>NW_027507787.1:191655990-194209852 GCF_037356315.1 Lithobates pipiens | reverse complement strand
CTTTCTTTCCTTTTATTTTCATCTGGTGATCTGGCCAATGAGTCATGAGTTTGGCAAATTGTTAGTGTATCAAAATCTGCTAGTACAACACTACCCTCCACCCAGACTGGCAATGCTGCTGTCCAGTGCTGCTTCATCCAGAGTGTAGGCACTCTAATACAGGAGGTGTGTTACTGGATAGATCACGGGTAAAAACAGAGGGGAGGAAAAAACATCTGATTGGTAAGCTGCAATACATTACGTTTATGGTTTGTGCTTAAGGCTAGGTTCACACCGGAGCGATGCGGGAACGCCGCGAATCCGCGGCGTTTTCCCGCATCGCATGCCTCCCTATGCGGACTGCTGGGAGTGTCAGTGAAATGTTAATGACACCCCCAGATCAGTTTGCATATCGCAGTGCGATCTGCAAACTCGGACAGGAATCGGATCGCATGGTGTGAACACCCATGCGATCCGATTCTGCTGCAGACCAAAAAAAAGGGTCCTGTGCGAGTTTGGGGCGGGTGCGACACGAATTCAGCCATACTATCTGTATGGCTGAACTCGCATCGCACAGAGATCGGATGTGATTTGCACTGCAGTGCGGTGTGAATCACATCCGGTTCTCGCTGCCGCAGCAGTGTGAATCACATCCGGTTCTCGCTGCCGCAGCGGTGTGAACCCAGCCTAATAATAAAGGTAATTTCACTCAGTTGATATCATTTATTATTATTTTGTAAATGTTAGAGAAAAAGGCAACCTAAAGATATGTTTTCTCTTTTTATAGCAAAATAGATTTCTACTGGCAGGCGGTTGGAGGTCCATTCCCATTATATTGTAGAGAAAATAGCGAGTTAATGTCCAATATCCAACTGCACCATCTCTACTCCCTCTAACCTAAAAATATCTATATACAGTGCATTGAAAAAAGTATTCATACCCCTTGAAATTTTCCACATTTTGCCATGTTATAACCAAAAATGTAAATGTATTTTATGTGATGGACCAACACAAAGTGGCACATAATTGTGTAGTGGATGGAAAATGGGGAAAAAATGGTTTTCAAAATGTTTTACAAATATGTGAAAAGTGTGGGGTGCATTTTTGTATTCAGCCCCCCTGAGTCCATACTTTTTAGAACCACCTTTCCCTGCAATTAAAGCTGAAAGTCTTTTTGGGATGTCTCTACCAGCTTTGCACACCTAGAGTGACATTTTTGCCCATTCTTCTTTGCAAAATAGCTCAAGCTCTGTCAGATTAGATGGAGAGCTTCTGTGAACAGCAATTTTCAAGTCTTGCCACAGATTCTGAATTGGATTCAGGTCTGGACTTTGACTGGGCCAATACAACACATGGATATGCTTTGATCAAAACCATTCCATTGTAGCTCTGTCTGTATGTTTAGGGTCGTTGTTCTGCTGGAAGGTGAACCTCCACCCCAGTCCCAAGTCTTTAGCAGACTCTAACAGGTTTTCTTCTAAGATTGGCCTGTATTTGGCTCCATCCATCTTCCCATCAATCTGACCAGCTTCCCTGTCCCTGCTGAAGAAAAGCCTCCCTACAACATGATGCTGCCACCACCATGTTTCACTGTGGGTGTTTTCAGGGTGATGTCCACTTTTTTAGTTTTGTTCCATACGTAATGTTTTTGCTTTTAGGCCAAAATGTTAAATTTTGGTCTCATCTGACCAGAGCACCATCTTCCACATGTTTGCTGTGCCCCCCACGTGGCTTCTCGCAAACTCCAAATGGGACTTATGGCTTTCTTTCAAAAATGGCTTTCTTCTTGCCACTTCCATAAAGGCCAAATTTGTGGAGTGCACAACTAATAGTTGTCCTGTGGACGGAGTCTCCCACCTGAGATGTGGATCTCTGCAGCTCCTCCAGAGTTCCCATGGGCCTCTTTGCTGCTTCTCTGATTAATGCTCTCCTTGCCAGGCCTGTCAGTTTAGGGGGACAGCCATGTCTTGGTAGGTTTGCAGTTGTGCCATACGCTCAATTTTCGGATGATTGATTGAACAGAGCTCCGAGAGATGTTCAAAGCTTGGGATATATTATTATTTTTTTTTTTATAACCTAACCCTGCTTTAAACTTCTCCACAACTTTATCCCTGACCTGTCTGGTGTGTTCCTTGGCCCTCATGATGCAGTTTGTTCACTAACATTCTCTAACAAACCTCTTAGGGCTGCACAGAACAGCTGTATTTATACTGAGATTAAATTACACAGAGGTAGACTCTATTTTCTGTAAAATTTTGAAAACCACATTTCTCTTTCACTGCACAATTATGTGCCACTTTTGTGTTGATCTATCACATAAAATCCCGATAAAATATATTTACATTTCTGGTTGTAACATGACAAAATCTAGAGAATTCCAAGGGGTAGTAATATTTTTTTTCAAGGCACTGTACGTATGTACAAAATGTTGTACTGTATATCAAAATTGGTCACGAACGTTGCATCGAAAATGTTATCTAATCTCCATATCATACAGTCAGTCCCCGAGTTATGAACACTCCATGGCCAGAAGACCCCCGGATAACATAACAAGCGCGCAGAACATCCCACATACGCGCACAGGCGGAAGTTACACTTACAATGCAGTGTTACGACCGGAAGGTACATAAAAATGCAGTGCTGCGACTTGTGACCAAACCTACAGTCCTTATTGTGTTCATAACTGGGGGACTGCCTGTACTGGGATCAGTCACAGTGTAAACATACAATTTCATAAAAAAAAAACAGTCCTGCCACTTTTGTTTGCTAATCCACAATAGTGTCTGAATCGGCAGGTGCAGATTACCACAAGCTACCCTCAAGAATTAGCACTGACCAGATAGTGCTGACCATCCTCCTTCTTTTTTTTTTTATATCTATACACAAATGTTGGGTCTTTCATTTCTATTTTAAACTGAATGAGTTGTTTTACCAGGTGAGGGCTTACAATAACTTTTTATGGTGTATGATTGTCTCTCTGCAAGCCATTGCTTGTGTTTGACTATCTCAAAATGGCATTCCGCTGTCCTTACATTTCAATACAGGTGAGTTTGTTGTGGTGAGACTGCTGAGCTCTTTACTTCAAATCTCACACAACAGTCAATGGGTTTCCTCCCAACTTTTTATAATACCATGAGCTTAAGGCTGCATTCACACCTGAGCGCAGCGTTTTTTGCGGCGTTTTTACCGTGATTTGCTGCGTTTTTTACCACGAATTTGTGCAGGGCAAATTGTCACCAATGTTAGAACAAGAAAAATGGGCAAATCGGCCCGATTCGCGCGACAAAAAGGGTCCGGAACTTGTTTGAGCTTCAGGCGACTTGGAGTGGAGATGTGAACCATCTCCATTGAGAATAATGGATTTTTTTCCCCTCCAGCATTTTGTAGCTTCAGGCGTCAAGCTACAAAACGCTCAGGTGTGAATGGGGTCTTAGAGTTGGCTAACCTGGGTGCTGCTTGGTCTTGGTAGTAGTCTGGCCTGTAGGTGGCCTTCTTCACTGTGCAATAGAAATGGACAGATGCCATAGTATAACTCATTCGCTACACTGACCATACAGTCCTTGTTCTTAGAACTTAAAGTGGGGTGCACCCTAAAAAAATAAAATAAAATAAAAAATTTAAAAGTCAGCAGCTACAAATACTGCAGCTGCTGACTTTTAATAGTCGGACACTTCTCAGGTTGAACTGGATGGACTGTTGTCTTTATTCAACCTTACTAACAATGTAACTTACCTGTCCCAGGGTCCAGCGATGCGTGGGAATGAGGCCCCTCCCTCGTTCCACTCACGGCACTGGCATTCTTACTGTGGGCACCCGGCTGTGGCTTCACAGCCGGGCACCCACTGCACATGCGCGAGCGGTGCAGGGCGCCGTGATATGCGCACAGTCATCTGGGACACGTGACAGGCCCCACATGACTGTGCGGCATGAGGGGAAGTGATGTCACCAGCCCCGGCATTGAAGAAGGCAGATTACGAGGGACCCCCTGGGAACAGGCATTTAGAGGTGAGTAAAAAAAATTATTTTTTCCAATTTATTATTTTTTAATTTTAAGCAAATTTTTTATTATTATTTATTTTTATTTATTTATTTTTGTGGCAACACCACTTTACGGGTTAAAGTGGAAAATATGCCTGATTAGCTTTTGTGGCTTGCAGGTAAAATCATTTTTATTTAGGCATTCTGAATACGTGGTACTGGTTATTTATTCATCCCTGAAGGCTGATATGGTACAGAAAATGCCAAAGTAATATTGTGTAATCTGTCATTAAACAACAAGTACAGTTTTTTTTTTTGTTTTATGAAGTAAATAGTTTTGACTGCTAATATTGCTTATACTGTTAATATTGTACCATTTATGGTTTAGTGACACAGGAAATATTAAGTGCTTAGTTACTACATGGACAATGGTAGCTGCAGGGGAAATGAGCTGTGAACTTGCTGAGAGCTTTGGCTGTTGAGAGCAACCCTTGGCATCTTTTGTAGGGAAAAACTCACATTCCACCTGCTCTAAACACCTGCACTGACAAGCCTATTGCCTAGTACATGTGGGCCAAATATCGGTAGACATCAGCCGACCCAGTAAAAAATGGCCAACATTCTGCCCGTGTGTATGTCAGCCGGTCCGACGGACGGCTTCTGTTGGACAAGCATGCTGGAACACCAGCTTCCGATCAGCCATTGGCTGAGAGCGCTGATCGGAATATTATGGTGGGGGGCTGTGCCCCTGTCGGAACACAATAGCTCAACGGGGGAGATCGCTGTACTAATGTTGGATTGTTAGTACAGCGGCTCCAACCAGAGCTGTCAGTTTGTTTTTTGATTTTTTTTTTTTTTTCGTTCAATCCACTCGGTTGAATGAAAAACAAAACAAAAAAAACAAATGTGTACCAGGCATGTCAGACAGTCTTTCCCATAGCTAGGCAGCGCCTGTCACCGCTAACCTGCAGTAGGCTGCTCTGATTGGCTTATTGGCTGATTGGCTCCATTGGATTGGGGTTCCTATCACCAGGCGACCCCGAGATAGGGGGCCCCAAAGTCGGGTCGCAAAATGTCATGCACTTTTCTGTATCAGAGATACATGGCCTCAAAGTCAACTGTGACCATCTGCGGCAATGTAATTTGGTCATTAGGGTTGGGTGTTATGGTAAGTGGTTATCCGTTAGGGTTATTGTTTAGTATTAAGGGTTGGATTAGGGTTGTTTAGGGTTAGGGTTAGGGTTAGTGTAAGGGATAGTGTTAGCTGTTAGTGTTAGGGGGTTAGGGTTAGTGGTTGGGGTTAGGGTTAGGATTCTGGATATTTTAATAAGCCATTAAAAAAAATTATACTACTGTATACAGCAGCAAAGAATTAAAATATATTAATCAGTACAAATACATTTAAAACAATTATAAAAAATCTAACATAGATTTGCTTTTAAATAAAACAATTTGAAACTAGAAAAATGAATAAAAGCATATATTAAGATTAAAAAATAAATAATTAACTATTTTAATGTTAGAAATTAGAAATAATGAAAACATGTTAAAAATTGCCACAAGAAAAATTTAGATATTTAAAAAAAAATTGATAATTTGCTATAAATAGACATTATTTTAAAAAAAAATAAAGGACAGATATGGGATGGGATCCATTTCAAAATATATACCACAGAAAGAGAGGCAAATGCAAGTGTACAACTGCTCTCTATGCTGCTGCTGCTCACTCTGATCAAAATAGCAGAAATAGTTAAAAAACATGCTTTGAGAGCTTGGGGAGGGTCTACATGATGTTATCTTTATAACGCTTATAAACGCAAACGCGGCATGCAAACGCGCGTTTCTAAACGTGCGTTTCAGCTTTTTTTGAGCAGAGTTTTCACCTGCGTCTCGTGTGCATGAGGCCTTACTGGAATTTATGAACTTACCAGAAGAAATCTAATTTCTTGAGGTGCTAAAATGGCAGGACAGTACAAAACCCCTCCAAATTACTCCTTTTTGGAAAGTAGACACCCCAAGGAATTTGCTGAGAGGCATGTTCAGCCCACTGAAATATATATAAAATTATTATTATTTTTTTTTCACAAGTGATTGCAAAATGACCAAAAAAACTTTTTAAACTTTTTACACAAAGTTGTCACTGAAAAATGTTATATATTGCTCACACATGCCATGGGTATATGTGGGATTACACCCAAAAATACATTCTGCTGCTTCTCCTGAATACAGGAATACCACACATGTGGGACTTTTTGGAGTCTACCTGCATAGAGGACCCCGAAAAACCTATCGCCACCTTCAGGATTTCTAAGGCTGTAAATTTTTGAATTCACTCCTCACTACCTATCATTTTAGGAGGCCATGAAATGCCAAGATAGCACATCCCCGCCCCCCCCCCCCCCCCCACAAAATAGCACCATTTTGTAAAGTAGACACCACAAGATATTTTCTGAGAGGCATGTTGAGTATTTTGTAGATCTCGCTTTTTGTCGCAGAGTTAATCACAGTTTGTTTTTGTTAGTTTTTTTTTTTTATTGTAATCTATGCCAAAAAAAAAATATCCCAAAGCATAGGGTCAATCCACCCCTAATGTGCAACCCTGCCCCCATGCTTTGGCATATATGCTCTCTTTTATAACTGTGGTGGTGAAATCGCCTCCTACAGCACTGGAGTCACCGATTTACGTATCGTGAGAGCAAGTTGGGACACAGCACCGTCTGCAAACAGAAGGGTTGTAATGATCTTTTCCTGGAATTTTAGGAAGGATCCAGTTTACCTGATGCTTTGTATAGCGCACAAGCGTTCAGCAGAGCCCATTGGAATAAGTATACAGACATATTTTTATTTTATTTTTTTGACCAGCGTCTGACCCTAAAGGCAATTGAGTACGGCATCATCATCTGGTTGTTGGAAGTCCAGCTCTCCCATGTTAAGGTTGTATTTGTGGACTCAGAGGGGCTTCTCAACACCAGTCACCGTTGTAATTTGGACTGTAATTTGTATCTGCTTGAATGGAAGACAGAAAGGAAAAATTGTGTCCTTCCACTTCACTGCAAGCAATTTATTACACTTCAAGCAGGCTCTTTCACTCCCGTCTTAGTCGGGAATTTACCAGCTATTGGGGAAGGCCCCGGCGATTAGATCACACAGTGCCTCATGCACCAATTCCAAAATCAAAAAGGTGACTAGAAAATGGCACGCTTGTGTAATGATTGTCCATGTACAAATGGTACCCCTTTCAGGATAAGGGTGACGCCAAGTCCCAAACGATCATACCACTGCTCCCTATGTAGTCTGGGCAGATGGGGGCTCCACGCTGCTATCTTATCCCTTGTAAACCAGAAAACTATGTACAGCCTGTGGCCCTGTCACAGAGCTTATACATCTTGACCCCATATCTGGCATGTTTGCTGGGGAGATACTGTTTGAAAGCAAGGTGGCAAGCAACTTAATTGGGGATTCGTCAATGCAGACAACTTGATTGGGAATAAACAAGGCTGCAAATTGTTGGTTGAAGTGGTTTGCGAGGGGCCAAATTTTGTGGAGCTGGTCATATTCGGGGTCACCCCCGAGGACGACTGAGTTTATTGTCATTGAAATGCATGAACCACCAGATTTGCTTGCATCTAGTCCTGGTCATGGAAGTAGAGAACACGGCATATGGTGAATTGGGCAAATTTTCTGGCAAGGGTCAAATTTGGACTTGCGGCGACAAATTGACCAGCATATAAATTGCTTTGGTCCACAATAGATTTGTACAGATCCTCAGTGAAAAACAGCTTGCAAAAGTCAAGGGAAGTAAAATCCGCTTTTTCCACCTGAATTCCGGGTTGACCAGTGAATGGGGGGGGCAAGTGGTTAAAGTAGACCTATAGACAGACAAACCTTTTTTGTTCATTTATTTCTGAATAGAGTAAGCTGGTGTTGTAACCCCTGTAAGGTTTTTTTTTCTATCTGTGTCCCATTGGGGACATTTTTATGTTTACTTCCTGTTCCACAGCCAAACAGGAAGCGAGAGGAAATCCCTGCAAAAATCTCTTGGGGCACTAGTTCTGGTGACCTGGGGGTCCCTATTGAAAGATTTCCCCTCTTTTACTTTACTGGGGACAATTAAAAATTTGGAATTTTCTTTTACGTTCACTTTCAGTGATAATGGTAAACAGGCTCTCTGTTTGTCATCTCCCTAATGGGGGAACAGACAGCAATATAAACTGACAGCTGTTCTAATCCCTCTTTACCCTATCCAAACCTAAAAAAAAAAACATTTAATTATAATAAAACTTGGTGGAATTTGGAATTGCATAATGTCAGGATATGTGTATTTTAAGTTTTTGTTACAAGTGGTTGCACACTAATAGTGTATAAAACAGTTGTTAAATTCATCCAGTGAAATGTGAAAAAACAAGTAATGCAGCAGGTTTCGAGTGCAGTTACCTACTTGCAGTAGGTGATATACTGTACTTTTTGATAGTGATGAAGATTGCCCACCCCTTTCTGCCTACTAATTCTTCTTGGCCAGGTTACTTATTGTAGTGATGGCCCATTTGGGATATGTGGGGAAAGGGTGAGGGAGCTTTGTCTGTTGGATATGGCTGGGATTCGGCTGTTTCAGGAGAGTTTGGAAGGCTTCTGCAGTGTTTTAATGAATGCACAAAGGGCGTGTGACCTTTTGAATACCTGATGGCTAAAAAAAACCTACAAAATGTGACTCAAGCCCTGTAAAAATTTTAAAGGCTGATTTTATTTTATTTTTTAAAGTAACAAACATGTCTTACTTACCTGCTCTGTGCAGTGGATTTGCACAGAGCTGCCCGGATCCTCCTCCTCCTCTTCTCTGGTCCCCCACTGGCACTCCTGGCCCCTCTTTCTTGCGGAGTACCCCCCATAGCAAGCCACTTGCTATGGGGGCACTCGAGCAGGCTCACTCCTGAGCTGCTGCTCTATCTGACAAATTAGTGTATGGTTTGGCCCCACCCCTGTTCTCTCCTCATTGACTCACTGGCTGTGATTGACAGTAGTGGGAGCCAATGGCTCTCGCTGCTGTCTCAGCCAATGAGGCAGAGACCCTGGAGGGCTGCTGCTCACGTGCATGTTACTGGATCGAAATAGGGCATAGGTAAGTATTGGGGGGGGGGGGGGGCTTCTGCACCTCAATCCTTTTTTACATCCACTTTAAACTGAACTCCAGGAATTGTCTGTATTGCATATTAATATTGCTTCAGCTTGGCACAATGTAAGTGTGCATAGCCCAAAATGATGGGCTGTAAAGGGAAGCTGAAATTCACTTTAGCAGTTAGTGCTACTACAGTAATAGCCATGAACTTTGGGGTTCTGCGTAAACGACTTCCCAATGGCACACGGTCACTACCCCGTCCCAACAGAACACTGTGTATTCACTGAAAAAAGCACAAGGCTTTCAATGAATGGTGGCAGTGGCAAGCAAGCAACCTCCTGTGATCAGTGTGCAGAGGGAAGGCCGCTTACACAGAACCAAAACTGAAGCCAGAATATTGTGGCTATTCCTGTGGTAATGCAGAATACTACTATGAATTTCAGCTTACCTAGCAGACCATCAGGTATTAGATGTACATACTTACAGTAATACATTGTACAAAGCTGGACCAATTTTAAAAGACACATTTGCAAATGGAAAAAAAATAAAGATTTATACTATATAGGTGGAAGCAGCATCGGTCCCCCACCTCCAAGACCAAGAATTGAGCAAAGACCACTGATCGCTCGGTTCTTGGTCTTCAGAGAGCTGGTGACTGAGTCACCGTCTCTCTGGGCTGTGGAGGGGGCTGGAGGTGCTGGCTGAATACGGATCGCAGGAGTGCAGAACGAAGTTCACACCTGTGACCTACAAACAGGAAAAGTAGGACCTGAAGAACTTTGGCCCTACTTCTCCTTTTAAAGTGGAGTTCCACCCAAAAGTGGAACTTCCACTTTTAAGCACTCCTCGCCCCCTAATTCTTTTGGGGGGGACCAGGTACCTAATTTTGACAGGTACTCGGCTCCCACTTCCACTCGTGCTGCCTAGATGATGACTCCTCTCCCCCTCCCTCCCTGCAATCTTCTGGAACACGCCACAGGTCTCAGAAGATGGCCCAGCCACTGAGAAGGCGCAGCACGACTCGCGCAGTGTGCACACCGCTGTGACGCTGCAAGCTGTCACAGCTGGGTGCCCACATTTGCAATGTTGGCGCAGACGAGAGGGAGAGGAGCGAAGATTCTGGTGGCTGCTGTAGTGTCATATTTTGCTCCCCATCATAGAATGCTCCGGAAGTGACGTTGCGGCCAGAAATTTTGCACTGCGCATGCGCGATGCGTTCCAAGTGCTTTCACCATACATTCCAGAGGATTTCCGACAATGTAGTTCAGTGAAACCGTCAGATAATGTCACGGGAGTGAGGGGAGGTAATTGTGACATTAACTTTAGACAGAGCGGCGGAGAGAGAGCGGGTAACTGTGGCTCAGGGAGGGGATTACCTCCCCTCACTTCTCTGACATTATCTGACAGTTTCACTGGTCTGCATTGTCGCAAATCATTTGGAACGCATCGCGCATGCGCAGTGCTAATTTTCTGGCCGCAACGTAACTTCCGGAGCATTCTATGGTGGGGAGCAAAATATGACACTACACCGCATCGCTGGACCATGGGACTGGTGAGTGTCTGTTTATTAAAAGTCGGTAGCTATACTTTTTGTAGCTGCTGACTTCTAATAAACTTAAAAACGAGTGGAACTTTTGCTTTAAGTGTGCAATAGAGATCCGTCCTGGAGTTCAGCTTTAAATAAACCAACATTCATTCTTTTAGCTTTGTTTCCACTGAATGGCCCGTTGTTTATCATTTCTCTGTACTGTACCCAAAAAAAAAGTTTTAGTTTTTATCTTTTCATCTGTGCATCTCGGCTGAAATCCATAATAGTGTTATGAATATTCATATGCACAGTTTTCAGAAAACCATCTTTGTTCCCAGTGGAACCGCAGCAGAATGAGGGGAAATGAGTATATGCCTGTTTTCCATATCCCTCCATCCCATTCCTAGCTGCGCCCAGAGTTTGTCCACAAGGGCTGCTGGTCTTTAGTCCCCGTCTCTGAGGGGTAATTACATATAGCACTGTGCTGGAGGAAAGCCCCAGGATGAAGGGGGGTGAGCCTTGCACGTCCTGCAATTGTTTCCGTAATGCAGAACAATTAGGCTAATGTTTTCTGCGCTAATGGCATTCAGCAGTAGAAAGGAGTATATTGATGGTAGCTCCTTGTCCTGTTGTCCTAGGGTGGCCCTTTTCTCAGAGAGGTCCATATGCCCGTTATAATGAGGAGCTGCTCCCTAACCCTGTGTGTGTATTTAGTGGTCACATTTCCTGCAACTATTCTAAGGCATGGATTGTTCCTTCTGAATAAAATACATAGTGTTTAAGCTTCCTCTTAAAGTGGGGAAAAAGAACTAAACTTGTATTTTTGAGAAGTGGTACAATAAGAATACTTGTTCTGGAGCATCTCCTGGTTGCTAGAATGATTGTGTGGCAGCTCATGCTTTCAACATTATCTAGCAGCTTATACACTGCACCTTTTTATAGTGGCTGTATTATACCCTTTGTCATATAGCAGCTGCATCTCGTATATCTCCCTGTTTGCATAATATAACAGTAATGTTGCACACCGTATCTTAAAGCAGCTACAGGTTCATAGTATATACAACACAGCAGCTGTATGTGAGGTCATTTCTAGTTATTCTTTTACCCAACCTAGAAAAAAAAAAAAAAATCTAAGTTGATTTGTTCTTGATACGTCTATTTCTCTTTCGTTCATTGACGGACACAGCTCCTTTAAATCTTGACCTTAGGGTTATATCACCACCTTCAGGAAAGGACAAGGTAAAACATGTAAAAACAGCAAAACTGCACAGTACCACCCATGGTGTGGTCCCACTGGCTAGAACCCCTCACTCTGCTTCCTGCAGCTCCGTTTTTTTCTGCCTAGTGTAGAAGGACCTGGCTCCCTGAGGGGGCCATAGGTCCTGGGAATTCTTTTTTTCTGCAATTTTGATCCTGTGATCTGCAATCAACAGCCGGGCTGGGTGACAGGCTGGATAATATAGATCCTTGTAGTCTCTCCAGCCTGGCCATCAAGCGTGAGCAGACTTTAGCTATGCGCTGGGTCGGCCATGACATCACCCTTTCTGGTCCAGGGGCGGCCGGTGAGCTATATGCTCTGGGGCACACACATGACCGGGCTGCTGCTGTCTGTGTCAGTGTGCCGTGGCCGACAGCCACCCTTTACTGCTCGGGTGATGGGTCTGGTGGAATGCGTCCAGCAGTCCCGGCAGGAGGGGTAAATATGGCTCCACCTGCCTCGGCAGGATGGAGCAGCTGGGAATTCCCTGGGAGGTCGACTAGGGGGTCTCTCACTCGACCTTTCCTCTCTCCCTGTCCTTCATTCCCTCCTCCCCATGCTTTGCCGGTGGCCATTTTCTTGTAGCATCAGAGTGGCTTACCTCTAGCACTGGTGACTGTGTGCGTCCAGAAAAGCTCGGCTTTACTTAGAACACCTCGTGACTGACACAAGGCAGAGCGGATGGCGGAAGCACAGCCCAGTGCCTGGGTCAGGGTGGTGAGTCCTGCGGGGAGGCCCTCAGTCTATGAGCAGCTGGGAGGGAGGGGTGGTCCTGGAGTCCTTTGTTGCCAGGGTGGAGGCGGCGTGCGGGCGCAAGGGGGGGGGGTAAAAGCTCGGGCCCCGCTGTGACAGGAGGCCCTGATCTGATGTTGCAGAGGATGCGGACCAAGACCATTCGGACAGTGAAGATGGCTCTGTCTGGGTTAGCGCAGGAAAAAGCCCTAGTAGGAGCACTGATCACAGCGGTGCAGGATACCCTGAAGGTACAGGATACAGCAGGGGCATCTGCAGAGGTGGTGATCCCTTTTGGGTCCTGTAAACTGGCCCGCACGCCTAAGGTGTTTGCGTATTTGACTTATTTTGATAAGTTCATTTACAAGGAATGGGGAAGCCCACAGCGGGCCTTTTCAGTCCCGAGAAGAAGGGAGGTGTGTTACCCCTTTGAGGAGAGCCTCCTGAAAAAATGGGCATCTTTTCTGGTGGTTGTTCCCCCCCGGGATCAAAGTTGAATAAAGTAACCACGATTCCAGTAGAAGGGACTCCTGCCTTCAAGGACCCTGCCGATAGGAGGGCCGAGGCAGTTGCCCAGTCCCTGTTTACGGTGGTGGGGTCAGTGTTACGACCTGTATTGGCCACGGCCTTGGTATCTCAGATGCTTAATGAATGGTGAATGAAGTTGTTATACCGTGAATTGGAAAAGCAACAGACTTCCCCGGTCTGCGTAGAACTGGCAGATCAGTTGGTGCATGACCTTAAGTATGTCTGTGATGCGGCCCTGGATAGGGCCCCCTGCTCTCCAGAGCATCAGTATCGGCAGTGGTGCTATGGTGCCTGATTTGGCTGAAATGCTGGTCTGCGGACCAGGCATCTAAAAAAGCACTGGCGGATTTGCCCATCCAAGATGAGAGGCTATTTGGAGCTTCGCTGGATGACATTATTAAAAATGTTTCCGTTGGGAAGAGTACGTTGCTTCCACAGTCCAGGAAGGGAAAGAGCCACACCGTAGGCAAGGGCCCTCTTTTTCCACTCAGAAACGTCTTTTTCGCCCGCCCGGGTTGGCAGGTAAGCATTCCCAGTCTGACAGGGCGCCTGCTGAAAGACAAAAGCGTCCCTGGTTTCACAAGCCAAACAAGTCTGCGAGCAAAAAGGTTACTGCATGAAGGTTTACCCCCACTCGACTCTCTGGTGGGGGGGGTCGACTTTGGGAGTTTGCAGCTCGGTGGACCTCCCTACTGTCCGACCAATGGGCCTGCAAACTAGTTTCATTGGGATACAAGAGTTCTTTCCGTCCAACCTTCATATGCTTCCAGCTCATCAGGAGGCCTTGTTTGGGGCAGTACAGGACCTGCTACTGCAGGGGGTGATAGTACATGTACCAACGCTGGAAAGGTTTCAGGGATTCTAGTCCAATCAGTAAGGGGTCTGTCCAATCCTGGACCTCAAGGCCCTCGACAGCTTTGTGAAAGTGCAAAGGTTCAGGATGGAATCAGTTCACTCTGTGGTTGCTGCACTGCATCAGGGGGACTTCCTGGCATCCTTGGACATCAAGAACGCATACTTACATGTACCCATATGCTTCAGGCATCAGAGATTTCTATGATTTGCAGTTGGGAAAGGGCACTACCAATTTGTGGCTCTCCCTTTTTGGCCTGGCGTCAGCACCCCGGGTCTTCACCAAGGTGTTTGCCTTAACATCAGAATTGGGGCTATGTGGGATCGCAATCGTGGGTTACCTGGATGACCTCCTTCTGAGAGCAGCTTCCGCCTCAGAATTAAGGGAGGATGTGGCGGTCACCATGCAAACTCTTAGGGAGTTTGGTTGGTTACTGAACCTAAAAAAGTCTCTGTTGGTGCCAACTCAACGTCTGGAGCTTCTGGGCTTGCTGTTGGAATCCTCAGAAGCGAGAGTCCTTCTCCCGTCAGACAAGGTGCAGACTCTTCAAGCTGCAATGAGGTTATTTGGTGAACCGCAGGTGGTCGTAGCTGCATTTCTGCATGCGAGTCCTGGGTCTCCTGGTAGCCACTTTCGAGGTGGTACCATATGCTCAATTTCACACGAGTCTTGCAGAAAGATTTTGTCAAAATGAGACAAATTTCCATTAACTCTGGATTGTCAAATTCGGGTGAGCCAGTTAGTCAGGGATTCCCTGCTCTGGTGGCTGAGGTCTCTGGCCCTTCGTGCCGGAAATCGTTCCTTCCACTCCATTGGACAGTGATCACAATGGACGCCAGCCTGATCGGAGTGGTGGGTAGAGTCGGCCCATGGCTGTTGGACGCGGGAGGAATCCCACCTGCTGATCAATGTGCTTGAGCTTCGGGCGATCAGGTGGTGCCTCTCCACGTGGTTGAAGAGGCTGCAAGGGCGTCTGGTCAGGATCCAGTCGGACCACGCCATGGTGGTGGCATATGTCAACCATCAAGGAGGAACAAGGAGCTCGGTTGCAGCATGGGAGGTTGCTCAAATACTACAGTGGGCAGAGTGGCACGTGCCGGCCCTGTCGGCCGTATACATTCCGGTTGTAGAATACTGCCAGGCAGGCTACCTAAGTCGTCAGATGCTGGACCAAGGGGAATGGTCGTTGCATCCGGATGTATGCCGGCTCGTTTTCCTAAGGTGGGGGGCGCACCAGATGTGGATCCCTTGGCCTCTGGGCTCAATCGAAAGGTGCAGAGGTTTGTGTCCAGGATGAGAGACCCCTGTGCTGACGTGTCAGACTCGGTGGCTCCATGGGGGCATTATCGGTTGATTTATGCCCCCCCCACTAAAACTCCTGTTATGCAGAGTGGAGGCCGAGGGTATTCCAGTGATTCTGATTGCCCCGGATTGACCTTGGCATCTTTGGTACGCCGATCCTAGCATGACTGGTGGCGGATGTTCCTTTGCGGCTGCCGATGCGAGAGGACCTTCTATCGTAAGGTCCGATATTTCATCCTGCTTTAACGTCGCTGGCTTTAACGGCATGGCTGTTGGAAGCCAGGTGCTAAGGGACCGAGGTCTGTCAGACTTGGTGATTTCCACTATGCTGAGGGCACGGAAGTCATCTTCGCGGAAGATTTATCATCGTAAATGGAAGACCTACATCTCCATCTGTGAGGAGATGGGGTGGTGTCCGCGCACATACTCAGTTTCCAGAATCCTGCAGTTTTTGCAGCGAGGAGTGGATCAGAAACTTGCTTTAAGCACCATCAAGGGGCAGATATCAGCCTTGGCTGTCTTCTTTCAACGTCCCTTGGCGACTCACTCATTGGTGAGTACATTTGTGCAAGGGGTTCGACATGTAGCCCCTCAGGTTCAACCACCGCTGCCTTCATGGGATCTGAATCTGCTGCCATCGGTTCCTCCGAAACCACCATTTGAAAATATTAGGGAGATTCCCTTGTTGACTTTCTCGGAAAGTAGACTCTCTCTAGTGGCAATTGTGCCAGGAGAGTTTCTGAATTGGCGGCCTTGTCGTGCAAGTCTTCCTACCTGGTTCTCCACAGGGATAAGGTGATGCTACGTCCGCATCCCTCTTTTTCTTCCGAAGGTGGTTTCGGCTTCTAAGTGAGGACATAGTGGTGCCATCCCTATGTCATAAGCCGACCCATCCGAAGGAAGTTGCCTTGCATTCCCTGGACGTGGTCTGGGCTCTACGGGTGCATCTGTCTGCTATGGCTCCTTTCCGGAGGTAAGACTCTGTTTGACTGGTCCGAAAAAGGGTCTGGCGGTCTCGTCGACCACCATCTCTCGTGGATCAGACAGGTCGTGGTTCAGGCTTATGCCTTAAAGGGGCAGGTGCCCCCTTTTCCTGTCATGGCACATTCCACCAGGGCAATTGGAACCTCCTGGGCTTTCCGACATCAAGCGTCTGTCTCCCAGGTGTGTAAGGCGATATGGTCTTCTGTTCACACTTTCCCAAAGTTGACGTGTGCGCATCTTTGGATGCTTGCTTTGACCGCAAGGTTTTGCAGGCGGCTGTGTAAGGTTGCAATTCACACTTTCATTTAAGTTGCATGGTTGTTGTGCACGCATCTTTGAATGCGTACATTGGCTGCAGGTTTTGCTGGCTGCCGTTTAAGTTGGCAACTCCTCTGAGGAGTTCCTCTTTGTTGTGGGTGAAGTTATTTATTGCTGGTTCCACCCCTCGTTTTTTGACATGTGGAGACGTCCCTAAAGTCAAGATTTAAAGGAGCTGTGTCCGTCAATGATCGAAAGAGAAAATTAGGATTTTTGTACTCGCCATAAAATCCTTTTCTCTGAAGTTCAGACACACAGCACCCACCCCTGCTATTTACGTTTGTACTGCTTTTTGACAAACTGAGCTGCAGGAAGCAGAGTGAGGGGTTATAGCCAGTGGGACCGCCCCTTGGGGCGGTGCTGTGCAGTTCTGCTGTTTTTACATGTTTTGCATGTTCTGCCTAGTCCTCTCCTGAAGGTGGCGATATAACCCCAAGGTCAAGATTTAAAGGAGCTGTGTCCATCAATGAACTTCAGAGAAAAGGATTTTATGGTGAGTACAAAAATCCTATGTTTATTCATATAACATTATGGGGTTGACAGCAGGAGGATTGAGAATACATTGGCTGCAGACAGAAAAATGAAATACCATGGCTAGGATGGTAGGAAAAAACGACGGGCAATGCACTTATCAGCATCTGTCATCCTTTTTATAAAGGAAAATGGATAAATGTTGTTTGTTCAGTGAATGCATTCATTTTATGGATATATTTGTCATATTATTTTGCGCTAATGAACCCATTAGCCACACGTTAGTATGTAAATATAGGGCCATTTTAAAATGCTTATAATAGCGGCTTATAATTGTTGACTTATTCGTAGTAACATTTAGGATGAATTTACTCCAACCTGCGCACTAAAACATGTGTTTGCTGGTGAACATTGTGTAGGGGTGGTTTTAAGCATTATTAACATGCTTTGCATGTGGTTTTCTTTTTATTTTTTATTAACCATTTTAAAATGTCCACAAAATAATTATTTCATCTCTGTGCACTGCATTGTGAGTTGCACTGTGTAAAAATGCATTTTAAAGCACTTGTAAAGCCAATTTTTTTTATTACTTAATTTAAAAAAAAACAACAAAAAAAAACGTCACCCTTACTTGCTTTGTGCAGGGATTTTGCACAGAGTAGCCCCGATCCTCCTGCCAAGTGCCCCCCGTAGCAAACCTCTTGCTATGGGGTCACTCTTGCTTGCTCACTCCCGAGCCCCGCTCTCTGTGTCCAGAAGACAGGGTGCAGCTCGGCTCCGCCCCCCCCCACTCCCTCCTCACTGGCTGTGATCAACAGCAGTGAGAGCTAATGGCAACTGCATCTCAGTCAACGTAGAGGGATAAATCCAAGAGTGCCTCGACTCTCATGCAAATCGCTGGATCGAGATGGGGCTCAGGTCATTTTTAGATGGCTGAAGGGTGTTTTCCTCCATACATAGACTATAAGGATGAGCTCCAGCGTGTTCGCATTTGCCACATTCAGAGCCTGCCAGGAAGTCGGCGCTGTACTAATCACAGGCAGTGAGACATTGCCCCGATGTACGGCTGCAGAGATCGGGGCAATGTCTCGCTGCCTGTGATTAGCGCAGCACTGCGCCGACTTCCTGTCGGGCTCTGCACGTGGTGTATGCCAACACGCCGGAGCTCATACCTAATAGACTATATGAAGGTAAAAAAAACCTTCAGCCTTTAGAACCGCTTTAAGCAAAGCATGTGCATGATCTGAACAGGGCACATAGAAAACTATTCATCTTTTTGTCCCCTTGCTTTGCACACTGGAGTGTAATTTGTGACGCTCTATAGGAATTGTAAAGAAATTGGTCTACAACACAGGCTTTTTCTAGAACAGAATATAGATCATGTAAACACAGCCAGTGTTTCTAAGCTCTTTTGCAACCCAGCTCAAGAATCTTTATTGTGATTCTTGAGGATTTTGGAGAATTTACTTCACATTAAAAGTAGCTAGAGAGGTCAGGGATGGCTTGTTTAAGGCTTTTACTGCTTTGTTATGAAAAATGGTAAACTGTTAATGTGCGGTACAAGTGCACTCTTTATGAGTGTCTCACCCAGAAGCATCAACCTTCATTTGGGTCATGGTCTAACAAAGAGGCGATTTGATATTATAGCCATTTATTTGATTTTGTAGTAACGTTCCCCACACTGATGAGAGCTTTGACTCCTTTCACACAGGGTAATGTTCCAGTCCAGACATGCCTTATGTGGATCGTCAGAATCGCATTTGTGGCTTCCTGGACATCGAGGAGCATGAAAACAGTGGCAAGTTTCTGCGGAGATATTTTATCCTGGACACCAGCCAGAATAGCCTGCTTTGGTACATGGACAATCCACAGGTGAGCCCCACACACAATGTGTACACAGCAATGATGTGCAAAAGAAATTTATATAGATCAAGTCAGGCTGTCTGTTATGCTAATGCCCTCTCATCTTTTGTGGTTAGCTTATAACAGGTAAATTAGCTAGTGTCAATATCCTTTGCTAGTCTTATGTATAATTAGTTGTGGTTTTTATATTGTTGTATCCGTTTTCCTGTTTCTAGTGTGAGTTTATTTTTTTTATTATTTCTGAATGTTTTCTGTTTTTGCAGAACCTTCCTGCAGGTTCCCCTTCTGTAGGGTGTCTTAAGCTCACATATATTTCAAAGGTAAGCATTTTACCATTTTGAGAGCTGTATCAAAACAAGTCCTGTCACCTATTGCTTTCCATTTCTGAGGACTTATATGTTTGTTTTTGTTGGTCTCATCTCATGCTCTTGCTCGACAGGTGAGCGATGCCACCAAGCTCAGACCAAAGGCTGAATTTTGTTTTGGTGAGTATATGATTGATTGCTTTGGTTGTGTGCTTTTCCAGTATTGCGTCATGTGATCTCCAGTAAAGCGTTTAAGTTCCATTCTCGCACAGATACATTAATTGGACTGTAAATTTACTGTGCAATTTTATTCCATATGACATAAGGCTGATGTTTTTAAACTAGACGAAAGAAAGTGAAGATGTGACCACAAACTAAATTCCAGCTTATTTTATTTTTAAAAGTAAAAGCATTCAAATTAAAATTTCCTTTCAATATAGTGCCTGGGGGTCCCCTTAGTCTACATGTAAAGAGGCAGATCTGTACCATGTTTAGAATCTGCTGAAGCAATAATTGCATTTATAAAGCCCCAAAAATTTAATTTTCCCCGCAAGCTGCCTTTATTTTTCTCAGCTTGGGGAGCTAGTGTGTATGATGAAGCCACAGTGTAGTGCACTGGGAACAAGATTAGAAATTTTTTGGATACATTTTGGTGTAACTTGTAAGTAAAAAAATAAATAAATAAAAATAAATGGTCTCTGGGTGTCAGTGGCGCCTTCCCACCATAACCCTATAGAGGTAATCTTGATGAAAGCAAGAATTGGCCTTGCTGTAAAAAATTGCAATGATATGCACCTGTCAAACAGGTGCAGAAAAATAGATCTTTGGGTGTCGATGTCGCCTTCCCACCGTAACTAGGCAGCCTCGAAGTCCTGCAGAGATTCCACATCCCAAAAAGACTTAATCAGTGGCATCGGTATCAGGGGCTTCATAGCTGGTAATCCAGGACTGATTATTTATAAAAGTCAAACGGTCCACGGAGTCTGTGGACAGACGCGTTCAATGATGAGTAGCGTAACCTCCTGCAGCACTGAATGCCTGTTCTGAAGGCATGCTGGACGCAGGGCAGCCCAGCAACTCAATAGCATACTGGGCATGTTCTGGCCAGTGGTCTATTCTCATAACCCAGTAAGTCAGTGGATCGTCAGCTGGAAAGCTCTCCATCTCTGTTCTGGCCCAGAGGTAATTGTCCTCCATGTGATGCAGACGCTGTGAATGGGATGTGGAAGCTGACAGCCCTGGGCGGTTTGATGTGCCTAAGACAGTTTGCGATCTGCTGCAGATGTGCTGAAAAGCCCAGACAGCTGAACTCCCAGACAGCTGCAGAATGTGATGGAATAGGGTGGCTGCTCTCTACTCTCTCTTGATGTCGGCCTCCTTGGGGTTGTGCTGCCTCACCTTCAGTTTCCTCCTCTGCTCTATCTGGCACCCAAGTCGTATCAGTGAGATCATCGTCATCATCGTCATCATCTCCATCTCCTCCATCTTCATCATTACCACTGGAGACAACTTTGCAATATGCTGTAGCTTGGAACATGAATGACAATTTGTCTACCGGTGTTCCTCCCTCTTTGTAGGCTCATATTCCTGTCATCCTTAACCTCCAAATCAACAACATCTCAATCCAGTAATGGCTGGGCATAATCAAGGAGCAAGTGGCTGACGCTGTGGTCAAATAACTGACTCCTCAATGGCTGATGTTGGGGCTATGGCAGGAATAGATGTGGACAAGGAGCCACCTCTGGCAACTGCAGGGGACTGCACACTTGTCTCTGCTTGAGTGACAGAGGATGAGGAGGATGAGGAAGGCTTAGTATGCCAGTCCACCACCTCCTCTGCATGCTGTGACTGGATTGCACAGGCAAACTCACTAAACAGAGCCCTGTTCTATCTCTCTCCACACCGAAATCGCACTGAAAATGGCTGCCCTTGAAAGAATACTTTTATACTGTGGGGTGGGAATGAGCCATGATTGGAAAAAGTCATGACAGTGTCCAATCATGACTCTGATAGTGCTCTGGGCCCTGATTGGCTGAAGCTTTCGTCCCAAACTTATCCTCGGGCCGGACCATTCGCCCATCCCTAGCTCTAAAGGTAGTTTTTTTTTTTTTGTTTTGTTTTTTTTTATATCCTAATGCATTCTATATATTAAGATAAAAAACATTCACTATGCAGCAACCCCCCCCCCCCTAACACTTACCCAAACCCTATCTCGAACTAGCAATGTTGCACAAGAGACTCGGCTGTCTGGGACTCTCCCTCCTGATTGGCTGAGACACAGGGGGTGCCATTGGCTCCTATTGCTGTCAAGTCGGTGAGTTAATGAGGGGAGCGAGGGGCACAAAGGGCAACGGCTTGGGTGCCCCCATAGCAAGCTGCTTGCTGTGGGGGCATTCAGCAGGAGGGAGGGGCCAGCCAGGAGCGCTGGCCAGGGATCCGGAAAGAGGAGGATCTGGGCTTCTCTGTGCAAAACCACTGCACAGAGCAGGGAAGTATAACGTGTGTGGTTTTTTTTTTTATTTTTTTTTTATAAATGACAAAGACCTTAGTATCACTCTCAATCTAAAGTTTTTATTTATTTTTATATTTTTTTAATAACAAACACGTTATACTTACTTGCCCCCAATAGCAACAGTCTTGCTATGGGAGCACTCAAGCAGACTCACTCCCGAGCCACGCTCCTCTGAATGGACATTATCCATTAACACACAGGAAATGGGATGGGAAATCACCCATTGGGGAATTAATGTTCCAGTGATAACTGTAAAAAAGGATTTCCCCTTGCTTGCGTCCATCTCCACTGACTTTCAGTCGGTGTCGGCTGTAACATTTTGGAATGATCCATTTCAGTGTGGTTATCAGGGAAGCCTCAAGCCTAAAAGTAACCTAAAAAAACTAAAAGGAGTTTTCAAGTGTGTGTGTAAAGGCCAAACTGTTTTATACTGTTTAAAGAAGGGTTAGGCCTCCTTCACAGGTGGGTGAGGATAGTTGCAACCATTCAGCCTGTGCAAAGCAATGACAGGTTGACAGCAGCCACAGCTGTCTGCAGGTGTTCAAATGTAATTTCAGATGGCGCAATTGCCTGCAGTTAGGGACAGATGCAAACAAAGTGTTAATAAACCCATGACCATGCATTCACTATATCTGGTCTTCCGCAATACACAGAACATGAAAATGTAATTATTTTAGTAAATATAAACTGCTAAATACCTTTTCCCAAGTGTTCTTCCAGGACAGCCCTTGAGAGAGATGGAGCTCCTCCCATCGACACAGGAAACACATTGCCACAGTTCAAAAGGCGGTCCCTCAGGTCCCTGGTCAGTCATTTGTGTTTCCTCCGTCGGAGGAACATGTTGCCAGGAACCTGGAGGCCCCTCTCAGGGGCTGCCTGAGAACCTGCAAGCCTAAGGGACCGGGTCCTGGTTTATGGCTGCAGTTTGGGTCCATACCTTTTTTTCTTTGGCTCGGGTACCGTCCAGCTGAACCGGAGCAGACCCGTTACCCTCCTCCTTCCAGTGCCGAGGTGGCCAGGGGCAGAATGACGCCGGTTTCCCCCAGGAGTGGTGAGTGGAACCTTCCATCTTCCCTCCTCGTTGCAGGGGGTCGGAGACGCCGAGCGTTCACTTCCGGCGGAACCGCGTCATCACTGCGTGCCGAGACTTCTGGTTCCGGGTCTCTAAGGGTACAAGGAGGAGAGGGAGAGCCAGCGCTGTGCCTGTAAAGCCCGACCAGCGTCCAGCTATACCGGATTAGCGGCGGGATTCGGAGCGTCAGAGGGGGACCATGGAGGCTATTCCCCAGGATACTCCGGCGGAGACAGGCACCAGCCAAACCCAGGTAGGCTGCTGGGCATGCTATTACTCTGGTGGAGTGGTGGTGTTTGTAGGCTGGGCCCTGTAGTACCCCACGGTGGCGGTTTACTCACAGTGAGGTTGTTTGTTAGTGGTGATTCTAAGAGGGACATGGTTCTGACGCTAAGAAATCCTTTGTCTTCTTATTTTCAGGCTAAAGAGATGCCAAGGGAAGACAAGACAGGCCGCAAAAAGTGTCCTAATTGTGGGAATAGGTTGTCCTCTGGCTCTAACAAAGCCCTATGCAAGCAATGCATTGCAAGCTTGCTTAAATCTGAGGCAGATTCCCCTTTAGCAAAGTTTTTGGGCTCCTTTAAAGAGGAAATGGCGTCGACCTTTAAGTCCCTCCGGGAGTTAATCACTGACGTGGGATCAGCTGCAGCTGCCTCCACGAGTAAAACAACTATAATCTCATCCTCACCATGCCTTACAACACCCAGCTCAGGGGAGCCCCGTATGGTCAGGGAGCCTAGCCCCACGTTGATTAGCCCCGAATCCTCTGACACTGACTCGGGTCAGGAAGAGGATCAAGCAGCATCTAAAGCCTCAAAATATAGATTATCTCTCGAGGAAGTAGATGAGCTAATGGGGGCTATCTATGATACGCTGGAAATTGAGGAGGAAGAAACTCAGTTATCCAGACATGATCAAATGTATGAGGCTCTGGGGAAAAAGAAAGCAAGGGTTTTTCCTATACATAAGGTGCTTTCTGACCTTGTCCTTAAGGAGTGGTCTGAACCAGACAAGAAGGTTTTCTTTCTTAAATCCCTTAAGAGAAGGTTCCCTTTTGATGAGAGCCCAGAGGCGGTCTGGAATAAAAATCCAAAACTAGACGCCCCTCTGTCCAAAATCTCAAAGCAGGCTGATCTGGCCTTTGAGGATATGGGCCACCTGAAAGATCCCATGGACAGGAGAACAGACATCGTCTTAAAGAGGGCCTGGGATGCCTCTATGGCAGGCTTAAAACCAGCTCTAGCCACTTCCTGTGTAGCTAGAAACCTGGAGTTCTGGTTATCGCAACTACAAGAACACTTAAAGGCAGGCACTCCTAGGGGGGAGCTTTTGAAATCTTTCCCTATGCTTTTTAAGGCCACCAGTTTCATCTCTGACGCCTCCACGGACTCCGTTAAATTTACGGCTAAATCTGCAGCACTTTCAGTGGCAGCAAGGAGGTCAGTATGGATGAAAACCTGGGGGGGAGACACGGCGTCTAAAACCCGCCTGTGCAGCGTCCCTTTTACAGGAGACTTAGTCTTCGGGCCTGAATTAGACTCCGCCTTAGAAAGGACGGCGGACAAAAAGAAAACCTTTCCTGCAAAAAAGAAAAATTTTCAAAGAAAAATTTTTCGTCCCTTTAAGGAACCCTCTAAATCAGAGAAGAGTTCAACCCCCAAAAAACATTGGTCGGGACATAAAGGGAAAGGAAAAGGGGGCATACTGTTTAGCCGCCCCAATCAGGATCCCAAACCCCAGTGACGTCAGGGTTCCTGTGGGAGGAAGATTAAGCAAATTTCTTCCTCAATGGGAAGAGACAACCTCGAACGAGTTTGTCTTAAACATAATAAAAAGGGGTCATGCGCTGGAATTTCACAGCAACCCTCCTTCCAAGTTTCTGGTGACAAAGCTTCCAAGTCACTCAGAAAAGGCCAGGGCCTTACCTTTACTAATAGGGGAAATGGTAGATCAAGAAGTATTGACACCAGTCCCTATTCAGGAACAAGGGGACGGTTTTTACTCGCACATCTTTGTGGTAAGAAAACCGTCAGGGAGATTCAGACTAATTATGAACCTCCGTCCACTGAATCGCTCCATCCGTTACAAGAGATTTCGGATGGAGTCCATTTATTCCATAAAGAATCTCCTGCAGAAAGAGACATTTATGGCAACCCTGGACCTAAGGGATGCTTATCTGCACATTCCAATAAGGGAGGAATGCCAGAAATTCCTTCGGATGGCAGTGCAGATAGACACAAAGGTTTACCACTTTCAGTGCAGAGCACTTCCCTTCGGTCTATCATCCTCTCCGAGAATCTTTACCAAGGTTCTCGGAGAGGCTTTAGTTCCTCTGAGGCTTCAATCAGTCTCAATTATCCCCTACCTAGACGATCTGCTCCTAACAGCCCACTCAGAGAGTCGTCTTTCTCAGGACCTAGAATTGACTCAACTCAGTCTGAGTCGATTAGGGTGGATTGTCAGTCAGGAGAAATCCAAGACAACCCCAACACAGGAGATCCTGTATCTGGGGTACTGGATCAAGTCTGTAGATCAGAAAATTATACTGCCGGAAGAAAAGATTTTGAATCTGTGGCAGAGAATATCTTTTCTTCAATGCAGCCCCAAGTGTACGGTGAGGGAAGTAATGTCGGTCTTAGGTCTTATGACGGCAGCCATTCCAGCCGTACAATGGGCCAGGTTCCATCAAAGAGAACTTCAGGGTTTTCTGTTAGAACAATTAAAAGGCAGAGATCTGGAGGAGGAGGTATCGATCCCCTCAAGGGTAAAACGCTCCCTCTGGTGGTGGAAGGACAGGGAGAACCTAAACAAAGGGGTTCATTGGGTCCTTCCTATCACTTCAACACTAACAACGGATGCGAGCAGTTGGGGCTGGGGAGCCCACCTAGGCTCAAGCTGGGTCCAGGACAAGTGGACCCCGGAGGAGAAATGTTTCTCTTCCAATTGGAAAGAACTAACAGCAATCCTGAGAGCTGTTCTAGCTTTCCACCCCGCAATACAGGGTCACCATCTACAAGTCCGTTCAGACAATACGACGGCTGTAGCATACATAAACAAACAAGGAGGAACCAGAAGTCCTCGTTTGATGTTGGTAGCCAGACGCATTCTCCAGTGGGCAGAAGCCAATCTGGAATCCATTTCTGCAGTTCACCTGAAAGGGGAGCTGAACAACAAGGCGGACTTCTTGAGTCGACAGAGGATTTCGAACCAAGAATGGTCCTTACACCCAGAGGCATTCAATCTCATAACAGCTCACTGGGGAGAACCAGAGGTAGACCTTTTTGCGAGCAAGAAAAATGCAAAGGTTCCCAATTTTTTCTCGCTAAACCCAGGAGATCAACCCCTGGCGGTAGATGCCTTGCAAACTCCATGGACTTTCAGTCTGGCGTATGCATTTCCCCCTCTTCATCTCATTCCGAGGGTCCTAGCAAGATTCCTCAAGGAAAAAACCTGTTTGATTCTAGTAGCACCTTTTTGGCCCAGGAGACCGTGGTTCACAACGTTGCTACAATTGACAGACTGTCCGCCTCTAAGACTTCCCTACAGACAGGACCTCCTGTCGCAGGGACCTCTTTACCATCCGCAGGTCGCCACACTGAAGCTGTCAGCGTGGTTACTGAGGAGGAAATCTTAAGGAGTAAGGGCCTGTCAGACGAGGTAATTGCGACCTTACTACAGAGTCGCAAACCAGTCACGAGAGCTATTTACAAAAAAGTCTGGAAAAAATTCAATAGCTGGCTGAATGGCCGGGACATAAATACGGCTAATATTCTACAGTTTTTACAGGAAGGTGTAAACAAGGGTTTAACCCTAAGTACTATTAAAGTACAGATAGCTGCCTTAAGTGTATACCTAGATGAACGCTTACAGGAAAATCCTTTTGTCGCTAGATTCTGTAAGGCAGTCGCTAGACGCAAGCCAGTCAGAATCACAAAAGTCCCATCCTGGGATTTAGCAGTTGTGCTAAAAGCTTTCTTGGGGTCACCCTTTGAGCCTATCTCAGAGGCCTCCCTAAGGCTTATTACCTTTAAGACAGTTCTCCTGGTGGCAATCACTTCAGCCCGTAGGGTCAGTGAAATCCAAGCACTTTCCATCAGGGAACCATTCCTACAGATCCTAGAAGACAGAGTCATTCTAAAGACAGACCCTGGGTTCTTACCAAAGGTAGCATCTAGCTTCCATAGGTCCCAAGATATTGTCCTCCCTTCATTTTGTCAAAATGCAGCAAATGAGAAAGAGGAACGTTTTCATTTATTGGATGTGAGGAGGTGTATTCTAGAATATCTTAAAATAACAAATCCATTCAGAATCTCAGACTCCCTTTTTGTCCTTTTTTCCGGACAGCGTAGGGGACAGAAAGCTTCAAAAGTAACCATAGCTAGATGGATTAGGCTAGCTATAGCAGAGGGGTATAAGGCCTTGAATAGAGATCCTCCTGAGGGTGTTAAAGCTCACTCAACAAGAGCGTTGTCTGCATCCTGGGCAGAAAGAGCTGGTGCCACCCCGGAGCAGGTATGTAAAGCAGCCACATGGTCAAGCTTTTCCACCTTTACAAGGCATTACCGACTGGACTTAATGTCTAGTCAGGATCAGGCCTTTGGGAGGAAAGTCCTCCAGGCCGTGGTCCCCCCCTAATCTGGTAAGTACTTGGGGATCCTCTCAAGGGCTGTCCTGGAAGAACACTTGGGAAAACTGGAGTTAGTACTTACCGGTAACTCCTTTTCCGGTGGTCTTCCAGGACAGCACGATCCCACCCTTTATTTGATTGTAGTGATGTACTAATGTTATTACCTGTTATGGTTTTATATGTTTTTCAGTTCCATCCTTCGGTTCTTGGTGAATGACTGACCAGGGACCTGAGGGACCGCCTTTTGAACTGTGGCAATGTGTTTCCTGTGTCGATGGGAGGAGCTCCATCTCTCAAGGGCTGTCCTGGAAGACCACCGGAAAAGGAGTTACCGGTAAGTACTAACTCCAGTTTTCTCATCAGCAGTATATAGCAGCCTTGTGACTTCTATCAGTGTCTGGTTTAAAATGTTGTTGTAGGAAGAGTTTTTTGATTCTACTGACTGTCCTATGAGGCTGCAGAACCCTTGACACCTGGCCTGGACAGAGCTGATTGGCCCTGTGCTGATCACATGCACTCTACCAAGAAAAATAAACGCTCTAGCAATACACCACAAACTGAGAATTTGCAGAGCGACTCCAAAGGATTTGTACTACCAGGAGATGGAATGGGGACAGTGGAAGAAGGAAGAAATGGAGGATCAGAGAAGACAGGATCCAACAGCCTTTTTACACAATGCAGAGGATTAACCCCTTTAGGTTCCACAGTGTGTATAAGAAGCATTCTTTACTGCATATACACACTGATTTTACTGTTGTGGGTTTAGTAACACATTAACTGCACTGGCTTTTTGTTTCTGTAAAGAACTCTACTGTTTAATTGTCTAGTTATGAATTCTTCACCCCACCCTTCTGGTATAGGTGTTGTAATGGAGTATTGATACCACGAGCGAGCTATTCGCCATGTGTTCACTCATTCTACATTGTACCAAAACCAGCAGGGTGAGGTTTTTTTCTTACTTGCTTCTTAATGGCTGGGGTGGAAAGGGTGAAGCCAGGAACCAGTGGTACCGCTGACATGTAGGAGCCAGTGTGTATTTCAGATCCCAGCAATTTATCTGTTTAAAATAGGTCATACCACTCTTGAAGTAGCCATACTTTTTGTGTGATAGTCATGTATCGTATGTACCCCTTTATCAGAGGCTGCAGGTGCATTAGGCTCGGCTTCAACGGGCCTTGATTCTTATTGGACTTTCAGCCGGAAAATCTGAGCAGTCTCTTTATGCTAAAACTGACCTATTTTAGGATTTGCTTTGTCCTACAAAACTTGTCTCTTAGTAAAAAGCATCTCTTTGCTTGAACTGAAATGCCCATTGACCTGTATTTAGATAGACGCCCTTATTGCTACTTTCAGGAGCTTGTTTAAATAAGGATTTCTGTGCCGCAGACCCTCCTGAGATCAGCTATTTTAAGTCCAAGCTTCCTGTATAGATGTGCATGATTTTCCTCTCTTCCTGAGCAGCTTCCTTGCTATCTAACTCGTGTTACATTTTAAGATGTTGCTTTCTTTCTTTGAAAACTAAGCACAAAGGGAAACCGTTCTTGATAGCCTTAAAAGTAATAGTTTGGTAATTGAAAAAAAAAAAGGAATCCTACGCTTTGCCTCTCTGACATTGTGCTTCCTTGACATAGCAGGTATGGGTAGATGTTTTGTAGACTAGAGAGTCAGAAGGCGTAAAAAACATTTTTAGGCTCAGGGGTACTGGCCTACCTGAGGTTTTCCCAACCCTGTGGTATAGAATAGTTTTAAGGAATTAATGAGAGCAGTGTAAGCTGAGCATTTTATTTTGCTGGCTTATTTATAATTGAGGAATTAAAAGTAGCAGAAGGCTGTAATGGAAGATATCACAGTTGATGTTGAACACTTGTACATAACTAAAGCTACCCACACACATACAGGGGTTTATTTACTAAAACTGGAGAGTACACAATCGGGCTCACTTCTGCATAGAAAAATTGGCTTCTAACCTCAGCTTGTTCAATTAAGCTTTGGCAATAAAACCTGGAACCTTGCAGATGTGAGCCTGATTTTGCACAGCTTTAGTAATGTCTAGAAAATATTCTACCATAAAAGTGAAAGGGCAAATGGTAGGTAAGGCCACACAAGGTTAGATTTCCCCATTGGCGAACCAGAGAAATCGATTGCCTCCCCCATCCATGCTATATATAACCAGTGTGAATGGAGGAATCTTTCCTGCTGGCTTTTGTGTTTAATGATGGTTCAGCTGAACATTTTCCAGGTGGTGTTGAAGGGGCAACCCACAGCTTGAGATTTTGTCAAATTCAGCCATGTATGGCCAGCTCTGGATGGCCTGATCTTCAGGTGTTCCAGCCATCGCATCAAAAATATACTGTTTTAAGGAGCTTCCATGGAAATTATATAATCACTCCACCCTACAGTTTAACAAAGGAAGTCCTTATTTGTTGGACAAACATTTTCAGCAGCTTTGAAGTGTTGGCTTTTTGGTAGAAAATATCAAACAGTATAGTATTTTGAGCCTGATTTTAGAAACTTGAACTTGGGGACAACAATTTCAGAAAGAGAGTAACTAAAAAGGTGACACCATCAAGCCCAAAGGGGAAGCAGCAGAAAATGGTTTCTCTTGTAAAGCTGGAATTTTTAAGGTGCTTGATGAGTATCAAAAATATATATATTTTTTTTTTTCTCATCTCACTCAGCCCAATGACACTCTAGCCATGTTCTCTTATCTGTATAGCCTACTAACGTTTACAGTATTACTATTCCAAGTGTGTCTAGAGTAAAAAAAAAATTGTATTAGGGTTGTATGTCATTACTTTCTCTTTTAACTGTGTATAAATATGTGCATTTTTAAACCATTTTTTAAATTAAAAAGCCTGAAGAAAGGATCTAATGGGCCCCGAAAACTTATGTCTTTAATTTAAGTTGGCCAGTAAAAGGTATAACTTAAACTCCAAACTTGGAGACGGAGAAGCATACCTGTAGCATTTAATGCATGGCAGTACTAAGCTTCTGCTCAAAACAGTCTCTTAAAGTGAAATTTCAGCTTAACCCTGACCAGCCTTAAAAATGCCCCCTCCCCTCCTCTAACACTAATGCTGACCAACCTGTATTAAAAAAAATAAAAATGCATTAACTTGCCTATTTTCAGCCCACTCCAGTTGTGTTGATCAATGTCCTCAATGTCAGCCAGCAGCAGCTGTAGAGGAGGGAGAGCTGACAACGGATGGACCATAGGAGCTTATGAGTGACGTTGCCTCCCTAGGCTTTTCCAGCCATGGTCGAGTGCTCTCTGCTTTCTCTTGCAGCCAGTGCTGGCTGAAGCCAGAGGTTCATGTGACCGGATCGTACTGAAAGTGGCTAAGTATATGCATCTTGTTTACACAGGTTTTTCAGCAGTGTTAAGAGGGGGAAAGGATTTTTTTTTAAGGCTAGGTACAGGTTTAAGCTGAAATCCCATGTTAATGGGAGTCTTGTGCTAAAAGAAGGCGTGTATAGTAATAATCAAGTTGAGTGTTATAGTGAACTGCTTAAAAAAATGTGTATATAAATTAAATGAATAGCTTTTATGTAATCTTCAATACGTTTTACTAACCGCATTAGTGTCCCAGCCTCCCTAGGGCTGAATTCTGGCACTCCCCTCCCCAGCTAAAAACTTGGAGATAGATGGATATATATCTATAATATACATTTTTTTTTTTTTTTAAATGTGTTCTTTCAGTAACGTAAATCACATGACGTTCCGGATCCTAAATTGGATTTTTTTGTAATGGGGGGGGGGGGGGTTTCATCCCCTTTCCTTAGTTCTGATACCATAATTACAGCTACTTTGGGGAAGATTTTTAAGATTTCTGTCTCTCTGCCCTGCCCCTCCAATGCTCGCTGGAGTGCTGCGGTGGGTGATGCTGGCTCAGGCTCCCAGCGGATTGCTGAGAGGCTGAGTTATCTGCTGGTCCAGGCATTTGGGTGGATCCTGACCATTTGGTTGGGATCTTTTCAGGGCCTGGACTGACTCTGTGATGTCAGCCAACAGCGGGCTTTAGATTTGACTATACTTTTCCTTTTAAAGCAGTCCCAACTTGGAGGCATAGCTCTACCAAACATAAGAATTTCTATGAATGGAGAGAGGGCAGAGCCAGTAACAGCTTGTCAGAGGGAGAAGCAGCGACTTAGTGCTGGTCACGAGTGACTTTATTAACTTAAAAAATTCTAGTACTGCAGATTGGAGGCGAGTGGTGACGAGGCTGCCGATAATAACAAATAAGTCAGCATTTTGTAGTTATTTACTGTCTTTCATGCTTAAAGCAAATTCAGCATAACATTGTAGTTTTGGCACTTTTGTTTTGTGTAAAAACAATGTTATTTATTAGAATTTCCCTACACATACAGTCAGGTATGTGTTCCCTTTTTTTATATGGACCCTTTTAGTGACATTCTTTAAAAAATTGTTAAAGCTTGTGAGCAGTATCGTATGATATATCAAATGTATTGGTACTAATGTTTACAGTCAAATGAGCCACCTTCCTAAAAGACCAGTCTAAACCTGTCCCCTGAATTCCTGCTCTCAGTAGTATTTCCTGTACATTCCTCACATGCCATTCTATATATTATCATCTGTACACTTTGGACAACTGGTTAGAGTGCCAGAGCGCAACACGATCACACTGTTGATACTGATTTTTATTTATTTATTTTTTTTATTTAGGTGTGAACCGTCAGTAATGGCTTAGACAGTCACAGAATAAGGTCCTCGAGAAATATCCAGACAGTGATTTGGGAAAGCAGTCTGTAGGGTGAATGTAAAGCCTGGTACACACCAATAGCTTTTTTTCTTTTCATTCAACCCAGGAAGTTGAGCTAGAAAAAAAAACTGACCGCTCTGGTCAGAGCTGCTGTACTAATGATCTGACAGTGCAACAATCGCTGAGCTGTTGTGTTCTGACAGGGGGACGGCCCTCCCCCAGAACACTCCAGTCGGCTGCTGATTTTCTGGCTTCTGTCGGACCAGCTGACATGCACGCTGGTCCGACTGTCAGACTTTTTTTTTTTTTTTTTTTTTTTTTTTTTTACCAGCTGCTGTCTCCCGACATTCAGCCTGTGTGTATGGGGCTTAGGAACCCACTTTTTAGTTTAGCTATAAATTGATTAGCAGTTTCGTTTGAGTTCCCTTCTTACATGTCCTCTAAAATTTGAATTTTAACAGTAAATGTTGCTTTGTATTGTGAAACAAATGATATACACTTTTAAGCAGCATAATAATGGCCTAAAGAAGTACACCAGAAATTATCTTACTTGAAAAAGGACTTTGCTCAAGCTTGGTGATCTAAAGCCTTTCCGCAGACAAAGCAACAGACTTTTGTCCGAAGGGCTTGTGCCAGGAACTTGTCTTGCATACAAACGGTAAACCTTTGTCGGCCAACAAACACGAACGTAGTGACATACTACGTGGAATTTCGGCTCTTGAGCGCCACCCTTTGGGCACCTTCTGCTAATGTCATGTTTGAGCATAGATTCCGAGCATGCATGGTTGTACTTTGGACTTTTGTGTGATGGACTTGTGTACACGCGATACGAAAATCTGTCAACAGACCGCTGTCCGCTGAAAATTTACTAGCCTGCCATCCAACATTTGTTGGCGGAAAGTTGTCTGCCATCACACAATTCCCTGCCGAAAATCCGATCATGTGTACTAGGCTTTAGTCTTTATAAACCACCTCAGTACGGCCGCTGGGAAGGCTGCAAATGACTAATATCTTGCATACACAATATGTGCTGACCTTTCTGTGGCTGCTCAAACAACTTCCTGTGTCTTGCACTAAACACAGTGGTGTTCTCACCATTCAGAAATGTATTTGTATATTTCCAATTGCATACAATGTGTTTTCTAATTGGATGTGGTATAGAGGAGGGGTGGATGATGTCAGGATCTCAACCTTAAACCACCAGAGACCGCTTTGTATTCATTGAAAAAATACAAAGTGTTTCTGGAATGGCTGAGGTGCAGTAGTGAGTGGGGCTTTGTTTACTCTAATGCTAACACACACTATCAGTTTTATTTTTTAATTTTTTTAACCCAGTGAGCTGAACAAAAAAAAAAAAACACAGGAGCTCGCTGTGCCAACTATCCAATGTTAGTACAACGACCTCCCCTCTGAGCCATTGTGTTCTGACAGTGAGACTGCCCCCCTGCCAGAACACACCTGTCAGTGCTCACATCTATTGGCTACCAGCACTGATTGCATGGCGACCGGATGCTGGTTTTCCTGCATTCGACAGAACCCAGACTGATGCGCACACGGCTGATGTTGGATGTTTTTTGTTGAGCCGTCTGATATTCAGCCCGTGTGTACCAGGCTTTAGACACATGAAGTCGTTTAAGCACCCATTAGAAGAGAGCACATACTGCATATAGTAGAAGTTACCAGTCATTTGCAGCATCCCCAGTTGCCCTACTGAGATGGCTTATGAAGAATTAGGTTGTACCGAGGTGGACTAAAGTACTTTTTAAATTTTTTTTATTTCCAGTATGATTTGGAGTAGTTCTTTAAGCTGGCCATGCATAGATCTAATTTTGGGCATTTTTCTGTTGAGTCGGATAAAATTCGGTCTGTGAGTGGCAATGTTGCCACCACCTAACTCAGGGGTAGGCAACCTCACCCCTCCAGCTGTGGTGAAACTACAAATTCCATCATGCCTCTTCCTCTAAGAGTCATGCCTCTGATTGTCAGGGTCTTGCAATGTCTCATGGGACTTGTAGTTTCACCACAGCTGGAGGGCCGAGGTTCCCTACCCCTGACCTAACTCAACAAACATCAATATGAAAATTGATGGATCTGGGTGGAAAATATTTTAGCTGAACAATCGGCTGCTTGTCGCTGTTCGTTTTTTTTTTCCAAGTGCTGCAGATGATTCATCCATCTGTGCTGTTTATGAAGCTCCCACCTGGCCATATATGTACATTGGCCGGGCGGGGGCTCTCTCCTTCTGACTGGACGTTCAGGAACGTCCTTCAGAAAGAGAGGGATCGCGTGTGTTCCCGATGCGCTCGTGTCACCTGGGCACGGTGCATCTCCGATCGGCAGGAGGGCTCTGTGATTGGCCCTCCTGATCACATGACGGCCATGTCCAATCACAGCCATCATGTTATTTAAACAAACAGCTGATTGCTAGGCAATTGGCTCTCCTCACATGGAAGTTGTCGCTGAGAGCAGATCGCTACAGCCGGCTGTTTATCAGTGAGTATGAGCTGTTTTTACAGCTTTTTACTCACTGATCACCAGTCTAGTGTAAACACACAATGTCCCCAAAACACATGTCCCCAAATAATAAAAACACATGTCCCCCACATATGTCCCACTAAAATCACATGTCCCGATGATTATCTGCACACACATGTCCGTGATCACCTGCACACATCTGTACATGATCATTTGCGGACATATGTCCGTGATCACACAAACCAATTATTATACACTTAACAGAATTTTTTTTTAGCAAACACATGTAGCAGAATACATTTTGGCTTAAATTGATGAAAAATTTGATTTTATTGGATTTCTTTTAAAATCGAAGAATATATATATATATATATATATATATATATATATATATATATATATATATAAAATTTCCAAGTTTCCGCTCATTTTTCGCTTATATTGCAAAAAATAAAAAACTGAGTCATGAATAAATACCACCAAAATAAAGCCCTATTTGTGCGTACAAAATGATAAAAATTGAATTTGGGTACAGGATAGCATGACCGCGCAATTGTCATTGAAAATGCGAGAGCGCTGAAAGCTGAAAATTGGTCTGGGAACGAAGGGCGAAAGTGCCCGGTATTGTAGTGGATAAAGATGGTGGGATCTATTCAGTTTCATTTATTCAGCTCACAGGCTAAACAAAAAAGAAATCTCTGTATGACCAGCTTTCGTTTTCATAATTTTAAACAAATGAATGTGAACTTTTTTTTAAACTTAAATTAGGAAGTAATTTTCTGCATTGAAGGAGTTAGAATGTTTTTTGTGATGTATTGATTTTTTATTTTTATTTTTTTGCAACTCTGACCTTTTGTCACTCTTTAGTAGCATAGAGCCTTGATGAAAACCATTTTAAGCAAATATTACAAAGATAAAATAAAACTTGCTGTCAAGTATCGGGTGCAGATACCTAGAGGTACCTGCACACAGAAGCCTCCAAGCCCCACTGTAAGCCCTTGTACACATGGTCGGAGATTCTGACGGAATGTGTCTGATCGGATCGTTTTGTCAGATATTCCGACTTTGTGTGGTCTCCATCGGACTATTTCCGTCGGAGTATCCGACGGACCAAGTTTTCCAACTTGTTGGTAAAAGTTTCCGACAAAATGCTCCGATCGGACGTACTCCGATCATGTGTAGAGAATTCCGATTGGACAAAGTGCCACGCATGCTCAGATCAAATTCCTACATCAAAGCTATTGGCTACTAGCCTGAACGTAGTCCCGTCGTAACGAAATAACGTCATCACGTTCTGAACGATCGGATTTTCCGACAACTTTGTCAGACTGTGTGTATGCAACAGTTTCGGACAAAGTCCGACAGATTTGGTTGTCGGAATGTCCGACCGTGTGTACAAGGGCCAACACCTGAATACTAGCCTAATCTTGATGGGCAAAGCTCCCATACTGGTTGTTACACTTGTTGGCTCATGCATGTTGCTTTTGGATAGTGAACCAGCCTATCAAAGTCCTGAGCCCAAGGAAACGTGTGTGAGAAGGGCAAGCTTCAACACCACCAGGAAGAGTGATGCCTGTTAGAACAGCTCAATATTTGGGTATAATGCCAGGTTTTGTGTTAAAGCTGCTTTACTACCTGGCTAATATTTTCCAGACACATTGTACTCTTTAGGCCTCTTTCTCATGGCCAATCCATTCAGGTCCACCTGTCAGTTTTGCAGGTGGACCTGAACAGATGCTCCATAGAGGTCTATGGAGCGTCGGATGTCTGCGGTCATCTGACCCGCTCCGATTTGAAAAAGTGTGACGGAGGAAAAACCTACTTTTCCATCCGTCATCGGATTGGGTGACGACAGACATTGTGGTCCGTCGTCATCTCCCATAGGGGAGAGCGGCGCTCTGACAGGTCCGTCCTTGCACTGTGTGCAGAGACAGACCTGTCATCTTCCTGCTCAGCAGGGATTGACTGAGCGATCCCCGCTGAGCAAGCAGATGTCCACCGGGGGGGGGGGGGGGGGGATCATCACTGATCCGCCCCGTGTGAAAGGAACCTTAGTCACAATATTGTAATGAGAAGCACAGAGCAATTCTGCAAAAAAAAAAAAAATCCATACTTAAAAAAAAATTAAATCACCGAAGTAGTAGATCGTTAGATTCTGCTCTACCAAAATTATGTCAGCAAATTGGGTCAGGTGCAATGGTTAGAGTGGAGGATCATAGCTTGATTGGTCAATGATCATCTCATGTATTTGAGTACCTTTTTGCACATTGATGTGTTTGGAAGCTGCTTTTGGAAGTGTGACTGAAGTTAGACTTCACTGCATTTCAATGAGCAAGAACTGTTGTGTTAAGATGGAAGTGATCTCATTCTAGTCTCACTTTGATTTATTTCTTGAGTACAATATAGGCTGTGTTGGCGTTCTGCGGTCCAGTGAAGCTTTGACAGACACCCCATGCTGTATGCACCTAGTTGCTTCCCCCAAGGCAATCATGATGCAAATGGGGGGGAAAAAAGAGCAAAGTGCACAGATTAAAGTTGGATACACACTATACAATTTTCAGTAGATTTTTTCATTCAGATTTAACAAAACCATATAATATGAGGTCAAACCTTAAGGCTGCTTTCACACTGAGGCGCTTTACAGGCGCTACAGCGCTAAAAATAGTGCCTGTTAAGAGCCTCTCCTGTCTCTCCAGTGTGAAAGCCCGAGTGCTTTCATACTGGAGCCGTGCGCTTGCATGACCGTAAAAAAAAAAAAAAATTCCTGCAAGAAGCATCATTGCAGCTCCTAAACCGCCCCCTACCCATTTAATCAATGGGGCAGTGCCATTTTACTTTGCGGGCGGTTTTAACCCTTTTTTTGGCCGCTAGCGGGGGATAAAAGAACCCTACTAGCGCTGCTAAAAATAGCACTGCTTTACCACTGACACTTCCAATGCCCCACTGTGAAAACAGCCTTACAAAAAAATGCAAAAGTCAGCAATGGTAGTCTACATTTTTTTTTTTTTTTTTTTTTTTTTTTTTTTTTTTTTTTTTTTTTTTTTAGCACACATTTGATGAACTCTCCAAAATCTACCCACTTGCCTACTGGGCACTTTCACCCCCTTCCTGTCCAGGCCAATTTTCAGATTTCAGCGCTGTCATGCAGCACTCATGAAGTTTTTTTTTTTTTAAACTTTCTTTTGGTGGTGTTTAATCACAAACGGTCCGGAAGATTTTCCCTCTTAATGACCAGGCCATTTTTTTGGTGATGCAGCACTGTCACTTTAACTGACCATTGCGCAGTCATGTGACACTACCCAAACAAATTGATTTTTCTCCCCCCCCCCCCCACAAATAGAGATTTTATTTTTATTTAGTATTTTTGTTTTAACACTAGTAATGGTGGCGATCTGCATTTTTTTTTTTTTTAATAGCAGGATTGCAGCGGACAGATTGGTCATCTTTTCACTGATTTACTGTGGTTTTAACCCTTTTTCAGCTGCTAGTGGCCAACTAGCGCCGCTTTTATATAGTGGTGCTTTACTGCCGACGCCTCGGTGTGAAAGCACCCTAAGGGCTTTCACACTGCCGCGCCTATAGCGTCGGCGGTAAAACGCTGCTATTTTTAGCGGCGTTTTACCGTTGGATTTGCGGCGCATTTCGGCCGTTAGCCAGACGCTTTTACCCCTCACTAGCAGCCGAGAAAGGGTCAAAACCACCCACAATACGCCGGAATAGTGGCGTTTTGCCAGCGGTATTGCAGCGCTGCCCCATTGATTTCAGTGGGGAGCAATGGTGGAGGAGCGGTAAACACACCACTCCAAAGAAGCTGCTGGCAGGACTTTACCTGACGTCCTGCAGCAGTTTGAGGGCGGATTGCAGGCGCTATTTCTAACGCTATAGCGCCTGCAAAACGCCCTCGGTGTGAAAGGGGTCTTAGAGTTTTAATTTTTGTTATGCAATCAGGCAGGCCCTTATACTACATGGTTTTGGTACATCTAAAGAAAAATCTGACAACAAAAGTTGTATAGTGTGTATGGGGTACAGGTGTGTAGTGGGTGTGTGAACACTTACTTAAGGAAGACAATCAACTCACAAAGGTTTCACAGCTGGCGAAGACACCAAAGAAACTGTTACAATGGGTACACTGGTTATGGTCTGGATGGTACCTGCAATAAGTGTGTGTGGATGATCTCCTGCATTACAGTCATTGTTGCATCTGCAGCTAAGAGACTGCATCCAGGATCCCAAGATGATGCTGCTGCAAAGAGTGGAGTGTGGTAGCCGGAGTGACCACGCAGCCTCAGGACAGGAAGCAGCACATGTTGATCGGTGGAGTGCATGCGAGGACAGGAAGTGATGTGAGGGGGTTCATGATGGATTCACCTCCAACAACATTTTAAATAGCGGTGATATCCTAAACACAATAGAACATCTTTCATATAGCCCCAAAAAAAAAAAAATCATGCGAGTGTAATGTGAGACTAATGAGTAATAAAAGGTGTTTTTAACATATTACGCTATTGGAGCTTTTCTTCTCCCTCTATATGTAATGGCATGTTGGGATTATGAATAGCATGACCTGGAGAGTGCCGATGGTGGGATATACTGACCTCAGAGTCAGAGCACATTTTGCTGAACATGAAAGTGTGAGGCAAATGAATCTGGTGAGCGAGTGTCCTATGGGCAGGTGGTGACACTGAAGCGTTGTGGTGTGAAGATATTTCTCCACATTATAACACTGGGTGTTTTTGTTTTTTTTTCTTTCACAAACGTACGATCTTTTTATTTTTATTTTTTCAATGGATATCAGTGGGTTGCCACAATTACTAAAAGATACAAGGTTGGAGACAGCAGGCTGATCCTTCAAATGCGGGGTAGATTACCCTACATGATAATAAAGGTCCAATCCCCTGTAATTCAAAGGGGATAGCATGAGAATGCAGGGCCTCAAAAATACCAAATGTTCTGTGACTGGACAGAGGTGGTGTGGACAGTGCAGCTTATGTTTTGAAAAGCCACAAGTTCTCTGGGAGCAATGGAAGCATAGCAAAAGCTATGCTATCGGCGCTCATTGAAAGTGTAAACCCAAGATTCAAGAGGTGGCATACACACTACATTTGAAACCCAGCAGTTTTTTTCCTAGGGTTCATCTTTTTTAAGCCAACTGGACAACTTTTTAACTTTTCAATGTAAGTTGGAGTTACACTTTAATTTCTGGTAACTATGAAGGAAAGAGAGTAGTCAGATAAAAATAAAATGTATGGCCAATTTGAGAGCGACAGTTAATTTTAATTTTAAGTAACCAGTTAACCATAAATCAAAAAAAAGTCCTCATGGGGAAAAAGAGAAAACTAATATCCGCTGGTTGAGGTTTCTGGTGCTGGTTTGTGGCTGTGCTCAGCTGTGTGTGATTGGCTCCATATGCAGTCTTTGTTGTATAATGGTTTGGAAAGACTGAAGCTGGGTTCAAATATGAGCATGCAGCGGCTCACAGCAGGAGTCCGGGTGCGTTCACCATTTCAGGTCTGATTTCAGCCCAAATTTTTGGCTGAAACTGACCAAAAGACACACAGGGTTCCTGTGCAAATTGCACCGGAGCCACTGCGCAGATATGTGAACCGGCTCCATAGAGAGCTAATTGCAATCTCCTGCTGTGTGAATTGGATGCAGGAAACCCTGCATCCAATTCACACTAGTGTGAGCCCAGCCTTATTGTTCCTACTCTGTGGAGCCAGTACCCCATGACTTTCAGGACCTCTACCCCCTTTAAAATGATGGCTCCACTAAGAGTTGGCTATTTCGATTTGTATGTTTGCTGAAAGTTTGAATCACATGGTCAAGAAGTTTTATATGCCAAAAAGGCCCCAATTGGTGCCAGCAGTGAGATAAATGTAGCTTAGCGTTGTGCTAGAAGTTATTAAAATGTCTCCAGGATGCTGTTTCTAGAACAAGGATAGTTCCCTTTGTGTCATACTCCATAAATTAAAACCATTACTGCTTGGAAAAGTAATCAAAATGTGTAGAATTGATCTGTGCTGCTGATGTGTTGAATAACTATGTTCTCATCCTGTCTGCTGCTCTCTTACAGTAATGAATGCTGGCATGAGAAAATACTTCCTGCAAGCCAATGATCAGCAAGATTTAGTAGAATGGGTTAACGTCCTTAATAAAGCAACCAAAATTACAGTGAGTATCCACTTTAATCCTACACATGACTGATGTATGTAGGTGGGTGCACAGGAGGAAACGGTGACCCTGTTACTTGTACCAAACTAATTTCAGCTCAACTTTCAAGGACAGCTAAGAAAAGGGTATAAAGCTGTAATTGGACAAATCTAGTACGCAAAAAAGTATGCAATTGTAAAATGTCATTCTCTTGTTTTTTACTTTTGTTCCTTGCGAGCTCTGCTGCAATGTTGGGTCATTTTCAGAGTTCACATATCTTGTCCAGTGGCTGATCAGACTCCTCTTTAGGCTCCATTCACACATCAGAGTTGCATGACATATTGTACCCTATTTTTTCAGTGGCAACCGTTGAAATTGGTGCGACTTGAAAGGGGCCTGCACTACTTTGGTGCGGCCTTTGATGCGTCTTTGGGCCATAGAATGTCACACTGGAAATTGTGCTGCCTTGGAGACTTGCTAATGTGAATGGAGCCTAAAATGCTAATTCCTTTTGCAACATGTTACATATTACACCTATATTTATGGTTTAAAATGTTGCTAAATAACCTCCATCCCCAGAACGCCCCAGGCACCTAGCATTTTTAGAGGAAGCTACCAATAGCATCTTCCAAAGTAGCTTGTTTTCCTACTGCTATTACAATACTAAATGAAAGACCTAACAGGTGTGTAAACACTATATATTCAATAGAAATGTGTACATATTCAGGGGATCCAACTGTTGTATCAGAATTAAAGGGGGTCTGGAGGTCACTGATGAAATCTATAACCCCCCCCCCCCCCCGCATTGTTTCTATGCAGTGGTTTTTATGTAGATTAACCTTCAGATATTGCATACTTCATTGTGCAGCACTGTTGATCTGTGCATTTTTTTCATGCAGCTAGCTTTCTGAATTCTCTGCACATTTCACATGATGATATAATAAAGCAAAATCTCACACTCACAAGCCGTGGTACCCAGCACCATGGTGTAATGATCTGTATGGGATCATAAATTATCATTGACTGCCTTATATTGCAGTGTCTGTCACCAGGCACCCTGGGCCTCTTACTGCATTATCTCTCAGATACCATTGCAGCGCATGCACCACACATGGGTCCAGTGAGAAAAATCTGTTGTGCTGGGAAAGTACACATTCAGCCTAGGCTCCCACTACTGCAATCAGATGTACTGTGAATTTGATCAATTTTTTTCCTCCTGTGTAAGGTGTGAATTTGCCTTGTGTTTTGAGGTGGACAGGTGCGAATTTACCGCAATTTTACTGTGAATTTCAGGAGGCAGACAGTGAACAATTCAGAGATGTGAACTGTGTGCTGCAAGTTTACTGCAAGTTCAATTGAAGCCTATGAAGATAAAATTTGGACTGCACAATAGGAATTTGCATGGCAGTCGATACGCACAGGACCCTTTTTTTTTTTTTTTTTTTTTTTCCTCGCACCAACTTCATAACGCATAGATGTGAACCAAAGCCATGGAATACTATGCTTTTTGTGTGACTTGCGAATCTGTGTGTTCCCAAACGCATCAAACTCGGTGTAAATTTGCATCAGTGTGAACCCAGGCTCATTGCTTTAATTTTGCCAACACAAGTCAGTTGATCCCACTGGACACTGAATTTATATTTGAATAGGTGACTAAATATCTGCTGTAAGTTGATCAATAAAAAAAAAAGGTTCAATTGTTGGTTTAATGTATATTTGCCTGTAAATGCATGTAGGATAATTATCCTCAGAAATTCATATAATTTTTTTTCAACACGTTTAACTGAATGCTATATTAAAGAAACCAAGCAGTATTTGCATAGAAACTAGTAATATGATAAACATTGATTTATCCTTCGAAAACCAACATCTCTTCCTGCAGTTTGACTCCCAACCTGTGTTGTATACACTGTGGAAGGTCCCCCCCACCCCCTCCCATCGGCATACACTGATCAATGCTGGCAGGCATTGACTGCAGTGGCTGATCAAATGCTGGTTTTCCAGCAGGATTGTTCGACAGAAGCCGGTCTTCTGTTGAACAGAGAGGGGTACATACAGATGGAAATTTTAGCTGCTTCCTGCTGAACCAGCTGAACTTCTTCTATAAATGTATACCCATCTTAAATAATATGTCAGTCAATCCAAATAAGACATTAAACTTTTTTAAAGATACTGGAGAATTAACTACTTTCAAATTTTCTTTATCTTTTGGTGAATTTATTGGTAAACCATCTGCAAAGAGGTTTCTAGGCCTGCTTACCTGCTTTTCCACAGTGAGGGATTCCTTTTCTCCCCAGTTGATATGGTCTTTATTTGATATTAGGCAGCATGTGACAGGAATTGGGACACACAAAAGTGTGTGGGAACACTCCCAGATGGAGAGCAACGTAGCTGGGAAATGTGGCACAAAGATCTTACTGTTAGAGATTTTTTTTAATCTAAACTCTAGTAAGCTCCAAAAATTGAAAAGGCAGTGCCCCCCCAGGACAGCAGTATTTGCAGACATCAAGGGCTTCCCCGCACACGGGAAGCAATAAGACTGTAAGATCAGGTCTAGTAGTGAGTAATAGGCAAATTAGAAATGTAGAAATACTGTAAAGTAAGAATGGTATATATGTATGTATGTATGTATGTATGTATGTATGTATGTATGTATGTATGTGTGTGTGTGTGTGTGTGTATATGTATATATGTATATATGTATGTATATAGATAGATAGATAGATAGATAGATAGATAGATAGATAGATATATACATACACACACCCCGTTTACCCAAAAATAAGACCTAGTGTGATTGTCGGTGATGGCTGCAATATAAGCCCTACCCCGTTTCCCCAAAAATAACCTTTTTTTACAAGGACCTTAACCAGGGCTTATTTGGGGGGTAGGGCTTATATTGCAGCCATCACGACAATCATGCTAGGCCTTTTTGTTCGGGGAAACGGTGTGTGTGTATATGTGTGTAATAATAATAAAAAAATATATATATATATATATATATATATATATATACAGTATTTAATTACATTTTAATAGTTTTTATTACAAAATGTGAACAAACAGAAGAAAAATCTAAATCAAATCAATATTTGGTGTGACTACCCTTTTGGCTTCAAATCAGCATCAATTCTTACACACTTTAAACTTGCACCACGTCAGGGATTTTGCAGGATTAGAGTCAGGCGTATGATTAACCAATTATACCAAGCAGGTGCCATGATCATCAATTTCATATGCTGAACCACTCATGAACAGAAACGGCTGTGTCAGAGGCTTAAAACTAGGTGAGCAACAGCCAAATTCTGATAAAGTGAGATTGTGGAAGGCCGTTTCATATCGCAGGTTATACACCATGGCCAGACTGAGCACAGCAACAAGACAAAAGATAGTTATGCTGCATCATCAAGATCTCTCCCAGCAAAGATTTTAAAGCAGACTGGGGCTTTAAGATGTGCTGTTCAAGCTCTTTTTAAGAAGCCCGAAGAAATGGGCAATATTGAGGACTGTAGACTCAGAGGTCGGCCAAAGAAACTTAATGCAACAGATGAGGGACACATAATGCTTACTTCCCTTCGGCATCAGAAGATGTCAAACAGTGGCAGCAGCACAGAAGTACTGGGACCCAAGTACACCCATCTACTGTCTGCCAGAAGTGGTCATGGAAGAATTGCAGCTAAAAAGCCATACCTCTGATGTGGAAACAAGGCTAAGTGACTCAACTATGCGGAAAAACATAGTAACTACGGGGGGAGGGTGAGGGCAGAAAAATGGCAGCAGATGCTCTGGAGTAATGAGTCAAAATGTAAAATATTTGGCTGTAGCAGGAGGCAGTTTGTTGGTGAGGGGCTGGAGAGGGGTACAATGAGTGTCTGCAGGCAACGGTGGAGCATGGTGGAGGATCCTTGCAAGTTTGGGGCTGCATTTCTGCAAATGGGCTGGATTTGGTTAGGATCAATGGTGTCCTCCAATGCTAAGAAACATAGGCAGGTAGGTACTTATTCATCATGCCATATCATCAGGGAGATGTATAGTTAGCCCCAAATTTGTTCTGCAGAAGGACAGCAACCCCAAACATACAGCCAATGTCATTAAGAATTATCTTCAGCATAAAGAACAACAAGGAGTCCTGGAAGTGATGGTTTTGCCCCCACAGAGACCCCCGATCTTGACATCAAGTTTGTCTGCAATTGTATGAAGAGACCAAAGGATTTGATACAACCCACATCCACAGAAGATCTGTGCTTAGTTCTCCAAGATGTTTGGAACAACTTGCCTGCCAAGTTCATTCACAAACTATGTGCAAGTATATCTAGAAGAATTGATGCCCCTTTTGAAGGCAAAGGGTGATCACACCAAAACATTGATTTGGCTTTCTATTTTGTTCAGTTACTTTCCATTTTGTTAATTGGTAAAAATAAACTATTACCACTTCTATTTCTGAAAGAGTTCTTTACGGCATTTTTTCACCTGCCTAAAACTTTTAGACAGTTCTGTATATTGCAGCATGAATATTATAAATAATTGTTGGTCCTAATATTACATGGCTGTCCAGTTCAGATGACAGGTGAATTGTAAATGGAGCTTTGTTTTTACTATTCTTGTGTCCTTGACTGATGTTTGGCATTTACAGTTCATGTCATATATGAGCAGTAGAAAGGATGAGCTATTGTCAGTTCATCTCACACAGGAAATGGCTTGTGGAAAGGCTTTGTGCAGGGCTTTGCTGCGCCTGACTCCACTTGCAGTGCAGAGGACGGTCTTTGTGTTTAAACTCCCAGCTCAAGACATGAATTGATGCTTATTAAAAGCACAGGGCTGTGGGAGGCTAGGTTTCCTGCTAGAAACCATCTTCACTCCCACACACATTTGATTGGCTGCAGAATAATCACTTCTTCTGAGGCCTTAGTTGAGTTGGAGATGACGAACTTTCGCCTATTCGTACAGCTATGTGAGGTTGAACATTAGATGTGGCTTGCAGGGCTCTTTGCTCTCTAAGCTGCTAGTGTTTGTTTTAATGGGGAACACACCTATCATGTTCAGTGTAGACCTTTAGTTTCTCCTCTGACACACTTTGCTCTACCCTTACATGTATTAAATTAAAGAGGTTTATGGAGTGGTCATAAACTGAGGCAGTAGTTCAATTACTAAAGTCAGGAGTTTATAATCTCAAATTACTTTTTATATCTCTTTGAGATTGTTGTGTGTGTGTACCATTATTAAAGTGGTATTAACCCCTTAGCGCCGACTGTTCGTACATATACGGCTTCGGCTTAAAGGGGTTATAGCGGGATGATGCATACAGCTACTGGCGCCCCCCCGCAGAGCCATTCACTAGAAAGATCAGTGTACTGCTGTTTCTTCACCCTCACCTCTCCAAGTCTCTTATGCAGCTGAGAACAGAGAATATGTGATTGATTTAAAAAATAAAAAAAAGTATTTGCAGTGTGTGTGTGTGTGTGTGTGTGTGTGTGTGTGTGTGTGTGTGTGTGTGTGTGTGTAAAATATATAGATGTATATAGACTCGGAGGCCACTTTATTAGGTACACCTGTTCAATTGCTTGGTAACACAAATTACTAATCAGCCAATCACATGGCAGCAACTCAGTGTGATTAGGTATCATGGTGAAGATGACATGGTTCAAACCAAGCATCAGAATGGGGAAGAAATGGTATTTATGTGACTTTGAATGTGACATGGTTGTTGGTACCAGATGGGCTAATCTGAGTATTTCAAAAACTGCTGATCTAGTGGGATTTTTGCACACAACCAGTAAGCGGCAGTTATGTGGACGAAAATGCCTTGTTGGAGAATGGGCAGACTGGTTTGAGATGATAAAGGCAACAGTAACTTAAATAACCACAACCAAGATATGCAGAATACCATCTCTGAATGTACAACATATTGAACCTTGAAGCAGATGGGGTACAGCAGCAGAAGACCACATACCGGGTGCCACTCCTGTCAGCTAAGAACAGGAAGCTGAGGCTACAATTCGCACAGGCTCATCAAAATTGGACAATAAAAGATTTGAAAAACATTGCCTGGTTTGAGTCTTGATTTCAGCTGATACATTCAGATGGTAGGGTCAGAATTTGGCATAAGCATGAAAGCATGGATCCATCCTGCCTCGCATCAACGATTCAGGCAGATGGTGGTGGTGTAATGGTGTGGGGGATATTTTCTTGGCACACTTTGGGCCCTTGTAGTACCAATTGAGCAAAACGCCATGGCCTGCCTGACTATTGTTGCTGATCATGTCCATCCCTTTATAACTACAGTGTTAGCCCATCTTCTTCACTACTTCCAGCAGGATAATGCACCATGTCTCAAAGCTAAAATCATTTCAAACTGTTTTTTGAACATGAAAATGAGTTTACTAATACTTCAATGGCCTCCAAAATCACTTTGGGATGTGGTGGGACGGGAGATTTTAATCGTGGCTGTGCAGACGACAAATCAGCACCTTTGCGATGCTATCATGTCAATATGGACCAAAATCTCTATGGAATGTTTCCAACACCTTGTTGAATCCATTCCTCGAAGAATTCATTTTGTTGTTGTGAAGGAAAAAGGGGGTCCAAAGGGTTGGACAAAAATATGGAACCACTAAGTAAATGAACCAAATCGTTGCCTAAATGGTGTTTTTTTTTTTTTCCCTGTGAATTAACAAATCTAAGTGGTGGATAATGGAATTTGATAACACTCTTTGTGCAAAAATTGTTCCAGTTCTTGCAGAGATGCCAGAAGCGTAAAAGAGCCTGAACCTTGTTCTCCAAAATTGACCCATTGGCTCTTTGATATTGAGGTCCAGGGAAGGTGTGAGACTTCATCTACATCAGTGCTCGACAAAACCCGGTCGCCAGGTCGCATTGGCGACTAGAATCAGCGACCTTGCGCCTGGGGCAGCATAGCTGGGGGTATCCCGTCTCCGTGGACCCCCGCGCGATCGCGTCGGGCCGCGCCGCAGGCGGCCGGTAATTGAGCCCCCGGCTTTGAGGCCTTCGGTGATCCTATGGTTCCTTCTGGAATCTGGCGCCCTCTTGTGGTGGCCGTTGGAATTACAACCAACAATGCTAATGGGCCAGTCTTTCTCCATCCCTTTACTTAGAACCCCTAAACAAAACAAAAAAAAAAAAATATATATATATATTATATTATTTATATATATATATATATATATATATATATATATATATATATATATATATATATATATATATATTTTTTTTTTTATTATTTATTCTAACACCCTAGAGAGTAAAATGGTGGTCGTTGCAATACTGTCTGTCACACCATATTTGCACAGCGGACTTACAAGCGCACTTTTTTTTGGGAAAAAAATTTTATTTAATAAAAAAAAGACAACAGTAAAGTTAGCCCAATTTTTTTTTTTTTTATATATTGTGAAGGATAATGTTACGCCGAGTAAATGGATACCCAACATGTCACGCTTCAAAATTGCGCCCGCTCATGGAATGGCGACAAACTTTTACCCTTTAAAATCTCCATAGGCGACGTTTAAAAAATTCTTCAGGTTGCACGTTTTGAGTTACAGAGGAGGTCTGGGGCTAGAATTATTGCTCTTACTTTACCGATCGCAGCGATACCTCACATGTGTGGTTTGAACACCGCTTTCATATATGCGTTCGCTTCTGCACGCAAGCTTGGCAAGACAGGGCGCATTTAAAACAATTTTTTTTTCTTATTTTAACTTTTATTTTTATTTTTTTCACTGTTCTTTTAAAAAAAAAAAATGTGTGTCACTTTTATTCCTATTACAAGGAATGTAAAAATCCCTTGTAATAGAAAAAAGCATGACAGGTCCTCTTTTATATATGGGATCTGGGGTCAGAGAGACCTCACATCTCATATTTACACTAAAATGCAATTTAAAAATGTCCCTCTAAGAGCTATGGGCAATGACTTGGAGACAGGTGGGGGGCTGGGGGCTATCTTCCCCTCACTCGTCTCCATGTCAGGCCAGGGACAGGTCCAGATTGCCGTCACGGACCTGGCTCCTAACTTTTTTAGCTGGCTCCTAGATTCCAAGCAAATTTGTCAACCCCTGATCTACATGATCGTCAAACCACAATTTCACAACACCAGCTGTGTGAATCTGAGCATTATGGACTTGGTAAATGGTGCTGTCTTTGGGGAAACAATGTCTGCACCATGGGGTCCACGTGGTCGACAAAATCTGTACTTTCAAGGTAATGATGGAGCCTGCAGAATACCAAGACATGGCTGCCCAAACCATGATTGCGCCACCACCATGCTTTACATTTGCCACAAGACCGTGCTGGTTGTAAGCTTGGGATGGTGTTTGCCATATGTAAACACATCCAGTGGTTGGGAACAGTGTGAAGCTCGATTCAGTGGAACATGTTAGTCTTCCATTCATCAATCATTCACGATGTATGGGTGTTCCACCACTCTCCTCGTCTGAGCATTAAAATTGCTCGCTAGTGGTTTGGCAATTGCAGCTCACCCTTGAATGTTTTGCTTATGAAGTTTCCTCCACACAGTTTTTGTAGACACGGCTTTGGAAGACTGAGATTGAGCTGTGCAGTAACTTTTGCAGGTTTTCTTATTCCGGATCACAAGCCTGCGAAATGTCTTTTTGCCTCTTTCGGTCAGTTGACCATGTCAATGGTGCTTTTGCTTATCAGACGATGTTTTCCTGGAAACTGTATATGCCGTCATAACTTTTGATACGGTATCTCACAGCAGCTAAGTGGGAAGCAACCATTTGCCCTCTTTGAAACACTGTAAGCTCTGACATGACTCCGTATTACTAGCAGCACACTTAGTGAATGACGAAAGTGAGGCTTCCCACCTGTTAGCTAGGTGTCTCACCACACAGCGGAAGCAAAAGAATGTTGCATCACTTCAGGTTCTGGTTACGCCTCTTCGGCTCCCAGTTGGAGTGCTTTCCGCTGCTGCCTATATGGATCGGTGCCTTTGGAGCAATTGTCCATAATGTAAGTGCCTCTTGGAGGCCACATGCTTCTTTTTTAACCACAATTACCATTGAATGTTTTATTTTATACTGTTACCCACTATCTTTTAGATATCCTGCATATACACCAACTCCTGAGGAAGCGAGCCGAGCTCGCGAAACGCGTCGAGTATTAAGTTGTATATGTATATGATTTATTTTACTACTGTAATTAACATGACAATGGTTAAATCATGCCTGATGACGCCTTTATGTTAATTTTAACCATGTTTTTTGGAATTTGAATAAAAAAAATTTTTAGACCTATTTGAGATGACCTATATGACCAACTCATTTAAAGTCCCATGGGCGAATTTTGTTTCTTATTTCATAAACGTAACACACTGTATTTCCATATATCATATTAATCCAATAAAAATATTGCGAACATTATTTTACTATTAATCTGTATTTTACTGGGCATGTCAATTTAATGCAACTCACTATGTTGCAACCGATAGTCTCCAAGAAATATAAAGTCAAACTGAGATTATAAACACTGTAAGGCTTTTACTGCTGTTTTTGTTTTTCCCATTGCGAAAGAGTCTTCAAATTTCCTGTCCTAATGTAAGTGGTCACCATGTGAAACGTGCACTTTCCCACTCTGTCCAGAAATAAAAAATAAAAAAAAGGTTGCCTGGCATTTAAATATCTGGTTTCAGAAGTATTGTTTCTTTTAAAAATTTATTTTTTTGTTTTTACCAGGATACATTTCCTCTACGTGTTTATGGATGTGTAGCTATATTACATTAATATATAACCTTGTTTTCCCCCTTTTTTTTTTTTTTTTTTTTTTTTTTCTTTTGGTTATTTACTTGTAGGTACCAAAACCTTGTGACCAACTATGCCCTGCAGACAGCACACAGAACCAGCTTGAATATACTGGTAGTAAAAAACAGATCTCGTACAAGACTGAAATAGTGGGTGGTGTTCCCATTATCACCCCCACACAGGTAGGCACAAGCTATTTAAACCAGTTAAATAAAGTTTTAGATGTCTTTTGTTTTTGTGGTAAGGTTTTTATTATCTACACTACACGTCAAAATGTTTTTTTGTTTTTTTTCCTTTGAGATTTTAAAAACCAAATTCTAGTTCATTAACCACTTGCTGTGTGGGACAATTGAAAATTTTCACTTGTATGTTAAAATCAGCATTTTTTTTTTTTTGCTAGAAAAATACTTGCAAACCCCCAAATGTTATATATTTTATAAAAGTAGAGGCCCTGGAGAATAAACTTGTGGCTGCTGCAATTTTCTTTGTCACACGATATTTGTACAGCCGTTTATCAAATGCAGGTTTTCAGGAAAGAATACACTTGAAATCTAGTGCACATGAACACAATATAATAGCTAATTTGGTAAAATATCAAAGATGATGCATTGTAAATAGATATTGAACATGTCAAGATTTAAAATTGTGCATGCCCTTGAAATGGAGACAAACTATGGTACCTAACATTTTCAATAAGTGGCGCTTTAAAAGCCTTTACAATTTATCAACTTATTGTTACAGGTACACTTCATAGAATCCTGATGTCTCCACTACCCTGTAAATTAGCTGATAGAACACAAATCTAGTGTATGTGTATATATATATATATATATATATATATATATATATATATATATATATATATATATATATATATATATATATATATATATATATATATATATATTATATATATATATATTGTGTGTGTATATATGTATGTATGTATGTATATATGTGTATATATATATATATATGTGTATGTATGTTAGATGGCAAGTAGTTAAATAAATGGGACAAATGTGGAAAGATAAAACAAATACATGGAAATAGCATCTGGGAAGGGGGGACTGGGGGGCAACTGAAATTGGAGTGAAATTGAGCTTAGATCAGTAAATAACCTGAAATGATACAAATGTAAGTGGTAAACTACTAACGGTTAAAATTAAACCCTTTAATGTTTGGAGCTTTTTTTTTTTTTTTTTTTTTTTTGCAAAGAAAGCAAAGGTGTCAGGGAGTACACTTTTTTACTACACTATTAACAGTTACTTGGAAACAGAAGGAAATTAACAGGCGCAGGTCTGGCACAAAAGAATCAGAAGTGTAATGAGTATCTCGTAGGACAACTGCTTCAAGCACAGCTGCATGCATGGTCACCTGTTTGAAAAAACATACCTGCAGAGTTATATTTTATAATTACCGTATTAGCGTATACCACGCACCCTAATTTTAAGAGTAAAGTTTCAGGAAAAAAACTTTCTACAGCCCCTTTACATTTAACAGACCCCCTGCACGTTATGCTGCCTCCTGCCCCCTGCACATTACACAGCCCTCCCCCCCTCTGCACAGTACACAGTCCCCCCCCCCCCCCCTGCCTGCACAGTACACAGCGCTGCCAGCATACAGTTAAGAAAAAAAATCACTGACAGCCCCTTCTCATACACTACTCCTCCTGTGTCGCTGTCGTAAACTGTAAAAAGGAAGATAGAACGAAAATGTTCAGTTTTGTCCTTCCAACCCACTGCAAGGAGTTCATTGGACCTCAAGCAGGCCCCCCCCCCGCACGGTGCCACATGCGCTAATTCCTAATTGAGAGAGGTGTCTAAAAAGTTGCACGATTCTATTAAAATCTGTCCACATATTAATGGTTCCCCTTTCGAGAAGAAGGGTGATCACAAGTCCCAAACAATCTTGCAGCTGCTCCCTATGTAGTCTGGGCAGTCACGGGGCTCCATGCTGCTATCTTTTCCCTCGTAAACCGGGAAACTATATGTTTAGCATGTTGCCCTATGACAGAGCCTATACATTTTGACCCCATATCTGGCACACTTGCTGGAGAGATGGCTACCAGAGAATTTAATCTGGAACTCATCAACTCAGACATCTTGATTGGGGATAAACAAGGATGCAAATTGTTGGTTGAAGTGGTTTACGAGGGGCTGAATTTTATGGAGCCGATCGCATTCAGGGTCACCCTGAGGACGGCAGAGTTCATTACCATTGAAGTGCATGAACCGCAAGATTTGCTCATATCTATTCCTGGCCATAGCAGCAGAGAACACTGGCATATGGTAAATTGGGTCAGTGGACCAATATCACCGCAACTCTTTTTAGTAAGGCCCATGAGGAGGGATAGGCCCAGAAAGGTTTTAAATGTGTTAACCGTTATAGGTTTCCAGTCAAATTTGGATTTGTGGCGATAAATTGACCAGCATATAAATTGATTTGGTCCACAATAGATCTGTACAGATCTTCCGTGAATGACAGCTCATAAAAGGCAAGGGAAGTAAAATCTGCTTTTTCCACCTGAATTTCCAGGTTGGCTAGTGAATGGGGCAAGTATGGACAATGCAGAAGTGGGGGGCTCCCAATCAGGACTTGCAAGCGCAGCCCATAGTGCCCTTTCCGCTGTGCTTGCAAGTCCTGGTGGCTGCAGGCTACTACTTGTGCTAGCCACCACAGCAGCTTGAACAGCACTTATGGGACTCGCCACGTCACCAAGTGTTGCTGCAGTGCTGGTTTGTCTATGACCATGATGTACCAGGTTGTTGGTGCTTGCCAGTTCACCAGAAGGTTGAGCGGAACTAGTACTGGCACTCTGTTGCATACGAGAACAATGCTGCACCTTAGCAATAGAAGAACGGGGTCGGGTACGCCTGACCTTAGCAGGGACCTCTACTCCGTCATCAGCGCTATCTGTCAGGGTGCTGCTGCTCTCTACAGTATAGTGACCCTGAATTTGATTCCGATTCTGACAATGATGCTTCTCCTGCGCTCCCATCTTTCATGCTCAGCAGCCTGTAGGCCTCTTTACTGGTGTACCTTTCCTTTTGACATTTTGGCCACTAAATTTAGAGGTACCTAGTGTGAGTCGCAGGTAAAAAAGCACCTGGTTGTCGAGGACTGTTTGAACCGCTACAAAATAAACTGTATTATGTACTATATTTATTAAATAGATTTTGCTGCATAATGTCAAACACATACAGTAAGTGTAAAGAAGTATTAAAGCTTAATTTCAGTTAAATGTATGAAATGTATATATCTGTCTTTGTTTCCATTTACAGCAAGAACTCAGTGAATGTGCCAACACTGGCGACAAAGGCAACCTAAAACGCAGCCAAAGCCAGCTCCCATCTCCCCCTTATCGGTTATCTGAGGGCGGCGTGATTAAAGCCGGATACTGTGTTAAACAGGGGGCTGTGGTAAGATGCTAATATGACATTAACTATAAAATTTCACTTTTATAATGTGGCTTACAGGACGAAACTTGTTTTGTTTTCATTACTAGCTAATATTTTACTACCGTAGTGAAAGATGAAATTTTTTGTTTAGATTAGATGCTTCACCTCTTTGGACTGGTGTTTTACCATACATGACAAGTGGTCTTTAGTGATACGGTACAATATGCATCATTTAATATCATGGATAAGACTGCATCTTCAGGTGTGCTCTCATCATAACAGAATGTTCAGTTATCCTCCTCAACCACTTGCCGACCGCGCTATAGCCAAATGACAGCTACATCGCTGTCATCCAGTTCTGGGAGGACGTCCCGCTGTGGCGAGCACCTAGCGCACTTTTATTGCTGTGTCTTCAGACACAGCTGATCACAAATCGGGGTAAAGAGCCAATCACAGCAGCTCTTTACCACATGATCAATCACAGCTGATCACGATATGAACATGCTTGCCAGTTATTGTCATTCCTTTCTTTGCACTATCCATGTGAGGAGAGAGCCGGTAACCAGCGAGTGTGAAAGGGGACATCTGCACTGATAATCAGGGCATTGATCATCATTGCAGCCCCAATATTCAGTGCAGCCTCATCAGTGCACATCTGTGAAGGAGAAAAATTAGCTGTCTGCAAATTTTATAACAGAAATGAAGAGAAATTTATTTTTTTCTTCAAAATGTTTGGACTTTTTTGTTTAGCAAAAAATTAAAAACACAGTGGTGATTAACCACTTAAAGACAAGCTTCCGCAACTGTACTCGTATGACGCTTCGTGTAATAGATACAGCAGGCACGTGCCCACGCCGCCAGAGCCTGTGCGCGTGGCAGGCAAGTGTGATGTCTGCCGGCCACCCACGATCACGACACACAGAAGCAGAACAAGGATCTGCCAGTGTAAACAGTGGATCCCCGTTCTGACAGGGGAGCTGAGTGATCATCTGTTCCTAGTGATTAGGAACAGCGATCTCTCTCTCCTCCTCCAGTCAGCCCAGCCCTCATACAGTTCGAAACACCTCCCAGGGAACACATTTAACCCCTTGATCACCCCCTAGTGTGAACCCCTTCCCTGCCAGTGACATTTATACAGTAATTGGTGCATTTTTGTAGCACTGATCGCTGTATAAATGTCACTGCTGGACCCAAAAAAGTGTCTGATCTGGCCACTGCAATGTTGCAGTCCCGCTAAAAATCACCGCCATTACTAGAAAAAATAAATCTATAATAAAAATGCCATAAAACCCCAATTTTGTAGATACTAACTTTTTCACAAACCAATCAATATATGCTTATTTGCGATTTTTTTTTTTTTTTTTTTTTTTTTTTTTTTTTTATATTTTTTTTTTCTTCTTTTTTTCTTCTACGTATTTTTGGTAAAAAAAAAAAAAAAAAAATACTTATTGGCCTAAACTGAGGAAGACATATTTGTTTTTTCTATATATATTTTTGTGATATTTATTATAGCAAAAAGTAAAAAATATTGTGTTTTTTTTTTTTTTTTTTTTTTTTCAAAATGTTCGCTCTTTTGTTTATAGTGCAAAAAATAAAAAGTGCAGAGGTGATCAAAGGCCACCAAAAGATAGCTCTATTTGTGGAGAAAAAAAAGACAGTCAATTTTGTTTGGTTACAGTGTCGCATGACTGCGCAATTGTCAGTTAAAATGACATAGTGCCGTATCTCAAAAAAATGGCCTGGTCATTAAGAGGGAAAATCTTCCGGTCCGTTAGTCGTTAAATACCACCAAAAGAAATCTCTATTTGAAAAAAAAAATGATAAAAATTTCATATGAGTAGAGTGCTGCATGACCGTGCAATTGTCATTGAAAGTGTGACAGCGCTGAAATCTGAAAATTGGCCCTGACAGGAAGGGGGTGAAAGTACCCAGTAGGCAAGTGGTTCAACGCATGTTTTAGTGTTTGGGTAGATTTTGGGGAGTTCATCAAATGTGTGCTAAAAAAATATGTAGACTACCATTGCTGACTCCTTTTTTTTTTTTTTTTTTTTAAACTGAAAGGCTGCTTTCATACGGGGGCGTTGGGGACGTCAGCGTGAAAAGGGTTAAAATGGCCCGCAAAGTTCTGCTGCCAGCGGTATGGCGGCGTTGCCCATTGATTTCGATCTGTCTGGGAGCACAGATTTCTTTAAATTTTGCCTTATAAATTGTGCCTTCGCCAACTCCTCCTTACTCAGTTTACTGAGTACATATACTTAATGATCCTTGCTGCTGTTTCAATCCTACAAGTCCCATCATGCCTCTGCCTGTGGGGGTCATGCTTGTAACTGTCAGCCTTGCAATGCCTCATGGAACTTGTAGTTTCACAACAGCTAGAGGGCTGCGAGTTTGAAACCCCTGTTCGAAGTCAATGACTTGGACGAAGTATGCAGATTTGGCATTTTGACTCGACTATGGCAATGCTAGTTGCATGCCTCTTCTGAGTTGGTCAATGAACCTGGATACAACCAGGCCACTAACATTTCTCCTTCGTTCATTGACGGACACAGCGCTCCATTATTAAGAACCATAGGGTTATATCGCCCCCTACAGGAGTAGGACACTAGGCAGGAAAAAGACTTGGCTATGCATATGGGCAGTCCTAGGTGATGTACCCCCCTCTCTGCTATAGGCCTGGCAATTTTTTTTCTTTTTGCTTTTTAAACGACTTTTTTTTTTTTTTTTTTCTCTGATTTTTTTTTTCCTGTGAGATCTACAATCAACTGCCGGACTGGCCCCTGATCTCCCTAGTCGGCCGCGACATAGCCCCACTAGAAGGGGACTGACTCTGCGTTCCTCATGGTCGACAGTCTCCCCCACTTCGGTGGCGAGGAGGATCTGTCTGGGAGTGTTACCAGCGCACTCGCTGGAGCGATGAGTAAGGGGACCCCTTTCCTTCCCTGGAGTGGTGTGGGGGGCGGGTACTCTCTGGGGTTCTCCTACACATCCCCCCCCCCTCCCCGGGTGAGGCCCAGGACTCTGGTTTAGGTGCTTCAGGCAATCTGTCCACCCCCCTCCCCTCCAGGGTTGTCACTATGGGGGGGTACACCTTGGCACCTGCTGGATGGTTGGGTGGGTGACCAGGCATCCGCAGAGCTGCACCCTGTGTCGGCCCTCCACTAATTTAGGCTGCAGCTTTGCCGCCTACCGAGCACTCGCGGCGGGAGGCCGACAATTTAGGCCATGGCTTTTGCAGCCTACTGACCGGGAGAAGTATAAGGCGGCCCTAGAGTGGGCGGCGAGGCCGCCGCTTTCCATTGCGGGCATTCACCCTCTCAGCTCTAGCCTGGTCCAGTTCCCCCATGTACCTGTGCACTCACGATTGGCAGCCGAAAATTTAGGCTGCAGCTTTTGCGGCCGGCTAGTCTGCACGGCCACAATGGACGCCTTCTTCCAGGGGGACAGCGCTGCGAGTGCTCTGTAGGCGCCCAATGTGTGGGGTCTCAGCCAGTGCTCCTGTTAGGGGTCCAATGGTGCCCCCTGTGTGGGGTATCAGTAGGCGCCCCAGTGCAGGGTCTCGGCCGGTGCCTCTTTGAGAAGCCTTGGTCAGCGCCCCCTGTGTAGGGCCTCGTTCGATTTCCTAACGCGGCGGAGATTTCAGTTTGCGTCAATTTCCCTCTGCTTTCGCTGAGTTGGCGGACCAGTTGGTCTGGGGGGCTGCAGTTTGTATGCGATGCCTCTTGAACCCAGTCAATCCCTTGGTTGCTCTGCTTTTGTTTCTGCAGTGGTGCTTAGACATGTATTGGGGCTTAAGTGTTGGTCTGCGGACTGGGCTTCTAAAAAAGCTCTGACTGCATTACCATTTCAAAGCAATGTCTGTTTGGGGCTACCCTGGATGACATTGTTACTAGTCTCACAGGAGGGAAGTGTACATGTCTTCCACAGTCTGAAACCGGGAAAAGAGCCTTGTAGCGGATGCGGTCCTTCTCGGCATGCAAGGGACCTTGTCTGGCGAGCAGAGAGCGAGGCTCCCTAGACCCATGGACAAGGCCCCTTCAGCATGAAGGCATGCCCTCACCTATGTCCTAGGGTTCTGGCCTTGAACCTCAAAGGGTTTTTTTCCTCCCAATTGGTGTCTGTCACCGGACTGTTAGTAGTTCTCCTTGGGGTTGTGCAAGCTCTGTTGATTCAGGGTGTTCTTGTCCCGGTTCCAGTGGGTACAAAAGGTCAGAATAGAGTCCATCCGCACGGCGGGGACATCACTTCATCATGGGGACTTTTGGGCCTCTGTTGACATCATGGATGCTGATTACGCACTCTAATGTGTCCAACACTTCCTCCATTTTACTGTGGGAATAGAGCATTTTCAGCTTGCGGTGTTTTTGGTCTCGCCTCCACCCCTCGCATACTCACAAGGGTATTGGCCCCAGTTCTGGCGTGGTTACGTCAGTGGGGTATTGCGGTCCTGGTCTGCTTGGCTGATCATCTTCTGCGAGCAGAGGCCTCGGCTAACCCTAAAGGAAGATGTAGCTCGCTATACAGACCTCGGTTTCAGTTGGCGTCTATACTACATGAAGTCTGCTACGGTTCCTTCCAGAAAATTGGGTCATCTGGGCCTGACACTTTTATCTCTGGTCAGAGTGTTTCTTCCTCTGGACAAACTCCAGAAGTTGCATACTGCATTTCAACTTTTGTCTCACAGATGGTCCTCCCTGCGGTCCTGCATGTGGGTGTTGGGAGGACTGATGGTCTCTACCTTCAAGGCGGTTCCATTTGTTCAGTTCCATACAAGCTCCTTTCAAGTGAGATCCTGACGTAACGTGCCTGAGGTACTCTGGGCAATCAGACAATCAGATTCAGCTGGGCCAGAAAACTGGAGGTCCCTGGTCTGGTGGCTGCCCTCTCCGGGATTTCGGCAGGACACATCCTTTCTCCCCTTGTATGGGACAGTGGTCACCACCAATGCCAGTCTGTCCGGATGGGGAAGTGTCCTGGGACTGGGTTCTGCTCAGGGTCGTTGGACACTGCAGGAATCCAGACTGCCGATCGATATCCTGGGACTTTGAGTGATCAGGCTATTTATGGATCGTGGATGTTGACTTCGGGGGCTTCTGGTACGAATCCAGTTGGATGATGCCAAGACGGTGGTCTGTCAATCACCAGGGCAGAGCAAAGAACGTTGGCAGCCCTGACAGTAGGCAGCATCCTCCGGTGGGCAGAACGCCTTGTTCCAGCCCTCGCCGCCGTGTGCATTCTAGGAGTGAAAAAATGGCAAGCAGTTGCTTCAGTCGGCTAGTATGCACCAGGACATGTTTCATCGGATATGTTTCCGATAGGGCACCCTGAGGTAGACCTGTTGGCTTCCCGGGCTTAACGGAATGGTACTGCGGTTTCTGGCAAGGTCATGGACTCCTCTGGTGGACACTGCAGACGATCTGGTAGTCCGGTATAGTCGGATCTAAACCTCTCCTCCTCCTATCAAGATTTTGCTGCGGCTTTTGCACAGGCTCGAGGTCAAAGGGATTCTGATCATTCTAGTGGGCCCAAATGGTCTTGTTAGTCTTGGTACACCGACCTGGTGCGCATGGTTGCTGATGTCCCTTGGTGACTGCCTCTCGGGAGGTTCTACTGTCCCAAGGGCTGATCTTTCATTCTCCTTCAGTTGCTGGTTTTGAAGGCCTGGCTGTTATGAGGCAGGTGCGGAAGTTAACAACACTACTGAAGGCTAGGAAGCCTTCCTCTGGGAATATTTACCACCGGGCATGGATAGCATGCATATCCTGGTGTGAGGCGCTTGGCATTTACCCTCGTTCTTTCTCAGTGGCTCAGATTTCGACCTTCCTTCACGGGGAACTTGGCCTTGAGTACCATCAAGGGCCAGGTGTCTGCCTTGGCGGTTTTCTTGGCGTCCCCTGGTCTTTCACTCCTTGGTGCGTAATCTTAATCAAGGGGTTTAGCATCTACCTTCCACCGCCGTGGGATCTACTCTTGATGCGTTCGGTTCTACAGGAGCCTTCCATTTGGAAATATTCTGGAGGTTCCTCTGCTTGCTCTGTCCCAGAAGGTGGCTCTTTTGGTTGCCATCTCCTCTGCTTGCAGAGTGTCAAAACTGTAGGCGTTACCATGTCATACTTCTTACCTGGTGATCCACAAAGATGAAATGGTTCTTCGCCCTTGTCCGTGTTTTCCTCCTCTGGTTCCTTTTGACTAAGGACAATGTATTGCCTTCCCTGTGTCCCAGGTAAAAATGCCCTAAGGGATTTACCTTTCATGCCCTGGATGGGTTCGGGCAATTCGGGTGTATTTGGCAGTCACAGGGCCTTTTCTGAGATCAGACTCAATGTTTGTGATCACGGACAGGCCAAAAAAGGGGCTGTCTGCTTCTTCTGCAACCTTTCTAGATGGGTCAGACAGACGATGACTCTCTGGTCTATTCTATCAGGGGTTGGATTCCTCCTTTCCCCATTACAGCTTTTTCTACTTGGCTGCTTGTTGCTTCTTGAGGATGTTTTTTTTTTCTGTGCGCAAGGTGTTGCAGGCTGCTGTTTAGAGGGTCTATTCCCTTTTGAAGGGGTATTGTTCAGGCTCTTGTGCTAGCCTTGGGATTTTTCATTGTCCCATCCCTCATGTTTGACACTGCTTTGGGACATCCCTATGTTCTGAATAATGGAGCGATATGTCTGTCAATGAACAAAAGAGAAAATTGGATTTTTAACTTGCCGTAAAATCAATTTCTTTGAGTTCATTGACAGACACAGCACTCACCCCTCTAAGGAGTTTTGATGCTCCATACACTGCTTGTTACTAAACTGAAGGTCTATAGCAGAGAGGGGGGTGTATATCACCTAGGACTGCCCATAGGCATAGCCAAGTCTTTATTTCTGCCTAGTGTCCTAATCCTGTAAGGGGCGATATAACCCTATGGTTCTGAATAATGGAGCGCTGTGTCTGTCAATGAACCCAGAGAAATAGATTTTACGCTAAGTAAAAAGATCCAATTTTTCAGAGGAAACTCAGCGATGGCAGTTTTAATAAAAAAAAAAATAATAATAAAAAAAAAAAATATATATATATATATATATATATATATATATAATTATATATTGTGCTTTTTCCTTTATCTTGTATAAATACATAGCAGGTTAAAGTAGGAAATGACATACCTTCTTTTTTTTTTTTTTTTTTTTTTTTTTAATCTCGCTTTTACCCTGAAGATGAAGAACTGGAAAAGAAGATTCTTTCTCCTAGATGAGAATACAATAGGATACTTCAAATCTGAATCGGTAGGCTTTGTGTTTTTTTTCTTCTTTCATTATCAGTGCTGGCTTGGTTATGGAATTTACTTATCTGCTTTTACTTTACCAATGTGTCATAGGACAGGGAGCCACTGCGAGTGATACAACTGAGAGAGGTGCAGAAAGTACAGGAGTGCAAACAGGGGTGAGCTTGCTTTCGTTTAATTGAAGATTGCTGAACATAGTACTGACATCACATCAATATGCATAAGATGCCAACAGTCACAGCAGCGGTGATTGTGAAACCTGTGAGCTCTGTAACTCTGGGTTCACAGTCTAGTTGGTCATTGACTCAGAGTATGCAGTAGATATTCAGACCTTTTTTTTATTTTGCTAGCTGCTGTTCCTGGTCACTGATCTACTGCATAGGTAAGCTATGATACCGGCTATAGCTCTGCACTTTTGGGGCCTGTTCATACCAGGTGTACTGGGACTGTATTAGGAAGTCTTGCCCATCGCAAACCCAACTCAGGGCATGAAAAAGCTTTGTTCCCTACCATGCTGCAGTGGTGTATTCTGAAATATGTACAGGATGCAGTATTTTTTAAACAGCATGGTGCAACACAATCCACCGCACTGCTTCGTCTCTGCAACTTCAGTAGTCTCTGAAGGCTGGTTATTCCAGAGCATCAGCAGGAAATTCCAGAAACCAGCCCTGGTTCACATTGGTTCACATTGATGCTACTTTGAAATCGTAGTAGCGTGATTTCAAAGTAGCAAGGTCAGCACAATTTCAGCTGCTACTTGATAGACATCTGCGTGGCTTCATGCACAGGTGTCTATTGAAGTCCCATTTGAAATTGGCAAGTAGTGCAGGAACTACTTTTGAAAATCGGTGCAGTGCCGCAAGATCGTGGTCGCACCGATTGGAACAGTGCTATTGCCCCCAATAGGCTGCGACACTTCATGCGATTTGATCTCTCAAATTGCATGAGAAATTGCTCTAATGTGAACCTAGGCTTAAAGATACTTGGTAGGTTGGAAAAAAAGTGCTCTTTTGTTTGTATGCTGGAGAAATCCTAATTGCCATGTTTTTAGTGGAGAACTCTTCCAGAATTCGCTGTGATTTCTAGATCATGATTTCTCTTGTACAGTTGTGCTTAAAAGTTTGAGTAACCTGACAGAAATCATGAAATTTTGGAATTTATTTTGAAAATGACTGTGAAAAAACGGTCTTTTATTTAAGGATAGTCATTATATAAAGTCATTTATTATCACATAGTAATCACCCAAACGGCCGTGATCAAAAGATTACATACCCTGGAATCTTTGGCCTTGGTATAGACACACAAGGTGACACACAGGTTAAAATGGCAATTAAAGGTTGATTTGACACATCTGTGGCTTTTTAAATTGCAACTAGTGTCTGTGTATAAGCCCACGTTCACATCGGGCCATTTTGACATGTCAAATCGGCACCTATTGCAGATGACGGAACCTTCTGATTCAATGCACCGCTGACTTTGTGGCTCCGCACCAACTTCCAAAAGTAGTTCCTGCACTATTTTCGGCGACTTAAGGGGGCGATTTGAATAGACCTCTGTGCATGAACCTGCACAAATGTCTTTTGAATCGCCCCCAAGGTTAGCTGAAATGCCAGTTTGAAATTGTACAAGTTCACCTCGGTGACCTCAGTGTGAACGGGGGCTTAAGGGTACGTTCACACTGAATGCAGGTTTGAAATTGTGTGATTTCAGCTGAATTTCAGTGGGAGTTTGGGGGCGATGTGAATGACCTCTGTGTGGGTTCATGCACAGATGTTTATTGAAATCGCCCCGGAAGTTGCCAAAAGTAGTGTAGCCACTACTTTTGGAAATCAGTGCAAAGTCAGGGTCGCACCAGTTGGGCCTGTTGCTGGAAATTTGGCATTCGATTTGACATGTCAAATCGTGCCAATGTGAACGGGGGCTAAGCAGGCAATGAGTTTGTTAGCTCTCGCATGGATGCACTGAGCAAGCAGGTTAGATAATGAACCAGTTCAGCCGCTGAATTACTTTACTGGCTGCGGGTGGGGATGTCAATCCCCCCCCCCCGCACCTTCCGGTGCCTCTTTCCGCACGATCAGGAAGCCGGAGATGATCGGATCAGAAGTGAAATGTGTCCAGTCTCAAGCAACCTGTGTTTGCCTAGTACACTGGTGGACACTAGGCAAACAACACATACACAGAAAATGTGCCATCAAACTATATAGGATGTGTGTAGTACTCCCTGTACTGCTGTACTGCAGCCCCATTTCTGCTTTCCCTTTGCATTTGAGGGCGATTGCTGTGTGAATACAGCCAGCAGCTGCTGTAAAAAAAAAAAAAAAAAAACGTACATTCTAATGTAGTGGTTATAAACACTGCTCAAATGGAGTTGGAGAGATCGAGAACTGCAGATCAAAGTTTCTTCATATAATGTCAGTTAAAGCAACCTGGCAATTTTATTTTATTTTTATTTTTTTAATGTGTTTCTATGTGACTTTTTATCAGCCCGTAGTTTACCTTAAAGGCACAGTTCACCTTTACCCAAAAACTGCCTATGCCAGTAGATAAAAACAGCACATTGGCTAAGTGATTAGCACTTCTGCCTAGCAGCACTGGGTTTGTTTGGTTCTAAACCCAACCATGACACTGCCTGCCTGGAGTTTGCATGTTCTCCCTGTGCCTGCTTAGGTTGCCTCTGGGTACTCCAGTTTTCTCCCACACCCCAAAGACTTGCTGCTAGGTTAATCAGATCCTGTCTAAATTAGCCCTAGTATGTATGACTGTGAATTAGGGTATTGTAAATATATATATGTAAAGCACTGCGGTAATTGATGGCGCTATGCAAGTGCCTGTAATAAATACATAAAACAAACTGCAGCTTTGACCAAAAATAATGCCCTTGCTATAGGTGTAGGTCATTTGCTTACCTCATGAAGTCTTACTGAATAATGTCCCCCGTCCTGCCTTGTTCCTAGTACATTGCTAAAGGTCATTCCTAGCCATTACTGTTCATCACAGGAGCACACTCTCAAATGTTGAGCTCTTCGCTATATTGTCAGTGGAGAGAAAGTGCATATGGGTGGGGGTTTGAATCAGAGAAAGCTGTGACGATGGAGGTAAACAGTAACAACTCAGAGTGACCCTTGGCAATGTCCTAGCAACAAGGCAGGACTGGATTATGCAAACGCTGGGTATTTTCAAACAGGGGTCCGAGGTATGGAAATGGCCTACCTAATAACAAGGACATTATTCAACTTTGGTCAAAGCTGCATGTTTTTTTTTTTTTTTTTTTTTTTTTATCTATGGGCTCCCTTGCCCTTGGCAGTTTTTCTGTGAAGATGATGTAACCTTTTATTCATTTATAATGAGGCATAATGAAAAAAAAATTACAATGCATTTTCTTTTTTTTTTTTACACAATGTTGTCAATTTATAAGATATTTCTAACACATAGCAGCTATATAACAAAAATGGAATCCCAAAATACATTCTGCTACTCTTCCCGAGTATGGCAATACCACGGCCTGACCACATACAGAGGCCCAACATTGAAGTAGTATCTTCAGGTGTTCTAGGAGCTTAAATTACACATCTCATTTCATTCCTACCTATCACACTTTTGAAGGTCCTTGAGCACCAGGACTGTGGAATTGCCCACAAAATGACCCCATTTTGGAAAGAAAACACCCCAACGTATATTCTATGAGGCATGGGCTGCAGACAGGTACTCGGGTACTCTGATGGGCTGCAGACAGGTACTCTGGTAACTTAGCCTGTTGACAGGTACTCAGAATGACTGGGACAGTTACTCGGGTACTCGGATGGACTGTGACAGGTACTTGGATGGAGCTAAATTCAGGGCAATCTTAGACAAAAACCTATTAGTCTGCAAAAGATTTGACTCAGGTGGAAGTTCACCTTCCAGCAGGACAACGACCCTAAACATACCGCGAGATATACAATAAAATGGTTTAGATCAAAGCATATTCATGTGTTCGAATGGACCAGTCAAAGTCCAGACCTAAATCCTATTGCGAACCTGTGGCAAGACTTGAAAATTGCTGTTCATAGATGCTCTCAATACAATCTGACAGAGCTTGAGCTATTTTGCAAAGAAGAATGGGCAAAAATGTCACTCTAGATGTGCAAAGCTGGTAGAGACATCCCTAAAAAGATTTGCAGCTGTAGTTGCAGGGAAAGGCGGTTCTACAAAGTATTGACTCGGGGGGGGGGGGGCTGAATACAAATGCACGCCACACTATTCACATATTTATTTGTAAAATATTTTGCAAAACCATTTATCAGTTTCCTTCCACTTCACAATTATGTGTCACTTTGTGTTGGTCTATCACATAAAATCCCAATAAAATACATTTACATTTTTGGTTGCAACATGACAAAATATGCAAAATTTCAGGGGGTATGAATACTTTTTCAAGGCACTGTGTGTATATATACACTTTTTACCAAAAGTATTGCTATGCCTGCCTTTACAGGCACATGAACCTTAATGATATCCCAGTCTTAGCCCGTAGGGTTCAATATTGAGTTGGCCCACCCTTTGCAGCTATAACAGCTTCAAATCTTCTGGGAAGGCCGTCCACAAGGTTTAGGAGTGTGTCTATATATAGGATTGTTTGACCATTCATCCAGAAGCGCATTTGTAAGGTAAGGCACTGATGTGGATTATAAGACCTGGCTCACAGTCTCTTAAGAGTTCCCTTCACTGGAACGAAGGGGCCAAGCCCAACCCCTGGAAAACGACCCCACACCTTAATCCCCCCTCCACCAAATTATTTGGACTAGTGCACAAAGCAAGGTCCATAAAGACCAGGATAAGTGAACTTGGGGTAGAGTAACTTGACTGGCCTGCAGAGAGTCCTGACCTCAACCCAATAGAACATCTTTAGTATGAATTGGAGCAGAGACTGTGAGCCAGGCCTTCTTGTCCAACATCAGTTCCAGATCTTACAAATGCACTTCTGGAAGAATGGTAAAACATTCCCATAGACACACTCCTAAACCTTGTGGACAGCCTTCCCAGAAGAGTTGAAGCTGTTAAGGGTGAGCCAACTTAATATCGAACCCTAAGGACAGACTAAGACTGGGACGCCATTAAAGTTAACGTGTGTAAAAGCAGGTGCCCCAATACTTCTGGTAATATAGTGTGTGTGTGTGTGTGTGTGTATGTGTGTATATATATATATATATATATATATATATATATATATATATATATATATATATATATATATAGATATATTTTGTGTGTGTGTGTATATAATATAGTGTAATTTTAGTATTGCATTGAAAATAAAATCCTCTTTGCATCACAAACACCACTAAATCGCCTAAAAAAAAAAAGCCTTGTTTGTCTAAGAGCAAATACGATAATGTTATTGAATAAACTGGCCCATGTGAGAAATTCAAATGTTACTGTAGTCCATAGGGGGTAATTGGTTACATTCTAGGCTGGTGATATCCTGGAACTGGGCTGCTAGTCCTGATAATCTGTAAAGTGGTAATTGATGGGTTCAGCTTCTCACTTTTAGATCCAGTGTGCAGATGATTTTCTGATCTTCGCCTTGTTCTGCATGTTCTGCATGGCACCAGCTCAGACTCTCTAGCCTTCATTTTGTGTAAAAGTAAACATGAAGGAAGATTGTGCCATCAAATGCAAACTTCCCTGGATGCTGTCATTTCCAGGTTTGTAGAAAACTGACAGGTTCAGTCTGCCGTCCTTCTAAAACCTTCCCTTCCCAGGCTGCTGTATATGTGACCTTTCCTTAAATCCAGGTTCAGCCACTTGCCTTAAAATATGCTCAACCGAAATGTACATCCATGTAAAAGCTGTATTTATGGTTTTCTTCTCTCTATAGTGACATCATGATGAGGGACAATTTGTTCGAAATTGTAACAAGCTCACGAACATTTTTTGTACAGGTATGTAAGTTTGCTGTGCAAGAAACGACAATGATTGTGTCCAAATGTCATAATCTGTAAAATGCTTTCACTTTAACTTGAGTTTTCGTAGCCCACTTCCCTTTTGTAAGTATGGTATTTAAAGCAGACCTACACCCTCCACCTGCATTTCATTGCTAGAAAAAAAAAATGCATTAATGATTACTTGCAAAAGTGCCGTACCAGTGGCAGCATGTGTATGTATGTATGTATATATATGTGTGTTGTGTGTGTGTGTGTGTGTATGTATGTATGTGTATATATATATATATAATATATTTTTTTTTTTTCTGCTTCCCTCTGTGTACATTAGGGCTATAAGCATTTTGCAAAAAAAGCTGTGCATGGCACTGTATAGGTGAATATCGCTGCTCTCCGTCTACCCTCACTTCCTGAGATGAGACTCTGCTCCTCTATCATTTGACTAGTGCTTTGCCTTCCAGAATTGAATACTAGCTCTATCTTGAGTCCAGCAGTATTTAGTACCTGTCAGTAACTGCGTTTTAAAGTGTGCTATAACTTTGACTTAAAAGATATTGGTTATGCTACTGCTGCACTGATTTTGACTGCCCTCCCCCCCCCCCCCCCCCCCCCCCCCATGATCATGATGATAATGATTAGGGATGAGCTCTGGTGTCCAAGAGGGCAAACCCACATGAGCTATCCCACCAAGATGCTCTCAAACCTTGCTGCCAATCTCAGGCAGTGGAGGCATTCCCTGCTCCACATCCCTTGTATGCGGGGTGGGGATGCCTTTGCTGCCTATGATTGGCTGTCGGCTTTGAGAGCTTCCTGGCATGTTGGTTCATATATCCAAACATGCCTAAGCTTATCCCTAATGATGGTCAGGCCCTTTTCTCACAGTAGGATCCTTTTAACTACTACAGTACATTCTAGCTGACAGCTTGCTGAGCCATTTATATTTTAAATAAGCAAGAGGATGCACAATTGCAAATGAACAGACCGTAGATTTGCATTACTGTTCCTCAGACAGAGATGGCATGTCATATTATTCTTGTGTACGCACAACTCACACTGATGGTATTAATGTTATTAGTACATTTTCATGCAAATTCTGTTCAGTTTATTGTGGCAGTATTTTTCCACAGGGGAGAGGGCGAGCAGGTGAAGGGGGCCATGGTGTAAAGGAGACAGACACACACACACACACACACACACACACACACACACACACACACACACACACACACACACGTATTAACAATTTGTGCCTGTTACTGCACCTGTCAAATCTAACAATTGACTGCTGTCAAACAGGTATGGCCACACACTAATGTTGAACCAGTGAAATGGAATTGGATCCATCTATGCCCACCTTAGCCTAGGTTCACACTGCTGCGATGTGGCCCTTGGCATGTAATCCGCACAGGAATGACGCTGCATTTCTGTGCAAATCCCATGCCATGTCTGTGTGGTGTATAGTAACATTTTTGTGCAGCGCTCAAAAATAATGAAAAATTCATGTATATACAAACTAATATACACTGTGCAATGACCACAAAGTCTAATGATAGTGAAAAAAGATGTGAAATTCACACCCAAACTAAAGTCCATGTGCGATTATACAAAGGCTGTTTTGAAACATAAACACAACAGTCTTTGAATAGATGGTGAAAACAAATTGTGTGACTAGAAATGTAATTTCACGTGGCATCAAAGTTAAGATGAAGATGCAGACAATAGAACCATCACCGGTTAGTGAGGAGGCAGATGTCGTCTCTTTAGACGAAACGCATCAGTCAAGCCCTGCTTTTTGATCATGCCATTTTGAACACTTGAGAGAATTTGGTCTAACAAGTTGGCTGCTTCTGAGGACCGCTTCACTGTGACATCTCTTGACCAAAGTCTTACAACTTGATCTGGAGCCCAGGTGTGGAGGTCCCATATTTTGATGGTTGCACCATAAGCCTTGTTGACTCTCTGAGCATTCGCCCCATTGAGTCTTCTCACTCCGTTAAGCCTCCTCACTAACTGGTGGTGGTTCTATTGTCTGTCTCTTCACCTCAACATTGATGTCACGTGGAATTACACTTCTAGTCACACAATTTGTTTTCACCGTCTGTTCAAAGACTGTGGTGTTTGTTTCAAAGCAACCTTTAAGCCCCATACACATGATCAGTTTTTCTGCTGAGTTTTTCCTTCAGATTTACCAAAACCATGTGTGTCATGGACCTGCCTGATTGCATACAAATTGAAACTCCTAAGGTTTGACCTCCTATTATATGGTTTTGGTAAATCTGAAGGAAAAACTCAGCAGAAAAACTGATGGTGTGTATGGGGCTTTATATGATGTCACATGGACTTTAGTTAGGGTGTGGAGTTCACTTTTTTTTTTTTTTATTCGTTTGTATATACATGAATTTTTTAATTTTTTTGAGCACTGCACAAAAATGTTTACTTATCACAAATTATTTTGATTTACACTTAGTAGTGTAACTGCTGGCTGCTATTAGATATGTCAGCGCGATGTACACCAATATCTGTGGGGTGTGTTTTGAGCCATTTTGTATGACTCGAATCGCACCGCATCTGTACCAAAATGGTGCAGGATCCATGTCTGTCTCTTTTTTTTTTTTTTTTTTTTTTTGCCGCACCGAAAACCCATGCGATCCAAGTCAGGCAATTTTAGGCTATCATTAATTTAACTGTACCCGCTGCAATAGATCGCATGAGTGCTGTGTGATTTCAATGAGGTGACACAAATACAGGATTCACAGGTTTCCCACATTGCATATATGTGATTTGGGAGATTTTTTTTTTACCAAAAATATGTAGCAGAATACATATTGGCCTAAATTCATGAAGAAAATAGATTTTTTTTAAACGTTTTCTTTTATAGGATGTGTGTTATAGCCGAAAGTAAAACGGCAAGTTTTTTTTTTTTCAAAATTATTGGTAATTTGGTTACAGCGCAGAAAATAAAAAAAAATGCAGAGGTGATCAAATACTACCAAAAGAGAGCTCTATTTGTGGGGAAAAAAAGGACATCAATTGTATTTGGGTACTGTGTCGCATGACCACGTAATTGTCAGTTAAAGTAACATAGTGCTGTATCGCAAAAAAAAATGGCCTGGTCATGAAGGGGGTACTTACCTGCTCTGTGCGTAATAGTTTTGCACAGAGCAGCCCCAATTCTCCTCTTCTCGGGTCCCATTCTGGTGCTCCTGGACCCTCTCTCCTGCTGGGTGTCCCCACAGCAAGCAGGTGTGCTTTTCAGTAAGCCAATAACGGGGCGGAGGGGGTGGCACTGAGTGTGAATGGACATAAAGCCCACCCCCTCCGCCCCTTTATTGGCTCACTGTCTGTGATTGGCAGCAGCGGGAGCCAATGGCTCCCGCTGCTGCCAGAAACCAATCTGGAGAGCACGTCCCCAGAGAGCCAAGGCTCTCATGGACTTTGCTGGATTGAGAGGGGGCTCAAGTAAGTATTATTGGGGGGGTGCTGCTGCATACAGAAGGGTTTTTGTTACCTTTTTACTTTTAAAAGTTTAAAATAAGGTTCACTTTAAAGTGAATCTAGGCTTCACCCATGTAGGGCAAAGAAATTGGTTCACTTTAATGGTGGTTGCAGTTTATTCTTGCTTTTTTTTAATATATCGTCCTGTCCCTCATTCTGGCAGCTGTGAGCAATTAGTGCTAGCCCTTTGTAAGCTCCAAGTCACAATTTGGAGCTGATACAAGGACTCTTTCCCTGAATGTTCAATACGTTTTTATTTTTTATTATTTTTTAGAAAGCCTTTGAAACATGTTTATTGATGAATTTTGATAAAACTGTCAAATATTTATGAAAATATTAAGTTGTTTTTATCTTAAGGCTCGGTTCACACAGGGGGCGACGCGAGGCGACACGACTTGCCGTGCCGCGACCTGACAAGTCGCCCCCGTTCTGTACTACAGAACCGTTCTAAGAGGAGCGACTCGAGTCGCTCCGACTTAGAAAAAAGGTTCCTGTACTACTTTTGGGTGACCTCGGGCAACTTGCATTGACTTCTATACAGAAGTCATTTGCAAGTCGCCGCTGAGGTCGCGGCAGGTCGCGGTGCGGCAAGTCGTGTCGTCTCGCATCGCCCCCTGTGTGAACCGAGCCTAAGGAGTTAGATGCTTATATTTTTAAACATTCTTCAACCTTGCAGTGCCTAACTGTGTATTGGTTATAGCATGGTTAATCTTTGCTTGTTTAAAATAGTGTTACAGCTTTAACATTTATTATCTATTCTTGACATAATGTCTGTTTTGTCTTCACCCCTGGCAGGCTGACAGTCCAGAAGAAATGCACAGCTGGATCCGAGCCGTATCTGGTGCTATTGTGGCACAGCGTGGGCCAGCCAGATCAGCAGCTTCTGTAGGTTTCATCACCACGTATAGATCTGAGGTGGAAGGTGCTGGTGGCTGTATGCAAGCTGCAGGACACAACTATTTTGTGGTTTATGACTGATGTGTAGTCATACAGGACAGGTTATTTATGTCTATGGTGATCTAGTTTCCTGATTTTTGCTAATGCAAAGACACCAATGAATGTTTCATTCTCCTCTATGTACAGAACTGTATTCTATAGATGAAAACAGCAAGGCCATGCTAGTTCCTCTGTGTGTACAAATCTCAGTCCTATGAGAAAATTCCACAACTTGGACTCTTAAGTGTGTGTGTGTGTGTGTGTGTGTATAGGAGAATCAGAACTAGTCACTGCGCGACTGTTAATGATAAGCTACTGATGACATCTACTACTTCAATTCCAAGCTAATCATTGATATTCTGGGAATAGTAATTATACCTGATATTTAATACATTCTGGGCTCCATTTACAGAATACAAATTACTTTATTTCTATATGCAAAAAAATACTGTTACAAGCAGTTTAAACTGGTTTGGTGATCATAAATGCATATAAAAATATATTCCCTCTGAGGTAAATATTAAATACAACCATTATTTTGTGCTTAAAGGATACGTTCACCTTCAAAAAAAAAAAAAAGTAAATGTTTTTTAGGTAAAAATATGTGCATTTATTTTTTTCGTTTTTAAGGAGCCTGTAAAGCATTGCACCCAGCTGTCTGCTCATATCTTGTATGGGCAGGCAGCTAATAACCAGAAGAATCAATAAACTACTAGAGCACTCACCAGCGCCCAGGTAGTTTCAAGCCATCCATGAGCCGCAAAGGTTGTCGATACTTATAGTTCATTCATTCACAGAAGTCTGCAAATGAATAATATGGCTGGGTGTGCGGAGCCATGCGTGGCAAGGTTCTTTTCAAATTGGGACAGTGGGTGTGGGGAGAAGATCCCCGGCTCACTGTCAGTTAGGAGGGGGATCGTAGAGGGGCTGCAGGATAGATAATCTCCCTGTACACTAGATGCAAATCCCATATATGGTGCATGTATATGCTTTTGATATTTATGAAGAGTTCCCATATAGTACATGCAATATGAGTGAAATCTTCTAGACATTTAGCATTTTATTTATTTTAGCATGATTTGTTTTATAGGATCCATGGTGTTTTAATATTTCTATACTAATAATCAAGTTTTTTTGTGGGAGTTGCAACTCTTAGATATTTTTGGACCTTTCTGAATTAGAATTTTTTCTTTTGTTAGCAGAGATAAAAATAAAGCTACCCGAGCTATTTCCAATTTAGTGAAACATTTGCCATTTTTATAAACAAGAGCATCCTAGAATGTCATTGTAACCCCACTGGGTTGTGACAGATATTTTACTTAGGCCCCTTTCCCACTGGGGTGGTGCGGGCGTCGGCGGTAAATCGGCGCTATTTGTAGCGCTGCTTTACCATAGTTTTAGAGGTTTTAACCCCTGCTGGCGGCCTAAAAAGGGTTAAAACCGCCCACAACGCACTGCTGCAGCGGGGCATTGCCGACGGTAGTGTCACGCTGCCCCATTGATTTCAATGGGTAGGAGTGGTGAATACACTGCTCCAAAGATGCTGCTAGCAGGGCTTTTTTTTACTGTCCTGCCAGCGCAACGCTCCAGTGTGAAAGCCCTCTGAGCCGCTTTTTTAAGGCGCTATTTTTAGCGCTGTAGCGCCTGAAAAACACCTCAGTGTGAAAGGGGCCTTAACGGAGAAAGAAGTCCAGCCAAAGCTCGTTTGGCTGGGCTTCTCCTATGAATCGCAGGAGTGCAATTAGTTTTGGAATCCTGTGACCTGTTTTCAGCAGAGGGCAGACTGAAGTCTGCTCACATCATAGAGATCTGTCAAGCTGACAGTCTCAGCCTCTCGGTTCCCAGCTCCCTGTCCCTCCACTGCTCAGTGCTCCAGTGAGTGAGAAGGGAGCAGAGCAGAGACCTGCTGATTGACAGTCAGCAGCTTTCTGCTGGGGGATCCGAGCCATTGCGGTGTTAGATTGCTCGTTTCTCAGTGTTTGAGGCACCAGGGGATGGATGCATCATCAGACCAATGCTGCATCTAACTAGGTATGTATGAAATTGAAAAACAAAACAAAAAACCTTTTACTTCTCTTTTAAGGGTTATGAAACTAAACTTTTTATCTTTGCTGCATTTTACAGTGGATATATAAAGTCTACACAACCCTGTTAAAAATATCAGTTTTTAATGATGTAAAAAAATTAAGGAAAGATAATTTAAGAACTTTTTCCACCTTTAATGTGACCTATAAACTGTACAACTCGGTTGAACAACAAACTGAAACCTTTTAGGTGGAGGGAAGTAAAAATAAAAAAATTCAAATAATATGGTTGCATAAGTGTGCACGACCTCAAACAAATACCGTATTTGCCGGTGTATAAGGCGACCCGGCATATAAGACGACCCCCTAATCTTACAGGACAAAAACGCTTTTAAAACTGTACTTACCGTATAAGAGGACCCGGCTTTCGAGGCTTCCGAGGCTTCATATTTCTTCCTTCTTCCTGCATTTGCTGGAGCCATTCACGGCGAGCGATGTATTCTATTAATGAATACAAAGCCTGCTTGGATTGGCAGAGGCTGTAACATCAGCCCGCGCCGCTCTGACTCTCCAAGCCAATCAGAGCAGGCTACAGAGTAGCCTGCTCGGATTGGCAGAGGTTGTTACTCCAATCCGAGCAGGCTTTGTATTCATTTGAATACATCGCTCACCAGGATTGGCTCAGCGGTATATACTGTATGTAGCTGAAGCTACATACAGTATTACCGAACACCCAGCCAGCATCCGAGGGGCTGACCCGGCGTATAAGACGACCCCTGCTTTTTTGGCCAATTTTTTTACATGCAAAAGGTCATCTTATACGCCGGAAAATACGGTACTTTGTTGAAGCACCTTTTTGATTTTTTTTTTTTTTTTTTTTTTTTTACAGCACACAGTCTTTTTGGGTATGATTCTATCAGCATGGCCATCTTGACTTGATAATGTTTGCAAAAACACTCCAAATCTGCCAGATTGCGAGGGCATCTCCTGTGCACAGCCCTCTTCAGACCACTCCACAGATTTTCAATGGGACTTGGTCTGGGCTGTGGCTGAGCCATTCCAAAACTTGAATCTTCTTCTGGTGAAGCCATTCTTTTGTTCATTTGGATGTATGCTTTGAGTCGTCATGCTGAAAGATGAAGTTCCTCTTCATGTTCAGCTTTCTAGCAGAAGCCTGAAGGTTTTGTGCCATTATTGACTGGTATTTGGAATTGTTCATAATTCCCTCTACCTTGACTAAGGCCCCTGTTTCTGCTGAAGAATAACAGCCCCAAAGCATGATACTGTCACCACCATGCTTCACTGTGGGTATGGTATTCTTTTGGTGATATGCATTGTTTTGCTCCAAACATATCATTTGGAATTATGGCCAAAATGTTCAACCTTGGTTTTATCACACCATAAAGCATTCTCCCATATGCTTTTTGGAGACTTCAAATGTGTTTTTACAAAATTTAGCCGGGCTTGGATGTCTCTGCTTACCATGGCTTTTGCTGTAGGATGCAATTAAGAAAATGTCAGGAAAGGCCTACTAGAACAGCTGAACTTTTTTGGGTGTTAATCGATGGCACTTTAAATGATGGCAGGTATGTACTGACTCCTATTTCACATGAGTTTGAATCAGAATGTGTTTGCCTAATCCTGAACACTGCTACATCCTCAGTTAGAAGAGGGTGTACAACCACATTATATTCGTTTTTTTATTTTCAACCCCCCCCCCCCCCAAAAAAAAGATTTCAGTTTGTTTTTCAATTGAGTTGTACAGTTTATAGGTCACTTTAAAGGAGAAAAAAGTTCTGAAATGATTTCTTTGTCTCAATTTTTTACATCCCAGAAACCTGACATTTTAACAGGGGTGTGTAGACTTTTTATATCCACTTTTTATATCCACTGTATATAGACCGAATTAGAAAGTCAGGTGAACACAATAGACACTTCATGAATTGCTTCTCAAAAATGATTCCTGTAGACAAATTCATGAAAACTCAGTTACTTTGTATTCTGTGTGTATGCTGCTGCTCCAGGTGGGTCTGCCACATAGCCGCTTTCCCCTCCAGTGTATTCAGGTGCAAGCCTTCTTATGCAGCCATGGGAACAAGTGCAATAAGATCTAAAGGGCTGCATTCATTTTATTGGTAATCCATAAAACACCATATACAGCAACAGTAGACATCGTGGGAGCAAGCTAGCGGGTTGAAACACATTGACTGTGTCAGCTTGCTCCCACGTTATCTACTGTTGATGTATATGGTGTTTTTATGATCACCAGTAAAGTGCATGGTGTTTTCAAATGTGCAGCCCTTTAGATCCTATTGCATTTGTACCACCTTTTAGTCTGTGCTGGCCACAATTTCTCTGTCACTGAATTATTTATATATATTTTTTTTTACTTTTTTTTTTTTTTTTTTTACCTTTTTTTTTTTTACCTTTTTTTTTTTTTCCACCCAGTTGTGTGCTTTTCTTGTACAGTAGCTAGGCAACACAACTTTCAGTGTTGCCAAAATTTTTGTCCAGTGCTTTAATACTGATTTAGTCCTAAAACCTTCAATTTATATACATCAGTGATGGAGTTGGTAAGAAATGCTTCTGGTTTCACTGGCCCATGGGATAGGATGGCAGTCCAGACCCTTGATCCTGATAAGTGATTCAGATTTCAAACCTTGCTTGCAATTATTACCACTGTTTGTGCTGCAGGGTGTGATGGTGCTCTTTATCGCTTGTTGGAAAATCTCCAGATGAACAGAACCCAATTATTCACTCTTCTGTGTATAAGAATGGAGAATGAAAAGCACTGTGAGCATTCGTACAATTCCTGGTGCTGAAACAAATCTCATTGAGGATGGGTAGAACTGTGGCAATAAGATTGCTTTTCCTTTTCCTTCCTATTGCATCGATGGCAAAATCTCCATGTTGTGCTTGTTTGTTAGAAGCTGCCTTTGTTAAACTTTGAGGCAGTTGTGTAGGTAGGAGACTGTTGATTATTACCAAAAAATATATATACCTTTTATGTCTAGGAACTTGTCTTTAGTTCATCCCGAAATGTGTGTAATCTTCGTTTTACAGGCCCCTTGATGAATCTTTTGCCAGCAGCTGTTTTTGTTCCTTTCATCTTTTCTTTTATTCTACCCTACTTTTAAGGTGTATTTAATTCCCACCCTGCCCTGTCTCTCTGCAGATGCGACAGGTCAGACGTCTTTCAAACCCCTGTATTCCGAGGTATATGGGCAGCCATGCATGCCCACAGTACTGACCAATCACTGCCTCCCCATACCATTTAACCAACCCCCATGTCCACACAGTCCCCATCCACTCATCTGTTCAGTGGGTTTCATGTACGTAGCTGTACCATATCATAACGTTCTTATGCTTGCATGCAACATGTTTGAACATTTGTCAAAGCATGCCTAATCTCAGGAAGTCACCGAGACCAACCGATCACATCATTAAACTGCTTTGTGTTACACTTATAACCCTAACAGCCTTTTTACAGCTCTGCCTGAACGTGCCTTCAACTCGTAGTTAAGGATGCCAGAACAATACAGTGTGTTAAAATGTAATTACTCATGGATATATTTTGAGCAGAGGGCTTCACACGCAGTCAAGTGGCTATGAACTCCTTCATCTTTATGCAGTTCTTGTAAGGACGTGAAGGAATAATCAAGTTTATATAACCGCTTACCTTGCTTCTTGATCTTACAGTTGCTGACTCACTCTCTGGCTGTTTCATTGTTTTGAGCCCGACACTGATTTACTAACCTGTTCAAATTAGCCGTGATTGTTTCTTTCTTTGTTTTTTGATTTTTTTTGTTTTTTGCAGGAGGCCCCCACCACATATTCCGAGCACAGCTCCTCTTTTCGCTCCTTCAGTCACCCTCACTCGGCCGCCCGACTTCAGCACTCTGACCCCGGGCCACCATATCGGGATAGGGACGAATCTAGCACCTTTACCAAGGCCCAACCAGGATATCCCAAGATCAAGACTGTCTCTCCAGGAAACCAGACTAGCAAAATAATCCCTTTGTTGTCCAATACTACATCCATTGTTCCGCCAGATTTGGGTGTTGATATAGATGATGCCAGCCTGCCAGTCACTGATGTCTGAGGTCATTGTAAGGGACTGTATCTGGACTAGCTATGATTTCATCCCTAGTTTCCAACCGTGTGTGTATAACATGCATCTACTCTCCTGCTATGCACCCTTGGATCAGTAGCAAGAGAATGTGGGTTCCACCGCATCAGTTGGACCATGCACCTCGGTGACTTGCATAACATAAACACATTCCTAAATTGGAAGTTTGTTCCCCTGCTGCAGCCAACATGGGGAGGGAGTGACTGTTGTTTTCTAATACCTTATTAAGGAACTGTCTGATTCTGTTCATACGAGTGTGCCATGTTCGGCATGGAGTGCCTTGTTACCCTTATAGCAATTGTATTGCTCAGCTGTGCAAGCTGTAGCTCTGGCCCATATAATAGTTGTTGCACTACAACTGGTGCAGATACCCGAGCAAGACATGTCATTTTGTGTTTTAACTGGTAGTACTAAAATAGTATTTTCATTTTAACAAGTGGCCCATGGCTGCAAAGCAATAAAGCCCGCACGAGATTTCTGGACCACAGTAGGTGAATTCTTGCCACCATTCCGGGACCCCTAATGTAATTTGCACACCCGCTGACAGTGCCACTAATAGGGGAAAGTGTTGTTTCCAGGAATGGAGTGTTTTATTTTATTTTTTTTTTTTTTTTTATAGATATGTTACCTACTTGATGTCAGTTTTTTTTTATAGAGAGTGGTCCCACTTTAGGCTTTATACACACTGGTTGCAATAAGTCCGATTGGTTTGTTATGACATTGCTTGGTCCTGACCAAATTACCCTTGAATAAATTTTAGATTTAATTTAGTTTTTCACTATATAGCTAAAGTAGAAGGATGAGCAGTACAGTCTCTGTTAAACCTTGTCCTCCCTCTGCCATTCTAGTTTCTGCATTCTGTTCGTATAACTTTTTCCAAGCAGTCAATTGACCGCAACACTTCAGTTCGATGGAGTGGTTGGTGGGCATGAACTCTTTCGAGCCCCGTAGTGACTTAGAGCTGAGGGTGCTGGCGGAATTACATTGCAGCTCTATGGTTTCAGCACCTTTGTCAGCTTTGGTAGAATAGATGCAAACTGGAGGTTTGAGGTCATGTGACCACTTGGAAAAAGTAGAAAAAAAAATGTATTGCATTGAGATTTATTACTAACTGAATGCAGGAAGTGGAAAAGCAGTAAGCAGACAACATTTAAAAGGTGAGTTCATTGTATTGCCTTTCCTTCTACTTTCAAAGCAGTCTACATTGAAAGAATATTGAGATTCCTATTCCTAATCTTTCTGAAAATGCTGTTTGCTTGGCTGTGGATGGTGATTGAGCAGCTTCAGTACTTTGAGACTGACTAAGAACCGTTATGCATTAATTCTTCCCTATTTACTTAGTAATTTATATACTTGTTCCAGGTCAAAGAGTCAAAAAGTACTGCAGTCCTGAATGGTCAACAAGTATTTTTGAAAGGAGGCCAGCAGTGGAAGCTCCTTTATTTCTTTAAGTACAGACGTTTTTGGTATTCCTTGACATAAAAAGAAAAAACAATTGTTTCATCCAATAACCATTTAGATGTTACTTTTTTGTTTTACCTTACTGCACTGAACTATGGCAATTGGGATCTGGTAACTATCCTTCCCTCAGCTAATATATACTGATCTCTGTGGTCATATAAAAGACAATTGTAATGCCCTAGGCACATATGTTTATATAGGCTGCAACACTTTTGGCACTAACTCTTTTTGTAGATCGTTGTAATTGAAGAATAAAGGCCTTGTACATATGGGTTTCTGGTTGTATGATAGAAGTGTGTTTATGTTTTTACAAAGCATTTTCATAGCTTTCAGACAGATTGAAGTAGCTTCGTTGAAACCTTTGAAGAGCCCTTTAGCTCCAGTTTGGGGTTAAACTGCATCCATGATATCTCCTGGTGGCTCTAGGGTAGTCTGTGCACAGCCTATATAAGTGCAGCGTTTTAGGATGCAATCAAATACACTCACTGCAACCAATGTGTATGGGGCCTTGCGCTCACTGTACCTGTTGTAAAACTCTTGGTTTATCAGTGAATTCCCCAGAAAGAGCATCTGGTCTCCACAGTGTTTTGTCTCAAGTGCCTGCTGACACGCTTGTTGAAACTCTTGTGCCGTAAGACTGTTGTCTTGTGAACTGCTGATACTAACAGGTCTGCTGTAAACTCGTGCTTCCGTTCATGACTGTTCCTAAGATGACAAAATTCAAAGTGTTTTTTTCCTTCTTTGTATTTTTTTATTATTATATTTGTGGGTGATGGGTTCTAATTTATAAAGAAAAACTTCATTATGTATAAAGTGCACCTGTTCGAAAAAAGACCCTTTTATATATCACTTGAAATAAAACTTGTTTTCATTATTAGTTTGTAAATGTGACAGTGTATTGACTTTCAATGTATGGTTATTTGTAAACTTAAAGCCGAGTTCCAGCCTGTATTAGAAAACTTTTTACGTCAACAGCTACAAATACTGTAGCTGCTAGCTTTTATTATAAGGACACTTGTCCAGCAAGCCCATGATGTCAGCAACCCAAGCTGATCCGTCTATCAGCTTTCAGTGCAGTTGCCGGTATTACAAGTAAGGGAAACCAGCAAATTGTATTTACCATATTTATCGGCGTATAACACCTGCTAGCTTATAGCACGCACCCCAAGTTTAAGAGGGAATTTTAAGGAAAAAAAACTTTTAGGAGGGAAGTTTAAGGGAAAAAAAACTTACATTTAAATGCCCATCAATGCAGCCTTGTCAGTGTCTAGCTGCAGCCTTCTCAATCATTGCACCATTGTCAGTGTCATTTGCAGCTTTGTCATGCAGCCTTGTCCATCATTGCACCCTTGTCAGTGTCATTTGCAGCCTTGTCAGTTTCATGTTCAGCTTTGCCATTTAACAATGCCGCAGCCAAGATACAGTGCCTGATGTCCTGTGTATCTCGGCAGCTTTCGCCCGCTCTCGGCCAACGAGAAAGGCCGAAGGCAGCCGAAAGCCGCCCACAGCCTCACAATCGGCAGGGGATCGGTGTATAACACACACCCACGATTTCCCCCTGATTTTTAAGGGGGAAAAAATGCGTGCTATAAGCTGATCAAATACGGTATACTAATTTTGTTTTGAAAGTGTCAGCTGCCCATAGTTTTGACCACAATACCCATATGGCTATCACAAGTATTGATCTTGCAAAGTATCGAATTGTATCCACTGCTGTCTCACCGATGACGTCTGCTGACAGCCATGATTCATCCAAAGCCTTGACTATATTTTCCCTAGGGACGTTTTGAAGAAGCGCTGTTTCCATGTTTTCGGTCCATGCCCATAGGGCTTTGGATACAGATAAGACAGTTGCTGACTTCCAAGCGTTTACCCGCCATTTGGTAAGCTCCTTTAATTTGGAGACTATTTGTTTGTCTAAAGGATCCTCAATTGAGGCAGAATCATCGATTTGGTGAGATTAAAATCTTTGTTGTAAGAACCACTTATGCGTCTACCTCCGGTGGACCGTCTGGCATTGCAGAATCTTGTTCCGACAGTGAATAAAGTTTTCCTAGGCAATTGAGAGCAAAACCAATATATGTTTTTTCTCTCTTCAACAATGTCTCTGACATCCATTAGAGTAAGCCTATGTTTCCACTATAGCAACCTATCATATGATCTTGCCACGATTTTTGCTGTGATTTTATTGCAACTTGAATTCATCAAAGTGGGACCAAAGTAATGCAGGGACTACTTTGATGTTGCTGCTCCTTGAAGTCGCACAGATATGACTGGTACTCATTGGAAATCGTGGGGTATGACCTGTCATGCAACTTTTCAGTCTCAAGTCGCACTAATGGAAACCGAGCCGAAAGAAGGAAACTGCTTCTTTAGAAATGGAAAGTACATGTTTGACTTCTCAGATGTAGTGTCAGGTTCCTCCCAGCCAATAGCTGGCTTTACAGTCTGGACATAGCGCTGAACTAGGAAAAAGGTTGCAGTCCGAGGGCCAAGCTCTTCTGAGTTTTCCTCAGATGGCCCACTATCATCCAGATGTCTAGGAGGGATACTTGTTGCGTGGTAAGAGGAGTCTCTCGAGGATGGACCAGGCAGAGTTAACTTCTTGGGAGGAGGTTGAGCTAATTGCTGCAATGGAACTCCTGTTGCTCGTTCCGCTATGTAACCCCTGCCCATCTTTTGAGTAGGACAGCTTACCTGTGAACCCTCTGACACGCTGCGAAGACTCCAAAACAGCTTTTGCAGACCAATTGGTTGGTAATGGGATGACCCCGCATGCTCGGCATTTAGGGTTTTGAATGTTAAGAAATATGTCTTTTCAGGGATGAACCCTTGTTGCTTGCAAGGTATCCTGATCTGGATGGTGTGCCCTGGTTGGGGCCTTCGTAGGTCTTTGTCGTCTTGATGTCCGCTTGGACTTCTGGCTTACAAGGCTGAAATACATAAATGTACCAGTATAAACCCTCTTTTTTTTTTTTTTTTTTCCTTCTCCTCGCCTGGACGACGGTCCCTACGTTAAATGTTGGAGAGGGTCTTGTTCGGGTAGGGTACTGCTTATTTTAGGCTGCAGACAGAAAAAGCAGTTAGCATCTTTCAACTCATTTAGTTTTTAACTAACAGCTGACGCCTTTTGCACTAAGGCTAGTGTTTACTCATAGCTGGTTCAGCTATGAGTAAGCACTAGCCTTAGTGCGAAACGCATCAGTTGGCATCTTTTGCTGTGATGTCATTTGCTGTGTCCTAAATATTATTTGAATAAAGCATCGTTTCCGCTTTGGAGTGCGGCCGTCCAGAGTTCTGTCACTATCCCCTCCAGGAGCTCCCTGCATAGGCAACGCAGGAAGGATGCCATGCTGTAAGCCCCAGTAATAAACAATGGGGAGGGACATCTGTGGAAGATTCAACCCTCTAAAGGATTTTGACAAACAAGGGCAAAAACTTAAAAATGTGCCCCTATTCAAGATGGCCGCCACAGCCTCAGGCCAAATTGTGCAATTTGCTGAGAGCAGGAGCCAGTGAGCCAATGAGGAGTGTGGAGGCACATAGAGCGGGGCGCGGCAGAAAGTACATACCAGTGCCCCCATAGCAAGCAGATTGCCCTTGGGGGCACTAGTCAAAGGGGGAGGAGCCACAAACACGACAGGAGGAACGGGGCTGCTCTGTGCAAAACCACTGCATAGAGCAGCTAAGTATGACCTGTTTTTTTTTTTTTTTTTTACCACTTTCAGCCCGGACCATTTTGCTGGCTTAAGACCAGACCACTTTTTGCGATTTTTGGCACTGCGTCGCTTTAACTGACAATTGTGTGACGTGGCTCCCAGACAAAATTGACGTCCTTTTTTTTTTTTTCCCCACAAATGGAGCTTTCTTTTGGTGGTATTTGGTCCCCCCTGCGGTTTTTATTTTTTGCGCTATAAACAAATATAGAGCGACATTTTTGCAAAAAACGCACTATTTTTTACTTTTTGTTATATTATCACCCAAAAATATATAAACTTTTTTTTTTTGCCTCAGTTTAGGCTGATACGTATTCTTCTACATATTTTTGGTTAAAAAAAATCGCAATAAGCGATTGATTGGTTTGCGCAAAAGTTATAACGTTTACAAAATAGGGAATAGTTTTATGGCATTTTTATTTTTTTTACTAGTAATGGTGGCGATCAGCGATTTTTATTGTGTCTGTGACATTATGGCGGACACATCGGAAATTTTTGACACATTTTTGGGACCATTGTCTTTTCTACAGCAATCGGTGCTATACAAGTGCATTGATTCCTGTGTAAATGACACTGGCAGTGAAGGGGTTAACCAGTGGGTGGCAGTGTAGGGGTTAAGTGTTCCTAGGGGCGTGTTACTGACTGTGGGGGGCTGGGCTTTGTGTTTGGTGAACACTGATCTCTGCTCCACTCACATGGAGCAGAGATCAGCGTCACTTGTTGCTAGGCAGAAGGGGGAGATGCTGTTTACAATGGCCGTTGTAAACAGCATCTCCCCGTTAAGCCTCCCCATGAGACGATCGCGGGTATCCCTGCGGCGATCGAGTCCGCGGGACCCGCAACTGGACTTACGGGGTCCCGGCCGGTGGCGCACACGCAATGGCAGGACGGCATATAAAAACGTAAGTACCTGTAATCTGCCTGCCCGTGCCATTCTGCTGACATACATCGGCGTGCGCTGGTCGGGAACTGGTTAATACCGCTTTAAATCTCGATTAGACTCTAGTACTCTCCTCAAGGCTTTCTGCAGAGCAGAAGTATATGCATCATACTGCGATTTATAAAGGGGATTGTGGGTTCTGAGACAATAAAGGTGACCTTACTTTTGCAGGGTACACTTTAATCCTATTCTCAAAAATTTCCAGATTAGGTTACTTTTTTCCCCCTATTTAAGCCAGTGATCAGCCTGGTTATGACAAGCAAATGGTTCGCCTGCCTTATCAATATCTGCTTTGTATTGTTTACACTGGATGGAAAAATCAATGTTCACTGTGTGTTGTTCACATACAATAGAAAATGCCATTGCAGCAAATTTTGTAATCCAAGTTGAGCCTGGATTTTTTGCGGGTGATAAACTACCTTTATTCATTGAGGCTCATTCACACTGACACAAAAGCATTTACAGATATAGCCCACTCCAAGCATACGCACTTTGTTCTGTAGATTGAAAAAAAATAACTGCAATTTACAGTGATCTTGTGCATATCCTATAGTCTTTCATATACAAAGTGAATCATCAATAGTGGCAATTTAATGCAATCATGTAGAATAAAATGATTTAATACATCTGATGTTCATCCAATAAATGGTGATAAAAATAATTGAATATCTGCAGTGAGGTCCATAGATAAAAATATTCAAATTGCTCAAGATGTGGGACAAATAATAACTTTGTATTTTCTCAAATAAGTGAAACCGCTGACACCATACCACTGTGTTCACAGAACTCTCACCTCATAGGCATAAGTCATATATGCCTTGGATCATAATCCAATAGAAAAAGATAAACTCCCCTTCCAGGATTCAGGATCACCAATGTGCCTTTTTTACAAGAGGATTCCGCTCCACATAAACAATGTTCCGTTTCACGTGTAAGGTAAATAAGCCTCCAATAGTGTATTACCAATAAAATGGAGTTTATTAAACGTAACCACTTCTGGACTGCCACACACCGATATAAATCCTTACTTTGAGAATGGATATTGTCGTTATGGCAACAGATGGCTGCCATAACCCCACTATCTTCATGTTCGTCAGGCGGTCCGCTACAAGATCACTTTTATCGGCGGTGAGAGAGGGCCCCCCCTCCCACCATGCTCCGGTACCCTCTGCAGCCTACCGGAGCCGTCGGCGGAGGCGATCCGGTACTCTTTGTGGCTGGGCATGGAAATGAGTGAGGGGAAGATGGCCACCCACCCATCTCCATGACATTGCAGGGCGGAAGCGACGTCAAAACGTCACTTCCGTCCATAGCTCTTAAAGGACCATTTTTTTTAATTTTTTAAATGACAATTTTTTGTCTTTATGACCCCAGACTTCATATTTAAGAGTAGAGGTCGACCGATATATCGGCCGATATTTGCCGTTTTTTAAATAATCGGCATCGGCCGATTTGAGCTGATAAAAAGCCGATTTAGAACTACAGCGGGACTTTTCTATTACAGAAGTCATTTCAGTCAGTGTAAGTTGCCTGAGTCGTCATAGAAACCCTTTCCTCCTCTCTGGGCAGGCTGCCAAGAAAAGAACAGAATGATACAATGTTTACACTTCAATGAATGAAGTCATCTCTGTGTGTAGAAGTTCTCAGTTTAACCATTTAAAGACTAAATCTTTTCTGACACTTGTTGCTTACAAGTAAAAATCCTGTATTTTCTGCCAGAAAATCACTTAGACCCCCCAAAAATTATATATAGTTTTTTAGCAGAGATCCTAGGGAATAAAATAGCGGTTGTTGCAATATTTTATGACACACGGCATTTGCACAGAGGTCTTTCAAATGCATTTTTTTTTAGGAAAAAAATACACTATTTAAAAAATAAAATAAAAACAGTAAAGTTAGCCCATTTTTTTTTCGTACAAAAGTTTTGACTCCCTTTTTATATTTAATATATAGGTTTTTTTTTTTTGTTTTTTTTTATCTAAATCATACATACAAGTAAACTGATTGGAGGTTTGTTTTGTTTAATAAATGTTTAAATGTAAGAAATTTTCTGTATCACTTATGAAGGCTGCTTTCACAGTGGAGCGGGCAGGTGTTGATGGTAAAACGCAAGTTTTAGCGGCTCTTTACCATCATTTTAGCGGTGCTATTTGGCTGCTAGTGGGGCACATATAATCCAGCTAGCGGCCAAGGAAGAGGTTAAATGCGCCCATGAAGCACTGCTGCCAAATCGCATTGCATGCGCTTCAGCAGTGGTGCCCATTCATATCAATGGGCAGGAGTGGTGGAGGAGCGGTATACACCACTCCAAACGTGCTGCTTGCAGGACTTTTTTTTTAAGATCCTGCCAGCGCATCGCCTCAGTGTGAAAGTTTCACACAGACTGCAGGGGAGCCATTTTACAGGCGCTATTTTTAGCCCAAAAGCGCCTGAAAAACGCCCCAGTGGGAAAGGTGTGTTAGATCAAGGGGGGATTAAAAAATAAAAAAGGAAAAAAATAAATAAATAAAATAAAATCGGCCTAACATATCGGCCCAAAAAAAATCGGCATCATATATCGGCTATCGGCCGCCATGATTTCTAAATATCGGCATCGGCCAGAGAAAAACCCATATCGGTCGACCTCTATTTAAGAGGTCCTGATATGCTTTTTTTTTTCTTAATTTTTACAAGGGATGTTTACATTCCTTGTAATAGGAATAAGTGACACTTTTTTTTTAAACTGTAAAATAAGAGAAAAAAAAAATCTTATTGTACATCACGGGACACAGAGCCATAGTAGTTACTATATGGGTTATAGGCCACCTTCAGGCGATGGACACTGGCACGCCCTAAAATTAAAAAGTGTACTCCCTATATAACCTCTCCCACTGGTGGGAGTACCTCAGTTTTTTCGCCAGTGTCTAGGTGTTGGTCACGGTGTAAAGATGTGCTGAGCTACTCTGGAGCAATCCTTGCTGGGGCTAGCTATGCCGACGGATCCATTCAAGGTGTCTTTCTGGCTGAATTGAATGGTACCCGGTCCTCGTGTCTTAAGAAACAAGGTTTTTGCCTATCAATGCTTCTCTTTTGAGAGCTGGAATCCAGTACTTTTTTGGTATTAAGGCCATAAAGTTTACTGCCGGTGTGCTTTTGCAGGTCCAGGATTGTGGGTTTCCTCTAGGATCCCGAGCTCCTGAAGGTTTAACGGAACCCACCGTGAAGGGTGAAGATTGGGTCTGTTGGTTTACCACAGAAAACCCTGTGGCGGGAAAGCTAAGTGGAGTTTTCTAAGAATTTTTTTTGAATTTTCTTATGAATGTCTCCTTTTAAGATCAGTAAAATGTTGTTGCGCCTATGTGTCACCACTGGGGGCTGTATTGAGCACACACCGCCTCACGCTGAGAGAATATGCTGTGTCAGGGAGCTGAATGCTTCTTCCTCCAGCCAGACAGCAGGACCTCCGGTAAGCTTGAGTGGGGGTTCTCACCGCTTAAATCGCCGCCCTGTGTTGAGTCTCTCCCTCTTCATGGGTGAAGAAGTGCTCTAAGTTTTTTTTTTTTTTTAAACGGAAAACTGGTGCAATCAGTGAGCCCCTCCCCCTGCGCCATGCTGCTTCTTGTAGGTCCCAGAGGACCTGTAGACCGCAGCTCGCGCTGAAAAAACTTTCTTTTAAGAAAAGGGGGAAGAGTCGTAGGGCATCAGAAGAGCCTACGGCACGGCCCAGCACAAGGAGGCAAGGTTTTAAAAGCAGCTTTTTGTTACTGCAGGCTGTGGAGGCACACGAGAGCAAAAGGTGAAGTTAAAAGGTTTGGTGACACAGGCATTTCCTTTGACACATTTTTACTGCTGCATCAGGCTAGGCTTTAATAGCAGCAAATGTGCTGGACTATAGCTCAAGCAGTATATGCATTCCTTCTTTTAGTCCCTCTGCTTTGTGCATTGGCTATGGCAGAAGGGGGTAAAAACACCTCAATAAAGGGCTCTAGAAAGACTTTAGTCACACGGAAGCCTAGTACGATGGCATCCTCCCCTGAGAGTAATATGGCTGGTCACGGTGACCCGACAGGAGGGACAAGTGTTGCAGCTGCTCTTCAACAATGCAGGCCCTATGTATATTGCTAAGGTGTTTTTTTCTTCAACCATTTTACGCTTAAAGTAAAAGTTAGATGCTTTAATTGCATCCCAGGGTGGGACTAAGCGTAACAGGTCCCCGTCCATTGCTCTTACTGAGGAACAAGGAGCAAGAGATGGCGAATTTCTCTCTAGGACCAGGAAAAGGCTGATGTCTCCTCTTCCAAATAACTTAATACGAAGTATCAAGCTCGCAGGAAAGGTTGTTTTCAGTCGCTCACTGAATTGGTCCGCTCCATGTTTTTACTGCCAGTAACGCAGTCAGTCGATTAGCCCACTTCTGCTTTGGGTTCAACCCACCCCCCCCCCCCAAAATCTGTTCATGCTTTTTCTATCCATTAATGGTTAAAGCTTATGTATTCTGAGTGAGAGTACCCAGATAAAGTTTTTTCCCCTCTGAAAAAGTTCTCAATACTTTATTCTATGGAGGAAGGGATTTATGGGGAGTTCCAGCAATTAACACTGCTATATCCTCTGTAATCAAAAACCCGACGTCCAGTAGACAATGCTCATATGATAAAGGGTCCAACAGATAAGATGTTGGAGTTCCTTTTTGAAAAAAAACAAACAAACCTATTTCGCTCGCAGGTTCAGTCGTTCAAACCTGTGCTGGCATTCAGAGTCCTACAGCCACATCACCCTAAAAGCGCCCGATCTCGTCTGATCTTGAAGGCTAAGCGCGGTTCAAGCCTGGTTAGTACCTGCATGGGACACTGCCTGGCAATTCCATGTGCCGTAGGCTTCTTGGACCAGTCTAGGAACTCAGTTATTCCTGATCAGCAGGCCAGGGTTTGGCTAGCATATCAGAAGTGTTCTGTTTTACAGTTGATGCTATGAAGATTCTATTTTCCAGGCTTCATGGCTCATACTAAGGCTGGTACATGCAGCCGAAGCGCCATACACAAAGTTCTTGGCCAGTTTCCCTTTTTATGGTGAACAGTTATTTGGAGACAATCTGGCTAAGTATATCCAAAAAATTTCTTATGGGGAAAAGTTACCTTTTTTCCGGTTAAGAAGTCTAAGTATTTTTCTTTTCAATGTGCTTCTTCAGTGCCAGGGGCATCTGCCAACAGGCAATCATGTTGGCCTCCACCGTCAGGATTCAAGAGGTAAACCTCAGGGTCAGTCCCAGGGTCAAAAGATGACCTGGGGGAGAGGTAACCCACAAAACGAAATACTAAAAGCTTATGAAAAGGTGCCCCCGCTCGCTTGAGGGGGGGAAAGGCTTCTACAGCTTTCAAGGGTCTGGCAGGAACAATGTCAGAGTTCCTGTCTCCTCGTTTTGTCAGATCAAAAGGTTCCCAGAGATCCAGTGAAAATGTCTCTTTCTAGCTTTGGATCATCTCTTGTCTCAAAGAGGGACCTCTGTGGTCCCCTTGGTAGAGCAAGAATTAGGGTTTTTCAAACCTTTTTTACAGTTCCAAAACCGTATGGGGATGTCAGACCCATTTTAGGTCGCAAAGACCTAAACAGAGTTTGAATATCCATTCTTTTCGCATGAAGTCAATCTGATCAGTAGTCTCCGTCCTACAAGGGGGAGAACTTCTGGCGTCAATAGACGTCAAGGATGCTTTTTTCCATGTGCCAGTTTTTTTTTTTTTTTTCCTCCGCTCACCAGGAATTTACGCTTCAAGGTAGAAAATCTTAATTTTCAGTTTGTAGCTCTGCCTTTGTCTAGCTACTCCACCTCGAGTGTTTACAAAGGTCCAGGGTAATGGCTCAAGGTATAACAATACTAGCTTATTTAGATCTTCTCTTCATAGATCAATTCAGTAGCCTGCTTAAGCCAAACGTTGGTCATCGCTGTTAGCTACCTGGAATATGTAGGTTGGATTCTCAACCTAGAAAAATCCTCCTTAAATCCATCAAGGAGATTGTACTACTTGAGGCTGATCAGTGATAATGCTCAAAAGGGGAAATTTTTTTCCCTGGGAAAGGATCAGTTCCTTAAGGGAACTGATTAAGTTACTCAAGTCAAAGAAGAATCCCATTTGGCTTTGCATGAATTTGTTGGGAAAGATGGTGGCTTCTTTTGAGGCTGTTTCTTATGAGTGGTTTCATTTGAGACTGCTGCAAAACAGTATCCTGTCAACTGGGAACAAGAAGGCCCAAGCTCTGGGCTTCCTAATGCGTTCATTCCCCAATGTGCGCCAGAGCCCCAATTGGTGGTTGATATCCAAGAATCTTCAAAAAGAGGAATCCTGGGGCCATGGTCTCGGCATGGAAGAGTGAGGACGCAAGCTCTCTCAGCTCCCGGTCCGTGATCCCTCGGCAGCCTAATAGCACAGCCATACCGCACATTTCAGCGTCCCCAGCAGTCGCGGACAGCAGCAAGACACAGCTCACCGGGCGGAAGTCATTACAGGAGGGATGGACAGGTATTTAATCCCGCTCCAGCCCCCGGCATCCACGCCGGATCCAGCCAAGATGGCGCCCGCGGCACCGGGCGCCTCCGGATCGGTCGCACCTGAGAGAGGAGGGAGGGGAACAGAGCGGGGCCACGATCTGCCGCCGCCTAGCGACCTCTCTCCCTGCCTGCCCCGCACGCTATCCCTGGCCTCCTTGGGCATCCCGGAGCACAGTGGGCTGCCACCCTGGTTCCAGCAGGGCTCAATAGCATCCCAGGGGCCCTCTCAGAGCAGGCTACTTTCCACTGAACTGCCTGGCCAAATTACACACACCTCGGAGACGCAGAAGGAGGTCCAGCTGTCCCACCCTATTGCACCTTCTGTGGACCGAACCCTGTGGGCCCTATTACAAAATCTGCCTACCAAGGATGATCTGAGCCACATGGTGACCAGACTTGAAACAGCACTGAGCAGTGAGATAGCGGGGGTTAAGCAGGAAGTGTCAGCTACAACCACAAGGGTACTTTCTCTGGAGACGGGGGTGACAGCCCTGAGTAAAGATATCTCGGGTATGCGGGACACCCAGGACACCCTCACAGACAGGGTCGCACAGCTGCAGCTACTATTGGATGACCTTGAAAATCGCAACCGCCGACGCAATATTAGAATCGGGGATCTGCCTGAGGCGACAAGACAGGCAGATCTTAAGGCTATGGTCACAGCCATCTTTAATAACTGCTTAGACCGCCCTGCAGAAACCCCGATTACCATCGACGGGGTCCACAGAACACTGGGCCCAAGAGGCCCCACAGAGGGTAGACCGCGTGACGTTCTTTGCGGTTTGCACAGCTACTCGGTGAAGGAAGACATTCTGCAAGCAGCATGGCACAAAGGTAGTCTGGACTTTGACAGAGCCCAAACCACATTGCTACCTGATGTTTCTCGGAGGACCCTTCAGATGCGACGCTGCATGCGGCCCCTCCTGGAGAAGCTAAATGAACAAAGGATCCCCTACAAGTGGGGGCACCCATTCCATCTTATCGTCCGCAAAGGAGGTCGGTCCCATGCCCTGCGTCACCCTTCGGAAGTCCCGGCTTTCCTGGAAACGTTGGGGCTGCCACCAGTTTCTATTCCTGATTGGCTGGCATTTGTTCTTCCTCAAAACAATATGGCCGCAGCAACCAACCCACCAGCTAGACCCCAGAGATCACGGCGGAATCGCCGGTCCCAGCGCCGGAGATCGCAAGCACCTCAGGACCATGAACCCTGAGTAAGTAAAGCTACGCCTTACATCTTGAAACCTGGTGACGTTTGTTTTATAGTTAGTCACTATTTGAGAGTGCCACCCAGTCTCGCTCCGATCTCAGGGACCATTGGCAGCTGGGGGGGCGGGGGCTGGGTTTGAAAGTTCTGCTCGGCTACCTCTCCGGTTGGGGCACAGGACTGGACTGGAGGGTACTGAAGTGCCCCTGAAAATCAGAAACTGCCTCCATGCCCCGCGGGACACATGCAGGACACCAAGGACCCTCCTGGCACTGTTTGTTGTGTGTTGCATTGCCCCCCCTCCCCCCCACCCCGGGACTCTTCCCTCCCACTGAGAGACTTGGGACCCACGGTTCGCCCTACCTCCCCATGGCCTCTGGTGGTGACTTGCCGTCATTCGGAGACTCCCTGGGACTTATTGATCAGCCTCCTGTTTATACATATATTTATCTCGGGCAAAGAAGGACCTCCGATATAGGGGTGCAGGCTGAAAGGAAAACGGCTCCCAACGGGGCCCCAATGGAGAACTTAGAGAACTTTGGGTTTGTCAGGGAAGGGACATGGCGCCTAAAGAGGCTCTTGATGTATGGGCTTTGTTTTTTCTCCCCACCAAAAAAAGAAGAAAAAAATAGGGAAAAAAGAGGAAGGGCTATAGGGTTTTAATTATTTTTCTTTTCCTCTCTTCCCCCTTTCTGCCTACAAGGCACGCCCCCCCCCCCCGGGCCTGGGCCGTTGCCGGAGAGGGTCTTCTATGGTGATGGCTGGTACGCTTGCTCCCCCCTGCTCGGCTCCTCCCCAGCGGTGGAGCCAGCAGGGGGGAGGGAACGCGGCGGGAGGGGGGTGTTTGGGTGGTCCAAATGTTTATACACTCTGGGTTGAAAGGACTTGTTTTGGTTACATGTACTTGTATTGTTTGTTATGTTGCTGAATGTTCTCCATGGTATGCAGCGCCATGGTTTTTTTATGTTTCAATTGCTGTTGAGATACTGAGGGACTGAATATTCCTGAGAAAATGTTTAGCTGCCTGGCAGAGTTATGGCGGATGAGGTCTCAGGTAGTCTTCCTCCAGGAGACCCACTTCCGATCAGACCAGATCCCAAAACTCTACAGCAAACACTTCCCCCTGGCATACCATTAGCACTTCATCTACCTCTAAGTCAAAGGGCACATGTATTCTCCTTGCTAAAACCGTTCCGTGGCGTCTAATAGACCTCCATACTGATAGTGAAGGGAGGTACCTCTTTGTTAAGGGTACACTCCACTCAAACTTTTACCCTCGCGAACCTATACATGCCGAATGTAGACCAGCTCCCGGCCCTGGACGCTTGCCTGGATGCCCTGGCCTCTTTCACAGAAGGAACCTTGATTGTGGGTGGTGACTTTAACCTCACCATTGATTCCCCACAAGGATTCGTCGACAGGGGCCTCCGTCCTCTCTGGGAGAACGCGCACCCAAATTAGAGAGTTGTTTCACTCCCACCGCTTGAGACATTTGCCGCACCCTCCATCTACACGAGAGGGATTACACGTTCTTCTCCGCAGTCCATGGGTCGTACTCAAGAATAGACATGTTTCTGGTCGCCCACGGTACGATGCTTGGATAGGTCATATAGCCTTGTCTGATCATGCCCCGATCTCCATGGTGCTGAATCTGCTACCTGAGCCACGGGGTTCGACCTATTGGAGGCTAAATGAGTCCCTCCTGAAGGATCCGGAGATACACGCGGATATAACCCAGGAAATAGAGCGCTTCTTTGAGAACAATAACGACTCGGCCCCCAATCCTCTCACAGTCTGGGCTGCCCACAAATGCTACGTAAGGGGTATTCTTATTAAACATGGACATAGACTCAAAGCAGCCAGGTCAAAGGCCCTCTCTGAGCTCATCTCCAAGTTACATGTGTGTGAGCAACGACACAAGTCCGATCCCAACAGCGCCCTAGAGGCAGAGGTAGGGGAACTTAGAGGAAAAAATTAGGGAATACTCCCTCTTTCAAGCTAAAACCAAACTCTTGTGGATTCGTAGAGCGTATTATGAATTTGGAGACAAGTGTAGTAGGTCTCTAGCAAACGCTTTACGGGCACAGCGTAATGCGTCTTATATCCCGGCCAACTCTTCCGCCACGGGATCCAAAATCCATGACTCAAAGGGTATCGCAGAGAACTTCCGATCATTCTATGAGGACCTGTACAATCTGCACCCTCAGCCATCGGGAGACCGCCCCCAAGCCCACTCTGAAGCCATTGAATCTTACCTTGCATCAGCGAGTCTACCCTCCCTTACAGAGGAAGAAGTGGAGACACTTTCACAACTGATCTCCCTGGAGGAATTATCGGTTGCCTTGGCAGGCTCACCCAAGGGCAAAGCGCCTGACCAGGACGGGTTTACCGTCCCTTACTATAAAGCATTCCAACCCCTCCTAGCCATGCCGTTTATCGCTGCCTTCATTGCCATATTGGAAGGCCAGAATGTCCCGCCGGACCTCCTTCAGGCCAGTATTTCGGTCATACCCAAACCGGAGAAGGACCCGCTGCTCTGCTCGAGTTACAGGCCCATCTTATTACTGAATTGCAACCTCAAGCTGTTTACAAAAATACTGGCAGAGAGGCTGGCACCTGTTCTTCAGCGACTGGTACCCCTAGATCAAGTGGGTTTCATTTGCGGTAGAGAAGCCAGAGACAGCACCACAAGGACTATTGATGTAATAGCCAGAGCCAAGCGCCTTAAAGTCCCGATTATGTTTTTATCTGTAGATGCCGAAAAGGCGTTTGACAGGGTGAGCTGGCCCTTTCTCCTGGCCACCCTGAGACACCTAGGTCTGCCTCCTCCTATGATTTCCTGGATAGCAGCCCTCTACTCGTCCCCTTCAGCAGTAGTTGGGGTTAACGGGGCCACCTCAGCTCGCTTTACAATTAGTAATGGTACAAGGCAGGGGTGCCCGCTGTCTCCCCTTCTATTCGTGCTTTCCCTTGAGCCCCTCCTTCAACACATTAGACTTAACGCCAATATCAAGGGGCTAGAAACGCTGTCATACCATCACAAGGTCGCTGCCTTTGCAGACGACCTGTTGTTTTATATCTCTGAGCCTCACACCTCTCTACCAGTACTCTTATCGGAAATAAGACGCTATGGAACGCTTTCAGATTTCAAGATTAATTTACAGAAATCGGAGGCGCTTAACGTCTCCTTATCCTCCAACACCCAGGCCCATATAAGCAAAAATTTCCCCTTCCGCTGGGCGACCCAAGCCATCCAATATTTGGGCACCAAGATCCCCACGGACCTTATTTTTCGGCTGAATTTTCAACCCCTTTTAAAGACGTTCACCGCGGACCTGGAAAGGTGGTCAAATTTGGCAACCTCCTGGTTTGTTAGGTGTAATGTACTCAAAATGAACGTAATGCCAAGGTTATTATACCTTTTGCAGGCCCTACCTATAAATATCCCCTAATCCTTTTTTAGAGCGCTGCGCTCCATGTTTATTAAGTACGTGTGGCGGAATAGACCGCCGAGACTTAGCCGATCATTGCTCCAACGATCGAAGCACAGGGGGGGTGGGGCTCCCGGACCCTGCATTGTACTATACGGCGGTTCACATGAGTAGGACGGTAGACTGGTTCAGGCACTTGGCGGATAAACTCTGGGTCCGTCTGGAGCGTAAATCGATGTTGTTCCCTATTGAGGGATTGCCTTGGAGTGGGACTAGCCTGACCGAGATGGCTCTGGTACATCCCCTTATTGAGCCCACGCTACAGGAACTGGACAGGTATTTCAAACTGGCAGGAGTGCCTGGATTTCCCTCACCCTTGACCCCCATAGTGGGACACCCACACTTTGTGCCAGGCACATCCGATAAATCCTTTCCGACTTCAACAGGACAGGGACCTAGCCCAGGCCTCCCACTTCTTGGGAACAGGGGATTGGAGGGATCCCTCGGTTTTATATGGGACGCTAGGGAACACCGCGATGGGCAGGTGGAAACTAGCCCAACTTTCCCACTTCCTCAAATCTTTACCACACAGTGACCGCTTCCGCAGATCTTTAACCCTGTTCGAGGAGATGTGCGTGGGAGAGGGATCGATCTGCGGATCACTATCACACTCGTATGGCATCCTCTTGGACCATTCCTCACAGGGGGACCCGCCTTTCATTAGAAAGTGGGAGAGAGACCTCAATGTTAAATTTTCGACAGACCAAAAGAACCGGGCGCTCCTTTTTGCTCACAAGTCTTCCTTGTGTAGCAAGTATCAAGAAATCGCTTACAAAATTTTGACCCGCTGGTACATGACTCCCACGGTCCTAGCTGCCATCTTTCCGGGACACAGCCCTATGTGCTGGCGGTGTGGTACGCAAGCAGGTACGTTGCTTCATATCTTTTGGGAATGCCCGCAGTTAACCCAGTTCTGGAGACAAGTTTTTAAGATCACTCATGACCTCACCACGGTAAACCTTCGGGATAATCCAGCTGCGATATTCCTCAATCTAACTCCTATGTCTGGTAAACAATCCCGTAAATCTCTACTGAAACACCTTTTGAATGCGGCCAGGGCATGCATACCTAGTATGTGGAGGCAACAGTCCTCACCGGCAGTAACACAATGGTTCGCGAGGATCAGTGACATCTATCGTATGGAGCAGCTGACGGTGGCCATGGGGGATAGGGAGGAGGAACACGATGCCCGTTGGATGCCCTGGAACCTTTTCAGGTTTTCTGATGAATATAAGACTTATCTGTGAGTCCCATTGTGGGAGGTGAAGGGAGGGCCCGACTCGCGGGAACCACTGGAGTCTCCCCCCCCCCCCTTATCTCACCCCGTTCAGACCGCGCTGGTCCACATCACCCCCTTCTCTCCCCTACTGTCTTTTCTCTTCTTGCTATGCTCTTCCCCGTACCCAATCCCCCCCCCTCTCCCCCACCCCTCAAATTGGCAAAAATCTAGTGATTGTCAGGGCTGTGTTACAATATTTCCTCATCTTCCTTAGCGAGGAATGGCAACTCTTGGGATGGTACGGACCAGGCTTCTTCTTATAAGCGGCGAGGTATAGCACCGAAGGGGATATTTCCGGGAAGGCCTGAAAGGAATCTGTCTTGGGGAGAGGTCCAGATGCTTGTTTAGCGCTGGGCAGACAGCTGGATGGGAGAGCTAGAGTCGTAGGGTTAGGGTACTCACAGCTGACAATGCTATTACATAATACATTTCTAATTGACCTATTTACTGTAATATGTGTATTGATCGGTACCAAGGAAAGAAGAGTAACATGTTTTGTTCAGTATATTTCTGTATTTCCTGCAATCCATAAATAAAGAATTGAAAAAAAAAAAAAAGAGGAATCCTTTCTACCAGTTACCTGGAAGGTGGTAACAGATGCCAGCCTTCTGAGCTGAGAAGCAGTCCTGGAAGAAGCATCTGTCCTAAGGAAATGGTCCAAATCAGTGATGACCTTGTCCATCAATATTCTAGAGATTCTGGCAGTACGCCTGGTCCTCGAGGCCTGGACGCTCAAACTACGGAATTATCCTATCAGAATCCATTCACTAAGGGGGCACAAGAAGTCGTGCGACCCAGGAAGAGTTGAATCATATTCTGTATTGGCAGAAAACAACATCCCTTGCCTATTAACAATTTCATTAGAGAACTAGCAATTGACAGACGGACTACTTGAGTCGCCAACAATTGTTCGTGGGAGATTGGTCCTTTCGCCCCAACATGTTTCTGTTGATATACTAGAAGATGGGGAGTTCCGGATGTGGAACTTTGTGTCAAGGACAATGGATCCGATAGCATACAAAACAGATGCCTTTGTTTTTTTTCATGGGATCAGTTTTTTACAGATCTATGCTTTCCCTCCTGTTCTGCTTCTTCCGCGCCTTCTTTGCAGGATCAAGCAAGAAGGGAAGGAGGTGATTCTTGTGGCCCAGGAGATCTTGGTTTGCCAAGATCGTAAAGATGGCGGTAGGGGACCCTTGGACCCTACCGCTATGACCAGACCTTCTATCGCGAGGTCCGGTATTCCATCCTACCTTACAAATGCTAAATTTAGCGGTTTGGCTATTGAGACCCACATTCTGAAAGATCGTGGGCGGTTAGCCTCAGTAGTTCTACTTTGGTAAATGCTAGGAAGCCGGCCTCCAGAGTCAAGAATCTGGAAGGCATATGTCTCCTGGTGTAAATCCAGGGGGTGGCACCCCAGGAAATATGTCATAGGTAGGATCCTTGAATTCCTACATACAGTACTCAAGGCCAGCTTCAATTCTAATCCTGTCGATGGCCAGATGGCTGCATTTATCGGTCTTTCTTTTCATCAACCACTTCTTTTTCTCTCTCTGGTTCATAACTTTATTCAGGGGATAACGTGGATTAATCTTCCAGTTTGGTCACCCCAAACCCTTGGGACTTAATTTTTAGTCCTGTCTGCTTATAGAAGCAGCCTTTTTTGGAGCCGGTAGGAGATATTCCCTTGGCCCACTTGACGGGGGGGGGGGGGGGGAACATTTTTGTTGGTTGCCATATCTTCTGCAAGGGGTATTGGTTGTTCATAAGGAAGTGGCTGTATTGCATCCTGAATTCTTACCGAATGTAGTATCGGGTTTTCATTTAAACCAGGACATTGTCCTGCCTTCATTTTTTTTGCACTACATTTTCTTAATGTGGTGAGAGCAATCAGGGTCTATTGAAAGTGACTGCTCAGATTCGAAAAAACAAATGTTTTGTTTGTGTTGCCAGATGGTCCTAAAAGAGGACAGCCTGCATCGAAATCTACTATTTCTAAATGGATTTGTCAAGTGATTATTCAAACTTATGGTTTTAAGAGGAAAGTTCATCCTTTTCATATTAAAGCGCACTCCACCAGGGCTGGTAGTGCTTCTTGGGCAGTGCATCACCAAGCCTCCATGGCTTAAATCTGCAAGGCCGTAACTTGGTCTTCAGTCCATGCATTTACCAGATCCTATTAAGTAGATGTAAAAGGCATGAGAACATTGCCTTTGGGCACAGTGTACTGCAGGTGGCAGTATGAATCCTCTTGTGTCTTGGTGCCCTACTTTGTTGTGTCTCCCTCCCTTCAGTTGGCATTGCTATGGGACATCCCACATAGTAATTACTATGGCTCTGTGTCCCGTGATGTATGATAAGAAAATAGGATTTTTATATTTATATTCTATTCTGTTCTATTGTTCTATTCTAGTCCTTTCTATTAGAATTTTATTTCTATATAACCATTTTCCGAAATTCGAATTTCGTATGGAATGAATTTGCATAGAAAAACAATAGACCAGCATAGAAAAAAATAAAATAAAAAATATATATATATATCGTCAAAAATTCTAATTTAGTATAGAATGAATTAGAATAGAAATGATTAGAATAGAAAAACAATAGAAATGTATAAATGAATGTGTATGTATGTATGTATATATATATATATATATATATATATATATATGTGTGTGTGTGTATATATATATATATATATATATATATATATATATATATATACATATATATATATATGTGTGTGTGTGTGTGTGTGTGTGTGTGTGTGTGTGTGTGTATATATATATATATATATATATATATATATATATATATATATATATATATATATATAGATATATATGACCATTATAGAAAAGAATAGCATAGAAAAACAATAGAACAGAATAAAAAAAAATATTATATTCTATTGCTTTATTATTTTATATTCTATTTTATTGCATTTTTTTGAAAATCGATTTCTATTTTTTTTTTTATTCGATTTGAATTTGTTTATTTTCGAGTTCGTTTAAATTTGTTACTTTTGTAATTCGGAAATTTGGATGCATACAGATTTCCGAATAATGAAAAATTTGTCCGAATTTCGATTCGGAATGAAACGAAATGCATATGTGTACTGCTTACATGAATGAAGAAAAAAATTGTGTGAAAGACAAACATTCTGCGTTCACGCCACCTCTCACATCACTTCCGGTCCACGGTATACTCCGGCCATGCCCTACGTGTTGCGTCATGGCAAGACCAAAGAGCTGTCAAAGGACTATAACCATCAATCGCACTCAGTCTGGAGCACTGTGACAGACCTAGCCGGGACAGAGGCTTTTGGAGAGGACTGAATGCTAGCCTCTTGCATTGCGATTATGGGCCCTGGCATTTGGGGGGAACGGTGCTCTTTGTGAGCTGTATGCCTGGGGACCCTTGAGGTGGTGTTACTTTAGATTCAAGTCCATGTCCCCCAAGCCACACACACTCTGGGGACCCTGTATCGGCCATATTCTAAATCGTAACTGAGTCATAATGTTGGGGCTCATAGAAGATGCTGATGTCATCAACTCTGCTGTTGTGAGAAGGTTTTCTTGGATTTTTGGATTTGCCCAAAGGACTATTCTTGGTTAATTCTGAACAATACACAATCATTGAAAGAGCTGATCACATTGACCTCCGGAGACGGACTGTCTGGTCACCTAGGCTGCCTTAAGCGCTGTGTTAACATGTTAATTATATAATTGTCTTTTAAGTTGTGCTGGGGGGGGGGGGGGGGAGTATCCATGAGCCAGCCCTACCTCATTATCTAACCCCTTGTGTTAAAAGTGAATAAAAAGGCTGTATTCCGTCCAATACAGCATTCAAGATTCTACAAGCTATTTTCGGCTAGACTTGTATTCAATGCAGCTGTGATAATATATCTCTCTGATGGTCATACTGGAGGAAGCGGTATTACTGACGGAAGCACTCAGCGGAGTGTGGGATAGGATCCATCACAAGCACCATGCAAGATTTTGCCTCATGGGGTAAGGATGATCATGGGAAAAGTGAGGGATCAGCCAAGAATTACATGGGAGGAGCTTGTGAATGATTTCAAGGCAGTTGGGACCACAGTCACCAAACAAACCATTGATAACGCAATACGCCATCATGGATTGAAATCTTGCAGCGCTTACAAGGTACCCCTCTTCAAAAAGGCACATGTACAGGCCTGTCTGAAGTTTGCCAATGAACATCTAAATGATTCAGAGAAGGATTGGGGAAAAAGTGCTGTGGTCAGATGGGACTAAAATTGAGTTCATTGGCATTAATTCAATTCTCCGTGTTTGGAGGAAGAAAAGTGCTGACTATGTCCCTAAGAACACCATCCCTACAGTCAATCACATGGATGGAAACCTTATGCTTTGGGGCTGTTTCTCTGCTAAATGTACAGGCTCACTAGAGGCGATTCAGTTCGCATTGTGCGCTATACAAGTATTTCATTCATTCATTCACTTTACAGCATTGAGGGGCCAATGAATGGGGCCATGTACTGTAAAATCCTTCTTGAGCACCTTCTTCCCTCAGCCAGAACACTGAAAATGGGTCGTGGATGGGTCTTCCAGCATGACGATGAGACAAAACATACCACCAAGGCAACAAAGGAGAGGCTCAAGAATAAGCACATTAGTGTCATGGAATGGCCTAGCCAGACCTTAATCCTATTGAAAATGGAGAGAACTGAAATTAAGTTGTCAAGAGAACGCCAGGAAACCTTAAGGATTTAGAGAGGCTTTGTAAAGAAGAGTGGACCAAAGATACGCTTGAAATGTATACAGAACTGGTAGCCAACTACAAGAAACGTCCACTGAATTGCACCTCAATTTATAACATTTGTATCATGTTTTTTCACAATTTTTGGTTCATATTCTGTGTCTCATTTAAAATACACCTATAAAATACACCAATAAAAATTATAGACCCTTCATTTCTTTGCAGGTGGGCAAGCTTACAAAATCTGCAGGGGATCAAATAATTTCCTCACTGTTAGCTTTAATGGAAGATATTTTTAACACTTTTAACTGCTTCCCTGACCGCCTCACGCATGAGAAGGGCATGTACAGTCAGGTTAATGTACCTGTACGTTGCCCTTTAAGAGGTGGCTTGCAGGCACACGCCTGCCGGGAGCTCACTGAGCATGATCGCAGATCCCATGGACTCTGTCCGTGGGGATACCCACGATCGTCTCACGGAGAGGAAGAACAGGGAAATGTAAACAAGCATTTCCCCGTTCAGCCTAATGACACTGATCACAGCCCCTCCCCCCAACAGTATCACTACCTAGGACACACTTAACCCTTACAGCGGCACCTAGTGGTTAACCCCTTCACTGCCAGTCACATTTACACAGTAGTCAATGCATTTTTAATTGGACTGATCGCTGTATAAATGTGAATGGTCCCAAAATCACGCCAAAAATGTCCGATCTGGCCATCAATGTCGCAGTCACAATAAAAATCACTGATCGCCACCATTACTAGTAAACAAAATAAATAATAAAAATGCCATAAAACTATCCCCTATTTTGTAGACGCTATATCCTTTGCACAAACCAATCAATGAACTTATTGCAATTTTTTTATTTTTTATTTTTTTCTTACAAAAAATACGTAGAAGAATACATATCAGCCTAAACTGAGGAAAAAAAATGTTTTTATATATTTTTGGGTATATTTATTATAACAAAAACTAAAAAATAATGCGTGTTTTTTTTACAAAATTATCGTTTTTTTTTTTTTTTTATAGAGCAAAAAAAAAAAAACGCAGAGGTGATCAGATACCACCCACCAAAAGAAAGCTCTATGTGTGGGGAAAAAAAGGACGTCAATTTTGTTTGGGAGCCACATCGCATGACCGTGGAATTGTCAGTTAAAACAACGCAGAGCCGAATCGCAAAAAGTGCTTTGGTCTTTGGCCAGCCAAATGGTCTGGGGCTTAAGTGGTTAAACCTGTAGCATACGATAAAATAAGACCCTATTACAAAATTTGTTTAGGCCCTTCCTGTAGTAGGGTGACGGTGTTCTGTCCCCCAAATGTGATTCTGCGTTCCCCTGTCACAGGGGGTTTGCGATGTCTGTTTTAACACACATTAAAGATGTACAGTGTCATCACCATCACCATGGAAAGTGCTGTAAAGAGGCTGTAAGAGCTTGAAGCACTAGGCCGCAACAAATGATGACGATAAGTGTTTTATATTGTAAAATTTGAAACCTCTTCTGATGTACAATGCTTTTTAAACTAAATGTCATTCAGTAAGACTTTACATCTACTTTAAGGACAAGTTTAAGCCACACTGCTTTCTTTCAACATAGCTTATTTTGTAAGCATACATGAATAAAAAATTTAGAGTTCAAGCAAAACTTTTTTTTTATACAGGAAATGTCCAGAAAATGCCTAAAGAATGTTAAGTAGCAATTGGAAAATAACATTGTTTGAACGTTGTATTTCTTTTGGGAGGTCAGTAATGAAAGCCACATATTTTTCTCAACACAGGTGTCCTTTAACAAAGTCCTCATGTTCGGGTGATGCTAGTTACAACTGTAAAGAAACTAACTTTCTTTCTGATTATGTTTGTTTATTGGTACCTGAAAGACCACATTGGCAGACGGTGTGCTTGTCATTGTACCTGGTAGGCTTCACATTTTTGCCTAAATGGCTTTCTTTGCTGATTGATTTAGTGATGTATAGTACTGTCATGAGCCGTACCCGCCTGATGTGAACTCAATAGAATATGAAGATTTGGGGTGGATCATCTGAGGATCTGACCATTTGTTTTTCTAAACTTTATTTAAAGTCATGATGGCAAATTAGTATTCTTTTCTTCTTTTCACCAATTCATGTATAAAAATTATGCATTACCTTGGCACACCCTTTCTTAACCAGGGTTCCTCTAGAGCAGCGTAAAACAAAACAATATAAAGTTGGCGCACAAATGAATGGTCTCTTTAAGAGCGCTTGACTATCTCGTGGGATGTTTGTTTATTTAAATAAATGTCCTGTAGATGGTCTCAATGTGCGGCTGTTAACCCATTATGGACTTGGCAAAAAATGGATGCAGCAGAAAAAACGATCAAAAACAGCGCATCAAAGGGACTAGTAGATTGATGTGAAAAAGACTTTAAAATGTCATTTATTAAATGTAAAAAATGAACACAGACATCTGATCCCTGCAGGATCTAAAACACATAGAAAAAACACCAATCATAAAACGGACAGATGTTTGATAATGAAAAGCTCCTCAGATCTCTCAATTATAACTTTGGAAAGGTCAAAACCAAAGACCAATGTGCACAGCTTTCGAATGCCTAATGAATGCAATCAATCATCTGAAAGAACCCAAAAAGTCAGTGTAAACGATTGGAAGAAAGCGCAGGAGCGCGAAACATGTAAGCAGGAGAGTCGGCATAGTAACCTTCCCCTTCACAGCCTTCCACGTGACAAGCCTCTCATGTGATCCACAGCCGCTCGGACAAGCGGCACTGCAAGCAGTGCAGCGTTCTCTAAGCTGCCTATGTGTACAGCTGATATCATCTGGTGACTAAGCTTGATCCTTACCACCCAGCGTGCAGCATTACACCTCTGCCTCCAAGCCGAACGCTTCAGATGGAGCTGAAATAAACACCTCCCCCTCGGTCATCAGACTGGACTCATCAGCTCTGCAGCCCATTGAACACCTATGAAGTGAGTGTCCCTAGGAACGTTGTTCCATTCGTTTACACTGACTTTTTGGGTTCTTTCAGATGATTGATTGCATTCATTAGGCATTCGAAAGCTGTGCACATTGGTCTTTGGTTTTGACCTTTCCAAAGTTATAATTGAGAGATCTGAGGAGCTTTTCATTATCAAACATCTGTCCGTTTTATGATTGGTGTTTTTTCTATGTGTTTTAGATCCTGCAGGGATCAGATGTCTGTGTTCATTTTTTACATTTAATAAATGACATTTTAAAGTCTTTTTCACATCAATCTACTAGTCCCTTTGATGCGCTGTTTTTGATCGTTTTTTCCTCTAGAGCAGGAGTCTCCAAACCTGATAAAGGGCTGGTTTACTGTCTTTTAAACTTTAGGGGGGCTGGAGTGGCTAGTGGAAGTAGAAAAGGCACCGGCGTCAGTAGGAGTAAAACAATTACATAGTGCCTTTAGTCAGCAGGAGGAGAAATAGTGCCTAATTGTTTATTTCAGTGGTAGAAATAGTGTGCTGTTGCTGGTGTCAGTGTCCCATTACTGCCCCATTGGTGTCAGAGAAATGGTTTTCCATTGTTGGTGTCAGTGGAAGGAATGGTGACTCCTTGCTGGTGTCAGTTGGAGGAATACTTCTTCGAGGGCCAAAAAGTCAAGGAAAGGGCTGCAGTTTGGAGACCACTGCTCTAGGGGTTCCTTGAGCAACAAAAAACTTCTGTCTCCCAAATGAATAACCACTGACAATTATGACTTTTAGCTATCTGTAAGGGTGGGATTTTTGCCAATTACCACAAATGTGAGGCGCATCCTTTCTGGTGACAATCACACTAATGTATTGTGAACTATAGAGGGCAGTTATTACCAGGAGTACTCTTGAGTCTGAAAAGTTATTTAAAGTGTTCCTCCCGTATCAGAAAGTTAAAATAAGGTTACCCCAGCAGTTTACACATTATGCAGTACTCATACCATTTTGATGATATCCCCAATGTAAAAGGCACAGCTATGAACATCCAGTCTCTAACCCAAAATACCTATAAATGTAACACTTGAGTTGACTTTTACAACAATCACCTCAGGTTTGATAAGAATAATTTCTCTGACTCTACTTTCATGCCCATGTAAGGTACCTCCTCATCTAGGTGGAATGCACAATTCAGCATTGAGGCTGCATATTGGCAGGGTATAGAAAACCTAATGGGCTTATGCAGAGACATAAAAGTTGAGAGACTAGCTTTGAGCCAGTTGTGATTGATGGGGCAGAGGTCGAGCGGGTACAGGAGTTCTGTTTTTTGGGAACAATAATTGAGGATCAGGTTACATATCCTATCTAGTAGGCAAGGATAATCAAAGATTGTATATCTTGAGAAAGTTGTGGCTATTAAGAGTCCTCCTCGGCTTCTATAAAGGCTGCCATTGAGAATGTGTTGATTTATCACATCTCTCTGTGGTGAGGGATGTGTATGGTTCATGAAAGCAATTTACTGAGTATTGAAGATCTAAGTGAGTGGAGGTGTCCTCTGAGAGGATTATTAATATTTTGAAGGCTAGTTTCCATTTTGCAAAGGTTTTGTTTGGAGTATTACCTTCTGGCAGGCATTTCAGCAGCATTTCTTCTCGGACCACCAGAGTACAAAATGGCTTCTTTCCATATGATTTTTGAATACTGGGGGCTTTTTTCAAAAATTTTGAATAACGAAACAAGATGAAAACAGCCATAGAACAACACCAATGAGCAATACCACAATGATTTGTGATGGTATAAGCAATGAGTAGGGTACATTTCAACAAATTACATTCAGCTGACTTGGTGTGCATGGGGTGACTACCCATATACGAAGGATGCGCAGTTGGTGTTACACCTTGGTTCGACCATGAGGTTAGCTAAAGTAGCCTTGCAGAGTATTTACAAAAACAGAAATGTAAATAGGAGGAAGAAGTGGCAGAGAGAAAAAATAAAGGGAGTGGGAAGGGACAGGGTAGAGCCTTCGTCTGCTAACAGGGAAGGAGCAGTGACTTTGTACATCGTAGAGTACTGAAACTTTTCAAAAACTCTCTTCCTGGTGATGCATAGACATTGTGAGCTCTTCTATAGTTTCAATAAAATTTACTCCTTTAATCCACTGGATGTTCGACAGGGTCAGTTCTGACTTACAGATAGGAATACAGGATCTGGTGGCATTTAGTAAATGGATTAATAGAGATTTGTGGTATTTCCGCTGTGACAAAATGCTGAGATGTAGGAGACCAGCAGCTGGGTCATTCTCTAAAGAGAGACATGCAAGATCAGAGATCACTGCACACAATTTTGTCCAAAAGAGACGGATCCTCAGGCAGGTCCAAAATATATGTGGAACAAGGAGCCTCCTGAATCTCCACACCTTCAGCAGTTGGGTGGTATCTCAGGGAACATTTTTAGTCCGTCTGGATGGGACCCTATCTCACCTTGTTAAAATGTTGTAGGCTGATTCCTAAATCTAGAGGATAAGGAAGACTTATGGGCAAAAAAGGGGATATAGTCCCTTTGTGCTTAAAACAGTTGTAGGTTAAGATCCTTAGCCCACGCTATTAAGTAAAGGGGCACATAATCCTTGGGGGGAGAGGAAAACCCTGTATATGCCCTTGAAAGGCTGTGTTGGAGCAGAGAAGAATCCTTGCAACTCAGTTTTAATGATGATAAATGCGCAGTATGTATTTATTATGACATGAATGTGTTTTTTATGCAGACAGTGTTTTATGTGAGGTTTGTGATGCCTTTTAATTATGAGGGGGCTGTATCTGCATTTCATTATTTTTATTGTGAAATTCTAATATTCTGATTCTGGCATTATGTACTTTTCATAAGGCATCTGAGCTACCTTCTCACTATAGCAGCTAAGTTGATTGCCTCTTAGAGCTTGTATACATAAGCGGTGAATACGGTAAATCCAGGACTCGTACACTTCCAAAATGATTACTCTCAACCTTTCAGGCCGCATACTTCATAATAAATATACATTTAAAAAAGAAAAAATTATTTCCAGTTCCCTCACTCTTGGACCCTGTCTTCTAGGGTGAGGCCAATCATCATAAGAGCTCTTTACTCCTACAAACTGCAGGAAATCTTCTATTTAGGAATCTCTGTAGCGGGGAAAATGGGCTTTTTAGCTGGAGGTGTTACAAGTCCTTTTCTGCAAGTGGGGGATGTTGGATATGGATGTTTTGGCATCCTGATTCAACAACAAACTGGACAGGTTTGTCGCCAGGTCCAGAGACCATCAGGTCTTTGCAGTGGATGCTTTGGTGACTCTGTTCCACCTGATCTATGCTTTCCTGCCTCTCCAGCCTCTCCATCAAGTACTTCACTGTAGTAAGAGTGAGTTTCATTGCCCCCAATTGGTTCAGGAGGACACACTCAGACTTCTGGTAGACTTTCTGTGGGCCTTTCCGGATTGTTTAGACCTTCTGTCCTAAGGGCCAGTCCTGCTTCTCTGTTGAAGCCCAGGTCCTGAAGGACAGGGGCCTATCGATTTTTGACCTGCCACTAAAATCCGTTAGAGTACAGTACAGGACACACTTCTCTCCCCTCTTTTCTTTAGGATTTCCCTATTTCTTGCTACAAAACAGAGGCCAGCTGGAAGTTGGGGTTGGTGAGCTATATAGGGGATGTCTCTGCAGCTTTCTTTTTGCTAGTGTCCAATCACCAGATGGTAGCCATATTTAACACATGGTTAAGAACTAAAGAGTCTGTGATCTGTATTATACTCCAAGAAACAGGTTTTACTGGCAAGTCAAAAATCCTATTTTCCTCTTTAAAGGCTTACTTCACTTTTTACCCCACTTTACAACCATATTTAGGGTGTAACATGGTTGCAAGTCGGCACCTAAATGCGCGCTTGGGTTCTTCTTCCTTGCAGCAGGTGTCACTTTTGAATTTTGTGCTGTTGTCTGATGCTTCACCCCCACAGCTGCATGATTCCTTAGCAGAGATTTGTGATAGACTGACTTGTAATTTTAATGGAACACGAGCTATTTATTCATACTCCATTTGTGTAACTGAATGTCTCTACCTCATTACTGACAAGAAGCTGGAGGAAGAGATTGCAGTAGCCTGTCCATTGCAACCACAGTCCACTGATTGCGGTTGCAATGCTTCTCAGCCTCATTCACAAAAAATATGTACCGGTATGTAAAAAAGTAATTCCCTTTTTTTTTTTCTCCAAATATGGGTGCATTTACATACTGTAATGTTGTTTTTGCAAAAGGTGGACAGAGCTTTTGAGTGATGTACAAATTTGTGCTAGGTCTCTTGGATTGAGTCATATTTCCAGAAAATCAAACAAAACTGGAGCTTTGGTTTGTTTACTGCATTTCAGGACAAATTCTGAAGACTTTGCATATAAAAATAGTCACGACAACATACTGATTAGGCAATACAGCACTCTAATAAGATTCTGCTATGTAAGCCTGTCAGGTGCTCCTCCATCAAAAAGTGGTCAGATATATTTTTGTATGTCTTTTTTCATTTAATGTGGTCAAACAAAAGTTTGTGTGGGGTCTTAAGAGTGCATTGGGTCTTACGCAAGCAGTTAGTGGGAAGCTAAAAACAAATAACAGCACAAAATATCAGACATATTTGACCAAGAATTTTGCTGATGATCTGCTTAATCCAGCAGTACATGTAGAGGGGAAAGTGGAGAATAGTTTTTGGGTGGTTTGTTTTGAGTCATATTTGCTAAACTATTTATTTTATTAGTTTTTTCAAAATTGAAAAAAAAAACTATTTCAAAACACACCCAATATTTAGCCTGCAAAGCCATTTTTTCCTCATTCAGTACAATGTGTTGGTGAGTGCAGGTTCTGTTGTAAACAATTGTTTTTCTTGTATCCAAGCATTTTATTGTGTTTTCCAATGTTTCCAATATGCTTGGCTGTGATCAAATCCATTGTTTACAATCGAGTCCACACCCAATGACAATACATTTAGGCAATTTTTTTGTATTAGTTTCAGACACTGACACCTACTATACTGTGCGGTAATGCTACTTAATTGTTTAAAAGTTTAACTTGTTGTAGCCCACGAGATACCAGCATAGTACTTGGCATATGCACTTGTATCCCCATGGCAGGAGGGCTGACAGCAATGCAGACCATGCCATGCTGATACCAGCCATCACCTTATGGGGGGGTGAGTGGTATGTACAACAAAATGCATACCTCTCAAAAGCACTGGTGACCAATACTTTCAGGAGTAGGTTGATAGGCCAAATAAGTTAAGACACTCACCCATTCACCTATAGAGTAAATGTACTTTATTAAAAAAAAACAGAGAGATGACACCATGGGTTTGTATGTTTGCCCATTCTTCTGCAATTAGGGTAACGGACAATATGCTTGTTGTACCAGGCTGGTCCTCTCTCTAGGGGGAAAAAGGACTGGTTGTTTTGTAGGGAAACGTACCAGTGGATTAAAAACAAAAGCTAATTAGAGGAAGTTGTGAAAAAACTCTACAAGTTTATTTTCATCTCTACTTTTCTCTATCTACAGTCTGTAATGAGACCTAATGCCGGTCCAGGCATAGTGTCCAAAATTAATGCCCACCCCACTCAAACCTTCAGGTGCAAGCTCTGCAATTGTGTAGACACACAAGGAAAATAGCTGAACAGCCGCACTCAATATACACCTTTATTTGTGGCAAAACAGTTAAAAAATCCAAAGCTGTCACATCGTGGTTGTAGTTGGTACAGAAGGAAAGGTTAACGCATTTCACATCATGGTAGATGCTTAGTCATAGCTAGTAACCATAATTTGACTAGAAATATATATAGTGAGCTAAATCCAATTGAGGAGACAAAACGCTTCCCAAAACTCCTCCCATATATAATCAAACTGAAATGGAAACCTGGTGTGCAGAAAACTGGGCAGCATGTAAAGACAGAGAAACAGAGTATCAAACTCTGGATATATGACATAATACATTTGATCAGGTCAATAAAACTGTTTCACTATAATAACATGCAGTCTCCTAGCAGATATAATTGCTATAAAGTGTTCTAATATAGACTCAATATACAATGTAAAAACATAACAATACACTGAACAATGCATGTGAACGTGTCTGCAAAGCTTTGTATATATAAAAACAACCGTGCTTAGGCAAAAAAGGGCAATGGGTATACAGCCTACCCTGCTAGGCCACCCCAAATGGACTAATATATATATATATATATATATATATATATATATATATATATTATAATGAGTTATCCGGCACTCCCTATATAGTGAGAAACGACAGTCCTATCAATTAAATACAGTAAATAGTGATGTGGCTAAACCAAATAAATGTGATAAACAAAGTCTGAAAAGCAACAAAGAAAATACTAAGTCACCTTACAGAGTGCTAAACTCCTTAGTTGCTACAATGTACATGTGTCAAAAGTGTACCATACCAAATATTAACAATGTGATAATAAGCCGTAATAATCATACAGTGCCAGAAGTAACACCAATTAATCGGATAAAACATTGCAGAAAAAAAATCGCATGAAAAATTAGTGGATTATAAAATATATGCAAAGGTGAGATAAGTAAATGAACCAAGTCCAGATTATAACGTCCAAAACCATGCAATGCTAGAAAAACCAAAACCAAAGTCTTTGATTATAAAGTGCTCAGTGACTTCCTATCGTGGTGAACAAAGGAAAATATCCAGATGACTTTCGGTGCTCCCCCTTGTGGTTTCCCACTCACCAGCTGCAATAACCCCTGCAGGAGTATTACGCATGTAAGGAGGGTTGGTGCCCAGATGATGTTATAATCCTAAGCATCCGATATTCGGTGGTCATAGATCATCCAAGGGTATCTCGCTCCTGGATCTGTTAGGATCAGGGGGCAGATCTCCCAGCTGTAGAAGTATCCAACTCCTTACTCTCACCACTCTCTGATGTAGCCAAGGGTATGCATTCATCGGATATGGATTTATTCCAGAAATTGGTTGAGGTGGATCTGACACACTTAGCATGTACCCATACATTTAAAGTGGTTGTACACCCTGTACAACCACTTTTACGTACAGGCAAGGCTTACCTGTAGGTGATTGAAATATCTCCTAAACTGCCACTGTTTAAGAGCTATTTACAAAAAAGGCGATTGCTGATGACTAAGGCGCATGCGCCCATGTTGTGCTGTTTCCCGCGCGCATGTGTGGGAGTACCGTCACACGACTCCAGCCAGTCACAGAGCGAGAGTTTGCGGCCCTGGAAGGAAGAGGGGTTGAAGATGGACGCCCGCTGCTAGTGGGGACAGCAGTGACATTGCAGGCTTCAGTTTCAGGTAAGTGACACCTAATGGGCTACCATGCGATGCATAGTAGCCCATTATGCTTTACCTTTGCAGGGAAATGAAGAGGAAATAAAACTCACCAGGGCTTGATACCCTTACATTTGAAGAAAGGGAGTAATTGAAAAGTTTTAATAATGACCCTACCATTGTCGTTAGAAATGCAGATAAGGGAGGTACGGTGATTCTACTACATCTAAAAATGAGGCTTTACGTCACTATCTGACACTAATACATATTGTAGACTCAAAGTTGACCCTACTTCACCTTTCAAAAAGGAGCTTTCAAACCTTTTAGACAGAGCAGTTTCAGTGGGCATTTTCTCTATCAAAGAGAGAGCCTGTATTTCTTCATCTACCCAAGGTACATAAAGGGTTAACTTCTCTTACAGGCAGATCCATTGTGGCTGTGATCGGGTCTCTTAATGACCGTTTTAAGTCACTGGGTGGATCAGCAACTGCAGCCCTTAGTTACTGAATTGCCGGGTTTCCTCAAAGACACCACTCATCTTTTATCCCAGTTAAGAGATTTTGTGTGGAAGGAGGACTTTAGGTGGATTACTTGCGACGTGTCCATTCTCTAGTCCTCTGTTTCACACCCTCTAGGCTTACAAGCAGTTTCCTTTTTTCTCAAGAAGTTGGGTCAATTCTCTCTCTTGTCCTCCAGAAATTCATTCTTATGAGTTTAGAGTTTCTTTTAACTCTTGTATCTCCAGATGTGCGGGGCCTCCATGGGAGCTAAATTCTCACCATGTCTTGCTAATTTATACTTGGGATGATGGGAAAGGTCCCGCATATTTGGGGCAGATAGTCCCGGACGAGCAGACACTGTGCTATACTGTCGCTACATAGACTACTTGTTTATTTCCTCTGGGCAACATTTTACTTTGGAGACATGGCTGGATTTCATGAATGATAACCAGCTTAATCTCCGGCTCACGAGCCACGGTGATTTCTCATCAATTGAATTCTTGGATGTTATGCTTGCGACCGATTTGAGATCGAATAGTGTCCAGTATTTATAGGAAGCCCTGTGCAGGGAACACTCTAAGGCTGGATTCACACCTATGCAGTTTTAGTGCTTTTTGCATTTTTCAGATTTGCACTACAGTCCATTTAACATGGTTTTCTATGGAGCACGGTCTATAGTACAAATCTGCAAAATGCAAAAAGCACAAAAACTGCATAGGTGTGAATCCAACCTAAGAGCGGATTCAAATCCTATAGGTCATACTATTAGGAGTATACCAGTCAGACAGTTCTGTAGACTAAAATGTCTATGCAACAAAGAATCAGATTGTAAAAGGGAGGCAATTCTTATGACCTCCAGATTTAAGGAAAGAGGCTATCACAGTTCTATCCTCAACAGGGCCTTAGACAGGGCCTTAGAACACCCCACAGGATATTTTAATGAATAACAAAACTTCACAATTCTCTAGTACTCCTGTATTTTCAACCCCCTACAGTATAGAGTTTGAGAAAAATAAAAATGTTAAAAAAATATCTTCTGATCAATGACCCCATATATACACAGATCTTATCTAATTGGATACAGGTTGTTTCAAGAAGAGCTCCCACTTTAGGCAGATGGTTGTCACCTAGCCTGTATACTAGTGAGCGGCCACCCATGCACTGGTTACAGTTTAAGGGCACTTTTAAATGTGGCATGACCAGTTGCTCATATTGTTCCTTTATTAAAAGAGGTGATCGTGTCACTTCGTTGTCCACAGGCAAATCTTTTGGGATTAGATCCTTTATTAACTGTAACACATGCTATGTGGTGTACGTCATTACATGCACCGCATTTCAGATTCAGTATGTAGGAAGGAAAACCCGGCGGCTCAGTGTTTCCCAACTCCAGTCCTCAAGGCGCCCCAACAGATCATGTTTTTAGGCTTTCCATTATTTTGCACAGGTGATTTGATCAGTTTCACTGCCTTAGTAATTACCGCAGCCATTTCATCTGAGGGAAATCCTGAAAACCTGACCTGTTGGGGCGCCTTGAGGACTGGAGTTGAGAAACACTGGTCTATATGATCACCTACATGATATAGAAAAAGACCACTCTACCAACGTGGCCAGGCATTGGGTTCAACACCATAATAAAAATACACCCAGCCTTGTCATTCAGGGCATGGAGAAAATAAGTGTACCCATCAGAGGTAGTGACAAGTTTGGCATTTTGTATGGAAAGGAAGTTTACTGGATATTCACTTTACACACAAGAAAACCAGCAGGCTTAAATTTTAATTGAGACGTTTCTTAATTTATGAATAGTTTTCATTGAAGTGGATTGGATTAATATTGGTGCCCTATTCGTATATTTATATCTTTCATTTTATGTGATGTAATATTGCATTGATGTGCATGGGTAGCTGTGGCTATTTATACCGCTGTTGTTCATGCACGTCATATGTGTGCATTTAGGGTAGGATATCCGTGTATATTTGGTGTATACTATACATATATTGATGCATATGCATGCATGACTTTTTAAGCAGCGCCTGTATATACCTATTGGCATATTTGCTTGATATTGACCCATTTCTTATCATTTTTTCTCCTGTTTATCAACATTCTTCTTTCTCTTTTTCATTATTTCTTTTATATAGGGTCCTTTTCTCTACCACAGACATGGCAGATGGGAGAATGATCAAATGTTTTTTGCAATATAAATCATTCCATTTAATTATAAATTAAATATGTTTGACACAGTATTTATCATGATACAAATTTTCACAAACCTGTATATCACAATAATAAACTTTGGTTCTTTGAAATTTGTCTTTGTCTATTATTGTCTGTGGTATTTTGATTGCACAAAGTTTTGCAGATGCATTCAAATGTATTGTTCAGTGTATTATGTTTTTACGTTGTATATTGAGTTTATATTAGAACACTTTATAGCAAATACATCTGCTAGGAGACAGCATGTTATTACAGTGAAACTGTTTTATTGACTTGAGCAAACTTATTATATGTCATATATCCAGAGTTTGATACTTTACAGTATTTCTGCACACCAGGTTTCCATTTCAGTTTGATTAGATATGGAAGGCGTTTTGGGGAGTGGTTTGTCTCCTCAATTGGTTTTATCTCACTATATATATTTCTAGTCAAATTATGGTTACTAGCTGTGACTAAGCATGTGAAACGCGTTCATTTTTCTTCTGTACCAACTACAACCATGACGGCTTTGGATTTTTTTAACTGTTTTGCCTCAAAGGTGTATATTCAGAGTGTGGCCTTCAGCTATTTCCTTGATTGTTCTCTCCATCTCCACTTCTCTCCATTACCCCCTCTCTCCCACGTTCCCAAATTCTCTCCTCTGCTCACTTTTGACGCAGCTCTATCTATGTCAGTACTGTATGTAATGATGGAAACACTTTAAGGCAATAAACTCTGACTATATTCTGCTGGTTTCTTGGCTTACATATAAAGAAAACAAATCTGTTTCCAACTTGCACATGCATAAGGGTGACATCAGATTACAATGTTTACAGGTGGTACAGCGTAGCTGGCTTGTGACCATGCATAAATTCCCATCACTTTTTTGTCTTTACAATGGAGGGTGATGCTAAATCAGCTCAAACTCCCCCTTCGAAAGGCCTTTAAGCATCTACAATTTTTTTTGTACTGATTGTCATTTTAAAGCGGACCTTCGGTCATTTTTTTCAACTTTCCATCTATTAAATCTGCTGCCCTTGTTGTTTTAACTGTGGATAATAAAATATTTTTTATGCCAGTAAATACCTTATACAGCCCACTTCCTATTTCCTGTCTGGTAAAAAGCCTAGGCTTATGACATCATGCACAGCTCTTTCTCTCGTGAGAGTTTGCCAGGAAGGGAGGGAGGATGAGTCATAAGAGGGCCAATGAGAGCTGCAGAGCTGGAGGTGTGCTGCTATGTCTCTGTAAATCTAGGAAGTGAATAGGCAACAGCTTCAGCTGCCCACTGTTAAAATGGTTGCAGCTATATTTAGTGGAACAAGATTTCTGCAGCATATTTGGCAGGTAAAGTATCACAGTATACATAAAATAATATGCAAAGTGGTTGGAGGAAGCTTCAGAATGGCAAAGTTATTTTTTATTACAAATTATGTGAGCAGACTGCAGTTCCTCTGTAAGGTGTTATTTGTCTCAATTAAAGCGGGACTCCACCGGGACTCCGCGTTTTTTTTTTTTTTTTTAAAAGCCAGCAGCTACAAATACTGCAGCTGCTGACTTTTAAAATAGTGACACTTACCTGTCCAGCGCGCCCGCGATGTCGGCACCCGAAGCCGATCTCTAGGTCGTCTGTCGGGTCCTGCCGCCGCCATCTTGGGTATGGGAATCAGGAAATGGAGGCTTTCGGCTTCATTTCCCGGTTCCCTACTGCGCATGCGCGAATCGCGCTGCGCAATAAGGACGCTCCCCGCTGCCTCTGGGATCTGTGTGTTTCCCAGCAGGCAGCGGGGCACTTGCGGGAAGGGGCGGGCACTTGCGGAAAGGGGCGTAAGTTACGCCCCTTTCTGCAGAGAGCTATCCCGGAAGTGGGTGCAGTTACCTGGATTATCCAGGTAACTGCACCCCCCTCCCCCCTGAAAGGTGCCGATTGTGGCACTGGAGGGGGGGAGGGTTCCGATGAGCGGAAGGTCCACTTTAGGGTGGACCTCCGCTTTAAGGAATATGAAAAACTCAGATAAATGTGCCATTTTTTGTTGGAAAAGGATGGCAAGTTAAGAAGTCAAAGAAATATCTGAGGTCCGAAACGCAAACCAAAACTAGTGTCAGAGTTGTCTATGAAGAGATGAACAAGCTTGTGCTGGCCATGGACACGAGATAGTGGTTAAATGTGCCTGTACAACTCATTTACTTGATTTTGCACAGTAAATAGCCAAACATCACAACTCCATACATAAAGCATGCTGACATGCTCAAGTCAAGAGGTTCAGTTGCTACTCAAAAGTTTAGAATGGGTAAGATGAGTAATTTAGGTAATTCTTTGTAGAATGAATATTGTTGCCAGACGTGGTGGTTTTAGAATCTCAGAAATTGCTGACCTCCAAAGATTATATTTTGCACTAGTCTTCTAGCTAGAGAAAGGTTAGAAAAGCAAAAAAAAAAAAAGTCAGTCAGCTGCAGTTCTATGGGAAAAAAAAATTGTTTTTGAGAGAGGTCAGAGTACTGTAGCATGGCCAGGCTTGTTCGAACTGGCATAATGTCTATAACAGCACAAATAACCACTCTTAACAGCGGTAAATAATCAATTGTGCTGCACTTATATTACTATATATATATATATATATATATATATATATATATATATATATATATAATTATGTTCATAAATAATCCACAATAAGCGTATGACTTTAAATAGCATGTATATACAGTGCATCCAGAAAGTATTCACAGTGCTCCACTTTTTCCACATTTTGTTATGTTACAGCCTTATTCCAAAATTGATTCAATTCATTATTTTCCTCAAAATTCGACAAACAATAACCCATAATGACAACGTGAAAGAAGTTTGTTTGAAATCTTTGCAAATTTATTAAAAAAAAAAATAAATCACATGTACACTAGCATTCACAGCCATTTCTAAATACTTTGTTGAAGCACCTTTTGACACCAATTACAGCCTCAAGTCTTTTTAAGTATGATGCCACAAGCTTGGCACAGCTATTTTTGTGCAGTTTCTCCCATTCTTCTTTGCAGGACCTTTCAAGCTCCATCAGGTTGGATGGGGAGCGACGGGGCACAGCCATTTTCAGATCTCTCCAGAGATGTTCAACCGGGTTCAAGTTTGGGCTCTGGCTGGGTCACTCAAGGACATTCACAGAGTTGTCCCATAACCACTTCTTTTGTTATCTTGGCTGTATGCTTAGGGTTGTTGTCTTGTTGGAAGCTGAACCTTCAGCCCAGTCTGCGGTCCAGAGCGGTCTGGAGCAGGTTTTTATCAAGGATGTCCATGTACATTGCTCCATTCATCTTTCCCTCGATCCTAACTAGTTTCCCAGTTCCTGCCGCTGAAAAACATCAGCATGATGCTGCCACCATCATGCTTCACTGTAGAGATGGTATTAACCAGGTGATGAGCGGTGCCTAGTTTCCTCCAGAAGTGATGCTTGCCATTCAGGCCAAAGAGTTCAATCTTTGTTTCATCAGACCAGATAAGTTATGCCGCGTACACACGGTCAAACTGTATGACGTACTTAGTCTGGCGGAAAAGTACGCCAAACTGTCCGTCGGAATTTCCGAACGGGCTACTTGCCCACACACGGCACTTTTTGAGCGGACTAATACGGCGTACTAAGTCTGCCGTACTATCCGCCCTACTTTTGAAATGAACGGACTTGCCCACACACGCGGAGGAAAGTCACACGAGATAAAATACTTTATTGCACAGCTCCGGGGGTCTTCCGTCTTCGGGGGTCTTCTCGCCGGACTCCTCCGCTATCTTCTTGTAGCTCTTTTGCTAGCGGAGGAGTCCGGCTTTCTTCCTCGCCGCCGGCCTCTTCTCCCGACTTCGGGGGTCTTGTCCCCCTCTTCGGTTCTTCTGCCGGGCCACCGCGCCTTCTTATAGCTCTTTTACAGGCGGTGGCCCGGTCTTCTGTCGCCGCCGCTGCTGCCTTCCGTTCTTCTTCTTCTTCTCCAGGAGATGTTGACTCGACGATCTCTCCGGCCACAATGCCAGTGCCGCGCTGCGCGGCCACTTATATAGGGACAAGGGGCGGTGTCACATGGCTTTATGTCACAAGGCACCCCCCCATGTTGAGGGCACGCGGTCTGGTACGGCTCAGGAGGGGGGCGCTCGATCACCCCCTTTCCTGGCCGGCCGGGTAGCGTGCTCGGACAAGGGTCTGTTGTGGACTTGGGGGGGGACCCCACGCCGATTTTTTTTCGGCGTTGGGGTTCCCCTTTAAGTCCATACCAGGCGGCGGGGCCAGCGACGTCTCCTTCGCGGGCCCCGCCTACCTGGATACCCGCTCGAAATGAGCGGACTTTTCTCCGGGCGGGAAAAGTCCGCTCATTTCAAAAGTACGGCGGACTGGCATACACACGGCCGGATTGTCCGCCGAAATGCGAGTACGACGGACAGAATTTAAAAAAAAACGAAATTCTTAGTACGCCGGACTGCACGCTGAAAAAATCCGCTGAAGCCCACACACGAGCGGACTGTCCTCTGAAATGTGTTTCGGCGGACTAAGTAGGCCATGCAGTCCGCTCGTGTGTACGCGGCATTAGTTATTCAAGGTCTGAGAGTCTTTCAGGTGCCTTTTGGCAAACGCCAGGTGGGCGGTCATGTGCCTTTTACTGAGGAGTGGCTTCCGTCTGGCCACTCTACCATACAGGCCTGATTGGTGAAGTGCTGCAGAGATGGTTGTTCTTCTGGAAGGTTCTCCTCTCTCCACAGAGAAATGCTGGAGCTCGGTCAGGTTCTTGGTCACCTCCCTAAGACCCTTCTCCCCCAATCATTCCATTTGGCCAGGTGGCCTGCTCTAGGAAGAGTCCTGGTGGTTCCAAACTACTTCCATTCATGGATAATGGAGGTCACTGTGCTCATTTGCTGCAGAAATTTGCACCCTTCCCCAGATGTGGGCAGGTATTGTTTGTAGATTTTTGAGGAAAATAATTAATTTAATCAATTTTGGAAAAAACCCTTTAACATTACAAAATGTGGAAAAAGGGAAGCGTTGCAAATACTTTCCGGATGCACTGTATACTACCAAAACTGTACAACAAACATAAATTAGTGGAAAATGTCCATCTGTGATAATCTGTCCATCCAATTGCAATGCTTCCAAGGGAAAGTGTATTCTCCCAAAGGAATGGATCTCTACAGGAACCCCAAAAAGTGTCTGCTTACCCCAATGGCTGCCTTTGGCTTTCATTTGCTATTGGTAGGATGAGTTACTCAACAGTTTCTGGGATTATCCTCAAAATCTGCCTAACAGCATTTTTGTTGTTGCATCTTACGTTGACCATAGATCACTAATATTTTTTCACAGCTGGATGGACTTTTCCATCTCTCAGCTATGGATATTCTATGAAAAATGTCCCAATATACCTGTTTAAAAGAAGTTTATTGTTAGCTCAACTTATGTCTAGCAGGATAGGCAACACATAGTTACATAGTTAGTAAGATTGAATAAAGACACCGGTCCATCCAGTTCAACCTGAGTGAGTGTCTACAATTGTCCCTATCCCTGTACATTGCACACTCACATCGGTCCCTACCCTCAAGGAGCCCACAATCCAAGGTCCCCATTCATATACTAGGGCCAATTTTGGACAGAAGCCAATTAACCTACCTGCATGTCTTTGGAGTGTGGGAGGAAGCCAGGGTACCTGGAGGAAACCCGCACAGGCACAGGGAAAACATGAAAACTCCTGGCAGGTAGTGTCGTGGTTGGGATTCGAATCAGCGACCCTTTTTACTGCTAGGCGAGAGTGCTAACCACTACACCACTGTGCCACCCAACACATTGATCAAAATTCTGCCAGTGCTTGCTGAACTGGACAAATTTCAATCCAAGGCCAGCTTTTCTCTTGCTCGCTGCATTCTTTAATGTGTAAATGAAAGTGTATCTAACACCAATTTCCTTTTTGTTTTATAGTTGTGGTTCAGTTACAACCCCTGTCAGGTTTATTTTTTACTGATGGTGAGGGTGAGGCATTAGACACACTTGGGTTAGGCAGCTCCACACTAAACCGAAGGGTCCCTGAAAAAACCAGGATCATCAGACTAGAAAATCCAAAGGTATTTAGACCAATTTGGCTATCAAACCATAGCAATTTCAACCTTCTTTAGCACAAAGATAACCAGCAGCCAATGCATTTCATGGGCTAAAGAACAAAAACCTTCTACCCCAGTAATCCTAAGCAGATTCTATTGTAACATGTTTATAAATGCACAGGCCTAATGTGTATAGAAAGTGTGCTAAAATGCAAAGTGTTTTGCTGCCCATAGCGACCAATCTTTTTTTATAGTTCTTTTTTTCAAGGCATGATGGTAAAAATTACAGTGGGAAGCTGCTTTGTTGCTATGGTCAACAATAGACTTTCACTGAACACACTTTTCATACAAAATGTTTTTATCATTTAAAAGGTTTTCTGTGGTCACATTATGCGGCCAATTTAGATGTAAATTGTGCTTAGTGGAGTCCTGTATCCCAGCCAATAAATTCAGAGCCAAATTTGCTGTTGTAATGTTGTACTTAATTTCACAGAAAAAATAAACTTCTTGCTATAGAGCCTTATATGACCTACAGCTTTCCGTGCCCCCTTCTCTTCTCATGGCACTCGTCCAAAACTATTTAAAATGTTCTTGCTAAAATATATACAGCAAGGACAAGACTATGTCATCGTCTGATTGCATGCTGGGTTTAAAAACATTCCTTGTTACCAATCTAAATGTTAAATTAAATTATCATAGCTAGATGTGCTACTGTATATATCAGACATGACCAGTGAAAGGCTTTCTGGCCTTGTGGTTGTATCCTTTGGAACATGTGTTCATATTCCCAGCTTTTGAACGTTTGGTTGTGGCTTAGGACCTTGCAATTGTGGTTGGCTAGATGTGGTGATAAGAAGATGTGAAAACATACATGCAATAATATGTTTATTTGTTTGAATTCTATGAAATATTTAGCAATAACCAACTTGCGAAACTGTTTGCAATGTGACTTTTGAGCATTGTCCAATAAAAGCAAGAGAGGGGGGGTTACCTTAAGGGCATCAAAGTAGACATCACTCATATTGAGGTTTACCTTATTAAGTAAGTCTAGCGTCTGCCAAATTTTTATTAAGAGCTAAACCAAACTTAAAAATAATACCTACTTAATAGGCTTGAATATTAAATCTCAAATTAACTTTCAGTTTAAAAAGATGCTGTCCCCTTGCTCATGTCTAGCAAGGCAAAAGTGTTTCTGGAAGGTGAATCCCCTGAGCCCTTATATCCACTTTACCTGTGGTTCCCTGCAGCTCCTTGTTCCTCTGCAGTTGGCAACAATACCCATCACTTCAATTTCCTTGTCACCCTCGAATTTGGCTGCTACGTCTGGGCTTCATAAGTATTTTAGCATGTTACAGCTACAAGTCACCTAGGGAATGGGTTTTTGAGCCAATTCCAGCCCAGATGCCCAACACAGACCTAAAATGCATTTGGTAGGTCCTCTTCTCACCACTAGGAGGGTAAACCTTTTCCCAAGTAGCCACCACCAGATTTCAATCAGGCCAAGTCTACACTTTGCACCATGTTATGCAGGACCTTGTCATAATTATCAGCCTTGCCTATTATGAAAATTCAATTTTGTATCATGGAAAATTTCCAGACCAAGTTCACATGCTGACACTTGAATACACAGACACATGCAAATAATGACACATCTAGCCAAAAGCCAACTTTTTCTTCTTTACTTTGATAATACAACAGAACAACTTCCCAATAATGGTGACCTATATTATTATACAGGATTTATATAATGTCAACAGTTTACACAACACTTTACAATATAAAAAGAAAACTATACAGATACGATACAAGAGTAGTGATGGACGAACTTCCGACGGGACGTTTCGCGAACGCGAAACGCGAACGGACACAAACGTTCGCGAAAACGACCGTTCGCCGCGGGCTCCATTGACTTCAATGGGAGGCGAATTTCGCAAACCTTTAGGTCGAATTTGCGGCCACGGGGTAATTATTAGGGGGTAGCACGTAGTCCCACCACCTGGACAATAGCATAATACATGTATGAGGTGAATTTGGGATCGATAACTACAAGCATTTTTTTTTTATTTGGGAAATTGTTCTGACAATTCAGGACTATGGAGCTAATGAAGGCAATGGAGGAGAGGGAAGGTCAGGGACCAGGGTAGGCAAACAAGAGGGTGCAGGAGATACAGAGCACTGACAGCAGCACCGTAATACAGAGCACTGACATCAGCACCGTGACATACAGCGCTGACAGCAGCTCCGTGACATACAGCGCTGACAGCAGCTCCGTGACATACAGCGCTGACAGCAGCTCCGTGACATACAGCGCTGACAGCAGCTCCGTGACATACAGCGCTGACAGCAGCTCCGTGACATACAGCGCTGACAGCAGCACCGTGACATACAGCGCTGACAGCAGCTCCGTGACATACAGCGCTGACAGCAGCTCCGTGACATACAGCGCTGACAGCAGCTCCGTGACATACAGCACTGACAGCAGCTCCGTGACATACAGCGCTGACAGCAGCTCCGTGACATACAGCGCTGACAGCAGCACCGTGACATACAGCGCTGACAGCAGCTCCGTGACATACAGCGCTGACAGCAGCTCCGTGACATACAGCGCTGACAGCAGCTCCGTGACATACAGCGCTGACAGCAGCTCCGTGACATACAGCGCTGACAGCAGCTCCGTGACATACAGCGCTGACAGCAGCACCGTGACATACAGCGCTGACAGCAGCTCCGTGACATACAGCGCTGACAGCAGCTCCGTGACATACAGCGCTGACAGCAGCTCCGTGACATACAGCACTGACAGCAGCTCCGTGACATACAGCGCTGACAGCAGCTCCGTGACATACAGCGCTGACAGCAGCACCGTGACATACAGCGCTGACAGCAGCTCCGTGACATACAGCGCTGACAGCAGCTCCGTGACATACAGCGCTGACAGCAGCTCCGTGACATACAGCGCTGACAGCAGCTCCGTGACATACAGCGCTGACAGCAGCTCCGTGACATACAGCGCTGACAGCAGCTCCGTGACATACAGCGCTGACAGCAGCTCCGTGACATACAGCGCTGACAGCAGCTCCGTGACATACAGCGCTGACAGCAGCTCCGTGACATACAGCGCTGACAGCAGCTCCGTGACATACAGCGCTGACAGCAGCTCCGTGACATACAGCGCTGACAGCAGCTCCGTGACATACAGCGCTGACAGCAGCACCGTAAGCAGCCCCAGGAGGAAGTCAGCACAGCACAGGGATGGTGTGATCCCCTCATAATAAGAACCCCCAGGAGGAAGTCAGCACAGCACAGGGATGGTGGGAGCCCCTCATAATAAGAACACCCAGGAGGAAGTCAGCACAGCACAGGGATGGTGGGAACCCCTCATAATAAGCAGCCCCAGTAGAAATATGACACCGCTCAACCTCTTCAAAGAGGAGGGTAGGGGCATATAGTACGGTGTGCTTTTTTGGGTCAGGGAAGTGAGCCAAATGAATTAAGAAGGTCTGTGTGCTTGATTCCAAAAATTGTTTATAGACATATACATGGTCTACTGATCACATGTGTTGAATTCCTCCGAGATCCATGCCTCATTCATTTTTAGAAATGTGAGGTAGTTAACACTGTGGTGAGCTAGGCGAGTACGCTTATCGGTCACAATCCCCCCTGCTGCGCTGAACGTCCTTTCGGACAGGACACTGGATGAGGGGCAAGCCAACAGTTCGATTGCAAATTGGGCAAGCTCTGGCCAGAGGTCAAGCCTGCCCACCCAGTAGTCTAGGGGTTCATCACTCCTCAGAGCGTCCACATCGGCCGTTAACCCAATGTAGTCGGACACCTGACGGTCTAGGCGTTCCCTGATGCTGGATCCGGATGACACCTGTCGATGGGTCGGCTGAAAGAATGACCTCATATCCGAAGTCACCAACACATCTTCAAACCGGCCTCTTCTTGCAGGCGCTGTTGGATTGGTACCCGCAAATCCTTCTCTGGGAGTGGGAATTGCTCCTCTGCCAGCGCACGCAAAAGCAGAATGCAGCATTTCTCGAAGCAAGGCCTGGAAGTGCTGCATTCTGACAGCCCTCTGCGACGGCGGTAACATTTCCGCCATTTTGTGTTTGTACCGGGGGTCTAAGTACGTTGCCACCCAGTACTGGTCCTTGACCCTCATGCTTTTTATACGGGGGTCCCTATTAAAACACTGGAGCATGAAGGCCCCCATTTGCACTAAAGTGGAAGCGGTGTGGTGGCCTGGCTCCTGCTCATCATCCAGGATAATGTCGTCCTCTTCATTCTCCTCTCCCCATCCTCGCACAACAGGGATCCCAGAAAGGTTTAAAGCATGCTCTTCTTGCTCCTGCTCATCCGCCCCGGCACCATCCTCCTCTGACTCCTCATCAGACTCCTGTTGTTGACTTGTCTCAGATAGAGTAGCCCCCCCTGGGAATTCATCCAGCATTGCGACTTCCTCATCTTCCCGCTCCTGCTCCTCCACAGCCTGATCAATGACACGACGCAATGCACGCTCCAGAAAGAAGGCATAAGGTACCATGTCACTGATGGCGCCATGGCTGCGACTGACCAGTTTGGTGATCTCCTCAAATGGCCGCAGAAGTCTGCATGTGTCGCGCATGAGCAGCCACTGGCGCGGTGAAAAAAAACCCAGCTCCCCAGAACCGTTTCTTTCGCAGAGTTCATACAGGTAGACGTTAACTGCACGTTTCTGCTGGAGCAGCCTATCAAGCATATAGAAGGTTGAGTTCCATCGCGTCGGGCAATCGCAAATAAGACGTCTGACCGGCAGATGGTGTCGCCGCTGAATGTCAGCAAGGCGAGCCATGGCCGTGTAAGATCTTCTGAAATGGGCCGAGATTTTCCTTGCCTGCCGCAAGATGTCCTGGACCCCAGGGTATTTGACAAGGAATCGCTGCACGACCAAGTTTAAGACGTGTGCCATGCACGGCACGTGCGTGATTTTGCCCTGTTTCAATGCGCTAAGCAGATTGGCACCGTTGTCACACACCACTTTACCAACTGTCAAATTGAGCGGTGTTAGCCACTCATCTGCCTGTGAACGCAAAGCTGAAAGGAGTGCCGGGCCAGTGTGGCTCTTTGCTTCCAGGCACAACAGACGCAGCACGGCATGGCAACGTCTCACCTGGCATGTGGAATAGGTTCTGGGGAGCTTGGGCGGTGCAGTGGAAGAGACGCTAGCAGCGGAAAAGGAGGAGGCAGCTGAGGAGGAGAGGGAGGAGGATGGAGTAGGAGGAGGAGAAGAAGAGTCAGGCCTGCATGCAATCCGTGGCGGTAAAACCAAATCTACACGGGTGCCACGGGTTACATGCTTGACGGCCGTCAGAAGGTTCACCCAGTGGGCAGTAAAACTGATATACCTTCCCTGCCCGTGTTTGCTAGACCACGTGTCTGTGGTCAGATGTATCTTGGCACCGACACTGTGTGCCAGAGATACATTCACTTGCCGCTGAACATGGCCATATAGCTCTGGGATGCCCTTCTCTGAGAAATACTTCCTTCCTGGGACCTTCCATTGTGGTGTTCCAATGGCCACAAATTTGCGAAAGGCCTCCGAGTCCACCAGTTTATATGGCAGTAGTTGGCGGGCTATGAGTTCTGACAAGCCAGCCGCCAACCGTTGGGCAAGAGGGTTATCCGGCGTCATCATTTTTTTACGCTCAAACATTAGGCCCACGGAAGCCTGCCTTTTTGCAGAAAAATGTGAGCTTGGCGTGATGGAAGGTGGAGTGGAGGACAATTGTGAGGAGAGAGGAGAAGGAGAAGTAGAAGACGAGGCTGGACGGTGAGAGCCTGCAGTGTGGCTTTGTGTGTTCCGTTGCTCCCACTGGGCTCGGTGATGGCTGCTCATGTGCCTTCTTAAGGCGGTCGTCCCTAGGTGAGTATTGGGCTTACCGCGACTAACGCGTTGACTGCAAAGATTGCAGATGGCAACGCTATTGTCAGCAGCGGACACGTTAAAAAAAGCCCACACTGCGGAGCCATGTGCCGGTGTCCTGGGAGCGCCAGATGTGACCGTACATGGTCGATGACTCGCTCCTGATACATTTGCAGTCTGCTTTGTCCCTGCTGTGCAATGTAAGTCATTGCTGCTTCTCCTCCCTATCTGCTGGTCCATATCTCCCTCTGAACTCCCCTCCTCTTCCTCTCTTGTGGGCACCCACGTGACATCACTAGACACGTCATCATCAACGTCACCTTCCCCACCGCTATAAGTAGAGTAGGCAGCAACACCGGGGACCAACCTCCTCCTTGGGCTGATCTGGGTACTGGCGTCAGACTGCTGAGTAGCGCTTGTTGCTACCTCCTCTTCCTGATCCAATACCAAGAGTGGCTGCGCATCAGAAATGTCCTCTTGATATGGATCGGAAAATAATTCCAGTGACTCAAGCGGAAGGTATGTGGTGGTGGTGGTGGTGGTCGTGTTGTTGGTGGTAGTGTCTTTGGGGGTGCACATAGCAGAGAGTGAAGAAGAGGGTGCAGATCGAGAGGATGAGGAGGGTGCAGAAGAGTAAGGCTGAGCGAGCCACTCAACCAAGTCTGGTGCATCCTTTAAAGTAATTGAACGCACCTTCTGCAACTTCCCACTTTGGCTCAAGCCTGTTGCTCCTGCCCTACCCCTACCACCCCTGCGGAAGGGCCTGCCTCTTCCTCTGCATGTCATTTTTTAAATGACCCTGTGACAAAACTCTTAGTCCCTATACCGCTGAAGGACTGCTGCAGTATAGGTGAGCGGTCAGCAGTGGTGCACGTCAACCCTATCTATTGTGGACCTATAGCGGTCCTTACAGAACAGCAGACTGTACCGCACTCAAGCCTATGTACCGTAGCACCCTATACCAAGTTACCAGTCCTTATAAGAACTTTTGTGGACCAAGCAGGTTGTGTATTAGTGTTTAGCAGACTGTACGTCAGTCCCTATACCGCTGAAGGACTGCTGCAGTATAGGGCAGCGGTCAGCAGTGGTGCACGTCAACCCTATCTATTGTGGACCGATAGCGGTCCTTACAGAACAGCAGACTGTACCGCACTCAAGCCTATGTACCGTAGCACCCTATACCAAGTTACCAGTCCTTATAAGAACTTTTGTGGACCAAGCAGGTTGTGTATTAGTGTTTAGCAGACTGTACGTCAGTCCCTATACCGCTGAAGGACTGCTGCAGTATAGGGCAGCGGTCAGCAGTGGTGCACGTCAACCCTATCTATTGTGGACCGATAGCGGTCCTTACAGAACAGCAGACTGTACCGCACTCAAGCCTATGTACCGTAGCACCCTATACCAAGTTACCAGTCCTTATAAGAACTTTTGTGGAACAAGCAGGTTGTGTGTTAGTGATTAGCAGACTGTACGTCAGTCCCTATACCAATGAAGGACTGCTGCAGTATAGGGCAGCGGTCAGCAGTAGTGCACGGCAACCCTATGTATTGTGGACCGATAGCGGTCCTTACAGAACAGCAGACTGTACCGCACTCAAGCCTATGTACCGTAGCACCCTATACCAAGTTACCAGTCCTTATAAGAACTTTTGTGGACCAAGCAGGTTGTGTATTAGTGTTTAGCAGACTGTACGTCAGTCCCTATACCGCTGAAGGACTGCTGCAGTATAGGGCAGCGGTCAGCAGTGGTGCACGTCAACCCTATCTATTGTGGACCGATAGCGGTCCTTACAGAACAGCAGACTGTACCGCACTCAAGCCTATGTACCGTAGCACCCTATACCAAGTTACCAGTCCTTATAAGAACTTTTGTGGACCAAGCAGGTTGTGTATTAGTGTTTAGCAGACTGTACGTCAGTCCCTATACCGCTGAAGGACTGCTGCAGTATAGGGCAGCGGTCAGCAGTGGTGCACGTCAACCCTATCTATTGTGGACCGATAGCGGTCCTTACAGAACAGCAGACTGTACTGCACTCAGGCCTATGTACCGTAGCACCCTATACCAAGTTACCAGTCCTTATAAGAACTTTTGTGGACCAAGCAGGTTGTGTGTTAGTGATTAGCAGACTGTACGTCAGTCCCTATACCAATGAAGGACTGCTGCAGTATAGGGCAGCGGTCAGCAGTGGTGCACGTCAACCCTATCTATTGTGGACCGATAGCGGTCCTTACAGAACAGCAGACTGTACCGCACTCAAGCCTATGTACCGTAGCACCCTATACCAAGTTACCAGTCCTTATAAGAACTTTTGTGGACCAAGCAGGTTGTGTATTAGTGTTTAGCAGACTGTACGTCAGTCCCTATACCGCTGAAGGACTGCTGCAGTATAGGGCAGCGGTCAGCAGTGGTGCACGTCAACCCTATGTATTGTGGACCGATAGCGGTCCTTACAGAACAGCAGACTGTAACGCACTCAGGCCTATGTACCGTAGCACCCTATACCAAGTTACCAGTCCTTATAAGAACTTTTGTGGACCAAGCAGGTTGTGTGTTAGTGATTAGCAGACTGTACGTCAGTCCCTATACCAATGAAGGACTGCTGCAGTATAGGGCAGCGGTCAGCAGTAGTGCACGGCAACCCTATGTATTGTGGACCGATAGCGGTCCTTACAGAACAGCAGACTGTAACGCACTCAGGCCTATGTACCGTAGCACCCTATACCAAGTTACCAGTCCTTATAAAAACTTTTGTGGACCAAGCAGGTTGTGTGTTAGTGTTTAGCAGACTGTGCGTCAGTCCCTATACCGCTGAAGGACTGCTGCAGTATAGGGCAGCGGTCAGCAGTGGTGCACGTCAACCCTATCTATTGTGGACCGATAGCGGTCCTTACAGAACAGCAGACTGTACCGCACTCAAGCCTATGTACCGTAGCACCCTATACCAAGTTACCAGTCCTTATAAGAACTTTTGTGGACCAAGCAGGTTGTGTATTAGTGTTTAGCAGACTGTACGTCAGTCCCTATACCGCTGAAGGACTGCTGCAGTATAGGGCAGCGGTCAGCAGTGGTGCACGTCAACCCTATGTATTGTGGACCGATAGCGGTCCTTACAGAACAGCAGACTGTAACGCACTCAGGCCTATGTACCGTAGCACCCTATACCAAGTTACCAGTCCTTATAAGAACTTTTGTGGACCAAGCAGGTTGTGTGTTAGTGATTAGCAGACTGTACGTCAGTCCCTATACCAATGAAGGACTGCTGCAGTATAGGGCAGCGGTCAGCAGTAGTGCACGGCAACCCTATGTATTGTGGACCGATAGCGGTCCTTACAGAACAGCAGACTGTACTGCACTCAGGCCTATGTACCGTAGCACCCTATACCAAGTTACCAGTCCTTATAAAAACTTTTGTGGACCAAGCAGGTTGTGTGTTAGTGTTTAGCAGACTGTGCGTCAGTCCCTATACCGCTGAAGGACTGCTGCAGTATAGGGCAGCGGTCAGCAGTAGTGCACGGCAACCCTATGTATTGTGGACCGATAGCGGTCCTTACAGAACAGCAGACTGTAACGCACTCAGGCCTATGTACCGTAGCACCCTATACCAAGTTACCAGTCCTTATAAGAACTTTTGTGGACCAAGCAGGTTGTGTGTTAGTGATTAGCAGACTGTACGTCAGTCCCTATACCAATGAAGGACTGCTGCAGTATAGGGCAGCGGTCAGCAGTAGTGCACGGCAACCCTATGTATTGTGGACCGATAGCGGTCCTTACAGAACAGCAGACTGTACCGCACCCAAGCCTATGTACCGTAGCACCCTAGACAGACCAAGTTACCAGTCCTGATAAAGAGCTTTGTGGAACAAGTGAGTTGTGAATGATTAGCAGACTGCAGCAGAAGGGCAGCAGTCAAGTATAATATTCTTTCTATATTTGGAAGAAAGAATATTATACGTGTACAAGCCTATTACCGTACCACTGATACCAGTCCTGAAAAGAACCTTTGTGGAACTAATAGTAACAGCAAGTCTTTAAAATTATCCTCACTGCCTGACACACTGCTTCCTGCCTGTCCCTATACAAATTGGCAAAAAAGAGTAGGCTGGAACGATTAGCTGGAACAGCTCTTTTGTGGACCTGATAGTAACAGCTAATGATGATGATGATGATGATGATGAAGAAAGACTAATCTGGCTGAGCTGTCCCTAAAATAGCAGCATACAGCGCTCTGTCCCTTTATCTAAACTGACAAAAGAAACTCAGGCTGCTGACCTAACACCTATACCAGTCCTGAAAAGAACTTTTGTGTACCAAATAGCTAGCGTTTTCTCTGTCCCTACTCCACACAGGATCCTTTCCCTACAGTGACAGAAGAAAGAATGTAAAATGGCCACCGGATCGGGTGTATTTATAGGTTAGGGGGAATGTCCAAGTGTCCATGAGCTGTCATGTCTCAATTGGTTGTCCTGTAACACATGATAAACGTGTCACGAAAGGTTAAAGTTCTTGTATACATTAAACACGTAAGTCCGCCGGGGCGAACGACGGAAAAAGGCGTTCGAACCCGCGGACGGCGAAAGTCGGAAATTCGCCGCGAAACGACCGCCGGGCGAACCGTTCGGCCATCACTATACAAGAGGATTAAGAGGGCCCTTCTCCAGAAGAGCTTACAATCTAATAATATAAAAGACATGTTGTGAACACTTCAAGTTTTCTATCATAGTCCATAAACCCCAATCTTCTGGCAGGATGCAAAAGTCATTGTCCATCTGGGTAGGGTCATGTGCAAAGTGCAGGAATGCTCAAAACATGGGAAGCCCACGTGCAGCAACCAAGAGCATGGTTTCACTACCGCACTCTTACATATTGCCTATTTGAACTGCACATGCCACCACCCTTGCTAGACTTCACCACCCACATATAAGGAATCTGACAGAAAGGGCAGAGTTTAAACTTCCTGTAAGGAGACAAGGGAGGAAACAGGTTAATCCCTTCCTACAAGCATAGGACTTGGAGAAGGAGCTGGGTACAGGCCATGCTACCCTTCCCCAATTATCTCTCCCACACTGAAGTTTAATTCATATGCTCTAAGGGGGGTGTGATGGATCAATGTTAGGTTTTGTAAAACTTCTGGGGAGGGAGAAGGGGAACCTGTTACAAAATTCATCTTTAACCTGTAAAAGCAATAACAGGTTAAATAATGATTTTAGCAAGCGTTTAGAAGTCAATATTTACTTTGGTCTACTATATCTAGTGAGTCAGAATTGGATGACGAATATGTTTTCCATCCTGGGAGGATATTCCTGTTTTCATATTGTCTGGATACCCCTTGAAAACATAGAAGGTGTTCATATTTTGAACGTCTTTCTGCAGAATAAAGGCCACAGGCATTGGGATGGCATGTAGTGCAGATTAATCCACAGTGAAGGTATTATTGTTGCTCTAGGGGTTTCTGTTCATGTGTGTCTTTAATGTATTCCAAGACATGATTCTGAAGATCATCCGATGTACTCATTAATATCAACTTAATCTGAGTGGGCAGTGCATGTTTTGTCTTGCTTTCAAGTTGCTTTTGAATTTTGTAAATGAGTATTGTTCTGTTCAAGTACTGTGCTAGCCTGTTTTTAATATAATGTCAATATGTTCATGTATTAGGACAACATGTGCGTTTGCAATGTTGCCACCCTTCCTTTTACAGGAAACCACCAGTCCCCTTATACTTTGTTAAATAAGGTTATTTAATTTGTAACACTCACAAATGCACCATACTTTTTAATATTTAAAGGGGTTGTAAACCCTTGTGTTTTTTCACCTTAATGCATCCTATGCATTAAGGTGGAAAAACACCTGGCAGTGACCAGCCCCCCCGTTTTCACTTACCTGAGCCCCTTCATTCACTCAGTAGAGACGAGCTCCTCCCTCTCTCTCCATGGGGCCCTGGCTCTTGATTGGATAGATTGATAGCAGCGCAGCCATTGGCTCCCACTGCTGTCAATCAAATCCAATGACGCGGGCAACAGGGGCGGGGCCGAGTCCAGCATTCGTGTCTATGGACGCAAAAAAGCTGGACTTGGGAGCTCGCCCAAAGGTAAGCCCCCTCGGGAGAGCGCTTCTCCTAGGGGGTTATCTGATGCAGGGAAGAGCCGAGAGAGCCGCTGGGGGCCCCAGAAGAGGATGATCGGGGCCACTCTGTAAGTATGATATGTTTGTGAGTTAATGAGGGTTTACAATTACAATTACTTTAATATGCAGCTTAAATGCATAAATTGATTTACCATTTTAGCATACATTTAGCAGAGGGATGTTTGCCATGTGTCATTCTGCAGCATGTGTACAGCAACCCTAGATAAATTATTTTGACCGGCTAGCAGTTTTGATCAATCATCTACACCAGTGGTCTCCAGACTACAGCCCTGTATCCAGCACTTGGGGCATTATTCCAATCCACAACTGATACTAATGATGGGGCACTATTCCTTCCAATTATACCAGCGGTGGGGTGCTATTCCTCCCATTGGTATAAACAATGGAGCACCATTATTCACACTGATACCAACACTAGGGCATTATTCCTTCCATGGAAACCAATGATCAGGCATTGTTTACTTTCAATGACACTGGGGCATTTTCTACTCCTACTGGCCACAGTTTTGCCCCCCTAAAGTCTGAAAAACAGTAAATTGGTCCTTTATTTAGAAAGTTTGGAGACCCCTGATTTGCAATTAGGTATAGTAAAAAAATCTGCGGTTATTTTTCCTGCAAAGCAATGTACATCAATTTGTGGATGCCATCAAACTTGATTACTAGGCTATTTTCTCTTGAGGTCGAATAGCCTCATAGCATGAATCAGGAAAATTTTGCATTAAGGCCACTAAGGCCCCTTTCACACTGGGGCGGGAGGTGCGTCAGCGGTAAAGTTCTCCTATTTTTAGCGGCGCTTTACCATCGGATTTGCTGTACTATGCGGCCGATAGCGAGACGGTTTTATCCCCCGCTAGCGGCCGAGAAAGAGTTAAAAACCAACACACAGCGCTTTGCCGGCGGTATAGCCGCAGCGCCTCATTGATTTCAATGGGCAGGAGCGGTGTATACACCGCTTCTTCACTGCTCCAAAGATGCTGCTAGCAGGACTTTTTTTACCGTCCTGCTAGCGCACAGCTCCAGTGTGAAAGCCCTCAGGGCTTTTACATTGGAGAGACAGCAGCGGCTGTTTCAGGTCAGTTTGCAGGCGCTATTTTTACTGAAACAGTGCCTGCAAAATGACCCAGTGTGAAAGGTGTCTAAATAGAGCTGATGAGCATAAAAAATAAATATGTATTTACTATAATCATCTGCTCCATCTAGTGGCCACAATGTGGTATTTTCCTGCCTGGTTCATGTTATTTTTATGAATGAAAAAGATCAAACCTGGAGAGAAAATAGACTAATAACATTAAATTGTTCTAACTTTCACTCTAAACATGAGTACTGCTTAGTCCAGGCTGTCATGTATTTCAGCCTGTAATAGACTTTTAACAGGCTGCTGCTAATAAGGCTGGACACTGCACCTGTGCCTCCTGGGTGCCCAAAACCTCCAGGATTTTGGCATACATGGGTTAATATTGAATCTTGATGTATGTTCAGACCTCCCTGAGATCAATTAGGGGCACGTGGAACGTACCCATGTACCACTGCACCAAAGGAAACACTTTTCTGCGCTTAGACTCTAGTTACACTCTCAGCCCCTCTGGTATACCTGATTAAATAGAAATCACTTATGCCGCGTACACACGATCGGATTAATCTGGCAGACTTGGTCCGGTGGACCAGAGTCCGCAGGACAATCTGCTCGTGTGTGGGCTCCGACTGACTTTTGTTCCCAAAAGTCCAGCAGAAGTCTTGACTCAAAATTGTCCATCGGAATTTTGAAATGAAAGGACTTGCCCACACACGGAGTAAAGTCAGTTCATTTTGAGCGTGACTCCAGGTAGCCGGGACTAGTGAAGGATGGCAAGATTGACACCTTGCGAGCCCCGTCGCCTGGTATGGATTTAAAGGGTAACCCCTACGCCGGAAAAAACGGCGTGGGGGTCCCCCCAAAGTCCATAGCAGACCCTTATCTGAGCACGCAGCCCGGCAGGTCAGGAAAAGGGGATGGGGACGAGCAAGCGGACCCCCCTGAGCCATACCACGCCGCGTGCCCTCAACATGGGGGGGTGCTGCACCCCCCCTCCAAAGCACCTTGCCCCCATGTTGATGAGGACAAGGGCCTCTTCCTGACAACCCTGGCCGTTGGTTGTCGGGTCTGTGGGTGGGGGGCTTATCGGAATCTGGGAGCCCCCTTTAATAAGGGGCCCCCCAGATCCTGGCCTGGTGAGTATTGTACCCCTACCCATTCACCTGGGGAAGAAGGCGACAGCGACAAGACCAGGCCAACACTAGTAAGAGAGTTGCAAGAAGAGAGCGGAGGCCCGGCAAGAAGAACCGAAGAGCGGGACAAGACCCCCGAAGTCGGAAGAAGACCTCTGGACGGCGGCGGCGATGGAGAAAGCCGGGCTCCTCCGCTAGCTGTAAAATAGACTGTACAGGGACTGTAAGAGGCTGATACCAAGTCAAAGTCAAGTACTTACTGTATGTAGTCTGCATTAAAAAAAAATATTAAATTTTGTTATTGTCCATTACAGAGCTGCATTATTATGTACTTTATAACTGTCTGGAGTTCAGCTTTAATGCATGACAGTCATTTTATCCTTTCCTCCCCCCTTTTTGTTATGCATACATTGTACCTACTGCCGTGCACCTAACACCATGCATTCTCAGTATCTCACTGAATAACTTGGTGGATGCAAGAGCAAAGGAAAAACTGCTACATCCACATTAAAGCTGAATTCCAGAATAAGCAGTTGTACTCTAAATACAAGATGCATGTGTATTCATTTTTGAATCTTGGTGGTTTTTGTGTATTTCTTTCAGATCTGTGCAGTAATACAGTGTCATTCCTGTCCGAGCGCCTCTGGAAGTTGCAAAAGCTGTAATGGAAGGGTGCAGGTCCTCTAAAGCTGGAACTGAAGACTTGAATTTGGGAGTACTGATGTTGAAAGAGCAGCAGCACAGTGAGTTGGGCACTTGGAATTCACAGGTCAAGAGCCAAGTTCACTAACAGCTGGGCAGGAAGGCACCAAGTCACGAGCATGATCAAGGTCAGGGATGAGCAGATGCTGGCAACAGGTAGTCAGAGTAGTACAGAATTGATAGGCAAAACCTTCGTCAGTACCAAAGGTAGGCAGAAAACAAAGATTGGGCAAGGGTAACCCAGAAGCAGGTCTGACGAAAGCCTGGTCAATAACTGTGTCAAGGAGATTCAGGAACAAGGATAATAGGAGCTCAAGCCGAAAGACCATTCAGCAGTAATATCATACAGGTTTATGGCTTAAGTAGGCCACTAGATACCAATATCTGTGCGCCCATGTGCATGCTTTTGTGCATGCGTTCCTGTGTGCATGTGCATTGTTGCCTGCTTTGTTGGGCTCTCATGCCTGACCCAGTGTGTGCTTATGCGCATGAGCCTTTTGGCTCTTGTGATTTCTCTGAAGCCGACGCCTGGTGTGAAACTTTGCCTCTGTGCAGAAGCCTCCTATAATAAAAAACAGTCACTGCTGCTCTCTCTCTCCTTGTGCAGGGTGACTGGTCTTGTTTCCTCCCCTCCTGTAGTTTTCTGCAGGCAGCCTGTAATGATGGGTCTTCTGGGCTCTGCTCTCTGCACAGACTATGTACAATACAGTGATGATGCCACTGCTACTTTTACAAGGTAAGAACTGGGTTCGCAAAGGCATTTGTGGCACACAAAGTGCATTTATATGCTTTATAGCTGGTGGAGCAGTATGAAGGTTTTTGTTCCTGGACTTAAGCTTTAAAGTAAATCAAGCGCAGTTGGTTTTTCTCTTCCCAGGACGCATTTGCTCAATATACTTTTGTTTACCCTGCATCCTACAGATCAATATGCATCTATATTTAAACTGATCATAGAACAAAATCTATTCATGTAACTGTTCCAGCATCCAGCGCCAGCGCATTGGCCATGCCCAGTGCAGCTTGTTCCAGCCTGCGTACTGCTGCCTCAGGCCTGGAATACACATCAACCTGCTTGGAGTCTGCCAAGCCAGTAGGAAAATCAATGAGATTAGTTTTACTTTCAAGAGCTTTCTGGGACAGTAAAGTTATACAACTGTCTGCATTGCGTAAAGGTGCAGTGTTTTCCACCTCTAGGCATATGTAACAAGTCTGTTGTGCAGCTACTATGCTATGATGTTATAAAACAACAGATTACAACTTACATAAGGTTAAAAAAAAAAGATGGCCCAGGCAAAACTGAAAATTAAAACAAAATTATGCCTATAATAGACAAAGTCCAACCTGCCCTGGGGCTTTTGTTTTCATATTCAGGCCTCTAGTTCACCAGGCCTTTGTGTTCAAAGCCACCCTGCTGCCAGGAATCTGGTGTTCTGTGAAGTCTACATTAATATTAAATTGATTAATTGCTCAAAATATGTGGATATTTAAATTAAATCTGAATTAAGTAATAATTTGCAAGTTACCTGTTTAAGAAAGGTGTGATTTAATAGTTGCCTGGGTAATATTGTGTAATCGAATATCTTTTATTGTCTTTTTTTTTTATTTTTTATATGAAACAGCAATAAAAGATTAATAAAGAAAAAATATATATATTATGCAATTGAAATCTGAAGTTGAATCTGTTTATTTTTCTGCTACCCTGGATCCTCCTTTTCCCCCTCAAAAACATGCTAATAAAATGTTAATCTTTCCGTTTTCATTACATGCCTTATTTTAGACCCAATGACATCATCACTGAGTCTCTGTGCTTCTCTATACAATACAGGCAGACCATGACCGTTGGGAGGGGCCAGCAGGATGCAGTACATAGCTCCATGAAAACATTACCACACCCTACCTCATCATTACTCCTCTCCAGAGCCCTCAGTCCAGTTATTACTATACACCTATCAAGGCATGTTTGATATTTGTCTGGAGGAGTGGGCATTCCTGGTCTGGCTGCTAGTGATGGACGAACTTCCGACGGGACGTTTCGCGAACGCGAAACGCGAACGGACACAAACGTTCGCGAAAACGACCGTTCGCCGCGGGCTCCATTGACTTCAATGGGAGGCGAATTTCGCAAACCTTTAGGTCGAATTTGCGGCCACGGGGTAATTATTAGGGGGTAGCACGTAGTCCCACCACCTGGACAATAGCATAATACATGTATGAGGTGAATTTGGGATCGATAACTACAAGCATTTTTTTTTTATTTGGGAAATTGTTCTGACAATTCAGGACTATGGAGCTAATGAAGGCAATGGAGGAGAGGGAAGGTCAGGGACCAGGGTAGGCAAACAAGAGGGTGCAGGAGATACAGAGCACTGACAGCAGCACCGTAATACAGAGCACTGACATCAGCACCGTGACATACAGCGCTGACAGCAGCTCCGTGACATACAGCGCTGACAGCAGCTCCGTGACATACAGCGCTGACAGCAGCTCCGTGACATACAGCGCTGACAGCAGCTCCGTGACATACAGCGCTGACAGCAGCTCCGTGACATACAGCGCTGACAGCAGCACCGTGACATACAGCGCTGACAGCAGCTCCGTGACATACAGCGCTGACAGCAGCTCCGTGACATACAGCGCTGACAGCAGCACCGTGACATACAGCGCTGACAGCAGCTCCGTGACATACAGCGCTGACAGCAGCTCCGTGACATACAGCGCTGACAGCAGCTCCGTGACATACAGCGCTGACAGCAGCTCCGTGACATACAGCGCTGACAGCAGCTCCGTGACATACAGCGCTGACAGCAGCTCCGTGACATACAGCGCTGACAGCAGCACCGTAAGCAGCCCCAGGAGGAAGTCAGCACAGCACAGGGATGGTGTGATCCCCTCATAATAAGAACCCCCAGGAGGAAGTCAGCACAGCACAGGGATGGTGGGAGCCCCTCATAATAAGAACACCCAGGAGGAAGTCAGCACAGCACAGGGATGGTGGGAACCCCTCATAATAAGCAGCCCCAGTAGAAATATGACACCGCTCAACCTCTTCAAAGAGGAGGGTAGGGGCATATAGTACGGTGTGCTTTTTTGGGTCAGGGAAGTGAGCCAAATGAATTAAGAAGGTCTGTGTGCTTGATTCCAAAAATTGTTTATAGACATATACATGGTCTACTGATCACATGTGTTGAATTCCTCCGAGATCCATGCCTCATTCATTTTTAGAAATGTGAGGTAGTTAACACTGTGGTGAGCTAGGCGAGTACGCTTATCGGTCACAATCCCCCCTGCTGCGCTGAACGTCCTTTCGGACAGGACACTGGATGAGGGGCAAGCCAACAGTTCGATTGCAAATTGGGCAAGCTCTGGCCAGAGGTCAAGCCTGCCCACCCAGTAGTCTAGGGGTTCATCACTCCTCAGAGCGTCCACATCGGCCGTTAACCCAATGTAGTCGGACACCTGACGGTCTAGGCGTTCCCTGATGCTGGATCCGGATGACACCTGTCGATGGGTCGGCTGAAAGAATGACCTCATATCCGAAGTCACCAACACATCTTCAAACCGGCCTCTTCTTGCAGGCGCTGTTGGATTGGTACCCGCAAATCCTTCTCTGGGAGTGGGAATTGCTCCTCTGCCAGCGCACGCAAAAGCAGAATGCAGCATTTCTCGAAGCAAGGCCTGGAAGTGCTGCATTCTGACAGCCCTCTGCGACGGCGGTAACATTTCCGCCATTTTGTGTTTGTACCGGGGGTCTAAGTACGTTGCCACCCAGTACTGGTCCTTGACCCTCATGCTTTTTATACGGGGGTCCCTATTAAAACACTGGAGCATGAAGGCCCCCATTTGCACTAAAGTGGAAGCGGTGTGGTGGCCTGGCTCCTGCTCATCATCCAGGATAATGTCGTCCTCTTCATTCTCCTCTCCCCATCCTCGCACAACAGGGATCCCAGAAAGGTTTAAAGCATGCTCTTCTTGCTCCTGCTCATCCGCCCCGGCACCATCCTCCTCTGACTCCTCATCAGACTCCTGTTGTTGACTTGTCTCAGATAGAGTAGCCCCCCCTGGGAATTCATCCAGCATTGCGACTTCCTCATCTTCCCGCTCCTGCTCCTCCACAGCCTGATCAATGACACGACGCAATGCACGCTCCAGAAAGAAGGCATAAGGTACCATGTCACTGATGGCGCCATGGCTGCGACTGACCAGTTTGGTGATCTCCTCAAATGGCCGCAGAAGTCTGCATGTGTCGCGCATGAGCAGCCACTGGCGCGGTGAAAAAAAACCCAGCTCCCCAGAACCGTTTCTTTCGCAGAGTTCATACAGGTAGACGTTAACTGCACGTTTCTGCTGGAGCAGCCTATCAAGCATATAGAAGGTTGAGTTCCATCGCGTCGGGCAATCGCAAATAAGACGTCTGACCGGCAGATGGTGTCGCCGCTGAATGTCAGCAAGGCGAGCCATGGCCGTGTAAGATCTTCTGAAATGGGCCGAGATTTTCCTTGCCTGCCGCAAGATGTCCTGGACCCCAGGGTATTTGACAAGGAATCGCTGCACGACCAAGTTTAAGACGTGTGCCATGCACGGCACGTGCGTGATTTTGCCCTGTTTCAATGCGCTAAGCAGATTGGCACCGTTGTCACACACCACTTTACCAACTGTCAAATTGAGCGGTGTTAGCCACTCATCTGCCTGTGAACGCAAAGCTGAAAGGAGTGCCGGGCCAGTGTGGCTCTTTGCTTCCAGGCACAACAGACGCAGCACGGCATGGCAACGTCTCACCTGGCATGTGGAATAGGTTCTGGGGAGCTTGGGCGGTGCAGTGGAAGAGACGCTAGCAGCGGAAAAGGAGGAGGCAGCTGAGGAGGAGAGGGAGGAGGATGGAGTAGGAGGAGGAGAAGAAGAGTCAGGCCTGCATGCAATCCGTGGCGGTAAAACCAAATCTACACGGGTGCCACGGGTTACATGCTTGACGGCCGTCAGAAGGTTCACCCAGTGGGCAGTAAAACTGATATACCTTCCCTGCCCGTGTTTGCTAGACCACGTGTCTGTGGTCAGATGTATCTTGGCACCGACACTGTGTGCCAGAGATACATTCACTTGCCGCTGAACATGGCCATATAGCTCTGGGATGCCCTTCTCTGAGAAATACTTCCTTCCTGGGACCTTCCATTGTGGTGTTCCAATGGCCACAAATTTGCGAAAGGCCTCCGAGTCCACCAGTTTATATGGCAGTAGTTGGCGGGCTATGAGTTCTGACAAGCCAGCCGCCAACCGTTGGGCAAGAGGGTTATCCGGCGTCATCATTTTTTTACGCTCAAACATTAGGCCCACGGAAGCCTGCCTTTTTGCAGAAAAATGTGAGCTTGGCGTGATGGAAGGTGGAGTGGAGGACAATTGTGAGGAGAGAGGAGAAGGAGAAGTAGAAGACGAGGCTGGACGGTGAGAGCCTGCAGTGTGGCTTTGTGTGTTCCGTTGCTCCCACTGGGCTCGGTGATGGCTGCTCATGTGCCTTCTTAAGGCGGTCGTCCCTAGGTGAGTATTGGGCTTACCGCGACTAACGCGTTGACTGCAAAGATTGCAGATGGCAACGCTATTGTCAGCAGCGGACACGTTAAAAAAAGCCCACACTGCGGAGCCATGTGCCGGTGTCCTGGGAGCGCCAGATGTGACCGTACATGGTCGATGACTCGCTCCTGATACATTTGCAGTCTGCTTTGTCCCTGCTGTGCAATGTAAGTCATTGCTGCTTCTCCTCCCTATCTGCTGGTCCATATCTCCCTCTGAACTCCCCTCCTCTTCCTCTCTTGTGGGCACCCACGTGACATCACTAGACACGTCATCATCAACGTCACCTTCCCCACCGCTATAAGTAGAGTAGGCAGCAACACCGGGGACCAACCTCCTCCTTGGGCTGATCTGGGTACTGGCGTCAGACTGCTGAGTAGCGCTTGTTGCTACCTCCTCTTCCTGATCCAATACCAAGAGTGGCTGCGCATCAGAAATGTCCTCTTGATATGGATCGGAAAATAATTCCAGTGACTCAAGCGGAAGGTATGTGGTGGTGGTGGTGGTGGTCGTGTTGTTGGTGGTAGTGTCTTTGGGGGTGCACATAGCAGAGAGTGAAGAAGAGGGTGCAGATCGAGAGGATGAGGAGGGTGCAGAAGAGTAAGGCTGAGCGAGCCACTCAACCAAGTCTGGTGCATCCTTTAAAGTAATTGAACGCACCTTCTGCAACTTCCCACTTTGGCTCAAGCCTGTTGCTCCTGCCCTACCCCTACCACCCCTGCGGAAGGGCCTGCCTCTTCCTCTGCATGTCATTTTTTAAATGACCCTGTGACAAAACTCTTAGTCCCTATACCGCTGAAGGACTGCTGCAGTATAGGTGAGCGGTCAGCAGTGGTGCACGTCAACCCTATCTATTGTGGACCTATAGCGGTCCTTACAGAACAGCAGACTGTACCGCACTCAAGCCTATGTACCGTAGCACCCTATACCAAGTTACCAGTCCTTATAAGAACTTTTGTGGACCAAGCAGGTTGTGTATTAGTGTTTAGCAGACTGTACGTCAGTCCCTATACCGCTGAAGGACTGCTGCAGTATAGGGCAGCGGTCAGCAGTGGTGCACGTCAACCCTATCTATTGTGGACCGATAGCGGTCCTTACAGAACAGCAGACTGTACCGCACTCAAGCCTATGTACCGTAGCACCCTATACCAAGTTACCAGTCCTTATAAGAACTTTTGTGGACCAAGCAGGTTGTGTATTAGTGTTTAGCAGACTGTACGTCAGTCCCTATACCGCTGAAGGACTGCTGCAGTATAGGGCAGCGGTCAGCAGTAGTGCACGGCAACCCTATGTATTGTGGACCGATAGCGGTCCTTACAGAACAGCAGACTGTAACGCACTCAGGCCTATGTACCGTAGCACCCTATACCAAGTTACCAGTCCTTATAAGAACTTTTGTGGACCAAGCAGGTTGTGTGTTAGTGATTAGCAGACTGTACGTCAGTCCCTATACCAATGAAGGACTGCTGCAGTATAGGGCAGCGGTCAGCAGTAGTGCACGGCAACCCTATGTATTGTGGACCGATAGCGGTCCTTACAGAACAGCAGACTGTAACGCACTCAGGCCTATGTACCGTAGCACCCTATACCAAGTTACCAGTCCTTATAAGAACTTTTGTGGACCAAGCAGGTTGTGTGTTAGTGATTAGCAGACTGTACGTCAGTCCCTATACCAATGAAGGACTGCTGCAGTATAGGGCAGCGGTCAGCAGTAGTGCACGGCAACCCTATGTATTGTGGACCGATAGCGGTCCTTACAGAACAGCAGACTGTAACGCACTCAGGCCTATGTACCGTAGCACCCTATACCAAGTTACCAGTCCTTATAAGAACTTTTGTGGACCAAGCAGGTTGTGTGTTAGTGATTAGCAGACTGTACGTCAGTCCCTATACCAATGAAGGACTGCTGCAGTATAGGGCAGCGGTCAGCAGTAGTGCACGGCAACCCTATGTATTGTGGACCGATAGCGGTCCTTACAGAACAGCAGACTGTACTGCACTCAGGCCTATGTACCGTAGCACCCTATACCAAGTTACCAGTCCTTATAAAAACTTTTGTGGACCAAGCAGGTTGTGTGTTAGTGTTTAGCAGACTGTGCGTCAGTCCCTATACCGCTGAAGGACTGCTGCAGTATAGGGCAGCGGTCAGCAGTAGTGCACGGCAACCCTATGTATTGTGGACCGATAGCGGTCCTTACAGAACAGCAGACTGTAACGCACTCAGGCCTATGTACCGTAGCACCCTATACCAAGTTACCAGTCCTTATAAGAACTTTTGTGGACCAAGCAGGTTGTGTGTTAGTGATTAGCAGACTGTACGTCAGTCCCTATACCAATGAAGGACTGCTGCAGTATAGGGCAGCGGTCAGCAGTAGTGCACGGCAACCCTATGTATTGTGGACCGATAGCGGTCCTTACAGAACAGCAGACTGTAACGCACTCAGGCCTATGTACCGTAGCACCCTATACCAAGTTACCAGTCCTTATAAGAACTTTTGTGGACCAAGCAGGTTGTGTGTTAGTGATTAGCAGACTGTACGTCAGTCCCTATACCGCTGAAGGACTGCTGCAGTATAGGTGAGCGGTCAGCAGTGGTGCACGTCAACCCTATCTATTGTGGACCGATAGCGGTCCTTACAGAACAGCAGACTGTACCGCACTCAAGCCTATGTACCGTAGCACCCTATACCAAGTTACCAGTCCTTATAAAAACTTTTGTGGACCAAGCAGGTTGTGTGTTAGTGTTTAGCAGACTGTGTGTCAGTCCCTATACCGCTGAAGGACTGCTGCAGTATAGGGCAGCGGTCAGCAGTAGTGCACGGCAACCCTATGTATTGTGGACCGATAGCGGTCCTTACAGAACAGCAGACTGTACTGCACTCAGGCCTATGTACCGTAGCACCCTATACCAAGTTACCAGTCCTTATAAAAACTTTTGTGGACCAAGCAGGTTGTGTGTTAGTGTTTAGCAGACTGTGCGTCAGTCCCTATACCGCTGAAGGACTGCTGCAGTATAGGGCAGCGGTCAGCAGTAGTGCACGGCAACCCTATGTATTGTGGACCGATAGCGGTCCTTACAGAACAGCAGACTGTAACGCACTCAGGCCTATGTACCGTAGCACCCTATACCAAGTTACCAGTCCTTATAAGAACTTTTGTGGACCAAGCAGGTTGTGTGTTAGTGATTAGCAGACTGTACGTCAGTCCCTATACCAATGAAGGACTGCTGCAGTATAGGGCAGCGGTCAGCAGTAGTGCACGGCAACCCTATGTATTGTGGACCGATAGCGGTCCTTACAGAACAGCAGACTGTAACGCACTCAGGCCTATGTACCGTAGCACCCTATACCAAGTTACCAGTCCTTATAAGAACTTTTGTGGACCAAGCAGGTTGTGTGTTAGTGATTAGCAGACTGTACGTCAGTCCCTATACCAATGAAGGACTGCTGCAGTATAGGGCAGCGGTCAGCAGTAGTGCACGGCAACCCTATGTATTGTGGACCGATAGCGGTCCTTACAGAACAGCAGACTGTACTGCACTCAGGCCTATGTACCGTAGCACCCTATACCAAGTTACCAGTCCTTATAAGAACTTTTGTGGACCAAGCAGGTTGTGTATTAGTGTTTAGCAGACTGTGCGTCAGTCCCTATACCGCTGAAGGACTGCTGCAGTATAGGGCAGCGGTCAGCAGTAGTGCACGGCAACCCTATGTATTGTGGACCGATAGCGGTCCTTACAGAACAGCAGACTGTACCGCACCCAAGCCTATGTACCGTAGCACCCTAGACAGACCAAGTTACCAGTCCTGATAAAGAGCTTTGTGGAACAAGTGAGTTGTGAATGATTAGCAGACTGCAGCAGAAGGGCAGCAGTCAAGTATAATATTCTTTCTATATTTGGAAGAAAGAATATTATACGTGTACAAGCCTATTACCGTACCACTGATACCAGTCCTGAAAAGAACCTTTGTGGAACTAATAGTAACAGCAAGTCTTTAAAATTATCCTCACTGCCTGACACACTGCTTCCTGCCTGTCCCTATACAAATTGGCAAAAAAGAGTAGGCTGGAACGATTAGCTGGAACAGCTCTTTTGTGGACCTGATAGTAACAGCTAATGATGATGATGATGATGATGATGAAGAAAGACTAATCTGGCTGAGCTGTCCCTAAAATAGCAGCATACAGCGCTCTGTCCCTTTATCTAAACTGACAAAAGAAACTCAGGCTGCTGACCTAACACCTATACCAGTCCTGAAAAGAACTTTTGTGTACCAAATAGCTAGCGTTTTCTCTGTCCCTACTCCACACAGGATCCTTTCCCTACAGTGACAGAAGAAAGAATGTAAAATGGCCACCGGATCGGGTGTATTTATAGGTTAGGGGGAATGTCCAAGTGTCCATGAGCTGTCATGTCTCAATTGGTTGTCCTGTAACACATGATAAACGTGTCACGAAAGGTTAAAGTTCTTGTATACATTAAACACGTAAGTCCGCCGGGGCGAACGACGGAAAAAGGCGTTCGAACCCGCGGACGGCGAAAGTCGGAAATTCGCCGCGAAACGACCGCCGGGCGAACCGTTCGGCCATCACTACTGGCTGCATTTTCATGGTTGCAGACCACCCTTGGTGTCCACCCTAATTAACCCACGCATGTGTTAACCACTTTGAGACCAGACCTCTTTTTTTTTTTTAGATGTGGTGTTTACAAGTTAAAAACTTTTTTTTTTTGCTAGAAAACATTATACATTTTTTTTCGAACACCCTAGAGAATAAAATGGCGATACTTTCTGTCACAATGTATTTGTGCAGCGGTCTTACAAGCGCTCTTTTGTTTTGAAAGAATAAACTTTTTTAAATTAAAAAATAAGACAACAGTAAAGTTAGCCCAATTTTATTTTTGTGAAATATGTTACGCCGAGTGAAAATTCAAAAGTCAAAATTGCGCCCACTCGTGGAAGGGCGACAAACTTTTACCCTTATTTTACCCTTAAAAAATCTCCATAGGCAACATTAAAAAAATACAACTTACAACACTGTAAAAAAATACAACATACAACACTGTACCCAAATTAAATTTTTATCATTTTTTTTCCCACAAATGGAGCTTTCTTTTGGTGGTATTTAATTACAGCTGGGAGTTTTATTTTTTGCTAAACAAAGAAAAAAAGATGCAAAATAAAGAAATAAATAAAAAATCATGTTTAATAGTTTGTTATAACATTTTGCAAACAGGTAATTTTTCTCCTTCATTGAAGTGCGCTGATGAGGCGGCACTGATAGGCTGCATTGGTGGGCACTGATAGGCTGCACTGGTGGGCACTGATAGGCATAGTTAAGACGGTGTAGTGTCACAGTTTGCTGCCTATCACAGGATGGTGCGGAAGTGACGTTGTTGCGTACTGCGCATGCGCGATGCGTTCCAAACACTCGCGCCGTGCGTTCCAACATAGTTTCGGCAATACAGTTCAGCGAAACCATCACATAATGTTACGGAAGTGTTCGTTACAACACTAATACTTCCCTTGTTACCTAGTAGGTTTTGCATTGCTGGGACTTGTAGTGCCTATCCTGAGCTACATGCTTCAATGTTCAGTGTCCTCATCCTTATCCCCATGCTTCAATGTTCAGTGTCCATCCTTATCCCCGTGCTTCAATGTTCAGTGTCCTCATCCTTATCCCCGAGCTTCAATGTTCAGTGTCCATCCTTATCCCCGTGCTTCAATGTTCAGTGTCCTCATCCCTATCCCCATGCTTCAATGTTCAGTGTCCTCATCCCTATCCGCAAGCTTCAATGTTCAGTGTCCTCATCCTTATCCCTGTGCTTCAATGTTCAGTGTCCTCATCCCTATCCGCAAGCTTTAAATGTTCAGTGTCCTCATCCTTATCCCTGTGCTTCAATGTTCAGTGTCCTCATCCTTATCCCTGAGCTTCAATGTTCAGTGTCCTCATCCCTATCCCCCTGCTTCAATGTTCAGTGTCCTCATCCCTATCCGCGAGCTTCAATGTTCAGTGTCCTCATCCTTATCCCCCTGCTTCAATGTTCAGGGTCCTCATCCTTATCCCCGAGCTTCAATGTTCAGTGTCCTCATCCCTATCCCCCTGCTTCAATGTTCAGTGTCCTCATCCCTATCCGCGAGCTTCAATGTTCAGTGTCCTCATCCTTATCCCCCTGCTTCAATGTTCAGGGTCCTCATCCTTATCCCCGAGCTTCAATGTTCAGTGTCCTCATCCCTATCCCCCTGCTTCAATGTTCAGTGTCCTCATCCCTATCCGCGAGCTTCAATGTTCAGTGTCCTCATCCTTATCCCCCTGCTTCGATGAGGACACTGAACATCGAAGCATGGGGATAAGGATGAGGACACTGAACATTGAAGCTTGCGGATAGGGATGAGGACACTGAACATTGAAGCACAGGGATAAGGATGGACACTGAACATTGAAGCTCGGGGATAGGGATGAGGACACTGAACATTGAAGCAGGGGGATAGGGATGAGGACACTGAACATTGAAGCTCGGGGATAAGGATGAGGACACTGAACATTGAAGCAGGGGGATAGGGATGAGGACACTGAACATTGAAGCTCGGGGATAAGGATGAGGACACTGAACATTGAAGCAGGGGGATAGGGATGAGGACACTGAACATTGAAGCTCGGGGATAAGGATGAGGACACTGAACATTGAAGCTCGGGGATAGGGATGAGGACACTGAACATTGAAGCTCGGGGATAGGGATGAGGACACTGAACATTGAAGCATGGGGATAGGGATGAGGACACTGAACATTGAAGCATGTAGCTCAGGATAGGCACTACAAGTCCCAGCAATGCAAAACCTACTAGGTAACAAGGGAAGTATTAGTGTTGTAACGAACGGCCCAGTGTTTGTGTTGTGTGTAACTTCACTTCCGTAACATTATGTGATGGTTTCGCTGAACTGTATTGCCGAAACTATGTTGGAACGCACGGCGCAAGTGTTTGGAACGCATCGCGCATGCGCAGTACGCAACAACGTGGCCCGTGTTTGTGTTGTGTGTAACATCACTTCCGTAACATTATGTGATGGTTTCGCTGAACTGTATTGCCGAAACTATGTTGGAACGCACGGCGCGAGCGTTTGGAACGCATCGCGCATGCGCAGTACGCAACAACGTCACTTCCGCACCATCCTGTGATAGGCAGCAAACTGTGACACTACAACGGCACTAATAGGCACAGATAAGGTGGCACCGATAGGCACAGATAAGGCAGTACTGATGGGCACAGATAAGGCGGCACTGATGGGCAAAGATGGGCACAGATAAGATGGCACGGATGGGTGGCACGGATGGGTGGCACTAAGGGGCACTGATAGGTACCACTGATAGATAGGACTGATGGGCACTGATAGGTGGCACTGATGGGCACTGGTAGATGACACTGATGGCACAGATATGTGGAACTGGGGTGCAGCACCGTTGTTGAGGCAGATTGTGGGCACTGCTGGGTGGCACTATGGGCACTGCTGGGTGGCATTGACGGGGGCACTTATTTATTCATGAAGTGGCACTGGCAGGGGGCAGGTGGGCACTGGCAGGGCTGGCCATGATCGGGACTGATGTCCCGATCACGGCCACCGGTGATCAGCTCTTTTTTTTCTCCTCGCACTGTCAGCGCGAGGAGGAAAAATAGCCGATTACCGTCTCAGTTGTATCATATGATCAGCTGTCATTGGCTGACAGCTGATCACGTGGTAAGGGGTCGGGATCGACCTCTTGCATGGATCCGTGATCAGGCGAGTCTCATAGACTTACCGATCAGAGCGTGCCACGTGCGCCCCTCAGGGGGCGCGCAGGGCGCTCGTGCACGGGACGACGTCAATAGACGTAGTCCCGGCAAAGGAGGTCCGCGCTGTAGCCGTCATTTGGCTATAGCGCGGGTCTCTAGTGGTTAAATATGAGATTTGGGGTCAAAAAGACCTCAGATCTCATATTTACACTAAAATGTAATAAAAACAAAACAAAACAAAGTTTGTAATAAAAAAAAAAAAAAAGGGCAGAAGTGATGTTTTGAAGTCTCTTCCACCCTGCAGTGTCATGGAGAAGGGTGGGAGCCATCTTCCCCTCACTCATCTCCATGCACAGCCACAGGAAGGATCCGATCGCCTCCGCTGCTGCGGAGGGCACCAGATCGCAGCAGGTAGGGGGGCCTCTCCCATCACTGATAAAAGTGATCTTGCGGCAAATTCACTGCAGAGATCACTTTTATCTTGTACCGGACCGCCGGCCGAACGCGAGGATACCGAGGTTATGGCAGCTAGCTGCTGCCATAACAACGATATCCGTCCTCAAAGTAAGGATGTACATCAGCCTACGGCAGTCTGGAAGTCATTAATGAATCTTTATAAATGAAAGGACAAAAAATGAAAGTGGTGGGTTGGGGACAGTCAGGTTGGACAGAAAAGTGCAGGATGTCCTCTAACCAAGAAATTGGGTATGCTGTATCCGATTTGCTGCAACTTTTAATGCACAATGTGAGAAACGCAGTGTTCAGTAAAATCAGAGTAAGAAATTTCAGTACAAGAGAGGAGTCTGTACAACTGTACTGTTCAGCATTAAACGTCTGTAAGTGTTTCCAACTCCGCCCAATGCTGCTTTAATTTTCCCTGAATGTTTAAAGATTTTTCTTATTAAAGCGGAGCTCCACTCAAAAGGGGAAACGCCGCTTGTTCGCACCCTTCTCCCCTCCACTGCCACATTTGGCACTTTTAGGGGGTGCGAATAATAGACTTCCGGGTAAGAATGTCGCACAACAATCAGGGCGATTTATTACATTTCCAGCCCCACCCCCCACTGCTTTCTGGGAAACACACAGGTCCCAGAAGACAGCAGGACCATTCAGAAAGCGCAGCGCAAATTGCGCATGCGCAGTAGGAAACAGGCTTCACTTCCTGTTTTCCTTAATGAAGATGCCGGCGCCTGCACCCAAAGCCGAATGACGAATCGGCTTTGGGTGCAGTATAAATTTTCCTTTTATATTAAAAGTCAGCAGCTACATTATCTGTAACTGCTGACTTGTATTTTTTTATTTTTTATTTTACAGGATGGGAACTCCGCTTTAACATTATGCATCCAGTCTGTAATAATATAGTTTGATGTAAAAGCCACAAAAAAGTGGAAATAAAGTAGGATCGTTTTTTGATGTGTAGCCGGCATGGTGCATTCATAGTACTCTGCCAGGAGTAAATTAAATCTCTAGAACTAGTAACACAACACAAATGACTTAATTTACAGGATCTGTGATGACAGAGAAATGTATAAATAATAATATAACCAGTTATCTGAGGCAGCAAGGCTTTTGGCTGTACACCTCTTCTCCAGTTTCCTTGCAGCATAGCTGAATGGTAATTGGCATACAGCGCCTTGAAAACGTATTCATACCCCTTGAAATTTTCCACGTTTTGTCATGTTACAACCAAAAACGTAAATGTATTTTTTGTGATAGACCAACACAAAGTGATACATAATTGTGAAGTGGAAGGAAAATGATAAATGATTTTCCAAATTTTTAACAAATATGTGAAAAGTGTGGCGTGCATTTTCATTCAGCCCCCCTGAGTCAATACTTTGTAGAACCACCTTTTGCTGCAATTACAGCTGCAAGTCTTTTTGGGGATGTCTCTACCGGATTTGCACATCTAAAGAGTGAAATTGGGCCATTCTAACACATTGAATATGCTTTGATATAAAACATTCCATTGTAGCTCTGGCTGTATGTTTTGGGTCGTTGTCCTGCTGGAAGGTGAGCCTCCACCCCAGTCTCAAGTCTTTTGCAGACTCTAATGCCCTGTACACATGATCAGAAATTCCGCCAGCAAAAGTCCAATGAGAGCTTTTGGTTGGAAAATGCGATTGTGTGTATCGGAGTCCATCGGACTTTTGCTAGTGGAATTTCGGCCAGCAAAAGATTGAGAGCAGGTTCTCAATTTTTCGGTCGGAAAAAGTTCAGATCAGAAATTCTGATCGTCTGTACAGATTTCGACACGCAAAATTCCTACGCATGCTCGGAAACAATTCTACGCATGCTCAGAAGCATCAAACTTAATTTTCTCGGTTCCTCGTAGTGTTGTACGTCACCGCTTTCTTAACGGTCAAAAGTTTGTATGCAAGCCAAGCTTGAGCGGACTTCTGTTGGAAAAACCATCCAAGTTTTTTCTGCCGGAAAATGCGCTTGTGTGCACGGGGCATAACAGGTTTTCTTCTAAGATTGCCCTGTTTTTGGCCTCATCCATCTACCCATGAACTCTGATCAGCTTCCCAGTCCCTGCTGAGAAAAAGCATCTGCACATCATGAGACTGCCACCACCATGTTTCACGATGGGGATGATGTGTTCAGGGTGATGTGCAGTTAGTTTTCCGCCACACATAGCGTTTTGCTTTAAGGCCAAAAAGTTAAATTTTGATCTCATCTGACCAGAGCACCTTCTTTTCTTCCACATGTTTTCTGTGTCCCCCACATGACTTCTTGCAAACTGCAAACAGGACTTCTTATGGCTTTCTTTCAACAATGGCTTTCTTCTTGCCACTCTTCCATAAAGGCCACATTTGTGGAGTGCACAACTAATAGTCATCCTGTGGACGAAGTCTCCCACCTGAGCTGTAGATCTCTGCAGCTCCTCCAGAGTTACCATGGGCCTCTTGGCTACTTCTCTGAGTAATGCTCTCCTTGCCCAGCCTGTCAGTTTAGGTGGATGGCCATGTCTTGGTAGGTTTGCAGTTGCGCCATAATCTTTCCATTTTCGGATGATGGATTGAATAGTGCTCTCTGAGATGTTCAAAGCTTGAGATTTTTTTTTATAACCTAACCTTGCTTTAAACTTCTCAACAGCTTTATTTATACTGATATTAAATTACACACAGGTGGACTCTATTTACTAATTAGGTGCCTTCTGTAGGCAATTGGCTCCACTATATTTTAGGGGTATCAGAGTAAAGGGGGCTGAATACAAATGCATGCCACACTTTTCAGATATTTAATTGTAAAAAATGTTTAAAAACCATTTATCATTTTCCCTCCAATTCACATTTATGTGCCACCTTGTGTTGGTCTATCACATACAAATCCCAATAAAATACATTTACGTTTTTAGTTGTAACATGGCAAATTTGGAAAATTTCAAGGGGTGAGAATACTTTTTCAAGGCACTGTATAATTTTCTGTAGCTTTTCCAATGTGTAGTAATCTCTGTTAAATAACAAAAATAAAGCAGTATTAAACCCAAAAGCAAACATTTATTAACCCCTTCCCGCCGAGCGTACGCAGATCTGCGTACTCGGCTTCTGGGGGGTATACCGGGATGATGCCCGCACCTGCAGGCATCATCCCGGTACCGTTTTGTTCAGCGGGCGATTGGCTATCCAGCCATAACAACCGATGCGGCTAAAAGCCGCTCGGCTGTTATGCCGGAGGAGCGGGAGGGGACGTCCCCCCCTCCCGCCGCCTCCCGCCGCTGTTACCGGTGCTCCCGTTCGATCGGGAGCACCGATTCAACTTGCGCTGCCTCCGGCCGCTGGGGAGGAACTGGAACGAAGCCGTAACAGGCTTCGTTCCAGTCTCCTCATAGTAAACACGGAAGCGACGTCATGACGTCACTTCCCGTTTACTCGGCTGCCAATGGCGCCGGTTTTAAAAAAATATCCGGTATTCAGAATCGCCGTTTTCGGCGATCTGAATACACTGAAGTGTAAAGGAGGGGTGGGGGGTCTTTTAGACCCCCGATCCCTCCATAAAGAGTACCTGTCACCGCCTATTACTGTCACAAGGGATGTTTACATTCCTTGTGACAGCAATAAAAGTGATCAAATTTTTTTTTTTTTTTTTAAACAATTTAGTCATTTTAAAATAAGTAAAATAAAAAAATAAAAATAAATTTTTTAAAGCGCCCGCCGTCCCCGCGAGCTCGCAAAGCAAAGAAAACGCATACGGAAGTCGCGCCCGCGTATGTAAACGTTTTTCAAATCACACATGTGAGGTATCGCCGCGATCGTCAGAGCGAGAGCAATAATTCTAGCACTAGACCTCCTCTGTAACGCTAACCTGGTAACCGTAAAATTTTTTTAAAGCGTCGCCTATTGAGATTTTTAGGTACCGTACTTTGTCGTCAATCCACAAGTGCGCGCAATTATAAAGTGTGACATGTTTGGTATCTATTTACTTGGCGTAACATTATCTTTCACATTATGCAAAAAAAATGGGATCATTTTACTGTTTTGGTTTTTTTTAATTCATAAAAGTGTCCCTTTTCCCAAAAAGTTGCATTTAAAACACCGCTGCGCAAATACCGTGTGACATAAAATATTGCAACAATCGCCGTTTTATTCTCTAGAGTCCCTGTTAAAAAAATATATATAATGTTTGGGGGTTCCAAGTAATTTTCTAGTAGAAAATATGGATTTTAACTTGTAAACACCAAATTCCAAAAATAGGCTTAGTCATGAAAGGGTTATATTGCAGTTTACCAATTCTTAGATATGATGATTGCATTGGTTTTCTTTTTTAGCCTTTCTTTCTTCTATTTTTATCTGGTGATCCATCCAGTAAGTCTATTGTTTTTCTAAAGAACAAGCTCTCTTGCAGATGTATCAGTTACAGGGATGAGACAAACCTTTAACACTAGCAGGGATACTTACAATGATACATTTTTATTTATGTTGCACCCTCCTAGTTTAGAGAAGGCTGCTAGGTAAATTTAGCTTGGCTCCCCTGTAACCAATCATGCAGGAGGAGGCCCCTGTGCAGGGGCTCAGCCCCCTGGGCCGAAGTGCTAGAGAAGCCTTTGTGAAGACGAAATACCAGCTATGCTTAGCTGGGGGGCCTATTCGCAGATCCATTGAACAGGGCTCAAGCTGGGTCAAGAGGAAACTCACTGGAGAGAGCCAGGAGGAAGTTGGTGAGGAGGAGTCCATTGTGCTGCATTGGTGTGAATCTAGAAAGAGCCCGTCAGGTATCAGCAGGGGTCAACCAGTGGTCCTGTGGCTAAGTGAGTAAATTACCCCATTGTTGAAGAGAAGAGACAGTGTGTAGCTTTTACACTCCCGAGGGAGTACAAGCTGCCAACAGCTTTAGCCATCCTGTGGGACATTTGGTGTGTGCAGTGCAGCCAGAAGTTGAGGATTCCTCAAATTGTTCAGTGAGTTAATCTGGATTGTCCCATACTCCCTATTAGAGATGGGCCGAACATCCCCCGAACGGCAAACCGTATTGAAGTCTATGGGAGCCGAACAGGAAAAATCAAAAGTGTCCATTTTGTTTGAGTTAGGGTTTTGTTTGTTTCATTAATAGTCATGTAATAGTTACAACAGGGATGCATTATCCTATAGGATCAATTTTCTTGATACATTAAACCTTGCCAAAACATGATAATCATGAATATAGCATAGTTGAGGAGACTTTATAGTCCCCTGAAAGAATCCTATCAGAAGTTTGGCATTTGGCATTACAGAACTGAGAACAAGTAAAAAACAAAAAAAAATAAAAAAAGGGAAGAAAAGAGACGGAAGGGAGGGGGGTAAGTTTGAATGAGAGGGGTTAGAAAAGAGTAGGGTTGGCTAAGTCCCTCCACTCCAGGTATTTCCCCATGAACCCGTCACTCTTTCAAGGAGCCTGGAGATGAGCGATCCAGGGGTTCCACACTTTTTCAAACCTAGTTTGCCTATCTTGTCAAATACTAGTCCGTTTTTTGTTGATCATGATATTTTGTGTTTCAGCAGGGCAATATTGATTACAGGCGATTTCCATGCACGCGCAATGGTTATGTAGCACTTACCCCCACAGGAGCGGCTGAATTTTTCTGGGCTTACCGATTACCTCCACCAGCTTGTACTCGTTGTCCTTGTCTAGGGGTTCCCAGGGTTGATAACCCAGTATTTGTAGAGACCGACACTTTGCGTAAAACAATTGAACAAACTCAATCTCTAAGTTGGGAATAGAGGGTATCAGGATAAAGTTTAGCTCAGGCGCTCGGGACTGCTGACTTCAATAAAAGTCTCTCTCTGTAGATAATCCAGGGAATAGCCACTCGCAACTGGACTCTTTAACTGTTCGATAAATCCTTGAGGTTGGATTTAGCAGCCAACAGGTAATTCTAGCTTTGCAAAGTCTCTCACACAGACTTGGTTGAAAAACGTAGTTGCAACCGGAAGGATAGAAGTAGGAACTTTTCTTAATGTACCAGAATTTCTCAGACGGTCTGGCAATACCGTAAGAAATGTGGATTCAATCAATGTCCATGGCAGCTCAGCTTCCAGGCTCTTGCTGAGCAGCCAGCTTTGTGTGTGGCTCTTTTACTGAAGAGTCCTCCCCTGGTTGCATGTAGAGTTGCTGGCACCGGAACACCTTAGAATCCTCCTTCCAGTTACTGCACCTCGCACTAGCCGGTTCCGAGGCTCGGAAATGGAAGGATCCGCACCCCAGGCCATGAGGGCCCCTGGAGGCTGGTCAGGAGGACCAGGACCACAGATTCAGCAACAACTTCTGGACCGGAAACCAGAACCACATGACTTCAGCACCTTAAGTACCCTCTCCCGAAATGCACAGCGAGACAAATTCCCACTGATTGGCTCAGAGAGAGAGATTGGTACCTAATGCATCCAACCAGACTGCGTTCTAAGGTCTCTCACAGGTGCGAGCCCCACCTATGATCAGGCAGTACCTTAATGCAGCCCAGCCAAACTGATGCCAAAGCACAATTTAGCACAATTAATCCCAAAACTCAAATATATTTTTGGGTAAAAACTAAATTTACAAACATAGTGCGTACTAATTAGGAGTATCGGCGCTACAGTTATTTAAGCAGCTAAAAGAATTAAGAATATAAGAGTATGCAGATGTCTAGGGATCTCCTCCGAAAGATTGCTGAACAACTCCATTTTGGCTTTTGTAGGTATATTTTGTCCAGTCGCCAAGAAAATTAGGTTAACCCTAAAGGCCACATTTTTCAATGAGTTAGCGTGACTCAAAATGTGCTCTACCAAACACTGGAGCAGAACGTTAAAGGGTTAAACACTCTGATCCAGAAAAGTGCCCATTTTGAAGGCTTATATTATTAATTGTAATTAATTGGGCATACAAAGGGTATGGGGGCCTGCGGAACATGTATCAATGCACATTTATTTTTAAAACTATTGTTTTTTTCAGGAGCAGTGATTTTAATGATGCTTAAAGCGCAACAATAAAAAAGAAAAAATCCTTTAAATATAGTGCCTGGGAGTCCCCTTAATCTGCCTGTAAATGGCACATCTACAGCACGTTCTACAGCAAAAATGAAATTTCTAAAGAACAAAAAAAAGTCAAATCATTTTAAAATGACACGCAGTTGCAATTGTCAGCACCACTTGCTTACTGGGCACTTAAACTCCCTTCCTGCCCAGACCAATTTTTAGTTTTCAGCGCTGTCACACTTGGACAATTGGGTAGTCATGCAACACTGTACCCAAATATGCATTTTATCTTTTTTTTTCCGCACAAATAGAGCTTTCTTTTGGTGGTATTTAATCACTGCTGGGTTTTTTATTTTTTGTAAAAAAACTAAAAAAGACAGAATATTTTGAAAAAAAACAAAACGGTTTTCTATTTTGTTATACAATTTTGCAACAGGAAATTTTTATCCTTCATTGATGTACGCTGATGAGTTGGCACTGGTGGACACTGATGAGATTGCGCTGGTGGGTACTGATAGGTGGCACTGATGGATGGCAGTGATGGGCACTGGTGGACACTGATGAGATTGCACTGGTGGGTACTGATAGGTGGCACTGATGGATGGCAGTGATGGGCACTAGTGGACACTGATGAGATTGCACTGGTGGGTACTGATAGGTGGCACTGATGGGTGGCAATGAAGGGCATTGATAGGTGACACTGGGGGGCACTGATGGGCACTGATTCGCACCACTGGTGGGCATTGCTAGGTGAGCTTTATAGGTGGCACTGATATGCACTGGTGGGCATTGGCAGGTGGCACTGGTGGGCACAGATGATGTGGCTGTGCCTCTTCCTCTTTGGGACCGATGTCTCTTTCACAGAAGCCAGTGAAAAAATTATTACTGATCTTCTGTTTACATCACGTGATCAGCTATCATTGGCTGACAGCTGATCACATGGTAAGGGGCCGGGATCAGCCCCTTACTCCGATCTGTGATCAGCCGAGTCTCATTGACTCGGCGATCACAGTTCGCGCCGCAAGTGACCTGCAGGAAATGTGCAAAGGGGCGGATGGCGTCCCGGCAAAGTAGGTCCGTGCTGTAGTCGTCATTCCACTATAGAGCGGACGCAAAGGAGTTAAAGAATTAAGGAGTTAAAGAAAAAAAATGCGTTTCCCCCCCAAAAAAATCCATACCAAACCCTTATCCGGGCATGCAGCCTGGCAGGTCAGGAAGGGAGGACAAGAGAATCCCTTCCCCCCAAACCATACCAGGTCACATACTCTCCTCTCTTCCCCTGCACAGGTAGGCTGCATTGATGGCACAGGCTGTATTGGCAGGCGCAGGCTGCATTGGTGGACAGGGGCAGGCTGCATTGTTGGGCACAGATAAAGTAGTTGTTAATATTTATTTTTATAACTTTATTCTACATAAAACATTTAAGTGTCTCATTTGATGAGATAATATATGAGGGCGTGTTGAGGGACAGGGTAGGGGTTGGGCAGGGCAACTGGTTTGGTGAGTAACCCTTGGGGCCTGGCTAGTAGCTCAGGACTTGAAATTTTGAGCCCATGCCTAAACGATAACTCTGGCAAAAAAATTTATATTAAAAATTTGTTTGCATCTTTTATTCCATTTGGAAACTTCCCCTACCTGTGACAGGACAGGAAACAAGTCGAATGGGGGTATCTAAGATATACAATTATAGACAGCAGTAAAAATCTTCAGAGATCCTCGTCTATTTCCTGGCTGCCAAACAGCCAGACAATTTGGCATGTTCAGAAGGAGCTCCATAATTCTCTTAAGAAAGTTTCATTTTACAAATAAGGTAATTTTACTGAATAAATGTAAAATATATATATATATATATATATATATATATATATACATACAGTCAGGTCCATAAATATTGGGACATCGATACATTTCTAATCTTTTTGGCTCTATACACCACCACAATGGATTTGAAATGAAACAAACAATATGTCCTTTACCTGCAGACTTTTAACTTTCATTTGAGGGTATTTACATCCAAATTACATGAACGGTGTAGGAATTACAACAGTTTGTATATTTGCCTCCCACTTTTTAAGGGGCCAAAAGTAATGGGACAATTGGCTGCTCAGCTGTTCCATGGCCAGGCGTGTGCTATTCCCTCATTATCCCATTTACAAGGAGCAGATGAAAGGTCCAGAGTTAATTTCAAGTGTGCTATTTGCATTTGGAATCTGTTGCTGATAACTCTCAATATGAGATCCAAAGAGCTGTCACTATCAGTGAAGCAAGCCATCATTAGGCTGAAAAAACAAAACAAACCCATCAGAGAGATAGCAAAAACATTAGGTGTGGCCAAATCAACTGTTTGGAACATCCTTAAAAAGAAAGAATGCACAGGTGAGCTCGGTAACACCAAAAGACCCGGAAGACTACGGAAAACAACTGTGGTGGTTGCCGAAGAATTCTTTCCCTGATGAAGAAAACCCTTCACAATAGTTGGCCAGATGAAGAACACTTTCCAGGAGGTAGGTATATGTGTGTCAAAGTCAACAATCAAGAGAAAACTTCACCAGAGTGAATACAGAGGGTTCACTACAAGATGAAAAACATTGGTGAGCCTGAAAAACAGGAAGGCCAGATTAGAGTTTGCTAAACAAAATCTAAAAAAGCCTTCACAGTTCTGAAACAACATCCTATGGACAGATGAGACCAAGATCAACTTGTACCAGAGTTATGGGAAGAGAAGAGTATGGAGAAGGAAAGGAACTGCTTATGATCCAAAGCATACCACCTCATCAGTGAAGCATGGTGGTGGTAGTGTCATGGTGTGGGCATGTATGGTTGCCGATGGAACTGGTTCTCTTGTATATATTGATGATGTGACTGCTGACAAAAGCAGCAGGATAAATTCTGAAGTGTTTCGAGCAATATTATCTGCTCATATTCAACAAAATGCTTCAGAACTCATTGGACGGCACTTCACAGTGCAGATGGACAATGACCCAAAGCATACTGCAAAAGCAACCAAAGAGTTTTTAAAGGGAAAGAAGTGGAATGTTATGCAATGGCCAAATCCATCACCCGATCTGAATCCGATGGAGCATGCATTTCACTTGCTGAAGACAAAACTGAGGGGAAAATGCCCCAATAACAAGCAGGAACTGAAGACGGTTGCAGTAGATGCCTGGCTGAGCATCACCAGGGATGAAACCCAACATCTGGTGATGTCTATGCGTTCCAGACTTCAGGCTGTAATTGACTGCAAAGGATTTGCAACCGAGTATTAAAAAGTGAAAGTTTGATGGATGATTGTTAAACTGTCCCATTACTTTTGGTCTCTTAAAAAGTGTGAGGCACATATACAAACTGTTGTAGTTCCTACACCGTTCACCTGATTTGCATGTACATACCCTCAAATTAGCTGAACGTCTGCAGTTAGAGCACATCTTGTTTGTTTCATTTCAAATCCATTGTGGTAGTGTATAGAGCCAAAAAGATTAGAATTGTGGCGATGTCCCAATATTTATGGACCTGACTGTATATATATATATATATATATATATATATATATATATATATATATATATAATTTATATGTAGCGATGACACTTTGGACAAAGTGTTTGTCATGTCTAAATTTAGTTTTTGCCTCAGAACAGTAATGGGGTTCTGAGGGTTAATTGTGTAGGTTAACTTTGACATCAGTTTGGCTGGGCTGTGTTAGAGTTCTGCCTGGTCATGTGTACAGTGAGGTGCACATGACAGGCCAGAACCAGGCCTGGTTGGACGTTTTGGGTATCAGTTTCCTCTGAGCCAATAAGTGGGTGCTACGGGCCCCGCTGAGGAGTCTGGGGAAGGGTACTTAAGATGTTGAAGTCACATGTTCCAGGTTCGTTCGTGAGGCCCTAGTGGTCTGTTCTGATTGCCATAATCTCTGGGTAGAGATTTGTTCAGCCTTGAAGTGCACAGCTGCGAGCGGCTACTCTCTGGGTGGTACTAGACACTTTGTTATATTTACAGTTCAAGGTGCCTGAGTTCCTTAACCCGTGCCCTCTGTTCCCATACAAGACTGTGTTTGTTAGATGTTACCCCTGCAAATAAAAACCTTTCAAAAGGACTTTTTTTGGTGTTAGCGTCCAAAGTTGTTGGGTATCAACCCTGGGAACCCCTAGACGTGGAAGAACAAGCCAAGCGGAGGTAACCAGTAAGCCCAAAAGTTATGGCCGCTACATATACACACACAGTTGTGCTCATAAGTTTACATACATACCCTTGCAGAAATTTTTCACTCATGGTTATTGTTTGGCTGGAGCCATTTATTATCAGTCTACTGTGTTTACTCTTTTTAAATCATAATCACAACAAACTACCGAAATGACCCCGATCAAAAGTTTACATACCCCAGTTCTTAATACCGTGTATTGCCCCCTTTAACATCAATGACAGCTTGAAGTCTTTTGTGGATGAGGCTCTTTATGTTCTCAGATGGTAAAGCTGTCCACTTCTCTTGCCAAAAAGCCTCCAGTTCCTGTAAATTCTTGGGCTGTCTTTCATGAACTGCAGGTTTGAAATCTCCCCAGAGTGGCTCAATGATATTGAGGTCAGGAGACTGAGATGGCCACTCCAGAACCTTCACTTTATTCTGCTGTAGCCAATGACAGGTCAACTTGGCCTTGTTTTTTTGGATCATTGTCATGTTGGAATTATCCAAGTACGTCCCATGCGCAGCTTCCTCGCTGGTGAATGCAAATGTTCCTCCGGTATTTTTTGATAACATACTGCATTCATCGTAACATTCATTTTGACCAAATTTCTTGTGCCTTTGTAGCTCACACATCCCCAAAACATCAGTGAGCCACCTCTGTGTTTCACAGTAGGAATGGTATAACTTTCATCATAGGCCTCGTTGATGCCTCTCCAAATGTAGTTTTTATGGTTGTGGCCAAAAAGTTCAATTTTGGTCTTATCACTCCAAATGACTTTGTGCCAGAAGTTTTGAGGCTGGTCTCTGTGCTGTTTGGCATATTGTAAGTGGGATACTTTTGTGTCATTTGTGTATTAATGGCTTTCTTCTAGTGACTCGACCATGCAGCCCATCTTTCTTCAAGTGCCTCCTTATTTTCCATCTTGAAACAGCCACACCTCATGTTTTCAGAGAGACCTGATGTTATTTGTGGGTTTTTGTTTGCATCCCGAACAACGTTCCTGGCAGTTGTGGCTGAAATTTTAGTTGGTCTACTTGACCGTGGTTTGGTTTCAACAGAACCTCCCACATTTTCCACTTGTTGATTAGAGTTTGAACACTGCTGATTGGCATTTTCAATTCCTTGGATATCTTTTTATATCCCTTTCCTATTATATACAGTTGTACTACCTTTTCCCGCAGATCATTTGACAATTCTTTTGCTTTCCCCATGATTCACAATCCAGAAATGTCAGTGCAGCACTGGATGAAAGATGCAAGGGTCTGCCAGGAGTCCAGAAACTCATTGACTTTTTGTACACGCACACACACTAATTACAAGCAAACAGATCACAGGTGAGGCCATTCAAACCCATTTGTGTCAACTTGTGTGCATGTTATCAGGCCAAAATCACCAGGGTATGTAATTTTTTGATCAGGGTCATTTGGATAGTTTCTGTTGTGATTATGATTTAAAAAGAGTAAACATACTCCTGAGATGGCCTTACTGGGCATTCACGCAGATGAACATAAACCCTACTACACTAAGTTGCTGATTTCCTATTTACTTTTTTATGCCAAGAAAGAAATTATCTGTAAGTGGTTTTCGTCCACTCCTCCTAGTGTGACTAAATGGGAGAACAGTGTGAACAATATTTTGCCTCTGTATAAAATAACTTACCTCAATCGAGGTTGTCCGTGGAAATTTGATAGAATCTGGCTCCCGTGGACATCGGGATAGATGATGTTGTTGCTGATTCTTTGTAGAGCCCCCCCGTCCTTTGAGTTTGTATCCTCGCACTACTGAGTGACGTATGCTGATGTATGTAATGTGTTTTACACTCTAATGTGCTCCGGCTGCGCCGGTAGTTTGACCCATTGTCTTCTTTTTCATTTTATACTGTATATGTATGTTTGACAATAAAGCACTCCTGTTGTTTAAAAAAAAAAAAGAGTAAACATAGTTGATTGATAATAAATGGCCGTAGCCAAACACTAACCATGAGTGAAAGAAAAGTTTTTGTGTTCATTCATATTCTCTGAAAAATGGCCAAGAAATCATAAATTCTGCCAGGGTGTGTAAACTTATGAACTTATGAGCACAACTGTGTATGTGTGTGTGTGTGTGTGTGTATATATATATATATATATATATATATATATATATATATATATATATGTGTGTGTGTGTGTATATATGTTTATGTCTATAACATATTGTGGATGGTAATAAGTCACAGGAATCGTGTGAGAAGTCTGTCCAATGTCCCTGGGTTCATTGAAACCAGAATTCTGCAAAAAAAAACAATGTGCATGATCAATAACTCAGGGATATATTTAGCTTTCCATGAGATTAAGAAAATAAATATATCAGTAATATGTTAATAGGAAATGTTCTATCTGTTTAGGATATATACTGTATGTATTTAATCAAAGGCCTGTGAGGCAGAATAAATCCAGTATATAATAGATCCAAAAGCAGTTGTTATAATACACTATTTATACAAGATTTATTTTGTTTGTATGTATGTGCTTGATGCCTTTCACCAAGATTGCTATCTGACAAGGACCCCAACAGCTTGAAATGTACAATATTGTGCAATGTTTAAATAGGAGAATCCACCTTTTATGATTGCAGACTTTTAGGCGCTGCTCCAATCTATGCCCCACTGATATCTCCTACTGATCTTGACACTAATGAACCATGAGCTGTAGCTATAATTATTAGCAGGGGTCCTTTGTTATTTGAGGGTTCCTCTGTGTTAGAAAGGCTGCACTAGGTGTTTACCTGTAAAATAAGACTTTTCATACTTATCTCACCAGCAGGCAATGACTTAGATTGCACCTTTATTGAAGAACTACAACCTCCACAAGAATCCTTCACATCCAACCCTTTCAGGTGTGTTGCATGCCTGCATACTCCACTGTACACTGTGGTTCCATCTGTTGGCCCCTACTACACTAATATGTCCTGCAGTGTTGTAGCAGATGGCAGGAAAAGCTTCATCACACCGTGGGGAATTGGGCATCTGACACTCCAGAAAGAGTGTGGAATGCAGAACAGAATCCAAGTCAGCAATCACTGGAGTATTATGTATTAACAGCCTTCTTTTTTAGGTGCCCTTTCTTTAGGAAAGTTTTTCCAGGCAACAGAGTCACTTTAAGTGTTAAGGTTAGAATAAGTGGTAAGGTAGTCTTTCTCAACCAGACTTCCATGGAGTTCTAGGGTTCCTTCGGAGGTGGTTATGGATTCGTTAAGCAGTGACAGATTGATTTCTCATCTGATGGTGCCTGCTTATAGTGGTTGCAGGGCTGATGTCGCTCTACAGCAGCGATTCTCAACAAGGGTTCCGTGGAACCCTAGGGTTCCTCCAGAGGTTGCTAGGGGTTCCTTCAGCATTGGGCAATTTCTGCCTCTCAGATAAGTTCCCACTGACACCATTGATCTTTTTAACTATCTGTAAGGAGGTGATTCTTCCCAGTGACCACAAGTGTAAGGACCATTCTTTCCACCGACCATCACACTCATGTATCATGAGTTTCAAATTTTTAGCAAGGGTTCCCTGAGACCACAGAACTATTTTAAGGGTTCCTCTGTGTTGAAGAGGATGAGAAAGGCTGCTCTACAGAGTCAACAACATGGGACCGATGGAGCCTCTGCTCTCAACTTCTAAATAAGTAACCACTTACACCAACGATCTTTTTAGCTATCTGTAAGGGGTCATTACTCCCATTAACCCCCAATGTGAGGGGCATTCTTCCTACTGGACTCTTTTGTAACCCTATTGTGAAGTGAAATGCAAAGGGTCCTTCTGCTCTACTTTTCTTTTCTGTAGAAGGACCCTGCAGCACTGACCACCAACTTAAGAGGGCACCACTCCCTTTGATAATACTAATATACAGTTACAGTGTTGAAGTCAAAGCATTACAAGGCCAACCAGGCAAATAGCATTTTCAGTTCAGCAATGGTCCTTTAGAACGGTTTACATATTAGTTTTCAGATCATAGATATGTAATCATCTGAAGTTACTTGTTTTGATTATATGACATAGCTGAATATGTTATTAGCCAAAAGCAAGTAGCCGAAGGACATAACTTCGTAATAACAGCATTATAATTTAAAACTGCCTTTAATCATCGAACAATTTAATTAGAAAATGTTTTCAGGATCTAAACGTTCTGACTTATTTAGACATTTTGCTTATTAGTTACAATTGTTTCCATTTTGACTCAGTGAGGCCCACATACCAGTACAGTCCTGAAATGCTTGTTATAGCTCCTTTAAGTATATTTTCAGAAATCGTACATTTTGAACTGGTATAATAACATTTACCCTAAAGACCTTTTCATGTAATTTTAAAATTTTTACTGGCTTCTAATTTTTTAAAGTTTAAAATATTTTTATGTGCAAACAAAAGGAATGTTACAATATCCAAATGAATCCTTAGGATTACAACATATTACAGGAGTAATATACATATTACGTTGTTCCAAGGATGGATTCCTGTGTGCGGTGAAAGAGCCGGCAGGGTATACCAGGGCAGATGGAGGTAGCTGGGCTTACAAGCTATTGTGATATTGGGGGTTGTTTAGCTCAGTGATTAAAGCAATTTTAGTGAGCCCATGCCAGTTCAAACTGTGGTTGAGATCTTGCCAGCCCACTTTTATTAAACAAAATTAAATTTCAACAGAAAACAGTTGGCCACGCAGGGGATTTTCACCATCAAAGACAGGTAACGCCTCTCTATTTTAGGCCTTAAACCTTAGCCTTTGGCTTCTGGTCCCCCAGACCACCTTACACAATACTCCCGTATTTCCAGTTATAGCCCCATCTCAGCTCCCCTGACAGCCAATCATAAGTGTTGCCAACCAAAATAGATGGTGCAAGACCTGGAAGTAGGAGCCGCATGAGTGACAGGGTGACTCAAAGATGTTCCAAGAGAACCAGCTGGGCTGTTGTATGAATAAGGCATTAACAGAGGGGCTCTGGAGGGGATCGTCTTGTGACCCTGATGGATCAGTTTAGGGCACCCCGGCTACCTCCCTCTGCCCTGGTATTCCCAGCCGGCCCTTTCACCGCACACAGGAATCCATCCTTGGTTCTTCAGATCCATCAAAGCCACACCATGATCCCCTACATGGCCCCTATGTTTGTGCCTTCTTCATACATTCCGTTGACAGCCCAGCTGGTTCTCTTGGAACATATTTAAGTCACCCTGTCACTCATGCGGCTCCTACTTCCAGGTATTTTACCATCCATTTTGGTTGGCGATGCTCATGATTGGCTGTCCCCTGTCATTTGTGTGCCTTGGATTGTTTAATAAATATACACGCTTTTATCAATCAAGGATATGACTCTGCTATTGTACAGCACTTTCCCCCATTTTTGGTACCTTTCTGATGTCATTGGTCTATGAGTTTGAGACAGCAGCGACCTCAGTGCAGACAATATTCCCCCATTTGCGCATCGGTTTATGCACCTGGGCATTTGTGTTGTTTTTACATACATAACATATGCATTGCGCCGTATAACCATTTCACAGCACATAAAGAGAAGGCAGGCACATTTATCTTACATTTTAAAGTAATATACAGCTCTTATGTTACTTGCTTCCTGTTCTATTTTTCGATTGTTATATTTAATAGTATACAGTATATAATGACTGTATGCATATCTGGGAATGTGGTCCCTGATTACAGCCAGAAACTGAGACAGAATGTAGACAACATTTTTTTTTTTATCATTCTAAAATTCTTCCTGCTTTTAGTCCTTTTTTTTGCTCCCCTGTACCCACTACTAATCCAAAGAGCAGGCAGCATGGTAGGACTGCTGCTCTAAAAGTATTCTGATGCCTTACCATTTCATCTTGGCAGATTTTAAAGCAGATGCAAACCCTAAATAAATTACATTTACCGGTAGTTTGCTCAATCACTGTGCATTATAACCAACTGCAAGTTTGTTTTCACTATTTTCTTCAACATTTTTTAGCTCAGTGCTGGCTGCTGAACTCTTTATATAACTACACATAACTTATCTGGGCCAGCTTTCTAATAATGAAAATGGTGGAATGTGGGTGTACAATGTGTATTGGCACAACTGGTTAGAATCTCCACCATGGGCTTGTGACGGAGTGACAATGCAGTAGCAAAATTGTGAGGCAGGGACTGTGTTGTCACCCTATAACAGGAAGTGCCTGAACATAGCCCTCATTGCAGGGCCATCATTTATTCTTTTAAAGAAAATTATATGTTTAATGATTGAAAAAGTTCACTACACTGACATTTAAAGGCTACATATATATGAGATATTTATAATTGGGTTTACATCTACTTTAAAGCTAAAAAAACTTTTATTCTTCCCCCTCCCACTTCAGGGGTTAACTGCTTCTTTTGCCCAGGGGATGATGAATAAGGTGATTTACACACCTTATGCCTCAATTCTGAGGGTTCCTCCTTTTTGTAGGACCAGTCTTCTGCAGCCTCTTTTCTTCACTACCCAACCAATCGCAGCACTCAACATTACCCCACACAATGCTTTCCACAACCCGGGAGTGTCGGACAGCGGAGGTGAAGAGCACCTGCCAGTGGAGTGAAGATTAGGAAAAATACCTTATTCATCATCCTCTAGGCAAAACAAGCAGTCACCTCTTGTGCTGCATAGGTGGACCATCTACATAGGTAAAGATTTTTCTTACCTGGAGTTCAGTTTAGCTTATTGCAAGTTCCCTCTCAAGTTCATATTTGTTTTGTTCAAAGTTTATTTCTACAACTTTTAATTTACGGAAAAAAAAAATTGTCTCCCCTCAATGTGAACTTGTAAACAGGGCCTTGATTTGTTACCAGTAATGCTCATGTTGTTCAAGGGCCACTGTCGTCCTGCAATAGGAACAAGATGGGGTACAATGCACAATACTGTACATAATAATGTTCTGAAGGCTGCCTCTTCCCATAAATCTCTGCACTAAAGTTCTTCCGACCATGGACAATAGAGGACTAGGCTAGCCCATTCCACAGTGCCCACCCATGTGTTTCCCTAAAAGGTACTAACCCTTGATTTCCCTCCCGTCCCTGTGCCATAGGTACCAAAATTCTGGGAGGTAAACTGGTAAAGGGGTCCTCAGTACACATACTAGTTGATGATAGTGCCCCACCAGATTTTTCCAAAGGGTACAGTTCCCAGCTATTTCTCTCTACTACATATATAAACTAACAGAAGTAATTTAATTGCCATTGATGGAGGTCTGGAGCATTGTTGGGTGTGATAACCTATCCTGTGGTCATTAAGTCACAATTATTTAATTAATAGGAAATACTCTAATGACTATTCTTTCTTCTCAGCCCATATGGTACTGAGGGAGCTAAGTCCTACGTATTCTAACCCTGATAGTATTATCCCCAGGGGTATACGCATCACTGCCTGCAAATCTGAGCAGTACAGTGTAATGGGCTTTGGAATTGCAGATCATTTTAATAGTTGAACAAAGATCTAAGACCATGTGCTTCAGTGCTAATAATTTGACAAATTATAAAAAACTGGCAACGCTTTAATTACTGTACATGACGTTTTAGATATGAAAGCGTTTTTGTTGCTAGTATCATGTCACTGTGATAGGAATTATCACTATACTAATACAAGCTTATTTCCATTACAGTATACATTTTGCTCAAAGACAAGGCTATTGTTGGAGATTTTAGTAACATTTACTGTACATATAAAATGTTTTGTGCACGTCTACTGTATACTGTACTTTAAACTGCTTAGTAGTGTTCTATACTGCCTAGTGGTGCTTTGTACTGTACTATATTCTATAGTATATACTGCTTAGTAGTGTTCTGTATTGCATAGCTCCCACCTGTCCTTGATTTTGAGGGACTGTCCCTGATTTGGAACAAAGTCACTTTGTCCCTCTTTCCTCCTCATTTGTCCCTCATTTTGGTTTGCTCTATATAGTTGTATATAAAAGCCAGTATAAAGGAATAGTAGTGGTAAAAAAAAAAGCTCTTGGGTTGGTTGGATGGGTTTTAACAAATATTTTTTTTATAGTTCTCCTTTAATAGGCATGGCAGGGTGTGTATCCTATGCCTGCATACTTTTGCTAATGGGTGTCCCTCATCCCCATCTCAAAAACTTGAGAGGTATGTATTATACAGTATATGGATTTGTCATGTTCTGTATTTTATACTGCCTAATAATCTTCTGTACTGTACCATATATGGCCTAGTAGCATTCTGTACTGTATTATATAAGGCCTAGTAGTGTTCTATATTATATACTACCTAGCAGTGTTCTATACTGTATTATATATGGCCTTGTAGTTTTTTGCATTAAATACTGCTTAGTAGAGTACTGTACATTGCTCTCTATGCTATCCCCACTTCTGTCCTGTACTGTCTGTACATTGCTCTCATGCTGTCCTCAGCTCTGTCCTGCACTGTCTGTGTGCATCGCTCTGTCCCGTCCTCAGCACTGTCATGCACTGTGTGCACTGCTCTGTCCTCAGCTCTGTCCTGCACTGTCTGTACATTGCTCTCATGCTGTCTTCAGCTCTGTCCTGCACAGTCTGCGTGCACCGCTCTGTCCTGTCCTCAGCTATGTCTTGCACTGTCATTGTACGCTGACCGCTCTGTCCTGTCCTCAGCTCATAGTTGCCAACATTGTAAAAAAAAAAATCGGGACACTTTTTTGGCAGTAGGCGGAGTCGTGGTATAATTAGGGGGCAGGGCATGCGTTTATAGGTGTGGCATAGGAAACGGTAAAAATGCGGCATGCGCGGCGAAATATGGGCATGGTTTACGCAAAGTAGTGGGTGGGGCTTACATGGGGCGTGGCTCAAAGGGGTGTGGTTAGAGTCTGAGATGAATGCGGGATGGAGAGGGAAAGAGGGGGGGAGAGGGAAAGGAGGGACAGCAGCCCCCCGATCCTACACCACAATAGCAATATGTATTTTCCAGAGTTTGACAATCAGCAGATAAAGATACTCCAAATACCTGGTGTTGGCGCTTCAATCATCCCGGCGCCATGACTGTTATGGTGTTAGGATGATTGAAGCGCATTATTTCTATTATTACATTGTAATATCAAATGAAATCATTCAACTCACCATAATTCAGAATCAGTGGTAGCCATGCGCGCGTCACTAGCCACATTGCCTGCCACCAGATGCCATCAGGTGTCCCAAGCGGAGTCTGTCCTTACATCAGGTGCCCCATCAGAGGTACCTTCCTCACATCTGTGTCCATCAGCGGAGCCCCTCCTTACATCTGGTGCCCCTCTGACATCCTCAGACCGGCCCCCCCACATCCTGCACAGACCTGCCCCCACATACTCCACAGACCTGCCCCCACATACTCCACAGACCTGCCCCCACATACTCCACAGACCGGCCCTCACATCTCCAGACTGGTCCCCAACATACCACTGGCCCGCAACATACCACTGGCCCCCAACATCCACAGACTGGCCCCCCACATCCACAGACTGGCCCCCGACATACCACTGGCCCCCCACATCCACAGACTGGCCCCCGACATACCACTGGCCCCGACATCCACAGACTAGCCCCCACATCCACAGACTGGCCCCCGACCTCCACAGACTGGCCCCCGATCTCCACAGACTGGCCCCCGACATCCACAGACTGGCCCCCCAACATCCACAGACTGGCCCCCCACATCCACAGACTGGCCCCCGACATCCACAGACTGGCCCCCGACATACCATTGGCCCCCGACATACCACTTGCCCCGACATCCACAGACTGGCCCCCGACATCCACAGACTGGCCCCCGACATACCACTGGCCCCCAACATCCACAGACTGGCCCCCAACATACAACTGGCCCCCGACATCCACAGACTTGCCCCCGACATCCACTTCCTCACATCTGTGTCCATCAGCGGAGCCCCTCCTTACATCTGGTGCCCCTCTGACATCCACAGACCGGCCCCCCCACATCCTGCACAGACCTGCCCCCACATACTCCACAGACCTGCCCCCACATACTCCACAGACCGGCCCTCACATCTCCAGACTGGTCCCCAACATACCACTGGCCCCCAACATACCACTGGCCCCCAACATACCACTGGCCCCCAACATCCACAGACTGGCCCCCCACATCCACAGACTGGCCCCCCACATCCACAGACTGGCCCCCGACATACCACTGGCCCCCACATCCACAGACTGGCCCCCGACATACCACTGGCCCCGACATCCACAGACTAGCCCCCGACATACCACTGGCCCCCAACATCCACAGACTGGCCCCCGACATCCACAGACTTGCCCCGACATGCGCAGACTGGCCCCCGACATACCACTGGCCCCCAACATACAACTGGCCCCCGACATCCACAGACTGGCCCCCGACATCCACAGACTGGCCCCCGACATACCACTGACCCCCGACATACCACTGGCCCCCGACATACCACTGGCCCCCGACATCTACAGACTGGCCCCCAACATCCACAGACTGGCCCCCGACATCCACAGACTGGCCCCCGACATACCACTGGCCCCGACATACCACTGGCCCCCAACATACAACTGGCCCCCACATCCACAGACTGGCCCCCAACATCCACAGACTGGCCCCCGACATCCACAGACTGGCCCCCGACATCCACAGACTGGCCCCGACATACCACTGGCCCCCACATCCACAGACTGGCCCCTGACATCCACAGACTGGCCCTCACCATCCACAGACTGGCCCCCGACATCCACGGACTGGTCCCCGACATCCACAGACTGGCCCCCGACATCCACAGACTGGCCCCCACATTCACAGACTGGCCCCGACATACCACTGGCCCCCAACATCCACAGACTGGCCCCCCACATCCACAGATTGGCCCCCACATCCACAGACTGACCCCCGACATACCACTGGCCCCCACATTCACAGACTAGCCCCCGACATCCACAGACTGGCCCCCACATTCACAGACTGGCCCCCGACATCCCACTGGCCCCTAACCATCCACATACCATGACTGGCCCCTGACATCCGACTGGCCCCCGCCCCGACATCCACAGTGACAGACTGGCCGCCATTGCCGCGCGGAGACGTTTAACTGTGGCGCCTCCCACTGCACTATACACTGACACACACACACACACTGGCAGCGGGGGTGGTCAGCGCCACAGGTGTAGACCAACTTCTGGTCTTCTTAAAAATGGCGGCCGGCGGAGACATTGCCTCCGCCGGCCGCCGACCTCTAGCGGCCGGCGGCAAAAAAATGGGAAATTCCATTTCCCGGGACAAACCGAATTTCCCAAGACATTTCCCGGGACAAAATTAATTCGGGACAAATGTCCTAATCCCGGGAATGTCCCGGGAAATTCGGGACAGTTGGCAACTATGCCTCAGCTATGTCTTGCACTGTCATTGTACACTGCTTTCTTTGTTAGCTCTGTCACACTGTCTGTGTGCACTGCACTCTATGCTATCCTCAAGTCTATCCTGCATCTCTGCACGTTGCTCCTTATCTTGTATACTGCCTCGATCAAAATCCCAGGATTTTGCTTTTGTCCCAGGAATCGGGGCTGTTTTTGACACTGAAAGCAGCTTTTGGCTCCGAAAATATGGCTGCCTCTGCGAGATCTTTCTCTGTGTGTTCAGTGGAGAGGGGAGGAGCGTTCGATCCATGCAGCCAATCGGCTTCTATGTTCAGTGTACAAGTAGACAATTCACTTGTACACTGAATCCAGTTAGCTGCACAGATTAGAGACACCTCCCCTCCACTGAACACAGAGGAGAGACCAGCAAATGGAGCTGCCCTTGGCCTGCTGCCGAAAGGCAGAGCTAAGGGACTCCACTGGGGACACCTGATGTTAGGAGGGACTCCACTGCCTGGAGACACCCGATGTAAGTGTAGCACCCTGATGTTTAGGCAGGGTTGCTAGTAAATTTATTTGCCAAGTGATAGTTGCCTTGGCCAATTGATAGGAGATCAATGGATTTCACCCTAATTCTGGAATTGTTGCACTTCTCTCTTCTGCCACTAGATGGCCGGGTATCCAGTGACATTAGATAAGACAAGGGTATTGCAAGGACAGATTAGGCATGAATGGGGTGTCTCAGACAACGGGCATGGATTTTCTTGGGTCCCCTGGCCTGCTGGGAGAACCTATTTATTTGGGTGGAGTCAGGTGATTGGGATTCTGTGCTACCTGGTCGGCTGTCTGGGTGGACATGTGAGGACGGGCTGCTAGGCCAGAAACCTAAGGCTTATCATGGGGACATCTGGCTGCTAGGGTATCTGAGAGCCTATCCAGAAGTAGTGACGGGTTGGGACTACAGGCTTGTAGTCCAACCATAAGTAACAGTTCTGCCGGTCAGGGATTCTGTCATGGTCGGAGGTATAGGGGAAAGCTGTCGCCACAAAGGGACCAGCCACCTTGCTGCTGGAGACCACAGGGAGTGAGCTAAGGCCAGTACCAGACTTCTCCCCAACCGGGGATGGTGAAGAAGTGGGAAAACATCAGCAAGTGCCAAGTCAGGGACCCAGTGGGACAGCAGAAGTGACGCTTGTAGAGTACCAAGCCTGCAAGGGGTGAAAGGTGTGTGCCAGTGGCCATTAAAGGAGATAATACGGTTTTGCCAATTAAAGCCAGCTCCATGCACAATTATCTCCTAGCTGAAGAATGCTCTACCATATCCAATCGAGTATTCCCTCTAACGGGATCTCTGAACTGTTCTCAGACAATTTGTCTTGGACTGGAAAGTGGAGTGATAGCGAAGAGGATCAAGTGTGTGATTTAGAGGAGGATGAGTAGTGCTAACCTGAGTGAGCCTTTATTCATATTATGTGTATATCTGATAGAACATGCTAAGAAAAATTTCTGAAGGGTAGTCATGGAAAGGGGTGGCATCCTTGGACAAGGGTGGAGGCCACTTTCATTTATATGTGTGTAGTTTAAAATAGGGTGTATTTACACTGCTATGTTGTTATCGGCTGAGGGCAATTAACTTCTTATGATTCACTTATGTATATATTGCACTATGTTATGATAGGGATATGATGCATTTGCATCGCTGTTTATCTTTCATGTGTTCCTGCACAATTGCGTCTTCCTTGGAGAGACAGTGACCCGACATGGATAATAATGTTAACTATTCATGCCCTTTACTAAGGCTACTGTTTTTATATTTTTTCCTTAACTGTTTCGGTGGTACGCCACACGTAAAATTGTATATAATCGCCATCTGCCAAAGTCAGAGTTAATGGCCATCTATCATATGCCTTTCCTATTTCAAATGGAACCAGACAAGGATGCCCTTTTATCACCCTTACTCTATGTACCCTCCCTTGAACCTCTACTAATGTGCATTAGAATGAATGATAACATCTCAGGGATTGAAGTTACAGACCATACACATAAGATAGCAGCATTTGTGGATGATATACTATTCTTAACTAACCGCCAAACTACCATACCCACTTTACTGACAAAAATAGAACTATATAAATCCCTATCTAACCTACAAATTCAGTTTTCTAAGTCACACGCACTTAACACTATCACCGTCAGAAGTGGCAGACTGTAGATTTAAATTCCCCTTCTCGTGGAAGAAAAAATGAATTACTTATCTAGGAATACGATTACCCAGCTACCTTGATGAATTGTACCATTTTAACTATTTACCGTTACTAAAAAATATACAAGAAGACCTTGAGAATTGGCCATAATAAAAATGTATATATTGCACCGGCTCCTATATATCTTACAGACTGTCCGCCCTTGTACACACGGTCGGAGAATCTGTCGGAATGAGTCTTATCGGACCGTGTCGTCAGATAATCCGACTGTGTGTGGTATGCATCGGACTGATTCCGTCCGAATCTCCGTCCGACCCAATTTTCCAACATGTTGGAAATATTTCCCGACCAACTGGGCCGGTCGGACCTAATCCGATCCTGTGTAGAGCATTTTCATCGGACCAAGTGCCACGCATGCTCAGATCAAATTCCTACATCAAAGCTATTGGCTACTAGCCTGAATGTAGTCCCATCGTAACGAAATTACGTCATCACGTTCTGAAAGATCGGATTTTTCGCCAACTTGGCCCGACCGTGTGTATGCAACAGTTTCGGACACAATCCATCGGACTAAATCCGACGGGCAAAATCCGACGGATTTGGTTGGCAAAATCTCCGACCGTGTGTACGTGGGCTCCCAATTAGACTCCCAAAAACCTTTTTGTTGCATCATACAGGAAAGCTTGTACGCTTTTTTTGTTTGGGGCCACTTCCCAGAATAAAACACGAGATTCTTACATTACCTAAACTTAAAGGAGGCATTGGTTTACCAGACATATACAAATATCATATAGCCTGTCACTTCACAAGAATAGCGGACTGGAATTTACATGCAAAAACTAAAGATTGGATCCAGATAGAGAAGGCAGGTTCTCAAATCCCTCTACTCTACAAATGGCAGCCGGGCTACCAACATCGCATACAGAAAAACTTCACAAGGACCATCCAACTATAGGCCCATCTCTTCAATGCTTAGACCTCATTAACAAAAACATAAAACTAACATCCTACCCAGGCACATTCGCTCCTATTAAACATAACCCTGACTTCACAACGGACCATTCCTCCCAATTTCAATGGGAAGGATGGCCACACGAACAGATTAGAGCTGAATAATTTTTTCAAAGTGGCTCCCTGATTCCATATGAAACACGCCAAGCTAAAATGCTTGACTCTACCCTCCCCTTCTGGACATATGTCAAGTTAATCACCACACCTAAAAACAAATGCCCTGCCCCCTAAATATAATAGGACTCCACCTACAGACAAAAAAGTGTCCCTATAAATATTTTTCAATGTTGCCAACTATGTGCTGTATACTACACTGTCTCTGTACATTGCTTCCTATCCTGTATAAGGCACTGTCTTTGCACACTGCTCTCTCTGTTTGTAGACCGGCCTTTTTCAACCAGGGTGACTTGGTTTCTTTACCGGTGCCTTGGCAAAATGCCTAAAAATTGCCCAAAAATTGTATACAAATCAGCAAGTGGATCAAGCCTGCCTTATAGTTACACACAACCACAGGTTTTCATTGTGCACCATTTCAACCTTCTGGCTACCAGTGTTCAAACAACCAATGATGTCATTGGTTGATGAGGAGGATGTGCGGCACATGCACAGCATTCTTGTTAGCCCATCCCCTGCTTTGCAGTTTATGCTTTAAACTAAAAAAAACACCTCTAACATTGGGTGTCCTATGTGTGTGGATGTTGCTGCATTATATAAAACTATTCATTTTGTTTACATTTTGGGGACTGGGGTGCCTCGAGATTTTGCTTAACTTTAAAGGGTGCCTTGACTGGAAAAATGTTGAGACTAGACTGTCTCTGTACTCTAATCTCTATGCTGTATATTGCACAGTCGCTGTATACTGCACCGTCTCTGTACATTGTTCTCTATTCTGTATACTTTGCTGTCCTCTGCACGTTGTTTTCCATGCTGTATACTTCACTGTCTCTGTACATTGCTCTCTATGCTTTATATTGCCCTTGCTGTTGCCCACAGCTCTGTCCTGGGCTGACTCTGGGTTGCTTTGTGTTGCTGTTTCTTGTCTCAGCAGGCTGTGCTGTACCGGGTAATGTACTATATTCTGCTCTGCTGCTGTCATGCTGTGTGCACTATCCTTGGCTGGCTGCCCTGGTCTCTCATTGGGGGTGGAGTAATGCTGTTTTGGGGCTTTTCCAGATAAAAGAAGCTGAATCAGTGCTGGGCTGTGAGGACACACAGAGTAGGCTGGACAGAAGAGAAGATTGCTGGTCTCCTGGGCAGGGAGAGGGACTTCTGTGCTGCTGCTGGGATCCAGCCTCTGCGCCTGGCACACACTGACAACCTGCTGGTATGTACTCTGCCTATACTTCACACTTTCTGCTATTTACTGTGAGTACTGCTTGGACCTTGAAGAATGGGACATACCCCAAAATACTTGTCCTGAAAAATTGTATGTTAGTGCAAATAAAAAAAAGTATCACAGACAATACTCAATTTTCTCTGCTATTTACTGTAAAAGTATTTTACCCTTCAGGTCACAGTATTAACATTTTAAAGGAGAGATGCTATTTACTGCATTTTTTTAATATTATGTATTTGCATTGTTGACAGCCACAGTTATTTAATAAGGCAAATAGCAGTTTGTAGTGTTGCAATCAATAGCACCCAAGATTGCATCTTTCAGCAGTCAGACTCCAGGAAACTGAAATTTGGTAGTTTGCTGGAGTTTTTTTCCTATTGCCTAACTAAGATATTTAGTTTGCAATGGATATTGCCGTGATCAAGCAATACTAACCTCTATAATGCTATTTGGGGAATGAGGTTACCTCAATTCAGCCATAACCTTCCCTTTTTATGAAAATGCATGTAGTTGTGTCTTTTATTTTGTTGAATAATGTTTTAAAAGAATGCTAATTTCTTTGGATTCAGTAACTAGAACTGTGGAACCCTATCATTAGTGCTAATATCTGCTGTTCATATTTTCCCAGGTGCACTTTTATATCTGGGGGCATTTACACATGTGGTACCCTCTAGTGTCAAACATCGGTATTACAATGCTGTGGGTCTTGGTACTGCTGTCCTGTGGGGTTCCTGCTGCTTTGATTCCATCACCTGTTTCCCGGTGCCCCTCTCGCTGTGATCCATCCTCCTGCCCGCCATCGCCTACGAACTGCCCGTCCGGAGAGACAACGCTGCGTTGTGGCTGCTGTACTGTATGTGCTGCTGATGAGGGTGATAGATGTGGAGAAGGACCTGCAGATCCTACTTGTGCCTCCACACTACGCTGTATGAAGAATGGGCTTTTAGGGAGCCCCAGGACTTGCCAGTGTCCATCTCCCCAGCCTGTGTGTGGGAGCGATGGAAATACTTATAGCAGCCTATGCAAGCTGCAAGCAGAGAGTAAAGCTGTACAGAATCAGGGATCTGCAGCCATCATCCCAATTCAGAGAGGAGATTGCCAGCTAGGTAAGAACAAGGGTAGCTGGGGACTGAAATATACAGTTATAAATGTAGAGCAATCCTGATCCCCATTATTAATCCTAACAATTGTGATTTTGTTTTAGAGGTATTTAAAAAGGATGTGCAAAGCGTAGTAACCTATTTCAACTGTTCATCAGTTTGGAGTAAATTTGCAAACATTACTATGCTCTGCATATTGCATTTTGCGGGATAAACATTTTATGTTTCTTCTATGGCTATGATTATATTCTATATAGTTTAGCTGTTGTCTCTGTTAAATAGGTATATTGGTTGGTTGATAAATTAATTAATTATATTGGTTATTAAAGACAGGTAAAAACTGTACCTGGAAGTAACTTTCTTGATCCAGCCTTGCCAATTTATGCAGCACATTATATATTATACACTTACATCAGTACCTGCCCGCGAGAAGCTTACTATCTAAGGTCCCTATCTCACATTCATACATAATCTAGGACCATTTTAGACAAGAACCAAGTAACCTTCCAGCGTGTCTTTAGAGTATGTGAGGATCTCACGCATGTAAAGGGAAAACACACAAACTCCATGCAGATAGTGTCCTGACTGGGATTTAAACTGGGGACCCTAGTGCTGCAAGGCAGAGAGGTGCTAACCCCTTAACCATTGGTCTCCAAACTGGGGCCCTTTGCTTGCTTTTATCCAGCCCTTTGGGCACTATTTCATCCATTGATGCCAACAATGGGGCATTATTCCCCTCATTGGCACCAACAATTTCTTCCAGTGACACTAAGGATAGGGCACAATTTCTCCCAATGACAGTAACAATAGGGCCCAAAGATGTGGGCCCAATTCCTCCCAGTGGCACCAGCAATGGGGTACAATTCCTCCCACTGACACCAAAGAGGGGGCTTTGTTTTTTCCCACTGACGTCAGGACCTTTTCCACTCCCATTGGCCACACTCTGCCCTCCCCCCCTCCAAAGTCTGAAGGACTGAAAACTGTCTCTTTGTTTAGAAAGTTTGGAGACCCTATGCACTAGACTACTATGCTGCCCAGTGACATTTTTGTTGACATTATAATGGCTACAGCCATGAAATCAAGTCAAAATTATGATAACTTAATTCGAACAAGAGACTTGGCGTCATCCTCCAATCGAAGAGAGCAGTCAAGGCAGTTCACATTTCTTCAGTTCCCCAGTGTGTCATTTTCATATTTTTTTTTTTTGGTCCAGCTTAACCTCACCTGCATGACTATATAGCAGCAGGCACCCACAGGTGTCTACACACACCATAACCCCCTCAAAAATTGCACCTGCTAACTTCATCTAAGTTAGTGCTTGGCCCTACATCTTTGTCTCTCTATGGCGCAACCATGAGATGAACAGCTTTAAGTGACCAATAGGTAATACAAGAAGGGGTATGGCCTGGCATGGCATTAAGAAGTCAAAATTTGCAGATCATTGCACCTAAGGTTTAGAGAATGTTCAGAGGATCCAAAAATTGTATGACAGATCATCCGACTTTTTTCGCTTACTAATTGCAAATAGAAATTGAATAGGTTATTAAAGTCACAAAAATTCTCATACGACAGAAAAAAAAATCGGAAGTGATGTTATGTGGTGTATTTCTATTGTATTTTCGGGCGACAACTGTACTGATTAAACGAAAATCTGACAATCTGGTATTGTGCAAGGACATTTTTCGTGCTTGTCTGATCAAATAATATGGAATGAACTGTCGTGATCGGCTCTCGAAAGCTCTCCGATTATAGTACGATCGCATCGAAGGTGGTATATTTCGTCCCATTTTTGGATCGTGTGTACGGCCATTGGGCTGTGTTCAATAGACAAGCGGGGCACTATAATTTTCTACTGGGCCAGTTCACACCTGTGCGCTGCACTGTTGTGTCTTGGTAAAAATAGTACAGGTGTAGTTTTGTAGAGCATCAACATGCTCTTTTATCCCCATAGACCTCAATGGCGGAGCATAACAAACACTTGTAACATGCATTTTCTTGTGCTCATAACAACCCCCAGCCCCCAAGAAACCTCTACTTTATTTAAGACTTTTGTTGGACAAACAAAAAATTCAGGATGCTTGAAAACACACTAAAACACATGTAAACTCATATTGCAGACAATGCAGACACAAGGGTATGAACCTATCCAGACCAGCAGGAACTGTATTTGGGCATCACTGTGCATTTGATATTACATGTGGCAAACAGTGTAATAGGTTGCATAGTAGTACAGTTACACTTTAACTGAATCATCATCGCCAATATGTAAAGCAACCCCATCATGTCCAAGGAAGTCCATTCTCATATGGAGGGTGCTACACATTTTGCATAACCTTTCCTTGTCTTTTTGCAGCAGTTATGGTCTTTTATTAGGAAACCCTCTTTAATAATAAGTGTTATTTATTATATTTAAATATTTAACTGCAAAACTAGACAGAAGAAATGGAGGTAGTGCTGAAATCACAATTTCTTCTTACACTTTTTTGGCTAATGATACATTTGGTAAATAGTGGTTATGATTCATTACATTATTATGTTGTGCCCAATGAGGAATGTTCATATTTTACTTGTTGCTTTGTTGGAACCATGGAAAGCTGTGTCCATGTGAACTTTCCATATTGAATTATGAATAGCCGCAGACAGGAAATCAAGCCAATGAACACAGTCTGGACACTTCACAGACCTAGGAGAACAAGCTAGATAATTAATGTTTAGAACGTTGTCATTTACTGTCATTACTTACAAAATCACATTTATCAGAGAGATGGGGAATGTCAAAGTGTATGAAAGACAAAAAAAAACACATTCAATACATCTCTGCAATATATGCATATTTCTCCATGTTTTGTCCCTGAAAAAAAAAAACACCTGTTGATCCTGCTAGAAATCCAGAGCACTCCTAACCAGGGATGAGCCCTAGTTGAGTCTGAACTCAGGCCAAATCACATTCTACAGATCCAGGTGTCACATGTTCGAAACCTTTGCCGGCCCAATAAGTTGGTCAATATAATTGATTAATTTCCCATGTGCCCATATTAGGTCAGTGGTGCCACAAGCATCCCTGCCTCTTCTGTGCATGTAAATGTCCCAGCTGCAGATAACTGGGCTGGCGGGGATGCAATCATGTGACCTTTTCTTTTGAGTTCTGCTGACAACTATGCCTCTGCTGCATTGAAATCCCAAACAGAGTTGTCAGCTTTGCCTGAATTATGTCCTTATGACTACAGTCCACCTTCTCCTTGTGTTACAGAGTTGTGGTGAGGAGAGGTGTTACTTATTCCAGAAGAGAGAACTGGGCAAGACTGATAATGCTCCTTGGGATGTCAGCATATGCACTGTGTTGTCAGCTCAAACAGGTAGTAATTGGAACTTCAACCACACATTTTAGGGACAGGTTTTTATTGCTGTCTGTATCCCCATTTGGGAAGAGTTAGGTTGGCCATACATGGTTCAAATCTCAGGGGGGTTCAGCAGGAACCAGCCGAGATTTGAACCGTTAATGGGCAGGCTGAATGTACCAAGTTGATCGACTGATCAACTTGGGCCTGCCCGATTGTCTTGCGGTTATTGCTATTGGCTGCCATAGCCGCTAGCAATAATCACTGTCTTCTTCTGCCCAGGATAGCTTCCCCTGCTCTCCCATTGGGAGAAGACAGTTACCTGGCAGGAGGTATTCCCACATCAACACTGTCTGAGGTTATCAACAGGAATAAAAACTTGATATAGGTTGTGACTATTAATTATATTAAAGAAGATATTAAAAATGTTTTTACCTATTGCTGTCGTTATACTTCCTCAAGCTTTTCCCCCACTGTGAAATGTTCAGATTTTGCATTTTGTCTTGGACAGTTTATATACAGCTGTTTTCAGTTACCTTCATCTGTCTTCAAAATGTTCACACGATGTTCCATGTGTCTACAAAGCAACAACCAAAACCTATGTTTATCCCAGTGGACACAACATTAAAAGATACTAAAGAGTCAGTCCATCCAAAAGTGATAGTTAAGTTATTAGTGGAACCTAGTGGGTTGAGTCAGCCCTTAGCTTTTATATTTCTTGGACAGCCCAACAGTTAGATCTCCCAGCCATAATTCCTTTCTGTATTCTGGATATTCTTGTTCAACTTTGCATGTTCTGCACCCCGTATTCCCTCTAATATAAAATTAATACATAATCTAACAAGTAGAGCAGGAATGCCTCATAATGGCCACAGGAGGTCTTCAACGGGGTATGAAAAAATGTCATGTAGTTTAACTCTCCCACATATACCCTAAACTGAAATATTCTTTTGGGTGGATTGACCTTTTTAGCATATAAGGGGACATCACAGGTAAAACATTCTCTTTACGTGGTTGATTATTTTGTTTCCCTCCTCTACAGTATAACAATGTCATCCTACTTTTGCTTTTACTATCAGTGAATACTACCTCCTTTTTATTTGTGTATAGTATTCATTTATATAGCATTTGTTCACCTTTGTTCTTGTTACAGGTCAGGCGGATCCAGACAGTCCTCGCTATAAGTATAACTTTATCGCTGATGTGGTGGAGAAGATTGCGCCAGCTGTTGTGCATATTGAGTTGTATCGAATGTAAATGTCAGCCATGTCATGTTATACAACATAGTTCAAGTGGGGTTGTACTAACCATTGTCATACAGGATGCATCAATTTTAGTAACCATATGGAAAAAGTTAACCTAACAATGCATATGTAGTGTGTAAATAATGTTTGGTATGTACAGTGCATGCTTTTGTGTGTGTTTATAATTTTATTTTTAGAGCTATTCATCCTGTGAAACTGCATGTACATCCATTCTGTGTAGATGAGGGCAAAATTGAAAGTTATTAGGCTTCTTTTCTCCAGGTTGTGTCTTATTTATTCACACAAAATAGTGTGAATCGGGAAACTACTGCATTACAGTCACTAGATGGAGCTGATGATCATAAGAAATAAATACTTATTTATTATGATTGTCCACTCCAACTATCAATGACAATACAGCATTTTCTCGAACCACTCTGTTTATTGAATAAATAATATTCATCCTGGAGGGAAAATAGCCTAATAACTTTTGATTTTGCCCCAGTCACACAGAAGGAATGTACACAGGACAAAAAGCTCTGCAAAATTTTTATAAATGCACCCCATATTTCCATCATTATGATATATCATATGCAAAGTTTCTTCTATATGCAATTATTGCATTTATTGCTAACCTCTAAGCCCTTGTACACACGGTCGGAGATTCCGACGGAATGTGTCCGATCGGACCGTTTTGTCGGATATTCCGACTGTGTGTGGTCTACATCGGACTGTTTCCGTCGGACTATCCGACGGACCAAGTTTTCCAACTTGTTGGAAACATTTTCCGACAAAATGCTCTGATCGGACATACTCCAATCATGTGTAGAGAATTCCAATCGGACAAAGAGCCACGCATGCTCAGATCAAATTCCTACACCAAAGCTATTGGCTACTAGCATGAACGTAGTCCCGTCGTAACGAAATAACGTAATCACGACGGATTTTCCGACAACTTTGTCTGACCATGTGTATGCAACAGTTTCCGACAAAATCCATCGGACAAAATCCGTTGGATTTGGTTGTCGGAATCTCCAACCGTGTGTACAAGGGCTAATAGTTTTTTAAAATTACATTGGTTTATAGATAGTGGTACTTTTACCTTAAGACCTTTCACACTGTGCTGCCAACGGCATCAGCGGTAAAGCGGCGCTAATTTTAGCACCGCTGTACAATAGTTTTAGCGGCGCTATTTGGTTTTAACCCCTGCTAGTGGCTGAAAAGGGGTTAAATGCGCCCGCAAAATGCCGCCGCAGCGGAGTTTTGCTGGCGGTATGACAGCGCTGCCCCATTAATTTCAATGGGAGGGATCGGTGGAGGAGCGGTGAGTTCACTGCTCCCTTCACCACTCCAAAGAAGCTTCTGGCAGGACTTTTTCTGACACCCTGCCAGCACAACACTCCAGTGTGAAAGCCCTCGGGTGTTCACAATGGAGTAAATGGAGCTGCTGTTTTAGGGCGGTTTGCAGGTATTCAAAAATATTGGATCCGAATCTGTTCTCAATATACACATTACAGTACCAATTACAGGTGCTATTTTTAACGCTACAGAGCCTGCAAAACACCCCAGTGTGAAAGGTGTCTAAGTATTACTTCTACTGTCAGTTATTTTTAATTTACAGGATAACATGTAAAGCAAATAATAAAAATTAAAAAGGCATAATAGTGTAAACTTTAAAAATCACTGTAGGAAAAGAGGCTACTGAGGAAAGCTGTACAGTAAGTCCCCTATTTACGAAGAAGTTCCATTTCGGGAGCTTGTTCATAAGTCCAAGAAAGATCAGTGTTTGCAGACCAAGGTTGTTAGCGCTGATCAGTTGGTTTGAATGAAAAACTGTGCAAACACATGTTCGCATCTTTGAAAGTTCTCAATTCGAAAAAAGGTTCGCATGTAAGGGACTTACTGTACAGTATACTGTTTGTATTTGGTAGATAGGTTAAATAATTATACACACTTTAAGGGGCACTTATGAGAAACAAGGGTAGTGAAAAAGATTTGTTTTTAAGTGGTACAAAATATCAAAATGAATTGAAGAACACTGTTACACATGACAAAGAACAATGTTCCCATAGCAGTCAGTCTAAAATATTTTTTCCTTGTTCTGGCTGTCCTATTTTAAAGGCAACTAAACTCTGGTTGGTTGTTTCACTTATTTGCTCTTTACAGTTGCATACATATTAAGCTAAGCCCTTTGCCACAACTCAAAATTTCTATAGTATACTCTGTATGTATCAGCTGTAAACCTGAGGGTCTTGGTCTGCCAAGTTCAAGATTGGATGCAGATTAGGCAAATTCCCTCTGGCACCTGCTCTTGGCCCTCAAGTTATGATCACTTGGTTAGTGTATTTGATGGGCTTTTATTTTAAACATGATAAAATGTAAAAAATTCCTGGCATATAGAATCGTGGGAGCAGATCGGACAAATTTCCAACAGAGCAGATTATTTGATTAGGTGTTCGTCTCTATTGGCCATAATTGAATGCAGTCTTTCTCAATTTTTTTGAACATGGAGAAACCCTTGAAAAAATGTTCAGGTCTCAGAGAACCCCTTCTAAAAATGACTTTATTTACAGCTCATGGTACAATAGCATAAACAGTAAGCTGACATATAAGAATTAAAAAAGCAATAAGAAATGTGGCATAGTTCATTTATTTGGCAACCACTTTATTTGACAAATATATTTTCAGTAGTAATAAAATCAAATAAACAGTTTGTTGGCCAGAAAAGAAATTCAGAAAATTGTTTTCTTTCCTTGCTGGTCATTGGAAATGTCACCCTTACATTGGTGTTCATTAGAGAACAGGCCCTGTAGGTTGGTGGGAGAAACACTGCCTTACATTGCTGGTCACTAGGAGGAGGGCTCTTTTAAACTAATGGTCAGTGAAAGAAGGGCCTCATTACAACCCATTTTGGAAGAATGCTCCTTGAATTGGTGGTCAGTTGAAAGAATGCTCCCTTCCAAAAAAAAGCAGTAGTGTCAGTGGTTCTGTTCTGAAAGGCAGAAACTCTGGAGGAACCCTAGAGTTTCACAGAACCTTGGTTGAGAAGAGCTTTTGTAATATATTACTTGTGTATTATGGTGTGATCTCATCTTCTTACAACCAATTCTTGTGTCCAGGTTCAATTTCTTTGGAAAGCGTGAAGTCCCCTCAGCCAGCGGATCAGGTTTCATTGTCTCAGAAGATGGATTGATTCTTACCAATGCCCACGTGGTGACAAACAAGCAAAGGCTGAAAGTGGAGAGGAGTGATGGGTCCACATATGATGCCAAAATAATAGATGTAGATGAAAAAGCTGATATTGCCCTCATTAAAATCAAGCCAAAGGTATTGCACATCTTTTGTACTCTTCTGCACTGTTAACTTTGAACCTACCTTCACCCAGGATCATAAATTCAGTGTCATTTGGTATCTGACACACCAGATCTCATCTCTATGCAAAGGAAATTCAGTGCAAACATTTATGGCTATGATAGTTTGCAAATCTGTTACAACTGTCAGGTATCCAATCTGCAGAATTTAATTATTACTAAATAAGTCCATGGTAAATATGAGAAGTACTCAGTAAATACACCTAATATAAGCCTGTATCTTTGCTTAGTCTTTGATGATAAAGCTTTCTGTTGTCAGATTCACTGGTGAATATGTGAATGTTGCACATACTTAGGTTGCATTGGGTTTTTGAGCATTTTTTCTGGCGTTTTATCGAGTATTTGTATGTGCTTTTTTGAGAGTTTGTGTACAGCTTTTTTGATCTTTGGTGGTTTTAAATTTGTCAATAGAGAAAAAGATCATCTGCTCCATTATTTGTTGCTATATTTTTAACCTTTTTCATACACTTTTATTTATTATTTATTCATTAATTATTTGACTTTTTTTTTCTAAGAGGTTAAGAATTAGGTTTTAAAGGTTAGGGGTTTATTTATTTTATTGTTTATTTATTTTAAGGGTTAGAGGTTAATATTAGTGTTAAGGGTTTGGGTTGGTTGTTTTTTTGTTGTTATTATTTATTTATTTAATTATTTATTATTATATCTTTTCATTTAATGCATTTGAGCAGAAAAAGGCTCAAAAATGCACAACAAACACAATAAAATACTCAAAATGCTTGAAGCAAGCATTTCCATGCATTTCTGTGAAACAAAAACGCTTAAAAATTATACCAATCTGCCTTATTCAAGCTACAAAAAAAGCTGCAGAACTTTTTTGAGCTTCAGGCGACTTGTAGTGGAGATGTGAACCAACTGCATAGAGAATAATTGATTTCTTTTTTCTCCTCCAGCGTTTGAGCGTTGGAGCTTTGTGCCAAAATGCTGAGGTGTAAATGGGTCCTAAAGCCGCGTACACACGGGCGGACTGTCTGTCCAACTTAGTCCGCTGAAACACATTTCAGCGGACAGTCCGCTCGTGTGTGGGCTTCAGCGGACTTTTTCAGCGGACAGTCTGGCGGACTAAGTCTTTCGGAATTTCCGTAATATTGTCCGTCCAACTTTGGTTTCAGCGGACAGTCCGCTCGTGAGTAGGCAAGTTGGACGGACTAAGTATGGCGCATGCTCTGAAAGGATTTACACGGCCGAAGGTTGCATTGCAGTGTATTGGATGTCGTATTTCTAGTCCCGTCGTACGTGCTGTACACGTCATCGCGCAAGCTTTCAACGGACTGTCTGTTCATCGTGTGTGGTCAAGTCCGTTCATTCAAAAGTAGGACGGACTGTCTGTCGGATTGTCTGACGGACTTAGTTGGCCAGACAGTCCGCCCGTGTGTACGCGGCTTTAGGCTCCATTCTATGCATGTTGCTTTTGAGTGTTTCTGCAGTGCTTTTTTGCGGTGCTTACCATGTTTTTGACACTCGTTTTTACCATGATTTTATTGCGATTTTGCTGCGATTTGCGTTTTTACACGGTATATAGCTGGTTGCTAAGGAGGGGTCTGGGAAGCCAGTCATCATTTCCTTAACAACCGATGAGTCATCAGCTGTCAGCAGGTTTCCCCGCAGTATGTTAAAAAAAAATTGCAGGCTAGAAAAAAATTGTGGAAAAAAAACAGCGTGGGGTCCCCCCAGGTCCATATATGGCCCTTGGGTCTAGTATGAATTCGAGGGGGGGGGACCTCCCACGCAAAAATGTAAAAAAAAAAATGACATAAGGTTCACCCAAAATCCACACCAGACCCTTATCCAAGCATGCAGCCCGGCAGGTCAGGAAAGGGTGGGAACGAGTGAGCCCCCCCCCCCCCGAACCATACCAGGCCTCATGCCCTCAACATAGGGGGGTGGGTGCTTTGGGGCAGAGGAGCTCTACACCCCCCACCCAAAATCACCTTGACTCCATGTTGATGGGGACAGGGGCTTCTTCCTGACAACCCTGTCCGGTGGTTTTGGGGGCTGCGGGCGGTGGGCTTATCGGAATGTGGAACCCCCTTTTAACAAGGAGGCCCCAGTTACTGGCCTCCTCCCCATGTGAATGAGTATGGGATACATTATACCCCTACTCATTCACCAAAAAAAAGTGTAGTGTGGAAAAATACAGTTGACAGTTTTTGACAAGTCTTTTATTAAAAATATATTCTTCCCCACTTCTTCCTCCGGTCTTCCTCCATCTTCTCCCGCATCTTCCTCCTCCGGGCTTTGCTTTCTCTCACTGCTTCTTCTTCCGCTCTTCTTCTTTCTCCTGTCTTCTTTGTCCAGTGTTGTTCTTCCTCTGTCGCCGCCGACCCTCCTCCGATGCTGCGTCCTACTGACAACCCTCCGCTGATGCTGCATTCCGCTGATCTATCCACACCGATGTCAAGCATGTCTTAGATAACAATGGGGGAGTGGCCATTGGATGACATCATCTGGAGGCCCAGCCCCCTGTGATGTCCCCGCCCGGAGCATGATGGGTCTGTGACATCACAAGGAGGCTGGGCCTCTGGATGACATCATAAGATGACCATGCCTCCATCGTTAACTAAGACGTGCTTGACATCGGCGCAGACAGACACAGCACTGGAGGAGGGTCATTTGTCGGAGTGGGACGCAGCATCGGAGGTGGGTCGGTGGTGGCAGAGGAAGTACAACACTGGGCAAAGACAGGAGAAATAAGAAGAGAAGGAGAAGCCTGGAGGAGGAAGATGCGTGAGAAGATGCAGGAAGACCGGAGGAAGAAGCGGGGAAGAAGATATTTTTAATAAAAGACTTGTCAAAAACTGTCTACTGTATTTTTTCACACCACGCTACTTTTTTTTTGGTGAATGGGTAGGGGTACACTGTACTCCATACCCATTCACATGGGGGGGCCGGGATCTGGGGGCCCCCTTGTTAAAGGAGGCTTTCAGATTCCGATAGGCCCCCCCACCCGCAGACCCCAACAACTACCGGCCAGGGTTCTTGCATGGTTCAGAAGGGTGGGGGGTTGTCCCCTCCCTTTCCTGACCTGCCGGGCTGCATGCTTGGATAAGGGTCTGGTATGGATTTTGGGGGGCTCTAGGCCATTTTTAAAATCCATACTAGACCCTAAGGCCTGGTATGGACCTGGGGGGGGGCCCAATGCTGTTTTTTTCCACGTTTTTCTTTAGCCGGCAACTCTTATTTTTTACATTCAGCGGGGAAGCTGGGAAAAGCTTCAGTTGTTAAGGACGCAGTGGCCAGCTTCCCGGCCCCCTCCTTAACAACCAGTTGTATACAGTGAATGTATAGCTAAAAAAAAAAAACGCAAATCACGGCAAAATCGGTGTAAAAACATGATACTTGCGTTTTGGATGCGGGTCCATTGAAGTCTAATACATGCAAAACACTGCATTTTGCAGAATGAAAAGTCCCAGACCCTTTCCAAAAATGAAGAGGCACAAAAAATACATTGATGTGAAAATTTCCCTGCATTTCTACAAAACGCATAAAAAAAAACGCATTAGTGTGAATCGAGCCTTAACGTTGCATGCTTTGACTGGTCTGAACAGCAGTAAAACCTTGCTCCTGCTCACAGAAAGCAGATGTTTTCAATACATGACTGATGCTGGCTATATTAAAGACTTGACTTAGTAGAGTTGAATGTCCTGCAGCAAAGGTGGGTTTGATTGTTTTTCTGATTTCAGCAGATTAAAGTGACTCTGCCATTACAAAAGTATGGTAGCTTGTATTGCTGGCCTTCTTTTGAAAATGCTAGTTGTCTGGCTTTGAGCAGTGTGTTTAAACAGCTATGAAGAGAGTGAGGTATGCTTTTGTAGACTTAATGGAAAGCTGTATATATATATATATATATATATATATATATATATATATATATATATATATATATGTATATATATGTATATATATATCTATATATATAGATATATATATATATATATAATATTTAGCAGAGAATCTAGAGAATAAAATGGCGATTGTTGCAATATTTTATGTCACACGGTATTTGTACAGCGGTGTTTTAAACGCAAGTTTTTGGGAAAAGGGACACTTTCATGAATTTAAAAAAATTCAACAGTAAAGTTAGCCCAATTTTTTTTGTACAATGTGAAAGATGATGTTATGCCGAGTATATAGATACCAAACATGGCACGTTTTATAATTGCACGCACTCGTGGAATGGCGACAAACTACGGTACCTAAAAATCTCCATAGGCAACGTTTTAAATTTGTTTACGGTTACCAGGTTAGAGTTACAGAGGAGGTCTAGTGCTATAATTATTGCTCCCAATCTGACGATCACGGCGATACCTCACGTGTGTGATTTGAACACCGTTTACATATGCGGGCGAGACTTCCGTATGCGTTTTTTTTGCTGCGTGAGCTTGCGGGGATGTGTACGCTTTAAAAAAAAATCTTATTTATTTTATTTATTTTTATATTATTAAAATATGTTTTAAAAAAATAAATAAAAAATTGATCCTTTTTATTGCTGTCACAAGGAATGTAAACATCCCTTGTGACAGTAATAGGTGGTGACAGGCACTCTTTATGGAGGAACAGGGGTCCAATACCTCCTTTGCACTTCAAAGTATTTAGATCACCGAAAATGGTGATTCTGAATGCTGTGCATTTTTTTAAATCCAGCAGCATTGGCAGCCGAGTAAACTGGAAGTGACGTTGCTTCCGTGATTACATTCAGGAGACTGGAAAAAAAACATTTACAGCCTCGTTCCAGTCTTTGGCTAGATGCCAAAAGAGCCGGATCGCGGATCGGGTCTCCCGGTGGGACGGGAGGCCCGGTCAGAGCGGCGGGGGGGATTGTTCCCTCCCGCTCCTCCGGGATAACAATCGAGTGGCTTTTAGCCGCATTTGTTGTTATCCCTGGAAAGCCGATCGCCTACTCTAAAAAACTGTACCGGGATGATGCCTGCAGCTGCTGGCATCATCCCGGTATAACCCCCGAATCCGAGGCAGTATATATGTGTACGCTCAGCGCGAAGGGTTTAAAATACAGTAATACGCTGACTCACTGTGCTTTTAATATGCTCAGTTGCTCTCCATTGTTATGCGGATGACAGCCTTAGTGGAATTAAACTCTCCTATCCTTTAAAGCCAAGGAAGCTTCTTCTGTTTGATCTGCAACTGCCATCGTTTTGATGATTTGACAATTTGGTTGAGGACACAAGCAAATGTAAACGTTAGCAATGCCGACATTCCAGGAATTTATCAGTTTTTTTTTTTGAAACCGTTAAATTGATGGGTTCAGTTCTCTTTCATGATTTACTGCTATTCGGGGGGGTCTGGGCTTCAGCAAAATGGTAGCCTCCAGCAAAAAGAAACAGGAGCAATGCTGGAGTCAATTAACAGCACACACTATTTTGGTAATATACTTATTAATATGGAATGTATACTCCTTGTTAAGGAACATTATTTTGTAACAAGTTGTTATAGGTAAAGTTCAGCTTTAAGTAAATGCAACTGGAGTGCAAATTGACCAAAATGCTTTTAAACTGGCTTTGTGGTGGTTTCAAGTGATTTACACCGCTATTTTAATTGGATACAAATTTGATTGGTAGGTGATTTGAAATAAGTGAGTTGAAGGCTAATGGAAAATTGCCTGAATATGCTAAGCACTTTGTGTACTGTTACTGAGTTCACGTGCTACTTTTGCATGGTGTAAGGGACATACTCATTATTAAGTGATACTGAGCTAAAGAAATTGCTTAGATTTGCAGATTGTTCTGTGCTTCAGTAAATACTCCAGTAACACATAATTGTCCCTCTGTAAGCTGAAAAAAAATGTCAGACAGGAGAATTCGTGACAGTCGGTAGACATTAGAGCTCTCTGGAACTAAATGACTGCATAGTCATTTGACTGTGCTGATAACTACATGCTAGTATTTACCAAATTTTTCTGCATTTAACACCTATGGGTCTATGTTTTCTTATTATAGAGAATGGACAAGACAGATATGTAGATAAGAGCCCTGGTCACTACTGCTCTTATGGCTAAGATCCAGTGCTGAAGGGTAGAATAGGTCACCTTCTGTATTGTGCATAGGAAGTATAGATGTGAGTATAGTATTGGATATATGCAGTAAATGAGAAATGTTGAGTACCCCTGTCAAATTACACGTGTTGGTAATTTTCTTACTGAAAAAAAGCTCTGCTGGTAACGCTGAGGATGTATTTCTCCAAATTCCACTATACCATTAGAATACGTCTGCTGAATGTGGAAAATACAATTTAGTTCTCTGATAGTCAGTATTTAGTAAGCTGGTTATGCACTTTACAGTTTTATTATACAATTTTTGTTACAATCTCCTTTCAATTTATACGAAACTCTGTAATGCAAGGGCCTACAAGGAAATTCTACAGTCAGACAGGAATATGTACTGCCGGCTTTACATTTCTGTTGGCAGGCAGCACAGACTCCAAACAACTAACAATAATTCTATTCTAGTAGGAATTCTTTTGACTCCCTCTTTTGCATGCATTAAATATTTGAGATCTTCCAACATTTGAATCAGGGGAATATTAACGCCAATCCAAAACCTATCTTTCACTTCTTGAAGCATTTCAAGGTTGATTTGTGTTTTGGATTATTATCCCTAGGAAATGTATCTTCTCCTTTTTAGGTCCTGTTTCAACACTGATTGTGGGACATAAGCCTCCATGATTTATTGATGCTTAGTAGTTTAAATTCTTCCCAGTGCCTATAGAGTAATAATTGTGCCACTGGGTGCCACACATATGTAGGACATAATAGATCGACCCCTGTTGGCAAAGTTTTCTTTTCTTCTTTCTTCTTTTTTTCCTCCAAATCCACTTTTGGCAATTAAAGCCTGTGTTCAATTTTCCTTTCACCGGGCCACAGCACTTGGCTTTAAAATACCTCTGGCTTATGAAGGCTTTGTATTGCATACTTCATATATCATATTGCTAAATTTGTTACAAGATATACTGCCAGTGAAGTGTCCAAGCATTTTGGTGGAATCATTTCTAAACAAACAAAAAAAAAATATTAAAAACAAACTTATTTAAAAAAATGTGCTTTAAAAATGTGTTGATTGGACAAGACATTGATCAAGGAATTGGTCATGAAGATTTCAAACCTTATACATCTCTATTCATGTTTTGGACATTTAACATCTTTCTTAACGTGATACATGAAATATGATAGATTTAAAGTGTAAGTAAAGCCAAAGCTTTGTTTTTTTTTAGATTTGGAAAGAGTAAGGTTACAAACCCCTGCCGGTTTATTGTTTACCGTCTGTGTACCGTTAGTGAAATTTCCTTTCACTTTATATCCCAGAGAAGGAACAGCAAAAGATGGGAAATCTCCCAAGGAGAGTGGATTCTCCTTCTTAGACAGTTGTCCTTGGAACAAGGAAGACTGGAAGACTTCCCCTTACCTCTTGTTCTGGCAACAACTCTAAAATTGTAAATATTCCCTTGCGTACTTTATTGATGACAGTGGTCACCAGGACAAATAAAGTGATGACTCTTCCCCATGAGGACACAGACAGAGGTTCTAACCTGCCCCACTCTAAAACTAAAAAATACGTTTTGTCTAGAGATACAGTTTGACCAAGTTAGTTACCCAAGTGGCTATAAATGCTCAGGTGAAGCCACTTATGAGTGGTTAAACATCTTCAACACTGCTAGACTAGTCCAGTTAAATGTGACTTATTACTAATATCTATGACAGATGAAATCATTCACAGATGGACATTTTACAGTAAATACCTATTGTAGTCAAATGTAGAATTAAGCTGTTTTAACTAATTGATTCTGAGGCCATCACAGCTAACCTGGAAGCTGTAACCTGTTCTATAAATGGTTTTCCGTTTCACCAAATAGGCAGTAAAAAGAAATGTGGTGTGAATGGGAAAGGGAAAAAATCCTTGATTGGTAAAGTACTTTTAACAAACCTGCAAACTGAGAGATGGCAAGTACTTTTTTTTTAGCTTGGCAGTACTAGTGGCTAATTAAAGGCAAAATTTGATGTATGCTTTAGTGTTGTATGAGGGACAATCATAGACCATGCCAACTAAGCTTTTTGCAGTAGATCCAAATGCAGCAAAGCCCTTAACAATCTTTTATTTGTTACGTCTTGTTAATGTGATCCTTGACAGTTCCTAGTGTTGAGGTTACCATATGGTGGAACAGCGATGTCCATTGACTCAGATCTCAAATTCAGGCATGATTTGGCTCATATTGAGATGGGATAACCATTTAATGTCAATTAAAATATCCTTGTTTGCTTTCTTTGGCAGCCAACTTTGAGACACTTACCCTGACTGTATGCCCACACTCTTTTTTTGATCTGCCTACAACAGGCTGCTGGGGTCAAAGTGAGAGGATCAACCTGTCATAAATAAGCTCTAAAAGCCATCAAGTGAAGCCCCAACATTTTTGTAACATCACCTTACTGGTGGTTCAGAGACCATTTTGGAAGATGATGAGGTCATTACACCAAAAGCTAATTTATAACTTTAGCATTAGCAGTAGCCATCATGACACACTTACTAATACCAGAGACGACTGGAATATATTAATAGGAGTGGCTGACGCTATATTTTCCAACTGTAAAAGGTTTTTTACAAATTTATTGACACTCAGTACCATAATCTTACAACTTGCCATTCAATAAATATTTCAATAAGACAGTATATTCTACTTACCTCAGACCTGACATTTTGATGAAGCAGTCCTGGCCTCATTTATACCACATTTATCAGGACAGTACTTTGGAGGTAGCTAAAGGGTCAGTACTGTGTTTCTAAATTCTTGCTTTAATCCACCACTTTTCGTCATGCACATGTCAGATCTGCTCACAGCAGTCTAGTCTGTGGCCATAAATTACTGCCATAGAACATCAGTATATCCAATTGAAAATGCTAATAAATTCCACAGTTTACATAGTAAATTTAAGATATGTGGCTTCAACTATAAAACACTATCCACATTTCAAAGCATTTCTATTTTACAGGATTAAATCAAGTGGTATCCTTTTAAAGTCAATTTTACCTATAAGGCAGCACTGTAAAATTGATAGGACTCTAAAATCTGACTCAAAACTTTTACCTTTACTCATTTTTACATTATACCTTTTACATTATTTTTCGTTCAGAAAATTTTTATTGTTTTTTTTTTAAACGACATTTAGTTTCTAAAAATAAAATAAAAATTTACGTCCTACCAAAGTACAAAGCATGATGAATTTGCCACTATACAACATGTTATATGCTGTAACAAATACAAGGAGGGAATGGTCTTAAAGAAAAGAAGTAGCTGGACTAAGTGGTTCCCACCGCTGATTTTAGGAAAAGGAATAAGATAAAATACAGCACTGACCCTTTAAAAAGGGAGGGGATAGTAAAGAAAGAAATGTTGGCACACCAAGTCTGGGTCTTCTTCACCCCAGAGGAGAGGTAAATAAAAAAGGGGGAAGAATGAAAAGAAAAGAAAAAAAGTAAGGGGCCTTGTTTTTCTTTGTATTCATCAGTCCATAAAGTCAGGGCAAAAAGTAGGTGGTTAACAAAAAAAAAGAAAAACAAAGTCCATGGTTCCCATACCTTCTGAACCTTTATTTATTTTTTTAATATAGGCATTTTTGAAGTGATGATGAAAATATGCTAAAAGCAAAGGTCTGGTGTCACCAGTGGCACACCTCCACCCCTAAATACAACAAATGCTACAGAAATTCGCCCTGGGACTTTGAGTGAGATGGGCACAGTTTAGCCAATAAACAAAACAGAGGCAAATACAATCTGAAATGTATTCCAGAAGGTGCATGCATACATAATAGCATGAGTGGATGCCAAGCCGGTTGAATCATACTGTACATATGACATAGGTATTCAAAGCACTTACCTCGACTTGTTCATGCCCCGACTTAGTTGGGGTAGGCGGGACACTTTCGTGGGGGTGGGTCAGCCCGACACTTGACCTTTGACCTCTGGGGGACACGCCTGCTGACCTTTGGGGGAGGTCCCTATTCCAATCCCTGAGTCCTAACCTTATTCTTCTAGGGGAAACCCTAACCCCCAACCCCAGCCCCAACCCCAACCCTAGCCCCAACCCTAACCCTATGTCCTAACCCTAAGTCCTAACCCTAACCCCAAATAACCTTTGACATATGCACCTTCTTGAATAAATTTCAGATTGTATTTACCTCTGTTATGTTTATTGGCTAAACTGTACTCACCTCACTCAAAGTCCCAGGGCGAATTTCTGTAGCTTTTGATGAAAATATGCTGGTAATCAATAAATAGATTTTTTTTTTTAATCACTTGCATTGTTTCTTTGAACATGCTAGAAATATGACTATCCCAGGAAGAATCAATTCCCTAGCATAGCCTCCTCCCTGCTTGCATGTCATAGCTCTCTCCTCTTCTGGGAGTGTCTAATTACTCTCTGTGCTGTCCCAGCTCTTTTGCTCCTCCCCTTAGTACATTATCTTTTATGTAGCTTCCAGGGGAGAGATGACAGGGAATACTAAAGAGTAAATTGAGCTCTGAGCCTGCTGGGGCTGCTGATGTTACATCTAAGATAGCAATGCCCAGTAAAGTCTCAGGGCTATAAGGGATGATTGTACAGGTAAATACCATGCTACAAACAAGCTAAATACACATACAATCTTTGTTGAAATTATTGATTTGGCAACGGGGTCTTTTTAGTGACCTGGGGGGGGAGTTATAACCTCTGCTATGTTTTTATTTGGGTCCCTGTCCTTGTTGGCAAGGTCTCCCTCAACTGGGGAAGCAAAGGGAAATTCTGCCCAGTGGGGACACAGACAACAGTAAACCCTGACAGAAAATCTTATTTCCCCCTTTATCCAAAATTTCAGAAAAGGCTTCATGTCACCAAAAGTAATTTGTATTGTGCAGATTGGCCGTGACATTAAAGCCAAATTCCAGGAATAATCTTTATTGCCTACTTACATTGGTTTAGCTTGATATGCATAACTTACACCTGATGGGCCAGCAGGGAAGCTGACAATTACTGTAGTCATTGCTACTACAGTTAAAGCTGCAATCTACTGGATAGAGTGCATTCCAGGCCCTGCTTCGGTTCTGTGTGTGCTGCATCTTCACTGCACTCCACTGACCACAGGGGGCTGCTTGTTTGGCATTGCCAATTTGCCACCATTAATAGAACAAGTTGTATTTTGTTTAATGAATGCAAGCTATTGTCTAGATGAAGTGGAGAGCACGGTTTGGTAATGTTACGATTTCCATCTTGTTCCACCAAAGAATGCTTTGTATTTATTGAAAAAATACAAGGCATTCCATGAATAGTGGTGATGCTGATTGAGCGATCTCTGTGGTCAGTGTGCAGTGGGGAAGATGCTCACACAGAAACCCAGCAGGACTCAGAAGATTGCTGCTATCACTGTAGTATCACAGATAACTACAGTGATTTTCAGCTTCTCCAGCAGTCCATCAGATATGAGATGCATGCTTACATTGATCCCAACTGCACTGGTGTAAGTATGCAATACAGATCATTCCTGGAGTCAAGATTTAAAGGGGAAGTCTTGCCTGAGCTCGTTTGGCTGAGCTACTCCTAAGGGTCACAGGAGTGCATTTCGTTTTGCACTCTTGTGACCCGTTTTCAGCAGAGAGCAGACTGAAATCCACTCTCTGCTGATGTCACTGGAATCAGTCTAGGCACCGCGTCATCACAAAAATGAAGCCTGGATCCGCCAGGTGCCTGCCTCAGCCTCTCAGTGAGCCGCTGAGAGAATAAATGGCCGCTCCCCGCCCCTCCACAGCTCAGCGCTCAAGTGAACGAGGAGGAGCAGAGTGGAGAGCTGCTGATTGATAGTCAGCAGCTCTCCTCTTGAGAACCTGTGAGAACTGAGCCATCAGCGATGTTTGATGGCTCAGTTTTCAGTGTAGAGACGCCGGGGGAAAAAAAAGCTTTGGTCCCATGCTGCATCCACCTAGGTAAGTATAATTGGGGGGGGGGGGCATACTTTTAAAGTGCATAGGACTAATTAAAGGAGAAGTTTGGGGTTTAAAAAACAAGCAAAAAAAATATGAAAATCCATAATCAAATTTATGCTGCAGCATCCTTGTGATGGTGCTGTTTTATGTCAGCTCTAAGACTGAGAACGGTGGGATCACATGACCACTGATTGCTAAGTTCTTGATCTGCAGCAGCAGTGGTGATTCAGTCACTGCTCTCTACTGTACTCTTCCAGCACTCACTGAAGTGCAGGGCAGGGGGTGAGAGGCTGGCTTGTTCCGGCTCATTTGTGTGCTGTAGGGCGGCACAGTGGTGTAGTGGGTAGCACTCTCACCTAGCAGTAAAAGGGGATGCTGGTTCGAATCCCAACCACAAAACTACCTGCCTGAAGTTTGCATGTTCTCCTTGTGCCTGCGCGGTTTTCCTCTGGGTACTCCAGTTTCCTCCCACACTCCAAAGACATGCAGGTAGGTTAATTGGCTTCTGTCCAAAATTGACCCTAGTATATGAATGGGGACCTTAGTTTGTGGGCTCCTTGAGGGTAGGGACTGATGTGAGGGTGCAATGTACAGGGATAGGCACAATTGTAGACACTCACTCAGGTTGGACTGGTGTCTTTATTCAACCTTACTGACTATGTAACTATGGTTGCTGAGACAAAACCAGCTGCCAGTTAAGCAACCTGGTGGATCCCAACAATATTGATCCTTCCAGTGCCTGTAGTGGCTCTGCTACATCAGCTGATAGCAGGCAACAGTCTGCTGTTAGCTGACTGACCTGACTTCCACATATATAGAACGCTAGCCTCCAGCGAGGAACCATTGCTTGTTTTGGCTCTGAAGAAAGGGGTTCTCCCCTGAAATGCGTCAGCCGTTAAGTTGGGGTATTCATCAATCAATTTACCTGACATCAGATCTGGATGTGTCGATGTTTGGTGCGATGGATCCAATTGCATTGATCATGCCTTTTATCAATACTCATTTGTGAGTAGCCATTTTGCTATTTGTTCTGTTCTGAATAAAGCTCTATTTATGGTAATGCACTAGGTCAGTGCACCTTCCTTTTTTGTTTTGTTTTTCCAGTATTTGAATACCCAATATTCTAAGGAGGGCTGCAAGACCCTTTTGACACTACCATCTTAAACTGTCGGTATCACACTTTGTAGACCAGGACACCAGAACGCAGGAGAAGTTGTCTTTTTCTTGTTAGCTGACTCTGGGTCACAGGAGAGCCAAAGTAAGGTCACCCCTGTGACCCACCAGAGAAGTATGGCCACAATAGCTTTGGCTACTTCTCGTTTAATGTCTAGTAAAGGACAGACCTATGGAAACACATAATAATTGCGTGCATTTCCTTAGATTTCCATGATTATACAGTTTATATTTCTAATGCATGCATGGTTTATTCCACATTTGTAAATTACTCTGTTAAGGTTTATAAATAAGTAGATTTATTTCAACATGTGGGGACACAGCTGTGAATGATTCACTTTGACTCATCAGTCTTAGTTAATATCATTCAGCGGATGCGGATCTCAAGCTTTTGCTTGTAAATAAAAACAATTCAAACTGGAGACGTGACTAGACCAGGACACAATATCTGGCTGACGCTCTTCCCAATAAATGCCAAAATCAAAGCGAGCCACCATCGGGGAACCTCCCATGATAATGTTATTGACTTGTCTGGTACTGCAATAAATCAGGGCTAAAACTACAAAGTTCACCACTTCTTGAGGTATAAAATGACAGATCTCTACTCCCATCCAGGTGTCAGCCCTTCTGATGAGATGATCTGTTTGCTGTTTCTAGTATTTCGATGTTTGATTTGCTTGCATGACTCATAGGCAGCTGTTTTTTGGCTGAGAGCAATGGCAGTTCTTGGAGAATGAAGATTGACTGTGTGTCCTGAGCCTTGGCCTTGTGCTATGCACTTTTGCTTATAAGACTAAAGCAAAAATGATGTGGCAAGCAGAGTTATGGGAACAATATGTGTCCTTTTTTAAGGAGATTTGTATTGCCTGGCAACAGTGATGTGTGGAATAACAACACCCTTTTCTAATTATTCTTTCTTTGATCACTAGAGCCTATTCACACTTGTCCATGTTGCTGCATGAAAAAGGCATGCTAAGTAGAAATCCCAGCCTTTCTGTGTGGCTGGTTCACATCTATGAACTGCAGTTTAGTATGAAAGACATGGGTACAAATAATACAATTTCTTGGGGACTTTAAAGGCTAAAGGCCTATACACACCATAAAAAAAAAAATCAGAAGTAAAATTTAGTACGGCGAATGATCGGCCGATTATTTGACTGTTAGTATAGTGCTTTCGACAGTCGATTCCGACTTTTCGGACAACAAAACCTGAAGGTGCATGCTATGCTATTTTTATTAGTAAATGAACACAACATCAGATTTTCATTTAATTACTATAGTTTTCGTCCGGAAAAAAATCATAAGAGCAAGACTATGCATGCTCAGATACAAAAGGATACATTACAAAACAATTTAACACATTACATACACTTCTGAAGTTATATTCTGTCGTATGAGACTTTTTGTACGCTGAGTGTATAAATGGACACACAGAGCAGCGGCTTGGTATTGGGTGCCTCCATAGCTGGCTGCTTGCTGTGGGGTCACTCGGCAGGAGGGAGTGGCCAAGAGCACCTATGAGGGACTCGAGAAGAGGAAGATCTGGGCTGCTCTGTGCAAAACCACTGCACAGAGCAGGTAAGTATAGCATGTTTGTTATTTACAAATCAAAACAAAAAAAACAAGATTTTAATATCACTTTAACAATCATTTGACAAAGCTGCACAGATTTTTAATGTCTACTGGGGGCCCTTGAATGCAAAAGGCTATTTTCTAGAAAAGGTGATGTTCTGCTTCCACAATTTAAGCACTGAAAGTTTGATCTCTATAACAGATTCAGTTGTAGTGGAATAGCTTAACTTACAGTTACATCTCAGTAGCTTGGCAAACAGTAACTCAATTCAAATGACATCTTGCAGATCATAGAGAGCTCTAATCCAAAACTTGTGCAGATCATAACAGATGGACATCAGATAGTTCGTCTAGCTCCAGTAGAGTACAGTACATGTTATGAATGGAGGCTAAAGCATGGAGATGAAAGTTGGGACTAACTGCACAGAGCCTCCCCTAGCTACAGAGGGAGGAAGGGACAATATTATTTAAATGGAAACAAACAGCAATGCATGTGTAACATGAATTCACACACTGATGGTGCTATAGTAGACACTCTTGACATGTTTTGTGGGCATAAAAATTTCCTACCTCCCTGGGGAAACTCCTTCAAGGAATATGTATTTACAGTTCAGACTTCCCCTGGCTTTTTGGTGTCCTAAATGTTCAGCACAAACGTCCTCAGTGGTCAGCTAATCTATTCATTCTGTGTGTATAGTGGTCTCAGATGTTGAGGTATTCCTCACTTGTCAGGTGATTCCATAGGAGGACAAAATTAAACCATATGGGCCCATTTACATGTGTGTATTACCATGTTTACACGATGCACATGGAGCAACGTATATCCAGCCTTAGGCTATGTTGCATGTTCACAATACCTGATTAATATTTAAACAATTGACGTCAGTACATTACAGATAATTAAGTACTTCTTCATTAGGCTGTGTCTGTAAATAAGGACTGCGCACGTACGCAATGCAGGTAAACATTATTACCACATGGTAAGTGCCATCTATAACATAACCATGTTATCTGTCCCCCTAATCCATACGTATCTGTTCTTCATCTTCCAAAAGGGGCTTGGCTTCTTTATACTATGTAGATTCAAATTCAGACATCTCTCTTAAGCAGTACCATTGCTCTTCTTTACATCTACATATAGGACCGAATCCATCCATGCCAATGTTACAACAATGATCACATTGACAATTAACAGCATTGGATCAAGGCCAATTGTATGTTACTATATTCATGAGTAGTTGTGGTTGCCACACATGTTCTAGAGCAGGGGTAGGCAACCTGAGGCCCTCCGGCTGTTGTGGAACGACATTTTCCATGAAGCATTGCACGGCTGGCAGTTACAATTACTCCCAGAGGCATGATGGGAGTTGTAGTTCCGCAACAGCTGGAGGGCCCCAGGTTGCCTACCCCTGTTCTAGAGCAACTGCTTACTATAATACAATGACTTCAGGTTTTTTTTTTTTGGGGGGGGGGGGGTTCTAAACCACCCCTTTAAACAAGACATAAATACGTATTTAGTATGATTGGGCTGTTATAATAAGGGTCTCCTAGACATCTCAGGATATATCCATGGTCTTCATTTTATAATCTCAATGAAGTACAGTATATGAAACTCTTTCCCCTAAATTACGTTCACAGATTCTGCTCACAGGTGAAGGAGGGCTAAAAGCTTGAACATGAACTTTAAAAACATACTAAATAGATAAATTGAAAATATTCTAAAAGTCCATTCTAATAGCTATGTGTTTGTACTGTGGTATCTGTTTGTGTTGTTTTCTTTTGGTGGTGCATTATGATTATTTTTTTCAATATCTTTGGGGGCAAGTGTTAGCTCAAGTTAAGCCTTGTGTCACATATTTTGGTACTCCATTGCATACAGGCATGCATTGCATTTATATGACCTGCATGTGGGTTTTTTTTGTTGCTGGTCTTGGATAATGTGAAATTTTATGATGGAATGGCCCATAAATTCCTTGAGGTGATTGTAGTCATAATGATGCATTTGAAACAACACTACTGTCCATGATAGACATTTTATTTCCATCAACAGTTAAACCAGAACCAAACACAAAAAACTCACCTATGCGCCAACAGTTTGCTGCCCATGAGGCTCCTCACTTGTGTCTGCATTTTCTCCCAGGCTTCTCGATGTATTCCATTTTCAGTCATTTATCTCTTTTGCCAAATAGAATTCCCATTGATAGTTCAACAGTTTTCCTATCCTGAGTATTTTTTAAATCCCTTTAGAAACCAAAACATTCATGACTTCTAGAATGGTCAAGCTTTGAGAAATGATGTCCCACAAGTGTGCCATAATCATCATCTTTGTGTTGCATTTTCTACAGGGGAAGCTGCCTGTGCTGCTATTGGGTCGATCAGAAGATCTCCGCCCTGGTGAGTTTGTCGTGGCCATTGGAAGTCCATTCTCCTTGCAGAATACAGTCACAACAGGTATTGTGAGCACAGCACAACGTGGCGGGAAAGAACTGGGCCTGAGGAACTCTGATATGGAATACATCCAAACTGATGCCATCATAAATGTGAGTACCTCATAGTTATTGCACCTCCTTAGCATTTGCCATAACATGCTAAATATGATTCTGAAAATTATTTTATTCCTTTTTTTGTAATACATGTTAGTGCTTTTATTGTAACCTGACAAATGCGTGGCTCTTCACATTTTCCCTCCTAGCTCAAGGTGAACCAATTCTATATATTCTTATATAGATAGTAGTACATAGTAAGAGGATCCTACACAAACGGTTTGTTTTTGCTTTCTTACACTTTTGCATACCCACTAGCTGTGGTGCCCTCTGGCCAACCTCTCTACATCTGGAACTCACATGACAATTATATGTTCAGTCTCAGCCCATTTTATTTCTGCTACATCTCATTATTTATTTCCCCATTTAGTACAGCTTGTGTCCCTAACAGGCATTGCCACCAGCACCAATGCCATTACTTCTGTAACCTTACCAACTCAAAAAGCTTTTCAACTTCTGTGACCTTACCAACTCCAAAAGCAGTTCAAGAGGTGACAGCACCAAAGAACAGTCTGACAATTTAGGTTTATAGTTTTGGTGCTACCCAGTCTGGACATCAGTGCAAACCTGAAGATGGTGTAGTGGCTGTAAAGAGGAGTCACAAAACTAGATAGCACGTAACATGCATCCTTCTTTCTCTGAAGGCAGCTCGCCTGTAGACTGTATAATGCATTTGAAATAAGACTGCTGACCTTAAAAACAGAAAAGGAAGCATAATATTACAATCCAATGCATATATTGATTAGCAGAAGATCAAACTTGTAAAAAACTCATACTGGCGAGTGCCTAAAACCACTGAGGCTACTTGGCTGCAGTGCTCTATTTGGAACCCAATGTTTTCTAAAGTCTAATAATGGCAACTTTGTAAAACAAAAATTCTGGGCGGTTTAAAATATGGTGTTAAGCTATCATAATATCAGATGGCTGGTGATAAGGCAGAATTAGTCTAAGTGTTGACAGTCGTGCTCCTCTATATAAAGCACTTTTAAGTTAGCATCTGAAAAACATATCTATCTGTCTGATTCTGAATGCTGTAAAAGAAAAGTAGGTAACTGGGACAGCACTAACTTTTGTTTGTTTCTTTCAGTATGGAAACTCAGGAGGACCTCTTGTAAACCTGGTAAGAGCTCATGTCCTTTCTTGCCTGCAGGTACTGGTTCTATGTGTAGAGTCATGATGTGCTGTCAGAACACGTTGACTGATAGAGCCTGGCAGGAGGTTAGCTGTACTGACATTACATTACTATGACTCAGACCTGTGGTTGGCAAAACTTTTAGAGGGTGGTGGTGCAACTGACTGACTAACCCTTGAAACACATGTAAAAGCTCAATAGATCTAAACGTTGATGTTTAGTCACTGGGGAAAATTTAAAGTTTCCAGCCCACTGACATGGCGATAATTTTAAAAGTAAATCCGGACAGGAAATCTTAATACGTTGGAAGTGTTGAACTTTTTTAGTGGGAGGCAGAAAAAAAAAGATTAATGGAGTAAAATGATTACCTCTGATGGGATGACAAACTTAAACAAACATTGCAAGCCTTGTGTTTCCCCACAACCTCCATCTGTATTTTCCTTCTATGTGCTTCTACCTTTATTCCTGCTATAAAGCTGTTTTTCTTAGGAGTGTTCCTATCTGTTTCAGAATTCCCTTTATGGACCCTGTGGTCACATCTTATGTCTTATATCTGCATTCTTCTTCCCTTAATTTATGCTTTCTTTTCTGTCTTTCTTTTGACTGTGCCTCATTTGATTTTCATGATGTGGCACCCTTCTAGCGTAGGATGCTAGGCAAATTTAGTTTTTGGTTCCTGCTCCCCCCTGCTTCTGGAAGAATTTTCCGGAAAATTTGTCTGGGAGAGGCAAATGACCAGCCGGAATATTTACTATGCATCTGACAATTCCTGGAGGTGAGTGTCCAGAAGGTAACTAGCAAGGTAATAAATGGTCTGGATGGAGAGCTAAGACCTTGAGTATTTGTCTGAGGAGCAGACTGTGGGACTTCAGCATAAGGAATTGAGTCTGGAGAAGGATTGTCTCCCTCATTGGACTGTGTCCAGAGGAAGCTGGAAGGTGTGCATCTGTCCTAGGGACTTGTGACTGTATGCTTTTGGGATGAAAGTACCAGAGGTAGCTGTCGACTGAGACAGCTCGAATATGGTCTCAGAATACTGTCTGGTTCCCCTGTCCTTGACAGAATCCTGGAGTAGGAGTCTAGAGTATAGTATCCTCTTGTTACAGCATATGGGAGTATCCCATTCCTTCCCTTTTATTTATGTTTTTTTTGATGCTTTGGTGTTGCTTCGATGATGCTTCAGTGGTGCTTGGTTGGCGCTTCGATGATGTTTCGGTGGTGCTTCAAACAAGCTTTATCATAGACTTCTATGGAGGCTTTGAAGACCCTTTGAAGCACCAATAAATAGACATGGGGTATCATTTTTGAAGCGTAGCTGAAGCAAAAGCAAGGTGTAAATAGGACTGTAAGCTAACCATTTTATTTAGTGACGGGGCTTTGACTGGTGTTCAGAAAGCTTTAACAAAATGTGTTCCAAGTCCTATTTTTCGGGCTCATTTACCCTTGCTTCGGCTTCAACACACCTTTAAGCACATACCTCTTCAACATGCTTTTTCAATGCATTTTTGATGTTTCTGTGATGCTTTCGGTAGTGCTTCCATGATGCTTCGGAGGTGCTTCAACAGGCTTTGTCATTCTATGGAAGTTTTAAAGACGTTTTGAAGCACCACTAAATTTACATGGGGTATAATTTTTGAAGTGAAGCAAAAGCAAAGTGTGAACAGGACTGAAAGATAACCATTTTATTTAGTGACAGGAGCTTTGACTGGCTTTGGAGAGCTTTAAAAAAGCCTGTCCGAAGCTTTGTTTTGAAGCAAGTGTAAACTAGCCCTAATGAAGCTTTGCAGATGCCCTGTGTGTGTTAATATCTCATACATTCATTTTCTCCAAAACAAAGTGAGGCTAAAGCTGAATTAATTCCCTCAAAAGCTGCAGGTGCTTCAAGCGAGCTTTGCCATAAACCTCTATGGAGGCTTTTAAGATGCTTTGAAGCAAAACTAAAGTGACATCGGGTATAATTTTGAAAGCAAAGCAAATGCAAGGTGTAAACAGAATTGTAAGCTAGCCATTTTATTTAGGCCCCTTTCACACTGGGGCAGTGCGGGCGTCGGTGGTAAAGCGACGCTATTTTTAGCGGTGCTTTACCGTCATTTTAACAGCGGTATGCGTCCGCTAGCGGGGCGGTTTTAACCCCCGCTAGTGGCCAAAAAAGGGTTAAAACCGCCCGCAAAGCGCTGTAAATCGCTGTGCCGGCGGTATAGCCGTGCTGCCCCATTTATTTCAATGGGTAGGAGCGGTTTAGGACCACTCCAAAGATGCGGCTAGCAGGACTTTTTTCACCGTCCTGCTAGCGCACCGCTCCAGTGTGAAAGCCCCCCGGCTTTCACATTGGAGTGAAAGGGGCCAGTTTTTGCAGGCGCTACAAAGGCGCTATTTTTAGCGCTGTAGTGCCTGAAAACTGCCTCAGTGTGAAAGGGACCTTAGTGACAGGTGCATTGACTGGCGTTTAGAGAGCTTTAACAAAGCGTGTCCGAAGCCATGTTTTGAAACAAGAGTAAATGAGCCCTAAAGTAAGGTGACCAGATTTTTAAAATGAAATCCGGGGACATATTTTTTTTTATACTAGTAATGGCGGCAATCTACCCATCGCCGCCCACCCTTTACAGCCTGTCAAGTCTTACTCTTCAAGCCCGGGTACTACTGGGTGGGGAGCGGAGGAAGATCACTCCGCCAGAGAGGGCAAGGAGATAAGCAGGCAGGTGGCTGGTCGGAAGGCAGAAGAACACGTGAGACTGGATGGGTATGCACCTGAAACTGAAGAAATATTCCCTCCGCTCTGACCAGCACACGATCATCAGAAAGGGGCACAGATAATGGAAAGAAATACACCCCCCCCCCCCCAAGCTAGTAGGAGCAACGGGGGGTGTGTAATTCAGAATTTTTTTCTTTATTCTGCACTGACTGTCTTTGAAATTGCCCCAGCCCCTGTTCAAATACAGTCCGGGGACAAATCCAGGGACAGTGTCCTCAATCCAGGCTCTGTCCCCAGAAACCGGGGATGTCTGGTCACCCTACCCTAAAGCAAAGAATTGACATTTTTGGAGTTAAGCCTCCATACTTACAGCTGAAACAGCTAAAAGGCTCACAATAAAGCAGACATCAAAGGGCAGATAGGGAAGAGTATGTAAACCCAACTTCATATTCCTGATATGTGCCTACTGTACAATGTACTTGTATGAAAAAATATCCTGTTCTCTTTGTATTGTTTTCTTTATGAAAAATCCCTGTTCCCACCAGTCCCTTTGCTTTCCTTTTTAATAAATGACCACACTAAGCAGGAGAGCACACCGTGGTCAGTTCTCTAGCTATGCTGAGAACTCAGCCTGCTCTCCTGAAATGATCAGACTTGGCCTGATACCCCCCTTCCCTGCACAGCCATTCACTGTACTGTTGCTTCTCCTCCCCCTAGCTCTTATGCAGCTGAGCACAGAGGGAACAGCAGGAATGTAATCACTTATAAAAAGGGAATGAAAAGATAGTTATAAATGTTTCTTTTTTATATTTATACACAGATGTTTTTCTTTTCATTTATTTTTCAAACGGAATGTTTTTTTTTTTTACAAGGTTATCTATTGCAATCACTATTAGGGAGTGCTCTCTGGAAGTTGAACATTTGTAAGCTATCATCTAGAAATGTTGTTTCCATCAGTCGGGATAGTGTGTCCTTTCCTCGCTGCTTGCCAACCACACTTCATTAACTGCCATTTTCCTCTTTTCACCACAGGACGGAGAAGTGATCGGAATAAACACTCTGAAAGTCACTGCTGGCATCTCATTTGCTATCCCATCTGATAAAATACGCAAATTTCTCGCCGAGTCACACAGCAGGCAATCCACAGGTAAATGTGAAGCTGCTATCTTTCCCTATGTGTGCTTATGTGTGAATAAGTTGCCTTTTTATCATCCCAGAATAGACAGAGCATGCCAGCCTGCCCACTTACTGGTTTGTGGCTTAAATGTAAATAAACCAAAGGGCAGGCTTTTTAAAGGGGTGTTATTAACACAGTGCATATCATAACAGGGCCACACACATAACCTATCCTTTTGGTGCAACCATGCTGGTCTGACAACAGTGTCGGATCAGCACTTTGTCCACAAATTATACCAACTGATGTTTAGACACTAAATCAACAAGCAAATGAATAGGTGGATTTAGTGCTTACCTGTCTAGTTTAAATGATGAACCCCACATGCAGCCATCAGAGTAGTATTTAGTTCCTCAAGTTTTTTTTTTTTTTATCTTAACATATTCAGCAGAAACAAACATCCCCCAGTAAAATCTTTGTTAAAATATTTGTTAAAATTCTTACCCAAGAACTTGCAGTTGACAACTTTCAGTGCTGCTGACTTCTGCTCTGTCAGTGTTGCTCTTCCCTGAATTTCCAGTTTTTACAAGAAAGAGTTAACAGTGGACAGTGCAGTCTGGAGTTTTTCTATTAGCTTAAAGCGGAGCTCTACCTTTAAAAAAAAATCAGCTGTGGCTAGCTATTCCCCGATTCCCTGTATCTGGGTGCAGATACAATTGGCACCCCCTTCCCCCTGAAAGGTGCCAATTGTGGCACCAGAAGGGGGGGAGGAATCCGATGAGCGGAAGTTCCGCTTTAAAGAAGGGAATGAGGAGGAGGAGGAAGGAAGAGCAGTGCCTTGGCATACTAGGCTATGTGACTTAGGAAGTGTGCGTGTGCCGCTCAGGCTCGGTGGTAAAGGGGTATATAATCAATGCTTCCGCTAGAGTGCTGACAGGTGATGGAACCCATCCTGGTTCCTATAAGGCTTCAAAGAACAATGGAGTGGCCCCTAAAAGTCGCACATCTAGGTTTTCTGGAGTGGTGAATGGAGCGACAACCTTAGCCTGGATTCCATGGAGTGCGACTTTTAGAGGCCACTTTTTTTTTTTTTTTAATACTAGGCTATGTGGCTGCATGGTTCTATTGGTGCACTGTATAAGGAGACATACATTATATTACCAAAAGTATTAAGACACCTGCCTTTACACGAACATGAATGTTAATGGCATCCCAGTTTTAGTCTGTAGGGTTCAATATTGAGTTGGCCCACCCTTTGCAGCTTTAACAGCTTCTGGGAAGGCTGTCCACAAGGCTTAGGAGTGTGTCTATGGGAATGTTTGACCATTCTTCCAGAAGCGCAGTCTCTGCTCTAATTCATCCCAAAGGTGTTCTGTTAGGTTTAGGTCAGGACTGTGCAGGCCAGTCAAGTTCCTCCACCACAAACTCACTCATCCATGTCATTATGGACTTTGCTTTGTGCACTGGTGTGCAGTCATGTTGGAACAGGAAGGGGCCATCCCAAAACTGTTCCCACAGATTTGGGAGCATAAAATTGTCCAAAATGTCTTGGTATGCTGACAAGGAGTTCCCTTCACTGGAACTAAGGGGCCAAGCCCAACCCCTGGAAAAACAACCCCACACTATAATTCCCCCTCCACCAAATCATTTGGACCAGTGCACAAAGCAAGGTCCATAGACCTAGGTGAGCAAGTTTGGGGTGGTAGGAACTTGACTGACCTGCACAGATTCCTGACCTCAAGCCAATAGAGCACCTTTGGGATGAAATACAGCGGAGACTGTAAGCCAGGCCTTCTCGTCCAATATCAGTGTCTAACCTCTCAAATGTGCTTCTGGAAGAATGGTCAAACATGCCCATAGACACACTCCTAAACCTTGTGGGCAGCCTTCCCAGAAGAGTTAAAGCTGTTATAGCTGCAAAGGGTGAGCCAACTCAATATTGAACCCGTGTGTGTGTGTGTGTGTGTGTGTGTGTGTGTGTGTGTGTGTGTGTGTGTGTGTGTGTGTGGCAAGTGGCCCAATACTTTAATACTTTTGACAATATAGTGTAGCTCTAGTACAGGGGTCAGCAACCTTTTTCCACTTAAGGGCCGAATTCAATGTATCTGAATGCATGTAGGGCCGCATTCACTTGCTGATAAATGAAGATAATCCTAACATAGTAATAATAACAGTACAGGTTTATCTCACTTTAACGTGCTTCACTAATACAAAGACAGTTCACCCTGAGGGAGCATGTGGCTGGGCATTCGGATTTTACTGCCTCCACCCCCATCCTGGAACCCAAGGGGGGCTGACGCCAGCCCCACCAGCCAGCATGATCTGGAGATGGGGTTCCTGTCCCTAGGGAAAATGGGGTTCCCATCCCCAGGGGAGATGGGGTCCCTGTCCCTAGGGGTGATGTGGTCCCCAATAGGGCCCCCCCTTTTGCAGTGTCTTCTGTACCTCCATAGCAGTGTCCTCTGCCCCCCTTCACATCACTTCCATAGTGTTCCCCCATAGCAGTTTCTTATGCCCCCAAAGCAGTGTCCTCTTCCCCCGTACCCTGCTCCACCAACATTCAACTGTACCCTGCGACACCAACAATTCTCTGTCCCCTGCATCACCAACAATCCTCTGTACACTGCTTAACCAACAATCTACTGTCCCCTGCTCCACCAACAATCCATCGTCCCCTGCTCCACCAACAATTCTTTGTCCACATATTGTTCTCTGCCCCCCTGCACCCCACCCCACCCCACACACAAACACAAGCACACTGTGAAGGTAGAACTCTCCTACCTTACACAGGTGTACAGCACAGCAGAGAGCTGCATCACAGGCTGGATGGTGGTGGAAACTGCTGAAGTTAACGTTTCACATTAACAAGCTGGTAATTGGTTGCGAGGATCGCCCAGCAATCAATCACCGGTAAAAAGTTAACTCCAGCAGTTCTCGCCCCCAACCAGCCCTGTGATATTGGCCGCACGCTGCTGTCCATTGAAGAGGACAACGGTGAAAATGTCAGCAGGCCGGGTGCCGTGAATTAATTGCGGCCCAGACATTTAGCGGTGGCGGGCCAGGTACGGCCCGCTGGCCGTTTGTTGCCGACCCCTGTTCTAGTATCTGCTTGCAAGGATGGCTCTTTAGGCTGCTACCCTGAAACAAGAAACCCGGGGTATCAGTCATAGCACCAGCTTAAACCAGAACAGAGGCAAGGACTAAAAGATAACGATGCTATATATACTCAGTAAGTTATTATATTAGCTGCTGAAAGTGCTTTAAAAATGGAAGGTTTAAAATCACTTTATAGTTGACTGTTCTCACTGCACACATAATCGGTAAATATGCACAGTATGAATGTGCACAATACAACCTAGTACGTAGTCATCACCATGTGTTTAAGTCCTATTGCCCTGACCAATCCAGTAATAAGCAACTACTGTACATTAATGACCCTTGTCTGGCTGCTGTGTCAATCCTTTTAATAATCTAGCCATAAATGGAAGCACTGGTACAGCAAAGGGCACAGCACACACATTTTCAGAACAATATACCCTCTAAAGTCCATATATAATCAGCAACGTGCAAATCTTATTCATCTGGGACCACTTTCATGAAATAAAAAAAAACACCTTACCAGATGTTGAGACCCCAAATTAAAGGTCTTTTCCCATCGGAATTCCGTCACGCGGTCACGGACCGTACAACACGTACGACGGGACTAGAAAAAGGACATTCAATACCTAGTAGCCAATAGCTTCCATCTCGTAGTTGAATCTGAGCATGCGTGAGTTTTGTGCATCATAATTGCATACACACACAATCGGAGTTTCCGATTGGAAAAATTTTCCATTGGGAAAATTGAGAACATGCTACCAAATTTTTGCTGGCCGGAATTCGGCCAGCTAAATTCCGATGGAGCATACACGGTCGCATTTTCTGATGAAAAGCTCTCATCGGTCTTTTGCTGGCTGAAATTCTGATCGTGTGTACGCGGCATTAGAGGCATCTAGTGGCAACATTTAGCCTTTTCTATTTGAAATCAATGAGAAACACTTGACCAGTGCAGGAAATAGCATAATAACATTCCCACAGGATGTACAGTGCCTTGCAAAAGTATTCACCCCCCTTGGCTTTTTACCTATTTTGTTACATTACAGCCTTTAGTTGTACACCTTTTTGAAAGGCCCAGAGGCTGCAACACCTAAGCAAGAGGCACCACTAACCAAACACTGCCATGAAGACCAAGGAACTCTCCAAACAAGTAAGGGACAATGTTGTTGAGAAGTACAAGTCAAGGTTAGGTTATTAAAAAATATTCAAATCATTGATGATCCCTAGGAGCACCATCAAATCTATCATAACCAAATGGAAAGAACATGGCACAACAGCAAACCTGCCAAGAGACAGTCGCACACCAAAATTCACAGACTGGGCAAGGAGGGCATTAATCAGAGAGGCAGCACAGAGACCTAAGGTAACCCTGGAGGAGCTGCAGAGTTCCACAGCAGAGACTGGAGTATCTGTACATAGGATGACAATAAGCCGTGCGCTCCATAGAGTTGGGCTTTATGGCAGAGTGGCTAGAAGAAAGACATTACTTCCAGGAAAAAACAAAATGGCACGTTTTGAGTTTACGAAAAGGCATGTGGGAGACTCCCAAAATGTATGGAGGAAGGCGCTCTGGTCTGACGAGTCTTAAATTGAACTTTTTGGCCATCAAAGAAAATGCTATCTCTGACGTAAACCCAACACATCACATCACCCAAAGAACACCATCCCCACAGTGAAACATGATGGTGGCAGCATCATGCTGTCGGGACTGGGAAACTGGTCAGAGTTGAGGGAAAGATGGATGGTGCTAAATACAGGGATGTTCTTGACCAAAACATGTACCACTCTGTGTGTGATTTGAGGCTAGGACGGAGGTTCACCTTCCAGCAGGACAATGACCCCAAACACACTGCTAAACCAACACTTGAGTGGTTTAAGGAGAAACATGTAAATGTGTTGGAATGGCCTAGTCAAAGCCCAGACCTCAATCCAATAGAAAATCTGTGGTCAGACTTAAATATTGCTGTTTACAAGTGCAAACCATCCAACTTGAAGGAGCTGGAGCAGTTTTGCAAGGAGAAATGGGCAAAGATCCCAGTGGTAAGATGTGGCAAGCTCATAGAGACTTATCCAAAGCAACATGGAGCTGTGATAGCTGCAAAAGGTGGCTCTACAAAGTATTGACTTTAGGGTGGTGAATAGTTTTGCACATTAACTTTTTCTGTTATTTTGTCCTACTTGCTTCACATAAAAAAAAAAATCAAAGTTGTGGTCATGTTTTGTAAATTAAATTATGCAAATCCTCAAACAATCCATGTTAATTAATGTTGTAAAGCGCTACATAAACTCTCGGCGCTATATAAATCCTGTATAATAATAATAATTCCAGATTGTGAGGCAACAAAACATGAAAAATTACAGAGGGTGAATACTTTTGCAAGGCACTGTACATGCTCTTTCACTTGGGTAAATTACCATACAATTTGTGTTTTGAATTTGTGCGTGGCTACTCTCAGGATCAGAAAACTATAATATAGTTGACTGAACCACAGACCGCTCTACAGTTCAGATATAATTTTACATCACTTTTTTATTATGTGTTTTCTAACTGGAGTCTATTTTGCAGGTCAGGGCATTAAGAAGAAAAAATACTTGGGTATAAGGATGCTGTCACTGAGTCCTGGGTGAGATAAACAATTACACAGTACCTTTTAGGGGGAAATTTTGTATGATTCTTTTATTTGTTTATTTTTTGTCTTTATTCATTCTCTAATCAAATATCATTTAAATTGTTAGTCACTACAAATGATGCTACAATGCAAGCGTTATGTCATAGATTTTGACTGCATGATGGTCAAGATTTTTATATAGTTTTCTCCAGGTTTACTGGTTCCTAGGTAATACCAGAGAAGTTTTAACATAAAATAAAATAAGGATATTAGTCTCTTACCCACCATGCATGATCTGACACTATTTTGATGTGCTGTACTGTCTGTCACTTCAAGTAACCCTGTTCTCATAACAGCAAAGTGAAGGAGCTCAGGGAACAGCTGAAGGATTTTCCCAACGTGACGTCCGGAGCTTACATTGTAGAAGTGATTCCAGATACGCCGGCAGAAGAGTAAGTGCAGTCTAAACTGTCCTTCATTTTTGTTCCCTACTGTGAAAAAAACAACAAGAAGGCACAAACCCGCTTTGGATAGGCATACATGGGGTACAATTTATGACTGAGTTTCTGCGTGACATGAGATGCAAGAATATGATTCATCTTGGTGGAATTCTTTAATAACTTGCCACCCGGAAGATTTCACCCCCTTCATGACCAGGCCATTTTTTGCTTTTTGGTACTGCGTTACTTGAACTTGCAATTGTGTGGTCCTGCCATGCTGTACCTAAATGGAAATTATGTATTTTTTTCACACAAATAGAGCTATCTTCTGGTGATATTTAATCACCCCTGGGCTTTCTGCTATAAAACATATCCAAAAAAAATCTACTTTGGGCCAAAATGTATTTTGCTACATATTTTTGATAAAACAAAATCTTAATGGTTTATTGATTGCTTTGCGTGAAAGTTAGTGTCTACAAACTACGATGTATATACTGAAATTATTATTTATTGATGGATACTAGTAATGGCAGCGGTCAGTGACTTATAGCGGGACTGTGTTAGTATGGCAAGCAATCTGACACTAATTGACACCACTGTACTAATGACACTGGCTGGGAAGGGGTTAACACCTAGGGAGATCAAGGGGTAAAATGTGTGCCTAACAGTGCTTGGTGCTTTTACCAAGGTGTGCGCTGGTTTTTATTCCCTATTTTGCTGAGAAACAAAAACTGGCATATCCCCACTAACAGGACAAAACTCTGTATTGTTTACATTAACAGAGCTCTGTCCTGTCATCCTCTTCGCTGATCAGCAGGTGCCAGCGGTCAATCATTGGCCGGCACCCGCTGATCGGTTTGTGCTGTGAGTAATCATAGCAAAGCCCACGCCGCGTGCCCCAGCGCCGTACTCAGAAGTGCTGGATCACGTACTAGATATGTGATACAGCGCAGGAGAGCTGCTCTCCCGCCATACTTCTATGTGAAGTGGTTGGCAAGCAGTTAGACCCCTTTCACACTGAGGCAGTTTTCAGGCATTTTCGTGCTATAGCGCCTGAAAACTGAATCAACGCCACTCGAATGTGAAAGCTTGAGTGCTTTCACACTGGAGCGGTGCACTTGCAGGACGTTAGAAAAAGTCCTGCAAGCAGCATCTTTGGAGCAGTTTGGGAGCGGTGTATACACCGCTCCCAAACTGCCCCTGCCCATTGAAATGTATTACCAATCCAGCCAGCTAATATTGTATGTAAATCTCATTTCCTGTCTCTTCCCTCTGAATCTTCCTCCTAGCTCTCTCTCTCTAAGTTTATAGTTCCAGTGCTGGCCAAATACTAGGTCTTAAAAGGTTCCCTGAACTTCATTGGGTACAATGCTAACACCACATACACCGTTGAGACAGCACTAACCATTATAACTATGGAACTACTGATCATTTTCACATGTAGTTTTACATATGCACGAATTCCGTGCTCTGAACGGGAGCTGTCAGGCTGTCTCTTCAGTGTGCATGCGCTGATGAGGTCAGCAGCAGCGTATATAGTGAAAATCTCCTACCGTGCACATTTAGGAGATATTTATAGTAACTACAGATAAGCCTTATTATAGGCTTACCTGTAGGTACAAGTGGTGGAACAGAGTTTACAATTATTTTAATACAAACCGATTGGAAGGCCTTTACACGTCATCTACTGGTGACACATATTATCACAAATATTAATTTTCCATATTAAAAGCAAACTACGAGGTGTGTCGAAAAAGTTCACTGAATGGTATCAGAAAATAAACAAAACAGAGGATACAAAACAAATTACCTTTATTGGCCTTCAAAATAATGGCCATCCTTTACAACACACTTTTGGCAATGTTCATAAAGCTTCTGGAAACTGTCAGGAAAGGCCTCTTTAGGAATCGATTGCAGAAATGATGTCACACATTCTTGGATGAAGCCATTGTTGTCGAAGAAGGTGATCAACATTATATTGACCTTGGAATTTTGAGGTGACTCTGTTTCAATCACAAGAAAGATGGTGAACGTCATTCCATCAATTGCCACTTGGATTTTGGATCAAACTTGTAGCACTAGGTCTCATCCCCTGTGACGATACTTTGCAAAAAGGATGCATCCTGGTCACACATGGTCCTGAAATCACCATAGGTTTCTACCTGTTTTGCTTTATGTTCGCTTGTCAGCACAAACCGGAAACAGATCTTCCTCTTACCCAAATTTTCACATCCTTGCTAATGTCCAATTCCTCCACCATCAATCATAGAGTCAGACGCCGATCTCGTGCCAGTATTTGTTGCACTTGCTCGGTCATGTCTGGGGTTCTGTTGGTCAATGGCTGTCCTAAACATGGCTCAACCTCAGTAGTTTCCTTCCTGTCCCAAAAGCATTTTAACCATTAGTAAACACATTTTCTGCTCACGGCTTCTGTCCCGTACAACTTGCACTAACATTTCATGTGTCTCCGTTTTCCCCAACTTGTAGCAGAACTTGATGTTCACTCGTTTCTCTATTGCACTGACCCTACCTCTCACACAGACTACGTTTGACTGCCTGCAGCGGGTTTAGCCTGACGGTCACGTGTCCTTCACACTAGGTGGTGCTGATCTACATGTCTGTGGCTAGCCATGCATGCTCACCTGGCCCATGTTGTTATTGAAGAATTGGACCATTCACCAAACCTTTCAGACACACCTTGTATAGCCTTTTATATTATATAAATAAAAGTCAGAAGGACAAGGGTGGTGTACATAACCATTTCAGTATGTTAATGTTTTTAAAAACCTGGTTTCTATGTAACGCTTGTAATTATATATGTGCGTGGAGCAGGCTTATTTCTCTTTGAACCTGTGAGTTACTCCACCCTGTCAGTGCAGTCCATGGGTCAGGACAAAAATAGAGCACACTAGATAGCACAGATCAGCAGTATAAAGGAATAAAAAAGTATTTCACTTACAGTTCAGTTACGGTATTATACAGACATATCCAATGTTTCCAAGGCTGAGAAGTAAGCAGGCCAAAGAATCACGAATGGATGAAAACTTCCCTACCCTCTGTAGCACCTGCTGGTGTGCTAGGTTTGTTAGTGTAGGTTTTGCAGTTGTTAGTGTAGGAAAATTTGGCCTGACTGAGAGCCAGGCCTGGGTTGAATCTGGGTCAGAGCTGAGTGACTCAGGAGAAGCTTCCAGAAGTAGAGAGTTAAGTCTAGGAGGAGCTGCTTGGAGTATTGATAAGGGCCCCAGCCAATCCCCAGCAAATGGGCTGGGGATTGGCAGGTACCACATAAATTCTCATGGGTCAGGTCAGCAGTGGCAGTTGGGTGGAAGATAGAGAAGGAATGCTGAGGAGGCTGTCAGTGCCCCTTAAAGTTTGCCTCCTAGTCTACAACATACAAAGGAAACCCTTCCTGGAGGCACTGGATCAAGGAGAGGACAAGCGGGAGCAGGTCAGTGAATCCAGGAGTTCTCCAGAGGAGTCAGCCGTATGGGCTGTTGAGTGAATGTCAGTCTGAAAGACTGTGGAGAAGTAGCCAGAACGGGTTGGCAGTGCCTGAAGAGGTGACACTGGGATCAGTAGTCACAGGGATAAAAGCTGGCTACTGATTTTTGCTACACATCTAAAAGGAACCTCAGGTTCCTGCCTATAACAGGCTTTTGCTTAACAATCTGACTGAGTGCTGTATCAGATCATTTTTTTTTATCAGTGTGATAGTGAAGTTTTGCAAGCAAGTGTGCTGGAGGAAGCTGAGGAGTGTATATAGACTGTAAATAGCCAAAGTTATCCCTGAAGTTTGTTGTAAATCAAGTGGGCATCCCATAAAACCCCTACTCCCCATCCAAATTTTATCCCCTCAATAAAATAACAAAACAAAGTGCTGGACTGTTTTCAGACTCTGGGAGACTTTGAAGATTCCGTGTGCCTGGCTGTGCTGGGTGGGAAATCTCATTTCACCTGCGGCTCCTTAGGAGATGCGCTACACCTCGGTTAGCTGTAAATGAAAGAAAGTGTAACGCATCACCTAAAAGAAAGTCGCTGGATGTAATATCACTGGGACCGGAGTCTCCAGAACACTCAGACACATCAGATAGACATGATAACAAATTAAACAGCAAAAGTTAAGATGCTGCCATCTATGCATATATCAACTCTACCTCTTTCTCAGTATGTTCGCAGCATAATTGAATCCCTCTCCTCTATATGCATATATAACTACACAATAAAATAATGCGTGTGTATATATGTATATATATATATATATATGTATATTATAATATAAAAGCATGGGTTCTCTGTTCTCTGTAAGAGTACAACTGGCTAGCAGCACACATCCCCAGCCACTAGATGGCACCCACATCCTTGCTTAGACTATTGGTTACAAAAGTTTACTAAATACATTCGTTTTGGAAGGATCATTATTATGGATGTTGGATCAAAAATAACAAAGGGTGCTCGCTGTGTTTAGGAGTTTGCATTCCCAAACCAAGTGAAAAAGCTGAAAGTTGTGATGCCTAAATATTAAAAAGCCACATGTGCAATATATAGGAAAGGAAATATATTAATAATATTATATTATAATCTTTTAGCTAAATTATTAGCTAAAATTGATTAGCTAGATGATTAGTTAGTTTTAAAAATGTTTTCCTTTTTTGCACAATACAGGTGCATCTCAAAAAATTGGAATATAATCAAAAAATTAATTTGTTTCAGTAGTTCAATTCAAAAAGTGAAACTCATACATTTTAGATAGATGCGTTACACACAGAGTGATATATTTCAAGCATGTCTTTTGTTTTAATTTGATTGTGGCTTACAACTAATGAAAACCCATAATTCAATATCTCAGAAAATTAGAATATTACATAAAACCAATAAAAAAAAAGGATTTGTAATACAGAAATGTTGACTTACTGAAAAGTATGTCCATGTACAGTATAGTATGCACTCAATACTTGGTTGGGGCTCCATTTGTATGAATTAATTCGTTTTGCATTAATCCAGCACAGTGATACCATTCTTAGCTCATTAACCACTTTCAGACCGGACCATTTTGCTGGTCAATGACCAGAGGTCTTTTTACAATTTGGCACTGCGCTGCTTTAACTGGTAATTGCGCGGTCATGCAATGTTGTACCCGAACATAATTTGCGTCCTTTTTTTCCCACAAATAGAGCTTTCTTTTAAAGGTATTTGACTGACTCTGCGATTTTTTTTGTTTGCGATATAAACGTAAAAAGACAGCAAATTTTGAAAAAAAATGATATTTTCTACTTTTTGTTATTAGAAAAATCCAATAAACTCAATTTTAGTCATACATTTAGGCCAAAATGTATTCAGCCACATGTCTTTGGTAAAAAAAAAGTCAATAACTGTATATTTATTGTTTTGCGCAAAAGTTGTCACATCTACAAACTAAGGTACGTTTTCTGGAATTTACGCAGCTTTTAGTTTATGACTGCCTATCTCATTTCTTGAGGTGCTAAAATGGCAGGGCAGTACAAAACCCCCCCAAATGACCCCATTTTGGAAAGTAGATACCCTAAGGAAATTGATAAGAGGCATGTTGAGCCCATTGAATATTTTATTTTTTTGTCTCAAGCGATTGAATAATGACAAAAAAAAATTTTTTTATTTTTTTTTACACAAAGTTGTCACTAAATAATATATTGCTCACACATGCCATGGTTATATGTGGAATTGTACCCCAAAATACATTCTGCTGCTTCTCCTGAGTACAGGGATACCACATGTGGTCGACTTTTTGGAAGCCTAGCCGCGTACGGGGCCCCGAAAGCCAAGCACCGCCTTCAGGATTTCTAAGGGCATACATTTGTAATTTCACTCCTCACTACCTATCACAGTTTTGAAGGCCATAAAATGCCAAGATGGCACAAAACACCCACAAATGACCCCATTTTAGAAAGTAGACACCCCAAGCTATTTGCTGAGAGGCATGTTGAGTCCATGGAATATTTTATATTTGGCACAAGTTGCGGGAAAATTACAAACTTTTATTTATTTTTATTTTTTTTTCACAAAGTTGTCACTAAATGATATATTGCTCACACATGCTATGGGCATATGTGAAATGACACCCCAAAATAAGTTCTGCTGCTTCTCCTGAGTACGGGGATTCCACATATGTGGGACTTTTTGGGAGCCTAGCCGCGTACGGGGCCCCCAAAAACCAAGCACCGCCTTCAGGCTTTCTAAGGGCGTAAATTTTTGACTTCACTCCTCACTACCTATTACAGTTTTGAAGGCCATAAAATGCCAAGATGGCACAAAACCCCCACAAATGACCCCATTTTAGAAAGTAGACACCCCAAGCTATTTGCTGAGAGGCATGTTGAGTTCATGGAATATTTTATATTTTGCCACAAGTTGCGGGAATATTACAAACTTTTTTTTTTTTTTTCACAAAGTTGTCACTAAATGATATATTGCTCACACATGCCATGGGCATATGTGAAATGACACCCCAAAATAAATTCTGCTGCTTCTCCTGAGTACGGGGATACGACATGTGTGGGATTTTTTGGGAGCCTAGCCGCGTACGGGGCCCGGAAAACCAAGCACTCCCTTCAGGATTTCTAAGGGTGTAAATTTTTGATTTTACTCCTCACTACCTATCGCAGTTTTGAAGGCCATAAAATGCCAAGATGGCACAAACCCCCTCCCCCAAATGACCCCATTTTGGAAAGTAGACACCCCTAAATTTAGGGGTACACTAGTGAGACTCACAGGTAAAAAAGCACCTAGGCTGTCAGCGACTGTATCAAAACGCTACAAAAAAAACTGTTAGCGATCGCAGGGATCAGGCCTGACTCTGCGAACGCTGCAGTTATGTGTGTTGTGTTTTGTAAGTGACAGTGATCGATCGATACTGCACTTGGGTGGGCTGGTCTGGGCTTGGCGGAGGGGCTAAACGCAGGTGCTAGCAGGTATCTGGGCTGATCCCGCTAACAATGCGTTTTGGGAAACCTAAACTGCTGGCAACACTAATATAGATCTGATCAGATACGATATTACTAAGGGAGGTGTATGCTTTGCGCTTGGGTGTTAGCGGTACTGGCACTAACCTGACGCTGCCTGGGGCGACGCAGACCTTATCTGACCCTCAAACTTATATCACCCGCCGGGTGATCAGGGGGTTAAACCTTTATTAGGTAATAAATGGCGGGTGCCCTGAAACTATAAAAAAATAACTAACCAACCAGCGTCACCTGTAACAGTTATATGGTGATCACTGGTGAAAGGGTTAACTAGGGGGCAATCAGGGGGCTTTATGCGGTAGTATATGGGGGTCCCTGGCGCTATAAAAAGCTGCGGCGAACCTAAATACCTACCTGCCTAACTAGCGTCACCTGTGACACTAATACAGCGATCAGAAAAACGATCGCTTATTAGGCTGGGTTCACACTGGAGCGATGCGGGAACGCCACGAATCCGCGTCGGGTTCCCGCATCGCATGCCTCCCGGCGGCAGTTCACACTGCCCTATGCGAACTGCTGGGAGTGTCAGTGAAATGTTAATGTCACCCCCAGATCAGTTCGCATATCGCAGTGCGATCTGCAAACTCGGATCGCATGGTGTGAACACCCATGCGATCCGATTCTGCTGCGGACCAAAAAAAGGGTCCCGTGCGAGTTTGCGGCGGGTGCGACGTGAATTCAGCCATACTATCTGTATGGCTGAACTCGAATCGCACAGAGATCGGATGTGATTTGCACTGCAGTGCGGTGCGAATCACATCCGTTCTCATAAACCGCTGCAATGTGAACCCAGCCTTAGTGACACTAGAGACGGGGGGTGATCACGGGGTTAAACCTTTATTGGGGGGGGTTAGGGGGGTACCTTAGAACTAAAGGGGGCTAACCCTAACTGCCCTAACAGTTATTACAGTCACAAATGACACCAATGCAAAAAAAAAAATGCAATTGGTGTCACTGTGACTGGGGGGGCAGGGGTGATTGGGGGGGTGATTGGGGGGGTGATCGGGGGGTGAAGGGGGGGTGAGAGTGTGCCTGGCATGTTCTACTATGTAGTGTAGTGTTGGTGCAACTCACCGATCCTCTCTCCTCGGTGTCGGAACGAAAAATACCGACATGGAGGAGAGATTACATCACTTCCTCTGCCTGTGTTTACATTACAGGAGAGGAAGTGATGTCATGCTTCACTTCCATTCGTCAGGAGCGATCGCGAGGGGTGGCCATGAATGAATGGCCGCCCCCTCATCCCGGATCGCTCCTGAACGGATACCGACCGCCGCTGGCACCGGGGGGGGGGGCCCGATCGGGCCCCCCACCCGCGGGAAGGCAGGGACGTACATGTACGCCATAATGCCTGCCCGTGCCATTCTGTTGACGTATATCGTCGTGCGGCGGTCGGCAAGTGGTTAAACCAGTGTGACGATCTGGGTTGACTAAGCTCTAGTGGTGCATGTGAATTGAAGAAATTGTGTCAGTCCGGACTGCATTTAAGGGAACAGCAGCTCATTTTTATTCAAGAGAAAGTTAAGCCCCATTCACACTATCAGATTATCTGCTGAGTTTTTCCTTCAGATTTACCAAAACCATATAATATGAGGACAATGTGTATGCAATCAGGCAGGCCCTTCTACTACATGGTTTTGGTAAATCTGAAGGAAAAACTCAGCAGATAATCTGATAGTGTGTATGGGGCTTTAAAAAATAAACAGCAAATTCCCTCACAGGGGTAGTCAGCATTACAGTCCTGCTTCAGAACAAATAGCACTCAGCCTTCCTGGCTAAAAACGCAGCACTCCTGCTCAGGCCTTTTACGTTAGGCCTTGGTCTGTCTTCCCCAGACCTGACACTCAGCACCTCTGTGCTTGCAGCTTCATGCCGGCGGAGCTGTCTCCAAGGATGAGCACTGACCTCTATTCCTGGGATGATTATGAAGCCGGCATACATGTGTACAATTAGCAAGCCTACCAAAATCAGGCATACACTGCTCATTTGCACCTGTGACATGGAGTTGCATCTCCACATATCCTCCCCCCCTGTTTCGCATCGGAGGGAGAAATACAAAACTCTTCTTCCTAAAGGGGCACTCCACCCACCTCTTTATCCAGGTATGCTTCCATGTGGACTTCTTCCTAATTTTTGGGAGCTTATATTTCTTCTCACCTCCCCCGGATCTACTGTCCCAAGACTGTAGGGGTCCTACTTTGACCCCCAAATATCTTGTTTGTCTATTGTATGGATTCTGACCAAATCCTGTTGGGTGGAGCACCCCACTCCCTCAGTAAGTACCTCTCATTAGTGACCACCTGTGTCATGGTGGGGACCTCATGTTCTCCCATATAGAGGAGTATAGCTCCCATGGTTCATAGAAGTAGGATCTCCTATTCTATGGATAGTTTAGGACCCACTAATCATGGGGGACTTTAATACGATAATGTTTTCTGAAAATGGCTAGGTGTTTTTAAAAAGCCACTCGCCCAACGAATAAAATTCAAAGTACTAACAATAATCTACAAAGCCATCCATAACTCTGCCCCCAGCTACATCACTAACCTATTTCCAATATACCAACCAAGCCACTCTCTTCGGTCATCCCAAGACCTCCTGCTCTATAGCTCCCTTGTTACCTCCTCCCATGCTCACCTCCAGGATTTCTCCAGAGCTTCTCCCATCCTTTGGAACTCCCTACCCCGAACTGTCCGACTGTCTATTAATCTATACATTTTTAGGCAATCCCTGAAAACCCTTCTCTTCAAAGAAGCCTATCCTGCTTCTAACTAACACTGTGTTACTTCCTCCATCAGCTCATCCCCCCACAGATATTACCTTTTGTATCAATTGACCCTTCCTTTTTAGATTGTAAGCTCTAACGAGCAGGGCCCTCTGATTCCTCTTGTACCAAATTGTAATGTAACTGTAATCTCTGCCCTCAAGTTGTAAAGTGCTGTGCAAACTGTTGGCGCTATATGAATCCTGTATAATAATAATAATATTCATTTTCAAATGGCAGCAAGTGTGCCACTGATAATTTCCTATCAATATTCTCAAGAAGGATGTGGCCGCCATCTAGTGGTTAAAGGAAGTTATTGCAATCCTAATGTTTTCTAATCTAGAACTCCTGTACTTGCTATGGTACAAACAGGGAAAGCAGACAAAACAAACAGGCTTTTTTTGAACAGCACATAGTGATATTTTTTTTAGTTTAAATATATTTTGGTCTTTCACATTTTGCTATAACTTTTATATTTTATATTTTTTTCTATATAATAAAAAATATTTTTATAGTATGTACAGTGCATCCGGAAAGTATTCACAGAGCTTCACTTTTTCCACAATTTATGTTACAGCCTTATTTTAAAATGGGTTAGATTCATTATTTTCCTCAAAATTCTACAAATAATACCTCATAATTTCAGATAAAGAGTGTATATAAGGGCGCTCTGAATAGCAGGACTAGGCAAATAATGTCTATATTGAGTAGAGGTATTCAAATGATGAGGTCTTCAAATACTGAGAGGAGCAATCTCGGGTAACAGACAAACAGAAGAAAATGCACCTCTAAGTGCAGACTTAAAACTTTTAATATCCCCAAAAAGGATTAAAAACACTTACAGGATATAAAAATGAAGGGAGCATTTCACATGTTTATAAGGCAGGTGATCCGGCATGAGGAAGGTCCCAGTGTGTTATAGGTCTCCAGGGTTGTTGATGTGCAGCAGCAGAAGATTCCAGGGTGACTAGCAGATGGATGCCACAAGCACTGGAAGCACTGGTGGAGCAATTGCGCTGTCAGAGACAGCATGGAACATGAATCCTGGGAATTACATCAGTTGGAGGGGACGGCAACCAGCAGGGACCACAAACCGGAAGTAGGTCATCAAAATGGGACACGTTTCGGAACTGCTGATTGGTTCCTTCTTCAAGCCAATGACTCTGGATTAGATTCATTATTTTCCTCAAAATTCTATAATGATAATGTGAAAGACATTTGTTTGAAGTCTTTTCAAATTTATTAAAAATAAAAAATGAAAAAAATCCCATGTACATAAGTATTCACAGCCTTCTGCTCAATACTTACAGCCTCAAATATTTTTTAATATGATGCTACAAACTTGGCACACCTATTTGTGGGCAGTTTCCCCCATTCTTCTTTGCAGGACCCCTCAAGCTCTATCAGGGAAAGATGGTAAGTGTTGATGCACAGCCATTTTCACATCTCCCCAGAGATGTTCAATCGGGTTCAAGTCTGGGCCCTGGCTGGGCCGCTCACGGACATTCACAGAGTTGTCCTGTAGCCACTCCTTTGTTGTCTTGGCTGTGTGCTTAGGATCATTGTCCTAATGATAAACATTCGCCCAGTCTGAGGTCCAGAGCGCTCTGGAGCAGGTTTTTATTAAGGATGTCTCTGTACATTGCTGCATTCATCTTTCCCTCCATCCTGACCAGTCCCCCAGTTCCTGGTCCTGAAAAACATCCCCACAGCATTATACTGCCACCACCACGCTTCACTGTAGGGATGGTATTGGCCAGGTCATGAGCGGTGCCTGGTTTCCTCCAGATATGTCACTTACCAGGCCAAAGAGTTCAATCTTTGTTTCATCAGACCAGAGAATTTTGTTTCTCATGGTCTGAGAGTCCTTCGGGTGCCTTTTGGCAAACGCCAGGTGGGCTGTCATGTGCCTTTTACTGAGGAGTGGCTTCTGTCTGGCCACTCTACCATAAAGGCCTGATTGGTGGAATGTTGCAGAGATGGTTATTCTACTGGAAGGTTTTACTTTTTTTACAGAGAAACACTGGAGCTCTGTCAGAGTGACCATCTAGTTCTTGGTCACCCACCTTACAAAGGCCCTTCTCCCCGGATCACTCAGTTTGGTTGGGCGGCCCGCTCTAGGAAGGTTCCTGGTGGATCCAAACTTCTTCCATTTATGGATGATGGACCTTCAGTGCTGCAGACATTTTTCTGTACCCTTCCCCAGATCTGTAGCTCAATACAATCCTATCTCCGAGGTCTACAGACAATTCCTTGGACTGCAAGGCTTGTTTTGTGCTCTGACATACACTGTTAACTGTGCAACATTATATAGACAGGTGTGCGCATTTCCAAATCATGTAAAGTCAACTTATTTTACCACAGGTGGACGATCAATTTGTAGAATATCTCAAGGATGATCAGTGGAAATGGGATGTACCTGAGCTCAGTTTTGAGCTTCATGCCAAAGGCTGTGAATACTTCTGTACATGTGATTTTTTTTATTTTTAATACATTTGCAAAGATTTCAAACAAACTTCTTTCACGTTGGGTATTATTGAGCATTGTTTGTAGAATTTTGATAAAAATAATAAATTGAATCCATTTTGAAATAAGGCTGTAACATAACAAAATGTAGAAAAAGTAAAGTGCTGTGAATACTTTCCAGATGCACTGTATACACCTACAAAAGTGTTTTGCATATGCATTATTAACATGTAAGTATTTTTTCAGCCGTCCCATTTTATTGTGTAGTAATTCAGTGTATCTGGTTTGCACAGATATCTCAATGTATAGGATAGAGTGGTTTCATCCATCCCCTGTAATGTCAAGCTCTTTATTTCAAATGGTTTACTTCATGATGTTGACAGCATTTTAACAAATCTTTGCATTTGCTGTTGGGTGTTGGCTAACAGGTCCTCTGTGTAAAGCTGGAGATGTTCTGGGGTTGGCAATCTCAGTGAGCTTTTCAACTCCTCTTCATTTCCATTTCAAAGACTTTAGATCCATTCATGATACTTCTGGCTGCTTATGCCGCGTACACACGAGCGGACTGTATGGCGTACTTAGTCCGTCATACAATCCGACGGACAGTCCGTCATACTTTCCACTGAACGGACTTGACCACACACGGATGCACAAACAGTCCGTCGAAAGCTTGCGCGATGAAGTGTACAGCACGTACGACGGGACTAGAAATAGGAAGTCCAATACACAGCAAAGCACCCTTCCGCCGTGTAAATCCTTTCTGGGCATGCGCCATTCTTAGTCCATCGAACTAGCATACTGACGAGCGGATTGTCCGCTGAAACCAAAGTACGACGGACAGAATATCGAAAAATCCGAAATTCTTAGTACGCCAGACTGCACGCTGAAAAAGTCCGCTGAAGCCCACACACGAGCGGACTGTCCGCTGAAATGTGTTTCGACTGACTAAGTACGCCATACAGTCCGCCCGTGTGTACGCGGCATTACTCTGCATAATAAATAACATCAGATGCACCTGTGTGTTATTGCTATACTGTAATTGCAATACTTCTTATTATCCTTAATGCTAACCAATATTGCTCTGCACTATCCTATGCACTTTTTATTAGTCTTTGTTTTTCAGCTTTAGCATTTGCCTCTGCTACACCTATAGGGCTTGCAAGGACAAGTACCAGTAGCAAGAGATACAATATTGCCTCCTGTATTACACCAGTGACTGTGTCTTGAGGGGGTCCTGGTGAGCACATTCTAATTAGGTGTTTTCCTATATTTTGACATCTGTCAATCTGTTAGGTAATATATATGATTGATATGTATCTTAGCATCTCAGACCCTCTCTGATATACATATTTGTTTCAGTAGGTTTTTAAAATCTTCCTATTTGCTGGTCATTCTTTTTATGTAATAAAGTAATGGACATATGGTGCAGCAAACATGTAAAAACAACGCGACAGCCATGGCCAGATTAAGAGCATCATGTGCTTGGTGCTGAGGATTTTGGTGGGCCTTTTACTGGGCACCCTTCTGCTTTCCAAGAGCCTGTGCTGGCATGCGCCCAAACTCAAAAGTGCACAGCCACACAGGCATAACACTAGGGAAGCCTAGCATTTGATTTGCCAAATTTCTGTAAGGGCCGTGCATTGGCGTGCACTCTGAGATGAAAGAGTGCAGCTGCGCAGGCCTAACACTATGGAAGCCCCAGACTTCTGCATTGGCGTGCCCCAGGCTTCTGTTAGGACTGCTCATGCAGTGCCCATTATGAATCCCACCACCCTGCCCCGGCGGTGCATGTGGAATGCAGGGCCCGTCAGGGAAGATCTCTTCCCGTTGACCCATTGCTTTCCATTTCCTTTTTGGGTGTCTGGGCCTATATTGAAGTAGGGGCCTGGAGCTGCAGCTCCAAAAGCCCTTACATTAATCCAGCCCTGGCGACAGCTATATAAGGAAATACTTTAAAGTGTATGTTTGGTAAACCCACATTTGCTGATGCTTTCCTTTAATTTAACCTCATGTAATTATTGTCTTTGTGGCACTGATTTGTTTCTTTAGGGCCGGGCTGAAGGAAAGTGATGTAATCATCAGTATCGGCAGTCAAACTGTGACCTCAAGCAATGATGTCAGCGAGGCCATTAAACAAGAAGGGCCCCTGCGTATGGTAATACGAAGAGGAAACGAGGATGTCTTCATCACAGTAACACCTAAAGAGATTAATTTTTAATGGAAGCAATGAGCTGGTTTCATAGGTCTTCCAATCAACAGATATACATCTAGGCACTGCCTGTCGGAGGACACTGTATATAAGCACTGAGTATTAATGTGCCTCAGCCAGGAGAACCCTTTAGCATTTCATTCCCAAGCCCTTTGCTCATGCTTCTTCCTCATCCCATCACTGACTATGCCCCATTCCAAACTATCGTGCCGGATTCTGTGTCTTAACTGGACAAAAAAGTAGAAATGTTAAAATAAATATTAAATTTGGAGAACCCAGTGATTACATTTTTATAGCTATTTTCCTATGTTTTGTGTTACTCTGAAATGTTGTTCAGGTTTGCTTTGTATTTTAAATTTACATGATGCCAAAATGACTGGTTTGCTATGGAAAGGTCAATAGATAATCAGTTATATTCTACAGAGCACAGCTGTGCAGGGAAGCTGTTTTGACCTAAAGTTACAATGCATTGGGGCTCCCCTGTATGTCCTGTGTACCTGGTCTTGTGATTTGTGGTGTCACTTTCCCAAACGGGAGGCATTACAAAATCATGGGGCATCTTTGCACATTGTACCAGGTTAAAGCAGCTTCCCTGTACAGCTCTGCTTTGCAGGATGTGATGACCAACACCTCTTCATTTGTCACACTCTTTATATAAAGTCATTGTAGATGTGCGTTGCAGTAGATGGGATTGGGCCCACATGGAGCAGGGGCCCAGTTGCAGCTGTAACTGCTGTGACCCCTGTTACATTGCCAATGCCTCTATTTTAGTCTACATGTTTATTTTAGGAAGTAAATGCCTAGACATTTTTTTCTTGGCCATGACATTTGTATGGCCAATAAGAAAAAATAAGAAAAAAGAAAACTATTATACATGACCACCTGTTTCTTTTAAAGCCAGGGTCTGACCACATATAGCTGAGGTCTCTGTTTGGTGAATGTAGCATCTTGAAGCAGACATATGCAATATACCATGCCTAGTTAGGCTACCATCACACTGGGGCGGGGGGGGGGGCTTTAGCGCTAAAGCGCCGCTAGTTTTATCAGCATCCTACTGCTGTTATAGTGGCACTTTTTGGCCAATAGCAGGGTACATTTAACCCCTTCTAGTGGCCGAATAAGGGGTTAAAAGAACCCACAAATCGCCGTTGTCCATTGATTTCAATGACAGGGGCGGTGGAGGAGCAGTGTATACACCGCTTCCACAATGCCTGAAAGATACTGCTTGCAGGACTTTTTTTTCCTGTTCTGCAAGTGCACCGCCCCAGTGTGAAAGCACTCAGGTTTTCACACTGGGGTGGCTTGAGAGGCGCTTTACAAGTGCTATTTTTAGCGCAAAGACGCCTGAAAAGCGTCCCAGTGTGAAAGGGGTCTTGGTGTTCACCTATAGCTTTCATGAAGCCTGTGGGTGATGCTTGTTACATTGTGTTCACCTGGCAGTATATGCACTTTAGGCACAGGCAAGTTGTCTATTTTATATTAGATTTTAAGATAACAAAAAGCATTATCTTTTAATAACATTGGGGGGTTATTTAATAGAGGAAAATCCACTTTGCACTGCAAGTGCACTTGGAAGTAAAGTCGCTGTAGATCCGAGGGGGACATGGATGGAAAAAAAAAACTGCATTTTAGCTTGCACATGATTGGAGGATAAAATCAGCAGAGCTTCCACTCATTTCAGATCTACCCCTCAGATCTACCCCTTAGATTGAGAGTGGCTTCACTTTCAAGTGCACTTGCAGCGCAAAGTGGATTTGCCTTTTGTAAATAACCCCCATTGTGTCATAAATCTGGCAGTGCTATGGGGCAATCATCAAGTCAAGCAAGCCAAAGCAAACGGAAATAAAGATTTTGTGTGACAGATTGCAACCTTTCATATGTCATCACTTAACAAAATTGTTGTGCAGTCAACTGTAATCTGATTACACTAAGAGTTCAAGCACATTCATTCATTAAAGATATCAATATGCTGAATGGGGGTGACCTGCAGCTAATAAAAGTTTGGTGCGTGTTCTTAGTAACCAGTGTGCCCCATAAATGCCAGACTATTAACTTATATTGGCAACAATTTATGCGTGTGTTAAAATATACTTTTTGTTCCCCTTTAGTACATTTCAATATATGTTAGTTTTTTTTATCAAAGTGAACCTGTGAGGACAGACATATGAAAGCTGATTGTTTTTCATTTTAAAGGTGCAAACTGACACTTGACACAAGTTTCACTATCTAGTGAGTCGCTAAACTGGGATCAGAATGCAGCCTATAAAGTCTGTAGGTCCATCCTGGATGTTTGTTTAGAGACTTGCCAGTGAACATTGGTAGTCTCACATTCTTTATCCTTTGGGCTTGGCTCACACTGATGTGAATTTCCCCTCATCCAATTCGCATGGCAGGAGACTGTGACCGACTCTCAATGGAGCCGGTTCACACATCTACGGGCAGGCGCGGAGTGCACAGCAGAAAGGTCCTGTGCGTCTTTGGTTCTTTTTCAGGTCTGAAGTGAGGCAAAAATTCAGGCCTAATCTGGACTGTAAACGGGGACACACTGGACCCCCTTCTGGGCCCCACGCCGCACATAGTGTGAACCCAGCCTTAATGTTCAGTAATTGAACTGGTTGAAAAAAAAAAAAAAGCTTTTAGAATAAATGTTGGTATAGACATCATTTTGATTAAATGAAATAAGCTTTAGAAAACCCAACTTAAACAACTTTCCACTTAAAATACCAGAAATACACCAGCATATGTTCATGAATATATGAACTTGGAAGTAGGGTCATCCAACCCAACGTGTGACAATGTAGTTCCCTGGTGGCAATGAGCTGAGCATCTAAGAATTTAAAATACATGTAAGTTCTAACTGGAATGGCATTTAATTTGCTAAAGCACTGTATATCATAAACAATTGTCATGTTTGTTTAATAAAATGATTGTTTTCACCCTTTTTTCTTCCTTTTTGCATCTCAGTGTTGGTGATCTCCTGAAGTAATATGAAAGGCCCACCATAAAGCAGTGGGCACCACAGTAAAATAGCAGCGTGGTTCGTTATGAGGAGCTTATTCTACATCTGTATAGAAGAGTAGGGACTGAGATTAATAATGTGGTGCATGTAGTGTGGACATGTGGGCAAGGCCAGACAAAATAGGTGTAGGGGTTGTGGTTAGGGATGAGCCGAACACCCCCCGGTTCGGTTCGCACCAGAACTTGCGAACGACCCCCGCGTTCGGTACGAACGTTAGAACCCCATTGAAGTCTATGGGACTCGAACGTTCGAATTGGAAAGTGCTCATTTTAACGGCTAATATGCAAGATAGTGTCCTAAAAAGGGTTTGGCGACCTGCCTCCTGCCTCAGGGGACATGGGTCACTGCAAAAAAAAGTTTTAAAAACTACCGTTTTGGCGGGAGCACTGATTTTAATGACGATTAAAGTGAAAAAAAAAAAGTGAAATATTCCTTTAAATATGGTGCCTGCGGGGTGTCTGTAGTATGCCTGTGAAGTGCCATGTGTTTCCCGTGTTTAGAACAGTCCCTGCACAAAATTACATTAAACGGAAATAACACCATTTAAAACTGCTTGCGGTTTTAATGTTATATCTGGTTCCTGCAATATGGTTGAAAATCATTGAGAAACATGGCATGGGTAGCCCTCCCTGCCCATTACCAGCCTATTTGGGTCTTGTACGCATATTAAGGGGAACCCCGTACCCATATTAAAAAAAGGAAATGCGTGTGGCCCCCAGGCCCTATATACTCAGAACAGCAGTATACAGGCGGTGCAAACAAGACAGGGACTGTGTAGGTTTGTTGTGTTAAGTTGAATCTGTTTGTCATTTTCAACCGGTACATTTTTAAAGTGTAGCTCCAGTCAAAAAAACTATCTTTAAGCTTTTTGGAAAACATAGGGAAGGGTTATCACCCCTGTATAATTTGTTTTGTCGTCCATCTTTTTTCATCTCACTTGCTGCTGTCTCCTTGCGTTTGCAAGTAGGAGATGTTTGTAAGTTGGATGTTTGAAAGTAGGGGCCTGCCCTATATTATAGCGGTATGTACTGGGTACAGAGCACGCAGACAGCACGCACTATCTCCTAACACTACTGACTGCAAGCTCTATTATTAACCACTTGTTAGCCCAATGTTTGCATAAAGTGAAAGATGAAGTTATGCTGAGTAAATAGATATCAAACATGTCACTCTTCAAAATTGCACATGCCCGTGGAATGGCGCCAAACGTCGCTACTTAAAAAATCCCCATAGGCGACGCTTTAAATATTTTTTTACTGGTTACATGTTTTGAGTTGCAGAGGAGGTCTAGGACTAGAATTATTGCTCTCGCTCTAACATTCTCGGCGATACCTCACATGTGTGGCACATGCGAGCACATGGGGACATGGGCGCTTTAATTTTTATTTTATTTTTTTATTGTTCATTTTACTTTATTTATTTTAGTTTGACATTTTTTTTCCCAAAAATATATTTTTGATCACTTTTATTCCTATTACAAGAAATGTAAACATCCCTTGTAATAGGAATATGGGGTGACAGGTCCTCTTTACAGTGAAATCTGGGGGGTCAATATGACCCCACATCTCACCTCTAGGCTGGGAAGCCTGAAATAAAAAATAAAAAAAAGATTCTGGCTTTGATCGTACTGGCGAGTTGGTAGAAGCACCGGAGGGCGGTGAGGGGTGGGGGGCGTCTATGGCTGGGTATTTCAGGGTATCACAGAGTATGGCTGGGTATCTCTGAGTATGGCTGGGTATGGCAATTTATGGCAGGGTATTACAGAGTATTGGCGGGGTACTACAGAGTAATAGCAGGGTACTGCAGAGTATTGGGGGTACTGCAGAGTAATGGCGGGTACTGCAGAGTAATGGGGGGTACTGCAGAGTAATGGGGGTTACTGCAGAGTAATGGGGGGTACTGCAGAGTAATGGCAGGGTACTGCACTGCAGAGTAATGGCGGGGTACTGCACTGCAGAGTAATGGCGGGGTACTGCAGAGTAATGGCGGGGTACTGCAGAGTAATGGCAGGGTACTGCACTGCAGAGTAATGGCAGGGTACTGCACTGCAGAGTAATGGTGGGGTACTGCACTGCAGAGTAATGGCGGGGTACTGCAGAGTAATGGCGGGGTACTGCAGAGTAATGGCAGGGTACTGCAGAGTATGCACTGGTATTGCAGAGTATTGGCAGGGAATTGAGGGGTTAAATTCGGTGAGCAGCGATGTGGGCACTGCAGATGCAGCCCACATCGCTGCTGACACCGATCTCTTTCCCCTCCGCTGTACCGATCGGTACAGAAAGGGGAGGGAGGAACAGGCGTCATAACATGACGCCGGTTTGTTTCCAAGTGATCACTCCGTCATTTGACGGAGCAATCACGTGGTAAACGGCCGCTATGAGCGGCCGTTTACCGTGATGCGCCGGGTCCTATGGACCCGGCGGTCACGGATGCTCTCGAGTGCGCACACCTCGGGGCACGCGAGAGCAGAATTCTGGGAGGCCGTTAATTAACGGCCTCTCTGAGTTAAACAACCGCCCTGAAGCCGTTAATCGGCAATGGGCAGTTGTTAAGTGGTTAAAGCTAGATCACTAGCTATATAGGTGAGGTGAATATAGTGGTGTATACTGCAGTCAGGGCACAGACAACAACCACTACACAGCAGCAAGATAGGAAATCAGCCAAAAACGATTGGTGTGTACTGTGTTGAAGGTACACAGAACACCCACTGCTTCAGATGCAAAGTAACACACTACAGGAGGCCGCCTTAAAGGCGGCCTTATATAGTGTGGGGCGTGCACTACACAGCCTGAGCTATGATTGGCCACAGGCAGGATGCCTGTGGCCAATCATGGCTCTCCTCGCTGCCGGCGCTGCGATTGGCCAAGCATGCGGGGTCACAGTGCATGCTTGGCCAATCATCGGGCAGCAATGCACTGCGCCAACGCAGTGCATTGTGGTCCGCGCGCGCGTCACTCGAATTTTGACGCGAACGGCCAAAACGTTCGGAATTCGCCGAACGGCCGAACAGCCAATGTTCGAGTCGAACGTACGTTCGACTCGAACACGAAGCTCATCCCTAGTTGTGGTACATGGAAAAGAAAGTGGGTGTAAAGTAAGCCCCATTATTGTCAGGGAAAAGGACACACAGATTGCAACTTTTCATAAAAAAATAAAAATGTAATTGTTTGTTTCACAGAAAAAAGGGCAGAAATATTGTGCAGACTCCATATGCAGTATTTAAAGAAAAATTTAACCCTAAACTGTGCCACATGAAAAAATCAGCACACATGACCTGACCCTGAAAGTCCTGACTCTGCTAAAAGAAAATACAGTAAATAAATACATTCTGCAGAAAAATATGTGGCGAATTTACAACGCTAGAATACTATAACGGGCAGCAGCGATAGCCTGAGATGGTAATGGTGGCAAGCCACCAATGATAGCAACAGATGGTACTGGTAATAGTGGCAAGCAAGCAGAAATTGAAGGAGCTTGTAACAGTGACAGGAGATGGTAATGTTTGCAGGCCAGCAATGTGGTCAGGAGATGGTAATGGTGGTAAGGCATGGTACTAGTAGCAGGCCAGCAGCAGTGGCAGGAGATGGCAATTGCATAAAATATTTGGGGGGCTAAATTCCAAGCAAGGTAACAGCTGCACTGGCTGTGTAATCAATACTAAACCAGAACGTGTTCATTTTTATAAAAGTGAGTTGGTCAGCTGTGTTATGGGGCAGCAGCTTTGTATTTCTGACAGAAAATCTCCCGCTGCACTGAATGCCCTCTGTGACCACACAACTTCCACACTGCACAAGCTCCAGGTGACACCCACAAGTTCATGACTTCCTCGGTTGGAAGGTTGTCCAAAACTGCTCTGGATCTCAGGTAATCTGAGATCATATAGTTTAGGCACTGCCTGTAACTGCTGCCAAGAGACATACCTAGCTAATGTATTTTGAAAAACAGCTTTAAAGGATCATTGAGGCAACCCACTGCCACTCCTCCTTTACCTGATCTGAGGATTGGAAGAACATTAGTCATGAAAGAGGATCTTGCCACTCCTTGGAAAGGTGGCCAATTAGTTAATTATTAACTGTAGAATGGTATTTTTCCCTTGTATGAGGTATCAAAAAGGATGGGCAGCCAGTAACAGTTCCTTTCCATCAAGCACTTCAACATGAATGAGCATGTAAGCACTCCTATCTGCTGCCTATTGCAGCTTAAAGTGGGAGTAAACTCCCATGGACGATCTTTACCTATAGGTAAGCCTATAGTAAGTCTTATTTATAGGTACAGTAAATATCTCCTTAAAGTGCACTGTTTAGGAGATATTTACTTGTGAAGCCACTGGTGACATCACAGGCGCATGCACTCTAAAGGAACGGCATACCATGCCATTCCTTCAGAGCCCTGTGCCGCGAACAGGGGCTCTCACGAGCATGTGCTGGAGTGATGTAATCGTGACTCACCCAATCAATGGACCGGAGCCCACCAACCCTGCAGGAAGACTAGGGGAAGATGGAAGCCCTGTCAGCATTGACAGCAATTCATACTAGCACATTATAACTTTGCCTTGCAGGTTTAAAAGAAAAAAAAATGGCGGATAACTACTACTTTAAGGTTGGACAGTTGGCGGGCGGCAAAAAATCTGCTGAAAGGTGGATTTTTACCCCACCCAAACTGCATGTCCAAAGGAAGCCTTAAAGACTGTGAGAGATCCCTCATCCTAACTCCCAGAGCTTCTTACTTTCCTTTGCCATTCTGCTCCCTGCGGAAGGGTTCAGAACTGGAGGAGGCACTATCCACCAAAATCTCTCCCACAGTTAAAGCAGGGTAATTAGACATGTGCAATTTTTTTCCTTCCGAATGAATTTTTTAACAATTTTGAACAAATTTGCTAATTCGGAATATCTACATTACGGAAAACCAGTTTAACAAATTTTTCAATTTGCAAATTCGTAAATTCGAAAATCTGAAATAATAACTAATAATAACTTAACTATTACTAACTATTAAATTATAGGTATTGGATTTATCTTTTAAATTTAGCTGTGAACGTAACGAATACGAATTTATCCGAAGTTACGAAATAAGGAATGCTGTATCTAAATAAATAGAATGTAACAAATTAATAATAAAATAACAATAACATCCTGTAAATAACATCCGGCCATAACATCCTGTAAAGAAACTCTGACAGCCAAGATAGACTTCTTGAGTGTAGATGTTGGTCTCATCCACCAGGACATGGATAAGTTCCGCTCCCATGTCGCTGAGGTGGAGGATAGACTCTCCGTGGTGGAGGATACAGTCCGCTCAGACTCCAGGGAAGTGAAGGCCTTGCAGATTCAGGTGAAGGTGCTACAAGAACGTGCAATAGATACTGAAAATCGCCTCAGGCGCAATAATATCCGCATACTTGGACTTCCTGAACGGGCTGAGGGCCCTAGGCCCGCTGAGTTTGCTGAAGGACTCCTGTCCACCTTGTTCAACCTGGGGGAGTTACCGCCCACCTTTGTGGTGGAGAGAGCCCACAGGGTCCCACCACTCCCTCCGAGGCCTGGAGCGCCTCCGCGCCCCTTCCTGCTGCGGCTGTTGAATTACCGCGACAGGGACCGCATCCTGGCGGCGGCTCGTGCCATGCCTGAAATCAAATATGAGAATACCAAACTACTATTCTTTCCGGACTTCTCTCAGGAAGTGCAGCAAAGACGCAAGTCCTTTACCGATGTGAGACGCCGGCTCAGAGAGAGAGGAATTCGTTTTGGTCTTCTGTATCCCAGCAGGTTACGAATTACCGATGGTGATAACACCCGCTTCTTTGACACCCCGGAGGCTGCGGCGGCTTGGCTGGATGGCCGCTGATTCTGGCAACATTTATTCCCAGCCCTTTCTCCCCACGGAGTCCAGCTTTGCCCTTACAGCTTGATTGTTTTGTCCTGCATCGCGAGATAGCATGTGTTTACTCCTGCATAAGGAGCTCCGCTGGAGGTCACTAAATTGCCCACTTTTTGTTTGAGACGGACCCCCTGTCTACTTCCCCTCCCTGTTTCCCTCCAAGTCTGGACTTCTCTCTCCGAAATTGGTGCAGACTCTACTAGGAGGGACTGTACCCACCTGTGGCCCACCATCCGGGGGCCTCAGTGATCTGAAAGTTCTAAAGTTATGGGAAGGAACCCCGCATCGGTTTGTATGGGTAGATGGCCTAATGTTTTGGTCATAGACCTTGGTTTTTATGATGTTGGGGTAGGGTTTTATATGTTCTGTGGGGAGAGGGTTTTTTGCCTTAAAGCTAAGTTTACATTCTGTGCTGTTCGTATACTGAAGAGTATGTGTACTGAATTTGGGTTTGCTTACACCTACTGGTTGTCTGGGATCATTCTGTTTTTGTTTTCCCCTGACGTCCCGTGATGGCCTCCTCTGATACCGAGTCGCTAACTATAATATCCTGGAACGTCAGGGGACTCAACTCCAAATACAAGCGTTCACTGTTATTTCAATACCTAAAATTACATAAACCCCATATAGTCCTGCTGCAGGAAACACACCTAACTGGTAGCAAGGTTCTGGCTCTGAAAAAACCCTGGGTGCAAAGGGCGCTGCATGCGACCTACTCCTCGTACTCTCGAGGAGTGTCGATACTGATTAGTAAGCGAGTGCCCTGTATGATCCATGAGGTTCACTTGGATCCCCAGGGGAAATTTGCTATGGTGGTGTTGAGCATCTATAATAAGAAATATGTTATTATTAATGTGTATCTGCCTCCTCCAAGCCAGGTGCAGGTTCTGTATACTTTATATGAGAAGTTGGCTCGGCATTGCCCGCCGTGTGTCCTGGTTATGGGTGATTTTAATGCCACATTGTCCCGTGACCTAGATAGGCCCTCCCCTCAAGCGACTTTCAATCCTGATCTGGGTACGTGGGCCCTTGCAACAGACCTCCAGGAGGTGTGGAGGTGGCTTCACCCCCAGGATAGAGCATATTCCTGTTTTTCCTCCACGTTCCGAATGTCCTCCCGCATTGATCTGGCATTTGCAAATGACCTCCTCCTGGCTAATGTCCAGGAGGCTGGCTACCTCCCCTCCGGTTTATCGGATCACCACCCCCTTAAATTGATTATCAGGACCACCAAGACAAGGAGTAAAGCCCTTTGGAGGCTACAGCCCCATTGGATCAATAATGTCACAGTTCACGATAGAGTTGCTCAATGGGTGCGCAATGCGGGGTCAGCCTCCCTGGAGATGACATGGGATGCTTCCAAGGCCTGCGGTAGGGGACAGTATATCTCTGCCGTGGCGGCAGTCAGGGCGGAGCTTGGGGATAAGGTATCTGCTCTGCAGAACAGAGTTGAGGAGGCTTTGGATCGGTACTCCGCCTCGGCGACGGTCCACAATTTCGAGCACCTTTTGTCGCTCAGGCGAGAACTGCATCTCCATGTCTCCAACACCACCAGGCTGGGTCTACAAGACAGCAGACAGAAGTACTTTGAATATGGAGATAAGAATAGCAAGTTGCTGGCTATGCTGGCGCAGCAGGACAGGCCTGTAGCGGTTATACCTGAAATACTCACGGAGGACGGAGCACTGGTTACCTCTCTGGAGGATATTTTATCTGCATTCACCAGGTTTTATACCTCTCTGTATGTCTCCTCACTCCCTCCGGGCTTTGACCCTGCACCAATGACCTCACTGTTAGATACGCTGGCATTGGGGTGGCTCTCTGATGCGGAGCGACAGCTCCTTGTTTCGGAGATTACGCCAGAGGAGGTCACGATGGCCATCGGGTCCTTCCCGGCAGGGAAGACCCCGGGGCCGGATGGGCTACCCATAGAGTATTATAGAGCCCATGTAGAACTGCTTGCCCCCAGGTTGGCTCAGGTGTATTGTGCATGTCTTCAGCAGGGCTCCCTGCCCCCTTCTATGAGAGAGGCCCATATTGTTCTCATTCCAAAGCCTAATAAGGACCCCAAACAATGTGCCTCTTACAGGCCGATAGCACTCCTCAATTGTGATTTAAAAATATTGACCAAAATACTGGCCATTAGACTTAATAAAGTAATCAAATCTCTGATTGATTCTGATCAAACTGGCTTTATGCCAGGTAGGTCCACGGATATCAATATCCGTAGACTGTTTTCCAACATACATGCCCCCCATGATAATCAAGGCACTAGGACTATTGCCACTCTCGATATGGAAAAGGCATTTGATACGGTGGAATGGGTGTATCTGTGGGAGGTGCTTAGAAGAATGGGTTTCCCACTGCGGTTTATTGCCTGGATACGCACACTGTACACCGGCCCCCTGGCATGCATTAAATTGAATGGCTCCCTGTCTCCTTCGTTCCCCCTGCAGAGGGGCACCAGGCAGGGATGCCCTCTCTCCCCGGCCTTGTTTGCCCTGGCCATGGAACCTATTGCTGAGGCTCTCAGGAGTTCGGCTGAGGTCCGTGGTCTTCGGGTGGGCTGGCTGGAGGAGAGAGGGGCTCTCTATGCAGATGATCTGCTGCTTTTTTTGAACGATCCTGGTGACTCTTTGCGGGGCGCACTCGAGATTATGGATGCCTTCTCTGTCTTCACCGGGTTGAAGGTAAATTGGCATAAGTCTCAACTCTTCCCGGTAGACGAGGGGGCCAGGACCTCTCCATCCTCTACCACGCTTCAGTGGGTGGATAGGTTTACCTATTTGGGTATTATTATCTCAAGAGAGAGCAGGGACTTTGTTCGGCTCAATCTTGAACCTGTACTGGTAGGGATCAAGTCCAAATTGAAGGCGTGGGGCAATCTTCCCCTCTCCCTTATAGGTCGCATTAACCTTCTTAAAATGAAGATTCTCCCCAAACTTACGTATATTTTTAGGAACTCTCCGCAATGGCTGACTAAAACCTTCTTTAACTCCCTAAAGCAACTTTTCCTCTCCTTCATTTGGGGCCCCAAGTCCCCTAGATTCCGATACACTCTCACCAGGCCTGTGGGTAATGGGGGGTTGGCTCTTCCTGATTGCCACAAATATTTCTTAGCTACTCAGCTCGTAACCGCCCACTGGTGGTTGCGGCCGGACCTGACCAATGCTGCAACGGTCCTGGAGGCAGCTATAGTGGGGTCTCTGGAGGCCCTGAGGGGGTTGATATTCAGGGGGCTAAAAACTCCTCACTGCCTCACCCCTTCTATGCGCACCACTATCAGGGCGTGGAAGGTGGGGGAGGCGCTGAGGGCATCCCTGCCGAACTCCTGGTCTCCCCACACCCCCTTGTGGCTGAATCCTAACCTTCCGCAGTTCAATACCATCCCGGACCCGCAGGCCTGGGCCAAATATAAAATACTGACTCTTGAACATGTCATCACTAACGGGGAACTTACTCCCTTTCATATACTACGCACTAAATTTAATGTGCCAGCGTGGGCCCATTTCCGATATCTCCAAATAGCTCATGCATATCGATGTCAATTTTTGGGTCAGCCGGTTGTGTTAGAATACTCTGAGCTTGAATCCATCCTTCGGGTAAAAGACCTGGAGAAACCCATGTCTCAGATTTATGGGTCCCTGCTGGTTGCTGCCATCCCCGAGCTGTCCTCCCTCCGCAGGAAATGGGTGGGGGACATACCGGAGTTAGATGACGACGACTGGAGGGAGGTTTGGGACTTCCCATTCTCCCCTTTGGTATCAGCCAGGGACAAACTGGTCCAATACAAAATTGTTCACAGGGCCCATTATACGCCCCACAGATTGCATCAAATGTCGCCAACGCTTTCCTCGGCGTGCTGGCGATGCTCCTATCAGCCGGGAGACTTCATTCACATTTTCTGGACTTGTCCAGCGATTGAAGGTTACTGGAAGGAGGTTCTCCTGGTGATAGGCAAGACCACTAAGATTAGTATCCCTTATGACCCTAAATATTGCCTGCTGGGGCTGGTGGAGCAGATGTCGATCCTCAGAGCTAGGAAAACACTTATATCCTTGTTATTGTATTATGCATGAAAGGCCATCACCATGACCTGGAAGCAATCGTCTCCCCCTTCTATCAAATTCTGGAAAAACCTGGTGAATGCTAGTTTACCCCTCTATAAGGCCACCTACTCGAACAGGGGTTGCCAGCAAAAATTTGAGAAGGTGTGGACCTGCTGGTTGGATGATGACACTACGGCAACTGATGTAGTGTTTACTCCATAATTCCTCATTAAGGTCATAGTGGGACGATAGGTTGACCCAAATGTTACTATGATATTCTGTCCTGTCTATATACCATGTAGCATGAATACCTCCTGCAATACCCTCTCCCCACATTGGGGTATAGCTAGTTAAGGTTGTGGTTGTTTTAAGTTCCCCTGCTGCGGCCTGTTGCTGCATCGGGAACAGATTGTATGTTATGAGAATGTGTCCTTATGTGGCCGGTTGCTGCATTTGGAGGATGGCCCCTGCGTGGGCAATTTGTATTCCTATGAAAACTCAATAAAAAAAAGATAAAAAAAAAAAAAAAAGCTGAGCATCACATCTAGCTCCCTTTTTTTTATTTCTTGTTAAACAGGCATACTTTGTATTCTGATTAGTAGTGCAGCACATTGATTGTGCCATAGCAAGTCAAATGTGAATGGCGCATATAAAATGCTTTCAGGCAAATCAAACCTTTATTGTAATTATATTTCTTGAAACTAGAGAAGCATCCCTAGCATTTACTTGTGTACAGTAGGGTTTTTTGACTTAAAGAATAGAAGCTGTTCACTGGGCTTAGCAAATAAAATGGCGTGCTCACTTCACTCAACCAATCATGTTGACTAGCAAAAACCCTGTTTTTAAATTTTCCTTACACATGACTGGATATTCATAGTTAACAGACGTTCACTCATAGTAAGGTTGAATAAAGACACCAGTCCATCCAGTCCCTACCCTCAAGGAGCCCACAATCCAAGGTCCCCATTCTTATACTAGGGACAATTTTGGACAGAAGCCAATTAACCTACCTGCATGTCTTTGGATTGCGGGAGGAAACCAGAGTACCTGGAGGAAACCCACGCAAGCACAGGGAGAACATGCAAGCTCCAGGCAGGTAGTATCATTATTTACTAAAGTTTTCTGTGCTGTCCACTAGTGAACAACATCTATTCCAGTTTTCCTCAACCTGTTTACCAACAAAGAACCTTTGAAATAATTCATAGGTCTTGGGCAACCTCTAAAAAAATCATTATACATCCATAATATAGCGTAATCTAGCGTAATCAGTACGTTTTAGAAATCCGTTCATGCCTAACCCCCTAAGCTGTACTACAGCTTCTATGAATGGAGAATGGGTGGATGATTGATAGGTCCGCCCCTTCCATTCATAGATTGTGTTTGATTCATACAAGCTATAGTATGGCTTCTATGAATAGAGCAGCTCGTGGGAAATGGTGGTCATAGTTGGGCTCTTTTGATGAGTGTGACAGCCCCTTAGTTGTAATAAACCATGTACTGGAAGACTACAGGGGAAGAAGGAGGGCATGGATGAAGGGGGATTTCAACTAAAAGAGGCATCAGCACAAGGGACACATCCTACTGACTGTATGTTATATGTTTTGTGCTGATTTTTCAGTTTTATTTTAATCTGGTTGTACTTAGGCTTTAATGGATCAGGGTTGAGAAGGCTGGTTTTAGGTGTGGTCTATATTTGATGATGTGACCTTGTTTTGTACTTTGATAAAACACATCTAATGCCACATACACACAACCGAACTTTCCGGCAGACAAGGTCCGACTGAATCAGTCTGTCGGACATTCCGATCTTGTGTGGGCTAAACCTAGAAATAGAACAGACTCACAGTGGCGTCTTCATGGGACTCACGGTGGAGGAGCTTTGAAAGGAGCAGTACTTCAGCGGGGTGAGCTGATGTCTAATTTGTGACATGTCTGATTTTAATTTGATCTAGTAAGTAGTGATGGACGAACTTCCGGCGGGACGTTTCGCGAACGCGGACCGCGAACGTGGCCGATAGTTCGCGAACCGTAACGTTCGGCGGGCCCCATTGACTTCAATGGGAGGCGAACTTTGCAAACCTACAGGTCAAATTTGCAGCCACAAAATAATTAATAGCTGTGCAAACATAGTCCCACCACATGGCCAATGACATAACACATGTATGAGGTGAATCTGGGATCGACAACTACAAGCATTCTTTTTTTATATGTTAAATTGTTGTGACAACTCAGGACTGTGGAGCGCATGAAGGCAATGGAGGAGAGGGAAGGTCAGGGTAGGCAAAGAAGAGGGTGCAGGAGATGATCACCAGCAGCGTGACATACAGCAATGACACCTGCACCGTGATAGAGTCATCTGACACCAGCACCGTGATAGAGAGCACTGACATCAGCAGCGTGACATACAGCACTAACACCAGCACCGTGATATACAGCACTGACAGCAGCACCGTGATAGAGAGCACTGACATCAGCAGCGTGACATACAGCAATGACAGCTGCATCGTGATAGAGTGATCTGACACCAGCACCGTGATAGAGAGCACTGACATCAGCAGCGTGACATAAAGCACTAACACCAGCACTGTGATATACAGCATTGACAGCAGCACCGTGATAGAGAGCACTGACATCAGCAGCGTGACATAAAGCACTCACACCAGCACCGTGATATACAGCACTGACACCTGCACCGAAAGCACCCCCTGGTGGAAGTCAGCATAGCACAGGGATGGTGGGAGCCCCTCATAATGAGCATAGCACAGGGATGGTGGGAGCCCCTCATAATGAGCATAGCACAGGGATGGTGGGAGCCCCTCATAATATGCACAGCAGAGGTACAGCTCCAGGAGGAAGTCAGCACAGCACAGGGATGGTGGGAGCCCCTCATAATAAGCAGCCCCAGGAGGATGTCAGCATAGCACAGGGATGGTGGGAGCCCCTCATAATAAGCAGCCCCAGGAGGAAGTCAGCACAGCACAGGGATGGTGGGAGCCCCTCATAATGAGCATAGCACAGGGATGGTGGGAGCCCCTCATAATATGCACAGCAGAGGTACAGCCCCAGGAGGAAGTCAGCACAGCACAGGGATGGTGGGAGCCCCTCATAATAAGCAGCCCCAGGAGGAAGTCAGCACAGCACAGGGATGGTGGGAGCCCCTCATAATAAGCAGCCCCAGTAGAAATATGACACCGCTCAACCTCTTCAAAGAGGAGGGTACGGGCATATAGTACGGTGTGCTTTTTTTGGACAAGGAAGTGAGCCAAATGAAGAAAGAAGGTCTGTGTACTCGATTAAAAAAATTGTTTATAGACATATACATGGTCTACTGGTCACATGTGTTGAATTCCTCCGAGATCCATGCCTCATTCATTTTTAGAAATGTGAGGTAGTTAACACTGTCGTGAGCTAGGCGAGTACGCTTATCGGTCACGATCCCCCCTGCTGCGCTGAACGTCCTTTCGGACAGGACACTGGATGAGGGGCAAGCCAACAGTTCGATTGCAAATTGGGCAAGCTCTGGCCAGAGGTTAAGCCTGCCCACCCAGTAGTCCAGGGGTTCATCACTCCTCAGAGCGTCCACATCGGCCGTTAACCCGATGTATAGAAACAGAACGAAACTCTGGATAGCCGCACTCCGGATTGTGTAAAAATTAGATGCCTTTATTTCTTCAAAATGCAAGTGCAAAACTCCATTGAACAAAACGTCACAGCAAAAAGGGAACAAAAAAGGATTTTTGAATAAAATAGCTAACGCGTTTCACGCTACAAACAGCGCTTACTCATAGCTAGCTTATGTTCTGAATGACAAACAAATATATACTGTTCATGTATAAGCACACCACAGTGAAATTAGAGGTAAAACCATGACAGCTGATAAAGCTATCATCATAGATTCTCCACACATGCATTCCACACCCAGTTGTTGGTTGGAGAAAATAACTGGGAAAGAAAGAAAGGGGAAAAGGGTGAACATATCTGTGTGTTGAAACGTGATTTGATGAAAAGTATAAATATGTAAAAAAAAAAAATATATATATATATATATACATATAGAAGTGAAAATAACAGTGTGAAAATAAAAAGAAAAATGTATATATGTATACAAAGTGAAACAGTATTGAATGTTTATATGTATGTAAATAAACTCAAATATTTAGAGAATAAACTGTGATATAAAAGTGACAGGGATGAACATGCACTAAACAAAGTCACATCGGATTGATGGCCATATTTATGTGAACTGTCGGTGAAAAAAGAAAAGGATAATAATAAAAGAACCAATATGAAACCATACAATTGATGGACTTATTTCGATGACAAGTAGTATGCATGCATGGAAAATCCAAGATTCAGAAGCAGATCACAATTGCCAAATATTTCTAAAGTTGTACATACACCAACCAATCTCGTGTTTTTATCGATGTGTAAATGAATGTAAATACAGCAACCAATGCATAAAATAAAGTATGTACCTGCAACTACCACTATAAAAACACACAAATATACAGATATAACATGTAAAATAGTTAAATAAAAACAGAAACAAAAAAGAAAAACAAAAAACCTTTTAGAACCCTCATGGACACTAGAGTAAGCCTAGACGCCTCAATCAAGTGCCTAAAACAGTAAATGCACCCAAATGAGGCGTATACTTTAGGCAATCAACCATCTACTTAAATGTTCCATAAATATTACGATTAATGGGCGAGTAAAGGAAGAAACATTAATAAGGAGGGGGGGGGGGAGAAATGTTTAACCCCTTCCCTCCTAAACTATAATTAACTTGTGCTGTTCACACGGGTCGCCCATATAAAAACCAATACAGCGGTGTGCAGAAATGTCTGTAATACAATAAATGCAACTAGTGTACAGACACCATCTGCTCTACATAGAATAGTGATATATAGTGTGTGGTCGCAGTGTATATAAAGTCACTTAGACATTTTTTATAAGTTGTATAGTATGAAAAGGAAATATCTCACTATAATGCTGTGAAACATCTCCTTTTCTTTGAAGACCAATGACCTGAGTGAATATTATGAGAGAGTCTATGATGGAATAGAAGCAAAGATGCAATGGCTATAACAGGTGATTGAACATGATCAATTCCGCATGAGATAAAATGGTGATATATATAACCACAATATGTATAAACTCATGTGAACACAGTTTGTGAATTATATATATGCAGAAGGGATCACGCTGCAATGCTGTGAGATATCTCTTGATTTCTATTTTTTATTTTTATTATTATTTATTTATTTACCTAACGTTAACCCGATGTAATCGGACACCTGGCGGTCTAGGCGTTCCCTGATGCTGGATCCGGATGACACCTGACGATGGGTCGGCTGAAAGAATGACCTCATATCCGAAGTCACCAACACATCTTCAAACCGGCCTCTTCTTGCAGACGCTGTTGGATTGGTACCCGCAACTCCTTCTCTGGGAGTGGGAATTGCTCCTCTGCCAGCGTACGCAAAAGCAGAATGCAGCATTTCTCGAAGCAAGGCCTGGAAGTGCTCCATTCTGACAGCCCTCTGTGACGGCGGTAACATTTCTGCCATTTTGTGTTTGTACCGGGGGTCTAAGTACGTTGCCACCCAGTACTGGTCCTTGAGCGTTATGCTTTTTATACGGGGGTCCCTATTAAAACACTGGAGCATGAAGTCCCCCATTTGCACTAAACTGGAAGCGGTGTGGTGGCCTGGCTCCTGCTCATCATCCAGGATAATGTCGTCCTCTTCCTTCTCCTCTCCCCATCCACGCACAACAACAGGGATCCCAGAAAGGTTTAAAGCATGCTCTTCTTGCTCCTCCTCATCCGCCCCGGCACCATCCTCCTCTGACTCCTCTTCAGACTCCTGTTGTTGACTTGTCTCAGATAGAGTAGCCCCCCCTGGGAATTCATCCAGCATTGCGACTTCCTCATCTTCCCGCTCCTGCTCCTCCACAGCTTGATCAATGACACGACGCAATGCACGTTCCATAAAGAAGACATAAGGTACCATGTCACTGATGGTGCCATGGCTGCGACTGACCAGATTGGTGATCTCCTCAAATGGCTGCAGAAGTCTGCATGCGTCGCGCATGAGCAGCCACTGGCACTGTGAAAAAAAACACAGCTCCCCAGAACCTGTTCTGCCGCAGAGTTCATACAGGTAGACGTTAACTGCACGTTTCTGCTGGAGCAGCCTATCAAGCATATAGAAGGTTGAGTTCCATCGCGTCGGGCAATCGCAAATAAGATGTCTGACCGGCATATTGTGTCGCTGCTGAATGTCAGCAAGGCGAGCCATGGCCGTGTAAGATCTTCTGAAATGGGCCGAGATTTTCCTTGCCTGCCACAAGATGTCCTGGACCCCAGGGTATTTGACAACGAATTGCTGCACGACCAAGTTTAAGACGTGTGCCATTCATGGCACGTGCGTGATTTTGCCCTGTTTCAGTGCGCTAAGCAGATTGGCACCGTTGTCACACACCACTTTACCAACTGTCAAATTGAGCGGTGTTAGCCACTGATCTGCCTGTGAACGCAAAGCTGAAAGGAGTGCCGGGCCAGTGTGGCTCTTGGCTTCCAGGCACAACAGACGCAGCACGGCATGGCAACGTCTCACCTGGCATGTCGAATAGGTTCTGGGGAGCTTGGGCAGCGCAGCGGAAGAGACGCTAGCAGCGGAAAAGGAGGAGTCAGCCGAGGAGGAGAGGGAGGAGGATGGAGTAGGAGGAGGAGGAGGAGAAGAAGAGCCAGGCCTGCATGCAATCCGTGGCGGTAAAACCAAATCTACACAGGTGCCACGGGTTACATGCTTGACGGCCGTCAGAAGGTTCACCCAGTGGGCAGTAAAAGTGATATACCTTCCCTGCCCGTGTTTGCTAGACCACGTGTCTGTGGTCAGATGTATCTTGGCACCGACACTGTGTGCCAGAGATACATTCACTTGCCGCTGAACATGGCCATATAGCTCTGGGATGCCCTTCTCTGAGAAATACTTCCTTCCTAGGACCTTCCATTGTGGTGTTCCAATGGCCACAAATTTGCGAAAGGCCTCCGAGTCCACCAGTTTATATGGCAGTAGTTGGCGATTGGGAGTCTCCTCGGTTACCCATTGTGGGTGTGTGTTCCTGACCTGCTGTCCTTTGAAATGTTAATACAGGACCTGCCATTGGGACCCTGTTGGGTGTTGATCGCCAGCTGGTTGATGCTTGCCTCTGGTAAGCGTGCATTCTTTATGGTGGTCAACACTTATTGGTGACGTAAGATTGCATGAATTCATCACATTCACTTTATTATTTGGACTAATACTTGAACTTTTTTATTATCACTCAAGATATAATTTTTATTAATTTTCATAAATTTTTATTAATATTAATTCTTCATTCAATCTATATTTACACAATATTGGTTGAGGGTATTTCACATTTGATTGTTCACATATCGATTAAATTTATTTAATTATCTGAATTTTTACCTCTGATTCAAAAACAGGGGTGTCGCTGTCAGTGCAGCTACCTTCCTTTATTTTACTATTTCCAATGCAGGGTCAAGGCCACCTCCTACTCCTACCTCCAATAAGGCTGGGAAGAAATTAGCACAACACATAAAGGGTGCAAAAACTAAAGCTAAAATTCCCCATTTATTCCACCCACACACAAAAGAAAATGTATTCAACCCCCAAGACATAGCCAACGCATTTAGTGACTATTATGCTACGTACACACGATCGGACTATCCGGTGGACTTGGTCCGGCGGACCAGAGTCCGCCTGACAATTCGCCCTTGTGTGGACTCCGGCTGACTTTTTCTTTCCAAAAGTCCGGCGGACTTAGAAATTTTGACTCAAAATTGTCCACCGGACTCGGCAGTCCGGTGGACAATCCGCCCGTTTGTGTGCTAGTCCGCCAGACTTTTGAAATGAATGGACTTGCCCACACGGAGAAAAGTCTGTTCATTTTGAATGTGGCTCCAGGTAGATGGGACTAGCGAAGGAAGTCAATGCCGCCGCCTCCATTGGTGAGATAGACACCTTGCTGGCCCCGTCGCCTGGTATGGATTTAAAGGGGAACCCCTACGCTGAAAAAACGGCGTGGGGGTCCCCCAAAAGTCCATAGCATAGACTTATCCGAGCACGCAGCCCAGACAGTCAGGAAAGGGGGTGGGGACGAGCGAGCGCCCCCGCTCCTGAGCCATACCAGGCTGTGTGCCCTCAAAATGGGGGGTGCTTTGGGGAAGGGGGGCCCTGCTGCCCCCCCACCCCAAAGCACCTTGTCCCCATGTTGATGAGGACAAGGGCCTCTTCCCGACAACCCTGGCCGTTGGTTGTCAGGGTCTGTGGACGGGGGGGCTTATTGGAGTCCGGGAGCCCCCTTTAATAAGGGGATACCGGCCCCCCCACCCTATGTGAATGAGTATGGGGTAGGTTGTACCCCTACCCATTCACCTGGTGAAAAAAGTGTATATAAAAAAAAAAACACAAGTTTTTTAAATAATTTATTAGACAGCTCCGGTGGCCTTCTCTTCTTTGCATCCCTGCAATCGCGGGCAGAGAGAGCGTCATGTCAACATCGCAAGAAAGAAGAGAAGAAGGCGGCAACAGAAGACAGGGCCAACGCTAGTAAAAAAGCTATAAGAAGATAACGAAGGCCCGGAAAGAAGATCCGAAGAGTGGGACAAGACCCCGAAGTTGGAAGAAGACCCCCGGACGGCGGCGACGATGAAGAAGAAAGCCGGGCTCCTCTGCTAGTAAGAGCTAGCAAAAGAGCAGAAGATAGCGGAGGAGTCCGGTGAGAAGACCCCCCAAGATGGAAGAAGAGAAGACCACCGGAGCTAATAAATTATTTAAAAAACTTGTGTTGTGTTTTTTTATTTACACTTTTTTCACCAGGTGAACGGGTAGGGGTACATACACATACTCATTCGCATAGGGTGGGGACTCCCGGATTCCGATAAGCCCCCCGCCCGCAGACCCTGAGAACCAACGGCCAGGGTTGTCGGGAATAGGCCCTCCTCATCAACATAGGGACAAGGTGCTTTGGGGTGGGGGGGCCACGGCCTGGTACGGCTCAGGAGGGGGGGGCACTCGCTCGTCCCCACCCCCTTTCCTGACCGGCCGGGCTGCATGTTCGGATAAGGGTCTGCTATGGACTTTGTGGGGACCCCCACACCATTTTTTCGGCGTAGGACTTCCCCTTTAAATCCATAACAGGTGACGGGGCTAGCGAGGTGTCAATCTCGCTGATGCAGGTGGTGACATTCACTTCCTTCGCTAGTTCCGCCTACCAAAATGAACGAACTTTACTCCGTGTGTGGGCAAGTCCGTTCATTTCAAAAGTCCAACGGACTCCCACCATAGTCCGGCGGATTGTCCGCCGGCCCCAGTCCGCCCGGATAAGTCCGGTCGTGTGTGGGCAGGTCCGCTTATTCGGAAAGTCCGGCGGACCTCCGGTGCAAAGTCCGGTGGGTTGTCCGCTGGACTAAGTCCACCAGATAGTCCGATCGTGTGTACGTGACATGATAGTGACTTGTATAATCTTAATTCAGACGCTTCAACACATCAACTTCTGAAATAGATGAGTTTCTCAACCAGATCAAACTACCTACACTAACAGAATCTCAAATGACCTCTTTAAACACACCATTTTCTGACCAGGAAATTCTCACAACCATTACGTCCATGCCTCTTGGGAAGGCCCCAGGTCCTGATGGCATTACTGGGAAGTATTTTAAACAATTTTCTGCAGTCTTATTACCCACTTGATGACACTTTTCAATAATGCTGCCTCCTCTTCAATGTTTCCTAAGGAATCGCTGGCTGCTCTCATTATCACATTACCAAAACCAGGTAAAGATCCAACCTCCCCCCAAAACTTCAGACCGATCTCCCTACTTAATCTCGATTTAAAGATATACGCCAAAACCATTGCTAGAAGACTAATGACAATTATGCCTGACCTTATTCACAACGACCAATCAGGTTTCATCAAAGGGAGGCAAGCACCAGACGCAACAAGACGCATGATCGATCTGATATACCATGCGGAGTCCAGCGAAATGCCTTCTCTGCTTCTCTGTTTGGATGCAGAGAAGGCGTTCGATAGGGTCCACTGGTCACAGTTACAAAAAGTACTATTTAAATTCGGATTTAAAGATCACATTTACAAGGCTATTATGGCACTTTACACTAACCCATCAGCACAAGTGTTCTTAGCTAACATGCTATCCCAAACATTCCAAAATACAAATGGTACCCGTCAGAGTTGCACCTTTTCGCCGTTGATTTTGAACCTATTGATGGAACCACTAGCTGAACATATATCCATGAACTCTAGGATATCAGGATTAACTATAGGAACCACCACACACAAGATCAGTCTTTTTGCAGATGATGTGATATTAATTCTCACAAATCCAACCTTATCTCCAGCAGAAGCCCACAAAACATTGGACTGGTTCGGGCGCATAACCTACTACAAACTAAACACCACCAAATCAAACATCCTTGATCTAAAAATAGATGCCACTACAAAACACCTGTTACAAGCCCAGTACCCCTTTGTGTGGCTGGATCACAGCATCTCCTATCTAGGAATAAAGCTCAAGAGCTTCACGTCAACACCCAAAATATCACTAGACTAGAACTATCATGGTCCGGTAGACTAGCAGTGTTCAAAATTATGCAATTGCCTCAAATTCTCTATTTGTTCAGAACACTCCTCATCCTCATTCCTAAATACTACTTCACCTCACTACAAACTTTGCTCAATCAATGCACTTGGCATGGGTCTAAACCTAGAAGCGCACACTCCAAACTTAGGAAACATAAATTGGCGGGTGGAACAGGGTCAATTAACTTTGAAGATTACCACATAGCAGCAATATTAGACCAAACCAATGAATGGTTCCAACAACCTCTAGGGAAAATATGGGGGAAGATTGAAAACTCCATACTACTATGCCCCAATTTAAAATGGTGGCTAATGAGCACCCCGCTACTATCCAAATTGCCCTTGGCACTTCCCCCCAACATGGTGGCTACTGCCAAAGCATCGCAAAAATTAACTCATGATTGCCATCACAGCCCAAGTACTCCGCAAATACTGATTCCGATAGAGTCTCTGCACTATATTTCACCGGACCTATCTCTGTTGCATTGGTCTAGGAAAGGTATCACAACCATCCAACATTTGTTTAAAGACTCTAACCCAAAACCCTTCTCTGCCTTACAAAGATAATTTAATTTGCCTCAATCGGATTTCTTTACGTATATCCGTTTGAAGCACTGCCTCGACAAAACCAAACCTCCTTTCTATACAATCCCAGTAGAAGCTTGGGAATATTTTAATTCTTCCCCTCCTAAAAGAAAGGGTGTACCCCTCTTGTACAACATTTTACAGATAAAAGGTTCTTTCACAAAATATACCTCTCATACACATTGGGATAATGACCTAAAATCATCTTACACAGAACAACAATGGGAAATAGCACTTAGTTCCCTTTATAAAGCCACGAAATGTTCTGCATTATGGGAACTTACCCAAAAACGGTCCCTCAGATGGTATTTAACCCTTTCCATGTTAGCTTCATACAAGGTTCATACAAACCCAACGCACCAGACATAAGTTGGAGATGTCACTTGCTGAAAGGAGACCTATTCCACATCTTTTGGGAATGTAAAAATGTCCAGATCTTATGGAATACCGTTTTCCAAATCATTGCTGACATAACACGCCTTCAGGTCCCTATTACTCCTGGCCTAGCTCTCCTGAATCTGAAGACACGTAACAACCCACATTATACTGGCAGCTAGACTATCCATAACCAGGCTATGGAAAACAGACAAGACTGCCTCCACTATCCAGCTTCTGGAAATTGTAAACTTCCATTATAGATATGAAATAATGATGGCTTCAAGCAAGGGTAGGGTTCCCAAAGAAAAAAGTAGGTGGTCACCGCTGGATTCCTTTGATGCACTTCACTAATGCCTTGACATATTTGTGCTGTGACCTTAGGCTATGAAGTTCACTTTTCACGTTAAATTTTGGTTACTAGTTTTATGTTGACTCAACTTCCACAACGACACCCTCCCCTGGGCTACAGTTGAGTTCCCATTGCGGGGTCTAGGGGAGTCACAGTGCTCCTTAAGAACCCTGTAGCGTCAACCAATTACGGGTATCCCAAACTATGGTTTTTCTCAGTTAAAGTTCCCACACCCACAGGAGAAGATCATTTTGACACTTGGATCGATCAAGCCATCCAAGCAGTTGAGGAGTGGGAGGTGACTGATACAGTAAAGAGGCAGAGGGTGGTTGAGAGTCTGCGACCCCCAGCTTCTGATGTAATTAGAAATCTGAAATGGGATAAACCCAGCTGTTCTGTTTCTGAGGCCGCGTACACACGGGCGGACTGTTCGCTCAACTTTGTCCGCTGAACAGTGTTTCAGCGGACAGTCCGCTCGTGTGTGGGGCTTCAGCGGACAGTTTCAGCGGACAGTTTGACGAACAAAGTTTTTCGGAAATTCCGAAAAACTGTCCGCTGAAACTTGGTTTGAGCGGACAGTCCGCCCGTGTGTAGGCCACTTTCGAAATGAGCAAACTGTTCCCGCTCGGAGGAAAGTCTGCTCATTTCGAGCGCGTCTCCAGGTAGGCGGGGCCCGCGAAGGAGACGTCGCGGGCCCCGCCGCCTGGTATGGACTTAAAGGGGAACCCCAACGCCGAAAAAAATCGGCGTGGGGTCCCCTAAAAGTCCACAACAGACCCTTGTCCGAGCACGCTACCCGGCCGGCCAGGAAAGGGGGGCGAGCGAGCGCGCCCCCCCTCCCGAGCCGTACCAGGCCGCGTGCCCTCAACATGGGGGGTGCCTTGGGGAAGGGGGGCCGCGCGGCCCCCCCACCCCAAAGCACCTTGTCCCCATGTTGATGAGGACAAGGGCCTCTTCCCGACAACCCTGGCCGTTGGTTGTCGGGGTCTGCGGGCGGGGGGCTTATCGGAATCCGGGAGCCCCCTTTAATAAGGGGGCCCCCGGATACCGGCCCCCCACCCTATGTGAATGAGTATGGGGTACAATGTACCCCTACCCATTCACCTGTAAAATAAAAGTACCCCAAAAAAAAACACAACACACGAGATAAAATATTTTATTGCACAGCTCCGGGGGTCTTCCGTCTTCGGGGGTCTTCTCGCCGGACTCCTCCGCTATCTTCTTGTAGCTCTTTTGCTAGCGGAGGAGTCCGGCTTCCTTCCTCCCCGCCGCCGGCCTCTTCTCCCGACTTCGGGGGTCTTGTCCCCCTCTTCGGTTCTTCTGCCGGGCCACCGCGCCTTCTTATAGCTCTTTTACAGGCGGTGGCCCGGTCTTCTGTCGCCGCCGCCTTCCGTTCTTCTGCCGGGCCACCGCGCCTTCTTATAGCTCTTTTAGAGGCGGTGGCCCGGTCTTCTGTCGCCGCTGTCGCCTTCCGGTCGCCTTCCGTTCTTCTTCTTGTTCTTCTTCTTCTTCTTCTCCAGGAGATGTTGACACGTCGCTCTCTCCGGCCGGAATGCCAGAGCCGCGCTGCGCGGCCACTTATATAGTGACAATGGGGCGGTGTCACATGGTATATGTCACATGGGTTGATGTCACATGGGGACTATGACATCGTAAGGGGGCGGGGTCACCATGTGACCAACCCATGTGACATATACCATGTGACACCGCCCCATTGTCACTATATAAGTGGCCGCACAGCGCGGCTCTGGCATTCCGGCCGGAGAGAGCGACGTGTCAACATCTCCTGGAGAAGAAGAACAAGAAGAACGGAAGGCGGCCGGAAGGCGACAGCGGCGACAGAAGACCGGGCCACCGCCTCTAAAAGAACTATAAGAAGGCGCGGTGGCCCGGCAGAAGAACGGAAGGCGGCGGCGACAGAAGACCGGGCCACCGCCTGTAAAAGAGCTATAAGAAGGCGCGGTGGCCCGGCAGAAGAACCGAAGAGGGGGACAAGACCCCCGAAGTCGGGAGAAGAGGCCGGCGGCGGGGAGGAAGAAAGCCGGACTCCCCTGCTAGCAAAAGAGCTACAAGAAGATAGCAGAGGAGTCCGGCGAGAAGACCCCCGAAGACGGAAGACCCCCGGAGCTGTGCAATAAAATATTTTATCTCGTGTGTTGTGTTTTTTTTTTGGGTACTTTTATTTTACAGGTGAATGGGTAGGGGTACATTGTACCCCATACTCATTCACATAGGGTGGGGGGGCCGGTATCCGGAGGCCCCCTTATTAAAGGGGGCTCCCGGATTCCGATAAGCCCCCCGCCCGCAGACCCCGACAACCAACGGCCAGGGTTGTCGGGAAGAGGCCCTTGTCCTCATCAACATGGGGACAAGGTGCTTTGGGGTGGGGGGGGCCACGCGGCCCCCCCTTCCCCAAGGCACCCCCCATGTTGAGGGCACGTGGCCTGGTACGGCTCGGCAGGGGGGGCGCGCTCGCTCGCCCCCCTTTCCTGGCCGGCCGGGTAGCGTGCTCGGACAAGTGTCTGTTGTGGACTTTGGGGGGACCCCCACGCCGATTTTTTTCGGCGTTGGGGTTCCCCTTTAAGTACATTCCAGGCGGCGGAGCCCGCGATGTCTCCGTCGCGGGCCCCGCCTACCTGCACACGCGCTCGAAATGAGCGGACTGTTGCCTCGTGTGTGGGCGAGTCCGTTCATTTCAAAAGTTGCGCGGACTTAGTACGACGAACAAAGTTTGCCGTATTTGTCCGCTCAAAAAGTGCCGTGTGTGGGCGTGTTCGTTCATTCAAAAGTTTGAGCGGACTGTTTGACGAACTTAGTTTCGGCAGACAGTCCCCGCGTGTGTACGCGGCCTGAGTGTTTAGAAACGTTTCTTGAGATTTATGTAGTGTTAAAGACTGCAGGGATTTGATCTATCTCTTCCACCACACATACCCAATGGAGGGGGAGAAGCTCACAGACTATGTCACGTGGCTGGAACAGATTCTTCATCAAGTCATAATGAAGGGTGCGATGGAAGCCAAAGCTGCCAGTAAAGCCTTAATGTTTCCGGTGCAAAGGGGAGCACAGCCACTGGACTCTATTGTGCTACAGCTCTGAGCTAGGCTTTCAGGTGACCTCACTTACTCTAAACTCATGAAGGCTATTAGATAGGAGGCCCTCATCACAACCAAGGCACAGAGGCCTGAGTCTACCAAGAGTCTCAAACATTGTGCTATGACCTTCATACAGTCTGGGCCTGGACTAGAGACCACTACGATGGAGGACCCTGCAAAGCTGTTGACACTTTGATGCAAGCTATAGTTCAGTTGGCACAAGCACAAACTACTTTACATCAAACATTCTGGGGAATTCAGAAGACAGTGGGGCAGGTGATGAAAACCTATGCTAATATGCAACCGTAACTCATGGAAGTGAAACAGACGGTGTCCACCCTCGCTACTGAGAGAAGGGTTGCTGTCACTACCACAGCTAGGAAGTGCTATCGCTGTGGGGAAGAAGGACATCTAATTGCTCAGTGCCTGAGCAACCTGACTGATCTCAAAGCAGAGGTGGTGAAAGCATTTGAAGAAACTGTCCTTCGCGAAGCTGGCGGGAAACTTTAGAGGACCCTGGTGAAGGAGCCAAACAGGTGCTCATCTAAAGTAGCTAGCTCCAAAATCAATGACACAGAGATACAGCAGCGAAAGTCCAAACCCTTACACAGGGCTCCCATTGTTGCCTCCATGCGACCCAATATCCCACTCCCTTTGATACAAACAACCAGGCGTCAGAGACTCAGTGCACTCCAGACTCCCAGAACTCAATGGAAACTCAAGCTGGATAAGACTTTCCGCAAGAAAGAAGGACGAATACAGACCACTGAACGGGTCAAGGCCACCACTTCCTCCAAGCTTCCTGCCAAGTTGGTGGGACCTTCTCCTTTTGTCCTCATCCAAATAGAGGGAATGGCCCTTCTTGATACTGGAGCTCAAGTGACCCTCCTCCACAGAGACTTCTAGGACAGGCATCTTAGCACCTGTCATTGCAGAAGTTTAATGAATTAGAGATATGGGGCATTGAGACTCAAAAATGTCCTTATGGCGGCTATCTAAAAGTCAAGCTGACCTTTGACCCTTCTGTAGCTGGAAAGATAGAGACATTTGATCATAGGGACCAATACTGATCTTGTTCGAAGGCTGTTGACTCCTCTTGTCTTGGAGCTGGGTTCCTCAACCACGGGTGTACACCTCATGCTGAGATAAGTCTACCAGCACCTAGTACAATAGCAGAAGCTCAAGGGGTGAGGAAGATATGGCGTCTGGACCGGTGTGACAAAGTGACCGCAGTCATTGGTCAAGCTAAAAGACCACTTTAATTACCCCAGTGGGGTTCTTTGAATTTGACCTCATGCCTCAAGGCCTGTCTGGTGACCTGACCACCTTCCAAAGGCCGATGGAGAAGACTGTGGGTGACATGAACCTGATCGAGGTGTTGGTGTACTTAGATGACATTATCATGTTCAGCAGGACTCTGGAGGAGCAAGAAGCTCTCTCTGGAGAAGTGACAGTTTTATCAAGCTTCGATCAGCTACCTTGGCCACAATGTGTCTGCCAATGGGGTGACCACAGACCCCCAGAAGCTGGAAGCCGTCACCACCTGGCCAAGGCCCACTAATGTGACCAAGCTTAGGTAATTTCTGGGCTTCTGCTCATTTTACAAGAGATTTGTCAAGGGATTCGCTATAATAGCTTGCCCACTCAATGAGCTGCTGAAAAGCAAAGAGGAAGATGATGATCCAGATTCAACTAAGCCTGTCAGACCAGATGGAGGGCCCAGAAAGCCCAAAGAGTCCATTCAGGAACAATGGACTGCACAGCGTGAAGAGGCTTTTAAGCAGCTAAAGTGGGGCCTCACAACTTTTCCAGTCCTGGCCTATGCAGATCTAAATAAGCCATGTGAACTACATGTAGATGCCAGCTGAGAAGGGTTACGCGGGGTGCTGCATCAAGAGAATGACGGGCTCCTATGGCTTGTTGCCTATGTAAATCGGAGTTTAGCAGCCACCGAGAAGAACTACCGCACGCACAAACTCAAATTTCTGGCTTTCAAGGGAGACACTTTAAGAGCAGTCTTATTAAAAGACCGGTTTTAGACCTGAAGTCGAGAACTACCCCATACCATCCTCAACCACAGAGATTCAACCAAACTCTCCTGGACATGCTCGGGACTCAGAGCAAAAACAGCACTGGAGTAATCACGTAGCGGCTATCGTGCATGCTTATAACAGTACCAAAAATTATGCCACTGGATATTCTCCCTATCATTTGATGTTTGGACGGGAGGCCCGGCTGCCAGTAGACTTGGCTTTTGGCATGTCCCAGGACCATACCTCAGCAACATCCCACAGAGGGTATGAAGACTGCCTGCAATGAAGCCTGAACACCGCCTATGATAAGGCTCAAGCTGCCTCAGATGCTAGAGGACAGAGAAACAAGAGGAACTTCGATCTCAGGGTATGAGTGTGAGACTTGAAACCAGGCGACAGAGTGCTGCCGGGGAATCTGGTTGTCCCTGGGAAGCAAAAGTATGCTGATCGCTGAAAGTAACAGTCCTATGTCATCTGCAAGCAGCTGCCAGGGCTCCCAGTGTATCAGATCCAGCCAGGGAAGCACAGGCCAGCTGAAGACTTGGCATCGTAATCACCTGTTACTTCTGTCTGAAGCAGTTTGAGTGCCCCCACAGCCGAATTCATAGCCTGAACTTACAGCTCCACAAAGATCCCTTCCAGTGACTAGGTCTCAGCCTGTGCCTCTTGACACAGAAAGTGAGGATGAAGAGATGGGAAGTGGATTGGCTGTGGCTGTCTCAAATGCCAGAGCCTTCTGCTCTTGCTTTTTTCCTTCCAAGGTGAAAGATACTGGGATTCTTAGTCCTGAGGCTCCTGAATTTTTGCCTCAGAATCAACCCTTGGGAGATCAGGAAACTCAATTTCCTCTGCCAGCAGTAGATCCTGAGGACTCTCACTCATTCGTGAGGAGGAAGTTGAAGCTGATGCAACATAGAAACAACATAAACAACATAGAAAGAGAATTATTCACCCACCCAAGAGACTAACCTATGACGCTTTGGGTGAAAGCTCTTAGGAGGTTGTTCTCATTTCCAAAAGGACTCTTGAAGTGCCTGGTCCTTCCATCACTGATTTAGCGGAGGACAACCCCAACTCACCCTCTGACACTTCTGTGACGAGAGTCACTTTGGGTGGGGGGCCCGTGGAACCCAGAATCCCTTGGAGAGGTTAGGAAACCCTTGTTTTAGCTCCCCATGCACCTCCTATGTCTATTAGGGGCACAGGGTGACCAAGAACCCCAGACTGATCTGTACTAATTGGACTCACTGTAAAACCACACTGGAAGGATGTGTGTGTGAAATATATATATAATGTCATACATACTCCGGTGTGCTCTCTGCTGGGTCGTTGTGGGGTGTGGCTGTATTCCATTGTTCTATTTGTGCCTGCCTTGTGAGCAAAGTATTATGGGGATGTATGTCTATGTGGATAAGCAGCCCCTCCCAAAGACAGTCTACTACTGGATAGTTGAATACCTGTGTGTCATGCTACTGGAGGAGGTAAAGTTCACCCTGCCTTGAATGCAAAGGTGGGGGGATGGTCCTGAGTGTTTCCCCTGTGTACCTGTGTTTTAATAAAAAGTTCAGTTCATGTTCAGCAGTCAAAACAAGTACTGCCTAGTTTGTGGTTGCAAGCGTTTGGAAACTCTGATATCTATATTCAGACTGGAAGGAAACGGTATATGATGAAAGCACTCAAGCGGGGTATGGGACATTTCATTACAACATCTATGCAGGACACTCCAGTATCAATGGCGTGTGGACAGAAAAACCTCCCCTTCTATGATAATTGGTGGGAGGTTCCTCTGTCAGCTCTGTGTCATGATATGAGCTGTTTGAGTTTGGGCTCCTCTTATGAAAATGCTAATTATTTGCTAATTATTTGTTGTCATGTGTGCATTAACCTGTTTCCTCCCTACTGTATGACAAAAGCATGTAACAGGTCAAGGGCTGTTATTTCCTTTGGGGGACCAAATGTTCTTTGGTGGGGGAAGCGACTGATGACGTAATAACGAAACGTATGTCAAGGCAGTACTTGACCACGCTATCTTACACACTTCCGGTCCCTTTGGTTGTTCCGGGCGGGTTGGTGGAAGCACGCCAGCCACGGAGGTTGGACATGAGGCATCATCCATCACAGACAGTCAGCATCCCCAGTGCTGGGTCAAGGCACCTATACGTGTAAGCGCCCATTCGGTTTTCATATTTTATACCATATTTTAAATAAATAGGATTATGTTATGGGTTTCCATTATTTCTCTTACATATCCCATGTTTAATCTCTGCAGAGGAAGAGTTCCATATATCTCCAGTTACACATGTAGCAGGCATTATCCTGCCAAAGCTTCTTTTGACTCACTTTTTAATTAAAGGAGTCAAATTAATTTGGTAAGCAGAATATTTATTCAGAGCATGTGGGGTGTTTTTACAGTTTGTGGTGAAGAAATACTCACTATCTTTCTGGAAGCTTATCTGCACAGAAGATTCCCTTGGATCAATTTATGTGTTTTGTTTGGGACTATTTATATACATTTTTCTTGGCTTCATTGGTCAATACATTGTCATGAGTACATGTTTATATCGTATGAATGTATATAAGGTTATTTTGTGTATTGTACCTTTAGGTCCTCACTGATTGCCATTTCCATTGGCTTAAATACATTCAAACCATCACGTACGAATATACAGCACCCTCTTCACTTTATATAATCACAAGTTAAACTGGAAGTAACGCACACAGAAGTAAAATGGCGTTAAACTGGCAATAACACACACACAAGTAAATGGCGTTAAACTGGCAGTAACGCAATCAAATAGACGGTGTTGAACTGTCACTACACTGACGCTATCTGAACTGTCCCTACTCTAGCTATACACTAATGTAAAACCGTTCATCCATCCCTAATGACGATATCCTTTTCCATTGAGTACTGCCAGAGAAAGGGTAAATTGCAGAGGAGAATGGTGATGCTCTCTTCCCAGAGAACCTGAAATACTAGATAGCAGACCCATAGAAGAATGAATTCCAAGGATTGTGCAGACAAAAGTAGCCTCCTCCACTTAAAGTGCTACCTTAAGAAATTGAAAGTGACGGTTCACAAACATTTTGTTATTTTTCCAGTCAACTTGTATCAATCATTAATCGGATTTAAAAACAAAACAAAACACTGGGCTATGTTTTTCCAGCATGATTGTTCAAACTAACTTGACATATTATATTATGCTTTATTTAACTGGAAAATCAGCAAAAGAAAATGAGCTTCTAACGCCATGTACTCATGATTGTTTTTTCTGTCAGAATAAACTCTGACAGTTTTTCCAACTGAGTTCCGACTGAAACGTTCTTGCCTACACACGATCACACCAAAGTCTGATTGTCTAGAACGCAGTGATGTACAACACGTTTGATGGGACTAGAAAAAGGAAGTTCAATAGCCAGTAGCCAATAGCTGCCCATGTGTCGTTTTTGGTCCATCGGAACAGCATAAAGGCGAACGGTTTTCTCGATAGGAATTGATTCCGTCGGAAAGATTTAAAACATGTTCTATTTCTAGGTCCGTCAGAATTTTCGAAAAAAAAAAGCCAGATGAAGCCCTCACACGATTGGAATATCCGATGAAATGATTCTGTCTAAATTTTTCTGCCGGAAAGTCCAACCGTGTGTACACGGTATAAGCCTTTTTCACTTTGTCGGAAACAAAATGTTGACTTGAGCTTTAGGCTGGCCATACATTAAACAATTTTTTTACCTGTCTGATTGCATAGAAATTTAAAGTGTTTAGGGCTGAGTTCATATTGTATAATTTTGGTAAATATAAAGGAAAATTGTACAAGAAATATGTATAATGTATGGCCAGCCTAACTTTAGTGATTGTCTAAAGTCTACTGGCAGGAAAGTTCATTCCAACTTTTGTTGGCTTTTTCTGCATTGTTTTTTTCCAAAATTAAGGTATTTCAGATTGCATTTTTTAGATTTATGTCATCTTTCAAAATATCCTCAGTGACATTACAGGTTATTAGGGATGAGCTTCGTGTTCGAGTCGAACGTACGTTCGACTCGAACATTGGCTGTTCGTCCGTTCGGCGAAATCCGAACACTTGGTCCGTTCGCGTCAAAATTCGTGTGGCGCGCACGGCCCACAATGCACTGCGATGGCGCAGTGCATTGCTGGCTCATGATTGGCCAAGCATGCACTGTGACCCCACATGCTTGGCCAATCGCAGCGCCAGCAGCGAGGAGAGCCATGATTGGCCACAGGCATCCTGCCTGTGGCCAATCATAGCTCAGGCTGTGTAGTGCACGCCCCACACTATATAAGGCCGCCATTGAGGGCATCTGAAGCTGTGGGTGTTCTGTGTACCTTCAACACAGTACACACCGATCGTTTTTGGCTGATTTCCTATCTTGCTGTTGTGTAGTGGTTATTGTCTGTGCCCTGACCGCAGTATACACCACTATATTCACCTCACCTATATAGCTAGTGATCTATCTTTAATAATAGAGCTTGCAGTCAGTACTGTTAGGAGATAGTGCGTGCTGTCTGCGTGCTCTGTACCCAGTACATACCGCTATAATCCACCTACATAGCTGTTCTCTATTTGAGCCCAATTGCCACCTGCAGGAGTTATTGGAAGTTGTGTGTGCCTCCAGCACAGCACAGTATACATCTGTATATACCCCTTTATCTCTGCTGTTTTCTGGTTATTGTCTGCGTGCCCTGACCGCAGTATACACCGTGATATTCACCTCACCTATATAGCTAGTGGTCCATCTTTAATAATAGAGCTTGCAGTCAGTAGTGTTAGGAGATAGTGCGTGCTGTCTGCGTGCTCTGTACCCAGTACATACCGCTATAATCCACCTACATAGCTGTTCTCTATTTGAGCCCAATTGCCATCTGCAGGAGTTATTGGAAGCTGTGTGTGCCTCCAGCACAGCACAGTATACATCTGTATATACCCCTTTATCTCTGCTGTTTTCTGGTTATTGTCTGCGTGCCCTGACCGCAGTATACACCGTGATATTCACCTCACCTATATAGCTAGTGGTCCATCTTTAATAATAGAGCTTGCAGTCAGTAGTGGTAGGAGATAGTGCGTGCTGTCTGCGTGCTCTGTACCCAGTACATACCGCTATAATCCACCTACATAGCTGTTCTCTATTTGAGCCCAATTGCCATCTGCAGGAGTTATTGGAAGTTGTGTGTGCCTCCAGCACAGCACAGTATACATCTGTATATACCCCTTTATCTCTGCTGTTCTATAAAAAAAGGCATCTGCAGGAGTTAGTGGGTGTTGTGTGCCTCCAGCACAATATAAACTACCCAACTACTGTTTTACCCAACTCCCTTCAGGCCATTACCATGTCTGGAAGGCCAGCAAGGAAAGGCAGACAGGCGCGAGCCGATAAAAGAGGGCAAGCAGGCTCGTTATCTAGAGACAACAGTGCTGGTCGTGGACGCGGTGCATTGTCATCAGCACGTTTGCCATGGGACATGCTTGTCCTTCTTTTCTGCAGCTGGACATGTTGAACCGCAACATGCCAACGACTTGGTAGAGTGGATGACCAAGCCCTCTTCATCCTCCTCATCCTCTCTCACCCAGTCTCAGGGTAGTAGCAAAGCAGCTGCCAACGCATCGTCTTCCCTCCTCTCAATGTCATCATCAGTGACTCCTTCCCTAGACCCACCACGTCCTCCTGAGGAGTCTCCTGAACTCTTTGAGCACAGTGTTGGGTACATGCTCCAGGAGGATGCCCAGTGTTTGGTGGGCTCTGATGATGACACTCAGCTAGAGGAAGGCAGTAGCGTGAGCGCAGAGAGAGGGGATGCTCAAGAAGGACAGCAATCTGGCAGTCATGTTCCACAAGCTGCAGCATACTGCCAGGTTTGCTACAGCGATGAAGAGGGAGGGGATGATGAGGGCACTGACTCCACGTGGGTGCCTGGAAGGAGGGAGGAGGAGGAGGAGGAGGAGGAGGCACATGTCCAACGAGGCAGGATGCCCTCCGGGGGCCAGCTTAGGGGCAGCACACCGACTGAATCACACCGCAGAGCTCCGCCTGTGCAGAGCGCTTCCTCTGCGCGTTATTCTAAAAGTTCTTTGGTGTGGGCCTTTTTTGAGACGAGTGCATCAGATCGCACCACTGCTATTTGCAACATACTGTATGTCTCAAGCGTATCTCACGTGGCCAAAACATCAGCCGCTTGGGCACCACATGCTTGACCAGACATATGTTGACCTGCCATGCAGCTCGTTGGCAAGCGTACCTCAAAGACCCACACCAAAGAACAAAGCGGACCTCTCCTTGCTCCTCATCAGCTGGCATCTCCAACCCCACTAGACCTTCAGTCCTCTCTGAAACCTGCTCTGAGAGGAATGAAGGTGTAGAATTAGGTGTGTCACAGCCAAGTGCTTCCGGGAACTCTGCTAGTGGTACACCCACGTCCGATTATAGCAGGCAAATGTCCCTGCCCCAGCTGCTGGACCGGCGGAAGAAGTTTACTCCCAGCCATCCACATGCCCAGCGGTTGAATGCTAGCTTGGCTAAATTGCTAGCACTTCAACTGCTGCCTTTTCAGTTGGTAGACTCGGCCCCCTTCCGTGAGTTTGTACAATGTGCGGTTCCTCAGTGGCAGGTCCCCAAACGCCACTTTTTCTCACGGAAGGCGATTCCGGCTCTCTACCGGCATGTGGAAGGCAATGTCCTTGCCTCGCTGGACAGGGCGGTCAGCGGTAAGGTGCATATTACCGCTGACTCATGGTCCAGCAGGCATGGACAGGGACGTTACCTGTCTTTCACGGCCCATTGGGTCACTCTTCTGGCTGCTGGGAAGGATGCAGGACAAGGTGCAGTAGTGTTGGAGGTTGTTCCGCCACCACGCCTCCAAAATGCTACTATTGGTTGTGACACACCTCTCTCCTCCACCCCCTCCTCTTCTTCTTCCTCCATGGCCTCTTCCAGTGCTCTGTCCTCAGAACCAGCGGTGCTCCGTAGGCGTTCCAGGGGCTACGCAAGTACGCAGGCAAAACAATGCCATGCCGTGCTTGCGCTGGTTTGTTTGGGGGACAGGAGCCACACTGGGGCGGATGTTTTGTCAGCTCTGCAGGGGCAGGCCGAGAGGTGGTTGACGCCACGCCAGCTTAAGCCAGGAATGGTGGTTTGCGACAATGGCACCAACCTCCTCTCCGCCCTCCGACAGGGACAACTGACCCATGTGCCCTGTGTAGCTCACGTCCTTAACCTGGTGGTGCAGCGGTTCTTGGGCAGGTACCCCGGCTTACATGATGTCCTGAAGCAGGCCAGGAAAGTCTGTGTGCATTTCCGCCGATCATTTAATGCCTGTGCTCGGCTGGCTGAGCTCCAAAAGGAGTTGAACCTGCCCAAGAACCGCCTTATATGTGACATGCCCACCAGATGGAACTCAACATTGGCCATGCTGCAGCGGCTGCACACGCAGCAGAGGGCCATCAATGAGTACCTGTGCGACTACGGCACCAGGACAGGGTCAGGGGAGCTTGGTTTTTTCTCACCACGCCAGTGGGGCATGATCAGGGATGCATGCATTGTCCTGTCACCGTTTGAGGAGGCCACAAGGATGGTGAGCAGTGACAGTGCATGCATCAGTGACACTGTACCTCTTGTCCACCTCTTGGAGCATACGCTGCGTGGAATAATGGACAGGGCACTTGAGGCAGAACAGAGGCAGGAAGAGGAGGACTTCCTTGCCTCTCAAGGCCCCCTTTATCCAGACAGTGTTCCTGCTGTGCCACCCATCACACAGGAAGAGGATGAGGAGGAGGAAGAGGAGGAGGAGGATGATTGTGTCAGCATGGAGGTGGAGGCTGGCACTCAGCATCAGCATCAGCAGCAGCAGTCTTATAGGGATGATTTACAGTCCCAAGAAACACGTGGACTTGTACGTGGCTTGGAGGAGGTAGCTGCGGATCATGTTGTCCTTAGTGACCCAGAGGACTCCGGACCGAATGCCTCAGCTAACCTACGCTGCATGGCCTCCCTGATCCTGCAAAGCCTGCGGAAGGATCCTCGTATTCTTCAGATCAAGGAGAGGGACCATTACTGGCTGGCCACTCTCCTTGATCCACGGTACAAGGGTAAGGTTGCCGACCTTATCTTGCCATCGCAGAGGGAGCAGAGGATGAGACATCTCTGGGAGGCCTTGCAGAAAGCTCTGTGCAACGTGTTCCCAGAGACTGGGAGGTTACAAACTCCTGGTCCTGGACAACGTGTTGCTGAGGCATCGGTCAGAAGGAGCGGTGGAGAAGGTGGCCGTCTGACTGATGCTTTCAGACAATTTTTTAGTCCGCAGCCCCAAGGTATGATTGGTTCCAGCACCCATCGCCAGCGTCTAATTTACATGGTGCAGGAATATCTAGGGGCAAGGTCAGACTTGGACACCTTTCCCACCGAAAATCCTCTGGCTTACTGGGTCTTGAGGATGGATCACTGGCCAGAGCTTGCACAGTATGCAATTGAGCTACTGGCCTGTCCTGCATCCAGCGTTCTTTCGGAACGCACCTTCAGTGCTGCTGGTGGCTTTGTTACCGATCACAGGGTGCGCCTGTCCACCGAATCAGTTGATCGACTGACCTTCATCAAGATGAATCAGTCTTGGATCACCCACAGCTACCAAGCACCTGAAGCTGATGTAACCGAATAATTTTTTTTGAAATACCACATCCCTTCAAGACTGCCTATGCTGATGCTGAGTGACTGTCCTGTTATGTTGACTGTCTATCCTCTTCCTCCTCCGCTGATATGTTGGAAGAACATTTTTGGTTCTGGGTGATGCCAGCAGCCCAATTTTTCTGCCCCTGTTTAACAGGGGCGTTTAATTACAATTTTTGATGCAATGCTTTGCAGCAGGGCTAATTCCTGCAATAAAACTAGAGTATATGGCAGAGGTTGCAGTGTGGTGGCACCAGCACCAGTGCCTAAGGCCCAATTTTTCTGCCCCTGTTTAACAGGGGCGTTTAATTACAATTTTTGATGCAATGCTTTGCAGCAGGGCTAATTCCTGCAATAAAACTAGAGTATATGGCAGAGGTTGCAGTATGGTGGCACCAGCACCAGTGCCTAAGGCCCAATTTTTCTGCCCCTGTTTAACAGGGGCGTTTAAGTACAATTTTTGATGCAATGCTTTGCAGCAGGGCTAATTCCTGCAATAAAACTAGAGTATATGGCAGAGGTTGCAGTGTGGTGGCACCAGCACCAGTGCCTAAGGCCAAATTTTTCTGCCCCTGTTTAACAGGGGCGTTTAAGTACAATTTTTGATGCAATGCTTTGCAGCAGGGCTAATTCCAGCAAAAAAACTAGAGTATATGGAAGAGGTTGCAGTGTGGTGGCACCAGCACCAGTGCCTAAGGCCAAATTTTTCTGCCCCTGTTTAACAGGGGCGTTTAAGTACAATTTTTGATGCAATGCTTTGCAGCAGGGCTAATTCCAGCAAAAAAACTAGAGTATATGGAAGAGGTTGCAGTGTGGTGGCACCAGCAGCAGTGCCTAAGGCCAAATTTTTCTGCCCCTGTTTAACAGGGACATGTAATTACAATTCTTGATATAATATTTCACAGGAGGGCCCCTTCCTGTGCCCACCCAGAGTAACGGTGAGGACTTATAGTGTTGTGGCACCAGCACCACAACCACCAAAGGTCAATTTTTCTACCACTGTTCAACAATGGCATGTAATTACAATTCTTGATATAATCGTTCACAGCAGGGCGCTCCAGCGCCCACCAAGAGTCACTTTGAGGGCTTACAATGTTGTGGCAAAACCAACACCTTGCTCCGCCATTTCTGCAGAGCATATAGGGCAGGCCCCTACTTTCAAACATCCAACTTACAAACATCTCCTACTTGCAAACGCAAGGAGACAGCAGCAAGTGAGATGAAAAAAGATGGACGACAAAACAAATTATACAGGGGTGATAACCCTTCCCTATGTTTTCCAAAAAGCTTAAAAATAGTTTTTTTGACTGGAGCTACACTTTAAAAATGTACCAGTTGAAAATGACAAACAGATTCAACTTAACACAACAAACCTACACAGTCCCTGTCTTATTTGCACCGCCTGTATACTGCTGTTCTGAGTATATAGGGCCTGGGGGCCACACGCATTTCCTTTTTTTAATATGGGTACAGGGTTCCCCTTAATATGCGTACAAGACCCAAATAGGCTGGTAATGGGCAGGGAGGGCTACCCATGGCATTTTTCTCAATGATTTTCAACCATATTGCAGGAACCAGATATAACATTAAAACCGCAAGCAGTTTTAAATGGTGTTATTTCCGTTTAATGTCATTTTGTGCAGGGACTGTTCTAAACACGGGAAACACGTGGCACTTCACAGGCATACTACAGACACCCCCCAGGCACCATATTTAAAGGAATATTTCACTTTTTTTTTCACTTTAATCGTCATTAAAATCAGTGCTCCCGCCTAAACGGCCGTTTTTAAAACTTTTTTTTGCATTGACCCATGTCCCCTGAGGCAGGAGTCAGGTCCCCAAACCCTTTTTAGGACAATATCTTGCATATTAGCCGTTAAAATTAGCACTTTCCATTTCGAACGTCCCATAGACTTCAATGGGGTTCTAACGTTCGTAACGAACGTGGGGTCCGTTCGAAAGTTCTGGTGCGAACCGAACCGTGGGGTGTTCGGCTCATCCCTACAGGTTATAATATTATGTTCTGTTCTACTCACCAGGAAAATTATCAGCAACTGCAAAGATATACATATATTTAAAAGTTTAGAATAAGCCAAAAAGAAAATTTACTTTTCTGCTATTTGTATACATTTATAGTTTTATGCTGTATTCACAGAACTCTTTTACAAGAGAGCATTGCTATGATTCACCTAAAGATTCTAACTGTAAGGCCATTAAAGGAGAATTATTGCCAAAGCATGTTTGCTGCCTCCACCTAGGTAAGTATGATTTAAAAAAAAAAAAAAAACTCAACTTTTCTTTAACATATGTTAGATGGTCAGTTTAGATTCAAATAATGCTTAAATAAGCAGTTTGTAATCTGTGATAATTTAGCTAATTCAGAAAACATATGGCCATTATTGTGTGAATATGAAAAACAGCAATAATGGAGTAGAATTATTTATTTATTCTTATTTTTTGGATTTTTTTTTTTTTAGACCAACTATGGTCCTAAAGGATTTTTTGAGAACTTGGAATAAACACGAGCACCCAGCACAAGAAACTATTTGAAATTGGGTATTTATTTAGATTTTTAAAAACACAGTTGGTAAATTCTAATTAATCCTGGGAAACATGAATTTTAATGTCTTCTGTTGTTCTTATTACAGGTGCCATCCGGGTGGTAAATCCATTTAAAACATAGTTAAACTATATCACGTAATCACTAACAAAGAAACCAGTGATAATGAATGATGCCTGTGTTCCCATCAGATAGGGTCATCATAATGTGCAAAAGGCAGAAGGCAAAAGCCATTGTCTCAATACAGGATGCTGAGTGAACACACTGGAAAAAAGATATTCCTATAAAGATTATAATCTTTGCTAACAGGTCTTATAAACCTTTAGGTAAGCAGGAAACTGTCACACTGCGAAAAATGAGATTATCATAAATGATCTGACATTTTGGAAAATTATTTTGCAATGAATAAACAGATGATACCTTGTTGTAGGGTTTTGAGGCATATGTGAACAAGCCCTTAGAAATATCCAGAAATTGTGGAAACAATGCTTGCATGTTGCTGCTGCTAATTTGTTCCCCACCCCCCCTCTTTAATACCTCTCTCTTCTATCTTTGTTTGGATTATCGTCCTATACTACCAATAATAGAAACAAAGTTGTTCTGTATTCCTCCCACTTTTGCCATACTGCCATTATTTGCCTCTTTAAACCTATTTCTATCGAGATCCTTTCTTCCAGGGAATGCATTTCGTCCATCTCCACTATCCATTCATCTATTGAAGGTGTTATCTTCTTTTTCCATTTTCTTGCTATAACCGTTCTTGCGTTAAAAAGTATTTTAATATACCATTTTTTATATTTTTTATATTTTTCACCGATCCTGGAATCATTGACAAAATAGATACTAATACATCCAGTTGCATATTAACCCCCGTCATATCCCAATATATTTTTGTATTTTGAGAGGATGAGAACATACAGTTTGTCTGCACTATACCCATAGCCTTCACCCTGCAAGTTCACAGACACCTGGAAAGTTAACAATTGCGAATTGCAGTTTAATAAAAATACATGAACCATTTATGCAAGTTACTAATCACTGTTGATAACCAAACTGATGCGCTAAAATTGTATTATCGGCTGTAAATTTCTTATGCATATTTATAATGCAATACACTAGCCCTTGTCACAAAGTATATAAAATAAAAATTATTATTTGAAAAAAGAAAAATACATGAGTTGCTTAATGCTGGAGTGGTGACATCTATGACAGAGGGCAGTAGAAATGTTTGTGTCGATCATATTGTGGCTATTACAATAAGAGATATATGATGCTTGCTTAGTCTTAAATTAATCGTTGGGGTCCCAAAATGTGTTTTTGTACATGGACCCTTTAACTTCATTAATTAAAACATACCTTCTTTTACTCAAAAATATAGCAAATGATTAAGGGGCTTTATCCAAATAAAGACTACAATACATTTATTAGCTCTCTTGTGGGTGTTATAGATCTAACTTTAAAAATTATATAAAATAGTGGTCTCTGTATAATTTATCATTACAGTCCACAAATATATCAATTAAATTATTTTTTTTAAATAATAATTGTCCAATTCTGATTCATCGGCCTGTAGATTGCCCATAGATAACCATGTGCATTAGAAACAAAAATGTAGGAACTCAAATCGCCAAATATTAAAAAGCCATCAGCACAAATTCAATTTCTGAAGGACCATTAAAATTTAGCAAACTTTGTCCCAAAGATAAACCAATACTACAAAATAAACTCTCATGGCTTTCAGTCAATGAAATCATGGCACATAAAATGCCTGTTATGCCGCGTACACACGATCAAACAAGCGGGTGGAAAAGTCCGGCAAACTCAAGTCCGCCGGACAATCCCCCCGTGTGTAGCCTCCGGCATACTTTTTTGACCCGAAAGTACGGCGGACTTAGAAAGTGGTTTTGCACTCCAATCTTCCTGCCGGACTCGCATTTCGGTGGACAATCCAGCCGTGTATGTGCCAGTCCGCCGTACTTTTGAAATGAACGGACTTTTCCCGCCTGGAGAAAAGTCTGTTCATTTCGAGCGGGTCTCCAGGTAGGCTGGGCCCGCGAAGGAAACGCCGCTGGCCCCGCCACCTGGTATGGACTTAAAGGGGAACCCCAACACCGAAAAAAATCGTTGTGGGGGTCCCCCCAGGTCCACATCAGACCCTTGTCCGAGCACGCTACCCGGCCGGCCAGGAAAGGGGGGACGAGCGAGCGCCCCCCCCTCCTGAGCCGTACCAGGCTGCGTGCCCTCAACATGGGGGGTGCCTTGGGGAAGGGGGGCCGCGTGGCCCCCCCACCCCAAAGCACCTTGTCCCCATGTTGATGAGAACAAGGGCCTCTTCCAGACAACCCTGGCCGTTGGTTGTCGGGGTCTGTGGGCGAGGGGCTTATTGGAATCCGGGAGCCCCCTTTAATAAGGGGGCCCCCGGATACCGGCCCCCCACCCTATGTGAATGAGTATGGGGTACAATGTACCCCTACCCATTCACCTGTGAAAAAAAGTACAAAAAAAACCACAACACACAAGATAAAATAATTTATTGCACAGCTCCGGGGGTCTTCCGTCTTCGGGGGTCTTCTCACCGGACTCCTCCGCTATCTTCTTGTAGCTCTTTTGCTAGCGGAGGAGCCCGGCTTTCTTCTTCGTCGCCGCGGCCGCTTCTTCCGACTTCGGGGGTCTTGTCCCTCTCTTCGGTTCTTCTGCCGGGGGATTGTCCGGCGGACTTGAGTTTGCCGGATTTTTGCACTCACTTGTTTGATCGTGTGTACGCGGCATAAGTCCGTCGGATAGACGGCTACGTGTGTACGCGGCATTAGGCGTCATTTTATCATTCAAAAACATTCCTGTTCCTAAAGAGTAGCTACAGGCATGTTTGCATTAACAATTTTGTTTGCCAACTACAAATTAGCTTAATATAAGATCAATAGATTCATAAAAGAAAAGAGAAATTAAAAATGGGTTAAAAACTCTAGAGTGTACAAAATACATTTGGTTACAAGAGTGCATCATTCACATCATACATAAAGTGCAGCTGCTCCACCACTTTTCTGCAGTATTTACTGGATGTTTAGGTATAGTGTTCTCTAAAATTAGTAGTCACCATACTTTTTCTAGTAAACTTCCATAGTGCCAACTGAAGCCAAAATCCTATCACCATATGTTATAGCAGTGTTGGGACAAGGTTTTTTAGAGCACAGTGGGAACATACCAAATTGCGCCCCCCACCCCCACCTCCGCCAAGATGTATGAGCATTATGTCAACAAAAATCCCCCCACCCCAAAAAATTAAGCACTAATCTTCATGTTTACACCCTTACCCCATAAAATTCCCCCTCCTCCAGGTACAAATCTGACACCCTGCTGAAATCCTCCTTCCAGCACCAATCTTTGCCCCTCCATTCCCTCTCCCAGCTCAATTCCTCCCCCCCCCCAAAAAAAACCTCCCCCATCATATCAGCTCTTCTAGCACAAACACCCCAAATCCCACCTCCTAGCACTTTTCCTCTTCCCTCATCCTCCCTCCAAATACAAATCTCCTTCCACCCCAACTCACAAATACAAATCTCCTTGCAGCTCCCCCCCCCAACTCACATGATACCACAGTGTCCAGGGCAGCCACCCCTTGTCTCGGCTATGTGTTACAGTATCTTACATCAATGCTTGCCTGAAGTTCAGAGGCAGTTGTACTGATCCTGAACTCCACTTGGACTTTGCATAACTTTTGTCAGCATCATCCAATTTAGCAGGTGAGTTCAGCATTCTTACAGTTACATTACCATTGTGGTCCATCACAGTAATGCTGCCATTATTTAAATCCATGTGTAGCTCGGGTTTGGGAGGCAGCTGAAGAGCCCTAGGGAGAACGAAAGAATACATTTACTAAAAACTGAAAGCAAACTGGATCCCAACACACTACATTGTTCCCAAAAAATCCACACATGCCACTTACACACTTCAATATCGAACAGGGGTATTCTTTTTTTCACAGTGGGCCAAGTAGTCTAGTCCAGTCTTTTTCAACCAGGGTGCCTTGGCAAAAGCCCTAAATATTGATCAAAAATTGTATACAAGCCAGCAGGTGAACCAAGCCTGCTTTTTAGAGAAACAAAGCCACAAGTTTTAATTATGCACCATAATGACTTTCTAGATACTGGCATCCTAACAACCAATGACATCATCAGTTGATAACGAGGATGTCTGTTGCCTCCATAGCATCCTTGTTTGACCCTCTTGTGCCCCTCTCCCTCAGCACTGGGGTGACATTAGCTGACTGGTGGAGAGAAATTGAGGGAAAAGGGAAACATCAGAAAAAATTTATTAGTGCCAGTGTGCAAAAGTTTATTTGCTTTGGAAGAATAAATCACCTCTAATGTTGGGTGTCCTACGTTTGGATGTTGCTGCATTGTGTAAAGCTATTAGAATAATGTTTTACATTTTAGACAGGGGTGCCTAGAGACTGTCCATGATTTTAAAGGGTGCCTTGAGATTGTCTATAATTTTAAAGGTTGATTGAAAAAAGGTTGAGAAACACTGGTCTAGTCTATTTCCATTATCTTGACCCAACACACAAACAAATAAAATGTCAATACACAAGTGTGTGTTTGTTGCTTGTACCTGTAGCAGGGCCAAGGGACGGTGCACATTTTCCTTTTTCTCATCCTAATTTTCATAGACACTTACTGACCCTAACCTAGATCATGTCTCAAATTATTCACCCACCAAATTTAGAAACAAGTAATCCGTGACCCTTACTTAATGTGAATTTTGTTCTGCAAGTCAGGTTTTAGATGGCTTCTAACCGTTTACAACCCTTCTTGTTTAGTTTCTGATGGTTAGAGCCCGCCAGTGCCTGTGTCGCATGATCCAAGCACAGATTTACAAAATGTGTGCATATCTATTTTTGTGGTGTGGTGGTATACCCTGTCCTGTAACTATCACCTCTAATGTGAAACAAGAGCAACCTTTAGCTGAACAGAAGAACGCTACTAGTACTGTGACCTATTTATTACACAATGCTGTCCTCTGGAAATTACACAGGCTGGAGAAGTAATGGATCTTCATAGACCACCAGTGTAAATAACTTCAGGCTGCAATGTCTACATAGTTTGATGTGTGATTAGATCAAGACAGCCTGACATCACAAGCATCTTCACATAAAAAATATAGAAAGTTTGTTTGCCACGTTTTTCCAAGAATGTAAAGTAGATAGCGGATTCCCTTACCCGCATACAATATAGCAGATAACATTACCATGGCAGACTATGATCTCATAACTGTCGTCTTTCTACTCATTGTTCGCACAGTGAATAAAGCTTCTAAAAGCAGGTTCTATACATGGTCCATTCTCAAAATCCTGGGGGAGAGAGATTTTCAGATGCGATCAGCATTTAGCAATTAGCAAATTACTTTAGGAACAAAGAAGCATAAGCTAATTCAAACTCTCAAGTGCATAGCAAGTAATGTCTAACGGGAAGTAGTTTGCTTCTAATTCAAGTGACACCTAGATGGCTATAATTCTATTGAAGCTTTAGTCTTCATACATTGGACCTACAGGGCCGGTGCTAGACTATTTTGCACCCTAGGCAAAAACAGCTATTTGCACCCCCCACCCCAAATGTGAGGCATCTTATCCTAGAGATGAGTCTATGTGCCCAGTATGAACTGGGTGCTGTAGTGACATTGCCCTTGTATGGGCTGCCACGGTACCATACGAGATGGCTGGTGCTGTCTATTGATCTACAGCAGGTTTCAGTTTAAGAACCCCCCTTACCAGGCTGCACAGCTGTGAGTGTATGTGGTAAGTAGATGAGTGGTGCTGAGGTGTAAACAGTATAAGCCCTCCTGCCCAGTCAGACAGCGGTCAACCGTCGATATTTTGACTGTCAGAGTGGACTCACCAGGGCAGCAGTGCCAGTTTCTGCTCCAGCTTCTGTGCTTGCTTGGACAGCCAGTGTCAAAGCTAAGCTACTCCCGACCTCCTCCGTAGCCCCCATGACAGGGGTCCTCCATGGCTGCTGCTTTCTCTGGATTGGCCAGCCGAAAGTCCCTAGGTGGCTGCCTAGTTCGCCTAGCGGTAGTGCCGACCCTGGACCTACCTTGAGTAGGAAGTTTTGCTACATGTAGGCAATTGAAGTTCACTGCAAGCAAGTCTGGGGCACAGAACAGCAAGAACTCAATGCACAAGACTTGCTGCCCTGCTCCAGGGCAGAAATGGGACAGAGAATGGTCATACCTCAAAGACAAAGCACACCAATAGCCATGTACAAGTTGTAAGAGACTGCCTTGTTCTTTTGAAGATAAAGTGCCTATTTGCTCCCAAACTGAAGTAGATTCGTAAACTATAGATGTATACTCATACAGGTCTTTTGCTTCCTAGTTCTGCACTGAGAGATTAGCTTCTGAGGGGTTAGACTGGGTACACACACTCAGTTTTTTCCATTCAACCCAGTGGGCTGAATGGAAAAAAAAAACTGACAGATTGCTGTACCAATGTTAGTCCGGTAATCCCCCCCCCCCCCCCCCCCATGTACTTTTGTGTTTTGACAGGGAGACTCCAGAACACACTGATCAGCCAGCTCTGATTGGCTGTGGGTCAGATGCTGGTTTTCCAGCAAGACTGTTCAAAATAAGCCAGTCGTCGAACAGGCGGCTGTACACACTATCCAAATGTTCCTGCTGAACCAGTCAATATTCGGTTAGCGCTGAATCTGCCACAAACTCATCTTTACAGCTGCTCACTCAATCTTCCACGTTTTCTACATGTAGTGCCCCCCCCCCCCCCGCATATGAACTGGATCCCCACTCCTGCACAGCCAGGCACAGCAAATTTTCACAGGCGCTCCACAGACAGAACAATCTGTAACTCTGTGTAGCCATGCCCTCATAGGGGTTGCTGAATGATTGGTTCACCTGTCACCCTGCTCAGCCTGGCATCCATCTCTCGTGCACTCAGAGACATAGAAATGTCCATAAGCTTTGTTTTTTTTTATTTGATGGGATTGAATTTGGATGGGAAAGGGAAATTATGGGATGCCCAGAAGATTCAGTGTAACTTGCTTGGGACTACTATATACACTCCTGTGTATATATACACTCCAGTCTCCTCTCCAGCACAAACATTTGCTTAAGACCTCTTTTCCTTCACTCCTCCAGCAGTGCACTTGCTGCATAACATTACTTCTCCAGCACTTCACTTGCTGCAGACTGTTACTCCTGCAGCAGTATCCTTGCTGCAGACTGTTACTCCTCCAGACTAGCTAACACCACATGGTTAGGCCTGACACTAACTCAGCCAGGCCTCAATGGATCGCCTTTTGCAGACAGGGACCATGTAGTGTAGCGGTGCTAACTGTCCTCATTTCAGCTAATAATCCCAGATAGCTCTTCAGGCCCTGCCAACCAGACTGGCTGCAATTACCTCTTGCCACTGCCCTTCCTACAGTCCTCTCTTCTGGTTCTGCACCCATCTCAAACTGCAAACTCCCAGTTCTCTCAGACGGGCCTCCCCAATCCTCGTGACTGTGCTTCACTCATCAGCCACCTGGTTGCAACTGGAGTCTCTTAGCAGTGTTCTCTCCTGCTATTCTCTCTTTGCACTCTTCTGTGCTTCTCTTCCAGGATATCCTTCTGGATACACCCGAGCTCCAGTTCAAGGTCACCCTCCCCAGACTGGGGAGCTCCCTGTGGGCCCGAAAGCCTCCACACACTCTCAGTCCAGCTCTTCCACCTGAAAACTCCTCCCCAGCTGGGCTGACCCTAGGTATTTAAGGAGACCTGCCCCCTGCCTCAAGGCTCCTCAAAATACACCAGACAGCCCCACCTCTCCTCTCCTCTCTTTCTAGCATCTTCTAGAAAGAAGAGGGAGGTGACAGTGATGCTACCTGTGAGTCATTTAGCCCTGCCCTGAGCCACTCCCAGCCCAGAATGAAAACAAACAGGCCTAGCAACCAGCTAGGCCTGCCTACATTTTCCTACTCTACCAGGTAGGTGCTAGAGTGAGGATTTTTCTAACTAGAGGGTGCTACATTTGCTTTTATTTATTGAGGGGTAATAACTTGGATAGGGATCGAGGTTATGGGATGCCCTCTTGACTGCAGCAATCAAATTTCAGGGACATTCTTCCAAATATACAGTCTCTATGTACTTCTTCCTCCTGCACACACTTGCTTGCAGACCCCAGCTGGATCACTGCTTGTCTTCAGCAAACTGTTTGCAGGCTTTCTTATGCATCATCTTTGGAAGAGGCTTTATTCTAAGACGACAGCCTGCAGACCAGTTTGATGCAGGGTGCCACGTATGGTCTGAGCACTGACAGGCTGACCCCCCACCCATTCTAGCTCTGCAGCAATGCTGGCAGCACTCATACGTCTATTTCCCAAAGACAACCTCTGGATATGATGCTGAGCACGTGCACTCATCTTCTTTGGTCGATCATAGTGAGGCCTGTTCTGAGTGGGACCTGTCCTGTTAAACTGCTGTATGGTCTTGGCCACAATGCTACAGCTCAGTTTCAGGGTCTTGGCAATATTCTTATAGCCTAGGCCATCTTTATGTAGAGCAACAATTCTTTTTTTCAGATCCTCAGAGATTCCCTTGCCATGAGGTACCACACTGAACTTCTAGTGACCAGTATGAGAGAGTGAGAGCGTTAACACCAAATTTAACACATCTGCTCCCCCATTCACACCTGAGACCTTATAACACTAACGAGTCACATGACATCGGGGAGAGAAAATGGCTAATTGGGCCCAATATGGATGTTTTCACTTAGGGGTGTACTCACTTTTGTTGCCAGCGATTTAGACATTAACTGCTTGCCAAGCAGTGCACGATTATATGCGTTGGCACAATGGCACAGCTGCACAAATGGGCGTACTTGTACGTCCCCTTTAAGACGCGACATTGTGGGTGCGCATGCCCGCTGCATACTCCGTGACCATGCCCGCGGGTCCCCGCAGACTCGATGTGCGCCGGTGTCCCGTGATCGTGTCACAGAGCGGCAGAACGGGGAGATGTAACCAAGGCATTTCCCTGTTCTGCCTAGTGACATGACAGGGAGCTACTGCTCCTTGTCATCGGGAGCAGTGATCGCTGTCATGTCAGTGGTAGCCCAACCTCCCCCCACAGTTCGAATCACTCCCTAGGACACACTTAACCCCTTGATCGCCCCCCAGTGTTTAACCCCTTCCCTGCCAGTGTCATTTATACAATAATCAGTGCATTTTTATAGCACTGATCGCTGTATAAATGACAATGTTCCCAAATTAGTGTCAAAAGTGTCCAATGTGTCCGCAATAATGTCGCAGTCATGATAAAAATTGCAGATCGCCTCCATTACTAATAAAAAAAATATGACATAAATCTATCCCCTATTTTGTAGATGCTATAACTTTTGCGCAAACCAATCAATATACACTTATTGCGATTTTTTTTATTTACCAAAAATATGTAGAAGAATACATATCGGCCTAAACTGAGAAAGAAAATTGTTTTTTTTTTATATATTTTTTGGGGATATTTATTATAGCAAAATGTAAAAAATATTGCTTTTTTTGCAAAATTGTCGCTCTTTTTTTTGTTTTTATAGTGCATAAAATAAAAACCGCAGAGGTCATCAAATACCACCAAAAGAAAGCTCTGGTCAGGAAGGGGATAAATTCTTCTGGGGCTGAAGTGGTTAATGGCTGTGTGTTGAATTATTTTGAGGGGACAGCAAATATACACTGTCTGTTATACAAGCTGTACACTCACTACTTTACATTGTAGCAAAGTGTCATTTCTTCAGTGTTGTCACATGAAAAGATATAATAAAATATTTACACAAATGTGAGGGGTGTTGAAAGACATTTTGTGCTCTACAGACTACTACTACCTTGTCTCTTCCCATAGTTATCTAATTTATTAAACCCTACTAAACACACTGATATAAAGTTACTTATGAAAACACACACATTGCTGCTAGTAAAACACTATCTTATTTATTTCCCATTAAATTAGGAAAGCTAACATAAATTAATAAAAGGACATTACAATATCACGCAGCTTACATTCAGAACATACAATACAATAATATGAAAGATACTTATCACACGGTCCTCTGCGAGGCTTTGCTGCATCAGCTAGGCTCAGACCAGGACAGGGCCTTCACCATGAGGTTTAGGCCGGAGCCATCTCCCAAATTAGGCTGAATCACCACATGGCAGGGTCTTACAGCAAACAGGCCAACATTGTCTGTGTGTGAGCCTTTTCATAGAAACGTACACACCCACTCGTAGCCACCCCCATTTGCCTTCCATCCAATAGATTTCGCCAAGAGGCATTCCTTCACATGTATGTCCATTCCTCAGGAAGCATGATGTATTGTCTCTTACTCCTTTGAAGCCTGCAACCACACACACATCACAGCAGGGGGGGTCCGAGTCCAGCTATTGTTCCTCTGATTACAAAGCTTTCATGTGGTTCATTCATTTGAGGCTAAGTGGTTACCTCAACAATAAACAGATAACATAAGCATTATATGAATTTAATCCAACATATGCCGCTTTGCGCCTGAAAGGCGCATACAACCCCTCTTCAGACACGGTTCCTATTAAACAGTCCATAACTGTCCTAACGTGTGAACCAGTACCTATGGAACAGTCCTTAGCTGTGTAATGTGTTGTGGTTTTCAACATGTGCTTCAGAAACCGCTCCCGTGGAACAATCCATAATGGTCTTACCATATTGTGTTTTCCAACATGTGCAGAAACAGGTTCTATGGAGCAGTCCATAATTGTGTTACCGTGTGGTGCTTCCCAACACGTGCCGCTTTGCCACTGAGTGATACACCATCATCATTCTTCAGCGACAGCTTCCATGCCACCATTCTGGATCTTCGGTATCTTCAGGACGGCAATACGGGCAGGGGGTGTCCATTCACTCACCAGCACACATTCAGAGTAACAGATCAACCAACTTTCAAATACCGAGTCTTGAGGAGGGCCTTTCTTGCCCATATTACTAGCCTACAATACCCATAGGTCACACTCTACCACAAACATAAATCAACTTATTACCATAATATATATACCTATATATGTATTACGCACCCTGCTCCCAACCTCCTATAACCTTTTACTGTAAATACGGGTCGGGATTAGGCAGGCTTGCTCGCAGCGGCGTTGCAGGGCTCTGACTTGGCAGCAACATCTCCAATTTGTACACAGAGAGCTCACCGTCAAATCGTCCCTCAACTTGCATAGACAACTGGGAGACCCTTCTAGATAAATATCGCTTAACTACACATATAAGTTTACAACAATTACCAAACCCACACAATTCCACCCCTGTACCTGGATTTCAGAGATCATGCCCATTGTGGACCATGCACCTCTACCTCCGGTTAGGTTCAAGGAACCCTCGAGTCCCATGACTAACACTACACCGGTATTCTTTAGGACAAAGAAACAAAAACTCGCCTATGTCCTAAATAATACCTGGGCGCCTTCTTCCCAGCAATGACCTCTCCATCCAGAATACAGAGAGAAATAACTTCCCAACATTATTCGTTCATCCCCATGTATTGACCTGGCCTACAAAGGACATCATGGTCATGCTTCCGACAAAGGGAAATATCAACCTGCCTCCAGCGTTCATCTTCTCTGATCACATGTGTGATATAGCCTCAAATGCAACAAGATAGAGTCCCCAGTCAGTAAGCCCATTGATGCCACCAAATATACAGACCAAGTCTGCACTTCTGTATATGAGAACATACAGCATAACTCCTTTCACAATCCAACTTAGTACCACCCATACAGGCATTCGACCACTATTTTGGATTAGTGTAAGCAACGTGTTTTGGCAAAATCTTACTGAGCGGTGACGCTAACTCATCAGGCCACTGCCCCTCATACAGAGACGGTATAATCAGCTTGATGTTGGCTGATATTTCCACCTGCCACAGAGTGCGCGCCAGAGCCAATGACAGGTTTCTGTCTTCCCTACCAACCTCTCAACATGGTTGACAAAATCCGGAGCCACTCTAACCTGAGTGCTTCTGTGATTTCATTGAATGTTATCAAGGATACCACCAATCTCCCGGGGTAACAAAGTCACGCTCCTTCTCTGAAGCTATGGCTGTGAGTTTGTTCCTCAGGAGGCTGATGTCCCCTCCATTAACAACACCCATCCCAGCTATTGTTCCCCCCCAATATAGTGCTGAATACATCCCTCCTCTTTCGGGTTACTCCTCAGAAATAAGCATCCTGCATGGACCTCATTCTCATCTCTGGGAGTAAGTCACTGGTACAATAACCGCACCTGATTCAGTGTATACTCAGCACATATAGGGTGATAGGTTTTTGTCAACCACCATGAGATGTTGCAGCACCATGTGGTGAAGTCCTACGGTACCCTGGTAGCCAGCGTTTGTTCCCTTTATTTTAACGGAGCATGCTCCTGTGTGTATTTACTGGCATTATCTGTGCAGGGTTTCAACCTCCTCAGGTGAGACACCAACCGGGCGTATCTTCCTCATGTCTAGTTCTGGTGTCCCGCATGTCCTGTAACCGAAAGCTTCTCTCTAGGACCGCTAGGATTGAGCCACCACCCCTACGAGGAAGTTTTCCCCCATTGATGTGTCACCTGGCACCCTTTAGTCCGATCCACAGCTACCTTATTATGCATAAGCGCCAGTATGCCTCCTGGGTACCTGCACCATATTAACTCCGTTACATCAATACATGTAATACATTAAAACCTTTCTTCTTTCAATTCCTCCTTCCAACAAAAAAACACATATTTTAAATTTTCATGTTTTGACGGATTGGATGTGTCATAACTCTTCCCCAACCTCCAACCCATTGCACATGTATAAATAACATGTTTGCATTCATCAGGAGAGACTTCAGCAAAAATATTTCACAAGTTCTCTTGCTAGGCACAGTCTTTCAGATTCAGCATTAGCACCAAATTGTCCATACGAAAAAAAACAAGCATAATCTGAATCTTTCAAGTTTTTCCTTTTTTCCTCTCCTGATGTTTATCAGAACAAATTTGTGGTATGGTGTGGCACAGACAAACTGCCAACCAGATGATCATCTGTCATCCATCTTCCAGAAGCCTCTCCAATTCTCGCTCCACTTGGATTCTGGAAGTGAAAAACAAGAGCAGTATCAACTTCTTATCCACAATATCTGCTCGCTTATCATGTTTACTTATAGTTCCCTCCTTGGAGCCCAGGACCTCAGTATTCCTGGCTTCTGCAACTCTGACCAAACTATCCAAACAACCATGACCTCTTTAGGCTACACCCACTGTAAAATGGATCCCCATGGTATGATCAAAAAACGTTTAAAACTGAACGTCAGTGTTGCTTCTCAAAAACTTCAAATTTTACAAACTAAAAAAAACAATGCATCTATCTGTATCTTTACGATGTATGCACTACCCCTTTTCAGGTGACTGGTTCTAACTGAGGGCATTGTCAATTCCCCCCCTTTCAGGTGGATTAGACCTACTACTTTTCCACCTGAATAAAAATATAACTAACATAGAGGACTAAACCAATATCAACAAAAAAAAATTTAGAAGAAAAAAAATAAATAAAAAAAAATAAAAATAAAATCAAAAAAAAATAAAATTAAAAAAAAATGTAAAAAACTTAAAAAATCTGGCCATGATCACACAAACAACATGACAAGACAACCATCATACGACAAGACAACCATCATACAACAATGACAAACACTCAACTTTTAGTTGACAACATCCATGGATTTTTCTCCTGCAAAGAGTGCTTATTCCAATCTGAAATACAATTCGTTAATGGGGAAAACAAAAACAAAACAAAGCATATGTATCATCACAACATTTTAGCTTCATTTGTAACTCTTTTTAGTACTATTATTTTTCATTGTTTGCAAACAATTACTAACTAATGAGCTCATGGTACCATGTGATAATCGATTATGCATTTACAATAACCTAACCCATGTTCATATATTTTACCACTGTTGTTCTCACTTTGACAGACCTGCAAACAAATGCAAATGTTAGTATCTAAAGCCATTTAACTTCTTTCATGGTCTGTGGAAAAAAAATACAAAGACAGTGATTACACACAATTATCATGACAATTGACTTTTTAAGTCCCCAAAGCCTTTCCCATTAATGCAATATAGTTGCCATACCTTTCTATACTACGCAGTGGTATTGGAAATCTTTGCCATATTACCCAAGAAAAATGTCAATGCCATTTGTGTCCAATTACATACAAGCCAAAATGGTAGATTAGCCCAGGGCGCAAATATTGGAATGTTCATCCAGTCTTGTTGCTGGCTGTGCTTAGGGTGTGAACTGTCATTCCTTATCTTTCCTTCAGAACTGTGTAATCTGCCCTGGCTGCTATCTTTCATATCAGGCCTTTGAGTTACACTGTCCCTGCCCTGGGTGGGGGTTTTCATTGTAGGTACTTGTATTTCTGGGGTTTCCTGTTCAATGCTAGCAATTTTAAGGACTTTATGAAATCTAGGTCTTTTCCATTTACTATGTCTGAACTTTCTCTGCCTTCCTGTACCTCTGCTTATTACGGACACATCTGCCTTTGACCCATACTCCCTTTCCCTGGACTCTTGACAGAAGTCTCTGAGAATATTGACAAAATTTTGGTAGGATCTAGCATTCCTCAGAGCCATTCTAGTGGGATAGCTTACATAACACTTATTGGCCATTGAGTATATGAAACTTGCATCGTCCTCCAATAAGTCAGGACAGTTGAACACTTTCATATACAATGCAAGATACTCACTGCAGAACAAAATTGGGTCATCTCCTCTCCTAAATTTCATTCGTTGCAAATCACTCATACCATTATCACGACTGTCCACAATACGCTGCAACTCTTTCCTCCGCACCTCTGCATCTGCTACGTTATCATTAACTTGTGCCGATAACTGGCCTACCAAAGGTCCTGGTAGCCATGCTTTCAGAAGAGAGCATGCATCCTCATTACTCAAATGGAATTTAACTACTAGAGCTTCAAATTTATTGGACAGACTCATTGGTGATTCCAGGGCATTAAATTCACCCAACATCTGGCACAAAGTAAGTCTCTCTTGGATTGTAATCAAACTCTCATTCTGCCTTGAAGCTATAGGTGCCATAGCAGACTGTGTTTCATCACGGCCCTTCTCCTCATTGATCGTGCAGATATCGGCCAATTGGCATGTTCCTTTGTGCTCATTGAGCGATACCATAACTTTCTCTGTAGTAAGAAGCTGGGAGCGTACATTTGCTAATTCTCTTTCTAAAGACATAACCAACTCTTCCATCTCTGACAATTTCATTCGCAATGACTCTACAACTTTGCTCTTCATATTACAGTCCATCCTGTAACTGTGGATCTGTTCTTGTAGTTCACCGTTTCTCTCTGACAAATCTTTTGCTTTTGCCTGCAATTCATCCATCTCATCACTGGAGGCTGTTGCAATCTTTAGAAGGTTTTCCCTGACTTCCGCTATGTCCTCACTCAGATGCCTCCTCTCTACTTCCCACTTCCCCCCCATTTGCTCAGATATAACTTTAATTCTGAGCAAAACTGCAATTTCATTAGCCAACTTTTCTTTCTTAACTTTTTTTAGCTGTTTGCCCGATACTTTGCTATTATGTTGCTGACACTGAGATAATAGAATCTTATACTGGCTTTCAAGAGTTTCATCTGCACATGAATGGTAACTGGCAGAGGCATACTTTTTAACATATGTATACACAAGTTCCATTTCACAACCATACAATCCACACAATACACACTTCTATTTGTACTAACGTACCAACACTGCATTGAGTACTAAATCAAACTCAATTATCATTATCTCTTACAACTCACACAAAACAAAAACAAATCGCTCTTCTAGCATTCTCTATTCTTAATTCGTTACCACTTTTACCTGATATCATTCAAAACCATTCAATTTTGCCTATCCATAGTACAGATTTACCACACTTAATGTGGCATTATCAGCTGCCTTGTATCCGAGCACTTCTGTCCTGTAAGTTCTATGCAGCTTTTAGGATTGCCACATGTTATCTGGGGTGCCAAATGAAAGACATTTTGTGCTCTACAGACTACTACTACCTTGTCTCTTCCCATAGTTATCTAATTTATTAAACCCTACTAAACACACTGATATAAAGTTACTTATGAAAACACACACATTGCTGCTAGTAAAACACTATCTTATTTATTTCCCATTAAATTAGGAAAGCTAACATAAATTAATAAAAGGACATTACAATATCACGCAGCTTACATTCAGAACATACAATACAATAATATGAAAGATACTTATCACACGGTCCTCTGCGAGGCTTTGCTGCATCAGCTAGGCTCAGACCAGGACAGGGCCTTCACCATGAGGTTTAGGCCGGAGCCATCTCCCAAATTAGGCTGAATCACCACATGGCAGGGTCTTACAGCAAACAGGCCAACATTGTCTGTGTGTGAGCCTTTTCATAGAAACGTACACACCCACTCGTAGCCACCCCCATTTGCCTTCCATCCAATAGATTTCGCCAAGAGGCATTCCTTCACATGTATGTCCATTCCTCAGGAAGCATGATGTATTGTCTCTTACTCCTTTGAAGCCTGCAACCACACACACATCACAGCAGGGGGGGTCCGAGTCCAGCTATTGTTCCTCTGATTACAAAGCTTTCATGTGGTTCATTCATTTGAGGCTAAGTGGTTACCTCAACAATAAACAGATAACATAAGCATTATATGAATTTAATCCAACAGGTGTACTCACTTTTGTGAGTTACTGTGTATGTATGTATGTATGTATGTATGTATGTATGTATGTATGTGTGTATATATATATATATATATATATATATATATATATATATATATATATATATATATATATATATATATAGAGAGAGAGAGAGAGAGAGAGAGAGAGAGAGAGAGAGAGAGAGAGAGAGAGAGAGAGAAAACCTTCAAGTCCCCGATGCAAGAAACCACAAAGGGCACCCCCGACCTCCATCCAGCCCCCCCCCCCCCCCCCCACAGTGGTAGAATGCCAGGGCTCGGTTGCAAGTGCGATCTTTATGTGCCTGGTAGTTACGCCATTGGTGTCAATATTTTTTTACAATTTTTGTTATTTTGTGTTGTAGCACTGACCCCCGAAGGAGCTGCCTGTTTTATTGGGCTTACCGTTAACTTCTTGACCTCGTCTCTGTCTAGGGTCTCCCGAGGTAGATGGCCCAAAGAAATGCAGAAACTGACACTGGGTCTCCTTTTATGTTGTTTATCTAGAAGGTAAAACAGTCTCTTAAAGGGTAGAGGTTTAGAAGAAAGTTCAGGTACTTTTGGAACTGCAAACATAGAAAGTCTCTAATAGAAGAAATCCAGAGATTAACCATTTCACAGCTGGATTCTCACAACCTCTGGATAGACCTCCTCTCACTAGGCCTAGCAGCCGGTAGGGTGTTAAGTAAAGCAAAGTCTCTGTCACAGACTTGGATATGAATTACTTGAGCGTAAGTGAGGGTCATAGACAAATTTAGAGAACTATCATACGGTACCAGTATCTCTCAGCCGGTCCGGCGATACCGCAAGATTGTAAGTCCATGAAGTGTCCTTCAACTGAGCCTCCAGGCCCCTTCAGAGAAACCAGCCTTGTGCATGGCTTCCTCCCCAAGAGTCCTCCCCAGGATGCTTCTCCAGTTGCTGGGCTTCTCCTTAGATGAGACGGCACCAGACCACCTTTAAATCCTCAGGCCTTGACATCCATTCAGGCCTGTCCCTGCAGTTACTTTGCTGGAAATTGCATGGATCCGCACCCCAGGCCAGGAGGGCCATGGCGGCTGGTCAGGAGGACCAGGACCAATTTGACAGAAAAGATCTTCTGGACTGGAACCCCAAAGCAAGTGATCTCAGTACCTTAAATATCACCTCCCAGAGTGCACAGCAGGAGAACACTCCCACTGGGCTGGTTCTGAGAAACGTGGCACTCAATACACCCAACTAGACTGCGTTTTAACCACTTACCGGCAGTGACAGCGACACCTGCGGTCAAGGAGAACTCAGTGCAATCCAGCCAGACTGGTACTGAAACCATAGTTTAGCAAAATTAGCCCTAAAACCCAACTGTGGTTTCAGGAATATTAATTTCCAAAACATATAGCGCATGCTCGTCAGGAGCCGGTGCTACAGTGTTTTTAATCATTTTTTACCATTATATTTCTTTTTTACAATTTTAAAAAATATATATTTTATGCAATTGTTTTGGACGCCTTGTTGGGGGGTTATGGTGAACTATTAGGGATCTAAACAGACCTCTGATGTATTACCTTTGAGACAGATAAAGGAGATTAAGGACACAATCTCCATCTCTGCAACCCCAGCTGCACAGAATAAATGGACAGGAAAAGCTCTGTACAGAGCTTTGCGTCATTCACAAACTGAAGCATAGTAAACATAGTTTACTATGCCTCAATTATGAATAGTATGGATAACTGACTCTATTCATTAAGAAAAGGAAGGGGCCAGTAAATTACACACATGCCCCCTGGAGCAAGGGCCCTGGTCTCAATTGTATGTATGTATGCTCTTGGATAAGTGGCTGTGCTGAGGGGATATGATCAGTGGCAGTGCTGGGTGATGGGAACAGTGCAGTGCTTGGGGGGGAGGGCATCAGTGGCAGCTGTGGTGGCAGGGAATAGAGTTCAGTGGCAGTGATGGGTGCCAGGATCAGTGACACTTACTTGCTGTCAGTGTCCACTCAGTTTCCCCTGCAATGCTCATTGTTTCTCGGCTCCCTCCGCTCCACGTTTCTCCACTGACACCTATTGGGAGATGGGGTCTCCCCACATAACGACTGCGACCTCCTCCAGCTCCTCCCCTTTACTGTACCTGGTCAGCTGACTCAGTTTCTGCTCCCTGACAGCATGCCCCATTACCTGCCTGCAGCTACAAATGAGATGGGTGGACCCAGCGGTGCTATACAGTGAGTATACAATCTCCCCTGTCCTGACCTGAGTGTAACTAGAGAAGATGTCAGCGCCAACCCCCCCCCCCCCACAGTGGCCGAACACCAGGGCCCAGTCGCAAGTGCGACCCTGGTAGTTTCACCACTGTATATATGGCATCTCACAAAAGTGAGTACACCCCCGCTTTATTGTAAATATTTTATTATATCTTTTCATGTGACAACACAGAAGAAATTACACTTTTCTACAATGTAAAGTAGTGAGTGTACAGCTTGTATAACAATCTAAATTTGCTGTCCCCTCAAAATAACTCAACACACAGCCATTAATGTCTAAACCACTGGCAACAAAAGTGAGTACACCCCTAAGTGAAAATGTCCAAATTGGGCCCAAAGTGTCAATATTTTGTGTGGCCACCATTATTTTCCAGCACTGCCATAACCAATCAATAGGGTTTACCTTGAACTTCCTAAGTAAGGACAGATAAATCATGTAGCATTTACTTCCTGGAATCCATCTGCCCTTAGCTCATGTATGCAGGCAGGAGGGTTTGCTTAGCTGAGAAAGCCCCTTCTGAAGGCTCCTGGGATGTTTGATATAATTTACCTAGGCCCGGAAACCAGGAAGTAACTGAAGAAATGTAAAAAAAAAAAGTTTAAAACAAGTAAATATAATATATTTTCATATCTATGTATTAATGCTAGCAGCATAAGGATTAAAATAGTCAATAATAATTGAGAGATTGAAGTTCTGCGTTAACCGGATTCAATTTAGTTTGCTAAAGCACTGTTTATAATTAATAAAAAAAAAATTTTGGTAGTTTTTTTCTTTTTTTTTCTTTTTGCATCTGTGTGCTGCTGATCTCCTCCAACATCTTAAAGGCACTTCCTGTCTACATTGTGCTCTATTGGCAGCTGGACATCATTGTTCAGTTAGTTTAGGAAGTGTGATAAAAATTCACTTTGCAAAGAATACCCAATTACTGGCAAGGGAATTAAATAAACAGTATGTTTGCTTGCACATGATTGGATGATGGAAGGCAGCAGAGCTTCCCCTCATTCCTTAAACTAAGGAAAAATTATCTTATTTTCTGATGGTACAACCACACGTAACATGCAGTTCATTGTATGAGCTGCAAAGATCCATAGCGAGAATGTAGAGTGGGGACCTAATTGTAACACACTTCCTTTCATTTGCCTTGCATTACTTCTAGTGTTTTTTCATGGTTCTTGTTTGCTGAACTGTCCATCATGGAAACAGTTCCAAGATTTTAGACAAAGGTCTTATGAGGAAATAACATAAGGATTAGCTATGCTTAACCATGAAAATGACTTCCTTATTATATTGTAAACATCTGATATTTGCATACTATCCATTTGTTTTTTGTTTTTTTTAATACACGTAAGATCATTAAAACAAACAGACAGAGGAAGCACATAGAATAGCACAATAAAACCTTTTTGTTAAAAAGTGCAATGTGTAAAATATTTTTTTTTCTTTTGAGGCTTTCTGCTTTCCTTGTGCATGATCTGAGGGACAGCTTCAGGAAGCCGGAGCTTAAAGAGAACATCACAACTTATATGGATAGCTGTTTATTGGGACACCTGAGAGCGTTAAGTGTGATAGAGGATTCTTTGGAGATGCATTTTATACAATATACTGTTTTAGAACCCTTGACTATGTGTTACTTTACAAAGACACCCTTTGTTTAGCAAGGTAAGAGGTAGCTGGAACTAATATATATATATATATATATATATATATACACACACACACAGAGTATCTCACAAAAGTGAGTCCACCCCTCACATTTATTGTAAATATTTTATTATATCTTTTCATGTGACAACACTGAAGAAATGCCACTTTGCTGCCGTTACCACGTCTTTGGAATGACGAAACGCTCTGGGAGGAGCGACATTCTGACGTCACAACATGCTACGCCAGTCCCGGAAGATACGGGCAGCAGTTGTGGGCCAGATGGCTCTTGTTTACTTTATGGCCATTGTGATATCCGGATAATGTGAGTGTTCACGTGTATGTTTTTTAATAAAACGATAAAAAGGTTTTTATGTTATGCGAAGCATTCCTTCCTCTTTTCTATATTCGAATCGGCTTATTGTTGCCTGATACCCCACAGCTGCAAGTGAAGTGATCCTATTTCCTGCTATCTTGTGTGACAACCTGGGCAATTATTATCGTGCTTCTGGGTCCCATTTAATAGGGACCTAGAGTTCTGGTCAAGCGGCCAAAGAGTGGATTGGTGGTGGATGGTACTTGCTACATTTCACAGCACTTTTTCCGAAAGGGTGTGTGTTGAATTTACCACACAGAGACTCTGCTGACACTTCTTACATGCACTTTTCAAATCGAAGATTGGACACTTTATATGAACTATAAGTTGGTCAGACTTGTTAAGAATATATATTTTTTTCACAATTATTTTTTCACAAATTATTTTAATTATTTATAAGTAATTTATTAACATGACGTTTTTCATGTTGATTTAAATTCTTCATCACTATGGATTATGTTTTATGATATTAGGTATTAATTTGTATGTTGATAGATATAGAAATTAACATATATTTTTATATCACACTGTATGAAATCTGGGTTTTTACTTATCAATTATTTATTTTTAACACTATCAAGGTGTGGGTGATTATAATTTTGATTAATTTGAGTCAATATTTAAAATAATTTATTTTACACAAATTAGCGCGGCTTTTTTGTATTTGGATATTTTGGGAGGCATTGTATAACGGTTTGAGCTGCTGCTTAGGGGTAGGGTTTACCAATAGTGCAGTCTTTTCTTTTTTATTACTATAATGCTAGATATATGAGAACAAGCGAGTATTGTCACCCTAGGGCAAGAAGTTAATGGCAGGAACACTACATACAAGTAAAGGAATTAGGCTTAAATAAAAGTAAATTAGTGCAATGGGTTTAGATATACTTTAGATGTATTCATTTTAAAAATAGGCAGTGTATCTATTTTTGACCTAGTATGAATCCCTTATATTTAACAAAGTGCTGTCTACATACAGAATATCAGTGGCAGCTGGTGAAGCTTTTGGATGGGGGGGCCAGACCCTACCCCTCCTTTTTGATCCCTCCCACTTCTCATAAGCCCCACCCCTTATAGAATCCACCCACTCCGTTCCCTGTATTCTACTTGCTGTCACCCATAGTGTAGGAGTGTACAACTCCGCATCACAGGACAGAGAATACAGCCCCAGCACCACAGGACAGAGTATACAGCTCAGCATCACAGGGCAGAGTATACAGCCCCAGCACCACAGGACAGAGTATACAGCTCAGCATCACAGGGCAGAGTGTACAGCCCCAGCATCACAGGGCAGAGTGTACAGCTCAGCATCACAGGACAGAGTATACAGCCCCAGCAACACAGGACACAGTATACTGCCCCAGCATCACAAGACAGAGTATACAGCCCCAGCATCACGGGACAGAGTACATACCTCCCAACTTTAGAACTTGAGATCGAGGGACACTTGAAGCTGATGTAAGCATGCGGGACGTCACACCAAAAAGTGAGTGTGGCCAGACTGTTAACAGTGGAAGGGGCTTAAGGAGCATGGGTAAAAAAAATGAATCTCCCTTACTACCATCCCTCTCCCCATCATGACACAGGACCCCTTCCTCAACACTACCCCCCATTGTACACAGGACCCCCTCCCTCATACTAACCCCATCATTAAACACAGAGGTTATTTGTTTTATATGTTTATAGTGGAGAGGCAGGAAGGGGGGTTATTGTTTAGGGTGGAGAGGCAGGGAGGAGGTTAATGTTTAGGGTGGAGAGGCAGACAGGGGGGTTATTGTTTAGGGTAGAGAGCTGGGGAGGAGGTTATTGTTTAGGGTGGAGAGGTGGGGTGGGGTTATTGTTTAGGGTGGGGAGGAGTTATTGTTTAGGGTGGAGAGTTGGGGAGGAGGGTTATTGTTTAGGGTAAAGAGGTGGGGAGAAGGTTATTGTTTAGGGTAGAGAGGTGGGGGAGTTATTGTTTAGGTTGGAGAGGTGGGGAAGAGGTTATTGTTTAGGGTAGAGAGGTGGGGAGGGAGTTATTGTTTAGGTTGGAGAGGTGGGGAGGAGGTTATTGTTTAGGGTGGAGAGGTGGCGAGGAGGTTATTGTTTAGGGTGGAGAGGTGGCGAGGAGGTTATTGTTTAGGGTGGAGAAGTGGCGAGGAGGTTATTGTTTAGGGTGGAGAGGTGGGGTGGAGGTTATTGTTTAGGGTGGAAAGGTGGGGAGGACAGTTATTGTTTAGGGTGGAGAGGGAGTTATTGTTTAGGGTGGAGAGGTAGGGAGGAGGTAATTGTTTAAGGTGGAGAGGTGGGGAGGCCATTATTGTTTAGGGTGTTTTTGTTTAGGGTGGAAAAGCAGGGGGGATTATTGTTTAGGGTGGAGAGGCAGGGAATTTTTTTAGGGTGGAGGCAGGGAGGGGGGTTTATTGTTTAGGGTGGAGAAGAGGCAGGTAGAGGGGTTTGTTTTAGAGTGGAGAGGCAGGGAGGGGGGCTGTTTTAGGGTGTAGAGGCAGGGAGAGGGGGGCATTTTCGGATGCAGGAAGGGGGGGATTTGGGGTTTGGGAGCCCCACAGCTGCCAGTCACTTCCCTGCACTACAACACTCATCAGCCCCACCCTCCCCCTCTATGAAGCTCTGCAGCAGCTGAGAAAAGTGAACAGAGGTGGAGGGAGGGGGAGCCAGACCCACGGCAAGACACACTACACACCGGGCGGAGCAGTCACTCTGTAGCTGCCCTGCAGAGGAGTCTGAAGACTCGGGGGATGGGAAGCATGTTGTCGGGAGGGAGAGACATGCCATTGAAAACAGCAAAAATCCTCTGTCATTCACAGTGAGAGAGATCACTTCCGATCCCCACACTAACCACCTGTTCTGGTACACCTCGCTCGGGCTCAGCCCTGCAACCACCTGACGCATCTGTGATTCGCTCCCCGCCTCACATTACAGGGTCCCGGCTTGCAGTAAAGTAGTCTCAGTGTCCGCACTCCACTCTGACTCCAGGGAAACTGGAAGTGACACCATAGTGCTGAAAAAGCACCGCCCAGTCGCCCTCTGGTTCCGGCCAATGAAAAAAATGGACAAGAGCTAGGGACAAATCACTGGCGAGTGAGACTGTTTGTGGGCGCATTGATTGCGCCCTGCACACACCCTAAACACGGGCAAATCAGCTTCCCAGCTTGCAATCAGCTGATTGCAAGCTGGGACGCTTCCCTCAGACCGTCGTGTGTCCGTCACCTGGTCTCTCTTAAAGTGATTTTTTAACCACTTCAGGACCGCCGTATTGCCAATGTACGTCAACACAATGGCACAGGCAGGCACAATCACGTAGATCTACGTGATTGCCTTCCAGCGGGTGGGGGGTCCGATCGGACCCCCTCCCGCTGGTTACGGCGGTCCGGTTCGCTCCAGGAGCGCTCCGTGATGAGGGGATGGCCGTTGGTTTTCGGCCACCCCCTCTGGATCGCTCCTGGCCAATGAGAAGCTTCCTCCCACTGTGTATTGTTTACACAGGAAGGAGGAAGTGATGTCATTCTCCTCGGGGCGGTCTTTTTGACCGGACTACGAGGAGAAGACTAAAAGTAAGTGTGCACCAACACTACACTGACATGTAGGTACACACAGGCACACAAACCCCCCCCCCCCCGATCCCCCCCCCGATCGCCCCCCTCCCCCCCCAGTCACAGTGTCACTGATTGCATTGATCATTTCTTTACTGATCAATGCATTCAGTGTCAGTTGTGACAGTAAAAACTGTCAGGACAGTTAGTGTTAGGTCCAGGGTAGCCCCCTATCACCCCCCAATAAAGATTTAACTCCCTGATTGCCCCTAGAGTTAACCCTTTCACCCCCTTTTGCCAGTGTCACTAAGCGATCATTTTTCTGATCGCTGCATGTGTCGCTAGGTAGCTAGTTATTTTTTTAGGTTCACCGCTAGGTACCCCGATATACTACCCAATAATGGTTTTAACCCCCTGATTGCCGCTAGTTAACCCTTTCACCCCCTTTTGCCAGTGTCACTAAGCGATCGTTTTTCTGATCGCTGCATTAGTGTCGCTACAGTCGCTAGGTAGCTAGTTATTTTTTTAGGTTCACCGCCAGGTTTTTATAGCGCTAGGTACCCCGATATACTACCCAATAATGGTTTTAACCCCCAGATTGCCGCTAGTTAACCCTTTCACCCCCTTTTGCCAGTGTCACTAAGCGATCATTTTTCTGATCGCTGCATGTGTCGCTAGGTAGCTAGTTATTTTTTTAGGTTCACCGCCAGGTTTTTATATCGCTAGGTACCCCGATATACTACCCAATAATGGTTTTAACCCCCTGATTGCCGCTAGTTAACCCTTTCACCCCCTTTTTCCAGTGTCACTAAGCGATCGTTTTTCTGATCGCTGCATTAGTGTCGCTACAGTCGCTAGGTAGCTAGTTATTTTTTTAGGTTCACCGCCAGGTTTTTATAGCGCTAGGTACCCCGATATACTACCCAATAATGGTTTTAACCCCCTGATTTCCGCTAGTTAACCCTTTCACCCCCTTTTGCCAGTGTCACTAAGCGATAATTTTTCTGAACGCTGCATCAGTGTCGCTAGTGTCGCTAAGTAGCTAGTTATTTTTTTAGGTTCACCGCCAGGTTTTTATAGCACTAGGTACCCCGATATACTACCCAATAATGGTTTTAACCCCCTGATTGCTGCTAGTTAACCCTTTCACCCCCTTTCACCAGCGATCACAGTATAAGTGTCACTGGTGACGCTGGTTAGCCAGTTAGTTATTTAGGTTCCCCGTCAGGTTTTTATATAGCGCCAGGGACCCCCATATACTACCTAATAAAAATTTGAACCCCCTGATTGCCCCTAGTTAACCCTTTCACCACTGATCACCGTATAAGTGTTACGGGTGACTCTGGTTAGTTTGTTTTTTATAGCATCAGGGCACCCACCATTTATTACCCAATAAATGTTTAACCCCCTGATCACCCGGCGGGTGATATCAATTAGGTTTTAGGGTCAGGGTCTGCGTCGCCCCAGGCAGCGCTAGGTTAGTGCCAGTACCGCTAACACCCACACGCAAAGCATACACCTCCCGTAGTGGTATAGAATCTGAACAGATCAATATCTGATCTGATCAGATCTATACTAGCGTCCCCAGCAGTTTAGGGTTCCAAAAAAACGCATTGTTAGCGGGATCAGCCCAAATACCTGCTAGCACCTGCGTTTTGCCCCTCTGCCCAGCCCACCCAAGTGCAGTATCGATCGATCACTGTCACTTACAAAACACTAAACACATAACTGCAGCGATCGCAGAGTCAGGCCTGATCCCTGCCATCGCTAACAGGTTTTTTGGTAGCATTTTATATTCAAATCCGGAAGGCAGTGCTTGGTTTTCGGGGTCCCGTACGTGGCTAGGCTCCCAAAAAGTCCACCACATGTGGTATCCCCGTACTCGGGAGAAGCAGCAGAATTTATTTTGGGGTGTAATTTGACTTCTGCCCATAGCATGTGTGAGCAATATATCATTTAGTGACAACTTTGTGCAAAAAAAAAAAAAGTTTGTAATATTCCCGCAACTTTTGGCAAAATATAAAATATTCCATGGACTCAACATGCCTCTCAGTAAATAGCTTGGGGTGTCTACTTTCCAAAATGGGGTCATTTGGGGGGGGGGTTTGTGCTATTTTGGCATTTTATGGCCTTCGAAACTGTGATAGGTAGTGAGGAGTTAAATCAAAAATTTGCACCCTTAGAAATCTTGAAGGTGGTGATTGGTTTTCGGGGTGCCGTGCGCGACTAGACTCCCAAAAAGTCCCACACATGTGGTATCCCCGTACTCAGGAGAAGCAGCAGAATGTATTTTGGGGTGTCATTTCACATATGCCCATAGCATGTGTGAGCAATATATCATTTAGTGACAACTTGGTGCAAAAAAAAAAAAGTTTGTAATATTCCCGCAACTTGTGGCAAAATATAAAATATTCCATGGACTCAACATGCCTCTCAGTAAATAGCTTGGGGTGTCTACTTTCCAAAATGGGGTCATTTTGGGGGGTTTTGTGCTATTTTGGCATTTTATGGCCTTCGAAACTGTGATAGGTAGTGAGGAGTTAAATCAAAAATTTGCACCCTTAGAAATCCTGAAGGTGGTGATTGGTTTTCGGGGTGCCGTGCGCGACTAGACTCCCAAAAAGTCCCACACATGTGGTATCCCCATACTCGGGAGAAGTAGCGGAATATATTTTGGGGTGCAATTCCACATATAACCATGGCATGTGTGAGCAATATATCATTTAGTGACAACTTTTTGTAAAAAAATTTTTTTTTTTTTTGTCATTATTCAATCCCTTAGGACAAAAAAAATAAATATTCAATGGGCTCAACATACCCATCAGCAATTTCCTTGGGGTGTCTACTTTCCAAAATGGGGTCATTTGGGGGGGATTTGTACTGCCCTGCCATTTTAGCACCTCAAGAAATGAGATCGGCAGTCATAAATTAAAAGCTGTGTAAATTCCAGAAAATGTACTCTAGTTTGTAGACGCTATAACTTTTGCGCAAACCAAAAAATATACGCTTATTGACATTTTTTTTACTAAAGACATGTGGCTGAATAAATTTTGCCCTCAATGTATGACTAAAATTTAGTTTATTCGATTTTTCTTATAACAAAAAGAAGAAAATATCTTTTTTTTTCAAAATTTTCGCTCTTTTTCCATTTATATCGCAAAAAAAAAAATCGCAGAGGCAATCAAATACCATCAAAAGAAAGCTCTATTTGTGGGAAGAAAAAGACGCAAATTTCGTTTGGGTGCAATATTGCAATTACCAGTTAAAGCAGCGCAGTGCGAAATTGCAAAAAGACCTCTGGTCCTTAAGGTGTTTATTGGTCCGGAGCTGAAGTGGTTAAATTTATTAAATTTTTTTTGTTGTCAAAAACTTGGGGCAGTGGCGCCCGAGTGCCTACTATGGACGGGCCGCCACTGTAGTATATGCTAACAGAAAGAAATAAAGTTATGAAGGAATTGCTTGCTGTTGCTCAGTAGCTGTGATCACAGGCTGGGGCTCCCTTTATAGTTGATTCAATACTTAGTGAATGGAGACATTTGAGTTCAATTTGCTATAGGTAGGAATTTCAAATAGTGCTGACAAGCACACAGTGCAGAGTTAGTTATCCCACTAATATATATATATTATAATGTCAAAGTGAACTGTCTAAAGCTGGCCATAGTCACTAAAGGGTCACCAGAAATGCAGATTTGATATGATGTAGTTGATAAGGTTCTGGTTAGGCACATGGAGCAAAGGAGGTAGAATGTCTAACAGACGCCTTACCAGTACAAAAGTAATATCTATTGGATCTAGTATTTTGGCCTGTGTGTGAAATATTTTCAATGAGCCTTAATGGTACCATCTTAGGATGCACCAAAGACATTAGATCATCACCAGAACTGTCATCTAATACTTAGGAACAAATTAGGAGGAGACACCCCAAGATGCTCGAAGCCTTCTTAATACAAATACCCCTTTATTACCATTCATCTGACTTTTCTGATTAAGGACTAGCATTGTCAAACACTATCCCCTGTCCACAAAGAGGGCATCACTGGCCAGGAAAGGTTATGTTTGATTTTTATGGCAATTGGTTTGGATTGGTCATAGGTGTTAGGCACTGTCTGCTTTCAGGCAAGACTTCCTAAACATTTTAAATGGTTTCATCAGAACCTGCGAACAGACCTAAACTTCGTGTGAACTTTAGAACCCTATTAAAGTCTATGGGACTCAAACGTTTAAAATCTAAAGTGCTAATTTTAAAGGCTAATATGCAAGTTACTGTCCTAAAAAGTGTTTGGGGACCTGGGTCATGCCCCAGGGGACATGTATCAATGCAAAAAAAGTTTTAAAAACGTCAGTTTTTTTAGGAGCAGTGATTTTAATAATGATTAAAGTGAAACAATAAAAGTGTAATATTCCTTTAAATTTCGTACCTGGGGGGTGTCTATAGTATGCCTGTGAAGGGGCGCATGTTTCCCGTCATTTCGCAAGGAAAAAAAGTCTTTTAAAATCACTTTGAATTGTCGGCTCCCGTAATACAGAGAACACTCAATGAGTGTTCTCTGTATTACGGAGCCAATTCATTCATTGATTAAAAAAAAAAAAAGCGTGGGGAACCCCGCGTCAAATTAAAAAAAAAATTGACGTGGGGTCCCCCTAAATATCCATACCAAGGGTCTGGTATGGATATTAAGGGGAACACCGCCTCAAAAAAAAATTGCAGTGAGGGTCCCCCTAAAAATCCATACCAGGTTTCCGTTACATCAGAGGGGGGCGGGGTCACCCATACGTCATTAACACAGAAAAGTTTCCCCAGGGGTTTTTTAGCAGCAGAGAGTTGGTATGAAAATAGTTGATGTAAAAAAATAATTTATTTGACAGACAATAGTAATTCCAAATGAACAATAATACATCATCCATATAGGTAGTGCGACAAATACAAACATGGAACATCACTCATAGCAAAAGACTCTATGTACAAGCATGGTTTGCCAATTGTATTCGTAACATATATATCCACATGAAAAACCCCGATGCATTTCGACCCTTGCGATTTCCGGTCTCTTCAGGGGGATTTATATTCTAGGGGAATGTCAAAATATCCAATTAAAGACTTTGGACAATATAAAAATATATATAAGTATAATATTTCAAATTAAGCAAAAATATGTCTCCATGCATATAGAGATATAGTTACCAATGGGTGTATGAGGACATGAGGACGTGTCGCATGAACCAGCATTACAGGATTATAGCCATCCAGTGATCCCAACGCTGCCACATGTTCCCCTCGCGCCCTCTGGGTGGGTGCATAGTCCGTTGAGCTTACAGGGGGCCATGTTATGGGACCCAGAGAGGAGGATGGGGGGTAAAACACCTGCAGATGGACATGCAAAAAACTTTTTGTAGGTCATCATTGAATATTAGAGGGAGTATATAGAAGTGCTAGGCAGTTATAGGCTAATTACTTGGTAATTAATGAATTCATATTGTAAAGGAATTAAACTAGTTATATATAACATGGCGTCGTTTCTTCATTAGTTATATTAATTGTAAAAGGGATTAGCTGACTGTGAAAAGGTGGGTGAGGGATAGGGTGTGGAGATGTGGTGGGTGAGGTGAAAATGCATGATGTGAGGTGCACTGAGGATAGGGCAAAAGGGGTGTTAAAGTGAAAACAAAACCAAACTACTGAAAAAGAAAACTAAAACAACAAAATTAAAAGTGTGAAAATAATGATGCATGCGTGTATGTGTGTGTGAGAAAGCAAAGAAAGAAGTGAACACTTGAATAGTGAAAGTGAGAAGGATCAAGGTGCCAGGCATGAGAGATATGACACTGAATGCTGTCTGCATAAAGTGAGGGAATAAGATTGAGATTATGTTACTAAGAAATAATATTGTGTAGGTTAAATAGTAATGTTACTAAATGAATGGATATCACATAAGTACAAGGATTGTACCCTATCCCTCACCCACCTTTTCACAGTCAGCTAATCCCTTTTACAATTAATATAACTAATGAAGAAACTACGCCATGTTATATATAACTAGTTTAATTCCTTTACAATATGAATTCATTAATTACCAAGTAATTAGCCTATAACTGCCTAGCACTTCTATATACTCCCTCTAATATTCAATGATGACCTACAAAAAGTTTTTTGCATGTCCATCTGCAGGTGTTTTACCCCCCATCCTCCTCTCTGGGTCCCATAACATGGCCCCCTGTAAGCTCAACGGACTATGCACCCACCCAGAGGGCGCGAGGGGAACATGTGGCAGCGTTGGGATCACTGGATGGCTATAATCCTGTAATGCTGGTTCATGCGACACGTCCTCATGTCATCATACACCCATTGGTAACTATATCTCTATATGCATGGAGACATATTTTTGCTTAATTTGAAATATTATACTTATATATATTTTTATATTGTCCAAAGTCTTTAATTGGATATTTTGACATTCCCCTAGAATATAAATCCCCCTGAAGAGACCGGAAATCGCAAGGGTCGAAATGCATTGGGGTTTTTCATGTGGATATATATGTTACGAATACAATTGGCAAACCATGCTTGTACATAGAGTCTTTTGCTATGAGTGATGTTCCATGTTTGTATTTGTCGCACTACCTATATGGATGATGTATTATTGTTCATTTGGAATTACTATTGTCTGTCAAATAAATTATTTTTTTACATCAACTATTTTCATACCAACTCTCTGCTGCTAAAAAACCCCTGGGGAAACTTTTCTGTGTTTTTGTTGTATACTTATGGGTTATGCAGCTTTGGGGGCTCCCTCATTGTGTTATTTTTCCTTTTTACCCATACGTCATTAGGGAACCCTTGGCTTCCCTCACCAGTGTCAGAGGGGGGGGGGTCAGGTGACGGGTGGCCCCGCCCTCCTAATATAAGAAACGTAATCGCTGGGATCCCTGCAGTGGAGACAGAAGATGGATGCATGGACTGCGCTGGACTGAAAATCACCTGTCACTGGATCAGATCAGCCATCGCTGGACCCTGGAGAGATGATCGTCCGTCGCTGGATAGCAAGAGTGGATTAGCACCGCTGGAATCTTTTTAAAAAATTTTTAATTTTTAATAAAGGAATTTTTCAAAAGTGTTTTGTCTTATTTAACCTTTTGTACCCCCTTACCATTTCAAACAGGGGGGGCCGGGATCTGGGGGTCCCCTTGTTAAAGGGGGCTTCCAGATTCTGATAAGCCCCCCGCCCGCAGACCCCCACAACCACCGGCCAGGGTTGTGGGGATGAGGCCCTTGTCCCCATAAACATGGGGACATGGTGCTTTGAGGGGTCACAGACCCCCAAAGCATCCTGCCAATGTTGAGGGCATGTGGCCTGGTACGGTTCAGGAGGGGGGGCGCTCTCTCGTCCCCCCTCTTTTCCGGCGGCCTGCCAGGTTGCGTGCTCGGATAAAGGGTCTGGTATGGATTTTTAGGGGGACCCCCACGTCAAATTTATTTAAAAATTTTATGCGGGGTTGCCCTTAATATCCATACCAGACCTGAAGGGTAATTGAATTTAGGGGAACCCCACGCTTTTTTTTTTTTTTTTATCAATGAATGAATTGGCTCCGTAATACAGAAAAATGGCTGTTTTTAAAACTTTTTTTTGCATTGATCCATGTCCCCTGGGGCAGGACCCAGGTCCCCAAACACTTTTTAGGACAGTAACTTGCATATTAGCCTTTAAAATTAGCACTTTAGATTTCTCCCATAGACTTGTACAGGGTGTTCCCGGCTATTCGAATTTGCCGCGAACAGCCCAAATTGTTCACTGTTCGCTGAACAGGCGAACAGGCAATGTTCGAGTCGAGCATGAGTTCGACTCAAACTCGAAGCTCATCCCTAGTTGGGAGATTTCCTCATATGCCGTGTACACACGGTCGGATATTTCGACAACAAAATCCATCAGATTTTTTCTGACGGATTTTGTGCCAAACTTATCTTGCATACACACGGTCGGACAAAGTTGTCAGAAAATCCAATCGTTCGGAACGAGGTGACGTTCGTTACGTATGATGACACTACGTAGAGGCTAGTACGCAATAGCTTTGGTAATTTAATCTGAGCATACGTGGCACTTTGTCCGTCAGAATTCTCTACAAACGATTGGATTTTGTTGTCGGAAAATTTTAGATCCAGCTCTCAAACTTTTTCTGTTGGGATTTCCAACGGAAAAAGTCCGATAGAGCCCACACATGATCAGATTTTCCGACAACATAATCCGATCGGACCTTTTCCATTGGAAAATCCGACCGTGTGTACAGGGCATAAGAGTTTTATGAGACAGTTAATTTTTTTCTTTTTAAACAGCAGGAAGAAATGACATTTATAAGGTTCCCATGTTGCGTAATATGTCCATTTCCTTGTTGTTTAGCTGCCAAGAATCATCAGCTTACATGCTGTATATATACAATCAACCCAATCTGATATTTTCATAAAGTCACCAGCCACCATGGGGTCCATGAATCTGGTTATCTGTATTGTTCTTTTTACAGTGGATATCCCTTCTCTCACAGGTGAGGCTAGATATATCATCAAATATTAATTCTGGTTTACAACATGACATATATTGTTTTTCTGTTATTAGACTCTAAAACCATAAACAATGTCAGTGTGGATTAATGTCATTTTTGTAATGTCCCCATTTCTAACTAATGCATACATTCTGATATGTGGATAGCATGCCTTAATTAATTTAGACCAGCGTTTTGCATCTTTGATGAAAGTATTATTTCTTTTCCTGACTCCCAATCACTCACATTATAGAATACCCTTCCCAATGAAACCCACTAAATATGTAATCTGTGACAGGAGCAGAAACAGCTTTGAAGAACAACGTGATTGGGTAGAATAAAAATAACGTGGATAGCTATTAAGAAAAATAATCTCACAGAGCTTTTGAGATTAAGTGCTGGGGCAATTCATATTTAAATTTTACAATTTAAAAATAAGAAATGTAACTGCAGTATCTACAATGGTTGCAGTATTAACCAATCTTGAAAGAAAGTTAACATTTCTTTTGAATTTATGTTTCTTTAGTTTGCCGAACATTCACAGATGTGCAGATATAAAGCATTACTTCATTTTCATTAGATTTTTTTTCTTTTTTTTTTACATCTAGGAATAATTGTTGGTAACTGAAATATAGTTAGAATGCCATTATTTTAATAAGAATATTCAAATGAAGATAATAAAAAACATTTTATATTTATCCAATAATAATAATAATTCATGTTTTTCGAAATCACAAAATACATTTATACATATAATACTATACTAAATTAACATTTAACTATTATGTATTATCAGCTTTTCTGATGGAATAATATAACTATTACATCGCTATTTATTTCTAAGCCTAACAATAATTTTCCTTTGTCTTACAGTTGCACAGTTAACTGCTGGTAAGTAGGATGATGTACAAATCTGAATCACTCACTTAAGTGTTTTGCATAGAGAAAAGTCGCTAATCTTAGGAAAACCTGTTTATTTGTTTGTACATTACTTAAAAACAGTTAAAAACTACATGTCTATTTGTCTGCGGGGTGACAACACTAGTGCATGATTTCACTGCAAAACGGGCAGTGTTGTCACCCTGTTAAAGGAATTGGAAAAACAGCATTTACTTGCTGGATCAACAGGTGACACTATAAGGGTTATTTACTAAAGGAAAATCCACTTTGCACTGCAAGTGCACTTGGAAGTAAAGTCGCTGTAGATCCGAGGGGGACATGCAAGGAAAAAAAAAACAGCATTTCAGCTTGCACATGATTGGATGATAAAATCAGCAGAGCGTCCCCTCATTTCAGATCTACCCCTTAGATTTAGAGCGACTGCACTTCCAAGTGCAAAGTGGATTTGCCTTTCGTAAATAACCCCCAATGCTACAACATGTGCTTTTAGAACAACACTGGTAGCAGCTTCTGTATTCCTATGCTGAAGGATTCCATTTAAGCCCGGGTCTATAACATGTCTTCTAATGGCCATGAGAGATGAAGTACTGTACGTTCAAAAGATGAGAATGAGATTTTTTTAGTTACTAAAGGTTTATATTTCTGCCACACAGTACTATCTGATTTTTCTCTACTGCAATTAGGTAACGCATACAGGTCTCCTCCTTACCCCTACCCTGGGACTAGACACTGAAGAGAAAGTCAGCAGATTGATGAGTTCACTTTTCTGTCACTCTGCCCTCCTCTCTAGCAGCATGTACTTGCAATGAAGCTCGACTGACTGCCCTCTTTTGCTGCTTCTCCATATCCCTGTCTGAGCTCTGCTGCACATTAGCCTGCAAGAAGCTAGTACTGAGTCAAATTCAAACACTTACACTGCATGCATTTAAATAATACATTTAATGACATGTTAACTAATACTGAGCTGCCTTCATTGCTGTAGTTTTTATCTGCCTGGAGCTCCACATTAACTGCTTGCCGAATAGCCGCTATCATTATACTGCGGCAGGTCGGCACAATCCCACAAACCGTCGTAGCTGTACATCAGTCCCTTTAAGTGGGATAGCAGGCGCTGCACTGCGGGGTGCTGATGCGCGTGGCCGGCACTCATTGCGCCCCCGCGCGATCGAGGGTACGAGAGGCAGAACAAGGATGTGTGTGTGTGTGTGTGTGTGTAAATACAAATCCTTGTTCTGTGAGCAGAGGAGAGGCAGATCGTGAGTTCCTACTAGCTGGGAACCACGATCTGTAATTTCCGCCAGTCACTCCCATCCCTCTACAGTTAGAACACACACACTAGGGAACACAGTTGACCCCTTGATCACCCCCTAGTGTTAACCCCCTTCCCTGTCAGTGACATTTACAAAGTAATCAGGGCATTTTTATAGCACTGATCACTGTATAATTGTCAATGGTCCAAAAAATTTGTGAAAAGTGTCCATCTGTCCGCCATAATGTCGCAGTCCCGATAAAAATCGCTGATCACCGCCATTACTAGTACAAAAAAAATAATAATAATAAAAATGCCATAAATCTTTCCCCTATTTTGTAAAGCCTATAACTTTTGCGCAAAGGAATCAATATACGCTTATTGTGATATTTATTAGCAAAAATATGGAGAAGAATACATATCGGCCTAAACTGAGGAAAAAATTGACGATATTTATTATAGCAAAAAGTACAAAATATAGTGTTTTTTTTTTCCAAAAAAAAACAAAAACTGCAGAGTTGATCAAATACCACCAAAAGAAAGCTCTATTTGTGGGAAAAAAAAGGATGTCAATTTTGTTTAGGTACAGTGCCGCACGTTGGCGCAATTGTCAGCTAAAGCGACGCAGTAACGTATTGCAAAAAATGGCCTGGTCAATGAGCAGCTAAATATTCCGGGGCTGAAGTGGTTAAAGAGGCTGTAAAGCCAAATTTTTTATTTTTTAAATCTTTGGATTGAATTTTAACCACTTGCCAACCGTCCCATAGCAGATTTACCACTACAGGGCGGCTGTGCTGTGCTGTGGGTTTTGGGTGCGAGTGTGCACCAGCAGCGGGTCACTCCTGCTGTGATTTTACACAGCGGGAGTTGAGCAGCGGGTCCCATGGATTCGATCTCCGCCAGTACCTGCTGATCATTTGTTACACTGACAGAATGCCAGTTTGCCTATGTAAACAAGGCAGACTGTCATGGGATTGCAGGCTGCAATATTCCAAACAAGACAAACAAACCAAAAGAATGGAGTAAACATAGTCACTGCATTTTATTGCTTAAAATAATTTACAAAAAATAATTTATAACAATCTTTGAAGATATGTATTTGAAGCAATAAATCTGCTCAGTCCTCATGACTCAAGCATAAATTAATCAAAATTATTAATTGAAACAAGGTGACTATCCTCTTAAAGTGCCAGCGTCGAAGGGTGGGTGGGTGGGTCGGGGAGCTGCCAACCGCCCTGAGGTAGGACTGCTGAAGAACCCCTTTTATGGGGAATTCCCAGATTTGGGAAAGTCCTGGAAAAAAACTAGAAGCTTTCTTAAAAGGGCAATAGAAATAATACAGTACAACTGAGGGACAAGTAATTGCCTCCTTAAGCATACTTAAAGAAGCAATATTAATTACAGTAACGCTGAGGCGCCGTTTTAAGCATTAGGAAAGCAGCTGCAAGCTCATGAAAAGTGGACCCAAATGAAATGAGCCCCCTTTTCCCCATGAGATTGCAGGCTGCAATATTCCAAACAAAAAAAAAAATGAAAAAGAAAATACACCCCGCTTAGCTAGTATAAATTTCAAACATAATATTCATCAATGTATAAAACAAACATTTCAGTTAACAATCCCACTTTGTTGTGAAATAAAGTGCTTGTGTGTAGATCAATTATAGGTGCTCCAATATTCAGTGTTCAGACAGAGGAGCCCCACATGGAAGTACTCACCCTTACACATTGACCACCTATCGCTATAGTGGTCACTTGCACTTTGTGGGGATATATGACCCCTAGATGGTGAATTCCAAGTCAGCTAATGCTTAGGATGGTCCTCCATGGATGGGGAAAAAGAATGATAGAAGGGGGAGCTCCCATAGTGTAAAACTGCAATTTATTAAAAAACACAAATTATATACAAAAGGGATGCACTCACATTGTTTGATGCCTATGCCTGGCACCCAGTGTGATCAGCATGTGTTTTGTTAAAAGGGTAATCTGGCCAGTCTCCTTTCGGACACCTCTGGGTTGCGGTAAGGCTTCGTTCCCCTGTAATCGTATTCCGGGCGGATATGTGGTCGTGATGATGTGATCAAGCCTCGGAGTCGGCACGTTTCAGCCAATAGGAATGCCCATCATCAAGAAGCTCTCAATCTGCCATTTTAAATGCGGGCCTATATACCCATGTGGCCTACAGCCTTCTTAGTGGTATAATAATAATACTAAATGTATATATGAAAGGCTCCTGCGCTCTATGGCCAAAAGATGGTAAGAAAGCAAAGATCTATTCTAATGGGAGCAGCAAACACTCTATGAGTTGACTCTCAATAATAAACAGAAAAAAAGGGGGGTGTTGTGTTGCGCTTCCCAAATACCAACAAAACTAATACAATAAATAAAAATTTATAATAAATGATAAATTAGCGAGTGTCAAAAAAAGTGCAATAGTGCTTAAAAACTACAACAACACTTAAAAATCAAAAAAGTGCGTCTGTGCATTACATAAACGACTGATATAAAGTGCTCCTGTGCATCATTCAAGTGTCTAAAAGTACATAATAATGTGCATTAAGACCAAAAAGTACATATAATAAAAAATTGCGGTATATATAAAAATATATAAAAATAGAAGTATGTGATATAAGCACAGAAAAAGAAAACTGTTCTATAACCACAGAGAAAAAGTGATCTAGACACAGGAAAAAACGGTGCAAGAAAACAAAAATGTAGTAGTTAAATTCCAAACAGGAAAAAAAATTAAAGACTCAATAGCAGCAAATTAACAGATTTCAATAGAGTGTCCCATACACAGTCCAATCGTGCAACATTGGATGCAATATCAAAAACACAAATAAAGTGCAATGTGCTAAGTCAACTCCCTTCCAATGGTGCTCCGTGCCAGTGCTGGTTATATTAAATAATTACCTCACGGCTGCGAGGTATGCAGCAAAACAGCTAATATGCAGGGGGTATTTGGACGAGGCAGGGGGGTTGCAGAGTGGACTTCTGACGGTGCCGCTTTCCTTGTAGTTGTTATCAACGAACGTGCTCAAAACAACAGATAAAAGACATCCTCCATAGTGTAGTATTTAAAAACGAACGTTTTATTTAAATGACTTAAGCTTACTCACAAGAGGGAACGGATAAACAGGCACACAGCTAACAGATCAATGAGCGACTTGCTCGGGTGTAGACGTCACTTCCGGTTTCCTACGCGTTACGTCACGTATGGACTTCAACTGGGATGTTTCTAAGGGGACCGGAAGCACTATTTGAGAGTACTGGGCGGACATGGTCCGCCCTCTATTTGCATATCTGAGACATATGCTGACAAGGCAAGCCAATTAGATTGCGCGGGTGTGTCCCGCTTTAGGTGTGTCTCCCACTACGCTCGAGGTTATACATGGGAGACACAACGAGCGGGCATACGAAAATAAAAGAAAAAGAAACAGGGAGGAACAAAAAACGAAGCAATGAAAAGCGGAATTAAATACGAAAGGCTTATATCGAGCCCACGATTTTAATATACTTAAAAACAACTACCACGTAGTGTGCTTTCATATAAGTTACTATAATATGGAAAAAAACGACAAGTCCTGTATATTCCAATACAGGGCTCTGTCGGCGGCCATTTTCTTGAAGTTTTCAGATATATCTGAAGGGCGGCCATTGTTATGGTGGTCAAGCTTTATTAAACTTATCTCGAAAACGACCATTATTTTGGTGGCGAAAACAATGGGACAAAAACTAATGATTCCCACTGTATAAGGAAAAAATATCTCTTAAAAATTTATTAAATAGTAAGTCTGGCAAATAAAACTTAATGTGGGAAGGGGGCAGAGGGGTAAAAAATAAAAAAAACGTCTGTGTATATATGCGCATAAAAGTATGCATAAAAAAATATATATAAAAATATATATATATAAGAATATATATAAAAATGCTTAAAAATACTTACGAAATCTTGGGATAGCAAATAGCATAATATTCGACTACCTGTAAGTAAACATTGGCGATAAACCAAAAAATATATATATATATTTTTTTAAATCAATTTGGAAAAAAAGGAGGATCGCAGAAATGACGTATACATTACAGCATATCACAAAGAACATAAAAATACATTAAATCAATATACACAAAGAAAGGTTCATAATATTAAAAAATTATTAAAAAATTTATTAATAATTAAAATATATGACCTAGTTATATTGGCAAGGCGGGAAATGAAGGTATATGGATAAAAGGCGCTAGAAATTACTAATAAAACAGTTCAAATCAAACTCTATATTTAATCCTCTAGGGGCAAAAGTGTCGAGGGTAAATATCCACTTAGACTCTATTTGACTTAAAGTCCTCACTTTATGTCCACCCCTCCAATGCTTAACGTAGGGGACAATGCCCCAGAATTTTAAGTCTCTAGGGTCTTTTTTATGATAAATAGCAAAGTGCTTAGAAACGCTATGTTTATCATACCCCTTTTGAATGTTCTGTATGTGTTCCTTGAGCCTAATCCTCAAAGGTCTCTTTGTGCGGCCAACATATTGTAGGCCGCAGCTACATTCCAGAACATATACGGCACCTTCTGTGTTACAACATATGAAGTCTTTAATTGTATGTGAATTGCCAGTGCTTGTGGACGTAAACTCGAAAATTTTATTAGGTTTGCTTGCTCTTGTGCATGCAAAACACCTCTTGCATGGATAGAATCCCTTTCCCGTAAAAAACGTATAGTTGTTAACGGGGGGGGGGGGGGTCTGGTATATTTTTTACTAACATATCCCTTAAGGTTGCGGCACATCTGTATATAAAATGTGGTCTAGATGGTAAAACCTCATGTAAATCCTTGTCGTTCAATAGAATATGCCAATGTTTTTTTATTATTTTTTCTATAATTTTATATTGGCTTTTTTAGTCAAGAATTATCGCTCCTTCTTTGGATTTCTTGTTTTTGTCTTTATCCAGTTCTATACTCTTTTCTTTCTCTTTAAGGAGGTTTCAACGATCTATCTTCTTAACTTCTGTTATTTTCTCTAAGATTGCATTCTTGTCATAGCCTTTCTCAACGAATCTCTGTCCCATGGAACTGGCCTGTTCTAAAAATACATCTTCTTTACTACAATTTCACCGTAGTCTCATAAACTGGCCTTTAGGGATGTTGAAGAGCCAGTTGTGATGGTGGCAACTTGTTACTGGGAGATAACTATTTTTACCAACGCTTTTAAAATGCGTTTTTGTCTGTAGTCTCCCATCTTCTTGTATAATTGACAGATCGAGAAAAGTTATTTCTTTTTCATCTGTGCTCCATGTCAATATTATATTCATATTGTTGAGATTCAGCTTCTGTTGGAATTCACTCAGGCTAGTGCTACTTCCTTTCCACAGCAATATTATATCGTCGATATATCGTCTGTACATTACCAATTCACTCGGTGTGTCAGAAAAGACTGTATTTTCCTCCCATTTTGCCATAAACAATCCGGCGACGCTAGGTGCGAATTTTGCACCCATTGCGATGGTAGAACTTCCGGTTGAACCAAAAATAGTTGTTTCTTTAGGCAAAAATCAAGACATTTGACTATAAACTTTCTTTGAAAACAAGCGAGCTGGGAATGTTTTCTTAGGCCCCATTTCACAGCCTCACAGGCCTCATGATGGGGAATAATGGTGTAGAGCGAGGTCACATCTGCGGTAGCCAGAATAAACGGACCATCATTCGAAAAGGCCTGTAAAACATGTTTTGTATCTTGGAGATATGCTTTCGTCCTTTTAACTACTGGCTGTAAAAAGTTGTCTATATAAGATCCTATTCTTGAAGTAAGTGAGTCTATGCCGTTCACTATGGGCCTAGAATGAGTATGGGGTACAATGTACCCCTACCCATTCACCTGTAAAATAAAGTACAAAAAAAAACACAACACACAAGATAAAATAATTTATTGCACAGCTCCGGGGGTCTTCCGGGGTCTTCTCGCCGGACTCCTCCGCTATCTTCTTGTAGCTCTTTTACTAGCGGAGGAGCCCGGCATTCTTTTTCGACGCCACGGCCTCTTCTTCCAACTTCGGGGGTCTTGTCCCCCTCTTCGGTTCTTCTGCCGGGTTTTCTGTAGCCGCCGCCTTCCGTTCTTCTTCTTCTTCTTCTTCTTCTCCTTCTTCTCCTGGAGATGTTGACTCGACGTTCTCTCCAGGCGCAATGCCAGGGACGCGCTGCGCTGCGACTTATATTGGGACAAGGGGCGGGGTCACCATGTGACACCAACCCATGTGACATCAACCCATGTGACACCGCCCCTTGTCCCTATATAAGTCGCAGCGCAGACCCCGACAACCAACGGCCAGGGTTGTCGGGAAGAGCGCGGCCCCCCTTCCCCAAGGCACCCCCCATGTTGAGGGCACGCGGCCTGGTACGGCTCAGAAGGGGGGGCGCTCTCTCGCCCCTCCTTTCCTGGCCGGCCGGGTAGTGTGCTCGGACAAGGGTCTGTTGTGGACTTGGGGGGGACCCCACGCCGATTTTTTTCGGCGTTGGGGTTCCCCTTTAAGTCCATACCAGGTGGCGGGGCCAGCGGCGTCTCCTTCGCGGGCCCCGCCTACCTGGAGACCCGCTCGAAATGAGCGGACTTTTCTCCGGGCGGGAAAAGTCCGCTCACTTCAAAAGTACGGCGGACTGGCATACATACGGCCGGATTGTCCGCCGAAATGCGAGTCCGGCGGGAAGATTGGAGAGTAAAACTACATTCTAAGTCCGTACTCTCGGGTCAAAAAAGTATGCCGGAGGCTACACACGGGGGGATTGTCCGGCGGACTTGAGTTTGCCAGACTTTTCCACCCGCTTGTTTGATCGTGTGTACGCGGCATTGCACTCCAATCCGGCCAGCGACGTATCCTTTGCGGGCCCCGCCTACCTGGAGATGCGCTCGAAATGAGCGGACTTTCCTCCGCGTGTGTGGGAGAGTCCGTTCATTTCAAAAGTAGGGCGGATAGTATGGCGGACTTAGTACGCCGTATTAGTCCGCTGAAAAAGTGCCGTGTGTGGGCAAGTAGCCTGTTCTGAAAGTCCGACGGACAGTCTGGCGGGATGTCCACCAGACTAAGTACGTCGGACAGACGGCTACGTGTGTACGCGGCTTTAGAGCAGGTCAATACTAAAACAACTGAGATAAATTAAAGTACAAATAACACCACTGAAGACCGCTAATTCAGTTCCAAAAAGTTGAAAATGGTCAGGATGCAAGATTTTCAGTATAGATTCGCTGGGAAGCTCTCTTACGAGCCCAGTAAATAAAGTCATGTCCAATAATCCAAATGAACATTTTTTTACCTGAAAAATCAAAGAGACACGTTAGGGCGAATATACAGATTAAATCTCTGACAATCCCATCGCCCCAACTTTTTTATTTGAATCTTCAAGGCCTAATCTAGCAGCTTCAGTGGCTGCACCTATAAAAAAGGAATGGGATGAAAATTTTAAACCCTGAAGGCTTAATTTATTCAAACATTTTTGGTAAACAGAATTAAATTGATAGTTTGTGACCGAAGAGGAATTTTCATTTTAAAAATTATCTGCACCAAGAGGTCTGTATTGAATAAAAGCAAAGATCAGTTTAACAAGGGCAAATATCAGGATCAGCACAAGCTTGTAGCCAACAACCTTTTTGCAGCTGGTCAGTTTTGGATTTTTTGAACAGAATACTAAAACTAGAGGGTAGAAGACCTATATCATTAACTGCTGGCCGACTTTCATATGACGGCCAGGAGGAGCGGCTCTTGTTCTTTGTGGGCGTCATATGATGTCCGTGCATTTAAACAGGCCATGCGCACGATCGTGTGCGCGCAGCCCTGTACTGTCAGTGGTGGCGTGTCACGGAGACACCGCTTGTCACTGAGGGGGGTGAACAGCCATTGGGCATGGCTGTTTACCATGTGATTGACCGTAATGAAGTCACGGCCGATCACAGATGGTATATCCCCACTTTGTACGGCACATGCGCGTGAACGTCTGTGGCAGCGTGTTCCCGGGAACACTGCTCATCCACAACACTAGTGAACAGCCATTGGCCAGTGGCTGTTTACCGCCTTATCACTAAATGTAAACACAGAGAGGTAATGAGATGTTACTGGGTTCTCCTGCTCACACCAACGTGATAACAAAACAATTGCCACTGCCCTCATCTATAGCTGGCTATCGCAGTAAGCAGCATTGGAAGGCTAAAACAGGTAATTTTTAAATTATAGCACAAAAAATAACAAACCCACTAGTGATTATACCACCAAAAGAAATCTCTATTTGTATGAAAATTAGGACGCAAATTTCATATTAGTACAGGGTTGCATGACTGAGTAATTTTCATTCAAAGTGTGAGAGCGCTGAAAGTTGAAAATTGGTCTGGGTAGGAAGGGGGTATAAGAGCCCTGTATTGAGGTCGTTAAAACCCAATCCTGACCCTCCTTTTTTGTTCTTTGGTACCAATTCTGATATCATTAGTGCTGCAAAAGAAGGCCACAACAAAAGCAGTTTAAATAACAAAGCTTCATAAGAAGAGAAGCGAACTAAATGAGTAGATGAGCAAAGCCTTTTCAAAATATCCATAGAAATAGGGGGTCTATCATCAACCACAAAGCAGGCCTTTTTTATATCCTTTGAGTGCTAGCTTAATGGAGAAATAGCTGCTACAAGCAGGAAAATTACTAAGTTTAATTGCTTGAGGACAGCCGCCGCAGTTATACTGCGGCAGGTTGGCTCCCCTGGGCAAGCTGTCATAGCTGTGTGTGTCGTCCGCTTTAAGAGCACTAGGGGGCACGTGACGACAGAGCCAATGCACATGCCCAGCGGTTGCGATGTCCACTGGGCACCTGCGATTGCTCCTGAGAGAGACAGAAGGGAGGTCTGTCAATGTAAACAGATCTCCGTTCTGTCCACGGTGAGGAGACTGATCAGTTGTTCCTACTGCTTAGGAAGAATGATCGGTCTTCTCCCCCAGGCAATCCCGTCCCCCCACAGTTAGAAACACTCCCTAGGTAACACACTTGACCCCCTAATCGCTGCTAGTGTTAACTCCTTCCCTGCTAATGACTTTTATACAGTAATCAGTGGCTATTTTTAGCACTGATCACTGTTTAAATGTCAATGGTCCCAAAAAAGTGTCAAAAATCGCAGATCGCTGCAATTACTTGTAAATTTTTTTTTTAATTCTCTGTTTTGTAGACGCTATAAATTTTGCACAAACTAATAAATATACAATTATTGCAATTCGTTTTTTAACAAAAATATGTAGAAGAATACATATCACCTTAAACTGAGGACGTTTTTTTTAAAAAATTTGGGGATATTTACTATAGCAAAAAGTATGAAATATTGTTTTTTTTCAAAATTGTCGCTCTTTTTTTGTTTATAGCGCAAAAAATAAAACCTGCAGAGGCGATCAAATATGACCAAAAGAAATATGGGGAAAAAGGGACATACATTTTGTTTGGGTACAGCGCCGCATGACCAAACAATTGTCAGTTAAAACATTAGAGTGCCGTATCGCAAAAAATTGGCATGGTCATTAAGGCGGCAAATCTTCCAGGGTTAAAGGGTTAAAAAAAATGAAATTCCTGCTAGATTTTTAACCACCTGACTATGAGATAGATTTTGCTGCATTAAAGGACATAGGCTAAAACTGTGGGCTTAGATCGTGAAGTTGGATCAAAACCACAAATCATATTAAAAGTTAACCATTTCTCCTATGCGACTGAGTATTCAGTCCATGTACTGGCTGCTATACAACCTTGTATTGCTTTGCTATTACCATGCTTGCAATGGTCAAAAGACAAAAAAAGACAAAAACCCCTGATGGTGGCCCTAAACATTATATACTCTATCCAATACTAAAAAAAAGTTTTGGCTTGCATACATCTGTTTAGCAGCATTCATCGACAAAAAATAAATAAAAATCTAAATAATGTATAACTATTGAGGTTAAATTAGAGAAAATACGTTTTTAAAATATTTAACCAAGTTATTTATATGTCTCTTTAGTTTGTATGTTACATTGGCATGATTAAACATTGCTCCAGCATGTAAACGTCTGTAATGGCTATAAATATATTTGTATTTAGCACCTGCAACTATGTTTGGTAAGTTCATTATTTTCATAAACTCCTAAGTTATGATCTAATTAGATACAATATATGGCCTATTATAAAAGAGGTGAAATGGTTACACACAACAGTAAACAGAAGACACGTGTTTGCTTTAGGAAGAGAATCTGAAGACACTAATGACCAAGATGCCATAGTGAGGAGAGACACAGCACAGGGTATAACTGATATCTTGTCCAGTAATCCCATAGATGAAAGCTGTTTTCTTCTGCTGCGTACACACGATCGGAAATGAGAGCTTTTCATCGGAAAATGCGACCGTGTGTATGCTCCATCGGACTTTTACTGGCGGAATTTTGGCAAAAGATTGAGAGCATGTTCTCAATTTTTCAGACGGAAAAAGTTTTGATCGGAAATTCCGATCGTCTTTAGCAATTCCGATGCATGCTCGGAAACAATTTGATGCATGCTCGGAAGCATTGAACTTAATTTTCTCGGCTTGTCAAAGTGTTGTACGTCACTGCGTTCTTGATTGTCGGAATTTAGTGTGACTGTTTGTAGGCAACATAAGCTTGAGCGGAATTCCGTCAGGAAAACCATCTTTTCCGACCATAATTCCGATTGTGTGTACGCGGCATTACTTTTCTGCTATGTTGATAAAGTCACCAACCAACATAGCATCCATGGCTTTGGTACTCTGTATTGTGCTTTTTATATTGGATATCCCTTCTCTCACAGGTGAGGTTATGCTATAAAAATGCATTGGCAGTGAAGGGGTTAACAATAGGGGGCGATCAAGGGAGTTAACTGTGTTCACTAGTGTGTGTTCTAACTGAAGGGAGGATGGGACTGACTAGGGGAGATGACAGAACACTGTTCATACTTTGTATGAACAGGCGATCTGTCTCTTCTCCCCTCAGAGAACCAGGATCTTTGTGTTTACACACAGAGATCCCTGTTCTCGCAGTGTCACGAGTGATCGCGGAAGCCCAGCCATCGAGACCGCCGGGCAATTGCATCGGCTCCAGGGGCGAGCAGCGGGTGTGCATGCGCCCCTAGTGGCCACATGAAGAAGCGACATAAGATAACAGCGATTCGCCTGCCCGTGCCATTCTGCCGCAGTATAACTGCGACTGCTGGTCATGAACAGGTTAAAGAGGCCAATGTACAGCTACGACGGTTCGCGGGATCACACCAACCTGCTGCAGTATAATGATGGCGGCTGGTCGTCAAGCGAATAATGGACACTAAAAACCATAAGAAGAGTCAGTGTAATTCTGTAATTGCCAAATATGCTGCAGAAATCTCCCTCCACTGAGTCTGGCTGCATCCATTTTAACTGTGGGCAGCTGAAGCTGCTGCTGTTCACTTCCTGGATTTTCACAGGCACACCCCCAGCTCTGCAGCTCTCATTGGTCCTCTTATGACTCATCCCCCATCCCTTCTTGGCAAACTCACGAGAGAGAGAGAGAGAGAGAGAGAGAGAGAGAGAGAGAGAGAGAGAGAGAGAGAGAGAGAGAGAGAGAGAGAGAGAGAGAGAGAGAGAGAGAGAGAGCTGTGCATGTCATAAGCCAAGGCTTTTTACCAGAAAAGAAACAGGAAGTGGGCTGTATAAGGTATTTACTGGCAGAAAAAACTGTTTTACTATCCAAAGTTAAAACAAGGGCAGGAGTTCTGCTTTAATGTAATTATTGTCATGTCCAAGTTTCTAATTAATGGATACATTTAAATATGTAGATAGTATGTAACCTACTGCACAGTTTTAGTTCATTTAGACCAGTAATGTCCATCTTTGATGAAAGTAATATGTCTTTTCCTGACTTCCAGATCTGCATACAGTAATACCTTGCATTTCGAGTAACGCGGGTTATGGGCATTTCGCAATTCGAGCTATTTTTTTAAAAATCCTGACTCGATTTGCGATAGTTGTCTTGCAAGACCAGCAGAATTCAAGCCTCTGGGGTGTGCAGTACCACATGTGGCCAGAGGTGTGGGCACGCCTGTGACACTTGGAGCTGGTCTGAGACCACTCAGAGACGCTCAGAGACCACTCGGAGACGCTCCGAGTGTTTCCTGAGTGTCTCTGGTGCCCCCGCACCTCCATGTGGTACTGCATACACCAGCAGTGGCTCTGGAACACATTATCTAAGTTTCCATTGATTCCTATGGGGAAACTCTCTTTGATATGCTGTACAGGTGCTTTGGATTACAAGCATGCTTCTAGAATGAATTATGCTTGTAGTCCAAGGTATTACTGTATTACATAATACCATTCCCAGTAAAGCACACAAATTACGTAAGCTGTCACACAAGCAGGAACAAGGGACAGTGAAGTGAGAGGAAGAGAAAGGAAATTTCCTTGATGGGTTGCAGATAAAAATGCTGACAGGGGTCTTAACCATTATATACTCCATCCAATACTAAAAAAACAAAAAAAAAAAAAAAAAAATTGGGTTTACAAACACATTTTAAGATTCCTGTTAAACGGCATGCAGAAAATGACAAAATTATGAATAAAATTTAACTGAATTAAAAAAAAAGTTTCCTAATGCTCAATCAAGTTATCAATATGCCCTTTTAATTTGTATGTTATATTGGCCTGATTATACATTGCTCCAGCATGCAAAAGTCTGTAATGACTATACATTTATTTAATGGCGGCTGGTGAAATTTCAGGCCTAGATCCTACACAACACTAGAAATATGTGTATTCTAGGAAGTTTAACAATCAGCAGATAAAGATATTTCAAACACCTGGTGTTAGCACTTCAATCATCCCAGCACCATGGTTGTTATGGTGTCAGGATGATTGAAGCTCATTATTTCTATTATTACATTGTAATATAAAATTAAATCATTAAACTCACCATAATGCAGAATCAGTGGGAGCATGTCACTAGCCTGTCACCAGATGCCATCAGGTGTCTCCAGTGGAGTCCGTCCTTAAATGCAGCCTGTGTCCCATAAAATGCAGCCTGTGTCCCCCAAAATGAAGCCTGTGTCCCCCAAATGCAGCCTGTGTCCACCAAATGCAGCCTTTGTCCGTGTCCACCAAATGCCGCCTGTGTTCCCCCAAATGCAGCCTGTGCCCCCCCAAATGCAGCCTGTGTCCCACCAAATTCAGCCTGTCTGTGTCACATCGAACCCCTCAACCCCCGTTCTCCGCAGGAGCACAGTGGTACTACTTACCTTGCTGTAGTCCTCTCCAGCAGTGTCTTCTTCCACAACGGAGATGGAGGAGTCCGTCTGCTCCTCTCCTACTTCCTGTTTCCTCTCTCCCGGGCGCACTGGGAGAAAGAAAACAGGAAGTGACATCAAACATAAAAAATTAATAAAACAGTCCAATAAAAGTCCAAAATATAAAGATGAAGAGTACTAAGGATCCCAGCAAACACCAGGAGACTTCCACCTGACAGGCACAATTCAGGAAACAATGATGACAGACCCTCCACCTCCAGAGCACGCGCTTCGCTCACCTCTATTAATGGATCCACTGATCTAACAAATGGTCAAATGCACAGGTCCCAAATCAGGGTAAAGAATCTGGATAAAGCCAGGAACTTCACTCGATTTTCCCAGGGCATGAATAAAGTAGGACAAGAAAGGAAAGTGCTCTGTTATACTCATAAAAATGCCTTTATTTAAGCTTAAAATGTTACTCAACACAGCAGTGTGTGAGAAGCAGGTCGGCAGTGGGTGACGTCAGCGCGTAGCTCCTGCTGCTGTACCTGTCTCTGTACAGGCACCTGCCTCGAGTATTACCTCTATAAGAGGTATGTCTGGTTCTGCTCCGCTTCCCCAGTGATTTGGGGGAGATTCAGTCCAGTGCAGAGGGTTTCTCAACCAGGTTGAGATATACTTTGAGATGCCCTCCCCAGGCGTTTCCCACGGACAGAAGCAAAGTAGGTTTCATGATATCTTTGCTTTCTGAGAGAGCCTTGGCCTGAGCAAACCCTCTATGGGAGACGCAAAAACCTGTTATCTTGAGTTACCCTGAGTTTGTGGCCTCCTTTAAAAGGGTATTTGACGTTCCCGCATGCTCCACTTCTGCTGCCAAGGGCCTCATGTCTATTAAAAACAGAGTTTGAGAACTGTTGCTGACTACGCCATTGAATTCCGTACTCTGGCAGCATAGGTTGCTTGGAACAATGAGGCCCTTGTGGCTGCTTTTTTTCATGGTCTCTCGGTCCATCAAGGATGACATAGCAGCCCGAGATATACCCATTGAGCTGGAGAAGTTGATCACGTTTGCCATCCTCATTGACTCCAGATTTAGAGAGACTCTTTTTTAAGGAGCTCTTGTGTAAGCCTCCTGTACCTTTGCCTCCGAGCTTTGCTGTCACACCCATACCTCCCTCACCTCCCATGCCTCCTGGTAATGAGTCAGTCAGTGAAGATGAACCCATGCACTTGGGCTTCACGCATCTCTCTGTGGATAAGAGAACCTTTAGAAGGAGGGAGAGCTTGTGCCTTTATTGTGGCCAGGCAGGTCACTTTTTAAAAGCCTTGTCCTACACCTCCAGGGAACGCCCGAACCTTCAAGTCCTGTCATGGACAGACCTTACGTGGTGTTGTTTCATCCCCAGTTATCCAGAAGGGTAAGCCCCTGGTTTCGGTCACCCTTTCTTGGGCTGAGTCATCCGTCGAGATACAAGCTCTAATCGACTCTGGGCTGCAGGCCTTTTCATTGATGCTGCCTTTGTATTGAAGCACTTGATTCCGCTGAAGCTGCGTGACACTCCACTTGCCATTGAGGCTCTTGATGGGAGACTCCTATAGCTTACCCATGTGGCTCATGAGATGGTTCTGTTGTCCATTGCCGTAGGGGCTCTTCACCATGAGACAATCCAATTCTAAGTTATTTCCTCACCTAAGTTTCCGTTGGTTATTGGTTATCTTTAGTTACAGAGGCATGACCCCTCTTTTGAATGGCTTCGTGCTGAGGTTCTCTCCTGGTCACTACAATGCAGTAAGACATGCTTCCAGAAGGTAGCCAAGGTCATGTGCACCTCTTCACTCGTACGGAGGAGTACAGCGATTTTAGTGAAGGTCAAGCCAGTAGTTTCCCTCCACACCGGCCATATGATTGCGCTATTGACCCTTAACCTGGTGCCATACCCCCTTGTGGCCGGGTTTACCCTTTGTCAGTCTTGGAGGATAAGGCCATGGAGGAGTATGTTGCAGATACACTTTCTCAGGGTTTCATCCACAAATCCTCGTCCCCTGCTGGAGCTGGTTTCTTCTTCATAAAGAAGAAGAGTGGTGAACTGAGACCTTGTATTGATTATAGGGGTCTCAAAGGTTTCACGATTAAAAATGCCTATCCGATTCCATTGATTACAGAGTTATTTGACCGCCTCAAGGGAGCAACTGTTTTCACGAAGCTTGATTTGAGAGGGGCCTGCAATCTCATGAGGATTAATGAGAGCGATGAGTGCAAAACTGCGTTTAATACCAAAAAGCAGGCCATTATGAGTACCTTGTAATTACTTTTGGCCTTTGTAAATGCCCGGTAGTTCCCCCCGAATTAACGATGTCTTCTGAGATTTGTTGCAGTTATGTGTGGTGGTTTCTCTCGACGATATCCTCATATTTTTTTCCAAGTCCCTGAAGAGCCACCACACAGATGTCTGTTGTGTGCTTCAGAAACTAAGAGAACAATCTCTATTGTAAATTGGAGAAGTGCGAGTTCCATCGTGAACAGGTTAAATTCCTGGTCTATGTCATTACCACTGCTGCTTTTTCGATGGACCCAGAGAAACTTTCTGCAGTCCTACAGTGGCCCCGACCCTTGGCTTTACGTCCTCTGCAGCGTTTCCTGGGATTTGCCAACTATTATTGGAAGTTTATTCGTAATATTGTTTGCTTTAGGAGAGACACAGCACGTGTATAACTGATACCTTGTTTAGTAATTCCACACAGTAGATGAAAGCTATTGTCTCCCTTTCCTGCTATACTGATAAAGTCACCAGCCAACAAAGAGTCCATGGCTTTGGTACTCCGTATTAAGCTTTACAAATGGGATATTTCTTCTCTCACAGGCATAGGCGTGTGCAGGGGGTGTCCTGAGTGTGCCTGGCAACAACATCCTGATCAACCCCTGTGCCAGGGCCACTGATAAGGCAGTACAGCCAGCCCTCCTCTACCAGGCCTGGGTCCTATCAGTTCAAAAAGGGGGCCCAGGTACTTGCTGAGCAGGAGGACCGGCTGTAGCACCTTATTGCAGACACTGATCCTCTTGTTTATTTCCCTGCAGCACTGCCAGCTTCTCCTCCTCTTTCTCCCTCAAGCTGCACTGCAGGGGGATCGGGGAGAAGGGGCTGGTAAATGTCATTTACTGACCCCTTACTTTTCTGAATGGACACCTTTACCGATTGCTCATGTGTCCATTCATCTCTGCAGTATAGTAAACTTTGTTTACTATGCTTCGGTTTGTGAATGAATAGGTAGCCTGTAAGTGCTTCCTATTAATTCATCTGTGCAGCTGATTTTCAGTCTTAAATGTGAGACATTAGGTGTGTTAGCTTTGGGGTTCACACCCTAATGCATTAGGCTGCGCATAACTATACTCACAGGTGAGACTAGGTCTATCGTCTGTTAATTATTTTGGCTTACTACAACCTGACATAGTGGTGTTCACGTAGATTAGTGTCAGTGTAGATTAATGTAATTATTGTCATATCCCTGTTTCTAGTTAATGAATACTTTTGAATATGTAGATAGAATGTAACCTACTACACAGTCTTATGCCGCGTACACACGGTCGGAGAATCCGTCGGAATGCGTCTTATCGGACCGTGTCGTCAGATAATCCGACTGTGTGTGGTATGCATCGGACTGATTCTGTCTAAATCTCCGTCCGACCCAATTTTCCAACATGTTGGAAATATTTCCCGACCAACTGGGCCGGTCGGACGTAATCCGATCATGTGTAGAGAATTTTGATCGGACCAAGTGCCACGCATGCTCAGATCAAATTCCTACATCAAAGCTATTGGCTACTAGCCTGAATCTAGTCCCATCGTAACAAAATTACGTCATCACGTTCTGAAAGATCGGATTTTTCGACAACTTAGTCTGACCGTGTGTATGCAACAGTTTCGGACACATTCCGTCAGACTAAAATCCGACGGATTTGGTTGTGGAAATCTCCGACCGTGTGTACAGGGGCTTAGTTCATTTAGACCAGTGTTTTTCATCTTTGATGAAAGTAATACGTCTTTCCCTGACTCCCAGATTTGGATATAAAATAATACCATGCCCAATGAAGAACACTAATGATGTAATCAGTAACAGGAGCAGGAAAAAGTTTTGAGAACAGTTTGGGTAAAATAAATATAAAGTGAAAAGCTATAGAGAAAAATAACTCCGCTTTTTTGAGGTTGTGCACTGGGGCAAGTAAAATTTACATTTCAAGATTTCACAGCAATACATTTAACTGCAGCATCTACAAATGATTCTGAGTTATCCAGGTGGTTGTGGGGGTCTGTGTGCAAGGGGTCTAATGAAATCTGGAAGCCCACTTTAATAAGGGGGGTCCCCAGATCCCAATCCCCTCCTATGTGAATGAGTATGGGGTACATTGTACACTTACTCATTCACCCAAAAAAGTGTCAAAAATAATTAAAAACACACACACACACAACTTTATTAAAAAAAAAATACAAAAATTATTTTCCTTGATGTAGTTCCATTTTCAATTACGACGCCCACTGCACCGCCAGACCCAAAAAAAGAAAAGAAAAAGCTCCACCCTCGATGAAGGCTAACTGCTAACTGCCAGCTCCACCATGTCACAGTTCCTAAATAGGTAAGGGACGGGGCCACCTGGCAATGTCACCTGGTGGCACTGCCCCATGTGATGTCACTGACCCAGCATGCACCAGTTGGTGACATCTTTTTTTTTTTTTTAATGGCCCCTAAAATCCATATGAGACCTTTTTTTATTTTGGCACAGGGTTCCACTTAAAATCTATACCATTTCCCCCCCCCAAATTTTCTATTGCTGGCAATGTTTTTTTTCCATTCAGCTGTCAGCAGGGAAGCCCGCTGGCAGCTGATGACTCCTCTGTTGTTAAAGACATTGTGCCCGGCTGTAATGGATATGAATTTATTTCCCTTTATATACAGCATCCACAACTACGGCTGGTAAGTTAATTATTTTCATTGACTCCTAACATACTGTAAGTTAGGATCTTGTTAGAATCAATATATGACCTATTATGAAAGAGGTGAAATGGTTAAACACAACAGCAGGCAGCAGAAATGTGTTTGCTTTAGGAAGAGCATCCAAAGGAACTAAAGACCAAGATGCCATAGTGAGGAGAGACATAGTACGGATAATGTATATCTTGCCCAGTAATCCCATAGATGTCTTGTCTTCCTTTCCTGCTATGCTGATGAAGTCCCCAGCCAACAAAGAGTCCATGGATTTGGTACTCTGTGTTGTGCTTTTTATATTAGATATCCCTTCTCTCACAGGTGATACTAGGTCTGTCATCTATTATTAATTCTGGCTTAACACAACCTGACATAGGGGTGTTCATGTTGATGGGCACTAAAGACCATTAAATGTGTCAGCATAGATTAATGTAATTATTTTCATGTCCCACTGCACAGTTCATTTAGACCAGTGTTTTCCATCTTTGATGATCGTAATATGTCTTTTCCTGACTCCCTGATCTGGATATTAAATAATACCATTCCTAATGATGCACATAAACTGTGTAATCTGTGACAGGAGCAGGAACAAGTTTCGACAACAGTTTGGGTAAAAGGAAAATAAAGTGAAAAGCTGTGAGAAAAATAACTCACAGCTTTGTTGAGGTTAAGTTCACAACAAGAAATGTAACTGCAGCATCTACAACTGATGTTGTATTATCCGATCTTGAATTAATGTTAACATTTGTTTGGATTTATGTTTCCATGGTTTTCCAATGGCCAAACATATTTTGGCAACAACTATCTAAGAGGGCATATCTGTCAGGAACCATAACACAGACGGGGCAGATAATGCAGTAAAAAAATCACACCTTTTAATAAAGTGGTAAAAATAGTACAAATAGTAAATGTAGTCAAAACATAGCCAGGGTTTGGTAACCAAATCTGGCTGACAAGCCAGGAAATCAGGAAGCCAGAGATCAGCATATTCAGAGGCAGCAGACAGGATCAGGACATCAGCCAGGCTAGTCTTCAACAGGAACACAGCACAGAGTCTCTAGATATGTTAACCAAGGCGAAGGCACAGGAGAAATGAACCAGGCAGTTTAAATAGCCAGAAGGGGCTGGCTGACGAACAGGAAATGATCACCAGGTGAGTCACTGTGGGATGATGATTACTGGAAATTAACCGACAGCTGAGCAACCTATGCTCTAAGAAGGGAGGGCTGAGCCCAGTCCTGACAATATCCCTTCACTTTGGAGAGATTTCCACTTACTTCTCTGCTTACTCCTTGCTGTCTCTGGGACACTGAAGTGATAGAAAGAGAAAGGAAATCTCCTCAATGGGTTGTATGCAAAAACCCTGACAGGGTTCCTAACCATTATATACTTTACCCAATACTAAAAGAAAGTTTTGGCTTTGTATACACAATAAGATTCCTGCTTAACAGCATGCAGATAAAACAAAATTATATATAAGATTGAGTTGAATTTAAAAAAAAAAAGGATTCAAAATGCTCAGAAAAGTTATCTCTATGTCCTTTTAATTTATATATTAATATTTATAAGTGTCTTTTTGACACTTTTTTTGGTGAATGAGTAGGAGTACATTCACCAAATGTACCCCTACTCATTCACATAGGAGGGGGCTGGGGCTGGGATGTGGGGCTTCCAGATTCTGATAGGCCCCTGCCTGCAGACCCCCACAACCACCGGCCAGGTTTGTGGGGAAGAGGCCCTTGTCCCTATCAACATAGGGACAAGGGGCTTTGGGGTGGGGGGCAGAGCGTCCCCATCCCAAAGCACCGCCACTCCTTTTCTTTTTTTTTTAATGGCCCCTAAAATCCATACGAGACCTTTTTTTTATTTTGGCACAGGGTTCTCCTTAAAATCCAAACCATTTTCCCCCCAAATAATTTTCTATTGCTGGCAATGTTTTTTTCCATTCAGCTGTCAGCGGGGAAGCCCGCTGGCAGCTGATGACTCCTCTGTTGTTAAAGACATGGTGCCCGGCTGTAATGGATATGAATTTATTTCCCTTTATATACAGCATCCACAACTATGGCTGGTAAGTTAATTATTTTCATTGACTCCTAACATACTGTAAGTTAGGATCTTGTTAGAATCAATATATGACCTATTATGAAAGAGGTGAAATGGTTACACACAACAGCAGACAGCAGAAATGTGTTTGCTTTAGGAAGAGCATCCAAAGGAACTAAAGACCAAGATGCCATAGTGAGGAGAGACACAGTACGGATAATGTATATCTTGCCCAGTAATCCCATAGATGAAAGCTCTTGTCTTCTTTTCCTGTTATGCTGATGAAGACACCAGCCAACAAAGAGTCTATGGCTTTGGTACTCTGTGTTGTGCTTTTTATATTAGATATTCCTTCTCTCACAGGTGATACTAGGTCTGTCATTTATTATTAATTCTGGCTTAACACAACCTGACATAGGGGTGTTCATGTTGATGGGCACTAAAGACCATTAAATGTGTCAGCATAGATTAATGCAATTATTTTCATGTCCCACTGCACAGTTCATTTAGACCAGTGTTTTCCATCTTTGATGATCGTAATATGTCTTTTCCTGACTCCCTGATCTGGATATTAAATAATACCATTCCTAATGATGCACATAAGCTATGTAATCTGTGACAGGAGCAGGAACAAGTTTCGAGAACAGTTTGGGTAAAAGGAAAATAAAGTGAAAAGCTGTTGAGAAAAATAACTCACAGCTTTGTTGAGGTTAAGTTCACAACAAGAAATGTAACTGCAGCATCTACAACTGATGTTACATAGTTACATAGTTACATAGTTAGTCAGGTTGAAAAAAGACACAAGTCCATCCAGTTCAACCTTAAAAACAAATAAATAAAATAAAAAATAATCGTACAATCCAGATACCCAATTTTATGCCCACAATTGATCCAGAGGAAGGCGAAAAAAAAACCCAGCAGAGCATGCTCCAATTTGCTACAGCAGGGGAAAAAAATTCCTTCCTGATCCCCCAATAGGCGATCGGATTTTCCCTGGATCAACTTTACCTATGTTAGTACCTAGTTATATTATGTACCATCAGGAAAGTATCCAAGCCTTTCTTAAAGCAGTCTACTGAACTGGCCAGAACCACCTCTGGCGGGAGTCTATTCCACATTTTCACAGCTCTAACTGTGAAGAAACCTTTCCGTACTTGAAGATGAAATCTCTTTTCCTCTAGACGTAAAGAGTGCCCCCGTGTCCTCTGGGTTGACCGTACAGAGAACAACTCAACACCAAGTTCACTATATGGACCCCTAATGTATTTAAACATGTTGATCATATCCCCCCTTAATCTCCTCTTCTCAAGAGTGAATAAATTTAGTTCCTCTAATCTCTCCTCATAGCTGAGTTCCTCCATGCCTCTTATCAGTTTGGTTGCCCTTCTCTGCACTTTCTCCAGTTCCCCGATATCCTTTTTGAGAACTGGTGCCCAAAACTGAACGGCATATTCCAGGTGAGGTCTTACTAATGATTTGAACAGGGGCAAAATTATATCTCTTTCTCTGGAGTCCATACCTCTCTTAATACAAGAAAGGACTTTGCTCGCTTTGCAAACAGCAGCTTGGCATTGCATGTTGTTATTGAGCTTATGGTCTACCAAAACCCCCAGATCCTTCTCCACTATGGATTCCCCCAGTTGTACTCCCCCTAGCATGTATGATGCATGCATATTCTTAGGCCCCAAGTGCATAACTTTACATTTATCAACATTAAACCTCACCTCGTGTTGTATTATCCGATCTTGAATTAATGTTAACATTTGTTTGGATTTATGTTTCCATGGTTTTCCAATGGCCAAACATATTTTGGCAACAACTATCTAAGAGGGCATATCTGTCAGGAACCATGAAACAGACGGGGCAGATAATGCAGTAAAAAAATCACACCTTTTAATAAAGTGGTAAAAATAGTACAAATAGTAAATGTAGTCAAAACATAGCCAGGGTTTGGTAGCCAAATCTGGCTGACAAGCCAGGAAATCAGGAAGCCAGAGATCAGCATATTCAGAGGCAGCAGACAGGATCAGGACATCAGCCAGGCTAGTCTTCAACAGGAACACAGCACAGAGTCTCTAGATATGTTAACCAAGGCGAAGGCACAGGAGAAATGAACCAGGCAGTTTAAATAGGCAGAAGGGGCAGGCTGACGAACAGGAAATGATCACCAGGTGAGTCACTGTGGGATGATGATTACTGGAAATTAACCGACAGCTGAGCAACCTATGCTCTAAGAAGGGAGGGCTGAGCCCAGTCCTGACAATATCCCTTCACTTTGGAGAGATTTCCACTTACTTCTCTGCTTACTCCTTGCTGTCTCTGGGACACTGAAGTGATAGAAAGAGAAAGGAAATCTCCTCAATGGGTTGTATACAAAAACCCTGACAGGGTTCCTAACCATTATATACTTTACCCAATACTAAAAGAAAGTTTTGGCTTTGTATACACAATAAGATTCCTGCTTAACAGCATGCAGATAAAACAAAATTATATATAAGATTGAGTTGAATTTAAAAAAAAAAAGGATTCAAAATGCTCAGAAAAGTTATCTCTATGTCCTTTTAATTTATATATTAATATTTATAAGTGTCTTTTTGACACTTTTTTTGGTGAATGAGTAGGAGTACATTCACCAAATGTACCCCTACTCATTCACATAGGAGGGGGCTGGGGCTGGGATGTGGGGCTTCCAGATTCTGATAGGCCCCTGCCTGCAGACCCCCACAACCACCGGCCAGGTTTGTGGGGAAGAGGCCCTTGTCCCTATCAACATAGGGACAAGGTGCTTTGGGGTGGGGGGGGGCAGAGCATCCCCATCCCAAAGCACCGCCACTCCTTTTCTTTTTTTTTAATGGCCCCTAAAATCCATACGAGACCTTTTTTTTATTTTGGCACAGGGTTCCCCTTAAAATCCATACCATTTCCCCCCAAATAATTTTCTATTGCTGGCAATGTTTTTTTTTCCATTCAGCTGTCAGCGGGGAAGCCCGCTGGCAGCTGATGACTCCTCTGTTGTTAAAGACATGGTGCCCGGCTGTAATGGATATGAATTTATTTCCCTTTATATACAGCATCCACAACTATGGCTGGTAAGTTAATTATTTTCATTGACTCCTAACATACTGTAAGTTAGGATCTTGTTAGAATCAATATATGACCTATTATGAAAGAGGTGAAATGGTTACACACAACAGCAGGCAGCAGAAATGTGTTTGCTTTAGGAAGAGCATCCAAAGGAACTAAAGACCAAGATGCCATAGTGAGGAGAGACACAGTACGGATAATGTATATCTTGCCCAGTAATCCCATAGATGAAAGCTCTTGTCTTCTTTTCCTGTTATGGTGATGAAGTCACCAGCCAACAAAGAGTCCATGGCTTTGGTACTCTGTGTTGTGCTTTTTATATTAGATATTCCTTCTCTCACAGGTGATACTAGGTCTGTCATTTATTATTAATTCTGGCTTAACACAACCTGACATAGGGGTGTTCATGTTGATGGGCACTAAAGACCATTAAATGTGTCAGCATAGATTAATGCAATTATTTTCATGTCCCACTGCACAGTTCATTTAAACCAGTGTTTTCCATCTTTGATGGTCGTAATATGTCTTTTCCTGACTCCCTGATCTGGATATTAAATAATACCATTCCTAATGATGCACATAAACTATGTAATCTGTGACAGGAGCAGGAACAAGTTTCGAGAACAGTTTGGGTAAAAGGAAAATAAAGTGAAAAGCTGTTGAGAAAAATAACTCACAGCTTTGTTGAGGTTAAGTTCACAACAAGAAATGTAACTGCAGCATCTACAACTGATGTTGTATTATCCGATCTTGAATTAATGTTAACATTTGTTTGGATTTATGTTTCCATGGTTTTCCAATGGCCAAACATATTTTGGCAACAACTATCTAAGAGGGCATATCTGTCAGGAACCATGAAACAGACGGGGCAGATAATGCAGTAAAAAAATCACACCTTTTAATAAAGTGGTAAAAATAGTACAAATAGTAAATGTAGTCAAAACATAGCCAGGGTTTGGTAGCCAAATCTGGCTGACAAGCCAGGAAATCAGGAAGCCAGAGATCAGCATATTCAGAGGCAGCAGACAGGATCAGGACATCAGCCAGGCTAGTCTTCAACAGGAACACAGCACAGAGTCTCTAGATATGTTAACCAAGGCGAAGGCACAGGAGAAATGAACCAGGCAGTTTAAATAGCCAGAAGGGGCAGGCTGACGAACAGGAAATGATCACTAGGTGAGTCACTGTGGGATGATGATTACTGGAAATTAACCGACAGCTGAGCAACCTATGCTCTAAGAAGGGAGGGCTGAGCCCAGTCCTGACAATATCCCTTCACTTTGGAGAGATTTCCACTTACTTCTCTGCTTACTCCTTGCTGTCTCTGGGACACTGAAGTGATAGAAAGAGAAAGGAAATCTCCTCAATGGGTTGTATACAAAAACCCTGACAGGGTTCCTAACCATTATATACTTTACCCAATACTAAAAGAAAGTTTTGGCTTTGTATACACAATAAGATTCCTGCTTAACAGCATGCAGATAAAACAAAATTATATATAAGATTGAGTTGAATTTAAAAAAAAAAAGGATTCAAAATGCTCAGAAAAGTTATCTCTATGTCCTTTTAATTTATATATTAATATTTATAAGTGTCTTTTTGACACTTTTTTTGGTGAATGAGTAGGAGTACATTCACCAAATGTACCCCTACTCATTCACATAGGAGGGGGCTGGGGCTGGGATGTGGGGCTTCCAGATTCTGATAGGCCCCTGCCTGCAGACCCCCACAACCACCGGCCAGGTTTGTGGGGAAGAGGCCCTTGTCCCTATCAACATAGGGACAAGGTGCTTTGGGGTGGGGGGCAGAGCGTCCCCATCCCAAAGCACCGCCACTCCTTTTCTTTTTTTTTAATGGCCCCTAAAATCCATACAAGACCTTTTTTTTATTTTGGCACAGGGTTCCCCTTAAAATCCATCCCATTTTCCTCCCAAATAATTTTCTATTGCTGGCAATGTTTTTTTTTCCATTCAGCTGTCAGCGGGGAAGCCCGCTGGCAGCTGATGACTCCTCTGTTGTTAAAGACATGGTGCCCGGCTGTAATGGATATGAATTTATTTCCCTTTATATACAGCATCCACAACTATGGCTGGTAAGTTAATTATTTTCATTGACTCCTAACATACTGTAAGTTAGGATCTTGTTAGAATCAATATATGACCTATTATGAAAGAGGTGAAATGGTTACACACAACAGCAGGCAGCAGAAATGTGTTTGCTTTAGGAAGAGCATCCAAAGGAACTAAAGACCAAGATGCCATAGTGAGGAGAGACACAGTACGGATAATGTATATCTTGCCCAGTAATCCCATAGATGAAAGCTCTTGTCTTCTTTTCCTGTTATGCTGATGAAGTCACCAGCCAACAAAGAGTCCATGGCTTTGGTACTCTGTGTTGTGCTTTTTATATTAGATATTCCTTCTCTCACAGGTGATACTAGGTCTGTCATCTATTATTAATTCTGGCTTAACACAACCTGACATAGGGGTGTTCATGTTGATGGGCACTAAAGACCATTAAATGTGTCAGCATAGATTAATGTAATTATTTTCATGTCCCACTGCACAGTTCATTTAGACCAGTGTTTTCCATCTTTGATGGTCGTAATATGTCTTTTCCTGACTCCCTGATCTGGATATTAAATAATACCATTCCTAATGATGCACATAAACTATGTAATCTGTGACAGGAGCAGGAACAAGTTTCGAGAACAGTTTGGGTAAAAGGAAAATAAAGTGAAAAGCTGTTGAGAAAAATAACTCACAGCTTTGTTGAGGTTAAGTTCACAACAAGAAATGTAACTGCAGCATCTACAACTGATGTTGTATTATCCGATCTTGAATTAATGTTAAAATTTGTTTGGATTTATGTTTCCATGGTTTTCCAATGGCCAAACATATTTTGGCAACAACTATCTAAGAGGGCATATCTGTCAGGAACCATGAAACAGACGGGGCAGATAATGCAGTAAAAAAAATCACACCTTTTAATAAAGTGGTAAAAATAGTACAAATAGTAAATGTAGTCAAAACATAGCCAGGGTTTGGTAGCCAAATCTGGCTGACAAGCCAGGAAATCAGGAAGCCAGAAATCAGCATATTCAGAGGCAGCAGACAGGATCAGGACATCAGCCAGGCTAGTCTTCAACAGGAACACAGCACAGAGTCTCTAGATATGTTAACCAAGGCGAAGGCACAAGAGAAATGAACCAGGCAGTTTAAATAGCCAGAAGGGGCAGGCTGACGAACAGGAAATGATCACCAGGTGAGTCACTGTGGGATGATGATTACTGGAAATTAACCGACAGCTGAGCAACCTATGCTCTAAGAAGGGAGGGCTGAGCCCAGTCCTGACAATATCCCTTCACTTTGGAGAGATTTCCACTTACTTCTCTGCTTACTCCTTGCTGTCTCTGGGACACTGAAGTGATAGAAAGAGAAAGGAAATCTCCTCAATGGGTTGTATGCAAAAACCCTGACAGGGTTCCTAACCATTATATACTTTACCCAATACTAAAAGAAAGTTTTGGCTTTGTATACACAATAAGATTCCTGCTTAACAGCATGCAGATAAAACAAAATTATATATAAGATTGAGTTGAATTTAAAAAAAAAAAGGATTCAAAATGCTCAGAAAAGTTATCTCTATGTCCTTTTAATTTATATATTAATATTTATAAGTGTCTTTTTGACACTTTTTTTGGTGAATGAGTAGGAGTACATTCACCAAATGTACCCCTACTCATTCACATAGGAGGGGGCTGGGGCTGGGATGTGGGGCTTCCAGATTCTGATAGGCCCCTGCCTGCAGACCCCCACAACCACCGGCCAGGTTTGTGGGGAAGAGGCCCTTGTCCCTATCAACATAGGGACAAGGTGCTTTGGGGTGGGGGGCAGAGCGTCCCCATCCCAAAGCACCGCCACTCCTTTTCTTTTTTTTTTTAATGGCCCCTAAAATCCATACGAGACCTTTTTTTTATTTTGGCACAGGGTTCTCCTTAAAATCCAAACCATTTTCCCCCCAAATAATTTTCTATTGCTGGCAATGTTTTTTTCCATTCAGCTGTCAGCGGGGAAGCCCGCTGGCAGCTGATGAATCCTCTGTTGTTAAAGACATGGTGCCCGGCTGTAATGGATATGAATTTATTTCCCTTTATATACAGCATCCACAACTATGGCTGGTAAGTTAATTATTTTCATTGACTCCTAACATACTGTAAGTTAGGATCTTGTTAGAATCAATATATGACCTATTATGAAAGAGGTGAAATGGTTACACACAACAGCAGGCAGCAGAAATGTGTTTGCTTTAGGAAGAGCATCCAAAGGAACTAAAGACCAAGATGCCATAGTGAGGAGAGACATAGTACGGATAATGTATATCTTGCCCAGTAATCCCATAGATGTCTTGTCTTCCTTTCCTGCTATGCTGATGAAGTCACCAGCCAACAAAGAGTCCATGGATTTGGTACTCTGTGTTGTGCTTTTTATATTAGATATTCCTTCTCTCACAGGTGATACTAGGTCTGTCATCTATTATTAATTCTGGCTTAACACAACCTGACATAGGGGTGTTCATGTTGATGGGCACTAAAGACCATTAAATGTGTCAGCATAGATTAATGCAATTATTTTCATGTCCCACTGCACAGTTCATTTAGACCAGTGTTTTCCATCTTTGATGATCGTAATATGTCTTTTCCTGACTCCCTGATCTGGATATTAAATAATACCATTCCTAATGATGCACATAAACTGTGTAATCTGTGACAGGAGCAGGAACAAGTTTCGACAACAGTTTGGGTAAAAGGAAAATAAAGTGAAAAGCTGTGAGAAAAATAACTCACAGCTTTGTTGAGGTTAAGTTCACAACAAGAAATGTAACTGCAGCATCTACAACTGATGTTGTATTATCCGATCTTGAATTAATGTTAACATATGTTTGGATTTATGTTTCCATGGATTTCCAATGGCCAAACATATTTTGGCAACAACTATCTAAGAGGGCATATCTGTCAGGAACCATGAAACAGACGGGGCAGATAATGCAGTAAAAAAATCACACCTTTTAATAAAGTGGTAAAAATAGTACAAATAGTAAATGTAGTCAAAACATAGCCAGGGTTTGGTAGCCAAATCTGGCTGACAAGCCAGGAAATCAGGAAGCCAGAGATCAGCATATTCAGAGGCAGCAGACAGGATCAGGACATCAGCCAGGCTAGTCTTCAACAGGAACACTGGGAAAGGCACAGGAGAAATGAACCAGGCAGTTTAAATAGCCAGAAGGGGCAGGCTGACGAACAGGAAATGATCACCAGGTGAGTCACTGTGGGACGATGATTACTGGAAATTAACCGACAGCTGAGCAACCTATGCTCTAAGAAGGGAGGGCTGAGCCCAGTCCTGACAATATCCCTTCACTTTGGAGAGATTTCCACTTACTTCTATGCTTACTCCTGGCTGTCTCTGGGACACTGAAGTGATAGAAAGTGAAAGGAAATCTCCTCAATGGGTTGTATGCAAAAACCCTGACAGGGTTCCTAACCATTATATACTTTACCCAATACTAAAAGAAAGTTTTGGCTTTGTATACACAATAAGGTTCCTGCTTAACAGCATGCAGATAAAACAAAATTATATATAAGATTGAGTTGAATTAAAAAAAAAAAAAAAAGGATTCAAAATGCTCAGAAAAGTTATCTCTATGTCCTTTTAATTTATATATTTATATTTATAAGTGTCTTTTTGACACTTTTTTTGGTGAATGAGTAGGAGTACATTCACCAAATGTACCCCTACTCATTCACATAGGAGGGGGCTGGGGCTGGGATGTGGGGGCTTCCAGATTCTGATAGGCCCCTGACTGCAGACCCCCACAACCACCGGCCAGGTTTGTGGGGAAGAGGTCCTTGTCCCTATCAACATAGGGACAAGGAGCTTTGGGGTGGGGGGCAGAGCGTCCCCACCCCAAAGAACCGCCACTCCTTTTCTTTTTTTTTATGGCCCCTAAAATCCATACGAGACCTTTTTTTTATTTTGGCACAGGGTTCCCCTTAAAATCCATACCATTTCCCCCCCAAATTTTCTATTGCTGGCAATGTTTTTTTTCCATTCAGCTGTCAGCAGGGAAGCCCGCTGGCAGCTGATGACTCCTCTGTTGTTAAAGACATGGTGCCCGGCTGTAATGGATATGATTTTATTTCCCTTTATATACAGCATCCACAACTATGGCTGGTAAGTTAATTATTTTCATTGACTCCTAACATACTGTAAGTTAGGATCTTGTTAGAATCAATATATGACCTATTATGAAAGAGGTGAAATGGTTACACACAACAGCAGGCAGCAGAAATGTGTTTGCTTTAGGAAGAGCATCCAAAGGCACTAAAGACCAGGATGCCATAGTGAGGAGAGACATAGTAGGGATAATGTATATCTTGTCCAGTAATGCCATAGATGAATTAAGCAAGTAAAGGCGCAACTCATGCCGCGTACACAAGATCAAACAATCGGGTGAAAAAGTCCGGCAAACTCAAGTCCGCCGGACAATCCCCCCGTGTGTAGCCTCCGGTGGACTTTTTAGACCCGAAAGTACGGTGGACTTAGAAAGTAGTTTTGCACTCCAATCTTCCCGCTGGACTTGCATTTCGGCGGACAATCCGGCCGTGCGTATGCCAGTCCGCCGTACTTTTGAAAAGAAATGAACAAACTTTTCCCGCCTGGAGAAAAGTCCGCTCATTTTGAGCATGTCTCCAGGTAGGTGGGGCCCGCGAAGGATGCGTCGCTGGCCCCACCACCTGGTATGGACTTAAAGGGGAACCCCAATGCTGAAATAATCGGCGTGGGGGTCCCCCCAGGTCCACATCAGACCCTTGTCTGAGCACGCTACCCGGCTGGCCAGGAAAGGGGGGGAGTGAGCACCCCCCCCTTCCTGAGCCGTACCAGGCCACGTGGCCCCCCCACCCCAAAGCACCTTGTCCCCATGTTGAGGAGGACAAGGGCCTCTTCCCGACAACCCTGGCCGTTGGTTGTCGGGGGCTTATGGGAATCCGGGAGTGCTGGTATCCCCGGATACCGGCCCCCCACCCTATGTGAATGAGTATAGGGTACAATGTACCCCTACCCATTCACCTGTAAAATAAAGTAAAAAAAAACACAACAGACAAGGGTTAAAATGGTTTATTGCACAGCTCCGGGGGTCTTCCGTCTTCGGGGGTCTTCTCGCCGGACTCCTCCGCTATCTTCTTCTAGCTCTTTTGCTAGCGGAGGAGCCCTGCTTTCTTCCTCGCCGCCACCGCCCTCTTCTTCCGACTTCAGGGGTCTTGTCCCCCTCTTCGGTTCTTCTGCCGGGCCACCGCGCCTTCTTCTAGTTCTTTTACAGGCGGTGGCCCGGTCTTCTGTCGCTGCTGTCGCCGCTGTCGTCGCCGCTGTCGTCGCCGCCTTCTCTTCTTCTCTTCTTCTCTTCAGATGTTGCCTCGTCGCATCCTCAGCTCACAATGGCACGACACAACTCGTGTCGACTTATATAGGGACATCACCGGATGATGTCCCGCCCATTATGGTGTCACAGTCCCAGAGGATGCTGGGACTGTGACATCATAATAGGCGGGGACATCATCCGGTGATGTCCCTATATAACTCGCTGCGCGCCTTGTCCCCGTCATTGTGAGCAGAAAGAGCGACGAGGCAACATCTGAAGAGAAGAAGAGAAGAACAGAAGGCGGTGACGACAGCGGCGACAGAAGACCGGGCCACCGCCTGTAAAAGAGCTAGAAGAAGGCGCGGTGGCCCGGCAAGAAGAACCGAAGAGGGGGACAAGATCCCCAAAGAGGGGGACAAGACCCCCGAAGTCGGAAGAAGAGGGCGGCGGAGGCGAGAAGACCCCCGAAGATGGAAGACCCCCGGAGCTGTGCAATAAACTATTTTATCCCTTGTGTGTTGTGTTTTTTTTAACTTTATTTTACAGGTGAATGGGTAGGGGTACATTGTACCCCATACTCGTCCACAATGACAGACCCTGATAACCAACGGCCAGGGTTGTCGGGAAGAGGCCCTTGTCCTCATCAACATGGGGACAAGGTGCTTTGGGGTGGGGGGGCGCGCTGCCCCCCTTTCCCAAGGCACCCCCCATGTTGAGGGCACGCGGCCTGGTACGGCTAAGGAGGGAGGGGGCGCTCGCTCGTCCCCCCCTTTCCTGGCCGGCCGGGTAGCGTGCTTGGACAGGGTTTGATGTGGACCTGGGGGGACCCCACACCAATTTTTTCGGCATTGGGGTTCCCCTTTAGTCCATACCAGGTGGCGGGGCCAGCGACTTCTCCTTCGCGGGCCCCGGCTACCTGGAGACGCGCTCAAAATGAGCGGACTTTCCTCCGCGTGTGTGGGCGAGTCCGTTCATTTCAAAAGTACGGCGGAGTACGCCGTATTAGTCTGCTGAAAAAGTGCCGTGTGTGGGCAAGTAGCCCGTTCGGAAAATCCGGCGGACAGTCCGACGGGAAGTCCGCTATGTGTGTACGCGGCATCACTGGTGATAAGTATCATTAAAAAAAACTCTTTTTTTGGGGGGCACAAAAAGAAAATGTTTCTATTGGGATAAAAAGTATATATAAAAAATTAATTAATAAATAAAATGGAAGGGAAAAAAGAAAAGAAAAAGGGGGAAGGGAAGAGGGGATGTAGCTGAAATATATCTAATTCGATATATACATTATGTCAAAAAGTCCATACATAAGTCCACAATCGATGAATGCAGGGATGGAAAGATGACAATAGATAAACCACATGCAGGGCTTCCTTCGATGGAGAACTGAAACCAGGTTCCAAAAGGTTCTAAAAGAAAGCAAGGAGAGGAGCGCTTCTGGGTGTAGATTTTAGCACACAATTTATTTTATAGATTAAAAAATGCACAGGCAACTCACATTTTATGTGATCATCATGAGCATGTAAATATAAGAATCCATCAGGGGGAGATCATCAGTTGTCGTCATGGATTGTTCCCCTCTGCTGCGCTCTGGAGGCCGTTCGTTGTTTACACCGCACATTGGAGATGCCGGCCGTGGTGGAGATAAGACTCAAAACGAGGCTTGGAGCATAGGAAGCGTGGAAAGCAGCAGACGCGGAGAGATGACGTCATTGGGATGCAACGCGTTTCGTGAGCGTACGGGCTGCGATCGTATGGTAGCCGCGCTCCTTCATCAAGCTCGAGAGCCATATGGTAGCCAAATCGGGCTGACAAGTCAGGAAATCAGGAAGCCAGAGATCAGCATATTCAGAGGCAGCAGACAGGATCAGGACATCAGCCAGGCAAGTCTTCAACAGGAACACAGCACAGAGTCTCTAGATATGTTAACCAAGGCGAAGGCACAGGAGAAATGAACCAGGCAGTTTAAATAGCCAGAAGGGGCTGGCTGACGAACAGGAAATGATCACCAGGTGAGTCAATTATTACTGGAAATTAACCGACAGCTGAGCAACCTATGCTCTGAGAAGGGAGGGCTGAGCCCAGTCCTGACAATATCCCTTCACTGGAGAGATTCTTTGCTTACTCCTTGCTGTCTCTGGGACACTGAAGTGATAGAAAGAGAAAGGAAATCTCCTCAATGGGTTGGATACAAAAACCCTGACAGGGTTTCTAACCATTATATACTTTACCCAATACTAAAAGAAAGTTTTGGCTTTGTATATACGTTAACAGCATGCAGAAAAAACAAAATTATATATAAAATTGAGTTGAATAATAAAAAAAAAGGATTCAAAATGCTCAAAAAAGTTATCTATATGTCCTTTTAATTTATATGTTATATTAGCCTGATTATACATCGCTCCAGCATGTAAAAGTCTGTAATGGCTATAAATTTATTTCCATTTATATACAGCACCCTCAACTACTGCCGGTAAGTTAATTATTTTCCTTGACTCCCAACATACTGTAAGTTAGGATCTTTTTAGAATCAATATATGACCTATTATGAAAAGAGGTGAAATAATTACACACAATAGCAGGCAGTAGACATGTGTTTGCTTAAGAACATCTGAAGACACTGATGACCAAAATGCCATAGTGGGGACTCGGGAGAGACACAGCACGGGGTATAACTGATATCTTGTCCAGTAATCGCATAGATGAAAGCTGTTGTCTTCCTTTCCTGCTATGCTGATGAATTCACCAGCAAACATAGAGTCTATGGCTTTGGTACTCTGTATTGTGCTTTTTATATTGGATATTCCTTCTCTCACAGGTTATACTAGGTCTATCATCTATTATTATTTCTGGCTTAACACAACCTGACATAGGGGTGTTCAACTGTTCATGTTGATGGACACTAAAGACCATTAAATGTGTCAGCATAGATGAATGTAATTATTGTGATGTTCCAGTTTCTAATTAATGAATACATTTGAATATGTAGATAGACTGTAACCTACTGCAGTGTCTTAGTTCATTTAGACCAGTGTTTTCCATCTTTGATGAAAGTAATATGTATTTTCCTCACTCTCAGATCTGGATATTAAATACTACCATTCCCAATGATGCACATAAATTATGTAATCTGTGACAGGAGCAGGAACAAGTTTTGAGAACAGTTTGGGTAAAAGGAACATAAAGTGAAAAGCTATTGAGAAAAATAACTCATAGCTTTTTTGAGGTTAAGTACTGGGACAAGTAATATTTACATTTTAAAATTTCAAAACACGAACTGTAATTGTAGCATCTACAACTAATATTGTATCCAATATTGGGCGGCACAGTGGTGTAGTGGTTAGCACTCTCACTCTCACCTAGCAGTAAAAAGGGTCGCTGGTTCGAATCCCAACCACGACACTACCTGCTTGGAGTTTGCATGTTCTCTCTGTGCCTGCGTGGGTTTACTTCGGTTTCCTTCCACACTCCAAAGACATGCAGGTAGGTTAAGTGGCTTCTGTCCAAAATTGGCCCTAGTATATGAATGGGGACTTTAGATTGTGGGCTCCTTGAGGGTAGGGACCAATGTGAGTGTGCAATGTACAGGGATAGTTGTAGGCACTCACTCAGGTTGAATTGGATGGAATGGTGTCTTTATTCAACCTTACTAACTATGAAACTATGGAATAATGTTAAAACATTTTTTGGATTTATGTTCCTATTGTTTTCCAATGCTTAAACTTGTTCATGCGACAAATATCTAAGAGGGCATATCCCCTCACCTTGGGGACCACATCTCTATTTACTTATCCACTTACTTCCTGCTGTGTCTCTGGGACAGTGAAGTGACAGGAAGTGAAAGGAAATCTCAATGATGGGTTGCAGACAAAAACCCTGACAGGGGACTTAACATAATGGTATAATAATACTCTATCCAATACTGAAAAAAGTTTTGGCTTTACATACAATTTAAGATTCCTCCTCAATAGCATACAGAAAAAAGTAAATTATATATAAAATTGAGTTGAATTAGAAAATAAAATAGGGTTTCAAAATACTCAATCAACTTATCTATGTGTCCTTTTAATTTGTATGCTATATTGGCCTGACTATATGTTGCTCCGGTATGCAAAAATCTGCAATGGATGTGACTATATTTTCCTTTATATACAGCACCCTCAACTACTGCCGGTAAGTTAATTATTTTCATTGGCTCCTAACATACTGTAAGTTAGGATCTTGCTAGAATCAATATATGAACTATTATGAAAGAAGTGAAATGGTTACAAAAAACATCAGGCAGCAGACATGTGTTTGCTTTAGATAGAGCATCCAAAGACACTTATGACCACGATGCTATACTGAGGAAAGACACAGCATAGGTTATAACTGATATCTTGTCCAGTAATTGCATAGATGAAAGCTGTTGCCTTCCTTTCTTGCTATGCTGATAAATTCACCAGCCAACATAGAGTCCATGGATTTGGTACTCTGTATTGTGCTTTTTATAGTAGATTTTCCTTCTCTCACAGGTGATACTAGGTCTATCATCTATTATTAATTCTGGCTTAACACAACCTGACATAGGGGTGTTCATGTTGATGGACACTAAAGACCATTAAATGCGTCAGCATAGATTAATGTATAACAAGGCAAAGGCACAGGAGACATGAACCAGGCAGTTTAAATAGCCAGAAGGGGCTGGCTGAAGAGCAGGTGAGTCACTGTGGAATGATGAGTACTGGCAATTAACCGACAGCTAAGCAACCTGAGCTCAGATGAGGGAGGGCTGAGCCCAGCCCTGACAGTACCCCCTCCTCAACAACCCCTCCCCCACGGAGGGCCACCAGGTTTGAGGGGAAAATATCTATGCAAAGCACGGAGGACAAAAGCATGTACGTCTGAGGAAGAGCGCTCCTCTGGACCATACCCTTTCCAATGATCCAGGTACTGTATGCGCCCACGGACCCCACTGGAGTCAACGATTGATTGTATCTCATACTTCTCATGGTTCTCAAACTGAACAGAGCCAGGATGTGGAACCAAGGTGGTGAATCGTTTGCATACCAAAGGTTTTAATAAAGAGACATGGAATACATTTGAAATACACATATTAGAAGGAAGGTCTAATGTGTAAGTCACTGGGTTGATCTTACGGAGAATACAGAAAGGCCCAATAAACCGTGGTGCCAGTTTCAATAAGGGAACACAGAATTGGAGGTTGCAAGATGACAGCCAGACCCTCTCCCCAAATTGGTAGGAAGGCGCAGGTAGGCGTCTGCAGTCAGCATAGAGTCTGTACCTATCATTGGCATGTCGCAAGGACTCTTGGACCTGTACCCAAGTGGAATGAAGACCAAGGATATGCTCCTCTAACGCAGGAATTCTTTGAGGAACAAATGAGTCAGGCAACATGGATGGTTGGAAACCATAATTCACAGTAAACTGAGACAATTCCGTATTGACGGCACTATTGTGAGCAAAGTCCACCCAAGGTAAGAGGTCTGACCAGTTCTTATGGTGGTCAGAACTATAGCAACATAGAAACTGCTCCAAGACTTGGTTGGCTTGTTCTGCGGCCCCATTGGACTGCAGGTGATAGGCACAAGTGAAGGAAAGCTTAATTCCCAACTGTGCACAAAAGGCTCACCAAAACTTTGAGACAAACTGGCTACCCCTGTCTGAGATGATAACCTTGGGTAGCACATGTAATCGAAAGATCTCCCGAGCAAAAATGGATGCCAGTTCTTGGTGCGGGCAACTTCTTAAGTGGAATACAATGTGACATTTTCGAGAACTGGTCAACCACCATAAGGATAACTGTTGCCCTGGGAGTTGGGTAACTCCACATTAAAATTCATAAACAGGTGGGTCTAAGGACACTCTCCATTGAGTATGGGTTGTTGGAGGCCCACTGGAAGGTGTCGTGGAGTCTTACTCTGTGCACACACGAAACACGCAGCTATGAAGGCGGCTACATCGGAGTGGAGACTAGGCCACCAGAATTGTTGTGAAATAGCCCAAATGAGTTGATTCTTCCCTGGGTGGCCAGCAGCCTTGGGAGAATGGTAAGTCTGCAGCAAAGCAATGCGGAGACTTTCAGGGACAAAGCAGCAGCCACAAGTATTCTAGGGAGGAGAATGTATCTGAGTGGCAAGAATTCTGTCACCCAAATGTGAGGTGAGACTGGTACGAACAGTAGCCAGAATACGATCGGGAGGTATAACAGGAACAGGAAACGACTCCATCTTGGAAGCGGAGGAAAACTGTCACGGCAATGCATCAGCCCTTACATTCTTAGTACCTGGTGAGAGACTATGAGACTACGTAATTGAAGCTTGACAGAAAAAGAGCCCATCACTCCCTTCTGGGAGATAGGCATTTTGCATCAGACAAGAATGTGTGGTTCTTATGGTCAGTCAAAAGGAGGGCCGACACCTTCGAGCAGATGCCTCCATTCTTTAAGAGGTAAAATGATGGCTAACAATTCTCTATCCTCAATCTCGTAATTGCACTCCACAGGAGACAATTTCTTGGAAAAGTGGCCACAAGGATGCATAGCGCTCTCAGAGGTAGGACAGTGAGACAGAAGGGCACCAACCCCAGTCTCGGTTGTATCAACCTCAAGAATGAAAGGTAACATTGGATCAGGATGTGCCAACACGGAAGCTGAAATAAAGGCAGCCTTGAGAGACTCAAAGGCTTTAATGGAATCTGGATACCACTTCTGCGGGTTAACATTCTTTCTGGGGTTTGACCAGAGAAGAGAAGTTCCAAATAAATTTCCGATAATAATTGGCTAAGCCAAGAAAACTTTGCAGCGGATGTAAACCTACTGGTCAAGGCCACTGTAGAACTGCAAATAGTTTCTCTGGGTCCATCAAAAAAAAGATAGTAGAAATGACATAACCCAGAAATTGAACCTGTTTATGATGGAACTCGCACTTCTTCAACTTACAATACAGGTTATTATCTCTCAGCCTCTGTAGCACATGAGAGACATCTGTGTGGTGGCTCTCCAGGGATTTTGAGTATATGAGGATATCATCGAGATAATCTACCACATATTGCTGCAACATATTTCGGAGGACATCGTTGATGAATTCCTGAAAAACTGCAGGAGCGTTGCAAAAGCCAAACGGTATTACAAGGTATTTGTAATGTCCTGTCCTGGTATTAAACCTTGAGGCAGTCAAATCATTCTGTAATCAACGGAATCGGATATGCATTTTTAATCGTGAAGCAATTGAGGCCCCTAATATAATCAATACAAGGTCTAAGTTCACCACTCTTCTTTTTCACAAAAAAGAAGCCAGCACCAGCAGGAGATGAGAAAGTGCATTGGCAACATATGACAAAGGGTAAACCCGGCAATGAGGGGGCATGGCACCAGGTTGGAGGTCGATTGCACAATCATACGACTGGTGTGGGGGCAAACTACCAGCTTGACCCTTATCAAAGACATCTTTAAATTTGCAGCACTCCTCTGGCAAGGAGGAGGATGAAGAGGTACCCAAGACCTTAGTCACTTTATGAAAACATGTTTCACTGCATTGTGGCAACCAGAAAAGAACCTCAGTATGAAGCCAATCAGAAGAGGGGTTGTGCCTCTTTTACCAAGGATAACCAATAACCACCGGGTAATGAGGTGAAGAAATAATTTGGAATTGGATTATCTCATGGTGAAGAGCCCCTACAACCATGGTCAATGGAGCAGTCTCATGAGTCACATGGAGTGGCACGAAGCTGCAGCGGAATTGAGTGCTTAGATACATAAAGCACTATCTATGAACAGGTCTGCAGCCCCAGAGTCAGCTAGAGCCTGTGCCTCAATGGATGACTCAGACCAAGAAAGAGTAACCGTAACTAAATGCTTATCCTTCAGGATAATTGGGGAGGTAACAACGCTGCCTATGGTCTGTCCCCTACAGGACCACAAGGTGCAGGCATTTCCTGGACGGGTAGGATAAGACTTAAAAAAGTGACCTGCCTGGCCACAATAAAGGCACAATCTCTCCCTCCTCCTAAAGGCCCTCTCACCTACAGAGAGATGTGTGAAGCCCAACTGCATGGGTTCTACTTCACTGGCAGACTCGGTACCAGGAGGCATGGGAGGTGAGGAAGGCAAGGGTGGTAAAGCAAAGCTCGGAGCCCAATGCACAGCAGGCTTCTGCAAGCACTCCTTAAAGGAAGGTCTCTCTCGGAGTCTGGAGTCAATGAGGATGGCAAACTTGATCAACTTCTCCTCCAGATCGGTAGGTATGTCTCAGGCTGCTATCTCATTTTTGATGTTATCCGAGAGACCATGAGTGTTAAAGTGTTAAAAAAAATTGCTGTGCAAATACCACGTGACATAAAAAGTTGCAACGACCACCATTTTATTTCATAGGGTGTCTGCTAAAACAATATATATACTGTTTGGGAGTTCTGAGTAATTTTCAAGCAACAAAAATTAGGATTTTTACATGTAGGAGAAAAGTGTCAGAATTGGCCTGGGTGGCAAAGGGTTAACTATCATAAGTATTATAATTATACAAATAATTATTATATATTGTTTTTAAGATAATTTACTATATTTTCAAAATCTGTACTCAAGCGGGTGGCTTAACGGACAAATTAATGAAGTTTGAAGTTATAACTTCTAACCAGTAATTTCACACTAAATGGATTAATAATACATTATTATGTTATAACATATAAATATATGATTTAGCTTGAATATAACAGTACCTTTTCAACAAGCAGCAGATTCTCATTCTCTCTCTTAACTGTGTGAGAAAAACATGGGATTGTGGGTAAATCATATACCCATAAACCTATGTTTTTTCCTTGTAGTTAAGAGGGCTGGGCTGGAAGGGAGTATGTGTCTTTTAGACACATGCCCCTTCTATGGCACTGCAGTGAGAGGACAGCCTCCACTGCAGCATTTTTATCGGACAGCTGGGACCAATGGTACTTTACCATTGGTCCAAGGCTCCAAGCTGTTCATTGAGCTCAGTGCCTCCGACAAGAAGTGAGGAGAGGCACTGTGAGCTCATCCTATCAGTCTGCTGCAAACAGAGTTTGTCAGCTTGTAATTAACCGCTTCAGCCCTGGAAGATTAGGCTGCTCAATGACCAGACCATTTTTTGAGATTCTTTAACTGACAATTGCACGGTTGTGTGTCGCTATACCCAAACAAAATTTACGCCCTTTTTTCCCACACATAGAGCTTTCTTTTGGTGGTATTTGATGACCTCTGCGTTTTTTTTACAGCAAAAATTTTCAAAAAAAAAAACAATATCTTACTTTTTGCTATAATAAATATCCCACATTTTTATATAAAAAAAATGTTTTTCCTCAGTTTAGGCTGATATGTATTCTTCTACATATATTTGATAAAAAAACATTGCAATAAACGTATATTTATTGGTTTGCGCAAAAGTTATAGTGTCGACAAAATAGGGGATAGATTTATGGCATTTTTATTATTATTTTTTTTTACTAGTAATGGCGATTTTTATCGGGCTGTGACGACATGGCGGACACATCGGACACTTTTGACACATTTTTGAAACCGCTGACAATTATACAGCGAACGGTGCTATAAGAATGTACTGATTAATGTGTAAATGTCACTGGAAGGGAAGCGGTTAACACTAGGGGGTGATCAAGGGGTTAACTGTGTTCCCTATGTGTGTTTCTAACTGTGGGGGGATAGGACTGTCTAGGAGGAGAGAGAGATGGTGTTCATACTTAGTATGAACACAGAATCTGTCTCCTCTCCCCTGAAAGAACCAGGATCTGTGTGTTTACACACACAGATCCCACTTCTCACTCTGTCACAAGCGATCGCGGGAGCCCGTCAGTCATTGCACCCACCGGGCACACGTAAGGTAACATCATTTTGCCCAGCCGTGCCATTCTGCCTCAGCAAAACTGCGGCGGCTGGTGGACAAGCAGTTAAAGTGGCCGCTCTGTATTTAGTTTCTGACAGGCTGCCCAAGGTGACCCATATCTCTGGAACCATAGGTTGTAGGAGCCCCACATTTTTACCAATGGTGGGGTAGGACTTAGGCTACATACTCCCTAAATTGACCCCAGGTCACCGAGCTATGACCATCGAAGCTCGATAATTTATTTATTTATTTTTTAATGTTCATGGCCTTGACTCACCTGCCTCCCCTGACTGCATGTCCCTGCAATACATATAGTAATTCTTTAACCTTGTTGATACCTCAAAATTGATATTAAATGAAACCTAAAATTAAAAATGAAACAATTAATATGTTGTAGAGGAACATTTAGAAATGTTAATAATGCTCAATAAATATCTTCACTTTGTCTAAATTTCCTCCTGAAACAACATTGCTGTAGAGGTTGAAGAGGTGGGGGGTCAGCCTGTCAGTACTCAGCCCATAAGCCACACACTGCATCAAATTGGTCTGCATGGCTATCATCCCAAAAGGAAGCCTCTTCTAACGATGATGCACAAGAAAGCCTGCAAACAGTTTACTGAAGACAAGCAGACTAAGGACATGTATTACTGGAACCATGTCCTGTGGTCTGATGTGACCAAGGTAAACTTATTTGGTTCAGATGGTGTCAAGCGTGTGTGGCGACACCAAGGTGAGGCATACAAAGACAAGTGTGTCTTGCCTACAGTCAAGCATGGTGGTGGGAGTGTCATGGACTGGGGCTGCATGAGTGCTGCCAACACTGGGGAGCTACAGTTAGTTCAGGGAACCATGAATGCCAACATGTATTGTGGCATGCTGAAGCAGAACATGATCCCCTCCCTTTGGAGACTGGGCCGCAGGGCAGTATTCCAACATAATGACCGCAAACACACCTCCAAGATGACCACTGCCTTGCTAAAGAAGCTGAAGGTAAGGGTGATGGACTGGCCAAGCCTTTCTCCAGACCTAAACCCTATTGAGCATCTGTGAGGCATCCTCAAATGGAAGGTGGAGGAGCACAAGGTCTCTAACCTCCAACAGCTCCGTGATATCATCATGGAGGAGTAGAAGAGGACTCCAGTGGCAACCCGTGAAGCTCTGGTGAACTCCATGCCTAAGAGGGTTAAGGCAGTGCTGGAAAATAATGGTGGCCACACAAAATATTGACACATGACAATATGGGTTGTGGCTCTGCTGTTTTATTTTTTGGAAGTGCAAGATATGGACAAGGAAAGGTCGAATCATACTAGATGATTTAAACTGCAGAGGTGATTAAGACTTTTTGTGGAATTGCCCCCACCGAGGGCTTACAATACACAATTGTAATCACGGAGAAGATGCTGGTGTACTCTGTTCAGGTACATTGTGATGGAAGAGAACTGTTCTAATGTATTTAGCTAAAGACATATAGATTAATACAGCATATATTTGCTATAAAGATGTAGTTGTTTGAGCAGCTTTCTGTCAGCTTCCTGTCAACTCACACTTACTCCTGATAATCTACCTATTAACGAAGCATTTTCAGCCACAGATCTTCTGCTCATTGAATATTTCTAGCACTAATCTCTGCAATTTCTAGAGGGAAAGCAAATGGGGAAATTTACTAAAACTGGTGCACACATAATCTGCTGCAGCTGTGCATAGTAACCAATTAGCTTCTAGGTTTGATTGTCAAAGCTTATTTGAACAAGCTGGAGTTGATTGCTTACTATGCATAGTGCTAGATTCTGTGTGCACCAGTCTAAGTAAGGGTCCTTTCACACGGGGCGGATCAGTTCTGATCCGCCCCGTGGATGTCCGTTTGCTCAGCGGGGATCACTCCACCGATCCCCGCTGAGCAGGAAGATGACAGCTCCGTCTCTGCACACTGCGCAGGGACGGACCTGTCACAGCGCCGCTCTCCCCTATGGGAGATCGGATGACGACGGACCGCAGTGCCCGTCGTCACCCGATCCGATCCGCAGACGGATGGAAAAATAGCTTTTTCCTCCGTTACACTTTTTCGGATCGGAGCGGATCGGATGTCAGCGGACATGTCACCGCTGACATCCGACGCTCCATAGACCTCTATGGAGCACCCGTTCAGGTCCGCCTGAAAAACTGACAGGCGGGCCTGAACGGGACGTCAGTGTGAAAGAGGCCTTAATCTCCCCCAAAATGACAAAGTGGGAGAAAATCCCAGGAGGTCAGCAGCCTCTGAAACATGCAGCTCCAATGCCTGTTCTTAAAAAGCATTCAGTTAAAATAATTGGTACATGCTGTATATAGGGAACAATCCTGAAAGCCTGAAGAAATCTCTACAAAGTGTAGAAACAAGTGGTGCCACTATTACAATATTATACTATACCTCTATTCCCTGTTTGGGGAACAACTAAGAAAACTAGTTTCTTTATCGTACATCACAGGACACAGAGCCACAATAATAACTGTATGGATAAAAAGGGGGCCCCAGTCCCTGAAGGATTTTTAACGGAGCCCATCGTGAGAGGTCAAGATTGGGTCTGTTACCACAGAACCCTGCAGCTGGATAAGGAAAGAGAGATTCCTAAAGAATCTTTCTAATTCTTGTGGGTAAATGTTGTCATGCCTATAGTCACCACCGGGGGCTGTCAAGATCACGCACCTGTTCAATGCTTGTCAGTCTCACTCTGTGTACAAGCTGCGCGCTTCTTCCGGCCCAGGCATAAAGTCGTTGGAAAGGGTTTTTTTTCTCCTAGGAATGTCCCCCCACCTGGATAGCTTTCCTCCAGGCAGAGAGAGCATGGCATTAGATGGCGGCGTGCCGTGCTGCTCCAGCCACCATTACAGTGGTTCCCTTTGACAGCTCTCCTCCTCTCCTCCTCTCCCAGTCCTCCTCCACGCTGTCCGGTCAGAGGCATGAGGTAGGGGGCATGGTGGGTGGCCAGAGGAAGGGGGGCGGGACCTAGCAGCATTGACATGTCAGCGTTCACAACATGGGCTGTATAGCTATAAAATGCACCTTTTTCAGGTGCATACAGCTAGGAGGGACACAGGGCGGACGGGTGGCATGTGAGGGGTTGACACAGGCATTCCCAGGCACATTTACTTAAAGCATCAGGCTGAGCTTAATCGCAGCTGCAGTTGCTGGACTATTGCTCTGCAGTGGGTGGGGCATTTTCTTTTGGTGGTACCTCTGCATTTGTGCTCAGCACTATGACCAGAGGAGTTGGTTAAAATGCCACAAAGGCCAAGAACATGAATGGGTCACCCTCAGTTCCTAAAGACCCTCCCTCTGCGACACCATCCCGTTCTAAGGAGGCTGGTCAGAGCAAGCCATCAGGGTCATCAGGGGCTGCAATTGCTTCCGATACTTCAGCCCCTGTCTATATAACTGAGCAGGTTTCTCCTCAGCTATGAGTGGTTTAGAGGAAAGATTTGTGGCTTTAATCACATCTTCACAGAGTGGAGGAAAATGCATTAGGTCCCCTTCTACCACCCAGCATCCTCAAATGGAGGAACTGTGGGAGGGGGAAGAGGAATCCCCCTCAGGGGACCGTGAACAGGTTGATGATTCCTCTTCTGAGGAATTAAGTGGGGAAGGACCTTATTCAGCTTCACATGCTAAGAAGTTGCTGGTGCATTCTCCGAAATGGTCCTCGCCACATTTAAGCTACCCTTAACGGAATCGGTTGAAGAGCCCACTTCCTGTTTGGGTTCACTAAAGCCACCGCAAGCCTTGCGTGCCTTTCCTGTCTGTTCATTACTAGAAAAGCTTATGTATTCTGAGTGGATAATCACTTTTTTCCTCCTAAAAAGTTTTCAACTCTTTATCCTATGGAGGAAAAATTTACTAAGATGTGGAGTATACCAGCAATTGACGCTGCTATTTGCTCTGTGAATAAAAGTTTGACTTGTCTAGTTGACAATACGAAAATGCTTAGGGATCCAACAGATAAAAAAATGGAATTCCTGTTAAAAAACCTTTTCTCCCTGGCAGGTTTAGTGGCTTAACCTGCAGTGGTGGCAATTGGGGTATGTCGGTGCTTGAGAGACCATTTGAAACAGGTACTCAAGGTGTTCCCCGGACAGCAGGCCCAGGGATTAGCTGAGCTGTCAGCAGCTTTGTGCTTTGCTGCAATTAGAGATTCTATTCTTCAAACCTCTTCAAACTGGTTCCTGAAGAGTTGCTCTTTTCACATGAAATCAATCTGATCAGTAGTCTCCATCCTACAAGGGGGAGAGCTTCTGGCATCAATCGACAACAAGGATACATACCTGCATGTACCTATTTTCCCCGCTCACCAGAAGTATCTGCGTTTCAAAGTAGAAGGACTTAATTTTCAGTTTGTAGCCTTGCCTTTTGGTCTAGCTACTGCACCTCGGGTGTTTACAAAACTTCTGGCCCTTCCTCTGGCCAGATTAAGGAATCAAGGTATAACAATAATAACATACCTGGACGACCTGCTCATAATATACCAGTTGGTAGTCCGCTTGGACCAAAGCGTGGTCACCACAGTCAACTACCTTAAATACCTAGGTTGGGTCATCAACCTAGAGAAATCTTCTTTAAAGCCAGTAAGAAGATTAGAGTACTTGGGTCTGGTCATAGAAGAAGGTGTTTTTTCCCCAGGCAAAGATCAGCACCATAAAGTAGCTGGTCCAAGGGGTCAGGGCAAAGAAGGGTCCTTACATTCCCCTTTGTATGAGGTTGTTGGGGAAGATGGTGGCTTCATTCAAAGCAGTTTCCTATGCTCAGTTTCATTCGAGACTACCGCAAAACAGTATCCTATCAGCCTGGAAAAAGAAGATTCAGGCACTAGGTTTTCCAATGCGTTTGTTGCCAAATATGCGCCAGAGCCTCAGTTGGTGCAGGATATCTGAGAAACTGCAGAAGGAAAAATTCTTCTTACTGGTTACCTGGAAGGTGGTAACAACAGATGCCATCCTTTCAGGTTGGGGAGCAGTCCTGGAAGAAGCGTCTGTCCAAGGGAAATGGTCCAGAACCGAAAGGACCTTGCCCATCAACATTATAGAAATTCGGGCAGCGCGTCTAGCTCTAAGGGCCTGGACACTCAGGTTGCAGAATTCTCCTGTCAGGATTCAACCTGACAATGCCACAGCAGTGGTTTATATCAATCACCCAGGGGGCACCAGAAGTCAGGCAGCCCAGGGAGAGGTAAACCATTTCCTACCCTGGGCAGAAAAACATGTGCCGTGCATTTCGGCAATCTTAATTCCAGGGATAGAGAACTGGCAGGCAGACTACTTAAGCAGTTGTTCCCGGGGAAGCAGTTGGTCCCTTCACCCAACATCTTCCTGGCTATATGCCAAATATGAGGGATCCCGGAGTTAGATCTGTTTGCGTCCAGGTTCAACAACAAAGTCGACAACTTTGTGTCAAAAAGACGGGATCCACTCGCATGCGGAACAGATGTGTTGGTGACCCTGTGGGATCGGTTGTCACTGATTTATGCATTCTCTTCTATTCTGCTGCTACCATGACTTCTTAGCAGGATCAAGTGGGAAAGGAAGTCAGTAGTTCTTAAGGCCCCAGCGTGGCCCAGAAGATCTTGGTATGCAGAAATAGTAAAGACCCCATGGCCCTTACCACCATGTCCAGACCTGCTATCGCAGGGGCCAGTGTTCCATCCTACTTTACAAATGCTAAATTTAATGGTTTGGCTATTGAAACCCACATTCTAAGGAATAGTGGGCTTTCAGGCTCAGTGATACCTATCTTGATTAATGCAAGGAAGCCAGCTTCCAGAGTCATTTATTATAGAGTCTGGAAGGCATATGTTTCTTAGTGTGAATGCAAGGGTTGGCATCCTAGGAAATATGTCATAGGTAGAATTCTTGCCTTTCTTCAAACGGAGCTAGAGATGAAACTGGCCTTGAGAACTATCAAAGGCCAGGTCTTGGCCTAATCATTATTGTTTCAGCGTTCGCACTTCGCATTCTTTGAGCCAAAGCTTTATACAGAGGGTAACGTGGCTTAATCCACCGGTTAGGGCACCCCTGAACTTGGGACTTGAATTTAGTTCTGTCAGCATTACAGAAACAGCCTTTTGAGCTGGGCTATTAGTGCTTCATGGGCAGTGCATCACCAAGCCTCCGTGGCTCAAATCTGTAAGGCCGCAACCTGGTCTTCAGTCCATACATTCACCAGATTCTATCAGGAGGATGTAAGAAGGCATGAGGATATTGACTTTGGGTGCATTGTGCTGCAGGCAGCAGTATAGGTCCTCAGGTCTGATTGCACCCTACTTTTGTTTGTGTTCCCCTCCCCTCAGGTGGCATTGCTCTGGGACATCCCATACAGTTATTACTCCGGCTGATGTACGATAAAGAAAATAGGATTTTTATAACAGCTTAACTGTAAAATCCTTTTTTTGGAGTACATGACGAGAAACAGAGGTCCCTCCCTTCTTTCAGGTTACATGTGTATTGCTTTGCTACAAAACGGAGGTACTCCCGGTAAGGGGAGCAGTTATATGGGGAATTGAACTTCCTGTTTAGGGTGTGCCAGTGTTCATCACCTGAAGGTGCCATATAACACATACAATTATTACTGTGGCTCTGTGTCAAGAAAAGTATTTTACAGGTAAGCTGTTTATATGGTCTCACAAGTGGGCTACCAGTGGACCCTAAGGCTGGGTTCACACATGTGCAGTGCTAATTGAAGCTCAGTTTTCACAGCTAATTGACAAATTAGTTGTTCAGCATTTCATGTCAGTTTTTGATCAGGATCAGGTCAGGATTGCATCAGGATCAGGTCAGGATTTTATCCTGTTCACAAAGGAATGGATCTGCAAATCAGATGCGTTCCCATAGAAGATAATGTGCTTGTAATTCACACCACAATGAAAACTAACATGTTTTTTGGGCAATATGGAGTGTGAATGCAATGCACGTATGTGAACCAACCTCAAATGAACGTATTTTAAAATGTCATGTGAATTGCACCGCATCCAATTCGCATAGGTGTGAACCCAGCCTAAAGCCTCTTACACACGATGGCATTTTCCGACGGGAATTGTGTGATGACAGGTTGTTGGCGGAAAATCCGACCGTTTGTACACTCCATCGGACAATTGTTGTCAGATTTTCCGTGGACAAATGTTGGCTGGCAGACTTTAAAATTTTCTCTGAGCTCAGAGCACAACCTTTTTGGAAGCCTATTAGAGCCTCTGGCTCTAATAATATGCTTAAAAAAAAAAACACCCACACCCCATTGGATTACATAGTCCAGTGCCTTGATATGTAGCTCGGGGCTGGATGCAATGATAGGGGAGGTGGCGCCCGTGCGCCCTCTATGGATGGTTTATCCACTGGTTTATAGTGTGTTTTTTAAAATATTTTAAAGTTGCACATCTGTTTGTCAAAAAGTAATTTTTTTTTTTTTGACGTTACACATCACAACGCCTAAATCTGTGTCTGTAGTGCATGTTCAAAGCATAGCTCTACACAAAATGGGCAGCTCTGCTTGTTTGCCTCCCCCCCCCTCCACTGCCACATTTGTCACCTTTCGGGGTGGGGGGGCAGGTACCTGCTTTTGAAGTTTGGCCTCCCTCCTCCTTCCCCTGCCGCCGGGCCATTCTGCGCATGCACAGTATGAAACCGGATGTGAAGCCTCAAGGCTTCACTGTCAGTTTCCCTTAGCCGAGATGGTGTCAGCACTCGAGAGCCATTTAAAAAATCGCTTCGGGTGAAGACAACGCTGGATTTGTGGACAAGTAAGTGTCCTAATATTAAAAGTCAGCTGACTTGTCATTTTTTCTGAAGGAGCCTGGAGCTCCGCTTTAATACCATAATGAACAACATTAGATTTTTACTCCAGGAGCATATAATACGTTTGGCAATTCTGGAGAAATGCTTAAATAATGAATTGCAATTTAACTAAACCCGTTAAAATATACTGGAGTTTTTATTCGACTAACGTATGACTAAAACTAAAACAATTCAGATGACTACAATATGACTAAAACTAAAATGGCATTGACTATGACTAAAACTAAATCTAAATTTGACGTCAACTTTAACAATGACTTTGATGCAACTTTAGAGTGTGACTTTGATGCGGCTTTGAGTGTGACTTTGGGGTGCAACTTTGATGCCTACTTTACACTCTCTGCCACTTAATTCGCATCAAAGCCACACTCCAAAATCCCACTCAATATTTTCATAGTGGCCACAAAAGAACAAAACGCATCAAAAACACATGAAAAACGCAACACTTACGTTTTTGGTGCGGTTCCATTGACATCGATTGCACCAAAAACGTAATCTGCTGAGGGGAAAAAACTCCCTGACCCTTTACAAAAAATGCAGCTGCTGAAAACACATATACAGTATCTCACAGAAGTAAGTACAACCCTCACATTTTTGTAAATATTATATCTTTTCATGTGACAACACTGAAGAAATGACACTTTGCTACCATGTAAAGTAGTGAGTGTACAGCTTGTATAACAGTGTAAATTTGCTGTCCCCTCAAAATAACTCAACACACAGCCATTAATGTCTAACAAAAGTGAGTACACCCCTAAGTGAAAATGTCCTAATTGGGCCCAATTAGCCATTTTCACTCTCCAGTGTAATGTGACTCCTTAGTTTTACAAGGTCTTAGGTGTGAATGGGGAGCAGATTTGTTAAATTTGGTGTTATTACTCTCTCTCCCTCTCATACTGGTCACTGGAAGTTCAACATGGCACCTCTTGGCAAAGAACTCTCTCAGGATCTGAAAAGAATTGTTGATCAGATGGCCTAGGCTATAAGAAGATTGCCAAGACCCTGAAACTGAGCTGCAGCATGGGGGCCAAGACCAGACAGCGGTTTAGCAGGACAGGTTCCACCCAGAACAGGTCTTGCCATGGTCGACAAAAGAAGTTGAGTGCACGGGCTCAGCGTCATATGCAGATTTTGTCTTTGGGAAATGTATGAGTGCTGCCAGCATTGCTGCAGGGGTTGAAGGGGTGGGGTCAGCCTGTCAGTGCTCAGACCATACGCCGCACACTGCATCAAATTGGTCTGCATGGCTGTCGTCCCAGAAGGAAGTTTCCACTAAAGATAATGCACAAGTGTATATACCACCCGGAACAACAAACAAACAAACAGTTTGCTGAAGACAAGCAGACCAAGGACATAGATTACTGGAACCATGTGCTGTGGTCTGATGTGATGTATTTGGTTCAGATGGTGCCAAGCGTATGTGGCGGCAACTAGGTGAGGAGTACAAAGACAAGTGTGTCTTGCCTACAGTAAAGCATGGTGGGGGGAGTGTCACGGTCTGGGGCTGCATGAGTGTTGCTGGCACTGGGGAGCTACAGTTCATTGAGGGATCAATGAATGCCAATATGTACTGTGACATACTGAAGCAGAGCATGATCCTCAAAAGGAAGGATGCAGATGGGGCATCCTCAAATGGAAGGTGGAACAGTGCAAGGTCTCTAACATCCACCAGCTCTGTGATGTCGTCATGGAGGAGTGAAAGAGGACTCCAGTGGCAACCTGTGAAGCTCTGGTGAACTCCATGTCCATGAGGGTTAAGGCAGTGCTGGAAAATAATGGTGGCCACAAAAAATATTGACACTTTGGGTCCAATTTAGACATTTTCACTTAGGGGTGTACTCACTTTTGTTGCCAGTGGTTTAGACATTAATGGCTGTGTGTTGAGTTATTTTGAGTTGACAGAAAATGTACACTGTTATACAAGCTGTACACTCACTACTTTACATTGTAGCAAAGTGACATTTCTTCAGTGTAGTCACATGAAAAGAGAAAAATAAAATATTTACAAAAATGTGAGGGGTGTACTCACTTTTGTGAGATACTGTACGTGAATGTGTCCCATAGCAGACACAGTAAAATGGACTGTAGTGCGTTTCTACAAAATGCACTAAAAACACATAGGTGTGAACCAAGGGTTAATCACAAGCTAATAGCTGCAGTGGCATGGTAGAAACACAGTGTGGCAGAAACTCCTATTGCAGGCCATACATGTAATGATTTTAGAGACCCTAAAATGCCAGGACGGTACAAACAACACCAAAATTACCTCTTTTTGTAAAGTAGACATCCCAAGGTATTTACTGAAAGGCATGTTGAGTCCATGGAAGAAATTTTGACGTTTTTGGAAAATGTTTTGGGAAGGTTTTTTACAAAAAGTTGTAATTTTAATTAGATATTTCTCACACATGTCATGGTATACATGGAATTACATCCAAAAATACATTCTGCTACTTTTTCCAAATATGGGGATACCATATCTGTAATACTTTTTGGCAGCCCTGGCACGTACAGGGGCCAAAAATCCAATGATTACCTTCAGGCTTTCACTGGGCATTCAGTACCTTGATCGTTTGATTTCCTTACTACCTATCACAGTTTCTGAGGCCCTAAAATGCCAAGATAGTATAAACACCCCCCAAATGACCCTTTTTTGGAAAGCATACACTCCACGGTATTTGCTAAGAGGTATGGTGAGTATTTTTCAGACCTCATTTGTTGCCACAAATTTTTGGAAAATGAAGAAAGAACGAAAATGTATTTTATTTTATTTTTCATTTTTTAAAACCTTGAGACAAGAAATAATATGTGCAAAATACTCATCATGCCTCTTATCAAATATCTTGGAGGGTCTGCTTTCAAAAAAGGGGTCATTTTGGGGGAGTTTGTACTATCCTGGTATTTTATGGCCTCCAAAAATGTGATAGCTAGTCAAGAAATCCAATGTTTAATTATTGCCCCTTGAAGGCCTGAATGTGCTCATTGGATTTTGGCACCCTGTATGTGGATTGGCTCCCAAAATCTCACATGTGGTATTTCGATACTCAAGAAGAGTAGTAGAATATGTTTTGGGGTGTAATGCCATGTATTAAATACCACAAGGGAAGAAAAAATTCAAAATCGCGCTACCAAATTCCTCCCACCTCAGCGCTAAAGGTTCAAGTATCGCTAAAAGCAATAAATATATAGTTTGCACTTAAACACCAGCCACTTACAAAATAACTTATTACATAAAGATATAAAGGATTAAAACAATTTTGCAATCACTTAAAAGCAAATAAAATTCAATAATCAAAGCAGCGCTCCAGTCAACATATACTATTGACATAAATGTACATGATTAATATATACATATAAATAAACAGACTCAAAATAGTGCTGCTAATCACAGTCTTAAATACAGTGAAAGATGTGCAGGAAATAAGCCAAGTCCCTGAGAGAACTGAAATAGGTGAGTTTTGTAGATAGATTATTCGGCAAGTGCACTCCACACCCCTATCCTCCACACCGTGCTCCACATGACCCCCTAAGGGTTTAAACTCACCAAATGGAAGAATTCAACGAGCCTTACTCCACCAGTCAAATCACAGCCTCCACCTTTGGTTCAAACTCCAGACATCCGAAATAGCAGCAATACATGAAAAAGAAGCAAGCAGACTCCACATCGAGCAGATCCGTTTGATTTGTTTTATTTGAGTAACACCAACATGGCGGCAGCGAGCCCTAGGCTTATATCTGACGGCCAAAACACAAATCTATAATAGTATATGTTGACTGGAGCGCTGCTTTGATTATTGAATTTTAATCACTTTTAAGTGATCGCAAAATTGTTTTAATCATTTATATCTTTATGTAATGCCATGTATACCCATGTTATGTGTGAGAAATATCTCAGTAAACTGGCAACTTTGTGTAAACAGATTTTTTTTTTTCATTTTACAAAAACCTGTGGCAAAAAATAAGATCTTTCAAAGACTCAACATGCCTCTCTGCAAATACCTTTGGGTGTCTACTTTCCAAAAAGGGGTACTTTGGGGGGTGTTTATACTGTGCTGCCATTATAGGTCCTCTGAAATATGATAGGTAGTCAGGAAATCCAATGTATAATTATCCCCACTTGAAAGCCTGCAGGTGCTTATTGGATTTTGGGGGCCTGTACATGGCTAGGCTGCCAAAAAATCTCTCTCATAAGGTATCCCCATACTCTGGACAGGTAGCAGAGTGTGTTTTGGGGTATAATTCCGCATATACCCATGGCATGTGAGAAATATCTCATTAACCACTTGCCGACCTCGCTATAGCAGAATGATGTCTATAGCGCGGTTGTCTATTATTATTATTATTATTCAGGATTTATATAGCGCCAACAGTTTGCGCAGCGCTTTACAATGAGGGCAGACAGTACACTTACAATACAATGCAATACAGGAGGGATCAGAGGGCCCTGCTCATTAGAGCTTACAATCTAGAAGGGAGGGTCAAGTTGAAACAAAAGGTAATAACTGTGGGGGGGGGGGGGGGGGGGGGTGAGCTGATGGAGAACATGAAAATACAGTTAGGTGTGGGTGGGGTAGGCTTCTCTGAAGAGAAGTGTTTTCAGGGATCGTCTAAAAGCTAATAAAATAGGAGATAGTATTAATAAAGTAGGAGATAGTATTGTATTTTTGTCTAGCTCTGGGATGTTGTCATATGACAATGTCCTGTGATTGTGGGGCGTGGGTGGCTCTCTCAGTGATCCCAGTGTCTGGAGGACCCTGCTGATTACATATTGAGGTAAAGAGACAATCAGCGGCTCTTTACCGTGTTATCAGCTGTGTTCAAACACAGTTGGCCACGGATGTCAACAGAAGCCGGTTATTGGCACTCTTTCCTTATGCTGACAACATGAGGAGAGGAGAGCCGATAACCGACTTCTCCAAAAGGGATATCTACACTAATAACCACGGCACTGATAATTATCCATGTCCTAATTATCAGTGCAGTCTCAACAGTGCCCACCAGTGCCTCCTTATCAGTGTCAACTACCAGTGCCCATAATTGCTACCCACCAGTGTCCATTAATGTCATCTATCAGTGCCCATCAGTGACGCCTATCAATGCCTATCAGTGCTGACTATCAGTGCCCATCAGTGCTGGCTATCAGTGACTATCAGTGCCCACCAGTTCCCATCAATGCAGCCTATCAGTGCCTATCAGTGCAGCCTAACCGCACATCAGTAAGGGAGAAAAATTACCTGTTTGCAGAATTTTATAACAGACTATGAAAACATTTTATTTATTTTTTCAAAATTTTAAGTCTTTGTTTATTTAGGAAAAAAAACCAGTGGTGATTAACTACCACCAAAAGAAGTCTATTTTTGTGATAGAGATATCACAGAAATGACAAAAATGTAGTGTGGGTACAGGTACGCAATTATCATTCAACATATGACAGCACTAAAAGCTGAAAATTGGCCTGGTAAAAGAATGAGGTAAAAGTGCCCAGTAGGCATGTGGTTAAAGTGACAACTTTTTTTGTGTAAAAAAAAAGAAAAAAATAAAGAATTTTTTTCAATTTCCAAAAACTTGTGGCAAAAAAATAAAAGCTTCCATGGACTAAATATGCCTCTCAGCATATACCTTGGGGTGTCTACTTTCCGAAAAGGGGTAATTTGGTGCTTGTTTATACTGTTCTGGCATTTTAGTACCTCAAGAAATTCAGACAGAAAGTCAGCGCTGCTTAAAATCTGTGTAAATTTCAGTATACAGTATATACCACAGTTCATAGACACTATACCTTTCACACAAACCAATTATTATACACTAATGCCGCATACACACGATCAGACTATCCGGCGGACAATCTGTCGGACTTTCCGAACAAGCGGACTTGCCCACACACGACCGGACTTTTCCGGCGGACTAGGTTGTCGGGAAGAAGCCCTTGTCCTCATCAACATGGGGACAAGGTGCTTTGGGGTGGGGGGCCTGAAGGGCGCCCCCCTTCCCCAAAGCACCCGACGCCCCATGTTGAGGGCATGTGGCCTGGTACGGCTCGGGGGGCACTCGCTCGTCCCCACCCCTTTTCCTGACCGGCCCGGCTGCATGCTCGGATAAGGGTCTGGTATGGACTTTGGGGGACCCCACGCCGTTTTTTCAGCGTAGGGGCTCCCCTTTAAATCCATACCAGGCGATGGGGCTAGCAAGGTGTCAATCTTGCCAATGGAGGCAGTGAAATTGACTTCCTTCACTAGTCCCGTCTACCTGGAGTCACGTTCAAAATGAACGGACTTTAGTCTGTGTGGGCAAGTCCATTCATTTGAAAACTCAGGCGGACTAGCACACAGACGAGTGGATTGTCTGCAGGACTGCTGAGTCCGGCGGACTATTTTGAGTCAAGACTTCTTTCGAAGTCCGCCAGACTTTTGGGAAGAAAAAGTCAGGCGGAGCACACACGGTCTAATTGTCCAGCGGACTCTGGTCTAAGTCCACCGGATAGTCCGATCGTGTGTACGCAGAATTACTCTTTTTTTTTTTTTTTTTACCAAAGACATGTAGAAGAATACACTTTGGCTTAAATTTATGTAGAAATTAGATTTTTTTAGTTATATAATAAAAAACGCAGTGGTGATCAAATACCACCAACAGAAAGCTCAATTTGTGTGGAAAAAAAAATAAGATAAAAAGATAAAGTTCATTTGGGTACAGTTTTGCATGGCCGAGCAATTGCCAGTTAAAGTAGCACAATTCTGAACAGCAAGAAAATGACTGGTCATGAAATTTCCTGAGGTCAAGTGGTTAAACATTCGTTTTTTTCAACACCAGGGTTTTATTTCTCTTACTAATTACTAATTTTAGAGAGAGCGGTTTGATGGGGCTCAGTTTTTTTCGACTGCCTTCACACTGCTCTGTACTCTCCAGTGTGTTTTCTGGTTCCCCGTGACGTATGGGTGACCCCGCCCCCTCTGATGTAACGGAAACCTGCCTGTGTTACATCAGAGGGTTGCTTGGTCACCCATACGTCACGGGGAACCCCGGGTTTCCCCTTGCATCAGAGGGGGCGGGGCCAGGTGACAGGTGGCCCCGCCCTCTGCATATAACAAACGTCAGGCCGCCGGAATCCCTGCAGTAACTATTTTTTACACTTTCTTTGTGAAATGGTAGGGGTACTTTTGGATCTGGGGGTCCCCTTGTTAAAGGGGGCTTCCAGATTCTGATAAGCCCCCCACCCGCAGACCCTCACAACTAGGGATGAGCTTCGAGTTCGAGTCGAACTCATGTTCTACTCGAACATTGCCTGTTCGTCTGTTCAGCGAACAGTGAACAATTTGGGCTGTTTGCAGCAAATTCGAAAAGCCGGAACACCCTATACAAGTCTATGGGAGAAATCTAAAGTGCTAATTTTAAAGGGTAATATGCAGGTTACTGTCCTAAAAAGTGTTTGGGGACCCGGGTCCTGCCCCAGGGGACATGGATCAATGCAAAAAAAAGTTTTAAAAACGGCCGTTTTTTCAGGAGCAGTGATTTTAATAATGATTAAAGTGAAACAATAAAAGTGTAATATTCCTTTAAATTTCGTAGCTGGGGGATATCTATAGTATGCCTGTGAAGGGGCGCATGTTTCTGGTGCTTAGAACTGTCCCTGCACAAAGTGTCATTTGTGCAGGAAAAAAAGTCTTTTAAAATCACTTGCGGCTATTGTCGGGTCCCGTAATACAGAGAACACTCAATGAGTGTTCTCTGCATTAGCCGACAATTCATTCATTCATTGATAAAAAAAAAAAAAAAGCGTGGGGGTTCCCCTAAATTCAATTACCAGGCCCTTCAGTTCTGACATGGATATTAAGGGGAACCCTGTGTCAAATTTAAAAAAAAAATTGACGTGGGGGTCCCCCTAAATATCCATAACTAGACCCTTCAGGTCTGATATGGATATTAAGGGGAACCCCGCATCAAATTAAAAAAAAAATTGATGTGGGGGTCCCCCTAAAAATCCATATCAGACCCTTTATCCGAGCACGCAACCTGGCAGGCCGCAGGAAAAGAGGGGGGGACGAGAGAGCGGCCCCCCCGCCCTCCTGAACCGTACCAGGCCCCATACCCTCAACATTGGGAGGATGCTTTGAGGGTCTGTGACCCCTCAAAGCACCTTGTCCCCATGTTGATGAGGACAAGGGCCTCATCCTCACAACCCTGGCCGTTGGTTGTGAGGGTCTGCGGGTGGGGGGCTTATCAGAATCTGGAAGCCCCCTTTAACAAGGGGACCCCCAGATCCCGGCCCCCCCCCTGTTTGAAATGGTAAGGGGGTACAAAAGTACCCCTACCATTTCACAAAGAAAGTGTCAAAATGGTTAAATAAGACAAACACACTTTTGAAAAATTCCTTTATTAAAAATAAAAAAAATAAAAAAAAGATTCCAGCGGTGCTAATCCACTCTTGCTATCCAGCGACGGGTCTCCGGGGTCCAGCGATGGATGATCATATCCAGCGACGGGGGATCTCTCAGTCCAGCGCTGTCCATACATCCGTCTTCTGTCTCCACTCCGGAGACACTGCAGAGATCCCAGCGCTGACGTTTCTTATATTAGGAGGGCGGGGCCACCCGTCACCTGACCCCACCCCTCTGACGCTGGAGAGGGAAGCCAGGGGTTCCCCAGTGACGTGTGGGTGACCCCGCCCCCTCTGATGTAACGTACCCCCTTACCATTTCAAACAGGGGGGGCCGGGATCTGGGGGTCCCCTTGTTAAAGGGGGCTTCCAGATTCTGATAAGCCCCCACCCGCAGACCCTCACAACCAACGGCCAGGGTTGTGAGGATGAGGCCCTTGTCCTCATCAACATGGGGACAATGTGCTTTGAGGGGTCACAGACCCCCAAAGCATCCTCCCAATGTTGAGGGTATGTGGCCTGGTACGGTTCAGGAGGGAGGGGGGGCCGCTCTCTCGTCCCCCCCTCTTTTCCTGCGGCCTGCCAGGTTGCGTGCTCGGATAAAGGGTCTGATATGGATTTTTAGGGGGACCCCCACGTCAATTTTTTTTAAATTTGATGCGGGGTTCCCCTTAATATCCATATCAGACCTGAAGGGTCTGGTTATGGATATTTAGGGGGACCCCCACGTCAATTTTTTTTTTTGACACGGGGTTCCCCTTAATATCCATGTCAGACCTGAAGGGCCTGGTAATTGAATTTAGGGGAACCCCCACGCTTTTTTTATTTTTTTTTTATTTTTTTTATCAATGAATGAATGAATTGTCGGCTAATGCAGAGAACACTCATTGAGTGTTCTCTGTATTACGGGACCCGACAATAGCCGCAAGTGATTTTAAAAGACTGTTTTTCGTGCACAAATGACACTTTGTGCAGGGACAGTTCTAAGCACCAGAAACATGCGCCCCTTCACAGGCATACTATAGATACCCCCCAGCTACGAAATTTAAAGGAATATTACACTTTTATTGTTTCACTTTAATCATTATTAAAATCACTGCTCCTGAAAAAACGGCCGTTTTTAAAACTTTTTTTTTGCATTGATCCATGTCCCCTGGGGCAGGACCCAGGTCCCCAAACACTTTTTAGGACAGTAACCTGCATATTACCCTTCAACATGAGCACTTTAGATTGTGAACGTTCGAGTCCCATAGACTTTAATAGGGTTCTAAAGTTCACACGAAGTTTAGGTCTGTTCGCAGGTTCTGGTGCCAACCGAACAGGGGGGTGTTCGTCTCATCCCTACTCACAACCACCGGCCAGGGTTGTGAGGATGAGGCCCTTCTCCTCATCAACATGGGGACAAGGTGCTTTGAGGGGTCACAGACCCCCAAAGCATCCTCCCAATGTTGAGGGCATGTGGCCTGGTACGGTTCAGGAGGGAGGGGGGCCGCTCTCTTGTCCCCCCCTCTTTTCCTGCGGCCTCCCAGGTTGCGTGCTCGATAAAGGGTCTGGTATGGATTTTCAGGGGGAACCCCACGTCAAATTTTTTTTAAAATTTGATGCAGGGTTCCCCTTAATATCCAAACCAGACCTGAAGGGCCTGGTAATTGAATTTGGGGGACCCCCACGCTTTTTTATTTTATTTTATTTTTTATTTTTTTTATCAATGACTTTCAAGAGAGTGTTCTCTGTATTACGGAGCCGACAATTCATAATAGCTGCGAGTGATTTTAAAGGACTTTTTTTCCTGCATAAATGACACTTTGTGCAGGGACAGTTCTAAGCACCAGAAACATGTGCCCCTTCACAGGCACACTATAGACACACCCCCCCCTACGAAATTTAAAGGAATATTACACTTTTATTGTTTCACTTTAATTATTATTAAAATCACTGCTCCCGAAAAAACTGCCATTTTTAAAACTTTTTTTTGCATTGATACATGCCCCCTGGGGCAGGACCCGGGTCCCTAAACACTTTTTAGGACAGTAACTTGCAGAATCTTTTCTCTCTGCCAAATCTTTTTTCTCTGTCGAATATTTTCTCTATATAATCTTGGACTAATAGAGATAAGGTTAGGCACATTCGACCACAGGTTCTATAGACACAGATTGTTATTGTCAGAGTCACGTCGAATCTCTATATCGAATTGTTGTAACAATGAAAACGAAAATAAAGCATTTATTTATGTCGGATCTTTCGTTTTTCGAACTCTGTGCTTTCGTTATCGTTTGTCAAAATGAAAACGAAAATAGCTGAAATTCGGACAAAAATGCGTTCGGACGAAAACGAATGCACATGTCTACCTGCCACCAGATGAGTAATGTCACTTGCCATGCTGCAGCCTACCACTACTGCTGCCTGCCCCTAGATGTGGATTGTCACTACTGCAGCCTCCCACTACTGCGGCCTGCCACTGGATTTGGATTGTAACTTTTCTGCTCCCAGATGTGGATTGTCACTGCTGCAGCCTCCCCCTACTGCAACCTGCCACCAGATGTGGATTGTCACTGTCATTTGCCACCAAAAAATAGCAGCTTGTCACTGTTATTCATTCTATTGTAAAATCAAGCTCCCCCTCTCCCTAGCAGTGCAGAGTACACTGTACTTATAGTTTCTCAGCGTGGGTCGTGGTAAAGCTAGCTGAGCACATGGGTTGGAAGGTACTGTCCCACATATAGCGAGGGCGGGTAATGAAAGATGATGTCATTCTCTCTCTCATTGGCCGCGGCTCCACCTCTGTGTAGAATAGCCTTCACGGCCCTGTATGTAAGGGCAGAACAGCAGTGTAGGCAATGAGAGATGATGTCATCTCTCTGCTCAAGCCTCTGCACTGCTGACAGTCTCTGGCACGGCCCGGCAGTAGAGGTGCTACGGCCTGGTGTTGGGCTGTGGCCCAGGGGTTGACAACCTCTGATCTAACCCTTCCCCACTCTATCCAAATCTAAAGAGAAAACAATTGGCTTTACATACACTTAAAATATAGAAATAGTGGTATGTAAGGTAGCTTAACCTCCCTGGCGGTATGATTATTTTGGATTTTAGGTGCTGAAAGTGGTACAATTATTTTGCATGAAAATTTGGTGTTTTATATTGTAGTCCTGCAATTCTTAGGAATAACTCACTTAAATCTGTCCAAACCAGAGTCTAGCAGACATCCCGGGTATGATAAAGTTTGAAAAATGAAATTATAAATTATAATATAATAAATAACTATAAATAATTAGACCAAATAATAATATAACAATAATAAAAATTATTCAATAATGTAATCAAATCAAAAACACTGAAATTTGCTCAGTTGCAGAATTGTCACTGTCATTACTTTTCAATATTTGATGACGAATCTCCCCACAAATCGCTATCGCTCAATTCTGCGAGTGATTCTAATTTATTATCACTGTTTTCTATCTGGTCTAAAATCATTTTTGATGTAAAGGGACAGTTTTGGTTGCTATGGACAATCTCCAATTTCCAGGCATAAAGAACAGTTTTTATAATGTAAAACTGCATGCAGGGTACTGGGCAGACCACTAGGGACAAAGGGGATGTGAAATGATTACATACAGCAATGTAATCTGTAAGATTACATTATACTGTATGTATACTATGTGTTTCACTATTTGAATTTGGCACCGTTCTCCGTCCCTGTGCGTCGCAACGCTTGCAGGGAACGGAGATCGGCTTCATGATGAATTGAGCGGAGGACGAGCCGCTCGTACAGCGCGGGGACATCGCTGGATCCAGGGGAGAAGGTAGGTAAACCTCCTCCTGCATTCAGCGATGCGGTCCCGAGTCTGTCTCGGGGTTTACCGCTTTTGGAATAAAACTTTCCCCCCCGAGCCAGACTCGGGAACACCGACAGGGGGGTTAATAATGATTATTTTTGTATATAAATTAGTTATATATATATATATATATTTTTTTTTTTTTTACCAGAAGCCTCCACAACAAAAATCACCCCAGGTAAGTACAATATGCACACACCATTTCACATACTTTTATATTCCAATAAACAAAACTAAAAGCTAAGTAAAGTTATGCGCACTTTAAAAGAGATTACCTGACATTTTAAATTAGGCTTATTTAATTGTTTTGCCCCGTACACACGATTGGATTTTCCGACAACAAATGTTGGATGTGAGCTTGTTGACTGAAAGTCCGACCGTGTGTATGCTCCATCGAGCATTTGTTGTCGGACTTTCTGACAACAAATGTTGGCTAGCAGGTTCTCAAATTTTCCGCCAAAACTTTTTTGTTGGCAGAAATTTCCGATCGGGTGTGTGCACAAGTCCAACGCACAAAAGTTCACGCATGCTCAGAATCAAGCAGAAGTAGCCGCACTGGCTATTGAACTCCCTTTTTCTCAGCTCGACGTATGTTTTGTACGTCACCACGTTCCCACGTTCAAAATTGCTGGCCAACATTTGTGCGATCGTGTGTATATAAGACAAGTTGGAGCCAACATCCTTTGAATAAAAATCCACGGTTTTGTTGTTGGAAAGTCCGATCGTGTGTACTGGGACATTTGACTTTCAATGGTATATTGTGAGTGGAGCTGTGTTTAGTTACTAGGTATCCAATGATGTATGAGATACCTTATATAAACCATTGGGTTAAACCAACCTCACAGCTGCAATCAGGGCCGAAACTAGGGGGGGATGCCACATTGAGAGGAGCGCCGTGGCTGACAGGAGTAAAGAGAGTGACACCACTGCTCCTGTCAGCCCAGCACTAGGAGGGAGTAGGAGAGAGAGGTGTGAGAAGGCACCGGCTGTGTTCTTTCTTTCAAAGTATTTATTTGAGTTTCAAAAATATACAATCAAATAAGAAGTACAAACAATATCTCAAGATAGACATCAAAGACCGGTCGGCCTTCAGTGAGACAAATATTTTTGAAAGTGAAACAAGCCCTGGACCTCTGGGGGCCTTAGATCAACATAAATGAGAAAAAGAACAAAACATAAAAAGAACATGCTGTATGGCTACAGGAGTCCCTGGCGACAAAATGGTGAGGAGGACCAGAGGCCCCAGGGGGCCAACCCAGCACCCCTTACGGGAACTTGCTGTGCTAGGCAAGCTCAACCTAGGTCCCCCACGTCCTCCCGCTCCCAATATGAAACCAGAAAGGTCCCAGGGACCTGTGAGTTTATGAAACAGGAGTGAGACCTACAGAGGAAAGGCCATTAGATTTTCGAAACCAGTCAGTGAGAAATTACCGTTATCCTCTGAATCAATCATGAGGCTAAGATGCTAAGAAACTGATAGAAGTCAAAGAAAGGTGGAAAGTGGGATGATGAGACACAATAGAGAGTAGAAAGAACAGCTAAGGGAAACCAGAAGGATCTAAGAAACACCAGATGGGCTAATAACACTGAAGATTCGCACTGTATACCTAACAGTAAGGGGTGTCCATCTATTTGAGGGGATAAAGCGAAGGGAAGGGAGAGAAAAAAGGGGGGAGCCAGTCGACAGAACCGACGCCGGGACCCGAGCGCCCACCAAGCCAAAGTATGCTATATGCCAGTGATGAGGGAAATGCCCACATGCTGGGCCCAAGGTTCCCAAACTTTTTCAAATTTGTCTTTGTAGTCTAATAAAATGCTAGTCATTTTCTCCTGGGTCATAATCCAAGATATCTTATGTTTGACTGCTCGTAGGGAGACTCTGGGCTGTTTCCAAGATTTGGCTATGGTGATCTTGGCTCCCTGCAACATAAAGTGTATCAAAATGTTAGTATACTTGCTATTTTGTGGGATGGGGCCATTCAGGAGGGCCACAGAAGGGGTTCTAGGGATCTGAATATTTGTCACCTGATGGATCAGGTTGAACATATTCCGCCAGAATGGTCTGAGTTTGATGCATTCCCACCAAGTGTGGACCATCGTTCCTGCCATGTAACATCCTCTAAAGCATAAGGGATTGGTCGAGGGAAACATCCGGGCCAATTTAATCGGGGTCAAATACCATCTAGTCATCACTTTAATGCTAGCCTCGATCAGAGAAACATTCCTAATTCCTTTATAGGCTCTGTAGTAGGAGGAAAACCAGGACTCCGGTTCCCATTGAATGAGAAGATCCTTTTCCCAGGCCAGCATGAAGGGTGTTTTACTGCCATTCTGGGCAAGAGCTTGGTATATAACTGAGATCCCCCCTCTCTGATCAGTGGCTTGACCACACCACACTTCATAATCGGTAAAGCGCGGAGGTCCCGGTTTCTCCTTCCAGATCCCATGAAGGTAATGTTGAATCTGAGAAAATCTAAATAGTTCCGTATTTGGGAGTTCTAGCTTCTTTTTGCAAAATTGCAGGGAGATAGGGCCTGAGGGTGTGAAGAAATGACCGATTCGGTACAGCCCCTTGTCCAACCACCACTTGAAGGACTTAATATCCGTCCCTGGTGGGAAGTCCCAATTATTAAAAATATGAGCGAGCGGGCGAGAGTCTGACACTAGGGATTTGTTTGTTTTAAGCTTATCCCATAGGGAGAGGGATTGTGAGAGGGTGGGCGAGAGAATGGGGGGGCCTCTCTTTGGCGGGGACCCAGAGCAGGAAATCTAAAATATATGATGAGGCGGCCTGCCGCTCTATTTGCAACCACTCCGGTTTTTCCAGCCTGGAATATACAGTAGACAATTGAGCAAGTCTGGCCGCTTGGAAATACCAAAGCAGCCGCGGGACTCCCATCCCTGGCTGTGTTCTCTCTCCCCCTCCTCCCTCCTGTCAGCGCTCCTGATTACACAGAAACAATCATTAGTGAAAAACAGGTGTTCTCTCTTCTTTCCCCCCAGCTGATTCTCTTGACTCCCCTTGTTTTCCTGCTGTACTGCTGGCCGGCATCCTAATGCACCAGGGATCAATGGGAGCCTAAAGGAAAAATAGCAGTGAGGGTGCACAGCACCAGGATGTCAGCTGATGCTCAGAAGGGGAGCAGAACTGTAGGAGAGTGGGGCCTGTTTAGAGTAGGCAGGACAACATGAGTGCCCTCCTTCCCCTATCAGCTCCTGGTGTGGGTTCACAGCACCAGTGACCTGTCCAAAGGAGCTCTGGAGAGGCAAAGGGATGTGAGAAGTTCAAACCTGATGCAGGAGAGGGAGATGTCTCAGCTGCCACATGCTATGCTTTGCTAGGGAGGACACATGCGCCCCTCCCCTGCTGCTTATGTCATCTCTGCAAGATGTCAGGCATCAGCTGCAGCTCAAAGATCTGCTCATTGTTAGTACAACTGCAGTGCCTAAGGGATACCTCCCAACTTTAGAATGAGGGACACTAGAGATAAGCACACAGTGCAGGATTCTGGGATGAGCTATGTACAGAGTGCAGGGTTCTGGGATAAGCTATGTACAGAGTGCAGTGTTCTCGGGTGAGCTATGTACAGAGTACAGGGTTCTGGGATAAGCTATGTACAGAATGCAGAGTTCTGGGATGAACTATGTACAGAGTGCAGGGTTCTGGGATCAGCTATGTACAGAGTGCAGGGTTCTGAGATGAGCTATATACAGGGTGCAGGGTACTGGGATGCGCTATATACAGGGCGCAGCAGAGGCATAATTAAAACCCTCAGGGCCCTGGTGCAAGAAACCATGAAGGGCCCCCCAACCTCCAGCCTAGACCATTTCCTCGAGCCCAGAGCCCTTCCCACTGATCCAACCACCCTTCATGGTCCCATAGCAGATCCCTTTCTCTTGGGCCCCACCATGGACGCAGAAGGCCAGTCCCCAGTCGCAAGTGCAACCCTTGCCGTAGTTCCGCCAGTGGTGTCAATGTGGACTGTGAATGGTGTCAGTCAGTAGGGCTGGGGACATGGTCAGTAGGGCAGTGGACATGGTCCGTATGGCAGTGAACATGGTCAGTAGGGTAGTGGATATTGTCAGTAGAGCAGTGGTCATGGTCAGTAGGGCAGTGGACATGACCAGTAGGGATGTGGACGTGACCAGTAGGGCAGTGGACGTGAACAGTAGGGAAGTAGACGTGGACAGTAGAGCGGTAGACATAATCAGTAGGGCAGTGGACGGGATCAGTCATTTTTAATTTTTGTTATTTTATGTTTTTACTATTTATTACCATTATATTTTATTTTACAATTTTTTTTTTAGAGTTTTTTTTACAGTTTTGATGGGAGTTTGTGGCAGTGGAGAGCATTATGATAGGAGGGGGGGCAGTGGAGGGCAGTATGATGAGAGGGGAGGTAGTTGAGTGCAGTATGGTGGGAGAGAGATCTGTATGATGGGAGGGGGGTTAGTGGAGGACAGTATAATGAGAGGGGTGGCAGTGGAGGGCAGTATAATGGGAGGGGGGCAGTGGAGGGCAGAATAATGGGAGGGGTGGCAGTTGAGGGCAGTATAATGGGAGGGGGCATTGGAAGGCAGAATAATGGGAGGGGTGGCAGTGGAGGGCAGTATAATGTGGGGTAGTGGAGGGCAGTATGGGGGGACTGTACAGCATGACTGGAGGGGGGCAGTGTATGGGAGGGAGCTGAGTGACCATGAGCATCCTCAGGGCAGTACAGGGAGCATTTCTCCTACCTTTCTTCCAGTGGCAGGAACAGCCTTCAAGGAAAACCCGGAGGGGGGGGCGGAGTCAGAGGCAAAGCTTAGGTGCAAAGAGAAGGAATCCTCCTCCGGGTCGCTCTGAATGCTGGGGCTCCACTCTCCTCCTCGTCGTGACGTCACTGGTTGCTGGACACCAGGCGGGCCATGTCTAGCAGCCAGTTGTTTTGGTAGTGAGTGAGGCAGCATCTGGGGGTGAGATAAAGCGGGTCTTGGCCAGAACTAGTACAGCGGGCAGTGAGGGACAGCAGCGATGTGGCATCATTTTTTAGGGGGCATCAGATCAGCCAAGGGGGCAATTTCGGGACACTGTAGTGTCCCGGGAATGAAGGTGCCAGGGATGCAGGATAGACCTCCCACAGTGGGACTTTCACAGGCAATCCGGGATGGTTGGGAGGTATACCTAAGGGGTAAATTGATGTAAAGGATGGAACTGATATAAAGAGGGGCTCTGATTTAAGGAAGGATTGTAATGTAAAGGGGCACAATGATGTAAGTGGAGACTCTGAGGTAAGGGGGGACTCTGATGCAAGTAAGGCACTATTGTAAAAGGTAACACTGATGTAGGGGGAATATATATAAGAGGGGACATCGATATAAAGGAAGGAACTGATGTAAAAGGGGGCACTGAAGTAAGTGGGAACCCTAACGTAAAGAAGTAAGGGGGGCTTAGAATTAAAATGTAATAACAATGTAAGGGGACACTGATGTAAGATGGGTCTTGGGAAGGATTGTAAAATAAAGGGAAAAACGGATATAAGGGGGGCACTAATGTTGGGGGGGGGGGACTCTGAAGTAATAGTGGCACTGATGTAAGGGGGGCATTGATGTAAAGGGGACACTGATGCAACATAATAATAATGTAAAAAAAATTGAGTCTGAGTCTTTGCCCCCCAGTGAAAGTGAAACACCACTGGCTGCAATAGTAGCTGTGAAATCATTTTAAATGTATTGTGTCTTCTTCATGTAAACTATATAGTGACCCCACTGTCTCACCATGTTTCCAATCCCTTTCTTCTGTTCCATTTCTTTATATTAAGGATTTAGAGCAAGCAGAGAAACTTTCCTGATCTCTATTTTTATATATTTGCTTTATCTGCCCAAGCAGGTTTGTTTGCCAAACTTGAGTATCTATTAATCAGCCAGATCTTAAAGCACATTTCCTCAAACAGAAGTGTACCGCTACCCCGTAGGAGTCACTGGTTAGGATGGATCTTCTGTTCTTTGTCTCAACCTCTTTAAGGACGCCAGCTCCTTTGACAAGGCAGGTTGAGTGTGCACTGCATGCAATATCACAGACAATCATTGAAAGTAATACTTAGTACCCAGTAGTAGTACTATATAAAAGAAAACCGGTACTGGACCAGTTAGTAAAAGCAAACGTAATATATTTTTACCTGATATGGTTGATATTGAAGTAAGCATAGAAATGGATTAACAATGACAAAAACACAATTCAGTATTCAGGGTAAATAATAATAAGGACTAGGCATAAGATGACACTGGGCATCCAGATCAGCATAAACAGTAGCAAGGTCACCTAAACTGCAGCAGTGGACAGTAATAAAGCTTGATTTATTTAACACAGGAACTATACTGCCAAAGTGTATTAAGGCTAGGCCTAAACCAATTGGATGTGCACTGTCCAAAGAAATGAAGGCAATGGGAGAAGGGGACAAAGGGGGCTTGCAGGATGGTTTTATAGGAGAGGCAGTCCTTATGTTGTTCTTCTGCCAGCTATTGTTGGGACCCTTTAAGAATGGCTGGTGCACTTAAGGTCGATTTTAGTGAACCAGCATGCAGAATAATGCCCTGTACACACGGTTGGACTTTCCGGCGGAAAATCTGCGATCGCATCGTGTTGTCAGAAAATCCGATCGCGCGTGGTCTCCATCAGACTTTTTCTGTCTGAATTTCTGACACACATAGTTTGAGATCTGGATCTAAAATTTTCCGACAACAAAATCCGATCGTTTAAATTCCAAGGTTACCTAAACTGCAGCAGTGGACAGTAATAAAGCTTGATTTATTTAACACAAGAACTATACTGCCAAAGTGTATTAAGGCTAAGCCTAAACCAATTGGATGTGCACTGTCCAAAGAAATGAAAGCAAGGGGAGAAGGGGACAAAGGGGGCTTGCAGGATGGTTTTACAGGAGAGGCAGTCCTTATGATGTTCTTCTGACAGCTATTGTTGGGACCCTTTAAGAATAGTTGGTGCACTTAAGGTCAATTTTAGTGAACCAGCATGCAGAATAATGCCCTGTACACAGACTTTCCGACGAAAAATGTGCGATCGAATCGTGTTGCCAGAAAATACGATCGCGTGTGGTCTCCATCAGACTTTTTCCGTTGGAATTTCCGACACACAAAGTTTGAGAGTTGTATCTAAAATTTTCCGACAACAAAATCCGATCGTTTAAATTCCAGTCTTGTGTAGACAATTCCGACGGACAAAGTGCCACGCATGCTCAGAAAAAATTACACGACGAAAGCTATTGGCTACTGGCCCGTTTATAGTCTCATCGTATGTGTTTTACGTCACTGCATTCAGAACGATCGGATTTTCCGACAACTTTGTGCGACCGTGTGTATGCTAGACAATTTGGGGCAAAATCGTCGGAAAAAAATCAGACGGATTTTGTCATCGGAAAGTCCGACCGTGTGTACAGGGCATAAGTGCAGTAAAGAGGCAGTACAGTATAGGTGTGGTTTAGGTGTAATAAAGGGACCGTATAGGTGCAGTGAAGATGCAAAAAAAAGTGCGGTATACTTAATGTCATGCCTGGAGTAACTCATTCCTATTTGTGGTGTTAACAAAGGGCAGAGAGCCCTCTCACCAGTCCCTGCGGTGCAGTTGTGAACACTTGCTGTAGAAGGGGGCCTCCTCAGTCTCTCCACAGAATTCCTCTGGTAATCAGCGATGGCGAGTAGAGGGCAAAAGGATGCTCTGTCCTCTTTGCAGCAACAGTGCAGATGTGATCGCTGTTGTTGCATTGTCTTAAAAAAATCTGGGCTTGTGGTGAAGAGCACTGTGCCCTGAGCACGCCCAGTTGTGTGACAATTGCAAATTAATATTTGCTATTGTCTTCTTGATTCTCCCCCTCGCCAATCAGGAAGCAGGTCCTGAGACCCAATTGGCCAGGGAGTCTTAGTACTTGCTATTCAGCCAGGAGAAGAAGCAATGTTGGTTCGTCCGGGAGGAAAAGCCCTGGCTCTTCCCTCTGCTGGAGGGAGGAGCAGCAGCCCTACCCCTTATCCTCGATCCTCGTCCGTCATTTCCTAAGGTAAGGTCGCCTTTCTGTCCATCTGCTGCGTGTGGGATGGGGTGGTGGGGGGTGTGTGTGTGTATCAGCTGTGTGAGTGAGGGGGGGAGGTTTGTTTACCGCCCCCCAAAATATTGATCACCAGCCACCACTGAATTGAAGCACCCACTGTAATATTCCTAAAACAAATGTATTTCATTTATAAAATATTTGCAAATCCAGTGCATTTCAGGGGCTTTATCTTCACCGTTTTTACCAGGGCTTGGAAGAATGATACATTGTAACAGTGTATGTGGATTCAAGAATATGTTTATAGTTGCATAGTGTAAAGCCCCATACACACTATCAGATTTTCTGATGATTTTTGTCTTCAGATTTACCAAAACCATGTAGTGCAAGGACCTGCCTGATTGCATACACACTGAAAATCCTAAGGTTTGACCTCATATTATATGGTTTTGGTAAATCCGAAGGAAAAAATTAGTAGAAAATCTGATAGTGTGTATGGGGCTTTAGTTACACATCCTTTAGACAACCCAATGTAATAATGGAATCCCTATGTTGTGTAGAAGTTGACAGCCTAATATTCAGACTGTATATCTACCCCTTTATTGCAATATTTGATGATAGCAATAACAAGGATACAAAGCAATAACACAAGCAAACTTCAGAGCAATCACACAAACAAAGTTAAGAGCTCCACCGCCTTTTATCCAACATAACACAAACATATTTTTTTTAAGATTTTGTTCAATAAGTAAATTACTCATGGTAGGTTTTCATGTACAGGATCAGTGTTAACACAGAGATCAAGCTTGATATTTATTGCTTCTGTGTGCCAGAGTAGATTGGGAGGATATCAGCAGCTATGCCATATATGTTTAATTTGGATTATCCTCCCACCAAATGGCATGCTCTATTGAACAAATCTCATTAACCAACTTCAAATGAGTGATGTAGATAAGTACAGAAGATCACAAGGAGAAAGAAATGAAAAGAAAGAAACATACTAGAAAAAGAATGTGAGGTTAATCGGAAGTGTTTCCCATGGCTGTCCCCTCATACTCTTTGTTAGAGCTTACTGACTGTCTCCAGAAATATAACATATTCTAGGATCCCATGTGTTTTCAAATAAATGCATTATCATTCAGTGTGGCTGAAATTTTTCATTCACCATTAACCATCAGAGTTTAGCATTCACCATCACCAGTGTTAACTGGATGGTCGAAGACAAAATCTGGCAATAGCTATTCTGCCCACTTTAAAAAAATTTAAATCAATGTTTAATGTTACCTGGTGCCTCGTCTATTAGTTGTGGGAATTTCTTTATATTGATTTGGGCTAAAGAAAATATAAAAATAAATAATCAAATCCAAAATCTTTTTGATCTTTGGACATGTTCACCTAACATGGTGTTCTGTGCACTTTTGTCCACATCCTCTAAACCAATAGGGGAGGCTCAGTAGGTTAAAGTCACCCTCCTTATATTAGAGACTTATTAGAGAAATAAAATTGTCAAACCCCTGTTACTTGTAAAAGAAACGTTTAAATAATCACATTTCCAGGTGTCCATGCCACCTTGTACATAGATCACCCTGAGGGGAATGTTTTCTTTTCAACAAAAGTGGAGTTATGCTTTAAGCCCAGTACACACGGGCTAAATGTTGGATGGCAACAGAAACCAGCTGACATTTGGCCAGTGTGTACTGGAGTCAGTCAGACGGAAGCTGACTGTTCAGTCGGGGGGGCTGTCAGGAGTATTTTTCTTCAGCCCTGCTGGGTTGAAGGAAAACTACTAGTGTATGCAGGGCTTTGCTTGTACTGGTTCTTCTGTTCTGAATACTAAACTCAAGATGACTAATGGAGAAGTTTTCAACAGGACATTGAGGCTGAGAGGTGTGTAGAATATTATAGAAACTTTTTTATTTCTACAGAAGAAGTACATTAATGGTATATTGGTACATAGGGAGCTGAAATTTACAAAGAAAAAGGTGAACTTAGGCTTTAAATCATTTTTTTCTTTTGAGTTTTGTACGGATGAAAAAGAAGGTTTTGATAGTCTTTACAGTAATTTTAAAGATGTTTGATTGAGGGTAGACATGTGCATTCATTTTCGTCCGAATGCATTTTCGTCCGAATTTCAGGTATTTTCGTTTTCATTTTGACAAACGATAACGAAAGTGCAGAATCCGAAAAACGAAAGATCCGACATAAATAAATGCTTTATTTTCGTTTTCGTTGTTACAACAGTTCGATATAGAATAGGAGATTCGACGTGACTCTGACAATAACAATCTGTGTCTATTGAACCTGTGGTCGAATGTGCCTAACCTTACCTCTGACACTGTGAGACTTAGACCATTCATTCAACATGAACGACAGGGATTCGACAAAGCAATGAAAAGCACACACGTTTATAATAATATTCGACGGAACATCGAAACTGTACGACGCTGCAATCGTACATTTCCGGAGTCAAATGCTCCGCCTATAGGCTATATAGTGTTTAGCAGCTCTGTCGAATCTTCTTTATACATTCGACACACACCATAAGCCTTCAAAGACAGATTCAACCGTAATTCATGTGGATTTTCAGACGAATGCAATTTTTGAACGAAAAACGAAATAAATAAAAACGAATTTTGGGAGTAACTAAATTTATTAATTTTTCGGACGAAAACGAAATTCCGAAACAAAATATTTCACTCTGCACATGTCTAATTGAGGGTACCTCTGTGGTTGACTGAACACCAGGTACAAAAGTGACTAGAAAAACCTAATGTGAACAAATTACCAGGTCCAGGTGGCTTACAGCTGTGACCACATATGGAAACTGACTCAGTTATAGCCAAGCCGTTATTTCTAATTTTTTAAAGACTGCTTACTGACTCAAATGGTACCAACTGATTGGTGTACAGCAAACGTTTATACAAAAAGGATTGTGATATATACAGTACCAGGAAACTACATCGGCCTAATGTGAATAATATTTGAGGTAATGGTAAGGGACTCTATACAGAAATTTGCCTGAGATAAAGGTTTCATAAATGACAACCAGCTTGGTTTTAGCTTGGAGTGTTCTTGTCAGACCAACCCGTTAATGTTTTGTTAAGCCTAGAGGCGATTCAGTTCGCATTGTGCGCTATACAAGTATTTCATTCATTCATTCATTCAGATGAGGTTCAAACTTGAGAAATGTAAGATTATACACATGAGTACCAAAATGCACATGCAAAGTACACATTAGGAGGGGCTCTACTGTGAGAACCTGTGATGGAAAAAGATCTGTGGGTGCTTGCAGGTCACAGATTTAGCAATAGCATGTAATGTCAAGCTGCAGCTAGCAAAGTTCTGCCCTGCACTGAAAAGGACACATATTCCAGAGATAAATCAATAATTATTCCCCATTACAAACACAGATGTAGCAGATGACATTTGGGATCAAATGTCACACGCATTGTAAATTTAGTTTTTGACCTCCGGACAATAAAGGTTCTGAGGGTTAATTATTGTAGGTAGGCCTAACAACAGTCTGGCCAGGCCGTGTTTAGAAGTTCTGCCTGGTCATGTGAACGGTGAGGTGCACATGACAGGCTAGAACCAAGTCTGGTTGGATGTTTTGGTATTGGCCCTCTCTGAGCCAATCAGCGGGAGTGCCAGGGCCCACTGAGGAGTCTGGGAGGGGGTACTTAAGCAGGTGTGGGTCACGTGTTCGGGGTTCCGGAGTTGTTCGTGAGACCCACGTGGTCTGTTCTAGTTCCAGGACCGTGATAGCCCCGTGAGGGGTCCCGGTCATGGGGTTTGCGACATCCCCCAACATGCTTCTGTCAGTGGCCCCTATAGACCTGTCTGGTCTGGGGTAGAGATCCGTCCGTTCCCGAGTGTCCAGGTGTGCTCTCAGCTTGAATGGTCACCATAGCTTGTAGAAGTGATCGGGGGAGGACTCTTCGGAGGAGGGCCGGAAAGTGGCATCCTGAGAAGTGCCTGGTTACTGAGTTGGGAAGGACATTGACGAATTGACACTTTTCCCAGTACCACAAAGGAAGCGGGAAATGTTCCAGGTACGGTCGGAAAAAGGTTCCTGTATACTCTCAGTTGATTGTTCAAGTTTTGAGTCAACGCGCTGACTGCCATGATCTCTGGCTAGAGATCTGTTCAGCCTTGAAGTACCCAGCTGCGAGTGGCTACTCTCTGGGTGGAAATATAGACTGTGTTAAACCTGCAGTTCAAGGTGCCTGAGTTCTTCATCCGTGCCCTCTGTTCCCTAAGAGACTGTGTTTGTGAAAGTTCTACTGCAAAATAAACCTTTTTGAAAGGACTTCATCTGTGTCAGTGTACAAGTCGTTGGGTATCTCTTTGCAGCCCACGTGCCCTCCCTCACAGATCAATGCAACAGCTCCTCTGATGCTCCAACGCCAGTCTCCACAACTGCTTGTGACAAGGAACTCCCTGTGCTGCTCTGCTGCCAGTGCCAGCCTTCAGAACCTTTCCCACTGGAAATGAGACAATGAATCGGCAATGGAATTCAGAACACTTGGGACATGAACAGCTTGCAAAACAAATTCAAACGTAAACACCGCAAGACAAGGTGACGCAGTCAGCATACCAGTGGCAGCGACAAAGGCAGACAGGCTGGACACAAACTTCCACCACCCCCATGTTGTTGCAATGAAAACAAATTAGACAATCCCGAAACTTGGAGCCATAGGCATAATGCGTCTGGCAAAATTAATTAATTTGTTCAAGCCTAACCTTCTTCGCTGTCTTGACCTCATCAACCATCCGATGCAGATCTCCCAATTTGTCAGCAAGTGACATTCTATCATTCGCGTGTCAATGGCAATACCCCAGAATTGTATGACCGTGGCAGGACTCTCCTTTATTTCAGGTGCCAGAGGAATCCCAAACCGTGTTGCAATAGATTCCAAAGTATGTAACAAAACAGAACAAACCAAGGTATCACCGATCTTACCTGCATCTCTTCCCGTACCACCCATTCAACAAAGGTGCTACAAACCTCAAATGATGCGCAGGAAATGAAACAGGGAGACAGAGGTCAATAAAGAACTGCCCATCCCAAAGCAACCCAGCAAATGTTAGCTCCCAGGTTGAACCAGCAGCAGGCGAAAAGCATATTTGATAACTGTTTTCGTCAACAACGATCAGCTATGAGTAAGCGCTAGGCTTAGCGTGAAACGCGTCAGTAATTTTTTTTTTTCTCCCTTTGTTGTTGTTATTTGTGTGATGTGAGGTTATTTTAGTTTGAAGAAATAAAAGGCACTTTTTACTTTTCATCTGATCTGGAGTGCGGCTGTCCAGAGTTTTGTTCATTCTTCATCTAACAACGATCCCCGGCCGTAACTTTGCGCCCAACTAACTGCAGCATCGAACGATGTATACGACACCGCAACCAAGTCTGGAGAAATGGCATTGTTCACCGAAGCTCCCTTCATATACTACAAATGGTGTATTAACCTCATTTATGCTTGGTTCCTTTTTGGGGACCACCCCCAATGGAGACACATGCAAAGACAGACTGGGTGGAAGGTCGAATGGTCAAGCCATTCTCCCAAGTTCTACCGCTTTTGCTAATTTTATTGCAAACAAGCTTTTTCTTTTTATCGGAAACAAGAGGAAAATGCCACGTGGATTTCATATACTGAGGCCGTGAAGATGGAGCGACCAGCACAGAACATGGACACGAAAGCCATGAGCAAAACCATCAGCCAGGAAATATGCCACCTCCCTCTGTGGACATCTACCTAGATACGGCACCATAGCTGGAAGGCTTACCGGTGTCCACCGTTTTTGAAGCAGAATCCCCTGGGTTGGGACTTCCCTCTCTTAAAACATATTACATAACTTTGTAAGCCCCCGCAACCAGAGCACTCATGGCGAAAACAGGTCACGCAAAGACGGCATGACCCCTCACTGAACTGCCAACAAATTCCTTCTTTAAGGTTGGCCGACTGTCCAGCTGCACCCGTACCGCCCCCCCCCCCCCCCCCCCGAGAAAGGGGTTGCCCTGAAGCCTGAGCCATGAGCTTCATCCAAAGCCCAATGTTCTTATGATCCCTGCACAAGCCAGGCCACACGGCCTTCTGCTGGTGAAACTGCTCATCATAACACAGACAAGCAGTACCCCCGTAAACTCTATACACTTCCCCAATGGTGTCAATATAGCAAAAAAAAGGGAGAACAATTTTCCGTTGCCTTTTCGCCAATGATGTAGGCCAAGGTGGCAAAAGCCTGAAGCCAATTAAAGTGTGGGGGTTAAGCCACCAGCAGCACTACACCTCCTCCTCTTTCTTGCTTTCATCCGCCTTACCCTTCTCTGCATTCAACTTTCTCCAAAGGTAAGAGGGAGAATATTTCAACATACTCCCTATCGCCGAACCCTTCTGCAGCCCGTAGCTGATCTATTTCCTGGTCGAGCTCCTCTCTGCACTGAAGCCACAGAGAGAGCCGACGGCTCCGGATCCCTGGGGCGGGCAGGGAAGTAAAGCGATTTCCTCCAGCATGCAGGGCAGATGATCTCCTGCTGGGAGCAGCTGAGGGGTCGTGACACCCCCCACTGTGTGTTCACGATCATCTCCCCTGCTGAGTCACCTCCCGCTCAGCACCTCAGCAGGGGGGCGCTGCAAGCTCCAGTACCTGAAGAGAGGGGGAGGAGGGAGCGTAAGAGCAGGATGCCCCCTCGGGTCCCGCCAGTGACGAGGATTCCTCCCAGGGCCACCTCTGGGACTGGAAGCATGACCCTGGAGGGGCCATATTACAGGGGCTCCTACCTTGATGCTGGACCTGGGGTCAGGTGAAGGACTGAGGCGCTCGGGGGGGCGAACCTTCCTAGCCTCTTTCCGATCAGGTGGGGAAGTAGCAGGTGAGGGAGCTGCTTCCGACCCCCCATCATGTCCAATGGCTGCTGCTGCAGCCACTGCAGGCCTTCATCCTCTGCAGTGGCCCTGACTTGATCTAACAAGGTCTCCAAGTCACTCATTATGTCAATTTTCTTGCGGGGGTGGGGGACTGAAGCTGCAACTTCTACTGACTCCTTGGAATATGAGAGAACTACCTTAGCACAAAGACCTTCTCATCTGAACCCTGCCCCTTCAACCTCTGCCTCCAACTGGGAAGTGCTACACCCTCACCAAGCACACTGACCTAGCTGACCATTCCCGACCCTGTTCCTCTCTTAGTCATGCCACCCCTCCATCCATTCTCTCATCCAGGTCTCACTATACTCAGACAAAAAAGTTAAGGAAAAAAACAAAACAAACCCCCCCTTCTAAATAAAAAATAAAAAAAACAAGCAAACACAAAAACAAACAAGAAAACCAGAACAAACAAAAAAATTTTAAATGAAAGGGGTAGTCTTGATGGACTACTCTTTTTTCTGCCGTCACTTTCCTATGTTTTCTATGTTTCTATCTTGGAATAACCACACAGTTTTAAACACACTTTCCCTTTCTTATTGTACCAGATATGCTTCTGAGGTTGGTAAATGGCAGAAACCGTTGTGTTGGTCGTGTGGAAATCTTCTATGAAGGAGAATGGGGAACGGTGTGTGATGATCTGTGGGATCTGCCAGATGCTCAGGTTGCATGCCGGCAACTAGGCTGTGGCAGTGCAATTTCATCATTTGGCACTGCCTATTTTGGTCAAGGAACAGGTCCTATTATTCTGGATGATGTGAATTGCAGAGGGGATGAAAATATTTTGTGGGACTGCCCACACCGAGGGCTGAAACAGCACAACTGTGGCCATTCTGAAGATGCTGGAGTCAACTGTTCAGGTAAATTCTACCGGCTTCTGTACAGCCAATATGGCAAAGTTAAGATATTTATTCTGTATTAAATAAAAGACAATGGTAGTTACTGATAAAATTATATGCATATACTGTATCAAACATTGTTAAGACTAATAGAAATAGTACTGATTGCTCTTAATGCATGGTTCTCAAACTGTTTGGGAGGCCTCAGCTGTGCCTGTGAGTCTAGCTGGCTCAGACTAATCTAATGATGACCTATCAAATGGAAACTCTGGATGTTATTCCCTAATTTCAGAAATTGTCAGGGTACCTGCTACACAGGGAAGTGGCACCTATGTTTAGCCTGCGTGGACATCCAAGCATCACACAGTGACACTGATGGTCCTACATGTTGGCCTTCTACATTGTCATCTGGTGACATGTTCACAATACTCAGTACTCTTCTTGTGATCTGTTGTTTTTACTTCATGTGCAATCCCTGTGATAGATTCTCCATTCTCAGTAGAAGAAATGTTTTTTCATGTTAATCTAAATATTGCGCTGGGTTTCAATGATCAATGATCAATATTTTTCTCACCCCTTCCTCTTCTTTTCTTCCTCCTCCTTCATCTCTTTTCTTTCCCTGTCCATCCCCACCCTTTTTATTTCTGTTCTCTTTTCTCTAAATCAGGGGTGCTCAACCTTTTGAAGAGTGAGGGCTACTTAAGTGATTTGGTAAAAGGCGACAGGCCCCAATGAACCCTTCTCTTCCTCCTCCTCTTCCTCCCCCTCTCTTTTCTTTTCCTAAACCCCCCCCCCCCATTTTGTTCTATTCTTTTTCCTCTAAATCAGGGGTGCTGAACTCTTTGCCCCTGTACACATTCCGACGGAATGTGTCCTATCGGACCGGTTTGTCGGATAATCCGACTATGTGTGGTATGCATCGGACTGTTTCCGTCTGAATATCCGTCGGACCCAATTTTCCAACTTGTTGGAAATATTTTCAGACAAACTGGTCCGATAGGACATACTCCGATCATGTGTAGATAATTTTGATCGGACATGCTCAGATCAAATTCCTACATCAAAGCTATTGGCTACTAGCCTGAATGTAGTCCCATCGTAACGAAATTCTGTCATCACATTCTGAATGATCGGATTTTTCTACAACTTTGTCCGACCGTGTGTATGCAACAGTTTCGGACAAGATCCGACGGACAAAATCCGACGAGCAAAATCCGATGGATTTGGTTGTTGAAATCTCTGACCGTGTGTACAGGGGCTTTGTATAGCAAGGGTCACTTAAATGATTTGGTAACAGGTTTCGGGCTACAATGAAATATAGGGATATACTGCCCCCCAAACTGCAAATGATCTCTTATTGTCTCTTAGTGCACCCGCAGATCTGTGTCAAAGCAGCCTAAGCCCTTGTACACATGGTCGGACATTCCGACAACCAAATCCGACGGATTCTGTCCGTCGTATTTTGTCAGACGGATCTTGTCCGAAACTGTTGCATACACACGGTCGGACGAAGTTGTCGGAAAATCCAATCGTTCAGAACGTGATGATGTTATTTCGTTACGACGGGACTACGTTCAGGCTAGTAGCCAATAGCTTTGGTGTAGGAATTTGATTTGAGCATGCGTGGCACTTTGTCCGATCGGAATTCTCTACACATGATCGGAGTATGTCCGATCGGACCAGTTTGTCGGAAAATATTTCCAGCAAGTTGGAAAATTTGGTCCGACGGATATTCCGACGAAAACAGTCCGATGCATACCACACACAGTCGGATTATCCGACAAAACGGTCCGATAGGACACATTCCGACGGATTCTCCGACCGTGTGTACAAGGACTAATAGTTTTTAGCCCAATGCGCTAATATGCCCATTGCTCAAGCTATTATGCCCAGTGTATGTGTTGTTTAATACACTGACCTTCTTTCTTATTGTACATCACGGGACACAGAGCCATAGTAGTTACAATGTGGTTATAGGCCACCTTCAGGTGATGGACACTGGCACACCCTGAATTAAAAAGTGCACTCCCTATATAACTTCTCGCACTGGTGGGAGTACATCAGTTTTTTTGCGAGTGTCTAAGGTGTTGGTCACGATTGAAGATGTGCTGTGCTGAGCTCCACTGGAGCAATCCTTGCTGGGGCTAGCCATGCAGACCAGATCCATTCAAAGTGTTTTTTTGGCCGAATTTAATGGTACCTGGGTATCCGAAGAAACTATTTCTTGCCTGAAACGCTTCTCTTTTTAGAGAGCTGGACCCTGGGATCCAGTACTTTTTAGTAGTAAAGCCATAAAGTTTACTGGCGGAGATGCTATTACAGGTCCAGAATTGTGGGTTTCCTTGAGGATCCCCAGCTCCTGAAGGTTTAACTGAACCCACCGTGAAAGGTGAAGATTGGGTCTGTTGGTTTACCACAGAAAACCCTGTGGCGGGAAAGGTAATTTGAGTTTTCTAAGAAGTTTTTACAATTTTCTTATGAATGTCTCCTTTAACCGCTTCCCGCCCACCCTATAGCCGAATGACGGCCTTAGGGCGGGCGGCTTCCTACGCCTGGCCGTCCCTGGACGGCCTGGTGTTTACTTCCGCGATGTGCGCCGCCGCGGGCGCGCATCGCGGAAGTTCTGTGTTTGCCGTGTCCCCCGGGGACAGGCAAACACAGATCGCTGTAAACGGCCAATCACAGCGGCCGTTTACAGCGTGATCGGCGTGTCCAATGGGAGATGATCTCATATGTAAACATATGAGATCATCTCTCAGCGCCGCTCTCCCTCCTCACACAGACAGCATGTGAGAGGGGAGAGAAGAACGGCTGCAGCAGCCGTTAGTGTACAAAAGAAAAAAAAAAAAAAAAGTGTAAAAAAAAGTGCCATCCTCCCCCAGATCCATCCTCCCCCAGAGCCATCCTCCCCCAGAGCCATGCCCCCCCCCAGTGCCATGCCCCCCCCAATGCCATGCCCCCCCCAGTGCCATGCCCCCCCCAGTGCCATCCTGCCCCAGTGCCATCCGCCTTAGTGCCATCCTGCCCCAGTGCCATCCGCCCCAGTGCAATCCACCCCACCCCAGTGCCACCTGCCCGCAGTGCTATCTGTCCCCAGTGCCACCTGTTGTCAGTGCCATTTGTCCCCAGTGCCACGTATAAGTGGCATCTGTCAGTGCCACGTGTTATTAGTGCCACATAGTGCCATCTGTCATCAGTGCCACGTATTAGTGCCATCTGTCATCAGTGCCACATATTAGTGCCACGTGTCATCAGTGCCACATATTAGTGTCATCTGTCATCAGTGCCACATATTAGTGCCATCTGTCATCAGTGCCACGTATAAGTGTCATCATTGCCACGTATCAGTGCCATCTGTCATCAGTGTCACGTGTCATTGTCCTGGTATTTCATAAGTGTAATAAGTAGTCAACAAGTTAGATGTGTAATTTATGCTTCTAGAACACGTGATGGCGCTCCCTGCATGTTGGGCCTCTCTATGTGGCCAGGCTGTGAAAAAGTCCAACACATGTGGTATTGTAATACTCAGGAGGAGTAGCAGAATTTTTGGGGGGGTGTCATTTGTGGTATACACATGCCACGTGAGAGAAATAACCTATTACAATGACAATTTTGTGGAGAAAAATAAAAAAAATGAAAAATCTTCATTTTGCAAAGAATTGTGGGAAAAAAATGACAACATCAAAAAGCTCACCATGCCTCTTACTAAATACCTTGGAATGTCTACTTTCCAAAAAGGGTTAATTTGGGGGGTATTTGTACTTTCCTGACTTGTTCGGGTCACAAGAAGTGAGATCGGCCACCAGTACATCAGATGTGATCAATTTTGTGCGATTTGCACCACAGCTTGTAGACTCTATAACTTTCACAAAGACCAAATAATATCCACTAATTTGGGTTATTTTTACCAAAGACATGTAGCAGTATAAATTGTGGCCAAAATGTATGAAGAAAAATTAATAATTTGCATAATTCTGTCACAGAAACAAAGAAATATGCGTTTTTTTTCAAAATTTTCGGTCTTTTTTCATTTATAGCGCAAAAAATAAAAACCCCAGAGGTGATCAAATACCACCAAAAGAAAGCTCTATTTGTGGGAAAAAAAGGACACAAAATTCATTTGGGTACAGTGTTGCATGACTGAGTAATTGTCATTCAAAGTGTGAGAGCACCGAAAGCTGAAAATTGGTCTGGGCAGGAAGGGTGTTTAAGTGCCCAGTAAGCAAGTGGTTAATTAGTCATGTTGTCATGTTTACACCACTGGGGGCTGTATAGAGCACTTATGTCTCATGCTTCTCAGAGAGCTCACGTTTCTGTCCAGGAAGCAGCAAGTTTCTCTTCCTCCGGTCAGCAGCAAGACCTCTGGTAAGTCTGGGAGGGGGGGGGTTCCCTCTCCCTACAGATGCCCCCCCCATGCTGTTTTTTGTTCCCCTTGTCTAGGGGAAAGAGCGCCAAAGGTTTTTAAAAAAAGCGTGAACGGCTTGGCGGCTTCCAGACCCCCCCTCCGCTATTGCTCCTTCCTCCAGGTGGATCCCATAGGATCAGGATTGCGCGTTCACGAAAGCTATTTCTAAAAAGAAAAACAGGGCAAGGGGGGCCGTAGACAGCGGAGGGGGGGGGATTAGCATGGCATTGGCGTCCTGCAACGCCCAGCGTGGGAAGGTCTGTTTTAATAGCACCATTTGTGTTATTACATGCTGCAGGAGGGACACAAGAGCAATGAGGTTGGTGACGCAGGCATTCCTTTGACACATTTACTACTGCATCAAGCAGTGACAGAGCTGAACTATTACTCAAACAGTGGATGCATGTAGTACCTTTGCTTTGTGCATTGGGCTATGGTCAGAAGGCGGGTGAAAACACCTCAATAAAGGGCTCTAGAAAGATTTCTACAGTTACACAGAAGCCTAGATCCATCCCAGTAAGATGGCATCCTCCCCTGAGAATAATATGTCTGGTCAAAGTGAGCCATTAGGAGGGGCAACTGTTACAGTTGCTCTTAACCACTTGCCGCCCGCCCTATAGCAAATGGACGGCGGCAAAGTGGTTTCATAATACTGACCGGACGTCATATGACGTGATCAGGATTATGAGCCGCTGCGCACCCCCGGGGGCGCGCATCGCGGCGATCGTTGTTGCGGGGTGTCAGTCTGACACCCGGCAACTATGATCTCGGTAAAGAGTCTCCGACGGAGACTCTTTACCACGTGATCAGTCGTGTCCAATCACGGCTGATCACAGTGTAAATAGGAAAAGCCGGTGATCGGCTTTTCCTCACTCGCGTCTGTCAGACGCGAGTAGAGGAGAGCCGATCGGCTGCTCCTCTGACAGGGGGGGTCTGTGCTGATCGATTATCAGCACAGCCCCCCCGAGGATGCCCCCACTGGACCACCAGGGATGCCACCAGACCACCAGGGATGCCAAGGACAAGGTATGCCACCCTAGACCACCAGGGATTCTAGTCAGTGCCACAATGGATGCCAATCAGTGCCCATAATGGATGCCAATCAGTGCCCACAATGGGCATCACTGATTGGCATGCATTATTGATTGGCACTGATTGGCATCCATTAGTGCAATATATTATAATACAATGCCGCCTATCAGTTCCCATCTGTGCCGCCTATCAGTGCCTACCCATGCCCACCTGTGCCGCCTACCCATGCCCACCTTTGCCGCCTACCCATGCCCACCTGTGCAGCCTAACCCATGCCCACCTGTGCCGCCTACCCATGCCCACCTGTGCCGCCTAACCCATGCCCACCTGTGCCACTTATCCATGCCCATCCATGCCAATCCGTGCCAATTTGTGCCACCTATCAGTGCCCATCTGTGTCGCCCATCAGTGCCACCCATCAGTGCCGCCTATCAGTGCCACATATCGGTGTCCATCAATGCCACCTCATCAGTGCCACTTCATTGGTGCCACCTCATCGGTGCCCATCAGTGCCGCCTTATCATTGCCCATCAGTGTAACCCCATCAGTGCCCATCAGTGAAGGAGAAAACTTACTTATTTGCAAAGTTTTGAAACTGAAACAAAAAAAAAACATTATTTTGTTCAAAATTTTCGGTATTTTCTTTATTTGTTTAGCAAAAAATAAAAACCGTAGAGGTGATCAAATACCACCAAAAGAAAGAAAAAATGATACAAATTTCATTTGGGTACAGTGTAGCATGACCGCGCAATTGTCATTCAAAGTGCGACAGTGCTGAAAGCTCAAAATTGGTCTGGGCAGGAAGGTGTTTAAGTGCCCGGTATTGAAGTGGTTAAACACTGCAGCCCCGTGTATATTACTAAGGAGATTTTTTCTTCAACCTTTTTAATCTTGAAGCAAAAGTTTGATGCTTTAAGCACATCCTAGAGTGGGACTAAGTGTAACAGGTCCCCGTCCATTGCTCAGGACCCTCATACTGAGGAACAAGGAGTGGGAAAAGGCTGATGTCTCCTATTCCGAAGAACCTGACTCACAGGAAAGTCAGTCGCTCACTAAATTGGTCCGCTCCACATTTTTACTGCTAGTAACGCAGTCAGTAGATGAGCCCACTTCCGCTTTGGGTTCACTAAAGCCCCCCCCCAATCTATTCTTGCTTTTCCTATCCATCATGGCTAAGAAAGCTTATGTATTCTGAGTGAGAGCACCCAGATAAACAGTTTTTCCCTCTGAAAAAGTTCTCAATACTTTATTCTATGGAGGAAGGGTTTTATGGGGAGTTCAAGCAATTAACGCTGCTATATCCTCTGTAAACAAAAACCTGACTTGTCCAGTAGACAATGATCTTATGCTAAAGGGTCTAACAGATAAGAAGTTGGAGTTCCTTTAAAAAAATATATATATATACAAATATATACAGGTTCAGTCATTCAACCTGCACTGGCAGTGTTCAGAGTATCTCAGTCCTTAACCACTACAATACAGGGCACTTTCACCCCCTTCCTTCCCAGCCCAATTTTCAGCTTTCAGCGCTCTAGCGCTTTCAGTGACAATTGCGCGGTCATGCTACACTGTACCCAAATGAAATTGTTATCATTTTGTTCGCACAAATAGAGCTTTATTTTGGTGTTATTTATTCACGACTCCGTTTTTTTTTTTTTGCAATATAAGCGCAAAAATAGCGGAAATTTGGAAAAAAAACAATATTTTCTTTTTTCTATTTGAAAAGAAATCCAATAAAATCAAATTTTGTCATAAATTTAAGCCAAAATGTATTCTGCTACATGTTTTTGGTAAAAAAAATTCCGTTAAGTGTATAATAATTGGTTTGTGTGATCACGGACATATGTACGCAAATGATCATGTACATATGTGTGCAGGTGATCACGTACATATGTGTGCAGATAATCATTGGGACATGTGATTTTAGTGGGACATATGTGTGGGACATGTTTTTATTATTAGGGACATGTGTTTTTATTATTTGGGGACATGTGTTTTTATTATTTGGGGACATGTATGTTTTGGGGACATGTGTGTTTTGGGGACATGTGTGGGGACTGTGTGGTGTGTTGTGTGTTGACACTACACTGATGATCAGTGAGTAAAAAGCTGTAAAAAGCAGCCCATACTCACTGATCATCAGCCGGCTGCAGCGTTCTGCTCTCCTCTCCTCAGCGGTGACTTCCGTGTGAGGAGAGGAGAGCCGATTGCCTAGCAACCGGCTGTTTGTTTACATCACATGACGGCCGTGATTGGACACGGCCGTCATGTGATCAGGAGGGCCAATCACAGAGCCCTCCTGCCGATCTGAGATGTGCCGTGTCCGGGTGACACGAGCACATCGGGATCGCGCCGCTGCGCGAGCGCGCGCGCGCGCGATCCCGCTATTCCTGAAGGACGTTCCTGAACGGCCTGTCAGGAATAGACGGCTCCCACCCGGCCGTATATATGCATTGGCCGGGTGGGAAGTGGTTAAAGGACCAGTTTGTAAAGGTACTCAAAGTTATTCCTGATCAGCAGGCCCCGGATTTGGCTGGCATATCAGAAACGTTCTGTTTTACATTTGACGCTATGAAAGATTCTATTCTCCAGGCCTCACGGCTCATGCTAGGGCTGGTACATGTGCATAGAATCCTATGGTTGAAATATTGGTCAACTGAAGCACCATGCAAAAAGCTCTTGGCCAGTTTCCCTTTTAAGGGTGGAATTTAAGGAATGATCTTAATAGTATATCCAAAGAATTTCTAATGGGAAAAGTTCCCTTTTTCCGGTTAAGGAGAAGTTTAAGTATTTTTCTTTTAAATGTGCTTCTTCTCCAGTGCCAGGGGCACGACAGCCTCCACCATCAGGTTTCAAGAGGTAAACCTCAGAGTCAGTCCCAGGGTCAAAAGAGGACCTGGGGGAGGTAACCCACAAAACAAAATACTAAAGCCTTATGAAAGGGCACCCCCGCTCGCTCGAGTGTGGGGGGGGGGGGGGGGCTTCTACAGCTTCTACAGTTTTCAAGGGTCTGGCAGGAACAATGTCAAGACAGATGGGTGGCTTCCTCAATTTCTCTAGGTTACAAACTAGAGTTCCTATGATTCCCGTCTCCTCGTTTTCCCAAATCTAACATTCCCAGAGATCCAGTAAAAAGAAGTCTCTCTTTCTAGCTTTGAATTATCTCTTGTCTCAAAGAGTGATATCAGTGGTCCCCTTGGTAGAACAAGGATTAGGGTTTTATTCAAACCTTTTCACAGTTCCAAAACTGTACGGAGATGTCAGACTGTCAGAAACCATGAATCAGACTGAGACAGAAGTACAATTAAATCATACTTGTTTATTAATAAAAATAAAAAGGTAAATAGAAAAAGCGTAGTCAAGCATAGCCAGAGTCCAGTAACCAGATCGGGTAGTCAGCCAGTCCAAAGTTCAATAACCAGATTGGGTAATCAGCCAGGCCTGAAGTCAGGGATCCAAGTAGAGCAACTGCAAGCAGGATAAGGAGCCAGGAGGGATGTCAGTAAGCCAGTCTTGAAACAAACTGCAGGAGATGTTTCCTTGTGATGTGACCAACGCGAAGGCAAAGGCCCTGACCCAGACCCATTTTAGATCTCAGATCTAAACCAAGTTTGAATATCCATTCTTTTTGCATGAAGTCAATCTGATCAGTAGTCTCCATCCTACAAGGGGGAGAACTTCTGGCGTCAGTCGACATCAAGGATGCTTTTTCCATGTACTGATTTTCCCTGCTCACCAGAAATGTATACGCTTCTAGGTAGAAAATCTTAATTTCCAGTTTGTAGTGCTGCCTTCGGTCTAGCTACTGCACCTCGAGTGTTTACAAAGGTCCTGGCTCCTCCTTTAGCCAGGTTAAGGGCTCAAGGTATAGCGATACTAGACTACCTAGATGATCTACTCTTGATAGATAAATCAGTTGACCGCTTAAATCCAGAGTCTGCTCACCATGATCAGCTACCTGGAATACCTAGGTTGGATTCTCTACCTAGATAAATCCTCCTTATAACCATCATGGAGATGGCAGGACTTGGGGCTGATCATAGATACAGCTCAGAAGAGTGTTTTTGCCCCAGGAAAGGATCAGTTTGATAAGGGAACTGATTCAGTTGATCAAAACGAAGAATCCTTCTATTCGACTTTGCATGAAATTGTTGGGAAAGATGGTGGCCATTCCTTATGTGCAGTTTCATTAAAGACTGCTGCAAAACAGTATCCTGTCAACCTGAATCTAGAAGGTCCAAGCTCGAAACTTCTCAATGCGTTTATCCCCCAGAGTGTGTCAAAGCCTCAATTAATGGTTTATATCCAAGAGTCTTTAGAAAGGAAGATCCTTTCTACCAGTTACCTGGAAGGTGGTAACAACAGATGCTAGCCTTCTGGGCTGGCCTGGACGCTCAGACTACAGAATTGTCCAATCAGGATCCAATCCGATAATGCCACAGCTGTGGCCTATCTCAATCACCAAGGGGGTGCAAGAAGTCGTGCAGCCCAGAGAGAGATGGACCATATTCTATCTTGGGAAAACAACATTCCTTACCTATCAGCAATTTTCATTCCAGGGATAGAGAATTGGCACGCGGACTACTTGAGTTGCCCACAATTGTTCCCGGGAGAATGGTCCATTCACCCCGAAATTTTTTTTGTCAATGTGCCAAAAATAGGGTGTTCCGGACGTGGATCTGTTTGCATCCAGGTTTAACAAGATCGACAACTTTGTGTCAAGGACAAGGGATCTGATGGCATACGGAACGTGGGATCAGTTTTTCATTGATTTATGCATTCCCTTCTGTTCTGCTGCTTCAGTGTCTTCTCGTAGGACCAAGCAAGAAGGGAAGGAGGTGATTCTTGTGGCCCCAGTGTGGTCCAGGAGATCTTGGCTTGCCGAGATAATAAAAATGGCAGAAGGGGACCCTTGGACCCTACCGCTATGGCCAGTCTTTCTCTCGCAAGGTCTGGTATTCCATCCTACATTACAAACGCTAAATTTAGCGGCTTGACTATTGAAACTCACATTTTGAAAGATCATGGGCTGTTAGCTTTAGTAGTTTCTACTTTGGTTAATGCTAGGAGGCCGGCCTCCAGAGTCATATTCTATAGAATCTGGAAGGCATGTGTCTCCTGAAGTGAATCCAGGGGTTGGCACCCCAGGAAATATGTCATAGGTAGGATCCTTGTATTCCTACAGATAGGATTAGAAATGAAGCTGGCCTTGAGTGTTATCAAAGGCCAAATGTCGGCCTTATCTGTGTTTTTTTCTACGACCACTTGCTTTACTCTCTCTGGTGCATAACTTTATTCAGGGGGTAACGCAGATTAATCCTCCAGTTAGGTCTCCCCTGAACCCTTGGGACTTAAGTTAGTCCTGTCGGGTTTACAGTAGCAGCCTTTTTGAGCAAATTCGAGATATTCCCTTGGTCCTCTTGATGAGGAACAATAATTTTCTTGATTGCCATATCTTCTGCAGGAAGAGGATCAGAGTTGGTTGCTCTTTCTTGTAAAGAGCCATATTGGTTTTTCTTAAGGATGAGGTTGTATTGCAGCCTCATCCTGTATTCCTACCAAAATAGTTTTTTTATTTTAACCAGGTTATTGTTCTACCTTAATTTTTTCCAGAACCTCCTTCTATGGAAGAAGGTCCCTACATTCCATTGATGTGGTGAGAGCGGTCAAGGTCTATTTGAAAATGGCCGCTCAGATTCATGAAACAGATGTTTTATTTGTGTTGCCAGACAGTCCTAATAAGAGGACAGGCAGCGTTGAAAACTACTATTTCAAAATGGATTTATCAAGTGATTGTTCAAGCTTATGGTTTAAAGCGGAAAAGTCCTCTTTTTCATATTAAAGCGCACTTCTCCAGGGCTGTTAGTGCTTCTTGGGCAGTGCCTCACCAAGCCTCCATGGCTCAGATCTGCAAAGCCGCAACTTTGTCTTCAGTACCTACATTTAGCAGGTTATGTTTAGTAGATGTAGTAGATCGTGAGGATATCGCCTTTGGGCGCTATGCACTGCAGGCTGCATTATGAGTCCTCTAGTCTCTTGGTGCCCTAGTTTTGTTTTGTCTCCCTTCCTTCAGTTGGCATTGCTATGGGACATTCCACAGAGTAACTACTATGGCTCTGTGTCCCGTGATGTACAGTAAGAAAATAGGATTTTTATAACAGCTTACCTGTAAAATCCTTTTCTTTGAAGTACATCACGGGACACAGAGGTCCCTCCCTTCTTTGGTATACACGTGTATTGCTTTGCTACAAAACTGAGGTGCTCCCACCAGTGGGAGGGGTTATATAGGGAGTGCACTTTGTAATTTAGGACATGTCAGTGTCCATCACCTGAAGGTTGGCTATAACCACATAGTAACTACTATGGTTCTGTGTCCCATGATGTACTTCAAAGAAAAGGATTTTACAGGTAAGCTGTTATAAAAATCCTATTTTTCATCTTGCAACTGCTGCTGGCATCGCTGTCCAGGCTTCTAGAAAGCATTAGAGGTGGAGTGCACTTAGTTTTACCCTGCCTAGGACACAAGCCAGCACTACAGAGGAAGTATCGGCTTATACAGTTCCTGCTCCATCTGTGGCTGTCTGCTCTCTCTGCTGTCAGTGCTGGCTCACTGCACTCTGAGGCTCTGGAATGGAAGGTCAGCAAGCCCAAAGGGTTTGGCTTTCTTTTTGCCTGTAAACTCCCCTACCACTAAACTCCTAAAACTGCATGGACACATAGGCCAATATAGAGGGGCGTTATCGGGCAGAGAAAAGTAAAAGCTTAAAACAGCTCAAACGCCCATAGGAGCAGCTTCTTTGAGCTGGAGTGTGCATGAGGCATTAGAAGCTGCAGCAAGTCAGAGCCCGTTTCATTTTCGAACTTGAGGTCATCTAGCATCACCTAGATTTTTACTCCCCAGCCTTACTGTCTACCGCTTATAGATTTTGATTAATTGGATTTTGGTTCTTTCAATCATAGTGGCTGAAAATCACATGTGGTCATTGCCAAGGCCAGTCTAAATGCAAATAAAGCCTGTCTAGCAATGCCTGCTCCTGACTGACATCCACACATTAGGATATTTTGTTATTTGCATCATTCCCCAGAGAACCAGGTTCCTGCTTGCATTGAGGCTGAGAGCTTTTTGAGAAGAGTACTCAGGAAGGGTGCTGTGATACAATGCTCTGTACAGCACCCTGCTTCTCTCTTCAACCAGGCATGATCTACCTGCATTGCTCTGAGAAGCGCAGTGACTAATATGAGGTAAGTAATTAAAAAATAAACATTTTATTGAAAAATTTCATTAGCGTGTTTAGGAGAGGAAAAGTAGGCAAAATAAGAGAGTAGATTAAAGTGGAGCTTCACCCAAAGGGGGAAGCTCCACTTGTTTGACAGGTAGGCAAGGTGACCCGAAAGGTGCCAAATGTGGCAGAAGAGGGGGGAGCAGATACCTGTCAAAACCAGGTACCTGCTCCCACTTACGGGTAAGATTGGTGTAATCGTTGTACGGCGTTGTATGGCAAACTACGCAATTTATGGCCCCTCCTCATTCCCTTCCCGCTGCCTTCTGGGAGACACACAAGTCCCAGAAGACAGTGGGACCAAGGCTTCAACTCCTGTTTCCCTTAGTGAAGATGTCAGCGCCTGCACCCATAGCCGATGGACGGATGGATGGTGCCAACATTGCAGGATCCCTGGACAGGTAATTGTCCTTACACTGTATTAAAAGTCAGCAGCTATAGTATTTGTAGCTGCTGACTTTTAATTTTTTCCCCCCAGACTGCAACTCCTCTAAGTTAAAACATTAAAGATACATTGATACTAAATATATAATGAACATAAGCAGGCGATAATAAAGCGTTTCTGTTCTATTTGTAAATGCAACAAAAGGCACCTTTTGGAAAGCCTATAGCTAAAGATATATATTTTATCTCAATTAATATTATTTTTCCCATTTCAATTTGACAGGTTCAGCATATCCTACAGGTAAGTACAGTTTATATACAGCCTGGCTTAAAACACTAATAGTTTAAGTAAAAATCATATTCTGTTAAAAGTGATTTCCTAAAAGACACACTGTGGGGGTTATTTTTACAAAAGGCAAATCCACTTTGCACTACAAGTGCACTTGAAAGTGCAGTCGCTCTAAATCTAAGGGGTAGATCTGGAATGAGTGGAAGCTCTGCTGATTTTATCATCCAATCATGTGAAAGCTAAAATGCTGTTTTTTATTTTCCTTGCATGTCCCCCTCGGATCTACAGTGACTTTACTTCCAAGTGCACTTTCTTTGTTTTCAAAAAGGTTTATTAAAGCGATAAATAGAAAACAGCGTCAGTAAAAAGGATTAAATGACATATACATCATATGCAGTTGGATGACAAGATTATCCAAGTGCACTTTCAATGCACTTTCAAGTGCACTTGCATTGCAAAGTGGATTTTTCTTTAGTAAATAACCCCCTGTATATCATCGCTGCCAACATTAGGATATAATTAGGAGGAACAATATGAAAGGTTAAAGAAAAGGCCTGCTGGATTCATGGAGGTGTGGCCAAAAATGGGTGTGGCCAGAAAAAGTGCGTGAGACTTCACAGGGTTATGGCTTGTAGTGTGACACCTTTTCAAGTTGCTCTTCTATATATTAGATAAAATAGGGCTTTAAATATAAATCCAATTGTGGTGTCATTGGGAGTAAAATAAATCCCATTCTTGTTTCTGTGGGATAAAATAAGTGTCAATCACTGGAGTCAGTGGGAAAATAAAAGTGTCATTGTTGGTGTCAGCGGGAAAATATAATTAACAAATATATGTCCCATTGTTGGTGTCAGTAGTGCTAATTGTTAGTGTAAGTGGGATAAGAAAAGCCCCATATCCTTTGTTTTAGGGGGATAAGCCCTTGGTGTCAGCTGGCATGTTTGAACGCACACTTACATGCTGCCGGTGAAAGAGGTAATATGTTGTGCCAGCAGTCACAAATGGCAGTACCAGGTGTTTAAATGCACTTCCCACGCAGAACACTACATATACTGACACCCCCCCTCCCACCAAGAACACTACATATACTCCCCCCAAACTGGAACACTACACATACCCCCCTATCTAGAACACTACCTTTACACACCCCGACTAAAACACAACATATACCCTGCCCCCTTTCCCTACCACACACACACACATATACCTGGAACACTACAAATACAGTATCTCACAAAAGTGAGTACACCCCTTACATTTTTGTAAATATTTTATTATATCTTTTCATGTGACAACACTGAAGAAATTACACTTTGTTACAATGTAAAGTAGTGAGTGTACACCTTGTATAACAGTGTCAATTTGCGGCCCCCTCAAAATAACTCAACACACAGCCATTATTGTCTAAACCACTGGCAACAAAAGTGAGTACCCCTAAGTGAAAATGTCCAAATAGGGCCCAATTAGCCATTTTCCCTCCCCAGTGTAATGCGACTTATTAGTGTTACAAGGTCTCAGGTGTGACTAGGGAGCAGATGTGTTAAATTTAGTTTTATTGCTCTCACACTCTCATATTGGTTACTGGAAGTTCAACATGGCACCTCATGGCAAAGAACTTTCTGAGGGTCTGAAAAAAAGAATTATTGCTCTACATAAAGATGGCCTAGGCTATAAGAAGATTATGAAGACCCTGAAACTGAGCTGCAGCACAGTGGCCAAGACCATACAACGGTTTAACAGGACAAGTTCCTCTCAGAACAGGCCTCGTCATAGTCAACCAAAGAAGTTGAGTGCACGTACTCAGCTTCATATCCAGAGGTTGTCTTTGGGAAATAGATGTATGCGTGCTGCCAGCATTGCTGCAGAGGTTGAAGGGGTGAGGGGTCAGCCTGTCATTGCTCAGACCATACGCCGCACACTGCATCAAATTGGTCTGCATGGCAGAAGATAGCCTCTTCTAAATATGATGAACAAGAAAGCCCGCAAACAGTTTGCTGAAGACAAGCAGACTAAGGACATGGATTACTGGAACCATGTCCTGTGGTCTGATAAGACCAAGTTAAACTTATTTGGTTCAGATGGTGTCAAGTGTGTGGCGGCAACCAGGTGAGGAGTACAAAGACAAGTGTGTCTTGCCTACAGTCAAGCATGATGGTGGGAGTGTCATGGTCTGGGGCTGCATGAGTGCTGAAGACACTGGGGAGCTATAGTTCATTGAGGGAACCATGAATGCCAACATATACTGTCACATACTGAAGCAGAACATGACCCCCTCCTTTGGGAGTCTGGGCCGTAGGGCAGTATTCCAACATAATGACCCCAAACACACCTCCAGGACAACCACTGCCTTGCTAAAGAAGCTAAGGGAAAGGGTGATGGACTGGCCAAGCATGTCTCCAGACCTAAACCCTATTTAGCATCTGTGGGGCATCCTCAAACGAAGGGTGGAGGAGCACAAGGTCTCTAACATCCACAAGCTCCATAATGTCATCATGGAGGAGTGGAAGAGGACTCCAGTGGCAACTTGTGAAGCTCTGGTGAATTTCAAAATAACGGTGGCCGCGCAAAATATTGGCACTTGGGGCCCAATTTGGACATTTTCCCTTAGGGGTGTACTCACTTTTGTTGCCAGTGGTTTAGATATTAATGGTCGTGTGTTGAGTAATTTTGAGGGGACTGTAAATTTACACTGTTATACAAGCTATACACTCACTACTTTACATTGTAGCAAAGTGGCATTTCTTCAGTGTTGCCACATGAAAAGATATAAAAAAATATTTACAAACATGTGAGGGGTGTACTAAGTTTTATGAGATACTGTACTTACATCCCTCACCCAGCACACTACATATACTCACATATCTGCTCTACATATCTTCATACACTATCCCCCTCTTTGCCACCCCTAGAGCCCTACATACACTAATGCCCCGTACACACTATCGGACAATCTGGCGGACCAGAGTCCGCCAGACAATCTGCCCGTGTGTGGGCTCCGGCTGACTTTTTTTTCCCAAAAGTCCGGCGGACTTAGAAGTTTTGACTCAAAATTGATGGCGGACAATCCGGCCGTCTGTGTGCTAGTGCGCCGGACTTTTGAAATGAACGGACTTGCCTGCACACGGAGAAAAGTCCGTTCATTTTGAACGTGGCCCCAGGTAGACGGGACTAGCGAAGGAGGTCAATGTCGCTGCCTCCATCAGCGAGATTGACACCTTGCTGGTCCTGTTACCTGGTATGGACTTAAAGGGGAAGCCCTACACCGAAAAAACGGCATGGGGGTCCCCCCCAAGGTCCATATCAGACCCTTATCCGAGCACACAATGGGCGGCGTCACCGGGTGATGTCACATGATGACCCGCCCCATTATGATGCCACAGTCCCAGCATGCTCCGGGGCTGTGACATCATAAGGGGTGTGGGCATCACCCGGTGACCCCACCCATTGTCCCTATATAAGTCGTCGCACAACACGTCCCTGTCATTGCAGCGAGAGACAGCGTCGAGTCAACATCTCAAGGAAGAAGAGAAGAAGAAGAGAGGAGAAGGCGGCTACGGTGGCGACAGAAGACTGGACCACTGCTAGTAAAAGATCTATAGGAAGAAAGCGGAGGCCCGGCAAGAAGAACCGAAGAGGGGGACAAGACCCCTGAAGTCGGAAGAAGAGGTGGCGGCGAGAGAAGACCGGGCCACCGCTAGTAAAAGATCTTGGAGAAGAAAGTGGAGGCCCGGCAAGAAGTATCAAAGAGGGGGACAAGATCCCCGAAGAGGGGGACAAGACCCCCGAAGTCGGAAGAAGACCCCCGGGTGGCAGCGGCAACAAAGAAGAAGAAGAAAGCCGGGCTCCTCTGCTAGTAAAAGAGCTGGGAGAAGAAAGCGGAGGCCCGGCAAGAAGTATCAAAGAGGGGGACAAGACCCCTGAAGTCGGAAGAAGACCCCCGGGTGGTGGCGGCGGCAACAAAGAAGAAGAAGAAAGCCGGGCTCCTCCGCTAGTAAAAGAGCTAGCAGAAGATAGCGGAGAAGACCGGCAAGAAGACCCCCCAAGACTGAAGACCACCAGAGCTGTGCAATAAATTATTTTAAAACCTTGTTTTGTGTTTTATTTACACTTTTTTCACCAGGTGAATGGGTAGAGGTACATTGTACCCCATACTCATTCGCATAGGGTGGGGGGCGGTATCTGGGGGCCCCCTTATTAAACGGGGCTTTCCCTTATTAAACGGGGCTCCCGGATTCCGATAAGCCCCCTGCCCGCAGACCTCGAAAACCAACGGCCAGGGTTGTCGGGAAGAGGCCCTTGTCCTCATCAACATGGGGACAGGGCGCTTTGGGGTGGGGGGGCCGCAGGGCCCCCCTTCCCCAAAGCACCCCCCATATTGAGGGCACGCGGCCTGGTATAGCTGGGGGGGGGGGCGCTCGCTCGTCCCCACCCCCTTTCCTGACTGGCCGGGCTGCGTGCTCGGATAAGGGTCTGATATGGACCATGAGGAGGACCTCCACGCCGTTTTTTCAGCGTAGGGCTTCCCCTTTAAGTCCATACCAGGTGATGGGGCCAGCGAGGTGACTTACTTTGCTAGTCCCGTCTACCTGGAGCCGCGTTCAAAATGAACGGACTTTCCTCCATGTGTGGGCAAGTCCGTTCATTTCAAAAGTCCGGCGGAAAAGTCCAGTTGTGTGTGGCCAGGTCCGCTCGTTCGAAAAGTCCGGCGGACCTCTACTTCAAAGTCCGGAGGATAGTCCGATCGTGTGTACGCGGCATAAGGCTGACCATAAAATTTTCTTGGACGATTTCTGTAAATCGCCTTTAGATCTATGTAGTGAAAGGGCCTTCCTGATATGATACCAATTGAAAGTGTTGTTTAGGTTTGACCTCATATTATATGGTTCTTGGTAAATCTAAAAGAAAATTGTACAAGAAAATTGTATAATGTATGAATGGCTTTACACACTTTCCTTCCTGCAGCTCTGCACATCTCTAGTTTGCATCTCTTTATTCCATCCTTTTTCTTGCAGGTGGAGAACAGTGCCCTATAGGTTTTACTGCAAGGGGAGGGTGGGCGTATGTATGCGCTTCAGTATTTGTGTTGAAAGTGCAGTCCATAGTGTTTCCTTTTAACCACTTGACCTCTGGCAGTTTTTAACCCCTTCATAACCAGGACGTTTTTTGCTTTTCAACACTGAGCTACTTTAACTGGTAATTTTGCGGTCATGCAACACTGCATACATATGAAATTTCCCAATAAGTATATATTGATTGCTTTGCGTGAAAGTTATAACGTCTACAAACTATGGTAAATACACTGGAATTTTTTTATACTACTAATGGCAGTGATTAGGGACTTATAGTGGGACTGTGATAGTGCAGCAAACAATCTGACACTGGGTGGGAGCTGACCAACACTGACATCACCAGTGCTGTACTAATGTACTAAGACCGTCACTGTACTAATGACACTGGCTAGGAAGGGGTTAATATCTAGGGGCAATCAAGGGGTCAACTGTGTGCCTAACAACATGTAATGTGTGTAATATGTGCTGCTTTTACTAAGCGAGGTCACAGATTTTTCTCCCTGCTGTGCAGGGAGACAAAAAGACATGTGCCCACTGAAATATTTTGTATCGTAATTTCGTTTTCGCCTGAAAAATACATTTATTTAGTTACTCCCGAAATTATTTTTTTTTATTTATTTTGTTTTTCCTTAATAATTGCATTCGTTCGAAAATCCAAATGAATTAAGTTCAAATCTGTCATTGAAGGCTTATGGTGTCTGTCGAATGTTCAGAGAAGATTCGATGGAGCAGCTAAACTGTATGACTCCGGATAGTTTAGCTGCTCCGTCAAATCTTCTTGGAACTTTCGACAGACACCATAAGGTAAAGATTCAACGTTTGTATGTTTTTCGCTGCTTTGTCGAATCTTTGTTGTTCATGTGGAATGTATATAGTTCAAACAGAAAATGGACTGGTGATAGTCAGACAGGTAACATGATAGGGATTATAGAATCTATATAGAATCTCAATCTATAATATAGAATCTATAATACTAAATCCCCCCCCACAACACGAGCAGCCTCTGAGGCTATCACAACACTAGCAACACTAGTATCACTATCAGTTTCACAACACTAACACAATAGCAGCAGATTATAATGAAAAAGTTAAGATGAACTGTAGCTTGCTTTACTATTGTTCTGCTGCTGTGCTTATGCTTAATTGCTAAATAATTCAGGTTCTCTGACAAACGTTGAAATGTTGAATCTTTTCTCTCAATGTCAAATAATCCTGGTCTAATAGAGATAAGGTTAGGCACATTCGACCACAGGTTAGATAGACACAGATTGTTATTGTCAGCGTCATGTCGAATCTTCTATCTAGATCGAACTGTTGTCACAAAGAAAACGAAAATAAAGCATTTGTTTATGACGGATCTTTCGTATATATATATATATATATATATATATATATATATATATATATATATATATATTGAATTTCCTTTTTAGTAAGAAATACAGATGTAATGAACACAAGTTAAGAAATAAACACAATTTATTTATTATGATACAGTGAACTGTGGGGGAATTTTGACCAATCCTCGAGGACACATCTATAGGACGTTTGGTGATTCCTATTCATCGGATTCCTGTGTATGGTATATTAGTGTTGCCAACAATCATATAATTCATCTTTCTTTCAACCAATTCTTGTGAGTGTTAAACTGATTATTTTTTTTTTGCATATATGTACGACCCTAAATATGATTAAATGGGTCTGATATCTGGAATGTAAGGTATTTTATGTACCCACCTTCTCCAAAATGTCATTATATACCCAATAGTCCAACCTGTCATCCATTTTGAACTTTTGGGTTAAAGTCCTCCCCCAAGAGAAGATATCATAAGTGGCGTATGGGTGGAGCTTAGCTGAGGAATTTGAGAAGTTGAGCCCTTAATTACAAAGTGAATGAAGGCTCGTGACGTATACAGACGGTCGGACATTCCGACAACAAAATCCGTCAGATTTTTTCCGATGGATTTTGTCCTAAACTGGTGTTGCATACAAACAGTCGGATGAACGTGATGACGTTCATTATGACGGGACAACGTTGAGGCTACTAGCCAATAGCTTTGGTCTTGTAATTTGATCTGAGCATGTGTGGCACTTTGCCCGATCGGAATTCTCTACAAATGATCGGAAAAAGGGTGATCGGATTTTTGTGTCAGAAAATTTGAGATCCTGATCCGACAGAAAAAGTCCGATAGAGCCCACACACGATCAGATTTTCCAACAATATAATCCGATCGGACCTTTTCTGTTGGAATTTCCGACCGTGTGTACAAGGCATTACAGAGACAGATGTCTTAGATTTTTTTTATTAACACACTTCCGTTCCTAGGATTAAACACTTATTCTGCGTTTGTACAGATTAACACATAGACCATGCAATGCAGCACTTAAAATACATTAAAGAATATGTAAACCCAACATTTCAAATTCCTCATATGAGGCTTCTGTACCATGTACTTATACCGTATAAAAAAAATATCCTGATCTCTTTATACTGTATTACTTCCTTTGTGTTACTGTCAGTCCCTCTGCTTTCCTTTTAAAAACTGACCCCACTAAGCAGGAGAAAACACGGAGGGGGCGTGACCGGATGTGATCGAGGCAGCCAGCTTTTCTCCACAGCTCTGCACATCCTGCATAAATCCGTGATATTGGAGTGCAGAAAGCCGGGTAAAAAAGGCACCATTGTCCGGCGGAAGGTGAGCAGACTCAGGACATGCATTCATCTGCCTCCAAAAAGCAGCGCAAGGTCCAGAAAGAGCAGCGCCGCACTCGCTCCACGAAGGGGACGGACGGAAGCCCCGCCCCTGCCATCTTGTCCGCACAGAGGGCTGAGCGGCGCGCCACGCGGCCGAAGGATGGGATGGCGCAGCATGGCGTTGCGGTGGAGCTGTGTGCAGACGGTGAACAGGCTAATGAACATCCTGTGGCGGTGGACACAGAGGCAATTACTAGACCTATTCTAGAGGCCATGAATGCCAGTAAGTCTGAACTGATGGGGCGCATTGATCATTTGTCGGCCGAATGTACTTTGATCAGGCACGCTCTTGATAAGATCTGGGGCAGGCTCACCACAGTGGAAGACCGGGTGTCTGGAGTTGAGGACACCACGCACACACAGGAAACCGATATTGCGGAACTCCACGACATGGTGCAGTCCCTCCAGCGCAGAGTTGACGACGCCGAAGACCGCCAACGGAGGAACAATATCAGGGTGGTGGGACTGCCTGAGGAATCGGAGGGGGACAAGGCGGTGGTGTTTGCAGAGACTCTGTTCAAAACGCTGCTCTCTTTGGAGGATTTACCCCCCACATATGTTGTTGAAAGAGCCCATAGGGTCCCCACGGGCAGGAGACCGCCGGGTGCATTTCCACGACCATTTCTTGTAAGGTTCTTGAACTACAGGGACAGAGACATGATTTTGGCCAAGTCCAGGAGGACACAAGAGCTACTCTATGAAAATTCCAAACTGATGCTCTTCCCTGATTTTTCACGCGCCACGCAACAACAACGCCGCTCATTTACTGATGTCCGCAGGAGGCTCTGCGCAAAGGAGATTCAATATAGCATGCTTTACCCGAGCAGGCTCAGGATACAATACAAAGGCAGTGTGAAATTTTTTGACAACACTGCTGAGGCCTGTGACTGGATGGACAAAGAATTGGCTTAATGGCAAGGGACAGTGCGTTCTGGGTTAATAACCCACAAGTCTGTTAAGGTATGTTGTGCCTGTTGCACGGTTCCCATTATGTTGCCTCAGGGAAAGGACAGGAATCCTGAGAGTTGCAAGTTCTCTGACACTCGGCTGCTGTGTGTCTAACGTGTTGGGGGACCCTCCTCAGCAGAGGATCCCCGCCAGATGAAGCGAGGAACGGGCAGGATCCGCCTGATTCACTGGGGTGGTGTCAGTGATTATCAATGCATGGAGCGGCCCGGCGGGCACGGAAATGTTTTCACCAAGACATCCGATATGGATTACGATCCCTACATTTAAGGCAGTTGCAAGGGGTGAATGTATATCGGCTATGAAAACAGCTCGGGTAAATGAAAATGAGGAACTCAATGTGTTGAAGCAGCAGGAGAGGGAGTGCATGGATGCTCACGCGGGTTCCCCTACTGGGGCCTCGCTTGAGCACCTGCTAGCGGTGAGGAGGCGTCTGTCTCTTCATATTAAAGAACTGACTAGCTCTGACTGGACTAAAAATGCTCATAGGGTGTTTGCTGAAGGGGATAAAAATGGCAAGCTTCTGGCTAAGTTGGTGGCTGATCAGCAGCCTCTTATGCATATACCCATGATCAGAAATGGGACCGGTGACTTAGTTACTGAACCGATATTGATAATGCAGGAATTTGTGACTTTCTTTTCGAAGCTATACATGCCCATTCCTAGGTACGACCTTGGAGCGCTAGACTCCTTGTTAGGGGGGTTGCCCATCCCAAGACTGGCGGAGGAGGACTGTTTGACCCTTGATTCCAAAATCACGCTTAAGGAAATCCAGACTGCTATCTTTTCGTTTCCACCTAACAAAGCCCCAGGCCCGGACGGTTTCCCCATGGAATTTTATAAGACCAATGTGGAGTTGTTAGCCCCGAGATTCAATTGGCTGTTGCAACACTGCCTTGACATCTCCTCCCTGCCGACTTCCATATTAGAGGCCTACATGATACTACTGCTGAAGCCAGGGAAGGATCCCACTGAGTGTGCGTCCTATTGTCCCATAGCACTCCTGAACACGGATCTTAAGGTCCTAACAAAAATTCTAGCGACCAGACTAGCCAAAGTCATTCCATCGGTAATTAACATTGGCCAGACGGGCTTCATGCCAGGCAAATCGACAGACACAAACATAAGGAGACTTTTTACCCATCTACAGCTACCACAAACTGACTCTGACAGTAGAATCGTAGTGTCCATTGATATAGAAAAGGCATTTGACTCTATCGATTGGGGGTATATGCATAGAGTGTTAGAGGTCATGGGTTTCGGGCCACAGTTCCGTAAATGGGTAGCCATGCTGTACGAAAGTCCCAAGATGGCCATCAGAATGGGATCACGGACCTCTGAGTTTTTTGCGGTGGGCAGGGGCACCAGGCAGGGCTGCCCGTTGACCCCTTTCCTTTTCACCCTGGCTATGGAGCCCCTGGCCATTGCACTCAGGTCTGCGGAAGAAGTGCGGGCTATAAGAGTGGGGTCTATTAGGGAAACACTGGCCCTCTATGCAGACGACATGCTACTGTTTCTTTTTTTTTTTTTTTCTTATGCCACGTCAGAGGTCCTGTGCTTGAGACTCATTCATATTGCCTCTCATTTTTATCTCAGCATCATATCTCATCATCGTGGATTACAATTCTTATTTTCAATGTTTTTTATTTTTTTTTATTTTTTTTTTATTATTACAGCATCCAACAAGTTACCCGCCTTCCTGAGGCCTATCTAGACAACAACAATCTACCTATATTTTATCCCTTACCCGCCCTACCCATCCTAATCCCCCCCCCCCACTGCCCCCCTCCACATCCCTCCCTTGCGCCCACTTGCACATAAACATCAATATGCTACCACTATGTCTCCTATTCATTCTAATCTATAGGATATCCCATCTCGGTTATCCATGGGGACCATATTCCCTTCCATTCTCTATAGTTTCCTCTCCTTACATACAGTGTCTTCTCTTTCCAAACTAGTTCATTAATACTATGGGTCCATTCTCCTACTGTAGGGGCTCTTTCAGCTTGCCATCTTTGCGCGATCAATCTGCATGCCTGAAACAGGCATCTTACCAGTGCCACCGTGACATATTTCCCTTCTCTCGGCTCTTGCCTATATCCCAGTACGCACAAGATCGGGTCCATTCCCATTTCTAACTTAAAGATCCTATTGATACTCGCCGTCACTTCTCTCCAATAACGAAAGAGCTTCGGGCATCGCCACAGCATGTGTAAGAGATCTCCCTGTCCCCGACATCTAGGACATCTGTCATCTATTCTCCTACCAAACTGACGTAGTCTTTTAGGAGTATAATAAGCCCTGTGCACCAGCATCAATTGTGAGATCTTTTGAGAAGGGGAGAGCGAGGTCACTGGCCCTAATTCCATTATTCTCCTCCACTGCGTATCTAAAATTTCTCCTATATCCTCTTCCCATTTCCTCTTCAAGTTCGGGTAGTCTATTTCGTGATTAGAATTCATACCTAAATGATTGTAAATACCTGAAATGGACCCCTTTACACTATCTGAGGTAAGCAACTTCTGAAGTGGAGGTATTTTATCCCACGGTGGCATATTTCCCCCAAACTGTGCTGCTAAAGCATGTCTCATCTGCACGTAGCTAAAGAATGAATGTTGTGGTATATCGTATACTTTTTTTAAGTCCGAGAATGTCCTTAAGACCCCTCTATCATAAAGGTGGATCAGTCTAGCTATACCCTTCCTTTCCCAAGATTTAATCTTACCGATACTAAATATTTCAGGTAAGTTTTTGTTGTCCCAGAGGGGTGTGGTTTCTAACAGCCCTGAGAAACCAATTTTTAATTTCACCGCTTTCCAAACCTTACCTACCATTTTAGTTATCGAATTACTATACTGAAAAGAGTCAGCCTCCAGGACCTCAGCTATGAACTCATGTGGGGCTCCTATCATTCTAATCCCTTCTTTTAGCTTTCTTCCTTGCTCCGAGTCGTAACCCGCCAGATGCTGCATCTGCGCCGCCAGGTAATAGTTCCTAGGTTGTGGAACAGCCAGGCCTCCTCTATCTATTGGCATCTGCAACGTCTGGAGTCGTATCCGGGCCGTACCCTTTTTCCAAATAAGTTCCCGAAAAAGGGTCTCTACTTTCTTAAACCATTTTTTGCATATCCATACGGGCGCATTATGCAAAACATACAGCAGCTGTGGCAGCCAAATCATCTTGATCAAGCTGCAACGGCCCATTACTGAAAGCGGAAGTTTACTCCAGACGTCGCATTTGCACTTAAATTTATGCAGAAGAGGGATTCAATTTTTATTGATATATTGATCGGGGTTCAATGTCAAGTATATGCCGAGGTACTTCAGCGCATCCACCTCTCTTACCCTTATCCCCGGATGCGGGACTGCAGCATCCAGGGGGTCGACTCGGAGCAGTTCAGATTTCTCCCAATTAATAGCCAGCCCTGAGAAGTTTCCGAAACCTTCTACTAAAGTAACTGCCTGCGTCAGAGATGGTCCGGTATCTCCCAAAAACAATAACACATCATCTGCGTATAGGGCAATCTTTTCCTGTCTCTCTCCGCTTCTTTGAAATCCCCTAATCCCGGGATTGGCCCTAATAGCTATGGCTAATGGCTCTATGGCCAATGCAAAGAGCAGAGGGGACAGGGGACAACCTTGCCTTGTCCCCCTGCTCATTTCAATTTTTTCTGAGTACCTACCATTGGCCCTTACCCTGGCGCTAGGGGCATTATACATCTTTTTGACCCAGCCAATAAAGGTGGGGCCCATTCCTACTTTCTCCAACACCCGCCATAGGAAGTTCCATTCTAAACTGTCGAAAGCTTTTGTTACATCCAGGGACATTATGGCCCTCGCCCCTACATTCTCTGCTGGGATCTGCATATTTAGGAAGGTTCTTCTGATGTTCATACTTGTAGATCTTCCCATAATAAACCCAGTTTGATCTGGGTGCACTAGCTTTGTCATGAACTGATTCAGCCTATTTGAAAGTACTTTAGCTAAGATTTTTTCATCCGCATTCAGTAATGATATTGGCCTGTATGAGGCTACTTCCAGCGGGTCCTTGTCCGTTTTGGGGATTACTATGATCGTTGCCTCGGTCATTGAAACCGGAAGGTGTCTCCCTTCCGCTGAATCTATTAAAGTTTTATGCAACTCGGGAAGTAGCAGTTCTCCATAATATTTATATATTTCTACCGGGAGCCCATCCGGGCCGGGAGCCTTATTATTTGGCATCCCAGCCAGTGCCTGTTGTAGCTCATTAATGGTTATCGGGGCATCTAAGATTTCCCGTTCCTCCTGAGTAAGGGTCACCATTTCTAAGTTTTCCAGGAAACTATCCATTACCCCTTGCTCCCCTAAGCCTTGTGACTGATACAGCTCTCTGTAGTAGTTTCCAAAAATTTCTACTATCTCCTCGCTCTTGCATGTTATCACCCCATTTGAATTTCTAATGCTAGAAATGAGTGAGGGGGAGGTGTTTGTCTTAACCAGCTGTGCAAGCAGTCTTCCCACCCCCTCCCCTTCTCCAAAGTAGCGCTGTTTCACAAATATTCGTTTACTCTCTTCTTTTTTTACAATTGCTATTTTATAATCTTGTTGTTTATTTAACCAGATTTTTTGGTTTTCTGGGGTTGGGTCCATGACATAGGCATTCTCAGCTTCTAGGAGTTCCTTCCTAATATTCTCCTCCCATAATCTAGATTTTCTCTTCATTCTTGCTACCTGTTGGATCAAAACGCCCCTAATAAACGCTTTTAGGGTATCCCAGATCACACTCATTGGGGCCGAGCCGGCATTAAGACTTATAAACTCTTTTAAGCTTAGTTTAACTTCCGCTTCGTCCTTCATAAGTTCAAGCCAGAACGGGCTAATCTTCCAACACCCTTGAATTTTTTTGATCCCCGTATTAAGCACGACCCTCACCAAGGAGTGGTCTGAGATCCCCCTAGGCATATATTCTATCTCACTTATGTTTTGTGCCATTTCCACATTTCCTATAGCCATGTCTATCCTAGAAAGGGTGCCGTATGAACCTGAAAAGCAAGAGTATTGTTTAATTCTCGGATACCTCTCTCTCCAGAGGTCCTTCAAGCCTATTTCATTCAGAAAGCAGCTCAGCCTGGTTTCACCTAAGTCCCTGGATCGCACCTTAGGGGGAAACCTATCATAATTTACATCAATAACTTCATTGAAGTCTCCCATCGCAATAACTGGGATATCCTCTTTATCCCCAATAAATTCCAACAGTCTGTACATAACTTCCATTTTAAACGGCGGGGGTATATATATATTTGCCAAGATACAGCTACTGCCCTCAAGTTTACCGTACAAAAAAATATATCGACCCAGCTCGTCTATGCTGACCTGGTTGCAGGAGAAACTCACCCCTTCCTTTATTATCACACTTACCCCCCTTGAATAGGAGGAGTATACTGAGTGGTATTGTTGTCGATATTTCCTGTTTTTTAACAGTAATTTGGATATATTGGTAAGGTGGGTCTCCTGCAAACAAGCCAGTCCAATATCAAATCTCTCCAGCATAGCAAAAACTATCGCTTTTTTTACCGGGGTACCCAGGCCCCTCACGTTCCAAGACCCGATGTTAATAGGTTTACCCTGCATCAAATTTACCATTGGATCTAAAAAAAAAAAAAACAGCAAGCAAAGAGCGCCACACAGTTACACAGAGAGCGACTACATGATACTTATAAAATATAAAGTCTACTGGGATACCTATCTCTGTTAAGTACACCCACCCTAGTGTCATATACCGTTTGTGTTTCTCTAATTTGTACATTAATAGCTCAGGATTAGATTTAACCCCAGATATTATCTTATCATAGTGCTTTGTGTTTATATACTTTCTCTCTTGTGCAATTATCCCGCATCTATCATATTTTCCCTCCTCGTGTTTACTCTTTTGTGTAGTTATCGTGCTGTTTTCAAATTTTACCTTAGCGTGTTTATTTTTTCCAACCATTTTCACCCCCCCCCCTACTACCCCACCCAACCCTGTTCTCCCCCCCCTTCCAACCCCCCCCTCCCTATTCTCCCCCCCACCCCACCCCCCCCAAACCCTCCATCCTCCCCCAACCCTCCTTCCCAACTATTTAATACCAAACCCTCCCTTCCTCCCCCCCACCTAACAAGGTGCTCCCCTTGGGAGTTTAACGTGACCAGACCATCCATATCCCACCTCACGCCCTGTCTTACAGACACTGCCGCAGTGATTCCCTCCCCCCCCCATCCTACAAATCTTAGCTACTATATCTAACCAAGGATTTTATCAAAACCACTCACAGTCGCCCTCCTTCACTGTCTCCCCTCCCTATCCCCTCGTCTACCCCGTAAAGAGTCCTTATTATCCTCCAGCCATTGCAATGCTCCAGCTGCCGATTCAAAGATCTGTACCCCATCCGGGGTTACTACTCGCAGTCTTGTTGGATATAAAAGAGCATATGTTAGATTATATGACTGAAAAGTGGCTTTAATTGTCCGAAATTCCGCTCTGCGTCTCTGCAACTCGGGAGAGTAATCTGGGTAGAATGAAATCCTTGAACCATTAAAGGAAATGTCCCCCATCTCCCTTGCCTTACGCAATAAAGTGACCTTATCCCTATAGTTAAAAAACTTCAGCATCAGGGGTCTGGGACGCCCCCCGGGCGATGGTGTTCTAAAAGGGTACCGGTGGGCTCGTTCTATCGAGAAGAAAGGTGAAAAGCCTTCCTTTCCGAACTTATCTAATAACCATGATTCCAGGAATTTTATAGCGTCAGGGCCTTCGGTTTTCTCGGGTAACCCCAGCAGCCTAATATTAACCCGGCGTGCTCTATTTTCTAACTCATCCATTTTAGTAGCGTAGCTGTCCAGGTTTTTTTGCATATCCTTAACCGTATGCTGTATTGGATTTAAATCGTCCTCGAGCTGGCTTATTCTCCCTTCCAGCTCCTCTGTTCTTTCTGCTACTTTCTGGATGTCTTGACGCACTAACATTATATCCTCCTTCATTCCGGATAACTGAACTGCCAGGTCTCCCAGGGACTGTTGACATGCGTTAACCGCCTGTAGTACATCCTTCAATGTTGGGGCCTCCTCCTCTTGCGACCTACCAGGCCTAGCCGAGACCAAGTCTCCTTGGGTGTCCCCCATGATCTTTTTGCTCTTACCCTCAGGAGCTAGCGTGGTCAATGAGGCTACTTGACCTTGACTTTTTCTGTCAGCAGGGCCCCCAGTATGAGATTTGATTTGTGCCATTTGTACCCCTTTTATTGGTGTTTGATCTGGAGTATGTGTTGGAGTATGCACAAACCGTTCTAATTTTGCTGCGGCTGAATTTGCTGCCTGAGTACTTTTTTCTTTTTCTTTAGAGGAGCGGAGATGTTGTGTTCCCGGCCCCTCATGCTGTTCCTCCCCGCGTCTCCTCGACATTATAAATTATGTAGGCCGTTGCCCCAGAGCCGAATAGAGAAAATGGGGACCCAATACCAAAACCTCCCGATTAGCCCCCCAGCACCTTACTGCAGACTTATTGTCCACCAATTGTTGTATCCGGGATTCATTTAAATAACAGAAAGCGTGCCCTGTTGCATTTTTTTTTTAAAAATATCAGTGCGAAGACTTTCAGGAGAAAAAAAAAGAGAAAAAAAAAAAAATATATCCTTGTCATCCCCACAAAGACAAATCTGGTAGCTGTTCAACAATTGACATTATAAACTGTAAGTGCTTTCAGTCCTGTCAGCAAAGAATACATAGCAAAACATGAGAAGCAAAAAGAATGTAAATTGCACCCTGCTGACTTGACTTCTATATACCAAAGGGATAAAAAAAAACGGAAAAGACAGGTATCATGATCTGTATAGCACAACCCAGCCGCGGTAAATTCAGTAAGTTTGACTCCTCATCAAGAGGGGACGAGAGGGGACTAATCCTTAGCTATTTTCCCCCACAGGGGGTACTCACGAATACCATATACTGGGAGGTGCCGGCGTCTGAGTGTTGCCTGTACTGCTCTCTCTTGTGACTTCGGCTGTTAGCTGCCGGTACATGTAGCCGTGCCTTCGTTCCTGCGATAGCCCGGAAGTCCTCGGCCAGTGCGTGTAGAAATCTTCGGGAGCTTTCGGCCGGCTTCGACTTGCGCCGGTGCTCCCGATCTCCTGGTCTATAAGCCACGCTGCCCCCCTCGCTGTTCTTCGGGTCCTTCCGGCGTTCGGCTCTCGGGGATGGGGCGAGGAGGAGACAGCGCAGCGGTGTCTCACTCGCCTCAGCCTAACCACATCCTCCCGCTCACACCACGCCCCTCACCACTCCTCACACACATCCGGTCACCTCCCCCCCCATGCTACTGTTTCTTAGTGACCCAGACGAATCCCTGAGGGCGGTGTTGGCTATCTTTGATAAATTTGCGACTTATTCGGGTCTTAGAGTAAACTGGACCAAGTCGTCCATCCTCCCATTGGATTTACAGGCCAGGGACAGGGCGGATCCCGACCTGCCACTACGGTGGGTGGATTCTATTAAATATTTGGGAGTGAGGATCACTCCACGGGTGCAAGACTATCTCTCGCTAAACTTACTTTCCTTGATAGGGCTCCTTAAGCAAAAAACGCAGGCCTGGACTAAACTGCCCCGTCACTTATGGGCAGGATCAGCTTACTCGAAATGAAAATACTTCCGGTAATCCTTTATTATCTCCGACATGCGCCGGTCTGGATACCAATGTCCTTCTTCAGACAGTTGGAGAGTATTGTCAATGCATTCCTGTGGACGCCAAAACCGCCTAGGATAGGGATGAAGGTCCTTCAAGACCCGAGTGAAGGGGGAGGGCTGGCAGTACCAGACTGGTTCAAATACTACCTTGCGGGTCAGATGGTGTTTGCGCATAGGTGGCTTATATCCGATAAAGGAGACGCGGCCACCGTACTGGAGTCCGCCCATCTAGGATCGTTTGAAAGCCTACGCCTGGCAATTTTTAGGGGGACAAAATCAGATCTGCCCATCACTCTAACAATGACAGCCACGATTAGGGCATGGGAGAAGGCACTAAAATTGGCAGCCCCTAGTTATGTAGGTATGTCCCCATCCACCCCCTTATGGATGAATAGGAGACTCCTTCATTTTTATGGTTTGCCAGATCCCATGATCTGGGCAACTAAGGGGATAAAGACGCAAAGGGTATATATGTGGTGGACTTGCAAACATTCTCACAGCTGCAAACTAGACATGACTTGCCAAACTCTTATTTTTTCAGTTTTTTTCAAATTCGACACGCATACCAGGCTCAATTTGGGGAATTGAGGGTGGAATCTCTACCCTCGTCACTCGAATCGTTGCTGTCCCAGGAGGACCTGTCTAAAACGCTCTCCATAATGTACAAGGAACTTTTTAAACACTCACCTAAAGAGGTTACTAACTGCAGGACCAGATGGGAAGCGGAAGTCCCCGATATTCAGGCAGAGGACTGGGATGATCTATGGACCCAGCCCTTTCAGCATCTCATATCAGCCAGGGACCGCCTGATCCAAGTTAAATTCCTAAATAGAAGCTACTACACGCCAGCCAGAATAGCCAAGATATATGGACTGGCAGCGGCAGAGTGTTGGAGATGTGCTTTCTCTCCGGCTGATGCTGACCATTAGGGATGAGCTTCGTGTTCGAGTCGAACGTACGTTCGACTCGAACATTGGTCGTTCGGGCGTTCAGTGAATTCCGAACGTTTGGGCCGTTCGCGGCAAAATTCGTGTGGCCCACAATGCACTGCGATGGAGCAGTGCATTGCTGGCTCATGATTGGCCAAGCATGCACTGTGACCCCGCATGCTTGGCCAATTGCAGCGCCAGCAGCGAGGAGAGCCATGATTGGCCACGGGCGTCCTGCCTGTGGCCAACTTCGTGTGGCCCACAATGCACTGCGATGGCGCAGTGCATTGCTGGCTCATGATTGGCCAAGCATGCACTGTGACCCCGCATGCTTGGCCAATCGCAGCGCCAGTAGCGCGGAGAGCCATGATTGGCCACAGGCGTCCTGCCTGTGGCCAATCATAGCTCAGGCTGTGTAGTGCACGCCCCACACTATATAAGGCCGCCTTTGAGGCGGCCTCGTGTAGTGTGTTGGCATCTGAAGCAGTGGGTGTTCTGTGTACCTTCAACACAGTTACACACCAATCGTTTTTGGCTGATTTCCTATCTTGCTCTTGTGTAGTGGTTATTGTCTGTGCCCTGACCGCAGTATACACCACTATATTCACCTCACCTATATAGCTAGTGATCTATCTTTAATAATAGAGCTTGCAGTCAGTAGTGTTAGGAGATAGTGCGTGCTGTCTGCGTGCTCTGTACCCAGTACATACCGCTATAATCCGCCTACATAGCTGTTCTCTATTTGGGCCCAATTGTCATCTGCAGGAGTTATTGGAAGTTGTGTGTGCTTCCAGCACAGCACAGTATACATCTGTATATACCCCTTTATCTCTGCTGTTCTATAAAAAAAGGCATCTGCAGGAGTTAGTGGGTGTTGTGTGCCTCCAGCACAATATAAACTACCCAACTACTGTTTTACCCAACTCCCTTCAGGCCATTACCATGTCTGGAAGGCCAGCAAGGAGAGGCAGACAGGCGCGAGCCGATAAAAAAGGGCAAGCAGGCTCTGTGTCTAGAGACAACAGTGCTGGTCGTGGACGCGGTGCATTGTCATCAGCACGTGGCCATGGGACATGCTTGTCCTTCTTTTCTGCAGCTGGACATGTTGAACCGCAACATGCCAACGACTTGGTAGAGTGGATGACCAAGCCCTCTTCATCCTCCTCATCCTCTCTCACCCAGTCTCAGGGTAGTAGCAAAGCAGCTGCCAACACATCGTCTTCCCTCCTCTCAATGTCATCATCAGTGACTCCTTCCCTAGACCCACCACGTCCTCCTGAGGAGTCTCCTGAACTCTTTGAGCACAGTGTTGGGTACATGCTCCAGGAGGATGCCCAGTGTTTGGTGGGCTCTGATGATGACACTCAGCTAGAGGAAGGCAGTAGCGTGAGCGCAGAGAGAGGGGATGCTCAAGAAGGACAGCAATCTGGCAGTCATGTTCCACAAGCTGCAGCATACTGCCAGGTTTGCTACAGCGATGAAGAGGGAGGGGATGATGAGGGCACTGACTCCACGTGGGTGCCTGGAAGGAGGGAGGAGGAGGAGGAGGAGGAGGAGGAGGAGGAGGAGGAGGCACATGTCCAACGAGGCAGGATGCCCTCCGGGGGTCAGCTTAGGGGCAGCACACCAACTGAATCACACCGCAGAGCTCCGCCTGCGCAGAGCGCTTCCTCTGCGCGTTATTCTAAAAGTTCTTTGGTGTGGGCCTTTTTTGAGACGAGTGCATCAGATCGCACCGCTGCTATTTGCAACATATGTCTCAAGCGTATCTCACGTGGCCAAAACATCAGCCGCTTGGGCACCACATGCTTGACCAGACATATGTTGACCTGCCATGCAGCTCGTTGGCAAGCGTACCTCAAAGACCCACACCAAAGAACAAAGCGGACCTCTCCTTGCTCCTCATCAGCTGGCATCTCCAACCCCACTAGACCTTCAGTCCTCTCTGAAACCTGCTCTGAGAGGAATGAAGGTGTAGAATTAGGTGTGTCACAGCCAAGTGCTTCCGGGAACTCTGCTAGTGGTACATCCACATCCGATTATAGCAGGCAAATGTCCCTGCCCCAGCTGCTGGACCGGCGGAAGAAGTTTACTCCCAGCCATCCACATGCCCAGCGGTTGAATGCTAGCTTGGCTAAATTGCTAGCACTTCAACTGCTGCCTTTTCAGTTGGTAGACTCGGCCCCCTTCCGTGAGTTTGTACAATGTGCGGTTCCTCAGTGGCAGGTCCCCAAACGCCACTTTTTCTCACGGAAGGCGATTCCGGCTCTCTACCGGCATGTGGAAGGCAATGTCCTTGCCTCGCTGGACAGGGCGGTCAGCGGTAAGGTGCATATTACCGCTGACTCATGGTCCAGCAGGCATGGACAGGGACGTTACCTGTCTTTCACGGCCCATTGGGTCACTCTTCTGGCTGCTGGGAAGGATGCAGGACAAGGTGCAGTAGTGTTGGAGGTTGTTCCGCCACCACGCCTCCAAAATGCTACTATTGGTTGTGACACACCTCTCTCCTCCACCCCCTCCTCTTCTTCTTCCTCCATGGCCTCTTCCAGTGCTCTGTCCTCAGAACCAGCAGTGCTCCGTAGGCGTTCCAGGGGCTACGCAAGTACGCAGGCAAAACGATGCCATGCCGTGCTTGCGCTGGTTTGTTTGGGGGACAGGAGCCACACTGGGGCGGATGTTTTGTCAGCTCTGCAGGGGCAGGCCGAGAGGTGGTTGACGCCACGCCAGCTTAAGCCAGGAATGGTGGTTTGCGACAATGGCACCAACCTCCTCTCCGCCCTCCGACAGGGACAACTGACCCATGTGCCCTGTGTAGCTCACGTTATTAACCTGGTGGTGCAGCGGTTCTTGGGCAGGTACCCCGGCTTACATGATGTCCTGAAGCAGGCCAGGAAAGTCTGTGTGCATTTCCGCCGATCATTTAATGCCTGTGCTCGGCTGGCTGAGCTCCAAAAGGAGTTGAACCTGCCCAAGAACCGCCTTATATGTGACATGCCCACCAGATGGAACTCAACATTGGCCATGCTGCAGCGGCTGCACACGCAGCAGAGGGCCATCAATGAGTACCTGTGCGACTACGGCACCAGGACAGGGTCAGGGGAGCTTGGTTTTTTCTCACCACGCCAGTGGGGCATGATCAGGGATGCATGCACTGTCCTGTCACCGTTTGAGGAGGCCACAAGGATGGTGAGCAGTGACAGTGCATGCATCAGTGACACTGTACCTCTTGTCCACCTCTTGGAGCATACGCTGCGTGGAATAATGGACAGGGCACTTGAGGCAGAACAAAGGCAGGAAGAGGAGGACTTCCTTGCCTCTCAAGGCCCCCTTTATCCAGACAGTGTTCCTGCTGTGCCACCCATCACACAGGAAGAGGGTGAGGAGGAGGAAGAGGAGGAGGAGGATGATTGTGTCAGCATGGAGGTGGAGGCTGGCACTCAGCATCAGCATCAGCAGCAGCAGTCTTATAGGGATGATTTACAGTCCCAAGAAACACGTGGACTTGTACGTGGCTGGGAGGAGGTAGCTGCGGATCATGTTGTCCTTAGTGACCCAGAGGACTCCGGACCGAATGCCTCAGCTAACCTACGCTGCATGGCCTCCCTGATCCTGCAAAGCCTGCGGAAGGATCCTCGTATTCTTCGGATCAAGGAGAGGGACCATTACTGGCTGGCCACTCTCCTTGATCCACGGTACAAGGGTAAGGTTGCCGACCTTATCTTGCCATCGCAGAGGGAGCAGAGGATGAGACATCTCCGGGAGGCCTTGCAGAAAGCTCTGTGCAACGCGTTCCCAGAGACTGGGAGGTCACAAACTCCTGGTCCTGGACAACGTGTTGCTGAGGCATCAGTCAGAAGGAGCGGTGGAGAAGGTGGCCGTCTGACTGATGCTTTCAGACAATTTTTTAGTCCACAGCCCCAAGGTATGATTGGTTCCAGCACCCATCGCCAGCGTCTAATTTACATGGTGCAGGAATACCTAGGGGCAAGGTCAGACTTGGACACCTTTCCCACTGAAAATCCTCTGGCTTACTGGGTCTTGAGGATGGATCACTGGCCAGAGCTTGCACAGTATGCAATTGAGCTACTGGCCTGTCCTGCATCCAGCGTTCTTTCGGAACGCACCTTCAGTGCTGCTGGTGGCTTTGTTACCGATCACAGGGTGCGCCTGTCCACCGAATCAGTTGATCGACTGACCTTCATCAAGATGAATCAGTCTTGGATCACCCACAGCTACCAAGCACCTGAAGCTGATGTAACCGAATAATTTTTTTTGAAATACCACATCCCTTCAAGACTGCCTATGCTGATGCTGAGTGACTGTCCTGTTATGTTGATTGTCTATCCTCTTCCTCCTCCGCTGATATGTTGGAAGAACATTTTTGGTTCTGGGTGATGCCAGCAGCCCAATTTTTCTGCCCCTGTTTTGATGCAATGCTTTGCAGCAGGGCTAATTCCTGCAATAAAACTAGAGTATATGGCAGAGGTTGGAGTGTGGTGGCACCAGCACCAGTGCCTAAGGCCCAATTTTTCTGCCCCTGTTTAACAGGGGCGTTTAAGTACAATTTTTGATGCAATGCTTTGCAGCAGGGCTAATTCCTGCAATAAAACTAGAGTATATGTCAGAGGTTGGAGTGTGGTGGCACCAGCACCAGTGCCTAAGGCCCATTTTTTCTGCCCCTGATTAACAGGGGCGTTTAAGTACAATTTTTGATGCAATGCTTTGCAGCAGGGCTAATTCCTGCAATAAAACTAGAGTATATGGCAGAGGTTGCAGTGTGATGGCACCAGCACCAGTGCCTAAGGCCCAATTTGTCAGCCCCTGTTTAACAGGGGCGTTTAAGTACAATTTGTGATGCAATGCTTTGCAGCAGGGCTAATTCCTGCAATAAAACTAGAGTATATGGCAGAGGTTGCAGTGTGATGGCACCAGTGCCTAAGGCCCAATTTTTCTGCCCCTGTTTAACAGGGACATGTAATTACAATTCTTGATATAATATTTCACAGGAGGGCCCCTTCCTGTGCCCACCCAGAGTAACGGTGAGGACTTATAGTGTTGTGGCACCAGCACCACAACCACCAAAGGTCAATTTTTCTACCACTGTTCAACAATGGCATGTAATTACAATTCTTGATATAATCGTTCACAGCAGGGCGCTCCAGCGCCCACCAAGAGTCACTTTCAGGGCTTACAATGTTGTGGCAAAACCAACACCTTGTTCCGCCATTTCTGCAGAGCATATAGGGCAGGCCCCTACTTTCAAACATCCAACTTACAAACATCAGACAGCAGCAAGTGAGATGAAAAAAGATGGACGACAAAACAAATTATACAGGGGTGATAACCCTTCCCTATGTTTTCCAAAAAGCTTAAAAATAGTTTTTTTGACTGGAGCTACACTTTAAAAATGTACCAGTTGAAAATTACAAACAGATTCAACTTAACACAACAAACCTACACAGTCCCTGTCTTGTTTGCACCGCCTGTATACTGCTGTTCTGAGTATATAGGGCCTGGGGGCCACACGCATTTCCTTTTTTTAATATGGGTACGGGGTTCCCCTTAATATGCGTACAAGACCCAAATAGGCTGGTAATGGGCAGGGAGGGCTACCCATGCCATTTTTCTGAATGATTTTCAACCATATTGCAGGAACCAGATATAACATTAAAACCGCAAGCAGTTTTAAATGGTGTTATTTCCGTTTAATGTCATTTTGTGCAGGGACTGTTCTAAACACGGGAAACACGTGGCACTTCACAGGCATACTACAGACACCCCCCAGGCACCATATTTAAAGGAATATTTCACTTTTTTTTTCACTTTAATCGTCATTAAAATCAGTGCTCCCGCCAAAACGGCCGTTTTTGAAACCTTTTTTTGCATTGACCCATGTCCCCTGAGGCAGGAGTCAGGTCCCCAAACCCTTTTTAGGATAGTATCTTGCATATTAGCCGTTAAAATTAGCACTTTCCATTTCGAACGTTCGAGTCCCATAGACTTCAATGGGGTTCTAACGTTCGTTTCGAACGCGGGGTCCGTTCTAAAGTTCTGGTGCGAACCGAACCGGGGGGTGTTCGGCTCATCCCTACTGACCATGTATTCTGGTGATGCACACACATTCAGAGGTTCTGGCAGGACGTCACAACTTGTATCTCGGACATATTGGCGGTGCCGATTCCCCTGCCGGTGAAGGTATGCTTGCTAGGGCTGGTAGAGGAGGTGGTTCCTTCCAGGGCATTAAGAACACTGCTCAACATCCTTTTATTTTATGGTAAAAAGGCCATATTACTTAAGTGGAAGAACAAACAGGCCCCGGACATTGTTTATTGGAAGCACCTGATCAACTCTATGTTACCATATTATAAAACAACATACAGGGTGAGGGGAAGTGGGAAGAAATTTGATAAGGTCTGGAGGGCTTGGTACAAATCGGAAAATACAGTAGGCTGAGTGAGGAATTCCTGGGCTTCTGGGGCCATACATTGGAGGGGGAAAGCATGGGAACACAGAACTGAGGAAGCCAACGAGATGGTAGAGTGGAGACAATAAAGCGGGGAATAAATAAAGTGTAACAAATTGTAATAAGTAACTACAAAACTGGAGCCGGGGATACTGAAATTGTACGTATACAGGTATCACTTAACCAGAGGTTGAGGGACCCTAGATCCGAGGTTGTAATCCACATAATAGAGGGGCTGAGCTGTGACAAAATGGGGTAAGGGGTTAGGGGGGTTAGTTAGTAGAGAATTGTTAGCACTAAGATGTTAGGCCCTGCGCGGCCAGTTGGTTGGGCTGCTGTTATGTTAACAGGGCCCAGCTCTTGTTGTATGTGTTTTTTGTAAAATACATTTTTATAATAAACAGAATTTTATAAAAAAAACAAAGCAGGAGAACCCGGTAAAATCTCGTTACCGCGGTTTGTTTACATTTAGTGAATGCCTGTGAAAGGATCACAGCCGATCACGTGGTAAACAACCACCGGCCAATGGCTGTTTATCACCATCGGTGACGAGGAACATGCCGCCATCGACCTGCACGGGCAGCGCACTCCTGATTGCGTGCATGCACTGTGCAAAGTGGGGCAGTACCACCTACGATAACCCGTGGTTTCATCATGGCCGATCATGTGCTAAACGGCAATGCCCAATGGCTGTTCACCCCCCTCAGTGGCGAGCGGTGTCTCAGTGACATGCCACCACAGAAGGAACAGGGATGCGTGCGCATGATCGCGCACATTCCCTGTTTAAATGGGAGGCCGTCATATGATGCCCTCCCAGAACGAGAGTCACGCCGCATGGCCGTCATATGACGGCCCGCGGGCGGCAAGCAGTTAAGTAATCTCTCAGACAGCATCTCATTTCTGGATGTACAGTAATTGCTGACTTGGTGATGCTCATATACAGATTGTCCTTTTGAGATGAAGATGAATCAGATTAAACCCGTACGTTTTACTTACACATTACTTACCATACTATACTATACTATACTGTATTTTAGTATACTATACTTAACATGAAACATTTTTTTCTAATATGTCCCTTTAAATTCCTAATTACACACAGCAAAAGGCCATAATGATTAATTAAAACATCTATGAGATGCTTCTGTTTTGAAAGGATATTTTCTGAAACCTGGGCTATGCACTATTCGAGGTGCAATCAAAAGGAACCTAATCAACTTCTTTGTGAGTGACGTTATTTTCCTTGCACTAGTAATAAGCCCAGGAGTCAAACAATGGTGGATCCCATCCATGGCTTTTCTGATGATAATTAGTGCTGTGACTCTGGTAAAGCAACCTGTTATGACTGAAATACTCTGGCTGCTACTTTTGAGCTTTTCCTTGAAGCAGAGTGAAAGTCAGATTTCCTAATCCTGATTTTGATGTTTCTTTGATAATAGTCACATGGGATTTTGATGACAGAGTACAGAGTATTTGCAGGAAGAGATAATCAAAAGTAGACCTAACCATTCCCTCATGACAAGCCTCTGTTAAAGCCCATCCCAGGGACAAATTGCCTGCCTTTCCCACCTATTCATTTACATTTTTTCAAAAATCCATTTTAACCTCTTTTTTGTTAACTTGAGTCAGCCACTGGGAGTAGAGACCAATAGACCAATGTTGCAGGTGACATAACTATACACTGCAATTCTGGAGCTGGAGAGAACCCCATGGCTGTAAAGACAATGGAATGGGTTCATATAACCCAGGCAATGACATGGACACCTAAGGAAGAACCAACTTCTACTCTGTTGTAGGAAGGAGGAAAACTCAAGACCCATCATAATACATGACCATGGATTTAGGTAAGTATTTTTGGCTTTCAGATCATTTTTTTTTTAAACTTACTGCAGTGAGTAGTTGGGCCTGGATCAAAGAGGGTTCAAGTGAGCTGCCCCAAATGCAGAAATTACCCACACCTACATGCCTGTCTGCACCCGGAGGCTAGAGATGCTGAAAAAAGAGGCCATCCTTGGTATACAGGCCTCAGTGCCCATGTGAATGAGGCCTAGAAGGTGCCCAGAAAGGAAATTTAAATCCAAATGCATTAAGTTTATCGACATGTAAAGTTACTAAAGTTCACTAATTATCTTTCTTTTTTGTTGTTTATTTTCTTCTTATTTGGATCAGAAAAAGGAATTCACAGTCATGTCAGGTGTCTTCTGTGTTGGTTTATGATGGCACCCCACGTGGATCAGTCTTACTTGGGAGACTATGTGAAACAGAAACCCGAAGTTTTATTTCCTCATCCAACAGCATAAGTATAGTGTACTCCAGTTATAACGGCGGTCCAGACTTGGAATTCTCAGCTACATATGACTCAGTCATCTCCAACAACAATAATGGTACCTTTTTATGTGTAAATTAAATCTAAAATACCTAACATCTAAAATTGGGAATCATTTCTACAGTTTATGAAAAAAACACTCTAAGACTAATAAGTGCTTCCAATTTACATGTATAAAAAATGCAGAACACCAAAAAACTAAATTCATAAACCAAACTATAGATGACATTAACAGAGATATGGTATATATTCCATGTACAAGAATGTTTTAATATTGAACAATAACTTGAATTATTAATTTATTTTTGGTGTATATACTGTATGGAAGTCAATATTCAGTCTTGTAACTTGTGTATACTTACCAACTTGTGATCTTCTTATCCTTCACCAAAGCTCCCAAAATATTCCTAAGGCAAAGAAAGCCCCTTAACCATATGTGACAATGCTCGTGCCTGTTTACCAGTAACAAATGCAGAATTGTGAAAGCCTGGGAGAGTGTCAGGGGATGTTCCATATCAGGAAGTGCTGAGTTTTCTCAGTACCTGCTACTTTTTGCCAGTATTGGTTTGCTTTCAATATGCACACACTCCTTGGAAATGAAGTATTTATATATAAAACATTTTAGTTTTAGATAGAGTAGGGAATGAGTAAAACCTCTGTCAATTTTTATTCTTGTTTGTGCCCTCACTAGTTAGACTGACCTTGTCTTTTTGTCCTTGTGGACTCTTTCTCTGTGTTTGGGCATGGTGATTGGCTATTCTGGCTTGAATTCTGCATCCTGGAGGTAAGTTTCACCCCTAGACTTGGTACTTCCAAGGGCTCCCCTTTACAAAGTAGTAGAGGAGTGCAGCATAACTGACTATCTAAGTGTGAAGGGTCTGTCTTTCTCTTTAGCGTGATATTAAACCCTCAGTATTTTTAATTGCTTGCCTACATAGACAATTTCTTAATTTTTTCACATGCATTAAAAATCTAAATTTTTTTACCAGAGAATTACTTAGAGCCCCCAAACATTATACACTTTGGAGAATTATACATAAACATTAAATTATACATAAACATTATACACTCTGGAGAATTAAATGGTAGCTGATGCATTTTTTTTATGTTAAATGATAGCGTGGATCTAGGATCCAAAGGACTCTATAAGGAACACAGGGTTATTTGAAGACTGACACTTGAAAGTACCAAAAGCCTCTTATATCCCAGATGGAACACTAGGCACTTCTTTACCCAGGTCAAGCTCGTCTTTATAATTAGATTGTTTACTGGCTATTGTGGCAAATCGTTTTTCCTATTCTTTTTTTTCTCCTTGTTACAGTAACTGTCTCATGCCATTCAAATTACATGGATGTTAGGGTAGCTCTTGGCTATCTTAATTCTCTGGGATATTCTGAAAGTGAAATTTTTCTCAATGATCCACAATGTCGTCCTACCACCATATCAGGCTGGCTGGAATTTCACATTCCTTATCAGCAATGTTTAACAGTCAAGCAGGTAACTTATTGCAAATCTGCTTTTATTTTTATGTTTGTATTTATTTAAAATGTACTCTAATTTAGTGACTTTAGTCTGGTTTCTATGGGCTAGGACTCTCATATCTTTCTTTTCCACTTTGCTGTCTAAAGGAAAACTTTACTGTATTTTAGGCATTAGTCATTTTCAATTATATCCAAAATCCTTTTCTGAAAGTAATATTTTTAGGTGCTTACTGTGCTGTATTTTCATAATTACCTTTCACATACCTTATTGTAGATTCTGTGGTATCCCTATATTAGGAAATAGTCTGATAAATTATCAACAACTGATCAAATAAAATCAATTACATGTAGCACTGTTTTGTGGGGGTGGGTTGTGGGTGGGTAAGTGGGGTCAGTGGGTGACATGCAAGGTGACGCATCAATTACAGGTGATGCTGTAGCAGTACCTGGGCAAACATGGGATCCCTAGCCCCTGGTAAATGGGAGTTTAACAGTTAAGTAAAGTGGAAAAATGGTACTAGACTCAAAGGATGATCACTTTTATTGCTTTTTCTAAGTATTGATGTTGATGTATATGCTCTGGTTTCTGGCCAGGCAGCTTCTACACCCCAGAGGATCCGTGGCTTGTAGTGTGATGTAACAAAAATGGAAATTGAAGCACCACATCACTGCTAAGAGATCCAAAAAAAGGCAGGAGGACAATTCAAAAAGTATACAATATGTTTCAATAGTCAGAACACCCCCCTCCCCCCTTCATCAGGGCTTAATTGACAACAATGGGAATAATCTAGAAGTTGAATTTATTTTTCCAGTGTGATTTGCAAGTTTGGTTCTTAAATTAAATTAAGCTGCAACCACAAAAAAAAATCTACATTTGTACCAGTGACAAATGTCTACAAGGAGATTTCATCTCATATTGCTCTAACTTGTCTCCAGAACACTGAGAAAATAGATTGTCCCAACAGGCCAAATCACAACAAAGAAACTAGCGTATTCAGAAATAAGTGATAAATGACAACCTATATATTTTTCTCTGTAAATATCTAATTTAAGCTGTTTGATAAGATTTACTTAGTAAGCCAGATCATCTTTTAGTTTCCATTAACTGCCATTTTGTATTTCCTGTGCTACACTATTACAAAATGCATGCAAATAGGTTTTTTCCTTAAACATTAGCAAAGGAGCAAATACAGTTATAACTTGCATTTTAAATGTAATATGGATTCCCAAATAATTCAGCCTGAGCTCTAAATGACCATCTCTTGCCCCTATACATTCTCCCTTGTCCCCTTGTTGTGATATTATCACACATTGCAGTTCCGGAACCTAGGCAGACCCAGTTGCTGGACAGCCAATGCAAAGGTGTCAATGTCACCCCGGCAGCTCAAGGACACCTGAAAAAACCCTTCCCCTCTGCTCTAAGACTTTGTACCCAGTGTGGTTGATTTACTAAACCTGGAGAGTGCAAAATCTGGTGCAGCCTGTGCATGGTAGCCAATCAGCTTCTAACTTCAACTTGCCAATTAAGGTTTGACAAAAAAAACAATAACCTGGAAGCTGATTGGTTTCTATGCAGAGCTGCACCAGTTTTAGTAAATCAACAACAGTGTGTCAAGTGACCACAGATTTAGGTAAGTATTTTGGGCTTTAAGATAGGTGTATTTTATATAGTGCAACAATTAGAGTGGGTTAAAGGGTAAATTATGGGACATGGTGATAGTGTACCCAGAGATGAGCTTTAAACATTTTAATATACCATACTGCTATCCCTTTTTTAGGTTGAAAACGACACTATCAATTACTCTAATACCCTGACTACCTACACAGAAAACCTCATAGTGACCTACAGAAAAAAATTAAATCTGTCTGTGAAATGTCGGCTGTACCAAGACACCATAGTGGAAGGCGTGTACTATCCTGATGATACAATTAAGAACACAGTATTGCAATATGGCTTGTATTCTGCCAATCTGACATTCTTCCAGACCTCAAGTTTTATACAACCTGTGAACACGTACCCATACTATGTAAGGCTCAACCAGCCTTTGTTCTTGCAAGCCTCCTTAATCACGAATGACACTGACTTGGACCTTTTTGTAAATACTTGCGTTGCGTCTCCTGATGAGTTTAACTTTACTGGAAGCGTTTTCTATATTGTTTACAAAGGGTAAGATGCCATCTTTTGAGTATGTTTTTCTTGGTTTTATGCTTCCTTCCTATGTATTAAATGTCTGAAGTGATGTTTGGAAAAACGAACCATCTATCAATTGTAACAGAATACAGGAAGCTATGTTAATTGTTATGAATAGACATTAGTCTTTTAAGTTTCTACAACTGCAGTAGAAGTGGAATACTATGAAAATGGCTGAGCAAGGAAGAAACAGCTTTTATTTTACTTTATAGGAACCAAAGATTTAGTAAAACCACTGTGGATATCTCGTGAGATCTGCATCTATACGTTAACATGGTAAAATAAGGACTAAATATGCCTGACACCTTACAGTGAAGCTCTAGCTGAAACCTTTGACATAGTAGTAGGGAAGAGTCAGAACCCCTGATGGGTTTTTGTTACTAAATGTGTCCACATTGGTTAGACCTTTCATTGCTTCTTGCTGTCCCATGTAACCATGATAAGGGGTAAGATAAATCTCTCCATTTAACATCTGTGCTGTTGTTGGAGATATTTCCTCTTGTCCTGTTGTGTCTTTGGGGCAGGAAGTGAGGGTTATTCTCCCTAAGGGGTACACAGATAACAGAAGAAATAGAAAAACCTGGCAAAGGCTCTACCATTCCACCACCCAAACCAAAGCTGAAAGCAAAATTTTGGATCAAATGGAACAATTATTCATGTCTGTATTCCCCACTTAGACAGTTGTCACCAGAACAGGTGTGGGCATTGAAAAAAATTCTCCTCAATCCAGTGAGAACTGTAAAATTTTGCATTTTCATCAATTTACATCCAGTGGATACAGAAAAAACACATGAAGCCAGAACTTCATCCACTTGTTGGGATATGACTAAGGCAAAGATTGGCCGAAGTGCATTAACAGATGACGCCTTTCTTTTACCTGATTTGTGCATATAAAAGGTTTTAGAATTGGATGGAGTGCTGGTTTCATGGGTGTTCCTATTTTCATATATTTCACGTATTTACATTGTGCCACTTGGGAAGAGTACTGCCAAGCAGCATCTGTTGTTGTGGGGCAATTATGACAGCTGGGGGAGCTGATCATGTGTTGCTTACAGTGAAAACAGTCACCAGAACAAATAGAGAGGGTGAAACTTCCCAATAGGAATATTGACAACAACAAACCTGACAGGGGTCCTAAAACTTCTGTACATTATCCAAAACTGTAAAACATGTTTTGACTTTAGACTCTTAAATCCTAACCAATAAGATAACAGAAACTGAGGTTTCATGTATTTTATATTACAAAACACCAATAATTTAAAATCAACATTTATTACAAACCAAATACAAAATATGCACAATGCAACTATCTTGTATACAATGTTTAATCGCTTTCCGTCTGGCCTTTAATAGAATGGCAGCCAAGTGGAAGCACTGCCATCCTGGGTGGATGTCATATGACGTCCTTCCAGGATCGCGCCCTGTGCCCACCCCCACTCAGTGTGTCCATCGGCCACACCAGATGACAAATCAATGTACCTGGCTGTTGCCAGTACCATGTGATTGCTGTGCCCAATCAAAGCAGATCACATGGTAATGGTACACAAAGCCTTACATTCATAGCCATTTATTGTGTACTATAGTGTTGATCTGTTTGATCTGTTTGATTGTTCATACTGATCACATGGTACAGACAGGGCCAATCACAGCGCATCTGTACCATGTGAAATACATGTGGCCAATCTCACATTTGTAAATGTTTTATTATATCATTTGACAACATGGAAGAAATTGTACAATGTAAAGTAGTGAGTTTACAGTATAACAGTGTAAATTTGCTGTCCCCTCAAAATAATTCAACACACAGCCATTAATGTCTAAACCGCTGGCAACAAAAGTGAGTACACCCCTAATGTGAAAATGTCTAAATTGGGCCCAAAGTGTCAATGTTTTGTGTGGCCACCATTATTTTCCAGCACTGCCTTAACCCTCTTGGGCATGGAGTTCACCAGAGCTTCACAGGTTGCCACTGGAGTCCTCTTCCACTCTTCCATAAAGACATTACAGAGCTAGTGGATGTTAGAGACCTTGCGCTCCTCCACCTTCCGTTTGAGGATGCCCCACAGATACTCAATAGGGTTTAGGTCTAAAAACATGCTTGGCCAGTCCATCACCTTTACCCTCGTCTTCTTTACCAAGGCAGTGGTCGTCTTGAAGGTGTGTTTGGGGTCATTATTATGTTGGAATACTGCCCTGCGGCCCAGTCTCCAAAGGGAGGGGATCATGCTCTGCTTCAGTATGTCACAGTACATGTTGGCATTCATGGTTCCCTCAATGAACTATAGCTCCCCAGTGTCGGCAGCACTCATGCAGCCCCAGACCATGACACTCCCACCACCAAGCTTGACTGTAGGCAAGACACACTTGTCTTTGTACTCCTCACCTGGTTGCTACCACGCACACGCTTGACACCATCTGAACCAAATATGTTTATCTTGGTCTCAGCAGACCACAGAATATGGTTCCGGTAATCATGTCCTTACTCTTCTTTTCTTCAGCAAACTATTTGCAGGCTTTCTTGTGCATCATAGAAGAGGCTTCCTTATGGGACGACAGCCATGCAGACCAATTTGATGCAGTGCGTCGCATATGGTCTGAGCACTGACAGGCTGGTCCCCCCACTCCTTCAACCTCTGCAGCAATGCTGGCAGCACTCATAAGTCTATTTCCCAAAGACAACCTCTGGATATGACACTGAGCATGTGCACTCAACTTCTTTGGTCGATCATGGAGAGGCCTGTTCTGAGTGGAACCTGTCCTGTTAAACTGCTGTATGGTCTTGGCCATCGTGCTGCAGCTCAGTTTCAGGGTCTTGGTAATCTTTTTATAGCCTAGGCCATCTTTACGTAGAGCAACAATTCTTTTTTTCAGATCCCCAGAGAGTTCTTTGCCATGAGACGCCACGTTGAACTTCCAGTGACCAGTATGAGAGTGTGAGAGCGATAACACCAACTTTAACATCTGCTCCCCATTCATACCTGAGACCTTGTAACACTAACGAGTCACATGACACAGAGGAGAGAAAATGGATAATTAGGCCCAATTTGGACATTTTCACTTAGGGGGGGTCTTACTTTTGTTGCCAGCAGTTTAGGCATTAATGGCTGTGTGTTGAGTTATTTTAAGGGGACAGCAAACTTGTACCCTCACATGAAAAGATTTTATTATAAAATATTTACAAAAATGTAAGGGGTGTACTCACTTTTGTGAGATACTTACATAGTAGGTGAAGTTTAAAAAAGACACAAATCCATCAAGTCCAACCTATGTGTGTGCTTATATGTCAGTATTACATTGTATATCCCTGTATGTTGCAGTCATTCAGGTGCTTATCTAATAGTTTCTTAAAACTATCAATGCCCCCCGCTGAGACCACTGCCTGTGGAAGGGAATTCTCCACATCCTTGCCGCTCTTACGTAGTTTAAGGTTAAACCTCTTTTCTTCTAATTTTAATGAGAGGCCACGAGTCTTGTTAAAATCCCTTTTGCAAAAAGTTTTATCCCTATTATGGGGTCACCAGTACGGTATTTGTATATTAAAATCATATCCCCTCTCAAGCGTCTCTTCTCCAGAGAGAATAAGTTCAGTGCTCGCAACCTTTCATCATAACTAATATCCTCCAGACCCTTTATTAGCTTTGTTGCCCTTCTTTGTACTCGCTCCATTTCCAGTACATCCTTCCTGAGGACTGGTGCCCAGAATTGGACAGCATACTCTAGGTGTGGTCAGACCAGAGTCTTGTAGAGCGGGAGAATTATTGTTTTATCTCTGGAGTTGATCCCCTTTTTAATGCATGCCAATATTCTGTTTGTTTTGTTAGCAGCAGCTTGGCATGGCATGCCATTACTGAGCCTATCATCGACTAGGACCCCCAGGTCCTTTTCCATCCACATACTGTGTGTGTGTATGTGTGTGTATATATATATATTTGATCCCTGCCACACCGATTATATAATGATGCTGTACTGACAGTATGTAATTATAAAACACCTTGGACTGTCTACCTTCTAAAAAAGGGTAATTGGGGGGGGGGGGTATTTGTACTGTCCTGGCATTTTTGGGCCTCGAGAAATGAGATAGGCAATCAGTACATCAGGACTAATCAATTTTCAAATATATATACAGTGGACTCTATAGCTTTTCTAAAGCCTAAATAATCTGCACAAATTTGGGTTATTTTTACCAAAGAAATGCAGTAGTATACATGTTAGCCTAAATTTATGAAAAAAGATGATATATTGCAAAATTTTAAAACTTTTTAATTTATTTAGCAAAAAATAAAAAACCCAGTAGTTAATAAATGCCACCAAAAGAAGGCTCTATTTGTGTGACACTGATTATAAACATTTTACAGTGTTACAGTGTTGAAAGTTGAAAATCTGGGCAGAAATGGAATAAAAGTGTCTGGTATTGAGGAGGTTAAAATCACATTTATAAAGGATTGGTGTTATTTTTATCTTCTGTACCCCACTCAGAATAAAAGCAATGAAATATTTGAAATAGTAATTATACTAATGTAGAGTAGAAATGCTATGAATGCACACAAGGATCTCGTTAAAATGTATCCAAATCCAAGAATAAACATGTGCTCTATTGCATCCTAGAAGTCCTTATCTGTGGCAACTTTGTTTTGTCTTTTTTCAGGCTTTTTTCTTTATATTATATTCTTTATTGTACATATATATTGCACATACAGCATTTTTAGATGTACAGAGAGTCACGTGCATTGTTGGTTTGGCCTATTGTGTTATATCCATTATGAATAACCCTGAATAACATATGGACAACAGAAAACAATAATTCATTATTCTTTTACATTGCAGGTGCAGCAGCCTTCCTGATTATAGGATATATCCTTCCTCTACAAACAGCACAGTCCGGTTTGGATTCAGTGCTTTCAGCTTTATGAAGAAACATTCCAGTGTCTACATTCAGTGTAGATTAAGTGTGTGTCGTAGGGGTAGCCAAAGTCCGAACTGCAGTCAGAATTGTACGCCAAGGCGTAAGAGAGAGGCTGAACCCCACCACTATGAGGATGTACACGTTGTTGTTGGACCTATTAAAGCTGGGGAAGAATTAGTAGATGGCTAACTCAACAGATTTCACAAAGATAAATGTCTACACAATTTATAGTTTTACTAATTTACGTTCATGTCTTATTAATCTATTCTTGCTTTGAAATGGATATATTAATGTTGTAGTTCATGCTGATTTAACACTTCTATTATAAATCAAATATTAAACGCAATTATAAAAACTAAAGCAACAGTATTGTATCATGGTGTACTGTTTGTATTACATTACAATATACAACTTTAAAGTGTATAAACTTTAACAAGATTCATCCTCTGTAAAATGTTAATTGGTAAGCTATAGACATGTGCGATTCGTTTCGTACGAATCTCAAATTCACGTTCGGGAGGATCCGAAATACGAATTGCCGTGCGTCCGAATTCTGTACGGAATACGAACTTTTGTTTACGAATTCCGGATTTCGGACGACGACTCAGTCATTATGCTTATTATGACTTGTAAAAGACTTCTGTGATAGAAGTTAATGTAAGTTGCCTGAAGACATCAGTGAAGCACTTTCCTCCTCTCTGGGCAGGCTGCCAAGAAAAGAACAAAGTGATACAATGTTTCTTCTTCAATGGGCTGAACTCTGTGTGTAGAAGTTCTCAGTTTAACCATTTAAAGACTAAATCTTTTCTGACACTTGTTGCTTACAAGTAAAAATCCAGTATTTTCTGCTAGAAAATCACTCAGAAGCCCCAAAAATTATATATATTTTTTTAGCAGAGACCCTAGGGAATAAAATAGCGGTTGTTGCAATATTTTATGTGACGCGGTATTTGCGCAGAGGTCTTTCAAACGCAAGTTAGCCCTTTTTTTCGGTCGACCTATAGTGCTCTATATCACGGTGCTGGTGCTGGTGATCATCTCCTGCACCCTCTTCTTTGCCTACCCTGACCTTCCCTCGCCTCCATTATCTCAAGATTCCTGAATTTTCAGAATTTCACATATAAAAAAAGAATGCTTGTAGTTGTCGATCCCAGATTCACCTCATACATGTGTTATGTCACGGTGCTGGTGTCAGATCACTCTATCACGGTGCAGGTGTCAGTGCTCTATATCACGGTGCTGGTGATCATCTCCTGCACCCTCTTCTTTGCCTACCCTGACCTTCCCTCGCCTACATTATCTCAAGATTCCTGAATTTTCAGAATTTCACATATAAAAAAAGAATGCTTGTAGTTGTCGATCCCAGATTCACCTCATACATGTGTTATGTCACGGTGCTGGTGTCAGATCACTCTATCACGGTGCAGGTGTCAGTGCTCTATATCACGGTGCTGGTGCTGGTGATCATCTCCTGCACCCTCTTCTTTGCCTACCCTCACCTTCCCTCGCCTCCATTGTCTCAAGATTCCTGAATTTTCTGAATTTCACATATAAAAAAAGAATGCTTGTAGTTGTCGATCCCAGATTAACCTCATGCATGGTTTATGCATTGGCCATGTGGTGGGACTATGTGTGCATAGCTAGTAATTATTTTGTGGCTGCAAATATGACCTGTAGGTTTGTAAAGTTCACCATCCCTGTGATGTGCTGACTTCCTCCTGGGGCTGCTTATTATGAGGGGCTCCCACCATCCCTGTGCTATGCTGACTTCCTCCTGGGGCTACTTACGGTGTAGGTGTCAGTGCTGTATATCACAGTGCTGGTGTCAGTGCTGTATATCCCGGTGCTGGTGTCATTGCTGTATGTCACGCTGCTAATGTCAGTGCCATCTATCACGGTGCTGGTGTCAGATCACTCTATCACGGTGCTGGTGTCAGATCACTCTATCACGGTGCAGGTGTCATTGCTGTATGTCACGCTGCTAATGTCAGTGCTCTCTAGAGGTTAACCAAAAAAAAGGGCTAACTTGCGTTTGAAAGACCTCTACGCAAATACCGCGTCACATAAAATATTGCAACAATCGCTATTTTATTCCCTAGGGTCTTTGCTAAAAAAAAATATATAATTTTTGGGGCTTCTGAGTGATTTTCTAGCAGAAAATACTGGATTTTTACTTGTAAGCAACAAGTGTCAGAAGATTTAGTCTTTAAATGGTTAAACTGAGAACTTCTACACACGGAGTTCAGCCCATTGAAGAAGAAACATTGTATCACTTTGATCTTTTCTTGGCAGCCTGCCCAGAGAGGAGGAAAGTCCTTCACTGATGTCTTCAGGCAACTTACATTGACTTCTATTACAGAAGTCTTCTGCAAGTCATAATAAGCATAATGAGCAATGTTTTTGCCTTTAAATTCATCGTAAAGAACAAATGAACGACAATTCGTATTTCGTACGAAACAGAACGGAATTTTGGACACGAAATACGAAGTACGAATAAATTTTATTACGAATCGAAACGGAACAGAACGAAACGAATTTATTGACGGCGCCCATGTCTAGTAAGCTATGAATATAACGTTATTATGTGATGTGAAGTTCCACATCTAATTACACAAAGGGTCTGAGGTGTGTGTCGACAGATATGCTTTATTATGTTCAACAGACATACCCTTCATGACAATTTTTTTACATACCTCTATATTTCCATCTGACAAGGTTTTACAATCACACAACAAACATATTAACAGAATGAAAGTTTGGACTAGGCATGTTTGGAGTCCAGCTGATTGGTATCTTCTTTTACATTTGCGTGACTTTTTTATGAAGGTACTTCCATCACAGCAAGCATTATAGAAAATGTATAGGGCTTGCTCTGGTAGTTAAAAAAAAAAAAAAAAAAAACAGACAGAATATGTATTTGCTAAAGCAATTCTTCAGACTACTTTAAAACCTGGCTTTTTATGACAGCTGCATTAGGAGCCTTTTGATATAATGGAGGTTTACAATACCCATGCTTTGATTTTAGTTTGGCCTGTTTTATTGTAGCCTGACTTTTTGTTAAATGAAAACAAAAAATCATCTGGCACTGAGTTCTGCCATTGAATATAAGTCTATGCAGTTGTCCAATGCTGCTGTAGGTATAACCACCTGGCGGGATGTATCCAACCAATGTAAACTGATACACATACCGTAACCAAAAAAACAATTAGGATACACTAAAACCAATCCTTTGTGGGTCAAGGAAAGGTGCAATAGAGATTCGGCTTATAGTAAAAGGGCTAATATAAACTGTACCACATGGTGGGTACTCTTTATTGTTAAAATGCTTAGAGCAATATAACAGATGCATAATAAAATACTACTTAGTAGAGGCTGCTCATAGTGGGAAGAACATGCTGCTCTTAGTGGATGTAAAGATCATACCCAGGCTGTGCTCATGTCATAATCCTCACCTGCAACGCTAAGGATGCAATCTACAATGTGCCAGGTGACAGAAAGTGTTCCCAGCCAGCATCATTAGACGCTTCGGTCCCAAACTCAGCAGTGCACACCTGAAGTGATGTCACAAACCCACCAAAAAATGATGGACAGGGGACAGCTGAATAGTGGAGCTGATGGGCCTGGACCAAAAGCACTCTGTTATTGTTACCATGACAACACATTTTTTGTTAACCATGTCTTAAGCACATGTGGCCCGCGGAGCCCTTTGATGTGGCCCGCGACCTCCTGCTCTGGGATGGCAGATTGGCAAGCCCAAATTGTAGGTTGTCTACCCACCATGCCAGAGCATCAGTGTTTTGAATGAAGCCAGTGGTAGAGGAAGCAAGCAGCTGTGGAGCAGAGCCGCATAATCCAATGCTTCTTGTATAGCACCGTCTCCTGTCATAGGTGGAGTGATACCAAATGCACTCTGCCTGGGACAGCAGGTTTATTACTAAAATCACAGTGTATATATGGGCATATCTGTTCTGCAGTGGTTACTGGGCTGCTTTTAAACTGATCCGTGGATGTAGCACAGTGTACCTGTGGATTACCTGCACTGAGCCATAGACTTCTGGTTTTACCTGTGGGTTTGGTGCACTTTCGGAAGGTGTACCACACCTGCAGCATATGATAGCATTCTATGGCAAAGTACAGCTAACCTGCAGGAAAGCCACAGGTGCGGGTAGACTGCAGACCATAAGTGTAAAAGTAGCCTTAGGCCCCTTTAACATGATCTGTCTGACCCAATCAAACCTTCCATTCACCTTTATGGAGAGGCAGATGTAAACAGACTTGTGTCCGTTTACACGTGCCTCCTTCCAATCCGATCTGCTAAAAAAACGGAATGTGGATCTGTCCCCTTCCATTTGATCAGATGAGAGCGCCCATAGAGTAGAGTGGGCTGTGTCTGTGTCCGCTTTGCATATGAAGAATGGACGCAGAACTCTCATCTGCTCATTGTGGCCCACAATAGGTTACTAAGTCGCTTAAGTGGCCCTAGCTCTTCAAAAGGTTGGGCACCCCTGTCTTAAGCCGTCTGGGTTCAGTTAAATGTGCCACTATATTTCTCACAGATTTACAGAGCACTCCTTGAGGCTATTGCCATGTGCGCTTTATCTGGGGTCAAGCTAGCATCCCAAGTATATGATGCACCTGACTTAGGACCAAATGCCATAGGTAGAATCATCAGTTTGCACCAAAAACTGACTGGTGAAATCTGGAGTTTACAGTACAGGGACACTGGTTGTTGCCTCTTTCAAGGCACAGAAGGCTTTCTCACACTCTGGAGTCCAGGACACAGACTTAAGCAGCTTCTTCTTGGTTAGATCAGTCAGGAGTTTAGCCACGGTACTGTAGCTGCACATAAATTTAGTAGTTGACTGCCCCAAAAATGACATAATTAGTTTGATGGTTAGACCAGACCAAGATTACTTCGATTTTCCTTCTATCGGGTCTCAGGGTGCCTCCTTCTCCTTGGTATCCCAGATACTGAGCTTCAGAAACCATGAATCAGACCGAGACAGAAGTGCAGTTAAAAATCACACTTGTTTATTAATAATAATAATAATAATAATAATAATAATAAAAGGTAAACAGAGCAACTTAGTCAAATCATAGCCAGAGTTTGGTAACCAGAACAGATAGTCAGACAAGCCAGAATGTCAGGGAGTCAGAGATCAGTATACTTCAGGACAGGCCAGTAAATCAGGAAACTGGAGAATCAGTGTAGTGGAACAGCAAGCAGGATCAGAAACCAGAAGGGACATCAGCCAAGCAAGTCTTCAACAGGTATACAGGGGAGAGTCTCTGGGTGTGTTGACTAAGATGAAGGCAGAGGGGGACTGAACTGAGCAGCTTAAGTATTCAGCAGGACTGATGAACAGGATATCATCATCAAGTGAGTCACTGAGGAAAGCTTGGAGCTGGCAATTAACCATCAGCTGAGCGGCCTGCTCTGAGATGTAAGGGCTGAGCCAAGCCCTGACACTGTCATACCTACCCGACACTTACTGGGTTTGATTGTCAGATTAGCCTTAGAACCCATACACATATTAGATTTTCTGCAGATTTTTATCCTCAGATTTACCAAAACCATGAGCAAGGGCCTGCCTGATTGCATACAAATGGAAACTCTTAGGGTTTGACCTCATATTATATGATTTGGGTAAATCTGAAGACAAAAATCTGCAGAAAATCTAATAGTGTGTATGGGGTCTTAGCTAGTTTGTCCAGGACTTATAACAGGTGTGTGAGGTGATCTTGCAAGGTAGGACTGAGCGCTGCAATGTCATCCAGATAGGTGACTGGGAATGCTCCATGTCTTTCCAGCAGGTCATTCCCAATCCTCTGAAAGGCTGGTGCGTTTTTCATCCCAAATGGCATTACAGTTTACTTGAATTACCTTAATGGGGCAATGAAGGCTGATTTTTTTTCAGGGCCGCAGGTGATAAGAGAAATTGCTAATATCCTCTGCTCAGGTCCATGATTGTTAGAATGTTAGCTAACAAGCGGCCTCCAGCTTATGTAATAACTGATTGACTTAGAACATATAGTAGGCATCATTAATAGGGGTGATATTCAGCTTTCTTTAGTTCATGTAGCACATGGTTGTCTGATCCTTTTTGGGGACAAGAGCGACTGGGGATGCCCAGGCACTGTGGAACATCTAAATTACCCCTAACTGCATTTCCTGAATATCCTTCTTTATGTCTACCTGCACCTCCAACAAGGTGTCTATCTTAGGCTAAAAGGTGCATCCTCCCTTGTTTTCCAGGTAAATGGTTTGTTCAGTAGCTGAGTTTCCTGTGTAAAAGAGACGTGTGAATTGATCTTGAGGTATGCTTCCAACTCTCTAGTCTCAGCTAACTATTGTAACAGTGGGTCTGTCTCCTCCTGTTCAGGCCGGTGGCAAACTGATATTACATATGCTCAGGGACTGACTGGCAACTTTTGGCCCAGGGGGCAAGTACAACTCAGAGGCCTATGCTGTAGCCAGGATGGGAATAGGGGAACTCCAGGAGAAGGAAATCCAGAAAAGTGAATGAGAATGGGGAAACTCCAAGAGTGGGAAAAAGAGTGAAGGAACTCCAGAAAAGAAGTGAAGTAACTCCAGAAGGGGGAATGGGAATAAGGAAACTTTAGAATAGAGAATGAGAATGAGGGAACTCCAGAAGAGGAAACAGAGGTGAAAAAACTACAAAAGGAGAAATGGGAATGAGGGAACTCCAGAAGGTGGAATAGCTGCTATGGGGAAACTCCAGGAAAGGGAATTGGAAAGGGGGAGCTGTAGAAGACGAAACAGGAGCGTGTTAAGACAGAGTTGGTCTGAGGCCTGCAGGCCCCAGTAATCAGTTCCAAATGATCTCAGCTGCTAGCTGGATCTATAATGGTGCTCCCATTAGCACATGGCACGTCAGTGTTTTGACTGCCATCCTTGCTGCCAGATCATTATGCCTGTGTACCTTGCTGCCTTCCCCTGCTCCTTGTTCCTTTACCCAGTCTAAATATCCCCCTTCTTTGTTAGGTCTCTTGTTCATGTTCACTGTTTGCTGTTGTGTGATTGCCTTTTGTTTCACTGTAAATAAAGCTCACTTTAAAGGTACTGTATATACATATATACATATGGTCGGTCCCAGTTTCTTTATGTAACTACATGTATCTGGTCATCTCCTGTGCTGACAGAGTGGGAATGGGGGAATAGTGAGAGTGGGAGTGAGGGAACTCCAGAAAAGAGGGAGGGAGTAAGGGAACTCTGGAAGGGAGAGCAGAAGTGAAGGAACTCCAGAAGAGAGAGTGGGAGTAATGGAACCGTAAGAGAGAGAGCTGGAATGGGGAAACTCCAAGAGAAAGAGCGGGAGTGAAGGAATTCCAGAAGAGAGAGCATAAGTGAGCAAAGTCTGGAAAAGAGTTTTATTAGGTTGTCTCTGATTTTTGTTAAAAGTGTCTTAAAACATATACTTTTGCAGTAAAATTTTTGAAAACACGCTATGGGGCTGATTTACGAAAGCCATGCGCCATCAGTAGAGGCGCACGCTGAGGCACAAAACACATCTTCATATTTACGAAACAGTGTGCTGGGAACAGAGCACAAATCCCCCATTTACTATAGCGATCTCGGCGCATGGGAGAATGCAATCTATCCGCCACTATGGACAATAGCACTCAACATCTTCAATTCAATATTAACGGAAGCTGGAGGTGCCTATCACTGTCGCCTTATCTGTGCCTATCAGTGCAGCCCATCAGTGCAGCCTCATCAGCGAATATCAATGAAGGAGAAAAATTACCTGTTTGTAACATTTTATAACAAACTTTTTCCAAAATTTCTGTTCTTTTTTGTTTGTTTAGCAAAAAATAAAAATCCCAGTGGTGATTAAATACCACAAAAAGAAAGCTCAATTTATGTGAAAAAAAATTATAAAAATTTAATTTGAGTAAAGTGTAGCATGACCGCGCAATTGTCATTCAAAGTGTGACATCGCTGAACGCTAAAATTAGTCTGGACAGGAGGGGGATTTAAGTGCCAAGTAAGCAAGTGGTTAAAGGCTTATATGAAAGTTATTGTCATAAAAAGTGTTTGGGGACCCAGGTCCTGCACCAGGGGACAAAAAAGTTTTAAAAATGTCAATTTTTCGAGAGCAGTGATTTTAATAATGCTTAAAGTGAAACAATAAAAATGAAATATTCCTTTAAATATATAACCTGGGGGGGGGGGGGGGGGGTGTATAGTATGCCTGTAAAGTGGCATAGTTTTCCCATGTTTAGAACAGTACCACAGCAAAATTGCATTTCTAAATGAAAAAAAGTAATTTAAAACTGATCACGGCTGTAATGAATTGTCGACTCTTGACAATATAGATAAAACTCACTGAAAAAAACAGCATGGGTTCCCCCCGCCCCAGTCCATTACCAGGCCCTTTGGGTCTGGTATGAATATTAAGGGGAACCCCGAACCAAAATGTAAAAAAAAATTGTGTGGTGGTCCCCCCAAAATCCATACCAGGCCATTCAGGTCTGGTATGGATATTAAGGGGAACCCTGCGCTAAATTTAAGAAAAGAATGGTGTAGGGGTCCCCAAGGGGTCTGGTATGGATTTTAATGGGAATCCTGCACCAAAATTTAAAAAAGCATAGGGGTCCCCCCAAAATCCATACCAAAAACGTATCCTGAACCATACCAGACCACATGCCCTCAACATGGGGAGGTGCTTTGGAGTCACCCCCAAAGCACATTGTCCTCATGTTGATGGGGACAAGGGCCTTATCCCTTATCCCCACAACCCTTACCTGGTGGCTGTGGGGGTCTGCGGGTGGGGGGCTTAGCAACACAGTGTGACCTGGCACGAGAGCAGTCATTCTGGGAGGCTGTCATATGATGTCCACCCAGAACGAGAGCCACATGGCAAGTGGTTAAGCATTAGTAAAATCACTGCTCCAGAAAAAACGGCTGTTTTTAAAACTTTTATTTGCATTGATACATGTCCCCTGGGGCAGGACCCAGGTCCCCAAAAACTTTTTAGGACAATAACTTGCATATAAGCCTTTAAAATTAGCACTTTTAATTTTTCATGTTCGTGTCTCATAGACTTTAATGGTGTTCATCCAAATGTTTTGCTTGTTTGCAAGTCCTGGTGCGAACCGAACTGGGGGGGGGGGGGGGGGGTCATCGGCTCATCCTTACAGTCTAACTACATAGATAAATCATTACACACATAGTAGCTGCTGCCACATGTATAACTCACCGTTCACAGCATCTGACTCTTTAAAAGAATCATCTGCATTACTCTCTGTCATGACTAGACTGGGACATAACACAGATTACAATACAGCAAATTGTTCAAAAGGCAAACATTTTTTTCATTTTAATTACTAGTTAGAGCATTCAGAGATTCAGCTTAATGACTTTTAATTATGGTCATAAAAAAGAAAAGAAAAATGGTCTGAAAACATTTACAAATATTAAGCAGATTAAACATATTTAAACATGTTTGCACTGTCTTTCTCCAATTTGCTTGCAGAATAATTCCAATCTGATAAAACAGAGTCACTGGCTTTCATAAATGACTTTTAGCTTTCTTAACAAGAGATGTTTAGCTGGTAAACAAGAGCTACAGCTACCAATTGCAACAGCATTTTGTTGTCCAAGGAGTGAGTGTCCCATATTTAATTACACCCAATCATATGTCGAAAGATGTGCTGGAATAATTGATATGCTTAGCAATCACATCCTTAATGCCAGCTATTCTGCATACATCTATATATCCATCTAACAACGTTTTACTATTCACCAACCAACATATTTTTTAACAGAATGAAATTACGATGCATTAGAGATCAAATATGAAATTGATCTTATTCAGATGTGCTTATTGTTTTATTAGCCTCCTGGACCTTGTAATATAGACATGTTTGGTGTTCGCCTGATTGGTATCTTCTAAAAAGGCTCAGGATTTGAATTTGCTCAAACCATTCCCCAGATCAAAGTTTTATGTCTTAACTAAACTATTTACAAAAGGTTTTCAATCGGAATAAGGACAGTTACAACAATGAGGTTACAATATCTCTGCTTTGCTTCTTGCTTTGCTTCTTGCTTGCACTATTTTACTGAGGTATTATGGTGTCTGTTTTTTGTTAAAAGTGTCTTAACCTATTTATACTTTTGTAGTCAAATTTTAAACACACTATGGGGATGATTTACAAAAGCCATCAGTAGAGGTGCACGCCGAGGCACAAAGCACATGGGAGAATGCAATCTGTGCTCCACTATGGACAATAGCGCAAGGCATCTTCAATTCAATATTAACAGAAGATGGAGGTGCCAAAATTATCTTGTGGTGTGGGGTGATGCGAGGAAGTTTAGTAACAACTGCCCAAGTAATGAATATGCCCAAAATTGAATAAGAAAGTAACTTTTTCTGTGCAAGCCTTCTGTGCCTGCAAGTACGTTTAGAACTGCGCAAAATCAGTAAAAGCACTGCACATGCGCAAGCATCTCTTGTGCTCGTTCAAATGCGTTTGTTCACTGCGTAGCCAAAATCTTAGTAAATGCCAAGTAACGTAAATGCAATTGCATGGGTTGAACGGGCGCATCTCTAAACTTGACAACAATTTTTTTTACGCTGGTTCACCTTTATGTATTTTTTTAAAGATATTTGCATACAGGACAAGTTAGCATGTTACGTTGCCAGCATGTGACATGAACCTTGTTAAAATTATGTAAAAAGATTCTCGCTCCTCTAGCTCCTCCTAAAAGGGCATTTAACCTTCCCCCTCTAATTCATATGATTTCCTCGGGCTAGCTTTTGCTTTTAAAGGGGAACTCCACACTCAATGCTCTTGTCTCCCCCCTATAATCCCTTCTATTTCCATGGGCTAACTTTTGTTTTTAAAGGGGAACACCACACTCCATTCTACAATGCTCTTGTCTCCCCCTTCTAATGCTTATGTTTTCTTTCAGCTGTTTCTTTTAAAGGGGAACTCCACACTCCATTCCATTCTCCAAAGGCTGGGAGCTGCCTTCACCAGTACATACCACATCCCTTTTCAGAGCATACAACAGGGCAAGCTAGGAAAGGGGGCGAGAAGAGCGATAGCCCAACCCCTCCACAACCATACAAGGCCACATCCACTCAACATAGGTGGTTGCCTTTGGGGAATGTTGGGCACAGCCCAATACCAACCACAAAGCACTATGTATCCACTAGTTTAACCGCTTGCCGACCAGCGCATGCCGATTTACATCAGCAGAATGGCACTGGTCGGCAAAAGGGCGTACAGGTACGTCCCCTTTAAGAAGCGGTGTTGCGGGCGTGTGACCATTACCACAGGTCCCGTGGACTCGATGTCTGCCGGGTGCCCACGATCATGTCACAGAGAGGTAGAACAGGGAAATGCTTTTGTAAACAAAGCATTTCCTCATTCTGCCTAGTGACAGGAGATCACTGCTCTCTGCCATCGAGAGCAGTGATCACTGTCCTGTGTGTTGAAGCCCCTCCCCCCCGATCTGTCCGCCATAATTTTGCAGTCCCGACAAGTTTGGTCAAGAATCCATCGGAAAAAATCAGACGGATTTTGGGCCAAACTTGTCTTGCATACACACGGTCGCACAAAGTTGTCAGAAAAGCCGATCATTCGGGAACAAGGTGACTTCAAACATGTACATCGGGAGTATAGACGGGCCAGTAGCCAATAGCTTTTGTCTCTTAGTTTATTCTGAGCATGCGTGGCACTTTGTCCATCAGAATTGTCTACACACAATCGGAATTTAAATGATCGGATTTTGTTGTCGGAAAATCTTAGATCCTGCTCTCAAACTTTGTGCGTCAGAAAATCAGACGGAAAAAGTCCGATGGAGCCCACACATGATCGGATTTTCGGACAACATAATCCGATCAGACTTTTTCCATCAGAATTTACAACCGTGTGTATGGGGCATAATAGTTTTTTCTGATAGGACAGAACAATTAAAGCTTGACTACACAGTACACCATTTGCTGCTGTATTTTATTTAATAGTTTTTATCCATTTGCTGTATAATGTATACTTTAGAATATTTAGAGAACATTAAATTACTGTAGATTGCTAAATTGTCTTTTTCCTGACTAGTTTTTGAAAAGCTGCTTTTATTTCTTTGTTCCTCAAACTGTACAAGAGAGGATTTAACATTGGAATGACCACAATATTTAATAGAGATACAGCTTTAGTGTTGTGATAAGAATTATTAGACGGTGGCAAAAAGTACACACATACTAGAGTCAGATAAAGCACTGATACAACCGTGAGGTGGGATGAACATGTTGAAAAGGCTTTGAGTCTGCCTTTAGCAGACTGGATCTTTATAATCACTGAAATAATGGAAACGTAGGAAGATACTGTAAATAAGAAAGCTGGTAATGCCAAAAAAGCTGCTTCGCAAAGTATAACAATTCCTAACTTAGTGATATCACCACAAGAAAGGCTCAGTAAAGGGACGGAGTCACAGAAAAGGTGATTGATGGTATGTGATTTGCAGAAAGGAAAAGAAGCCATCAGACTTATGACCGGAGCAGGGTCAACAAAACTAATAAGCCAAGCGGCAGCAGACAGAGCTGTACAAACCTTTTTATTCAATACAAGATTGTAGCGTAGAGGATTACAGATAGCCACATAACGATCATATGACATGACGGTCAACAAGAGGTACTCCAAACTTTGGAAAGAGATGTAGAAGTACAGCTGCATCATACACTCTGAAAAGGAGACAATTCTTATGTTTAGAAATGTCAGTAGAAATCTTGGATGAATAAGGCTTGTCAAGCAGATATCTAAAAATGATAAGTTACAGAGGAAGTAATACATAGGAGTATGAAGATGAGAATTCAAATAAACAAGAATTATTATAAACGCATTCTCCAGAACACAAAGAGAGTAGGCAACCAGGAATGCAAAGAATAGCAGAGTCTGCAAATCTGGGTATTCAGAAAAACCTAAAATAATAAAACCTTCTGTTTTGTTCCCAGACAGCATCCAACCTCAACACAAAAAAGAAACATAAAGTTAATGTATATGGTATAATACAGCATAGGAAACGAAATGAAAATGCATTTGCTGGCTATGGCTGGGTTTGATTTACTAAAGGCATATAGGCTATTCACTTACATATGCAACATTAGTAAATAGGATGAAGCTGTGTTCACTTTGAATATCTATGTGTGAATGAAATAATAATAATAATAATAATAATAAAAAAATATATATAATAGCATAACAGTGGTTGATTAAAGTGAATATGGCTTCATCTTGTTTACACTCACTAACTGCAAAGTAAACATTTCCTTGCTAAGTAAACAGCTTCAAGTTCCCCATAACTTTGCTTGTACTAAAATGATTAAAAATTGTACTTGAATGCATTTAAAATGTTATAAACATAGTATATATAAAAAAAGACAATATAGATATAAATGTACCAAGATTGTAGATAAAATGTTTGGTCCATCATAGTTAGAATTAAGGATGTCATACATGACCTCTGTTCATCAGTTAGGTATAATAAGGTAAACATTAGGGACTTTACTAAATAGATAAACGCACGTTTAATTTTGTGGTAACACCTAAGTACAATGAAGAAAGGAGAAAGGACCCCAAATGATTACATTTTACTTTTCCACAATTCTTTTTGCATCTTTCAACTATCTTTGGCATATTGAAATAGCTGAATGGCTATATAGAAGAGTGCAAATGATTGGCGGGGTGTTGGTAGCATTGTGAAACCTTCTTGAGTTCATAGTAAAACATTTATTTCCACATATTGTCTACTCTTACCTGTAACCAAAAAAAATAATAGGGTGACACTACTTGCATGTTTTTTTCAGTATGATCAGAAAAAAACTTTGACTTTTTCTACAATCCTGGCTCCATCTCATCTACCCTATTGGTCTATGAAATCACTTATCAAAACTTTGATAAAAATTGGACTAAACTTAACTTTTTGAAGAAAATCTTAGATTTCCATATAATCATCTTTTTATATCTTTGGATCTGCTCATTCCACTAAAAGTATTATCTGATTATGCATTTTTCACTATATACTTTAGCATTTAAATAAACCTGTCAACGGTCAACACAATCTCCATCGGTCAACGAATGGGCTCTGGAAATGGATAGTATAGAGCGAATGGAGACACTTTTAGCACAGGAACTAGATACACCCGAGAGATGCCTCCTAACGTGGGCCCCCTGGAGGCAGTATAGTAAACTGGCAAGAAGTTGAAGGAAGAAAAGGGAGAAAATAAAAGGAAAGTAAATTCCCGAGGGGAAGGAGGGGAACGAATGAAAGAAAAAAAAAAGAAAAAAAATGAAGGTCTTCGGAGGTGCTAGATAAAGTTTCAGTACAAGATATACTCCCCCCCCCTCTTTTTTGTTTTTTTAGTTTTTGTTTTTTTTCCCCTCTTGATGTGTAGTTGAAAAGGTAGTTATGCCTTGTGCGATAAAACAAATATGCCTTCTATGTATGTATGTATCTATATATGTTTGAACTTGTTTAAGTATGTGTAATATTTTATAATAATTTACAATAAAATTTGAATTAAATAAATAAACCTGTCACAAATGCAGGCAATTCACACTGAAGATGTGATAACAAATCAAAACATAGGGGTTGGGGTAGCTGTTCTGAGCTGAGCTAGAAAAAGTACAGCACATGTGAGTAGTGATGTGTCCTTTATCACTTCTAATAAATGGCCTCCCACCAGTTCAGCAGGGATGTAGAGAGCCACAGGTTAGCTTTAACGTTTGTTTTCCATTGCATTAGTGTTATAAAACACAGTTTAATAAAAAAATGTACCTGTATGTGCAAAGCAGCACTTAAGAACACACTTAAGAACATAAGAACATAAGAACCTTTATAATTTTACAGGAGACATAGTTATATAGTATATAGTAGTAGGCAAGGTTGAAAAAAGTCCATAAAGTTCAACGTATGTGTGTGATTATATATCAGTATTACATTGTATATCTCTGTATGTTGTGGTCGTTCAGGTGCTTATCTAATATATTTTTTTAATTACTGATACCCCCCGCTGAGACCACCGCCTGTGGAAGAGAATACCATTGAAATCGTATCCTCTCTCAAGCATCTCTTCTCCAGAGAGACTAAGTTCAGTGCTTGTAACCTTTCCTCATAACTAATATCCTCCAGACCCTTTATTCATTTTATTGCCCTTCTTTTGACTCAGCATCTCTTGCGCTCGTTCAAATGCGTTTGTTCACTGCATGGCCAAAATCTTAGTAAATGTCAAGTAACGTAAATGCAATTGCGTGGGTTGAACGGGCGCATCTCTAAACTTGACAACTATTTTTTTTTTTTACGCTGGTTCACCTTTATGTATTTTTTTAAGGATATTTGCATACAGGTCAAGTTAGCAAGTTAGAAAATTACAAAATTAACATCACCTGTCTATGTTATTCAAAAACAATGTAAAAAAAAAATTTAAATAAAAAAAAAAAAATTTAAGAAGAATTTTGACATAATATTACCATTTTTTAACTCCCTAAATAGTATAATTGAAAGCCTCTAAAGTTTAACTTTTTTTTACCTTGCTCACATCACAATCTACAACATTTGGATTCTTATTTTGGCATATTAAAAAAGAAAATGCTTTTTTTAGTCTATAAAATATAGTAAGGTGACATATTTAATCACTGGCTAAAACAACTTACGGTCAAACGTTGTCTGAGTTAGATTTGCAGAAACAATCATTGTCTTTTTTTTTTTTTATTATTCTGACGTGTATCTAAACATGAGCTGGATTTCATAAGTACTCAGGGAGATTGGACTCCAATTCATATATAAATATACTTTAAATGTCCTGTAGGGTATTGTACTAATAATCCTGGTAATCTATTTTTCTGCAAATGTTTCCCCATGAGTGATAATAAAAACACCTTCATGGGTTTATCACGTTATGGGTAACAGAAAATATGGTTGCTGTGGTTGACAACTCCAACAAAAACAAGCAAAACCATAATGACAGTTTAAACAATTCAGAAAAACAACTCTAGAATTTTTAAATATGGTTATGACAATAATGTTGTCAAAATATATATCTCAAAAGTGAGAACACCCCTCACATTTTTGTAAATATTTTATTATATCTTTATATTATTATGTGACAACACTGAAAAAATTATACTTTGTTACAATGTAAAGTAGTGAGTGTACAGCTTGTATAACAGTGTACATTTTCTGTCCCTTCAAAATAACTCAACACACAGCCATTAATGTCTAAACCACTGGCAACAAAAGTGAGTACACCCCTAAGTGAAAATGTCCTAATTGGGCCCAATTAGCCATTTTCCCTCTCCAGTGCCATGTGACTCATTAGTGTTACAAGGTCTCAGGTGTGAATGGGGAGCAGGTGTGTTAAATGTTGGTGTTATCGCTCTCAATCTCTCATACTGGTCACTGGAAGTTCAACATGGCACCTCATGGCAAAGAACTCTCTGAGGATCTGAAAAAAAGAAGTGTTGCACTACATAAAGATGGCCTAGGCTATAAGAAGATTGCCAAGACCCTGAAACTAAGCTGCAGCACAGTGGCCAAGACCATACAGCGGTTTAACAGGACAGGTTCCACTCAGAACAGGCCTCGCCATAGTGGAACAAAGCAGTTGAGTGCACATGCTCAGCATCATATCCAGAAGTTGACTTTGGGAAATAGATGTATAAGTGCTGCCAGCATTGCTGCAGAGGTTAAAGGGTTGGGGGGTCAGCCTGTCAGTGCTCAGACCATATGCCGCACGCTGCATCAAATTGGTCTGCATGACTGTCGTCCCAGAAGGAAGCGTCTTCTAAAGATGATGCACAAGAAAGCCTGCAAACATTTTGCTAAAGACAAGCAGACTAAGGACATGGATTTTTGGAACCATGTCCTGTGGTCTGATGAGACCAAGATAAACTTATTTGGTTCAGATGGTGTCAAGCGTGTGTGGTGGGAGCAACCAGATGAGGAGTACAAAGACAAGTGTGTCTTGCCTACAGCCAAGCATGGTGGTGGGAGTGTCATGGTCTGGGGCTGCATGAGTGCTGCCGACACTGGGGAGCTACAGTTCATTGAGAGAACCATGAATGCCAACATGTACTGTGACATACTGAAGCAGCTTATGATCCCCTCCCTTCGGAGACTGGGCTGCAGGGCAGTATTCCAACATGATAATGACCCCAAACACACCTCCAAGACGACCACTGCCTTGCTAAAGAAGCTGAGGGTAAAGGTAATGGACTGGCCAAGCATATCTCCAGACCTAAACCCTATTGAGCATCTTTGGGGCATCCTCAAATCGAAGGTGAAGGAGTGCAAGGTCTCTAACATCCACCAGCTCCGTAAAGTCGCCATGGAGGAGTGGAAGAGGACTCCAGTGGCAACCTGTGAAGCACTAGTGAAGTCCATGCCCAAGAGGGTTAAGGCAGTGCTGGAAAATAATGGTGACCACATCAAATATTGACACTTTGGGCCCAATTTGAAAATTTTCACTTAGGGGTGTACTCACTTTTGTTGCCAGCAGTTTAGACATTAATGGCTGTGTGTTGAGTTATTTTGAGGGGACAGCAACTATACACTGTTATACAAGCTGTACAATCACTACTTTACATTGTAGCAAGGTGCAATTTATTCAATGTTGTCACATGAAAATATATTATAAAATGTGAGAGGTGTACTAATTTTTGTGAGATACTGTATATACTCATCTGTATACTACATATTAATTTGAGACATTGAGGCTGATTTACTAAAGGAGTTGAGAATGTTTGCAGAATAAATTGTGTGATGATTGACTACAATCATAGGCATATTAGATATGAGGTTTGGTTAGAACTTTACACATTCACAGTTTTGTCAAGCGCACAACTTTCTAGGATGTTTGGTAAGAACACCAAGCTGAACATCCCATAATACATTGCAGTGAACTATGGTTGGGTGCAATACTTTGGCCAGTAATGCCCCTTTGCTATAAAAGTCAGCTATCCGAGCAGCCAGCCACCACTCAATATTATTATTTTTAATATATTAGCGCTGCACTTTTTTCCACTATAGTGTATTTTAAGTTTTTGTATTAGACTTTTTGTGTATTTTTCAGTATATTTACATATTTTTCTAGTACAGTGTTAACCTTTGTTTTTTTTTATAATATCCCAGCAGCCAGGCCTGGACTGACTACAGGGCACTGGGCATTTCCCCGTTGGGCCGGGACCACCGGGCTGCTTGTCCCAGGGATGGCAACTGCATCATCTCTTATGGCCTGTCATGCTAGACAAGGGGCCTGGAAAGGCCTCTCATACCTTTTCTTTCACTTTCAATACAATCGCTCCTTGAGCTCCCAGTCTCTCACTAGACCCACTGATTTACTGCCACTGAATCCCTTGAGCTCCTCCAATCTTCACGGTGGGAATTTGCACAAGCGCCACCCCTGCTTCTCTGCTGGGTCCCTAGCTTGGCACTCAAGATACCTCTCAAGCTTCACCCCACTGGCCTGCTCAGTCCCTGGCTTGACACACAAGGCTGCTCTGCAAGCGTCACCTCTGCTGGCTGGGTCCCCGGCTTGATGCCCACTGAAGTTTCCAGATTCTTCACCATCCCCAGTTAGTGAAATTGCTGCTCCGATACTTGCTTCAGTTACTCACTGCCTCTCCTCTACCTCAGAACAAAGCAGGTTCACTGGCCGCCAGAACCATCACTTTTGGTTGGACTGTATACACTACAACACACATACACCCAGGCAGCTGTCCAAGTGGCACAGAACACAGATCACTTGACTTCACCCAAATATATAGGTTCTCCCAGCAGGCCAAGGGATTCAAGAAAACCCCTGCCCCATATACCCATAATCTGACCTTGTGTTGCCCTTCTCATATCTAGTACCACAAAATACCTGGCCACCTAGTGGTAGAAGAGAAAAGTGCAACAAGGCCAAAAGGGAGGATTGGCAATTAGCCAAGATGACTATTCCTGGCAAGTAAATTTGAAGGAGCAACCCTGACTAAACTCCAGGGTGCTACATCTAATTTTCTGTTGCAGTCCAGGGCACTGAAGCTAGGAATCGAGCCTTGTCTCCTCCCGCTCCTCCTGCTTGCAGTACAATAAAAAAAAAGGTATGTTTATGTCACCATGCAGTGTGCAAAGGGTCAGCGGAGTGCCCCCCCCCCCCCCCACCGAGTCAAGGTGAGTAATCTCTCAGCAGAGCGCCCTACCAGAGCTGTTCATCAGGGAAAGTGCCCTGCCTGAGCCGAGATGTCAGCTAAGCATCCTGCACCCTGTCCGAGCTGAGCCGGGATATAAAGCGGCCTGTAGAGGGGAGGAAGGATTGAAAAGGGGGAGGTTGACAGTGGCAGTGGCTGAATCGACACAGGAGCTTGCCTTTGACAATTACGGACCAGATGGGAACGAGTGCAATGTTCCCCCCTTTTTTTCACAAACAACAGTCTGCTCTGGGGGTTTAGATGCCCCAAACTCTCCCCCCTTATCTGCAGCCATGATGGAGCTAGAGTGACCTTTTAAGCTTGGCTGTCTGATTTTGTAGATTAACAGAAGCATGGCCTCCTAATAGCCTAACCCCTTCCCCTCTCCATCGGATTGCAGATCCAAGTACCCTGGGCCCGGTAGCCCATTCATGACAGTTGAAAAGATTGCTGTTATAATGATCATCATTGTAACAGCAAACACAGTGTAAAAAAAAATTGCTGATCAGGGGCAGACTGACAACTCATGGGGCCCCCCGGGTAATAGGAGATTATGGGGCCCACAGGCAATCAGAGATTATGGGGCCACACAGTATACACAAACACACACAGTATACACAGTATATGCACAGTATACACAGACATGTTTCTATTGGCTGAGAAGGTACTGGAGAGATGGGGCAGCTATAATCTTGGGATTTTTTAGACCAAAAGGATGTCGGTAAGGGACATTTCAGAGACAGATGTAAATAAAACACAGATTTTTACATACTGTCCCTGGTTTTACTGAGGCTGGCAACCCTGATGGGGCCCCCTAGTGGCCCGGGGCCCTCGGGCAGTGCCCGAGTGGCCGAATGGTCGGTCTACCCCTGTCCCTGATCACCCCCTCAGAGTAATACAGTGTTACTATGGTACACTGAACATCTCTGATGAAAGTATGCAAAAAAAATTGTAAAAAAAAAAAAAAACATACCATTCACTAACCCTGATCACTGCCACATCACAATCATATGAGGACACTGTACTGCACTAGTGACAGTATGTAAAAAAAATTGTGGCAAACAATTACAACTTCAAAAAACATGCCTCTTACTAAATGCCCCAAACTGTCTACTTTCCAGAGAGAGGTCATTTGCGGGGGCATTTGTACAGTCCTGGTATTTTAAGGGCCTCAAGAAATGAGAGAAGCCATCAGTACATCAGAATTAATTTTCAAATATACAGTATATACAGTATATACCATCATTTGTAGATGCTATAACTTTAACAAAAAACGAAATACCAAAGACATGTAGCAGAATAAATGTTTCCTATATTTATGAAGACATTTGATTGTATTGGATATGTTTTATAACAGAAAGTAGAAAATATCTTTATTTTTTCAAAATGACCATTTTTTGTTTATGAAGATGTATCCCATTTCTCCCCAAGTGGGGAGGTTCTGGGAGACGGGGATTTTTAATGTGCCCACCAGACAATTACTATCACCATAGATAAAATCAATATGTTTTTATTTTATACAAAATCGTTAAAAACAAATAAAATACAATTTTCATAAAAAAATAAATACATTTTCTTGATCATACATCACGGGACACAGGAGCTTCATTACATAGTGGGTTATATAGGCACCTCTGGTGATTGGACACTGGTTGACCCCAATTAAGGAGAATTCCTCCCCTATATAACCCCTCCCATCTGGGAGGCACCTCAGTTTTTTCGCCAGTGTCTATGGTGATGGTCACGTAAAACTTTAGCTCTATGAAGGTCCCTGTGAGGGCCTAAGGGCTACAATAAACCGGATCCATACCTCGGGCCGATATTTGACTCCCAAGATGGTATGGTACCCGGGCCTCGTCAGCCGAAGAAGCGAGGTTTTGCCTGTAAGTCCTCTCCATTGGAAGACTGGGCTCTGGGAAAACCAGACTTGGTGTACTGTTTATACAGAGCGCACGAAAGTTTCTGGCAGAGCTTTCTACATGGTCCAGGTGGGAGGTTCTTCCGAGAAGGAACCCCAGATATACCTGAAGGTTGGCTAACAATACCCGCCGTGATGGGTGAAGGCTGGAATTTGTCTGGTTCAGCAATTCCTGCGGCGGGGACAGGTAAGGGAAGTTATCCTGTATATTTAATTATATGAATGGATTTCTTCATTGTGAGTAGTTGTATGTCTTACCTGGTTTCCACCACTAGAGGGAGTAAGAGCAGCCTGATGCATACTTACATGCCTTTTCAATACACATGCTCAGTGAAAGCCTGATTCTCCAGCTAACTCACGTCTCCATTGCAGTCCCTGCCACAAATAAGGTAAACACTTCAGGGGTCCCAAGCAGCTCAGTTTTTGGACTCGCTCCCGGCCTAATGGAGGAGGGGGGGGGGTGTGGTTGCGAGCCGTGCACGTCAGTGTGCACGGCACTGTACTGCGCAGGCGCCAGGCGGCAGTTTTAAAAGCCCAGAGCGTCAGGGGGCTGTAATTGGAGACACAGGAGCTGTGGGCAGTAAGCATCCGTGGGGATTGGATCCAGGCAAACCTTAGACACCTACTCAGCATCAGGTTGTGCAATTTAAGCATATATATTATTGTGAGACTTTAAGCACAACAGTGATTGCACTTGTACTAGTACCTCTGCTTTGTAGCCTAGTACTATGTCTCCTCGTAAGAGGGTCTCAGGGGGAGGTAATAAGGGCACTGGTAAATCACCGCCTAGGTCCAGGGGTTCCAAAAGTGCCTGTAAATTACCATCCCCCCCTGCAAGACTGGAGCCAGCCTCTCAAGATGAGTCAGTGCCCCTGTCGGGTTTTGCAGCCTCTCCTAATGTCGCAGCCCCGGTTTATGTCACTGAGGACTCCCTTAGGGCTACATTGGAGGGTTTTGAAGGGAGAATCATGAATTTTATTTCTGCTTCCCTAAAAGATAGCAGGAAAAGGGGTAGATCCCCTCCCTCTGCTGATATCCCTCTCTCAGATGATTCTTCTGAAAATGAGGAGGGATCCCTATCTTTGGATAGGGATCATGAGCAGTCGGATGAGTCAGAGGAAGAGGAGATAGTCCCCTCCTCCCAGGCGCTCAGAAAACAGGTGCAGTATTATACTGAATTGGTGCGTACCACATTCAGAATGCCTGCTGCTGAAGTCGCTACATCCTCTGTCTCTTCCCTGGGAGTCAGGAAAGCCCCACAGACTGCCTATTCCTTCCCAATTCATCCTTTAATGGATAAATTGATGTATGAGGATTGGGGACATCCCGATAAACTGTTTGCTCCTCCTAAAAGGTTTTCTATGCATTACCCTGTGGAGGAAAGTTTCACCAAGAAGTGGGGGGTCCCATCTGTCGATGCGGCTGTTTCTTGTGTGAATAAGAACCTAACTTGTCCTTTGGATAATGCGCAGGTATTCAAGGATCCAACTGATAAAAAGCTGGAAACCTTATTAAAAGCCTCCTTTTCCATGGCTGGCACTATGGTGCAACCTACAGTCGCAGCCGTGGGGTTGTGTCAGTTCCTCAAGGAACAGGTTAAACAGATGCTTGGGCTCCTTCCCAGTGAGGAAGTAGAAAATTATACAGAATTGCCTCACATTCTGTGTTTCATAATTGATGCGATTTTGGATTCCGTCCAACAAGCATCACGTTTGTCTCTCATGTTGGTTCACATGCGAAGGGCCCTATGGCTAAAGAATTGGGCAGCTGAGCTGTCATGCAAGAAGCATTTGACTGGGTTCCCATTTAAAGGGAAGCGTTTGTTTGGAGAAGAACTAGATAAGTTCGTCCAAAATATTTCAGGAGGAAAATCTACTCTCCTTCCAGTCAAAAAGAGCAAGCGTCCTTCATTCAGGCGTGCTCTCTCTCCCGAAGCATCAAGCTCTAAACAGTGGCGACGGCCTTCTCAGTCCTCCTCTACTAGAAAGGCTCAAGGCCAAGCCCAGGGACAGAAAAAGACTTGGGGGCGAAAGCCTGCCAAGCAGAGCCCAAAAACTTCCTTGTGAAGGGGCGCCCCCCGCTCGGCAGAGTGGGGGGAAGGCTCCTGCAGTTTGCAGGCGCCTGGCGGGAAGAGATCCAGGACAAGTGGGTGATCTCTTCAGTATCTCTGGGCTACAAGCTAGAGTTTCAGGAGATTCCACCTTCTCGTTTCCTAAGGTCAAGGATCCCCAGGGATCCAGTAAAGCAAAAACCGCTATTTCTGGCCTTAGATCAGTTACTATCCCAGGGTGTGATAGTAGAAGTGAACCCGAAAGATCAGGGTTCGGGGTTTTACTCAAATCTCTTCACCGTTCCAAAACCAAGTGGAAGTGTCAGACCTATCTTGGATCTGAATGACCTGAACCGGTTTTTACACATCCGGTCCTTCCGAATGCAGTCAATCCGCACTGTGGTCTCCTCCCTGCAAGGAGGAGAATTCATGGCATCAATAGATATCAAGGATGCATATCTCCATGTGCCAATTTTTCCCGCACACCAAAAATTCCTAAGGTTCGCGGTAGAGCGGCGCCATTTTCAATTTGTGGCCTTGCCGTTCGGGCTTGCTACAGCCCCTCGAGTCTTCACAAAGATTCTAGACCCTCTCTTAGCAATCTTAAGAGCTCAGGGCATAGCCGTCATGGCTTATCTAGACGACTTGCTTCTCATGGAGAAAACTGCAGCGTTCCTAAGTCGCAGCGTCACCAAAACGCTAGAACATCTAGAACGCCTAGGTTGGATTATAAACCTAGAAAAGTCGTCCCTACAACCGACTACCAGGTTGGAATACCTAGGTATGATCATCGACAACGCTCAGGGCAGGGTGTTTCTTCCAAGGCTAAAAGCCTTGGCCATTGGGGATCTGGTGCGCCTGATTCTGGGCAGAAGATCTTCCTCCATTCGGTTGTGCATGAGACTGTTAGGGAAGATGGTCGCCTCCTTCGAGGCCGTCCCATTCGCCCAGTTCCATTCAAGGCCTTTACAAGGATGCATCCTTGCGGCTTGGAACAGGAAGCCCCAATCTCTGGATCTTCCTATGCGTCTATCCCCAGGGACACGCAAGAGTCTTGTCTGGTGGTTACAAACCAAGAATTTGCTGAAGGGCAAAACCTATCTTCCTCTCTCATGGAAGATTATCACAACAGATGCCAGCCTGACAGGCTGGGGAGCTGTATTGAAGGAAACATGCTCGCAGGGGAAATGGTCTGCGACCGAGAATCTACTGCCCATAAATATCTTAGAGATCCGGGCAGTTTACATGGCACTCATAGAGTGGTCTTACAGACTGCGAGGTTTCCCAGTTCGGGTTCAGTCCGACAATGCCACCGCAGTGGCTTATAACAATCACCAGGGCGGTACCAGAAGTCTGGTGGCCCAAAAAGAGGTGAATCGCATACTTGTCTGGGCAGAAAAGCATGTTCCGTGTCTTTCTGCAGTCTTCATCCCAGGAGTGGAGAATTGGCAGGTGGATTTTCTCAGCCGCCAGCAGTTGTGCCCAGGAGAATGGGCTCTGCACCCCGACGTGTTTCAGAACATATGTCACAAGTGGGGTACTCCAGACGTAGATCTGTTTGCTTCCAGGTTCAACAGGAAGCTGGACAAGTTTGTGTCAAGGACAAGAGATGCACTTGCTCAGGGGTCAGATGCTCTGACAGTTCCCTGGGATCAGTACAATCTGATCTATGCCTTCCCCCCGAGCCCGCTTCTGTCGCGGTTCCTGGGAAGGGTCAAGAGGGAGACAAAGTCGGTCCTTTTGGTGGCCTCGGCTTGGCCCAGGCGACCATGGTACGCAGAAATCATGAAGTTGGCAGTAGGCAGGCCATGGACCCTCCCTCTCCGGCCAGATCTGCTCTCACAGGGTCCAATCTACCATCCTGCTTTACGCAGTCTGAATTTGACGGTCTGGCTGCTGAGACCCACATTCTGAGAGACCGTGGCCTTTCGGGGCCAGTCCTTTCTACTCTGGTCAATGCCAGAAAGCCGGCCTCCAGACTTGTTTATTACAAGATCTGGAGGACATATGTTTCCTAGTGTGAACTCAGGAAATGGCATCCTAGAAAGTATGTCATTAACAGAATCTTGGCCTTTCTCCAGTCAGGCCTGGAAATGAATTTGGCCATAAGCACTATCAAAGTGCAGATTTCGGCCCTGTCGGTATTTTTTCAAAAACCGCTTGCATCACATTCCCTAGTACGGGCTTTTATCCAGGGAGCTATGCGGACAAAACCGCCAGTTAAACCTCCGGTATGCCCATGGGATCTGAATTTGGTTCTCTCGGCCTTACAGGGGCAACCATTTGAACCTTTACACCTGGCTTCTTTAGCTCTCCTGACTAAAAAGCTGGTCTTCTTAGTAGCCATATCTACGGCTAGAAGAGTATCAGAGTTGGCAGCTCTTTCCAGTAAGGAGCCGTATTTAATTATCCATAAGGACCGGGTGGTCATGCGTCCCAACAGGTCCTTTCTGCCTAAGGTGGTTTCGGGTTTCCATTTGAATCAGGATGTAATCCTACCATCCTTTTTTCCGGACCCTCAATCCACAGAAGAAGAATCTTTGCACACTTTAGATGTGGTTAGAGCAATCAGTATTTATCTTCAAGCAACTACTCAGATAAGGAAAACTGATTGTTTATTTATTCTGCCGGAAGGCCCTAGAAAGGGCCAGGCGGCGTCAAAATCCACTCTCTCAAGATGGATCAGGCAAGTTATCTCTCAGGCCTATGGTTTAAAGGGGAAGATTCCTCCTTTTCGGGTGAAAGCGCACTCTACTAGGGCTGTTAGTGCTTCTTGGGCAGTGCATCACCAGGCCTCCCTGGCTCAGATCTGCAAGGCTGCGACTTGGTCATCAGTCCACACATTCACCAGATTCTATCAGGTGGATATCAGAGGGCAAGAGGATATCGCCTTCGGGCGCAGTGTACTGCAGGCTGCAGTTTAGGTCCTCCGGTCCCTGGCGGCCTATATTTATGATCTGTGTCTCCCTCCCCTCAATCTGAGCATTGCTATGGGACATCCTACTATGTAATGAAGCTCCTGTGTCCCGTGATGTATGATCAAGAAAATTGAATTTTTATATACAGCTTACCTGTAAAATCCTTTTCTTGAGAGTACATCATGGGACACAGGGCTCCCGCCCCTCTTGGGTTTTACGTGGTTTCTTATTGCTTTGCTACAAAACTGAGGTGCCTCCCAGATGGGAGGGGTTATATAGGGGAGGAATTCTCCTTAATTGGGGTCAACCAGTGTCCAATCACCAGAGGTGCCTATATAACCCACTATGTAATGAAGCTCCTGTGTCCCGTGATGTACTCTCAAGAAAAGGATTTTACAGGTAAGCTGTATATAAAAATCCAATTTTTTCTAACACACCACCATATAATACAGTCCTATGTATGAGGATAAATTCCACATCTCCCCCCACTTGGGATAAATCTCCTTTCTATAGATTATCCAGGGGAACGTGCCAGAATTTTTTGTACAGGCTCCCCAACCCAATATTCTATTCTTATGTTTATATTGCAAAAAATATAAAAACCCAGTGGTCATCATATACCACCAAAAGAAAGCTCTATTTGTGTGAAAAAGGTGATAACATTTTTTATTTGGGTACAGTTGCCAGTTAAAGTAGCAAAGTGCTGAATATCAAAAAATGCCCTGGTCATGCAGAAAGAAAACCTTCTGGAGCTGAGGTGATATATTAAGGCTGATTAGCGTAAACTAAATATTAATAAGAGGTTAAACAGAGGAACACTTTAATGTCCAGGTGATTAACTGGTCTGCCTGTAGTACAGATTTTTCAACAATTTAAATTATTTGCTGCATCTTGAAATTAAAAATATGACAAAAAAGACCAAGGACTGTTGAGCAGTTAGAATCCTATATCCAGCAAGAATGGGGCAACGTTCTCTTCCCAAATGTATAGCAACTGGTCTCCTCAGTTCCTAGACATCTACACAATCCCGTTGCTATTTTGTGGTAAATATGGCCCTTTCACAAATTTTTTGAGACTTGTTGCTGCCATCAATTTCAAAATTACTTTATCTTTTTCCTTAAAATGGTACATTTTCTCAGTTAAACATTTCATATGTTTTCTCTTCTCTATTGTGAATACAATATGGGTTTATGAGATTTGCAAATCATTGCATTCTGTATTTATGTAAATTTTACACAGTGTCCCAACTTTTTTGATATTGGGGCAATATTTAAAAAAAAAATTACCTGCCAGGTTGCGTTCACCGACATCCTAATAACCTAACCAATCATCTGCAGTTCACAGGTAATTCCTTTGATTTGCGGATGAATCACATACAATAGATACAAAGGTAACAATGTTCCTTTGCACAGCAACTCTGACTCATACTAAAAGTGAAGTATTGCCAAAGCTATAGTAAGTCAATTCTACACTCTAGTCATGAGTTGTTAAAAGGTCAGTAAAACAATGACATAATGGTAAGGTATGAAAACATGGATTGTGTAATAATGACACACCAGAGAAAGGAACCTGCATGATGGATTCCATGAAAAAGATGATGAAATGCTACTTACTGAAGCCATTGCTGTCATAGGATGTAATCTGAACATAGATCTGTGTTTAGTGTTGTCAGCAAAAACTAAGACAATGGTGACGTTAATAGAGCTGTTAAAAGAATCAAAGGATTATGTAGGTGAGAAATTAATATCAGTTATGATTCACTGTATAGCCCCATACACACTATCAGTTTTTCTGCTGAATTTTTCCTTCAGATTTACCAAAACCATATAATATGAGGTCAAACCTTAGGAGTTTCCATTTGTATGCAATCAGGCAGGCCCTTATACTACATGGTTTTGGTAAACCTGATGGAAAAACTCAGCAGAAAAACTGATAGTGTGTATGGGGCATAATGCCGCATACACACAATCAGACTTTCGGCCAACAAAACCGTGGTTTTTTGTTTGAAGTTTGTTGGCTCAAACTTGTCTTGCATACACACGGTCACACAAATGTTGGCCAACAATTACGAATGTGGGAACGCGGTGACATACAAGACATACGATGAGCTGAGAAAAAGCAAATTCAATAGCCAGTGCGCCTCCTTCTGCTTGATTCTGTGCATGCGTGATCTTTTGTGCGATGAACTTGTGCACACACGATTGGATATTCCGCCAACAAAGTTTTGTTGGCGGGAAATTTGAGAACCTGTTAGCAGGTTGGCGGAAAGTCCGTCAGCAAATATTTGATGAAGCATACACATGGTTGGACTTTCCGACAACAAGCTCACATCCAACATTTCTGGTCGGAAAATCCAACAGTGTGTACGCGGTATAATGCCGCGTATGCGCTATCGGACATTCCGACAACAAAATCCTGGATTTATTTCCAACGGATGTTGGCTCAAACTTGTCTTGCATACACACGGTCTCACGAATGTTGTCAAATTCCAAACGTCAAGAATTCAGTGATGTAGAACACGTACGACGAGCCGAAAAATGAAGTTCAATAGCCAGTGCTGCTCTTCTGCTTGATTCTGCTTGATTCCAAGCATGCATGGAATTTTAGGTGTCGGAATTGTGTACACATGATCAGAATTTTTGACAATGGATTTTGTTGTTGGAAAATTTGGGAACCAGCTCTCAAATTTTTGTTGTCCGCAATTCCGATAACAAATGTCCGATGGAGCCTACACTCGTAATTTACAACAACAGGCTCACATCAAACATTTGTTGTCGGAAATTCCGACCGTGTGTATGCGCCAAAAGACTGCATGTTTAGTATTTTTGTCTTGAATTTTAACTCAGCTAAACTCTAGCCAGGAAGCAAAGACTAGTATGTGCAAGTTAGAAGCTTACTTTTTTCAAACATCCTCTCCTTTAAGTCCATTTTTGTTGGCCTTTTTCTACACAAACATGTCCCTCATTTTTATTGTGCAGGACAGCTTCACTGTGGTACCACTAGGAATAGGGAGGAGCTCTGAATTCATGTTTGGACTGACATTTGCTTGTTCTGGTTTCAGAGGAAAATTAAACATTAACAGCGTTATTACTACCATTACTACATTTGAAAGCTTCCTGGGTATTCTGACTGACAGCTGAATCTAAACAAAGGGGTGGAAAGGGTATATCATTGCCAATGATGGCAGGTGTGTACTGAATCCAATTTAACATGATTTTGAATGTGATTACTAAATTCTGTACACAACTACATTCCCAGTTAAAAGAGGGTATGCACACGTATGCAATGACATTAAAGATTTCAGTTTGTTTTTCTATTGAGCTCAGCTGTAGAGTTTATAGGTCACATTAACCACTTGACCACTGGGCACTTTAACCCCCTTCCTAACCAGACCAATTTTCAGCTTTTGGTGCTCTCACAATTTGAATAGCAATTACTCAGTTAGGCAACACTGTACCCTTATGAAATGTTTGTCCTTTTTTTCACACAAATAGAGCTTTCTTTTGGTGGTAATTAATCACCGCTGAGTTTTTTATTTTTTGTACTATAAATCAAAAAAGAAAATTTGGTAAAAAAAAAAAATTCTTTGTTTCTGTTAAAATTTATTGCAGAGTATTGGCAAGTATTAGCAGAGTATTAAACAAAAATCTGCAAGGTGGATGGATAAATCAATTCACCCGTAGAAAAAACAGCGCATAATACTCAATAGAAAAAAAGAAAATTATATGCAAATTGTGCTAGTGCAACCTATTGTTCTATGGAAAGAATATTTCTATCTTCCCAAATGTAGCCATACAATCACAATATTGTCCATGAACACTGTCCATATATCTAAATTGTACTGAGTACGTAGGATAGTTACAGGGAACAAGTTGAAACAGGATATCTATTTCAGTCCATCAACAGACCATAAAATTGAAGGCTAAAACTAAAACAAAATGTCCTGGTATAAATCAAGAGGAGTGTACGATGCAATCCTTCCTTAACATGAAAAAACAGTGATCCCGAATTTGCTGGGGTACAATCTCAAGACTGAAGTGACCCCCCCTTAGTAATGCTCTTACCAGATATGCCTGGTTACATAGGCTCTTCGAAAATAATCCTCATCCGCTCGATTTCATCCGGTTCATCTGTGCTAGGTAATACACGGTCGGATGTGCTTGGTTACACGGGCTCTCAGATGTTACTCATCAGCTGGATCCCATCCACTGCATACACGGTCGGATGTGCTTGGTTACACGGGCTCTCGGATTTTACTCATCGGCTGGATCCCATCCACTGCATAAGTGCCAGGTGATTCAAGATCTTTTTTTCTTTTTTTATAAGTGATCACATAATCTCTGTTCCCAGCTGCACAAGACCTGCCAGAGGAGAAAACAGTTTTCTCCTCTGGCAGGTCTTGTGCAGCTGGGAACAGAGATTATGTGATCACTTATAAAAAAAGAAAAAAAGATCTTGAATCACCTGGCACTTATGCAGTGGATGGGATCCAGCCGATGAGTAAAATCCGAGAGCCCGTGTAACCAAGCACATCCGACCGTGTATGCAGTGGATGGGATCCAGCTGATGAGTAACATCTGAGAGCCCGTGTAACCAAGCACATCCGACCGTGTATTACCTAGCACAGATGAACCGGATGAAATCGAGCGGATGAGGATTATTTTCGAAGAGCCTATGTAACCAGGCATATCTGGTAAGAGCATTACTAAGGGGGGGTCACTTCAGTCTTGAGATTGTACCCCAGCAAATTCGGGATCACTGTTTTTTCATGTTAAGGAAGGATTGCATCGTACACTCCTCTTGATTTATACCAGGACATTTTGTTTTAGTTTTAGCCTTCAATTTTATGGTCTGTTGATGGACTGAAATAGATATCCTGTTTCAACTTGTTCCCTGTAACTATCCTACGTACTCAGTACAATTTAGATATATGGACAGTGTTCATGGACAATATTGTGATTGTATGGCTACATTTGGGAAGATAGAAATATTCTTTCCATAGAACAATAGGTTGCACTAGCACAATTTGCATATAATTTTCTTTTTTTCTATTGAGTATTATGCGCTGTTTTTTCTACGGGTGAATTGATTTATCCATCCACCTTGCAGATTTTTGTTTAATGTTTTTTTAGTGGTTTTATTGATTTAATACCTTTTAGAACAGCTGCTTAAAATTCCACAACTCCCAGGTAGAAAGCATATTCTTTAATGCTAAGCGCCTTTTATTTGCGTGGTTAACGGGCGGAGGTTATCCTAAGCAAAGGCACATATTAGCAGAGTATTGCTGAGTATTGCACAGTGTTGCAGAGTATTGGCAGAGTATTACACTGTGTTGCAGAGTATTGCACAGTATTGGCAGAGTATTGCACAGTGATGCACAGTATGGGCAGAGTATTGTCACTGAGCAGCATTGTGGGCACTACACATCCAGCCCACAGTGCTGCTGCCATCTCTCTCCCTCTCCCCTCGCACTGTACCAATCGGTACAAAGGGGAGGGAGAAGCCGGCGTCATGATGTGACGCTGGTTTACTTACAAATGATCGCTCTCTCATTTGACAGAGCGATCACATGGTAAACGGGCGCTATCAGCTGCCATTTACCGTGATCCGTGATGCGCCGGATCCAGAGGTCATGGATGTTCCCGGGTGCGCGCCCCAGGCATGCGGGAGCAAGATTCTGTGAGGACGTCCCACAGACGTCCACCCAGAATAAGCTGACCGCGCTGTAGCCGGCTATGGCCCAGTCGGCATGCGGTTTAAGGTGGAAAAAGTGATTTATCTTTGTCTCATTTTTTTACATCACAGAAACCTGACATTTTAACAGGGGTGTGTAGACTTTTAATATCATATATATATATAAGGAGGTTCTGCCATTGTGAGAAGATAGGAAAATGGGACACACATAATTCACATTTGGGGGGAATGTGACATTCTCAACTGGTGCTTCTGGGCAGAGAAAGCTCTGTGTTATCTTTCTCTGGATTCTGTAGCTCTGGGTGGGAGCAGTCATTCATGCACCTGGGTTTTGCTGGACACCAGCAACCTGGCTAAGTACACAGGTGAGCAGTGTCATTATATATTCAGGTCTGACGATAGCTCAGGGCTCCCAGTTTGGAGAAAGCTCCCAGTGAGAAGGCCAGAAGTCTCATTAAGAGCCCTTTCACACTGTGCCGCCTAGGGCGTCAGCGGTATTTATGGGGTAGTTTTTTTTAACCCCCTGCTAGCGGCCAAAAAGGGGTTAAATCTGCCCGCAAAACGCAGCCGCAAAGACGTTTTGCTGGCGGTATAGCAGCGCTGCCTCATTGATTTCAATGGGGAGGAGAGGTGAGTTCACTGCTCCTTCACCGCTCCAAAGAAGCTCGAAAGAAGCTGCTGGCAGGTCTTTTTCTGATGCCCTGCCAGCACACCGCTCCAGTGTGAAAGCCCTTGCACTTTACACTGGGGTGAATGGAGCAGATGTTTTAGGGCGGTTTTAACGCTATAGCGCATGCAAAATGCCCCAGTGTGAAAGGGGTCTTAGGGCATACCTCCCAACTGTCCCTGATTTGGAGGGACTTTCCCTGATTTGGAGCAATGTCCCTCTGTCCCTCATTCCTCCTCTTTTGTCCCTCATTTTGGTCTGATCTATATAGTTGTATATAAAATGCACTATTTATCTTTTAAAAAGTGTTTACTTGAACCAGATCTTTACAACAAAGAGAATAAGAACAGCAGCTCCAGCTGCTGCCTTGGGTCCTCATTGGATAGAATGATAGCAGCAGGAGCCATTGGCTGCTGCCAATCAAATCCAGTGGACGCAGTAGCAGGACTCCGGAGCGTGCCCCGCACGTTTGCCCCAATGGAATGCGGCTTTCCATGGGGGCACTTGATACGGAGGAGGAGCCAGGAGCACCGCTGGGAGACCCTGGAAGAGCAGGATCGGGCCGCTCTGTGCAAAACCTTTGCACTGAAGGGGTAAGTATAACATGTTTGTTATTTAAAAAAAAAAAAAAAACCTTTACAACACTTTTAATGTTAATGTGGCACCCACATAAATAAATTATTTTCTTGTGCGCAACTTATTGTAATGTAAATTACTGTAATTTTTTATTTGAATTCTATTCTTGTATGAAGGTTCATTATGCCATCCCTAAAGAAGAGCGTGTCAAAATATGGGCTTCATATATGATATACAGTACATGGATTGAATATGTTGAGATATGTTGCACTGCATGTAGATATACAGTAATGTCGGCAATAAAACATGTATTATGAGGTCATGGCCTGTGTACGATTTTTCTATTGTATGTTTTGAATGTATCAATAATAAAATGTTGTTAACTTTATATATTGGTTTGGCCATTGGTACCTCAAAAGATTCAGCTTTCTGATCCTGTTCATTAGTTTTAGATACATGGACTTAGATTTCTGCCATCCATATATGATCCCTTTTTCTAGTTAATATCTGACCTTCTAGTTAATTTATTTTCTAATTCTATACCTCGTCCTGCTGATTTCTTGTTAACCATGCATCCCATTGTTTCTTGTGCATTTAATTCTGTGTTACCCTCTCCGTTCTTTCATGTCCCCTTTATAGCTTTCCTGGTGTCAACCTGCTTTTCCTTGACCTGTCTATTTGAACCAAGGCACTATGGACCTTGCAACTGTGAAAAAAGTTGAAATATAACTACTGTAAGAAATATTGTAGTCATGTGTTCTATATAGAGGTTTAGTGTCCTGGGTTGAAAACCTAGATGATGTAATAATACCACGCCATCATTTGTGTATATTTTTCCAAAGGAAAGGTGATGAAACACAATGTACTCATATATTTCAAACCAGTGCTGCCTTAGGACTTAAGTCTTAAACAAAGTTCTGTTTTAATGCTGTAAGTAGAAACCAAGATACATGTCACTAAAAGACAATGAGAGGCATACACAATGCCTTCCATAAATAGATCTTCTATGGATCAGAAGACTCTCAAAGGAGAACCTAATGTTTCTGGTCATGTGTTCTAGTAAGACCGGATTTGCTGCATTTTTGTCTTGAGCACTAGGGCTCTCTAAACAATGACATAATAGCTAGATTTGAAAATGTAGATGCTGTAATAATGCCACACCAACAAAACACAATTTACTGTCTTAGAAAGAACAGTATGGGGGACTTATTCATATAGCTAACTCTAATCTTCTCACTAGTCCATGTATTCTTGACCAAAACAAAGAATGAAATAAAGGCATATATAACATGTACAATTAATTTTTCTTCATGTTCACAGTCATGTAAACACGATACTTTGATTGGGTACCATAATAAGGGATAAAGTTTTTGGTCCCTGACATAGCAAAAGTATTATAGCTCTGCGTTTCTTGTTATGCATTTTTACTTTTATTTCTATCTAAAGTATTTTTTATGTGTTTCTTTTTTCATAGGGATGGGAATGGTTGGAAGCCATCTCAGTGACCCCTGTGACTACAGCAGAGTTGTAGGAAAATATAGTGTCTACAGTTGTCACTAGTCCAGAGTTCAAAGTGAAATCTTTCAATGGCAACATCTGTCACTTTGGAGAGATTACTCTCCCACTTAGACCCCTTTCACACTGAGGTGTTTTTCAGGTGCTTTTGGGCTAAAAAAAACACCTCCCCTGCAGTCCCAGTGTGAAAGCCCAAGTGCTTTCACACTGAGGCGCTGCGCTGGCAGGATGTTAAAAAAAGTCCTGCAAGCAGCATCTTTGGGGCGGTGGAGGAGTGGTGAATACACCACTCCTGGCCATTAACATGAATGGGCACCACTGCTGAAGCGCCTGCAAAGCGATTCGGCAGCGGCGCTACACAGGTGCATTTAACCATCTAGCTAGCAGAGGTTAAAAGCACCCCGCTAGCGACCAAATAACGCCACTAAAACTATGGTGAAGTGCCGCTAAAGCTAGCGCCGCTTTACCGCCAACGCCCACCCCAGTGTGAAACAACCTTAGTGTTGTGACCCCAGGGCAAAAAATGTCAGGGGTTCCAACTATTCAATACTGTTTCCAAAAAAAATAATTAAAAAACTGTTTTGGCTAAAGAATAATTAAAATTGTACTAATCATATCAGCGTAAAAACATGGAAAAACCTAAAAGCACACAGAAACAATCAACAATTCTGCAACACTTTTGCAAGCTCAAAAAAACAAACCTTCTACACACAGTCATCTAGGATTCAGGCAGGGAGTATGTGCTGATCATTCTAAAAAAAAAAATGGACTGAAAATATACTTGAGCGACTTTGACAAGGGCCAAATTGTAATGGCTAGATGACTGGGTCAGAAGAACTCCAAAACTGCAGCTCTTGTGGGATGTTCTGGGTCTACATTCTACATTCACCTTTATCCTTCTTTTTTTTTATTTCTGCAAAGAAAATCCTTTAGAAGAACACGTCTTCACTATTTCCATTCTTTGTTTTCCTAGTGAAGTTGAGTGAGCAATGTTTGTTTAGTCTGTATCCTTGTCCCCATTATGTCATATTCTTCTTCTACTGATTGTTCCTTTTCATCACCCAGTTAAATTCCCTATAATTTTGCTTAATCCAGGATAATAATAAATATCCTATATGGATTACTTATTGTATTACATAATATGGACAAATGATTGCTCAGCACAAGAATAAAGGCTATACTACATGGACTGCCTTCCCCTGTTTTTAAAAAGCGCATAGCCATGCAAATTCTTGCTTTTTGATCCATGGAGTTTTCCTTGAAACAACTGGCACTCACAGCACACTTCCATGCCTCTTCCATCCAATCTTACATGTTTGATCAGTTGCCAGGGTATGCAAGCATGCCTGTCTGTTCCCTAATGTCTTAAGGCAGCTTAAAGGATATGTCAAGTTTTGTATTATTTTTTTTTTTTATAACAAATATGTCATATTTACCTCCTCTGTGCAGTTGGTTTTGCACAGAGAACATGCAGTATTGTCTACAATACAAATAAGGGTGTCATGCAAAAAACCTGAAGGGCTGATGGCTTTGGAAAAATGTTGTAAGAAAAGTTTGTATTGCTGGTGCAACAACTTACATACTAAGGGGGGAAAAAACCCAAGAATAGAAAATATATTCTAGAGAATTATAGCTAGGAATGTATACAATTTAGATTAGAAAAGTTTCAAATTTTCAGCTTGTAACCCTCAGCAAACTTTTTTAAACCTTATGATAACAAAACATTAGCAAGCCTACTGCAGAAAACAATACAAGAATCCAATTTAAGTACCTTGTACTTGTCTTACTTCAGTTATTTCTTGTCAAAAGTTTTTATTAATTGTATGTTCAATGGCATGAATAATAACAGGATATAGTATAGTATATTAACAACATAAGAAAGCTGATTAATATATAAACTGTGACTATAAAGATGTATGTAACAGGGGCGGACTGACCATTTGGCCACTCGGGCACTGCCCGAGGGCCCCGGGCCACTAGGGGGCCCCATCAGGGTTGCCAGCCTCAGTAAAACCAGGGACAGTATGTAAAAATCTGTGTTTTTTTTTTTTACATCTGTCTCTGAAATGCCCCTTACCGACATCCTTTTGGTCTAAAAATCCTGAGATTATAGCTGCTCCACCTCTCCAGTACCTTCTCAGCCAATAGAAATATGTCTGTGTGTACTGTGTGTACATGTATGTGTATACTGTGTGATTGTGTGATTGTATACTGTGTGGCCTCATAATATCTGATTGCCTGGGGGTCCCATAATCTCCTATTGCCCAGGGGGCCCATGAGTTGTCAGTCCGCCCCTGGTATGTAATAATTCTACAAATATTTGATTATTCAAATAAGTCTGGGGGTTTAGTATGGGTTTAAATTCCCCAAAAAATTTAAAATATATACTGTAATATTGAGTAAAACCCTATATATATATATATATATATATATATATATATATATATATATATATATATATATATTATTATAGTTTAATGGGAAATAATATTTATTTTTGATAGAATAATGAGTTTTAAAAGAAAGGAAAAAGTATCAAAAGTGAAGAAAGAAAGAGGAGAAAAAAGGTGAAGAAGTCCACAGGGTCGACCAAAAAAAACAGCTCATGTTACATTCTAGCTGTATGGATATTCAAGTATCCATGAATTAAAATATATTGTCTCCTAAGCAATTAGACACTCAAATAACTAAGTATACGAGTATCTAATACTTAAATCAGCTACCATGGCAGAAGAACGGATTCATTAAATGTTGGTGGGAAATGATACTTTATCCAGGGGTACCATATTTTTTCAAATATGGGGAGTTGGTCTCTTTCAATCGCTATCATTTTAGCATGAGACATGAAAGTCTTCAATCTGTTTTCAATCTGTTTTTTGTCTCAGCCATCACCAGGACAGGGGACCTCCATGCCCTTGCAATTGTTTGTTTTGCAGCTGTGAGAAGTTGAACAAATAGTTTGAATTGATTGTGTGTTATAAAATTTGGTTTCAGATTGAGTATTGCCGTGGTTGGATCTGGTTGTATTTTTTGTTTAAACATTCTGGATGCAATTTCAAAAATATCTAGGACCACCATATGTGTAGATGTGTACCCGGATCAGAGCAACCTCTGAAGCATTGAGCTGAATGGTTAGGTGCAAATTTGGCTACTCTAGAGGGTACCAGGTGCCAACGAGTTAAAACTTTATAGTTAGCTTCTATTGCTAGGACATTAGGGGAAGATGATTTGGTTATAGAACAGATACTTCAGTTATTTCTAATTGGATTCTATGGGCTACTGCATGTTACACTCCTTGCACTGTTCACTGAATAAGGTATATAGTGTTTCTACATCGATTATATTGTCAAAAGTATTGGAAGGTCTGCCTTTATATGAACTATAATGGCATCCCAGTCTTGGTCCATAGGGTTCAATATTGAGTTGGCCCACCCTTTACAGTTATAACATCTTCAACTCTTCTGGGAAGGCTGTCCACAAGATTTAGGAGTGTGTCTATGTGAATGTTTGATCATTCTTCCAGAAGCGCATTTGTGAGGTCAGGCACTGATGTGGACGAGAAGGTCTGGCTCGCAATCTCCGCTCTTATTCATTCCAAAGGTGTTCTATCGGGTTGACGTCAGGACTCTGTGCAGGCCAATCAAGTTCCTCCACCCCAAAATCGCTCATCTGTGTCTTGCACTGGTACAAATTATTTGGTGGAGGGGGGATTATGGTGTGGGGTTGTTTTTCAGGGGTTGGGTTGGACCCCTTAGTTCCAGTGAAGGGAAATCTTAAGGTGTCAGCATACCAAGACATTTTGGACAATTTCATGCTTCGAACTTTGTGGGAACAGTGTAGGGATGGTCCCTTCCTGTTCCAACATGACTGCTCACCAGTGCACAAAGCAATGCCCATAAAGATGAGCGAGTTTGGGGTGGAGGAACTTGACTGGCCTGCACAGAGTCCTAACCACAACCCGAAAGAAACATCTTTGGGATGAATTAGAGTGGAGACTGTGAGCCAGGCTTTTCATCCAACATCAGTGCCTGACCTCACAAATGTGCTTCTAGAACAAAACATTCTAGTGGTCAAACATTCCCATAGACCAGGGATGGCGAACCTTGGCCCCCCAAATGTTTTGGAACTACATTTCCCATGATGCTCATGCACTCTGCAATGTAGTTGAGCATCATTGGAAATGTAGTTCCAAAACATCTGGGGTGCCGAGGTTCGCCATCACTGCCATAGACACACTCCTAAACCTTGTGGACAGCCTTTCCAGAAAAGTTGAAGCTGTTACACTTGTAAAGGGTGGGCCAACTCAATATTGAACACTACGGACTAACACTGGAACGCTATTAAAATTCATTTGCGTGTAAAGGTGTCCCAATACGTTTGACAATATAGTGTATATCCCCTTACACGGATGAACACTTGAAATGGTAAACTTTTGCTCAGTCATTCCACCACATGATGACTTTTTTACGTAGTCTACTTGATAGGTATCATGTGTGTCAGTCATGGGAATGCGTAATATTACTTGAAAGGTTGGTATGAAAACATTTGAAAGGTTGTCTGGTTTGTAAAAACAATTAAAAACATAACAATGTTCTGGGAAAATGTTGTCGCTTAAATTGACCCTGCAACACTGAAAACCTTATCCAGAACATACATTATTATATTTTTTTCAATGAAAAGCTGAAAGCTGAATTTACTTCAATTATCCAATCATATCTATAGGAAATTTTTTATTTTTATATTCCAATCATTTTTTATTAATGCTCAAATATAGGCAGCATTACAAATTAACCCTTTCATGACTAAGCCTATTTCTGACATTTGGCGTTTACAAGTTAAAATCCATATTTTTTGCTCGAAAATTACTTAGAACCCCCAAACATTATATATATATATATATATATATATATATATATATATATATATATATATATATATATATATATATATTTTTTTTTTAAGCAGAGAATCTAGAGAATAAAATGGTGATTGTTGCGAAATGTTATGTCGCACGGTATTTGTGCAGTGGTGTTTTAAATGCAACTTTTTTGGAAAAGGGACACTTTCATGAATTAAAAAACAAAAAACAGTAAAGTTGTCCCAATTTTTTGTATAATGTGAAAGATGATGTTACAGTGAGTAAATAGATACCAAACATGTCACACTTTATAATTGCGCGCACTCGTGGAATGGCGACAAACTTTGGTACCTAAAAATCTCCATAGGTGAAGCTTTAATTTTTTTTACGGTTACCAGGTTAGAGTTACAGAGGTTCTAGTGCCAGAATAATTGCTCTCTCTCTCATGATCGCGTCAATACCTCACATGTGTGATTTGAACACTGCTTAAATATGCGGGCTTGACTTCCGTATGCGTTTTCTTTGCTGCACAAGCTCGTGGTGATGGGGGCTTTTAGCCGCATTGGTTGTTATACCTGGAAAGTCGATTGCCTGCTCTAAACAACAGTACCAGGATGATGCCCGCAGCTGTGGACATCATCCTGGTATAACCCCCAAAAGCCGAGTACGCACATACACTCGGCGTGAATGGGTTTTAACATAGCCCATATTGCCCACATTGAGCATACAAATATTAAATAACAAGTGTTGAAACGTGTATAAAAATTAGAACATACAAATAAGTACAAAAGTTATACACAAAAGACCACTGGTGACTATAGTGTATAGTAGGACACCAGATCTCAACAGTCTTACATTACAGAGGTGTCATGCATCTGCATCCAAGGTGTCCATTTAAAGTGGAAACTAGGGAGTCTTTGATCATTTTCAGCTCTGGTTCACACTGGTGCAGCTTTAAAATTGTGCTACTTTAGTATGAGTTTAAAGGCACACATTGCTAATTTCATTGCGGCTTGCAACTTCATTTAACAGAAGTCTTCTGCAAGTCACAATGAAATCAGTAAAAAGTAGTGTACCTTTTTCATAATTGCTGCGACATGAGTCATGGTGACGTGAACAGTTTTATGCGGTTTGGAACTGTCAAATCGCATGACAAGTCGCTCTGGTGTGAATGGGGGCTAAGCTAACAATTGCTCATAGTTGCATTCAGTATTAGCTGTATGTAGTACTTATAAAATGTTAGTGGCAGAAATCATCTATTAGAAATAGGTAGCTTTGCAGCATATACTGTAAAATGCTAGTCACCAAACTGTTGATCGCGATCGACCGGTAGAAGGCGGGGAGCCAACAGGTGGATCGCAGAAAGAAGAGTGGGCGATAGCATAGTGCTGGATGGAGGACAGGGGTGGGAACTGCCTCAGTGATTGGTTACAATCAATCACAAGGTTTTTTTGAAAATGTTAACTGGCAGCTCCTGTCCCCACCTTCCACCCAGCGCTGTGCTGCCTCCTGAACTCAACTCTGCTATACACACGTTGGCAGATAGGAAGTGCTATCTACACAGCACTGTGTGTATGTGGGGAGTGATATGAAAGGGACAGAGGAGACACTTTTTTGGGGGATGGGGAGTCAGAGGACACTTTTTGGGTGGGGCAGAAGACACTGCTTTGGGGGGTAGAGGACACCACAGTGGGGGGAGTGATTTGAAGAGGGACAGAGGGCACTATTTTGGGCAGGGGTACAGAATACTACAGTGATTGGGGGGTGATGTGAAGGGGCAGAGGGTACCGCTTTAGGGGGGAAACTATTGTGGGGGCAGATAACACTGCTATGGGGGGCAAATGACACTACAGTGGGGGGGGGGTGATGTGGATGGGGCAGAGGTCACTGCATTGTGGGGGTACAAAACACTACGTATTTTTTTTTTTTGTCAGTTTACATAGTTACATAGTAGGTAAGGTTGAACAAAGACACAAGTCCATCAAGTCCAACCATGTACCTGTGAGTGGGTCAGGGAATTCTAGCCCTAAATCCCTTTTCCACCTTAAAATAGTAAGAGTCTTGGAAAACACTACACTATTTTGAAGGGAATTGTAAAACAAAAAGACACCTTCCTTTGATGAGGGTAAAATATAAAAAAATTCCAGATATTTCCAGGTCAATCTGTGTTGTATGCTTGAGTGCTGGTAAAAATGGCGGGTTTCCAGAAGTTTATACCAACAGTACCTCCAAATTTCCCATTATTTCTGTGTGACTTATCCTCAAGATCAGCTAACTTGAGTCTGAATTTCTATATTTCCTCCTCTTCATCATTATGAGCATCAACCAGTTCACTACAGGCCATGGTGAATTCTCCCATTGTATTTTCCACATGATTCACTCTGTCCCACCCTGGTCATTGCTGACTATGGACTGAAGTCGCATCTCGCCAATACAACCCAGCTCATTAACCACTCCTTGACACGCAATACACTGAAGGCCTGTCGCACTGATTGGAACACTTATTGCAAGTTTTTGGCCTCTTCCCCCGGAGCAGCGATAGACGAGATTAGACATGTCCTAGCCTTCATATCGTATTGCCACATGCAGCTGGCCCTTTCTCGCAATACTATTATGCTATACCTAGCCAGTGTTCAGCTTTAACTGTCCTTACAGGACCCCAGTAAACCGTTAGTATTCTCAGCCCATGCAGTCAAGTCCCTCCTACAGGGCATACAGAAGCACCAACCCATACTCAGTGGCAAACTCCTACCTATCATGAGCACCCTCTTCAGGGACATGTCTGAAATCCTTACTCGTTCTCCGTTTGGGGCTTTGCTCAGCCTTATCATCCAGGTGGCCATCTACCAGGCCTTCTACGGTTTCCTACGACCTGGTGTATTTACCATGAGCAGCTTCGGCAGTCAGACACTGCTCCGATGCCACCTGACTCACTTTCCAAACCATTACACCCTTCATCTCACAGTCTGTAAAATGCAACAAACCAGCCCCGGGCTTGACATCAACCTGTTTCAGATTAACAATGCCTGGGTCTCAGTGACGGTGCTCTACTGACTACTGTCCCATCTACCGAGCCAATCTGATTGTAGCTTGTTACTACCCTTCCTAACCAGCCCCCTGAGAGGCAGCCAGTTTATCAAGCATGACAGGATCTTCCTAAGCAATTTGGGCGTCAACCCCAGTCAGTCCTCTGGACATTCCTTCCCGATCAGAGCAGCCTCAGCTACCTCCCAACATGGAGTACCAGGCCACATAATCAAGAAGCTGGGCTGATGGAAGTCTGCATGTTTTGCTACATGCATCTCAAATCCTCAGGAAGAAATGGCACAAGATTTTACAAAACTGCCTCAATAAACACAAGACTCAATTAAGAGTTATTTCCCTAGCTGAGTCTTTTGCTCTCTTTTCTTGGCATACCAACCAGACCACCAAGGCACTCTTCGGGTCTATTTATGTTGTAAGTCTTGTTGCACGTTTTTATGATCCATATTTCTCTCGGTCATAGGGCCATGACCATAAATGAGAAGGCCAGTATGGTGGCATCAATTTATGTGAGGAGCCCAGAGGGCATTTAAGCAGCCCACTCATCCATGCTCTTTGTCGGTTCAATGCACGATACCCTCCCGCCCTTCCCCTTTTCAGGGCACTTCTCAGCACATCCTTCTTCATAAACTACCCATTAGTGACCTTTGGTATGCCCCCTTTCTTGACATACCGACCAGACCACCAAGGCACACTTCAGGTCTATTTATGTTATAAGTCTTGTTGCGTGATTATGTGATCCACATCTCTCTCGGTAATAGGGCCACAGTATACCCTTTTTTTTTTATTAAACACAGCAAACTAAATGTCATTTTGTTTGGAATTACAATAATGCTCTTCTTTCTATTTTCTTTTAATTAATCCTTTATTCATTTTTTTCTACTGCCTTCTGCGTCATTCCATTCCTACTTTGGCTTTTGATACCAAAGCAATTCCCTAGTGAAATGTCTTTATTTTGTTAAGGGTATCTATTTTTAGCACTTGTATTTATAATATATTAGAAGTTCTTGTGGATCATCTATATCATATGATACCTGAAAAATTCAATATAGCAAGAGCAGAAAAAAAAGCTGTATGAAAGGCACAGAAAGAACGTATAATTGACTCATTGAGATATAGATGCTGTGTGAAACATGAATAGTATTTTTGTCTTTTGTGCTGACATTCCAAGGCACTGTCATATGTGCACTCAGGTGATCGCCTCATTGCCTTTGTTTTCTTAACCAAAATGATATTTGCAGAGTCATGCTCTCCTGTCCCTCCTACTCACCTGGATAGACAAATCAGGAAAAAAATAGTCAAAAGGGCAGGTCTGGGAAAGGAGTTTAAATATAGGTCAGGATTCCCTCATCTTTACAAACTGGTGCAATCCTCATCTACAGACTAAACCTCATCAGAAGACATGAAGTACCTGGTTCTTTTTGCCATAGTGGTTCAGGCCCTGGCTGCCCCACCAGGCAAGCCTGGTAAGTGTTCTCTGCTTAATAATAAGTGTCTGACATCATTTATACAATGATCTTGAAAATATTGCTAACTCTACTTTACTTGAAACACAGACTACAACAGGTATCTTATATTCTCAGACTAATGTGATCAAAGTTAACTATGGATTCATAAATTTGTCACTTTTTTTTTTACTGAAATCTGATTTTTTTTAAATTGTATTTTGGAGGCAGCGCACAGATTCATACTGGGCCTTAATCCAGATTGACTTCCTTACCTGTAAACATATTTGAAAAATTATTTAAAAATGTTTATCTAAAAGTATTTACTACTAATCATATATTTTCTAAGATATATTATATGTTTGAACGGTTGATTTATAAATAGAAGAACGTATAAAATGAAGAACTACTGGAACTGTTTTAAAATAATTTAACTTTTTTCTTTGTGTTTTATTCATTTGCTTTTTCAAATATTCTTTAGGGTTGATTGGCTAAAATTAGAGAGTGCAAAACTTGGTGTACCTCTGCATAGAAACAAACAGCTTCTAGGTTTTATTGTCAAAACTTAATTTAACAAGCTGCAGTTGGAAGCTGATTGGCTACTATGCACAACTGCACCAGATTTAGTATTTTCCAGTTTTAGTTAATCAACCCCATTGCGTCTGATATTATTTTTATTCTCCAAGTATCTATTATTATTCGTAAAAACTGACCAACATACATATAAATGCTACAAGATAGTCGCTATCCCAAGGCATTCACTGTTAAACTGATCAAGCAGCGCTATTCTGATCAATCAATTATTTCGATCATCAATACTATTAGTGGATATCTATTGCCATTAATCAATGAAATATAATTAGTCAGTAAATACAATAAATGAATCAATAAATAGATCAATAAATAAATCAATCACAATCAATCTATATATCTGTACATCCATGTAAATCAGTCCATCTCTCATAAAGATGCCCCAGAATAAGATAAGTTATTTGTGCTGAAAAGTACTTCACCACCACCTGTCTTTCTATACCACCTTCACACGTGCACTCCACTCAAAGGAGGTTTGTGATGAGTGAAGACCCCCTTTTGGTGATATTCTTACCAGAATACACTGATATAGTAAGCGTTTTTGCAAGCACATCAGGTTAATCCATATTAGTTTCCATTATTCCTTCTTCTTCCACAAAACATTATCTATTATTATTGTCCAAGTATTTTCCTTTTATGTAGAGTGGTAGGAGTGCATTCTGTAGTTCAGGCTATTGGCTTCCTACTGGTGGTAGAACACATGCATTCCATCTAGCAATCCTTTACATATAGATAGATGGAACAGAGCATTATTGGGAGCAAATTAGTGGTTACATTTTGAGCACCGTTGGGGGCTTGTCTAGTGCCACAAAATGAGTATAAATTCATGCACACCACAACTATGGGAAAATAGTCTTTTGGTATTCAGCCATTTAGCTGCAGAGATCAAGTAGGTTCCTGTTACCTATTCCATGGGGATATGTAACAGGATGGCTCACCTTGAAGGTGTAAATGTCTATATTTGTTTAAAGGCCTTAATAAAGTCAAATGACTTCTATGCTAGTCAGTGATATCCTAGAGTAAGTACAGTTACTGAAAAAGGGGGACGTTGATTCAGTTAAGATAGCTAAATAAATGTTGGAAGCAAAGCCTGTCCACAGGACTTTGTCCTTGTTGTTATTGTTTAGTAACAATTTTACACCAAAACCTCCCCAACTCTGTGCTTTGAAACCAAAATTTCCCCCAATGAACTCTCTATGTGTTGTTGCTGTATTTACCATCATACCCCCAACTATAGTTAATAAAACAAGTGAAATATTCACCTCAAAATACAGCACTGCAATGAGGTTTATTTACTAAAGGCAAATCCACTTTGCACTACAAGTGCACTTTGAAGTGCAGTCGCTGTAGATCTGAGGGGGACATGCAAGGAAAATATAAAATGGCATTTTTGCTTGTACATGATAAAATGGCATTTTTGCTTGTACATGATTGGCTGATACAATCAGCAGAGCTTCCCCTCATATCTAAAGTGTTTTCACTTCCAAGTGCACTTCCAAGTTCACTTGCAGTGCACTTGTAGTGCAAAGTGGATTTGTCTTTGGTAAATTAACCCCAATGTCTAAATAAACTTCACAAAGTTAGATCATTTGTGAAACAGCTAAAAAACTAACTTAAAACATCAATATCTGTCATAAAAAAGTACAAAAGCAAGTGCAGTTCAATCTTGCTTTTGTACAAATTTCATTCATTACCAATGTGTTTTTTTGTTTAAACAGCAAAAAACATGAGTCTAGTGCACAATGACATATCCCTTCACCAGTTCAAATGGTTAGCTGCTCGCCAGATAATATTGCCACTCTTTAAGAAAAATATATGCTTATAATAGAGCAGTAATACTTATGGACATAATGATACTTAAAAATGCAGCAATCACAATAGATGTATTGGTAAATAGTATTCTTATGCCCCATACATACTAGTTTTTCCTTCAGAGTTACCAAAACCATGTAGTGCAAGGGCCTGCCTGATTGCATACAAATTGAAACTCCTAAGGTTTGACCTCATATTATATGGTTTTGGTAAATCTGAAGGAAAAACTAATAGTGTGTATGGGGCTTAAAGCCTGATGTGATATGTAGCTGTCATAGTGATTTACAAAGTTGTTCAAATATTGTCTACAGCAGGAAACCCTGGTCCTGGAACTGGGATTCCATCTGGTCCATCAGGCCATCCTTTTGATCATCCCAATGTAACTGGCTCACCCCCACCCCCACCTGATGGTTCTCTTGACTCCAGACCACATGGCAACGGTCCTCCTGCCGGTGATGTTGTCCCAGGACCAAAGGGTGACAGCCCTCCCCTTTCTGAAAATGGCCCAAGACCAGCCAAAGGAAACCCACCTCCTAATGGTAAACCACCAGGAAATGGGCAGGTGAGTTATTAAGAGGTACTATCAATGGATAATGAAAGCAAGTTATAATAGTTTAAATGATACTGAGAATTTCAGTTTAGAACGCTTGTACTAAGAAAAGTACACTTCAGTAAACTACTTGCCTGGCTTTTTCTGGCTTCAGCACCTTCTGAGACACTGAAGTGCAATTGGCACGCAGATCTGAAAGGTAAAATCACAAACTGCATTCTTGCTCTGGATCAGTGATCAATGTACTGAAGCCGATAAATCAACACAATCAACACAAAAGTAAACTGTAAACTGCCTTGCTCGAGTCCGCACAGGAAATATTTGGAAGTGCATAAAATATTTAGTATTCTTTTTAATAAAACAATGCTGACTGTTATTAGTACATTAAACATTGCTCTTTTACTTACAAATAAACCTGAGAAACTCATGCAATTCAACTTTTTACATTATAGTAACAATAATTTGTCGCACACTGAGCCGCGCCCAGCTTTAGCAGTAAAGTGTCGCTAGTTTTAGCGGCACTTCACCGTCGTTTTGAAGTGTTGGTTATTTTTTTACTCACCTTTTAATGCCTGTTGCTAGGGGGTACCTTGTAATCTGCCTACTACAGCGCCTGGGCTCCTGATGTCACTTCCCTCGGCACAGGAAGGGAGATCAGCTCTGCCCCCTCCCTCTAGGCAATCATCTGGGACACGTCACAGGTCCCAGATGATTGCACGGCCAGTCATAGCGTGCGGCGCAGTGGGCGCCCACAGTTACATTGTCGGCAGCGCTTAGTGGAGGGGGAGATGAGTGGGGCTTCGATCCCCCGCATCGTTGGACCCTGGGACAGGTAAGTGTCCAATTATTAAAAGTCAGCAGCTGCAGTATTTGTAGCTGCTGACGTTTATTTTTGTTTAAGCAGAACTCCGCTTTAACACTGATTTTCCTAGCTAGCAGCTCAATAAAGGGTTACAAGCGCCCATGTTGCGGCGTTGCCAATGCACTTTGCAGGCGCTACAGCAGCGCTGCCCATTCATTTCAATTGACAGCCGCAGTTTAGGAGCGCTGTATACAATGCTTCCACACTGCCCCAAAGATGCTGCTCGTAGGACCTTTTCTAACGTCCCACAAGAGCACCGCCCCAGTGTGAAAGCACTCAGGCTTTCAGACTGGGGGGGGGGGGCATAGGAGGCATTTTTTAGGCCCTTTACAGAAGCTATTTTTAGCGCTAAAATACCTGAAAAACTTCCTAAGTGTGAAATGGGTCTTATGTGGCAGTTATAATGATCTATTGATCACTCTAAGTGTTCCCGTGCATTGTTTTATTTTGCAAATGTGATTTTACAGCCACCCGCTGGAAATGCCAGACCCAAAAGACATCTGAACGGTGAAAGGGGCAAACCTACTGGGGCGCCACATGCTCATGACTTTACAGGAAGCCATCCTCCCATTGGTACTGCTGGAATTCCTAGTGGGGAGAAAGGCCACAACTCTAGACCTGGAAAGAGACACTGACCCTGGTATGTATATCACAGAAGAGCTGTTTAACATTTTTATACCATTATTATGTAATTTAAGTAAGCAAAATTACCCAAATGATGGAAATACTACACAGTTGCTAAAGGCTCATTTATAGTATCCACAGAGGAGCAGCTCTTGGGAAAAAAAACGATGGGTTTTCTGTTTCCCTGAAAATAAGACCTATTGTGATTGTCGGCGATGGCTGCAATATAAGCCCTACCCACCGAATAAGCCCTAGTTAAAGTCCTTGTAGGTCTTATTTTCAGGGTAGGGCTTATTTTTGGGGAAACATGGTAGGGCTTATTTGGGGGTAGAGCTTATATTGCAGCCATCACCGACAATCTCGCTAGGTCTTATTTTCGGGGAAACAGCGTACCAACTAAAGGTACCCACTGAAATCACAGACTGCTGATATCTGCCATAATTTTCACCCTATCATAAACAGCGAATGGGTTTGACATAGATGCATGAAAGGATTTATTGAAGAACTGAGTAAAGGGAACATTTGTCAGTCTGCCTCTCTAAAAACCTCTTTGTAGAACAATGGTGGTTTATGATGCTCAGAAGTCCTTATTCTGCTGTTGTCAAATCTTGCTTGTGGGATCTGATAAAAATAAAGATTTAGTTAAAGGATCTCTAAAGGCAATTTTTTTTTTTTAAAATAACAAACATGTTATACTTACCTCGAATGTGCAGCTCGTTTTGCACAGAGTGGCCCCGAACCTGGTCTTCTGGGGTCCCTCGGCGGCTGTCTCGACTCCTCCCCGCAAGGACTCCACAACTTCATGCAAGCTCCCTCGCATGGTGTGGAGTTCTTACAGGCGCGCTCCCGTGATACAGCGGTGGCCGTAGCCACTCACCGTATCACTCGGCCCCACCCCTGACTCACCGCGTCATTGGATATGATTGACAGCAGCACGAGCCAATGGCTGCACTGCTTTCAATCCATCCACTGTAGCCAATCAACAGCCAGGGTGAGCGGCGAAGAGGATGTTGGGGGCGAGCGCGGGACTTTCAAGGGGTCAGGTAAGTAAAACGGGGGGATAAGGGGGGCATTGTCAGATGTTTTTTCACCTTAATGCATAGAATGCATTAAGTGAATGATCTTATAAATCATAAATATTAAGTTATGAAAAAAGGTCTGGTAAATAATGCTACTATAAGTCCTGTAAGGACATTAGCAATATATAACATTGAGTCCATAAAGTGCAGAAAACAATCCATGCAGATGGCAGATAACTGCTTCAATGTGATCAAGTGATGAAAAAACCAAGTGCTCAAAAAAGAGATGCTGACAGCACCACCACCCTTATTAATGAGGCTTACCGGAACTCACAGACCTCAAAAGGCATATACCTCTCAAGTCGTGCTTAGCTTATAGTTGGTATCCAAAAGGGTATGACTGGTCCCTGCTTCAAAAGTGGTCACCAATGCTTCCCATGATGTGACATCAATGAAGTCTCAAGGGATGTATAGCAGATTAGTGAAGAGGGGGAAGGGCGGTCATCAGATATCCTCATATTCATGCACTGCAAATCATAACAGAAAAAAACCTGCATGGTGTGATATAGTCAAGAGATATTTATTTAATCATAATAAAGATTAAAAACACCCACATATGTGAAGTAAAAATCAGGCTGTTCAAAGTACTGGAAATTACATAATGTTGTCGCCCGGGATACCCAACGTGTTTCGTCCTCTAAGACGTCATCTTGGATATCATCCATTTACATCAGTTTTTCCATAGCAATGCATTAATGTCCATTTTTCCTCCATCAACGAATTAATGAAAAATGCACAAACGGAAAGCATGTGTGAAAGGGGCCGATGTATTTACAAAGAGAAGCCCTGTACCTTTAGAGATACTCCAAGCAGTAAAGGAGCAGTAGCTGCTAACAATATGAATCAATAAACAAATTAGGAAATTCATTTTTTCATACTTATGTCACTGCTGGAGGCATGTACACCTCATAAATTAATTTTCAGAGATGTTGTATTCTTGAAATCATAGTTTGGTTTACTTACATTTTTAGTTTAAATATAAATACACTGCTCATTTTTTTTTTTTTTTTTTTTTATTTTACAGAAAGATAAAACCAGAAAAATATGATGACAGCAAAACCCTACACTAGACAAGTAGATCTACAGTCTGTAGATTTTTTTAATGCAAATAAACATATATTAAACGCAAGTGTCTATGAAGTCTTGTTTTGCTCACATTAATGAAGTTACTTTTCACAAGAATGTACTTTGGAAACGAATTACCACATAGGGACGAGTATTCTTGATTTTTTTTTTTTTTTTAAGCGAGGGATGGGCTAAAAGCATTATTGCAGATTTAGCTCCTGCTTGTTGTGTCAACTACATTATTACAGAAACAGGAACTGAGAGAAAATCTCTAATGGGGACAAAGCCTTCCATTAAAAAAAACAAAAAAACAAAGAAAACAAAGAAAATAAACCGTGAAATATTCTATTTCTCTTTGAATACCTTTTGGACATTTCCTATTACATTCTTTCCTAGTGACATGCCACTAAGGAAGTTAGAAACCTCCCTTAGAGAAACGTTGTGTGACTTCCCCACATAAAAACAAAAAAAAAGAAGGAAACGCTTTAATCACCCAACAATTGCTCATGTTCTGTATGACACAATTGCCATATTTTACCATTTTAAAAATAAATTAAAAATAAATTCGATCAATTGCCTAGACATACTGTAGTAGTAATGAACAGAAATTTTGTTGAGATTTTTATTCCTCTCAAAACTAAAAAAAATCAATAAAAAATCAATAAAAAATTTATAAAAAATAAATCACTTGTAGTGATATATGTTATAGACCTTAAAGCGGAACCCCACGCAAACAGCTGAAAACACATTAAATACAAAAACAGTATTACCTACAAGATCTACAGAATGCAATCCAGAGATTTACTGAACTCCGCCACACTGCCCTTTCTGGCACACAAGGGGACCTGATCTTTCTTGCTGCAGTTACACTTTTGCTTACAGGCCCCCTCTCCACCCCAAGCCTGTGACGGGAGAGAAAAAAAAAAATAGACATTGGAACTTATTTCCCTACCACTCTGCTCTTTCCTCCTATCAGCCTGACATTTTCACAGCAGCACACCTTATTGGCTCATTGCACTGTTTCTGTCTTTCTCAGTTAAAGCTCTGCTGTGCAGGGACTGCAAGGGATAGCATTCAAATTCAGACACATGTAATGCTGGCATTTAATTAAATACATATAAAGATATATTAATGAATACAAAACTGCATTATTTTAATTTATTTAATTATTTACTATGGTTGTACTAAAGAATTCACCTTAGGCACACAGTTTCAACAATGATATAAAATAGTAAAGAGGTTCTAGGTCAAAAAAGTCAGAAAAAGAGAGATATTTTCAATAAAAAATATTTGACATGGTTTGGAGTTTGGTTTTAACCTTAGAAAATATCCAAACAGATATAAAAAGACACCGTTCAAATACATATGTGATCTGTAGAGCTGTTTCAAGACACTGGTAGGCCCAGGCAAACATTTCATAGATGGGAACTCCATCACATGTTATCATTTCTCCAAAACACAAAAAAAAAAGCATAAATGCAAAAGGGGAGAGTTACCTGCTTTGTGTCACTACAAGTTCCAGTATACATGCTGAGACTTGTAGTTCCACACAGGTTTATCTATTTCTCTATCTTTCCCTATGGAGCCCTGTCAGGGGTGTTGCTAGGTTAGAAAAAGACCAGGGGCTACCGCCCGAAGGTAAATTTGATCCCACGAAGATCAGCGACAGGGAGCTTTGCCTGGTACTGGATTAAAGGTGAGTTTAACAGCAATTATAGCATTTTGATGGGGCGACACCTCTGGACCCCTTTACTTTACACAAGCCCCCCCCCCCCACACCTCTGGACCCCATTACATTACACAGCGCCCCCCCACACCTCTGGACCCCTTTACATTACACAGCAACCCCCCACCACTGGACCCCTTTACATTGCACAGCACCCCCCCACATACCTCTGGACCCCTTTACATTACACAGCTCGGCACCACTGGACCCCTTTACATTACACAGTTCCCCCAACACCTCTGCACCCGGCCTGAAGACAAATAGTGGCAATAGAGCACCCCTTTACAATACAGTGCTTTACATCAACGACCTCTTTGCATCCAAGCCCCCCAATTTACATATTGGTCCCCCTTTACATCAATGCCCTTTTTCCCCCTTCACATCACAGCCCCCCTCCTTACATCACAGACCTTCCCCCTTTACATCAGTGTCCTCAGCCCCCTTCTTTGCTTCCAAGTCCCCTTCACATCCCCCTTTCTTTGCACCCCAATCCCCTTCACAGCCCATTTGTACCCCAGTCCCCTTTAAAAAAAAACTTTACTTCTACCCCAGTCCTTTTTACAACCCCCCTTTACTTGCACCGCAGTCTCTTTCATAGTTGCTCCCCTTACTTGCACCTCAGAACCCTGCAAAGCCCCACTCTTTGTATCCCAGTCCTGTTTACAGCCCCCCTGCCTTGCATCCTAATCCCTTCCACAGCCCCCTTCCTTGTACCCCAGTCCCCTTTTTGCATCCCAGGTCCCTCTCCACAGCTGTCCCTCCTTACTTGCAACCCACTTCCTTCCACAGTCCCCTCCTTTCTGGTATCCAAGTCCCCTTTATAGCCATCTTCTTTCTTTGCAACACAGTTCCCTTTATATCAGTGTCCCCCCCTCCCTTACACAGCAGGGAGAAGACAGGGGATGTGGCATGTCTGAGCAGTAGGCAGGAGCTGTTAAAGTTTAGTTCCATTTAACAGACAGACAATTGGTTGCTAGGACCACCCCTAGCAACAAATCACAGGACAGAAGAGGACACCCCTGCAGGATGTTCTACAGGTTCACTGTTGTTACTCTGCACATGCAGTCCACACCCCACGCACCCCCTCCAGCAGCGATACTCTGGAGCCAGCACTGGAACTGTGCACATGCAGTAGTTGCAATTGGTCCCACCACCTTCCTCCCCAGCCAGGCACTGTCACTGCTCACCATCCTTGTGGCCTCCTCAAATGGTGACAGGACAGTGCATGCATCCCTGATCATGCCCCACTGGCGTGGTGAGAAAAAAACGATCTCCCCTGACCCTGTCCTGGTGCCGTAGTCGCACAGGTACTCATTGATGGCCCTCTGCTGCGTGTACAGCTGCTGCAGCATGGTTAACGTTGAGTTCCACCAGGTGGGCATGTTACATATAAGACGGTTCTTGGGCAGGTTCAACTCCTTTTGGACCTCAGCCAGCCGAGCACTGGCATTAAATGATCGGCGGAAATGCACACAGACTTTCCTTGCCTGCTTCAGGACATCATGTAAGCCCAGGTACCTGCCCAAGAACCGCTGCACCATCAGGTTAAGGATGTGAGCCACACAGGGCACATGGGTCGGTTGTCCCTGTCGGAGGGCAGAGAGGAGGTTGGTGCCATTGTTGCAAACCCCCAATCCTGGCTTTAGCTGGCATGGCGTCAACCACCTCTTGGCCTGCCCCTGCAGAGCTGACAAAATATCTGCCCAAGTGTGGCTCCTGTCCCCCAAACAAACCAGGCACAAGCACGGCATGGCATAGTTTTGCCTGCGTACTTGCGTAGCCCCTTGAACGCCTACGGAGCACCGCTGGTTCTGAGGACAGAGCACTAGAAGAGGCCATGAAGGAAGAAGAAGAGGAGGGGGTGGAGGAGAGAGGTGTGTCACAATCAGTAGTAATATTTTAGAGGCGTAGTGGCGGAACAACCTCCAACACTACTGCACCTTGAATAAAATTAAGGAAAACCGCGCTCAACAACGGTGGGGAGTAAGAAAGGATAGCAATAACAGTGGCTACAGCCAAATCCTAGTTATATCATTAGGTTGCTGCCACCCACAAGGAAAGAAACTCCAATAGGTGTTTCCTCCAAAAAAATAGAGAACAATATGGTAACCGGGGCAATTGGCGCTACCTACAAATGAAACTCCTTACATGTATGTATGTAAATATATAATCCAGAATATATCATGTATTCATCCTAAAGAATATATATATAATAAAAAGGGGTATAACCCAAAAAATCCTGCTATTCTGCGATTTTTAATTTGCAAGCTACTCAGATGTCCCAAAAAACAGCAAAATTCCTACTGTAGATTAATTCCTGAGATTGACAAATAGTTCCAGTAAACAAAGGGAAAGGAAAGAACCAAAAACCAAACAACAACAAACAAAAAAAACAAAAAAACCAAAAGATTTGTATCTGTATCGCTAAAAAGCAATATTCCCTAAAATCACATTATCGTCAAAATATGGTTAAATAAGCAAATTCCCAGTAGGAGGCGTGTGTAAATGTGCTAGTGAAATTATAATCCCAAATATACAAACTATAAGTGCAAAACGCTAATATAGACATATATATAAAAAATTATTGCCTAAAATCGCATTATCGCCAAGATATGCAAAATCCCAGTAGGAGGTGTATATAAATGTGCTTAATGAAATTAAAATTCAAACCCTAAATATAACCTATGAATGCAAAATGCTAATATGAGCATATATATGAAATAACAAAATATTAATAGTATATAAAAATATATCAAAATTATATCAAAAAAGTGCGAGTGAAAAAACAGAAAAACAAAAAATATAAAAAACAAAAAAGCAAAAAAAGTATAAAAAAATCAAAAAATCAATTAACCCCCAAATTAAATAAACAATCCATAATAACCAAAAGTGCAAACATAGTGTCCAATTTTCCAAAAAAATCTTCAATGGTGCAATTACAGAAAGTTCAAATGTGACTATAGTGCTTCCTGTGCAATCTTCAACGTGACTTCTGTGTTCCCCCACAAGGTACCCCACTCACCAGAAGAATACACCCCTGCAGGGGTAATTCGCCTTGAAATCAAAGTCTGCCGATATCCAGCTCTTCATTCGCATCCAGAGAGAGTTTTCTCAATCCCTGCTGACAGGGCTGGACTGGGACAAAAATTTGGCCCTGGACTTCATCCAGACCAGCCCACTTTAATTTTGCAAACACACACAAAAACAGTATATAAACTATACGCAATTGCACAAAAAAATAAATTATTAATCAATTACCGTGGACAGTGACAATAAATTATTAATCAATTACTGTGACCAGTGACAATAAATTATTAATCAGTTATCGTGACCAGTGACATTAATTTATCAATCAATTATCATGACCAGTGACATTAATTTAGCAATCAATTACCGTGGACAGTGACAATAAATTATTCATCAATTACCGCGACCAGTGGCAGTAAATTATTCATCAATTATCATGGACAGTGACAATAAATTATCAATTACCGTGACCAGTGACAATAAATTATCAATTACCGTGGACAGTGACAATAAATTATCAATCAATTACCATGACCAGTGACAATAAATTATCAATCAATTACCGTGGACAGTGACAATAAATCATCAATTACCGTGGACCGTGACAATAAATTATTAACCAGTTGCCGACCAGCGCACGCCGATGTACGTCGGCAGAATGGCACGGGCAGGCAAATGGGCGTACCTGTACGTCCCTTTAAATTTGCTGCCCTGCCATCCGGAGCGCGCCGCCGGCGGCGCGCTCCCGCGCTGGTCGGGACCCCCGTGAGTCCGGTCACGGGACCCGCGAACTCGATCACCGCGGGCATACCCGCGATCGTCTCGGAGCGGCCGAATGAAGAAATTCCGTTGTAAACAGCATTTCTCCATTCTGCCTAGCAACTAGTGACGCTGATCTCTGCTCCATGTGATTGGAGCAGAGATCAGTGTTCACTAAATTAAAGCCCAGCCCCCAACAGTTAGTAACACACCCCTAGGAACACTTAACCCCTACACTGCCACCCACTGGTTAACCCCTTCACTGCCAGTGTCATTTACACAGTAATCACTGCATTTAAATAGCAGTGATTGCGGTATAAATGACAGTGGTCTCAAAAATGTGTCAAAAATGTCCGATGTGTCCGCCATAATGTCGCAGTCACAATAAAAATCGCTGATCGCCGCCATTACTAGTAAAAAAAAAAAAATATTAATAAAAATGCCATAAAAACTATCCCCTATTTTGTAAACGCTATAACTTTTGCGCAAACCAATCAATAATCGCTTATTGCGATTTTTTTTACCAAAAATATGTAGAAGAATACGTATCGGCCTAAACTGAGGGGAAAAATGTTTTTTTTATATATTTTTGGGGGGTATTTATTATAACATAAAGTAAAAAATAATGCGTTTTTTTCAAAATTGTCGCTCTATTTTTGTTTATAGCGCAAAAAATAAAAACCGCAGAGGTGATCAAATACCACCAAAAGAAAGCTCTATTTGTGGGAAAAAAAGGACGTCAATTTTGTTTGGGAGCCACGTCGCACGACCGCGCAATTGTCAGTTAAAGCGACGCAGTGCCGAAACGCAAAAAGTGGTCTGGTTTTTGACCAGCAAAATGGTCCGGTCTGTAAGTGGTTAATCAATTAACGTGGATAGTGGCGGTACATTTACCCCTACCCCCTCCCCCCACCATGCTGCATATTACAGATATCACAGACATGCCATGCAGCCTGCATCCAGTATAGTATTTGATTATCTTACTTACTTGAATGATACTGGTGAGGTGATGGACTTTTGTCCCTGGACCCTGATCCTGTCTGTGCTGCTGTCTGGAGTGGAGTCCTGGAGCATGGTTCTGGTTCCTCCTCGGTGGCGCTTTCTCTCCAGTCCCAGGCTAGGCAGCTAAGCTTGGGCAGCAGCTGCTACACTCTGACTCCTCCCATATCACCGGGCCGTCTCCGCTCTCCGGCCGCATGTGACGTCACGACGCTGGGACAAGGAGGCTGCCAGTAAGGTTAGTGAGTGGCAGCGTCATGAGGGGGTGGGACTTGTGTGGTGGGCCGGCCCAGGTGCTGTAGCGGAGCCGCGGCCACGAATGTGGCCGCCGGTGTTAAAAAAAAAAACACACACACTATGGATCAACCTGACAACCGGCCCAGCGGCCCACTGAGCCAATCGGCCCACCGGGAATCTCCCGGTAGTCCCGATGGCCAGTACAGGCCTGCCTGCTGATGTCCAGCTCCTCAATCGCAACCAAGGGGAGATTTCATATATCCTCATAAGAAAAAAATTGTAGCCACCATAGTGTGATTTGTATAAAAAAATCAATTTACTGCCACAAAAATATAAACCAATAAAAACATAAAAAATGATAAAAACGAAAAAACAAATCTCATATATTGAGACAAAATGTGGAACCACAGTCCATTAAAAAATCACTCCATATATAAATAAATGGTAACGTTCCAGGAAAACAGATAGAAAATCCTAGAACAAAGCTGAGAGAAAGATAATAACCATACGCTAATGGCACTTTATCCCAAAAAACACAAAGGACTAAGAGTACAAAAACCACTTAAAAACAATGTCCCAGGATATAACCTGTTGTATATGGTCACTCCAGTGTTTGTAAGTCCCCCAGGGATAGAGCCCTTCTAGCGCGAAATTTAATCCGAACGTAGAAGCCGCTCGGTGGATACGCAGCTACGGCTTGCACTCCAACTGCGCTCCAACGAACGGAACTGACGTAATAAGCGTAACTCCGTCGAACGCGTTTCGTCATTGACGTCTTCAGCGGCGGTGTCACGCTATCACGTCCTACAACTCAAATAGGAAAAAACCCAGATTAAACAGCATCTGATTGGCCAACGTTCGTAATTGACACCCAAACAAACACCAATGGGCTGTACCCTGTGTCTGAAGGAGTGACAACCACCGTATCCAATCCGCATGTTGTTACCACCCAGTTCCAAGCCAGAAGGCGAGGGGAGGATATCCAAAAAATAAAGAAAAAAGGATTTCAAAACTTAACTTATAATAAATAATCAATAAATTCAAAAACCATCTATCGTCCACCTATTGGGTACACAGCACATAAGGGTGATCTATCCCAAAGGGAACTCAAAAAGACTGTATACATGATAACAATAATTTTATGTTAGAAACATTAATAACATTAATGACCCTTATAGCAAGTTATCATAAACAAAGGTATAAAAATGAGTGTTTTAAAGATTAAAAATTGAAAATTGAAAAACTACCAGAAATCGGTCACTTCTAACTGAGATAGCTGAATGCAATGGATTTCACTAAGAAAGGAAAAAAAAACATCCTATTTGCTTCATTGCAATCCAGCTATTACCTAGTAAAAGTACTCATATCAATCTAGTAGAAGTTTTCATCTCTCCACAGTATATATGGTGGACTATAAGGAAAGCGAACAGGACTAGAAGTGGTATATCATATCCAATCAAAAAATAAAAATGAAAATGAATATAAATAAAGAATAATAATTATATCAACCTATATTTCGTGGATCCGCATCTATCTAGATGTTTCAAAAGAGGGGAGAACCAAATCATGCCCATACGTATCAAAGTTGGCATATGCAATCATCAACCAGCAACACTTAGGATAATCCCAAATGAATATAAGGCCTTCAAAACAAGTCGATATATATAAGAGGGAACCTTGTCTTATAATATTACATAATAAATAAGAGAAGAGTGTAATAGTACCAAACACCATTCTACTAACTTAATATAAATGAATATGTAGATCCCAATCTATGGCAGATTGGTAAGTAACACACATCTCCTATAAAACAACAGTCAAGAAACCATCAAAGAAGAGAGGTTTACGGATTAGCTATGAAACAGTTTAGGTCTATATCCAGGTTGAGGCCCCGTGGCGCAAGAGACCCCAACCTGTATATCCATGCAGTTTCATTCTGCGAGATGAGGGTGGTCTTATTCCCTCCCCTCCAATTGCCTTTAATGCAATCAATCCCATAAAAGATTAATCCGGAAGGATCTCTTCTGTGGAACTCGTCAAAATGGCGGGAAAGATTGTGGTTTGGGAACCCTTTTTTATATTGTTAATATGTTCCCTAATCCTAACAAATAAAGGACGTGTGGTCCTACCCACATACTGTAAATTGCACAGGCACTCTATAACGTATGTTACATGCGTGCTCCGGCAAGTAATTAGTTCCTTTATTTTGTACTCTTTGTGGTCTGTTTTTGCCTTAAACGTTTCTTTTTTTCTTGGCTGTTTCTTGCTAACTTTACATGGGAAGCATTTCTGGCACCTATAAAATCCCTTCATGTCATTAAAGATTTTGATTTGTTTTGGTGGGTCGATGGCATTATGTACTAGAAGGGAGCGTAAAGTGGGGGCCTTTCTGTACACAAAACAGGGCTTTTTTGGGAGGACCTTAGATAGCACTTTATCCTCTTGAAGTATAGGCCAATACTTTTTGATAATTTTTTCAAAGTCCCTATATTGAGTGCTGAAACCAGTAATAAAAGCCAGTTCCATCTTTCTGTCTTTTTTACTCTGTTTCTCCAATAACGACTTCCTCTCCAAATTTCCAATATTCTTTTTTAATTGGAGTAGTGGTTCCGGCCTGTATCCTTTTTCTTGGAATCTCTCTAGGATCATATCTGCTTGAAGATGGTAATCTTCTGCTGAGTGGCAATTTCTCCTTAATCTTAGCAACTGTCCCTTCGGAATATTATTTTTCCACTTAGGGTGGTGGCAGCTCGTGATCGGGATATAGCTGTTTCTGTCAGTTGTTTTGAAGAATGTCTTGGTACTAAAAATTCCATCTATTTTTGAGATTTGGAGATCCAGATAGTCAATACTATGTTCGCTGTATTTGCCAGTAAAGGTTAGACCATAGATGTTATTGTTTAGGTTGTTCAAAAATATTTCAAGGTCTGTTGGGGTACCATCCCATAATAAAATGATGTCATCTATATATCTACGGTAGAACCTCACCTGAGGTATATTGCTACCATAGATATATTCCTCCTCCCACATGTTCATCATGAGATTGGCCACACTAGGGGCATAACGAGCCCCCATGGCTACTCCCTTGGTCTGGACATAGTATTTCTGATCATACCAAAAATAATTGCAACACATTGCCAGCTCTAGTCCCTCAATGATGTATTCTATTTGTTCTTGTCGCATCTCTGTGTTCTCATATAATGCCTTTTCAACTCCAATTAGGCCGTCACGCTGCACTATACTTGTGTACAGTGAATTTACGTCGATGGTTACCATCAAAAGTCTCTCAACGTCTACTATATCTTGAAGTTCTTTTAAAAGTTGTGTGCTATCCCTCAAATAGGATCTCCCTTTTTGTACCAGGGGTTTCAAGAATTTATCAAGATATTCCCCTAGACGCGAGAAAATTGAATTTATTCCACTAATTATAGGCCTACCTGGGGGCTTATCAAGCCTCTTGTGGATTTTCGGCAAATAATACATCACTGGGGTTTTTGTCGAATTTGAGATTAGATATTCTGCTTCACTGTCATTTAGAATTCCCATTTCTTTCCCTTTTAATCCTTCCGGATTAATCTTTTATGGGATTGATTGCATTAAAGGCAATTGGAGGGGAGGGAATAAGACCACCCTCATCTCGCAGAATGAAACTGCATGGATATACAGGTTGGGGTCTCTTGCGCCACGGGGCCTCAACCTGGATATAGACCTAAACTGGTTCATAGCTAATCCGTAAACCTCTCTTCTTTGATGGTTTCTTGACTGTTGTTTTATAGGAGATGTGTGTTACTTACCAATCCGCCATAGATTGGGATCTACATATTCATTTATATTAAGTTAGTAGAATGGTGTTTGGTACTATTACACTCTTCTCTTATTTATTATGTAATATTATAAGACAAGGTTCCCTCTTATATATATCGACTTGTTTTGAAGGCCTTATATTCATTTGGGATTATCCTAAGTGTTGCTGGTTGATGATTGCATATGCCAACTTTGATACGTATGGGCATGATTTGGTTCTCCCCTCTTTTGAAACATCTAGATAGATGCGGATCCACGAAATATAGGTTGATATAATTATTATTCTTTATTTATATTCATTTTCATTTTTATTTTTTGATTGGATATGATATACCACTTCTAGTCCTGTTCGCTTTCCTTATAGTCCACCATATATACTGTGGAGAGATGAAAACTTCTACTAGATTGATATGAGTACTTTTACTAGGTAATAGCTGGATTGCAATGAAGCAAATAGGATGTTTTTTTTTTTCCTTTGTTAGTGAAATCCATTGCATTCAGCTATCTCAGTTAGAAGTGACCGATTTCTGGTAGTTTTTCCATTTTCAATTTTTAATCTTTAAAACACTCATTTTTATACCTTTGTTTATGATAACTTGCTATAAGGGTCATTAATGTTATTAATGTTTCTAACATAAAATTATTGTTATCATGTATACAGTCTTTTTGAGTTCCCTTTGGGATAGATCACCCTTATGTGCTGTGTACCCAATAGGTGGACGATAGATGGTTTTTGAATTTATTGATTATTTATTATAAGTTAAGTTTTGAAATCCTTTTTTCTTTCTTTTTTGGATATCCTCCCCTCGCCTTCTGGCTTGGAACTGGGTGGTAACAACATGCGGATTGGATACGGTGGTTGTCACTCCTTCAGACACAGGGTACAGCCCATTGGTGTTTGTTTGGGTGTCAATTACGAACGTTGGCCAATCAGATGCTGTTTAATCTGGGTTTTTTCCTATTTGAGTTGTAGGACGTGATAGCGTGACACCGCCGCTGATTACGCTTATTACGTCAGTTCCGTTCGTTGGAGCGCAGTTGGAGTGCAAGCCGTAGCTGCGTATCCACCGAGCGGCTTCCACGTTCGGATTAATTTTCGCGCTAGAAGGGCTCTATCCCTGGGGGACTTACAAACACTGGAGTGACCATATACAACAGGTTATATCCTGGGACATTGTTTTTAAGTGTTTTTTGTACTCTTAGTCCTTTGTGTTTTTTGGGATAAAGTGCCATTAGCGTATGGTTATTATCTTTCTCTCAGCTTTGTTCTAGGATTTTCTATCTGTTTTCCTGGAACGTTACCATTTATTTATATATGGAGGCTGAGTGATTTTTTAATGGACTGTGGTTCCACATTTTGTCTCAATATATGAGATTTGTTTTTTCGTTTTTATCATTTTTTATGTTTTTATTGGTTTATATTTTTGTGGCAATAAATTGATTTTTTATACAAATCACACTATGGTGGCTACAATTTTTTTCTTATGAGGATATATGAAATCTCCCCTTGGTTGCGATTGAGGAGCTGGACATCAGCAGGGATTGAGAAAACTCTCTCTGGATGCGAATGAAGAGCTGGATATCGGCAGACTTTGATTTCAAGGCGAATTACCCCTGCAGGGGTGTATTCTTCTGGTGAGTGGGGTACCTTGTGGGGGAACACAGAAGTCACGTTGAAGATTGCACAGGAAGCACTATAGTCACATTTGAACTTTCTGTAATTGCACCATTGAAGATTTTTTTGGAAAATTGGACACTATGTTTGCACTTTTGGTTATTATGGATTGTTTATTTAATTTGGGGGTTAATTGATTTTTTGTTTTTTTTATACTTTTTTTGCTTTTTTGTTTTTTATATTTTTTGTTTTTCTGTTTTTTCACTCGCACTTTTTTGATATAATTTTGATATATTTTTATATACTATTAATATTTTGTTATTTCATATATATGCTCATATTAGCATTTTGCATTCATAGGTTATATTTAGGGTTTGAATTTTAATTTCATTAAGCACATTTATATACACCTCCTACTGGGATTTTGCATATCTTGGCGATAATGCGATTTTAGGCAATAATTTTTTATATATATGTCTATATTAGCGTTTTGCACTTATAGTTTGTATATTTGGGATTATAATTTCACTAGCACATTTACACACGCCTCCTACTGGGAATTTGCTTATTTAACCATATTTTGACGATAATGCGATTTTAGGGAATATTGCTTTTTAGCGATACAGATACAAATCTTTTGTTTTTTTTGTTTGTTGTTGTTTGGTTTTTGGTTCTTTCCTTTCCCTTTGTTTACTGGAACTATTTGTCAATCTCAGGAATTAATCTACAGTAGGAATTTTGCTGTTTTTTGGGACATCTGAGTAGCTTGCAAATCAAAAATCGCAGAATAGCAGGATTTTTTGGGTTATACCCCTTTTTATTATATATATATTCTTTAGGATGAATACATTATATATTCGGGATTATATATTTACATACATACATGTAAGGAGTTTCATTTGTAGGTAGCGCCAATTGCCCCGGTTACCATATTGTTCACTACTGCACCTTGTCCTGCATCCTTCCCAGCTGCCAGAAGAGAGACCCATTGGGCCGTGAAAGACAGGTAACGTCCCTGTCCATGCCTGCTGGACCATGAGTCAGTAGTAATATGCACCTTACTGCTGACCGCCTTGCCCAGCGAGGCAAGGACATTGCCTTCCACATGCCGATAGAGAGCCGAAATCGCCTTCCGTGAGAAAAAGTGGCGTTTGGGGTCCTGCCACTGAGGAACCGCACATTGTAAAAAAACTCACGGAAGGGGGCCGGGTCTACCAACTGAAAAGGTAGCAGTTGAAGTGCTAGCAATTTATCCATGCTAGCATTCAACCACTGGGCATGTGGATGACTGGGAATTAACTTCTTTCTACGGTCCAGCACTTGGCTGTGACACACCTAATTCTACACCTTCATTCCTCTCAGAGCAGGTTTCAGAGAGGACTGAAGGTCTAGTGGTGTTGGAGATGCCAGCTGATGAGGAGCAAGGAGAGGTCCGCTTTGTTCTTTGGTGTGGGTCTTTTAGGTAAGCTTGCCAACGAGCTGCATGGCAGGTCAACATATGTCTGGTCAAGCATGTGGTGCTCAAGCGGCTGATGTTTTAGCCACGCGAGATATGCTTGAGACATATGTTGCAAATAGCAGCGGTGCGATCTGATGCACTCGTCTCAAAAACGGCCCACACCAAAGAACTTTTAGAATAATGCACAGAGGCAGCGCCTTGCTCAGGTGGAGCTCTGCGGTGTGATTCAGTCTGTGTGCTGCCCCTAAGCTGGCCCCCGGAGGGCATCCTGCCTTGTTGGAGATGTGCCTCCTCCTCCTCTCTCCTACCAGGCACCCATGTGGAGTCAGTGCCCTCATAATCCCCTACCTCTTCATCACTGGAGCAAACCTGGCAGTATGCTGCAGCTTGTGGAACATGACTGCAAGATTGATGTCCTTCTTGAGCATTCCCTCTCTCTGTGCTCACGCTACTGCCTTCCTTTAGCTGAGTATCATCATCAGAGCCTACAAAACACTGGGCATCCTCCTGGAGCATGTAACCAACACTGTGCTCAAACAGTTCGGGGGACTCCTCAGGAGGACGTGGTGGGTCTAGGGAAGGAGTCACCAATGATGACATTGAGATGAGGGAAGAGGATGCGTTGGCAGCTGCTTTGCTAGTACCATGAGCCTGGGTGAGAGACGATGAGGAGGATGAAGAGGGCTTTGTCATCCATTCTACCAAGTCTTCCGCATGATGCGGGTCAACACGTCCAGCTGCCGAAAATAAGGACAAGCGTGTCCCATGGCCACGTGCTGATGACGATGCACCGCATCCATTACCAGCACTGTTGTCTCTAGACACAGAGCCTGCTTGCCCTCTTTTATTGGCTCGTGCCTGTCTGCCCCTCCTTGTTGGTCTTCCAGACATGGCAATGGCCTGCAGGGAGATGGGAAAACCAGCAATTGGGTAGTGTATATTGTGCTGGAGGCACAAAACACCCACTAACTCCTGCAGAACCATCAAGCCAGTGACTAGGTCATGGGCAGCCAAGACTCACTGATGCACATGGGGCTACTGTAGCTCAAATTTCTGAAAACGTTAATGCTGGTTTTGCTAAAAGGGTGCCAGAACATACCGTGCATCTCAGTTTGTTGCATATGGTGCAGTGCACTCCAGTCAGGATGCTCATGCTGACTTATGTGGGTTGTGTGGCGCTCCCTTCAAAAAATGTATGTAAATACACACACTTCCAAAAGTGCAAAGAATCCCTACAGTGCACACATAATAATATGTGAAACAAATCAGACGTTCTATGTGAACCATAAGAGGCAAAAGATAAAAAAGTAAATAAATGTAATATATAAACAAATAAATAAATAATTAATAACCCCTCACTTAATCAATAAATACATGAGTAAATAATTAGTGAACCATAATAGTAGTCCAGAAATTATGTATAAATAATCCAGTTCATGAAAGTCAAATTCCTAGCAATTATGATATATATATATATATATATATATATATATATATATATATATGTATGTATATATATATATATATATATATATATATATATATATATATATATATATATATATATATATATATATATATATATATAGAAAGTGAAGGTCCAAAGTGATCAAAAATTTCAAGATGTGTACCAAGCACTAATTTCACAGCTGCAGTTGAAATATGAGGACCCCAAGTGGGGAAGCACAAGAGTCACTTATATTGCTTGAGCACAAAAAGTCACCATATTGGTGTTAGGGTGGTATTAGATGCACTTACAGACTTACTGTAGATGTACTTGATGAGCAAATTAAGGCAGAACTCCAGCTAACACCTTTTAAGCAATTACAGTGAACTGTTTTTATTGGGATAAAGGTAGTACATAAATTGGGATAAAGGTTTTACATAAATAAATAAAAGCTGATCATTGTAAGCACTCCTGTCAATGTCAAATGGTTTGTCTCAACACTCTAACCACTACTTTCGCTGGACAGCTTGGTCTGTTAAAGGAACTTTAAAAAATTAAAAAATAGCTGGCTTAGTGGCCAGGGCCGCTGATAGGGGGGGACCACCGGTCCTTCTGTACGGGGCCCACACACACACAGGGGCCCGGACAGGAGGCAGATCGGTGCGGATTGACGAATACAGAAAGGATGCATCTAGCAGCTGAAATCCGATTTCTCTCCCTCCTGTCGGTTTTCAGCTGCTAGATGCATCTGAAAGCAGCGCTGCCTGTTTTTCTCTCATGGAAAACAGAGAGATGTGTCAGGACACTGAGAACGGGGGAAGTGCCGGTGGATATGTGATTTACGGCCCCTTCCTGAGGCTGTCTTAAGACACAGGCACCTCTGAGAACTGCCCAGGGGTCCTCCGTCCTTGGTGCATGGGGGGGGGGGGGGGCTAGAAATTGCCTCCCACTGCTCCCAGTAGTACTCTCTACTCTGGTAACAAGTTCCCCTCGCTTTGGCTGGTTCTCAGGTCAGTTCTATAATATATCTTGTGTCCAGCTGTCCTAATGTATGTCTCCCTCCCTACATCTTCCTCCCGCCTCAGCCACTATCTTGTCCTGCTTTCGTTTCATTCTCACACAGACCCATCTCTTCCTGTCACAGGGCTCTTCTCCCACATCTTGTTAACCATCGCTGCTCACTCCCTGCTCATTTTTAGCCTTTTCTCCAACCGTCCAGACATTCTTTTCTGGACACTTTACAAACAATAGTCCCTCAATCCCCTTCCCCTCCCAGTCTTCTTCTCTGCAGACACTGCACATTCACACAGGTGTGTGCCCCCCACATTCACACAGGTGTGTGCCCCCCTCATACACAAACACTATAACTGGCTGGAATCCCCCACCCTGCACACCCCCAACACTGAATCTTTACTAGTTAATGGAATCTCACCCTCTACCCCTCCCTAACAGACAACCTATTTGATTTTATTATACTGTGGCTATTCCTCACCAGCCAACAGTATTCCCCATGCTCATCCCTGCCATCCCTCTCCAGTCCCCTCCACCCCATCCACATACCTCCCCTCCTTCTATTACAAATCCTCCTCCTTTTTTTATCCCTATACAGACCAGAATTCCCCTAGTCTCACTCCAGTTCTTCTCTGCCCATGCCCCATCTTCTACCCACGTCCACCCCCCTCCTCCTTCCTCACCCCATGATTCCCATCTCCACCCCTCCCCCATTTTATTCAGGGTTAAGGAAGAACCCTGAAGTGGAGCAACCTATTACTGCTGCTGCTTGTGTGGGATGTGTACCATGCCAATCCCTGCTGACTCTCCACTCCTATTCATCCTATGTGATTGGCACAGTACACATCCCACCCACACAAGCAGCAGCATTAACAAGATGCCCCACCTTGGGGTTCTTCCTTAACCACTGCAAAGCACCAGAAGAAAGCCAGAAACTCTGGAGGGGAAGGTAGAGGGGGAGTTGGTCTTCCATTTGTAGATTTAGCCCAGTGGCAGCCTGTCAGAATCTGCAATGTCAGCTTCCCTGCACAGCTCTTCTTCAGGAGTCCGTATAATACATTACTGTTCCTACACTGTTCCCTATACTGTACCCTCCTGCCCCCTGTACTGGGTCCACTTACCCTTCCCCTGTACTGTACCCTCCTAACCACTTACTGACTTACTGTGCCCTCCTGCCCCCCCCCCCCCGTACCGTACCTTCCTGTCCCCCTTCTTCTGTGACTCCCTGTACTGTACTGTCCTAACTACTGTACCATGCCATCCTGCACCCCCCCCATTGTACCCTTCTGTTCCCCCACATACGTTTGTACGTTATGCTGTGTTTGTGTCCACTAATGATAATTTTTGTGTATTTTTAGCGGAAATATTGATTTGATAGTTTTTAGAGGGGCCCTGTTAGGTAAGCTGTACGGGGCCCCGTGATTTCTAACAGCAGCCCTGTTAGTGGCTAGAAACACAAAGAGAAAACGAAGCCTAAAAAGGAACAAATATATATACACACACACACACACACACACACACACACACACACACACACACACACACACACACACACACACACACACACACACACACACACACACACACACACACACACACACACACACACACACACACACACACAATTGTAAGAGCACTTGAATTGATGCATGTTTGGACTGAGCAGTGGTTGTGGGGGTCTGCGGACGGAGGATATTTAGGGGGACCCCCACGTCAATTTTTTTTTTAAATTTGATGCGGGGTCTGGTCTGGTATGGGTAAAGGGTCTGGTATGGATATTTAGGGGGACCCCCACGTCTTTTTTTTAAATCAATGAATGAATGAATTGTCGGCTAATACAGAGAACACTCATTGATTGAAAAGTTATACACAGAAGTCCACTGGTGACTATAGTGTATAGTAGGACACCAGATCTCAACAGTCTTACATTAAAGAGGTGTCATGCAGCTGCATCCAAGGTGTCGATTTAACCACTTGTGGACCGCCTAACGGGGATGTACGTCCTTTTTTTGAAGAGGGATATCTCGGTAACGGCAGCAGCTGCTGCCACAACCGAGATATCCATCTCTTCAGGCAGCGGTCGGCTGTACGATAACGGTGGTCTCCGCGGCGGATTCGCCGCGAGATCGCCGCTATCGGCGGCGGGAGAGGTGCCACCCCCCCTCCCGCCGCCCTCCCGCACCTTCCGCCGCTTACCGGAGCCGTCGGTAGCGGCGGAGGCGATCGGGTCCTCTTCCTAGCTGGGCATAGAGACAAGTGAGGCTAAGATGGCCCCCACTCGTCTCTATATCATAGGAGGGCGGAAGCGACGTCAAAACGTCACTTCCACCCATACCTCTTAAAGGTATATTTTTTTTTAAATGTCAGATTTTCTTTTTTTTTTTTTTTTTGCATTTTAGCCCAAATATGAGATCTGAGGACTTTTTGACCCCAGATCTCATATTTAAGAGGACCTGTCATGCTTTTTTCTATTACAAGGGATGTTTACATTCCTTGTAATAGGAATAAAAGTGATCCATTTTTTTTTTTTTTTTAAAACAGTGTAAAAATAAATAAAATCAATTAAAATAAATAAGAAAAAAAAAATTTTTTTTTAAAAAACACCTCGTCACGACGAGCTTGCGCACAGAAGCGGGCGCATACGTGAGTAGCGCCCGCATATGAAAACGGTGGTCAAACCACACATGTGAGGTATCGCCGCGATCGGTAGAGCGAGAACAATAAATCTAGCCCTAGACCTCCTCTGTAACGCAAAAAATGCAACCTGTAGAAATATTTAAATGTCGCTTATGGAGGTTTTTGAGGCTAAAAGTTTGACGCCATTCCACGAGCGGGTGCAATTTTGAAGCGGGACATGTTGGGTATCAATTTACTTGGCATACCATTATCTTTCACAATATAAAAAAAAATTGGGCTAATTTTACTGTTGTCTTATTTTTTTATTCAAAAAAGTGAATTTTTTTAAAAAAAGTGCGCTTGTAAGACCGCTGCGCAAATACGGTGTAAAAAACGGAAAATTGTATACTCACCTTTCTGTAATTTTCCTTTCCTGACGCATCTTCATGGCACCACACACTGGGTTGTGACTCCGCCCCCACAACCTGACAGGATTGGTTAACTATAAATTTGAAGGGGAGACCTCCTGCTGCATTCTCTGTAAATATCATCATAAACTAAACAAATGGGAGGGCATTGTGTGGTCAGGAAAGGAAAATTACGGAAAGGTGAGTATACAATTTTCCGTTTTCCTGACGCCTTCATGGCAGCACACACTGGGAAATAACTCGCCAGACGGGTGGGTAAATGCAAAAAATATTTAATTCCTACAATGCCGAAGAGTTGGCTCTAATAACAGATCTACCAAAATCTGCCAAGGACAAATGGGCAGAATTCACTCTATAGTGAGAAATGAAAGTATGTTCAGAAGACCAGGTTGCTGCCCTACAAATCGTCTCTGGAGAAACTCTGCAATACACCGCCCAAGAGGTAGCCACTGCCCTAGTAGAATGAGCCATGATGTCTTCTGGAATCGCCAAATGTTGCGTGGAATATGCCTTTCTAATGGCTCTCACCAACCAGGATGCAATAGTGCGTGAGGAAGCTGGCAGTCCGCGTCTAGTTCCATGAGGAATAATCAAGAGAGAGTCAGTTTTCCTAAAGGAGATAGTAGCTGACAAGTAGTTGGTGATGGTGGATTTAATGTCCAGCGGATGAAGCTCTCCCTGATCATCAGTGAAGGATGGAAGGACAATATCTTGGTTATAGTGAAAGGAAGAAGCCACTTTGGGTATGAAACGATCTGAGGGTCTAAGAACTACCCTGTCTGGAAAGAAAACCAGATAAGGCTCTGAAATAACCAGAGCTTGAATTTCCGACACTCTCTTGGTTGATGTTATGGCAATTAGAAAAGCAAGCTTCAAAGTCAAGTCCCATAGTGAAATAGATTCCACAGGAATAAACGGTGGACTAGAAAAGGCATGGAGAACTACCGACAGATCCCATGATGGAAACATAGGCTTCCTAGGAGGCTTTATCTTCAGACTAGCCTTAAGAAATTGGATGACCAGGGGATGAAAAGCCCATTTTGTGCCTGTTTTAGCAGAGAGAGCCGAAACCTGCACCTTGAGGGTGCTTGAACTGAGGCCTTTGTTAATTCCCGACTGAAGGAACTCCAGAATTTGAGGCGGTCCCGGAGCAAGAGGATTCCAATTTCTTTCTCGGGCCATAAGGCAGAACTTTTCCCAAATCCTAGCATAGATGGAATTCGTGGAAACCTTCCTAGCCTGCATTAAGGTAGAAATGACCTCCTGGGAACAGCCTTGCGCCTTCAGCCTAGACCTTTCAACTTCCAGGCCATCAGATGCAACCTCTCGGGAGCAGGATGAAGGAACTGTCCCTGTGAGAGAAGGTCTGGTTCTAGTGGCAGAAGAATTGGTGGCTGGACACTGAGCTGTAGAAGGGTTGTAAACCACGGCCTCCTCGGCCAGAATGGAATTACTGCGATTATTGTTACTGAGGACCTCCGAAGTCTGGATAGGAACCTCGCAATTAGAGGAGTAGGCGGGAATATGTACCCCAACTTGAAATTCCATGGATGTATCAGGCAGTCTATTCCCTCGGCTGATGGAGACGGATTCCTCGACAGGAACCTGTGACATTTGGTGTTTAAAGGAGTGGCTGCTAGATCTATCTCTGGCGTCCCCCAGGTTTCCGTCAGGAGAGAAAAAATTTGAGGACTCAAAGACCACTCGTTGTTGGACAACGACTTCCGACTCAGATAGTCGGCCAATGCATTCTGCGTTGCTGGGACATATACTGCTCTCAAGTCCGTTAGGTGAACCTGGGCCCATTCTAAAATAGGACGAACTTCCTCCACCAAGGTAACACTTCTTGTACCTCCCTGTCTCTGCACATAAGATACTGCCACCTTGTTGTCCATCCTGATAAGCACACTCTTCCCCGAGAGCAGAGACGTGAATGCCGTTAGGGCATGAAAGGCCGCCCTGAGCTCCAAAATATTGGAAACCACTCCTAGGGCTTGAAACTGCCACTGGCCTTGGACTGCTAGATCCTGGTAGTGTCCTCCCCAGCCGCTCTGGCAAGCATCCGAAGTCACCACTTCTGGGTCTGGAGGGACTATTGGCTTGTATTTCTCTAAATTGTTTTGGTGTGTCCACCACCATACTGATCGTTTCACCGACCTGGAGATGACAATGGTCTGATGCATGGACACTCCATTCCACTGCTTGAGAAAGGAGTTTTGCAGGGTTCTCATGTGCCATTGGGACCATTGCACCATGGGTATGGTAGCTGACATGGATCCCAGCATGCTTAGACAGACCCTGGCTGACAGATGACTTGCTGACAGCAGTCTCCGCATCTTCTGAATTAGGAGCTGAATCTTTGCCTGTGGGAGCTGAACTTTGTTCAGTTCGGTGTCCAGATGTGCTCCTAGAAACACCATCTTCTGAGTGGGTTGTAAACTGCTTTTTTTCAAATTGACGATCCATCCGAAGTCATGGAGAGTTGAAAGAAGAATTTCCCGATGCTGAAGCAATAACTCTTGACTTTTCGCTAACAGTAGGATGTCGTCTAAATAATGGTGAATTCGAAGACCTTTTCCCCTGAGGAATGCTACTAATGGTAGGAGAACTTTGGTAAATGTCCTGGGAGCTGATGAAATGCCGAATGGAAGGCACCGAAACTGGAAATGGCAATGATTGATGGCGAATCGAAGAAATTTCTGAAAGGCCGGATGTATTGGGATGTGAAGATAGGCGTCCGATAAATCTACTGACAGCATCCAATCGCCCAGACTTATTGCTAAGAGTATGGACTGGAGACTGTCCATCTTGAAGGCTTCTATTTTGATGTTCTTGTTGAGCCTCTTGAGATCCAGTACTGGACGAAAATCTCCTGTCCTCTTTTTCACCAAAAATAACGGAGAATAGAAGCTTCTCCCTCTTTGAGTCGATGGGACCTCCACAATAGCCCCCTTCTGTTTTAAATCTGCTACATATTCTATCAGGAGATTTTTCCTGAATAGTGTGGATGGTAGTCTGGTAGGCTGAAACCCGTTCACGAACTCCCACTTGTGCCCATACTTGATTGTGGACAGTGCCCAAATGTCCTGTATATGTCTTGTCCAGATCTGAAGAAACCCTCTTAGCCTGGCGCCCACCTGGGCTGGGTGAGCGGGCAAACCTTCAAAAGGACTTTGGATGCTCCCCTGCGGGTGTAGACTTGGTCTTCTGCATCCTTAGAAAGGAAGGCTTAGTATTCTTCCAATCCCTCCTGAATTCTCTGCCGGGACAGTAGGATCTGGACTCCCTATACTTACTTGGAAGACTTCGCCTAAAAGAAGGCCCTTTCTGAGCCTTGGGTCTTCTATCGGAGGGAATCAGTCCAGATTTCCCTCCTGTGACTTTGGAAATGGCCGAGTCCAGTTTGGCCCCAAAGAGATTAGAACCATCATAAGGGATTTTGCACCAATTCATTTTGGAGGCTGTATCGGCCATCCATGGTTTCAGCCATAAGGCCCTCCTTGCTGTTACTGATGCCAACATTGTTCTGGCCGAGGACCTTATGATGTCCACTGAGGCCTCTGCTACAAAGTCACCTGCCAATCTAATCTCTTGCAAAGAAGAGACTAATTTCTCAATTTCTGTACCTTCTAGAAGATCCTTCTCTAACTTAGTAACCCATCCAGAAATTGCTCTTGCCACCGCTACCGTGGTAATAGCCGGCCTGCAGGAGCCCCCTGCCATGGAATACGCTTTCTTTAATTCTAAGTCCATTTTACGGTCTAGTACGTCTTTAAAAGAGACCGCATCCTCGATGGGTAAAGTGACATGACGGGCCAGACGCATCAGGGAGGAATCCACTATGGGAGCATTAACTAAAGGTTTAACCTTTGATTCGTCCAGAGGGTACATTTTCGCTAATCTGTTAGTGATGCTTGGTCGTTTGTCTGATTCCCACTCGTCTTTAATAAGATCTCCGAGTTCCTCAATAAATGGAAAGGACTCTGGTCATCTCTTTAAATTGGGAAAATATTTGCGGGTTTTCTGAGGCTCAGAAATAATATCCTCCCAGCCGATAGCTTCTTTGACTGATCTTGCAAATGGCTCCACCAAAGAAAAATCAAATCCTGCAGACATCTCCTGGCCGTCATTATCTGAAGATGATTCCGAAGCCTGGGAGTGATATGGGTGTGCAGTGGATGTGCTAGGGACTGTCACCTCCATAGCGGGTGCTGTTGCCAAAATAGATTCACGTACTGATTCCCTTATAAGGTCAGTCGCAATTCTAGCGTCTGCTTCCTTCTCTTTAGTTGCTTCATTGAAGGAAGAGCGGCAGGCAAGCTTCTCCGGAAGGGCTGGTGCGCCACATATCCAGCAGGCGTTAGCTGCGGGCCTGGCGTGATGGCTGTGATGAGAGGAAGGAGACCTCCTGTGGTCCGACCGGCTATGCCGAGGGTGACCGTGGTGGGAGCGACCATGTCTCTGACGAGATGAGGACCTGGAGCGACTTCTGTGCGATCTCCTACTGGAAGTGCGACTTGAGCCTCTTCCATGCCTGGAACTTGCTCCTCTTGATCTGGTAGGGCTGCCAAAAAAAGCAGCATCTTTAGCAGTCGGCACTCTTTTGTCTCCCCTTCTTCAATACTCACCTACGACGTGTAGAGCCTCTTACCTTTCTAGTTGTTGATGGTCTGCGTGGGCAGTGGACTCCATGAAAAAGGTAGACAGAGTAGGCTGAAGGAAAGAAAAAAATAATTTTCCTTGCGATACCGATAACAGACAGATAATCAAAAAAAACACTTTTTTTTTTTTTTTTTTTTTAAAACCTGCCCCTTTAAGAACTAGAACTTGAACAAAAGGCTTGCAGAAGTTAAACAAAAGGACTATGCAGAAAGAAAGAAAAAAATATTCTTACCTTATCCAGCCGAATAATAGGGATACAGGGCAGTGTTTGGTAAACAGCAGCATGCAGAAGCATACCGCTGTAATTTTAAAAACGGCGCCATAGCGGCGGCCGAATGACGTTCCACGCATGCGCAGAACGACTCGAGGATACCGGCGCCATCTTGGAAGAGGGAAAAAACCTCTCTTGAGGGAGAAAAAAAGATCCAGCTGCAAACAGACATGCGCAGAGCGATGAGGACACTAGCGGCGGCAAAGACAGCTGTCCGGAGGATAGCAAGACCCAGCAACTCCTGCTAGGAGAAAAAAAGGTAAAATTAAATAAAGAAAAAATAGGATACAGAAAGGAGAGTCCACTGCGAAATAAAAGCTTATTTAAAGCTTATAGAAACTTCGTGAGATGTCCCCTGAGACCACCAGAACGGGGATTCCCTCCATAAAGCTCATTTAGAGACTGTACAGGAGGGACTTCCAAACAGGAGAGGCTTGAACCTGCTGGGGTGAGGCGGTAAGAGGCTTATTCATCTGTAGGTATCTTTGAAACTCGAACGCTCCAACCTGTCAGGTGAGGATAAAAAAGAGAATGCAGCAGGAGGTCTCCCCTTCAAATTTATAGTTAACCAATCCTGTCAGGTTGTGGGGGCGGAGTCACAACCCAGTGTGTGCTGCCATGAAGGCGTCAGGAAAAAAGTATTTCAATGACCGCCATTTTATTCTCTAGGGTGTTAGAAAAAAAACAATATAAAATGTTTGGGAGTTCTAAGTAATTTTCGAGCAAAAAAAAACAGTTTTAAACATGAAAACACCAAGTCTGAAAAAAGAGGCCTGATCCTTAAGTGGTTAAAGTGGAAACTAGGGAGTCTTTAATCATTTTCAGCTCTGGTTCACTCTGGTGCAGCTTTAAAATTGTGCTACTTTAGCATGATTTTAAAACCACACATTGCTAATTTCATTGCGGCTTGCAACTTCATTTAACAGAAGTCTTCTGCAAGTCACAATGAAATCAGTAAAAAGTAGTGTACCTTTTTCATAATTGCTGCAACATGAGTCATGGTAACATGAACAGTTCCATTGCTGGCAATGGGGGTGCAACGTATTATGCGTTTTGGAACTGTCAAATCGCATGACAAGTCGCACTGGTGTGAATGGGGGCTAAGCTATGAATTGCTCATAGTTGCATTCAGTATTAGCTGTATGTATTACTTATAAAATGTTAGGGGCAGAAATCATATATTAGAAATAGGTAGCTTTTCAGCATATAATGTAAAATGCTAGTCACCAAACCGTTGATCGCGATCGACCAGTAGAAGGCGGGCAGCCAACAGGTGTATCACAGAAAGGAGAGTGGGCGGAAGCATAGTGCTGGATGGAGGACAGGGACGGGAACTGCCTCGGTGATTGGTTGCAAGTAATCACAAGTTTTTTTATGAAAATGTTAACTGGCAGCTCCTGCTCCCACCTTCGACCCAGCGCTGTGCTGTTTCCTGAACTCAACAGTGCTATACACACGTTGGCAGATAGGAAGTGCTATCTACACAGCACTGTGTGTATGTGGGGGGGGGGTTGATGGGAAAGGGACAGAGGAGACACTTTTTTGGGGGATGGGGAGTCAGATGACACTTTGTGGGTGGGGCAGAAGACTGCTTTGGGGGGTAGAGGGCACTACAGTGGGGGGAGTGATTTGAAGAGGGATAGAGGACACTATTTTGGGCAGGGGTACAGAATGCTACAGTGATTGGGGGTGATGTGAAGGGGGAAGAGGGTACTGCTTTAGGGGGGAAACTATTGTGGGGGCAGATAACACTACAGTGGGGGGGGGGTGATGTGGATGGGGCAGAGGTCACTGCATTGTGGGGGCACAGAACACTACATATTTTAATTTTTATTGCCAGTTTACATAGTTACATAGTAGGTAAGGTTGAAAAAAGACACAAGTCCATCAAGTCCAACCATGTACCTGTGAGTGGGTCAGGGAATTCTAGCCCTGAATCCCTTTTCCTCCTTAAAATAGTAAGAGTCTTGGAAAACACTACACTATTTTGAAGGGAATTGTAAAACAAAGAGATACCTTCCTTTGATGAGGGTAAAATATAAAAACAATCTAGATATTTAAAGGTCAATATGTGTTTGTGTGCTTGAGTGCTGGTAAAAATGGCGGGTTTCTAGAAGTTTATAATAAACAGTACCTCCAAATTTCACATTATTTCTGTGTGACTTATCCTCAAGATCAGCTAACTTGAGTCTGAATTTCTATATTTCCTCCTCTTCATCATTATGAGCATCAACCAGTTCACTACAGGCCATGGTGAATTCTCCCATTGTATTTTCCACATGATTCACTTTGTCCCACCCTGGTCGTTGCTGACGATGGACTGAAGTCGCATATCGCCAATGCAACCCCGCTCATTAACCACTCCTTGACACGTAATACACTGAAGGCCTGTCGCACTGATTGGAACACTTACTGCAAGCTTTTGGCCTCTTGCCCTGGAGCAGCGATAGGTGACATTAGACATGTCCTAGCCTTCATATCGTATTGCCACATGCAGCTGGCCCTTTCTCGCAATACTATTATGCTATACCTAGCCGGTGCTCAGCTTTAACTGTCCTTACAGGACCCCAGTAAACTGTTAGTATTCTCAGCCCATGCAGTCAAGTCCCTCATACAGGGCATACAGAAGCACTAACCCATAGTCAGTGGCAAACGTCTACCTATCATGAGCACCCTCTTCAGGGACATGTCTGAAATCCTTACTCGTTTTCCATTTGGGGCTTTGCTCAGCCTAATCATCCAGGTGGCCATCTACCAGATCTTCTACGGTTTCCTACGACCTAGTGTATTCACCGTCAGCAGCTCCAGCAGTCAGACACTGCTCCGATGCCACCTGACTCGCTTTTCGAACCATTACACCCTTCATCTCACAGTCTGTAAAATGCAACAAACCGGCCCCCTTGACATCAACCTGTTTCAGACTAACAATGCCTGGGTCTCAGTGAAGGTGCTCTACTGACTACTGTCCCATCTACCCAGCCAATCTGATTGTTGCTCGTTACTACCCTTCCTAACCAGCCCCCTGAGTGGCAGCCAGTTTATCAAGCATGTCAGGATTCTCCTAAGCAACTTGGGCTTCAACCCCAGTCAGTCCTCTGGACATTCCTTCTGGATCGGAGCAGCCTCAGCTACCTCCCAACATGAAGTACCAGACCACGTAATCAAGAAGCTAGGCTGATGGAAGCTTTTACCAAACTGCCTCAATAAACACAAGCATCAATTAAGAGTTATTCCCCTAGCTGAGTCTCTTGCTCCCTTTTCTTGGCATACCAACCAGACCACCAAGGCACTCTTCAGGTCTATTTATGTTGTAAGTCTTGCTTCGTGTTTTTGTGATCCATATCTCTCTCGGTCATAGGGCCATGACCATAAATGAGAAGGCCAGTATGGTGGCATCAATTTATGTGAGGAGCCCAGAGGGTATTTAAGCAGCCCACTCATCCATGCTCTTTGTCGGTTCAATGCACGATACCCTCCCACCCTTCCCTTTTTCAGGGCACTTCTCAGCACATCCTTCTTCATAAACTACCCATTAGTGACCTTGGGTATGCCCCCCTTTCTTGACATACCGACCAGACCACCAAGGCACACTTCAGGTCTATTTATGTTCTAAGTCTTGTTGCGTGATTATGTGATCCACATCTCTCTCGGTCATAGGGCCACAGAATTACAATAATCCTCTTCTTTCTATTTACTTTTAAATAATCCATTATTCATCTTTTTTCTACTGCCTTTTGCGTCATTCCGTTCCTACTTTGGCTTTTGATACTAAAGCAATTCCTTAGTTAAATGTCTTCATTTTGTTAAGGGTATCTATTTTTAGCACTTGTATTTATAATATATTAGAATTTCTTGTGGATCTATATCATATGATACCTGAAAAATTCAATATAGCAAGAGCATAAAAAAAAGCTGTATGAAAGGCACAGAAAGAACGTATAATTGACTCATTGAGATATAGATGCTGTGTGAAACATGAATAGTATTTTTGTCTTTTGTGCTGACATTCCAAGGCACTGTCATATGTGCACTCAGGTGATCGCCTCATTGCCTTTGTTTTCTTAACCAAAATGATATTTGCAGAGTCATGCTCTCCTGTCCCTCCTACTTACCTGGATAGACAAATCAGGGAAAAAAATCGTCAAAAGGGCAGGTCTGGGAGAGGAGTTTAAATATAGCTCAGGATTCCCTCATCTTTACAAACTGTTGCAATCCTCATCTACAGACTAAACCTCATCAGAAGACATGAAGTACCTGGTTCTTTTTGCCATAGTGGTTCAGGCCCTGGCTGCCCCACCAGGCAAGCCTGGTAAGTGTTCTCTGCTTAATAATAAGTGTCTGACATCATTTATACAATGATCTTGAAAATATTGCTAACTGTACTTTACTTAAAACACAGACTACAACAGGTATCTGATATTCCCTGACTAATGTGATCAAAGTTAACTATGGATTCATAAATTTGTCCCTTTTTCTTTACTGAAATTAGTTTTTTTTAAATTGTATTTTGGAGGCAGCAAAGAGATTCATACTGGGCCTTAATCCAGATTGACTTCCTTACCTGTAAACATATTTGAAAAATTATTTAAAAATGTTTAGCTAAAAGTATTTACTACTATTCGTATTTTTTATAAGATATATTATATGTTTGAAGGGTTGATTTATAAATAGAAGAACGTATAAAACGAAGAACTACTGGAACTGTTTTAAAAGAATTAAACTTTTTTCTTTGTGTTTTATTCGTTTGCTTTTTCAAATATTCTTTAGGGTTGATTGGCTAAAATTAGAGAGTGCAAAACTTGGTGTACCTCTGCATAGAAACAAACAGCTTCTAGGTTTTATTGTCAAAACTTAATTTAACAAGCTGCAGTTGGAAGCTGATTGGCTACTATGCACAACTGCACCAGATTTAGTATTTTCCAGTTTTAATTAATCAACCCCATTGCGTCTGATATTATTTTTATTCTCCAAGTATCTATTATTATTCGTAAAAACTGACCAACATACATATAAATGCTACAAGATAGTCGCTATCCCAAGGCATTCACTGTTAAACTGATCAAGCAGCGCTATTCTGATCAATCAATTATTTCGATCATCAATACTATTAGTGGATATCTATTGCCATTAATCAATGAAATATAATTAGTCAGTAAATACAATAAATGAATCAATAAATAGATCAATAAATAAATCAATCACAATCAATCCATATATCTGTACATCCATGTAAATCAGTCCATCTCTCATAAAGATGCCCCAGAATAAGATAAGTTATTTGTGCTGAAAAGTACTTCACCACCACCTGTCTTTCTATACCACCTTCACACGTGCACTCCACTCAAAGGAGGTTTGTGATGAGTGAAGACCCCCTTTTGGTGATATTCTTACCAGAATACACTGATATAGTAAGCGTTTTTGCAAGCACATCAGGTTAATCCATATTAGTTTCCATTATTCCTTCTTCTTCCACAAAACATTATCTATTATTATTGTCCAAGTATTTTCCTTTTATGTAGAGTGGTAGGAGTGCATTCTGTAGTTCAGGCTATTGGCTTCCTACTGGTGGTAGAACACATGCATTCCATCTAGCAATCCTTTACATATAGATAGATGGAACAGAGCATTATTGGGAGCAAATTAGTGGTTACATTTTGAGCACCGTTGGGGGCTTGTCTAGTGCCACAAAATGAGTATAAATTCATGCACACCACAACTATGGGAAAATAGTCTTTTGGTATTCAGCCATTTAGCTGCAGAGATCAAGTAGGTTCCTGTTACCTATTCCATGGGGATATGTAACAGGATGGCTCACCTTGAAGGTGTAAATGTCTATATTTGTTTAAAGGCCTTAATAAAGTCAAATGACTTCTATGCTAGTCAGTGATATCCTAGATTAAGTACAGTTACTGAAAAAGGGGGACGTTGATTCAGTTAAGATAGCTAAATAAATGTTGGAAGCAAAGCCTGTCCACAGGACTTTGTCCTTGTTGTTATTGTTTAGTAACAATTTTACACCAAAACCTCCCCAACTCTGTGCTTTGAAACCAAAATTTCCCCCAATGAACTCTCTATGTGTTGTTGCTGTATTTACCATCATACCCCCAACTATAGTTAATAAAACAAGTGAAATATTCACCTCAAAATACAGCACTGCAATGAGGTTTATTTACTAAAGGCAAATCCACTTTGCACTACAAGTGCACTTTGAAGTGCAGTCGCTGTAGATCTGAGGGGGACATGCAAGGAAAATATAAAATGGCATTTTTGCTTGTAGATGATTGGATGATACAATCAGCAGAGCTTCCCCTCATATCTAAAGTGATTTCACTTCCAAGTGCACTTCCAAGTTCACTTGCAGTGCACTTGTAGTGCAAAGTGGATTTGTCTTTGGTAAATTAACCCCAATGTCTAAATAAACTTCACAAAGTTAGATCATTTGTGAAACAGCTAAAAAACTAACTTAAAACATCAATATCTGTCACAAAAAAGTACAAAAGCAAGTGCAGTTCAATCTTGCTTTTGTACAAATTTCATTCATTACCAATGTGTTTTTTTGTTTAAACAGCAAAAAACATGAGTCTAGTGCACAATGACATATCCCTTCACCAGTTCAAATGGTTAGCAGCTCGCCAGATAATATTGCCACTCTTTAAGAAAAATATATGCTTATAATAGAGCAGTAATACTTATGGACATAATGATACTTAAAAATGCAGCCATTACAATAGATGTATTGGTAAATAGTATTCTTATATCCCATACATACTATTCGCTTTTCTGCTGAGTTTTTCCTTCAGAGTTACCAAAACCATGTAGTGGAAGGGCCTGCCTGATTGCATACAAATTGAAACTCCTAAGGTTTGATCTCATATTATATGGTTTTGGTAAATCTGAAGGAAAAACTGATAGTGTGTATGGGGCTTAAAGCCTGATGTGATATGTAGCTGTCATAGTGATTTACAAAGTTGTTCAAATATTGTCTACAGCAGGAAACCCTGGTCCTGGAACTGGGATTCCATCTGGTCCATCAGGCCATCCTTTTGATCATCCCAATGTAACTGGCTCACCCCCACCCCCACCTGATGGTTCTCTTGACTCCAGACCACATGGCAACGGTCCTCCTGCCGGTGATGTTGTCCCAGGACCAAAGGGTGACAGCCCTCCCCTTTCTGAAAATGGCCCAAGACCAGCCAAAGGAAACCCACCTCCTAATGGTAAACCACCAGGAAATGGGCAGGTGAGTAATTAAGAGGTACTATCAATGGATAATGAAAGCAAGTTATAATAGTTTAAATGATACTGAGAATTTCAGTTTAGAACGCTTGTACTAAGAAAAGTACACTTCAGTAAACTACTTGCCTGGTTTTCTCTGGCTTTAGCACCTTCTGAGACACTGAAGTGCAATTGGCACGCAGATCAGAAAGGTAAAATCACAAACTGCATTCTTGCTCTGGATCAGTGATCAAGGTACTAAAGCCGATAAATCAACACAATCAACACAAAAGTAAACTGTAAACTGCCTTGCTCGAGTCCGCACAGGAAACATTTGGAAGTGCATAAAATATTTATTATTCTTTTTAATAAAGCAATACTGACTGTTATTAGTACATTAAACATTGCTCTTTTACTAACAAATAAGCCTGAGAAACGTATGCAATTCAACTTTTTACATTATAGTAACAATAATTTGTTGTGAACCCCTTTCACACTGAGCCGTGCCCAGCTTCAGCGATAAAGTGCCGCTAGTTTTAGCGGCACTTCACCGCCGTTTTAAAGTGTTGGTTTTTTTTTACTCACCTTTTAATGCCTGTTGCTAGGGGGTTCCTCATAATCTGCCTCCTACAGCGCCTGGGCTCCTGACGTCACTTCCCTCGGCACAGGAAGGGAGATCAGCTCTGCCCCCTCCCTCTAGGCAATCATCTGGGACACGTCACAAGTCCCAGATGATTGCGCGGCCAGTCATAGCGCGCGGCGCAGTGGGTGTCCGGCTGTGAAGCCACAGTCGGGCGCCCACAGTTACATTGCCGGCAGCGCTTAGTGGAGGGGGAGACAAGCGGAGCTTTGATCCCCCGGATCGTTGGACCCTGGGACAGGTAAGTGTCCGATTATTAAAAGTCAGCAGCTGCAGTATTTGTAGCTGCTGACGTTTATTTTTTTTTAAGCAGAACTCCGCTTTAACAGTGATTTTCCTAGCTAGCAGCTCAATAAAGGGTTACAAGCGCCCATGTTGCGGCATTGCCAATGCGCTTTGCAGGCGCTTCAGCAGCGCTGCCCATTAATTTCAATGGACAGCCGCAGTTTAGGAGCACTGTATACACTGCTTCCACACTGCCCCAAAGATGCTGCTTGCAGGACTTTTTCTAACGTCCCTCAAGAGCACCGCCCCAGTGTGAAAGCTCTCAGGCTTTCACACAGGGGGGGGGGGCATAGGAGGCATTTTTTAGGCACTTTGCAGAAGCTATTTTTAGCACTAAAACACCTGAAAAACGTCCTAAGTGTGAAAGAGGTCTTATGTGGCAGTTATAATGATCTATTGATCACTCTAAGTGTTCCCGTGCATTGTTTTATTTTGGAAATGTGATTTTACAGCCACCAGCCGGAAATGCCAGACCCAAAAGACATCTGAACGGTGAAAGGGGCAAACCTAATGGGGCGCCACATGCTCATGACTTTACAGGAAGCCATCCTCCCATTGGTACTGCTGGAATTCCTAGTGGAGAGAAAGGCCACGACTCTAGACCTGGGAAGAGACACTGACCCTGGTATGTATATCACAGAAGAGCTGTTTAACATTTTTATACCATTATTATGTAATTGAAGTAAGCAAAATTACCCAAATGATGGTAATCCTACACAGTTGCTAAAGGCTCATTTATAGTATCCACAGAGGAGCAGCTCTTGGGAAAAAAAATGATGGGTGGAAAGATCTACCCTGTTTCCCTGAAAATAAGACCTAGCATGATTGTCGGTGATGGCTGCAATATGAGCCCTATCCACCAAATAAGCCCTAGTTAAAGTCCTTGTAGGTCTTATTTTCAGGATAGGGTTTATTTTTGGGGGAAACAGGGTAGGGCTTATTTGGGGGGTAGGGCTTATATTGCAGCCATCACGACAATCACGCTAGGTCTTATTTTCGGGGGAAACAGGGTACCAACTGAAGGTACCTACTGAAATCACAGACTGCTGATATCTGCCATAATTTTCACCCTTTGAACATTTGTCAGTCTGCCTCTCTAAAAACCTCTTTGTAGAACAATGGTGGTTTATGATGCTCAGAAGTCCTTATTCTGTTGTTGTCAAATCTTGCTTGTGGGATCTGATAAAAATTAAGATTCAGTTAAAGGATCACTAAAGGCATTTTTTTTTTTAAAATAACAAACATGTTATACTTACCTCCAATATGCAGCTCATTTTGCACAGAGTGGCCCCGAACCTGGTCTTCTGGGGTTCCTCGGCGGCTGTCTCGAATCCTCCCCGCAAGGACTCCACAACTTCATACGAGCTCCCTCGCAGGCACTCTCCCGTGAGCCACTCACTGTATCACTCGGCCCCCGCCCCCGGCGCATCACGTCATTGGCTGTGATTGACAGCAGTGAGAGCCAATGGCTGCACTGCTTTCAATCCATCCACTGTAGCCAATAAACAGCCAGGGTGAGTGGCGAAGAGGATGTTGGGGGCGAGCGTGGGACTTTCAAGGGGTTAGGTAAGTAAAACGGGGGATGGGGAGGTGGCATTGTCAGATGTTTTTTTACCTTAATGCATAGAATGCATTAAGGTGAAAAAACTTTTACCTTTACAACCCCTTTAAATTTATGTAGAATATAACGTTTAGTTTGTGTCCAAGTAGAGTGTTCCTTAAAGTGGAGTTCCAGGCTTTTTTTGTTTATTAAAAGTCAACAACTACAAAAAGTATAGCTGCTGACTTTTACTAAACAGACGCTTACCTGTTCCACAGTCTAGCGATGCGCACGGAGCCCTGCTCCTCTTCCCCTCCTCTCCTCAGCGCCTCCATTGAATCTGTGGGCTCCCGGCCGTGACAGCTTGCAGCTTCACGGCTGGGCGTGCACTGCGCATTCGCAAGTCGTGCTGCACTCTCCCAGTGGACAGGCAATCTTCTGGGACCTGTCACATGTCCCAGAAGATTGCCAAGAGGGATAAATACTGCACTGTGACTAAAATCATATAAATAAAGCTGCAAGCATCGCCAAAAGACAAACAGCTGAACAATAAATAAATGTAAAAGATGCTGCGCTAAAAATATATGTGTATAACAATGAAATCTATATCAAAAAATCACAATGATCTTATAAATCATAAATATTAGGTTATGAAAAAAATGTCTGGTAAATAATGCTAATATAAGTCCTGTAAGAACATTAGCAATATATAACATTGAGTCCATAAAGTGCAGAAAACAATCCATGCAGATGGCAGATAACTGCTTCAATGTGATCAAGTGATGAGAAAACCAAGTGCTCAAAAAAGAGATGCTGACAGCACCACCACCCTTAGGAACGAGGCTTACCGGAACTCACAGACCTGAAAAGGCATATACCTCTCAAGTCGTGATTAGCTTATAGTTGGTATCCAGAAGGGTATGGCGGGTCCCTGCTTCAAAAGTGGTCACCAATGCTTCCCACGATGTGACATCAATGAAGTCTCAAGGGATGTACAGCAGATTAGTGAAGAGGGGGAAGGGCAGTCATCAGATATCCTCATATGCATTCATTCTAAATCATAACAGAAAAAAACCTGCATGGTGTGATATAGTCAAGAGATATTTATTTAATCATAATAAAGATTAAAAACACTCACATATGTGAAGTAAAAAACAGGCTGTTCAAAGTAATGGAAATTACATAATGTTGTTGCTAACACCCGACGTGTTTCGTCCTCTAAGACATCATCTGGGATATCATCCATTTACATCAGTTTTTCCATAGCAATGCATTGATGTCCATTTTTCATCCATCAACGAATGAATGAAAAACGCACAAATGGAAAGCATGTGTGAAAGGGGCCAATGTATTTACAAAGAGCTGCCATGTACCTTTAGAGACAGTAAAGGAACAGTAGCTGCTAACAATATGAATCAATAGACAATTTAGGAAATTCATTTTTTCATAGTTATGTCACTGCTGGAGGCATGTACACCTCATAAATGAATTTTCAGAGATGTTGTATTCCTGAAATCATAGTGGGTTTACTTACATTGTTAGTTTAAATACAAATAGTGTCTAGATGTTAATTTTTATTTGTATTTTTTTTGCAGAAAGATAAAACCAGAAAAATATGGTGACAGCAAAACCCTACACTAGACAAGTAGATCTACAACTGTAGAGTTTTTAATGCAAATAAACATATATTAAATGCAAGTGTCTATGAAGTCTTGTTTTGCTCACATTAATGTAATTACTTTTCACAAGAATGTACTTTGGAAACGAATTTCCACATAGGGACGAGTCTTTGTGATTTCCTTTTTTTTTTTTAGAGAGGCGTGGGTTAAGATTTATCTCCTGCTTGTTGTGTCATCTCTAATGGGGACAAAGTCTTCTATTCAGGGGCGGACTGACCATTCAGCCACTCGGGCACTGCCCGAGGGCCCCAGGCCACTAGGGGGCCCCATCAGGGTTTCCAGTCTCAGTAAAACCAGGGACAGTATGGCAAAATCTGTGTTTTTTTTACATTTGTCTAGGAAATGTCCCTTACCGACAGCCCTTTAGTCTAAAAATCCAGAGATTATAGCTGCCCCACCTCTCCAGTACCTTCTCAGCCTATAGAAACATGTCTGTGTATACTGTGTTTACATGTATGTGTATACTGTGTGATTGTATACTGTGTGTGTGTATACTGTGTGGCCCCATAATCTCTGATTGCCTGGGGGCCCCATAATCTCCTATTGCCCGGGGGCCCCATGAGTTGTCAGTCCACCCCTGCTTCCATTCCATAAAAAAAAAAAAAAAAAAAGAAAACAAAGAAAATAAACTGTAAAATATTTTATTTCTCTTCAAATACCTTTTGGACATTTCCTATTACATTCTTTCCTAGTGACATGCAAGTAAGGAAATGAGAAACCTTCCTTAGAGAAACGTTGTGTGACTTCCCCACATAAAAACAAAAAAAAAGAAGGAAACGTTTTAATCACCCAACAATTGCTCCTGTTCTATATGACATAATTGCCAAATTTTACCATTGTAAAAATAAATAAAAAATAAATTAGATCAATTGCCTGGACATACTGTAGTAGTACTAAACAGAAATTTTGTTGAGATTTTTAATCCTCTCAAACTGATATATATTATAGACCTGAAAGCTGAACTCCATGCAAACAGCTGAAAACACATTAAATATAAAAACAGTATTACCTACAAGATCTACAGAATGCAGTCCAGATATTTACTGAACTCCGCCACACAGCCCTTTCTGGCACACAAGGGGACCTGATCTTTCTTGCTTTAATTTATTTAATTATTTACTATGGCTGTACTATAGAATTCACCTTAGGCACACAGTTTCAACAATGACATAAAATAGTAAAGAGGTTCTAGGTCAAAAAAGTAATAAAAGAGAGATATTTTCAATAAAAAATATTTGACATGGTTTGGAGTTTGGTTTTAACCTTAGAAAATATCCAAACAGATATAAAAAGACACCCTTCAAATACATATGTGATCTGTAGAGCTGTTTGAAGACACTGGTAGGCCCAGGCAAACATCTCATAGATGGGAACTCCATCACATGTTATCATTTCTCCAAAACACAAAAAAAAGCATAAATGCAAAAGGGGAGAGTTACCTGCTTTGTGTCACTACAAGTTTCGGTATACATGCTGAGACTTGTAGTTCCACACAGGTTTATGTATTTCTTTATCTTTCCCTATGGAGCCCTGTCAGGGGTGTTGCTAGGTAAGAACAAGACCAGGGGCTTCCGCCCAAAGGTAAATTTGATCCCACGAAGATCAGCGACAGGGAGCTTTGCCTGGTATTGGATTAAAGGTGAGTTTAACACCAATTGAAGCATTTTGATGTGAAGACACCTCTGGACCCCTTTACTTTACACAACCTCCCCACACCTCTGGACCCCTTTACATTACAGAGCACCCCCCACCTCTGGACCCCTTTACATTGCACAGCTACGCACCACTGGACCCCTGTACATTACCCAGTTGACACAACACCTCTGGACCCGGCCTGAAGACAAATAGTGGCAATACAGCACCCCTTTACAATACAGTGCCTGCTTTATATTACAGACCTCTTTGCATCCAAGCCCCCCCAATTTACATCATGGTCCCCCTTTACATCAATGCCCTTTTTCCCCCTTCACATCACAGCCCCCTTCCTTGTATCACAGACCTTCCCCCTTTACATTAGTGTCCTCAGCCCCCTTCTTTGCATCCAAGTCCCCTTCACATCCCCCTTTCTTTGCACCCCAGTCCCCTCCATAGCCCCTTTGTACCCCCATCCCCTTTAAAACCCCCTTTACTTCTACACTAGTCATTTTTACACCCCCCCTTTACTTGCACCCCAATCTCTTTCATAGTTGCTCCTCTTACTTGCACAGCAGAACCCTGCAAAGTCCCACTCCTTGTATCCCAGTCCCGTTTACAGCCCCCCTGCCTTGCATCCTAATCCCTTCCACAGCCCCTTTCCTTTTACCCCAGTCCCCTTTTTGCATCCCAGGTCCCCCTCCACAGCTGTCCCCCCTTACTTGCAGACCACTGACTGAAGTTCCACTTTAAGTACAGTGTATATATAACCATTGCGCACTTTAACAGATCTTGGGGATGTACTATACAGACATTCATAGGGCATTATACATTGAAGAAAATAATCTCACTCAATGAAAAATAATGTCACAATAGTGCCACGACAAGTTCATCTAGCATCAAGGGAGAAAATGACAAACTGCACCACCCCATGATGTGTGAACATCATGTCTCCACCACTAAGCATTATTTCCCTTTTCCCCAAGAAAAATGCAAAAAAATTCCCTTTCCTCCTAGTACAAATCCCCCCTCCCAGCACAAATCTTTGCCCCCCCTCCCTCTTCCCCAATCCAGCATCAAATTCCTTGCCTCATTATTGCCTCATCTGGGGCAACTGTATTTAATTGATTTTGTCATTTAGAGCCCATTCACACAGGGGCAACACGACTTGTAGGCGACTTGAGTCAGGCAACTTGGACACGACTTGAGTTAAGATCACAGCCCGACTTCAAAACGACTTGTGATGACTTCAAGCGCGACTTGGGACGACTTACAAGTCGCCCCAGGCCAGGCGACTTTTGCCGCGGCCAAGCAGAGAATGAGCTCAAGGGGGAACTCCACGCCAAATTTCTGAAAAAAATTTGGCGTGGGTTCCCCCTCCGAGAGCATACCAGGCCCTTAGGTCTGGTATGGATTCCAAGGGGAACCCCCTACGCCGAAAAAAACGGCGTGGGGGTCCCCCTCAGATCCACACCAGACCCTTATCCGAGCACGCTACCCGGCCAGCCAGGAAAGGGGGTGGGGACGAGCGGGCGGCCCCCCTCCTCCTGAGCCGTACCAGGCCGCGTGCCCTCGACATGGAGGGGTGCCTTGGGGGAGGGGGGGGCGTGCGGCCCCCCCACCCCAAAGCACCTTGTCCCCATGTCGATGAGAACAAGGGCCTCTTCCCGACAACCCTGGCCGTTGGTTGTCGGGGTCTGCGGGCGGGGGGCTTATCGGAATCCGGGAGCCCCCTTTAAGAAGGGGGCCCCCGGATACCGGCCCCCCACCCTATGTGAATGAGTATGGGGTACAATGTACCCCTACCCATTCACCTGTGAAATAAAGTACAAAAAAAAACACAACACAGGGAAAAAATATTTTATTGCACAGCTCCGGGGGTCTTCTCGCCGGACTCCTCCGCTATCTGTGTGTAGCTCTTTTGCTAGCGGAGGAGTCCGGCTTTCTTCCTCCCCGCCGCCGGCCTCTTCTCCCGACTTCGGGGGTCTTGTCCCCCCTCTTCGGTTCTTCTGCCGGGCCACCGCGCCTTCTTATAGCTCTTTTACAGGCGGTGGCCCGGTCTTCTGACGCCGCCGCCGCCGCCGCCGCCTTCCGTTCTTCTCCTTCTTCTTCTCCTGGAGGTGTTGACTCGACGAGCTCTCCGGCCACAATGCCAGGGACGCGCTCCGCTGCCACTTATATAGGGACAATGGGGCGGTGTCACATGGGTTGATGTCACATGGTAAGGAGGCGGGGTCACCATGTGACATCAACCCATGTGACCAACCCATGTGACATCAACCCATGTGACACCGCCCCATTGTCCCTATATAAGTGGCAGCGGAGCGCGTCCCTGGCATTGTGGCCGGAGAGCTCGTCGAGTCAACACCTCCAGGAGAAGAAGAAGGAGAAGAACGGAAGGCGGCGGCGGCGGCGGCGTCAGAAGACCGGGCCACCGCCTGTAAAAGAGCTATAAGAAGGCGCGGTGGCCCGGCAGAAGAACCGAAGAGGGGGGACAAGACCCCCGAAGTCGGGAGAAGAGGCCGGCGGCGGGGAGGAAGAAAGCCGGACTCCTCCGCTAGCAAAAGAGCTACACACAGATAGCGGAGGAGTCCGGCGAGAAGACCCCCGAAGACGGAAGACCCCCGGAGCTGTGCAATAAAATATTTTTTCCCTGTGTTGTGTTTTTTTTTGTACTTTATTTCACAGGTGAATGGGTAGGGGTACATTGTACCCCATACTCATTCACATAGGGTGGGGGGCCGGTATCCGGGGGCCCCCTTCTTAAAGGGGGCTCCCGGATTCCGATAAGCCCCCCGCCCGCAGACCCCGACAACCAACGGCCAGGGTTGTCGGGAAGAGGCCCTTGTCCTCATCGACATGGGGACAAGGTGCTTTGGGGTGGGGGGGCCGCACGCCCCCCCCTCCCCCAAGGCACCCCCCCATGTCGAGGGCACGCGGCCTGGTACGGCTCAGGAGGGGGGGGGCCGCCCGCTCGTCCCCACCCCCTTTCCTGGCCGGCCGGGTAGCGTGCTCGGATAAGGGTCTGGTGTGGATCTGAGGGGGACCCCCACGCCGTTTTTTTCGGCGTAGGGGGTTCCCCTTGGAATCCATACCAGACCTAAGGGCCTGGTATGCTCTCGGAGGGGGAACCCACGCCAAATTTTTTTCAGAAATTTGGCGTGGAGTTCCCCCTTGAGAGCTGATAATTCTGTCAGAGTCGCCTCCGTATAGACGGAGATCCGACTTGGAGGCGACCTCCATTGAAATCAATGGGTACCGGTCGCCTACAAGTCGGATAGAAGTAGTACAGGAACCTTTTCTGAAGTCGGAGCGACTTCAGTAGTGTGCATTAAGACGGCTCTCATTCACTTACATTGCTTTTTAAATGTTGTCCGACCTGAGGCGACCTGAGGCGACTAGGGGCGACCTGAAGTCGGATCAGGAGTTGCCCCTGTGTGAATGGGCTCTTAAGCTCCTGGGTGTGCAGATGGAAATACCAAACTTCTAAATATTTATTTCAGCTTATTATTTGACAATAAAAGATCTTGGCACACCAATGAATGAATTCCCTATTCTTTCCCCGGTTAAATTACTGTGCTCTCTCTTCTAGTAAGCCTGTTCATGGTATTAGGCTGACAGCAATTGTGAAATGTGATAGAGTCCTCATTGGCCCTGAGTGCTGGATTCCCTCCTATACCAGTAGGAGTGCTGCTGTACCAGGAATTACAGGAAATGAATGTAAAGACATATTTACATATTTCTGTTAATTGTAGTAATTAAAGTGTTTGTATAGCTTCTTGTTTTATTTTATCAAAATAACAAAAATGTAATACTTACCTGCTCTGTGTAATGGTTTTGCACAGAGCAAACCCAATCCTGCTCTTCTGGAGTTGCATTCACAAAGTTTTTTACATTACTGCATAGAATGCAGTAGCATACAAAACCTTCTGCCTTTACAACCTCTTTAAAAATCCTTGAAGTATATCCAAACCGAAGAGCAATGTCCTTTTAATGATCATGTCAATGTTTATGGGTTTCACATTGTCTTATTTCAATATTTAACTATTATTTCTTTAACCACATGCCAACCAGCACACGCCAATATAAGTCGGCACAATGGCACAGCTGCGCAAATGGACATACAGATATGCCCCCTTTAAATCACGGTATTGTGGGCGTCCACATACCCCCAGCATATTCTGTGACCGTGCCCGTGCGTCCCGGGGCCTGCGATTGTGTCACGGAGAGGCAGAACGGGGAGATGTCTATCTAAACAAGGCATTTCCTTGTTCTGCCTAGCAACATGACATAGATCTACTGCTCCCTGGCATCGGGAACAGTGATCTCTGTCATGTTCTAGTGAGGCAACCCCCCCCTACAGTTACAATCACTCCCTAGGACACACTTAACCCCTAGTGTTTAACTCCTTCCCTGCCATTGTCATTTACACAGTAATCAGTGCATTTTTATAGCACTGATCGCTGTATAAATGACAATGGCCCCAAAATAGTTTCAGAAGTGTCCGATGTGTCCACCATAATGTCGCAGTCACAATAAAAATCACAGATCGCAGCCATTACTACTAAAAAAAATTATAATAAAAATGCCATAAATCTATCCCCTATTTTGTAGACGCTAACTTTTGCGCAAACCAATCAATATACGCTTATTGCGGTTTTCTTCTTCCAAAAATATGTAGAAGAATACATATCGGCCTAAACTGAGAAAGAAATTATTTTTTTTAATATATTTTTTCTGGGGATATTTATTATAGCAAAAATGTTAAAATAATACTTTTTTTTCTAAATTTAAGCTTTTTTTTTGTTTATAGCGCAAAAAATAAAAACCACATAGGTGACCAAATACCACCAAAAGAAAGCTAAATTTGTGGAAAAAAGGGACGCCAATTTTGATTGGGTGCAAAATCGCACGGTGCAAATGTCAGTTAAAGCGACACAGTGCTGTATCGAAAAAAGTGCTCTGGTCAGGAAGGGGGTAAATCCTTCCAGGGCTGAAGTGGTTAAGCTAGTCATTCGTGATAAGCCCCAGTTACCTGAGAACTCAGAATTTGACATGCAAAAAAATAGCGTCCTAGTAAAAACTGTATTGCTCTAGACCCGAAGCTTCAAACAAAACTAATGGTCGAAACTCATTTTACTGTTCTATTTTAAAAATGCAAATAACCCGACAACTGTCTATATCATGTCAGAACACATATTTTTTTTCATAACCTGATAAATAAATGCAAACATACATTTTGCATGCATTTGTGAGCTGAAACTGAGCTAATTACTTTTGACATATAAGTACATTGGTGTGCCATTTCTCTGAACTTGTTCCACTTCTACATTGTGGCTTAACTCCTGGCCCAAATTCAAAATAAAATACCAGCAGTCTATTTCTTACAAAAGTGGAACTAGTTAAGACCAACTTTTTTTGGCATACAAAGACAGGTTTTGTGAAAGTCTTGCATGCATTTTAAAAGTGGCACAGCATATGCCAGATTCAAGACGGTATATGAATTTGGCACACGCTGCACCACTTTTAGAATGCATGCAAGACACTTTAGCAAAATCTGACTGTGCCAGTCTTTATGCATTCTTAAGCCGCGTACACACGGGCGGACTGTCTGGCCAACTTAGTCCGTCAGACAATCCGACGGACAGTCTGTCATACTTTCGAATGAACGGACTTGACCACACACACCACTTTTTGAGCGGACTAATACGGCGTACTAAGTCCGCCATACTATCCGCCCTACTTTTGAAATGAACGGACTCGCTCCCACACACGCGGAGGAAAGTCCGCTCATTTTGAGCGCATCTCCAGGTAGGCGGGGCCCGCGAAGGAGAGGTCGCTGACCCCGCCGCCTGGTATGCACTTAAAGGGGAACCCCAACGCCGAAAAAAATCGGCGTGGGGGTCCCCCCCAAGTCCACAACAGACCCTTGTCCGAGCACGCTACCCGGCCGGCCAGGAAAGGGGGGCGAGCGAGCGCCCCCCTCCTGAGCCGTACCAGGCCGCGTGCCCTCAACATGGGGGGGTGCCTTGGGGAAGGGGGGGCCGCGCGGCCCCCCCACCCCAAAGCACCTTGTCCCCATGTTGATGAGGTTCTTCTGCCGGGCCACCGCGCCTTCTTATAGCTCTTTTACAGGCGGTGGCCCGGTCTTCTGTCGCCGCCGCCGCCGCCTTCCGTTCTTCTTCTTCTTCTTCTTCTTCTTCTCCAGGAGATGTTGCCTCGACGATCTCTCCGGCCGGAATGCCAGGGACGCACTGCGCGGCCACTTATATAGGGACAAGGGGACAAGGAGCGGTGTCACATGGCTTTATGTCACATGGGTTGGTGTCACATGGTGACCCCGCCCCCTTACGATGTCATAGTCCCCATGTGACATCAACCCATGTGACCAACCCATGTGACATAAAGCCATGTGACACCGCCCCTTGTCCCTATATAAGTGGCCGCGCAGTGCGTCCCTGGCATTCCGGCCGGAGAGATCGTCGAGGCAACATCTCCTGGAGAAGAAGAAGAAGAAGAAGAAGAACGGAAGGCGGTGGCGACAGAAGACCGGGCCACCGCCTGTAAAAGAGCTATAAGAAGGCGCGGTGGCCCGGCAGAAGAACCGAAGAGGGGGACAAGACCCCCGAAGTCGGGAGAAGAGGCCGGCGGCGAGGAAGAAAGCCGGACTCCTCCGCTAGCAAAAGAGCTACAAGAAGATAGCGGAGGAGCCCGGCGAGAAGACCCCCGAAGATGGAAGACCCCCGGAGCTGTGCAATAAAGTATTTTATCTCGTGTGTTTTTTTTTGTACTTTTATTTTACAGGTGAATGGGTAGGGGTACATTGTACCCCATACTCATTCACATAGGGTGGGGGGCCGGTATCTGGGGGCCCCCTTATTAAAGGGGGCTCCCGGATTCCGATAAGCCCCCCGCCCGCAGACCCCGACAACCAATGGCCAGGGTTGTCGGGAAGAGGCCCTTGTCCTCATCAACATGGGGACAAGGTGCTTTGGGGTGGGGGGGGCCGCGCGGCCCCCCCTTCCCCAAGGCACCCCCCATGTTGAGGGCACGCGGCCTGGTACGGCTCAGGAGGGGGGGCGCTCGCTCGCCCCCCTTTCCTGGCCGGCCGGGTAGCGTGCTCGGACAAGGGTCTGTTGTGGACTTGGGGGGACCCCCACGCCGATTTTTTTCGGCGTTGGGGTTCCCCTTTAAGGCCATACCAGGCGGCGGGGCCAGTGACGTCTCCTTCGCGGGCCCCGCCTACCTGGATACCCGCTCGAAATGAGCGGACTTTTCTCCGGGCGGGAAAAGTCCGCTCATTTCAAAAGTACGGCGTACTGGCATACACACGGGCGGATTGTCCGCCGAAATGCGAGTACGACGGACAGTATTTCGAACATTCCGAAATACTTAGTCCGCCGTACTGCACGCTGAAAAAGTCAGCTGAAGCCCACACACGAGCGGACTGTCCGCTGAAATGTGTTTGGGTGGACTAAGTAGGCCATACAGTCCGCCCGTGTGTACGCGGCATTAGGAGAGTTTTGTTATTGATACACAGTTTAGTTAGTACCCGTATAACACATTTGCAGTCCAAACCACTTCCCCTGGAATTTGTAAAGACTGGCACAGACAGATTTTTCAAAAGTGTCTTGCATGAATTCTAAAAGTGGTGCAACGTGCACCAAATTCTTGTACCTGTCTAGAACTTATACTTGAATTTAGTGCATGCTGGGCCACTTTTTTGCCGCGTACACACGATCAAACAAGCGGGTGGAAAAGTCCGGAAACTCAAGTCCGCCGGACAATCCCCCCGTGTGTAGCCTCCGGCAGACTTTTTTGACCCGAAAGTACGGCGGACTTAGAAAGTAGTTTTGAACTCCAATCTTCCCGCTGGACTCGCATTTCGGCCGACAATCCGGCCGTGTGTGTGCCCGGAGAAAAAGTCCGCTCATTTCGAGCGGGTCTCCAGGTAGGCGGGGCCCGCGAAGGAGACGTCGCTGGCCCCGCCACCTGGTATGGACTTAAAGGGGAACCCCAACGCCGAAAAAAATCGGCGTGGGGGTCCCCCAAAGTCCACAACAGACCCTTGTCCGAGCACGCTACCCGGCCGGCCAGGAAAGGGGGGGCGAGCAAGCGCCCCCCCCTCCTGAGCCGTACCAGGGGGTGCCTTGGGGAAGGGGGGCCGCGCGGCCCCCCACCCCAAAGCACCTTGTCCCCATGTTGATGAGGACAAGGGCCTCTTCCCGACAACCCTGGCCGTTGGTTGTCGGGATCTGCGGGCGGTGGGCTTATCGGAATCCGGGAGCCCCCTTTAATAAAGGGGCCCCGGATACCGGCCCCCCACCCTATGTGAATGAGTATGGGGTACAATGTACCCCTACCCATTCACCTGTAAAATAAAGTACAAAGAAAAACACAACACACAAGATAAAATAGTTTATTGCACAGCTCCGGGAGTTTTCCGTCTTCGGGGGTCTTCTCGCCGGACTCCTCCGCTATCTTCTTGTAGCTCTTTTACTAGCGGAGGAGCCCGGCTTTCTTCCTCTCCGCCGGTCTCTTCTTCCGACTTCGGGGGTCTTGTCCCCCTCTTCGGTTCTTCTGCCGGGCCACCGTGCCTTCTTATAGCTCTTTTACAGGCGGTGGCCCGGTCTTCTGTCGCCGCCACCGCCTTCCGTTCTTCTTCTTCTTCTTCTTCTCCTTCTTCTCCTGGAGATGTTGACTCGACGTTCTCTCCGGTCCCAATGCCAGGGATGCGCTGCGCGGCGACTTATATAGGGACAAGGGGCGGGGTCATCGGTTGATGTCACATGGGCACCCCCCATGTTGAGGGCACGCGGCCTGGTGCGGCTCGGAGGGGCGCTCGCTCGTCCCCCCCTTTCCTGGCTGGCCGGGTAGCGTGCTTGGACAAGGGTCTGATGTGGACCTGGGGGGACCCCCACGCCGTATTTTTCGGCGTTGGGGTTCCCCTTTAAGTCCATACCAGGTGGCGGGGCCAGCGACGCATCCTTCGCAGGCCCCGCCTACCTGAAGACGCGCTCGAAGACTTTCCTCCGCGTGTGTGGGCGAGTCCGTACATTTCAAAAGTAGGGCGGATAGTACGGCGGACTTAGTACGCCGTATTAGTCCGCTGAAAAAGTGCCGTGTGTGGGCAAGTAGCCCGTTCGGAAAGTCCGATGGACAGTTTTGCGGAAAGTCCGCCACACTAAGTCCGTCGGATAGTCGGCTACGTGTGTACGCGGAAAACATTCAAGACACTTTCACAAAAATCTGCCTCTGTATGCCAAAAAAAAAAACTTGGTCTTAATAAGCTCCACTTTTGTAAGAAACAAACTGTCGGTATTTTATTTTGAGTTTGCTGCAGGTGTTATGCTTCAGTTTCAGGTTGGTGAACGAGTTGCTGCCAGAACAGAGATGACTTTTGAATTAGGTACAACACATTAACAAGAGCAATTAATACCAGAAAAGTCACGCAGTAGCTTTAATGAATTCCGCTATTTGAATTTTCATTGACCATTTTTTTTTTTTAGTATTAACTGTTCTACAAATATACTGTATTAGTAAAGCTAAATCATCTAATCTTCCAGATTTTCTGAAAGAACTAATTGCAAAATGCTCTACTTTGATCGATTCCGGGTTCACATACTGTACAGCCGAGGTTTCCAGCATGTGGCAGATGCGTTTCTGTTCACTGGTTTAAGTGCGATTCAGGTCTGAATTTTTTCCTGAATTCGCACCTGAATCGGACCCAAAAATGCACAGCACCTTTTTGGGATCCGCAATCAATTCGCACATATGTGAACCTGGACTAAAGCATACAAATTTTTTTTTTTTAGTTTGGTCTGCAATTTTTGTTTTTTTTTGGTCTTTAGTTGGTCAATTTTTGGTCTGCAAGTTTTGAGATTTATTAAAATATAGTCATAACTTTTGTTTCATTTCAGTTATCGATAGATTAGACAATAGTTAGAACCCTAGTCAGGTATTTTTTGTCTGTATATGTCCAACTTTCTGTCCCAAAGATACAACATTAACCTCTTCCCGCCCGCCCTATAGCCGAATGACGGCTATAGAGCAGGCGCTTTCGTCCGGGAGGCCGTCCCTGGACGTCCTGGTGTTTACTTCCGCAATGCGCGCCGCCGCGGGCGCGCATCGGGGAAGTTCTGTGTTTGCCGCGTCCCCTGGAGACAGGCAAACACAGATCGCTGTAAACAGCCAATCGCAGCGGCCATTTACAGCGTGATCGGCGTGTCCAATGTGAGATGATCTCATATGTAAATATATCAGATCATCCCTCAGCGCCGCTCTCCCTCCTCACACAGACAGCGTGTGAGAGGGGAGAGATGAACGGCTGCAGTGGCCGTAAGTGGAAAAATAAAAAAATAAATTAAAAAAAGTGCCATTCGCCCCAGTGCCATCCTCCCCCAGTGCCATCCTCCCTCAGTGCCATCTTCCCCCAGTGCCATCCTTCCCCAGTGCCATCCACCCCAATGCCATCCGCCCCAGTGCCATCCACCCCAGTGCCATCCACCCCAGTGCTACCTGCCCCCAGTGCCACCTGTTAGTGCTATCTGTCCCCAGTGCCACCTGTTAGTGCTATCTGTCCCCAGTGCCACCTGTTGTCAGTGCCATTTGTCCCCAGTGCCATCTGTCATCAGTGCCACGTGTAAGTGCCATCTGTCATCAGTGCCACATAGTGCCATCTGTCATCAATGCTGCATATTAGTGCCATCTGTCACCAGTGCCATGTATTAGTGCCATTTGTCATCAGAGCCACCTGTCAGTGTCACGTGCCATCTGTTGTCAGTGTCACGTGTCATCAATGCCACTTATCAGTGCCATCTGTCATCAGTGTCACACGTCATCGGTGCCACGTATTAGTGCCATCTGTCATCGGTGCCACGTATTAGTGCCACGTATTAGTGCCATCTGTCATCAGTGCCACGTATTAGTGCCACGTGTCATCAGTGCCACGTATAAGTGCCATCTGTCATCAGTGCCATGTATAAGTGCCATCTGTCATCAGTGCCACATATTAGTGCCATCTGTCATCAGTGCCACGTGCCATCAGTGCCAAGTATAAGTGTCATCATTGCTACGTATCAGTGCCATCTGTCATCAGTGTTATGTGTCATTGTCCTGATGCTCCAGGGCCTTCAAAGGTGTAATAGGTAGTCAACAAGTTAGATGTGTAATTTATGCTCCTAGAACACCTGATGGCGCTCCCTGCATGTTGGGCCTCTCTATGTGGCCAGGCTGTGAAAAAGTCCCACACATGTGGTATTGTAATACTCAGGAGGAGTAGCAGAATTTTTTTGGGGGTGTCATTTGTGGTATACACATGCCAAGTGAGAGAAATAACCTATTACAATGACAATTTTGTGGAAAAAAATGTAAAAAATGAAAAATCTTAATTTTGCAAAGAATTGTGGGAAAAAAATGACAACATCAAAAAGCTCACCATGCCTCTTACTAAATACCTTGGAATGTCTACTTTCCAAAAAGGGGTCATTTGGGGGGTATTTGTACTTTCCTGACTTGTTTGGGTCGCAAGAAGTGAGATAGGCCACCAGTACATCAGATGTGATAAATTTTGTGCGATTCGCACCACAGCTTGTAGACTCTCTAACTTTCACAAATAATATCCACTAATTTGGGTTATTTTTACCAAAGATATGTAGCAGTATAAATTGTGGCCAAAATTTATGAAGAAAAATTAATAATTTGCATAATTTTGTCACAGAAACAAAGAAATATGCGTTTTTTTTTCAAAATTTTCGGTCTTTTTTCATTTATAGCGCAAAACATAAAAACCCCAGAGGTGATCAAATACCACCAAAAGAAAGCTCTATTTGTGGGAAAAAAAGGACAAAAAATTCATTTGGGTACAGTGACTGAGTAATTGTCATTCAAAGTGTGAGAGCACCGAAAGCTGAAAATTGGTCTGGGCAGGAAGGGTGTTTAAGTGCCCAGTAAGCAAGTGGTTAAGTGAGAGTAATTCTCTCTGAAATAAAGGGAACTTCTCTTCTAAACAGTTGTCACAGGGACAGGTGTCCCCTGCTGCAAAAGTATGGATTTGCCATCACTTTTGGTCCTGGTCCCCAGGGAAAAGAGAGAGAGAGTGAATTTCTTCTACAGAGCGACAGACAATAATTGAAAGGTGCACCTACAATTAAGGGTATGCTACGGTATAGATTTTCCTGCCAGTGGTTTTATGTCTGCTATCCTGCCAAAGAAGATGATGTTTGCCCAAACAAAGGCTATTTATAAGGTGATTCTCCTGGCTCCATTAAAATGAATCTCATGAGTAGAAAGCTCTTGTATTACAATAGATATATTAGAATATTGGCGTCCACCCCACCCAGCCAGATAGAGTCTACCCACTTATTTTCTCCCATGACCTCCCTTCCCCAGGTAACTTGCCCGCTTCCCTTAATCCCCACATCAAGCAGGACGGATGAGACCACCCCCTCCAAACAGCTCCATCCCACTATACAGTCCGAACACCTCCATACCTACTTGGGTATAAACAAACAGACAATGTTATATATATAAGCTTAAGGCTACTACTACAAGCAGCCATATGTCCCAGGAGCTCTGACCAAAGTGGCTAGTATGCGTTATCCAGATACAGATCTCAGATGACAATGGAGACCTCTAACCTCGTCAATAGCTTGTCTGATACGCTATGGTTTTGCGAGTAAGGCCATGCCAAATATGTAGATGTTCATGTTGTTCAGTCACCTTATGCTGGTAAAAACTGTGTATCAACATTTTGTTCACAATAAAACTTTTATGGAAAAAAAAATAACTTTACTGTTAAATTATGTGTTGTTTAAGCCGGGGTATGCCCAGAGGCTTTATTCTGTATTTTCTTCCTTTTTTTCCTCTCTTTCTTTTCTTTTCACACAAAAGTATTAAAAAAAAAAAAAAAAAGAAAGCTCTTGTATGACTTTACGATTATGGCACATAAAAAACAAAACAAAAAAAAAAACACATCAAGATTTGATGCCATGTGTGTTTTTTTTTGTTTTTTTTTGAGGGAAAGATGTTATCTATGCTTATTGAAATTTTCCTTTCCCTGCATATAATCATGTCAGCATGACACAGGTCAACCCCATAACTAGAACTGTGGCAAGACATCTGGTGGTGGGGGGTTTTGAAGCCTATGTTGACAAGATAAGACAGTGAGGTGAAATTACAGTAAGTATGGATGACAATTTTCTGTATTCCGGGCTCTGGCTCACCTCATCTCAGCATACTATAGAGCGTATGGACACATGGACCAAATGTCAGGAGACATTGGCCGGTAAAAACAAAAACAGCCAACATTCAGGCTCTGTGTATATTGCTCTGTCTGACAGAGCCCAGCTGTTTGGTTGGCTTCTTTTGGACAAGCATGCTGGAAAACTAGCAGTCGACTGACTCCCGATCAGCACTCTCAGCCAATGGTGGAGCGCTGATCGAAGTGTTCTGGTGGGCAGTCCCCCTGTCAGAACACAACAGCTCAGCAGGGGAGATCACTGTACTAATGTCGGATGTTTAGTACAGTAGCTCCGACTGAAGCTGTCTGTTTTTTCAGGTTAGTGTACAAGGCTTTACTTGCTTCAACAACAGGTAACAAAGAAAGGACAACAATTGAAAGGAAAAGGAATTTATTGCATTGATAATGCAGCAGAAAGTACTGAAGAGCAGAAAAACTTGTCCCCACCCCCGCTCGTCCCCACCCCCTTTCCTGGCCGGCCGGGTAGCGTGCTCGGATAAGGGTCTGGTATGGATCTGGGGGGACCCCCACGCCATTTTTTCGGCGTAGGGGGGGTTCCGCTTAATATCCATACCAGACCTAAGGCCCTGGTATGCTCTCGGAGGGGGAACCCACGCCAAATTTTTTTTTTCATAAATTTGCATGGAGTTCCCTCTTGAGAGCTCATTCTCTGATTGGCCACGGCAAAAGTCGCCTGGCCTGGGGCGACTTAAAGTTGTGTTGTAAGTCGCCCCAAGTCGTGTTCAGGTCGTGTCCAAGTTGCCTCCAAAAGTCGTGTTGAAAGTCGTGTTGCCCCTGTGTGAACGGACCCTTAGGGCTCATGCACACAGAACTTTTTTACAGCTGCTGTTAAGGGCATTTGATGTTTTTTTTAACTGTCTCTAAAAGCCCCTCCACGTTAGCCTATGTGTCCATGCACACATAAACGGAGGCATAAGCATTTAGTGGCAATAAAAAAAAAATAGCCAGCCTGTGCTTCTAGGAGCAGTTAAAACGAGCTGTAAAAATGAAAAAGGCAAAAAACAAGACGCGTTTGTTGTTTTTAGGTGTTTTTACATTATAGAGAGTGTTTTCAATAAAAAAAGACCCGAAAACGCTAACATGTGAAAACGCTAATGTTAAAACCTGGCTAAAGGTGAAAAAACTGGCGTTTTTAGTGCTGCTGGAGCTCTGGCGTTTGGAAAACGTCCTGTGTGCATGAGCTCTAATAAGTGTATATTTTTACATTTTCTTTCTTGAATGGTGTATTTATTAGTCACCAACCTGTTATCTTAAAGTTGGAGTGATAATAATAAAGATGGCTTTTATCTTATTATCTTATGTATTTGAGTTTTTGCTCCTCTTCAAGAGATAACTCACCAGTAAAATGTCCTGCTTTTAGATTGTAAGTTATAACGGGCAGGGCCCTCTGATTTCTCTTGTACCAAATTGTAATGTAACTGTAATGTCTGCCCTCATGTTGTAAAGCGCTGAGCAAACTGTTGGCGCTATATAAAACCTGTATAATAATAATAATAATACCTGTCTGGCTACCCTGATTAAGAGCTATTTTTTGTTTATGGAGCAAAGATCTGCCCATGCTGCTCACACATGCAATGAGTCAATGACACTTCTGGTGACAGATGTTGTGTGCGTGTCTGACAACTGTGCTCGTGAGGCACGTTCACTACACAGGAGATGGTGACAATTGAGCGCTGCTAAAGAAGGGATTTTTTTATACAACAGCATATAATGATTGACATTAATGTATTTTGTTTATGTGTGCTTATGAGAGATTTTCTTTTGGTATAATAATTCTTTATACACATGCAACATGGGAGCTTCTCCATTACTTTACTCACTCGATGATTCCTAGTATTAAGAAACTGCTAATATCTCTTTACAAAGCTCTGCTATGTAATAAAGTTCATCCCAGGCAGGAATAATATTTTATAGAAATGTAATAATTTCTCAACTACATGTATAGTGTTTTTTTCCCTTGTAGTTATGCTCTTCTGAGATTTTTCTAATCTTCACTATATCAGCAAAGAAGTACTCACCGAGGCCAAGATGCAGAGAGCGGTGGCTGTTGCGACTCAGCGCACTCCACCCCTGGAGGTGATACAGGGAATGGGTTGCACCAAGAGGCACAAGCCTCCAGCGGGATACCTGACTTGTGTGAAGGTCTTGAAGAAGGCTCGTGCAGGATGGACTGGACCAGAAGGTAAGTAGCCCGAAAATCGCTCAGGCGTAGGTACCCTTGGTTCAGGAGTCGCCATCACCAGGGCAGGCGGTGAATGGGCCTGTGGTACCCTGTTTCCCCTAAAATAAGACCTAGTGTGATTGTCGGTGATAGCTGCAATAAAAGCCCTACCCCCCAAATAAGCCCTAGTTAAAGTCCTTGTAGGTCTTCTTTTCAGGGTAGGGCTTATTTTTGAGGAAACAGGGTAGGGCTTATTTGGGTGGTAGGGCTTATATTGCAGCCAACACCGACAATCAGTCTAGGTCTTATTTTAGGGGAAACAGGGTAGGGAGGCCCCACCAGGGGGCACTGGGGCTGCGTTAACTGGTGCAGGTGTTCCTGCTAATTGCTGAAGACGGCTGTCGATTTGGGTGTACCCTTCTTGCAATTTCTGCACAGCGTCTGCAAGGGCTGTAACTTGCTGGCACAACATCCCCAAAGGTGAACCCGCTCTGTTGGCCTCTGACATGGCTGGTTTGTACTATCAGCAAAGAGGTACTCACGAGGCCAAGATGCAGAGAGCGGTGGCTGTTGCGACTCAGCGCACACCACCCCTGAAGGTGATACAGGGAATGGGTTGCACCAAGAGGCACAAGCCTCCAGCGGGATACCTGACTTGTGTGAAGGTCTGGAAGAAGGCTCGTGCAGGATGGACTGGACCAGAAGGTAAGTAGCCAGCAGGTCTGTAAAATAGGTAAAGAAAGTGCAGAAACAGGCCGAGGGTCAAACACCAGCAATCAGTCCTGGAGCCAGCAAGGCTGAGTGCAGAGGATAATCCAGAGGCAGGCCGAGGGTCAAACACAGGTTATCAGTCCTGGAGCCAGCAAGGCTAAGTGCAGCAGACAGAGAATAATCCAGAGGCAGGCCGAGGGTCAAACACAGGTGATCAGTCCAGTGCGCAGCAAGGCTAAGAGCAGGAAGTCCGTTTAAACAAGCCAGGGGTCAGGTCAGGAGAGAATCAGCATAGTCCTCAGGCAATCCGGGTCACAACAGGAAGTGGCAAACAGGAACAGGAAGCAGGGAAACACAGGTGAGCTGAGACAAACCAGCAACTTGTCTGTGTGCTAAGGATCCTTTTATAGGCTGGTCAGGGAATTCACGTTATGCGTGTGCTTGAGCGCACTCACGCACGCCTCTCAGTAGGGTTGCGAATGTGCGTGCGCCGGAGCGCCGATCCATGGCAAATTTGTGTGCGTCTTTGCGCAGGGAGATGGTGAGTTTGATACAAATTACTTCCCTGATACACTAATTCTGCATGCACACCGTGGGATCCCAGCGCTGTCTGTTAAGAAGACCAGTCACCTCTGCCTGGTTTGTGTGCTGGGTGACCGGTCTCCTCAATGCTCACTTCTTGTTTCAATTTAGATCGGCCTGATGTTATCAAGTCAGAACTACCTAATTCAGTGGGGAAGGCAAATGCAGATTATCAGTACCTCTACCTGCCCAGTTCACTGTCAAACCCTCTTCCCAACAGCCACACAGAAGGGATCTTTCAATCCTTGCTGTAGATATCACCATTCACCAATAAGCAGTGGAGCAAGATAGACTATACATATACTGTAAATTATTGAAATATGGAGGAATTATATGGCGGAACAGAGGGAAACCAGTTATAGGTGTGTTATAGAGATAAAACTTGCGTGCTACTATGTGTAATATAAGATAAAGATGAACCATCAAACTCTAGTAAATATAGTAAAAATAAGAAATCATAATAAACTCAGAAAGAACAAAAGTATAATAAATGTATAATAACCGGGAAATAGCTGCATCCACTTAGTAGTGTACTCAAAAACACTACATAAACAAATGCAAAAAAAAAAAGAGAAATGGGAGTGGTGCGCTTATTCAATATAGTATGCCATAAAAGAAAATAAGCAAAACGCAAAACATAAGTCCACATAAAATCCAATGGTAGGAATCAGTTTATATAGAGATGGATATCACTTAAAAATAGCTTGATGGGAGGAAAACAACGCTGCAAACCAACATCAACTGTAAAATGTATAGATTGGCTGCTCACCTCCAACAATGACCAAAAGGTCAAACAAGGCTCATCAGACAGCAAATGGGGAATCCGGCTGGTGGATCTGTGAAGACATTCAGGTCCCAAGTGAAGACGAAATGCTGCATGGAATCTTAGCATCAACACATTTTGCTCTCACTAATGGGTAATTCCAGAAAAAGCTTGCTCCAAAGAATGAATGCTTCTTGTGTGAATGACACTTAAAGGAAACAAAGAGCAACCATAGTGCAATATTGCCAGATAAAATACACTTGTTTAATAAAAGAAGTTGCTTACATCAAGTATAAACAAAAACCGCAGTATACAATGAGAGTAGTGACACACTCGACTCCTCACCACGCTTCCGTAATCAGCACCGGGGGTGATGTCACAAGGCTCTAACCAACGTGTTGCATCACTGGTCACGTGACTTCCTCAGGGATCGCGTCAGGTGGAGCCTTGTGACATCACTTGAGTGTGACGTCACTTGAGTGTGTCACTATTGCCATTTTATACAGTGGTTTTTGTTCTTACTTGATGTAAGCAGCTTCTTTTATTAAACAAGTTTATTTTATCTGGTAATATTGCACTATGGTTGTTCTTTGTTTCCTTTGAATTCCATTCACACATGAAGTATTTATTATTTGGAGTGAGCTTTTCTCTATATATGGAATTACCCATTGGGGAGCGCAGAAGGTGTTGATGCTAAGATTCCATGCAACATTTTTCTTTGCTTGGAACCTGAATATCTTCACAGATCCACCAGCAGGATTCTCCATTTGCTGTCTGGTGAGCCTTGTTTGACCTTTTGGTCACTGTTGGAGGTGAGCGGCCAATCTATTAATTTTACAGTTGATGTTAGATTGATGCTTTGTTTTCCTCCTATCAAGCTATTTTTATGAGATATCCATCTCTATATAAACTGATTTCTACCATTGGGCTTTACATTGACAGTTATAGGTGGGGCAGTGGCCATTTGTTTGTACTGTTGGAATACTGGTGAGGGGATGCACTGTACACCTTTGCTGCCATTGTGCTATATGCTGGGTGTCCAGTGGGCATCTGTGCCTTTAAGGAGGGATGGGCTCCCTCCAGGGTCACCTGCACTTACTATAATGCTTGTGCTTCTACTATGGAGGCTCTCAAAAATGTACAGCGTTAGGACTGCAGGTAATACTGGGGTGCCATGATATGGCTCTGTGTCAGAGCTGGGCTCAGCCCTTCCTTCTCTGAGCTGGCTGCTCAGCTGTCGGCTAATTGCCAGCTCCTATCTCTCTACAGTTACTCACCTGTTGATGATATCCTGCATGTCAGTCCTGCCTACTTAAGCCACCCAGCCCAGATGATCTCTGCCTTCACCTTGGTCACATCTCTAGAGACGCTCTCTTGTTTTCCTGTTAAAGACTTGTTTGGCTGACATTCCTTCTGACTCCAAATCCTGCTTGCTGTTCTACTATGCTCATCTCTGGCTCTCTGCAGCTTATGCATGTATTTGCAAATGTGTGCAAACTAAACCCCTGTTTTTAATGCAAACTAGACAGGATAATTCAGTTGGTTAGCTGGCTAGTTGGTAAGTTGAGCTGGGACTTTCCTTTGGTTTTGTTTGACATGCATTACCCTTCCATGTGTTCCGTGCTATTAAGGCCAGTTATAAGTGGGGGCAGTGGCCATTTGTTTGTACTGTAGGAACAGAGGGAGGCTGAAGATTGTGGTCAAAGATGAGCCTGGAGAGGGGATCTCAGAGATTTGCAAGTATTTCTACAAGAATGAAACTCCCAATACACTAGGCCTAAGGACATTGCCAAAAATGTCTTATTCTTTTCTACGTGCCACCTAGAATTTGATCCTGGAAAGGGCACTTGTCTGATTAACGGAGCAGGGGATTAGGATTGTGAAAAATCCAATATACAGCCAAAATGCTGTTGATATAGTTGAATGCAGAGGTGCTATGATTTTTCTAAATTCAGGCAGAAAGGAAAATTATAGATGTCCAATAATTTAATGGTATTTGCAGATATTAAACACATTCAGTTGTAAAAACTGTATGATGCAACTGACATAGTGAACACTATGACATAGTCTGAACACTTTAAACATTTGGTTTAAAGTTAACATAAAACATAAGAATTTAAAGTTTGTTTTATTCTTCTGAGATTATTATCAGTCAACTTGAGATGTTAGTCAGGGGGGAAATAGCTTCTATATAAAGAATTGGTATTCAAGTATAAATCAACTTGTTATACAACAATGCACACGGGTAAAGGAAAATCCTTTTCATACATGATGCTAATTATAACAAGCCTAGATGCTTTATTTTAATAAAAGAAATATAGATTCAAATTGATTTATTGTACTTTTGATCATTTGCAGAATACAAATTGAGATTTTGCACAAAGATTGCATACCATGGAAAGCATAAAAAGAAAAGCTTGTTTATTTCAGGAAGGGACATGGAAAACGAATGGTACATTAAACTATAACAAGACATTCCTTAACTCTTGTTTAACACATTTTACAGTTAGGTTCAGGGTAGACAATTTTATTTTCTTGCATCTGATATGTCATATAACATGTATTGTCATAATACATGTTAATAATCATCTCATTAGCAGCATGCTGATCACAAGCGATCATCTATTTCACTATAATCAGCCAAAGAAAATGTAAATGAAAATTCCACTTTTGCTAAAAAAAAAAAAAAAGTGATTTGTGTATTTGCTACACAATCATCCAGTAATTCAATTTTATTAAGAATTACTTTTTGTAATTTTAGTCTACAGTTGCTTGCTATTTTCTAAAAATTTTAATAGGCCTCCACTGGTGCCCCAGCAATTAAATTTTCCTCTTGGCTTACATTGGCTCACATAGTAATACGCTAATACAGGTCACAATTTTGGTTTCCCCTGCAACAGGAGGTTTAACAAAACTGAGTTTCCAGCAGTTGTTTATAATGAAGGCAAATAAAAACATTCAGAAAAGACATGACTAGACAAATAGCTATTTTTTCAAAACAGAACATAAACCGAACAGGTAAGAATCTTCAAAAACAGTGATCTAATTCCTGCAATATCCTAGAGGGAATTGTATTTTTTTAAAACTAACATCAACCATTTGCTATACCAATAAATAGAAAGAATGAAACAACATATTCTATAGGTTTTGTTTAATTTGTTTACATGTGCCTGGATGTAAAGCCTGAAAATTCTACATGTGTCTCTTATTTTATAATTCTGGGAATTGGTTTTCACAACTCCCATCAAGCTGCATTCGTTATTCTGTTCTCTGTAGCCTATCTACAAGTCATTATAGCCAATATGCTGATTATAGTACTTGGATGTGGATGTCAGCAACTGAAGAAGCCTATGTACTTCTTTCTTATGAACTTATCATTGATTGATATTTGTTTTAGTTCAGTTACAATGCCATGGGCTATCTACTCTATCCTAGCAAAGGACAGGACAATATCTTTACCAGCCTGTGTTATACAAATGTACAGTTTCTTGGCCTTCACAAGCTCTGAGTTTCTTTTACTGTCAGCAATGGCTTATGACCGTTATGTAGCTATATGTGACCCGTTACATTACAATGTGACTATTAACAAGAAATTGTGTGTTATTTTTGCCTTATTTTGTTGGTTAATTGGCTTTGCTGATACCCTTCCCCATGCATATTTTGCCTTTGTTGCATGTTACTGTAGATCTAACAAGGTTAATCACTTCTTCTGCGATCTGACTGCTTTGATGAAGCTTTCTTGTTCTGAGACATATACTATAGAAACTATTACATATGTGGAAGGGGTATTTTTAGGATTTGGCCCATTCTTGCTCACATTAACTTCCTATGTCTTTATTATTAAAGTCATCTTTAAAATCAGTTCTACGAAAGGAAGGTCAAAGACCTTTTCAACATGCTCTTCTCATCTCATTATTGTGGCAATATTTTACAGCACCACCTTGAGTATGTATGTGCGACCTACGTATTCATTTTCATTAGAAGACAATAAGGTGGTGACACTGGTTTTTGTCATGATTATCCCCCTCATTAACCCTCTTATTTATAGTTTGAGGAATAATGAACTAAAACAAGCATTGATAATGACGTTTAAATTACATTTTAGAAGAAAAATTATGTATCCAAAGACAATATAAGGTTTTGGAAAATGTAAACTGACAATACAAAGCACAAAGAGATATCAGTCGCCAATTGAAAAAGGTTTATCATCAGTTGGGGGGGGGGGGGGGTTCTTTACCCTGAGAGTGGTACACTGTGAAACATGTTATCATTTAAGGTTGCAAAAACTATCAAAGAACATAAAAAAGGACTGGATGGTTTTCTTACAACCAATAAAATCAGAGTTAGAATTAGTAAAGCCTAGCAGAACAATATTTCTATAGAGGAGACTGAACAAAGATTTTGTTTTCCTCATGTGTAGAAAAGAAAGAAAATGGCATGCAAATTGTGACCTATCCAAAATGTCAGGAATCTTAATAGACTTAGCACACTGTATCATACATCATATTATACAATGCAACCCCAGTATATTCAGCACACCATTTGGACAACTGCACGTAACCCTATTAAATGCATGCTTATCTCAAAGTCCCCATCATTGCATCACAAAGCTGCAGGCAAAGTGGAAGGTTAAAGTTAGCTGTCTTAATTTCCTAGTCTTTCTTATTGATACTGAGCTTATCCACTTGTGGGTGGGGTCAAATCACCGTGCAGGTGGGTGTGCCTTTGCCGTGTACGTGCTCATAAATGCCTGGGACCAGGCAAGCATGTGAAAGTCTAATATTATGGCAGTGACTTAGAGACGGGCTATAACACTGTGTGCATTAAAAAACTGCAGAATTCCACTGAAAAGTGCTGTCTAGTGTCACTAAACCATAACCATGTCCGGCATTAGGTCATGTATCATTAAAGTCCAATAACCAGATGTTCCATTATTATATACTGCATTTTTCCAGCTGCTGTAAATGAGACCACCTGGAGTTGTGGAACAAGTAATAGCATAGACCAGATGACTGTTTCATGTCACTACACATTGTAACTTTATGTATGTTTGCATTAGAAGGTACCCTATTGAGCCCACACCCTCTCCACCAGCCCAATGTACCTCTGTTACCTTGTGCCCAGTAATTGAATGGGGTCCCACAGTGCACATAGAGTGGACCTCATTAACTCCCTCTCTTCCGTACCCAAGTTACCAGGTCATGGATCTCCTTAAGAGCCAGTTCACACTGGGACAACTTGTCAGACGACTTAGCCGCCTGACAAATCGCGTCCTGTTCTGTACAATGGAACCGTTCTAATGGGAGCGACTTGAGTCTAGAACTCAAGACTAGAAAAAGGTTCCTGTATGACTTTGGGGGTGACTTGAGACGACTTGTATTGACTTCCATAGAGAAGTCATTTTACAAGTCGCTGCTGCTGTTGTGTCTAGGTCGCCTGAGGCAGTCACGCTGCAAGTCGTGCTGCCTCAGTGTGAACCGACACTAACACAGGTTCGGTCCTGGTTGCTACTGGAAACTGGCTGGTAGGGAGAGAGCCAGAACATTGACCCCCTCGCTACCGGAGGACCTGTCACCTTTACCAGGTATCATACCTAATGACTGGTTGCTTTGTAACTTGATCTAGTGCTTGGTTACCCATAGCAATTCTCTACTCCTCTTGCTTGTCTTGTCAATTAGACCTCTTGTAGCAGCTGAACTTCATACCCCACATGTGCTTTACAGACACTGGTTCTTCTAATACATCAGAACCAACATCCACCCCTTTGAATAACTTGAGGCCAGGCTCAGAACAGTTGATGCAATTTAATGGCTTCATAGTACAGTCCAACATGCATTATAATGTCATACCATCCCTATCTACCTCCTGGCTGCCCAGGCATACATCAGAGAGGTAGCAGTCCATAATGGTGTTCTCCATGTCTTGGATGTTCTCTGGAACTCCAGTGCCTCCAGTAGACTGCAAGGCGCAGCAGTCCTAATCCAATCCAGTCAATGCATATGTGGCTAAGTGCAGGCAAGACCAAGGACCGTGGATCTCAGCCGTCCCTTTTTATATCACAGGTGGGCAGCATGGACCCAAAAAGCCAGGGAACTGAAGTAACTACATTAACTCTTTCCCCCCTCTACCTGGGCCAGCCACTAACTAATATAATATGATTAACTAACTAATACACCTGCAGGCAAACTCCTTATACACTTACTCTGCATCTTTCTGTCTCATCTTGAGCTGAGTGCCAGTGCATTAAGGCCCTGAGTCCAGCTGTTTATTTTCAAAATCACATGAGGAAATGAGAACAACAACCATATGTTGACTACATGGTGAAAGTCTGTGATCCCTTAGAAGTGGACCCTAGGCAATTTCCCAGTTTAGTAATTTCTCCATTGTCAACCCCGAGGCAGACCTAAAAGTACTTGTAATGGACACATAATGTATATATTTATTACAGGTATAGTGACAATAATTTCACCAGCATTTTACATATATTGTACATTCACATGACATGCATGTGCATACATACACATACTAGGGCCAAATAACCTACCAGTATGTCTTTGGTGTGTAGGAGGAAACCTATGCAAGCACAGGGAGAATGTGCAAATGCTATGCAGGTAGTGTTGTGGTTGGGATGTGAAGCAATAAGTCCAGTTTTGCAAGGCAGAAGTGTTAAGCCACCCCCACCCCATCCCAAATGTATAATTTATCAACCAAACTGTTGCGAATCTTATATAATATAGGCAAGCATTGCATAAATTTAGCATGAACTAACGCACTCCCTGTTTTATGTTTGTCTACTGTGCTCCCAAAATCTATGGAGTCTCATATGAGCCTCCTGTGCATGCATGCTCCAGCTCTGTACTACAACTCTATGTGCAGCCACTGTAAGCACTGCATGCATAGGTGGCATGAGAGGGACACACACCAAAAGCCATGCCTCTCCTCCACTTGCAGTGGCTGCACATAGAGATGCAGTATAGGGCAGGAACATTGACAGATTTAGTAGGTTCCAAGGGCACAGAGGGGAGACATAGAACAGGTAGGGTGTCATCATGGCCTTTTTCTTGGGTTGCTGTATAATGATGCCGAAATTATTTCAGTTTTTATGGATTAATTTATTTAAATGATTTGATGTATTAAATGAAAGCATGCAGAACTATCCTACCTGAAATTATTGTTTTTTCAGAGTACTCGTTATACTCTTCCAGCCTAACATGTTAGAGAACTGTAAGAATTAGTGTGTTTGCTTCCTGTTGGTAAAAAAATAGTTTATGTATCTAGACAACAGATCTGTAGAAAACATTTTGCTGCATGCTTTCTGTTATTTTTGTTTTTTTCTTCACACCTTGCCATGTGGCAAGGCCTGATATCATATTGTGCTATTGTGATAAAGCCATGTCTGATTTCATTCTGTTACGATTCCAAATAATAAAATATTTGTTACCATTAAAGCTAAAGTACAGGTATACAGCTAAATTCATCGCTGAAATACATATATAGGTTCTGCCAAAGGATTTGTATTTTTGTCCATCTAGTCTAGTCTAGGTTTTATACAGCTCTTCCAGATAGCAGACAGGCTGGTAACCTGGATTTTCTCAGCTACAATTATACAACACATATTTCACATGTCTTAAACATATACAAATATATAAGGCCATTGTTTAAAAAAATGAAAAGACATAAAATGTAAGATTTTTTAAAGAAAGATGGCTTTTTAATAGTAATCATCATGAACCCTAATTTTAATAGAGTGATGGTTATATTTCATGTTAGTAGTTAAGATTAATTATTTTATGACAGGGCAAAGGTATAACAAATGTATGGATTTAATTCCTTTTTTTTATTTTACTATAATAAATGTAGTATGATAAGTATAAGAAGTATGATCATTTATATTATCAATTTAATAAAGTCTGGTATGGCCATATTCCAGTAAGTTTATACTTTGAATGCACAAAGTTTATCAAAATGTTTATTTTTGTATTAGTCTTAAGATTAATTTCTGTGTGTAAAATAGAACTCTGCTAGGCTATGTATTAATTTCAAATATTATATAAACCTTTATGGACCTTGCTTTGTGCACTGGTGAGCAGTCATGTTGGAACAGAAAGGGGCCATCTCCAAACCGTTCCCATAAAGTTGGGGAACATGAAATTGTCCAAAAATGTCTTGGTATGCTGATGACTTAAAGCGGTAGTAAACCCGCTGACTTTTTTTTCCCCCACACCTGTAAGGGAAAAGGCATAATGAGCTAGTATGCACCATAATACTTACCTTAGAACGAGACGTCGGTATCTCACCAAGTCCACACCGAGGGAGCTGACATTTTCCCGTGCCTTCCAGGTATTGCGGCTCCGGTGAGTGGACGGAGCTATGATGTTCTCACTTCCGCTTATGCGCGAGGGAGACTTCTTTCCAGCAAGGTCCAGCGTCTGCAGAACTTTCAGCTGAGAATCCCCAGAGTGCATGCGCCGCTGAAGTCAGGGGAATATCTCCTAAACCGTACATGTTTAAAAGTTAAACAAATTACTTTACTATGACTTTACTACCACTTTAAGAGTTCCCATCACTGGAACTAACGGGCCATACCCAACACCTGAAAAACAACCCCACACCATAATCCCCCCCTTCACCAAATGATTTAGACCAATGCACAAAGCAAGATCCTTAAAGATAGATGAGCGAGTTTGGGGTGGAGGAACTTGACTGTCCTTATCTCAACCCGATAGCGTACCCTTGGGATGAATTGAAGTGGAAACTGTGAGCCAGGCCTTCTCATCCAACATCGTTGCCTAACCTCACAAATGCGCTTCTGGAAACATGGTCAAACATTCCCATAGACACACTCCTAAACCTTGTAAACAGCCTTCCCAGAAGAAATGAAGCTTTTGTAGCTGCAAAGGGTGGCCCAACTCAATATTGAACCCTACAGACTAAGACTTGCTATTAAAATTCACGTGTGCCCCAAAACTTTGGACAATATATTGTATGTTTTGTTTTATATTTTGCCCAGACATACAGTTATATACATATATAGTTATCTTATTAGCTTTTTAAAGGCCCGTTTAACATCTTTGTTTCTCAAACTATAGATAAGGGGATTTAGCATAGGTATTGCACCTGTATTTAACAGTGATATAACTTTACCATCACTCAAAAACGTCTTTGATGGAGGTCGTAAATACAGACAAAACAGCACTAAGTACAACAATGTTACAACAGTAAGGTGTGAGGAACAGGTAGAAAAGGCTTTGGATCTACCACTAGTAGTACGAATGGCAAGAATATTTTGAGCAATGAAAATATAAGAGGTTAGTGTCAGAAGAAAGCAAGGTATTCCCAACAGTGCCGCCGCCATAAATATAACAATCTGAATTCTCAGTATGTCCGAGCATGAGAGCTGCAGCAAGGCCATTACATCACAATAGAAGTGGTTGATTTCACAAGAGCCACAAAATTGTAATGTTGACATTAGGATAGTGATAGGAACAGTGAAAACATATATAATTATCCAAGAAAAGAGAGATAAGAAGACACAAAGTTTATGGCTCATGATCAATAGGTAGTGTAGTGGTCTACAAATGGCTACAAATCTATCGAAAGCCATGACTGTCAGAAGTATATATTCTGTACTTTGAAATGTAAGAACACAATGACACTGTACCATACATCCAATAAAAGAAATTTTGTTCCCATCCATAAAAATATCAAGTAGCTTTGGTAAAGTTACCGAGGTGAAGGAGACATCCAGGAATGAAAGATTACTGAGAAAGAAGTACATTGGAGTGTGCAAGTGTGAGTCCATGTATATTAATAATGTTATTAGAATGTTACTAAACTGACAGGTAAAATACATAATAAAGATACCAATGAATAAAAGAACCAGCGTGTCTGGCTTATGTGACAGGCCAATTAATATAAATGTTCCTCCAGTGGTTTGGTTGCAGATCTCCATTGACATGCAGACTAAAGTGCTAATATTACAAAAAGAATAAAGAATAAAAGAGAATATGTCCATTTAATTTAGAAGTTGAAATATAAGAGGTATGCATTACCAAAAGGAATACTGTAATGAAAGATGAGATGAGTGCCCAGATCTTTTGCAATAAAATGAATGGGTGCATTAAATAAGTAGTGTTGATCCACAAGCTTCACAATGAAAACAATACCTCTGGAGCCAGATGGGACAGTCAACTGCAGCCTACATGCCATGGCCAGTACTACAGTACTTGGTGGTTGTCAAAATCTTTAGACAGGACCAACTGTTCAAGACCGTCCTACTTTTATTCATATATTTATAAATGAATGGTCACTATATGCTTATAATGTATTATTTAATAATTATACAGTAATCTTAGGCTGTTTTTATGTTTTTAATAAATATTATAGCATGTTAGATTATATGGTAGGAAGAAAGGGGGGTGTAACTGCACTGAAACAATAACAACAAACAAGGCACAAACAGCAGCAGCATACAGTGCGATAACACAGGATGTTAATAGGAATAAAAAAAGCTGTGCTACAAAATTTCATACAATTGAGGCCATAAAAACCACATGATGCAAAGAATATCAAAGAAATTTAAAGGCTGTAGTCACTGGTTAATGAACACCACAGTGTGCATGCACAAACAAAAAAAGTCCCTGATCACCATAGCTGTAGATTCTGCTTGCCAAATGGCAAGCATTAAAGGCAAGTGCCTTAACCCAGCCTGGGCCTTTAAGCTTACAGATGACCACAACGCACAAGTTAATCGGGTGAAGCTGTTTAATTCCTTCATCCCAATATCCGTGCGCTCTCATTAAATGCTCAGGGAAAAGAGAAGGACCACCATGGTGTAGTATATCAAAAACGTAATGAATTTATTAATTAGAAGTTACATTTACAATTCAGTAGTAATTGAAATGCATAAAAAGAAAATGCCGGCCGGAATACACAAATGGAGCTCGTCCTCCTAGTCGAATAGCGTGGTGACTTCACTACATGCCTTCCCCCAGACGCATTTTGTCTTCAACAGACATTATCAATGGGGAACAGGCAGCGTAGTGACTCACCATCTTAAATATAGAATTCAAGCCTCGTTTTGAGTCACAAATAACTGGATTCAGGAACGCCATATTGGATATGGGCAAATTTTCCCTCACTGCTAGAAACGGGGACAATTACGTCCACAACGCTTTAGCAAACCTAATGTAAATAAATAAAAACTAAAATATAAAAATATAAAAAAAAAAAAAACGATATATAGCATTCAGGATAACTACCATTCCGCTATTAAGGGTCCAAATCCAGAATAACATTACCCTATTTGTAAAACATCAACCGATAGAAATATATCAAGCCAGTATAATAGTGACCCTTAGTTAAATTCATGTAGTTAGATTTACCTCCCAATGCATAAAGGAAAAGGCAAACAAAAATACACCATTTATAGCAAATAAAGTCAAACTAGATATGTGTATAAATAAAATGATAATTATGTAACTGTTGAATAGTGTTCATTGAGATACACTATATTAATTACAGTATCCTCAATTAGCATATTATAAATATGTGTACATATCAAATAGAATATGTGCATACATGAAAGTGCTAGAAAATCATATATATCCATAATTAGGTGAATTAAAAATATGATAAAAATTAAATAGTGAAAATCCATGCATATACATATATATTCAGGTGAAAATAAATAGGTGAATAAATAATTAATGTGAATAATGTTAATTTAATCCTGGAAAAATTATAATTAGTAATAAATAATAATTACAACTACCAATTAATTAGTGCTGAATGTAGTAATAATAAACCCAAATCCCATGTACATGGCACCAGCTACCAATGAATTAATATATGGTTGATCCTAAATATATAGGATACCTGAATACCATAAATTGAATATTAAATATTAAAATGAAAAATGAAAAATAAATAAAATGAATACACTATTGGAATAATATTAGTAGCAGTAAAAACTCTATATCTTTATACTTAATGACTATCCCATACAGGTGTCTCAGAACAGGTTCACATACAGGCCCAAATAAAACAAATAGACATATAAACATATCATGAATTGTCTATAAAGGCATTAACATCAGTATCTATGTTTAGCCCATATGGCGCATACGTTTTTAATCTGTGGATCCAGGTAATTTCCAATTTAGATATTTCCCTCACCAGTGAGCTACCCCTCCAATGAGGGCTATACATATCAATACCATATAGTTTTTGAGGGGTCCTTGGCCCGCGCAAGTAAATAATGCCTACATACTGAGTGATTTTTAAAGCCAGTCTTAAAGCGGGAGTCCACCGGGACTCCGCGTTTTTTTTTTTTTTTTAAAAGCCAGCAGCTACAAATACTGCAGCTGCTGACTTTTAAATAGTGACACTTACCTGTCCAGCGCGCCCGCGATGTCGGCACCCGAAGCCGATCGCTCGCTCGGCTGCCGGGTCCCGCCGCCAACTTGGGTATGGGAATAAGGAAATGGAGCCTTTCGGCTTCATTTCCCGGTTCCCTACTGCGCATGCGCGAGCCGCGCGGCGCAATCCGGACGGTCCCCGCTGCCTCTGGGAGCTGTGTGTTTCCCAGCAGGCAGCGGGGCACTTGCTGAAGGGGGCGGGCGCTTGCGGAACGGGGCGTAACGTACGCCCCGTTCCGCAGAGAGCTAGCCCGGAAGTGGGTGCAGTTACCTGGATTATCCAGGTAACTGCACCCCCCTCCCCCCTGAAAGGTGCCGATTGTGGCGCCGGAGGGGGGGGGATTCCGATGAGCGGAGGTCCATTTTAGGGTGGACCTCCGCTTTATTGTTAGTAATATGTTTATTAAGGTGGACCTGAAGAGGCCGCTTAGTACGGCTCAGATATTGCAAGCCACAAGGGCATTGCAACATGTATACAACTCCCTCAGTGACACAGGTGATAAATGGCTTAATCACATGTGACTGCTGTGTACTAGTGGAAATAAAATTAGTAGTACGTCTGTGAGTACACACACTCAGCGAGCAAATTCTACAGCATCTACATTGATAAAACCCCATTAACTGATTGAAAAAAGTAGATTAACAATTGGTTGAATCAAAATGTTTGGAGCTATGCGATTTCTCAAAGAGGGTGCTCCCCTAAACACAACTCAGGGTTTCTCCGGCAACACCTTACTCAGCACTGTATCACTCCTGACTACATGCCAATGTTTATAAATTAAATTCTTGACACAATTGTGCTGTAAAGAGTAAGCGGTCACAAAGGGTAATCCCCAAGGAGAAGGCCTCATTCTGACAAGGTTCTCTTTCAACAAGTAATTCATCCAAATTAACATTCTTGATGATGTCTAAAGTGTTATTCAAGGCTTCCCTTGAATAACCCTTCGAGGACTTCAGTCTGCACTAAAAAATCCATTTGGTTGGAACAGTTCCTTTTAAGCCATAGATTGACTTTTTGGGACCGACTCCAACCAGGGACGACGATGACAGCTGTCCACAGAAATGAAAGAGTTCCTGTCTGTTTCTTTAAAAAAGGTGGACGTGGCCAATCTCTCCCCGCTGACAAAGATTTTCAAATCCAAAAAACGAATTTCCGTTTGACTAATCACATAGTTCAAATGGATACCTCTCTGATTGCCATTAAGGGAAGACATGAACTCCTGTAAGGCAGATTGCTCACCATCCCATAGGATGTCATCTCTATATATCTATATATCATCTGTGAGCAGTTTTCTCACTGAGTGCGTGTACTCACAGACGCACTACTACTTTTATTTCCACTAGTACACAGCAGTCTCATTTGATTAAGCCATTTATCCACATAGATACTGATGTTAATGCCTTTATAGACAATTCATGATATGTTTATATGTCTATTTGTTTTATTTTGGCCTATATGTGAACCCATTCTGAGACACCAGCATGGGATAGTCATTAAGTATAAAGATATAGAGTTTTTTCTGCTACTAATATTATTCCAATAGTGTATTCATTTTATTTATTTTTAATTTTTAATTTTAATATTTAATATTCAATTTATGGTATTCAGTGATCCTATATATTTAGGACCAACCATATATTAATTCATTGGTATCTGGTGCCATGTATATAGGGTTTGGGTTTATTATCACTACACTCAGCAATAATTAATTGGTAGTTGGATTTATTATTTATTACTAATTATAATTTTTCCAGGATTAAATTAACATTATTCACTTTAATTATTTATTCATCTATTTATTTTCACCTGAATATATATGTATTTACATGGATTTTCACTATTTAATTTTTATCACATTTTTAATTCACCTAATTTTGGATATATATGATTCTCTAGCACTTTCATGTATGCATATATTCTATTTGATATGTACACATATTTATAACATGCTAATTGAGGATGTGGTAATTAATATATCTCAGTGAACACTATTCAACAGTTACATAATTATCAGTTTATTTATACACATATCTAGTTTGACTTTATTTTCTATAAATGGGGTATTTTTTTGCCTTTTCCTTTATTAATTGGGAGGTAAATCTAGATACATGAATTTAACTAAGGGTCTCTATTATACTGGCTTGATATATTTCTATTGGTTGCTGTTTTACAAATAGGGTAATATTATTCTGGATTTGGACCCTTAATAGTGGAATGGTAGTTATCCCGAATGCTATAGTTCGATTTTTATAAAAATATTTCTAGATTTTATTTTTTATTTATTTACATTAGGTTTGCTAAAGCGTTGTGGACGTAATTGTTCCCGTTTCTAGCAGTGAGGGAAAATTTGCCCATATCCAATATGGCGTTCCCGGATCCAGTTACTTGTGACTCAAAACGAGGCTTGGATTCCGTATTTAAGATGGTGAGTCACTACGCTGCCTGTTCCCCATTGATAATGTCTGTTGAAGACAAAACGTGCCTGGAGGAAGGCACGTAGTGACATCACCACGCTATTCGACTAGGAGGACAAGCTCTGTTTGTGTATGGCGGCCGGCATTTTCTTTTTATGCATTTCAATTACTACGGAATTGTAAGTGTAACTTTTAATTAATAAATTCATTACGTTTTTGATATACTACATCATGATGGTCCTTCTCTTTTCCCTGAGCATTTAATGAGAGCGCACGGATATTGGGACAGACAAATTAAACAGCTTCACCCGATTAACATCTGCTTTGTGGTCATCTGCAAGCTTAAAGGCCCAGGCTGGGTTAAGCCACTTGCCTTTAATGCTTGCCATTTGGTAAGCAGAATCTACAGCTACGGTGATCGGGCACTTTTTTTGTTTGTGCGTGCACACTGTGGTGTTCATTAACCAGTGACTACTTTGACTACTTTTGACTTTCTTTGATCTTCTTGGCATCATGTGGTTTTTATGGACACAATTGTATTAGATTATATGGTACTTATGCTGCTTTTACCCTGCAGCAGCACCACATACCACTACTGTAGCATATTCATCATAATTTAATGCTTATAGTGGTTGTAAAGTCAGAAGTATTTTCATTCTATGCATTAAGATAAAAAAAAAAAATCCTGTGTGCAGCGGCCCCCTCACCCCCCCCCCCCCCCATACTTACCTGAGCTTATCTAGATCCAGCAATGTTGCATGAGAAATTTGGATGTCCGGAACTCTCCCTCCTCATTCCTCATTGGCTAAGAAGCGCCGTTGGCTCCCACTGCTGTCAAAGTCAATGAGCCAATGAGAGGAGAGAGGGGGGCCCGGGCCGAGCCGCGGCTCCATGTCTGAATAGACATAGGGAGCTGCATCTCGGCTTGAGTACCAGGAGGGAGGAGCCAGGGGCATCTAAGAGGGACCTGGGAAGAAGAGGATCTGGGCTGCTCTATGCAAAACCACTGTAGAGAGCAGGTAAGTATAACATGTTTGTTAGTTTGAAACAAGAAAAAATAAGACTTTAGTATCACTTTAAAGAACTGCAGTTTGCTCACATAATTTGTAATAAGAACATCTTTGCCATTCTGAATCTTCCCTCTAACTGCATATTATTTTATATATACTGTGATTCTGTACTTTTCAAATATGCTGCAAAAATCTCCCTCCACTGAATCTGGCTGCAGCCATTTTAACTGAGGGCAACTGAAGCTGCTGCCTGTTCACTTCCTGGATTTACACAGACACACAGAGGCACACCTCTAGCTATGCAGCCTTGCAGCTTTGAGTCTTATGACTCACCCCCCCCCCCCCTTCCTGGTAAACTCTCACAAGAGTGAAAGATAGAGCTGTGTATGATGTCATAAGCCTAGGCTAATGACCAGACAAGAAACAGGAAGTGGGCTGTATAAGGTATTTACTGGCAGATAGAAAGTTGAAAAAATTACTGAAGGTCCGCTTTAATAAACAGGATTATATATTCTCAAAATGCATTACTTGTCCTTGACTCGACCTTCTTCTGGATAAAGCCTCCACCTCTAGGGGAGCAATCAGGACACAGAGATTGCCATCCAATTGAAATTACTGGAGTGGGCCCTGTCTGAGAATTTTTAACAGAGATGCGCTGTTATCATTGTGAAGCTTGTGAGTTTCCATGTTGTTTTTATACCAGTTAAATGTTTCTGTATTTTTGCACATTTTATTAAAAAAATTCCAGGTGATCCTGCTATGTAGATCCTTATTCAGGCAACTCTCAGTTGTGCTTCAGCATTGTCACCTGGTCGCAGAAGCTCTTGGTTAAAGCGGATCTCCACCCTAAAGTGGAACTTCCGCTCACCGGATTCCTTCCCCCCTCCAATGCCACAATTGGCACCTTTCAGGGGGGAGGGGGGTGCAGATACCTGTATAATACAGGTATCTGCCCCCACTTCTGGGCATAGATAGCCGCAGAATATCCGCAGATTCCCGCCCCCCTTGTTGTGTTCTGGGAAACACACAGTTCCCAGAACACAATGGGGACAAGTGAAGATGCGCAGCATGACTTGCGCATGCACAATAGGGAACCGGGCAGTGAAGCCGCAACGCTTCACTTCCTGATTCCCTGACCAAGGATGGCGGCAGGGGCAGCCGAGAGACGAGCGATTGCTCATCATCTGCTGCTGACATCACGGGAACCCTGGACAGGTAAGTGTCCATTTATTAAAAGTCGGCAGTTGCAGTATTTTTAGCTGCTGCCTTTTAATTTTTTTTTTTAAGGTGCAGAGCCGCTTTAAGACTAAAAGCCATGCCAACACATATGACCATGCCAACACACACTATTGTCATTATCAGGAAGCTTGTTCTGAGCAATAATGTGTAGCCAATGTTGGAAAAAGGGTATCGAAACAGAAAGTGCCTGAAAGAGGCTACAATATAATACCAGCACTGATATGCAACAAAGAATAAAAAAGCAATATTTACTAAAATAAAAAATGGCAAATGTTTATGATACCCAATGTTATCCAGTTAGGGGTTTAGATTATGTAATAAGAAAATGGACCAATTATAAATATATTAATTAACATGGTCACAATTGGCCTCCACCAGCTCATCATTAAAATAAAAGACATATTTTCTGTATATAATGCTTAGCTAACAGACAATGTTCAAGTTGTAAACCCGAAGTCTGCTTTGAAAACACAAAGCATTTTAAACGTATGAAGAAATGCGTAAATAACAATATGAATTCAAGGCATTTGTGTCTACACACTATTGGCCCTGTTGGTCCTGGAATTAAGGTGGTGAAATAATGTATCTGCTGCATTTATTGGGTTTTTAAGAAGGATTTTTGTGAGTGAAGCCACTTGAAAACTGAACTCTAAGGCCGCGTACACACTAGGCGGATTGTCTGGCCAACTAAGTTCGTCAGACAATCCGACAGACAGTCCGTCCAAATTTTGAATGAACGGACTTGACCACACACGATGAACAGACAGTCCGCTGAAAGCTTGCACGATGATGTGTACAGCACGTACGACGGGACTAGAAAAACAACGTCCAATACACTGCAATGCAACCTTCGGCCGTGTAAATCCTTTCTGAGCATGCGCCATACTTAGTCCGTCCAACTTGCCTACACACGAGCGGACTGTCCGCTGAAACCAAGTTTGGACGGACAAAACCAAGTTTGGACGGACTGTATTACGGAAATTCCGAAAGACTTAGTCCGCCAGACTGTCCGCTGAAAAAGTCCGCTGAAGCCCACACACGAGCGGATTGTCCGCTGAAACACGGTTCAGCGGACTAAGTTGGACAGACAATCCGCCCGTGTGTACGCGGCCTAAGTAAGCAGCTAAATATGCTCATGAAATAAATGTAAGGTGTTACCAACCAAGCTATTTGTATTTCTTTCCATCAAGTCTTGAAATTTACACAGCTTTGTCATACACCCCAATCTTGTCTGGCAGATTGTACTTCCTGCAGCCTATGACTGAACAATGGTAGGAGAAGCAGCAGACTGATGAGTCTCTCATTCTACAGTATCATCTTGCTTCTTTACTGCAGCACAACTGATATGGATTATTGTGTTTCTTCAAGCTCTGATGTACAAGGAGTTCAAGAGGCTGATATCATGCCAAATTCAGGAACTTATACTGCTTGTATTAAAGAAAAAACAATATATTAAAGCTGAACCCCTAGATCAAAAAAATAAACTTTCATATGGGCCCCAGTACTGTATAGGTCAAATATTCATTAGGCCTAGAGGTAGAGGTGCAAGCGGTAAAACCTACCTCATTACTTGCTCCAACAGGCATCTGAGGCTCACTTTATCTTTCTTGTGCTCCAGGTTTTGGGCAGACCCTCACCATCTTCATGTAAAATGCAGGACTATTGGTCCTGCATTGTATGGGATGATGTTAAAGTGCAACCATCTGCTGGAGCACCTTTGAAGAGAGGCTTCAGGGGACTGGTCATACATTAAAGAGGAAACCTGCCTAAAAGATAGAGTTGGGTCGATTACCCTCTGGTTCAGTTTGTGGCAGAACTCTCGAACATCGTAAAAGTTTGGACCCAAACTCCGAACCCTATTAAAGTCTATGAAAAGCATACCCTTCAGGTCTGGTATGGATTTAAAGGGAAACCCACACCATTTTTTTTTTAAAACTACAGGGGGTTCCCCGCAAAATCCATACTAGACCCTTAGCATGTAACCCGTCATGTCAAGAAAGGCCAAGTGCCCTCAACATGGGGGGTGCTTAGGGCGGTGGGCTGAGCCCAAAGCTTGCATGTCCACCCCTTCCTGCCCTGCCAGGCTGCATGCTCAGATAAGGGTCTGGATTATGGGGGGGACCCCCACACTATTTTCTTTCACTTTTTTTACTGCAATGTTTTTTTTTTTCATTCAGCTGTCAGTGGGGAAGTCCGTTGACAGCTCGAATCTGTTGTTAAGGACGCAGCAGCCGGTTTTCCAGCTACTCACTGTGCCCTGATTGGGCGAATAGGTGATGTTAGGGCCGAACTTTTGCTCAACTCGAACTGTTCGCCCAACTCTACTAAAAGATAAGCAAACCCAAGAATAATAAAATATTTAATATATAGCTTCTTACCAGTCCTTAGAAGGGGTTGCTTCATTTTTCCATATCAGGCTAAAAACATTGTCAGAATGTAACTTCCTGTTAGTTGCACTGAAAGAAAAAACAGTCTTAATTTTTTTATGTTCAAGGGGTAAGGTGCACATCGGTCCCAGCAGAATGTGCAAGTAATCAGGCCTTCCCAAGAAAAAAAAAAGGTGGGATTGGAACAAGCATGCAATAAATGAAGTCAGGGTGTAGACAGAATTCCTGATCTGCATTCTTTCCTATTATCTCCTTGCCATCGCACAACAGCAGAAAATATATTATTATTCAATGTACAATAATTAAAGTGGTTGTAAACCCTTACAAACCACTTTAACCTACAGGTAAGCCTAGATTAAGGCTTACCTGTAGGTCCAAGAAATATCTCCTAAACCTATACGGTTTAGGAGATATTTGCCCGAAGATGGGCACCGCTGTCAAAAAAATATAAACCATCAGGTTTTATTAAAAGTCATATAATAAAAAATGAAGGTAATGACTAGTGATCACAAACGAATAAAATAAAAGCAATGTGGGGTGCCAAAAGCGAGCCCGACGCGTTTCGACATAGAGTGTCTTCAACAGGGGCAGGGCATTTTTTATTATATGACTTTTAATAAAACCTGATGGTTTATATTTTTTTGACCCGCACCATGTGGAGCTTTCTTTTTCTTTTTTTGTCCAATTTATAAACCCTTCACCCCTCGCTTGGAGTTGTAACCCTTACTAAGGTACATCTGAATCGGATATCGTGACGAATACTCCAGAGAATTCTCTGTGAGACATCCCCCAGGGTCTACAGCCTTTGGAGACATCCTCTTGGATACACAGCCATTTGGAGTTTTCTTCACACCTGGTTACATCACCATCAACCTACCCTCTGGTCCTAGGTTTGGACCCTAAGCGCATTCGACTCAAACGTCATATGACTGTGTGAGTCCACCATATTCGGTAAGAGTATTTCACCTATTTCTTTGATATCTTCAGACAAGCCGTTATACTGGGTTGTACCTGATTTCTGAAGCAGTTTTATTACATCTTCTATGCATCCGTCACAGTATTGAGGATTCCAATAACATCCGTGATTGTCTATAGCAGTGATGGCGAACCTTGGCACCCCAGATGTTTTGGAACTACATTTCCCATGATGCTCAACTATACTGCAGAGTGCATTAGCATCATGGGAAATGTAGTTCCAAAACCTCTGGAGTGCCAAGGTTTGCCATCACTGGTCTATAGACTCTCCTCATGTGATCATGGACTTCCTTTGTGATTATTGATAAGGTTGATTTTTTGTGATCACACCTTAGTTCTTCTTTTCTTTTTGGATCACATTTCCACTTAATAGAAGCGCTACACTATTTATCATTATTAACTGTTTGACTTTGTTTGTTTGAAGTGTTGGCAGCTGTTTTTTCACTTGTTTTTCCTGTTATAGCACGGTGTTTTCCCCCTCCTTATAATTCTTTATTGTTGTGCCATGTGGAAGGAAAAAAAAAGCCTAGGTAGTCCAAAGCTGGGTGATGGAAGGCTCTGATGGAAGGGTGATCTGGATGGTCTAGGGTTGCAGCGACTTGGCAGCTGTGCTATCGCAGTGCAGTCCTCAGTCATTGCATCCAGTGACCCAACCTGTAACCACATTGACTGAAAGGCCTTGCATGCACTATATTGTCAAAAGTATTGGGATGCCTGCCTTTACATGCAAATTTACTTTTATGGCATCCCAGTCTTAGTACGTAGGGTTCAATATTGAGTTGGCCCACCCTTTGCAGCTATAACAACTCAACTCTTCTGGAAAGGCTGTCCTCACAGTTTAGCAGTTTAGGAGAAGGTCTATGGGAATGTTTGACCATTCTTGCAGAAGCGCATTTGTGAATTCAGGCACGGATTTTGGACGAGAAGGCCTAGCTCGCAGTCTTCACCTCAAAGATGTAATTCATCTCAAAGGTGTTCTATTGGGTTGAGGTCAGGACTCAGGTGCAGTCCAGTCAAGTTCATCCACCAGAAAATTAACTCATCCATGTCTTTATGACATGGTTGAGCGAGTTTGGGGTAGAAGAACTTGGCTGGCCTACACAGTCCTGACTTCAACCTGATTGAACACTTTTGGGATGAATTAGAACAGACTGATCTTGTCCAATGGCATCCCCCTTGGCAGAGACTAGAGACACAACAGTTCTGGGTCTTCCATCAGAGCTTATATCACTTTATCCCATAGTTCATAGTCAATCTCAGAAGCAAGAAAGAAAGGGTGGCTAAGTTCCTACATACCGTGGGACCATGGAGAATGAATGTAGCCATCCTCTAACAGAAAGTCAGATTACAGCAGGAAACAAAAGGAATTTGGAGGAGGCTGAGAGCAATATAAGGCACTTTTCTGAGTTTAAAGTGGTTCTAAAGTCAAAAGATTTTAGTACCTTAATGCATTCCTTGACACCTATTGGAGTCCTCCCTTGATTAAATGCTGTTCCCATCTGCATCAGCGCAGCTTTTTTCTTCTTCTCACAGGAAACAGACGCAACAGCTGGAACTATTGGCTCCTGTTGCTGTTGGTCAAATCCTGTGAGGAGGGAGCAGGGGCGTGGCTTATTAGCATCATTGTGTCTATGGCCCCACACATCTTGGATCTGGACATGCCCACATGAGTGCCCTCCCAGCACATAGCTTGCTGAGTGTACACTGGGGAAGAAGAGGAGTGAACAGCACCGGTGGGGACTCCAGAAGGGGAGGTACAGAACAGCTCTTTGCAATATCATTGCACAGAACAGGTAAGTATAACATCTTTTTTATTTTAGGTAAAAAAAAATATCCCTTTGAACTACTTTAAGAATCTACAGTGTGATTCATAAAGAAGTATACAGTTTCCAGTAGCTGTAGAACAGTTGAAGACACAGACCAGAACTGCAAACCATTAAGTAGATGTACTCATAAAGTTTGTGTCCCACAACAGAGGGATTCAGTTCGCATTGTGCGCTATATAAGTATTTCATTCATTCATTCATTCAGTGTCTGCAGTGGAGAAGACATTTTTTGTTCTTGAATTCAGCAAAACGGAATCTGTAACTGTTGTGCAATGGCATTTTCATAAAAAATGTGAAACTACGGGCTGTTCGTGCAAACTTAAAAGTCCTGGACAACCACGTGTATCGGAAGAAGTGATTGATAGTGTTTGCACCGCCATTCAATGAAGCCTGGGAAAATCAATGCGGAAGGGTTGAAGAGTGGGAAGAGCAGATTTCACAGCCCACTGTCTGGAGAAAGAAGCTGAAAATTATTCCATACAAAGTGCAAATATTGCAAAATCTCACTGACCTTGACAAGATTTGAATTCTGTGGCGAAATACGGAACCATTTTGAAAATGCCGATTTTGAGGATCACTTCATTTTCACTAATGAAGCTACATTTTACGTGAGTTGTCAGATAAACAAGCAAAACGTTCGCCTTTGGGGAATGGAGAATCCTAGATTTACAGCACAACACATGCAAGATTTCTCTAAGGTAAATGTGTTTTGCTCTGTGTCCAAAAAGACACTTAGGCCCCTTTTACGGATATGTTAAGTCTTTGGTTGATGCCACAGTTGCAGGACGACAGTGACAACTTTATTCTCCAATTGGATGGTGCACCACCACACTGGTCAGGCGATGTGCGAGATTACCTCAATGAACATCTTCCTCACTGATAGATTGAACGAGCCACAGACTACAACATGCCACTGACCCAATGGCCACCCAGGAGTCCTGACTTAACACCTTGCAACTTTTTCCTGTGGGGGTACATGGGGGTACATAAAGGACAAGGTATTCACCCTTCCCCTTCCTGTTGATCTAGCAGAGTTGCAGCATATTACAGCCACTATCACTGCACTTAAAGGGGTTGTAAAGGTTCGTGTTTTTTCACCTTAATGCATCCTATGCATTAAGGTGATAAAACATCTGTCAGTGACTGGCCCCCAGCCCCCCTACCTGAACCCTCATACTTGTCCCATGTGGATGAGCCGTCTCTCTACTAGGGGGTTCTTGGCTGTTGATTTGATAGATTGATAGCAGAGCAGCCACTGGCTCCCACTGCTGTGAAACAAATCCAATGATGCGGCCGCCGGGGGGCGGAGCTGAATCCTGAATTTGGCAAATATGGGCGCTGAATGCTGGACTCAGGAGCGTGCGCACATTGAAAACCCCCGGAGAGCACTTCTCCCAGGGGTTTATCTGATGCAGAGAGGAGCCAAGAGAGCCACTGAGGTACCCCAGAAGACGAGGTTCGTGGCAAAATTAGCTGCACGGTGGAGGTAAGTATGATATGTTTGTTATTTTAAAAAAAAATAATAAAAGCTATCTTTAATGTCACTTTAATTCAGATATCTTAACTCGCCTTTGGGTGGAAATTGATTACTGGCTCGATGTGTGTCGGGTGAGTAAGGGTGCGCAAATAGAACATCTGTGACTGTCTCTAAAAAACTTGAAACATTCCTCTACAATTCTGTTACAGGTAACATAAAATATCTTACATTGTTCTTGTTTTATAGTGTGTTGAAACTGTATACTTCTTTATGAATCACACTATACAATATAATTTTTTTCATTTAGACCGGAGTTGAATGTCACTTAAATGCCTTTTGGTTGAGAAAATAAGAAAAAAAACTGTAACTTGACCAGAGGTGCCCGCGATTTTGAATAACAGTGCAAATATGTATACATCCATAATTTCCAGAGCAATGAGAATCCTAAAAAATAATATTAAAATGTACAGTATATGTGTTATCAGCTGAAACTAAATTCTGTATTAAACTACAAAATTGTATAAACCTGCTTACAAGTATATCATTCAGATTCATGATCACCATGGGTTGATCAACCAGTATTTGATTGCTTTGAGAAGTGAGTTAGTTATTAGTAAGAACAGAACACAAAGAATGACAGCAGAAAACACAACCGATATTAATATGCAGCAAGACATGTGCTATTTATAGACAGACTGGGTTGTGCTCTTCAAATGATATTGAATTGATGTTGCACCGTCTCAACTTAATATAAGCAGGATTCCTGAATCGGCACAAAATTGTAATCTGTCCGTTGGGATGTAAATTTCCCAGTGGGATTGGGGAAGCAAAAGAAGAACTGAAGGCTGATTCATTTGAAGACCTCGCACATAAGAGTATTATTTAATTTTTAACTTGCAATCATTAGTCTAGTTTAGTCATCAGATTCTGCAAGCATTCACAAAGTATATGTAGCGTTGTAGTTGCCATTAGTAACAAACATCCACCAATTCACCTCGTTGCCAGACTCCCATATATATCACTTGCAGAGACAATGAACAGTCTTTTGCTGGTTTTGTGTTTGTTTATTGGAGGAGGGGGGGGGGGGGTACAACTTGGTTGGGGGAAAGGGTATATGGGATGCCCATAGGATAGTTAATTTTGTCATCATACTTTAAAGATTTCACAAATTAGCACATAAATAGAGCCAGAAGAGTTGATGTGAATATTTAATCACTTACAGACCGGACCATTTTGCTGGTCAAAGACCAGCCCCCTTTTTGCAATTCGGCACTGCGTAGTTTTAACTGACAATTGCGCGGTCGTGCGACGTGGCTTCCAAACAAAATTGATATCCTTTTTTTCCCACAAATAGAGCTTTCTTTTGGTGGTATTTGATCACCTCTGCGGTTTTTATTTTTTGCGCTATAAACAAAAATAGAGCAACAATTTTGAAAAAAACGCATCATTTTTTTACCTTTTGTTATAATAAATATCCCCCCAAAAATATATAAAAAAACATTTTTTTCCCTCAGTTTAGGCTGATACGTATTCTTCTAAATATTTTTGGTAAAAAAAATCGCAATAAGCGATTATTGATTGGTTTGCGCAAAAGTTATAGCGTTTACAAAATAGGGGATCGTTTTATGGCATTTTTATTAATCATTTTTTATTTATTTTTTACTAGTAATGGCGGTGATCAGCGATTTTTATTGTGACTGCGACATTGTGGCGGACACATCGGACATTTTTGACACATTTTTGGGACTATTGTCATTTCTACAGTAATCACTGCTATATAAATGCAGTGATTCCTGTGTAAATGACACTGGCAGTGAAGGGGTTAACAAGTGGGTGGCAGTGTAGGGGTTAAGTGTTCCTAGGGGTGTGTTGCTAACTGTGGGGGGGTTGGGCTTTCATTTGGTGAACACTGATCTCTGCTCCAATCACATGGAGCAGAGATCAGCGTCACTAGTTGCTAGGCAGAATGGAGAAATGCTGTTTACACTGCATTTTCTCCATTCAGCCGTCCCGTGAGACGATCGCGGGTATCCCTGCGGCGATCGAGTCCACGGGTCCCACGACCGGACTTACGGGGGTCCCGACTGGCACGAGAGCGCGCCGCCACCGGCGCGCTCTCGATGGCAGGGCGGCATTGAAGATTGGATGTACCTGTACGCCAATATGTCTGCCCGTGCCATTCTGCCGGCGTACATCGGCGTGCGCTGGTCGGGAACTGGTTAATTGCTATAGTCTTTCTCCTGCATCACCATGCAGACTGTTGCTCCTTCTCGGCTTAACTCCCATAAGGATGAGGACATCACTCTTGACCGTGTAAGCCTTTGTACACATGGTTGGAGATTCCGACAACCAAATCCAATTCCAACGGATTAATTCCGGAAGAGGTCCGGAAGTGATGTTGCATACACACGGTCAGACTAAGTTGTCGGAAAATCCGATTGTACATAACGCGATGACGTTATTTCGTTACAACGGAACTACGTTCAGGCTAGTAGCCAATAGCTTTGGTCTAGGAATTTGATCTGAGCATGCGTGCACTTTGTATGTCGGAGTAGACTACACATGATCGGGGTATGTCCGATTGGAGCATTTTGCGGAAAATTTTACCGGCAAGTTGGAAAAGTTGGTCCATCGGATATTCCGACGGAAACAGTCCGATGCAGACCACACACAGTCGGAACTGTGACACATTCCTTCGGAATCTCCGACCGTGGGTACAAGGGCTAAGAGTGATGTTCCCAGAACTCCTCTCCTGCACAAAACTTATCCTGTAAAGTCATGACACATCTTCTTCTGTAAGCAAGAAAGACCCACTCTGAATAGTTCCTTAAAGTTGGCTCTGGTTGCTCGCTGCTACTAGGCCAGAGGCCTGCAGCACCTCTCCCTGGCGTCCTAGTAGTTTAAAAGAACATGTTGGGCGGTGGACTACTGTTCCCAACTAGCCCAGCCTGCAAATCCTGTGCCACTCAGGCCACATTGATTTGACACACATCCCCACAGTCTCTCCTCTGATCCAGGACTCATTATTGACAGTGTAATGATGAGGACTTCGCTGCTGACCGTGTAGAAGTGAAGTTCCCTCAAAGACTTCCTGGCCCTCCTCTGTGGTACACTCACCGACCTTTCTCTGCCCTGAGTCCTTGATGGAGAACTTGACCGGACCGTACATTCCGACAGCTTCACCTGCCCCTCTGCTCCAGGAGTTCCTTATCAATGACCATGTGATGATAAGGACATCGCCAATGACCGTGTAAAGGCGAAATTCCCTCACAGTTCTCCCTGGGCCCCCTCCTGCGATCGGCACACCCCCCCCAGACCCAGATGGGGGTGCCCTCCTGCTGCTGTATAGTATTCGATTATCCACTTCACCCAGCCGACCACTCTCCCCAGTGGCATGTTACCTCAGCTTATATAGGAGGCCCGCCCCCTGCCAATACCAAGTGGGGATTGATCAGGTTTCCCACATGAGCTGCCTGCCACTCCAGTTTCAGGCCCTGCCCCTCTTCCAGAACATTCTTCCTGGAAGCAGGGGAGGCGCCTCAGAGCCAGAGCACGGGTGGTCACACCCACTGCTACACTAACCACTCCCAGCCCCCCAGATCAAAACAGACTAGCTCGCAGCATAGGCCTGCCTAAATTTACTTGTGATGACATCCTATTTAACAAAGATCCTATCACTAGCAACTACCTATTGGTAGAGGGTGCTACATATAAAAAGGAAACACCTACACTGACAGATTAATGTTGGCTATCCTTGTTGACCTGCATCTGAAAACTTTTAATGTTTCTCTGGCTTCAGTAGTTTGAGTCATGGACCCAGAACAAGAATGCTACAAGTTTAGCCAGAGTGAAGTCAAAGTAGCTGATCTGCATACTCATTCCTCAGATTGCCCACCAATGAGGATTCCTTCACCCACTAACCACCATTACAGATGTTTTTAACTTGTCCCACTGGGCACCAATGCTGGAGCATCCCTCTGCCTATTGCCCAGGAATGCTAGTGTATTTATTCCTCTGCCCGCAGCCCCTGGAGGACATAATTCGATGAAGAGAGTAAGGCGGGTCTTTGATGTGACATCCCTACGCATCACAGATCAAAGCATGTGGTCATAGGATGAGGGACAGAATAGTAAAGAATTGTTATGCGCTTTGCAAGTTGTACACTTTGTAAGTGTATGGGGTTACGTTTTTTATTGAGTAAAGTTTAGATGTACCTATCTCCGCTTATAATCTGGGTTTTCGTAACTGAGTGTTTGCTGTGGGATGAGCGTTAGTGATGGCTTTGAGGAAAGATCCCCGCACCCTTGTGATAGCTGCATTCTGCATTCATAAAGAATTTGCTGGTTGTTGATATTATCAGCCAGTATTTCTGGTGAGTGATTTAGCCGATTTCGGTGGTAGTTTATGCACTGAAGGTGGAGCATGTCTCTGAGATGGGGTTCATTTTCACCATAAGTTTGAAGATTTGATGATCTTTGATTGCACGGGACACTTTATGATATTAGAGAAATGTATGGATTGTCTCAGAACTCTTTAATATATTTATGATATGCACAGAACACTTTTTTGATTATTTCAGCACTTTATTTTTATTGTTTGGCACACAGCTTTTTGTTATTATTGATATTTACACTGAGTTAGAGCCGGTTCACACAGCGGGCGATGCGAGGCGGCACGACTCGCCTCGCCTCGCTCTCGAAAGTCGCCCCCGTTCTGTACAATGGAACCGTTCTGAGAGGAGCGACTCGAGTCGCTCCGACTCAGAAAAAAGGTTCCTGTACTACTTTTGGGCGACCTCGGGGCGACTTGCATTGACTTCTATACAGAAGTCATTTGCAAGTCGCCGCTGAGGCCGCGGCAGGTCGCGGCGAGGCAAGTCGGAGTCGCCTCGCCTCGCCTGCTGTGTGAACCGGCCCTAAGTAATATTGTTTTAATGAATGTGGTAATAGCACCATCTTCATATAAACACTGTATTTATTCCTCCCACTGGCTGCCAATTCTGGGATATTCTTCCTCCCACTGGCCCCCAATACTGGGGTATGTTTCCTCCCACTGATCACCAATGCCAGAGCATTATTCCTCCCACAAACTACCAATTCTGAGTCTTGCCTCCTCCCACTGACCACCAATGCTAAGGCATGCTTTAGCCCACCAACCACTAATGTTGAGGCATTGTTTATCCCACTGATCACCAATGCTGAGGCATGCTTTAGCCTATCGACCACCAGTGCTGAGGCATTCTTCATCCCACTGACTACCAATGCTAAGGCATACTGTAGCTCACCAACCACCAATGCTGAGGCATTCTTCCTCTTCTTTCTTACCTCATTTTAAAGCAGAAATAAAGTCCCACTGCTCTTGTCATATTACTTATTTATATACTGTATATAGGTTATCCATTCACACCAGTCCCTGCCCTCAAGAAGCTTACAATCGAAGGTCCCTAACTCACATGCATACATACTAGGTCCAATTTAGACAGTAGCCAAATAATCTACTAACATGTCTTTGGAGTGTGGGAGAAAATTGAAGTACCTGGAGGAAACCCACGCAGGCACAGGGAGAACGGGTAACCTCCATGCAGGTAGTGATGTGCTCATATTCCCCCTGATGTGACTCCTTCTTTAACAACGTAAGCCCCGGACAATTTTGCTGGCCAAAGACCAGAGCACTTTTTGCGATTTGGCACTGCATCATTTTAACTGACAATTGCGCAGTCATGCGGACTGGAAAAATTGACGTCCTTTTTTTCCCACGAATAGAGCTTTCTTTTGGTGGTATTTGACCACCTCTGCAGTTTTTATTTTTTGCGCTATAACCAAAAAAAGAGCGACAATTTTGAAAAAAAAAAACATATTATTTTTTACATTTTTCTATAATAAATATCACCCATAAATATATAAAAAAAAATATTTTCCTCAGTTTAGGTCAATACGTATTCTTCTACATATTTCTGGTAAAAAAAAATCGCAATAAGCATTTATTGATTGGTTTGCGCAAAAGTTATAGTGTTTACAAAATAGGGGATAGTTTTATGGCATTTTTATAATTGTTTTTTTACTAGTATTGGCGGTGATCATCGATTTTATTGTCACTGCGACGTTATGGCGGACACATCAGACATTTTTGACACATCTTTGGGACCATTGTCATTTATACAGCAATCAGTGCTATACAAATGCACTGATTCCTGTGTAAATGACTCTGGCAGTGAAGGGATTAACCACTAGGGGGCAGTGAAGGGATTACGTATGTCCTGGGGAGTAATTCTAACTGTGGGGGGGCGTGGCTACGTGTGACATGTCACTGATCTCTGCTCCAATTACATGGAGCAGTGTCATTAATCTCTGCTCTGTGTGATCTCTGCTCCGATCACCTGGAGCAGAGATCAGTGACACTGTCACTAGGCATCTCCCCATTCTTCCTCTCCATGAAATGATCGTGGGTATCCCTCATGGAGCTTGCCGTGGGCGTGCGCGCACAGGCCACCTCTTAAAGGGCAATGTACAGGTACGTTAGTTTGCCTGTACGAGCCCTTCTGCTGGCGTATATCAGCGTGAGTCAGTCAGCAAGTGGTTAAACCACAACCCCACCCCTTCACTCTTTCTCTGTAACCAGGTTTCTCTGAATTCTTTCTGTACCACCCCCCCCCCCCCCTTTATTTTCCTCTTACTTCCTTACTGCATATACACTATATTGTCAGAAGTATTGGGATGCCTGCTTTTACACATACATGAACTTTATTGGCATCCCAGTCTAATGCCCTGTACACATGGTCGGACTTTCCGACGGAAAATGCGATCGTGTGTGGGCTCCATCTGACTTTTTCCGTTAGAATTTCCAACACACAAAGTTTGAGAGCAGGATCCAAAATTTGCCGACAACAAAATCCGATCGTTTAAATTCCGATCGTGTGTAGACAATTCCAACAGACAAAGTGCCACACATGCTCAGCATAAATTACGAGTCAAAAGCTATTGGTTACTGCCCTCTTTATAGTCCCATTGAACGTGTTCTACGTCATTGCGTTCTGAACAATCAGGCCGCGTACACACGCGCGGACTGTTGGCCCAACCTTGTCCGCTGAACAGTGTTTGGGCGGACAGTCCGCTCGTGTGTGGGGCTTCAGCGGACAGTTTCAGCGGACAGTTGGACGAACAAGGTCTTACGGAAATTCCGAAAAACTGTCCGCTGAAACAAGGTTTCAGCGGACTGTTCGCTCGTGTGTAGGCTTGTTCGGCCAACTAAGTCTCGCGCATGCTCAGAAAGGATTTTCACGCCGAAAGCTATAATGCAGTGTATAGGACGTCGTATTTTGCGTCCCGTCGTACGTGCCGTTCACGTCATCGCGCACGGTTTCAGCAAACTGTTCGTTCGTCGTGTGTGGCCATGTCCGTCCATGCTAAGTTTGAGCGGACTGTTCGCTCAAACTGTTGGACGGACAAAGTTGGGCCAACAGTCCGCGCGTGTGTACGCGGCCTCAGAGTTTCCGACAACTTTGTGCGACCGTGTGTATGCAAGACAAGTTTGGGCCAAAATCCTTCCGAAAAAATCCAATGGATTTTGTCGTTGGAATGTCCGACCATATGTATAGGGCATTAGTCTATAGGGTTCAACATTAAGTTAGTAAAATTATGACAGTACCTGCCCTATGGTTGTGTGTATTCCACTAACTATAAATAATATTATACATTCACGTGCAATAAAAAATGTTGTGTAACGATTCTGGTTGAAGAATGCTGGTTTTGTGTAAGGTCAAAGACCCCTTAATTGACAATAAACAAAGTTAAACATAAGCCCCATACACACTATCAGATTTTCTGCAGATTTTTTTCTTCAGATTTACCAAAACCATATATTAGAAGGGACTGCTTGATTACATACACATTGGAACTCCTAAGGTTTGATCTCAAATTATATGGTTTTGGTAAATCTGATGGAAGAAATCAGCAGAAAATCTGATAGTGTGTATGGGGCTTTAGAGCTGCTTCTATATCAAACATGTGTACTAAATAAACATATATAAAGTGCTTGTGCAATCTCTAGTCCATCCTAGTGCAATGATAAGTGAAAGGTTCATCCATGCAAGCAAAGTGCCAAATGTAGTAGATTCATGCTTGAGAAGATTTAGGTGCCCTTCTGTGCTCCCCTCCTAAACGCCATCTTTGTCCTGCATCAGTGGATGAATCTACCCCCTTCCTTCTCCATTTACAAAGTTACCATCATAGTGGTATATGGTATAACAATAAAGAGAGAAATGTAAATAGTGTAATACTGTTTGGTTTATTAAAAGTTTTGCCGTGTTTCGCTTCTCCCACTGGGCGTCTTCAGAACGTGTCAAGCAGGGACGAGATAGAGAGCTGGAATGCACGCCATGGTGGTGGACATTTATTTTATACATGCCTTAATGTTTTCTGAAAGTGTATCTGCTTTTAAAACTTTCAATAAACCAAACAGCATCACGCAATATACATTTCTCTCTTTATTGGTATGTCATATACCACTATGATGGGTACCTTGTAAATGGGAAGGCTGTTCACAAGGTTTAGGAGTGTGTCTATGGGAATGTTTGACCATTCTTCCAGAAGTGCATTTGTGAGGTCAGGCACTCCCAGATAGCAAGGATAATTTGCCACACATTTGTTTTGGTGTTGAATTGTATATCTGTTAACTTGCTGCACATTTTCTACTGGCAAGTTGTATACTTGCAGAGCACTTGAAGCACGAGTTCTAGTTGACACTTTTTCATTTTGTAGGAAATTTGCATGGCAAGTCTCTAGCAAGAGCAAAGTTGCAGTGGTGAGTCTATGGCAAAAGCTCTGCAAGTTTACAGCATACAAATTCAGCCACAGTGACCCCTGTGGTGGGATGACTATAGTACAACTTTACTGAACCAGAGCTTGCAGCAGACTTATAGAATGATTGCAAAGAAAGTTGATCTGGAGTCATGCAATGCTGACTTGCTGCAATTGTGCAACAAACATGTGAAATGTAGCATGTCTAGCAATAGCTTAGCAAATCATTTTCAAACTTGCAGCACAATTGCTTGCTATCTGTGCTGATGTTAGACGGGAAGGTCTGGCTTGCAGTCTAATTCACCCCAAAGGTGTTCTAGTGGGTTGAGGGCAGTCCAGTCAAGTTCCTTCCCAAACTCGCTCCATGCCTTTATGTACCGTATCTCACAAAAGTGAGTACACCCCTCACATTTTTGTAAATATTTTATTATATTTTTTTTATGTGACAACACTGAAGAAATTACATTTTGATACAGTGTAAAGTAGTGAGTGTACAGCTTGTATAACACTAAATTTGCTGTCCCCTCAGAATAACTCAACACACAGCCATGCTGGCAACAAAAATTAGTACACACCTAAGTGAAAATGTCCAAATTGGGCCCAAAGTGTCAATATTTTGTGTGGCCACTATTATTTTCCGGCACTGCCTTAATCCTCTTGGGCATGGAGTTCACCAGAGCTTCACAGGTTGCCACTTGAGTCCTCTTCCACTCCTCCATGACGACATCACAGAGCTGGTGGATGTTAGAGACCTTGTGCTCCTCCACCTTTCTACCTTGGAATACTGCCCTTCAGGCCAGTTTTTGAAGGGAGAGGATCATGCTCTGCTTCAGTATGTCACCGTACATGTTGGCATTCATGGTTTCTTAATGAACTGTAGCTCCCCAGTGCCGACAGCATTCATGTAGCCACAGATCATGACACTCCCACCACCATGCTCAACTGTAGGCAAGACACACTTGTCTTTGTACTCCTCACCTGGTTGGCATCACACACGTTTGACACCAGCTGAACCAAAAAGATTATCTTGGTCTCATCAGACCACAGGACATGGTTCCAGTAATCCATGTCCTTGGTCTTCTTGTCTTCAGTAAACTGTTTGCGGGCGTTCTTGTGCATCTTCTTAAGAAGAGGCTTTCTTCTGGGATGACAGCCATGCAGACCAATTTGATGCAGTGTGTGATGTATGGTCTGAGCACTGACAGGCTAACCCCCACCCCTTCAAACTCTGCAGCAATGCTGGCAGCACTCATATGTCTATTTTCCAAAGACAACCTCTGGATATGACGCTGAGCACATGTTGAACTTCCAGTGACCAGTATGAGAGAGTGAGAGCGATAACACCAAATTTAAAATACCTGCTCCCCATTCACACCTGAGACCTTATAACACTAACGAGTCACATGACACTGGGAGGGAAAATCCCTAATTGGGCCCAATTTGGACATTTTCAATTAGGGGTGTACTCACTTTTGTTGTCAGCGGTTTAGACATTAATAGTTGTGTGTTGGGTTATTTTGAGGGGACAGTAAATTTACACTGTTATACAAGCTGTACACTCACTACTTTACATTGTAGCAAAGTGTAATTTCTTCAGTGTTGTTACATGAAAAGTTATAATAAAATATTTACAAAAAATTTAGTGGTGTACTCACTTTTGGGAGGAATTAGAGAGGAGACTGCGAGCCAGGCCTTTGCGTCCAACATCAGTGCCTGACCTCATAAATGTGCTTCTGGAAGAATGGTCAAAAATTCCCATAGACACACTCCTAAACCTTGTGGACAGCCTTCTCAGAAGAGTCAAAACTGTTATAGCTGCAATGGGTGGGCCAACTCAATATTGAACCCTACGAACTGGGAAGCCATTAAAGTTTATGTGTGTGTAAAGACAGGCTTCACAATACTTTTGACAATATAGTGTAGACCCCCCCCACCCCTCAAAGAACTCTTTTAAAATTGCACACAGTTGCGGAACTACCAGGGTCGCAGCAGTCAACCAGGCCCTGGCGTTCCACCACTGGGGAGGGCCCTGAGACCACAGGAAGACTTCTCACAGGCAGCCTGACACTCTAAAGAGCTACTGGAACTTATTGGAAGGAAGTGTTTTTTGAGTTCTCACAGCTTGCATCCCATAGGGATCAGCTTTTCACACAGGCGACCCGGCATCTGGGAGAATCTCAAGTGGCACTTTGGATCATCCAGTAATATCCCTGGTGAGGTGAAGACATGGAGAGCTCTACACAGATCAGCATCTGCAGAGCTAACTCAACTCCTTTATTGAATCCCTGTCTAGCAGCACCTACTGATCTGCAGTGAGCTCATCCCCTCCTGGATGCACACATTGTGTGTGGGCTCCTCATTTCATCAGTAGTAGGGATGAGCCGAACACCCCCCGGTTCGGTTCGCACCAGAACTTGCGAACGGACCCCACGTTCGTTACGAACGTTAGAACCCCATTGAAGTCTATGGGACTCGAACGTTCGAAATGGAAAGTGCTAATTTTAACGGCTAATATGCAAGATACTGTCCTAAAAAGGGTTTGGGGACCTGACTCCTGCCTCAGGGGACATGGGTCAATGCAAAAAAAAGTTTTAAAAACGGCCGTTTTGGCGGGAGCACTGATTTTAATGACGATTAAAGTGAAAAAAAATGTGAAATATTCCTTTAAATATGGTGCCTGGGGGGTGTCTGTAGTATGCCTGTGAAGTGCCACGTGTTTCCCGTGTTTAGAACAGTCCCTGCACCAAATTACATTAAACGGAAATAACACCATTTAAAACTGCTTGCGGTTTTAATGTTATATCTGGTTCCTGCAATATGGTTGAAAATCATTGAGAAAAATGGCATGGGTAGCCCTCCCTGCCCATTACCAGCCTATTTGGGTCTTGTACGCATATTAAGGGGAACCCTGTACCCATATTAAAAAAAGGAAATGCGTGTGGCCCCCAGGCCCTATATACTCAGAACAGCAGTATACAGGCGGTGCAAACAAGACAGGGACTGTGTAGGTTTGTTGTGTTAAGTTGAATCTGTTTGTAATTTTCAACTGGTACATTTTTAAAGTGTAGCTCCAGTCAAAAAAAATATTTTTAAGCTTTTTGGAAAACATAGGGAAGGGTTATCACCCCTGTATAATTTGTTTTGTTGTCCATCTTTTTTCATCTCACTTGCTGCTGTCTCCTTGCGTTTGCAAGTAGGAGATGTTTGTAAGTTGGATGTTTGAAAGTAGGGGCCTGCCCTATATTATAGCGGTATGTACTGGGTACAGAGCACGCAGACAGCACGCACTATCTCCTAACACTACTGACTGCAAGCTCTATTATTAACCACTTGACCACTGGGCACTTAAACACCCTTAATAACCAGACCAATTTTCAGCTTTTGGTGCTCTCACATTTTGAATGACAATTACTCAGTCATGCAACACTGGACCTATAGGAAATGTTTGTCCTTTTTTTCACACAAATAGAGTTTTCTTTTGGTGGTATTTAATCACCTCTCAGTTTTTTATTTTTTGTGCTATAAAAGAAAAAAGACCGAAAATTCTGCGAAAAAATGAATTTTTCTTCGTTTCTGTTATAAAATTTAGCAGATTAGTAATTTTTTCTTCATAAATTTTGGCCAAAATTTATACTACTACATATCTTTGGTAAAAATAAGTACAAATTGGTGGATATTATTTGGTCTTTGTGAAAGTTATAGAGTCCACAAGCTATGGTGCCAATATCTGAAAATTGATCACACCTGAAGTACTGACGGCCTATTTCAATTCTTGAGACCCTAACATGCCAGAAAAGTACAAATACCCCCCAAATTACCCCTTTTTGGAAAGAAGACATTCCAATGTATTTAGTAAGAGGCATGATGAGTTTTTTGAAGTTGTCATTTTTTCCCACAATTCTTTGCAAAATCAAGATTTTTTTTCCTTTTTTTTTTTTCCACAAAATTGTCATATTATCAGGTTATTTCACACACACAGCATATGCATACCACAAATTACACCCCAAAACACATTCTGCTATTACTCCCGAGTACGGCGATACCACATGTGTGAGACTTTTACACAGTGTGGCCACATACAGAGGCCCAACATGCAGGGAGCGCCATCAGGCGTTCTGGAGCACCCAGGCCAATTCTGACATTTCTCTCCTACATGTAAAAATCATCATTTATTTGCTAGAAAATTACAGAGAACCCCAAAACATTATATATTTTTTTTTAGCAAAGACCATGGAGAATACAATGGTGGTTGTTGCAAATTTTTATCTCACACGGTATTTGCGCAGCAATTTTTCAAACACGTTTTTTTGGGGGAAAAAACAGTTTTGTGCTTAAAAAACAAACAAAAAAAACAGTAAAGTTAGCCCAATTTTTGCATAAAGTGAAAGATGAAGTTATGCTGAGTAAATAGATATCAAACATGTCACTCTTCAAAATTGCACATGCCCGTGGAATGGCGCCAAACGTCGCTACTTAAAAAATCCCCATAGGCGATGCTTTAAATTTTTTTTTACTGGTTACATGTTTTGAGTTGCAGAGGAGGTCTAGGACTAGAATTATTGCTCTCGCTCTAACGTTCTCGGTGATACCTCACATGTGTGGTTTGAACACCGTTTTCATATGTGGGCGGGGCTTACGCATGCGTTCGCTTCTGCATGCGAGCACATGGGGACATGGGCGCTTTAAAAAAAATTTTTTTTTTTATTGTTCATTTTACTTTATTTATTTTAGTTTGACATTTTTTTCCCCAAAAATATATTTTTGATCACTTTTATTCCTATTACAAGGAATGTAAACATCCCTTGTAATAGGAATATGGGGTGACAGGTCCTCTTTACAGTGAAATCTGGGGGTCAATATGACCCCACATCTCACCTCTAGGCTGGGAAGCCTGAAATAAAAAATAAAAAAAAGATTCTGGCTTTGATCGTACTGGCGAGTTGGTAGAAGCACCGGAGGGCGGTGAGGGGTGGGGGGCGTCTATGGCTGGGTATTTCAGGGTATCACCGAGTATGGCTGGGTATCTCCGAGTATGGCTGGGTATGGCAATTTATGGCAGGGTATTGCAGAGTATTGGCGGGGTATTGGCGGGGTACTACAGAGTAATAGCAGGGTACTGCAGAGTATTGGGGGGTACTACAGAGTAATGGCAGGGTACTGCAGAGTATTGGGGGGTACTCCAGAGTAATGGCAGGGTACTGCAGAGTAATGGCAGGGTACTGCACTGCAGAGTAATGGCGGGGTACTGCAGAGCAATGGCGGGTACTGCAGAGTATTGGGGGGTACTGCAGAGTAATGGCAGGGTACTGCAGAGTAATGGGGGTTACTGCAGAGTAATGGGGGGTACTGCAGAGTAATGGCAGGGTACTGCAGAGTATGCACTGGTATTGCAGAGTATTGGCAGGGAATTGAGGGGTTAAATTCGGTGAGCAGCGATGTGGGCACTGCAGATGCAGCCCACATCGCTGCTGACACCGATCTCTTTCCCCTCCGCTGTACCGATCGGTACAGAGAGGGGAGGGAGGAACCGGCGTCATAACATGACGCCGGTTTGTTTACAAGTGATCACTCCGTCATTTGACGGAGCGATCACGTGGTAAACGGCCGCGACGAGCGGCCGTTTACCGTGATCCGTGATGCGCCGGGTCCTGTGGACCCGGCGGTCGTGGATGCTCTCGAGTGCGCGCCCCAGGGGGCGCGAGAGCAGAATTCTGGGAGGCCGTTAATTAACGGCCTCTCAGAGTTAAACAACCGCCCTGAAGCCGTTAATCGGCAATGGGCGGTTGTTAAGTGGTTAAAGATAGATCACTAGCTATATAGGTGAGGTGAATATAGTGGTGTATACTGCGGTCAGGGCACAGACAATAACCACTACACAACAGCAAGATAGGAAATCAGCCAAAAACGATCGGTGTGTACTGCGTTGAAGGTACACAGAACACCCACTGCTTCAGATGCCAACACACTACACGAGGCCGCCTCAAAGGCGGCCTTATATAGTGTGGGGCGTGCACTACACAGCCTGAGCTATGATTGGCCACAGGCAGGATGCCTGTGGCCAATCATGGCTCTCCTCGCTACTGGCGCTGCGATTGGCCAAGCATGCGGGGTCACAGTGCATGCTTGGCCAATCATGAGCCAGCAATGCACTGCGCCATCGCAGTGCATTGTGGGCCGTGCGCGCCACACGAATTTTGACGCGAACGGACCAAGAGTTCGGATTTCGCCGAACGGACAAACAGCCAATGTTTGAGTCGAACGTACGTTCGACTCGAACACGAAGCTCATCCCTAATCAGTAGCATCAGCTGTATCAGGTTGCAGCTCATCTCAAGGAAACAAGTCCCCGGGAGAAGTAAAGATCAGATGGGTCTTCTTGTCATTGTTTACAGAAGAATTGCAGTCCAGCCATCCATCCAGCTTGGAGCACTTACAGTGAGCCTTTCAGCTATACACCTACAGGAGGGCAGTTGAGACATTTTCATAGCATTGTCTACACACTGTGAGCTTACCTGCTGCATTTCACTCAGAGTGCAGCTGAGCCATCCATCCAGCTTGATCCCCCAATAACCTACATTGACTCCTTGGCTATTGCAAGAGGTTCATAACCACTAGTGATGGGCCTGGATGTGCTCGGATCGAGCCCACCAGGAAGCCGACACTGTATACTGCCAATCATAGGCAGCGGGTGCATGTGCAGCTACAAGGTGGAAAATGCCTCACTCCCTATGATTGGCATTGTACATTGACTGCTTCCTGGTGGGCTCGATCCGAACACACCCAAGCCCATCACTAATAGCCACAATCACAGTTTCTGTTGGACTGGACCAGCTACGTGTAGCCTAACACCATTTATTGTGTGGTTTGGCACAATCTGCATTTGCAAGATATTACAGATTGACCATAGTGACGTGGATAGCAGTCCATCCACTGGAGGATAACTGTATTGCATGCCATTTTTACACCACGCAGACTTTTAGTTCACTTATATTTTTAATTGGGACTCATATATAGTTGCCTCAGTTGCTATTCAGACAGCGGTATTAGAGCATTGCCTTTATGTATTGTTTTACTGGGTATTTTCCATGCAGGCTGGTTTAGCAGGGACTGTGGTGGGTCACTGGGTGTCTCTTGGGGGGTTTAATAGGGAGCTGGGAGGGTTCTTTTGGGTCTGACTGGGCGATAGTATTTCATTTTTATCTCCGTTTCTTTCCTTGTGGTTTTCTATTTTGATGATATCTATTATTGTTGAGTATATTTATGGTTATTTGATAATAAACTTTTTTACATTTCTAATATGGGGTAACCTGAGTTGGTGTCTCCTTGGCCACATTTTCTTCCCTTTTGTTGTTTACCATAATAATGGGTCCCATGACAGGAGTAAAGGGCCCTAGGACCGATGCAAAGGGCCTCGGGGCTGGGTCAAGGGGACCCTTCATGGTTTCTTGCTCCGGGGCCGTAAAGGTTCTAGTTATGCCTCTGCCTGCACAAAGATCCAGAGTCAAATCTGGAATGAGACAGGCCAAAAGAGGGGATGCCATAGAAGTATTTTATTTTTATTTTTTTCACATTTGGGGTTAGAATTTTCATTTTTAAAATCTTAGCTCTATTCCCTCTATTTGCTGGATTTTTTTTGTAAACTAAAAAAGTTCTACATTTAGCTCAAGATGTGCTGGCAAAAGGGATGTGTTTCTGGGTCTGTCTTTCTTCTCCATACGCACAAACATGCAAACTCAGGAAACCAGCATATGTATGTGCGCCCACCAGATGATAAACGTGATTAAGAGCTGCTTAGCTGTGGCAAACCAAGAGGGCTTGACAAGACCCACAGAGAATGTGTGGTCACAAAGTCATAACATTTTCATACTTGGAATGATAAAATCAAGTCATTTATACAGAACTCGTTTTAGATGTTTTAAACTTAGTGAAAATTGTTAGTGGACATTCTATTTATACCGTAAATAGCAGAATTTTTTGTTTTTCTTTTTATAGCCATGTGATTGAAATGTTCAGATTTCACTGGACTTCGGTGTATGTAACTGTCACTTTTTAAAAAATGTATCCTTATCTTGGTGTGCTAGTTTTGTGATCTGAGCCTATTTTCTTAAAACATAAAACCTAATAGTTATCAGAAAGGCTGGCATGCCAATGGCTTTTATTGGTTGGCTAATGCCCCATACACACGATCAGAAATTCAGTCAGAACAAACTTGGTTTGGATGGTTTTACTGACGGAATTCCGCTCAAGCTTGCCTTGCATACACACGGTCACACAAAAGTTCTCTGAACTTTCAACCATCAAGAACGCAGTGACGTACAACACTACGACGAGCCGAGAAAATTAAGTTGAATGCTTCCGCGCATGCGTCAAATTGTTTCCGAGCATGCGTGATTTTTTGCGCGTCTGAATTGCATACAGATGAACGCATTTTTGGATAGGAAGTTTTTCTGACCGAAAAATAGAGAACCTGCTCTCAATCTTTTGCTGGCTGGAATTCTGCCAGCAAAAGTCCGATGGAGCATACACACGGTCAGAATTTCTGACCAAAAGCTCTCATCTGACTTTTAAGTCTCAGTAAAATCTCAGTAAAATCCAGTTATTACTGGTTCTGTTTATAGTGAGACAAATGAGGATGTAAATGTAAAAATTCAAGTCTTTCTCTTGACGCTTTTTAAGGTTTACGAAGATTTTGTGGGTCATACATTTTTTACATCTTCATTGTTGTCACATATATTAGCCACAACCTAGATACGTTTTTTTTTCCAATGACAAGCCTCTGTGTTTATTGCATGTTTTGTGCTTTGTTTTACTATAGAAATGACAAAGTTTACTTTTGCAGAGTAGTGTTGTACGGCTTTAACCACTTCAATACAGGGCACTTAAACACCTTCCTGCCCAGACCAATTTTGAGCTTTCAGCGCTGTCGCAATTTGAATGACAATTGCGCGGTCATGCTACACTGTACCCAAATGAAATTTTTATCATTTTTTTTCCCACAAATAGAGCTTTCTTTTGGTGGCATTTGATAACCTCTACGGTTTTTATTTTTTGTGCTACAAATAAAAAAATACTGAAAATTTTGAAAAAAAAAAAATTATTTTTTTGTTTCAGTTTCAAAACTTTGTAAATAAGTACGTTTTCTCCTTCACTGATGGGCACTGATGGGGCTACACTGATGGGCACTAATAAGGCGGCACTGATGGGCACCAATGATGTGGCACCAATGAAGTGGCACTGATGAGGTGGCATTGATGGACACTGATATGTGGCACTGATATGTGGCACTGATAGGCGGCACTGATGGGCGACACGGATGGGCGACACGGATGGACACTGATAGGTGGCACAAATTGGCACTGATAGCTGGCACGGATTGGCATGGATGGGCGGCATGGATTGGCATGGATAGGCGGCACATATGGGCATGGATAGGCAGCACAGATGGGCATGGATAGGCAGCACAGATGGGCATGGATAGGCGGCACAGATAGGCATGGGTGGGCACTCATAGGCGGCACAGGTGGGCACTCATAGGCGGCACAGGTGGGCACTCATAGGCGGCATTGGTGTTATACTGTACTAATGGATGCCAATCAGTGCCAAACAATAATGCATGCCAATCAGTGATGCCCATTGTGGGCACTGATTGGCATCCATTGTGCTGACTGGCATCCCTGGTGGTCTAGGGAGGATTACCTTTTCCCTGGTGGTCTGGTGGCATCCCTGGTGGTCCAGTGTGGGCATCCTCGGGGGGGCTGTGCTGATAATCGATCAGCACAGACCCCCCCTGTCAGAGGAGCAGCCGATCGGCTCTCCTCTACTCGCGTCTGACAGACGTGAGTGAGGAAAAGCCGATCACCGGCTCATCCCATTTACACTGTGATCAGCCGTGATTGGACACGGCTGATCACGTGGTAAAGAGTCTCCGTCGGAGACTCTTTACCGAGATCGTAGTTGCCGGGTGTCAGACTGACACCCCGCAACAACGATCACCGTGATGCGCGCCCCCGGGGGCGCGCAACTGCTCATAATCCTGATCACGTCATATGACGTCCGATCGCGATTATGAAACCACTTTGCCACCGTCAATTCCCTATAGGGCAGGCGGCAAGTGGTTAATTGTTACTGTTTTACCACCTATTAACAACTTCCATGATTACCCACTCTTATGCCTCGTACACGCGATCAGACTATCCGGCGGACAACCCCCCTATGTGTGGGCTCCTGCGGACTTTTTTTCTGGCGGGCTTAGAAAGAAGTTTTGACTCAAAATTCAGTCCAGCGGACCACCCGGCCGTCTGTGTGCTAGTCCGCCGGACTTTTGAAATGAACGGACTTGCCCACATATGGAGAAAAGTCTGTTCATTTTGAACGCGGCTCCAGGTAGACGGGACTAGCGCAGGAGGTCAAAGTCGCCGCCTCCATGGGCGAGATTGACACGTGGCTAGCCCCGTCACCTGGTATCGACTTAAAGGGGAAGCCCTATGCTGAAAAAATGGTGCGGGGGTCCCCCCAAAGTCCATATCAGACCCTTATCCGAGCACGTAGCCTGGCCGGTCAGGAAAGGGGGTGGGGACGAGCGAGCGCCCCGCCTCTTGAGCCGTACCAGGCCGCGTGCCCTTAACATGGGCGGTGCTTTGGGGTAGGGGGCCCTGCGGCCCCCAACCCCAAAGCACCTTGTCCCCACGTTGATGAGGACAAGGGCTTCTTCCCGACAACCCTGGCCACAGGGCCCCCTTCCCCAAAGCACCCCCCCATGTTAAGGGCACGTGGCCTCGTACGGCTCAGGAGGCGGGGGCCGGTCACTCGTCCCCACCCCCTTTCCTGACCGGCCAGGCTACGTGCTCGGATAAGGGTCTGATATCGACTATGGGGGGACCCCCACGCCGTTTTTTCGGTGTAGGGCTTCCCCTTTAAATCCATACCAGGTGATGAGGCTAGCCACGTGTCAATCTCGTCCATGGAGGTGGCGACATTGACCTCCTGCGCTAGTCCCGTCTACCTGGAGCCGCGTTCAAAATGAACAGACTTTTTTCCGTGTGTAGGCAAGTCCTTTAAATTCAATAGTCTGGCGGTTTGTCCACCGGACCTACTCCACCGGCAAAGTCGGACGTGTATGGACAGGTCTGCTCGTTCGGAAGGTCCGGCGGACCTCCGCTGCAAAGTCCGGTGGAGTCCGCCCGATAGTCCAATCGTGTGTACGCGGCATAATTCAGCTACACTCACCAGCCACTTTATTAGGTACACCTGCTCAATTGCTTGGTAACACAAATTGCTAATCAGCCAATCACATGGCAACAACTCAATGCATTTAGGAAAGTAGACTTGGTGATGACGACTTCAGACCAAGCATCAGAATAGGGAAGAAAGTGGATTTAAGTGACATGGCATGGTTGTTGGTGCCAGATGGGCTGGTCTGTGTATTTCAAAAACTGCTGATCTACTGGGATTTTCATGCACAACCATCTCTACTGTTTACAGAGAATGGTCCGAAATAAAGAAAATATCCAGCGAGCAACAGTTTTTTGGAGGAAAATATTTTGTTGATGTCAGAGGTCAGAGGAGAATAAGCAGAAAGAAGCAGAAAAAAAACACGTGTTACAACCAAGGTATGCAGAATACCATCTTTGAATATGCAAAAATCGAACCTTGAAGCAGATGGGCTACAGCAGCGGAAATCCACACTGGGTGCCTGTCAGGAAGAACAGGAAACTGAGGCTACAGGGTAGGGTCAGAATTTGGCATAAACAACATGATAGCATGGATCCATCTTGCCTTGTAGCAACAGTTCAGGCTGGTGGTGTAATAGTGTGTGTGTGTGTGTGTGTGTGTGTGTGTGTGTGTGTGTGTGTGTGTGTGTGTGTGTGTGTGTGTGGAGGTATTTTCTTGGCACACTCTGGGCCCCTTAGTACCAAATGAGCATCGTTTAAATGTGTTGGCCTATCTGACCATGTCCATCCTTTTATGACTACAGCATGCCCATCTTCTGATAGCTACTTCCAACAGGAAAATGCACAATGTCAAAAAGCTTAAATCATCTCACCACTGGTTTCTTCAACATGACAATGAGGTCCCTGTACTCCAATGGCCTTCACAGTCACCAGATCTCAATCCAATAGAGCACATTTGGGATGGGGTGGAACAGGAAATTTACATCATGAATGTGCAGCTGACAAATCTGCAGCAACTGTGTGATGCTATCATGTCAATATGGACCAAAATCTCTGAAGAATGTTTCCAACACTTTGTTAAATCTATGTGTAACGCACGATTCCCTTGGGAGCTGCAGGGTATGTTCACACCTTTCTGTTAAAGAGGAAGTAAACCCTGATGAGTTTACTTCCTCTTTCATTCCCTGCAAAGGCAAAGCATAATGGACTACTATGCATCGCATAGAAGTCCATTATGTGTCACTTACCTGACACAGGAGCCAGCGAAGTCGTCGCTGTCCCCTGTAGTCCGCCACATCCATCTTCTTGGTGGGGTCTCGCAGCTCCGCCGCTGTCATTGGGCGAAGCCGCGATGACGTCACTCCCGCGCATGCGCACGGGAGCCGACACACGCGGCAGCTCCGTCGTTGAGAGTGCCGCGCTCAGTGCGCCTGCGCGCCGCTGTCTACGGCGCATGCGCCGTAGACAGTGGTGCCTGTTTTTGGGCAAATATCTCCTAAACCATATAGGTTTAGGAGATATTTCTTGGAGCCTTAATCTAGGCTTACCTGTAGGTCAAAGTGGTTTGTAAGGGTTTACAACCACTTTAACTGCTTCCGTTCTTCCACCCCTGCACAAATTTCACAACATAGCAGACAGTCCATGAACTCTTAAAAGAACTTTATTTTCTTAGTTGCAGTATGTTACAAGATTGCTTAGGGAAATACAAGCTTCTTCTCTCTTTCTGTTTCCTGAGTGTAGTTAAAGTCCTTTCCTATAGTGAACTGACCAATGCCCCTCTGAAAAGCATTGTGGTAAATGGATGCTGGAAGCTCCAGGCCTCACCTGCCAATCTTGACTCCTGTGAGCCTCCCTCATCAGTTCAGGAAAATCCCGGACGAATAAGCACCGCTGGGTTGCACCCTCATTGCACTCTCCCACCGACGGTCCATGATTGCCACAGAAAGCCGATCCCAGTCTACTAAGTCCTTTTTGCACCTACTTCCCGCTCCACATGGTCGAAAACATCCCAGCTTGAGATGCCCGGTCCACTTCTCCTGGAGTTACATGGTGGCTTAATTTCTGTTGAACTTTCCAGCACTGAGGTCTCTGAACCCTCAGGCCTACCAGTCCTGTTCCTGCTATCCAGTGCTGTGGTCTCTGAACCCCCAGGCCTTCAAGCCTGCTCCTTGTGGGTTACATTTCTTCTGCTTCTCTGGAACCAACTTTTCCTATCTCCTCCCAGGAGCATATGACCCCGAGTTTATATGCGAGTCCTGCCCCTGCCAATACAATTTAATGATTGATCCAGGGCTCTCCATACAAACTGCCTGCACGCCAGTTCCCCTTCCTTCCAGAACATATCAATGGAAGTGAGGGAGATCTTTCAGGGCAGAATGCAGGTGGCCACACCCTCACCTCTCTACTCTGTCACTCCTCCCGTCCAAACCAAACAACCAGGAGTAAAGAAATGTAAGACCCTGGCAAATTGACCTAACTAAACCTGATTAGCACCCACCTAAAGGTGATGGGCGCTACATATGCCATGAAGAATTAAGGCAGTTCTGAAGGCAAAAGGGAATCCAACTCTGTAATAGCCTGGTGTACCTAATAAAGTGTCCAATGAGTGTACTGTATATACTAGTATGTCTTCACCCAGAAGTTCAGAGTATCGGTACGTGTTCCCACAGAAGAAGAGAGTGAGGTCAACCTCCTCCCGCCCGCCCTATAGCCGAATGACGGCCTTAGAGCGGGCGGGTTCCTTCGCCTGGCCGTCCCTGGACGGCCTGGTGTTTACTTCCGCAATGCGCGCCGCCGGGGGCGTGCATCGTGGAAGTATTGTATTCGCCGTGTCTCCCGGAGACAGGCAAATACAGATCGCCGTGAACGGCCAATCAAAGCGGCCGTTCACAGCGCGATCGCAGCTGCCAATGGGAGATGATCTCATATGTAAACATATGAGATCGTCTCCCATTGCAGTGTCTCTCCCTCCTCACACAGAGACAGCGTGTGAGGAGGGAGAGCGATCTGTGTGTCAGCCCCAGTTCCAGTGTCAGCCCCAGTGCCAGTGTCAGCCCCAGTGCCAGTGCCATCTGTCAGCCCAGTGCCATCTGTCAGCCCCAGTGCCAGTGCCATCTATCAGCCCAGTGCCATCTGTCAGCCCAGTGCCATCTGCCAGTGCCACCAGTGTCACCTGCCAGCGCCAGTGCCTGCCGTCAGCCCCAGTGCCGTCAGCCCCAGTGCCGCCAGCACCAGTGCCGCCAGCGCCAGTGGCACCTGCCAGCGCCAGTGGCACCTGCCAGCGCCAGTGCCACCTGCCAGCGCCACCTGCCAGCGCCAGTGCCACCCGTCAGCCCCAGTGCTGTCCGTCAGCCCCTGTGCCGTCAGTGCCGTCAGCCCCAGTGCCGCCAGTGCCGTCAGCCCCAGTACCACCTACCAGTGCCACCTGCCAGTGCCACCTGCCAGCACCAGTGCCACCTGCCAGCACCAGTGCCACCTGCCAGTGCCACCTGCCAGCACCAGTGCCATCCGTCAGCCCCAGTGCCGTCAGCCCCAGTGCCGTCAGTGCCGCCAGTGCTACCTGCCAGTGCCACCTGCCAGCGCCAGTGCCACCTGCCAGCGCCAGTGCCATACGTCAGCCCCAGTGCCAGTGCCGCCAGTGCCACCTGCCAGTGCCACCTGCCACCACCAGTGCCACCAGTGCCAGTGCCGCCAGTGCCACTTGCTAGTGCCACCTGCCACCTGCCAGTGCCACCTGCCAGCGCCAGTGCCACCTGCCAGCGCCAGTGCCATCCCTCAGCCCCAGTGCCGCCAGTCCCAGTGCCGTCAGCCCCAGTGCCGTCAGTGCCGCCAGTGCCAGTGCCACCTGCCAGTGCCAGTGCCACCTGCCAGTGCCACCTGCCAGCGCCAGTGCCACCTGCCAGCGCCAGTGCCACCTGCCAGCACCAGTGCCATCCGTCAGCCCCAGTGCCGCCAGTGCCAGTGCCACCTGCCAGTGCCACCTGCCAGCGCCACCTGCCAGCGCCAGTGCCATCTGCCAGCCGCAGTGCCATCTGCCAGCCCCATTTGCCAGAGCAAATAGCCAGCACCATCTGCCAGTGCCATCTGCCAGTGCCAGCCCCAGTTCCAGCCCCAGCCCCATCTGCCAGCCCCATCTGTCAGCCCCATCTGCCAGCCCCATCTTCCAGCCCCATCTGTCAGCCCCATCTGCCTCCAGTGCCATCTGCCTCCAGTGCCATCTGTCAGTGCCACGTGTCGTCAGTGCCACGTGGGGTCACTTTGTGGGCATTTCCATTGTCCTGGTGCTCCAGGGCCTTCAAAACTGTAATAGGTGGTTGAGAAATAAGATGTGTAATTTATGCTCCTAGAACGCCTGATCGTGCTATTTCAATATTGGGCCTCTGTATGTGGCCAGGCTGTGTAAAAGTCTCACACATTTGGTATCGTAATACTCAGAAGGAGTAGCAGAACGTATTTTGGGGTGTCATTTGTGGTATACACATGCCATGTGAGAGAAATAACCTATTACATTAAAAATTTTGTGAGAAAAAAAAAAAAAATCTTCATTTTTCAAAGAATTGTGGGAAAAAGATGACAACATCAAAAACCTCACCATGCATCTTAGTAAATACCTTGGAATGTCTACTTTCAAAAAAGGGGTCATTTGGGGGGTATTTGTACTTTCCTGACTTGTTCGGGTCGCAAGAAATGAGATTTTGTGCGATTCGCGATTCGCGATTCGCGATTCGCACCACAGCTTGTAGACTCTCTAACTTTGCCAAAGACCAAATAATATCCACTAATTTGGGTTATTTTTACCAAAGATATGTAGCAGTATAAATTGTGGCCAAAATTTATGAAAAAAAAATTATAATTTGCAAAATTTTATCACAGAAACAAAGAAATATGCGTTTTTTTTCAAAATTTTCGGTATTTTTTAATTTATAGCGCAAAAAATAAAAACCCCAGAGGTGATCAAATACCACCAAAAGAAAGCTCTATTTGTGGGAAAAAAAGGACACAAAATTCATTTGGGTACAGTGTTGCATGACTGAGTAATTGTCATTCAAAGTGTGAGAGCACCAAAAGCTGAAAATTGGTCTGGTCAGGAAGGGTGTTTAAGTGCCCAGTAAGCAAGTGGTTAAACAAAGAAGGAAATACACAGATTGGTTATCACATGGTCACGTGATGAGAGGTGTGAGAACAAACAAATTACAAAGATTGAATGCATGGGTGTTTGTGGAAGACAGAAATATTTGGTGAGACCCACGGAGATACATTTGTGTAAGCAGAATTGCTAAAATACCTTTAGCGTGAGCAGGATAACTAAAGGTTTTTGTCATTGGTTTACAGTAGTTGCATTAAATTCAATATTGAATAACTTGCTGCAATGGTTAACAGATTATTAGTTATTACAGGTCAATATTTCTAAATTGAAATAGTCTCCAACTGCACTGAGAGTTAAATAGACTTAACAGATTTTGATAAGCTTTAGAAAGTTGAAGAAACTTAACAGGATCTTTGTTTCCTACCCACTATAGATGTCTGTACATGTAATACATTTGAGAAGTAGGTTTCCTTTTGGTTTTTGAAATTGTCACTTGTAATGTATTGTAGAGGATGATGCTGTAAATATAATTGAGTGGTTTTAATGAGCTCTACAAACTGTTTCCACTCACCTTGGGTTTTTCCTGTTTACTCTTTTAACACAACTGGCAGATAAAAGCACAACACAAGTATTTGCTTTAAGACGACCAAGATAACGCCTGAACACTTTGTAAGTATGGCAGATTTATTTTTTTGAATAAACATCACCATGGTTATTTTATTGATTACCTCTTACTGAATGTTGGTTATAAGTGATCTATTTTTGGAAATATCACAGAGGACCTCAGGTCAAAAACCTTTCGATTTTAGCTGTGCAGAACAAAGTGGTTTTCTTCAGCTGGCAGATTGGCGGGCTTTAGGTTCTGAATGATTGAGGTAATAGTGCTTTTTATTGTTAGAACTTTGATAACTGGCATTTTATCTAAAACTTTGTGTTTTCCTCATTTGTATATTTTTTATTTTTAGAATTAAATTTTCAACCTTTGTTTACTGAAAACTAACAGATGCAAAACATAGCAGTCGATTCTTAGGCTGGCCATACATGGTCGAATTTTGAAATTATTTTCTTTTGAAAATCAGAAATTTTGTGCGTTTTGTGATTCACAAATTGATTTTGAAATTCCACCAACCAAGCCTTGAATTTCACCTCCTTTTGCTGCAGAAAATCATTTTTGTGGCTGGGAATCTTTTCATGCCGTGAATTTTCTTTTCTTGCACATGCGCATTTCTTTTTCGATTACATGTCTCGCACAACTTTCCCATCATTGTTTAGAGAATCGTAAAGCCGCGTACACACGGGCGGACTGTCTGTCCAACTTAGTCCGCTGAAACACATTTCAGCGGACAGTCCGCTCGTGTGTGGACTTCAGCGGACTTTTTCAGCGGACAGTCTGGCGGACTAAGTCTTTCGGAATTTCCGTAATATTGTCCGTCCAACTTTGGTTTCAGCGGACAGTCCGCTTGTGAGTAGGCAAGTTGGACAGACTAAGTATGGTGCATGCTGAGAAAGGATTTACACGGCGAAAGGTTGCATTGCTGTGTATTGGACGTCCTATTTCTAGTTCCATCGTACGTGCTGTACACGTCATCGCGCAAGCTTTCAACGGACTGTCTGTTCATCGTGTGTGGTCAAGTCCGTTCATTCAAAAGTAGGACGGACTGTCTGTCGGATTGTCTGACGGACTTAGTTGGCCAGACAGTCCGCCCGTGTGTACGCGGCCTTAGTTTCTTAAAAAAATTCCAACATGTCTGATCACTCAAATTGAATGGCCGTACGAAAATTGACTGTTGCTGCAGCCCACTAATGGTGCGAAATTCATACTAAAATTCTTACATAAGATTTTCAAAAGAAAATTCTTTCGAAATTTGACCCATGTATGGCCAGCTTAAGGCTCCTTTCAAATGGGGTGGATCGGTGCTGATCCGCCCCATGGCTATCCACTTGCACAGTGGGGATCGCTGGAGTGATCTCCGCTGAGCAGGAAGATGACAGGTCCGTCTCTGCACACTGCGCAGGGACGGACCTGTCACAGCGCCGCTCTCCCCCATGGGAGATCGGGTGACGATGGATCGGAGCGGGTCGGATGTCAGCGGAATTGTCACCGCTGACATCCAACGCTCCATAGAGCTCTATGGAGCATCCGTTCAGGTCTGCCTGAAAAACTGACAGGTGGACCTGAATGGATCGTCTGTGTGAAAGGACCCTTAGGGTCCTTTCACAACCGCCTTCTGTTTGTTTCATCCATTTAGTCACGTTTTTTCAAAGAAAAAAAATTGATGAGTTGACATCAGTTTTTCATCAGTCAATTCGTTTTTTTTTTCCCATGTGTTTTTTTTTTTTTTTTTACAATTTTATTGCCCATAATCCCCTATGGGATAGCAGATATGTGACAGGTCCTCTTTGGTGGGTGGAGGGGAGGGGGCAGTGTGTTCAAGCAAAGGGGCAGGACAGGAGAAGTGTATATACAGTGAGGGGGCATTCTGTACAGACAGGTTCCCTCACTTGCCAGTACTGACCGTAATTGTTGGCTTTTTTCTCTTTACTCTGGAGCTGTCATTTTTTTTTGGGGGGGGGGGGGGGCAGAGACAGACAGGAGAGGAGATGTACATATAGTGAGGGAGCAGTCTGTACAGACAGGTTCCCTCACTTGCCAGTACTGACCGTAATTGTTGGCTTTTTTCTCTTTACTCTGGAGCTGTCATTTTTTTTGGGGGGGGGGGGGGCAGAGACAGACAGGAGAGGAGATGTACATATAGTGAGGGAGCAGTCTGTACAGACAGGCTCCTTCACTTGCCAACGCTGACTATCATTGTCAGCTTAATTGTCGGCTCTTTTTCTTCTATACTTAATAGCTCCAGGAAGGAGCTGTCATTCGGTCCCGCCAGTAAATTAAACAAAGGGGCGGGGTCAACCAGTGACATCACCCAGGGACCCCACCCCTTTGTTTAATTTATTGGCAGGACCGCATGACAGCTCCTTCCCGGCGCTATTAAATATAGAAAAAAAAGAGCCGACAATTAGGCTGACAGTAAGGCTGCTTTCACACTGAGGCGCTTTACAGGCGTTACAGCGCTAAAAATAGCGACTGTAAAGAGCCTCTCCTCTCACTCCAGTGCGGAGCCCGAGTGCTTTCACACTGGAGCGGTGCGCTTGCAGGACAGTAAAAACAAGTCTTGCAAGCAGCATCTTTGCAGCGCTGTAGGAGCAGTGTTCACTAGACATGTGCGATTAGTTTCGTATGAAACGAAAATTCGTACGAATTTCCGGAAATTCGTGCGAATCTGAAATACGAATTTTTATGCATACGAAATTTTGTTTATGAATTTTGGATCCAAATTCATAAGGAAAATTCGTAATTAACAAAAAGTTAACAAACCTAAAAGTTAAAAACCCAGGAAGTCAGCACAGCACAGGGATGGTGGGAACTCCTCATAATGATAAATTCATCATAACGAAAATTCGTAATTGTTACGAAAAGTTAATGAACTTAAAAGTTAAAACCCCAGGAAGTCAGCACAGGGATGGTGGGAACCCTATGGGAATTTCTATGCTTTCATATGAAATCTGAAATTTCGTTAACGAATTTCGGATCCAAATTAACAGAAACATGACTGGTGTTTTATTCACCAATCAGAAGTCAGCACAGGGATGGTGGAAACCCCTCATAATGGGCACAGCGGGTGTACTGACCTGGGAACTCAGCACAGGGATGGTGGGAACCCCTGATAAAGGACACACAGCAGGTGTACAGACCTGGGAACTCAGCATGGGGATGGTGGGAACCCTATGGGAATTTCTATGCTTACGAATTTCATACAAAATACGAAATTTTGTTAACGGATTTTGGATCCAAATTAACAGAAACACGACTGGTGTTTTGTTCACCGATCAGAGGAAGTCAGCACAGCACAGGGATGGTGGGAGCCCCTCATAATGATAAATTCATCATAACGAACTTTCATTATTTTTACAAAAAGTTAACGAATCTAACGAAAATTTGTATTTCGTACAAATCCGAATTGAATTTCATACACAAATTATGAAATTATGAATTATGATTTTTTTTTTCCGTACGGAACGAAACACATTTTTTAACGGCGCCCATGTCTAGTGTACACACCACTCCTAAAGGGCCCCTGCCCATTGAAATCAATGTTGCGATATGCCTGCAATGAACACAGACATATGCACTCAGGCTGTAGTGTGCAAATGTAGAATTTACTAACAAATGTGGTTTGTTATACATTTCTACAATAAAAATCTAATTTCTTTAAAACGTTTTGCTCTATCTGACTGCTGCTAGGAAATTTACATGCACACTGTGTAGAGTGCAAGATATGAGCGAATCACAAGATTATATGTGTGGTACCAGTGCAGTGCTGTAAGTGAGACCAACTTAAACAATGTAAGTCCTTTAACCACTTGACCACTGGGCACTTAAACACCCTTAATAACCAGACCAATTTTCAGCTTTCAGTGCTCTCACAATTTGAATGACAATTACTCGGTCATGCAACACTGTACCCATCTGAAATTTTCGTCCTTTTTTTCCCACAAATAGAGCTTTCTTTTGGTGGTATTTGATCACCTCTGCGTTTTTTATTTTTTGTGCTATTAATGAAAAAATACCGAAAATTTTGTAAAAAAAAGCATTTTTCTTCATTTCTATTAAAATTTTTTGCAAATAAGTAATTTTTCTTCATAAATTTGGCCAAAAATGTATACTGCTAAATGTCTTTAGTAAAAATAACCCAAATTAGTGGATATTATTTATTCTGCGTGAAAGTTATAGGGTCTACAAGCTATGGTGCCAATCACTGAAAATGTATCAATTTGATCACAGCTGATGTACTGACAGTCTATCTCATTTCTGGAGACCCTAACAAGCCAGTAATGTACAAAAACCCCCCAAATGACCCCTTTTTGGAAAGTAGACATTCCAAGGTATTTAGTACGTGGCACGGTTAGTTTTTTGAAGTTGTAATTTTTTCCCACAATTCTTTGCAAAATAAAGATTTTTTTTATTTTAATTTTTTTTCACACCAAATTGTCATTTTACCAGGCTATTTCTCTCACACGGCATATACATTCCACAAATGAAACCCCAAAATACATTCTGCTGCTCCTCCTGAGTACGGTGATACCACATGTGTTAGACTTTTACACAGCCTGGCCACATACACAAGTCCAACATTGAAGTAGCAACTTCAGGCGTTCTAGGAGCATAAATTACACATCTAATACCTCAACCACCTATTACACTTATGAAGGCCCTGGAGCACCAGGACAATAGAAACGCCCACAAAGTGACCCCATTTTGGAAAGCTAACACCCAGGTGGGCACTGATGGGCACAGGTGGGCACTGATGGACACAGGCGCCACTGATGGACACAGGCGCCACTGATGGACACAGGCGGCACTGATGGACACAGGCGGCACTGATGGGGCACTGCAGTGGCACAGGTGGCACTGATGGGCGCAGGTGGCACTGATGGGCGCAGGTGGCACTGATGGGCACAGGTGGCACTGATGGGCACTATAGTGACTTTGGTGACACTGGTGTGGCTCTGGTGGCACTGATTAGCACACAGATGGCACTGGTGGGCACAGGCGGCACTGGTGGGCACAGGCGGCACTGGTGGGCACAGGCGGCACTGGTGGGCACAGACGGCACTGATGTGGCACTGCAGTGGCGCAGATGAGCACTGATGGGCACAGATGGCACTGATGGGCACAGGTGGCACTGATGGGCACAGGTGGCACTGATGGGCACAGGTGGCACTGATGGGCACAGGTGGCACTGGTGTGGCACTGGTGTGGCACTGGTATGGCACTGGTATGCACTGTAGTGGCACTGGTATGCACTGGTATGCACTGGGGTGGCACTGGGGTGGCTCTGCTGGCACAGAGGTGGCACAGAGGTGGCACAGAGGTGGCAAAGGTGGCACAGGTCACACAGGTGATAGATGGCACTGGTCTGTCACTGGTCTGGCACTGTTCTGGCACTGTTCTGGCACTATTTGGGCACTGCTGGGCACTGCTGGGCACTCACGGTTATCTTTTATTTTCACTGGGATGTTCTCCTCTCCTCTCACGCTGCATCGGTGTGAGGAAAGGAGACTGATGACCTTAGCTTGACCCGGCAAGCCGAATTGTTTACATTTGTGATCGCTCCGTCATTGGACGGAGCGATCACGTGGTAAAGGACCGCTGCCATTGGTCCTTTACCGCGATCCGTGTTGCGCCGGGTCCCGTGAACTCGGCGAGCACGGATGTTCCGGCGTGCGCGCCCCAGGGGGGCGCGCACGAACGATTCTCCGGGAGGCCGTTAATTAACGGCCTCTTAGAGATAGCAAACCGACCTATAGCCGTTAATCGGCTATAGGCCGGTTATTAAGTGGTTAAATCCCCCTACTCATAGTGTAACTAGGGGAACAAATAAAGCAGCAGGGGCCCGTCCATTAGGGGCGCCGCCCCCTCTCTCCACGCCCCCCCCCATATGACTAATGGATAGATTCATGCATAGCATGCCACCCCCTTTTAGGCCCCTTTCAGGATGCCGGGTGCCTGAATTACAGTGGCGGGGGGGGGGGGGGGGATTTAAGCACCTGATTAGTGCCATAGGCTCTAATAGGCACCAAAATATGTGGGCTTGTGGCGCAGAGTATTGCGCCATGAGCCCACCCAGGTGTTAGAACTGCGAATAAATAATTGCTGTTGTAACAATGATCCTCAATCCATCAGAAGAGGGTGTGAGACCCGCTTTCTGATTGGCCAAAAAGAGAAGACTCCCAGTAGGCCAATGAGAAGGAGGGAGGAAAGGTAAGCCAAAACCGTCACTCGTGGAAAGCAGGAGAACGGGAGAGCCGCCACCACGAGAGCCCAGAAGAAGCACCGCATAGATGGGGTAAGTGCACCAGTCCACGGATGGATGGACTGACGGAAGGACCAAAGGGGGGGCAGTACTGTTTGCTACCCCCCAAAGAAAATTAAGACCACTGCGGGTAAGTATAAATTATTATCTACTTTGCTGGGCACCATGGAAAGGCATGCTCGGAGGATTACAGGTTTTGAAGGATTTTTGGCCATGTGGGGTCATGGAGGGTACTTTGGGAACATATTCTGCTTGGTTTGTGCCAAACTGTTGTGAAGGCATAAAACGAATTTACTTGTTCATCTGAACAAAGCATTATTTTAATCAATAAAAGTTAAGTTCTGCACACCTTATATCTTCATACTGTGTGCTTTAGTTTACATTTCAAGAACTTACTAATAATAGTATTCTGCTTAATGATGATTATCTGTTTTAGGACTATGGGGACGTATGCTGAATATTCACTTTTAAGCCTTCCTGTGAGCTCAAGCCACTTGCCATTGGATCTGCCTAGTGAAAGAAGACCAGTAGGTAAATACTGCTTTCTAATACTTTTGTCTTTGATGAAACAAATGTCTGACTCTATGTACCTTTCCAATAAAAAAAAAAATACTGCAATGCCAAAAACAATAAAAAATAAAGCTAGCCCTTAAAGTAGAACTATAGGCAAAACTTTTTTTTTCCATTTTGGATACAGAAAGGAAGTTTTTTTTTCTTGTTTTTGTTTTTTTGCCATCTGTGTCCCATTAGACCTCTTTCACACGGACCGTCTGTTCAGGTCCGCCTGTATGTTTTTTAGGCAGACCTCAACAGGCTCTCCATAGACCTCTATGGAGCTTTGGATGTCAGCGGTGCCATGTCCGATCCTATCCGAAAAAGTGTGATGGAGGAAAGACCTACTTTTTTCATCCATCTGAGGAACGGATTGGGTGACCACGGACTCTGCGGTCTGTCATCATCCGATCTCCCATAGGGGAGAGCAGCGCTCTGACAGGTCCGTGCAGAGATGGACCTGTCATCTTCCTGCTCAGTGGGGATTGACAGAGCGATCCCCCCCTCCCCCGCTGAGCAGAGTGGGGTCCGTATATGGACACGTCCGTGTGAACGTACCCTTACTGAGATTTTCCTTCACTTCCTGTCCCATCTCTTAGGGACCCCCAGGTCGCCAGAACTAGTGTTCCCGTTGGAAGATTTCCACTCTATTGCTTTTCTAGGGGCAACCAAAAATTTTGGATTTTCTTTTACTTTTACTTTCAATGATACTGGTAAACAGGACAAAAAAAGGGGGGATCTCCCTAAATGGGGGCACAGACAGCAATAAACACCTTACAGATGTTCTAATTATTGTCCACTCTATACAGAATTCCCCAAAATGCTTTGTATTTAGTTATACTTTAAGCCTCCTTCACATTTTCTGCAAACAGTGTATTCCAGCCTCAACTGTCCCTAACGGGGTAACCACTGGGGATGTGGTTACATGATTTGAACAGTGATTGCTATTCTCATCCTGTACTGCTGCTCAAATACACATATCACTGCAGCCACAAGAATCTGCTATATGGAAATAATCGTCAATGTGAAGGAAGCCTAAATTACTTATATTATAAAATTCTTATGCACAATTTAACACATTAATGTGATAAACACATTCTCTGAAACATATTAACAAAAGCACCAAACATTAAGTAGGTAAAAGCCCAAACAGTTTTCCATGAGCATCCACTTCCTTCAATTAAACTGTATTCCCAAACACCAAATGTCTCTTTCTGGAGACCTGACTTTTATTATTTCTGCTTCAGAAAGTATAGATAGCTCACAGCCTTTTCTCCAGGCTATTCCTTCTCAAAATGGCGTTGGAGTCAAAAGGATTACAACTTTAAAAAAAAAATGACTGGCTATGGTTCAAAGATAAGCAAAACAGATTACTTTCTCATTATTCAATGGACTTGCTTAACCACCTTAGCCCCGGAAGGATTTACCGCCTTAATGACCAGGCCAATTTTTGAGATACGGCAGTGCGTCGATTTAACTGGCAATTGCGCGGTCATGCGACATTGTAACCAAACAAAATGTATGTCCTTTTTCCCACAAATAGAGCTTTCTTTTGGTGGTATTTGATCTGTGGTTTTTATTTTTTGCGATATAAACAAAAAAATAATATACACGGTTCGAATTTAGAAAGAATTCTCTTTCGAAAATCGTATCTAATAATTTTCGTACGAATTTTGCACCATTAGTGGGCTGCAGCAACAGCCGATTTTCATGCTGAAATCAAATTTGAGGAATCGAACATGTTGGAAATTTTTTGAAAAACAAACGATTTTCTAATCAATGATGGGAGAATCTTGCAAGAAATGTAATAAGAAAAGAAAATTTCCAGAGAGAAAAGAAGATTCCCAGCCACATTTTTGTAAATATTTTATTATATCTTTTCATGTGACAACACTGAAGAAATGACTCTTTGTTACAATGTAGTGAGTGTACAGCTTGTATAACAGTGTACATTTTCTGTCCCCTCAAAATAACTCAAATCACAGCCATTAATGTCTAAAAGTGAGTACACCCCTAAGTGAAAATGTCCAAATTGGCCATTTTCCCTCCCCGTTTTCATGTGACTCGTTAGTATTGCAAGGTCTCAGGTGCAACTGGGGAACAGGTGTGTTAAATTTGGTGTTATCACTCTCACTCTCTCATGCTGGTCACTGAAAGTTCAACATGGCACCTCAAAGCAAAGAACTCTCTGAGGATCCAAAAAAAATAATTTTTGCTCTACATAAAGATAGCCTAGGCTATAAGAAGATTACCAAGACTCTGAAAATGAGCTGCAGCATGGTGGCCAAGGTTTAACAGGACAGGTTCCACTCAGGATAGGTTACACTCAGAACAGGCCTCGCCATGGTCGACCAAAGAAGTTGAGTACACGTGTTCAGTGTCATATACAAAGGTTGTCTTTGGGAAATAGACATATGAGTGTTGCCAGCATTGCTGAAGGGGTGGGGGGGGGGGGTATGGCCTGTCAGTGCTCAGACAATACACCGCACACTGCATCAAATTGGTCTGCATGGCTGTCATCCCAGAAGGAAGCCTCTTCTAAAGATGATATACAAGAAAGCCTGCAAGCAGTTTGCTGAAGAGTCTGATGAGACCAAGCTTATTTGGCTCAGATGGTGTCAAGGGTGTGTGGCGGCAACCAGGTGAGGAGTACAAAGACACGTGGCAACATCCCCCAGATATGTAATTTCCTGCTTCTGTGATTGGCTAACTGATTTTCCCAGAAGTCTGCACTAAGATACAAATCTTATTTTGAGCATCCCTTGTAACGAAAATGTAATTTTTGGTGAGATACGCTCAAAGGGCAAACACGTTTAAAGGGCAATCAGGGATGCAGACCCTGCAGCTTGTCTCATTAGTGTCCTGCAGGTGCAGCAGTTGATTGATAATTATAAAACCACTCCCATTAGATTTACTCTGAATATGGACACAGGCGAACAAACAGCTATTCCTTCAGAATAACAAAGGGTAGGAATCTGCAACAACGTTTGTTAAAATCCAAACAATGTACATAGAACACCCAGAAGTTTTTTTTTTCTTAACAAAACTAGAGTTACTAATAACAAATTATTATTAACACCTTAATGATAAAACCCAAATTAAATTAAACCAAATTATGTAACTTTGGTATGTGTTAATAAAAATTGTACTTATCTTTGCAGCTACACAGTGTACCTAGGTAAATTATTTTTTTCAGGACAAATGTAACCTTCATTCAGTGATAAAGTTGAGGTTAAGGATATATCCTGATTAGTTTTTTTTATTCATTTTCTTTATTTATACCAATCAAACAATAAAGGAAGAGAACATTATTCACAGAAAGAGTAAATAACCAATGACACAAAGAGGCAAACATTACAACTTCTGTCGAAAGTAATACACATCATTATTCTCTGAAATGTTACGGATTACATTTATTTATTTTCCCTCCTAATATAGTTTTTGCCTCCCGAATATTTGCTTCTCATGCGCCCGATTGGTCTTTATCTTTTCACGTCTCTCTGTTTACATCTCTATTTTCCTTTCCCCTTAACCCAAGTATATTCTATTTCTTCCTTCTACTTTTTCTTTTATATTCCCCATATCCCCCCCCCCCTATATTCTAGACCCCAAACCAACGGAGCCGTGAGGGAAAAAAATGAAACAGTTTTTTATATCAAAATAAAACTTGCTAAAAATAGTGCAAAAATAAAAAAAAATTACATTTTAGCAAAAACAGTTAAAAGTCTGCAATAGAGGGGAAATGTTTACTAAAGTTGTATTTTCTGTTGTGTTGCATTACCAGACATATGTTTATGCGCAGTATTTTGCATGTTAACGTGCTTTGTGTTGAAGCAGCCCATTTATTATGGGCTGCCAACAAACCACAATTAATTAAAAATAAAGGAAAGAGAAACGTGCCTCGAAGTACAGTAGTTAAAAGATTTATTACAGGCACAATGGGATTAAAGACACTTACTGTACAAGATAGTAAGAGGTCATGGGCATATAATGATTTGTCCTCATGCGGATCGCTGTAATCCTCATCTTTCTGGGGGAGAGAGAGAGAGCCATCCTGCAGCTTTCAGTGTCCCTGGTGGCTCTAACAGCATGCAAAGTTCCAGATGAAGGAGCTGTGCACAGACTAGGTGGCGGCAGGGGAGGGACTATTTGGGGCATTGGTGGCATGGGCGGCACTGTCTGCAGGTAGCACATGCGTTATGGCCCTGCAGACAGTGCCACCCATGCCGTCAATGCCATATTGTGCTGCAGACAGTGCCACCCATGACGCTAATGTCATAACGCATGTGATGCCTGCAGAGACAGTGCCATCCATGCTGCCAATGGCACTGTCTGCAGCACAATATGGCATTGGTGGCATGGGTGGCGCTGTCAGCAAGTAGCACATGCGTTATGCCATTAGTCTCACGGCTGGCACTATCTGCCAGTAGCACATGCATTATGGCCCATAACGCATGTGCTGCCTGCAGAGACAGTGCCACCCGTGCCGCCAATGCCATAATGTGCTACAGACCACCCATGCCTATCACTTGTAGACAAACCTGCATTTGTTTCAAGGTGGGGTCTGGGGAGGGGCCAGGGGCAGGGTGGGGCTGAAGGAGGGGCCAGGGGCAGGGCTGAAGGAGGGACCAGGGGCAAGGCCAGGGTGGAGCTGAAGGGGGCCCCGTCAGGTAAGCTGTACGGGGCCCCATGATTTCTATCAGCGGCCCTGGGTGCGGGAACAGATGTGATTCCTGCATCTGCAGCCGCATGCAGAGGTGTGAACCAAGCCTTAAGCCACCTGACACGGGTTAACTCTCCTGATCTCTAATGAGAGATTTCTGCACTTAAGTTCCTGGGTTTGCACACCTGCTCTGACCATTATGAGATGATCTCACTTTTGTATTTGTTTAATTCTAAAGAAAAGGTAACAATTGACACACGGCAAGTATGTTTGGCATATGAAAAGATGGACGTCTACTTCTAGGGGGAGTTGAATAACTTATAAAATCACTAATGATACTTACTGATTTATAGATTTGTTTTATTAAACATGTACGATTTTTAACATTTCTTTTAGATTCAGCACTGCTGCATTCAAGGAAAAAGCAGGGTCAATCTTGTCTGCACAAATCCATCATCTTCCTTTCAATTATCAGCATACTTCTGATGTTAACAATATGTATCTTGGGTAAGAAAAAAAACACATACAGATGTAATGACATTAACTAGGAAACCTATTGTAAGATGCACAAATGTTATAGTATGTAATTTATGATTATTATTTTCATTTATTGCATCCCTCTTTGGGTATTGGTATCCCTCTTTGGTATTGATAAAACCTTGTTCAAGTCTTGATATTGTCCAAATGGACACTTTCGTGCAAATCTATTGGGTATGCAATAAGCATACTGTGCTCCCTATGTCCCCCCCCCCCCCCTTACTTTCACCTGCATCCCACCACTGGCTAGTAATGTTGCCTATCATAGCCAATGATGATGTGTTCAAGGCAGAAATAGATGATGCCAAGCTATCGAGAATAGATGTTATTTATACCCTCAGGTTTCAGAGCTCTGTAGCACTGTAAAAGATAACTAAACAAACATGCAAACCCTGGCTACATGACTTATATTATGATAGAAATAGCAGTTTACAATCATTTTGGGGTGTTCAGGTACAGTGCCTAAAAACGTATTAATACCCCTTGAAATTTTACACATTTTGTCATGTTGCAATCAAAAATGTAAATGTATTTTATTGGGATTTTATGTGATAGACCAACACAAAGTGGCACATAACTGTGAAGTGGAAGGAAATGGTTTTCAAACTTTTTTACAAATAAATATCTGAAAAGTATGGCGTGCAGAGTCAATACTTTGTAGAACCACCTTTTGCTGCAATTACAGCTTTTGGGGATGTCGCTACCAGCTTTGCACAGCTAGAGAGTGATTTTTTTCCCATTCTTCTTTGCAGGCCGGGATCTGGGGGTCCCCTTGGTAAAGGGGGCTTCCAGATTCCAAAAAGTCCCCCCACCCACAGACCTCCACAACCACCGGGCAAGGGTCATGGGGATGAGGTCCTTGTCCCTATCAACATGGGGACACAGTGCTTTGGGGGGCTACCCCAAATCACCCTTCCATGTTGAGGGCATGTGACCTGGTACGGTTCAGGAGGGGGGCGCTCTCATCCCTACTCTTTTCCCGCAGCCTGCCAGGTTGCGTGCTTGGCTAAGGGCCTGGTATGGATTTTTGGGGGGACCCCACACCATTTTTTTGGGAAATTTTGGTGCAGGGTTCAGGTCTGGTATGGATTTTGAGGGGGACCTACAAGCCATTTTTTTTATTTTGGCATGGGGTTCCCCTTAAAATCCATACCAGACCTGAAGGGCCTGGTATGGAATTTGGGGGGACTCCCACACAATTATTTTTATTTTGGTTCGGGGTTCCCCTTAATATTCATACCATCCCCAAAGGGTCTAGTAATGGACTGTGGGGGAATCCCATGCTGTTTTTTTCAATGACTTTTATGTGTATTGCCGTGACCGACAATTAATTATAACCGCCAGTACTTTTATACATGCGTCACTTTACAGGCATGCGATAGACACCACCCAGGTACGAAATTTAAAAGAATATTTCACTTTTATTGTTTTTAAAACTTTTTTTGCATTGACACATGTCCTCTGGGGCAGGACCCAGGTCCCCAAGCGCTTTTTATGACCAAGCACAAGCCTTTAAAATTAGCACTTTTGATTTCTCCCATGGATTTTTAAAGAGTGTTCCGCAGCTTTCGAATTTGCCAGGGACACCCCAAATTGTTCGCTTTTCGGGGAACAGGCGGACGCCCGATGTTTGAGTCGAAGTTACGTTTGACTCAAACATTGGACTCATCCCTAATAACAACCAATATATGTTTATTTTTTTCATATAAGTACATTTCCTGTCACTGATGCTATCTTTATGTTTTAAAAATTGTCTCTAAAGGCTGCACTGTATTTATATTGACTTTAATGAAACAAGCTGCTTGTTCGAGCATTGAGCTGTATCCCACCACTACAGCCATTGCAATGCAGATCATGGAAGTTTTTCTGTTTCTGCAACACTTTCTGTAGTTCACATTAACTGAAAAATTTAAGACCCCTTTCACACCACGCCGCCCATAGCGTGGGCGGTAAAACGCTGCTATTTTTAGCGGCGTTTTACCGCCGGATTTGTGGCGCATTTCGGCCACAAGCGGGGCACTTTCCCCCCCGCTAGCGGCCGAGAAAGGGGTAAAAAGGGGTAAAACCGCCGGCAATACGCCGCGGCGGTATTACAGTGCTGCCCCATTGAAATCAATGGGGAGCAGCAGTAGAGGAGCGGTAAACACACCGCTCCTTCACCGCTCCAAAGAAGAGGACTTTTCCCTGACGTCCTGCCAGCGCACCGCTGTAGTGTGAAAGCCCTCGGGGGTGGTAATGGTGCAGCTTCTTTAGGGCGGATTGCAGGCGCTATTTCTAATGCTATAGCATCTGCAAAACGTCCTGTTGTGAAAGGGGTCTAAAGGCAAGAATTGGAACCTGTTGTTTTGGCTACACGTGAGCAGAGATTAGACAAACTTTGTTGAAAGTTAAAAAAAAGTCAATACATTGTTACATTTGGGTTTCTGTTTTGCACAAAAATAGTTAATTATGATGTTAATACTGTCAGTATCTTATGATTTTTTTTTTGTCTTTGTCTTCTCCAGTCATGAAAATAAAGCAGTTGAAGGAAGTTATAAATGAAGCACGTATCCAGGGCAACACAACACAATCAAAACAAGAGGAATGCATACTACATCATATTAGAAAAGAATTGTGTACTGATTTTCCTGAAAGTAATCTAAATGGCTCAAAATATAAACAAACAGGTAAAATATAATACAACGTACAATAACACTATGATTAGCCAATGCATCCCAATGGGAAATACATTTAAAAGAGCGAACAAAAGTCCCGGATGGCTTAACTCCAATGTAAAAATGCATATAAACGCAAAGGAGAAGGCCTTAAAAAAATACAAGGTTGAGGGATCATCATCAGCATCCATACTTTATAAAGAATGCAACAGGAAATGTAAGGGTGCAATTAGGGCGGCTAAGATAGAACACGAAAGACACATACCGGAGGAGAAAAAAAAAATCTCAAGAAATTCTTTAAGTATGTAAACAAAAAAGGGAGGACAGACCACATTGGCCCCAGAAAGAATGAGGAAGGACATTTGGATACTAAGGATGGGGAGATGGCAAAGGTATTGTATTTATTTTTCTCCAGCCTTCATGAGGGAATCGGGGGGCTTCGGTATTCCATTGACTCACTCTGCTCACACATCTCTTAAATTCCAACCAACTCTACCAGGTCCTGTACAATAATTCAGAATCATTTTGAAAATATATTAGTTCTTCCATTAGCCTAGTTTTATCCACTTTCTTAAACCAATCCCTTATTGTCCTTTATTTGATTTCCATTGCTTTGGGATTAATGCCTTAGCTGCATTTAACATGAATGGAGTAATTGCTGCTCTGTAGTTTTTCCTTGAGTCACCCACTGCATTAAACAAACATCGCCAAGGGTCTTGCCCAATTTCAGCCCTACTGATCCTCTTAATTAATTATAATACTTCCTCCCAATATGGCTGGATCAAAGGGAATTGCCACCATATATGAACAAGAGTTCCCACGTCCCCACATTCCCTCCAGCACAAAGGCAAGGGAAGGTATATAACTTTTACTGCCTACTGGGTGAACCTTCTAACGTTCGTCAAGCATGTAACCCGTGCCACCCGTGTAGATTTGGTTTTACCGCCACGGATTGCATGCAGGCTTGCCTCTTCTTCTTCTCCTCCTACTCCATCCTCCCTCTCCTCCTCGGCTGACTCCTCCTTTTCTGCTGCTAGTGTCTCTTCCACTGCGCCGCCCAAGATCCCCAGAACCTATTCGACATGCCAGGTGAGACGTTGCCATGCTGTGCTGCCAAGAAGCCAAGAGCCACACTGGCCCTGCACTCCTTTCAGCTTTGCGATCACAGGCAGATCAGTGGCTAACACTGCTCAATTTGGCAGTTGGTAAACTGCCCTCCAACTCTCCTCTTCCTGCTCCTCTTCCAGGACACCTCTCAATGACCATGTAAAGAGAGGCTCCCTCCCAGCTTTCAAGCTCTCGACCTGAGGTACACCCTCCCCAGAAAGGGGGTTCCCTCAAACCACGACAGTCTAACACACCATCACATCAGTTCTTACACCCGACAACTCCTCCCACAGCAGGCTAACCATGGGTATATGTAGGAGGCTTGCTCCCTGCCAATCCTATTTGGGGATTGGTCATGGCTCCCACATGCACCCAATGTCACTCCAGCTCTCTGCCCTGCTCCTTTTCCAGAACCTTCTCCCTGGAAACAAAGGAGGAGCCGAAGAGCTGAAACACATGTCAGTGTTGCTACACTAAAACCGCCCCTGCTCCCAGATCAAAACAAACAGGTCTAGCTCACAGCATAGGCCTGCCTAAACTTACCTGCACTGGCAGCTTACAGAAAAATCTAGCATCTACCTATCTAAGGTAGAGGGTGCTACATACATACATGCTACAATCTATTATAGTTGCACTGAATCTCTTTCTTCCCTCACCACACGAGGCATGGATGAAGCTGAGACATTACCAATAGTAGAAGACATGAATTTAGGTATGGAGAATTTTTCTGCTATACTTAGAAAGAGGAGTGGCTCACCTGATTCTAGATCACATAGGGAAGAGAATTCCATAAGTCTTTTTTGTTGCCATAGGGAGAAGATTTTGTTTTTCATCCCTGAGGGGAACATAGGGTTGTCTTGGATTGTTGAGTACCTAGATATGAAGGGTGAGAGATTCAAGCGAGATTTGTATCTCCCTCCAGGCTATGACTGTGTCCCGCAAGCAACCATTTTGTTTTAGGTCTGAGCTGATGGATTTCCATTTGCATTGTAATAGAGCCACCAAAGAGTATAGGTGTGTCATTGCTGCTTCAATAGGGTAGTTAGAATAACGTGAGGCCTTAGAAATCCAGTCCAGGCCTATTCAAATTAATCCAGCTAAATTATATAGTCTTTTGGAGATTGATACCTCCTTCTTTTCTGGGGAGATAGAGTTTAATTCTAGTGCTAGGTTAAAGAACAATGGTGATAGGGGGCATCCTTGCCTTGTTCCTTTGTAGAGGCGACATTCTTCAGTGAGGAGACCTGCCACCACCAGTCTAGCCGCAAGGGAGGCATACATTGAGTGGAGAAGATGGTTGAAGGGACCAGTAAAGCCCATTTTGGTTAGGACCAGCACAAGCAAGTCAAAGCTAACTTTGTTGAAGGCTTTTTCGCCACCTGGAGTGATAATAGCATGGTCTTTCCCTGGGTTTCTTTTGGTGTATTCTGAGACCATCATAACTTTCCTAATATTTAGGGAGGCTGTTCTCTCTTTAGGAAAGCCTGATTGAGCGAGATGTATCACTGAGGGTATAATGCTTGCAAGCCTGGTGGCCTCAATTTTTGAAAGAATTTTGACAGCTAGATTCAAGAGCGATATAGGTCTGTAAGACTCAAGGCTCAAGGGGATCTTTTCCTTTTTTTGAGAGTAGTTTAATGAGCGCTTGATTCCCAATGGGTAGGTATGGGCCACCTGTTCATATGCCATTATAGACACTTAGCAAGGAAGGCTCGACTGTTTCACTAAAGGGTCTTATAAATTTCCCCTGTGAACCCATCAGGGTCGACGGCTTTGAGACAAATAGTTTTGGAGAACTCGGATGTAGATATGGGGGTGTTTAGGGTCTTGAATTAATGGTAAATATAATTTATCTAGAAATTTTTGAGCGATACTCTTTTCAATAGGGTCAGGAGCATATAGGGAGGAGTAAAATTTTAACATAATTTCATTGACCTCCTTTGGTGTAGTTTTATTGGTGCCTGAGCCATCTCGTAGAGAGTTAATATATGTGGGATGGTTTAGTCTTTTGCAGAGCCTTGCTAAAAGCTTACCCATTTTATTACCATATTTGTGCAGCGTGGCACACAAAGTGTCAGTTAGTGTTAGATTGCTCACCCTAATATTGCAGTTCCGCTATAAGATGATGATCGCATTCATTACTAGTATAAAAAAAAATTCAGTATATATCATAGCATCCTCCGGGACTGTGACATCATAAGGGGGCGGGGTCACCATGTGACATCATCCGTGACCCTGCCCATTGTCCCTATATAAGTTGCTGCACAACGCGCCCCTGTCATTGTGGCCAGAGAGAGCGTTGAGTCAACATCTCAAGGAAGAAGAAGAGAAGAAGAGAAGGCGGCTGCGTCGGCAACAGAAGACCGGGCCACCGCTAGTAAAAGAGCTGGAAGAAGAAAGCGGAGGCCCGGGAAGAAGAACTGAAGAGGGGGACAAGACCCCCGAAGTCGGAAGAAGACCCCCGGACGGCGCCGGCGATGACGAAGAAGAAAGCCGGGCTCCTCCGCTAGTAAAAGAGCTAGCAGAAGAAAGCGGAGGAGTCCGGCGAGAAGACCCCCCAAGACGGAAGACCACCGGAGCTGTGCAATAAATTATTTTAAAAATATGTGTTGTGTTTTTTTCTTTAAACTTTTTTCACCAGGTGAATGGGTAGGGGTACATGGCACCCCAATACACATTCCCATAGGGTGAGGGGCCGGTATCTAGGGGCCCCCTTATTAAAGGGAGCTCCCGGATTCCGATAAGCCCCCGCCCACAGACCCCGACAACCAACAGCCAGGGTTGTCGGGAAGAGGCCCTTGTCCTCATCAACATGGGGACAAGGTGCTTTGGGGTGGGGGGGGCGCAGACCCCCCCTTCCCCAAAGCACCCCCCATGTTGAGGGCACGCGGCCTGGTACGGCTCAGGAGGGGGGCACTCGCTCGTCCCCACCCCCTTTCCTGACTGGCCAGGCTGCGTGCTCGGATAAGGGTCTGGTATGGACTTTGGGGGGACCCCCACTGCATTTTTTTCACTGTAGGGCTTCCCCTTTAAGTCCCTACCAGGTGACGGGGCCAGCAACGTGTCAATCATCGACCTCCTTCGATAGTCCCGTCTACCTGGAGCCACGTTCAAAATGAACAGACTTTTCTTTTGTGTGGGCAAGTCCGTTCATTTCAAAAGTCCGGCAGACTAGCACACAGACGGCCGGATTGTCTGCCGGATTGCTGAGTCCGGCGGACAATTTTGAGTCAAAACTTCTTTATAAGTCCGCTGGACTTTTGGAAAGGAAAAGTCTGCCGGAGCCCACACACGGGTGGACCAAGTCCACGTGATAGTTTGATCGTGTGTACGCGGCATTACTGACACTAATTAATCCTTTCAAACTAAACAATGTAAGTATTTAACTATTCTACCCAATAAAAACAGAAATAAAATTGATTTGTGTATTGTTAAATCTCTAATTTCAGAATGCAGATTATGTCCCACTGGTTGGCATTTGTTTCAAGATAACTGCTACTTAATTTCTTCTTCTCAAAAATGTGAAACATGGAATAATAGTCGCAATATTTGCATTGCAAGGAATTCTCATCTTCTGACTTTTGAGTATGAAGAGCAGATGGTATGTATATTTATGATACACAACTATTTACATAAGGTAATAGCCTATCTGTAAAATATAATGACATTAAAAGTCTCCTGTCGGCTGTCAAACAAGCGAATATCTCCAAAACGGTGCACATTTAGGAGATATTCACAAAAAGTAGACAGGGTCACTTATCCAGTGCTCAAGATGAAAAAATATAAAGGACTAAGCAGCTGCTATAATCAGATATAACTTTCAAAAGAAGGCAAAAAATGTCCAAGAAAATAGGTCCTTTCCAGCTTAAGCAGCGCTCCAAAAAACATATATAAATTAAAAATAAATAAAAGTCAATAAGAAATGCATGTTAAAAAATAGCACTTTTAAAATTATAAAAATTGTGACAGTCCAGGTGCTGGGTAATTTCTCATGTTAATAAAACAGTTCATACCAACTGAAACAATGTTCCACCATCACCACACCATGTGATATCACTCTATAGGAATTGCACTCACCTGACACCTAATAATCAATCGCCTTAGTGAATAAATCCATCTTTAATCTCAGCAACTAAAGGACATGCTCAACATAAACATTGCATTTAAAACACATCAGTTAACACACAATGATACTCTGCTCAATATCCTTTGTTGTATAACAATTTCCCCTGATAGGCCATCTCAATAATAATATTGACACATTAAACTGAATTAAATTGTATCATCAGAGAACCGGGACATATATTGCAACAAAAGATGCCCCATGTGGCATGGTCACATGATACTTTGAATATCGAGTTCCTCATTGAGGCCATCAAAGGAAGGAAAACCTCATGATAATGGGGGATGCGTTTTTTGTTGCTTTATGTCCGGCTATTTGGCTCTTTGGATTTGTTGTACTCGCAGATATGACCACCATGAGATGTTCGTAGGTGGGAATATGTATACATCTCTATATTCAAGTTATGGTTGTTCATCAGGGCCTTTTTCCATGTGTGTATCACTTAATACTGGTCATTACTTTACGGTTGCTTCTTGTGTACATACATTTTTAGTTTTGACACATCACATTTACCTTTATGGCATTTTCATGTTCTCTTTATCAAGCTCTATTGATTTTCTTATAGTGAGTTATTTCGCTTTAAGTCTAGTAACACCTTGTTTCAGCAGTAATACTTTTTATCTACAATGTGTATAGACACGTGTAGTTTTAAATTTAAATTTAAACTTTATTTATTTTTTGTATTTTTGCATGTTTATTTTTGTGTTTTTTTATTATTTACTTTTATATTTATTTATTTGTATCTATTTTATTACCATATATATATATATATATATATATATATATATATATATATATATATATATATATATATATATATATATTATTTATAATATATATATGTATTTTTTTTATTAATTATTTATGTAACCATTTCTATACGAGTGTGAGTACAGAGTATATACAAATGATATGTACTTCCCAGTCAATACTATATTTATTTAATACATGAATGTGACTGAGGTTCAAAAGCACTTGGTATAGTGTATATACTGGCTCCCCTGTTCCAGTGTGGATTACAGTGTTTACATCTGGCATTTTGGCACAACCGTTCCTCATTGTTCAGCCCTAGCTCCTCACCAGCAGACACCAGAGTGTCATCTTGCAGGTGCAGTTTTCCAACTGGCAGACCCACGGAGCCAAGGCTCCTGTGTGCTGCTATCGGGCTGGGTATCATCTCCTCTCCACCGGGCTGTCACCGTTCTCCATATGGGTCAGGTAATTTACTTTTTACATCTTACCAGCATCTTACCAGCAAGCAACCTGGACTATACTACCATCCTCCTACCCAGTTTTTCTGTGTGGTACCGCTTTGCTTTTAAAAAAAAAAAACATTTTAAACGTATTATTATTTTGATGCTTTATACTGTATGACTGCTGCATTTGTTTTTATATCCCACAGTCCTATACAGAACTGTGCAGGGATTGTTCATCTATCTACCAGTTTAGACGTACTTTATATGACTTATGATTTTACCCATTGAGCGCTGCTTTTTTGTGTTCTATTTCAGTATGTAGTGCTATGGTTCTTTCCTGGCTGTGTATACTATACAGCAACCTTAATTAAATGGCAGACCGTGCCTGCAAATCTGCAGTGCTAAATTTCTGCTGCAGTACTGTCATTGGCTGCTAGGACCGCCATAGTCCTAGCAACCAATGACATCCTCTGTGCACCCTGCCCTCTTCAGCAAGTTCCTCCACCCATCTTCTGCCCCCTGCAGCATGCTTCTTCTTCAAGCTTCCACTCCTGCCCCCTGCAGCATGCTTCTTCTTCAAGCTTCCACTCCTGCCCCTTGCCTTCCTGCCTGAAAGGACTTATCCAGGTACACTTTTCTACCTTGTAATGGCTCCCACCTCTGATGGGGGACACTCTGATGGGGGACACTCTGATGAGGTCACTCTAATGGAGGACACTGTGGGGGGCTGTCACGTACCTGAGGGGAGACTGAAATTATGAGATCGGCCTCTCTTGTATCTCCAGCCCAGGTCCCGCTGAGAGTGGAACAGAAGGAGCCAAGGGACAGGAGGCACACGAGTGCCTGCAGGTGGAAGCCCAGGATCCTGTTGCAGGAAGTTGCAGCTGGTCACAGGACTGTGGTTGCAGAGCAGGAAGTCGCAGCTGGTCACAGGACTGTGGTGGCAAACACTCGGGCAGTAACGCTGGGCCGAGCAGCGTACCTGAGCAAGGTCACAGGAATAGCCAGGTTCGTCAACAGGCGGGAAGCAGGGTACTGGAACATCAGGCAGAGACGGGTCAGATGGGAAGCCGGGATCAGGAACCAAAGATTAGGTATAGTAGAGTTCAGAGTAGGGTCAACGGGAGCCAAGGTCAGCAACGGGTAATCAGACAGACAGTGTGGGTTTCAGAGTAACGGGAACAAGCTGAAAGACCAGTCAGCACTGATCTACTGCTGGAGCCCCCTTTAAAAAGGCTAACTGTCACCAACTAGCGCTAAGGCACACTCCTGCGTGTGTAGCCATGCGCCATGCACGCGCATGCTCATAGGCGCTCACAGGCACCTGTGGTCCCCTGTGTGCCGGGCGCACAGTTCCCTTACAGGGGCACTCTGATAGGGGCAATCTAATGGGGTCACTCTGATGGGGCCACCTACTCTCTGATAGGGGCACTTTGATGAGGACACATACTCTCTGATGGGGTCACTCTGATGGGGACACATGCTCTATGGGGACACTCTGATGGGGACACCCGCTCTTTGGAGCACTCTGACGGGAACACATAATTTATGGGGCAATCTCATGGGGGCACATTTTCTCTGATGGGGACACCTGCTCTATGGGGGCACTCCAATGGGGATATCTGTTGTATGGAGTCACTCTGATGGGGACACCTGCTCTATGGGGTCACTCTGATAGGGGAAACCTGCTCTGTGGGGGACACTCTGATGGGGAAACCTGTTCTATGGGGCTACTCTGATGGAGACACCTGTTGTATGGGGTCATTCTCATAGGGGCACCTGCTGTATGGGGTCACTCTGATGGGGACATCTGCTCTATGGGGTCACTCTGATAGGGGAAACCTGCTCTTTTGGGGCACTCTGAGTCTGTATTGACTCCTCTTTTGAACATTTCCTTGTTCTGTGTGAGCTGAGGAATGGAATTCTGCCATGCTGGGATTTGTAGTCCCATAGAGAATCTCTCCTTTCTCTCTTTCTTTTGCCTTTTTGTCTCTCTCTTTGTCCCCCCTCTCTCCCCCCACATTCTTTCCCCACTTCTCTCTCCATTTTACTGTCATCTTTCTCTCTCCTACCCCTTTGTCTCTTTCTCTCTCCCACATTCCACTCTCATCCTGACTTCTGCACTCAATACCCTATATTTTATGTTACTTACACCTACACTCAAGCACGTTGTATGGACTGCAGGACAAGGGAGACGTGGAATGGAGGAGATGGGACTGGAGGAGGACGTAGGACGATAGCATGGTCCTCCTAGCTGTGATGCCAACAGTGCTGATTGTTGGGAGTGCTGTGTTTCTTCATCACTTGGTCTCATCCAAATGGTAATATTACACAGCATAGAAAAAAGAGGAAAAGCCGCGCTTATCAAATAGAAACTAGAAGGAAGCAGCAACCCAAATGTTATACTACATTTGGCATAAAGGAAAAAAGAGTGGGTTGCGCTACAAAAAACTACTAAACAAAAAATACACCTACGTGAGAAAAACTCCAAAAACTTTGACTTAATAACTTATCAATCCTATGCGGAAAGATTTTAAGTGCAAAGAAATTTAAATAAGTATATAAAGATGAAAGGTGCTATGAAGACAGCAAATATACCTTGATATTATTCATACAAACACCAACATGATAGTGGATACTCAAATAAATGTGAAAATTAAAGAAAAGGGTGAGCTACACAAAAAATAAAATTAATAATTGTAAGCGGAAAAACCCCTACATAAAGATGTAATAAACTCTAAAGAATAGCTATTAAGTTAATAACTATACCCAAAGGTGGAATTACACTGGGTATAAATAGCAAATATGTACCAATATTAACAATAAGGATTCCTTATATAAATTATCATAATGTAATGTGAACCTACAAAAAAACAATGTATCATCCAATAACCAGTTAACCTAAACATTAATAAACCATCGTTATATGTGGCAAAAAATTATAACATAAAATATTGGAGTGTTCATAAAGTCCATAGAGAGTCTCTATTTGCAAAGTATTCCACGGTGAGATAGTGACAACATAGGTATCCAAAACGAACGTGACCCGTGTATAACCTCCACCATAGATATTACTGCCGCTTACCGAAGGTTTATGGTTCCTTATTACAGAGAACCATGCAGAGCGGATGACTGATTCCCCCAGTCCAGGGTTTTCACAGATGGATGCGAAGGAACTCTGGAACCCGTTCGCCTCTCAATACGCTCCCGCTCACAGGTTTACATAAAAAGTAATAAAACTCACAATAGTGTAAAACCCAAATAAATTTTAATCGAACGTAAGAGACAAATGCGCACTTACAGAAATGAAGATTAAAACGATCGTTAAGCAAATCGGAGCCGGCCGGTCTCGATTCGCGCCCAATACTTCCGCAAACAAACAACACGAGATGGTGGCGTCAGGACGTCGCTCCTCCTCCCTACGCGTTTCGTCACTATAGGACGTCCTATAGTGACGAAACCATGCAGAGCGGATGACTGATTCCCCCAGTCCAGGGTTTTCACAGATGGATGCGAAGGAACTCTGGGACCCGTTCGCCTCTCAATACACTCCCGCTCACAGGTTTACATAAAAAGTAATAAAACTCACTATAGGACGTGACCACGTCCTATAGTGACGAAACGCGTAGGGAGGAGGAGCGACGTCCTGACGCCACCATCTCGTGTTGTTTGTTTGCGGAAGTATTGGGCGCGAATCGAGACCGGCCGGCTCCGATTTGCTTAACGATCGCTTTAATCTTCATTTCTGTAAGTGCGCATTTGTCTCTTACGTTCGATTAAAATTTATTTGGGTTTTACACTATTGTGAGTTTTATTACTTTTTATGTAAACCTGTGAGCGGGAGTGTATTGAGAGGCGAACGGGTCCCAGAGTTCCTTCGCATCCATCTGTGAAAACCCTGGACTGGGGGAATCAGTCATCCGCTCTGCATGGTTCTCTGTAATAAGGAACCATAAACCTTCGGTAAGCGGCAGTAATATCTATGGTGGAGGTTATACACGGGTCACGTTCGTTTTGGATACCTATGTTGTCACTATCTCACCGTGGAATACTTTGCAAATAGAGACTCTCTATGGACTTTATGAACACTCCAATATTTTATGTTATAATTTTTTGCCACATATAACGATGGTTTATTAATGTTTAGGTTAACTGGTTATTGGATGATACATTGTTTTTTTGTAGGTTCACATTACATTATGATAATTTATATAAGGAATCCTTATTGTTAATATTGGTACATATTTGCTATTTATACCCAGTGTAATTCCACCTTTGGGTATAGTTATTAACTTAATAGCTATTCTTTAGAGTTTATTACATCTTTATGTAGGGGTTTTTCCGCTTACAATTATTAATTTTATTTTTTGTGTAGCTCACCCTTTTCTTTAATTTTCACATTTATTTGAGTATCCACTATCATGTTGGTGTTTGTATGAATAATATCAAGGTATATTTGCTGTCTTCATAGCACCTTTCATCTTTATATACTTATTTAAATTTCTTTGCACTTAAAATCTTTCCGCATAGATTGATAAGTTATTAAGTCAAAGTTTTTGGAGTTTTTCTCACGTAGGTGTATTTTTTGTTTAGTAGTTTTTTGTAGCGCAACCCACTCTTTTTTCCAATATTACACAGCACACTGATACATGATGGAGACCCCCCATCACTTTCTCCTCCTCATCTTGATCTCCCTAAATGCTGGAAATAGGTATCAGTAATTGATATAGGCGAGTACTTAAAAAAGTATCTGTACTCGTACTCAAAAAAGTATCTGTACTCGTACTCAAAAAAGTATCTGTACTCGTACTGGAAGCTAAAAAAAGTGGTTTTGGTGCATCCCTACATTTATGGTATAGGTCAACTATAAAGCTATGTTTTAATGCATTTTAATATATTTTTAATGGACAGATATTTATAGAAAATCAAACAGATAACACTTACTGGATCGGCTATCATTTTGAAATGAACACAAATAAGTGGGTTTGGGAAAATTGTGGCTCTTGCATTGATTTTAGGTGAGTACGTTTTAAACAATGCTCTACTTTAGCTTATATCTCTAAGCCCTTGTACACACGGTCGGACATTCCGATGGACAATGTCCGATAGGACCCTGTTGTCGGATAATCCGACAGTGTGTGGGCTCCATCGGACTGTTTCCGTCGGAGTATCTGACAGACCAAGTTTTCCAGCTGGGCTATAAAATTTTCCAACAAAATGATCCGATCGGACTTTGTCCAATCATGTGTAGAGAATTCCGATCAGACAAAGTGCCACGCATGCTCAGATCAAATTCCCAGACCAAAGCTATTGGCTACTAGCCTGAACGTAGTCCTGTCCTAACGAAATAACGTCATCACGTTAAGTACGATCGGATTTTCTGACAACTTTGTCCGACTGTGTGTATGCAACAGTTTCGGACAAAATCCGTCGGACAAAATCGATGGATTTGGTTGTTGGAATGTCCGACCGTGTGTACAAGGGCTAATAGCCATTTGAAATTAAATATCTGCATTTTTGCAAATGTGTCAGGCTTTTAAGCATTGGAAGTTGATTTTTTAAATTCCACTTTTGTTTATCATCATCATTTATTTTCTAGTACTTTTATTGATGCATTATGTGTTGTTATTGATTTGAATGCTTTGCATATATTTCCAATGTTTTTATTAATTAATTCTTCTCCGTCTTAAAATACTTTTATCAGTTTAACAAAGTAGAACAAATAGTAGTTAAAGTATTTAGGAAAGGAAGTATTTTGACAGCCACTAATATTCACCCAGCGCACAATCATGTTGGATGCACGCATCAGCATTCCTAAATAACCTAATCCTCACAAAGGTCAAATAAGAAACAACTAAAAGAGACAAAAAAAAACACAGAAGGGCACCAACACATCATACATTACCATAAATACGTTTATTGAATCCACAAAGACAAATGGATACTCACATGTCAATAAAAACATCAAGCAAAACTGATCTACTCCAGCTTGAACGCAGTAAAACTCATCCAAGGATCAAATGGTTGGTTGTCTGATGCGTTTTGGGGGGTCATGCCCCTTTCCTCAGAGCTAAACCAACCTCAGAATAGATGGCCTTTTAAATGGTCACAAATCCTCACCTCCCACAGAAAGCCACCAAATGGGCGAAGCTCTAAAACTGCGCAAAAACTTACAAAAACAACTAAAAGAGACCTTAGGTTGTGCTTGCATTTATTAGTCAAAAAGTTACTAGATCCCCTTAGAAATATATACACACACACGTATATATTGTATATACTGCCTTTACACGCACATGAATTTCAATGGCATCCCAGTCTTAGTTCGTAGGGTTCAATACTGAGTTGGCCCACCCTTTGCAGCTATAACAGCTTTAACTCTATAACTCTCTTTAACTCTCAAAAGGCTGTCCACAAGGATTAGGAGTGTGTCTATGGGAATGTTTGACCATTATACCAAAAGTGCATATTTGAGGTCAGGCACTGATGTTGGATGAGAAGACCTGGCTTGCATTCACTGCTCTAATTCATCCCAAAGGTGTTTTATTGGGTCGAGGTCAGGACTTTGTGCAGGCCAGTCAATTTCCTTCATCCCAAACTCACTCATCCATGGACCTTGCTGTGTGCACCAGTGCGCAGTCATGTTGAAACAGGAAAGGGCCCTCCCCAAACTCTCCTCGCAAAGTTTAGAGCATGAAATTGTCCAAAATGTCTTGGAACGCTGATGCCTTAAAAGTTCCCTTCACTGAAACTAAGATGCCAAGCCCAACCCCACAACATAATCCCCCCTCCACCAAACTTTACACTTGGCACAGTGCAGTCAGGCAAGTACCGTTCTCCTGGCAACCACCAAACTCAGACAGGTCCATGGGATTGCCAGACAGAGAAGAGCGATTCATCACTTGAGAGAACACATCTCCACTGCTCTAGAGTCCAGTGGCGGCGGGCTTTACACCACTGCATCCGACGTTTTACATTGCACTTGGGGATGTAAGGCTTGGATACACCTGCTCGGAAACCCAATCCATGAAGCTCTCTACACACTGTTGTGCTAATCTGAAGGCCACATGAAGTTTGGAGGTTTGTAGCTATTGACTCTGCAGCCAGTTGGTGACTTCTACGCACGGTGAGCTTCAGCATGCACTGACCCTGCACTGTCATTTTACGTGGCCTACCACTTTGTGGCTGAGTTGCTGTTGTTCCAAGTTGCTTACATTTTGTTATAATACCACTAATGGATGAACTTATTGCATGAGTGGTAACCTATCACGGTACCACACTTTAATTCACTGAGCTTCTGAGAGTGACCAATTCTTACACAATTTTTTGTAGAAGCAGGCTGCATGCCTAGATGCTTGATTTTATACACATGTGACCATGGAGGTGATTGGAACACCTGAATTCAAAGATTTGAAGGAAGGGGTGTCCCAATACTTTTGGCAATATAGTATACACTATATTACTAAAACTATTGTGATGTCTGCCTTTACATACATATTAACTTTAAAGGCATCCCAATCTTAGTCCGTAGGGTTCAATATTGCGTTGGCCCACCCTTTGTAGCTATAACAGCTTCAGCTCTTCTGGTAAGGCTGTCCGCATGGTTTAGGAGTGTGTCTATGGGAATGTTTGACCATTCTTCCAGAAGGGCATTTGTGAGGTCAGGCACTAATGTGGGTGAGAAGACTTGGCTCACATTCTCCGCTCTAATTCATCCCAAAGGTGTTCTATCGGGGTAAGGTCAAGAGTCTTGCTCATCCATGTCTTTATGAACCTTGATTGTAAACTGGTGCGCAGTCATGTTGGAATAGGAAGGGGCCATCCTCAAACAGTTTCCACAAAGTTGGGAGCATAAAATTTTCCAAAATGTATTGGTATGCTGACACCCTAAGAGTTCCCTTCACTGGAACTAAGGGGCCACGTTCAACCCCCTGAAAAACAACCCCACACCATAATCCTCCTTCAGCCAAATGATTTGGACCAGTGCACAAAGCAAGGTCCATAAAGACATGAATGAGCGAGTTTGGGGTATGGGGACTTAACTGGCTTGCACAGAGTTTGGACCTCAACCCGATAGAATACCTTTGGGATGAATTAGAGTGGAGACTGCGATCCAGGCCTTCTTGTCCACATCAGTGACTGACCTCACAAATGCGTTTCTGGAAGAATGGTCAAACATTCCCATAGACACACTCCTAAACCTTGTGGACAGCCTTCCCAGAAGAGTTGAAGCTGTTATAGCTGCAAAGGGTGGGCCAACTCAATATTGAACCCTACGGACTAAGACTGGAATGCCTTTAAAGTTCATGTGTGTGTAAAGGCAGGTATCGCAATAATATATTATATTGTGACAGGAAGCCAAGAAAATCTATGGGTTGTGTCCAGGATGGGAGATGTTTTTGTCCCAGGTTCTTGTACACTGATTGTTTTTGTATGACCGCATCCATCTTCATCCCTTTTCCTTCTGTGACTGGCCGGAGTCACATGACATCACTCCTGCGTATGCGCACAGGAGCCAACAGTCACAGCACGGGCCCTGTAAAAATGGGACGATCATGCCTTACTTCAGTGCGCATGCGCCAATGATGATAGCACAAGCGTATATGGTAAGTATCTCCTAAACCGTGCAGGTTTAAGAGATATTTCCAGTACCTACAGGTAAGCCTTATAACAGGCTTACCTGTAGGTAAAAGTGGTATGTAAAGGTTTACAACCACTTTAAGTTTGTGTGACTAAAAACCTCTGTCCATTTCTGTGTGACCGTCAAGTGTCTGGACAGGAGTAGGCTATGGCAGAACAAGTAGTCATGCTCCTGTGTTTTTCTAGTTATATGCCCAAAGTGGCAAGGGTTTATTTTCTGTTTTGTTTTATTTTACCTGTTTTGATAAGTGCACTTGGTAACCACAGACATGTAAATAAACCACCGTTTTGCTTTAACAAAGATCCTGCTGTCTCTCTGTGAAACTTCACTGTACTGTGACTCATCTAGGGGGTCCTGCACACCCCGCTACTGAGCTAATCCCTTACAATACACAGTGCAATGCAAATGCCCGCCACACTCTATACATAATTATTTGTAAAAAAAAAAATGAAAAACATTTATAATTTTCTTGCTACTTCACAACTATGTGCCATTTTGTGTTGGTCTATCGCATAAAACCCCAATAAAATACATTTAAGTTTTTGGTTGTAAAATTACAAAAATCTAATTTCAAGGGGTATGAATGAATACTTTTTCAAGGCACTGTATATATGGAGGATCTATTAATCCTGGCTGCTGGGGGTCTATTGTAACTGGTGCTGGTGTTTCTGATGGTGTCTACAGCAGGTGCAGGGAGGATCTTTTGTTGTTGGTTGGGGGTATTTTGTGGCTCTGGGGTTTTTATGTTGTTGGGGAGGATCTACTGTTGAGGGGGGGGGGGGTCTATTGATGCTGGCAGCTGGGTATCTTTTGTTGCCAGCAGGAATCTCTATTGTCGCTGGGACAGGTTTATTATTGCTGATGGGGAATCTATTGTTACTGGGGTGTATATTGTTCCTGGTGGGGGTTCTATTGTTTTTGTGGGGGTCTTTTGTTACTGGGGGTATCTGTTGCTGCTGGGGATGATCTATTATCATTAACCAATTCCATACAAATTACCTAAAGTGGAACTTTAGCCAGAAAATTAAGTTGTGATCGATTACTTCATGCTGGCCCCTTATGCTGGGCATGGCTAAGTAAAACATTAAAAACATTAAAATTCTGTCTCATCTTGCTCTGCACAGCCTCAGATGTTCTCTATTTTGTTCTATTGTGTTCACTGTGCTGAAAATCAGAGCCATTAGAGGTCGATCTGCTGACAGTCTAAAGATTTACTGCTGCACAAGAGCTGTGGGCTTCAGCAAAATGGCAGCCTCCGGCAAGAAGAAACAGGAAGAATGCTGGATACAATTTAGAGCACACACTAATTTTGGTAGCATAATTATTCATTTGGAATGTATGTTTCTTGCTAAAGCTACCTGGCCATGTGAAGGAGGCCTCACTGCACAGTCATAGACTCTGTACAACCGCCACATAGGAAAGTGAAAGACTGTGAAAATAGAAGTTATTAGTACAATGTTTTTTCTAACTATTCTATTCTAATCGATCTATTTCAGTGACTTCAGTTGAGTTGATATCAATAAATGTAGTTATATTATTTCTAATGTATTGTGTTACTTTGATTGGCATTAAAGGAACAAGTCTAAAGAGGGTTCACCTGGAAATAACTGTATGTTGAGAACGGAGCATAAATATCATCCAGAGAACTGCAATTCCCCAAACGGCTGGATTTGTCAGAAGAAAGCATTGTCTATTTGAAGAGCTTTTCTTTCTGTGGATTGTTACATAACAGATTACATTTTATTAATTATGTTCAATATGTGGGTAACAATTTACAGTATGCCAATTTTTATACCTAGTGAAATTCAAAGTAAAAACAGCATCCTTGTTAGCTTACTATAACCTCTACAATGTTTAATTAATTTGTGTTCTTTGCTGTTTACTTAATGACGTCATATGTACTGTAGTTACTTTTATCAGCCAATCAGATTGCACAGGCGATGCTACATAGTTGCATAGTTGGTAAGGTTGTATAATGAAAAGCGGCTAGCTGAAGCAGAGTTCTTGGTGGAAATACATCTGTCAGGCTTCACGCTGGAACATAGGCTTCATATGGTTTGATAAAGGGGCGGTCCTGTTGCCCTGAAACATGCAGCCCCCCCTCCACTTCCTGTCACCATCACCCAGCCGAGAGAGGTGCTGATTGGTGCAGTAGCCAACTTGCTTCATCCAGAAGCCGCTGCTGCCTGTGTTCCAGCCTAAATCTTCACAGCTGTAATTCCACCAAGAACCCTCTTTAAACTAGCGAGAGCATTTTTATTGTCTTTTATTATTTTTAATAAATTGCTACACCTAGATGGAGGTACCCTCTTGTGTTTGTTTTATATAAGTGTATTAGCATACCTCCAAACGTTCTGAGATGGTAATGAGGGACACCTTTTAACAAAAGTATGTAGGCATAGGCCACACCCGCTGTCACACCCCTTTAAAAAAAAGATTGGTTAAATCGACAATTCTTTTCTTACCAATACTATTCCTTTATTTTGGATTTTGGAATTTACAAATGCATAAATTTAGAGATTGGATGAAAGGTTTAACACTGTGAATCACTTTTTAATAGATAAGTAGTGCATTTTTATATACAAATATATATATATAGTCCCTTGCGAAAGTATTCGGCCCCCTTGAACTTTTCAACCTTTTGCCACATTTCAGGCTTCAAACATAAAGATATTAAATTTTTATTTTTTGTGAAGAATCACCAACAAGTGGGACACAATTGTGAAGTGGAACGAAATCTATTGGATTTTTGAAACTTTTTTAACTAATAAAAAAATGAAAAGTGCAAAATTATTCGGCCCCCTTGCGTTAATACTTTGTAGAGCCACCTTTTGCTGCGATTACAGCTGCAAGTCGCTTGGGGTATGTCTCTATCAGTTTTGCACATCGAGAGACTGAAACTCTTGCCCATTCTTCCTTGCAAAACAGCTCGAGCTCAGTGAGGTTGGATGGAGAGCGTTTGTGAACAGCAGTTTTCAGCTCTTTCCACAGATTCTCGATTGGATTCAGGTCTGGACTTTGACTTGGCCATTCTAACACCTGGATACGTTTATTTGTGAACCATTCCTTTGTAGATTTTGCTGTATGTTTGGGATCATTGTCTTGTTGGAAGATAAATCTCCGTCCCAGTTTCAGGTCTTTTGCAGACTCCAACAGGTTTTCATCCAGAATGGTCCTGTATTTGGCTGCATCCATCTTTCCCTCAATTTTAACCATCTTCCCTGTCCCTGCTGAAGAAAAGCAGGCCCAAACCATGATGCTGCCACCACCATGTTTGACAGTGAGGATGGTGTATTGATGGTGATGAGCTGTGTTGCTTTTACGCCAAACATATCGTTTTGCATTGTGGGCAAAAAGTTCGATTTTGGTTTCATCTGACCAGAGGACCTTCTTCCACATGTTTGGTGTGTCTCCCAGGTGGCTTGTGGCAAACTTTAGATGAGACTTTTTATGGATATCTTTGAGAAATGGCTCTCTTCTTGCCACTCTTCCATAAAGGCCAGATTTGTGCAGTGTACGACTGATTGTTGTCCTATGGACAGACTCTCCCACCTCAGCTGTAGTTCTCTGCAGTTCATCCAGAGTGATCATGGGCCTCTTGGCTGCATCTCTGATCAGTCTTCTCCTTGTCTGAGCTGAAAGTTTAGAGGGACGGCCAGGTCTTGGTAGATTTACAGTGGTCTGATACTCCTTCCATTTCAAAATGATCGCTTGCACAGTGCTCCTTGGGATGTTTAAAGCTTGGGAAATCTTTTTGTATCCAAATCCGGCTTTAAACTTCTCCACAACAGTATTACGGACCTGCCTGGTGTGTTCCTTGGTCTTCATGATGCTCTCTGCGCTTTCAACAGAACCCTGAGACTATCACAGAGCAGGTGCATTTGTACAGAGACTTGATTACACACAGGTGGATTCTATTTATCACCATCAGTCATTTAGGACAACATTGGATCATTCAGAGATCCTCGCTGAACTTCTGGAGTGAGTTTGCTGCACTGAAAGTAAAGGGGCCGAATAATTTTGCAAGCACCACTTTTCAGTTTTTTATTTGCTAAAAAAGTTTAAAATATCCAATAGATTTCGTTCCACTTCACAATTGTGTCCCACTTGTTGGTGATTCTTCACAAAAAATTAAAATTTTATATCTTTATGTTTGAAGCCTGAAATGTGGCAAAAGGTTGAAAAGTTCAAGGGGGCCAAATACTAAAAAACTTGTCTAAAAGTTTTTGAATTTATCCACACTCTCTACTGATGCTGAGGGATATTACCAACAGTATTTAAATGTAAATAGGAAAAGTGAAGCACTATGTTAAATAAAATAAAAACATAAATTCATAAGTAATCTGTTAAACTGATACAATAACGCATGTGATAAGTGTTCCAAAATATGTATAAATAAATTCTCTACTTAAACACAACACAATGTACATAAAAGAGTCCATACCAAAACAATAGGTAACAAGTATCCACATGACCAGACTTCTGTGCACCTCTGGGTAACAGTGACCCACAGCAAACCAAAAAGATGCACCAATCCACACACCATGTGCAAATAGGCTTACCAGAGAGCTATTACATCTTACACAGATAAGTCAAAGAGCACTTAAAATGATAGCTTGCTCCAGGGGCAGGGATCAGCCCAATCATCACTTCTCTCCAGACCTCCCAGGATGGATGGAATCTACTCAGGGAAAAGATATCGCCACCATTTCAGCACAGTTATCCATGTCATCTGTGAAAGCAAGGCACAAAAGCACAAAGGGCACTCGCATACGATGAAAATGATTAAAACCAACTTTTCATTTTAAAAAATATTATACTCACAGAGAATGAAAACATCAAACAACGCTGCTCCAATATAAAGCTTTGATTTGCACCCTTCCAAGATGGCTGCCGGACTGCATGCAATTGTGGTGATGTGTTCCCTAGCTCCAGCCAATGGTTTATTTAGAAATGACATCATCAGGTGTTCCCAGGAATAAATATCTACCACTGCTCTTTTATACCATGCAAATAATAAAGACAAATACAGGGCAGACCAAAGCTGTTCATGTTGACATCTATCCCCAGCCATTAATTCCAATGACAATCCTCCGTTATGTACATGCTGATTTTTGCCCCCTAGGGGCCAAATTATAAAATGTTCCATACAAAAATATTTTGTATGTATATATATGAGTTACATAGACCCTCACTCGATATTGCACAATGTTACAAATATTAGCTGGTCAAACAATTTCATACAAAAATGGGACAAAAAAAAGATATAAAATCTCTTATATAATTACTGACCATATAAAATGCCAAGAACACAACAATTAAAAAACAAGCATGCAAGCCACAAAATTTTGGTATATATAAAATGCCATAACTAGAGTAAAATTAATTACTGTTTGGTGTATACATTTTTAATTCGGAAATCCACTTGGTCACAGAGCACATGTCTCTCTTCACGTTACTTCCTCTCCAATGGGGACTATATTTTTTAATGGCCATGAAAAGGGTACCTGCTGGATTTTTATTGCAGTTCATAGTGTGATGCTTTGAAATGCTATGTCCCTTAAATCCTTATTTTATATTTCTTATATGCTCATTCTGTATTGCCCTAGTAGTGCGTTCAAATTATCGCAAGCCACAAGAGCATTGCAATTTATAGACTACATTTTTTAGAACCGCAAGACACAAAAGATCCAATGCTTTATGTTCTGGAAGTTTTTGTCGATTGGAAACAAATACATTTACATCCCTTAAAAGCATTGATTTGACAAATGCTACACTTTTTTTTACAGAGTTAATAACCTTTCATACTCTAAAAGTAAGCAGGTCTAACAGGTGGATCATAAATGTTTGGAGCAATTTTATTCCTTTGAGTTGGCACTCCTCTAAATAATACTGAAAGGTGATTCAGTAAAATGGGGCCCAGAACTTGAACGTTCTTTAAGATCAGCCAAAGCTTTTTTTTTAACACTATTCTTCACTTGATAGTATTGTGAAAAAAAGTAGTAAATAGAGAAAGGCCAAAAATATCTGAACTTGTTGAGGTTGCATTTCTCTCCCTTATCATGTAAATATTTGAAGTGAGAAGTAGACATTATTATGAGAAACTTGTCAAAAGAAATATTTATCTTATAATATTCACCATTACCCAAAAGATGATACATTTCAGTTAATATAGAAAATAATGTGCACCATTTATTGTTGTAGCTCTCTTATTGCTGAACTAAACTGCTGGCAAATTTTTTAAAGATTGGGGCAACAATGTCATATAATATGCAAGAATATATGTGTTTATAAAATTGTATTCTTTTTTTCAAAGATTAATAAAAATACATTTTTTATTCTTTATAAACAAATGGGTTCAAATAATATAAATAGGTACCAGAAACATCCAATTTTTTCAAGCATGAATAACCCCTTCCCGCCGAGCGTACGCAGTTGTGCATACTCGGCTTCCAGGGGTTATACCAGGATGATGCCCGCACCTGCAGGCATCATCCCTTTTACCGTTTTTTTCAGCGGGCGATTGGCTTTCCAGCCATAACAACCGAAACGTCCCCCCCTCCCGCTGCCTCCCGCTGCCTCCAGCCGCTGTTACCGGTGCTCCCGATCAATCAGGAGCACCAATTCACGATGTGATGCCTCCGGCTGCTGGGGAGGAACTGGAACGAAGCCGCAATCGGCTTCGTTCCAGTATCCTAATAGTAAACACGGAAGCGACATCATGACGTCACTTCCCGTTTACTCGGCTGCCAATGGCGCCAGTTTTAAAAAATATACGATATTCAGAATCGCCGATTTGGCGATCTGAATACATTGAAGTGTAAAGGAGGGATCGGGGGTCTTTTAGACCCCCAATCCCTCCATAAAGAGTACCTGTCACCACCTATTACTGTCACAAGGGATGTTTACATTCCTTGTGACGGCAATAAAAGTGATCAAATTATTATTATTTTTTTAAAACAATTTATTCATTTTCAAATAAATAAAATAAATAAATAAAAATAAAACATTTCCAAGCGCCTGCCGTCCCCATGAGCTCGCAAAGCAAAGAAAACGCATTACGGAAGTCGCGCCCGCATATGTAAACGGTGTTCAAATCCCACATGTGAGGTATCACCGCGATCGTCTGCAACGCTAACCTGGTAACCATAAAAATGTTTTAAAGCGTCGCCTATTGAGATTTTTAGGTACCATACTTTGTCGTCAATCCACGAGTGCATGCAATTATAAAGTGTGACATGTTTGGTATCTATTTACTCGGCGTAACATTATCTTTCACATTATGCAAACAAATTGGGCTAATTTTACTGTCCCTTTTCCCAAAAAGTTGCGTTTAAAACACCGCTGCGCAAATACCGTGTGACATAAAATATTGCAACAATCGCCGTTTTATTCTCTAGAGTCTCTGCTAAAAAATATATATATATATAATGTTTGGGGGTTCCAAGTCATTTTCTAGCAAAAAATATGGATTTTAACTTGTAAACACCATATGCCAAAAATAGGCTTAGTCATGAAAGGGATAAACTGGTTCTTTCACAGTTTACCATTTTACGGCTAAACAGGAATATTTTTTTCATCTCTTTTTTTTTAGAGTTCAAACTTTCTTTCTTTCTTTGGATAGATAGGGAATGGTTAATCCCCTTTCAGTTTTTTGCAATCTGTGCCCCATTGGAAAGATGTCCCTTCACTTTCTGCTTGGTGGACAGTGATCATACAGAGTTTTCACCTAAACAAGTGTCCACATTGGAATATTTCCCCTCAATTCCTTTTTTGGTCACAACTCAGAAAGTTGAATTTTTCCTCACTTTTGGTCTTGGCAGTGTCTAGCAGGATTTATAGAAAGAAGCAATCTTCTGGGACGCATTGCATTTAAAACAGGTTTCTATACATATTTATATACACTTTAACTATCCAGACCACGGTTGTCAATCCCCGACAACACATTTATTAATAGATTTGGAAAATGTACTGCTGGAGCACAATTTTTTTGACAACCTCAAATATTACTGAAACTCCTATTACAAATTAAAACCATGAAAATGTAAACAGCATAAACAGAATACAAGTAAATTCTACTCCTTTATAGATAAAAACTCAAACAACGACATTGTAAAGGGATTTAAAAAAAATAACAAACATGGTATACTTGCCTGCTCTGTGAAAAAGATCTGAGCTCACACAATGACAGCCGCACAGGTGGGCAGAGCAAAAGGTAAGTTAAAGTGATAGGGTATTTTTTTTTAATTAACATAATAAACATGTTATACTTACCTGCTCTGTGCAATGGTTTTGCATAGAGCAGTCCACATTCTCCTCTTCTTGAGTCCCCTACTGCGACTCCTGGCTCCCCCCCCCCCCTTTTGAGTGTCCCTCATAGCAAGTACTCATGCAGGCTCAAGCCTAAGCTGAACTCTCTCTCACACACACACACACACAGTGCGGCTCAGGCCTTCTTCCTGCTCTCTTCTCACAGGCTGTGATTGACAGCAGCAACAGCTAATAGCTCTCACTTCTTCCACCATGTCCAGTGAGGAGAGAGAAAGAGGAGAGAGCTGTTGCTGTTGGTTACAGTGCTGGATCGAGATCAAGCTCAGGTAGGTATTAAGAAGGGTCTGGGGGGGAGCTGGACACAGGAGGATTTTTACCTTCTTGCAGAGCGCATCACGTTTTGCTCTGTCCACCTGTGATCTTCTTCTTCAACAGCAGGCAGTAAACTGGGATTATGAATTTACTGGTTAACATCCCCTGAGTTCAGCCAATCATGACTTGGCTGTTTCTGAATTGCGCATATGCAGTGATGTTAGGGCACTTTTCACATGGGCCGTGTCCAGTATGTTCAGCAGCTGATCCATGAACAGTTCCCATGTTGAATCAGAGCAGAATGGGACAGATGTCACTTTTGTGTCATCCGTAATTATTCAGTTTTTCAGATTTTTTTTTACAGCAGACCTTTCTGGACCCGTGTTCGATCTATGGGCAGCCGGATGAAAATTTGCATCCATTTACATCAGGCTACCTGCAATCGATTACATTTAAGTCCAGAAAAATTAAAAAGAACACACTCCAGGGCAGACTTGGAGGTAAGTACATCAGCCTCAATCCATTCCACCTGATAAACTGATGGGCAGACCTGATTGGAAAGCTTTTGTGTTGGGACCCCTGTATTTAGGGCTAGATAAATTTTTTAAGTTTAGTGTAATTACTCACAATGATTTCCTTCAAAAAATGAAATCTATTCCTCCAGGCTTTTGTAAAATATAAAAAAGCTGCAAAGTCTACTATGGTTTAGGGGTCTATGGCTGACATTAAGCCATCACCTGTGCAGTAAGCCATCATCTGTCACCAAATGCATCACAGTATCTGGTTGGGGCAAGAGCCAAATGTAATGGAAACTGCACATTTTAAGGGGCCATTTGGCGATTGCATTGCACAATATCCAACAGCACACAATAAAGGTGTTACTGCATTGTGGTGCAATTAATGAAATACACTCCAATCCACCAAGGGAATTCACATGCCGTGGCAACACATCAGGCATGACAACACATCACAGTGTGTTGCTCTGGGATGTGTTGCATTACACAATTTGTAACACATGCACCTTTTAGGTGTTTTGGTGGGTTCATAGCCAATTATTTATAATGGACTGCCTTAACACAACACACAGTAATGCACCACATGAATGAAAGTGGGCACAATTAAAGGGCCCGCAACATGGGATTGTGGCTGCCACGTGTGGCAAGAAAGTTTTTTATTTTATTAAAAAAAAGAGCGGGCTTGTCACAAGGCAGCAGAGTGGCAAAAACGTGTGCCACAGGTTATAAAACCCACAGGGGCTATAAAAACCCCTGTGTCACAGACCTGCTCACAGTTTACCTGAGTGGCTTAGCTGAGCTTCACTAAGAATTTTTAGATGGCCAAAGCCGTGACAAGAAATGAAGTCCCTGGTTCGCAGAGTCTTGGAGTGGGCAGAAGCGGAGGGTGGTAATGAATGGCTCCGGAGATGTCTGGCTCTCACTAAGGAGGACCAACAATGGTAATAGCGCCGACTGAACATCGGACTCCACAGAGAATGTTAGAGTCAGCTGACCGTACCAGGCCAGTCGGTAGTGCCCCTAATTCTGCAGCCCAGCGCTCACCATCTCGCAGAATACAGAGAAGCTTACCTGTTGAACGTTCTGCTCCAGAGCCAGCTTTGGTTAGTGGGAATAGGTCTCTCTCCACAGGGGAACAAGAGGATACCGCTCAAAGAGTTCAGCGCGTGAGTCAACGTGGCAAGAGGAGCAGGCGGGTCTTTTCTCCATCCCCTATCCGCAGTGGAGGAGGCAGAGGTCAGGTTCACCACTCGTCCATATCCCTGAGTCATAGCGCACACATTGCAGAGATGACACCACGCAGGCCAGTGGATGCTCCGCCTACCTCACCGCCTACGAGTCTGGTGCCGCCCAGAGTAGGGATGTCTCCGCATCATTCCAGGACTCATCCCAGGCAGGTATCGCAGGTCAGAGCTTTAGCATCACTGCCATCTGGGCCATCCAGGCTGGATGCCGTGAGGGCCTCTTTGTCTTCTTCATCCTTTACAGGTCCAGATGTTAACCATATCGCAACAGTAGGAGCTCAAATCCCAGTTGTATGTAATCCCTCAGAAACTAATCTAGCTGGTGAGTTTATACATACTGATTTAATCAACCAACTACTGGCTTCTTTATCCAGATTTAATGATCATTTATCTGTTAATCAATCATTATCTGTATCTCCTTCGCCTGCTAATGTCTGGTCTGCTCAGTCTGTAGAAACGAATATTAATCCTGTCGCGACATGTACTAACATTCCTCTCAGTGTATCTACTGCTGTCCCTGAGACATGTTTAAAAGAAGTACTTCCGTGCGAAATGTCTCCTTTAGGTTTTGATTTGCCAATAGCTATTAAAGAGAAAATATGGAAAGACTTATTATCCCTGTTACCTATTTCAAAAGATTTTCTTAATTCTTAATTAGATTCTCTAAATCAGATAAAAGATCTGATGACAACTCTGATGACAATATGCGTCGCCCTGTCTCTGGGTCCTTTTTTTAATTGGTTGCAGACTTTCTGTATCTTTTCTGCAGTTATGGGTGAGAAGCATCCAGAAAAGTGCGCTGGGCTGTTTCAACACCTGGAACATATCCTTGAAGCTTATAAGAGCTTTGGCGGCATGGGTTGGTTTAATTATGATGAATCCTTTCGCCAAAAAATTGCAATTGATCCTAACCTTAAATGGGGTATTAAAGATGTAGGATTGTGGTTGAATCTTATTATTCCTCAGAAGCATGCTTTCATTAGACCACAACCACAACCAACACCTATTGCTCCAAATTCAGCTTATAAGAAAGGCACATGTTATGCCTACAATTAAACTCAATGCAAATGGTTGAATTCATGCCGTCATCGACATGAATGTTCCTTTTGCTTCGGTAACCATCCAGTCTCAAAGTGTTTTAAAAGACTGTCCAGCAATCAAGTCAATAGGGATCATTCAAAAAGCCAACTCACCCGTGAGACTGTCCACAATGCACCCATGGTTAATGTTATACCCCGACAGGGAGAAAGCACAACTGTTAATTGACGGTTTCTCTTTAGGTTTTAAACTGCCTATATTTTCAGGTTTAGGTTGCCAGTTGTCAGATAATTTGAAATCTGTTTTTCATCATACCGATATAGTTAGGGAAAAAATAAAAAAATAAATTTCAGCCAATAGGATTGCTGGTCCATTTATTTTTCCTCCATTTAAAATTTTTTGTGTGTCTCGTTTGGGTTTAGTTCCTAAAAAAGAGCCTAAATCTTACCATCTGATTCATCATCTTTCTTTTCCCTCTGGCAATTTTCTGAATGATGAGATTGACCCATTATCTGCTTCTGTTAAATATGCTACTTTTGATGACGCTATTAAAATTATTAAAACTTTTGGTCGAGGAGCATTGTTAGCAAAGGCGGATATTCAATCAGCGTTCAGATTTTTGCCCATAGCTTCAGAATCTCACAATTCATTAGGCTTCTGCTTTGAGGGTTATTTCTTTTATGACAAATGCTTCCCGATGGGTTGTTCACTGTCATGTTACTATTTTGAAATTTTTGCCTCGTTTCTTCAGTGGATAGTGATTTTTGAATCTAGTCATTCTAGGATAATTCATTATCTAGCTGACTTCCTTTTTATTGGTCCTTCTATTTCTTCAGTTTGTTCCTTAATTCTCAGGTTATTTTTTCTCATATCTGAATACTTCGGTATTCCCTTAACACTTGAAAAAACTGCTTTTCCATCTCCAGTTATTGAATTTTTGGGTATATAAATGAACACTTTATTATTTCAGTTTAAAGAGGTTCTGCACCTAAAAAAAATATTAAAAGCCAGCAGCTACTAATATTGCAGCTGCTGACTTTTAATAAAATCACACTTACCTGTCCCAGGGTCCAGCGATGTCGGCGGCAGATGACGAGCGATCGCTCGTCTCGCTGCTGCCCCCATCGCCATCCTCTGTCAGGGAATCGGGAAGTGAAGCGATGCGGCTTCACTGCCCGGTTCCCTACTGTGCATGCACGAGTCGCGCTGCGCGTCTCTTCTGGTCCCCGCTGTGTCCTGGGAACTGTGTGTTTCCCAGAACACAACGGGGGGGGGGGGGGGGGCGGGGCGTCTGCGGGGGTCTATGGCGGTCTGTCCCGGAAGTGGGTGCAGATACCTGGATTATCCAGGTAACTGCACCCCCCTCCCCCCTGAAAGGTGCCGATTGTGGCACCGAAGGGGGAGGGATCAGATTAGCGGAACTTCCCCTTTAGGTTGAAGAACCGCTTTAAGCTCCCTGCTGTTAAAATTGGTGGGCTTCAATCCCAAATTTCATTCTTTCTGCGTCGCAAAAAGATTTTACTAAAAGAGCTTCAATCCTTTCTGGGTCTTTTTGCTTTTGCTACACACAATATGCCTATGGGCAGAATTTTTTCCAATCTTTGGCCGTGTCTGGCTTTAAATCTCCTTTTTCTCACATTAGGTTGAATTGTGACATGAAGGATGATTTGTTGGTATGGTCTCAATTTTTGCAAGATTATAATGGTAGATCTCTTTTTTTCTGGTCAAATTTTTTTTGCAGAAGATATTGAGCAGTTTAAAGACGCAGCTGGTTCTCATGGATTTGCTGCTATTTTCCACTCTCGTTGGTGTTCAGGTTCATGGCACCCTTCTTGGATTTCCAACAAGATTACAAAAAGCATAGTTTTGTTGGAACTTTTTCCAGTTATTGTTGCCTTTGTGAAATTTGGGGAAAGCAAATTTGCAAACAAACATATCATTTTTTTTTTTTATTGTTTATTTATATCAGGAAATGGGTCCACATAGACCAACAGGTTACATACTTTCCACACTACTCACAGAGTAGAAGGCAAAACAGGTGATACAACATCAATTCTCTGCTAGCATTATCATCAAGAGCAATAAACATCAGCATGTGGAGTTGTGAATTATCTTCGTCTCGTGGGCTCACTTCCCAGTTTCTTTTTAACCAACTAAGTATCTACATTAATACAGCCCCCAATATGAGGGGGGGGGAGGTGAAGCAAAGAAGCAGGAAGGACAGAGGGGAGAAGAGAAGAAAGGGGGTGTGTCGAGTATGGGGGGTTCAGAGAGAGGGGTGGGGGAAGGGGGGAAAGGGGGAGCAGTGTGTGTGACTCTATCATGGAGTGCTCAGATATCTGATCGGAAATGCAGTTTTTGGGCCTCTGTCTATTAGACATGTGCAGAGTAAAATATTTCGTCTCGGAATTTCGTTTTCGTCCGAAAACTTAATTTATTTAGTTACTCCCGAAATTCGTTTTTATTTATTTCGTTTTTCGTTCAAAAATTGCATGCGTCCGAAAATCCACATGAATTACGGTCGAATCTGTCTTTGAAGGCTTATGGTGTCTGTCGAATGTATAAAGAAGATTCGACGGAGCTAGTATATAGCATACTTTAGAACCCCTGTTAAAGTCTATGGGACTCCAACATTCAAAATCTAAAGTGCTAATTGTAAAGACTAATTTGCAAGTTACTGTCCTAAAAAGTGTTTGGGGACCCGGGTCCTGCCCCAGGGAACATGTATCAATGCAAAAAAAAGTTTTAAAAACAACCGTTTTTTCGGGAGCAGTGATTTTAATAATGATTAAAGTGAAACAATAAAAGTGTAATATTCCTTTAAATTTCGTAGGGGGGGGGGTCTATAGTATGCCTGTGAAGGGGCTCATGTTTCTGGTGCTTAGAACTGTCCCTGCACAAAGTGTAATTTATGCAGGAAAAAAAGTCCTTTAAAATCATTCGCAGCTATTATGAATTGTCGGCTCCGTAATACAGAGAACACTCATTGAAAGTCATTGATAATAAAAAAATAAATAAAAAAGCGTGCGGGTCCCCCACATTCAATTACCATGCCCTTCAGGTCTGGTATGGATATTAAGGGGAACCCTGCCTCAAATTTAAGAAAAAATTTGACGTGGGGTTCCCCCTAAATATCCATAACCAGACCCTTCAGGTCTGGTATGGATATTAAGGGGAACCCTGCGTCAAATTAAAAAAAAAAATTGACGTGGGGGTCCCCCTAAAAATCCATACCAGACCCTTTATCCGAGCACGCAACCTGGCAGGCCGCAGGAAAAGAGGGGGGGACGAGAGAGCGGCCCCCCCTCCCTCCTGAACCGTACCAGGCCACATGCCCTCAACATTGGGAGGATGCTTTGGGGGTCTATGACCCCTCAAAGCACCTTGTCCCCATGTTGATGAGGACAAGGGCCTCATCCCCACAACCATGGCCGGTGGTTGTGGAGGTCTGCGGGCGGGGGGCTTATCAGAATCTGGAAGCCCCCTTTAACAAGGGGACCCCAGATCCCGGGCCCCCCCCTGTTTGAAATGGTAAGGGGGTACAAAAGTAAGAAAGTGTAAAAAATAGTTAAATAAGACAAACACACTTTTGAAAAATTCCTTTATTAAAAATAAAAAAGGCAGGTTTCCGTTACATCAGAGGGGGGCGGGGTCACCCATACGTCACAGGTTGCGTGCTCGGATAAAGGGTCTGGTATGGATTTTTAGGGGGACCCCCACGTCAATTTTTTTTAAAATTTGACGCGGGGTTCCCCTTAATATCCATACCAGACCTGAAGGGTCTGGTTATGGATATTTAGGGGGAACCCCACGTCAAATTTTTTCTTAAATTTGAGGCAGGGTTCCCCTTAATATCCATACCAGACCTGAAGGGCCTGGTAATTGAATTTGGGGGACCCCCCACGCTTTTTTTAAAAATTTTTTTTTTTTTTTTATCAATGACTTTCAATGAGTGTTCTCTGTATTACGGGAGCAGACAATTCATAACAGCTGCGAGTGATTTTAAAGGACTTTTTTTCCTGCATAAATGACACTTTGTGCAGGGACAGTTCTAAGCACCAGAAACATGAGCCCCTTCACAGGCATACTATAGACAACCCCCCCTACGAAATTTAAAGGAATATTACACTTTTATTGTTTCACTTTAATCATTATTAAAATCACTGCTCCCGAAAAAACGGCCGTTTTTAAAACTTTTTTTTGCATTGATCCATGTCCCCTGGGGCAGGACCCGGGTCCACAAACACTTTTTAGGACAGTAACTTGCAGAATCTTTTCTCTCTGTGAAATCTTTTTTCTCTGTCGAATATTTTCTCTATATAATCTTGGACTAATAGAGGTAAGGTTAAACACATTCGACCACAGGTTCTATAGACAGATTGTTATTGTCAGAGTCATGTCGAATCTCCTATTCTATATCGAACTGTTGTAACAATGAAAACGAAAATAAAGCATTTATTTATGTCGGATCTTTCGTTTTTCGAATTTTGTGCTTTCGTTATCGTTTGTCAAAACGAAAACGAAAATAGCTGAAATTCAGACGAAAACGAATGCACATGTCTACTGTCTATGACCACAAGACTCAACACAATATTATCACTACATGCGGTATATGTGTCTGTGTCAGACCCTCTCAGGGCCTGACCCTCAGCCGAGTATATAAACACATTCCAACCCTGCCAGGTTTTAGTGAAGCTCTCCTCTCTATTTTGCGCTGTGAGGATAAGATCCACCATTTTCCTGATGTCCTCCACCTTATGAAGCCAGAGGCCAATGGTCGGTGGAAGGGCCGATTTCCATTGGAGTGGTATGCAGGCCTTAGCTGCGTCAAGTAGGTGGCGGATCACTGATTTCTTGTATTTCCTATCAGGGATATTGGAGGCGTGTAAAAGAAAGAATGCTGGGTCGTCTGTGAGGGGCCGGTCCGTGAATTGTTGTACTGTCTCACGCACTACTTTCCAGAAGTGCGTTAGTTTAGGGCATGACCAAAAAATATGTAGCATGGTCCCTTTGTCTGTGTGACAACACCAACACAGGTCTGATGTATTCGGGTAAAGCTGGGGGAGTAGTGAAGGGGTCCTATACCAACGTGAGAGAATTTTGTAATTTGTTTCCTGGATCTTGGCACAGATAGAGCATTTGTGTGTGAATCTGAGAATACGTTGCCTCTTGGTGGTATTGAATTGGCAAGCTAACTCTTTTTCCCAGTTAAGTAGTCCCGGGGGTATAAAGTCTGCCGAGGGAGCATTTAAAAGGTTATAAGTCAATGAAAGTGTGTGTGGTAGGGCACCCGCGTCAGTGCATAGCACTTCCAGGGCTGTAAGCGTCTGGACGTCTTCCTTGGGGGGTGGGATCGTAGAAAGGAAATGTGTTAGTTGGAGTGTCCTCAGGAAGTCTAGGCGGAACGGGCCCATAGGATCTAGGAAATTCGCCATCGTTTTCCAGCACCCACCTGAACTGAAGTGGGAAGCTTGATGTAGGCCCGCCTCACCCAGACTCCCGAGACATCATTCGTAGAGACTCGGTGTAAATGAGGGGTTGCCTATGATAGGGTAAAGGGGCGAATTCGGGGAGGAGAGGGACGCTTGCGAAATTATTCGAGCACAGACCCTCGCTGAGTTACCAATCAGTGGGTGACATTTTATCTCTGTTAAAAATGCTGGGTAGCACCATGGCGCCCCCCGGGAGCGGAATCGCACTTTGGGATTGTTCCAGCTTGGCCCATAGCTTGGTTCCCTAATGGCGGCATCAATCTATGAGTCTCCCCAGATGAACAGCCTGATAGTAGGCTTGAATATTCGGTAGGGCTAGACCGTCGTGTGATTTGGGGAGAATAAGGAGTTTATTGGCGAGTCTAGGTCTTTTTTTTACCCAGACGAATTCTGTAAATGCAGATTGTACCCTTTTTAAAGAAGGCGGTTGGTATGTGTATAGTTGGGGCCTGCATCAGGTAGAGGATTTTTGGGAGGAAAGACATCTTTAAAATGTTGCAACGGCCTATCCAGGAATGCATGCCCGATTGCCATCGGGTCAGAAGTGTTTTTATTTCCAATAGTAGTGGTGGGAAATTAAGTTTGTACAGTTTCGAGAGCGTATGAGGGATGTATGTACCTAGGTATTTCAGGGCCTTGTTTGTCCACTTCAAATTAAAGCTGGCTTGAAGGTGTCTGAGCTGCGCCGCCGGTATCCCTACTCCCATTGCCTCTGACTTGGCGAAATTAATCTTCAAGTTCGAGAGCGCCCCATATGTTGCAAATTCCTGCATCAAATTTGGAAGGGATATCACCGTGTTTGAGAGTGAGAACAGCAAGTCGTCAGTGTAGGCTGACACTTTGTATTGAGTGTGTTTAATCGATATACCCGTTATGTTTGGATTTAATCTGATGGCATAGGAATGGTTCAAGGGACAACGCGAAAAGGAGGGGTGAGAGCGGGCATCCCTGTCGCATCCCATTTGTAATCCGAAAGGGTTTGGATATTACTCCATTGGCCCTAACCCTGGCCGACAGTGTTGTATATATTGCATGGATCCATTGTAACAGGTTATTACCCAGCCCTATATGGCGTAATGTGGCAGACATGAAAGCCCAGTTCACCCTGTCAAAAGCTTTCTCGGCGTCTGTACTGAGAAAGATACTTGGCCTGTTTTCCAAGGTGGCAGCGTACAGCAGGTTCAGGACTTTGGTGGTGTTGTCCCTAGTCTCCCTGGTTGGGACAAAGGCTACCTGGTCAAGGTGTATCAGATCGGGGATGTATGACTGCAGCCTCGTGGCTATGATTTTGGTAAACAGCTTAAGATCTGTATTCAGTAGGGAAATTGGACGGTAGCTCCTGCACTGAGACGGGTCCTTACCTTCTTTAGGGATCACTGCTATATGGGCTTGTAACGTGGCATCATGTAGCTTGCTCCCCTTAGTAAGGTCATTGAAAAGGTGAAGTAGATGATGTCCAAGGGACGGGAGTAAAGTCTTATAGTATTGTATTGTTAGGCCGTCAGGTCCCGGGGCCTTCCCTCGCTTGGTATTTCCTATTGCCAGTTGGATTTCGGACAATGTTATGGGTTCCTCTAAATTGTCCCGTATTTCCGTCGGCAGGGTGGGCATGTTGGAAGAGGCTATGTAGTCGGCTATGTGCTCTGGGGAGGGCTGGGCTGTGTCTAGGTTGTATAGAGTCTCGTAAAAGGACTTGAATGTTTTGGTAATTTATTGGGGCAGCGTCTCTCGCCTCCCCAAGGGGGAGAAAACATGGGGTATATAAGATGCCGCCCGCTGGGCTTTCAGAGATTGCGTGAGTAATCTACCACATTTAATACCAGATTCGTAGATTTTTTTTACGGGAAATCTGGAGCGCTGCCTTAGCTTTAAAATGGAGAAGATCGTTTATCTGAGTGCGTATCGTATTAAGCTCACTACCTAAGGGAGTAGTTGGTGTCTGTTTGTGTTTTGCGCCTAAAATTTGAAGTTTGCTGAATAACTCGGACAGTTGAGCGGTTCGCTGTCTCTTAAGTCGTGTGCCGTGTTTTATCAGTACCCCGCGAATCACCGCCTTGTGTGCCTCCCAAACTAGGCCCGCGTCACAGTCCCCTGTGCTGTTAGTGTGGAAATAATGGGATAATTCTGTCGTTACGTTTGTCAGTACCTCGATGTCCTGGAGGAGGCTCTCATTGAGTCTCCATGGCTTCTTCTATCCCCTGTAAAAGTCGGTCAAAGCATAATGTAATGTAACTGGGGCGTGGTCAGACCATGTGATAGACCCGATGGTGGATCCTTTGACTGCCTGAAGTTGGTTGTGTGGCATCAAGAAATAATCGATGCGTGAGTACCCGTGGTGCAGTCTAGAAAAAAAGTTGAATCCCGTTCCCCGGGGTGGAGAGGCGCCAGACATCCACCAATTGTGCGGCATATAGGGATGCGTGGGCAGCCTTCCGAACATATCATTATTAATACAGATAATAAGGGTGTAATGTTTGCTCTAAACTGCCACTCTTCGAAATCTTTGTCCATCATAAAACTTTTACGTTATTTAGTGTTTTTATATCTAAAATTAAATATTTGGATTAAAGCAAAACATGTGCCAGGAAAGCTCAATATCATCGCTGATGCCTTATCTCGATTCCAGATGGCTCATTTCAGACAGCTGTTGCCCCATGCGGATATGGTTGGTTATCGTTGCCCGAGCCATCTTTGGGACCTGAGCTAAATACAGTCTTTTTAGCTATAAAAAATGTGATCACTCCAAAAACATGTACTGACTACTCAGTTGCATGGGAAAAATGGCTGTCTTTTAATGCCGGGTTGGATACTTTTGGATTACCGCCTATCGAGAGTTTCATTGATGAAGTTAAATTTTTCCTTTAATCATATTAACAAGATTTTAGCAGGGATTTCTTTTTTCTTTAAACTATATAACTTCCCGGCCTGTAATAGTTTATTTGCCGTTCGATAGGCTTTAAAGGGATTGAGAAAGGTAAGGTTAGTTCCGGATGTGAGCAGGCCAATTACGCTAGATGTCTTATCCAGGCTGTGTTTGGTTACTCCTATTGTTTGCATTTCAGATTACGAGGCTGTATTATTTCATGCAGCATTTGTTTTAATGTTCTTTGCTGCTTTGCTTATCTCAGAAATGTTACCCAGTAACAAGCACAGTCTGGATGGTTTATTATTATCAGAAGTTTCTATTTTAGATAATAAGGTTCTTATTTTTGTTAAAAAATCAAAAATGGATAAAAATTGCAAAGGTCGGTGGCTCAATCTATTTGCCTGTGGCCATCCCCTATTCTGTTCTAATTCTCTAAAAATATTTTTCTTTTAGACCTGCTTTGGGACATAATTTTTTAGTTAATTTAGATTCTTCTCCCATGACTAAATTTCAATTTTCTTCAGTTTTAATGTGCTGTTTTAATCATTTAGGCCTTTCTCCATTTAAATTCACCACTCATTCTTTTTGGATTGGAGCTGCTACGGAAGCTGCTAGATTGGGTTTGGAATGGCATTTGAGGGCTAAAATGGACTGATCTCTTCTTTCATCTCTCTACCTTGTTTCATTCTTGGCCTTCTCCATCTATTTTAATTCTGCACCGTGGAGGTAATGATGTTGGGAAGTTAAAAACTTTAGATTTGATGTTTTTTAATAAAACAAGATTTACATAGTTTAAAAGTTTCCTTTACACATACACGTATTGTTTTTTCTGAAATGATTTCTCATTTACCTTGGTTATATTCGACAGGCGGTAAACAACTTGAAGCGATCAAACAAAGAATTAATCATTTGAATGAGAAATTGTTGCCATTGCTTGGGGAGGTTCTCTTTCCATCATGTTGATTTGGAAGGAGGTTTTTCCGGTTTATATAGACAAGATGGTGTCCATCATTCCAATGTCGGTTTAGACATCTTTAATTTAGGTCTTCAAACTTGCATTGAGCAGGCCGCGGTGCTGGGGTAGCCTTGTTTGTTCGCAACAAACTCGGCTGGTGGGGACTTTGTTTTTATGATTTGATTCATTTATAGCTCGAGTTCTATGACTGAGTGAGTTTAGAATTGTTTTTTTAATAAAATATTTTTAAATAGAATTTATTTATTAATTTATTGATTTCTATTGAATACAGTTATTTATTTATTTATTATACCAATAGAGGTGCTGCTGCCATTTAAAACACCAATTTGGTTGTATTGTGTTTTCTTTTTTCATTAAGAATAATAGAATGTGCGACCTACAATCCCATGAAAGTGGGCACAATTAAAGGGCCCGCAAACACGGGATTGTGGCCGCCACGTGTGGCAAGAAAGTTTTTTCTTTTCTTTTTTTTTAAATGAGTGGGCTTGTCACAAGGTAGCAGATTGGGAAAAACGTGTGCCACAAGTGTGGAGAGGCTATAAAAACCCCTGTGTGACAGACCCGCTCACAGTTTACTTGAGTGACTTGGCTGAGCTTCCCCTTCCCTCCCACCCTTGTTGCAGGCACCATTATGTGGTTATGTCACCCTTGGATCAAGGGGGAACTTTGTTTTTATGATTTGATTCATTTATAGCTCGAGTTCTATGACTGAGCGAGTTTAGAATTGGTTTTTAATAAAATATTTTTAAATATAATTTATTTATTCATTTATTGATTTCTATTGAATAAAGTTATTTATTTATTTATTATAAAATAAAGGTGCTGGGGTATACAGAGGGAGGGATGACGTAGGGACGCTCTAGTTGGAGGGAGGGGTTACGAAGAGGCTCGGCCGGAGAAGGCGCACGGAAGGGAAACTGAGAGCTGTGATATGCCGGAGGGTGAGAGGCCCCGGCAGATGAAACATACCGCCGTATGACGCCACTCCGGAACCTGCCCCCCCGCCGGCCTAGGGACAACGAGAAGCGCTGGTAACGGCGATTTGCCCTCCTCCCCCCCCTGTCCCCCTACCTCCTCGGCACAGGTGTACCAGCAAGACGCTGAAGCAACATACGGGCTCTAGGATGACCGGAGGCTTGGACTCCTAAGAAGATCCACACGCGGAGGAACAGATAAGTGGAGCAGATAGCCTGTAAAATATTGCTGACTTTATAAGGATTATGTGTAATTACTGACCGCTAAAAAAGAACAAGGTGCTGCATGAATGGTTATAAAGCTGGAGAGCTCCCCCAGGTGTTCGTAAATTTGATAAAAGCTGCGATAGTCTATAAATAAATACCAGGCTAAATATGAAAATGCAGGGGGAAACTGTTTGAAATATACATCCATCTATCCATGGCTATGGCTCAATATTGCACACTCCTTATATCTCCACAGACCTGTTGCATGCACTAAAGCAAGCTGACGGACTTTTCTTTTCTCTGTGGTCAACATAGTAGCAGCTGGTAGGAGACTGCATGAATGATATCACATATTTGGAAAAGTACCCAGTCGCTTCCTTGCAGCGTGTTAGGACCTTAGCATACTGGCCACGATCTGATATACTACACCTGTGCTGTTAAGAAATATATTGATGGTCTGCTAAAATAATGGTAAATAGGCTGGACGACAGGAAAGGTATAATAACAGGGGAATCCTATCATATTTCTTACTGCGGGACTCATATGTGGGTATGATCCGGATAACGATTAAGGAATAATTGTCCTGGAAAAGACAAGTTTTGATCGCTGCACTACATTGCCTCTGCTTGGCCCCTTCTATCCGTTTGTTCATAAAATATATCTCATTGACTGTTTATTAACATGGAGGAGTAAGATGCAGAGGTATATACGCTCCCCCTGGGTTATAGACTTCAGATCAGCACTGTGTTCATTGTTGAGATCGTCTGTAAACTGATATAAGATATAAGACACTAGGCTGCAATGAAGGAAACGCCCAGGGAATCTGCATAAATATTATCAACGTATTGAAAGCGGTCAGGGGGAAGGAAATAACGCGTGATAAAGGCTATAAATGAATGAATGAACATTGCCTTAGCTGTTCACTCCCAGACGATCTTTCCGGACCTTTAAATATAAATGACAGGAGGATAACATAAGGCAATTTGCCTGAAAGTAGCGTATGGTACACCTGTATAGCGACTTCAAAATCACACATCTCTCAATTTATAAGCAGCGGAGTAACTCTGCTGGGCAACATAGGAACAGCCTGCAGGAAACCGCAGGAAGGACATCAAATGTATGGAATGCGATGTTATCCTTCATTTTCCCAAGTCTCTTTGGAGCCCAGCAGAAATTTACTAGAGTAAACACAATTATATATAGTGCGAATGTCCCTATAGAATCTGACTATTCTGTTCAACATAGAGGTACAACACCAGGAGAGACATAACAGTGAGGGAAACCCACTGTAAACCCATAAATGAAATATCAGGGTATGTGGTCCACAGGGGTATATTAAGCATAAAGGGTCGGAGGACACTATTGCGCAATAGATAAGCCGGACTGTGTGCCACAAATCCTCCCATTGACGCTCTCTTTTCGAGTCAGAAATTGCTCTGGTCAGAAAGTATTTACCTCCGACTGACTACAAATTAGGAGGAGCAACACTGACAAAAAACATAAGGCTGACGGACTTAGCGGAGAAAATTTCTCAGCTAAATTCAAGGAGAAAAAACTGCAGGGGAGACCCCGGATCAATCTAGAGATGAATTGACAACGGAGAGTGAATTAGAACTAAGTAAAAATGAAGATCATAGGACGGAAGATCTGGGAATAACAAAAGGGGCCATGAGGGAGATGCTCCAAAAGTTGGAGAACTCTATAAGATCAGATATTAGTTTACTAAGAAGTGATCTTGGTCATATGCTAACGAGAGTTGAAGCCGTGGAAGTAAGAACTGAGAATCAAGAACAGAAGTTAAACAAAGTACAGACGCAAGTCAAATTAATCTCTCAGAACCAGAGAAGAATTCTTTATCGACTCGAAGACCAGGAAAACAGAAATAGAAGATCAAATCTGAGAATAAGAAATGTCCCAGAGAACAAGAAAGAAGATTTAAGGGAGGTTCTGAAAGATATATTTCACCCCATATTAGGCAATGCAGAGGGGGTATTCCCTTTGTTAGAGAGGGTGCATCGGGTCGGGAGGATAGGGTCTGAAGAAACAGGAAGGGGAAGACCCCGCGATATTATTGTAAGGTTTGAACATTATGAAGATAAAGCGGAGATCTGGAGGAAATTAAGGGGAAACCCCCATTAAAATATGCGGAAACAGAAATACAAATCTTCCCGGACCTAGCATTTGAGACCCTATCCAGAAGACGTCTTCTGAAACCTCTTGGAACAGATGAGAGTACGGAACATTAGATATAGATGGGGCTTTCCGGCATGCCTGTTGGCATTTAAAGATGGAATAACAGCTAAATTAAGCTTCCCGGAAGAGTTAAGAGAATTCTGTGAAAAACTGGAGATTCAAACTCCAAGTCTACCCGGCTGGACAGATGAGCTTGAGGAAATACCTTAAATGTTATCCAGCTTAAATGATAAATCAGAAGAGGAGGAGATAGGGATCTCAGGGGAGACGGGGGGGGGGAGGGGTGGAGAGGTAGGGAGATGTATGAGGTCTGACCGGCTGGGGAGCAGTCCCATTCCCATCCCTATGAGGAGATACATCAAAGTAGGGAGGGAAAGGAGGCAATAGGCGAACCCCACCTTAGAGCACTAAGACTTAGAAATGGCCAGAGATTTGAGGCCAATTGATAAGTCGAGGGCCGTAGGATGGCCAAAACATGGGGGGGGGAGGGGGGGAGGTGGGAGGGAAAGTGGGTTATGGGAGGGAAGGGGAGGGAGGGAGATGTCAGCAGTGAAACCCTGCGGGGGAAAAAGAGAAAAGAAAAAAAGAAGAAAATATGGTCATGATAGAGAATATAGATAAAAAGAAAATGGAATTAAATTTTCTGTCGTATAATGTCAGGGGGCTCAACACAGCAAAAAAGAGGCATAAAATCCTAGTAGAATTAAAACAGCTAAAGGCAGAGGTGATTTTTCTTCAGGAGACGCATATATCACATACGTCAAGGAGTAGGCTTTACTCTAAAGACCATCCGAAATGGTACTATGGGGATACGATTTCAAAGAGGGCAAGAGGAGTAGCGATAGGATTCGGGAAATATATTCGATTTACTGTAGAAGGAAGAGAAGCAGACCCAGAAGGAAGATACTTATTTTTGAAAGGAAAACTAGGAAATACTGGATATACATTGGCTAATATTTACTCCCCAAATAAAAATCCTATACATTTTTTGAGGGGAATATTGGCCAAAATACAAGAATTTAAAAGTGGCCATGTAGTCATAATGGGAGATCTGAATTTATGTCTAGATCCCGTACTTGATAGCTCGTCCCGAGTGCTGGGAAGGAGTAGTACTCAATTAAAAAGGTTAATTCAAAACTTAAATAAAAACCAATTAGTAGATGTATGGAGGGCACAACACCCTAAGACAATAGACTATACATTCTTCTCCCCAGTACACGGGACGTACTCAAGGATTGATTATATGTTAGTAGAACACAGAGCCCTAGAGATGGTACTGGAAACAAGCATAGAAATAACAACACAATCAGATCACGCGCCTATAAAAATGAAAATGCAGATTCCCGGACAAAGTAAGTGCGCCTCTAGGTGGCGATTAAATGATACGCTGATCCTTGATAAGGAGGGGGGGGGGGAAGTAGTGAGTAAGGAGTTAGAGAAGTACTTTCTGATTAATGAGACCGAAGGAATCTCCGGGAAGGTTCTATGGGATGCCCACAAAGCGTATATTCGAGGGATCCTGATCGCACGAGGCTCACAGAAAAAAAAGAACGCGTAGAAAGGAGTAATAAACTCAGAGAGGAAATTCTTAGAATAGAACAACAACATAAAAAGGGGTTTGCAGATAAAAAGTTATATCAAAAATTAATGTCCAGGAGAGAAGAACTACGGGGGCTAATGGAACAAGAAACCAAAAAATATTATAACCAACTTAATAAAGTGAGGTATCAAGAAGAAAACAAACCCACCAAATATCTAGCTAGGATGCTTCAAAAGAAAAAAGCTATGAACTACATAGAGAAAATTCAAACAGAAACCGGGGACATAGTATACTCATCAAAAGAAATAGCCGAATCATTTAAAACATATTACGGGAAATTATATGCGGTAAAAAACAATTTAATAAATAAAAAAGATAAACCAAAAGAAATTGATAAATATCTAAACAAGGCGAGACTCCCCAGGATTAGTGAAATTGATAAAGAATATCTAGAAAACCCCATAACGGAAGCAGAAATAAATGAGGCATTAGCGGAATCAGCCCCTGGGAAAAGCCCTGGACCAGACGGTCTGACAATTAGTTATTACAAAAGGTTCAAGAATATTTTGACATCGAAACTCTGTAAGTATATGAACGGGATTGGGACAGAGTACGCTATGAGTAAAGAGGCGTTATCTGTCTCAATAACGATCATACGAAAAGAGGGAAAAGAGGAGACCAAGTGTGCCAGTTATAGACCAATATCACTCCTAAATGAGGACACTAAACTGTTTGCTAAGGTGCTAGCAAATAGAATGAAAAAAGTAATGAATATACTGGTACACCCGGATCAGACTGGGTTTATCCCTGGGAGAGAGGGAAAGGACAATGGGGTGAGAACCTTACTGATTCTATCTCAAAGGAAGAGGACGGAACCCCCGGCTCTGTTACTGTCAACAGATGCCCAAAAGGCCTTTGATAGAGTCGATTGGGGATTCATGTTCCAGACAATGGATAAAATGGGCATCGGTCCCAGGATGGTCAGATGGATTAAAATGATGTATGATCACCCTACAGCGACTGTAAACATTAATGGGTTGCCCTCCTCTTCCTTTGAAATTGAAAATGGGACTAGACAGGGATGCCCACTCTCACCCCTTCTTTTTGTGCTCTCGCTGGAACCCCTACTCGCGACAATTAGAAACAACCCGGAAATAATCGGAATTAAGGCAGGGCAGGAGGAACATAAACTTGCAGCATATGCAGATGACGTACTGTTTTATATAAGTAACCCCGAAGAGTCTCTGCCCAAGATAACAAAGGCCCTGGATGAGTATGGGAAATTATCAAATTTCAAAATTAACCAAACAAAATCTGAAATCCTTAATATAAATGTAGGTCCGCTGGAAACACAACTAATCCAAGAACAGTGCAAATTTAAATGGACTAAAGATTTGAAATATCTTGGAATAAAATTGGCAAATACCCTGGATAAGATATACCGCTTAAATTTTATCCCTCTATTAAATGAAATAAAAACAGAACTCAGAAGAGCAAGTAATAGACCGATCTCGTGGATAGGCCGAATAAATGTGTTCAAAATGCTTATTCTCCCAAAAATTGTATATAAATTCCAGATGTTGCCGATTGAAATTCCATCTAGCTATTTCAAAAAACTAAAATCAATAATGAGTAAGTATATATGGAACAATAAAAAACCTAGGATCTCCCACGGGGTATTAAAACAAGAAAAAGGGAGGGGAGGATTAGCGGTCCCTGATTTACAATACTACTATCAGGCGGTAGTTCTATCAAGAATTGTCGAATGGATGAAAGGAAAAAAAAAAGAGGAAAAAAGATGGGTTAATTTAGAATATATATACAGTAAAGCACAATTAAATAAGATAATATGGAACCCCCCAAAAAATAGGGCACTAGACATAGACACAAATAAGTTAACACAGATTGCATTGAAGATATGGGATAAGGAGTATAAAAGATTAAATGGACACTATAATTCACCGCTGATAACTTTAAAAGACAACGAATACTTCCCCCCGGGCAGAAGGGTGATAGGAGGGAACTGGATAAGACTCGAGGGGTCACAAATAAAAGATATAATTAAAAAAGGGAAACTTCTTTCACATGAAGAGTTAGTGCACATGGGATTCATGAGAAGGGATAGGTGGCGATATCTCCAGCTGACCCGTTTCATTGAAAAATTACCCCAGCCGATTAGATCTGAAGAGGATCTGACAGGGGTGGAACAACTATGTATGGCCGACAAAGCAAAGGGTATAATCTCAAAGCTATATGTGCTATTGATACGGGCTAGCTGGAAAGAAACGCCGCCATATATAAATAAATGGGAAAGGGAATTGGGGTCACAAAAGGGTAAAGGAACAATAAATAAAATATTGAAAATGACACACCGTTCGGCAAGGGATAATAAAACAGCTGAGATGAACTACAAACGTATCTCCCGTTGGTATAACACTCCGGATAAGTCATCTAAATACCAACAAGGCGGGACCGCCGAGTGCTGGCGGGACTGTGGAAAAATAGGTACCATGACACATATTTGGTGGGAGTGTGCCAAAATTAAGGTATATTGGGAAAAGATCCTCCAAATGATAAAAGAAATAACTCAAACAACATTGAAATCAGACCCCTGGATAGTACTCTTTCATGGTACGGAGGGCGGGGTTAAACAATATCAGGACACAATTGTCCCGCACCTATTAAATGGTGCGAAAAAGCTGATCCCTAAAAAATGGCGAGAGGTAGAGTGCCCAACAACATGGGAGTGGGTAGATGCGGTTGAGAAAATATATAATATGGAAAGCCTGAGTCTGAGAGAAGAAGAGGAAAGGGTAACATTCTTAAAAAAATGGAGAGGTTGGAAACAATTTAAGCGAGACTGGAGTTACTCCGCACAATTAAGACCATAAAGATTAGGTTATTAGGAGAAGGGACACTGCTGACATGGGAATAATGGGAGGAGGGGGGGGGGGGGGGCAGTATAATTTTAGTGGAAAATTAGGAGTAAGATGCAAGAATAGTTTTAAGAATATGAAATAAAAGTTTTATAAACATTCTTATTTAACTACATAATAAGCAATAAGAAAACAGCCACAATGATGTGAAGATTATTTTTAAGAGACAATGATGAACGTCAAGTTGATTTATGGTCTCAGGTGAAGATTCGCTGACGTGGCAAAAAAAATAAAATAAAAAAAAACAAATAAAGGTGCTGCGGCCATTTAAAACACCATTTTTTTTCGTATTGTGTTTTCTTTCTTCATTAAAAATAATAGACTGTGCGACCTACAATCCCATGTAAATGGCCCTAATATATTTCATATCATGCTTGTATTGTTATTTTATATACATATATGCATTCTATAGTGGCTTTACTCCTAGCCACACTGTGTAATGAAAGCTTAATGTTTATTATGACCTACTTTTTTCCAGTGAAAATAGGGCAAATAATATTAACCGCAAAGTAAAACCTAACTGATTATTTTACTTGTTAGTTTTGCTGACGTTCTATCGCATCTGCTGACCTTTATAATTCTACACCTACTCACCATAGTAACCCTAACAGGAAACTCTGTAGTTCTACTAGTGGCTATCACACCTCCTTTCACATTTCCCTTTCTTTAGTCTGTTTTGTCTTTACATCTGTTACATCATAGACAAATATTAAAGAGGTAGCTATGGCGCTCGCCTGCTGTTGATTATAACTAGTATCTGCAGGGAACTTACCTGCTAATAATTATACCTTGTTGTTAAATTACTTGCTGATAATTCTACACATGAATGAAATTAAAATATAAAAATGAAAAATAAAAAATAAAAATTCCATTTGTGCAATATACAAATAACAGTATGAATCGTGCATGAAGGTGTTTCAGAATTACTGTTTTAAATTATCACTAAGTTACTATATATTAGTGCAAAAATTCAATGTACTTTCTATAGAAAAAAGTGCATATGTGCATTTGTACAAATCACATGAGAAAAGTGCTAAGTGCTTATGAAAGTGCCACAGTTTCAATATATACTGAAAAAAGTGTTACGTGCTTCTATAAGTGCCACAATATGTAAATACGGTACTTTACATTTTGTAAAGTCGCTAGATAAAAGTCGCTAAATAGAAGAATGCAAATGTGAGTTAATACACAAGTCCAGCAGCAGAAAGTTAATATCAGAAAGTCCTTTCTGGAACAAAAATGACAGTGTGCTTCAGTTCTTAGTGGCTTCCTGGATTGCAACCGGTGCAATTTCCGTGCATAAGGACAATATTCCGCACTCACCAGCTCCCTTGCCCCTTAAGGGGTTAATGCGCCTCCACAGTGTAAGCCCCTGTGTCGCTATATAGAGCTGCTCCGGTTATCATCCAGTAGTTTCCCTCATTAAAAACAGAATGAAGCATACATAGTGTAATCCAGTTTAAAACAACATTTTATTAGGTGCATGAAATGCTACTCACAAAACGAAGGATGATTACATCTGTTACATTTTCCTCAGCTTAATCTGGCTACATCACCAAATGCCATTTACAGGGGTGAATTTGGCATAAGTATTTGTGTATTTAAAAAAAATACTTTCAATAGTATATTTAACAGACAAAAAGGGGAAAAATAAGAGGGGTTCATTGTTAAGGTTTAGATACACCTAAAGAACTAGTGTGCAGGTAACCTTGGGAAAGCAATTCTAGATAACCTTTTCTATATCTTGATGCAACCATACCAATGAGACTCCTCCACTTTACATTAAAGGAGCTGCACCATGTTCGCAGGTGCTTGTGGTTGCTGGGTTTCTAGCAGCTTAGATAAAATACGTGAAGAGATAAAATAAGCAACCTTATTTCATCCGCTCACTTATTTGGAGAGAAATTATCCTGTGCTTGCATGCAAACATAGCAATGAAAGCAGCTTGCCTTTTAAACGTTGATGTCCTGGGCAAAGGCAAATGAACAGAGCTGCAGCTGCCTTGCTACACACCTTGCTACACTCTAAAAATTACTGGGTGGAGAGGTTGTGTAATGGTTATTTTTCCACTCTATGCAACTGCCCTGTACAAAAGAAAAAAGAATGAAATCAACCAGCGCTAAATGATAAACCCTAAAACAAACTGCAGCTGAGATACTGAGGGTCAAATTACCAAATTCCCAAATAGTTCAATATAAAAAAGCAGTACAGCGCAGATAATTAAACTCAAATTTAAACTAAAATAAAGCAAACGGCCCATTCTCTTTAATCTGAAAGCGAGAAAACGATGAATTCAGCAGAGAAGCACATCAGGTATGGTGACTTGAGTGACACCATCCACCACCGATAGTGATGGCCGCTCCCCTCAGGAGATGGACCCCTGAGTAAATCAGTTAGGTCAAATACAGCGGTCCCTTTCAGGGGATAAATCAGCAGACCCAAATACTGGTATCAGATGTGGAGCTTGCTATGTCTCAGGCATATCATCATCATTCTCTTCCAGATATGATACATGTAATGAAATTAACAAAACCTAGTGCTCTCTGATTGCTAAAAAAAAAGTATTTATTTAACCACTTGACTACTGGGCACTTAAACACCCTTAATAACCAGACAAATTTTCAGCTTTCGGTGCTCTCACATTTTGAATGACAATTACTCAGTCATACAGCACTGTACCCAGATGAAATTTTTGTCTTTTTTTCACACAAATAGAGCTTTCTTTTGGTGGTATTTAATCACCGTTTTTTTTTTGTTTGCGCTATAAAAGAAAATAGACTGAAAATTCTGTAAAAAAAATGAATTGTTCTTTGTTTCTGTTATAAAATTTAGCAAATTTGTAATTTTTCTGATATTACTCCCGAGTATGGCGATACCACATGTGTGAGACTTTTACACAGCGTGGCCACATACAGAGGCCCACATGCAGGGTACCATCAGGCGTTCTGGAGCACCCAGGCCAATTTTGACATTTCTCTCCTACATGTAAAAATCATCAATTATTCGCTAATAAATTAAATAGAACCCCAAAACATTAGATATGTTTTTTTCGACCCTAGCGAATACAATGGCGGTCGTTGCAACTTTTTATCTCGCACGGTACTTTGGGAAAAAACTGTTTTGTGCTTTACAAAAAACAAAACACTAAATCTAGCCCAATGTTTTTGCATAATGTGAAAGATGAAGTTACACCAAGTAAATAGATACCTAACATGTCCCCCTTCAAAATTGCACACACTTGTGGAATGGCGCCAAACTTGCTACTTAAAAATCCCCATAGGCGACGCTTTACATTTTTTAATGGTTACATGTTTTGAGTTACAGAGGAGGTCTAGAGCCAAAATAATTGTTCTCGCTCTAACGTTTTCAGCGATACCTCACATGTTTTGTTTTGAACACCGTTTTTATATGTGGGCGGGACTTAAGTATGCATTCGCTTCTGCATGCAAGCACATGGGGACAGGGGCGCTTTAACATTTTTCTTTTATTATTGTTCATTTTACTTTATTTATTTTAGTTTGACACTTTTTTCCCCAAAAATATTTTTTTGGATCACTTTTATTCCTATTACTATGAATGTAAACATCCCTTGTAATAGGAATATGGCATAACAGGTCCTCTTTACAGTGAGATATGGGATCCTGGCTTCGATTGTAGTGGTGAGATGGTAGAAGCACTGGAGGGTTGGTGGGAGGGGGGAACATCCCCTCTCGCCTTCCGTAAGAATGATCAAGCAGTGGAACAGCCGTTATGATCATTCTTATGGTGTAGGGAATCGCTGGCTGAAAAAGCTGATATCTGAATGATGCCTGTAGCTGCAGGCATCATTCAGATATCCCCGCACAAAGTCAAGGACGTCATATGACAGCTGGCAGGCAGGAAGTGGTTAAAATGCTTTTTTTAACATAAAGTTGTCCATTTATACAATATATCTAACACATAGCATGTACATACCAAAAATGAGTAGATTCCCCTACTCCTCCTGAGTATGGCAATACCACATGTGTGAGACTATCACAGTCTGGCCACATACAGAGGCTGAGTACAGCTGAGCATGGCTGGGTATGGCTGGGTATGGCTGGGTATCACCAAGTATTGCAGAGTATGGCTGAGTATTGCAGGGTATTGCATGGTATTGCAATGGTATCGCAGGGTATTGCATGGTATTGCAGGGTATTGCAGAGTATTTCAGGGTATTGCAGGGTATGGCAGGGTATCGCAGGTTATGGCAGGTTATGGCAGGTTATGGCAGGGTATAGCAGAATATCGCAGGGTATTGCAGAGTATTGCTGGGTATTGCAGGGTATTGCAGAGTATTGCTGGGTATTGCTGTGTATTGCAGGGTATTTTTGGGTATTGCAGAGTATTGCTGGGTATTACAGAGTATTGCAGAGTATTGCTGGGTATGGAGTGACGGCTGACGGCTGGAGTGACGGCTGAGCATGGATGGATGAATCGGTGGTCACTGCACAGTGCAGCGATGTGGGAACTACAGATCCCGCCCACAGCGCTGCTGCCACCGATCTCTCCCTCTCTCCTCTTACACTGTACCGACAGGTACACAGAGAGGAGACGCCAGTTTGTTTACAGGTGATCGCGCCGTCATTTGACAGAGCAATGACGTGATAAACGGCCATGATGAGCAGTCACGGATGCTCTCGGGTGCGCGTCCCAGGGGGCGCCAAAGAGCGGAATTCTTGGAGGACGTCATAGTATGTCCTCCCAGAGATAAGCAACCGCCCTGTAGCCATTATTCAGCTATAAGCCAGTTGTTAAGTGTTTAAAAGTAAAAGTGTACACTCACATAAGACGCACTGTGCCCCAGTGCTAAGGATGAATGACAATTCAGAAACAAAGTGTTTCACGAGGATCAGCGTGTAAGGACACGGGTGACGTCACAATCACAGTCACGTGCAGTGGCGGTGCATCTATAAAGGGCGCAGGAGCGCCGCCCCCCTCTCCTGTCACTCTCTAATCACCATAGATAGATTCATGCATTGCATGAATCTATCTATGGTTGCTGCTGACACCCCTATTCAGGTGCCCAGACCCTTTTCGGTCACCGGGCACCTGAATTACAGCGGTGAGGGTGTTTTTTGGAATCACCTGATTAGAGCTGTAAGCTCTAATATGCGTCCAAAACAGTGCGTTCCTTGTCACTCAGCTCAGCTCAGCTCCTTGTGCGTTCCTTGTCACTCAGCTCAATGTTAGCAAAGCTGAGCTTTGCTAACATTGACCCGCCTCACAGCCAATCAGATGGCCAGGTCTGTTACTGGTCGCCTGATTGGCTAAAACGTCAGGCGCTGTGATTGGATGCCTATCAGGCATCCAATCATAGGAGAGGAGTGAAGAAGAGGAGGAGGGGAGAAGACACATGGAGGGAGAAGAGGCGTGGAAGACAACGCTCGCTGTCACCAGCTGCCCCGCCGAGACAGGGTAAGTGCCCAGCAGGGGCGAAGGGGGAATCACATTGCAGCATTGGATGGCACAGTGGCAGCATTGGATGGGACAGTGGCAGCATTGGATGGCACAGTGGGACCATTCGATAGTTACAGTGGCTGCAACTGAGCGGCACAGTGGCTGCGTTTGATGGCGCAGCGGCGGTATCTGATGGGCACAGTGGCTGCGTTTGATGGCACAGTGGCTGCATTTGATGGCACAGTGGTACCGTTTTATGGGCACAGGCACAGTGGCTGCATTTGATGGCACAGTGACTGCGTTTGATGGCACAGTCACGGTATTTGATGGCACAGTGGCGGTATTTGATGGCACAGTGAGGCTGCAATTGATGTTTTTTTTTAGAATTTTTTAATTTGTTTGCGCCCCCCAAAAAATTTTGAGCACCAGCCGCCACTGGTCACGTGGTTTCCGTATACGTTACGTCCCAAGGGGGCGGGACTTCATCAGCAGCGACGGCATGACTTTAGCCACCTGCTTTAAACTCCTAATCAGCTGACCGCTGCGGCCAATGAGAACGGATGTACAGCCGTCACCATGACACCCAATTCAGCCACACAATTCGGCAGCAAGTACAACAATAAGAATTAGGCTTCAATGTCCGATGTGATGATTCACCACATAATCAGCTGAAATTAAGCAGTATACATACTAAGGCTGAATTGGACATGTGCCCATAGAAAATTGTTTTAGAAAATTAGCATTCAAAAAAATCAATCTATGCGTCACCCTGCGTCCCAGCTGACCCATAAGTTACACTCCTAAGTTTAAGGCAAAACAGTAAATACATAAAATTTACATTAAATTTTTTTTAACAAAATGAAAATATAAAATTGAAAAAATAAAAAAATAGAATAGAATAAAAAACACAATCACTGATCAGAAATTAAACAATTTAAATCAAATTCCATGTACAGGCCACCTGGCTCGAGAACTTTGGTTTCATGAATCCAATGAGATTCTCTAAAGCTTAACTGGCGTAAAAAGTTGCCACTTCGCCAGTGTTTGATGACCCTCTCTATACCCCAAAAGCTCAAACTCTTACACTGATCATGTACTAGCTTAAAATGTCTAGAGACATTATGCATCTTTAAGCCCTTTTTTATATTGTTTACATGTTCTCCTAGTCTGACATGGAGAGGTCTAGATGTCCTCCCGATATATTGGAGGCCACACCCACACTGGAGCATATACACAACCCCAACGGTCGTGCAGGTGATAAGTTGACCAATTTTATGTTCTTTATTAGTTGCTGCATCTACAAAAGCTTTCCTCTTTTTGATATTGCATTTGGAATGCTTGCAAGCTGTGCACCGCCCACAGGCATAGAAACCAGAGAGAAAAGAGAATAATCTACTCTCTGATTATACTCGGAGGAGCTCCTGGAGCTAATCCGTCACGTAAGGATGGGGCTTTTTTATATATAAAAGCAGGACGAGATGGCAATAACGGTCCTAATACACGATCTTCCTTCAATATGGACCAGTTCTTAGCAACCAATTTCTCAAATTTTTTGTGCTGAACGTTATAGTTAAGAACAATTTTAAAATTAGTGACACTAGCACTTGTATCCTTAACTTTATCAGACACTAATACTGCCCTATTCATAACCTGAACTTTGTCAATGTCACTTTCTAACACATTTTTATCATATCCTTTTTCCTGAAACCTGGAGGATAACAGTTGTGACTGAATCATGAAATCACCTTCCCGTGTGCAATTACGTCTAAGCCTAACAAACTGACCCCTGGGGATGTTACACAGCCAAGACTTGTGGTGGCAACTCCCCAGTGGGATATAAGAATTGTGATCAGTAGGCTTCAGGTAGTTGCACAATCGAAAGTGGTCACAATCCTTCCAGATTTCTAGATCAAGATTATTTTTTTCATTGTATATTTTCATTTCGATAAATATTTTTTTAATGTAAATTTTATGTATTTACTGTTTGGCCTTAAACTTAGGAGTGTACTTTATGGGTCAGCTGGGACGCAGGGTGACGCATAGATTGATGTTTTTTTAAAGATAATTTTCTAAAAAAAATTCTATGGGCACATGTTCGATTCAGCCTTAGTATGTATACTGCTTCATTTCAGCTGATTATGTGGTGAATCATCACATTGGACGTCGAGGCCTAATTCTTATTGTTGTACTGGTTGCCGCATTCTGTGGCTGAATTGGGTGTCATTGTGACGGCCGTACATCCGTTCTCATTGGCCGCAGCGGTCAGCTGATTAGGTATATAAAGCATGTGGCTTACGTCATGCCGTCGCTGCTGAGGAAGTCCCGCCCACTTGGGACGTAACACGTACGGCAACCATGTGACTGCGATCGTGACGTCACCCACCTCCTTACACACCGATCCTCGTGGAACACTTTGTTTATGAACTGTCTTTCATCCTTAGCACTGGGGCACAGTGCATCTTATGTGAGTGTACACGTTTACTTTTAAATAAATACTTTTTTAGCAATCAGAGAGCACTAGGTTTTGTTGCTTTCATTACATGTATCATATCTGGAAGAGAATGATAATGATATGCCTGAGACATAGCAAGCTCCACATCTGATACCAGTATTTGGTTCTGCTGATTTATCCCCTGAAAAGGACCGCTGGATCTGACCTGACTGATTTACTCAGGGTTCCATCTCCTGAGGGGAGCGGCCATTACTATCGGTGGTGGAGGGTGTTACTCAAGTCACCATACCTGATGTTTCACCTATCTCACTGGATATCTCTGGGATTCGCTGCTGAATTCATCGTTTTCTTGCTTTCAGTTTAAAGAGAATGGACTGTTCTTTTTGCTTTATTTTAGTTTAAATTTTAGTTTAATTATCTGCACTGTACTGCTTTTTTTATATTGAACCACTCTGTATAGCTTTGCTGTGGAGAATCTTCTCATTATAAATTTTTTCCTACTGACCCGTCCTTTACTGAAAGATACATTGTGTTGTGCAAAAGTTTTAAGTATGTGTGAAAAATTACCGTAAAGTGAGGATGCTTTAAAAAAATAATGCATGGATTGTTTTTATTTATCAATTAACAATTTACAAAAGGCATAAAAAGAAGAAGAAAAAAAGAAATCAAATCAATGTTTGATGTGCCCAGTGCCCACCCTTTGCAATGAAAACAGCATAAATTCCCTTTGGTATACTTACACACAAGGACTTGACAGATAGGATATTTCAAATGTAAAATAGAACTGATGACAGTTCTTCTGTAGATTTAGGTGGTCTCAGTTGCTAACTCTCCATTTAATCCTGGATAGACTCAATGATATTGAGATAAGTGCTTTGTGGGGGGCCAAACCATCTCCTTGTTCTTTTTTTTTTCACTGAAGATAATTCTTTATTGCTTTGGCTGTGAAATTGGTGTCATTGCTCTGCAGTAGAATGAATGTGGATCTAATCAGAGCCTCCTTCATGGTATTGTATGATGGATAGGTATCTGCCTGTACTTTGACCAAATGCCTAACTCAAGTGCAGAAATGCAGCCCCAAACCTGCAAGGAACCCCTACCATGCTTCACTGTTGTCTGCAAATCCTTATGCTTGTACTGCTCTGCAAGCCTTTGGCAAGCAAACTTCTTCTTATTGTCAAATATTTCAATTTTGGGCTCATCAGCCCAGAGCATCTGCTGCCATTTTGTTGCACATCAGTTCTTGTTTTTTTTTGTGTATAGGCAAGTCACTTGGCTTTGTTTCCATGTCAGAATTATAACTTTTCAGCTCCAAATTTTCCATGAAAAACTTCTCTGATATGACTTCTCTGGACTGTAGATGGATGCACCAGGGTCCAACTGATGTTTAATTAAATGATAAATAAAAACTATGCGCTGTAGCATTTTTAAAAGCATCCTCACTTTACAATTTTTTTTACAAGTGCTTAAAATTTTTGCACAATGTTCTATACACATCTAACACATTTTTATTATTAAAATCTTTGCATATGCAAGGCTTTCAATATACAGTACATATAAATTAAAACATACAGTTATAGTTTGTAGTGTAAAGATTTGGTGACTTTAGTACCACCTAGTGACAAAAATGCATACAGTACATTAAATGTGCAAGGATGTATTAAAAAAATATTGCACAAATAAAACGAATGCATTACATTTTCACTTGAACAAAATACGTCTGATTAAAAAAAGAAAAAAAAAACACTGTAAATTACAATAAATAGCGATCACTGGGGTATTTATTGTGCTAGTTTTTCTTTTTCTTTTTGAAAATGTGGTAAAAAAGTTTAGTTGTTCTGTACCTTATGATTTTCTGAGTCAAATGTCATCCTGTTCTCTGCTCAAGGTATAGTGCCAGCTTTTATCAAATATGCTGGACACCTTAAACAGTTGTCTGCAGCAAAGATTGATAGTCTCACCAAAAAATATTATTAAGAGTTGGCGTCAGAAATCTTAGACCACCTTAAAAAAAAAAAATCTAAACTTGAGGTGTTAAATCAATGTTTTATTTCGTTAAAAATAGTTATTTGTGAGCAGGCGTGATGGTACGTACGTGAGAGGGGAGGGGCCAGTCGGCGGCACTCACACGAGTAGATGGAGGAAGCCCTGCCGAGCCAGCTGGAGCAGAGCGCTGTGAGAGAGCGCAACGCTCCGTAATGACGTCACACTGACCCCGCCGATCATGCTTCCTTCCCCGCCGCACGCCGCACGAACGGTCCCAGCCGTGGAACAGCTGAGGAAGAGTTGCTTGACAGCATAAGCGTGATCTGGAGCCCAGCTTTGACGGCAGACGGAGGACCCCGCCGGAGCATTCGGACCCCCCCCCGGATCCCCCCCACGTTGCCCTCTGCTGTCGTACCTCTCCAGTGGACCACAGAGCCCAGAAAGAAGATCAGAAGGGAAGAGCAATGAACAGCTACGAACAGGTCAGACTAAAAGTATCCCTTCCTATTTGATCTGATTGTTGTGGACTGTAAGGTCTGGAGATACACGGATAGTATAACAAAAGCATACAGAAGTGTAATAAATATAGAGTTGGGGCCCTGAACTCAACAATGTGGAAGGAGTGTGTCTGAAAGCAGTAAGGAGTCCCTCTTTATGTCAAAGACAGCTGCTGAATGGAAGGATTAAGAAGAGCTGATAAATAAGCACTCCATGGAAATGCATGTTAAAGCCCTGAAAACGAATGTTATTTTACTACGTATTGTCTTTCTTTGGTCTACTGGCAGTTGATCCTCTTTTTTTTTTTTTTTTTTTTTTTTTGAGCTCTGAAATCAATTTAAGCCTAAATTAATATAGGTTTTTTGCAGTGCCTAAAAACGCATGCATCACAGACTAAAACATCCACCAGAAAGACGAGACGGTAGTGCTGAAAGGAGAGAAAGGGGGGTGTGTGTGGTGAATAATTGGTCGGCATTTATTATGATTTATGCTGAAATGATAATGACGGACCGCACCTTATAAAAGTCTTAAGTGATCTCTCTCTAAAACTGTATACCCGCAGCAGATATTCCAATCCACCACAGAGTGTGATGTAAAACGTAAAGGTTTACGTACAAAGGGCTGTAAACGGAGTGGTAAAGATCAGGCGGATTGGTGGGCTGAGGCCAGAGCTCCCAGTATAACACTAACACATACATCTCTGAAGAAGGGAATTTAATCCCGGACTCCTATAGATATTAATAGAAGGTCCTGGTAGGACACTAAGAAAGGAGGGCTCTCTGCGGCTTTGCTTTCCTTCCCTGTTTTCTGGAAATAGTTAAATTAAGGGGAAAGCTGGGGAAGCGAAAAATAAAGAGTGGCAACATGAAAGGAAGAAATCAAAAAATGAATGACCCTAAAGCCCCGAGGGAAAGCCTAAATACCAGCACGATCCAGAAATACCTCAAGGAGACAAGCCAAAAAAGCCCAGGAATAGAAAGAAAACAGGGTGCTAAGGAGAAGAGGAAAGACACTGGAAAATTAGAAGAGACGCGGGGAGACACCTCAGGGGAGGAGAGGGACTCAGACATGGAGGGCAGAAGAAAAGAGCTGAGGGATATATCTCAAATACCAACCAAAAGCGAAATGATGGAAATGTTCATGAAACTAGAAAACACAATTAAAGCCGAAATTCTAACAGTAAGGACGGACATGGGGCACTTATTAGGAAGAGTAGAGGAAGTCGAAGAACAAACAAGTAGACAGGCCCAGGAGATACTAGACTTAAAAACGCAGGTAAAAAAAATGCAGGTGGCACACAGGGATATCCTCTATAAAATGGAGGAACAGGAGAATCAAAATCGACGCCAAAACCTGAGGATCAGAGCGTTACCAGAACAACAGGGAGAAGACTTAGGAACAAAAATGGGAAAGATATTTAACCCTATTCTAGGAAGAGAAGAAGGGGTAGAGTTAAAGATAGATCGGGTGCACAGAGTGAGGAAACCCCCAGGAATAAAGGAAGAGGTACCAAGAGACGTGATTATAAAATTCCATCTCTATGAAGACAAAGCTAAGATTTGGAGTAAACTCAGAGGACTACCTCCAGTTCAATTTGAAGGGTCAACGCTACAGGTTTTTCCAGACCTTTCATCGGGAACTTTAGCACGGAGAAGACGACTAAAACCCTTATTGGAACAAATGAGACGAGCTAATATAAGATATAGCTGGGGGTTTCCGGCAGCCCTTATGGTGCAGAAAGAGGGAAGAACTATTAGATTAAAGTTCCTAGATGAACTGGAGGACTTCTGTAACCAAGTGGGAATTTCAACCCCCAAGATACCTATAGACCCCCGTGAAATATAGTAATAAGTGGTGATGGGGGAAGGGGATGGGGGAGAATATGATTGCTCTTGAGACTTTTTGTCTTTTCCTCTCTCTCTCTTTTTTTTTTTTTTTTCTTCTCTCTGTCCATATTTAGCTTTGGCTCACTGTTTCCAGTGGAGCCACGGGTATATTGTTAGGCAAACTCAGTGTTGCTCACTGAAATCAGTTTGGTTGTATTGATTATCCTGTTCTGTTCAGTGTTTCACCTATTGCAGGTTTGATTGCGCTGATAAGGGGGGGGGGGTGGGGGGGTCGGGGGGAAGCGGGTGGAGGGGGGGATAGTGTGATGGAGGGTCCGGGCGGGGCTCTGGCTCCATCACTCTTACTCTGTAGAGGGTGTTCCCCTTCTCTCATTGAGGCGAAGGGGATAGGGATTACAGAGGGGGAGTGCCGTAGCCTGAGCCATAACCTGATAGATATTGCTTGCAGAAGGGAGTGAGGTCCACAATGCAAAGCAAAGGCCGCAATGGGGCCAGAGGGAGGGGGGAGGGAAGGAAGGGGGGGGGGGGTTGGAGGGAAAAGGGGGAAAAGATATTCCTTGCAGAAGAAGAAGAGGGAAAAGGAAAGAAAAAAAGGGAAAGAGGAAAAAAAAGAAAAGGGGGTTCTAATGATTTACAGGATTAAAAGGGGGGGACTAAGTACCTCCTTTGGGAGTCTCAGATGACAGAGGTGAAATTTGTATCATATAATGTTAAAGGCCTGAATTCGCCTATAAAGAGATATAAACTACTACAGGAATTACAGCAATATAAAGCAGAGGTGGTGTTTCTGCAAGAAACCCATCTAACTCAGGATACAAATGTTAAGCTGTTCTCTGACAACTTCCCGAAATGGTTCTATGGAGACTCCCCAATAAGGAGGGCCAAGGGAGTGGCGATCGGGTTTGAGAAACATACAAAGTTCACCGTGATAGATAGGCAGACTGATCCAGAGGGCCGTTATCTGTTCTTGAAAGGTAAACTTGGGGATAGGATATTTACCTTGGCCAATGTTTACGGTCCAAATGAAAATCCTACTAGATTTTTGAAACAAATTTTGAAGAATCTTGCAAACTTTAAAACAGGAGACGTGATTTTGGCGGGTGATTTCAACTTTGGCATGGATCCATCTCTGGATAGTACGTCTCGTGCAAGGGGGATAAGTGGGAAAAATATGAAAGCATTAAAACTCCAACTGAGACAAAATCAATTAATAGATGCTTGGAGGATACAACATGAAAAAACAAAAGATTACACTTTTTTCTCCCCAGTGCACGGGACGCACTCCAGGCTGGATTATATAATGGTCGACCATAGACTGCTGGAGACCGTGATGGAAACAGAGATAGGAATAATATCCCTATCAGACCACTCCCCAGTGCTAATGAAGATGAGGATACCTGGAATACATAGACATCCATTTACTTGACGATTAAACGAGAACCTTATACAGGACAAAAAAATCGCAGAAATAATACGGAAAGAAATAGAATTCTATTTCTTAACGAATGACACGGGTGAGATAACGGAGGCCTCCCTTTGGGAGGGACACAAAGCATATATTAGGGGTATCCTCATCTCCATAGGGACAAGAAAAAAAAAGGAAAGTCTAGAGAAAAGAGAAAAATTAATAAAGGAGGTCCACAGATTGGAACAGGAACAAAAAAAACAAAAGGAGCATCATCAGGAACTTTTTCATTTATTGAACAATAAGCGAGAGGAATTAAAAGATATGTATGAACAGGAAGCAAGGAGGGTTTTAGAGGGGAGAGCCAGAGAGAGGTACTCGGGAGAAAATAAAACAGGTAAATACTTGGCTCGACAGGTTAAAAAGAGAAGAGAGATTAATTTCATCGAAAAAATACAGGATAAAAGGGGGAAGACGGTGTATACAACTAAGGAAATTGCGGAGGCCTTTAAGCAATACTATGAAGCCCTGTACAATGTAGGCCAGAAAGGGGTACAAGGCAAAGAGGAAAAGGGGAAAAGCAAAGAATTTTTGTATAAAGCAAAACTTCCACACTTAACAGATACTGACAGGCATAATATGGACAGACCCATTACAGAGGAGGAGATCTATAATGCATTAAAAGATACAGCACCGGGTAAAAGCCCGGGGCCAGACGGGTTCTCGATTATTTATTTTAAAAAATATAAAGAGATCTTAGTCCCTAAGCTATGCAAATATTTGAATGGCTTGGGGACAAAATATGAAATGGGGAGAGAGGCCCTGCGTGCTTCAATTACGTTGATCCCAAAGGAGGGTAAGGATCACCTGCTCTGCTCTAATTATAGGCCGATAGCCTTGCTTAATGTAGACACAAAGTTATATGCTAAAGTCCTGGCATCTAGATTAAAGGAAAAAATGATAGAACTGGTACATTCAGATCAAGTAGGGTTCATACCCGAGAGAGAAGGCAGGGATAATGGGGTGAGGGCATTGCTCCTCCTACAGGCCCTAAAAAACAATGGGACCCCCGGTCTATTCCTGTCAATAGATGCCGAGAAAGCATTTGACAGGGTAGACTGGGGACTCATGATAGAAACGCTAGAAGTCATGGGCTTGGGCCCAAGGATGATCCAGTGGATCAAAGTACTTTATAACCACCCGCAAGCTGCGGTGAAGGTTAACGGAGAATCATCTGCACAGTTTCAAATGGGAAATGGCACCAGACAGGGGTGCCCATTATCACCCCTTCTGTTTGCATTGTCTCTTGAACCCCTATTGGCCTCCGTACGAAATAACCCGGATATAAAAGGGATTAGGGTTGGAGAGGAGGAGCACAAACTCGCAGCTTATGCGGACGATGTGCTCTTTTTCATTACCAACCCTAGGACAACAATTCCAAACTTGTTGAGGTTGCTAGAAAAGTTTGGTAAAATATCAAATTTGAAGATAAACCTGGGCAAGTCCGAAGTTCTAAACATCAACATTAGTATTATGGAAGAGAAGAAACTCAGCGCAGAATTCCATTTTCCCTGGCGTAAGGAGATTAAATATTTAGGAGTCACTCTCTCAGATACGATTAGGAAAATATACTTGAATAACTATATTCCTTTACTAGATGAAATTAAACGAGAAATAAAGAAAATTTCAACAAGTCCTCTCTCATGGTTAGGACGTTTAAATGTGGTAAAAATGATTCTGGTTCCGAAGATTATATTTAAGTTCCAAATGTTGCCTATCTCTCTCCCCTCGGCCTTTTTTAAAATATTAAGAAATGTAATTTCAAGGTATATATGGCAACATAAAAAGCCAAGAATCGCTTTTGCGGTGTTAAGGAGGGGGAAAAAACAAGGTGGGTTAGCACTCCCGGATTAAAAAAAATATCACACTGCGGTGGTACTTTCACGGGTGGTGGAATGGGCGAAAGAGGTCAATGACAAGAGATGGGTTAATTTAGAGATGGCAATTTGCCAAGCACATTTAGGGAGATTAATATGGAATCCTCCACAACACAGGACATTAGGACATAATACACATGAAATAACACGATATGCACTTAAAATGTGGGATCAGACCCATACACAAAACAAATGGGGATACAACTCACCTCTGATTTTTTTGAAAGAGAATGATTATTTTTTACCGGGAAAATTGGAGGTGGGAGGTAACTGGATAAGAAAAAATAATGCACAACTAAAAGATATATCGGTGAAGGGTCAATTAGTCACTTTTCAAGCACTGAGGGTGGACACTGAACTGATGAGGGTGGATGAATGGCGGTTCCTCCAGTTGCGTCAGTTTGTTGCAAAGCTCCCTCAACCAGTACGAGGCGTAGAAGAACTAAGGCCTATTGAACGGCTTTGTCAGAGAGAAAAGTCAAAAAATAATATTGCTCGAATATATAAAATACTCTCAGAAGGGGACGAGCTGGAGGACCCGGCATACATTAAAAAATGGGAAAATGATTGGGGTTCACAATGTAGCAGGCAAAATAAAAAGAAAATATTTAAATTAGTTCACAATACGGTGTTTGAGAACAAAATAATAGAGACGAATTATAAATGTTTAGCTAGGTGGTACATTACCCCCGATAAATTGAGTAAATTCGGAGCTGGACATTCCTCGGATTGCTGGCGGGGATGCAAAAAAATAGGGACTATGGGTCATATATGGTGGGATTGCCCCATTATTAAAGAATACTGGAGGAAGATCATTGATATAATAAAAGAGGTAACTAAAAAAGATATTAAAGAGGACCCCTGGACAGTTTTATTCCATGGAATAGACGAACCCATAAAACAATATAAATTCTCGCTAGTCCCCATCTTACTTGACACCGCGAAAAGTTTAATCCCGCAAAAATGGAGAGAAAAGGAGAGCCCTAAAATACAGGATTGGATTTTCCGAGTAAATAAAATACAAAATATGGAATGCCTAAACGAAGGGGGAGAGGACCTAACAGTAGAAGAGAATAATGGAGGGAAATGGGAACCCTGGAAAAAATTTAAAAAATCCTGGAGATTTGTTAAGGAAATAACACAATAATACTAAAGAAACAGAACCCCAGTCAGTAAATGATAATTAAATTATGAACCTCAGGCGATATCTGCAGGGAAGGATAGGTGGGAGGGGGAGGGAGGAGGGACGAGGGAGAAAATAGAAGAAGTATAAGGTTAAGAGGGTATATGTATGTATAAACTAAAAAGAAGATATGTTTGTAAACATGAAATATGCGTTCTCCTCTTCTTTTAAATTTGTTCTCTCTTTTTGTATTTTGTGTAAAAAATAAATAAATAAAGATTAAAAAAAAAAAAAAAAATAGTTATTTGTCCCCCAACAATGTAAAGGTCTATGGATGTGCATTTAGTTACTGAAGCAGTGGACCACATCACTGACTCACAATACTATCTAAATGAACCATTAGCTCATCATATGCTATTAACTAAACAGAACTACATATATATCTACTGTACTCAATACTGTACATCTATATTCAAATGTACATATAAACAACAAAGCTCATAAATTTACACAATCATCATAAAGCATATGCAGAAAAAAGTAAAAAACATGAAAACTATCCCATACACCATCCAACTAGGTTGTAAGTAAAAAAATGTGAGAATAGTCCCATATATCGTCCAATTTTTTTTACTTGCAACCTAGTTGGATGATATATGGAATTGTTTTCATGTGTTTTACTTTTTTCTGCATGTGATTTAATATGACTGTGTAAATGTATGAGCTTTGTTGTTTATAAGCACATTTGAGTCCATAGTTGATCATTTTATTAAAGAGGAAGTAAACCCTGATGGGTTTACTTCCTCTTTCATTCCCTGCAAAGGCAAAGCATAATGGACTACTATGCATCGTATAGTAGCCCATTATGTGTCACTTACCTGACACAGGAGCCAGCGAAGTCACAGCTGTCCCCTGTAGTCTGGCGCATCCATCTTCTCGGTGGGGTCTCGTAGCTCCTCTGCTGTCATTCGGCGGAGCCGACACGCGCGGCATCTCCGTCGTTAAGGATGCCGCGCTCAGTGCGCCTGTGCGCCGCTGTCTACAGCGCATGCGCTGTAGACAGTGGTGCCTGCTTTCGGGCAAATATCTCCTAAACCGTATAGGTTTAGGAGATATTTCTTGGACCTACAGGTAAGCCCTAATCTAGGCTTACCTGTAGGTCAAAGTGTGTTGTAAGGGTTTACAACCACTTTAAGGAGCGCTTCACTGTTACTAGGTATACAGTACATTTATTTATATTAGTGTGATGATTGCACGGTGGAGCTGCTCTTTCAAAGTTTTTATATTTAATTTTTTACTTGTTATGGTAGTATATTTTTTATAAATAATAGCCCATGGTTTTTTGTTCAAATATTTTTAATTAATAAAAGGAAACAAAATGAAAGAAAGAATATAGAAATATAATTGAAAAACTAAGAAAAGATGAAAAGTAATTCAGTAACAATAGCTCAGTAGGGGTACAACCCAAATGGGCAGTATACATATTATAGTTAGTCATAGTACTAATAAGTGCCTTACTTGGTAGGTTAATAAAGTGGAGCATTGTTATTACACTAATAGAAGAGTGACAGCAATGAAATTGGTATAGAGTACCCTTACTGTAAGGTCATAAGTTATAACACCCTGGCTGCAGAAACCCAGGGCTTTTTTACCTAATTAAATTGAACTACAAGTTATATTTTTTGATGGTTTCAAATACTGACATTTCTATATTGACAAATCGTATACACTAGGAACATTTGGCAATCATTAGAGAGTAATTTTTATCTATACTGCTCCTTAATATCATGTGCCATTGAGGGTTGTATCAAATGTGGCATAATCTAGGTTATGATATCAGGAACTGCCACATCCCAGAATCACATCTAAGTGTTTGAAGCAGAAGTAAATCATCAAGCAAAATTTAAAGTTTTGAGACACCTGGAGCTGTTTGTCATCATGCACAGCCTGATGTCTTATTTGCATGTTATGCCAGACTTACCTATAGAAACCATCCCCACCAGTACTGCAATGTCCACAATCTCCTCCTTCATAGCTCCCAACTGTCCCTAATTTCAAGGGACTGTCCATGATTTGGAGCAACGTCCCTCTGTCCCTCTTTTCTCCTCATTTGTCCCTTATTTTGGTCTGATCTATAGAGTTCTATATAAAATGCACTTTTTATCTTTCAAAAAGTGTTTTCCAGTGCTATACCTTTCATCCAAATTCTAAATTATTGTATTTGTAAATTTTAAAAGTCAATATAAAGGAATAATAGTAATAAAGGAAAAGCCCTTGTGGATTTAATTAACTATTTTTTTGGCTAATTCTCCTTTAAGGGGGTTGGCAGGGGGCTTGTCCTATGCCTACATACGTTTGCTAGTAGGTGTCCATCATTCCCATCTCAAAATGTTGGGAGATATGCCACCTTTGCTGTTACTTCAATATTCACCCAGTCTTCTTCAGGATTTTGGCTGTCTTGATTAACTGGGCCAGGCCAGGATGACATGACTCCAATGCATGCACATGAAAGTTATTTTGTTCTGACACAGAATCCTGCCAAGACTATAAACTCAGCTGCACATGTGCGGCTCAGTGTAGACAAACAAAAAAAAGTGCTGACAGGCTGGTAGAAGCACTGATGACAGAAGAGATACACACAGGGGGGATTTACTAAAACTGGGGAGAGCAAAATCTGGTGCAGCTCTGCAAATAAACCAATCAGCTTCCAGAAATATATTTCTCTTTGTGCACGTCACATTACATCCATACTTGGATGTTCCCCTTTGCCCATCACTCTTTTTCTATTATATGGCACTACTCTTGGTTTTTCACTTCTCTTTACTAATCATTCACTAACAACAGTGGTGGTTGCACTGTCTATTGAGCACACTGTCTACGTATTATCTATTTGCTTTAGTCTCATTATATACTTTTGTGGTATGCTACCTTATGTCCCCCTACTTACTACTAGTAGGGGATCTTCTCCAGTACTTCTGGAGTTGATAATGCCTAATTAGCTTATTTTACGTCCTGTCCTGTTGCAGGTGCGTCCCATATAGCCTCTGGCTGTCGACACCTGTATCCCCCTCCATGTGTTACACTGGAGGTGGATCTATACATGTGATCTCTCGCAAGCCACACTCCTGGACTCCGTTTCCCTTACTCCCCCCCCCCCCCATTTTTGGGTGGGCTACAGCGACAGGGGCCTATTGTGTGATCTTTGGTACATCTATGCAGGGCAGGAGAGTAATGTCTCGGGCTACATGTGCTTTCTAATGAGGATCCCTACTGTGGACCATATTTTTTATGGCGTGTGATGCACACTAACTGGTAATTATACAACATTGTGATGATAGATGTATATATTGCTTACAGCAAATTGTTCTTAGTACATTATGATGAACAATTCCTTTTTTTCATATATCTATTTATAGTTGTCTTTTTCTTCCATAATAGACAAATCCTCCGAAGAAGACCCCTGTGAGGGTCGAAACGCGTCAGTGTCATTTCTTCATAGTATATACAGGTGTACAGTGTTTATGTGACATAATTAACTTTGCCTATATATGTGCATCCATAATATGTTTTTATTGCCAAGTGGAGTTCAATTCTTGACTGTCATGTTAGTCATTTAAATCCTCTTTTTTATTCAATAAATATTATGAAATAACAAATTTGCCCCTTTTTTTGCGTTTTTAGTAGCTTAAACTCTACTCGCATATATATGTTTTTTACTATATTATAGACATATTTGCTGCCCAAAAAACCCCACCATAGGGGATATCTTTTTTCTTTTTCTTTTTTGCAATCAGGGGTGAACAGCACTCTCTAAACCTTTGGTGCTGTGTTACTTTTTTCTGTCTTACATAGTGAATACATATCTTAAATACTTTAACACAGAAAAGAAAAAAAAGAAAAAAAAAAGAGAAAAGAAGAGAAAAAAAAAACGGGGACCCACCCCCCCCTTTCCTCTCCCTTCCCTTTCTCCCCTCTATCCTTTCCCCTTTTCTCTCCTCCAGCATAGTCTTTCCTACCATTACTTTCCTCCTTCTACCTTCAGCTTTTTACCAATTTCCTATACTGCTTCCATGGGTTCCAAACCAGGAGGCACCGTTCGTACGAATCTAATTCTTGTGCTATAAATATCTCCATCCTCTCTACATTATACATTTCTAAGGCCCATTCGTTTATCGAAGGAGACTGAGTTGATCGCCAGTGACGTGGTATCACAGTTCTTGCTGCAGTCAACCAGTACCCAAGAAGCTTCTTTTTGATATTTTTATATGTTCCTGGTAACATAGAGAGAAGGGTAATTTGCAGCGTATTTGGGATTATCTCCACAGTAATTAATGTGTATAGTTGCATAACCTTTTCCCAGAAACAAAAAATTAGTGGATTTCCACCAAATATGGAGCAATGAGCCCTTATCTGTATGGCACCGCCAATATATATCTGATTTTTCTGGGTATATACGTTGGAGTGTCAATGGGCTCCAATACCATCTTGAGAGCAACTTGTAGTTCGTCTCTTGTGCTTTAATTGTTGGTGATAAACAGTGGGATAGCTTAAATGCCTTCTCCCATTCCCCAACCTCAATTTAAACATTAATCTCATTAGCCCATTTATTTATATATTCCGGGGGCTCCGGATGATTTTTAATTATAAACAGCTTGTAAAGCGCTGATAGAACGTGTTTTGGTTTTTGATCTTGTGTCAGAAGAATTTCAAGTTGAGTTAAATCTCTACCCAGGGACTTACTCGAACGAATAGAAAACCAAAACGACAGTAACTGCCGGTATTCCAGCGTTTGGACGAAAGATGGTCGCTGTATATTAAATAGGTTTAGTAAAGACGGAACTGTTCCCTGGCATAAAATATTGCTCAGTCTATAATGAGATTCCCTATTCCATATAAGAAAACCTGTCCTATTTAATGCCAGGGGAAAAAAAGGGTTGCCAAATAGGGGTGTCATAGGTCCTTCGTAGGAAGAAAGTTCCAATTGTATAACTGTTTTAACCCATATATTCAACAAATGGGATGTAAGAGAGGGCATATTCTCTAATAACTCTCCATGTAACTTGCTACAAGCTAAATCTACGCATGGCAACACCTTTAAATCTAATTGGTTCAACCCTTGTTCTAATTTTACCCACTGTTTAGTTTCCAAACAATAAAACCAATCCACCAGTCTGGTCAAGACTGCTGAAACATAGTAATAATACAAGTCAGGTGCACCCGCACCTCCTTTCGTTTTTGGTAATGATAATAATTTATTTTGTAGTTTTGGTTTTTTATGGCCCCAGATAAATTTTGTAAAAGCCGATTGTAAAGTAGAAAAAAATGATCTAGGGACACAGACAGGGATAGTTTGAAAAAAATACAAAAATCGCGGTATTATATCCATTTTTAATATATTAATCCTCCCAAACCATGAATGTTGCTTGACATCATATTTTTTTAAGTCTTGTAAAGTATGTTGCAAGAGAGGAACATAATTCATTGTATATAAATGGTTTGGGTCTGGGGGAATTTTAACACCTAAATATTTTAATGCTGCAGAGCAAATCTTAAACGAAAAATTAGCTCTCAGCATTGCAACTTGTTCGGGTATAAGCGACACATTAAGGATTTCTGATTTTGATACGTTTACTTTGAAGTTGCTCAATGTCCCGAACCGCTGAAATTCAGATAGTATAGAAGGTAGTGCAATATGTGGATTAGTGATATAAAGTAATAGATCATCAGCAAACAAGGCCTATTTTTTTCCCTTTGTTTTATCTGTATACCAGTAATGGAAGAATTCCGTCTAATAGCTGTTGCTAAATATTCCATTACTATAACATAAAGCATAGGGGATAGCGGACATCCCTGCCGGGTACCGTCTTGTATATTAAAATTCGTTGTCAGTGAGCCATTAATCTTTATTCTAGCTGTTGGTTTAGTGTATAGTGCCATGATCTTATGGAGTATATTTGGCCCTGGTCCTATTTTCATTAGGGAATGAGGCCTTTTCCACATCAACTGAGAGAAGGCATACTGATACTTTAGCCCTTTGTGCATAATTCATTAATAAGAAAGTTTTGATCGTGTTATCACGTGCTTCTCTACTTTGAACAAATCCTACCTGGTCCATATGTATTAAGCTTGGGAGAGGTGATTGGAGACGAAGCGCAATCAGTTTAGCATATATCTTTAAATCTACCCCAATCAGAGATATAGGTCGGTAACTAGAGCAGAGTGTTAAATCTTTTTCTGGTTTAGGAATCAAAGAGATATGAGATTCTAAAGTCTGTGTTGAAAATTGATTATTAGAAGAGATTGAATTAAACACTTGAAGCATAAACGGGGCCATATGTTCCTTAAAAGTTTTATAAAATTTAGATGTAAATCCGTCTGGGCCTGGACTCTTATTTGTCGGAATATTAGCGATTACTTCCAATAATTCTTCAAGCGAAAATGGAGAATCCAAAGATGGGAGTGTACATTTTTTTCTGCATTTTTCTTGTGACAGGCATAGGGCAGCCCATTCATTTCAGTGGGTTGTCCTACAGTCGACAAAGTAGCTGATGGGACATTTTGGAATGTTGCGAGTTGCACGTTTGTTACTGTGTGTTTTGCAGCATTTTTTGCTAGTTTTTTCACATGACAATATGTGTGCTTGCTTCTGTGTTTGGTGTGCTGCTAACAGCATATTTTTTCATAGAGCCAGCTGGATGGTGAGGTAAGGGGTGTTTTATTTCTGCAAAAGAAGTATACTAATAGTATATTGGTACATAGGGGAGCTAGAATGTAGAAAAAAAACAAAAAAGTGAACTTATTCTTTAAGAAAGTAAAAGGTGTTGCTGACCATGTTCAGGTAAAAGTGAAATCCTCCTTGGATATTTCTTCTTTGCTTCGGGAATGCTTAAGCAGAAAAACACCAGAATGGTTTCCCTATTGACATTAATGGTGTTCGGATTCCCAAACATTTTTACCTGTTCAGCTGAGCTTCCCATGAATTGCACATCAAGGTAGACATGTGCGGTTCTTTCCGTTAATATTCGGACACATTTTTTGTCATTCGGAGAATTGGATATATCCGAATACCCGAATTACAATACAAAAATGTTTTACGGAATGCTCCGTATAACGTAATGAAATTCAACCAAAAATTCGAAATTCGGACTGAAATTCAAATCGAATTTGTGTAATACAGCTGTCATCATCATCGTATAATACACCTGTCATTGTTACATCACCTCTATCCTCATCATTGTACAATACATCCATCATCATAATCCTCATCATCCTCATTATTGTGATTTTGTATAATACACCGGGCGGCTGGCGTCATCGCTATCTTCATCCAGTAAGTGACCAGGACATCCAGCCAGGTAAGTGGTAACTAATACTCTGAATTAGTTATTTTTTTCTTAGCAAGTTGCATGCAAAATTTCAGTTTGAATCCTGAGGATTAAATTGACACCTCATTGCAAACCGAACGGGTGACAATTACGCCTTTGTCAGCAAGCATATATTAAGTCAGCTTTTTATGCCCAGTGTAAGTAAATCATGGAGACAGTGAGCACTGAGCAGAGAATAGAATTTCACTTTATATAAGCTTTAATGCAAGGATAGTGGAAAGCAGCAATGTACCATGTCCTTGCAGCAGATAAATGGTTAACACTCACAGCTCCTTCACGGATGTCAGCAAGTCAGAGCGAGAGCAGAGAGCTTTACTAACTCGGACTTTCACTTTTACTTCCAGCTTGCTGTTCCATCACATGAAATACTGTCTGTGCACTCCCTCCCACATCAGATGTATTTACGATCCCATCCATAGCTCAACGTGTAACATGAGCATGGAGCTGCTGTGTATTCCTCTCCCTCTGCCTGCTGTAACTCACACTAGTCTGCCTGTGTTAGACCGAGCTTCACCACGCTGAGGCTGACCATATTCTGTCTCAGTCCACTCTGAGCGGGAAAACGTTGTTTATAAAAAGATACATTCGGAGGACTGAGACGAATGAGTGGAGTGGGAGGGTTTGAGGGCACATCGCTTGTGCCCTGGACACTCCCTAAACACGGGCAAATCGGCTTCCCAGCTTGCAATCAGCTGATTGCAAACTTGCAAACTGGGAAGCTTCCCATAGACCGCTATGTGTCCGGCGCATGGACACTCTTAAAGTGACCTATTTGTTTTTTGCTGAATAGCTTGGGGGGAATTCAATTACAGTTCTGATTTGCACAGGAGCTATTCTGGCTTACCAATCAATGTTCTTTGCATGCAATTAAACACCTGAGAGCTAGCTGAAGATTAACCACATGGCAACACTGGACTACTTTTACTTACCTCCCCACTTCAAGAAATTGTTTTGCTGAATCGATCAAAGCTACATTTCACCAAGAACTCTCTGTAAGAACAGGTTGAACTGTGCTATAGGTACTGTTTGCTGGAGTTGTATTTGTTTATCTGTCAGTTTACTATTGTTTTGTGAAGGAGCAGAAGGGAGGGGACTGACACTCACAAGAGGTATTCCTCTGCTCACCTGTAGCCCACTCACATAGAATATACAGTATCTCACAAAAGTGAGTACACCCCTCTGATTTTTGTAAATATTTTATTCTATCTTTTCATGTGACAACACTGAAGAAGTGACATTTTGCTACAATGTAAAGTATTGAGTGTACAGCTTGTTTAACAGTGCAAATTTGCTGTCCCCTCAAAATATCTCAACACACAGCCATTGATGTATAAACAGCTGGCAACAAAAGTGAGTACTCCCCTAAGTGAAAATTTCCAAATTGGGCCCAATTAGCCATTTTTCCAATAATGTTTTGGACAATATATTTTGAATATAAAAATTTATAAAAATGTATAAAAAATTTTTATAAAAATGTAAGGGGTGTACTCACTGTTCATATGCCTATTTGGGTATAGGGAATACAGTATGCACTGTTGAATGTTTGAATCATAAAGGTGACAATTATTTGCTATCAATAATATTCTTTGTAAGACAACACTTTTCCCTTTTCATTTTGGGGTTAATTTCAAGTTTGTTCTATGATTCTTTCCTCATTTGTCTCACTGAGTAAAATATTCTTGATCTAACTAATTTTGGTGTATTTCCTTATTGTTGCTGTTATTTAAAGGAAAAATGTTTGAACCCAAAGGAGTCAGAGGTGGCAGAGGACTCTCAGGGTCAGTGCAACCAAAGGGGTATTGATCTATCTTGTGACCCTCAAGAGGACAGCGCTACATATCTAAAATAAAATAATGACAATAATTACATTTCATGTAATTTAGCTCAATATTAAGTACAATAATATTCTCAAACTGGTTAATTAGTCCCTGCCACATTCTGCCTTGATTTATACTCTAAGGAATATTGAAAAGCCATCAGGGTCAAACATAGACACATCTGCAATATAGCACATATTTAAACCCTGCTAATCAGCTCCCTTCACAGCTTTGGGTAAATATGTAATGACTGAATAGATGGCAAACTTATGTGTCTCAAACTGTACAGGCCACATTGCCTTATAACTGACTATGGCTAATGGAACTTGTCTGTTTCATGTGCTGAATATGAATGTAAAAGGTAAACAGGCGAGAGGCTCAGGTATACTTTTTGCAACATAAATTAAAACAAGTAAAAAGTCTATCACCGAATTGATTGCATATGATATGAGGTTTGTTTGCTGATCATCTGCAATGAACTTAAATGCTTATGATCAGATTCTATGAGTTGATTTTCTATTTATTGTGACCATGCTTGGCAATTTCAGAAAATAACAATGCTATTAATATTATTTTCTTATAATACTCATTGTTTTCTCTGAAGTGTACTGCCTATTGGAAATTCTATTTTATTTCATATGCTATTTAAGCTAAACATACCTAGTGTATAAACAAATTAGTCACTAAATGACATCTGATTGTCTTGTTTTTAATTATTTGTTTATGGTATTTTTTTTTTTTTTTTTTTTTTTAGATATAATGAATGTCAATGCATTTAATATGACAACAGCAAGAGAGTTTATTTTCCTGGGCTTTGCAGATAGTCAGGAATTCAAGGCCCCCTTCTTTTTGCTTTTTCTAGCAATGTACCTTCTTACAGTGTTAAGTAATCTAATAATTATTACTTTAGTTTGTCTGGACAGTCACCTGCAGACACCTATGTATTTTTTCATCTGTAACATGTCTTTCATTGACATGTTATATTCCTCTGTCACAGTTCCAAATCTGCTGCAAAACATCATAACCAACAATAAGAAGATTTCATTCCAAGGTTGCATGTCCCAACTCTTTTTTTTCAACTCTCTTGGTAGTTTAGAGTATATGTTGCTCACTTCCATGGCATATGATCGCTATGTTGCTATTTGTCGTCCATTGGTCTATCACATGACCATGAACAAAAAGCTCTGTGTAATTTTAGCAAGTGGTGCTTGGGGTGGAGGCTTTGCTGCGGCTCTTCCGCTTAGTGTCCTAATTTCATCTCTTTGTTTCTGTGCTTCAACTCAGATCAACCATTTCTTTTGTGATCTTATACCACTGTTAAAATTAGCTTGTGATGATACATCTGCTGTTGAGTATGCTGTATTCTCAGAAGGCATAATAATTGTTTTAAACTGTTTCTTGTTAACTTTAACCACCTATGCATATATTATATCTGCGATCCTCAAAATAAGATCAAAGGAAGGTCGATACAAAGCTTTTTCCACCTGTGCTTCCCATCTTACAGTGGTCTGCCTCTTCTACACAATGATTGCCTGCATGTATATGAAGCCATCATCTTCATATGATTTGGATGAAGGGAAGGGTCTCTCTATCCTTTATGTAATCATTGTTCCTATGCTAAATCCAATTATATATACATTGAGAAACAAAGAAGTGAAGGAAGCATTCAACAGATTAACTAAACTATAATCATTAAATATCTTCAATTTTTCTCTGTTTATTGTTGTCTTAGCTTTTATCGTTTATTTTAGTCATCATTTTTATATATAAAAGAAATCTAATAAAACAAGAATGATCATGTTTCCTTTTTACAGACCACAATTTTTTTTTTTTGGTAACTTTAAAAAAAAAAAAAAAAGGAGGGGCTAGATTCTTAGATATGTTTTTTATATTAATCCCATAAATCCCCATTTTACCTTCAGTCCCAATAATCCATGTCTATGTGATACCATAAATAATCAATATGTTCAAACAGTATACAGGCATACCCCACTTTTACGTACACAATGGGTATTATTTACTAAAGCTGGAAAGTGCAAAATCAGGCTCACTTCTGCTTAGAAACCACTGAGCTTCTAACCCCAGCTTGTTCAATTAAGCTTTGGTAATACAATCTGGAAGCTCATTGTTTTTTCTCAGAAGTGAGCCTGATTTTGCACTTTCCAGCTTTAGTAAATAAACCCCATTGCATACTTAAAGAGGAAGTAAACTCTACCACTCTGATGCTTCTTTTCATTTAGTCCATTATAATAAGTAATTATCAAACTATAGCCACTGTAATCCAGCCCAAATTGCATATTACATACTGTTTAACCTCCCTGGCGGTATGATTAGTTCTGGTTTTAGATGCTGAAAGCGGTACAATTATTTTGCATGGAAATTTGGTGTTTTATATTGTAGTCCTGTAATTCTTAGGAATAACTCTCTTAAATCTGTTCAAACCAGAGTCTAGCAGACATCCCGGGTATGATAAAATTCATAATATAATAAATAATAATAAAAAATATTCACTAATGTAATCAAATCCAAAAACACTGAAATTTGCTAATTTGCAGAATTGTCGCTGTCATTAGATTTAGTGTTTGATGACGAATTTCCCCACAAATTGCTATCGCTCAATTCTGCAAGTGATTCTAATTTATTATTGCTGTTTTCTAGTTGGTCTAAAATCTCTTTTGACATAAAGGGACAGTTTTTGGTTGCTATGGGCAATCTCCAAATTGCAGGCAGAAAAAACAGTATTTATAATATAAAAGTGCATGCAGGGCACTGCACAGACTACTAGGGACAAAGGGGGTGTGTCATTTTTTTATGTGTTTTTACTTGTTTGAATTTGGCGCCGATCTCCGCTCCCGTGCGCCATAATATCGCAGGGAATGGAGATCGGCGGCACTCGGGCACTGTGTGAATGGAGCGGAGGACAGCTCGATCACACAGCGCAGAGGACATCGCTGGATCCAGGGGACAAGGTAAGTAACTTCTCCCTGTATCCTCCCTGTATCCAGTGATGCGATCCCGAGTCTGGCTCGGGGTTACCACTCGTGGAACTTAAATCCCAACCCGAGTCAGACTCGGGATCACCGCCAGGGAGGTTAAAGAAACTTTAAAAAAAACTTGTTTCCAGGGGTTAGGCAGCGCCATCTTAAGTATTGTTTTCTGAGTCCACAGTGGAGTGTATTTCTGCCCTTACATTGAGCACTTCCTGTACTTGTTAACCAAGCCTCCTTCTCAATCCAACGATTCTAGGGCAACCCTGCTTCCCTGTTCACAGCTGACTCGTTTATTTCATAGTATTTATTTGTGCTGATTATCTAGTGTTTGCCTGTATGAGTCCTATCAGCTTCAGCTGATAAGACTGCAGTACTGCTGTCCCATTCCTTGCTTTACTCTGTATGTGAGGTCACATGGTGTGTAGGAGGAAGCTCTGAGTGATTAGCAGCCTGCTGGGAGTTCAGTGCTGTGCCGTAGGAAGTCCTGATAACAGATAGATAAGACATAGAGAGTGTGCCTTAAATCAGGGGAGATCTGTGCATGCTCAGTGACATCATTCTAAAGAACAAAAAGGATTACAACAATACTAAGCAAGTAAGGAGATATCTACAAGCAGTGTTCATTAGGGTTTTTTTTATGCTGATTCACATGGGACAAAGTTGTAGGGGAGGGTTTACAACCACTTTAAAAGTGGGGTATGCCTGTATATAGTACAACTGTGGCAAGATATGCATTACTCAATGTCTATTTTCTTCCAAAAACAAACACTCTGTGCAACAAACCAACTTCCACTGCAAAAAATGTCCATGTAATCCTCCAAACACTTTTGACACTAATACATTTTCAGACCCCATGTGAATCTCAGATATGTGCTTACCTCCTTAGGTAGACTTCTAAAATTGTAGGAGGTCTTAACACATTTTATCCCCTCAGGGGCTAATGTTCCTTTGGACTCCTGCATCATCTATCTTTAAATTGAGCTCAAGCATACATTTTTTTTAAAGTTTTTTAACCACGGAACGGACTGTTCCCCCCTTCTCCTTCATTACAGGCATACCCCACTTTTAAGTACGCAATGGGGTTTATTTACTAAAGCTGGAAAGTGCAAAATCAGGCTCACTTCTGCATAGAAACCAATGAGCTTCTAACCCCAGCTTGTTCAATTAATCTTTGGTAATTAAATCTGGAAGGTCATTGGTTTCTATCAGAAGTGAGCCTGATTTTGCATGTTCCAGCTTTAGTAAAAAAAAAACATAGTGTACTTAAAAGTGGGGTATGCCTGTATTGGCCATTTTTCCATCTTCAGCACTGTCACACTTTGGCAATTCTTCAGTCATACAGCACTGTACCAAGACAAATTTTATATAATGTTTTGGACAAATACATTTTTTTTTATTTCTGTTACAAAACTTTGCAAGTAATCTTTCTTCATACATTTGGGACAAAATGTATTCTGCTTCATTTAGTTTTGGTGGAAAAAAAAAACATTGGGGTTGATTTACTAAAGGCAAATCCACTTGGAAGTGCAGTCGCTTTAGATCTAAGGGGAAGATCTTAAATGAGGGGAAGCTCTGCTGAGCTCTGCTATCATCCAATCATATACAAGCAAAAATGCAGTTTTTTTATTTTCCTTGCATGTTCCCCTCAAATCTACGGCGTCTGCACTTCTAAGTGCACTTGTGGTGCAAAGTGGATTTGCCTTTAGTAAATAAACCCCATGGTCTATTATTTTGTTTATGTACACACAGATTGCTCTTCAGGGAGCACTGTGAGAGTACATATATGAATGAGGTCTTATTGTGACACTGGGACTGGTGTGGCGGGGATGAGGGGCACTATAACTGGTGTGGAGGTGATTGGGGATGCTGTGACTGGCTGCACTAGGACTTACTATTTAGGAGGGGTAAGCAGTGTTAACTGTAGTAAGCAATCCATTTTTTCTTTTTTTTATAACAGCCAGTGGCTGTGAGAGGAAATCAAAGCTACAAGCATGCAGCCTTCATTTATAACTGATCAGCAATCACATCATACAGGGCAAATTTCATTGAACTCTGTATCCAGCTCCATGATCCACTGTGTTGAGGGACACCGCAATCACAGAGCATGCTCTAGACGCACGTGGCAGAGTGGCAGATGGAAGAGGTCGTATATATACACCCTCATGTATCAACGCTTGTTCCATCTACTCGTTTTAATAAAGTCACCAGATGTGAAGGGGTCAACATGATTAAAACAAATAAAAACACTCAAATTCTGTAGTAAAAAATAAATCTGTCATCTTAGAGCCAACCTTAACCTTTTCAGACTCGGAAAATTTGGCTGCTCAATGACCATGCCATTTTGTTTTGCGATTTGGCACTGTGTTGCCTTAACTGACAATTGCGCGGTCGTGCGACGTTATATACTCAAACAAAATTGACATCCTTTTTTCCCACAAATAGAGCTTTCTTTTGGTTTTATTTGATCATCTCTGCATTTTATTTTTTTATTTTATTCTATAAACAAAATAAGAGCAACAATTTTGAAAAAAAAACACAATTTATTGTACTTTTTGCTATAATAAATATCCCCAATTTAAAAAAAACTATTTTTTTTACTCAGTTTAGGCCGATATGTATTCTTCTACATATTTTTGGGTAATAAAAATTGCAATAAGCGTTTATTGATTGGTTTTTCGCAAAAGTTATAGTGTCTACAAAATAGGGGATAGAGTTATGGCATTTTTATTATTACTATTTTTTTTACTAGCAATGGTGGCGATCTGCAATTTTTATCAGGACTGCGACATTATGGCAGACACATCGGACACTTTTGAAACCAGTGACAATTATACAGCGATCAGTGCTATAAAAATGCGCTGATTACGGTGTAAATGTCACTGGCAGGGAAGGGGTTACTGTGTTCACTGACTGTGGCTTCTTAAGCCTCGTACATACGATCAGATTTTCTGCAGACAAAACCTGACTTTTGTCCGAAGGCGTGTGCCTGGATTTTGTCTTGCATACAAACAGTACACAATAGTCGGCCAACAAACACAAACGTAGTGACATACTAGACATACCACAAGCCGAAAAAGAGGAAGTTCAATTGTCAGATGCCACCTTTTGTGCTCCTTATGCTAATTTTGTGTTAGTAGAAGTTTGGTGAGTGTTGATTTGCGCTTTTCATTTCACAATTTTCAGTTTGTTTCTGAACGGCCGTTCATCAACCAGCCATGTTACGAAATCGGAGGAGATAACGTGTTATTTATTATTGGCCTTGGAGTTATTGCTTTGACCCAAGTCCCGTCCAGGAACAGGAGGAGGAGGATTTCTTGAACCATAAATTGGTTGCTTTATTAATCATGACCAATTATGTCATATACCTTTGCTGCAGGAGCTCCAGGAAAATAATCCGGATGAATTTTGGAATTATGTCCAGATGACAGATACCTGCTTTTACCAATTCTTGGCATTGTTGACCCCCTTTATTAAGAAGCAGGACACATGCATGAGGCTTTTATTTTATTTTTTGGTTGAATAATAATTTGATTTGGTATATTTTCTATATTTTTGGATGCATAGAATGCCCTTTTTGGTTACATTCTATTGACAGATAGCATGTCTAATTGTATTTGTTTTCTTTTTTTAATGCGCAATAAAAAAATTGTTGAGAATAATACTTGGATATGTGTTTTACTGCAAATTACAGTTTGGGAGTAGGCAGCTACATTTTAAAAAATACAATGTAAAATTAACAAGGGACACCAACATAGTTGTATCTTTGATCTTAAAAAATACATGATAATGGTGTTGTGGTAACTTGCACCAAAAAATAAATAAATAAATAACAATCATAATAATATTATTCTTGATATCACTAGAAAAAAAAGCTTTTGAAAATTCATTGCAACAACTCCATCAGTATCACCAGCAAAGCTGCTTCATTATTATCCCATTAACCACTTGCCGACCGCTGCACGCCGATATACATCGGCACAATGGCAGCGGTGGGCAAATGGGCGTACCTGTATGTCCCCTTTAATTGACGGGGCTAGCGGTCTCCTGGCGATCGTGTCATGGACCCGGAGAACGGGTAGGTAAACAAGGCATTTCCCCATTCTGTTTTGTGACATGACAGGGATCACTGCTCCCTGTCATCATGAGCAGTGGTTGCTGTCATGTTAGTGGAAGCCCATCCCCCCACAGTTAGAATCACTCCCTAGGACACACTTAACCCCTTGATTGCCCCCTAGTGTTTAACCCATTCCCTTCCAGTGTCATTTACACAGTAATCAGTGCATTTTATAGCACTGATGGCTGTATAAATGACAATGGTCCCAAAATAGTGTCAAAAGTGTCCGATGTGTCCGCCATAATGTCGCAGTCATGATAAAAATCGCAGATCGCCGCCATTACTAATAAAAAATGAATAATACAAATGCCATAAAACTATCCTCTATTTTGTAGAAGCTATAACTTTTACGGAAACCAATCAATATATGCTTATTTGATTTTTTTTACCAAAAATATGTAGAAGAATACATATTGGCCTAAACTGGGGAAAAAATTATTTTTTTTTAAATATTTTGGGGGATATTTATCATAGCAAAAAAAAAAATTGTCGCTTTTTTTTGTTTATATCACAAAAAATAAAAACCGCAGAGGTAATCAAATACCACCATAAGAAAGCTCTATTTGTGGGAAAAAAAGGACATCAATTTTGTTTGGGTACAACACTGCATGACCGCGCAGCGCCGAATCGCAAAAAATGCTCTGGTCAGGAAGGGGGTAAAATCTTCCAGGGCTGAAGCGATTAAAGAAGAAGAGAATGTGCGCTGCATTTCGAGATTTCATAACTTGCCATGTTACAAATGTTAATTCTCCATTACAAACGCTCGTTTACAAGATCAACTGCTTCTGGATTGTCCTTGCTTCGAAGCATGTGTGTTTGTACTTTGGATTTTTGTCACACGGACTTATGTATATCTGACAACAGACATTTGTCCGTGGAAAATTTTAAAGCCTGCCATCCAACATTTGTCCATGGAAAATCCAACAATTGTCCAATGGAGCGTACAAATGGTTGGATTTTCCACCAACAGCCTGTCATCACACATTTCCCATCAGAAAATCTGATCGTGTGTACATGGCTTAACTGTGGGGGGAGGGGACTGACTATAGGATGACAGATCGTCAACAGACTTGTAATGCAATATGTCGTTCCGGGTGGGTGTCAAACTGATCACATGGCACAGACAGGGCTAATCACAGCCCATTTGTACCATGTGATTAGCTGAAGCCAATCACAGCTCATCACAACAATACACACTGGATGAATCAATTTCATTCAGTAAAATGGTTGCTATCTATTTGCAGACTGCCCACAGTAGGCAACATGTACAGACAAAGCAACTTACCCGTACGACATTTTGCCTGTAAAGACACATGGGCTCTGTCAGTCTGCTTTAAAGCCCCCACCCCATGCTTTGGAGTTTGTGGGGGACTATTTAAACAAGAGCGCGTAGCCCGTGGGTGTTAGCTGAAGAAGAGGAGTTCTCAATACGCATCCTGCGACCCCACTTTTACAGGAGACCATTGTCCACTGAGAGCTGTCCTTGGGATTGAGCGAGCCCAGCAGGAGAAGCAGAGAATTCTGGCATCCAACCTAGCTCTTCGCTTGTCAGCTGACACACAGTGATCCAGGCACTTTAACCCATCCATGACAGTTGAAAGCATTGCTGATAAAATGATCCTCAAGCTACCAGCAATCAAAGTGTAAAAGAAAAAAAATCACCCCCAGAGTAGTACTATGTCACTATGGTAACATTGAACTACTCTGGAAAAAGTATTTAAAAAAAAATAATGTTAAAGCGGAGGTCCACCCTAAAGTGGACCTCCACTCATCGGAACCCTCCCCCCCTCCGGCGCCCCAATTGGCACCTTTCAGGGGGAGGGGGGTGCAGATACCTGTACAGTACAGGTATTCTGCACCCACTTCCGGGATAGCTCTCTGCGGAAAGGGGCGTAGATTACGCCCCTTTCCGCAAGTGCCCGCCCCTTTCCGCAAGTGCCCCACTGCCTGCTGGGAAACACACAGATCCCAGAGGCAGCGGGGACCATCTTATTGCGCAGCGCGATTCGCGCATGCGCAGTAGGGAACCGGGAAATGAAGCCGAAAGGCTCCATTTCCTGATTCCCATACCCAAGATGGCGGCGGCAGCACCCGACAAGACGATCTAGAGATCTGCTTCGGGTGCCGACATCGCGGGCGTGCTGGACAGGTAAGTGTCACTATTTTAAAAGTCAGCAGCTGCAGTATTTGTAGCTGCTGGCTTTAAAAAAAAAAAAAAACGCGGAGTCCCGTCATGATGCTGTGCTGTGCTGTGCTGTGCTGTGCTGTGCTGGTGACGGTATGTAAAACAGGAAGTAAAAAAAATTATTACATTTCTTAATTTTCAAAAAACTTGCCCTGTCTCTTACTAAATGCTGCAGACTGTCTACTTTCCAAAAATAGGTTAATTGGGGGGTATTTTTACTGTCCCGATATTTTAAGGGCCTTAAGGAATGATTGATCAATTTTATACATATACTATACCATATTTTGTAGACTCTATAACTTTCTTACAGACTAAATAGTATACACTTATTGGATTTTTTTTTTTACCAAAGACATGTAACAGAATACACTTTGGTCTAAATTTATGATAAATTTAGATTTTAATTGATTAATAGATTAATATATGTTTTATACCAGAAATTAGAAAATATTGGTGTTTTTTTTTTTCAAACGTTTTAGTCGTTTTTCATTTATATTGCAAAAAGAAAACACAGTGGTGATCAAAGGCCACCAAATACCACCAAAATAAAGCTCTATTTGTGTGCAAAATTATAAAAAAATCATTTTTGTACAGTATTGCATGATTGCGCAATTGTACATAAATTAGTGCAGTGCTGAATACCAAAAAAATCCCTGGTCATGAAGGAGGTAAAATCTTCTGGAGCTTAAATGGTTATACCAATGAAATTCACTGGTATAAGCAATCATATTGTGTAAAAAAATAAAAAATAAATCCTGATCACTTCCCCAGAGTAGTACAATGTTACTATGGTAACACTGTATTGCTCTGGTTACACTGTGTAAAAAAAATACAAAAATTTAATAAAAAATTTAAAAAAATTAAAAAGCTCTATTTGTGTGAAAAAAATATAAAAAAATTATATGGGTACAGTGTTCAAAGTGTGTTAGCACTGAAACCTGAAAATTGGCCTGGGTAAGCAGGGAGTGCCCTGTATTAAAGTGGTTAAAAAATAATAGACTTGTTAGCAGGATCACAGGGTGAAAATAAAGGAAAAAGGCATAAAAAATAAAATGAATGCAGCCATCACATTGAAGAATTGGTAAGCTGCAACTTCCATTTTTATTTTGGGATTTTAATACCACTTTAAGAATAAACCTGGCTGCCATATAGATACAGAAGAGGGCAGAGGTATATATGTTTGTGACAGATACTCAACAGGATCATTCACACCATGTCAGTTCAGCTGCATTGATCTGCATAGGTCGTGCAGGCTCAATGCATTTACCTATACATACTGCATGTGTTCTGTATATGGGACTTCTCAGTCAACAAAAAATATATACATTTACAAATTGTATTATTATTAAAAAATATATATAAAATCAACAGCTGTTTAGCTGGCCATTTCATCTCTCACAATATACACCATATTTTATAGAAGTTACACAATTAACAGTAGCCATGCATTTGTATGCAGTGACTGAAAAGTCCCATATACCCATTGGTTATTCTGTATATATTGCACAATTAGCGATGTCGGCACCTAGGCTTGGATCACATCTTGTTCTCCAGATGCCCACAATAACACATTCAGGTAAGCTACAGTGCATTGCCTAAAAATGTAGACATTGTGCATTTATAGGCAATGCACACAACAATGACAATGCACCATAACAATGCATCGCACCACCCTTCATGGTTCCTCTATGGTTTTCTTGGTCACTAGGGAAGCTGTTCAATTGGATGTAGCCACCCCATGTGATTCTAGTAGCCATCTTGGGTCAGGTATAGCCTATTTATGGCTCTGACTCCCAGGCTTGATGCACATTTTGAGAGTGGGTAGAATAGGGACAGGTTACCTGTCTGACAGGGACAGTGATTAGTGGGAGGGAGAGGTTCCAGTTGAGTAGGTAAAGGATACACACCATACTTCTGGAGATCTCCCGATTGGCTCGGACCGGCGAGGTCGCATTCTACCCCTCAAGACAGACGCTGTTAGGCATAACTAAACCTGCTCGGTTACTCATTGCTGATGTTGCCGTAAGTGTTCCTGATCGGGTGTCTTTCTGACGGTTTTGTTGTGGCTTACTGGATTCTGCATTAATACAAGTTCTGTTCTCTGCAATCAGCCTCTGCGGGGTTGATTGAAAAAAAAATCATGGAAGCCAATTGGTTCCTATGCAGATTTGGCACTCTGGAGTTTTAGTTAAAGCTTAAAGCAGTAGTAAACCACTGACTTTTAAAAAAAAAACCTGCAAGACAATGTAATAATGTGCTAGTATGCACTGCATACTAGCACATTATGTGAAATTTACCTTAGAACAAAGCCCTCACTTTTAGTCTCATCTGACCACCTCAAACGCACCTTGAAGATCCTGAGGCCACATTGAAAAATGTGTTATAGTCAGATGAGACTAAAATTTTATTATTTGGTCTCAACACCAAACGATATGTCTGTTGGAAATCCAATGCAGCTCACCATCCAAATAACACCATGCCTACAGTAAAGCATGGGGGTGGTAATATTCCGTTATGGGGGAGGGGGGGGGGTGTTTCTCTGCAGCAGGAACTGGAACAATTGTCAGGATTGAAGTAAAATGGATGGGGCAAAACAACATCGAATTCTTGAGGAAAATCTGCTGCTTTCTGCAAGAAAGTGGTCAATGGGAAGAAGGTTTACCTTCCAACATGACAATGGCCCAAAGCACACAGCAAAAATTACCACAGTGGTTGAAGGAGAAAAAGCTGAATTTCCTTGCATGGCCTAGTCAGAGCCCAGACTTAAATCCCATTGGAAATCTGTGTAATGACTTGAAGTCCACAGTCCACAAATGGTCATCATCAAATTTAACTGAACTTGAGCAGTTCTGCAAAAAAGTGTGGGCAAATGTTGCAAAGTCTAGATGTGCAAATTTAGTAGAGACATATCCCAACAGACTGGAGGCTCTAATTAAAGCAAAATGTGGTCCAACAAAATACTGACATAAGGGGGTTATCCTTTTCCAACTCAGTGATTCTGTTTTTGATTTTTTTCTTATTTTTTTTGGACATGTTGTTATATCTTTCACTTGCCATCAAAGTGTAATTATTTTAAAGGGAGTGATTCCTTTTTATACCCACTGTATGTCTTTCACTGATGCGTTTTACTCCACTGTGACTTCTCCAAATTTGTTGCAACTTTTATTTAAGGACGCCCTCTACTTGTATTTAAAGTTGCACTTTATTTATTTAACTTAGTAAAACAAGAAAAGTGGGGTTTGGACTTTCAAGACACAGTCGACAGTAATTAATAAAAATGTCATTTTTATTGCAATGCATCACATAACACGAGAGCTCACTACATATTCAAAAAAAAAACACATTAACAATATCATACAAAATGTGCAAAAATACTGCAACTGCATAGAACCAGATGGATAAGCACAAAGGTCAAAGGTCATTCCTTGATCTTTCAAATATAAATGTCCGCAGGTATGGTTCAACAGCAGATAAGCGGCGTGATGATGTAGAAAGTGGAAAAGAACAGAAGAACTCTGGATAGCCGCACTCCGGATTAGATAAAGTGAATTGTACCTTTATTGTTTCCACTAAAAAATCTTCACATCATACAAATCACAACAGCAAAGGGAAAAAGAAAGTAGAACCAAAATCCTGACGCGTTTCACGCTAAAATTAGCGCTTACTCGTGGATATGAGTAAGCGCTAATTTTAGCATGAAACGCGTCAGTATTTTTTGTTCTACATTCTTAGCCTGCACCTGGGACCCCCATCTGTTTGGAGGAAGAGCAACCAGTTTTTCTGTGGATCAGCCTGGAGCGGTGGATTCCCTTTTTTCCCATGATGTAGAAAGTATTATGCTTTGCTCTACATGTTACACGCCGTATAACGCTTCTTCAGGAGCATAAATAATAATTGATAATGTGGAAAGGTTAGACGCATAACATTTGATTAAAAACACAACACTGTATAGCAATCACGGAAATGCAGCAGATCATATGGTGGAAGATTGGCCAAGCTATAGGGTCAAGTTAATCAAAAATAGCCCATCTATATGCTGAAAGCAGGAAGGTAGCTTGGGGAAGCTATAGTACTGACAGGTTATTGCTGAATAGTGCAGGGATTGCCGGGTGGTGTGCTAAACTCAGCCAAATTTCAGCCACAAAAGCTATTCATCTACCTGGGAAGCCAAGCCAAATAATAATATTGACAGAAGAAAGTGGAATCAACATTGAGACCCATTGCAGCATGCATCCTCCGTGAAGCTCATAACCAGGATAACAGATGACTAGTATTTTTTTTTTGGCAATTGTTTTCTTTTTTACCGGTCCCACTCCTTAACAACCAGCTTTTACTGCGCAAAGCTTTGCTCAATCAGGGCGCAGAACACCTGCCAAACACCCTGCAAATTTGGGTGTTCCCCGAACGGACAAACAGCCAATGTTCAGCCTGAACTGATGCTCGGGTTGAACCGTTCGCCCAACTCTAGTATTTATTCCGGTAACTGTCATACTATTTATCAGGAGGGCTGCTGTGGTGCTACACACTTAGCACATGGTGTTGCTAGTTCCAGAGAGCTAGGTCTGTTCCTTCCTCCTTAACCACTTCCCGACCAGCGCACGACGATGTACGTCGACAGAATGGCACGGGCAGGCATATTGGCGTACATGTACGTTCAATATTCGTTGCCGCCATGCCATCGGGAGCGCGCCGCCGGCGGCGCGCTCCCGCGCTGGTCGGGACCCCCGTGAGTCCGGTCGCGGGACCCGCGGACTCGATCGCCGCGGGCATCCCCACGATCGTCTCACGGAGCGGCCGAATGGAGGAAATGCTGTATAAACAACATTTTCCCATTCTGCCTAGCAACTAGTGACACTGATCTCTGCTCCATGTGATTGGAGCAGAGATCAGTGTACACTAAATGACAGCCCAACCCCCCTACAGTTAGTAACACACCCCTAGGAACACTTAACCCCTACACTGCCACCCACTGGTTAACCCTTTCACTGCCACTGCATTTATATAGCAGTGATTACTGTATAAATGACAATGGTCCCAAAAATGTGTCAAAAATGTCCGATGGGTCCCCCACAATGTCGCAGTCACAATAAAAATCGCAGATCGCCGCCATTACTAGTAAAAAAAAAAAATAATAAAAAATTATTAATAAAAATGCTATAAAACTATCCCTATTTTGTAAACGCTATAACTTTTGCGCAAACCAATCAATAATCGCTTATTGCGATTTTTTTTTTTTGTTTTCAAAGGAGTTTATTGGAAGATAACAAACAAAATATAGCATACACTGTGGTGAAGCATAAATAGTTATACAAAGCAAAAGATGCAAATTATATAGCACATATCGTATATGTTCAACAATGAATGAACATCGCGGATAGGTAAAATAGTGATACGACTAAAACAACATGGATAACCTGAGAAGCAACTTTTGAGACAAGTAATACCACATGAATCCAAGGGAGAAGAATATTGGTGAAAAATCAGAAAAAGACAAAAGAAAGGAATATAAGGAAAAGAAGAGAGGGTGACAGAATAGCAGAGCAAAACGAAGGAGAGACTAGCACAGTTAATAGAGAAGTCTAAAGGTAGACCAGGGTTTCCATTTAGCATCATATAAAGGGATAGAGTCATACAAAGTGTGGTGAATTTTTTCAACATGCATCATGAGGTCTATACGGGAGATAATCTGGGAAAATGACAAAGAGGGAGATTTCCAATTCAGTGCTATAGACCATAACATGGCCAGGCAGATCGAGTGGATCAAACATCTTAAATGTTTAGGGGCGTCTGGTGGAGCAACAAACAGTAAGGCATGAGATACATTCAAGTCTATAGTATAACCAGCTACCTTATTAATCATATCAAAAAGCAAACCCCAGAACGGTTGAATACGGGCACAGTCCCAAAAAATGTGTTTAAATGAACCCGGACAGGGGCAACCCCTAAAACAGGTGGGGGAGGCCTGGGGAAACATGCGATGTAACCTTTGGGGCGTATAATACCATCTGGTGAGCAACTTAATAGCAGTTTCTCTAAGGGAGAGAGATTTAGAGCATTGGCGCATGTTCCTCCAGGCTCGGTCCCAATCCAGGGTGTCCTGATCCAATACAAGTTCACTTTCCCATTTGGCTCGGTATGGCAACTCTACAGTCTCAACCATAGAGGACAGGGACACGTAGAGGTCAGAGATAAGGCCCTTCTGTCTAGGAGCCGTGAGGCAAATATTCTCAAAGGAAAACCCTTGGGGACGGGAGTAGGGGCCAGGGTAATGTTGTGAGAAAAAATGGCGTATCTGCAGATAATGAAAGAATTCTGAATTCGGGATGGGATGAAGGGATTGTATTTCCTGAAATGAGGCAAAACGGGCACCCACCAGGAAATCCTTCAATGTGAGCAGGCCAAATTCAATCCAGATACGGAATGCGTCACTAGAATTATGAGCCGATATGAATCTAGGGTCACCTAAAAAAGAGACCCCAACCGGAGACCGGGGTGCTAAGCCGTATTTACTACCATACAAATGCCAGAGGCGCGTGGCATCCAAAACACAAAAATTTTTATGGATGTAAGGGCAATGCGGTATATATGGGGACCACATGACATTCGATAGAAGCAAGGGACGTATGGATTCCTGCTCAAACTGTACCCACGGTACCCTGGAGTTCCTAATTGACCATTGGGCCTGCTGGGAGAATCTGCTTGCCAAGTAATAAAGCCAAATTTGTGGGACACCCAGTCCGCCTCTGGAGGCAGAGCGGTAAAGGACCGTTCTCACAAATCTGGGGGGTTTATCCTGCCAAATAAATCTATTAAGAATTGATTGAATGCGGTCTATATAGGATTTTGAGATCCTAATTGGAAGGGAACGAAAAGCATATAGTAAACGGGGGAGTATAACCATCTTAACAGCTGTTATGCGCCCTAGGAAGGAGATGTGAAGGCTAGACCAAGACTTCAAGGTAGACCTAATTTTAGTGAGCAACTGAGGGTAGTTAGAGGAGAAGAGGAGTTTATAATCACTAGAGAGGGCTATACCTAAGTAAGAGAGGTGGGAGGGGGGCCAACGAAAGGAAAATGTCTGTTTGAGGTGAGACAGTTCCCGTGGGGGAATACCTATGGGAAGGGCTTCAGATTTGGATATATTGATGGACAATCCCGAAACAGTAGCAAATTTCGACAAGGACTCAAACAGATTGGGAAGGGATACTAAGGGGTTAGTCAGAAACATCAGGACGTCGTCTGCATACATACAGAATTTGCTAGTCATGGCTCCTGTCGAATATCCCGAGATATCTGGGTTGTTCAAAATGGCTATAGCTAGGGGTTCGAGAGCCAGGGCGAACAGAAGGGGGGATAAAGGGCACCCCTGCCTAGATCCCCTACCCACCTCAAAGAAGGCTGAGCAGCAGCCCGGAATTTTTATCCTAGTTTTGGGGTCTTTGTACAGGGAGTGGAAAGAGTGCAAAAACCCGCCGTGGAAGCCTAACCTCTGCAACACCCTAGTAAGGTAAGACCAAGAGACACTATCGAAGGCCTTCTGGATATCCAAACTGAGAAGCAGAAGGCTACGAGAGTGTATATTAGCATCCTGAATTATGTTAGTGGCCAATCTAATATTATCTGTGATTAACCTGTGGGGGATAAAACCAGATTGGAATGGGGAGATAAGGCGGGGAATTTGAAGGGCCAGTCTATCTGCAAGGATCCTACTAAATATTTTTAAATCATTATTCATGACCGAAATTGGTCTATAATTTTGGGGGAGCGTATGATTTTTGTGTGGTTTGGGGATCATGGACATCGTGGCAAGTAACATTTCCTCCGGGAAGCTACCACCCTTCATTACCCAATTAAAGAAGTAGGCAAGCCTGGGGGCCAGAACCGTGGCAAATTTCTTATAGTATATAGATGCAAAGCCGTCCGGGCCCGGAGCAGAACCCCTTTTTAGAGATTTGATTACATTCAAGACCTCCACCGTCGTGATAGGGGCGTTTAGACTCGACAATTGTGACTCAGACAGGGACGGCAGAGGCACTTCATCTAGCCATGAATCAATCTCCGAAGTCCTAACCGTCGGGTCCGGTGCCAACAGGGTGGCGTAAAATTTTTCAAAGATCGCTAAAACCTCCTTTGGGTGTGACGTGAGATGACCGTCCCTGGATGTCAGTTTGTAAACGTGTGTAGGTCTTTGGGAATGTTGCAGCTTACGTGCGAATCTTGAGGAAGCCGCACTCTCAGATAGGATATGATTCGCTTTCGCAAATCTAAGAGCTTTTTCAGTATTGTTAGTCAAAAGAGAGTCCAATTCTAAACGCTTACGGTCAATCTCTTGTCTAGTGGAATCTAAGTGTAGGGTGGAGGAGTTCTTATATAGGCGATCCAGTTCCTGTGTCAAGGTTAGAATTCTACCATTTAACAATTTTTTGCGGGCCGCTGAAATCGCAATCAGCTTACCCCTCATAACAGCCTTATGCGCTACCCAAACCGTGGAGGGGGACATCTCTGGTAAGTCATTAAGTGAAAAGTAATCCTCAATCGCCTCCGTCACAGTTGAAACTATATCAGATTCCGTCAAAAGGGACTCATTAAGTCGCCAAGTGTGAGATGTGGGGGATAATCTAATGAGAGTCGTGGTGAAGGCAGTAGCATGGTGATCCGACCAGGCACAGGGATAGATGCGGCTCCGAGTAGAGTTGGCCAGAATAACAGGGGAGGCAAAAATATAATCCAACCGGGCTGAGCTATTATGTGGGTGGGAGTAGAATGTAAACTCCCGAACCCCCACATTATGCGCACGCCATGTATCAACCAGTTGATATTCTAACAAACCATGGGTAAGTGACTTGGGGAAGGCCCTAGAGAGGGGAGTGTGAGAGGAGCGGTCCAGGTTTGGATTAGCAACCAGGTTAAGATCCCCTCCAACAATCAGGTGTGATGAGTGAAACGAGGCTAGCTTAACAAAAAAAGATTTAAAAAAGGCAGCCGGGGCATCATTGGGGGCATAAATACTTGCGATAGTCAGTTCCCTGTTGTGTATCAAACCTTTGATAATAACATATCTACTATCAGCATCCTTGTAGATACGTTTCACCTCCATAGGAAAGGAGGAATGCAGGAAGATGGCTGCGCCCCTAGACTTAGAATGGTGCAAAGAGTAGAACGCCTGCGGGAAGTCCCTATGAAAGAATTTAGGGTGGGAGTTATGGGAGAAATGGGTTTCCTGAAGGAGGAGGACTTTAACATTTGCTCCCTTGTAAAAATCAAACGCCTTGCGTCTCTTGATGGGGGAATTAAAGCCCTTAACATTATGTGACATACATGTAATTGCCATGACTAAAAATGTGGGGGATAGGCACATGAAAAGCCCCAACCATCCTCAAATAGTCGGGAAATGCAGAGTAGGGGGGACCAATCTGAGGGGGGTCAGATAAGGGCACAGCCATCAACCCGAAACTGAATACATATTCATACATTAAAGCTATATTAAGCACAAAAAAAAATTTACAGCGATAAATATAACACAATATGGATAGAGCATGTAGAAAAAGTGCTAAGCCAAACGGAGTAGAAGAGGAAGATGAGGGAAAAAAGAGGGAAAAAAGAAGATATAGAGAAGGCATAAAGAGCAGGGGGAAAAATTTCCCCGGGAAACCAGTACTCCGGAGCATCAACCAAGTCCAGAGCACATAGAGTCCAAGTACAGGAACATTTAACCAGGGGGTCAGGTTGGCAGGGGGACCGATGACCTTCAAAAAAACGAGCATCGGGGCCCAAGTCCCACTAGGAGACTTACAACCGGAGAAACAAAAGAAAACCCAAAGGTAACCACGAGACACCAAGGTCTCAGTCCCAGCGTGAGTCTGCAAAATGAAGTAGGTAAAACAAAAATGTATAAGAAAACTGCTGGGGGGGAGAAGCATGTCACTGCACCAAACGACAGTAGCAACCTGCCGCTGTTCCGGGAGAACAAGAAAAAAAAAACAAAAAAATTAGGAGGGCATGTCTGCAACCGTTGCCAGCAAAAAAGTGTAGACAAGAGGGTGTGTGGAAGATAAGTGGGTCTCAACGAGGGCTTCTGCCGCCCAGTTCTCCAGCTCCATAACGAATCCGCCGTCCACCCCTCCGTGATGGTGGTGTTTGCCAGATGGGGGCCGGTCTAGGTGTCAGCGGGGGTCTACGAACCTCCATGGCTTCCAGAAGTCCCAGTTTGACTAGGAGGTCTTGTCCTTCATGAGGCGTAGACACCGAATAAGTGCTGCCATTATGTGGAACGATCAGTCTGAACGGGAAGCCCCACCTGTAGCGAATCCGCGCGGATTGTAAGGCAGAAGTGACCTCTCTCAGTGAACGACGCCTTTCCAGGGTGGCGGGAGAGACATCTGGGAAGATTTGGATTTGGACATCATCCAAAAGAATGCGCGGTTGGTTCCTTGCTGCACGAAGAATTTCCTCCTTTACTAGGAAATCTTTGAGGCATAGAATGATATCCCTTGGTGGTTTGTCGGCCGGTGGCTTCGGACGAAGGGCTCGGTGAATACGATCGCATTTAAAAGCGACGGCTTCGTGTTCGGGTAGAAGCGATTTAAACAAGCGGATAACCGTCGGGATCAAGTCCACTTCTGTTTCGGGGATTCCCCGCAGACGAAGGTTGTTACGTCTGTTTCTATTGTCTAAGTCCTCGAGTTGCATTTGAATGGTAGTGAATGCAGAGGACAGATTGTCATGTTCCCTGCTCAATTCGTTGTGGGCTAAAGCAAGTTCGTCGTGCTTACTTTCAAGTTTCTCGGTTCTGGAGCCCAAAGCGGCAATCTCCTGCGATAGCACGTGGGACGTCTTGTGCAGCTCCGACTGAAATTTAGCCGCCATTTTATCGTACATGGCCTCGAGGCTGGCATCCAGATAGGCTTTAGAGAGGGAATTAGACTCACCGAGTCCGGTCAGCGGAGGGAAAGGGTCCGGGGAAGCCCGAGGCGTGGAGGACGGAGAGGTGGAGAGGCCGCCCTGGCCGGCGCCATCTTGAGACATCGCACCACTGTCCCTTGTCCGGAGAAGATAGTGGGTTAAAGTATGTTGGCTCGATTTACGGGCTTTCTTCTTTCGGGCAGACATGCACCGGGTTGAGGGGACCTGGGGGGTAGCAAAATCAAAGCCAGAAGGATGATATATAGCCCCCAGGGCGCTGATAAACTCCCGGTCCGTGCGGAGCTCTCACACTAGGCTGCCATCTCGCTCAGCGCCGCGCATGCGCCCCCCTTATTGCGATTTTTTTTACCAAAAATATGTAGAAGAATACGTATCGGCCTAAACTGAGGGAAAAAAATGTTTTTTTATATATTTTTGGGGGATATTTATTATTACAAAAAGTAAAAAATAATGCGTTTTTTTCAAAATTATCGCTCTATTTTTGTTTATAGCGCAAAAAATAAAAACCGCAGGGGTGATCAAATACCACCAAAAGAAAGCTCTATTTGTGGGAAAAAAAGGACGTTAATTTTGTTTGGGAGCCACGTCGCACGACCGCGCAATTGTCAGTTAAAGCGACGCAGTGCCGAATCGCAAAAAGTGGTCTGGTCTTTGACCAGCAAATTGGTCCGGTCTGAAAGTGGTTAAGCTGCAGGGGAGCTTCCAAGGTCACAAGGACATCCTATATGTTCTGCTGCTGGCATTCTAAAAGAGAGGGAGGGGACAGGTCCAATTCTCACAAACCCACCAACTAAGGGCAACCCTAATTTCCACATGCCCACAGGCTGATGTTGATAGGTTGAATGATCAATTTCCTATGTCTGCAAGGTAATTAGTCAAACACAATAACCCCCCTATCATGGCAGGTACAGAGGTTTTCACTCCTGCTGATTTTGTCATTTATTTTTACATTATGGGATACATAGTGGTGGCCCCCCTTTGATGTAACGAGAATCCTGATGGAGTTGCTGGAGATCATCCATCGCTGGAGATCGAGAATTGGATTACATTGCTGGAGTTGGAGCATGGATTTATTGGATTACATTACTGGAATCTCTTTTTTTATTTTTTTATTTTTAATAAAGGACTTCTTCCACGGTTTATTGTTTTTTTTTTACCATTTTGACACTTTCTTTTTGTGAAATGGTAGGGGTACAATGTACCCATTGCCATTTCAAACAGGGGGGGTGGGATCTGGGGGTCCCCTTGTTAAAGGGGACTTCCAGATTCTGATAAGCCCCCCACCCGCAGACCCCCACAACCACCGGGCAAGGGTTGTGGGGATGGGGCCCTTGTCCCCATCAACATGGGGACATCCTCCCCATGTTGAGGGCAGGTGGCCTGGTACAGTTCAGGAGGGGGGCTCTCTCGTCCCCCCTCTTTTCCTGTGGCCTGCCAGGTTGCGTGCTCGGATAAGGTTCAGGTGTGGATATTTGGGGGAACCCCACGCCATTTTTTTTACATTTTGGCGTGGAGTTCCCCTTAAAATCCATACCAGACCTGAAGGGACTGGTAATAGTATTTTGGGGGACCCCCACACATTTTTTTCTCAATTACTTTTATGTGAATCGTCGGGACCGACAATTCATTAATAGCCCGCACTAGCGATAGTACTATAAATGACTTTTTTTCCTTTAGAAATTTCATTTTGCTTTTGCACTGTTCTAAACAGGGGAGGGAGGAGGGAGGGGGAACTGTCAGTGCAAGCTCTGGGTTGCATAAAAGAGATGCTCTCAGCTCAGAGTCCTGCTGGGGAGGCACTGATAGGTGACACTGATGGGCACTGACAGGTGGCATTGATGAGCACTGATAGGTACCACTGATAGGCAGCACTGATGAGCACTGATAGGTAGCATTGATAGGTGGCAATGATGAGCACTGGTAGGCGGCACTGATGGTCACTGATAGGCAGCATTGATGAGCACTGATAGGTACCACTGATAGGCAGCACTGATGAGCACTGATAGGTAGCACTGATCGGTGGCACTGATGAGCACTGGTAGGCAGCATTGATGAGTACTGATAGGGGCCACTGATAGGCAGAACTGATAGGTGGCGTTGATGAGCACTGATAGGTGGCACTGATAGGTGATACTGATGAGCACTGATAGGCAGCACTGCTAGGCTGCCCTGATGAACATTGCTAGGCAGCATTAATGAGTAAGCACTGATAGGCAGCACTGATGGGCACTGGTAGTCAGCATTGATGAGCACTGATAGGTGGCACTGATAGGTGATACTGATGAGCACTGATAAGCAGCACTGCTAGGCTGCCCTGATAAACATTGATAGGTAGCATTAATGAGTAAGCACTGATAGGCAGCACTGGTGGGCACTGGTAGGCGGCATTGATGAGCACTGCTGTGTGACACTGATAGGCAGTAATTATAAGCACTGTTAGGCTACACTGATGAACAGTGACCTGATTATCAGTGTAAACAATGTACTGACAGTCTTGCCAGTTAACAGCTGTACTTTCCTCACACAAACACAGAGTGATCAGCTGATCCCATGGTAAAGGGCTGCTGTGATTGGTCCTTTACCATGATCTGAGATCAGCTGTGTCCATAGGACTCAGCTGGCATGGAGTGCGCTGTATGCGGGCCCCAGGGGACACACGAGAGGCAGGGGTCTGGGATGATAGACACTGTCAATAGACACTGTCTCAGACCTGGAAGACCGTAGCTCGCATGGAAGGGAAGGCTTCATGGTTTCTTGCACCTAGACCCTGAAGGTTCTAGTTACGCCACTGTCAAAGCTTTTTTTGAAAGAGTCACATAAGGTCTTTCAGAGCAGGTGTTTTCTTTTTATAGAGCTCTCTTTTGCTTAAAGTAAACTTCTGCTTTCAATTTTCGATCAACTACCCCCCACAAGAGTATTTACATGTGGCACTACTCAATTCCTATATAAAGAGATCTCTAGGCTATGATATTTCAAAGTAAATGTAAATATATCTAGGGATAAGCAATTTAGTTAAATTGTTTCAGTAAAAAGTTTCAATTGCCATGTTAAGCATGACAAAATACATGGCAAATGTATATAATTATTGCAGTATACCCACATTTATTTCAACATATTCTTGCAGTCAGAATCTCCCTTGTATCATTTTTTTAGTCAAATCTCTTTAGTTGCCAAATTCTTACTAGTTGCCATGTTTTATGCCATGTTTTAAAGCTCTTGATTTATATGTTTTTTTTTTTTACATACAATACACCTTATTGTAAACATTTAAAAATAATATGCTGAAGAGGCACCCTTCAGACAAAATGGTATATCCTTTCAGGATCCAATTATATGTGAATGGTACTAGATTGGATTGAAATTCTGTTTGATGGTTGTAGTGTTGTATGGTGACCTACACTTAAAATTCAAATAGTTTTGCATTCCTTATGACATTTGACTTCACCCACTCACTCCTTTGTATGCTTACAAGATTTCCCCATCCCACACTTTCAAAACTATAATTTTTCTTATTGCCATCCATAAAACCACTCCAAAACAAAAAATATTTTGAAGCATTTCAGCTACCATTTCTGAATGCATTCAAAGCTGGATACTCTTCATCAGTCATCTTCACATGACAGTGTTCAATGGCAGCTACTTGATCACATTCAGTGTTCACTACAAAACTAGAGCTGACCTCTTTGCCACATGGTCACAGTATATTTGCTAATTGCTAGTGTAGCGCCGGCTCCTGATGAGCATGCACTATGTGTTTTTGAAAATGAATATTCCTGACACCAGAGTTTGGGTTTTAGGGCTAATTTTACCAAATTATGATTTCAGTACCAGTCCAGCTGGGTTGCACTGGGTTCTCCTTGGCCGCAGGTGTCACTTTCACCGCCGGCAAGTGGTAGAAAGCAGTTTAGCTGGGTGTATTGAGTGCCACATTTTCTCAGAACCAGCCCAGTGGTAGTGTACTCGTGCTGTGCACTCTGGGAGGTGGTATTTAAGGGGCTGACATCATGTGTTCCGGGGTTCTGTGCCAGAGGATTTTTCTGTCTATTTGGTTCTAATCCTCCTGACCAGCCCCCATGGCCTTCCTGGCCTGGGGTGCGGTTCCATGCACTTCCAAGTCTCGGGGCTGGATAGCCTTAGGTGAAGCAACTGCAGGGACAGACCTGAATGGATGTCAAGACCTGGTGATTCAAGGGTGGTCCGGTGCCGTCTCATCTAAGGAGAGGCCCAGCAACTGAAGAAGCATCCAGGGGAGGACTCTTCAGGAGAAGGCTATGCTCAAGGCTGGCTTCTCTGAGGGAGCCTGGAAGTTCAGTTGAAGGACACTTCATGGATCCACACTCATACGGTATCGCCAGACTGGCTGAGAGATACTGGTACCGTATGATAGCTCTATAAGTTTGTCTATGTCCCTCAGTTACGCTCAAGTCTGTGGCAGAGACTTTTTCTCTAGTATTCTACGCTCAAGTCTGTGGCAGAGACTTTTCCTTAAGTATTTTACGCTCAAGTCTGTGGCAGAGACTTTACTTTACTTAACGCCCTACCGGCTGCTAGGCCTAGTGAGAGGAGGTCTACCCGGGGGTTGTGAGAATCCAGCTGTGAAACGGTTATTCTCTGGATTTCTTATATAAAGACTTTCCATTTTTGACAGTCCAAAGTGCCTGAACTTCCTCCTAACTTTCTGCCCTAAACTGAGAGATCTTGTTTTTATTTCAAATAGATAACCCAAAAGAAGATCCAGTGTCAGTTTCTGCCTTTCTTTGGGCCATCTACCATGGGAAAACCTAGACGGACACGAGGTCAAGAATATAACGATAAGCTCAATAAAACCAGCAGCTTCTTCGGGGGTCAGTGCTGCACTAGCATTTTTTTTCTCACTTCTTTTAATTAATGATATTGTCATATAATCACTGTAGCAAAGATTAGCTGAATGCAGCTTGAATCTGTGTATTAAACAAAACTTCTGTAAAAAAAAAAAAAAAAAACATTCACCCTTCCTTTTTCAGTATGCACACAAATAAATTCTAAATTCAACATAAAAAACACCTACTGGAACATGGTACACACAGTCGGACATTCCGACAACAAAATCCGTCAGATTTTTTGTTCCGACACTGGTGTTGCACACACAGGGTTGGACAAAGTTGTCGGAAAATCCGATCGCTCAGGAACGTGATGACGTTCGTTTGTTGCGACGGGACTATATTGCAGCTAGTAGTCAATAGCTTTGGTCTCGTAATTTGATCTGAGCATGCGTGGCACTTTGTCCGATCGGAATTCTCTACAAAGTCCGATGTAGGCCACACACGGTCAGATTATCCGACAACATGGTCCGATCGGACCTTTTTCCGTCGGAATTTCCAACCGTGTGTACAAGAGCTAACATATACTCTCCCTTCATTTACTATATCTTGGCTCAAGTTTCTGCTGTATAAGTTAAGATTTTTATTTATTTATTTTTTTATACTTAATGTACTAATTTTATGTCTAATATAAATTTGTGTTTCCGCTGTTATATTTTGGTTTAGTTATTGTGCCACCAACCACTGTTTCAATTCATTGTTTCATCAGGATTCCCTGATGAAGTCACGTGATTGACGTAACGTGTAGGGAATGGCCGTGACGTAATACCGGAAGTGACGTAAGACTGGCGGAAGACGCCAGAACACCATTTTTCTTATGTGCTGTTTACATTTCTAGTCGATGTGAAAGTCTTATTGTTGTTTTAATAAATTGAGCTATTCGTTTTAAAACTACTAGACTATTGGAGCCTTTTTCCTTCTCCCTATATTTTTATTGAGTGGCATACATTTGTGGAGGTTGCTGCCTGGTTCTAAATATAGTTGCTACAGGAATGAACGGCCCCCTGGTGGTCCAGTGTGGATGTCCATGATTTTCAAGTTACTAATAATTGAAGACCCCCCTGGTGGTAAAGGAGAGAACGGAGGCTATTTACTTTACTTGATATGCTGTTTTATCAAGGAGTGGAGGTGAGAGTTCTGAGAGCCCATATCTTTCCGTGCTATATTTATATTTTTTTCACCTTCTGTTTTTCTGATGAGAATTAATTTAAATACTTCTGGTGCCGTTGAAAACATCTAGAGACTTATTATATAGACTTATTAATGGTGCCTGCTTTCTAACAACTTCAATGTGACGTGGAATCGTTGGTGCTAGCACAATCCATCTATTCTACTAAAATCTTTTATCCAGTGTTTAGAGTGGGTGTATAGAGCATTTTGTCTAGTTTTCCACAAAAATAAACATTTCATACTTTAGTTTAAAGACGCACATCAGTCCAAAACCACACCTCAGTCCAAATCATAGTGGTGACTAAAGCAAATTGTTGCAGAATTGATTCTAGGGACTTTGCTGATCTTTATTTTTGACAATACCTATGAAAAAGATATCTGAAGTAATAGTATACAAATATATATATATATATATATATATATATATATATATATATATATATATATATACATATATATACATATACAGTATATATATATACATATATATATATATATATATATATATATATATATATATTAGGCTTCTTTCACAAAGCTTAGAACATATTAAAAACAAAAGCAGCCTCATTGAATTTTTTATTTGGGGGGTTTCAACTGCCCCACAATTGCAGCCTCTACCATTCCTTGCATTTCTATTAATTTATCTTCTTACTATTGTTGGCAATTTTACTATCTTTACTTTGATTTTTCTGGATTCTCGCTTTCAAAAGCCAATGTACTGTTTCCTCTGTAACATTTCCTTTTTAGATTTGTCCTACAGCAAAGTAACCACCCCTTATTTGTTGTACATTTTTGTCACAGGTAATAAAAAACTTTTTTTTTATGAAATGTATAGTTCAGCTTTACTTCAACTCTTTTGAAACTACTGAATACCTTCTGCTCACTACTATGGCTTATGACAAATGTGTAGCTCTTTTTAATCCTCTTTCCTAGCCACAAACCCACTAAACACGAACAGGAAAACATGTTCGTGTTTAGTGGGTGCTGCCTGGTCAGCAGGCTTTTTAGCTGCTGTACCTGTAACAGCATTAATATCAACTCTCAGTTTTTGTATGTCTACTGTGATTAATCATTTATTTTGCGATGTCACACCTTTACTGAAGTTAGCCTGTGATGATACCCTAGCGGTAGAAATCACAATGTTCTCTCAAGGTGCTGTATTGTTGTTTAGTTGCTTCCTACTTACTGTGATGTCTTACATCTACATCATCTCTGCCATCCTCAAGATTAAGTCTACAGGGAAGACGCAAAGCCTTCTCCACTTGTGGATCCCATCTCACTGTTGTTATTAGGGATGAGCTTTGAGTTTGAGTCGAACGTAAGCAGCCAACCAAATGCATCATACCGCAGAGCTCCTCAAGTGCAGAGCACAGGTGTGAGACTTTTTTTAGACGTGTGCAGCAGATCGCACCATTGCTATTTGCATTATATGTCTGAAGCGAATCAAGCGTGGACTAGACAGCAAGCGCTTGGGCACCACATGCTTAATCAGACATATGTCGAGCTCCCATGCAGCCTGTTGGCAACACTACCTAAAAAACCCACACCAAAGAACAAGGCGGACCTCTCCTTGCTCCTCCTCATCAGCTGGGATCACCAACCCTACTATACCTTCAGTCCTCTCAGAAACCTGCACTGAGAGGAATGAAGGTGTAGAATTAGGCGTGTCACTGCCAAGTACTTGCGGGCAATCTGCTATCGGTACACCAAAGTCCGATTCTAGCAGGCAGATTTCCCTACCCCAGTTGCTCCACCAGTGAAAGAAGTTCGCTCCCAGCCATCCACATGCCCAGCGGTTGAATGCTACCCTGGCTAAATTGCTAGCACTTCAACTTCTACCTTTTCAGTTGGTAGACTCTGCCCCCTTCCGTGAGTTTGTGGAATGTGCGGTACCTCGGTGGCAGGTTACCAAACGTGACTTTTTTCACGGAAGGTGATTCCGGCTCTCTATCGGCATGTGGAAGGCAATGTCCATGCCTCGCTGGACAGGGCGGTCAGTGGTGAGGTGCATATTACCGCTGACTCATGGTCCAGCAGGCATGGACAGGGACGTTACCTATCTTTTCACCGCATGCTCGGCTGGCTGACCTCCAAAAGGAATTTAACCTGCCCAAGAATTGCCTAATCTGTGACATGCGCATCAGGTTGAACTCAACGTTGGCCATGCTGCAGTGGCTGCTTATGCAGCAGAGGGCCATAAATGAGTACCTGTGTGACTATGGCACCAGGACAGGGTCAGGGGAGCTTGTTTTTTTTCCCCACGCCAGTGGGCCATGATCAGGGATGCATGCACTGTCCTGTCGCCATTTGATGAGGCCACGAAGATGGTGAGCAGTGACAGTGCATGCATCAGTGACACTGTCAATCTTGTCCACCTGTTTGAGCACACGCTGCGTGGAATAATGGACAGGGCACTTGAGGCAGAACAGAGGCAGGAAGAGGAGGACTTTCTTACCTCTCAATGCCACTTTATCCAGACAGTGTTCCTGCTTGCCTGCCGATCACACACGAAGAGGAGGAGGAGGATTGTGTCAGCATGGAGGTAGAGCCTAGCACTCAGCATCAGCAGCAGTCTTCAAGGGATCATTTACAGTCTGAAGAAACCCATGGACTTGTACTTGGCGGGGAGGAGGTTGCTGTGGATTATGTCATCCTCAGTGACCCAGAGGACTCCGAACCGAATGCCTCAGCAAACCTACGCTGCATGGCTTCCCTGATCCTGCAAAGCCTGTGGCAGGATCCTCGTATTTGTGGTATCAAGGAGAGGGATCATTACTGGCTGGCAACCCTCCTTGATCCACGTTACAAGGGTAAGGTTGCTGACCATATCTGCCCATCGCAGAGGGAGCAGAGGACGAAACATCTTCGGGAGACCTTGCAGAAATGTTTGTGAGCCTGGGAGGTTACAATTTCCTGGTCCTCCTGGATAACGTGTTGCTGAGGCTTCGGTCAGTCACAGAAGGAGCAGTGGAGAAGAGGGCCGTCTCTGACCGATGTGTTCAGAATTTTTTTTAGTTCGCAGCCCCAAGGTATGATCGGTTCCAGCAACCATCACCAGCGTCTGATTCACATTGTGTAGGAATACCTAGGGGCAAGATTAGACTTGGAGATCTTTCCCACCGAAAATCCTCTGGGTTACTGGGTCTTGAGGATGGATCACTGACCAGAGCTTGCACAGTATGCAATTGAGTTACTGGCCTGTCCTGCATCCAGCATTCTTTCGTAATGCACATTCAGTGCTACTGGAGGCTTTATAAACGATCACAGGGTGTGCCTGTCCTCCGAATCGGTCGATCGACTGACCATAAAAATGAATCAGTCTTGGATCACCAGCTACCAAGCACCCGATGCTGATGTAACCGCATATTTTTTTTAATGTGAGATCCCTTCAAGACTGCCTATGCTGATGCTGAGTGACTATCCTGTTATTCTTAGTGACTATCCTCTTCCTCCTCAATGTTCATGCTGATAGCTTCTAAGAACATTTTTGGTTCTGGGCACCCCCACCAGTGGCTAAGGCCCAATTTTTCAGCCTCTGTTTAACAGGGGCATGTCATTACAATTTTTAATGCAATACTTTGCAGCAGGGCTCATTCCTGCACTCCAACTAGAGTATCTGTGGGTGGTTGCAGTGTTGTGGCACCAGCACCAGTGCCTTAGGCCCAATTTTTCAGTCCCTGTTTAACAGGGGCATGTAATTACAATTCTTCATCTAATATTGTATATATAACAGCAAGGGCCATTCCTGCACCCAACAAGAGTAACTGAGAGGCCTTACAGTATTGTGGCAACACCACCACACCGTCCACCACCAAAGGCCCAATTTTTCTGAACCTGTTCAACAGGGGCATGTAATTACTATTCTTGATCTAATATTTCACAGCAGGGCCAGTTCCTGCACTCACCAAGAGTAAGTGTAAGGGCTTACAGTGTTGTGGCAACACCAACACCTAAGGCCCAAATTTCTGCAGAGTATATAGGGCAGGCCCCTACTTTCAAACATCCAACTTACAAACGACTCCTACTTGCAAATGGAAGGAGACAACAGGAAGTGAGAGGAAATCTGCCGCTAGGAAGGGAAATTCTCTCCTGTAAGAGTTCCTTATTTCACTAAAAACCCCAAATTTTTTAAATCCAATTGTCATTGGGACAGAAAGTGGGGTGAAATCTTCTGAACAGGTGCAGACAGCAAAACAAATGTTACAGGGGTGATAATCCTTCCCTATGTTTTCCAAAAAGCTTAAAAAAAGATTTTATGACTGGATCTACACGTAAAAAATGTACCAGTTCAAAATTCTAAACAGATTCTACTTAAGAACAAACCTAAAGTCCCTGTCTTGTTTGCACCGCCTGTATACTGCTGTTCAGAGTATATAGGGCCTGGGGGCCCCACGCCTTTCCTTTTTTTTATTTGGGTGCGGGGTTCCTCTTAATATCCATACAAGACCCAAAGCGGCTGGTAATGGGCTGGGGGCTCTCAATGATTTTCATCCATATTGCCGGGATCAGACATGATATTAAAGCTGCAAGCAGTTTTAAATGACTTTTTTCCTTTAGAAATGTCATTTTGAGCAGGGACTGTTCTAAACACGGGAAACACGTGCCAATTTACAGGCATACTATAGGCACACCCCAGGCACGATATTTAAAGGAATATTTAACTTTTATCTTTTCACTTTGAGCATCATTAAAATCACTGCTACCGAAAAAACTTCAGTTTTTAAAACTTTTTTTTGCATTGATGCATGTACCCTGGGGCAGGACCCGGGTCCCCAAACCCCATTAAGAACAATAACATCTTCAGAGAATGGGAGCAGGCGTACATTCACTAAGACAGGAGTGTAAGCTTATTGAAGGTAAAATGCCACTCAAACCAACCTGGCCACACACATACAGTGTCTTGAAAAAGTGTTCACACCCCTTGAAATTTTACACATTTTGTCATGTTACAACCAAAAACGTAAATGTATTTTATTGGGATTTCATGTGATAGACTAACACAAAATGGCACATAATTGTGAAGTGAAGGAAAATTATAAATGGGTTTCAACATTTTTTACAAATAAATATCTGAAAAGTGTGATGTGCATTTGTATTCAGCCCCCTTTACTCTGATACCCCTAACTAAAAGCTAGTGGAACCAATTGCCTTCAGAAGTTAAATAATTAGAAAATAGAGTCCACATCTGTGTAATTTAATCTCAGTATAAATACATCTGTTCTGTGAAGCCCTCAGAGGTTTGGTAGAGAACCTTAGTGAACAAACAGCACCATGCAGGCCAAGGAAAACACCAGACAGGTCAGCGATAAAGTTGTGGAGAAGTTTAAAGCAGGGTTAGGTTATAAAAAAATATGCCAAGCCTTGAACATCTCATGGAGCACTGTTCAACCCATCATCCAAAAATGAAGAGTATAGCACAACTGCAAACCTATGAAGACATGGCCGCCCACCTAAACTGAAAGGTCGGCCAAGGAGAACATTAATCAGAGAAGCAGCCAAGAGCCCCAGAGTAACTCTGGAGTAGGCATGAGCTCGGTGTTTGAGTCGAACGCATGTTCGACTCGAACACCGGCTGTTCGCCCGTTCGGCGAATCCAGAACTTTGTGTGCCATTCGTGCCATGTTCGTGTGACGCTCATGGCCCACAATGCACTGCGCCATAGCAGTGCATTGCTGGCTGATAATTGGCCAAGCATGCACTGTGAACCCACATGCTTGGCCAATCACAGCGCTGGCACCGAGGAGAGCCATAATTGGCCAAAGCAGGATGCCTGTGGGCAATTATAGCTCAGGGGGTTTAATACACGCCCCATACTATATAAGGCCGCCAGTGTGGCGGCCATTGTGTAGTGTGTTGTGGCGTTCAGGGAGAGAGCAGGATAGGCAGGGACAGTGTCATCTTTTCTTGTGAACCTAGCACAGTTACAGTGGGTGTATTGTGCCTCCTGCACAGTATACACCTGAAGCTACCCCCAATTGCTGGTGTTATTCTGTTTCTATATGACACGCAGCTGCAGCAGTTAGAGTAAGTGTATTGTGCCACCTGCACAGTATAAACCTGAAGCTACCCCCAATTGCTGGTGTTGATCTGTTCCTATACAACAGGCAGCGGCAGCAGTTACAGTGGGTGTATTGGGCCTCCTGCACAGTATACACCTGAAGCTACCCACAGTTGCTGGTGTTGTTCTGTTTCTATACCACAGGCAGCTGCAGCAGTTAGAGTCATTGTATTGTGCCACCTGCACAGTATACACCTGAAGCTACCCCCAATTGCTGGTGTTGTTCTGTTCTTATACCACAGGCAGCTGCAGCAGTTAGAGTCGGTGTATTGTGCCACCTGCACAGTATACACCTGAAGCTACCCCCAATTGCTGGTGTTGTTCTGTTCCCATACCACAGGCAGCTGCAGCAGTTATAGTGGGTGTATTGGGCCTCCTGCACCGTATACACCTGAAGCTACCCCCAATTGCTGGTGTTGTTTTGTTTCTATACCACAGGCAGCTGCAGCAGTTAGAGTTGGTGTATTGTGCCACCCGCACAGTATACACCTGAAGCTACCCCCAATTGCTGGTGTTGTTCTGTTTCTATACCACAGGCAGCTGCAGCAGTTAGAGTTGGTGTATTGTGCCACCTGCACAGTATACACCTAAAGCTACCCCAATTGCTGGTGTTCTTCAGATCCTATACCACAGGCAGGCAGCTGCAGTAATTACAGTCGGTGTACTGTGTCATCTGCTCAGTGTGCACCTAAAGCTACCCCAATTGCTGTTTTTTCCATCTCCCTGCAGGCCATTAGTATGTTTGGAAGGCCAACAAGGAGAGGCAGACAGTCATGAGCAAATAAAATAGCAAGCATGCTCTGTGTCTAGAGACAACAGTGCTGGTCGTGGACGCGGTGTATCGTCATCAGCACGTGGCCATGGGACACACTTGTCCTTATTTTCAGACAGCTGGACGTGTTGAGCTGCAACATGCCAAAGACTTGGTAAAGTGGATGACCAAGCCCTCCTCATCCTCCTCATCATCTCTCACCCAGGCTCAGGGTACTGGCAAAGCAGCTGCCAACCCGTCCTCTTCCCTCGTCTCAATGTCTTCAGTCACTCCTTCTCTAGACCCACCATGTCCTCCTGAAGAGTCCCCCGAACTGTTTGAGCACAGTGTTGGGTACATGCTCCAAGAGGATGCCCAGCGTTTTGAAGGCTCTGATGATGATATCCAGCTAGAAGAAGGCAGTAGCGTGAGCCCAGAGAGAGGGGATGCTCAAAAAGGACAGCAATCGGACAGTCATGTTCCACCAGATACAGCATACTGCCAGGTTTGCTACAGTGATGAAGAGGGAGGGGATGATGAGGTCACTGACTCCACATGGGTGCCTGATAGGAGAGAGGAGGAGGAGGAGGCACATCTCCAAAGAGGCAGGATGCCCTCCGGGGTCCAGCTTAAGGGCAGCACACCAACTGAATTACACTGCAGAGCTCCACCTGTGCAGGGCACTGCCTCTGTGCGTTATTTCAAAAGTTCTTTGGTGTGGGCCTTTTTTGAGATGAGTGCATGAGATCGCTATTTGCAACATATGTCTCAAGCGTATCTCACGTGGCCAACACATCAGCTGCTTGGACACCACATGCTTGACCAGACATATGTTGATCTGCCATGCAGCTCATTGACAAGCTTACCTTAAAGACCCACACCAAAGAACAAAGCGGACCTCTCCTTGCTCCTCATCAGCTGGGATCTCCAACCCCACTAGACCTTCAGTCCTCCCTGAAACCTGCACTGAGAGGAATGAAGGTGTAGAATTAGGTGTGACACAGCCAAGTACTTGCGGGCACTCTGCTAGCAGTACACCGACGTCCGATTGTAGCAGGCAGATTTCCCTGCCCCAGCTGCTGAACCGTCTAAAGAAGTTCACTCCCAGCCATCCACATGCCCAGCGGTTGAATGCTAGCTTGGCTAAATTGCTAGCACTTCAACTGCTGCCTTTTCAGTTGGTAGACTCGGCCCCCTTCCGTGAGTTTGTGCAATGTGTGGTTCCTCAGTGGCAGGTCCCCAAACACCACTTTTCCTCACGGAAGGCGATTTTGGCTCTCTACCGGCATGTGGAAGGCAATGTCCATGCCTCCTTGGACAGGGGGGTCAGCGGTAAGGTGAGGCATGGCCAGGAAAGTCTGTGTGCATTTTTGCCGATCATATAATGCCAGTGCTCGGCTGGCTGAGCTCCAAAAGGAGTTGAACCTGCCAAAGAACCACCTTATATGTGACATGCCCACCAGGTGGAACTCAACATTGGCCATGCTGCAGCAGCTGCACATACAGAAGAGGGCCCTCAATGAGTACCTGTGCGACTACGGCACCAGGACAGGGTCAGGGCAGCTTGTTTTTTTTTACCACGCCAGTGGGGCATGATCAGGGATGCATGCACTGTCCTGTCACCATTTGAGAAGGTCACAAGGATGGTGAGCAGTGACAGTGCATGCATCAGTGACACTGTACCTCTTGTCCACCTGTTGGAGCATACGCTGCATGGAATAATGGACAGGGCACTTGAGGCAGAACAGAGGCAGGAAGAGGAGGACTTCCTTGCCTCTCAAGGCCCCCTTTATCCAGACAGTGTTCCTGCTGTCCTGCCGATCACACAGGAAGAGGACGAGGAGGAGGATTGTGTCAGCATGGAGGTGGAGCCTGGCACTCAGCATCAGCAGCAGCAGTCTTTTAGGAATGATTTACAGTCCCAAGAAACCCGTGGACTTGTACGTGGCTGGGAGGAGGTGGCTGCGGATCATGTCATCCTTAGTGACTGCATGGCCTCCTTGATCCTGCAAAGCCTGTGGTAGGAGAGGGATCATTACTGGCTGGCAACTCTCCTTGATCCACGGTACAAGGGTAAGGTTGCGGACCTTATCTTGCCATCTCAGAGGGAGCAGAGGATGAGATATCTCCGGTAGGCCTTGCAGAAAGGTCTGTGTAACGCATTCCCAGAGACTGGGAGGTGATAAACTCCTGGTCCTGGACAACATGTTGCTGAGGCTTCGGTCAGTCACAGAAGGAGAGGTGGAGAAGGTGGTCACCTGACCAATGTGTTCAGGCAATGTTTTCATTGCTGTTAAAATATGCTAGCGTGCAACATTAGTTAGATTCAAATCTTTTATCTGTAGGGTCAGCAAAGAATTGGCACATTCCTTACTTGTTGACAAAGGGCTCACCTGTGGCACATTCATTTTATTTTTTTGCAAATGAGATAACTACCAACAAGAGTTTTGTCATGGTTATGCAGTGATCTTCCTGTTTGCTTACCTCCCCTCATGTGTTCAGACTAAGAGGCCAGCCACTTCCACCTGGTGGTTTTTATAACCTCTCCTCTAAGCATGGCTCCACCCCAGGCCCTATCAGGGAACCTTATATTAACCTGTGCACTGCAAGCCAACAGAGCTGATCAACCATTGTGTATTCCTTTGTGTGTTTAGCTTCCTGTTACCTGCCGTGTGCTCTTCTGTTGTTCCGTTACCGACTTTGGCGTGTCTTTGACTATCCCTGTTTGCCTGTGATCCTGACCTTTTGGCATGTCCCTGACTATTCCTGTCTGCTTTGTCCCTCACCATCCCTGTCCACCTGTTGCCTACTGTGGGTGTGAGCTGGGGGACCCTGGGGGTCGCGACCTGGAGCCAGTTGCAGCCAAGTCCATCCTCACCACTCGAGGCTCTGGTGAACACCTGCTGGCTCTTAGACTCCACGCCCCAGGGAATCTTGCGCTCTAACCCCGGTGGGACCTGTCTCCTGTCCGCAGCAGTCAGCCGTAGGGTCCACAACCTTGCGGTGCACTCCTGATCCCTACGGTGTGCATCTGTCACCTTGCCTCAAGGTGACCTGACAAGTTTATATTCTCAGTAGTAAGGGTGTCTTTAAAATGATGCGGTTTTCCCACACCGCAGGATTTGGTGCGGGTTAGCTGCGCTTTTCCATAGACTTCCATTATGTTCTCCTGTTATGATACACTTTCCGAAAGCACACCAAAACTACAAGACATAATGGAAGCCTATGGCAAAACACAGCTAACCCGCACCAAAATCACTTATACACTGAGCTGCATCGGCGGTGTGGGAAAACTGCACAGCACCAGTGTGAAAGAGCCCTAGGAAATCAAATTGCTAATGTAGCTAAGTCTATAAATTTATGTTAGAGGAACAGATTAGAATGTAGTACAATACAAAATAACTGGTCATTAAAAGATTATAAAATAATATATTAGTAAGAATCTGTTTTATTTAAATAAACATGTAATAAAAAGTGAAAAGATTTCAATATTATTTTATAAAAGTCCTCAAACATCAGAAAGAAATAACTTTTTAAATAAAATAAATAAATCATTTTGTGTTTCTTTTGGCATCAAAGTACATTTAAAAGTGATAACGTTATCTAAAATAGTTTTACATATTTTTTTATTTGATTTAATAATTTGTTTAATTTATTGTGGCATTTAATTCTTACACTTTGAAGTTTAGTAAAACTCTTAGCTGCATATTTTGATTGTTTAATTGTATCTCATGTGACTCGTTGTAAGCTCTATGGGTTTTGATAATAGGTAGTAATTGTAGCTATTTCTTTAGATATTTGAATTAAACACAGAGGATTAGCGAACATTTGGGATCAGGTGCATTATTCACTTGATTAACAATTACAGCCAATTGTATCACTGTTATGTTTACATGTTTAATTAGCTAATTAAAGTCATATTTATCAAGGCACAGTGGTAGCTTCTTGCTCCCTGAGGCATATTTTTGCTCAGAAGAAAAACAGCCAATTAGTGGTAGTTGTGAAAAATGAAATAATGTTAACTTATCCTGTGCTGAATACAACTGATATGATTCTAATAAACATTGTTTGTTCCTTATGCTTAATACTATATAATTGTTCCAAAATATAATAAAATGGTGTCAATAACTGTAAGCACAAAGGACAGTGTAACTGAAACATTAAATGGATCACTCGTAGGCAGTACATAAACAGTTCATAAGTCCATAGAGAGGAATGGTGGGGTGGTGAAGGCGGCAACTGTATTTAGGTGGCGCTTCCCTTGTTTTCATCTTCCAAAATATTTAAAGCCCAACTCCAGACAGAATTTTTTCTATTTTTTGTATGGTATAGAATAGGGATTATTATTACTCTTTTTATTGTTGTCTGTGCCCATGTGTCTATGTCCCGTCCCCCCCCCCCCCGCCCCCGGGACATCCTGTCCTACCCTGCCATTTAAGATGAAAAGTGAATTGTGAGAGGACACAGAAAGCAATTAAACATCTCTTCTGTGAGCATACCCTTCTATGAGCTTTCAAAAACAGGGTCGTTTATTGATGTTTATGTTCTATTGGAAAGTTTTTCTTTTTTTTACTTTTCCAGGAACTGAAGAAAAGAAAACAAAAAGGCATCTATGTAGCAGGAACAAAAGACAACTATAAAATTAAACAGAAGTTCTAACCCCATTCTGTTTAACTCTTTAACAAAAAAAGTTGGGGCTGGAGTTAAATTTTAACTTTATTGTGTTAAAAAGCAAAACTTGTTGAAGAATTTTTAGCATACTGCACACTATTGGATATTTTATATACCTGGTCCCTGCCTGCATGCTATAGTTCAGGGGTCTTCAAACTATGGCCCTCCAGTTGTTCAGAAACTACAATTCCCATCATGCCTAGTCATGTCTGTGAATGTCAGAGTTTTACAATGCCCCATGGGATGCGTAGTTCTGCAACAGCTGAAGGCCCTTAGTTTGAGGATCCCTGCTATAGTTCCTTCTGCTGACCCCTACATGACTAATACGTCCTGAAGTCATGTTGGGGCTAGTGTAAGAACCTACAGACCGCAGCAGGGGGTGCCAGCACTTCACATTCCCAGAAGTATCAGATGCAAAACCCTTTTCAGCAGGCTTTTCTCTGCAGCACATAAAAGTCCAGTGGAAATAAAAGAAGGAAAAGCACAAGTGCAGACTCCATAGGGGTTGATTTACTAAAACTGGAGAGGGCAAAATCTGGTGCAGCTGTGCATGATAGCCAATCAGCTTCTAAGTTCAGCTTGTTCAATTAAAAGGGTTTCAAACCCTCATGTTTTTTCACCTTAATGCATTCTATGTGAAAAAAACTTTCATCACTCAGGAGCCCCCCGTTTTATTCACCTGAGCCCCGTAATTCCCTCGGCGGAGAGGAGCTCACACTCTCTGCCCGTTGTCTCGACTCTTGATTGGATAGATTGATAGCAGCGCAGCCATTGCCTTCCACTGCTGTCAAGCAAATCCAATGATGTGGGCGCTGGGGGGAGGGGGCCAATTTCAGGTTTCTGTGTCTATGGACGCAAATGCTGTACTTGGGAGTGCACCTGCACGGTAACCCCCTGGGAGAGTGCTTCTAGGGGGTTTACCAATGCCAGGAGGAGTCGCAAGAGCTGCCGGGGGACCCCAGAAGACCAGGTTTGGGGGCCACTCTGTGCAAAACGAACTGCACAGTAGAGGTAAGTATGATAGGTGTGTTATTAAAAAAAATATATATGTACAAAGGGAACAAAGTTAATTTATAGTAAAAAATGCACTCACAATGGAAAAGTTTGTACAGGTGGTCTTTTCCTTCTTCACCCACGTCTGCTTAAAGCTGCCCCTTCTAGTTAGCACTCAGTGGCATTGTTTTCTTCCACCATTGTTTTCTTACACAATTGTTCATTTTTTCTTGCTGAATGCTAGGACATTCCTCACCACTAGGTACCTAGCATTTGTTATGCCCATTCTAACAACAAGCCTTGACCATTTTCAGTTCTCTCATTTCATGTTCATTTGCAGTGCGCTTGACATATTCAATTCTAAGGTATGAACTACTGTGGCCTGCTCTTGCCTTTCTTTGTCCATCAAGATTTAGTGGTGCGGGCAGTGGGGCACCTAAGTACGAATAGTTTGCTTTGCAGTTAGGACTTCTTTTGCAGTTTTTAAAGTGACAGAGGCAATTTTTGCTCATTTAAAAACGAAATTGAAGGCTAGAAATTTAGGCTGCTTTCACATTGCAGCCACGGCCGCACTGGTGCTAAAGAGCCGCTCGTTTTAGCGGCACTTTTCGACTGTTAGTGGGGGGCTTTTAACCCCCACTAACAGCCTAAGAAAGAAAGGGCTAAAACCTCCCGTGTTGCGGCACTTCCGAAGCACCTGAAAAGCTGTCTACAGCGCTCACAAACTGCCCCAAAAATGCTGCTTGCAGGACATTTTTTGAAAGTGCATCGCCCCAGTGTGAAAGCACTCTGGCTTTCACACTGGGGAGGCAAGAGAGGCAGATTTCAGGCACTTTACAGGCACTATTTTTAGCGGTAAATGCCTGAAAACTGCCTCAGTGTGAAAGGGGTCTAAAAGTGATAAAGCAATTAGATAATAGTAATGCTGAAAATGAATATAGCCTTGTATGCAAACGATCTGGCTCAAATATTATAGGCAAACGCCCTTAACCTGCATTTGTTTCCTTTCTCTTAAGTTGAACCTGAACTCTGCGTAAAGTTGGAGCCCAAGATTAGCAGCGAATGATACCAACACCTGGCTGCCCCAGTTCCTCCTACATGGGGCTTTAATATTTGACTTGATCAACTGAATGATTAAATTAGCCCAAATCATATTTCCTCTGCCCAGGGTAACTTTGCGTCAGAGGCTGAAACTGCAAAAGGAATACAATTAGGCTGTTTTAGAAGACAGAAGGCAAAATATGAAGCTGTTGGCCTGGATTTTAATCCAAATATGTAGCCTGGTTGAAACTTTTTTTTTGGGGGGGGGGGGTGACAGCATACTACTGAATGATTAGATGTATTGGAATCTTAAGCCAATTCAACTAGGACAATCATAAGCCAATCACTGAACATGTAACAGCATGTTATGTTCCATGACACCATGGGTTTTCCCACTGAAATACAGCAAAAGCTGTGGTGAAACTACTGCCATAGCAGGCTATGTGGCTGTAAAGGGGGCTGGGAAAGAGGGAAGCCTTGTCAGGACCCAAGGGATTATGGGCAAACTGGGCTAGGCAGCTGATGTGGCCAGTGCCCCGTGCAGTTTTTTTGGGCAACTTATCCAGCCGCTGCCAGAAACCATGTTTCTTCATATAAAACAAGAAAAAGTATCTTGTGCAGTCAAAATCCCTCTTACTCTTCTTATACTAAGCAGCAGAACACATGTATTCACATCAATCCGACTCAAAAAATGAACCACCAATGACTAATAACAAAAATATATTACAGTCAATAAACGTTACAACAAAAAATAAATACAGTAAGAAATAGAGTGAAACTGTGCTATAAGGACCGCACAAAACTCTTCACAGTGAATTGCGACACTGAAAAACAATGTCATTGGTGCTTATGAATCCCAGAAGACCCTCTTTCATTTACATCACCACCCGTGTCTTGACACATATATGTATATGCGCTCACGCCTTCATAGACCTCCACGTTATAAGAGGTCCAAAGGGTGCCTGTTGTACAACCACTTTCCGTCACTTCCAGGGATTCTCCACCAGACTGCCTGAAGATACCCTTCTTAGCCCTTGTACACACGGTCGGAGAATCTGTCGGAATGAGTCTTATCGGACCGTGTCGTCGGATAATCCGACTGTGTGTGGTATGCATCGGACTGATTCCGTCCGAATCTCCGTCCGACCCAATTTTCCAACATGTTGGAAATATTTCCCGACCAACTGGGCCGGACGGACCTAATCTGATCATGTGTAGAGCATTTTCATCGGACCAAGTGCCACGCATGCTCAGATCAAATTCCTACATCAAAGCTATTGGCTACTAGCCTGAATGTAGTCACATTGTAACTAAATTACGTCATCACGTTCTGAAAGATCTGATTTTTCGCCAACTTGGCCCGACCGTGTGTATGCAACAGTTTCGGACACAATCCGTCGGACTAAATCCGACGGGCAAAATCCAACTAATTTGGTTGGCAAAATCTCCGACCGTGTGTACGTGGGCTTAGACTTAAAGACCCTTCCTCCTCTCCTCCTACACTAGAGACAAATGATGAAGCCCTGTTTGTGGGCATAACGCTTAAGTGAAAAGCAGTTCATGACATCATCACGCCATCCGGAAGTGACTGAGAGCCACTGTTGTAGTACCTATGTGGAGGATGTATGTTGGTCTGACTGATATGTGAATACTCTTAAAGCTGTATGCCATACCTTTTATATGAATATATTATATGCACTTGTATTAATAACATTTTAAAATGGAGACCACAAGTGTGTGCTCTTTGTCTCTGTTTGAGAAGGAGAGGAGGAAGAGAGTCTTTAAGTCTAACAAAGTTTACATGGGGCAGCCGGGTGGGGAATTCCAGGAAGTGAGAGAAAGTGGTTGTACAACAGGCGCGCTTTGGACCTCTTATAAAATGGAGGTCTATGGAGGGATGAGCGCATATATAAGTCTAGAATAGGAGCTGTGCTCTGAAGCATCACTAGGAAGAGTCTGAAGAAATTGTGGAATCTGTAAAGATAAAGTGGGTCTGATCTGGGGTCCAAAGGGGTTAAGGAGGAAGAGTGGCTGATCTGAGGTCTAAAAGGGTTAAAGAATATGATACTCCAACATTTCATATCCCTGATGTGTGTCTGTTGTACCATGTACTTGTGTTACCTGTTCCCTTTGTTTTGCTTCCTTTATGTGAAATATCTGGTGATCCTAACAGACCTCCTGCTCTCCTATTTCAAACTTATCATGCTAGGCATAAGAACACATCCATCCCAACGTTGGTCAATTTTCTGGCTGCCTGTGCTCCAATGCTCAGACTTGTGTCGACATGTCCCCTCGCACAGCCAATCACTGGGAAGATCAGAACACTAGGAACCACAAAATTTGTTGCCTGTATACAAATATGTTGCATTTCATTTCTATTTTAACCACTTGCCTACAGGGCACTTACACCCCCTTCTTGCCCAAGCCATTTTTCAGCTTTCACTGTCACACTTTGAAGGACAATTGCGCAGTTGTGCTACACTGTCCCCAAACACATTTTTTATCATTTTCTTCACACAAATAGAGCTTTCTTTTGGTAGTATTTAATCACTGCTGGGTTTTTTATTTTTTACAAAAAAAAAAAGACCAAAAATTTTGAAAAAAAAAAGTTTTTTACTTTTTTCTGTCAGTAAATTTTGTAACTAAGTAATTCTCCGCCTTCACTGATGTGCATTGATGAGGAGGCACTGATGGGCACTGATAGGCTGAACTGGTGGGCACTGATGAGGGGGCACTTATGGGCACTGATTAGGTGGCACTGATGAGGAGGCACTAATATGCCACACTTATGGGCACTGATAGGTGGCATTTATATGTGGCACTGATGAGAACTGATGGGCGGCACTGATGGACACTGTTAGGCCGCGTACACACGGGTGGACTGTCTGGCCAACTAAGTCCGTCCAACAATCCGACAGACAGTCCATCCTACTTTTGAATGAACGGACTTGACCACACACGATGAACAGACAGTCCGCTGAAAGCTTGCGCAATGACGTGTACAGCACGTACGACGGGACTAGAAATACAACGTCCAATACACTGCAATGCAACCTTCGGCCGTGTAAATCCTTTCTGAGCATGCGCCATACTTAGTCCGTCCAACTTGCCTACTCACGAGCGGACTGTCCGCTGAAACCAAAGTTGGACGGACAATATTACGGAAATTCCGAAAGACTTAGTCCGCCAGACTGTCCGCTGAAAAAGTCCGCTGAAGCCCACACACGAGCGGACTGTCCACTGAAACACGTTTCAGTGGACCAAGTCCGTCAGACAGTCCGCCCGTGTGTACGCGGCCTTAGGTGCAGAGGTAGCTCTGGGCTTTGTGAGGCCTTAGGCAAAACTTAGACATGAGGTCCCACTCATAATAATAAAAATAATTCAAGCAATAAAAATGAATACATTGCAGTGTACAATGAACTGATGGCAATTCACCCATGGCCATTCCTCAAGGATTCCAGCATGTCATTGAATCATATCACATCAGGATATGCACTGGAACACAAGCTTCCTCTGTTTAGTAAATGTCACTTACTAAACAGCTCTATGTTATGCCTAAATTTCACATTACCTAAAAAAGGCCATAGAACCAACATCTATTTTCCTAAACCTATGCCCCATGCCTGCTGTGGACACAGCCAATGCATTTACTATGGTCAGTGAACCTGAATACAGAAAAGCACCTGCTGAATTTCTTTGTACTGCAGTGTCAGGAAAAGGCAAACTAGTCTAGAAAAATGAAAGCAGGAGCTGACTGGCAACTTTTGGTCCAGGGTGCAAGTACAAACCAGATGCACATGGTGCAGCAACTTGGCCTACCTCCCGCTCGCCCTCTTCACTGCTGAGAGGAGATAGAGGGGAGCAAAAGGGGTGAACAAGGAGGGTGGAAGGGAAGACGAGAGAGGAGAAAAAGAGGGAAGTATGGAAAATATGTGCGAGAGTGGGGGGGGGGGGGGATGGGAGAGAGGTGAGGAGAAAGAGAGAAAAGGGGAGCAAAATAGTGTGGGGGTAAGAGACAAAGAGGGGGCTGAATGAGGAGTGGAGAGAGAGGAAAGAGAAAGGGGAGAAGAGAGGGAGGGGAGGAGAGAGAGAGAGGGGGAGAGAGAGGGGGTGACAGAGAGGAGAGGGAGAGGAGTGACAGGGGGAGTGAGTTGGAAAAACAGAGAGAGTGGGGGAGAGAGGGGGATGAGAGAGAGAAGAGGAGAGGAGAGGGAGGGGGAGAGAGGGGGAGGGAGAGGAGGGAGAGATAGTTGGGAAGAGAGAGAGGAGAGAGGGAGAGAGAGGAGAGAAAGGGGAGAAGAGAGAAGATAGAGGGGGAGAGAGATGGAGATGGGGATGAAGAGGGAGGAGAGAGGAGAGGAGGGAGAGAGAGGCAGAAGGGGGGAGGGGGGAAAGGAGGAGGTCACATGGAAGAGGAGTGGTTTGCTGGGGGATGAACAGAGTGGCCATGTATCATTGTGCAGAAAAACGCAATGTCCCTGTCATCGGACTCACTCCAATCCCCGAGTTAATCAGACTACTAGCACACAGGCACCCTGAGCAGCCTTTGCATTGCTGGGGTGAATCCACAACAAACGTATGGGGGGGAGGGGCCTTCAGCAAACAGTCAACCCCACAGTCTGCAGCTCATTAGCCTCTGGACTGAGCACGGTGAGCAGTAAGATAATTTTGCCTCCACTGGCCACACCCACCTGTCAGCGCTCCAGCACACCTATTTGCAGGATGTGCAGAGGACAGAGCATTTTCTGCAGGCGGTGCATAAGCTGATTCCAGCATCCTCATAGACAGGACCTATACAGGACAGACTGACACTGCTCTCCTCCCCTGATGTCGCTTTTTTTTACTCCAATCATAGCGGTACAGGGGCCAGTGACTCACCACATACAGCCCGTGAAAGAGATGAGAAGGCGGCGGGGGGGGGAGGGGGGGACGACAGTGCAGAGTCCCAGTGTTCTAGATCGATCCCACCCATCTGGAGGCAGCACAATCCTTTCCGATGCTGGGCTCTCCTCCTCTCCCATTGTCAGGCAAATTAGATGGTTGCAAGGCCCCTGTGAGAGCGAGGCCTTAGACGACCGCCTAATTTGCGTAATTAGAGAGCCACCTCTGGTTAGGTGGCACTGATGGGCACTAATAGGCAGCACTGGTAGGCACTGATAGGCAGCACTGACATGGGGCACTGTTGGGCACTGATAGGCAGTACTGATGGGCGAAACTGATGGGCATTGATCGACAGCAGTGAGGGGCATTGATGTGCAGCACTGATAGGCGGCACTGATAGCCAGCACTGACTGGCATTGCTAATGGGCACTGATTGGTGGCACTGATTGCTGCCACTGTTGGGCACTGATTGCTGACATTGGTGGGCAATGATTGGTGGCACTATATTGCTATATTGTAATCAGGGCACTGATGATCAGTGCCCTGATTACATTTCTAGATGTTCCCCTGCGTGGAGATGACGCTGATTGGCTCTCCTCGCCACACACTCTGTCAGTGTGAGGCGAGGAGAGCTGATTACTGGCATCTCCATGTTTACATGTGACTGGCTGTGATTGGACACAGCTGATCACATGGTTAAAGAGCCACGGACGCGGCTTTTTTTCAAGGTCACACCTAGTCCTAGCAACACTGTGCGGCCGTGATTGCCACGTGCGACAGCGGACATTCTGGGATGCCGTCATATGACGGCGTCCCAGAACGAGAGCTGCACCACTCCGCCGTCAAATTTGACGGTAGAAAGGTGGTAAGCAGTTAAATTGAATAGGTTGTTTTACAAAATAAGGGTTCACATATGCTTTAAAGGCTAAGCTCACCTTTGTTCACTTGTTTTTCCTAAATTCCAGCTCCCCTATGCCAATTAAGCATTAATGTACTTATTTTGCAAAAATAAAACAGCTTTCTATTCATTTACCTCACTTTCGTCAAAGCTGTTTAAACACACTGCTTGATTATTTCTACCTTACTTCCTGGTCAGACTTTAGGTCGTGACATTGTCTGATGGAGTTGGATTTTTTATGCCAACAGCCTGTCATCACACAATTCCCGTTGGAAAATCTGATCACGTGTACGAGGCTTTAATTCTCCATTACGAATGCTATTTTACAAGACCAACCGATTTTGGCTCATCCTTGCTTCTCAGCATGCGTGTTTGTACTTTGGACTTTTGTCTGACGGACTTGTGTACACAGGATCGGAAAATCTGACAACAGACCGTTGTCTGCTGAAAAATTTATAAGCCTGCCATCCAACATTTGTCCATGGAAAATCTGACAATTGTCCGATGGAGCGTACAAACTATAACAGCTTCAACTCTTCTGGGAAGGCTGTCTCCAAGTGTTAGGAGTGTGTCTATGGGAATGTTGGCCATTCTTCCAGAAGCCCATTTGTGAGGTCAGGCACTGATGACTGTGCGGACCAGTCAAGTTCCTCCACCCCAAACTCTCTCACCCATGTCTTTATGGACCTTGCTTTATGTGCTGGTGCGCAGTCATGTTGGAACAGAAAGGGGCCATCCCCAAACTGTTCCCACAAAGTTAGGAGCATGAAATTTGCCAAAATATCTTGGTTTGCTGATGCCTTAAGAGTTAATTTCACTGGACCTAAGGGGCCAAGCCAAACCCCTGAAAAACAACCCCACACTATAATCCCCCTTCCACCAAATGATTTGGACCAGTGCACAAAGCAGGGTCCATAAAGTCATGGATGAGCGAGTTTTGGGTGGAGGAACTTGACTCAAGTCCTGACCTCAACCCAATAGAACACATTTGGGATAAATTCGAGTGGAGACTGCGAGCCAGGTCTTACATAGTTACATAGTAGGTGAGGTTGAAAAAAGACACAAGTCCAACCTATGAAACGTGGCCTTCTCGTCCAAAATCAGTGTCTGACCTCACAAATGCGCTTCTGGAAGAATGGTCAAACATTCCCACAGACACACTCCTAAACCTTGTGTACAGCCTTCCCAGAAGAGTTGAAGCTGTTATAGCTGCAAAGGGTGGTGCCAACTCAATATTAAACCCTACGGACTAAGACTGGGATACCATTAAAGTTCATGTGCGTGTAAAGGCAGGTGTCCCATTACTTTTGGTAATATAGTGTATATACAGTAATCTGCTAAGTGATTGTTGCCTAGGGACAGAGCAAAGAGCCATTTCACCAGTGCAAGTCCAGTTGCTCCTTCCATTAGACAGTTTGTGAGCTTGGAAAGCTAACCTACTGCTTAACAATGTACATGTAAATGCGCAATTGAGTCCAGCAACGGCATATTAGAGTGGTTGTGTATGGCTGCGTGTAGGGCCTATATGCTCCTTGTGGGTGGGATCGTCGACTTTTGCTAGCACTCCAGGGAATGCTCATTTTCTGGAGACAAACCCCTCAAAATAGACAATGTTCCCTGCAATTGGAGATTAAATGGTAACCGTACCATGAAGCAGAAGGAAACAAACTGTACAAAATATTTAATTAGTCAAAAAATAGGATTTTTATAAAAAGAGTAAGGTCATGTTTTTTCAGCTTTTGCTATCACCCAATTTATAGTCTTGATCACAAACATTATCATACATGTCTGCACAGGTTTCCATTTCAATTTTTCATTTCAAGCAGTAATTTTTTTACACCATCTTTAAACTCGTGATTTTTTAGAGTATAGATTATAGGATTTAATAATGGCACCAAGACCACGTATAAAAAGGCAAAAAATTTGTCTTGTTCTGGATAATAACTAGATGCTGGTCTCATATATAAACATATGATGGTCCCGTAAAATATACTAATACAAGTGAGATGAGAAGAACAGGTAGAAAATGCTTTATGTCTCCCATGGGAGGATTTTATCTTTAATATTGTTGAAATAATTAAAATATATGATATCAATGTAAGTAGGAAAGTGACAAGAGTAAGAAGTGTACCTACAATGTAATTCATCATTTCAACATTATCAGTGTTACTGCAGGAGATTTTAAGAAGTGGCGAGAGATCACAGAAGAAATGGTTAATACAATGAGAGGCACAAAATGATAGCTTAGATAAAAGGGCAATGTGCCCAGCTGGGTCCAGTAAGCCAATAACCCAGGCTGATGCTGCAAGGCCTTTACAGTGTTTTAAACTCATAAGAGAAACATAATGGAGTGGATGACAAATGGCCACATAGCGGTCATATGCCATTGCAGCAAGTATGACGACCTCAGTACTAGCAAGGCAAATAAAAAAATACAGCTGAGTCATACACCCCACGTATGAAATAGCCTTGTGTTGAGTGAGTAGAATCTTTAATACATTGGGCAGAATGGTTGAGGTGTAGGCAATGTCAATGACAGAAAGGTTTATCAATAACAGGTACATAGGAGAATGTAAATGAGAATTTCCAAGAATAACTATAAAAATGGTCATGTTCCCAAAAATAATGAAAATGTATAAGAGAAAAATTATTATGAACATTGGAAACTGTAGTGCGCCAATTCCCGATAAGCCTTCGATAAATAACTCGGCCACATTTCCTCGGATTTCAATGTTCTCTTTGGTCATGTTCACAACTAAAAGAGAAATAAAAAAAAAAACTGATGATCAACAATTTCCTTGGATTTACAACCCCAATTCCAAAGAAAGTTGGAACGGTGTGTAAAATCTACATAAAAAGAAAATGCAATGATCATAAACACATATTTTATTAACAATTGGTAATATTGGTAATATATCAAATGTTTAATCTGAGAAAATGTACCATTTAAAGAAAAAAATAAAATAAGGTGATTTTGAAATTGATGGCAGTGTCATGGATCCACGATAATGTTTGTCTGTCAGCTTACCTCTCCATGTATTCAGCTTGAGAGACCAACCACCCTTCACCTGGCTGCTTAAGTAATCTCTCCTCAAAGCGTGGTGCACCGCAAGCCAGCCCTGCTGATCAATATTATCTTTGGCTGCCGTGCGCTCCTTGCTGTGTGTTCTAGGTCTGATTCTAGTTATCGATCTTGGCTTGTTCTTGATTGTCCTTGTCTGCTTCATATCCTGACCTTGGTGTGTTCCTTGACTATCCTTACCTGCTTGTTGCCCTGACCTTTGGCTATCTCCTGACTATCCTTTGTTGTCGCAGTCTGCTACTTCCTCTCTACCTTCCTGTACTCTACCGTTAGCATGAGCTGGAAGGCCCTGAGGGTTCCGACCTGGAGCTAGACTGCAGCTAAATCCATCAGCACCACTATGGGGCCTCTGGTTAACTGGCTCTTAGATTGCATGCCCTGGAAAATCTCATTCTCTAGCTCCCAGTGTGATCAGAATACCTGCTCTCCTGAATCACCTAGAGCTCCATCCACAGCAGTCAGTCGTAGGGTCCACTACTTTGGGATGCACTCCTGACCCCAACAGGGTGCATCTGTCATCTGGACTCAAGTGACCTGACAGGTCCTAAAACATTGTCTGGATGGGAGTATATGCTGCTCTAAAACCTGTATGTGTCTTTCAGAATTGATCGTGCCTTTCCAGATGTGCAAGATGCCCATTTCATATGCGCTATTGCACCCTCATACCATCAGAGATGCAGGCTTTTGAAATGAGTGCTGATAACAAGCCGGAAAGCTTCTCTCCTCTTTAGTCCGGAGGATGTGGTGCCCATGGTTGCCAAAAAGATTTTCAAATTTCGATTCGTCTGACCACAGTATGGTTTTCCACTTTGCAACAGACTATTTTGGCCCAGAGAAGATTGCAGATAATCTGGATTATGTTCAGATATGACTTATTCTTTGCATGATAGAGTTTTACCTTGCATTTTTGGATGGCTCACAGACAGTGATTTTTGGAAGTATTCCCAAGCCCATTTAGTAATGTCCATCACTGAGGCTCTGAGGAAGAGGGCAAGTCATTTGAAACGCCTTAGAATTTTGGACCCACTTTGTCCCTCTGTGAGATGTGATGCACATGAGGTTTGATACTTGAAATTTTTCTAAGCTTGTACTTTTGTTGGTTTGTGAAAATATTAATTATCACTTTTTAATACTAATGTAGCGCCGGCTCCTGAAGAGCACGCGCTATGCTTTTTGAAAGTTAAGGTTACATCTGAACTGCAGTTTGGTTCAGGTACAATTGTTCTAAATTTGGACCTCAGCATCAGTCTGACTGGACTATAGCATGTCCAGCCTGGCCACAAGGGGCATTGTCTCTTCTGGCAGGCATGGAACCACAGTCTAGTTGGGTGCTTTAAGTTTACTTTCTTTCGGAGCCTGCCCAGTGGGAGTGTCACTCTTGCTGTGCTTTCTGAGAGAGGGCACTTAAGATGCGGATGTCACTTGGTTTGGGGTTCCAGTCCAGAAGGATGTTCTGACTCCATGGTCCTGGTACTCCTGACCAGCCCCCAGGAAGGCTATGGCCTGGGGTGCGGATCCACCCGACTTATTGTCTCGGGGCTGGCTAGCCTGAGGCAAGGAAACTTAGAAGGATTCCGAGGTGTTCCGGTGCCATCTCCGGTAGTTGGAGAGGACCAGTAACTTCATAGCTGTCCAGGGGAGGACTCTTCAGAAGAAGGCCATGTACGGGTTGGCTTCTTAACAAGAGCCTGGAAGGGCTGAAGTACCTAAGTGAATCCAGTCTCGTGGGTATCGCTAAGCTGGCTGAAAGATCCAGGTATCACACGAATGTTCCATAAGTGTTAGTTTCTTGAAGTCTACAGCACCGTCTGTGGCAGAGACGTATTCCTGTATGTTCTACAACAACGTCTGTGGCAGAGACTTGTTCCTGAGTAAAGCACCTTGTTGGCTGCTAGGCCTCGTGAGAGAGGGACTATCCAACTTGAGTGAACATCCAGTTGTGAATGGCTATTCTCTGGATTTAGTCAAAGTAAGCAAGTCCTTCATTATTGACTGACACTAAGAGTACCTGAACTTCCTTCCCAACCCTCTGATCCTATTTTGAGAGACTGTTCATTGTCTACGTTTTGCAAATAAAAATCCCTTTGTGCAGATCTGTCGTCAGTCTCTGAGTTTACTGGAACATCTACCATGGGAACCCCTAGACACAGATCGAGAAGGAAAGGGTAACGGTAAGCCCAATCAAACCAGCAGCTCCATCGGGGGTCAGTGCTGCACTAATAAAGGTTTATTAAGGTTTTAATGCAGTGTCGTCTGAGGGCCAGAAGATCTTGGCTATCCAATATTGCATTTCAGCCTTGTCCATTGCGCACATAGATTTCTCCAGATTCTCTGAATCTTTTGATGATAATATGTACTGTAGATGATATGTTTGCTATTTTATGTTGAGGAACATTATTCTGAAATTATTCGACAAGTTTTAGATGCAGCTTTTCACAGATCAGTGAACCTCTGTCCATCTTTACTTCTCTGACTCTCCAAGATGCCCTTTTTATACCCAATCATGTTACTGATCTGTTGCCAATAGGGATGAGCCGAACACCCCCCGGTTCGGTTCGCACCAGAACTTTCGAACGGACCCCAAATTCGTACGAACGTTAGAACCCCATTGAAGTCTATGGGACTCGAACGTTCGAAATTAAAAGTGCTAATTTTAACGGCTAATATGCAAGATACTGTCCTAAAAAGGGTTTGGGGACCTGGCTCCTGCCCCAGGGGACATGGGTCAATGCAAAAAAAAGTTTTAAAAACGGCCGTTTTGGCGGGAGCACTGATTTTAATGACGATTAAAGTGGTAAAAAAAGTGAAATATTCCTTTAAATATGGTGCCTGTGGGGTGTCTGTAGTATGCCTGTGAAGTGCCACGTGTTTCCCGTGTTTAGAACAGTCCCTGCACAAAATTACATTTAACGGAAATAACGTCATTTAAAGCTGCTTGCGGTTTTAATGTTATATCTGGTTCCTGCAATATGGTTGAAAATCATTGAGAAAAATGGCATGGGTAGCCCTCCCTTCCCATTACCAGCCCCTTTGGGTCTTGTACGCATATTAAGGGGAACCCCGTACCCATATTAAAAAAAGGAAATGCGTGTGGCCCCCAGGCCCTATATACTCAGAACAGCAGTATACAGGCGGTGCAAACAAGACAGGGACTGTGTAGGTTTTTTGTGTTAAGTTGAATCTGTTTGTAATTTTCAACTGGTACATTTTTAAAGTGTAGCTCCAGTCAAAAAAAAATTTTTTAAGCTTTTTGGAAAACATAGGGAAGGGTTATCACCCCTGTGTAATTTGTTTTGTCGTCCATCTTTTTTCATCTCACTTGCTGTTGTCTCCTTCCGTTTGCAAGTAGGAGATGTTTGTAAGTTGGATGTTTGAAAGTAGGGGCCTGCCCTATATGCTCTTCAGAAATGGCGGAACAAGGTGTTGGTTTTGCCACAACATTGTAAGCCCTCAAAGTGACTCTTGGTGGGCGCTAGAGCGCCCTGCTGTGAACGATTATATCAAGAATTGTAATTACATGCCATTGTTGAACAGTGGTAGAAAAATTGACCTTTGGTGGTTGTGGTGCTGGTGCCACAACACTATAAGTCCTCACAGTTACTCTGGGTGGGCACAGGAATGGGCCCTCCTGTGAAATATTATATCAAGAATTGTAATTACATGTCCCTGTTAAACAGGGGCAGAAAAATTGGGCCTTAGGCACTGGTGCTGGTGCCACGACACTGCAACCTCTCCCATATACTCTAGTTTTATTGCAGGAATTAGCCCTGCTGCAAAGCTTTGCATCAAAAATTGTAATTAAACGCCCCTGTTAAACAGGGGCAGAAAAATTGGGCATTAGGCACTGGTGCTGGTGCCACGACACTGCAACCTCTCCCATATACTCTAGTTTTATTGCAGGAATTAGCCCTACTTCAAAGCATTGCATCAAAAATTGTACTTAAACGCCCCTGTTAAAAAGAGGCAGAAAAATTGGGCTGATGGCATCACCCAGAAACAGAAATGTTCTTCCAACATATCATCGGAGGAGGAAGAGGATAGACAATCCACATAACAGGACAGTCACTCAGCATCAGCATAGGCAGTCTTGAAGGGATGTGATATTTCAAAAAAAATTATTCGGTTACATCAGCTTCAGGTGCTTGGTAGCTGTGGGTGATCCAAGACTGATTCATCTTGATGAAGGTCAGTCGATCAACTGATTCGGTAGACAGCCGCACCCTGTGATCGGTAACAAAGCCACCAGCAGCACTGAAGGTGCGTTCCGAAAGAACGCTGGATGCAGGACAGGCCAGTAGTTCAATTGCATACTGTGCAAGCTCTGGCCAGTGATCCATCCTCAAGACCCAGTAAGCCAGAGGATTTTCGGTGGGAAAGGTGTCCAAGTCTGACCTTGCCCCTAGGTATTCCTGCACCATGTAAATCAGACGTTGGCGATGGTTGCTGGAACCGATCATACCTTGGGGCTGCGGACTAAAAAATTGTCTGAAAGCATCAGTCAGACGGCCACCTTCTCCACCGCTCCTTCTGACCGATGCCTCAGCAACACGTTGTCCAGGACCAGGAGTTTGTAACCTCCCAGTCTCTGGGAACGCATTGCACAGACCTTTCTGCAAGGCCTCCCGGAGATGTCTCATCCTCTGCTCCCTCTGCGATGGCAAGATAAGGTCGGCAACCTTACCCTTGTACCGTGGATCAAGGAGAGTGGCCAGCCAGTAATGGTCCCTCTCCTTGATCCGAAGAATACGAGGATCCTTCCGCAGGCTTTGCAGGATCAGGGAGGCCATGCAGCGTATGTTAGCTGAGGCATTCGGTCCGGAGTCCTCTGGGTCACTAAGGACAACATGATCCGCAGCTACCTCCTCCCAGCCACGTACAAGTCCACGTGTTTCTTGGGACTGTAAATCATCCCTACAAGACTGCTGCTGCTGCTGATGCTGAGTGCCAGCCTCCACCTCCATGCTGACACAATCATCCTCCTCCTCCTCTTCCTCCTCCTCATCCTCTTCCTGTGTGATGGGTGGCATAGCAGGAACACTGTCTGGATAAAGGGGGCCTTGAGAGTCAAGGAAGTCCTCCTGCCTCTGTTCTGCCTCAAGTGCCCTGTCCATTATTCCACGCAGCGTATGCTCCAAGAGGTGGACAAAAGGGACAGTGTCACTGATGCATGCACTGTCCCTGCTCACCATCCTTGTGGCCTCCTCAAACGGTGACAGGACAGTGCATGCATCCCTGATCATGCCCCACTGGCGTGGTGAGAAAAAACCGAGCTCCCCTGACCCTGTCCTGGTGCCGTAGTCGCACAGGTACTCATTGATGGCCCTCTGCTGCGTGTGCAGCCGCTGCAGCATGGCCAACGTTGAGTTCCACCTGGTGGGCATGTCACATATAAGGCGGTTCTTGGGCAGGTTCAACTCCTTTTGGAGCTCAGCCAGCCGAGCACAGGCATTAAATGATCGGCGGAAATGCACACAGACTTTCCTGGCCTGCTTCAGGACATCCTGTAAGCCGGGGTACCTGCCCAAGAACCGCTGCACCACCAGGTTAAGGATGTGAGCTACACAGGGCACATGGGTCAGTTGTCCCTGTCGGAGGGCGGAGAGGAGGTTGGTGCCATTGTCGCAAACCACCATTCCTGGCTTAAGCTGGCGTGGCGTCAACCACCTCTCGGCCTGCCCCTGCAGAGCTGACAAAACATCCGCCACAGTGTGGCTCCTGTCCCCCAAACAAACCAGCGCAAGCACGGCATGGCATCGTTTTGCCTGCGTACTTGCGTAGCCCCTGGAACGCCTACGGAGCACCGCTGGTTCTGAGGACAGAGCACTGGAAGAGGCCATGGAGGAAGAAGAAGTGGAGGGGGTGGAGGAGAGAGGTGTGTCACAACCAATAGTAGCATTTTGGAGGCGTGGTGGCGGAACAACCTCCAACACTACTGCACCTTGTCCTGCATCCTTCCCAGCTGCCAGAAGAGTGACCCAATGGGCCGTGAAAGACAGATAACGTCCCTGTCCATGCCTGCTGGACCACCTTACACCTTACCGCTGACCGCCCTGTCCAGCGAGGCAAGGACATTGCCTTCCACATGCCGGTAGAGAGCCGGAATCGCCTTCCGTGAGAAAAAGTGGCGTTTGGGGACCTGCCACTGAGGAACCGCACATTGTACAAACTCACGGAAGGGGGCCGAGTCTACCAACTGAAAAGGCAGCAGTTGAAGTGCTAGCAATTTAGCCAAGCTAGCATTCAACCACTGGGCATGTGGATGGCTGGGAGTGAACTTCTTTTGCCGGTCCAGCAGCTGGGGCAGGGACATTTGCCTGCTATAATCGGACGTGGGTGTACTGCTAGCAGAGTGCCCGGAAACACTTGGCTGTGACACACCTAATTCTACACCTTCATTCCTCTCAGAGCAGGTTTCAGAGAGGACTGAAGGTCTAGTGGGGTTGGAGATGCCAGCTGATGAGGAGCAAGGAGGAGCAAGGAGAGGGCCGCTTTGTTCTTTGGTGTGGGTCTTTGAGGTACGCTTGCCAACAAGCTGCATGGCAGGTCAACATATGTCTGGTCAAGCATGTGGTGCCCAAGCGGCTGATGTTTTGGCCACGCGAGATACACTTGAGACATATGTTGCAAATAGCAGCGGTGCGATCTGATGCACTCGTCTCAAAAAAGGCCCACACCAAAGAACTTTTAGAATAACGTGCATAGGCAGGGCCCTGCACAGGCGGAGCTCTGCGGTGTGATTCAGTCGGTATGCTGCCCCTAAGCTGGCCCTCGGAGGGCATCCTGCCTCATTGGACATGTGCCTCCTCCTCCTCTCTCCTACCAGGCACCCACGTGGAGTCAGTGCCCTCATCATCCCCTCCCTCTTCATCGCTGTAGCAAACCTGGCAGTATGCTGCAGCTTGTGGAACATGACTGCCAGATTGCTGTCCTTCTTGAGCATCCCCTCTCTCTGCATTGACGCTACTGCCTTCCTCTAGCTGAGTGTCATCATCAGAGGCTACAAAACACTGGGCATCCTCCTGGAGCATGTACCCAACACTGTGCTCAAAGAGTTCAGGAGACTCCTCAGGAGGACGTGGTGGGTCTAGGGAAGGAGTCACTGATGATGACATTGAGAGGAGGCAAGACGATGCGTTGGCAGCTGCTTTGCTAGTACCCTGAGACTGGGTGAGAGAGGATGAGGAGGATGAAGAGGGCTTGGTCATCCACTCTACCAAGTCATTGGCATGCTGCGGCTCAACATGTCCAGCTGCCGAAAAGAAGGACAAGCGTGTCCCATGGCCACGTGCTGATGACAATGCACCGCGTCCACGACCAGCACTGTTGTCTCTAGACACAGAGCCTGCTTGCCCTCTTTTATCAGCTCGCACCTGTCTGCCTCTCCTTGCTGGCCTTCCAGACATGGTAATGGCCTGAAGGGAGTTGGGTAAAAAAGCAGTTGGGTAGTGTATATTGTGCAAGAGGCACACAACACCCACTAACTCCTGCAGATGCCTTTATTATAGAACACCAGAGATAAAGGGGTATATACAGATGTATACTGTGCTGTGCTGGAGGCACACACAACTTCCAATAACTCCTGCAGATGGCAAGTGGGCTCAAATAGAGAAGAGCTATGTAGGTGGATATAGCGGTATGTACTGGGTACAGAGCACGCAGACAGCACGCACAAGCTCCTAACACTACTGACTGCAAGCTCTATTATAAAAGATAGATCACTAGCTATATAGGTGAGGTGAATATAGCGGTGTATACTGCGGTCAGGGCACGCAGGCAACAACCACTACACAACAGCAAGATCGAAAATCGGCTGAAAACGATCAGTGTGTACTGTGTTGAAGGTACACAGAACACCCACTGCTTCAGACGCCAACACACTACACAAGGCCGCCGCGCTGGCGGCCTTATATAGTGTGGGCCGTGCACTACACAGCCTGAGCTATGATTGGCCACAGGCAAATAAGGGGGGCCCAGTTTCCTCTGCTCCATGTGAATGAGTAGGGGGTACATAGTACACAAATGAAAAGATACAAAGCAAATAAACACACCCAACTGTGACAAAGTCCATTATTTGAAAAAAGCCCCACAATGCAAATCCTTCATCAATAACACTGTCCGGTGACATAAATCCATAACAGTCACAATAAACTATGCTGAAACAAAATATCATGACCATATTTGGTTGACATCATTGACATGACAATAGTCAGCTGGAACTGTGTCATGAGCATATTGTCTCGGTAAGTCAATGCCTTTTGTTTCTGCCAGTCGACGGGCATTGCTCATCCTAGATCTACATTGTTGGACGTCTTGAATGATTTGGGACATGTTTTTTTGGGCTATGGGGAATATGTCCTAATCACCATCAATATGGGAACAAGGTGCTTTGCTTGGGTAACTGGCAAGGTATCGTACTAAGTTTCAAGACAAAATATCCAATTTCTTACCAAAACATGTTATATCTTCCATACTCTTCTATACAGCTACTTGATCTTCCAGGAGGACCACAAACCTTCCAACAGACAGATGACAAAGAAGAAAAAAAGAAAACTGGAGAAGCTTGTAGATCTAAAGTTGTGGAGCATTAATAAAACAAGAAAACTTTAGGAAATTTAAAGCCGAACTCTAGATAGATATAAAAGACACAAATGATTGCAAATTAAAAGCATAATGAGATAGTATGCATCACATACAAGCCCATTATATTACGCTTACCTGCAAACAAAGCCACGCTGTCCCCTGTGCAGACCGCATCCAACTTCACCACTTTCCGTGGGCCACAGACTCCGGCTCTGTGATTGTCCGGAGCCGCGTGACGTCACTCACGCACATGTGCATGGGAGCCGTCAGCCACGGCAGAGGCTGGGGAAAGAAACGGCAAGGTGGTCCGTTTCTTCACAGCGCATGCACCAATGACAACATCGGTGCACTACAAGTGAAATATCTCCTAAACGGTGTTTAGGAGATATTTACACTACCTATAGGTAAGCCTTATTCTAGCCTTACCTATAGGTAGAAGCCACACAATAGGGTTTACAACCACTTTAACTTTTTGCAATTCCTTTACAACAGAGCTGGAGTGTGAGAGAAAGAAGCAGCAGAAGAAGAGGCTGATGAGTTAATGTGCTGATTTTCGACAGGAAGAGAAAACTGACTGAGAGTGAGATATTATACACATGTTAGCCAATCAGCTTCCAGTTTTTATTTGTCGAAGCTTAAATGAACAAGCTGAAGTTAGAAATTGACTGGCTACCATACACACCATACACAGTTGCACCAGAGTTTTTACTCTCCAGTTTTATCAACCCCTGTGTTGCTTCTCCTTTTAATACCCAGTTACAGGTTATGGTGGGTCTGGGATTACCTGGGCTCAGAGAAAAGGGATTGAATTATGTTGGCCATCAGACTGAAGACAACTAGCACAGAACAAATATACTTTAGAGGAAAGCTGTGGATTAAAGCTCAATAGTGAAATACAAGCTGGTTTTGTTATTTATCTTTTGTGCTATTTACTTTTATCTTGTTATTTTTGGTTGGAGTTCTACTTTATCCTTTAAGATTTTGTGGTTGTAATAGTAGAAAAGTTAGCCAATAATTAAATACAAATATAATATATATCAAAGTAGAACTGAATCATCAGCAATTAGTTTTGATCTGTGCTACAAATATTGCATTGTATTTTATTTGACGAGGTGCTAAAAAATACAGTGGTAGTTCTGTTGGTTCATTGCACCAGTCACACTGTGCAAGCTGCTTATGCTGGTTTCAGCAAAATACCCCAAGATCATCATGCTCCCCCCTTAATGTTTGTCAGGTGATGTTAAACTGAAAATAATTTAGCTTGTTCCACTGTAAACAAAACATTGCATGATAAACTGAAGATCTAAAGTTTGATTTAGGGTCCATTAGACTTTCTTCTTGTAGTTCAGTAGTCCAGTAGTTCCCTGGTGGTTCCTGGCCCAGGCAAGCCTGTTTTTAAATCTTGTCTTGTCCTTTTAGTAATGGCTTTCTTACAGCCACTTGACCTGCCAAACCAGCTGCTCAAAGACTTCTTTTCACATTTGAAAATGAGACTTTCTTGTTTTGACCACTGTTAGCCCTTGTACACACGGTCGGACATTTTGACAACCAAATCCATCGGATTTTGTCCCTCGGATCTTGTCCGAAACTGTTGCATACACACGGTCGGACAAAGTTTCAGAACGTGATGATGTAATTTTGTTACGATGGGACTACGTTCAGGCTAGTAGCCAATATATTTGATGTAGGAATTTGATCTGAGCATGCGTGGCACTTTGTCCGATCTAAATTCTCTACACATGATCGGAGTATGTCCTATCGGACCAGTTTGTCGGAAAATATTTCCAACATGTTGGAAAACTTGGTCCGACGGATATTCCGACGGAATCAGTCCGATGCATACCACACACAGTCGGATTATCCGACAACACGGCCACCGGTAAGCTGTCAGCGCGAGGAGGAAAAATAGCCGATTACCGGCTCTGTTGTGTCACATGATCAGCTGTCATTGGCTGACAGCTGATCACGTGGTAAGGGGTGGGGATCGACCCCTTGCTCCGATCTATGATCAGGCGAGTCTCATAGACTCGCTGATCACAGCGCGCGCCCCACAGGGGGCGCGCAGGTCAATCGTGCATGGGACGATGTCAATAGACGTAGTCCCGGCAAAGCAGGTCCGCACTGTAGCCGTCATTCGGCTATAGCGCCGATCTCAAGAGGTTAAAGTGTTTGTAAGTCCAATTTTTTTGGAGTAGGGAATTTTTTTTTATCACTGTCAGTGTCCCATCATGGAGATTAGTATTTACTTCCTCTGCCAAAAACACAGCAGGTAAGATGTTGTAAGAGGAAATCTCTCAGAAGTGATTGTTACCAGAACTAGTTAGGGTATCTTATTAAAATATTTACCCTCATCTCCTGCTCCTGAGACAACTCAAAAACATTGGATTTCTTGGACCAACAGGTAGGGTAAATTTGTCCAGCAGGGACATAAACAGCAATAAAAACAGAGGGTTTTAAAGTTTTGTTACCAGTGAATACTACCTTTAATTGTATTCTTTCAGTTTAGACAGAAGCAATCCATATTACAGAAGTGTATCTTTATCTATATTATGGTGATATATAGTATTCTTTCAGGTGTCTCTGATATTCTTTGACTTGCTTCTGAGATGCTTTTGTTTGCTTTAATTAGATTTAAATTGGTTCAAAAGGCAGATTTAAAAAAAAACCCTTCTGTGTGCATCAGCCCCCCTAATACTTACTTGATCCAGCAATGCTGCACGAGAGTCTCAGCTGTCTGAGACTCTCCCTCCTGATACATACAGCGGGCACCATTGGCTCCTGTTGCTGTTAATCAAACTCAGTGAGCCAATGAGGAGAGAGAGAATAAGCAGGCCCAAGCCGCGGCACCATGTCTGAATAGACACAGAGCAGCGGCTCAGCTTAGGTGCCCCCATAGCAAGCTGCTTGCTGTGGGGACACTCGGCAAGAGGGAGGGGCAAGGAGTTCAGGCAGAGGGCCCAAGAAGCGGAGGATCTGGGCTACTCTGTGCGAAACCACTACACAGAGCAGGTAAGTATAACATATTTGTTATTTTTAAACAGAAAAACAAAACTTTAGTGTCACTTTAATTTGCTCAAAGAATTGCTTCAAGCCACTGAGTAGCTTCTAAGTTGCCACAAGCTTCTTTAGTAGCAGTGTTACTCAATTAGGGTTCCGCGAGAAGTCCCCAGGGGTTCCACTGCAATTCATGATTGTGGTGGATATATAGCCGCCCAATGTTGTTTCCAGTGTTCCCAATGTGCGCTGACAGTTAGTACTGTCAGCGCTCATTAATACCCGATGCCCTCTCTATAGTTCCGACTCAGAGAACTCAGAGGGCAGAGTCAGGAGAAATGCAATGTGTGGGAGTTCTGAAGACGTGGGAGCCAAGAATGAAGACTGTGGAGGCTGGGAGCTGTGAAGGGAGCCGAGACTTTAAAGTAGTTGTAAACCCTTACAACACACTTTGACCTACAGGTAGGCCTAGATTAAGGCTTACCTGTAGGTCCAAGAAAAACCGTGTAGGTTTAGGAGATATTTGCCGAAAGACAGGCACCGCTGTCTACGGCGCATGCGCCGTAGACAGCGGCGCGCAGGCGCACTGAGCACGGCACCCATCAACAGCGATATGCCGCGCGTGGCGGCTCCCGTGCGCATGCGCAGGAGTGACGTCATCACGGCTTCGCCGAATGACAGCGGCGGAGCAGCGAGACCCACCGAAAGAATGGATGCGCCGGACTACAGGGGACAGCGGTGACATCGCTGGCACCTGTGTCAGGTAAGTGACACATAATGCGATGCATAGTAGTCCATTATGCTTTACCTTTGCAGGGAATGAAAGAGGAAGTAAACTCATAAGGGTTTACTTCCTCTTTAAGACTGTGGAGGCAGGAGCACGGAGTGGGGGCCAGAAAAGAAGACTGAAGAGCCAGGGAGCACAGAGAGGGAGCCATGAAGAGAGCCGAGAATGGAGGCGGGGAGCAGATCAGAAGGCAAGATCCTGTCTGAACGGTAGCAGTGCTGCCCACTGTGGAGGGGGGAGCAGAGAAAAAGAGCACATGGCTGGATTGGAAGTTCTTGTGTACAGAAGGGGTAAATGCAAACTGTAAAGGGGAGAGGAGGGGAAGGGAGGTGGAGCAGAGAACAGGAGGTGACATCCTGTGTATAACAGCACTGAATGCAGACTGCAGAGGGTGGAGCAGAGAGTGGGGGCAAACCCCTGGATCAGGCTGAATGTAGCAGGAGGTGAGATTATAACAGCATTATGCTATGCCATAATTGTACATAATGCTATTATGATCTCACCTCCTGCTACATTCAGCCTGATCCAGCTGTGTGCACCAACTCTCTGCTCCACCCTCTGCAGTCTGCATTCGATCCCTACCACACACAGGATCTTGCCTCCTGCAACATTCAGCCATGTGCTCCGACTGTCAGCACTCCTCCTGGTACTACCCTCACAGGTTCAGAGGAGCTTGAACTATAGAGGGGGCACCAGGTATCAATGCACATTGACAGTATTCGTTGTCAGTGCACATTGAAAACAACATTGGTATCATGTGCGTAATTTTTCTGCAGCAAGAAATCAGTTGTTTTCTTTATGTCCTTGTAGAGACCTGCATTAGAAAAATGCATGTCTCTATACATGATGTGGACAAGAACAAAATATTCTATGCAGGTCAAATCTGCACAATTTTCCCTCAATGCCATCAATTATGCATGTATGTTGTGAACAAGGTCCAACTGTTAATGTAGTCTGCTGTCTTTTTTATAAAACAATATTTGTTCAAGTTCAGCAAGGCCTCGTTCACAGCATATATGCAAAAATACTGATGGAAAATATGTGGATTTGACTCGCATAGAATATTTTGGGCTTGTTCTAACGTAGGTCTCTGCAAGGACATAAAAAAACAATAGATTTTTATGTGCTCTGTTCACACTATGATGTTGGTGTCAGGTTAGTTCTAAAATGTATTCTATTATTTAACCGCTTGCCGCCTGCCCTATAACAGATACACAGCGGCATAGTGGTTTCATAATCCTGATCGGACGTCATATGACGTGATCAGGATTTTGAGCCGCTGCGTGCCCCTGGGGGCGCGCATCGTGGCGATCGTTGTCGCGGGGTGTCAGTCTGACACCCCGAAACTACTATCTCGGTAAAGAGTTTCCGACGGGTAGAGGAGAGCCGATCGGCTGCTCCTCTGACAGGGGGGGTCTGTGCTGATCGATTATCAGCGCAGCCCCCCCCCCCCCCACAAGGATGCCCACACTGGATCGCCAGGGATGCCACCAGACCACCAGGGATGCCCAGCACAAGGTATGCCACCCTAGACCACCAGGGATTCCAGTCAGTGCCCATAATGGATGCCAATCAGTGCCCATAATGGATGCCAATCAGTGCCCACAATGGGCATCACTGATTAGCATTCATTATTGTTTGGCACTGATTGGCATCCATTAGTACAGTATAATATAATACAATGCCGCCTATCAGTGCCCATCTGTGCCGCCTATCAGTGCCCATCTATGCCACCTATCAGTGCCCATCCATGCCCATCTGTGCCGCCTATCCATGCCAATCTGTGCCACCTATGCATGCCTATCTGTACCGCCTATGCATGCCCATTTGTACCGCCCATCCATGCCAATCTGTGCCAGCTATCAGTGCCAATTTGTGCCACCTATCAGTGCCCATCTGTGTCACCCATCAGTGCCACCCATCAGTGCCGCCTATCAGTGCCACATATCAGTGTCCATCAATGCCACCTCATCAGTGCCACTTCATTGGTGCCACCTCATCGATGCCCATCAGTGCCGTCTTATCAGTGCCCATCAGTGAATGTGAAAACGTACTTATTTACAAAGTTTTGAAACTGAAACAAAAAAAAACATATTTTTCTTCAAAATTTTCGGTATTTTTTTATTTGTTTAGCAAAAAATAGAGGTGATCAAATACCACGAAAAGAAAGCTCTATTTGTGGGTAAAAATTATAAAAATGTCATTTGGGTACAGTGTAGCATGACCGCGCAATTGTCATTCAAAGTGCGACAGCGCTGAAAGCTCAAAATTGGTCTGGGCAGGAAGGTGTTTAAGTGCCCGGTATTGAAGTGGTTAAAGCTATTTCTACAATAATTGTGGTTATATCTACAGCTTGCTGATCAGATCCAATGTTCCATGAGCTGTAGAGCTGACATTTTTATTAGGGGTTCCTTGAGATCTCAAAGTCTTGCCGAGGGTAACTCCGCGGAAAAAAGGTTGAGAAACAGTGCTTTAAGGTCAGGACAAGTCTGATCATTGGAGGACAGCGGGCTGAGTTCCCAGCATAGCTAGAGAACTGACCACAGTGTGTTCTCCTGCTTAGTGTGGTCAGTTTTTAATAGGAAAGCACAGGGACTGGCAGGAACACCAGAAATTTTACATAAAGGAATCAATAAAAAGAGAACAGGATACTTTTTTCATACAAGTATATGGTACAGCAGGCACTTATTAGGAATATTAAATGTTGAGTTCACACATTCTTTAAGTGTCTTTCGCAATCTGACTTACTTGTATAGGGAAAAGCAGTTGAAATTCACAAGTTGTTTGCATACATTTATACATAGCCATAGCTTAGCGGAAACTATACTGGAATTAGCCCACACCACGCAATAGCTGAAGGTATTTTGCAAAAGAATGCTTTAACCGCTTCTTGACCGCCTCACGCAGATATAATGCGGCAGAAGGGTACCTACAGGCAGATTAATGTACCTGTACGTTGCCCTTTAAGAGGCAGTTTGTGCGCGCACACCCGCCTGGGCCCTGTGAAACCCGCGATCATCTCATGCTGAGGAAGAACGGGGAGATGCTAATGTAAACAAGCATCTCCCCGCTCTGCCTAGTGACACTGTCACTGATCAACTCTCCATGTAATCGGGAGCTATGATCAGTGACATATCACACACAGCCCCTCCCGCCACAGTTAGAATCACTCCCTAGGACCCACTTAACCCCTACACTGCCAGTGACATTTTTACAGTAATCAATTGAATTTTTTAGCGTTTTTTTTCAAAATTGTTGCTTTTTTTTGTTTATAGCGCAAAAAATAACCGCAGAGGTGATCAAATACCACCAAAAGAAAGCTCTATTTGTGGGAAAAAAAGGACATGAATTTTATTTGATAACCACATCGCACGACCACGCAATTGAAGTTAAAGTGACGCAGTGCCGAATTGCAAAAAGTACTCCGGTCAGAAATGCGGTAAATTCTTCTGAGGCTGAAGTGGTTAAAGAGGATCAGAATCACTTTCTTCCTATACATCTCAAGAAGCGTTGTCCTTCAGACACATTCATCCATGTGGATCTGAGTGTAACATTCTTGTGATGGAATAATTTTACTGTTATATTGCATACTTACTTCAACATTTAAACACTGGAAAGTAGGTAATGTATAAGCTATAGATTTACCTCTGTGCCCATATGTGTGCAACAGTTTAGGATCATTCTAGGGAAACGTTTCTGTTACTGAGTGGGACAAAGTTGCCCCTGTACTCCGTTGCCAGAATCCAAAACACTAAGTATCCAGTTATGACGTACAAACTACATTCTTAATTAAATCTCAATTGAACAATACAATAAAAGAGTGGAGGTAACATGCCGTACTTACCACGCATCTCAGTTGGCGATAAATTGTAACTTTTGATTTGTAGAAATTAAACAAAAATAACTTTCCTTTTATTTCATAAATATATCAAAACAATGCTCAGTACTAACAAGAGGAGAATAGAGACCTATCAGAGGAGTCTCGCCTCAGTGGCAGTAAAAAGGGAAGGTATTCTAATCTTAGCTTACTTGAACACTATGTGTCCTTAGTCACTATTTTAATAGTAAGTACTCTACTCTGCGCTATCTCAATTGTCCCAAAAATGTAACCTTACAAAATATTCTGCTCTGAGCTCACTAAGCAATCTATAGCCAGTAATCAGCAATTGAACAATGCCAAACACAAGGGAATGGTGATGTGCTCTACCACTCTCTGGACGGCAATGTTTTAAATGTAGGAAATATGCACAGTATATTTTGTTATCATACACATACAGACACTTTTTCGGGTACAGTAATGCCCTGTTCACAGTTATGCCCTGCACACACGGTCGGACTTTCCGAGGGAAAATGTGTGATCGGATCGTGTTGTCGGAAAATCCGATCGTGTGTGGACTCCATCTGTCTTTTTCCATCTGAATTTCCGACACACAAAGTTTGAGAGCTGGATCTAAAATTTTCCGACAACAAAATCCGTTTAAATTCCGATTGTGTGTAGACAATTTCGACGGACAAAGTGCCATGCATGCTCAGAATAAATTGTGAGATGAAAGCTATTGGCTACTTCCCTCTTTATAGCCCCGTCATACGTGGTTTACGTCGACCTCGTTCTGAACGATCAGATTTTCTGACAACTTTGTGTGATGATGTGTATGCAAGACAATTTTGGGGCAAAATCGGTTGGAAAAAATCTGATGGATTTTGTCGTTGGAATGTCCGACCGTGTGTACAGGGCATTACAGTTCAACAATACTAATTGGTAGGTGATAGGTTACAAAAATTTGTAAATCTCATTTAGTACTGAAAAATTAATCTTCTCATTGTCATATTTCTCACCTGCATTGCTTCCAGAAAATTATTTTAATAACTCAATAAACTAATAACTGGTAACAATAAAGAAAATTATTGTAATTAATTGTGCAATGTAATTAATTATATAATTAAATATTGTAATTAATTGTGCAACCTAATTAAATTTGTGTGGAGTAGCAGTAGTATACCAGTTAAAAAAAGAAAAGACTCATAAAATCCAACAATCATCTCATCCACTATATTATATATGAGTCTACATAATTACGTATATATATATATATATATATATATATATATATATAAATTAGGTAAAAACAAATTCATGATTACATTAATATTTCAGTTAAGTAATTAAAATTGTCTAAAGTAGCAGAAGTGTACCAGTTAAAGAAAGAAAAGCATATTGTGCAATCCCATTAAATTTGTGTGGAGTAGCAGAAGTATACAGGTTAAAAAAAGAAAAGGCTTAAAATCCAACAATCATCTTATACATGAGTCTACATACAGTAATTATGTATGTATAAGAATGAATTGAAAAAAAGGTATTATTACATTAATCATTTTACTTAAGTAATTCAAATTGTGCAGGCAGTTATTTACCCTTGTAAAGTGTTTCTAAGCAATTGAACCTCACCTACTGAATATGGAAGAATAATTCCTATATTATTTGTTGCATGACTACATTTGCAGCAAAGCAACCTTTATAAGCTATAAGACAATGGAGCAAGCAAAGAATCTTTTATAGAAAGAGAGAGTTTTCCATAGGGAACTCACTGTGAAAGTGCATTGTGGTTTGTATATATGTGATCATTTTGAAATATAATATTCCATGCAAGAGGAGGATCAAAGATTAGTTTGTGTTGCCTAAATGCTAAATGGTACAATATGAAAAAAATAAAAGATTTTATAAAATATATTGTTGAAAAAAGATATAACATTTTTCTCTTATTTCATCAACTTAAATGTCACTAACTGACTGGTCTATCAGAGAATTAAAGTTTTTTTCAGCACTTTTCTACAGTTGTAACCAGAGGTTATTGTTGCTCAGATATCAAGGCCATATTTAGCATGTCAGCATGCATCAGTTAACTTGACAATATTTGTATGACTAATTTTCATACCTAAATACTTTTTATATATATTTAAGGACACATACCTGTTTTATTTGATACACGTTTTAATTCATAGACTGATCAATGTACAAGGTTTTTATTTTTTCGATTTTCTTATTAACATATTACTATTTTTACCTGTCAATAGATTTTTTTATTAAAGTTTTACCATAAATGTTTTGAGCCATAATAATTTTGGTATTAAGACTTCCAGTTTCAGCATCAGTGTAGCATGCAGTGGAGGGAAGAAGCTCCGGTTCTGCTGGCACTGTTATATACAAACACTGGTCACTGATAGATATGGTTGCTCTGTCAATAGGTGACCCTTTACTGCACTATCCCTATAGATTGCTTCCTAGCTAAAACCCGGACCTGGTCTCACTTGGCGCTGCGCCTCTCCAAAAGAGCTGAAGATGCTGAACGATTTATTATGGCTGCTGAGCACTATCCATATGCACACTGAGTTTAGTGACACTTTAAAGCAGTATTAAACCCAAAAGCAAGAATTTATGATATTGCAGCTTATCAATTCTTAGATAAGATGGCTGCATTTGTTTTCTTTTTTTGACTTTCTTGCTTTTATTTTCATCTAGGGATCATGCCAGTAAGTATGTTGTTATTTACCAGAACAAGCTCCCCTGTATATGTATTGATAAGGGGGGTTGAGTCAAACCATTTATGACTAACAGGGGTGCTTACAATAGTCAGCTTTTTATTCAGGTAAAACCTTTATCCCAAAAGGGAAAAAAACTGTTGCTGTAACTGCAGTGTAAATTGGAGTTTGGCTTCAATTTGTCAGTGTATCTAATTCATCTAGTACATCTAACACTCCCATGGCTGGCTTTAAGGCAGGGCAAAAGGGGCAGCTGCCCTGGGCCCTGTAATTGTTGTGGGGCCCAAAGCAGTTGCCTCATACTTGCCAACTATTTCAGTTTAAATTCCTTGTCCCTTGAAGTTTTAGTCCCGTGCTGTGTCCTGATATCTCAGTGTGAAGTGCTGCTACTAATGCTGCCCAGCTCTGCCCTATTGTTGTGTACAGGTGACTCACCAGCAGACCCTGTGTATATATGTAAATAGCAACATTCATATGAAAATAGCAGCATTCATATGTAAATAGCAGCATTCATATGTAAATAGTTGCATCAGGCAGCATAGATATGTAAATAAAGGCGGAATTCATATGTATATCATGCCCCCTGCAGTGAGGAGATGTTGTAACCTCTAGCAACCAATCAGTGAGCAGTATTGCTGTACAGTAATCTCTAGCAACCAATCAACAAGCAAAAACCATGTGCTGTAACATGTAGCAACCAATTAGTGAGCAGTATTACTGTACAGTAATCTCTAGCAACCAATCAACAAGCAGAAATCATGTGCTGTAACATGTAGCAACCAATCAGTGAGCAGTATTATTGTACAGTAATCTCTAGCAACCAATCAACAAGCAGAAATCATGTGCTGTAACATATAGCAATTATTCAGTGAGCCGTAATGTGTGCTGTAACCTCTAGTAACCAGTCAGTAAGCTTTAATGATAAACTGTAACCTCTGGCAACCAATCGCAATTGCTGCCTGATCTAATACAGTAAACGTCTAGCTGCTATTTATTGCATGTCTCAGAGCAGGTGAGGAGCAAAATTGTATGGGGGGGGGGGGGGCAAGAAAATGTTTGCCCAGGGTCCAATCAATATTAAAGATGGCCCTGAACACTCCCCTCCCCCCCCCCCCAGACTGACAATGCTGCTGTCCAGGGTGGAGGCACTCTAATACAGAAGATGTGTTACTGGTCAGGTCATCAGGTGAAAACAGATGGGAAACAAGGCTTAAAAATAAAACTAATACAGCCGTCACATCTAATTATTGGTAAGCTGAAATGTATTACATTTATGGTTTCAGGTCTAATACCACTTTAATTACTATATAAATGTTACTTTTTACTGATTCTTAGAGGAACCTTGTCTCTGGTTATTTCATATACCCTTCTAAGTGCAAACACAAAAAAGGGGAGGGAGAAAGCAGACTATACCGTTACCTGAACAAGATATACAAACAATTTTTAATACATTTCTAATTTTATTGATACAAAATCCAAACCCTACACATAAAAAATGTTTCTATTAAAATGAAAACACATGTTCTAATATACTTTTGTAGTCAAAATCATAGATACTGGTTGATGCGTTTCACCGATAGCTTCCTCAGAACCAGGTAAATATGACCATTGAACCTAAGAGGACCAAAAAATGCGAGAGCAGAGGTATATAAGTCAAATATAGATCCTAAATATTATAGTATATGCACATTATCAATAAATATTCCATCTTAATTCTACTCAGAATCAGACTCGCTTACATGTGTATAGCCCAAGTCAGGCCAACCATAAAAGGAGGCCTGTACAATGGAGGAGATGTATCACCCTTAGATCGAACTTAGGGGACAGTTGGATGGTGCCTGTGCAAACCCAAGATCCGGGAGTAGCATTTAACAAGAAATATCTGTTAAAATAATTACCGTGTTCTGAGGAAGCCATCTGCGAAACGCCTCAACCAGTATCTATGATTTTGACTACAAAAGTTTACTAGAACATGTGTTTTACTTTTAATGAAACATTTTTTTTATGTGTATGGTTTGGATTTTGTATCAATAAAATTAGAAATGTATTAAAAATTGTTTGTATATCTTGTTCAGGTAACGGTATAGTCCATTTTCTCCCTCCCCTTTTTTGTTTATGCTATTCAGGATGAGGTACAACCTTAGCTTTTTTCATACATTTTGGATAACCTTCTAAGTGCCTTACTTGACCAAGAGACCTGCAGCTAGGAAACCATTACATAGTTACCTCCTTTCTTGTACAAAAGTTTTCTTATTTCCATCATTGAGGTACAGTTTTGCATATGGGGGAAGGGGGTGAGGTGGTTTTAGATTCACTCCGCTGTCCCCACAGAGAATTACTGATACAGTTTCTGGGCTATTTTGTTTGGTTTAACTTAATTTTTGTTTAACCACTTCCTGCCCACCATATAGCAATATAACGTGTGCAAAATGGTTGTGTTATCCTGACCGGACGGCATATGACGTGATCAGGATAACAATCTGGCGCGCAGCGATCGGTGGTGCTGTTTATCAGTCTGACACACCACAACACTGATCTCGGTAAAGAGCCTCTGACAAAGGCTCTTTACCACGTGATCAGCTGTGTCCAATCACAGCTGATCACAATGTAAACAGGAAAACCTGTGTAGATTTTCCTCACTCAGGTCTGACAGACGCAAGTAGAGGAGAGCCGATAGGCGGCTCTCCTGACGGAGGGGGGTCTGTGCTGATTGATTATCAGCACAGCCCCCCCAAGAATGCCCACCCAGGACCACCATGAATGCCCACCACTGGTGACCACCAGGTATGCCACCCGTGCTGCCTATCAGTGCCCACCAGTGCCGCATATCAGTGCCCATCATCAGTGCCCATCAGTGGTGCCTCACTGGTGCCACCTCATCAGTGCCCATAAGTGCCGCCTTATCAGTGTCCATCAGTGTAGCCTCATCAGTGCTCGTCGGTGAAGGAGAAAACTTACTTATTTACAAAATGTTATAACAGAAACAAAGACATTTTTTTTTTATCTGTTTAGCAAAACATAAAAACCTCAGAGGTGATCAAATACCACCAAAAGAAAGCTCTATTTGTGGGAACAAAATTATAAAAAAAATGTCATTTAAAAAGCTTTTTTTGCGTCACAGGTTGTGTTTTTGGTCAGGCATCCCACTTACACCTGTGTTGCCATTTTGCTGGGTGTTCAGTGTGCTCCTGTACCTTTAAGAAGGGATGGCTCCCCTTCAGTCCACCTGCCCTCACCTATCCATCAGAATGCATGTGCCTCCACTGTGGGGACACTCATAAGTTAGTGTTAGGTACCACAGATATAGGGGTGCCTTGACGGGGCTCTGTGGCTTACGCATGCATTGTGTGCAGACTAAACCCCTGTTTTTAACGCATATTGTTAGACAGGTTAATTGGTTGTCTGTGGGCTGGTGGTAAGCAAAGCTTGGTTTTTTCCTCGGTTTATCCTTGGGTTTGTTTGTATAATCACAAAAGAGCATTAAGGAAATCTTAAAAGCTTGTACACAAACACAAGTCTACTTCAGGAAATACATTTTACATAAGCAAATTCTCCATGTATGTGCAAGCTATATGCAGGAGAGGTGAGCTAGAGCCCCATGAGATGGGAGGAAGTGGTGTGTCCTTATACTGCTTCATAAAAATCAACAGTGCCAGGTTAAAGTCATCCATGTTGACAAATGAAGATGTAAACCCACAATTCGGTTACAACTCCCTTACAATGAAGTAAACCCAACAAACATTTGCATCACAAATTCTCAAAAAATATTGGCGGTCTGTTTGAGTAATAGCCAAACCATCTCATAGGTGGTAATTTTAATTGCACAATTAATGATTTGGAGGATAGGCAACACAGTATGTGAGGCCTTCCCACTAGATCTTCCTAGGGGCTTACAGTGCCCTCCCCATTAGATGACATAACCTCAGCTCTACATCTCTAAGATGTGAAAAAAGCTTCATTATGGGACATACTAAAACATTTAATGTGAAAATGGCTTAATAAAATGCCTAAACCTCAATCAATTGCCCTGAAACTTTGCACAGCCTAATGCCCTGAACACACGATCGGTTTTCCCATCGGAATAAACTCTGAAGGTTCTTCCAACGGAGTTCCGACAGAATTCCGCTGAAACTGTGTACACAGTTCACATCAAAGTCCGACCGTCAAGAATGCGGTGACGTACAACACGTACAACGGGACTAGAAAAAGGAAAATCAATAGCCAGTAGCCAATAGCTTCCATCTCATTCTTGCTTCAGAGCCTGCGTAGTTTTTGGTCCATCGGAAACAGCATACAGACGAGCGGTTTTCCCGATAGGAATTGGTTCCATTGGAAATATTTAGAAAATGTTCAATTTCTAGGTCCGTCAGAATTTTAAAAAAAAAAGTCCAATGAGGCATACACACGATCGCAATATATAATGAAAAGCTTCCGTCTGACTTTTTCTGTTGGACATTCCGCTCGTGTGTATGCGGCATTAGTTTTTACCTTTACAAACTTACCCTATAAGTTTTATGAATTTTGGTGTTCCACAAGGCAAACTGGGGACATTAAGCTTGTTTTTTAGGGCACTTCATGTGGTTTAACGTACAAAAAAAACCTTAAATGTTAACCAATTTCCCTCAAACTTTACACAACAGAAGGCACTTTATTACACTACATTAAGCCATTTTCACATTAAATATTTTAGTATGTCGTCTTCATTATCCCATAGAAAAATAAGTTCACACGTTATTAACATGTACATGACTGTCTAACTCGATTATATTATTTGTTTAGTACTGATGCCTTACTATACTTTCCTGACCAGCTTGAAAACACGACAATGTCATATCTGATCATGCAACTATATCACTAACACTTTGTGATGCTCCTTTGATCTTGAATGTTTCACACAAGGACGAATCTTCCCTCTCCCACAGCTGGTTAGAATATACTGTACATAATTCAGAACACATGTCCAACCCAGGCCTTTTCTGGGAATCTAGCAAATATTTAGAGAGGGAAAATCATGCCATATTCTTAAGCATTAGAGAAAAAAAAACACTCTCTGAAGTTATTGCCCAGGATAGGTTACTAGCAGCACAGACAAACCTAAATGTGTCTATAACCTCAGAACATGAAGCTTTACTCAAAGCCATAAGTCAATTTGATCTGTGGGTTGAAAGTTATATACAATCTTGTCAAAAGTATTGGGACATCTGTCTTTAAAGGCACATGAACTTTAATGGTATCCCAGTCTTAGTTCGTAGGGTTTAATATTGAGTTGGCCCCCCCTTTGCAGCTATAACAGTTCAACTCTTCTGGGAAGGCTGTCCACAAGGTTTATAAGTGTGCCTATGGGAATGTTTGACCATTCTTCCAGAAGCACATTTGGGAGGTCAGGCACTGATGTGGACAAGAAGGCCTGGCTCGCAGTCTGCATGCCAGTCAAGTTCCTCCACCCCAGACTCTCTCATCCGTGTCTTTATGGATCTTGCTTTGTGCACTGGTGCGCAGTCATGTTGGAACAGGAAGGGGCCATCCCCAAACTGTTTCCACAACGTTGGGAGCATGAAATTGTCCAAAATGTCTTGGTATGGTGATGCCTTAAGAGTTCACTTCACTGGAACTAAAGGGCCAAGCCCAACCGCTGAAAAACAACCCCAAGCCATAATCCCATGTCCACCAAATGATTTGGACCGGTGCACAAAGCAAGGTTCATAAAGACATGGATGAGTGAGTTTGGGTTGGAGGAACTTGACTGACCTGCAAAAGTCCTGACCTCAAGCCGACAGAACACCTTTGGGATGAATCAGAGCAGAGACTGTGAGCCAGGCCTTCTCGTCCACATCAGTGCCTGACCTCACAAATGTGCTTCTGGTCTATGGTCAAACATTCCCATAGACAATCTCCTAAACCTTGTGGACAGCCTTCCCAGAAGAGTTGAAGCTGTTATAGCTATAAAGGGTGGGCCAATTCAATATTAAACCCTACAGACTAATACTGGGATGCCATTAAGTTTCATGTGCATGTAAAGGCGGGCATCCCAATATTTTTAGTAATATAGTGTAAGAAGACTATAAAATCCCATTTAGACTTACAATATCAAAAATATAAAAATTAGGCAGGAAAGTTTTTGCCCAGATTGGTGAAAGGTTCCCATACTTTGACACACATGCCTGCTCTTAGAGATCAAACACTTAGCATCTATACCAACAGATAAAAACAAGGTAGATATAAACTTTGCTAGGTTAGCCCCCGTTCACATCGGTGCAGCTTTGAAATCGTGCTACTTCAGCACAATTTCAAAGCTGCACATTAGTGCGATTTGCTCAGCCGATTTCATTGTGGCTTGTGACTTAATTTAACAGAAGTCTATGCAAGTCGCACTGAAATTGGCCACAAGTAGTGCAGGAACCTTTTTCATAATCGTTGCGGCATGAGTGATATGAACGGTTCCATTGCCGGCAATGGGGTGCGATTTATCATGCGATTTGGAGCTGTCAAATCGCATGACAAGTCGCACTGGTGTTAACAGGGGCTTAAATACGGAGATTACCACAGCAGAAATTGCTATTATTGTATCCAAATTGCTGGCAGCCAAACCGCTAGGCAGGAATTGCTTGACAGCAGGATTTTTTTAAGGTTCTCAAAGATGATCTATTGAACACTCTACAGCCTATCACAATCCGGAAGGTGGGGGGATGGTTATTTACAGACTAGCAAGGAAGGCATTCATAAAAATAATTCCCTAGAAAGGAATATACCTTACACAGCCAAGATCCCACAGAACTATATCACCTATAAATATAAATGTCAAACTCTTATGAAAAAAAATAGTAAACATTTTGGCAAATCTTCTGCCTTGTTCACCATTCACAAGTTAGGTTCATTAAGGGAAGGGCCTTAAACATACAGCAATTGTGCAGTGTCTTCTCTGATGAAGTTATGTGACAGGGACGAAACGTGTCAGACACAGGACCCCGGAAGTGCCGTTTTTTATGGCTTGAGCTCGTAGCTCGTTTGTATACACTGCACAATTGCTCTATTTTAAATGTGAGTACCCTATTCTTTTGCTTAATAAATACCAGTGTATGTTAAAATATACTACACCAGAGAGTCTCTTTTGTGTTTCTCCACCCTATTGGGTTGACATTCTGGGAGTGATCATCTAGCTGTTCATCCAGCCCTGGAAGAAAGCTGTTAACCTCTAGGTGCCTTACAAACTGGAGGAACAAATAGGAGATCTCCCATCTACCCCAGAGTGACCCCACTACATAGTTACATAGTTACAGACCCCACTGGTTTCACTTAATGCTGCTTACCTTGCAGCTGTAAGGTAAAAATTACACCTGCGGGTGTCATTTTACACCAAAGATTCACCACTAAATGTCACCTTGCCACCTTTTGATGTCATGTCAACACCCTCTATATCATTTGCACTTTGCATTTTTCCAATTAGGAAGATTGCATCACTGTTGGACCTAGTTGCAATTGCACTATTTTGCACCTGTGAATACATGGATAATTTTTAAGCCTCATATACCATTTATACGCTGTGACTTCACACACTATAGTCACTTTTAATTGCATTTTTGCACCCTTTTTTTCTACTGTGGATTTCATTGTTGTATTTTAAGAATTATAGTTTTATCTCGAGTAAATCCCCTTTTTTATGCAGGTGTCAAGTATCAGATAAGACCAGAACTGTGTGGACTGCAACAGAGGAAACCCAAACGTGTATAAGTGAAATATGATTTATTAAAGAAAGTGAATAATATAAATACAACCACACAGTGCAATAAACCAACCAACAAAGACCCCCAAACAACAACAGACAGATATGTACAATAAATGGGAAATGCTAGGACCGTAAACGATAGGCAGGCCAGGGTCATACACAGAGGATCAGCAAATAAACAAGGGCAGTCCAGAATCAGAGTCACAAGTCAGGCCAAGGTCATACACGGGGAGATCAGCAAATGGGGTAAGGAACACAGGACAGGGAGAGGATGGACGGATCAGACTGCAGGACAGGGATAATGGTAACAGGTGGGACAGGGTAGGGACCAGGACAGGGAAACAGGATCAGAACCACGGGTCACAGGTTCAGGGCACAGGAATAGCTACAGAATCAGGATCGCAAGCAGCAGGTCAGGGCACAAGGAACAATACCAAGGCGAGGTGTGTGTGCACCTGCCGGGTATTTATAATGGCTGCTGTCAGTCATGTGACGCCTGACTGCAGAAGGCAATACCTGCTCCATACTGCCAGGATCCCTCCGCTGGTGGACACCAGTACTGCGGACCAAAGATTACATAATTCCAGCAGGAGACACCTGCTGGTGGATCGCAGTACTGCATGCCAAATGATTGATATTACCAGCGAAGGGAACCTTTCCTGACAGTACCCCCCCTCAAAGGAGCGACCTCCGGACGCTCCAACTAGCAGTTGCTGGGGAAAGTCCATTGCGTCAAGCTGGGTTATGAGCAAAGTCACATCAGGTTGGGTGACGGGCACTTCAAGCAGGGCAGCAGACAGAAGCACATCGGACTGGGAAGCTGGCACATCGGGCTGGAAGGCAGGCAACGAGACGTCAGGCTGGAAGGCGGGCAGCGGCACGTCAGGCTGGAAGGCGGGCAGCGGCACGTCAGGCTGGAGGGCGGGCAGCGGCACGTCAGGCTGGAGGGCGGGCAGCGGCACGTCAGGCTGGAGGGCGGGCAGCGGCACGTCAGGCTGGAGGGCGGGCAGCGGCACGTCAGGCTGGAAGGCGGGCAGCGGCACGTCAGGCTGGAAGGCGGGCAGCGGCACGTCAGGCTGGAAGGCGGGCAGCGGCACGTCAGGCTGGAAGGCGGGCACTGGGACGTCAAGCTGGAAGGCAGGCACTGGGATGTCAGGCACATCAGACTGGAAGGCATCGGACTGCAAGGCCGGGACATCAGACTGCGAGGCCGGGACATCAGACTGCGAGGCCGGGACATCAGACTGCGATGCCGGGACATCAGACTGCAAGGCATCAGACTGCAAGGCCGGGACATCAGACTGGAAGGCATCAGACTGGAAGGCCGGGACATCAGACTGGAAGGCATCAGACTGGAAGGCCGGGACATCAGACTGGAAGGCATCAGACTGCAAGGCCGGGACATCAGACTGGAAGGCATCAGACTGCAAGGCCGGGACATCAGACTGGAAGGCATCAGACTGCAAGGCCGGGACATCAGACTGGAAGGCATCAGACTGGAAGGCCGGGACATCAGACTGGAAGGCTGGGACATCAGACTGGAAGGCCGGGACATCAGACTGGAAGGCCGGGACATCAGACTGGAAGGCATCAGACTGGAAGGCCAGGGCATCAGACTGGAAGGCATCAGACTGGAAGGCCGGCTGGAAGGCCGGGACATCAGGCTGCAAGGCGTCTGGCTGGAAGGCCGGGACATCAGGCTGCAAGGCGTCTGGCTGGAAGGCCGGGACATCAGGCTGCAAGGCGTCTGGCTGGAAGGCCGGGACATCAGGCTGCAAGGCGTCTGGCTGGAAGGCCGGGACATCAGGCTGCAAGGCGTCTGGCTGGAAGGCCGGGACATCAGGCTGCAAGGCGTCTGGCTGGAAGGCCGGGACATCAGGCTGCAAGGCGTCTGGCTGGAAGGCCGGGACATCAGGCTGCAAGGCGTCTGGCTGGAAGGCCGGGACATCAGGCTGCAAGGCGTCTGGCTGGAAGGCCGGGACATCAGGCTGCAAGGCGTCTGGCTGGAAGGCCGGGACATCAGGCTGCAAGGCGTCTGGCTGGAAGGTCGGGACATCAGGCTGCAAGGCGTCTGGCTGGAAGGCCGGGACATCAGGCTGCAAGGCGTCTGGCTGGAAGGCCGGGACATCAGGCTGCAAGGCGTCTTGCTGGAAGGCCGGGACATCAGGCTGCAAGGCGTCTGGCTGGAAGGCCGGGACATCAGGCTGCATGGCGTCTGGCTGGAAGGCCGGGACATCAGGCTGCAAGGCGTCTGGCTGGAGCAGGTTGGTTGATGTGGAGGCAGGTTGCGTTACTGCCAGGATCAAATGGGTAGGAAAGAACTTCCGTCTCTTTTTAGATTTAGCTACTGAAGGCCTGTAGGTAGCTGCAGATCTATAGGTAGGGGATGAAGCAAACTGGAGAGAAGGGTTGGAATATGGCAGGGAAGAGGTAACAGTGGCTGGGGGAAGTTCTTGAGGGATAGTGGGCCATGGGAAAGAGGCAGTTGGATTAAAGGCAGGATATGTGCAGCAGGAAGAAACAGGGTATTGATATTTGGTGGGGAGTAGAGTATATTGGGCTGAAACTGAGGTTGCCATAGGTGATGGAGGAAGAGTTTCTTGGGCAGGCAGGTGTTTGGTAGCAGAGATGGTTTGTTGTGGGATGGATGTGGCTGATTGCAAAATACCAGACCATGCTAAAAGTAGTGGTTGCACAAACTGCGGGTTACATACTGCCTGTCTGACAAGGGATTGTACGGAATCAACACATTCTATTATCATCTGTTGGGAACAGGCTGTGTAATGCTCAAAAAAGTAAGGGGAATCATCTTCCAGAAGCCATACCAGTGATGTGACTTGATTAATACTGAAAGGGGAAGAAAAATCATCCTGGCCCCCTGGGATGCAGGGCAGGGCCAGCTCTGTGCAGATTTGAATTAACGGCTGAACATCCCCAAACAACATACAGCCCTGATCAACCCAGGAGTGAGCTAAACGAATGGTTTCCAACAGCTGATCACTGGTCCACCCTTTCAGTGTCTGGCGGAGATAGTCACCACTCTCAGACGCCAACAAAGCATAATAACGAATCACTTCTAAATTCATTTCTGTAAGCAACCTGAGCCAAGATGGTTCCTCTGTGTAGCCACTTCTGGTCAGGGATGGCCTTAGTATTCTGTCAAGTATCAGATAAGACCAGAACTGTGTGGACTGCAACAGAGGAAACCCAAACGTGTATAAGTGAAATATGATTTATTAAAGAAAGTGAATAATATAAATACAACCACACAGTGCAATAAACCAACCAACAAAGACCCCCAAACAACAACAGACAGATATGTACAATAAATGGGAAATGCTAGGACCGTAAACGATAGGCAGGCCAGGGTCATACACAGAGGATCAGCAAATAAACAAGGGCAGTCCAGAATCAGAGTCACAAGTCAGGTCAAGGTCATACACGGGGAGATCAGCAAATGGGGTAAGGAACACAGGACAGGGAGAGGATGGACGGATCAGACTGCAGGACAGGGATAATGGTAACAGGTGGGACAGGGTAGGGACCAGGACAGGGAAACAGGATCAGAACCACGGGTCACAGGTTCAGGGCACAGGAATAGGTACAGAATCAGGATCGCAAGCAGCAGGTCAGGGCACAAGGAACAATACCAAGGCGAGGTGTGTGTGCACCTGCCGGGTATTTATAATGGCTGCTGTCAGTCATGTGACGCCTGACTGCAGAAGGCAATACCTGCTCCATACTGCCAGGATCCCTCCGCTGGTGGACACCAGTACTGCGGACCAAAGATTACATAATTCCAGCAGGAGACACCTGCTGGTGGATCGCAGTACTGCATGCCAAATGATTGATATTACCAGCGAAGGGAACCTTTCCTGACAGCAGGCTAATATTTGGCTTGCAGCCGCTTAGCATTGTGTGCCATTGCAGAGCCTGTCATCTTCTGTTACCTTAAAGCTGCAATGAAATCTGCAGTGCCATATGCAGGCTTATTTTGTTAATGAACCCTTATGCTGCATACACACCATCCGGTGGAGTACGGCGGACAATACGCTGGACTTTGCAGCGGAGGTCCGAACGAGCGGACTTGCCCACACACAACCAGACTTTTCTGGCAGACTAGTTCCGGCGGACAATCCACTAGACTTTTGGCGGAGGTCTGGTGGACTTTTCAAATGAATGGACTTGCCCACACATGGAGTAAAGTCCGTTCATTTTGAACGTGACTCCAGGTAGAGGGGACTAGTGAAGGAAGTCAATGTCGCCGCCTCAATCAGTGAGATTAACACCTTGCTGGCCCCATCGCCTGGCATGGTTTTTAAGGGGAACCCCTACACCGAAAATATGCTGTGGGGGGTCCTCCCAAAGTCCATACTAGACCCTTATCCGAGCATGCAGCCCAGCAGTCAGAGAAGGGGGTGGGGACGAGCGAGTGCCCCCCTCCTGAACCGCTGCATTCCCTCAACATGGGAGGGTGCTTTGGGAAGGGAGGCCCTGTGGCCCCCCCACCCCAAAGCACCTTGTCCCCATGTTGATGAGGACAAGGGCCTCTTCCTGACAACCCTGGCCGTTGGTTGTCGGTGTCTGCGGGCGGGGGGCTTAACGGAATCCGGGAGCCCCCTTTAATAAGGGGGCCCACAGATCCCGGCCCCCCACCCTATGTGAATGAATATGGGGTACATCGTACCCCTACCCATTCACCTGAGGGAAAAAGTGTCAATAAAAAAAACACAACACAGGCTTTTAAAGTAGTTTATTAGACAGCTCCCGGGGTCTTCTTCCGACTTCAGGGGGCTTCTCTCCGCGCTCCTCCGCTATCTTCTGCAGGCCAACGCTAGTAAAAGAGTTGGAAGAAGATAGCAGAGGAGCCCAGCAGAAGAACCGAAGAGTGGGAGAAGTCGGAAGAAGACCCCCGAAGTCGGAAGAAGAGCCCTGGACGGCGGCAATGAAGGAGAAAGCCGGCCTCCTCTGCTAGTAAAAGAGCGGTAAAAGAGCAGAAGATAGTGGAGAAGCCCGGCGAGAAGACCCCCCGAAGTCAGAAGAAGACTCCCGGAGCTGTCTAATAAACTACTTTAAAAACCTGTGTTGTGCTTTTTTTTATTGACACTTTTTCCCTCAGGTGAATGGGTAGGGGTACGATGTACCCCATACTCATTCACAGAGGGTGGGGGTGCGGGCTCCTGGATTCCGATAAGCCCCCCGCCCACAGACCCCGACAACCAACAGCCAGGGTTGTCGGGAAGAGGCCCTTGTCCTCATAAACATGGGGACAAGGTGCTTTGGGGTGGAACCCCCCATGTTGAGGTCACGCGGCCTGGTACGGTTCAGGGGGGGCCCTTGCGGCCAGCTGCGTGCTCGGATAAGGGTCTGGTATAGACTTTGGGGGGACCCCTACGCCATTTTTTCGGCGTAGGGGTTCCCCTTAAAATCCATACCAGGCGACGGGGCTAGCAAGGTGTCAATCTTGCTGATGGAGGCGGCGACATTGACTTCCTTCGCTAGTCCCGTCTACCTGGAGTCACGTTCAAAATGAACAGGCTTTACTCGGTGTGTGGGCAAGTCCATCCATTTGAAAACTCCGGCGGACTAGCACACAGATGAGCGGATTGTCCGCCGGAAAGCCGAGTCTGGCAGACAATTATGATTCAAGACTTCTTTCAAAGTCCGCCAGACTAAGTCCACCGGATAGTCCGATTGTGTGTATTATTCTGACTGATTCCAGAATGTCGTAGAGTAATTGCTCAGGTATGTCTAAAGCTGAAGAGATAACGTTACGAACATCCCAAATATGTATTTAAAGAGAAGGGGTGGGGCAAGTAGGATTTTTCCGTTATAAGACATTACAACAATTTTTGTTTCAAAACATTAAAGTTTATTTTACATACAGTATAATCAACATTACAATTTAAAAACATTCAACATTGCATAGTATATTCCTCTAATGCCCTGTACACACGAACGGACTATCCGGCGGACTTGGTCGGCGAACCAGAGTCCGCCGGACAATCCGCCCGTGTGTGGGCTCCGGCTGACTTTTTTTTCCCAAAAGTCCTGCAGACTTAGAAAGAAGTTTTGACTCAAAATTCTCCACCGGACTCGGCAGTCCGACGGACAATCCAGCTGTCTGTGTGCTAGTCCGTCGGACTTTTGAAATGAACGGACTTGCCCGCACATGGAGGAAAGTCCGTTCATTTTGAACGAGGCTCCAGGTAGATGGAACTAGCGAAGGAAGTCAATGTCGCCGCCTCCATCGGCGAGATTCACACGTAGCTGGCCCCGTCACCTAGTATAGACTTAAAGGGGAAGCCCTACACCGGAAAAAAGGCGTGGGGGTGCCCCCCAAAGTCCATATCAGACCCTTATCCAAGAACGCAGCCCAGCCGGGGGGGCTTTGGGGATGGGGGGCCCTGCGGCCTTCTGCACTATTAGCACTTCTGCTGGAGACTCCACACCCTCTGCTCTGGTTAACCGTTGTGGCAGGAGGCTGGCTTCCTCCACTCCCAAATGGTGTAGCTGCCATTGGGGAGGTGAGCCGGCTGCTTCCTTTTCCATTCCCTCATCTGTTTGCTGGGATGACATTTCTCAGTCACTGTCTTCCAAGCGCATGGATGCTTGTTGGGGAGTGACAATCACCTTCTCACCCTGGGCCTCTGGAACTGCCGCAGGTGTAGAGCAGAGGTTTTGGACCCTCTGTCTAATTGTCAGCGCTTCAGATTTGGAGACGGCAATCTCTAGATTTTCCACTGCCAATTCTCTGGCATGCTGCTGAACGCATTCATGCAGTTTCCTGTATTCCCTTTCCAGATTCTGTTCCTTCCTTAGCAAATATTCTAGGTCAGGTATATATTTATATAAAATAAAACATTAATTTTTTTAGTTACATAATAAACAAAGAGTATATGTAAATTATATAGTTGAATGTGTAATTGTGTAGTTAATTATAAAAAGCAAGTGATGCAAGTGATTAGAACATTGTATTTAGACTAACAAGCCCTTTTTCAAATATTTATGTATTTTTTTAAAGAAGAAAATAGACAAATAAGAAATAGCAAGCCATATAGGGTCATACACGTAATAGGATTACATGAACAATACTACCACAGGCCCAAAATGGCTACAATGGCACATCAGATATATAATGTCATCCACAATGTAACATCAGTCATACTTAGAAAATAAACAATATATTTAACCCTTCACAGGAAAACATAACACTGGATTATAGACCACGTGGCAAGTACATGACATGCTCATATTAACTGAAACAGACTAGCAACAGAAGAGAAAAGCGAGGGGAAGAGGAAGAAAAAAAAAAGTGAAAACACAGTGACATCGGGATCTGAGCATTCAACCACTGAACCATAGCCTTGGTTGGTTCCAAATACATCTAGAATAGTCAAAATCAAGCTATAAATATGATTTAAAAAAATTGTCAGAGTCCATGTAGAGCAACCAAGGACAACATATGTCAAAATGGGCTTTTGTATTCATAATGTGGCACAATTTCTTGGCCCACTTAGCAATTGTGGGGTTAACAGAAGATTTCCAGTGCCATGGTATAACCGCGCAAGCTTCGAATAGAAAAAAAACAAAGGAGGCCCTTAGAAATGAGAGATACAGATCTAGGTAGGATTGTGAGAAGAGCAATTTGAGGGGTGCATGTATGCCACACAAGGTGACTTAATGAAATAATGCAAAACATTGTACCAAAGAGATTGAATATCAGGACAATCCAGATGTGTCCTAGGGTAGCATTGTCTCCCCTACATCTCCAACAGTTGTCTGGAATTGAAGGTAGCATTCTAGCCCATATCATAATTAATTCAAAATTATTTGCTTAGTTTATCTTAATACATTATTTTTCTCCTAAGATTTTTGACCCCAACTTTAATTTCTTGATTTTTCAAACTATATATTATTGGGTTCAATAATGGAATTATTACACCAGATAAAAGAGCAAAAAACTTGTCCCTTGCTGGAGAATAGCTTGATGTAGGTCTCATGTATAAACAAAATAATGTCCCATAGAAAATAATAACGCAAGTTAGGTGGGAGGAACAAGTAGAAAATGCTTTACGCTGACCTTCAGATGTTTTAATCTTTAGAATTGTGGAAATAATAAACATGTAAGATATTATGGTAAACAGGAAAGCATTAAATGTTATCAGCACACCCTCTATATAATTCATAATTTCAACATCAAATGTACTGCTGCAAGTAAGCTTTAGTATAGGGGCAATATCACAATAAAAATGATCAATGAATCTCAAGCCACAAAAGGACAGTTTAGAGATTAACACAATATGTCCTATAGTAATTATAAAACTAAAGGTCCATGCCAAAGTAGCAAGTGATGCACACTTAACTAAACTCATTAACAGAAAATATCTAAGCGGATGGCAGATTGCTAAATATCGATCATATGCCATGACCTCCAGTAGGAGTACCTGTGTACATGTCAGTGCTATGTAAAAATACATTTGGGTCATGCATCTAGCAAAAGATATACCATTGTAGAATGTGACCAGCATGTTCATTACATTTGGTAAAATATTTGAAGCATATATGATGTCTGCAGCTGAAAGGTTCATCAAAAATATATACATGGGAGTGTGCAAATTGGGATTTCCTAAAATAATGGTAAATATACTTAAGTTGCCAAAGAAGATGCTAAAATATACGAGTAAGCAAACCAGAAATACTGGCAAGCGAGCCGCTGGGACGTCAGATAGACCTCTGATGAAGAAACCTGTCCCATTGAATTTGCCTTCTAAATTCATTTTCAGAATGATTTCAGAGGATCTCCATAAGGATCTAAACAAGAGAAAAATGTTGATGTTTGAAAAGCAGATCAGAAGACCAGAGAAAGAGCTACAGTTTTTTTTGCCTCACATACCCAGACATCTCAAGTCTCCCGAAAAGTGCGGGAGACTCCCACATTTCTTCAGCTGCTCCCACACACCCGCAAGTGCCTCCCAATCTCCCGGGAATGATCAGAGCCCTAGGGATCAGCTGTGATCACGATCTTTGTATAGATTTTTAGCTGACAGCTGCTTCTCGTTCTCTCCCTCCCGCGGCTGATGGCTATAAATCTATACAGGGAGATCGGTAATCACAGCTGTTCCTCCAGCCGCACCGAACATCCCCCCTGCTCTCTGTGTGTTCCTCCTCTGCCCTCCTTGTCCCCCGCAGCCGGCTCCCCTCCTCTCCTGCCAGCTGTGGGGGAACTAGTAATAGGACACAGTGGGTGAGATCACTCCAGTGTCCTGTGATTACTGAGCAGGGTAAAGCCTCTGTCTCCTGTTCATTCATCTTTAGTGCTGAGAAAGGGACTGGGGAATGTGTCCTCAATCCCTTTGTCTGTCTTAAAGAGGAGATGCCAGGGGTCTGCTTAGACCCCTGAAATCTCACCAAAGCCACCCAAAAAATATTGTAAAAAATAAAAAAAAATGTAAAAGTGTAGAAAAATAAAATAAACTACTGGCACTACTGTCCCCTGCCCTACCCACACTGACCACTGCCCCAACCCCCTCCCCACAAAAAGCATTGTGGAAAAAAAATAAAAACAAATTAAATTATAAAAAAAGATCAATTATTAAAAAAAAAAAAAAATACTGACACCATCCACTGCCACCCACCCCAACCCCCTTCCCCAGAAGCACTGCAAAAAAATATTGAGAAAGTGATTTAAAAAATATTTTGCCACGAAGGGGTGCTGGGTGTTGCGGGCGTGAAGCGCCACCTCCCTGAAATTAGTTTTTGCAGGTTGGGACATCTGCATACCATTTAACAGGCCAGGTTTGCAAGATAACTGAAATACATCACAGGTGATATCATTTGCTGCTCAGTGATAGCAGTATTCTAGTCTGCATCTCCCCATCTATTCTGCATCTCCCTATCTGCATCTCCCTAATACTTAAAATCTAGCCTGTTAGTGTGTCCTGAGTGTGTCCTGAGGACAGGATTTGAGAACCACTGGTTTAAAGGCTTCTTCAGCTAATTGTGACTTTTTTTGGAGGAGAGAAATTAATATGATATTAGCTTTGTCTATGTTATAGGGCTATACTTAGTAAGATCCTAATGCCCTGTACATACGACCGGTTTTCCCATCGGAATAAACGCAGAATTTTTTTCCGACGGAGTTCCGACGGAATTCTGCTGAAACTGTCTTGCATACACACAATCACACCAAAGTCCGATCGTCAAGAACGCGGTGACGTATAGCACATATGAGGGGACTAGAAAAAGGAAGTTCAATAGCCAGTAGCCAAGAGCTTCTGTCTCGTACTTGCTTCAGAGAATGCGCCGTTTTTGGTCCGTCGGAATAGCATACAGACGAGCGTTTTTTCCGATAGGAATTGGTTCCATCGGAAATATTTAGAACATGATCTATTTCTAGGTCTGTCAGAATTTCCGAAGAAAAAAGTCAGATGAGCCATACACATGATTGGAATATACAATGAAAATCTTCCGTCTGACTTTTTCTGTCAGACATTCCGCTCGTGTTAGAGTATGGTTAGTAGGCTTATGCAGTCTTTGCCTCTCCATACAAATAAGATATGCCCACATTTGGTGGACCTTTCCTTGTTATTGTCCCCTCTCCTTCCCTTCTGTTTTTGCAATATAACATATTTTAAACAAGTGTGATCTTTACTTAAGCTCTTGCATAAAATAAGAAAATAAATAAATGAAAAAAAAAACAGAAGACCTGGTAATGTACATCTTTCTCTATATTTGTCAGTGGATGGTCACAACAGGTTAATTTTCAAATTAATGTTCATATATTGTCTCAACAGTAGTAGACAGACAGGCAGTGTTAAATCATACCATTGTTCATCTCCGCTCTGGGCTAAACTTCCTTCACATCCAAAAACAGAATTTTTGAGATGTAGATTAATAAGTTATTGGGGCATCTACAATACTCTGGAAATAAAAAACATAATTTTCTACTTTAAAAAGACAAAAAAAAGCTACATTGCTATCCTCAATCAATAACTTGTGGTTATTGTGTTCAATGTTAGCAAATAAAGCTAAAAATATGCAATTTACTTGTGATGTTGTATAATAAATTATCCCCTTTTCATTGTTATACTGCTTATTGTGGGTCAGTTATGTAACTTTATAGCACTTACTTGTTCCTTGAAAATGTCATTGAGATTATTCCTAGAATAGATTTGGATAACTTGTTTTAAAGGATTTTTAATAGGTTCCCCAAAGCCTAGAGGTGGATTGTTTGTTTTATAAAGGATATTATGGACACAAAGAACTCAAACATTAAAAAAATTGTACTTACCTATACATATATGTTTCTGAATGCCTTATCATATATAAAGATATAGAACAGGAGGATAGGACATTAAATGTAAGTCTTGTTAATTCAAGGGCCTCCTATTTATACTGTGTAAGAAAAATTAACAACTCTGTTGAGAGATGGAAGTATGGGGAATAAAATGATCATTGAATCTTTGTATGCAGGACAAAAACAGCTAAACATCTATAATGATTAAAAAAAGTAAACTTAAAAAGGGAAAATTTAGCCTTTAGATCCCTTTTTTATTAATGATAAACAGGGCACACATTCAGCCAATACAAGCAAAATGTTGGCTTTGTCTCATTTCTTTCCTAAAAAATCTTGATAACCCAAGCAGATACATAGAATTGGGAAATTGCTGGATGTTGGAGAATCAAAAAGGCACCACATCCCTTAATTTAAAAAGATTTTGTAAAGAGAAGATAGTGGGACTTTCAAGGTTCCTAGAACAAATCAGAAAACATATACATAAAAAATGTATTTATACAAAGTTGAAAAAAATCATCATGATATTATCATACAATAACCATATGTAAGAGAAAGACTGCAGTATTTTCTTTCTTTACATGTTTCGCCATACAATGGCTTCCTCAGGAGATAAGTACTGCGTATATAGTCACTACAGATTAAAAACAGATTACTAGGATCATGAAATAGTATACACAATTATATAGATAACATAAAAGAAAAAAACACATGATAGACATTCTCAAAAAGGCATAAACAAAGGAGCTTAGAGGTTCCCCACCTGATAGTACCATGCATCCAAAAAAAGGCATCAAATTACGGTTCAGATGTCAGGAGGACATTGACATTTTGGGAGATATCTGGTGCACCACAGAGGGGGATAGAGGAACCCCAGTGTACATGGGCCTGTGGAGTACGAGGATATTTTAGGGCCACTAACAAATGCATCCAAGACAAATATAGATATTAACCAAAAAGGGGGGTTGACCTACCAGTAAATCAAAGGTTTGAGAGTTGATTTCCAATAAATGAAGAAATAACAACGCTCATCCCAGTATTAAGGAAACATTCTTAGTTGTTTCTTATTATAGGATATTAGTCTTCCCTTGAGTGGAGTCATGATGTTACTCATCCTAAATTATAAAAAAATACACAAGAGAACAATTCAATATCAATCATTCCACATCATCTTCTGCCAGAGAAGGAATGGATTGAATGCATACCAAAGCTTTCATTTACCTTTAACAGAACAATGCCTGACACCTCTCTTCACTCCTCACTCCAAGAATGGCCGCTTCAACAAAAGGACAGCTAAGAAGGTCCATTTATACCCCCCGCCACATCCACCTGCGTCCAATGGCACCATTGGAAATGCGGACATGCAGAAAAGCCACTGCGCATGCACGAGCTGCACCAGATGTGAGGTCACAGCTAAGCACGTTGAAGCCAACGGCACCATATTGGAAAATCCACCTAGAGCTAAGAGTAAATTCAGGCAACACCATCAGACACTCAATCACCCACAGACCAAAGGACAGCAGGCCAGAACCTACCTAGGGAAAGCGCTAATATAGTGGCAGATGGCGCCATCGCTGCAGACCCATAGGGATACCCCAGAGCCATCCGTATGGCCACCCATCTCCCAGCAACAATCCTCCATAATTAACGATATGGTAAATGCCATCTAGTGGCCTAAATGGGTAATAACAACCCAAATCTGTACATCTAGTGGGTGTGGACAAATGAGCATAAAAAAAATACATCTAAATATATTTATGTATCCCTATAGTACCATTAGAAAATATAAAGAAAGTCTGAGGTAATAACGGGGTTCAGGTATGCCATCAAAAATTGGGGCCCCTGAACAGCTCCTACCCTCAAAGCCATATTGAGTTACAATAAATAAATACAAAAATAAACAAGAAAGCATAAACTTAAATATATCAGATCAAAAAATCTTTTTTTGAGCATAGTCTAAAAGTTCTCTTTGTAAAAGAGAAGACTTTAATGGCTAACAAGAAAGGCTTGTAACTAATGGACTCGTTCAGTCCAGGATGTTTAATAGCTGATAAGGTATGGATCCATTTTGTATCACGCTGTAAAAGTAATTTGTCAACACCCCCCCCCCCCCATTATGTATAGGTATGTGCTGAAGGGCAAAAAATGTCATCTTGGATAACCTAAACCAGTGATGGCGAACTTTGGCACCCCAGATGTTTTAGAATTACATTTTCCATGACGCTCAACTACAGTGCAGAGTCCATGAGCATCATGGGAAATGTAGTCCCAAAAAATCTGGGATGCCAAGGTTCGCCATCACTGACCTAAACCCATGATAGAGACCCATGTTTTGGCTAACTGGAGTCTCCATTTTCTTTTTGGAGACCAATGACACATGATCTCTAACCCTGTGAAAAAAGGGTCTTTTGGTTTTGCCGATGTAAAAGGCCTTGCACTCACATTCCATATAATATACAACGCCTATCGTCTGGCAATCACCATAAAAATTGGGCCTATAGATTTCTCCATTTGGAATTATTACCTGACTAGCCTTTATAAGATATCTGCAAAAATTACATCTTCCACATGACCTAGTCCCCATACTTTTTCAAGCCTGATGTTTAGATTGAATTGTTAAATGACTACGGACAAGTTGAACCATTATGAATTGTGACCTTTTATAGGTAATTTGAGGGTATTTTGATACGTCCTCGGATACTAATAGATGCCAATATTTATTGATAATATCTCTGACTCGCCGATGCTGTCCTGAAAAGCAAATTTTTAGTTGGACTTTTTGATCATTTTTTTTTGTTTTATTGTCAAAAATTGGGGTGTCTCTTTCTCTCATGTTAGTCCTATGCTAGGCTTTTTTGAGGCATGATCGAGTGTAGCCTCTTACCAGAAGCGATTTTGCAAGGCTTTAGCCTCTATCTCATAGTCTTCCTGTCAACTGCAATTATTTTTCAATTTAGGATGGGAACTTGTAGAGTTAAGAATTGTATTGCTTGCTGATGGTTCGCGGAATAAGGTTGAAGCAATATTTCCATGATCATTGATGACAATTTGGATATTAACCAGTTGCCGACCGCCGCACGACGATGTACGTCGATAGCATGGCACGGGCAGGCATATTGGCGTACATGTACGTCCCTTGCCTCCCGCGGGTCGGGGGCCCGATCGGGCCCCCGCCCGGTGCCTGCGGCGGTCGGTATTCGTGCGGGAGCGATCCCGGACGAGGGGACGGCCATTCGTTCATGGCCACCCCCTCGCGATCGCTCCCGACGAATAGGAATCCCCCGTGACATCACTTCCTCTCCTGTAATGTAAACACAGGAGAGGAAGTGATGTATTCTCTCCTCCGTGTCGGTATTTTTCGTTCCGACACGGAGGAGAGCGGATCGGTGAGTTGCACCAACACTCTACACACACAGTAGAACATGCCAGGCACACTCACACCCCCCCTTTACCCCCCGATCACCCCCCCAATTACCCCTGCCCCCCAGTCACAGTGACACCAATGTCATTTTTTTTTTTTTTTTTTGCATTGGTGTCATTTGTGACTGTAATAACTGTTAGGGCAGTTAGAGTTAGCCCCCTTTAGTTCTAATGTACCCCCCTAACCCCCCCAATAAAGGTTTAACCCCGTGATCACCCCCCGTCGCCAGTGTCACTAAGGCTGGGTTCACATTGCAGCGGTTTATGAGAGCGAATGTGATTCGCACCGCACTGCAGTGCAAATCACATCCGATCTCTGTGCGATTCGAGTTCAGCCATTCGCCGCACCCGCCACACCCGCCGCACCCACCGCAAATTCGCACGGGACCCTTTTTTTGGCCCGCAGCAGAATCGGATCGCATGGGTGTTCACACCATGCGATCCGAGTTTGCAGATCGCACTGCGATATGCGAACTGATCTGGGGGTGTCAGTAACATTTCACTGACACTCCCAGCAGTTCGCATAGGGCAGTGTGAACTGCCGCCGGGAGGCATGCGATGCGGGAACCCGCCGCGCATTCGTGGCGTTCCCGCATCGCTCCAGTGTGAACCCAGCCTAATAAGCGATCGTTTTTCTGATCGCTGTATTAGTGTCACAGGTGACGCTAGTTAGGCAGGTAGGTATTTAGGTTCGCCGCAGCTTTTTATAGCGCCAGGGACCCCCATATACTACCGCATAAACCCCCCTGATTGCCCCCTAGTTAACCCTTTCACCAGTGATCACCATATAACTGTTACAGGTGACGCTGGTTGGTTAGTTATTTTTTATAGTTTCAGGGCACCCGCCATTTATTACCTAATAAAGGTTTAACCCCCTGATCACCCGGCGGGTGTCATTTGTGACTAATAACTGTTAGGGCAGTTAGGGTTAGCCCCCTTTAGTTCTAAGGTACCCCCCTAACCCCCCCAATAAAGGTTTAACCCCGTGATCACCCCCCGTCGCCAGTGTCACTAAGGCTGGGTTCACATTGCAGCGGTTTATGAGAACGGATGTGATTCGCACCGCACTGCAGTGCAAATCACATCCGATCTCTGTGCGATTCGAGTTCAGCCATTCGCCGCACCCGCCGCACCCGCCGCAAATTCGCACGGGACCCTTTTTTTGGCCCGCAGCAGAATCGGATCGCATGGGTGTTCACACCATGCGATCCGAGTTTGCAGATCGCACTGCGATATGCGAACTGATCTGGGGGTGTCAGTAACATTTCACTGACACTCCCAGCAGTTCGCATAGGGCAGTGTGAACTGCCGCCGGGAGGCATGCGATGCGGGAACCCGCCGCGCATTCGTGGCGTTCCCGCATCGCTCCAGTGTGAACCCAGCCTAATAAGCGATCGTTTTTCTGATCGCTGTATTAGTGTCACAGGTGACGCTAGTTAGGCAGGTAGGTATTTAGGTTCGCCGCAGCTTTTTATAGCGCCAGGGACCCCCATATACTACCGCATAAAGCCCCCTGATTGCCCCCTAGTTAACCCTTTCACCAGTGATCACCATATAACTGTTACAGGTGACGCTGGTTGGTTAGTTATTTTTTTATAGTTTCAGGGCACCCGCCATTTATTACCTAGTCTCACTAGTGTACCCCTAAATTTAGGGGTGTCTACTTTCCAAAATGGGGTCATTTGGGGGGGGTTTGTGCCATCTTGGCATTTTATGGCCTTCAAAACTGTAACGCCCTTAGAAAGCCTGAAGGCGGTGCTTGGTTTTCGGGGCCCCGTACGCGGCTAGGCTCCCAAAAAGTCCCACATATGTGGTATCCCCGTACTCAGGAGAAGCAGCAGAATTTATTTTGGGGTGTCATTTCACATATGCCCATGGCATGCGTGAGCAATATATCATTTAGTGACAACTTTGTGAAAAAAAAAAAAAAAAAAAAAGTTTGTAATTTTCCCGCAACTTGTGGCAAAATATAAAATATTCCATGGACTCAACATGCCTCTCAGCAAATAGCTTGGGGTGTCTACTTTCTAAAATGGGGTCATTTGTGGGGGTTTTGTGCCATCTTGGCATTTTATGGCCTTCAAAACTGTAATAGGTAGTGAGAAGTGAACTCAAAAATTTACGCCCTTAGAAAGCCTGAAGGCGGTGCTTGGTTTTCGGGGCCCCGTACGCGGCTAGGCTCCCAAAAAGTCCCACATATGTGGTATCCCCGTACTCAGGAGAAGCAGCAGAATTTATTTTGGGGTGTCATTTCACATATGCCCATGGCATGTGTGAGCAATATATCATTTAGTGACAACTTTGTGAAAAAAAAAAAAAAAAAAAAAGTTTGTAATTTTCCCGCAACTTGTGGCAAAATATAAAATATTCCATGAACTCAACATGCCTCTCAGCAAATAGCTTGGGGTGTCTACTTTCTAAAATGGGGTCATTTGTGGGGGTTTTGTGCCATCTTGGCATTTTATGGCCTTCAAAACTGTAATAGGTAGTGAGAAGTGAACTCAAAAATTTACGCCCTTAGAAAGCCTGAAGGCGGTGCTTGGTTTTCGGGGCCCCGTACGCGGCTAGGCTCCCAAAAAGTCCCACATATGTGGTATCCCCGTACTCAGGAGAAGCAGCAGAATTTATTTTGGGGTGTTATTTCACATACGCCCATAGCATGTGTGAGCAATATATCATTTAGTGACAACTTTGTGTAAAAAAAAATAAAAAATTTTTTTTTGTCATTATTCAATCGCTTGAGGCAAAAAAATAAAATATTCAATGGGCTCAACATGCCTCTTATCAATTTCCTTAGGGGGTCTACTTTCCAAAATGGGGTCATTTGGGGGGGTTTTGTACTGCCCTGCCATTTTAGCACCTCAAGAAATGAGATAGGCAGTCGTAAACTAAAAGCTGCGTAAATTGCAGAAAACGTACCTTAGTTTGTAGATGTGACAACTTTTGCGCAAACCAATAAATATACAATTATTGACTTTTTTTTTACCAAAGACATGTGGCTGAATACATTTTGGCCTAAATGTATGACTAAAATTGAGTTTATTGGATTTTTCTAATAACAAAAAGTAGAAAATATCATTTTTTTTCAAAATTTGCGGTCTTTTTACGTTTATATCGCAAAAAATAAAAATCGCAGAGGCAATCAAATACCATCAAAAGAAAGCTCTATTTGTGGGAAGAAAAGGACGCAAATTTTGTTTGGGTACAACATTGCATGACCGCGCAATTACCAGTTAAAGCAGCGCAGTGCCAAAGTGTAAAAAGACCTCTGGTCATTTACCAGCAAAATGGTCCGGTCTGAAAGTGGTTAAGGAAGCTTATGGTTCTCTGATCGTAATTCATTGTGAATTTGAAGTTGCAATCATTCGACTTGAGAATTTCCAGAAAGGAAAATAAGTCTTCCCTGGAACCTGTCCATATCACAAAGATATCATCAATGAACCTTCGCCATATAAGTACCTTGCTGAGACTTTCTTGCAATTCTTCACATGCCCCAGGTACAGGTTGGCATACGATGGGGCACAACGCATCCCCATCAAAACCCACTGCAGCTGGATGTAATGGGACTGGTAAAACAAAAAATATTATTTGTCAAATTAAATGCAATAATCTTAAAATGAATGCAATGTAAATGGCAGCTGCACTGCCTCTCTCCACAACAAAACCCTCTATAACTCTAACCCCCAGACAATGGGGGATTGAGTTGTAGAGGGTCTCAACGTCAATGGTCACCAGCCAGGCTCCCTTTTGCAATGTAAATCCATCAAGAGCACTAAAAAGGTTGGCGGTATCTTGAATATAGTAGAGTAAAGCCAGCACATGGGGTCCTAAATAGTCACCCACGAGTTGGCTTGCTGATTCTGTTAAACAACCATTCCCTGACATGATAGGGCTTCCAGAAGGATGGTCCATATTTTTGTGTATTTCTGTGTATTTTCGTCTATGCGTATAAGGTTAGCATTCTAAATGTTTTTGCTGAGAGAAGTTCCCACTTTTTTTGCCTATAATGCCCTTATAAAATGCATGAGCGATTCGATTGGCATAGTTGATTTTTACTAGTTCTACCTGAGTATTGGTGTATACCATTTACGGTTTCTTAAAGTGTCCATTACCATTTTTTGGTACTTTTCTAAGTCCATAATCACTATATTCCTGCCCTTGTCCGCCGGTTTAATAATTATATCATACATATAACACACATGGTATTTTATTAAAGTTGCACACTGTTCAGGTTTTATTTGCCGTCCTCTTTGATATGTTTCTTTTTTTTAGAGCTAATATATATTTGACTATTTTACACTCTCTACCCCTGATGAAGGTGTAAAAAACTGGAAATGTGTCAGGTATCAGGGTACACCACCCACTGGAGAGTATTAATGTAATTTCACATCCAATGCTTCAATTGTGTTTTTTTTTTTTTGTTATGTTTGTTGTATATACAGTATTTTGTGACGTTATACGTCTTTTTATATTTGATCATCTGTTCATTTGTAACCATTGAATAACATCTTTTCTATGAAACATAGTGTTGGTGGCTTTTTAAAGTCCCCACCAGGGGGTAGCCTCTTATGTTCTATCAAATTAGGGATGGGACCACCACACTGTTCTTCTGACATGGTGGAAGCCTCTTCTTCAATAATTATATCATGTTCTTATAGGTGGTTAAGGCTCTTTGTTGAGATGGACTGAGATTAGACAATTTATAGTTCTTTTGCCATGCCGTAGATTGTATTTATTTTGTGACTTGTTGGGTGAATGCCCAAATATTGGGGTTTCCTCGAAGGACAGGAAAAGAACAGGACTTTGGTTTATAGGTTTGAGGGGGAGGATAACATCTCACTACAGCCAATGTATCAGAAACAGAGGAGGCATTCAACAAATTACTTGGAAGTTCTTCAAATGAGTCATCCAGGGAGTTAATTTCTTCTCCCAGCTCCGTCAAATCATCAAGAGCATTGATGTCATTCAGGGAGAGATCCTTTCAGATGTCATTGGATGGGAATCTCAAACTGGATTATTTGTCTTTTTTTTTTTCTTTTTTTTCTTTTTTTTTTTTTTACGTAACTCCCCCCTCCAATTGCCTATTTTCCCACTTTTGTCTTATCTCTTCTAAAGTGCAAATTCTATCACCATTCATCACATCTTTTAACATAATGTCATTTTTCTTTGCCCACCTAATAAAATATATATATTCATCCTTCCCAGGTGTAAAGTAACTTGTGTCTAATAAAGAAATTAACGGTGAGTTAAATTGCCAGTGGTTTAATTTTCCCACTTTATCCCATGTTTTAAACACATTTATTGTTAGTGGGTTTGTGCTACCTCCTAATTCTCGGTGTGCCCGTGGAATCCAAATCCTTTTTCCTAAATCTACTCTGTTTTGTGCTTTCTCAATGTTAACCCACCCTTTATCTCCCTTATCGTGTACCCAACCCGTTATTTGTGAAATAACAACTGCCTGATAGTATCTCCTAAAATTCGGAGCAGCTAGCCCTCCTCCTTGCTTCCCCCTTTCCAGTATTGCATATGGAATTCTGGGGTTCTTACACCCCCAAATGAATTTTATTACCATAGTTCTTAATTTCGTAAAGAACTCTAGTGGGACTTTTATTGGAATCATTTGGAACACGTATATTAACTTTGGTAATACAAACATTTTTAACGCGTTTATGCTCCCTATTAATGAGAGGGGTTTATGTCTCATATGTCTTAAACAATACTTGACCTTATTCAATATAGGGGGATAATTATGCAGACGACAGTGATGCTGTAAGCCTTATGCCCAAATACCCCAGCTCCCCCCTACACCAAATGAAGGGGAAGGAGGTCTGAAGTATCTTTTGTTCTTTTTTAGGCACTGTTATATTCAAAATTTCAGTTTTTGAAAAAATGTATCTTAAAATTTGTCAACTTCCCATATCTACGTATTTCCTTCATTATATTAGGCAAGGTCGCCCTGGGGTCTGATACATAAAATAATATGTCATCCGCATACACGGACACCTTATACTCCTCTTTGACTATTTTCACCCATCTTATATCTTCATTTTTTCTAATTGCGGCTAATAAGGGCTCTAGGGCTAGGACAAACAACATTGGGGGCAATGGGCACCCCTGCCTTGTGCCATTATATAGCTCCAGTGCAGGGGAGAGACTTCCATTAATTTTTATTTTTGCTGTTGGGTGGGAGTAGAATGCCATTATCCAGCTCAGCATTTTCTCTTTTATTCCCAGATATCTCAAAGTTCCCATCATGAAGCCCCAGTCAACCCTGTCAAATGCCTTCTCAGCATCAACTGACAACAGGGCGACCGGGGCTTCCCTCCTTTCAGCCTCATGTATCAACAATAGAGTTTTAAGGCAATTATCCTTTCCCTCCCTCCCTGTAACGAACCCCACTTGATCCTTATGTTCCCACTGCGGCAGCAGTAGTTTTAGCCTTCCCGCTATCACTTTAGAGAATATCTTCATATCCGTGTTCAATAAGGAAATTGGTCTGTAACTCTCTGCTGCCGTTGGATCCTTACCTTCCTTTAATATCAGAGTTATATAGGCCATCAATGCTTCTTCCCTAAGCTTTTCCCCTTCTGCTACCGTGTTCATATAGTCGCATAGTTTGGGTACCAATATCTTTTCAAACTTCTTATAATACATAATAGGGTATCTGTTCAGACCCGGACTCTTCCCAGTTGCCATCTCCCTTACTGCCCTTGACACTTCTTCCTCCGTTATTGGGGCTTCCAGTAGCTCCAATTCCTCCTCTGGGACTCCCTGCAGATCTAGCTTCCACAAATACTCTAGAATATCGTTCTTATTTCTTTTATTTTCCTCCTCCTGCCCTACCCTATATAGCTGACTATAGAAACTATGAAAGACTGCTGCTATTTCAGAGGTAGAATGCATAATTTCCCCTTTCCTGTCCTCTCCTGATCCAGAAGTTCATCCAACTCTTCTTTTTTGTTTTTCAACTCCACCCTCTCTGGTATCCCCCTCGGTCTCGTCTGTTGTTCTAATTCATATATTTCCCTATGGAGGTCCAGCATCCTTTTCCCTTTTTCTTTTTTTTCCTCATCCCAATACTTGTTAAGATTCCTCTTATGTATACTTTATGGGTTTCCCATATAGTACCTCTAGAGAATTCCTCCAACTCCTGTTCAATTTTATTTTTAACCTCAGAATCCTGAATCAAGGATTCATTGAGTCTCCACGTTCCCCTCTTAACGGGGGCATGGTCGGACAGAGAAATAGATTTTATTCCCGTATCTTTGCGTAATGGGAGCATTTGGTGTTCAATCAATACGTAGTCTATTCTAGAATATGTCCCATGTGCCGCCGGATAAAACGTATAATCCCTACTGTTCGGGTGTTTAATTCTCCAAGCATCTACCAGCTGATGTTCCAGTAATAGGGACTTTATCCTATTTTATCTTAACATTGACCAGCGAGGGGAGCCCAACGTGGAGTCCGTCCGTGGGTCAATACACATATTTAAATCTCCTGCCACTATTAATTTGCCTTTTTTAAATTCAGCCAACATACCCAAAGCCTTCCTCAGAAAACCTATCCGGGTCTCTATTCGTTGAATAGATATTTGCTATGGTATATTCCACATCGAGTAGTCTTCCTCTTACAAACAGAAATCTCCCCTCTGGATCCGCTACTTGCTTCTCCATTTCAAACCTTATGCTTTTATCAAATCCTATTGCCACCCCCCTTGCATAGCTCGATGTAGAATTGCCATAGAACCACGTAGGAAACTGCCAAGAGGATAGTCTCCCACCGGCTTCGTGTGATATATGCGTTTCCTGAAGACGTATCAAATTCACCCCATAATACTCTAGTTCCTTATTCACCCTGAATCTTTTCTTGGGAGTGTTTATGCCCCTAACACTATACGTTATCAGTTTTAACACAGTCATATATCATCTAAACCCTCCTCTCCCTTCCCCCTCTCTTCCCACGGGGGACCCATATGGTCTCCCCCTGTCAGAGGGCAAACACAGAGAGAGGGAAAGGGGGGGAGAAAGAGAGAGAGATGTCTGCAACTGAGAGAGAAAACAATCACTCGTATCAAACCCCACCCCCCTCCCCACCTCCCACCTCTCCTCCATTCAGAAGAGTGAACAAATTCCGTATTTGTTCTCTGCTTGGGTACCCCGACGTCCAACTGGTCGTCGTTTGATTTCCCAGCATTCTTTGGGGCGAGCCTCTCTGATAGCGGTCCGCCAGGTCACCCCCTCTCCTACCACCCTAACGCCCACCCAGACCCCTGATCCCCCTCCCCCCCAGGAGATAAGTGTCGATGTTTACACCCCATCTCTTCTTCCCCCTCCGGATCTGTAACCATTGCATACTGCTAAGTCTCCTCTCCCCTTCTCCCCCCTCCTCCCACCCCGGTAGAGCCTGTGGGGGGATGTCTAATTTACTGCAGAACTCTGTTAAGTCCTCTGGGAACCTTAAGACCGCAGAGCGTCCATCTCTCCTGCCCCTAAGGCACGCTGGAAATCCCCATTGATAGAGGATATTCAATGACCTCATTTGTTCCATCAAAGGTTTGAGGAGTCTTCTTCTTGTCAGTGTTTCTCCTGCCAAATCTGAAAATATCTGCAGTTCCATCTCTTTAAACAGGATTTTGTCCATCTTACGTATCTTTTCCAAAACTTGCGCCTTTTCTTCATAATAATGGAATATAACTATTACGTCCCTTGGATTTTCATTGGCTTGGAATTGGTATCTCGTGATCCTATGTACTCTATCTAATTTTAATATTTCTTCTTCGGCTCTTCCTAGTATGGGATTAAACAGATCCTGCATTACTTTGCTTATCTCCTTGTTTTTTAACTTTTCTGCTAGTCCTCTTATCCTCAAATTTTTCCTTTTTCCCTGTTTTTCTTGATCTTCGATTTTATAAAGGATCGATCTATTTGTTCTTTGGATGGATTACATTTGTTCCCTTATTTCCACCAAATTATGGTTATACTTATTCATTCTTTCTTCAACTTCCTCGACTCTACCCAACACTTGCCCTATGTCCGCCCTCACTGCCGCAATGTCCACTTTTAACAAAATTTCCACTTTGGACAGTGCTTCCGTAAATATTTCTCTTACTAGGCTCAGGTTTACTTGAGGCTCCTCTGATCCTAGCCCATCTTCTATTACCGGGGGTGCCCCTCCTTTCCTTTTCTGTTCTTCACTTCTTTTAACCTTATCCTCTTCCTGGGAGCTCTCTCCCCCAATTCTGGTGCATGTAATACAAATATCTTTCATTTTTTCCACTACGAGCCCCTCCCCCATCCCTCTAGGTTTACTGGTTCCAGTTCCAGTCTTCCCTGAGGTTGCCTGTCTGGGAGTTTCCTGACTGTTCTCCGTCAGACTTGTCTCCCCCATCATATACCGTTGAATCCCCCCAGGCTAGCGGCCCCTGGCCCCATTTTTTTTTTATTTGCCTTCCCCTGCATTCTTTTCCACCCCAACCGCTCTTCTACCAACTACCAAGCCTTTAAACCTGGGGGGAAGAAGGGGTGGGAGGAAGAGGGAAAAAAGAAAGGGGCACCCGCACCGATCGTGTAAGTTTTTACCCGGCCTAGAGAACAATATCTCTTAAACTGATATTAATCTGCTTCCTACAATATCACCAATTTAAGCAGATTCGTTGGCGGGAGACAGGGCGCCAGTTTCCTAAGTTGGAGTGTATTTATTTCTCTGTTTATATGGGCCGACTATATCTTTTAATACAGCGCCCCCAATCGCGGCCCTGGAATAACCCTCCTTTAACTGTCCGTCCTTGGGCCACACGATTTCATAGGATATCCAGAAGTTGGGCTGTGACCGTTGTTCAGCAAAATAGCTTTTACCCCCCTGACCTTCCCGGTACAGACCTTTTTGCTTTCTATTATCCAACAGCTATCCATTTAGTGGCAAGGAAAAGAGATATGCATATGTAAAATGCCTAATAATTTTACTTTACCGCCTCCAACCGAACAGTCCCTACGCACAAGTTCACGGGAGAGATAGAGGACAGGAGGGGCCGGTCTCCACCCAGATCCATATCTCCAATACTGTTGTTACTTTACTTTTTTTGTTTCGTGTGATACAGCAATATGTAGGCTAATTTAATTGGTAGCTGACAAATGTAGTAATCTCTTAAATTGGGGGACCTCTATACCTCTACTATGTATACCAGTCGCACATTCTACTATATCCCCTCCAGCTGTAACTCCAGTATGATGCTTCCTTCCATGCTCATCCACAGATCCCTCCACTATTCCACAGAATGTTACAGTGTTAAATTATAGCAGGCAGCTACACAGTTAAATGACCTTCCCCAGCTGTCTTTGCCAGTGCAGACCCAGTCATTTTCAATTATTCAGCAACAGTCCATCCATTGAGAAAGCAGAGATGCATAAATATAACAGTTTTTTGTAGTTTACATTACCATCTCCAGCCAGATCAGAGTGGGAGAGAGCCTCAGCTGTGCTGCGTGTCCAGATCCCACCTTACAGACTCTGCTCCGTTCCTTTTTCACTGGTCATCCAGCCTTCCGTTCGGCATTACACTGCGGGGGGGAGAGAGAGGGGCACTCGCCGCTCGCTTCACTCAGACCCCGCTGATCTAAGCAAGTATGCAGTGTGGAGCGCGCAGCAACTCATCTCTCCCGGGGCTTCCGCTCGGCCTGTGCAGGCGATCAGGTGGCCGAAGAGAGGCTCACCTCGGCGCACGCCCGCTACGTAATAGTGGCTCCTTCCATCCTACCCCCTGATTGATAGTTTTTATCAAAAATAGTTTTGTACATGAGTTTTCTGGTGAATAGCTGAACATTCTTAACCTGTTACGGCGGCTCAATAACTCTGGGAGGACGTACTATGATGTCCTCCCAGAATCACGCTCCTTTCCGGCCCCTGGGGTGCGCACATGGGAACATCTGTGCTCAACAACATGAATTGTGGTAAAGGACCAATGGAAACGGGCCTTTACCACGTGATTGCTCCAATGACAGAGCGATCACAAATGTAAACACTGCAGGGTTGGTGGAAGTTCAACACTATCCTCTCCTCACACCGATACAGCGTGAGTGGAGAGGAGAGCAATCGAGTGCCATATTGTAAGTTGTGATCATTATAATTGTGCCCAGCAGTGCTATACAGTGCTCCCACTGTGCCACATCTGAGCGATCTGTGTCCTTTGTGCCACCTGTGCCACCTCTGTGCCTCACCCCATCAGTGCTCATCTGTGCCACATCAGTCCCACCTATGCCACATCAGTGCCACCTGTGCCCAGCAGTGCTGCCTGTGCCCATCGGTGCCACCTGTCCCCTCAAGTGCCACCAATGCCCAACAGTGCCACCACAGTGCTCATCTGTACCATCAGTGCCACTACAGTGCCAATCTGTGCCATCTGTGCCACTACCGTGCCCATCTGTACCACTACCGTGTCCATCTGTACAACTCATTAGTGCCACTACAGTGCGAAGTGCGCAATAGTGCACATCAGTACTCTGCAGTGCAGCCTCACCGGCAACCAGGAGTGCACCCTCACCAGCACCCAGCAATGCACCCTCACCAGCACCCAGCAGTGCAGCCACATCTGTCTAGAATTGCAACACAGTCATGGCATTTTTTACCAGTGAGAAGGACTACCAGATTCTCAGCCTAAGCAACGAGAGCAGCGGGGAGCTCTCTCAGTCTCAGTCAGATTCTGATTCGGCCTAAGAACCAGTTACAAGCAGTGGGTCTTCTACAGAGGAAGAGGAACTTGTGCCCATGTGTCCATAAAAATAAGGCATTCTGGCATGGAGCAGCAGCCTACTACCAGCAGCGCAGGGCCATCCACCTCAAGTGCAGTGTCACCCACCTCAAGTGCAGTGCCATTGAAACAAAGGCCAAGCACCAGGAGGGTGTCATCTCAATCCCAAAGGGATAGGGGTCATGCCAGCCTTCCCCATGCCCTTCAAAGCCCCCTGTGGCTTCCCCCTAATTCCAGAGCAGAAAAAATCCCCCCTTTCACCGCCCAGCCAGGTGTCTGATGATTTTGCCATGCTTTATTTTTTCATTTGATTTTCACCGAAGACTTACTCCATTGTGGCCCAGTGCAACCTCTATGCACAGCAGTACATAGCTCGCAACCCTGGCTCTAGTTATGCCCGTCCCTTTGAGTGGAGAGCTTACCGTAGAGGAATTCAACATTTTTTTAGGCTTAACTTTTACTATGGGACTCAACAAAAAAAAACAAATTGTACTCCTATTGGTCTACCAATCCCATCCACCACATGCCTCTCTTCTCATCCATTATGCCAATATCAAGATACCTTATAATCATATGGTTCCTCCATTATAATGACAACACCCAGTGCCCTCTCTGAAATGACCCAGCTTTTGACAAATTATTTAAAATTTAGCCACTCCTAAATTATTTCTTTGAAAAATTTCCCCAGTTATATACACCCGACCAGAATATATGCGTGGATGAGTCCCTTGTAAAATTCTCAGGCAGGCTGGGCATCAAACAGTTTAGTCTCAGCAAAAGGCCCGATATGGGGTAAAAATGTACAAACTTTGTGACCGAGTCACGGAGTACATTTAAGCCTTCCTGGTGTAAGAAGGGAAGGACTCCCAACTGCATCCGTCTAAATGTCCAGAGTATATTGGAGCCAGCGGCAAAGTTGTCTGGAAGCTTGTCTAGCCACTCCTTGGATAGGGATACCATCTTTATGTGGATCATTTTTATACAAGATTGCCCCTCTTTCGCAATCTTCACCAGAGAGACACCCCAGCATGTGGTACAGTAAGAGCCAATAGAAAGGGCTTCCCAAAAAAACTTGTCAGTGAAAGGCTACGAAAAGGGGAGATGGCGTCTTTGCGGAACCAGGAGCTATTGGCTGTCAAGTGGAGGGACAGACGAAACGTCCACATGCTCATGACAATCCATAAAGACACCTACGTGTGTCCAGAAGAAACGGCCCAATCCAGAAACCAGCTTGTATCTATGATAGGGATGAGCTTCGTGTTTCGAGTCGAACATACGTTCGACTCGAACATCGGCTGTTCGTCCGTTCGGCGAAGTCCGAACATTTTGGTCCGTTCGCGCCAAATTCGTGTGGCGCTCACGGCCCACAATGCACTGCGATGGCGCAGTGCATTGCTGGCTCATGATTGGCCAAGCATGCACTGTGACCCCGCATGCTTGGCCAATCGCAGCGCCAGCAGCGAGGAGAGCCATGATTGGCCACAGGCAGGATGCCTGTGGCCAATCATAGCTCAGGCTGTGTAGTGCACACCCCACACTATATAAGGCCGCCAGCGCGGCGGCCTTGTGTAGTGTGTTGGCGTCTGAAGCAGTGGGTGTTCTGTGTACCTTCAACACAGTACACACCGATAGTTTTCGGCCGATTTTCGATCTTGCTGTTGTGTAGTGGTTATTGTCTGCGTGCCCTGACCGCAGTATACACCGCTATATTCACCTCACCTATATAGCTAGTGATCTATCTTTTATAATAGAGCTTGCAGTCAGTAGTGTTAGGAGCTAGTGCGTGCTGTCTGCGTGCTCTGTACCCAGTACATACCGCTATATCCACCTACATAGCTCTTCTCTATTTGAGACCACTTGCCATCTGCAGGAGTTATTGGAAGTTGTGTGTGCCTCCAGCACAGCACAGTATACATCTGTATATACCCCTTTATCTCTGGTGTTCTATAATAAAGGCATCTGCAGGAGTTAGTGGGTGTTGTGTGCCTCTAGCACAATATACACTACCCAACTGCTTTTTTACCCAACTCCCTTCAGGCCATTACCATGTCTGGAAGGCCAGCAAGGAGAGGCAGACAGGCGCGAGCCGATAAAAGAGGGCAAGCAGGCTCTGTGTCTAGAGACAACAGTGCTGGTCGTGGACGCGGTGCATTGTCATCAGCACGTGGCCATGGGACACGCTTGTCCTTTTCGGCAGCTGGACATGTTGAGCCGCAACATGCCAATGACTTGGTAGAGTGGATGACCAAGCCCTCTTCATCCTCCTCATCCTCTCTCACCCAGTCTCAGGGTACTAGCAAAGCAGCTGCCAACGCATCGTCTTCCCTCCTCTCAATGTCATCATCAGTGACTCCTTCCCTAGACCCACCCTGTCCTCCTGAGGAGTCTCCTGAACTCTTTACATGCTCCAGGAGGATGCCCAGTGTTTTGTGGGCTCTGATGATGACACTCAGCTAGAGGAAGGCAGTAGCGTGAGCGCAGAGAGAGGGGATGCTCAAGAAGGACAGCAATCTGGCAGTCATGTTCCACAAGCTGCAGCATACTGCCAGGTTTGCTACAGCGATGAAGAGGGAGGGGATGATGAGGGCACTGACTCCACGTGGGTGCCTGGAAGGAGAGAGGAGGAGGAGGAGGAGGAGGAGGAGGAGGAGGCACATGTCCAACGAGGCAGGATGCCCTCCGGGGGCCAGCTTAGGGGCAGCACACTGACTGAATCACACCGCAGAGCTCCGCCTGTGCAGAGCGCTGCCTCTGCGCGTTATTCTAAAAGTTCTTTGGTGTGGGCCTTTTTTGAGACGAGTGCATCAGATCGCACCGCTGCTATTTGCAACATATGTCTCAAGCGTATCTCACGTGGCCAAAACATCAGCCGCTTGGGCACCACATGCTTGACCAGACATATGTTGACCTGCCATGCAGCTCGTTGGCAAGCGTACCTCAAAGACCCACACCAAAGAACAAAGCGGACCTCTCCTTGCTCCTCATCAGCTGGCATCTCCAACCCCACTAGACCTTCAGTCCTCTCTGAAACCTGCTCTGAGAGGAATGAAGGTGTAGAATTAGGTGTGTCACAGCCAAGTGCTTCCGGGAACTCTGCTAGCGGTACACCCACGTCCGATTATAGCAGGCAAATGTCCCTGCCCCAGCTGCTGGACCGGCGAAAGAAGTTCACTCCCAGCCATCCACATGCCCAGCGGTTGAATGCTAGCTTGGCTAAATTGCTAGCACTTCAACTGCTGCCTTTTCAGTTGGTAGACTCGGCCCCCTTCCATGAGTTTGTACAATGTGCGGTTCCTCAGTGGCAGGTCCCCAAACGCCACTTTTTCTCACGGAAGGCAATTCCGGCTCTCTACCGGCATGTGGAAGGCAATGTCCTTGCCTCACTGGACAGGGCGGTCAGCGGTAAGGTGCATATTACCGCTGACTCATGGTCAGCAGGCATGGACAGGGACGTTACCTGTCTTTCACGGCCCATTGGGTCACTCTTCTGGCAGCTGGGAAGGATGCAGGACAAGGTGCAGTAGTGTTGGAGGTTGTTCCGCCACCACGCCTCCAAAATGCTACTATTGGTTGTGACACACCTCTCTCCTCCACCCCCTCCTCTTCTTCTTCCTCCATGGCCTCTTCCAGTGCTCTGTCCTCAGAACCAGCAGTGCTCCGTAGGCGTTCCAGGGGCTACGCAAGTACGCAGGTAAAACGATGCCATGCCGTGTTTGTGCTGGTTTGTTTGGGGGACAGGAGCCACACTGGGGCGGATGTTTTGTCAGCTCTGCAGGGGCAGGCCAAGAGGTGGTTGACGCCACGCCAGCTTAAGCCAGGAATGGTGGTTTGCGACAATGGCACCAACCTCCTCTCCGCCCTCCGACAGGGACAACTGACCCATGTGCCATGTGCAGCTCACGTCCTTAACCTGGTGGTGCAGCGGTTCTTGGGCAGGTACCCCGGCTTACAGGATGTCCTGAAGCAGGCCAGGAAAGTCTGTGTGCATTTCCGCCGATCATTTATTGCCTGTGCTCGGCTGGCTGAGCTCCAAAAGAAGTTGAACCTGCCCAAGAACCGCCTTATATGTGACATGCCCACCAGATGGAACTCAACATTGGCCATGCTGCAGCGGCTGCACACGCAGCAGAGGGCCATCAATGAGTACCTGTGCGACTACGGCACCAGGACAGGGTCAGGGGAGCTCGGTTTTTTCTCACCACGCCAGTGGGGCATGATCAGGGATGCATGCACTGTCCTGTCACCGTTTGAGGAGGCCACAAGGATGGTGAGCAGTGACAGTGCATGCATCAGTGACACTGTACCTCTTGTCCACCTCTTGGAGCATACGCTGCGTGGAATAATGGACAGGGCACTTGAGGCAGAACAGAGGCAGGAAGAGGACTTCCTTGCCTCTCAAGGCCCCCTTTATCCAGACAGTGTTCCTGCTGTGCCACCCATCACACAGGAAGAGGATGAGGGGGAGGAAGAGGAGGAGGAGGATGATTGTGTCAGTATGGAGGTGGAGGCTGGCACTCAGCATCAGCATCAGCAGCAGCAGCAGCAGCAGCAGCAGTCTTGTAGGGATGATTTACAGTCCCAAGAAACACGTGGACTTGTACGTGGCTGGGAGGAGGTAGCTGCGGATCATGTTGTCCTTAGTGACCCAGAGGACTCTGGACCGAATGCCTCAGCTAACCTACGCTGCATGGCCTCCCTGATCCTGCAAAGCCTGCGGAAGGATCCTCGTATTCTTCGGATCAAGGAGAGGGACCATTACTGGCTGGCCACTCTCCTTGATCCACGGTACAAGGGTAAGGTTGCCAACCTTATCTTGCCATCGCAGAGGGAGCAGAGGATGAGACATCTCCGGGAGGCCTTGCAGAAAGGTCTGTGCAAGGCGTTCCCAGAGACTGGGAGGTTACAAACTCCTGGTCCTGAACAACGTGTTGCTGAGGCATCGGTCAGAAAGAGCAGTGGAGAAGGTGGCCGTCTGACTGATGCTTTCAGACAATTTTTTAGTCCGCAGCCCCAAGGTATGATCGGTTCCAGCACCCATCGCCAGCGTCTGATTTACATGGTGCAGGAATACCTAGGGGCAAGGTCAGACTTGGATACCTTTCCCACCGAAAATCCTCTGGCTTACTGGGTCTTGAGGATGGATCACTGGCCAGAGCTTGCACAGTATGCAATTGAGCTACTGGCCTGTCCTGCATCCAGCGTTCTTTCGGAACGCACCTTCAGTGCTGCTGGTGGCTTTGTTACCGATCACAGGGTGCGCCTGTCCACCGAATCAGTTGATCGACTGACCTTCATCAAGATGAATCAGTCTTGGATCACCCACAGCTACCAAGCACCTGAAGCTGATGTAACAGAATCATTTTTTTTGAAATATCACATCCCTTCAAGACTGCCTATGCTGATGCTGAGTGACTGTCCTGTTATGTTGATTGTCTATCCTCTTCCTCCTCCGCTGATATGTTGGAAGAACATTTCTGGTTCTGGTTGATGCCATCAGCCCAATTTTTCTGCCCCTGTTCAACAGGGGGGGTTTAAGTACAATTTTTGATGCAATGCTTTGCAGCAGGGCTAATTCCTGCAATCAAACTAGAGTATATGGCAGAGGTTGCAGTGTGGTGGCACCAGCACCAGTGCCTAAGGCCCAATTTTTCTGCCCCTGTTTAACAGGGGCGTTTAATTACAATTTTTGATGCAATGCTTTGCAGCAGGGCTAATTCCTGCAATAAAACTAGAGTATATAGCAGAGGTTGCAGTGTGGTGGCACCAGCACCAGTGCCTAAGGCCCAATTTTTCTGCCCCTGTTTAACAGGGGCGTTTAAGTACAATTTTTGATGCAATGCTTTGCAGCAGGGCTAATTCCTGCAATAAAACTAGAGTATATGGGAGAGGTTGCAGTGTGGTGGCACCAGCAGCAGTGCCTAAGGCCAAATTTTTCTGCCCCTGTTTAACAGGGACATATAATTACAATTCTTGATATAATATTTCACAGGAGGGCCCCTTCCTGTGCCCACCCAGAGTAACAGTGAGGACTTACAGTGTTGTGGCACCAGCAGCACAACCACCAAAGGTCAATTTTTCTACCACTGTTCAACAATGGCATGTAATTACAATTCTTGATATAATCGTTCACAGCAGGGCACTCCAGCGCCCACCAAGAGTCACTTTGAGGGCTTACAATGTTGTGGCAAAACCAACACCTTGTTCCGCCATTTATGCAGAGCATATAGGGCAGGCCCCTACTTTCAAACATCCAATTTACAAACATCTCCTACTTGCAAACGGAAGGAGACAACAGCAAGTGAGATGAAAAAAGATGGACGACAAAACAAATTATACAGGGGTGATAACCCTTCCCTATGTTTTCCAAAAAGCTTAAAAATAGTTTTTTTGACTGGAGCTACACTTTAAAAATGTACCAGTTGAAAATTACAAACAGATTCAACTTAACACAACAAACCTACACAGTCCCTGTCTTGTTTGCACCGCCTGTATACTGCTGTTCTGAGTATATAGGGCCTGGGGGCCACACGCATTTCCTTTTTTTAATCTGGGTACAGGGTTCCCCTTAATATGCGTACAAGACCCAAATAGGCTGGTAATGGGCAGGGAGGGCTACCCATGCCATTTTTCTCAATGATTTTCAACCATATTGCAGGAACCAGATATAACATTAAAACCGCAAGCAGTTTTAAATGGTGTTATTTCCGTTTAATGTCATTTTGTGCAGGGACTGTTCTAAACACGGGAAACACGTGGCACTTCACAGGCATACTACAGACACCCCCCAGGCACCATATTTAAAGGAATATTTCACTTTTTTTTTCACTTTAATCGTCATTAAAATCAGTGCTCCCGCCAAAACGGCTATTTTTAAAAACATTTTAGGCATTGACCCATGTCCCCTGGGGCAGGAGCCAGGTCCCCAAACCCTTTTTAGGACAGTATCTTGCATATTAGCTGTTAAAATTAGCACTTTTCATTTCGAACGTTCGAGTCCCATAGACTTCAATGGGGTTCTAAAGTTCGTTCGAATTTGGGGTCCGTTCGAAAGTTCTGGTGCGAACCGAACCGGGGGGTGTTCGGCTCATCCCTAATCTATAACTATACAGTAATTTGTTTATGAGGGAGTGGAATTTAATGATCAGATGATTGAACCCTACCTTCCCACAAGAAAACCCTGTCATTGGTATAAAAAAGTGTCCATTTATTTTTTCAGTTTTGCCATGTATAACACTTATGTTATTTACCAAAAATCTACTGAGACCCCCGTATCCTATGTGCACTACCAGGAACAAGTAATCTCCACCCTTTTGTACCCTGAAAGCCCACCAGAAAATATTCACTCTGATTCCGTGAACAGACTCCAAGAAAGCCACTTTCCTGAGAAAATCCCCCCCCCCCCCCCCGTGAAGCCGACCACAGACGTCAGAAGAAATGTCGGGTGTGCTCCAGAGGAGGAGTTAGAAGAGACACCACGTATTATTGTTCCCAATGTCCTTCTCAACCAGGCTTCTGTATAGGTGAATGTTTCTGCCGTTACCATACTTCTCTACATTATTAGGAAAGTTTGGTAAACGTAACTCTCATTACCTCTCATTTTCCTCCACACCCCTTATGCCACTGCACTGAACTGTACATACCTCTGCCTTCTCTGGAACTGACCCTGGCCTGTTATACGACCACGCTTCTGCCAAATGCTAAACTGTACCTACCTCTGCCTGCTCTGGAACTGACCCTGGACTGTTTGGTCACATTTTTTGCTTTTGGACTGATCATTTACCCTGCTATGCTAGTGGAAACACATGGGCCTCATAACAGAAATGTTTTTCTGGATGAAGAAAACTAATTTTTTTCTCATTCCCAGATTAGGGTCTGGAGACTTGGAGGCTTCAAAGAGATTTGAGTGGGAGGAGCTTCTACCCCTGTCCCCATTGTTTCCTGGCCTGCTACTTGGACCATGTTCCTGCTTACTAAAATGACCAATATTTTGGCATTGCTGGCAATGTCTCTACTTGCACTGACTCTGGACTGTATATGGACAGTATCCCTGCCTGTAATGACTATGGACAATATTCTTGCCTGCTGCTTGGACAATTCCATTCACTGTTGCTGACCACGTCCCTGCCTGCTGCCTGGATCAGGGCTCTCCTCCTGTGGGCAACTGCACTACTAAAACTACAGGTAATCTTTTGTTTACCCTTTGTAAATAGAATATAAATAAATATAAATAGAATATAATAGCATGTAATAGAAGTCAACGGACCCGCATCCAAACCGCAAGTACCGCGTTTTTACTGTGATTTTGCCACGATTTGCATTTTTTTACACTGTATATAGCTGGTTGCTAAGCAACCACACTGTAAAAAAAACGTGAAACGTGGCAAAACGCGGTGAAAACGCGTATCCAAAAACGCGGCAAGCACCGCAAAAAGCACTGAAGAAACGCTCAAAAACAACATGCATAGATGTGAATCGAGCCTTAGTAATTACCACATCAATTTTAATTTTAGGGAAATCCTGAAAACATAACCTGTTGGGGCACCTTGAGGACTGGAGTTGAGAAACACTAGTGTAGTGGAACAGTGAAAGAATGCAGACTATTTACCTATACAGAGGCCAAAGGACTATCATAAATCAATTTAACCCACCTGCAAAAGTTCTCCCCAAACCCAAATTTAGTGAGAACAGCCCAAATATGCCATGTAAGTTTGTTTCTTGACAAAGCCTGCCAAAGGGAGTAAAATGGTCAGCAGGGATCACATGAGATGGAGGGAGCTTGTCTAGGGAGTATTTCAGAGCCAGGAGTCAGAGATCCTCGGGTGAATAAGGAGCTATAACACATTCCAATTAAATTTTCAGGGCAGAAAAATATACAATATATTACCAAAAGTATTGGGACATGTCATTTACACACACCTGAACTTTAATGGCATCCCAGTCTTAGTCCGTAGGGTTCAATATTGAGTTTGCACACCCTTTGCAGCTATAACAGCTTCAACTCTCCTGGGAAGGCTGTCCACAAGGTTTAGGAGTGTGTCTATGGGAATGTTTGACCATTCCTCCTAGAAGCACATTTGTGAGGTTAGCCACAGATGTTGGATGAGAAGGCCTGGCTCGCAGTCTCCATTCTAATTCATCCCAAAGGTGTTCTATCGGGTTAAGGTCAGGACTCCACCCCAAACATGCCTTTATGGACCTTGCTTTGTGCACTGGCGTGTGGTCATGTTAGAACAGGAAGGGGCCATCCTCAAACATTTCCCACAAAGTTGGAAGCATGAAATTGTCCAAAATGTCTTGGTATGCTGACCCCTTAAGAGTTCCCTTCACTAGAACTAAGGGGCCAAGCCCAACCCCTGAAAAACAACCCCACACCATAATCCCCTCTCCACCAAATGATTTGTATCTTCACCGCTAGTAATTTGCAATAAAATACAGCGTAGAACAGAATAAATATCCCTCAAGCACATGATGAAAATACTGAATGATAGACTGATTAGGTAAATTGCTGCTTGAGGAAATAAGTGATGTATCTCTTGAAGGCAAATCAAACAAGGTTTTAAAAGATAGAACAGTTTCAAATACAGGTTTCCTTTACAAACAGTCATTCATGCCCCTCACATTCCATGCACCTAACTATTCAACCTGCCTTGTCCAACATATTTAACTTGCCCAATGCAGATGGACAGTCCCTGGGTAAGAGAGGACAAATCAGGAGTGCTGATTATGCCCCGTACACACGAGCGGACTTTTCGACATCCAAACTCCGACGGACTGAGTCCGGCGGACTATCCGATCGTGTGTGGGCTGCAACGGACTTTAGCGAAGCTAAAGTCTGACGGACTTTAGAAATGAAGCATGCTTTAAATTTTCCCGACGGAACTCCGCCGGACCCGGTCCCCTTTGAAAAATCCGCTCGTGTGTGTGCTACTCCGACGGACTAAAACCGACGCTAGGGCAGCTATTGGCTACTGTCTAGGAACTTCCTACGTCGAATCCAGTCGTACGTCATCACGTTCGACTCCGTCGGAGTTTGGTGTGATGGTGTGTGGTCAAGTCCGTTCGGTCGAAAAGTCCGCCAGAACTCCGTCGGAACTCCGGCGGAACTCCTTTGGAGGTCTGTCAGACTTAATCCCTCTCGTGTGTACGGGGCATTAGAGTCTTGAGATCATTGCTGCTTGTTTAATGTGTAAGGCTGTAAAATCCTTGCAAGCTTAGTGGAGGAATAATGAATTCTATGGAGGAATTTAAATGGTATCAGATGAACTCTTGCCAGCACCAGCCTGGAAAAGGTAGAGCTCCATAAGTCGTTTCAATCATTACTGTCTAGCTGTTGAAAGTCTGACAACCATGCAACATGACAAGAGGGCAAAACCTTGGTGGTATCTACGAACATAGTGGATTGTGGATGGGGCTTTAGTAAGGTCTTTATCTCTAAGTAAGGATTTAAAAATGACTAATGCCACGTACACACCACCAGACTTTTTGACAGCAAAGGTCCGACGAAACGAGTCCGTCGGACAATTCGATCGTGTGTGGGCTCCATCGGACCTTTGCTTGTCAAAAATCCGGCGGACTTTAGAAATAGAACATGTTTTACATTTTCCCACCGGAACTCCGCCAGAGAAATCCGTTTGTCTGTATGCTAGTCCGACGGACAAAAACTGACTCTAGGGCAGCTATTGGCTACTGGCTATGAACTTCCTTATTCTAGTCCGGTCGTACGTCATCACATTCAAATCCGTTGGACTTTGGTGTGATTGTGTGTGGCCAAGTCCGTTCATTCGGAAAGTCCGTCGGAACTCCGCCGAAAATCCGTTGGAAAGACCGTCGGACCTAGTCCCTCGAAAAGTCCAGTCGTGTGTACGCGGCATAACACATAGACTGAAGCAGTGCCATCTAGTTCAAATGTCAGATCAGTTGCAACTTAAAGCGGAGTTCCACCCAAAAGGGGAAGCTCTGCCTCCTCCCCTCCTCTGGTGCCACATTTGGCACCTTTTCGGGGGTGGAGTGGGTACCTGTTTTTGACAGGTACCCACCCCCACTTCTGAGAGATTTTGCCGCCCTGAGATCACTCAGAAGTTTGCCCCCCCTTCTCCTTTCCCCACCGCCGGGTCATTCAGAAACCACAGCGTACTTCATGTATGCGCAGTAGAGAACCAAATGTAAAACCTAAAAGCTTCACTTCCGGTTTCCCTTACCACAAATGGCAGTGGCAGCAGCCAATGGAAACATCGGCTAGGGTGCTGAGATCGCTGGATTCCAGGATAGGTCAGTGTCCTAATATTAAAAGTCAGCAGCTACAGTATGTGTAGCTGCCGACTTTTCTTTTTTTTGCTTTAAAAATAACAATAAGAATAAGAATAAGTAAAAAAAAAAACCTGCCTTTCTGCTTTTGACAGCCTATAATCAAAATAGAGCCAGTTTTATTTTTATTTTTTTTAATTTAATCTCATTCCACCACAAAATGTCCAGGTTGAAAGATACCCAAGCATCCTCCAACCCAAAGGGCTGTGTGCACAATATCATTGACCCATCCCCTGAACCACGGCACCCTACCCAAAAAGTATAACAATGCAGAGAGTCCCACTAACATTATCAAGTCAGCATCACTTTATTGAAGATTGTTGGAGATTAGTGAGATTTTATAATTTTTTTCACAGTTTTATTAATTTATTTACTGTTTGTTCTTGTATCAGCTAATGGAGGCATTGCGAATGGTTAAGAGCAGCACATATTTGTCATTATTTAATGAGATCCCATGAGAATTTACTCTTGCCTACATCCAGTATATAAACACACATTTCATTTAACATTCTCTGTGCCTAAGAAGAAAATCTTCATTGCTATATTTGCCAAATCATAACATTTATTACATACAAATACTTACTGTATATTTAAATGCACTTAAGAATTTTTTTTTATCCTATTCATACTTTTTAAACTTGATGCTTATATGATCTTGAAACAATTATACATTTTTTTCTCTTTAGGCAGTGGAAAATCAAAAGGTAAGTTAATAATTCAACAAAAAATGTATACCCAATTCTATTACATTTTATTGCCTATAATTGTTGTTATCAATTGCAACCAAATAATTTATTTTCAATCTTACAATATTCATAAAACATGATATCACTGCTAAAAGTTTCACTAGTTATTCTTGGAAAAGGGATATGCCCCATACACACGGTTGGATTTTCCGATGGAAAATGTGCGATTGGATCATGTTGTCGGAAAATCCGACCGTGTATGGGTTCCATATGACTTTTTCCGTTGGTTTTTACGTCACACAAAGGTTGAGAGCAGGATCTAAAATTTTCCAACAACAAAATCCGATCGCATAAATTCCAATCGTGTGTAGAAAAATTCCGACGGACAAAGTGGCACGCTTGCTCAGAATAAACTAAGAGACAAACTCTATTGGCTACTGGCCCGTTTATAGTCCCGACGTACGTGTTTGATGTCACCTAGTTCAGAAAGATTGGATTATCTGACAACTTTGTGCGACCGTGTGTACCATGCAACACAAGTTTCTGCCAAAATCCATCGGAAAAAATCCAACGGATTTTGTGGTCGGAATGTCCGACCATGCGTATGGGGAATTACAATGGTAAAGCATTTCTAAGGCCATACTGCTGTTTAAAAAAAAAAAAAGCTTATATTGTATAGCACACAAATGTGCTCTGCAATCCTCGGTAATTGTGAATACAAAACCAATGGAGCACTTTTAAATGTAATGAGTGTAAATAAAAAATAAAAAAAACACGGGAGAATAGGCTTGTTATGCGGCCTATCAAAATCGTGTCACTGGCCTTTCCTCCAGTCACAAAGTTCCCTTCTGCTGTGTTAACCATAACCTGTGTGGTATGAAATGACCATAAAATATAGACTACAGTGTTGTGTAGTACAGTGCAGATATCAGAATCCACTCTCTATTATAAATTGTTTCCTGGAGATGCCTAGATACAACAGGATAGGGTATATAATCACAAAAGAATCTGGTTAACATGATAGTTCTTATTCCCTTACATATATATATATATATATATATATATATATATATATATACGCCTACATCAGCTATGAAATACTCATGTCAAACTCATAAGATAGTCTTACGTGTGTAAAAGACTAAATCAGCTGTTTGAGATGGATAATGTAGTCAAAAAGAATATGTTTCATTAGAGGTTATTGTTAGCAGTACTCTACTAGTACAAGAGTTGTGGTTTTCAAGAATGAAAGGAGGCTATAAATGGGTGCAGTCTTAAACTACCTTTAAAATAACTCTCATAGAGAACCAAACTATTTCTGATGACCACATCCTAGAGTCACCCACCATCAAAGAAGGGGAAAGGAAAAGGCCACCCCTAGCAAGATGTGGGCTTTCTGTGCAGTGTTGCCTAGCTGTTGTTAGAGATGTGCACGGCATATTTGTTTTGTTATGATGATTTGTTTTATACATTTTTTTTGTATATTTATAATTAATTTCATATATTCAGATTTGTTTCATATATTCATTATTGAAAATCGATTTGTATTTCAGAACAACAGCTATATTCTTTTTAATGTGATAATTCGTTATTTTGGGAGATTACCTATGCACTCTGGGTTGGATGGAGGTGGATTCATCATAACATAACGAATGGAACAAAATTAAATTCTGATTCATTTGTTATGTTATGATTCAGAGATACTGATGGATCCCCTTCAATCCAACCCAAACACAATAAGGACCCTTTCACACTTATCAGTTGCTGATCAGTTTTTCAGTTAAAAATAGTGGAAGAAAAATGCATGAAAAACGCATCACTTTAAATCCAATGAACTCTTCACACTGGTCCTTTGCATTAACCTACTGAACACAACAGACCAGTATAAAGATTTCCATAGGATTTAAAAGGATGCAGTTTTCATGTATTTTTATTCCAATTTTTTTAACCGAAAAACTGATCAAAAACGTATCAGTGTGAAAGGGCCTATAAACGTCCTGCTTGCTGTATTTTTGGTGCAGTGAAACAGAAAAAGCACCAAACATGCATCTCTCCATTGAAATTAATGGAAACTACTGCAAAAATGCATCAGAAACACAATGCACCTGTGGGAAGTGCACTGTCTAGGTACATGTCCAACGCAAATGTGGCAAAATTGCAGCAAAAATGCACTGCAGCAAAAAACGGGGCAACCATGCAGTAAAAAAGGCATATGTGATTTTCTTGCATTTTTGCAGCTGAGCAGTGTAAAAGCAGGAATCATCCTCTTGTTTAACTTTTATAACTTACTGTATTTATTGTAATATATTCCCATTGCATATGTACTGTAGTGCATTTTTTTTTATAAATAAAGAAAAATGGTAATGCAACATAAAATTTAAATGGATCCAAATCAATCTGGATTATTTGTTATGCATTGTTTATTTTGAATTTGCTGAAATTCATTACTATTGTTAAGCCCCCTGGCGGTGTTCCCGAGTCTGGCTCGGGTGAAAATTTTGTACCATTAGCGGTAACCCCGAGCCAGACTCGGGACCGCATCGCTGAATCCAGGATGAGTATACTTACCTTATCCCCTGGATCCAGCGATGTCTCCCCACTGTACGAGTGAGCCGTCCTCCGCTCGATGTATCACATCGCCGGGCTCCGTTCCCTGCGAGCATTGCGATGTGCAAATTCAAAAAGTAAAACACACAGTATACATACAGTATAATGTAATCTTACAGATTACATTGCTGTATGTAATTATTCCCCATCCGCTTTGTCCCTAGTGTTCTGTCCAGTGCCCTGCGTGCAGTTTTATGTTATAAAAACTGTTCTTTCTGCCTGGAAACTGGAGATTGTCCATAGCAACCAAAACTGTCCCTTTACATCAAAAGTGGTTTTAGACCAACTAGAAAACAGCGATAAAAAATTGGAATCACACGCAGGATTGAACGATAGCGATTTGTAGGGAGATCCGTCATCAAATACTGAAAAGTAATGACAGTGACAATTCTGCAACTGAGCAAATTTCAGTGTTTTTGATTTGATTACATTATTTAATTTTTTTTTTATTATTGTTATATTATTATTTGGTATAATTATTTATAGTTATTTATTATATTATAATTTATGATTAAATTTTTCAAACTTTATCATACCCGGGATGTCTGCTATACTCTGGTTTGGACAGATTTAAGTGAGTTATTCCTAAAGCCGCGTACACACGGGCGGATTGTATGGCCTACTTAGTCCGTCATACAATCCGACGGACAGTCCGTCATACTTTCGAATGAACGGACTTGACCACACACGGATGCACAAACAGTCCGTCGAAAGCTTGCGCGATGACGTGTACAGCACGTACGACGGGACTAGAAATAGGAAGTCCAATACACAGCAATGCAACCTTCCGCCGTGTAAATCCTTTCTGAGCATGCGCCATTCTTAGTCCGTCGAACTAGCCTACTCACGAGCGGATTGTCCGCTGAAACCAAAGTATGACGGACAGAATTACGGAAATTCCGAAATACTTAGTACGCCAGACTGCACGCTGAAAAAGTCCGCTGAAGCCCACACACGAGCGGACTGTCCGCTGAAATGTGTTTTGACGGACTAAGTAGGCCATACAGTCCGCCCGTGTGTACGCGGCTTAAGAATTACAGGCCTACAATATAAAACGTCAAATTTCCATGCAAAATAATTGTACCAACAAATATACACACCTCAAATATCGCCACCTATGTGTGTCAACACTGCGCCGGCCCCCACCCTCCCCCAGCTGCCACTTGTGTATAAATCGCTTAATCAATCAGAAGGAAAATATAACCTCACACCTCACTGTGTCAAATTACTATTACCTTGTGGCGCTAAATTTATAAGGTCGGTCCCCCTGTAGACACCTCCAAACGTATCTGGTGGCAGTATACAGAAGGAACTTTCCAATTTTTGTTTAATTTCTCTCAAACAAAATATATATATGTGTAAAAAACTGAAAAAATACAGGCATATAAATCACAAAATCAAATAACCTTAAATCACTCAATAAGTGTATATGCTAAAAATAAATACTGTTAAATAGCACATTCAATTGTGTCCATGTCCCTTGAAAAACACAGTGTATCCAAAAAATACTATGCAAATAGGTGTCCCAAAAATTTACATATGTTTTTAACGTGAAAGAAAAAAATATATTATTTGTGTCTCAAAAATAACAATTGTTTTCTAAAAAATAAAAATAAAAAGACAAGTCCTCAAAAAACAAGTGTCCCAAAGAAAACCAATAGGCAGTGGTGAATCAACAATCAGCACATTCTTCTCCTGTGTACTTTCTTATGAGTGTCCCCAGATGATAAAAATCCTTCACCACACCAACAGTGACCCCCTATAGATGGAGCACTCACCAGATGGAATGCCTAGCACTCTCACACCAGGCTCAACAAGCGTTGCAAATTAATTAATTGAGGATCACAGGTGTCCAGCACACAATATTCAGGGAGTATTCATTCCTCTATTGGAATCTGCAAAGAGGAATGAATACTCCCTGAATATTGTGTGCTGGACACCTGTGATCCTCAATTAATTAATTTTCAAGGGACATGGACACAATTGAATGTGCTATTTAACAGTATTTATTTTTTAGCATATACACTTATTGAGTGATTTAAGGTTATTTGATTTTGTGATTTATATGCCTGTATTTTTTCAGTTTTTTACACATATATATATTTTGTTTGAGAGAAATTAAACAAAAATTGGAAAGTTCCTTCTGTATACTGCCACCAGATACGTTTGGAGGTGTCTACAGGGGGACCGACCTTATAAATTTAGCGCCACAAGGTAATAGTAATTTGACACAGTGAAGGTGTGAGGTTATATTTTCCTTCTGATTGATAAAATAATTGTACCGCTTTCAGCACCTAAAACCTGAAATAATCATACCACCAGGGAGATTAATTGATGAATGAATGAATGAATGAATGAAATACTTGTATAGCGCACAATGCGAACTGAATCGCCTCAAGGTACCTCAGATACCTACCTTTTGTCTGAATTTCAATTCATACCGAAACAAATTGCACATGTCTAGCTGTTGTGCTTAATCATTGGCATTAGCATGCAGGCCAGGAAAGTCAGAGTAATTAAGTTTTTATCAGGACACTAGTTCTTGGTATATGATATGAGGGATTTTAGTGAGAAGGTCAGCATAACAACAACACAAATATCATTTTTGAAAAGACAGGTCAGCAATGGTAGCCTTTATGCTTTTTTAATGACAAACATGAATATATCACCACTCCACATTAAGCAACCCAAATAAAGCAACTCCACGTTAAGCAAATTAATTAAAAAAATACTATAAATCAGCTGCTACATCCAACAAATAAATACTCAGTAAAAAAAATATATAAATATACCGAATATAATTATATAAACAGCAGTGTTGCAAGCTACAAACAAACCAAAAACTTGCAACAAATTATACAGTCACAGTGCAATAAATATCAATACGCTGTGGTGTTTTCTTAAATTTTACTGCAAAAGTGGAAATATGCTGGAAACTTCAAGATCATTCAGATTAATAGAATACGTTAGATATAATTGAAATACAGTGTGGAAATAAATAAATGATTTTGCATTTTGACTATAAACATACTTTCATATGTAACCTTTTCTTAATTTTTATTCATTAGTTCATTATTTGCTATATTAAACAAAATGCCTTTGCAAATAATTTTTCTTAGAAAATCATAATTTTATATAAATATGAAGAATTTTAAAGTAACTGTTATCATTTTTTATCTACAGTAACTCTGCTTGTTTTGAAACTAATGCTTGGCAAATTTAAAAAAGCACTCTTTTTTTGTAAGTTACATATTTTTGTCTATTGATTGCATAAAATAATTATTGCAAGACAATATCAGTAAAAAAATTATTGTTTGTACTTGAAGAATGAATAAATGTATAATTTTGTAATCTTATGTAATGACAAATTAATGTTAAAATCAATAAGCGCATAGTGAATGTCAGTCTATAAGTCTATAAGAGATATACAGGAGTGACATCTGATTAAAAATGTTAGTACAGTAACAGAAACAAAGATTGAAGATCATTTAAAGGGTAAACCTTTTTAGATTTGGATAGAGTGGTAAAGGAATAGAACCAATGTTAGGTTTTTATTGCTGTCTGTATGTTTGTTGAAGAAAGTTGCTCTCTTCTGAATATATGTTTGTTAAAGAAAGTTGCTCTCTTCTGATCACCAGTGTCACCAAGAATCTAATTAAAAGGTAAGGGAAGGTGGTCTATATTGATGGAGGGGGGTTTGTACTTAGTAGGGCGGTCTCTACTGAGGGAGGGGGTCTGTACTTAGTGAGGGGGTCAATACTGAGGGAGAGGGGTCTGTACTTAGTGAGGGGGGTCTGTACTTAGTGAGGGGGGTCTGTACTGAGGGAGGGGGATCTATACTGCGGAGGGGGTCTGTAGTTAGTGAAGGGGGGGTCTGTACTGAGGAGGGACTATAGTTAGTGGAGGGGGGGTGACATCTTTATTTTCCACACCGGGTGACACCAACCCTAGTGATGCCACTGTCCCCCACCTGCTGCAAGTATTTGGCCATCGAATGCGATGAATGCTTGATCCAGCTTGTCAGCCTTTGTGGTTCCACTCGCTGGCTCTGTCATAAATATTAAGTATTAGTAATACATCAAGATTTTTCTTTCTAACTTAGAAATGTATCAAAATTCCTCAGAACCTCTCTCAAACCCAGCATATTTTACAATCGAAGGCTTATCAGACATACCAGGACTTTGGTTTCCGATTTTCATTGTTTTCCTTTTTATTTACCTTATTATCATCCTTGGAAATGCCAGCATTTTTTGTGTGGTCAGTTGTAATTCTCATCTTCATACTCCAATGTATTTCTTTTTAATGAACCTCTCAGTTATGGACATTGCTTATACCTCTACTATTTTACCTAAACTATTAAACATGTTAGTGACCAAAAACAACACCATCTCATTTTGGGGATGCATATATCAAATGTACTTCTTTTTAGCTATGGCCTGTGCTGAAGTCCTCCTGTTGACATCCATGGCCTATGATCGCTATGTGGCGATCTGTCATCCTCTACACTATGTTATTCTGATGAGTCTGAAGAAATCAGCTGGCCTTGCAATGACAGCTTGGACTATTGGGTTTGTAGACCCTAGTGGCCATGCTGTCCTCATATCCAAACTATCATTTTGTACCTCCAACCTTATTAACCATTTCTTTTGTGATGTAATTCCACTGCTGAAGATCTCCTGCAGTGACAATTCTAAGGTTGAACTGATAAACTATCTAGAAGGGGGCCTTATATTATCTGCTGCCTTTATGCTTACTTTGGTGTCATATATATTTATTATTTCTACTATTATGAAGATAAAGTCAGCTGAAGGCCGCCGTAAGGCCTTTTCCACTTGCTCCTCCCATTTGACCTGTGTTGTTATATTTTATGGGACAATTATTTGTTTGTACATGAGACCCACTACTAGCTACACTCCAAAGTACGACAAGTTTATTGCTCTTCTCTACGCAGTATTGGTTCCTGTGTTGAATCCTGTCATCTACAGCTTGAAAAACCAGGAAATTAAAAGTGCATTTGTGAAATTAAAAACTAAACTGGTTTAATAAATAATAAGCAATGCTCTTTCTAATTTATTGTGTATTTGCTTTCTTTGTATCTATTTTGTTTTAAATTGTTGATTTCTAGCTATAGGAACTAAACTATCTATGCATACTTCAAATCGACACTTAAACGTACCAAGATACTGTATAATAAGTTTAGTGTACATACATGCTTTATGGAAGATCATCACCTTATCCAATCTTCTAAACTTTGCATAATGTACACATGCAGATAAAGTCACGATAAGACTAAATTTAATATTTTTGTCAGTTTAAGATCTACTAGCAAAAGGTTGTTCATTCCAGGTTACTCCCAAGCGGAAAATAAAACCGTGTTGTAAAAAAAATTCTAACTGAGGCACTGAGATTGATATGCAAAAGGAGTATAGGTGGTTAATTGCTCTCTTACCTTAATGAATAAAGTAAGCTCTGCTGACAAAAACCATCCAATCAAGCGAAAGCAGAATACAAATTTTCTCATTTTCCATGCACACGATTGGGTATTCTTTGCTAAGTGCATTTTCACCACATTCACTAAGCTAAGTAAATTGTCAGGGGAAGTTAGCTTCATTCGTTATACATATACATGACTGTAGGCTAAGACATTTTTTTTGTCATATTTTAATGAGTAGTATGTATTGACATTTAAATTTGAAGACTTGGCACCAGTAGGCACACTTTAAAAATGTTCAGTAAGTAGCAATGTGCAGTCATAGAAAGTATATTAGTTTCCTATTACTGTTATGATTTTGATGGAAGCAATCACCATTTCCTATAACAGCTGATCCAGTACACTAATAGACTTGATGAACTCTTTGTTAGCTAACCAAGGGGGTCAAGAGCTTTTGGACTGCATGGGGACCACCATGTGTTGGAACCTTAACACATTGATACACACTCAGCAGCAGTGGCAGGAAGGTATATCAGTGCCCAGGGCGAGGATGGCAAAATTCTACAAGAAGATAGCGGAGGAGTCCGGCGAGAAGACCCCCAAAGACGGAAGACCCCCGGGGCTGTGCAATAAAGTATTTTATCTCGTGTGTTGTGTTTTTTTTGTACTTTTATTTTATAGGTGAATGGGTAGGGGTACATTGTACCCCATACTCATTCACATAGGGTGGGGGGCCGGTATCCGGGGGCCCCCTTATTAAAGGGGGCTCCTGGATTCCGATAAGCCCCCCGCCCACAGACCCCGACAACCAACGGCCAGGGTTGTCGGGAAGAAGCCCTTGTCCTCATCAACATGGGGACAAGGTGCTTTGGGGTGGGGGGGCTTCGCGGCCCCCCCTTCCCCAAGGCACCCCCCATGTTGAGGGCACGCGGCCTGGTACGGCTCAGGAGGGGGGGCGCTCGCTCGCCCCCCCTTTCCTGGCCGACCGGGTAGCGTGCTCGGACAAGGGTCTGTTGTGGACTTGGGGGGGGACCCCCACGCCGATTTTTTTCGGTGTTGGAGTTCCCCTTTAAGCCCATACCAAGCGGCGGGGCCAGCGACGTCTCCTTCTCGGGCCCCACCTACCTGGAGACCCGCTCAAAATGAGCGGACTTTTCTCCGGGCGGGAAAAGTCCGCTCATTTCAAAAGTACGGCGGACTGGCATACACACGGCCGGATTGTCCGCCGAAATGCGAGTCTGGCGGGAAGATTGGAGTGCAACACGGCATTCTAAGTCCGCCGTACTTTCGGGTCAAAAAAGTATGCCGGAGGCTACACACGGGGGGATTGTTTGGCGGACTTGAGTTTGCCGGACTTTTCCACCGGATTGTTTGATCGTGTGTACGCGGCATCAGTCTAAAAAAAGCTTAAACTGAACCCCAATGAAATCCATGGGAGCTGAATCTTCTAATTTTCTCTGGCCTTTTTTTGAATGCTAATTTGCAAGCTTTTGTTAAAAAAAAGGGCATTGGTAGCTGGGCTTTGCCATAGAGACCAGTTATGACAATGCAAAAAAAAATTAAAACTTTTTTAAATACTGTTCAGTGATCAGAGGGTCTTGTAGGGCTCATTTACACTTGCTTCGGCTTCAACACACATTAACCTCCCTGGCACTATGATTATGTCGGATTTTAGGTGCTGAAAGCAGTACAATTATTTTGCATGGAAGTTTGGCGTTTTTTATTGTAGGCCTGTAATTCTTAGGAATAACTCACTTAAATCTGTCCAAACCAGAGTCTAGTAGACATCACGTATGATAAAGTTTGAAATACAAAATCATAAATTATAATATAATAAATAAATAGAAATAATAACAAATAATATATCATAATAATGCATTTTATTCAATACATTTTAGTCAATAACATAAACAAATCAAAAACACTGACTTTTTTTGGGCCAAACAAGGGTGCAATATTAATAGTCATATTGCTTCAGTAAACATCCCGGGTATGGTAGATTTTAAAACATGGGACTGCACAAAGTCCAACGTCACAGTCAGGACAATAGAAGCTGGTTTCTTTTCTGATTTTCCTTCCAGTGTCATCACGCTTGGCACAGCAAACTATGCACATCCTTGTGGGTGCTGCCTTTTTTTCAGTTGGTGGGATGTGGTCCATAAAGTGATGACTAGTCAGATGTTCCGGGTTGACAAAACCAGCAGCACAACGTCCAGCTCTGTTTGCAGCTGTTGGTGTTTGGTGGTTCAGAAAAATACATTCTGCAACTTTACAAACAAAATCAGCATGAACACACCGGTTGTCACACTTTTTTTTTGTAGAATGAAGGCATTCCATAGGCAATGTTCAAGAAGATGCCTGAAGATCTTCTAATAATAAATTTTTTGTTGTTTTCTCATGGCTGGATAAAATTTCATTGCTTGGTCGGCTCTGCCAACACCTCTCATGGTGTTGTTGTAGTCTATAACCACTTGTGGTTTCATGATGTCTTTCCCACACATCTTTTTTGTCCCGCCATCGCAGTACCATCATTTTGCCAGGCAACTATTTCTCCCGTCTTGAGCTTTTTATTGCCAAAGGTTGGCGGCATGTCACGTGGTTAGCCCTAACGGTTCCATAGGCATCCGTTTTGTTATGTAGAAGGAACTCATATGCCGCGTACACACGGTCGAACTGTTTGACGTACTTAGTCCGTTGAAACAAATTTCAGCGGACAATCCGCTCGTGTGTGGGCTTCAGCGGACTTTTTCAGCGTGCAGTCCGGAGTACTAAGATTTTCGGTTTTTACAAAAATCTGTCCGTCGTACTTTGGTTTCAGCGGACAATACGGTCGTCAGTATGCTAGTTCGACGGACTAAGAATGGCGCATGCCCAGAAAGGATTTACACGGCGGAAGGGTGCTTTGCTGTGTCTTGGACTTCCTATTTCTAGTTCTGTCGTACGTGCTGTACACGTCATCGCGCAAGCTTTCGACGGACTGTTTGTGTATCCGTGTGTGGTCAAGTCCGTTCAGTGGAAAGTACGCCGGATTGTCCGTCGGATTGTATGACGGACTAAGTACGCCATACAATCCGCTCGTGTGTACGCGGCAATAGAGTTCAGAAGATGTGTAAAAATTATCTGTAGTTCAGCAATGCCTCAATCAATGAAAGAACTGAAGAGGTTGCCATTGCACAATGACTGTATTTTTGGTTGAATTTGGTTCCTTTACAGGTGTATAGGACAGAGTTCCAAATATAACCAGTGCTCGATTCACATAGCATGAAAGATTTTATGCCAAATCGTGCCCTCTTTGATGCTATATATTGTATCCAGCTGAGCCGTCCCTTGTAGGCCATCAGACTTTCGTCAATGCTGATGTCTCTATCTGGGACATAGCTCTGTTGCAAATTTTTCATAATCATCTGATATATCTCCCAAATCTTCTTGAGTTTGGGGGCTGGATGAGTGGTTTCATCAAATGCTTCATTATTTTCAAAGTGTAAATATTTCATTATCAGGGAAAATTTGTACTCTGACATTACCGTGCCAAAGAAAGGAGTGGCTAGTAATTTATTGGTTGTTCTGCTCATTGAAAACCTCCGAGGTGTAGCAGCTTGTTGCACCTGGTACCGGTTTGTAACAATTTTTTCAATGACCTCCTCGGTCAAAAATAGTTGGAGGTATGTCAATGGGTTGTCATCTTCAACATCCACTTTGATACCAGGTGCTCCAGTAAATGGGAATCTTGGGGGCGCTACGTGATCCATACCGCAGTCGATAGAGCACCAAGTCCACACATCACTGATGTCAGTCGCAGGATCCTTGCTGAAATCACTTTCTGTGTCTGATGGCGAACTTCCCCACGAATTGTTATCACTCAGTTCTCCAAGTGATTCTGTATCGCTATTGCTGTTGTCCAGCATGTCATAAAACGCTTTTGAGGTAGAGGCATGCTTTTTTGATGCCATGGTCATTCTGCTTTTTCCAGGCAGAAAGTACAGTAAAACTGCAGGCAAGGGCACTGGATAAAGCACTGGGGGGCAAACTGAGGTCTTTTTTTTTTTACATACAATAATGTAATCCAATAAGATTACAATGTATGGTGTGTGTTGTGATTTATACATTTTGAATCTGGCGCCGGTTACACCCCCTGCGTCATGCCGCTCGCAGGAAAGGGAAGCCAGAACACACAGAGGATCGAGCGGAGGGTTCGGTCACCGTACACAGCGGGAGTATATCGTGGGATTCCGTGAACAAGGTAACTAACCTCTTCCCGATGTCCAGCGAAGCAATCCCGGAGCTCAGGGTTACCGCTAATGGTTCTGAAATCTCACCCCTAGCCACCCTCGGGAATACCGACAAGGGGGTTAAGGGCTAGTTTACACTTGCTTTAAAACATGGCTTTGAACACACTTTGTTAAAGCTCTCTGAATGCCAGTCAAAGCCCCGGTCACTAAATAAAATGGTTAGCTTACAGTCCTGTTTACCCCTTGCTTTTGCTTGGTGCTTCGATGAGGCTTCAATGAGGCTTCGTGGGACATTGATGAGGTTTTGGTGGAGCTTCGATGGGGCTTTAATGAGCTTCGGTGGGGCTTCAAGCGAGCTTTGCTATAGACTTCTATGGAGACTTTGAAGATGCTTTGAAGCACCACTAAAGCTACATGGGGTATAATTTTTGAAGCAAAGATTCGAGGTACTCCCAAAGCAGCTTATTTAAAAGTTTTGTGAATTTGTGTTGTTACACTTTAAGCCACATTAAGGGGTAGTTTACGCTTGCTTCAAAAAATGGCTTTGGACGCGCTTTGTCAACCGCTTCAGCACTGGATTTTACCCCCTTCCTGACAAGAGCACTTTTTGCGATTCAGCACTGCGTTGCTTTAACTGACAATTGCACGGTCTTGCAAAAGAGCTTTCTTTTGGTGGTATTTGATCACCCCTGCGTACCTAGATATTTACAGTAACTTCCCTATTGAGGTTCACAACCTCTTTAACCCTTTGCTTGCCCCTGATTTTAACCCCTTCCATGCCAGTGTCATTAGTAGGGATGAGCTTCAAGTTTGAGACAATTTGGGGTGTTCGTGGCAAATTCAAAAAGCTGCGGAACACCCTGTACAAGTCTATGGGAGAAATCTAAAGTGCTCATTTTAAAGGCTTATATGCAAGTTATTATCATAAAAAGTGTTTGAGGACCTGGGTCCTGCCCCAGGGGACATGTATCAATGCAAAAAAGTTTTTTTTTTTTTTTACGGGAGCAGAGATTTTAATAATGCTTAAAGTGAAACAATAAAAGTGTAATATTCCTTTAAATTTCGTACCTGGGGGTTGTGTATAGTATGCTTGTGAAGGGGCGCATGTTTCCCATGCTTAGAACTGTCCCTGCACAAAGTGTCATATCTGCAGGAAAAAAAAGTCATTTAAAATCACTCGCGGCTATAATGAATTATCGGCTCCCCGTAATACAGAGAACAGTGATTGTCATTGATAAAAAAAAGTGGGGTTCCCCCAAATTCAATTACCAGGCCCTTCAGGTCTGGTATGGATATTAAGGGGAACCCAGCCTCGATTTAAAAAAAAATGACGTGGGGTTCCCCCCAAAAATCCATACCAGACCCTTTATCCGAGCACGCAACCTGGCAGGCCGCAGGAAAAGAGGGGGGATGAGAGAGCGCCCCCCCCTCCTAAAACGTACCAGGCCACATGCCCTCAACATTGGGAGGATGCTTTGGGGTCCCCCCAAACCACCTTGTCCCCATGTTGGTGTGGACAAGGGCCTCATCCCCACAACCCTGGTCGGTGGTTGTGAGGGTCTGCGGGCAGGGGGCTTATCAGAATCTGGAAGCCCCCTTTAACCACTACAGATCCGCGCTATTGCCAAATGACGGCATCAGCGCGGACCTACATTTCCGGGACTACATCTATTGACGTCGTCCCGGATACGAGCGGCCTGCGCGCCCCCTGAGGGGCGCGCGCGGCGCGCTCTGTGATCGGCGAGTCCGTGAGACTCGCCTGATCACCGATCCGTGCAAGGGGTCGATCCCGACCCCTTATCACGTGATCAGCTGTCAGCCAATGACAGCTGATCATGTGATAGAACGGAGCCGGTAATCGGCTATTATTCCTCCTCGCGCTGACAGCGCGAGGAGAGAAAAAAAAAGCCGATCACCGGCGGCCGTGATCGGGACATCAGTCCCGATCACGGCCAGCAATACAGCTGACCACCTGCCCCCTGCCAGTGCCCACCTGCCCACCGCCGTGCCATCCTGAATAAAAGTAAGTGCCCCCCATCAGTGCCCCCCATCAGTGCCCATAGTGCCCACAGTGCCAACTACAGTGCCACCCACAATGCCACCCACAGTGCCATCCAGCAGTGCCACCAACAGTGCCACCCACAGTGCCCACAATCTGCCTCAAAGGTGCTGCGACCCAGTGCCGCCCATCAGTGCCCAGCAGTGCCGCCCATCAGTGCCCAGCAGTGCCGCCCATCAGTGCCCAGCAGTGCCACCTATCAGAGCCACCTATCAGTGCCACCTATCAGTGCCCATCAGTCCCATCTATCAGTGGTACCTATCAGTGCCCATCCGTGCCACCCATCCGTGCCACTTATCCGTGCCACCCATCCATGCCATCTTATCTGTGCCCATCTTTGCCCATCAGTGCCGCCTTATCTGTGCCCATCGGTGCCGCCTTATCTGTGCCTATTAGTGCCGCCTTAACTATGCCTATCAGTGCCCACCAGTGCAGCCCATCAGTGCCCACCAATGCAGCCCATCAGTGCCCACCAATGCAGCCCATCAGTGCCCACCAATGCAGCCATCAGTGCCGCCTAATCAGCGCACTTCAATGAAGGAGAAAAATGACCCGTTTGCAAAATTTTATAACAAACTATTAAAACATGATTTATTTATTTTTTATTTTTTTGCATCTTTTTTTGTTTGTTTAGCAAAAAATAAAACTCCGAGCTGTAACTAAATACCACCAAAAGAAAGCTCTATTTGTGGGAAAAAAATGATAAAAATTTCATTTGGGTACAGTGTTGTATGCCCGCGCAATTGTCATTCAAAGTGCATCAGCGCTGAAAGCTGAAAATTGGTCTGGGACTGAGGGGGGTTTAAGTGCCCAGTAAGCAAGTGGTTAACAAGGGGACCCCCAGATCCCGGCGCCCCCTGTTTGAAATGGCAAGGGGGTACAAAAGTACCCCTACCATTTCACAAAGAAAGTGTAAAAAATTGTTAAAAAAGACACACACACCGTTGCAAAAGTCCTTTATTAAAAAAAAAATTCCAGCGGTGGTAATCCACTCTTGCTATCCAGCGACGGATGATCATCTCTATCCGGGGTCCAGCGATGGGTGATCTGATCCAGCGATGGGTGATCCATCCAGCAGCACAGCTCAGCTCATCCATCCTCTGTCTCCACCGGGTTTTCCATCCCCCTCTGATGTAATGCAGGTTTCCGTTACATCAGAGGGGGGCGGGGTCACCCGCATGTCATTGGTGAAGCCGGGCTTTCACACTTGCGTCAGAGGGGGCGGGGTTAGGTGATGGTGGCCCCGCCCTCCTCATATAAGAAGTGTCAGGCTGCCGGGATCCCCGCAGTGTCTCCGACAGTGGCGACAGAGGATGGATGCACTGCGCTGGATGGATCACCCATCGCTGGATCAGATCAGCCATCGCTGGACCCCGGAGAGATGATCATCCGTTGCTGGATAGCAAGAGTGGATTACCACCACTGGAATCTTTTTTATTTTTTATTTTTAATAAAGGACTTTTGCAACAGTGTGTGTGTCGTTTTTAACTATTTTTTACACTTAACCCCCTAACCATTTCAAACAGGGGGGGCAGGATCTAGGGGTCCTCTTGTTAAAGGGGGCTTCAAGATTCTGATAAGCCCCCCGCCCGCAGACCCCCACAACCACCGGCCAGAGTTGTGGAGATGAGGCCCTTGTCCTCATCAACATGGAGACATGGTGCTTTGGGGGGACCCTCCCAATCTTGAGGGCATGTGGCCTGCTACATTTCAGTAGGGGGGCGCTCTCTCGTCCCCCCCTCTTTTCCTGCGGCCTGCCAGGTTGCGTGCTCGGATAAAGGGTCTGATATGGATTTTTAGGGGAACTCCACGCATTTTGTTTTTTACATTTGGCGTGGAGTTCCCCTTAAAATCCATACCAGATCTGAAGGGTCTGGTATGGATATTTAGGGGGAACCCCACGTCATTTTTTTTTTTATTTGACAGGAGGTTTCCCTTAATATCCATACCAGACCTGAAGGGCCTGGTAATTGAATTTCCTGCATAAATGACACTTTGTGCGGGACAGTTCTAAGCAAGGAAACATGCGCCCCTTTACAGGCATACTATACACACACCCCAGGTACAAAATTTAAAGGAATATTACACTTTTATTGTTTCACTTTAAGCATTATTAAAATCACTGCTCCTAAAAAATTGTTTGTTTTAAAAACTTTTTTTTTGCATTGATACATGTTCCCTAGGGTAATAGCCGGGTCCCCATACACTTTTTATGGCAATAACTTGCAAATAAGCCTTTAAAATTAGCACTTTTGATTTTTATGTTTGTGTCCCATAGACTTTAATAGGGTTTGCATGTTCACACAAGTTTTTAAAACTTTTTTTTTTGCATTGATATGGATATTGACATTTACCCTGGGGCAGGACCCAGGTCCCCAAACACTTTTTATGACAATAACTGGCATATTAGCCTTTAAAATTAGCACTTTTGATTTTGAGTCCCATAGACTTTAATAGGGTTCTAAAGTTCACACTACGTTTAGGTCTGTTTGCAGGTTCTGGTGCAAACCGAACCAGGGGGTGTTTGGCTCATCCTTAGTCATTAGTATAGCGATAGTGTATATTTTTAGCACTGATCACTATATTAGTGTCACTGGTCCCCAAAAAGTGTCAGTTAGTGTCAGATTTGTCCACCACACTGTCGCAGTCCTGCTAAACATCATTGATCACCGCCATTATTGGTAAAAAAAAATTACAAAATTAAAAAATTCCATAAATCTATCCAAACGGAAGTTTGTGGTTTAGATTTGAATGTAACGATGTGCTATTTGATTTTTGCATATAGACAAGGTGCTGTAGCATGTACCTCTGATCTCCTGATAAATTAAATTTTAGTTTTAATTATCATGATATAAAATAATGGATGTGGGGACCTTTTGGTGGGTGTGATTTTATTTTGGGGGGGGGGGGGTTGACGGGGCAGCATTTCATTCTTGGACCCAGGCAACACAAAGTCTTGGGCCAGCCCTTCTGCATAAGAACCATGGATATACACTGAGGCTGCGTACACACGCGGGGACTGTTCGCTCAACTTTGTCCGCTGAACAGTGTTTCGGCGGACAGTCCGCTCGTGTGTGGGCTTTCAGCGGACAGTTTCAGCGAACAGTCTGCTGAACAAAGTTTTTCGGAAAAACTGTCCGCTGAAACTTTGTTTGAGCGGACAGGCCGCTCGTGTGTAGGCTTGTTCGTCAAACTAAGTTCCGCGCATACTCAGAAAGAATTTACAGGACGGAAGCGCTCGGTCTTGTAAAACTAGTGTTCGTATTGAAGCTAGCATATTCGTCATGCTGCTAATTTTGTGGTTTTTTAATATAGCCCGTTCTTTTCTTCTTTAAGTAGAAGAAGCTTCTTTAAGCTTTGCTGCTTATATTCACAGAGAGTTATACTACATGTTTTTATTCATCCTCATCCTATGATTAATCTTCCAATTATAGAAAAAATATATTCCAAATTAAAAAACAAAACAAAAAAAAACCCTCTAAAAAAAAAAAAGGAAAAAAAAAATTATATATATATATATATATATATATATATATATATATATATATATATATATATATATATATATATATATATATATATATATATATATATATATATATATGTGTGTGTCTATCTTAAAAAAAAAAATATAAAAAAAAAAAAAAAAAAAAAAATTATATATATATTTTGATTTCGGAAAAAAAAAATATAGAATTTATCTATTACTATATATTTTTGGAACTACTATTGCCATATTTTTTTTTTTTTTTTTTTTTTTTTTTTTTTGTGGGGGGTTTGAAACAAGATGGACTTGCATTTTTTTTGGCCAAGCAGGACTATGCAAGTAGAGATAGATAGATAGATAGATAGATAGATAGATAGATAGATAGATAGATAGATAGATAGATAGATAGATAGATAGATAGATACCCAAACCAGCATTTTAGCTTACACATGATTGCATGTTCAAAATCAGCAGAGCTTCCCCTCATTTCAAATGTTAAGCCTCAAATTTACAGCGACTGCACTTCCAAGTGCACTTGCAGTGCTTTAAAAATTGCACTTGAAGTTAGCATATTTACATGAACGTGTGTTTTGTAAATAACCCCCAGAGTCTTTTGACATGTATCTGCCTACTCACAAATAAAGTTTGTTTTTTAAGCCAAAATTATACAAAAATATTGTAAAAAAAATAAAATCAAAAAAAAACATACAAGATTTTTTGTAAATAATAAATTTTTATTTTTCCTCAGAACCAAAATAAATCAAGAGGGAGGCAACACTGGAGACAATTTTGACGTTTGTGAAGCCTTTTGTCCCCCAGGCACACATCAAGTGAGTGGACACCAAAATTCCGAACCTGCGTAGCATGTACATAGGGAGCACAACCAGGTCCTAGAATCCCAAAGACCAGGAACAGCAGCAGATGAGATCTATGTCCCCAGACTGTGGTACTACAACAGCCTGCGTCTTCTTTCAGAGCAGACTGAAGCCAGGCAGTCACTTGTGACTCTTCCGTCTAGCCTTCCCTCCACGCTTCGCTGGAGGCTGTGCCTCTGGTGGTGGAGTTGTGGTAGGAGGAGGAGGAGGAGGAGGAGGAGGAGCAGTAGGGTCTGTGTTGTAAAGCTTAGTGGTGGGTGTGAGCTCACCCTTCAGACCCCGTTGGATGGCATCAAAAAAGATTGCCTCACACAAGTTTCGTTGTGGTTTGTCCATTTCTTGTAGCTTGCTAGCCAGATAAGTGGCATAGGCCTCCTCCGGATTGGGGGGTTTTGACAAAATTTGTGTGGCTTGCCGTATCAGCACCAAGGACTCCTCCTCTGTACGGCCCATCCTCCTGGGCCTTTTGCTGGCTAGGCGGAGGGGAGGGACCTGGCTTTCAGTCCGGCTCCTGCTGGGCCCAGCTAGCTCTTGTGTGTGGCTGGTCCCGGCCTCCTCCTCCATACCACTGGTCCCGGCCTCCTCCTGGGTGAGCTCATCCTGTGTAAAAAAACAAAGCAATCAATAACTAAAATATGTCTATATTTAGAAATCATCAATCACTAACAATTTTACAGTTCTCACTTGCAAATACATTTGTCTTGAAATACAAAAGGCTATCATTTTGACACCATCATTTTTCCATCAGTTCACCAAGATTTGAGCCACATTTGTGTAAACTACTGTATCCTTCTATCTAATTTAATTTGTGATGAAATCCTAGATTTGGAAGCAATTCAAACATTGAACTTGACATCATTAATATTTGAGCAATCCAAACTTTAGAAAATAAAATATACCTGGCTCCAGCTGGGCGCATCAACTTCGTCCAGCAAGGAAGGGTCTGGATCTTCCAGGGATGGCTCACCTGAGGCGGAGGGAAGGGTGGAGGGACGGGTAGACGGAAGAGTCGAAAGTGACTGCCTGGCTTCTGACGTGTCATCCAGAAAACGCAGCCTGTCATAATACCACAGCTTAGGTACATAGACCTGACCTGCTGCTGCTCCTGATGTTTGGGACTGTAGGATCTTTCTTTGCTCCCGCCTATACACGCTACGCAGGTTCTTAATTTTGGTGTTCACAAAGCCAGTGTCTGCCTGGGGGACTTGGGTTTTCACAAACGCCAAAACTGTCTCCAGTGTCTTCTTCCGGGCAGCACGGCTTGGATATTGGGGGTGTTTTGTATCCCACAGATTGCTGTGCGACTCCACTAAATCGAGAAATGTTGAGAGGAAGGCCTCCTCCTTAAAGGGGTCTGCAGTATACCTTTGCATTTTCTGAAAAAAAAAAAAAAAAGTCAGACCAAATGCACACTACAGTGGTGTGAAAAAGTGTTTGCCCCCTTCCTCATTTCCTGTTCCTTTGCATGTTTGTCACACTTAAGTGTTTCGGAACATCAAACCAATTTAAACAATAGTCAAGGACAACACAAGTAAACACAAAATGCAATTTGTAAATGAAGGTGTTTATTATTAAAGGTGAAAAAAAATCCAAACCATCATGGCCCTGTGTGAAAAAGTGATTGCCCCCCTTGTTAAAACATACTATAACTGTGGTTGTCCACACCTGAGTTCAATTTCTCTAGCCACACCCAGGCCTGATTATTGCCACACCTGTTCACAATCAAGGCATCACTTAAATAGGAGCTGCTTGACACAGTAAGGTCCACCAGAAGATCCTTAAAAGCTACACATCATGCCGAGACCCAAAGAAATTCAGGAACAATTGAGAAAGAAAGTAATTGAGATCTATCAGTCTGGAAAGGGTTATAAAGCCATTTCCAAAGCTTTGGGAATCCAGCGAACCACAGTGAGAGCCATTATCCACAAATGGCGAAGACATGGAACAGTGGTGAACCTTCCCAGGAGTGGCCGGCCGCCCAAAATTACCCCAAGAGCGCAGCGACGACTCATCCAAGAGGTCACAAAAGACCCCACAACAACGTCCAAGGAACTGCAGGCCTCACTTGCCTCAGTTAAAGTCAGCGTTCATGCCTCCACCATCAGGAAAAGACTGGGCAAAAATGGCCTGCATGGCAGAGTTCCAAGGAGAAAACCACTGCTGAGCAAAAAGAACATCAAAGCTCGTCTCAATTTCTCCACAACACATCTTGATGATCCCCAAGACTTTTGGGACAACATTCTGTGGACCGATGAGACAAAAGTGGAACTCTTTGGAAGGTGTGTGTCCAAGTATATCTGGCGTAGAAGGAACACTGCATTTCATAAAAAGAACATTATACCAACAGTAAAATATGGTGGTGGCAGTGTGATGGTCTGGGGCTGTTTTGCTGCTTCAGGACCTGGAAGACTTGCCGTGATAAAAGGAACTATGAATTCTGCTGTCTACCAAGAGATCCTGAAGGAGAATGTCCGACCATCTGTTCGTGTACTCAAGCTGAAACGAACTTGGGTTCTGCAGCAGGACAATGATCCTAAACACACCAGCAAGTCCACCACCGAATGGCTGAAGAAAAACAAAATGAAGACTTTGGAGTGGCCTAGCCAAAGTCCTGACCTGAATCCTATTGAGATGTTGTGGTATGACCTTAAAAAGGCCGTTCATGCTCGAAAACCCTCTAATGTAACTGAATTAGGACAATTCTGCAAAGATGAGTGGGCCAAAATTCCTCCAGGACGCTGTAAAAGCCTCATTGCACGTTATCGCAAACGCTTGGTTGCAGTTGTTGCTGCTAAGGGTGGCCCAACCAGTTATTAGGTTTAGGGGGCAATCACTTTTTCACACAGGGCCATGATGGTTTGGATTTTTTTTCACCTTTAATAATAAACACCTTCATTTACAAATTGCATTTTGTGTTTACTTGTGTTGTCCTTGACTATTGTTTAAATTGGTTTGATGTTCCGAAACACTTAAGTGTGACAAACATGCAAAGGAACAGGAAATGAGGAAGGGGGCAAACACTTTTTCACACCACTGTATATTGTGACAATGTAGGCGAGACACACACTACTACACACGCTACCCTCACACACACACTACCCCCCCACATACACACACACACACACACTACCCCCCCCCACATACACACACACACACACACACACTACCCCCCCCCCCCCACACACACACACACACACTACCCCTCCCACACACACACTACCCCTCCCACACACACACAAACACTCCCCCCCCCCACACACACACACACACACACTACCCCCCCCCACACACACACACACACACACACACTACCCCTCCCACACACACACACACTACCCCTCCCACACACACACAAACACTCCCCCCCCCACACACACACACACTACACACACTACTGCCCCATACACATACACACACACACACACACACACACACTACCCCCCCCCCCACACACACACACACACACACTACCCCTCCCACACACACACACACTACCCCTCCCACACACACACAAACACTCCCCCCCCACACACACACACTCTACACACACTACTGGCCCATACACATACACACACACACACACACACACTACCCCACACACACACACACACACACACACACACACACACACACACACACTACTGCCCCATACACAAACACACACACACACACACACTACCCCCACCCCCCTATACACCCACCTCCACCCCCCACACTACCACACAAAACACCAAGCCCACTCAACCACCAACCCACATAAAAATCAATTAAACATCAATAAGAATAAAATTCAATATGCACATCCCTGACGCAGGCTTTAAATTAAACGAAAATAAAACGATAACTATCTTACCGTCGCGTGTAGCACTCGCTGCTTCCGTTCGGACAAGCGTAAGCCTCGTGGTAACGCTTTATATACAGCGCATGCGCTCAGGCTCCGCCTGCGTCGCCCGCCCCTGACGTTCCTTGTGACCGTGTTTCCCCGCCCCTTTTACCCTCGTTCCGCTGTGGGTGAATGAGAGGAGAAAATGGCGGACGCAAATTCTAGGAGCAGCGTGAGCAGCGCGGAGGAAAGCCATGGGCCCCATGCTTCAGGAGCAAGGAGGAGATATAAGGCCACCAATATGGCCTTTGAAGAGATGGTGGAGATGGTGGCTATCTTAAAAAGGGAGGATTATGATGGGGAACATGGCCTGTACCCCAAACCTAATGTCCGGAAAAGCGCCATCTTGGATGAGGTAGTCACAGCCTTGGAGACGAAATTTGGGGTATGAAGAGGCAAGGACCAACTCCGGAAACGATGGTCCGACATCAAGTCCAGGGAGCTGGACCAATATTACCGCATCAAAAAGGTCCTGAAAAAAAGTGAGTAAACTCCGCGTTTCTCGTGACTGTCGGACATAATCGTTCGTGGCGGGTTTTATCGTAATCGTTCGTGTAGGTAGTGTGTGAAACTGGCGGATTTGATCGAAATCGTTCGTGTAGATAATGTATGTAAATCTGGTGGATTTTTCCCGTAATCGTTCGTATAGGTAGTGTATGAAACTGGCGGATTGATCGTAATCGTTCGTGTAGATAGTGTATGTAAATCTGGCGGATTTTAAATCGTAATAGTTCGTGTAGGTAGTTTATGTAAATCCGACGGATTTGATCGTTCGTGTAGTTAATAGTTCTTGTAATGAGCGCATATGGTTGTTCGTATATGTGGGCGTAAATAGCATGAATTTGTGTATGGTGTAAATTTATCTGGTGTTGGATTAGATTTTAATTAGTTATTATTTTTTTGGTATTGTTTATGATAAACTGAATTGTCACGCTCAGTTTATAGGATATAAATTTTTACTAAAGTTTCATAAATTTATTCAGTGCAATGTAGACTCCATTAAAAAAATGAGATAGATAGATAAAATGCTGGTTCAACATCTGGACTAGGAAACTTTTATAAGTGTAGTTTGGGCCATCATAGAACATTTTTGACATAATCACACACAGGTACTCCAGGCGATGATTCGAGTGTATCCGTCTGTGAAACTTGGACAAAAGATATACAGTATCACAGTTTGGTTAAAGGCTAGGTTCACATTGCTGCAATGTACGAGATCAAATGTGATTTGCACCGCACTGCAGTGCAAATCACATGTGATCTCTGTGTGATGCGATTTCAGCCATGCATATAGTATGGCTGAATTTACATCGCATCTGGCCCAAACTTGTACATGGCCCTTTTTTTAGTCCACAGCCGAATCGGATCACATGGGTGTTCACACCATGTGGTCCGATTCCTGTCCGAGTTTAAAGATTGCACTGTGAAATGAGAACTAATTTGGAGGTGTCAATAAAACTTTACACTGATACTCCCAGCAGGTCACATAGGGCAGTGCGAACTGCGCATGCGATGCGTGAAACCACAGTAGATTTGCAGCGTTCACACATCGCAGCAGTCTGAACACAGCCTAACTTAAAAAAAGTCATTTTAAGGATGTATTAAACTAGGAGCTTGTAATAACCAGCTAATAATTTTACAACACTTCAAACCAATGTTTCATATTCAAATTTCTGAACTCAAATATCACTATGCTTAAAAGTATTTTTTTTTTTTCATTCTCATAGGGGAACAAAGACTCAGACAAGAGGCGGAGCAGCCCAGGACCCCCCGACCTCGCCAGCCTGATTGGGCACTTAGCCCCAGCCCCGCATCAGTATTGGAGCTGCCCAGCCCAGTGTCCTCGAGGGAGCAGCCAAGCTCGGTATCCTCCGCTGGACCAAGCTCTGTAGCTCTACTGGATGAGCCCAGCCCAGGGCTAGATGTGGAGGAGGAAGAGCAGGTGGAGTTACACACCCCACAAAGTGAAAGTGAGTGTCTGACAAACCAGCTTAAGGTAAACAATTAATGGCTGTATATTTTAACCAATTTTTTATCTACACATGTTTTTAGGTGATGATCTGGTTGTGGTAGGAGAAGCCGCGGAGCCATTTTCCACGGACAGTGCCCAGAGGCTAATTGGTGACATCATGGCCTGGAATGCCAGGATCGATTTGATGGAGAGCAACATCCAGGCCATGCAACAACAAATCCTGGCCATGCAACAACAAATCCTGGCCATGCAACAGCAGCTGGTCCCTATGAGGCAGGAAATGAAGAACATGATCGATGTTTTAGGGAGAATCTAAGCCCCTTTTCCCCTAAAACACAATCGATCATGTTCTTCATTTCCTTGCCAAAAAGTTTTTAATGTTTTTACAAGATTTTTAGAGGCCAAATTTTGAAGATGCACACGGTGTGTCAACATGTGCTATGTGCCATCAGAGGATCGCAATGGACGCATTTGGTGTTTGCAAACCCTTCCTCATTCTAGTATGTGAGAGGAAGGGATTGCACACACCAAACACGTCCATTGATCACTCATGATGGTACATAGCACATGTTGACATTACCAATTTTTGGTGTGCATCTTCAAAATTTGGCTTTACCCCTTGTTTTATGTAAATAGTTAAAAAAGGATTTTATTTGTTTATTTTTGTGATAATTGTATTTTTGATATATCTATATATTTCTATGTTTACCAAAAAAGAAAAAAAAAAGAAAAAAAAAAAAAGAATTAAAAAAAAAAAAAAACAATTTAAAAAAAAATAATTTCCCCCCCAAAAAAAACAAAAAAAAAAAAAAAAAAAAGAATTTATAAAAAAAAAAAAAAAAAACACAAAAAAAAAAAAAAGATCTAAATAAGAGGCACTGGTTGGAATGTGCACTATTAAAAAATCAAAAAAAAAAAATGTGTGTGTCTACTTCTTTCAATACTCAATACCAGTTTGGGAAGTCATTTTGTGTTTTCTGTCACAAAGGGCCTTATTTCCTATTGTCAAAAACCACTTTGCTATACAAATGCACTAGGACAGGAATATGCAATTAGTGGAAATCCAGCTGTTGCAGAACTACAAGTCCCATGAAGCATAGCAAGACTGACAGCCACAAGCATGAGACCCAGAGGCATGATTGACTTGTAGTTTTGCACCAGCCGGAGGTTGGCCAATTGCATATCCCTGAATTAGGACAATGTAGGATACAAGCAACGTGAAAAGCAAACAAGAACCAAACTTCAAAATTTGAACAGACAAGACATATTTCAAGAAAAATAATTTTTTATTGGTCAGCTGGCATTGGAATAGCCCCCCTACCATTAAAATAGCTGACATAGCGGTCACGCACCTCACGTGCTGTTTGGGGGGCTAAGCCAGGAAGGGCATGATCCAGCCCTGTCAGTTCTGGAAGCCTGAGTCCGGCCTCAGGCCCAATAGGCTGCAGGTACTGGTTACCTGAAAATTTCCTTAGAAAATTGTGCAGAATGCAGCAGCACAGAATAACATAGTTCAGTTTATATTCTGCCAGGTTGATGGCTGTCAGTAACAGACGGAACCGGCTGGCCATAATGCCAAAGGCACTCTCCACAACCCTTCTTGCTCTGGCCAGCCGGTAATTAAAAATCCTCCTCTCCGGGGTGAGGGTCCTTTGGGGGAAGGGTCTCATGAGATGTTCACTCAGACCGAACGCTTCATCAGCCAGAAAAACAAACGGGAGCCCCTCCACATTCTCGGCATCTGGTGGCAAGTCCAGGCCACCAGTGGTAAGACGGTGGCAGAACTCGGTCTGCCTAAAGACTCCTCCGTCAGACATCCGGGCGTTCTTCCCCACATCCACATAAAGAAAGTCACATTGTGCCGACACCACCGCCATTAGCACCACACTATGGAACCCCTTATAATTCCAATAGTAGGACCCCGAATGGGGTGGGGGCACAATCCTCACATGTTTCCCGTCGATGGCCCCTCCGCAGTTGGGGAAGTCCCAACGGGCAGCGAACTGGGAAGCCACAGTCTGCCATTCCTGTGGCGTTGAAGGAAGCTGGGGAGTCAAACACATGAAACAAAAAAAAAATTAGTAATTAAATAAAAACAATTCATAACAAATAAAATTCAAAAACATTTTGGAACAACAGTTAAACAGAAATATTGCAAATTTGTTTTCTGCCAAAAAAAAAAGTAGGCGGACCAATTCACAGATTAATCAGCCCTCTGATGGACCAGGGGACATAAATTAGGTGGTTAAGTGGGGTGGGGGGGACTAATTACTAAGTATACAACACCTGCAAGCAATTTGAGTGGGGTGGGGGGGACTAATTACTAAGTATACAACACCTGCAAGAAATTTGAGTGGGGTGGGGGGGGACTAATTACTAAGTATACAACACCTGCAAGAAATTTGAGTGGGGTGGGGGGACTAATTACCAAGTATACAACACCTGCAACCAATTTGAGTGGGGGGAATAATTAATGAGTTGACAATCCATATCTATAGCTCTATATATCTATATATATCTCTATATATCTATATATATCTATATGGCCGCGTACACACGCGGGGACTGTTCGCCCAACTTTGTCCGCTGAACAGTGTTTCGCAAACAGTCCGCTCGTGTGTGGGCTTTCAGCGGACAGTTTCAGCGAACAGTCCGCTGAACAAGGTTTTTCGGAAATTCCGAAAAAATGTCCGCTGAAACAAAGTTTCAGCGAACAGTCCCCTCGTGTGTAGGCTTGTTCGTCAAACTAAGTTCCGCGCATGCTCAGAAAGGATTTACATGCCGAAAGTTATAATGCAGTGTATAGGACGTCGTATTTTTCGTCCCGTCGTACGTGCCGTTCACGTCATCGCGCACGGTTTCAGCAAACTGTTCGTCCGTCGTGTGTGGCCATGTCCGTCCATGCTAATTTTGAGCGGACTGTATGCCGAAACTGTTTGACGGACAAAGTTGGGCGAACAGTCCCCGCGTGTGTACGCGGCCTATATCTCAATATCTCTATATATCTCAATATCTCTATATATCTCAATATCTCTATATATGTCTATATATGTCTATATATCTCTATATATCTCTATATATCTCTATATATCTATATATCTATATATATCTCTATATATATCTCTATATATATATCTCTATCTATATATCTCTATATATCTCTATATATCTCTATATATCTATATATCTATATCTCTCTCTCTCTCTCCACACACAGGGTGTATACACAAAAAAAGGTAAAAAGCTAAAAAAAATGACACAAAAAAAAAAAAACCATTTAAAGAAAAAAAAAAAAATGCATGCATTCATATAAAGGGGACATTCACATCATATTCCTGTCATGGATATTAAAAGTCATGATGAAATGAATACAAACATACAATGCATATAATGCATATAATGCAATATTAAAAGAACAAACTTACCTTCATATATTCCTTCTGCAGGACCCGGATAATGGCAGAACAGGTCTCTGGAATAATGATCCCCAGAGCCTGGGGGGAGATGCCTGTCGAGAACTTGAGGTCCTGAAGGCTTCTCCCTGTCGCCAAGTAGCGCAACGTGGCGACGAGCCTCTGCTCCGGAGTGATGGCTTGCCGCATGCAGGTATCCTGCCTGCTGATATAAGGGGTCAGCAAAGCCAGCAGACGGTGAAAAACGGGGTCCGTCATCCTGAGATAATTCCTGAAATCATCAGGATTATTCTCACGGATCTCACTGAGTAAAGGCATATGCGAGAATTGGTCACGCTGGCGCAACCAATTCTTTGTCCATGAACTCCTCCTCACCCTGTTCACAGACTGGGCTCGGGTCAAAGTATTAACCCCAACACCAAGCCCCCATATAGCACGAACTCGTTCCCGAGTACGTCCACACTCCATGGCTTTGAAACGGTCGGCTGGACAGACAAGCTCAACTGAACGCACTGAAGAACAGCCAGACCTATGAAGAACGACCTGAAACCCAGAAACGAGCGGACCAGAAGCGCCTAATAACAGGTACAACTGATCCACGCGTACCGAAAGACAGATACAAACCTCACAGGTAGACTGTGCCGCAGCGAACGGACAAATTAAGCTGAAGTCTGAAAAGCGCGAATCGTCTCTAACCAAACTTCTACTAACGCAAAGTCAGCAGAAGGAGCCCAAAGGGTGCTTTGCTGTGTCTTGGACCTCCTATTTCTAGTCCCGTCGTACGTGACGTACGTCATCGCGCACGGTTTCAGCGGACTGTTCGTTCGTCGTATGTGGCCAAGTCCGTCCATGCTAATTTTGAGCGGACTGTCCGCTGAAACTGTTTGACGAACAAAGTTGAGCGAACAGTCCCCGCGTGTGTACGCGGCCTGAGGCAACTACTTCAAATATGGATGCAAGATCAGGAGTCTCCCAATGGCAAACAATAGCTAGTCTCTTGTCTAGGAATATGTAAATGGTGATATATTGAAGGTAGTGAGGGATGTCATCCTTACTAATGCCCAGTAGGGCAGGCTCAGGAGAGGGGGTGAAAGATAAGCCTGTAATTACTGCAGACAGCATATTGACAGGGATGGTACCAGCCGATTGGAGAAAAGCCAATATGGAACTAATATTCAAAAAAGGGCAGAGACATATTCCTGGAAACTACAGGCCAGTTAGCCTAGCATCAACAGTGGGTAAATTATTGGAGGGGATGATAAGGGACTATATTGAAAAATTTACTGAGGAAAAAAATTATTAGTAGTAATCAGTAGGGATGGGCGAACTGTTCGGCACGAGCATAAGTTCGGGCTGAACTTTAGCTGTGCGGACATTCAATGAACAGCCAAACAAACGGGTCGTTCAACCATTTGTTTGCCCCCGAACCGACCACAATGTATTGCGTCGCTGAACAGTGCATTGCAAGCCCTGATTGGCTGAAGCAGTGAAAACTTCAGCCAATCAGGGAACAGAGCACTGTCAGAGTCATGATTGGACACTGTCATCAGAGAGACTGGAGAGAGATAGAACAGGGCTCTGTTCAGTGCTATTAATTAATTAGTGTGCTATACTGTGCTATTTTGCTTCAATTGTCAGTGTAGCATATTGGTTTAGTGTCAGTCTAGGTCTGTGTGAGTGTAGTGAGGGGGACCATAATTCAGCTTTGCATAGTGTGTAGCTAGACTAGGGATAGCTCAGATAGTTTCACTGTAGTGTAGTGAGACCGTGTCATTCATACATACATACATTAGTGTAGAGTAGGAACAGCTCAGATGGTTCCAGTTTAGTGTAGTGAGACCGTGTTAGTAATCTTTACATTAATGTATAGCTAGCGTAGGGACAGTTTAGATAGTGTCAGTGTAGTGACGGTTGAACACTGTCTATTTGATTGCATTACCACCAGTTTAACGCCACATAGTTTTGTGTGCGTTACTGCCAGTTTAAAGCCATATAGTTCTGTGTGAGTTACTGCCAGTTTAATGCCATAAAGTTTTGTTAGTTACTGCCAATTTAACTACATTTACTTCTGTGTGCATTACTGCCAGTTTAACGCCATATAGTTCTGTGTGCGTTACTGTCAGTTTAACACCATATATTTTTGTGTTTGTTACTGCCAGTTTAACACCATATAGTTCTGTGTGCGTTACTGCCAGTTTAAAGCCATATAGTTCTGTGTGCGTCACTGCCAGTTTAATGCCATATTGTTTTGTGTGTTGCTGCCAGTTTAACGACATTTACTTCTGTGTGTGTTACTGCCAGTTTAACACAATATAGTTCTGTGTGAGTTACTGCCAGTTTAACGCCATATAGTTCTGTGTGCATTACTGCCAGTTTAACTCCATATAGTTTTGTGTGCGTTACTGCCAGTTTAACACCATCTAGTTCTGTGTGCGCTACTGGCAGTTCAACACCATATAATTTTGTGCGTTACTGCCAGTTTAACGCCATTTCCTTTTGTGTGCCTTACTGCCAGTTTAACGCCATATAGTTCTGTGTGTCACTATACATTTGGCGCATTATATTGCAGTATATTATAGTGAGTGCACCAAACACCTCTTTACATTGAATAAAGCAAATCCCCCTACAGATTTCAACTTCTTCTTTACATTTGCTTGTAAGCACCACCCCCTCCCTCACAATAATGTCTGGGAGGACAACAAGGAGAGGTAGATAATCCCATGGCACTGTAAGGGGGCCAGCAACAAATGTGTCCACAGGCGAAGGTGGACGTGGTGATCAGTCCTCAGCCAGGGCATCATTTCCTCTGTTTAGTGATTTTGCCCATGTTATCCAGCCACAGCATGCAGAGGAGGTGGTGGACTGGCTTACTAAACCTTCCTCATCCTCCTCATCCTCTGTCACGCAAGCAGAGACAAGTGTGCAGTCCCCTGCAGTTGCCAAAGTGGATAAACCAGGCTCCTTGTCCACATCTATTCCTGCCATAGCCCCAACATCAGTCATTTAGGAGTCAGCTGAGTTATTTGACCACAGCATCAGCCACTTTGCCTTGATGATGCCCAGCCCTTACTAGATTCAGATGGTGGTTCTGCGGTTGAGGATGACAGAAAAATGAATCTAGAGAGAGGGGGGAACACTGGTAGACAAATTGGCATTCATGTTTCCCAAGCCGCAGCATAGTGCCAAGTTGTATCCAGTGGTAATGATGAAGATGGAGGAGATGGAGATGATGATGAGGTCACTGATGCGACTTGGGTGCCAGATAGAGCAGAGGAGGAAACTGAAGGTGAGGCAGCACAACCCCAAGGAGGCCAACATCAAGAAAGACTAGAGAGCAGCCACCCTATTTCATCACATTCTGCAGCTGTTATCTCCCGGGCCAACTCCCCAAAGCTCAACTGTCTGGGCCTTTTTCAGGACATCTGCAGCAGATCGCACTATTGCTATCTGCAAACTGTGTCTCAGGCACATCAATTGTGGCAAAAACACCAACCATATGCATATCATTGCAATTTTTTTGCCTCCATCAAGAGCACCTCTATGGGGTAATGATGGGAAAGTGCCCCCAACACCCAAAGTGTATTTTTTCTGCACCTGTTTGACAGGTGCATATCAATTCAATTTTTTACAGCAAGGCCAATTCTTGCTTTCATCAAGAGCACCTCTATAGGGTTACGGTGGGAAGGCACCACAGACACCCAAAGACCAATTTTTACACATCCGTTACTTTGTATAGAAAGTCTAAGTGACACCAGAATGTATCCAAAAAATCTCCAATGTTGTTCCCAGTGCACTACATTGTGGCCTTATCATACACACTGGCTCCCCAGCTGTGGCTGAGCAAAATAAAGGCAGCTTGCAGGGAAAATTTCTTTTTTTTGCTTAATAAATGCAATTATTGCTACAGCAGATTCTAGACATGGTACAGATCTGCCACTTTACAGGTAGACCAAGGGGACCACTCAGGCACTATATTGGAAGGATTTTTTCATTTTTGCTTTATTGATACCTATAACCACTGTATGCCCAATTACTTGCATATAAGCCTTCAAAATGGGCACTTTTGATTTCTGACGTTCGGGTCCCATTGACTTTAATGGGGTTTGTTATTCGGGTCCGAACTTTCGCGGTGGGTCTGATCGGCCCATCCCTAGTAATCAGCATGGATTAATGAAAGGTCGTTCCTGCCAGACCAATCTGGTAACATTCTACAAGGAATTGAGATGCCATCTAGACCGTAGAGTTAGTGTATTTGGATTTTGCAAAGGCCTTTGATACAGTCCCCCATAAACGCATAAACTACAAGCTAAGTCTACAGTCATGGACCTTAAGGTTTGTGCTTAGGTAAAAAAATGGTTACAGCGGCGTGTCCAAAGGGTGGTGATAAAAATAACATGTACTCAGACTGGTCTGGAGTGGTGAGTGGGGTACCCCAAGGTTCTGTCTTGGGACCAATTCTATTCAATTTATTCATAAATGATATAGAGGATGGGATAAATAGCTCAATCTCAGTCTTTGCGGACAACATAAAAATAAGCAGGGCAATGATGTCGCATCAGGATATGGAAATTTTACAGAAAACCCTGAACAAATTAATGGAATGGGCAACCACATGGCAAACTAGGTTTAATGTGGAGAAATGTAAAGTAATGCACTTGGGGGGCAAAAAACATAAAGGCAAACTACGCACTAGGGGAAGAACCGCTGGGGGAATCAAGGATGGGGAAAGATCTGGGGGTCCTAGTTAGGAATGGGCCAAACAACCCTGGTTTACACCAGAACATGTGAACAGGCAGAAAATTTGTGTGAACATGCAAACCCTATTAAAGTCTATGGGACACAAACATAAAAATCAAAAGTGCTAATTTTAAAGGCTTATTTGCAAGTTATTGCCATAAAAAGTGTATGGGGACCCGGCTATTACCCTAGGGAACATGTATCAATGCAAAAAAAAAAGTTTTTAAAACAAACAATTTTTTAGGAGCAGTGATTTTAATAATGCTTAAAGTGAAACAATAAAAAGGAAATATCCCTGTAAATATTGTGCCTTGTGATCTATGTGATGTGTATTACAGTGCCACAGCAAAATGACATTTCTAAAGGAAAAAATGTAATTTAAAATTGCTTGTGGCTTTAATGTATTGCCGGCGCTCTCCATACTCTCCAGAATGGGGGATAAGCGAGCGCCCCCCTCCTGAACTGTACCAAACCACATGAGCTCAACATGGGGCAGGTGCTTTGGGGTCCAGGGCCTTGTCCCGACAACCCTGGCCATTAGTTGTCAGGGTCTGCGGGGGAGGGGCTTATCGGAATGTGGAAGCCCTATTTAACAAGGGAGCCCCCAGATACCGCTCCCCCATTGTACATTGTACCCCTATCCATTCACTAAAAAAAGTGTCAAAAAGTAAAAACCACAAAAGCCAGTTTTTGCCAACTCCTTTATTTAAAAAGAAAAAAGTGTCCCGCAATTTACATCCATCGTCAATCACACCGCCCAACAGACCCGAAAAAAAAACTCTGCCTCTTGATAACTGCTGTCTTTTGGCTGTGACAGCAATTATATAGGCAAGGGCACGGCCATCCGCTGAGGTACCTGGATGACCCCGCCCCCTCTGATGTCTCATGATATTACATGATGTCAGAAGGGGCACGGTCACTCGGTTCATCACCGGGTGGCCCTGCCCTTGCCTATATAACAGCTGTCACAGCCAAGAGACAGCAGTTGCCTCCCATGGAGGCAGAGCTTTTTAATTTCCTTTCTATTTTGTGAGTCCATCAGGATAGATGGACATCGCGGGACACTTTTTTTTTCTTTATTAATAAAGGAATTTAAAAAAAACTGTCTATTGTGTTTTTTTCTTTTTGACACTTTTTTTAGTGAATGGATAGGGGTATAATGTACCCGATACTCATTCACATAGGAGAGGGCCGGGATCTGTGGGCCCCCTTGTGGAAGGTGTCTTCCATATTCCGATAAGCCCCTCCCCCACAGACCCTGACAACCAATGGCTAGGGTTGTTGGGACGAGGCTCTTGTCCCCATCAACATGAGGGCATGTGGTCTGGTACAGTTCAGGAGGCTACCCCCCCTTTCTTGTCCTCCAGGCTACATGCCCAAAGGGCCTGGTATGGATTTTGGGGAGGCCCATGCTGTTTTTTTTCTTAATTCTTTCATAGGGGTCCCCTTAACCACTTCAATACATTGTATTATATACTCTGCACTGCACTATATACCCTGTACTGTATTTTATATACTATACTGACTGCACTATATATGATGAAATGCAGCATATATACTCTACGGACCACACTATATACTCTGCTGAAAAAATGGGCCTTGGTTGTTGGTTGTTCCAGAACACTGTAACCTCTCACAGTTACTCTTGTTAGGCGCAGTAATGGGCACTGCTGTTAAATATTATTTAAAAAAAATGTATTACATGCCCCAGTCAAACAGGGCTAGAAAAATTGGGCCTTGGGTGTTGATGGTTTTAGAACACTGTAACCCCTCACATTTACTCTTGTTGGGCACAAGAACGGTCCCTGCTGTTAAAAATTATTTAAAAAAAGGAAATTATATTCTAATGTTAAACAGGGGCAGAAAAATTGGGCTTTGGGTTTTGGTGGGGCCCTAAACGAAAAATATTGCTGAAAGCTAGCATCATCAAGATTTAGGAATAGGATAGGCCTGAGGACTAAAAAATTGTTTAGAGGCATCGGTCAGCTGGCCACCTTCTCCACTGCTCTTCCTCTGACAGAACAAAGCCTCAGAAACATGTTGTCCAGCACCAGGGAATGGTAACCTCCCAGAGTCTGGAAAGGCGTTACACAAACTTTTCTTCAAGGCGTCCTGAAGATGTTTCATCCTCTGCTCCCTCTGCGAAGGCAGGATAAGCTCTGCATATTTACCCTTGTAACATGGATCAAGAAGGGTTGCCAGCCAGTATTGATCCCTCTCCTTGATACCCCGAATCCTAGGGTCCTTTTGCGGGATTTACAGAATTAGGGAGCCCATGCAGCGTAAGTTTGCAGAGGCATTCTGAGTCCCCTGGGTCACTAGGGATGACATTGTCAGGAACTACCTCCTCCCAACCACATACAACTCCTTGGGTTTCTGGGGACTGAAAACCATCCCTTGAAGACTGCTGCGTGTTATCCTCTACATCCATGCTGACACAATCCTCCTCTTCTTCCTGTGTGTTTGGTGGCCCCGCAGGAATGCTAGCTGCGTAAAGGGGGCCTTGAGAGGAAAGGAAGTCCTTCTCTTCCTCCCGCTTTTCTCTCTCAAGTGCCCTGTCCATAATTCCACAAAGTGTGTGCTCCAGCAGGAAGACTAGAGGGACAGTGTCACTGATGCATGCGTTGTTGCTGCTCACCATCCTTGTGGCCTCCTCAAATGGTGACAGGACGGTGCATGCTTCCCTTATCAGTAGCCATTGGCATGGCAAAAAGAAGCCAAGCTCCACTGAGCCTATCCTGGTGCCACACTCACACAGGTACTCATTGATGGCCCTCTGCTGTGTGTACACCTACTGAGCCGGAATGGCCTTATATGAAAAGGAATGGTGTTTTGGAACCTGCCACTGTGGTACAGCACATTCCACAAATTAACGAAAGGGGGCTGACTCTACCAGCTGAAAAGGCAGCAGTTGCAGGGCTAGCAGTTTGACCAAGTTAGCATTTAGACGCTGAGCATGTGGATGGCTGGGACCGAATTTCTTTTTAAAGTTCAGCATCTGGGGTAGGGAAATTTTCCTGCTGAAATCAACTGGTGGTGTATGTGCAAACCAAAGCTTGAAAATTGGCATTTAAAAAAGGGCAGAGACAAAGTACAAGATTCCACTCTCGTATATTTCAATAGGGTTTGGGCACTATGTTCATGGATTGTGGAATTCACAATGAACAATATATGAACAATGTTTAGTATTTAGTCCATCAAACATTTTTAATGGCTGTGACAATAACTTCTCCGCAGGATGTGGAAACCTTGCAAAAAGATCTGAACAAATTAATAGGGTGGGCAACTACGTGGCAAATGAGGTTCAATGTAGAAAAATGTAATAATGCATTTGGTTGGCAAAAATATGAATGCATGCATTTGGTTGGCAAAAATATGAATGCAATCTATACACTGGGGGGAGAACCTCTGTGGGAATCTAAGATGGTAAAGGACCTGGGGGTCCTAGTAGATGATAGGCTCAGCAATGACATGCAGTGCCAAGCTGCTGCTAACAAAGCAAACAGAATATTGGCATGCATTGAAAGGGGGATCAACTCCAGAGATAAAACAATAATTCTCCCGCTCTAAAAGACTCTGGTCCGGCCGCACCTGCTGTCCAGTTCTGGGCACCGGTCCTCAGGAAGAATGTACTAGAAATGGAGTGTGTACAAACAAGGGCAACAAAGCTAATAAAGGGTCTGGAGGATATTAGTTATGAGGAAAGGTTGTGAGCACTGAACTTATTCTCTCTGGAGAAGAGACGCTTGAGAGGGGATATGATTTCAATATACAAATACCATACTGGTGACCCCACAATAGGGATAAAACTTTTTTGCAGAAGGGAGTTTAACAAGACTTGTGGCCACTCATTAAAATTTGAAGAAAAGAGGTTTAACCTTAAACTACGTAGAGCAGGGTTTCTCAACCAGGGTTCCATGGAACCGTAGGGTTCTTCCAATGGTTGCTAGGGGTTCCCTGAGCAATGACCAATTTTTGCCTCTAAGATAAGTTCCCACTGACAATGATGATCTTTTTAGCTATCTGTAGGGGGGAAATTCTTCCCCAAGACCACAGATGCAAGGAACACACTTCCACTGACCATCAGACCAATGTATCATGAGTTGTAGATATAGCCATTTTTAACAAGGGTTCCCTGAGACCGAAAGGTTATTTCAAGGGTTCCTCCGTGTTGAAAAGGTTGAGAAAGTCTGACGTAGAGGGTTCTTTACTGTAATAGCGGCGAGGATGTGAAATTCCCTTCCACAGGCGGTGGTCTCAGCAGAGAGCATCGATAGTTTCAAGAAACTATTAGATAAGCACCTGAATGACCGCAACATACAGGGATATACAATGTAATACTGACATATAATCACACACATGGGTTGGACTTGATGGACTTGTGTCTTTTTTAAACCTCACCTACTATGTAACTATGTGACATTCACATCCAATTTAGGAACAAAAACCAGTTAACTGCATATTGATATCATTGAAGGACAACTTCACATTTAATATTTCCCTCTCACCCACTTAGTCAAGCACGGGTAGTAAAATACTTTTATCCCCACTCTTGAGACCTGGATCTGTCTATGTACTTAGATGACTGGGAGTCACAATCAGTAAGGACCAGCCATAGAAATTAACAGAATGAGTGGCACACATGAGCAGTACTTGCTAGGCACAAACAATTAGTGGATGTTGCAAAGGCAAAGTGGCGCCCGGCAGGGCTGCGCATTGAAGGTTTTAGGATGGGGGTGAAGGTAAGTATTTATTCAATGGCCTTCACTATGAAGTAAGACATTATTATGTACTTTATATGTTCATTTTCAGGTCTGCTTTTTGCCTTTCCCAAACCTCTATCATGCTTTTTAGTACAAGGCTCAGATTTTTTTTCTTAGAAATACCCTTTTGAATGGCATGACCTCTGGTAAAGGGCATAAGGAAAAGTATCAGCACGTCAAAGAACCCATCCATATACATATCATGTATGTCAGTGGAAACATTTTTTAATTTAAATTTTTTTTAGTTTAAGGAAGTTTAGTTGAATAAAATCTGAGCTAGTAAATAAATAAATGTTCTTTTTTTTGTGATACTGTTTACACTGTACTACGTTAAACTTCTTTAGCAAACTTAACCTCCCAATGGAATTACACTATACTTCACAAAGAATATAACAGAGGTAGCTTTTTCAACACTTCACACATTGATGCCAATGATAAGGAGACCCTTGCTGAATTTGTGACAAGTTTGTACATCTAGCTATGCTGGCAGTGACCCAATCGGGTATATTTCTACATTTATTTATATTCTTTTTCTTGTATTCAATTTGTAACAAACTGTTATTTTTTTTTATTTTTTTGCAATTGTATTTATGTTACACACTGCTAACATTTACTGGACACGCTTACAAGGGCAACATAGCAATATTAAACAGAAACACAGCAAAAGGCAGCAGAATTTTGAAAATATTTGGGTGGGTAAACTGACGCAGCTGTCTGATGTCCAAGCAAGTTAAGTGATCTATGGATTTTTGAGTACATGATAGTTCTCTAACGTTCCAATAAAATATATATAATTCAGGGACAATGGAAAGGCTTCATCAGAGCTTAAAATGTGAATGTGAAAGCAAGGAGGCCAGACTCTAGGCTAAATTCACAAGGCTTTAACACAAACATAAATAAGGATCTTCATTTTCAGACATTTAACTGTAAATTTTAAATCTTATATATAAGTTATTTATCGTTTTGAATTTAAATGCCACCTTTTTAAACATAAGTATCATTATCTTGGTGTGTTATCTTTGTAATCTGATCCCTCTATGACACTTTTGTGCCCGTGAAATATTCAACTTATTTCAGTTAAGTATTCATTTTGTAAAGTATTAAAATATTTTTTTATATTAATATTGCTTAATTCTTGTCTGCTTAGAACTAATATTTTACAGGGGGCATGCCTAATAATAATGAAGATTGAGCCATTTTATTTTTTTGTTAATAAAGATTTAATGTTAATGAAGATTTAATTAAGATTTTCAATGTTAATAAGAACCAATAGGGAATTTGCAAACTATCTTCAAATGGACCGTGAAAAAGTTTTCATTTGTCTAGTTCATGGTATAGCTAGGAGGAGTCACTTGAACAGATTTTTTCCTGGAATGTTAAAAGTGTTTAAATAAGTACTCATTCGAGTGTCTTGCTCAGTTCCGGGAACACATGCACAAGTATCAGGATTTCCTTGATTAAAGGTTGATCCCACCTTTAAAACCTTATTACATTTTGACACCCATTTTGAGTATAACATGTAACATATTTTGACACCCATTTTGAGTATAACATGTAACATGATGCATAGCAGGTCCCCCCCCCCCCCCCCGCCACACCCCCAAAATGGTCCCCTTCCAACAGCAGCTATCAAATTTAAAATTGACTTGTAGTTCTCAATGGAAGTGAAGTGACCACCACACTTGTAGTCCACTGACAATTCCTCCACTGCTCTAACTGAAAATCTGTACCTCAGTATGGACATGGAGGAAGAGTCTGCAGGAGTCTGGCATTGCCCTATGATCCAATGATCACAGTTACAATAATTTGAAGGTTCATTGGAAAATACGTTTCTTTTCCCCAAATATATGTGTATTTATGATTTTTTTTGCAAAGGTGGATTTAGGCTTTAAAGTGGAATTCCAGGGTAAACACACCCCCCTTCCCCAGAAGCTAGCTGATGAACTGAATCATGTGACTGGACCAGAGCACCCTGAAAATAGGCAGATATATAGATCTTACTTCCACTGGTTAGTCAGAACAGATGTTGGGAGAGGGAGAGAGATCATTTTTAGGACTAGTTAGTTTTGCCTGGAATTCTACTTTAAGTTGCCTATATGGTGGGCGGCAGTGGCAGCCCATCCATTAGGGGCACACGGGTGCTTCCCCCCCTGTCCATATGTCCGGCCCCCTGATCTACATGCAGGGTGCCAGACGCATGGATTCCAATGGCGGGAGTGTGTTTTTTTGAAGCACTTGATTAGAGCCAGAGGCTTAAATAGGCTTCAAAAAAGGGTAACCTAGATGGGGTGAGTGCTGGGGGTGGTGGTTTTCCCCCACCAAAAAAAGAAACCCACCAGCCGCGACTGGTGGTTGGTGGTTTTGGTGTATATGGGTGTGGTGGGCTCACTAAGTACATTGTCAGACACAAGAATTGGTTTGCCAACTACAGCTGCTGCCAAACAATGCTAATCCAGCATTCGACTAGCAATATTTAATCATTTCTAAATTAGTGACTCAAGACAAGCATGCGAACTTCCGACGCCGCCGCCCGTTGTAATGGCAACCCGAAATCTTACGGCGCTGCTCGCTGGTGTCAATGAGCATGCGCAGGATCGAGCGGTGAATGCTGGAAGCACAGCATTCACTGCATCCCGGAACTAAATGCTTGTGGGCTTCAAATGCCCAAAAGCAAAATGGAAACAGCCGGGAGGAAGTTTTATAACTTACATTTGCGCAAGAAATCGGCAAGCCGGGGAGAATAAAACTACAAGTAGTGAGTACTAGAATTACATGACAAACGAATTACAATGACACAGGAAAAAAAAAAACCTTAGGTCAGCGGAATCCCGCTTTAAAGTGTAACTTTCAGTATCTATCAGTCTGATATGTCACGCTGTATACTTTGACATATTTTGTAACCTTCACTAAATAAAATATAGAAGAAATGCTATGGACACCAATGCTCTTCTATACTCTAAGCCCTTGTACACACGGTCGGAGAATCCGTCGGAATGTGTCCTATCGGACAGTGTCGTCGGATAATCCGACTGTGTGTGGTATGCATCGGACTGATTCCGTCGGGAATATCCGACGGACCCAATTTTCCAACATGTTGGAAATATTTCCCGACCAACTGGGCCGATCGGACATACTCCGATCATGTGTAGAGAATTTTGATCGGACCAAGTGCCACGCATGCTCAGATCAAATTCCTACATCAAAGCTATTGGCTACTAGCCTGAATGTAGTCCCATCGTAACAAAATTACATCATCACGTTCTGAAAGATCGTATTTTTCGCCAACTTTGTCAGACCGTGTGTATGCAACAGTTTCGGACAAGATCCGACGGACAAAATCCGACGGGAAAAATCCGACGGATTTGGTTGTGGAAATCTCCGACCTTGTGTACAGGGGCTAATTCTTACTAATTGTCCCCAAAACATGTGTTGACTTTATTTACTTCTCAATGAAATTTTATATAATATTTTTAAAAAACAACAAAGAAAAATTCCCAGCTCACTTACCAACCAGCCTGCAACAAACCAAATCAACCCTGTCTAACAGTTCACATTAAAAACAGGAGCTTGTACACATTTGCATATATTTGCACACATTTACAAATATATGCATAAGCTGCAGCGCCACTTGCACCCCCGTGTACTGCAGTCCTAACTCTATAAATTTTGAGAGCCTCCAAAGTTGTAGCACATATATAATAATAGATAGTTTAAGGGTAGTACAGGGGGTACTGTTGATACGTAGTATTATTAGCATTCTATAAATGGATAGATTGACAAATTGGTTGTTAAACGAGGAGTCAAAAGTAATCAATATTAGAAGCATTCTTAACTACTGTATTGTGAAAAAAAAGGTCTAAACACACAACTCCAGCTCAATAATTTTGTTTTAATTTGTATCAGTACAGAATACAAATGAAAATTCTGTACTGTACAATACAATGATGTTTAGCGCGTTGTTGGAGTGGGGAGAGCTGGTCGTAAGTCTGAGTGGCCGTTAAACAGGTAAGTCGGTAAACGAGGAGTATCTGTATTGCTTTGGGAAATACTGACTGAGAAAAATACAGTAACTAAAATTATTAGTGCAAACATGTTGGTTAATACAGGAGATATGTAGAATAAAATATAGCCGGATAAATGTGATCTTATATGTTTAGGAGGACCTCTGTGTTATCCACAGGTACAAGGACATTATTTTTTCTTGTGGAATGATTGGAAACAAAGTAAAATGAATACGTCGTTCTTTATAATTCAAGCATTTTTGTATTTTCCTAATTTCCAAATCCCCATTTTCATAATAATTTTCCTTAGCTATATTGCCATCATTGTTGGAAACCTCACCATTGTGACTCTTGTAATAACCAGCCCCCCTCTACGTGTGCCAATGTATATCTTTATAGTAAACCTTTCCGTTATTGACATTGCTTATACATCAAACATTTTACCCAAATTATTAGCTATAATCTTAACAAAGGACAACACCATCTCATTTTTTGGATGTATAACGCAGATGTATTTCTTTGTGTCACTGACTTGCATAGAGGTCATCCTGTTGGCAGCCATGGCCTATGACCGCTATATAGCCATTTGCCACCCTCTTCATTATATCATTTTTATGAGCTTGGGCCATTGCATTGGTCTGTCACTTACTGCATGGACTGTGGGTTTTTTGGATCTCAGTGGGCATGCTGTATTAATCTCTGGATTATTTTTTTGTTCATCTCATTTTATTGACCATTTCTTCTGTGATTTAACCCCATTGCTTAAGCTGTCCTGTAGTGATACATCTATTATAGAACTTTTAAATTATATAGAAGGGACCATACTGGGCATTACAACATTCCTGCTCACAATAATATCATACATATTTATAATCTCATCTATTCTTAATATAAAATCTTCAGGAGGCCGGCATAAAGCATTTTCTACTTGTACGGCTCACCTGACCTGTGTGACTATTTTTTATGGGACAATCATCTGTTTATATATGAGGCCTACTTCAAGTTACTCACCAAAACAGGACAAATTTTTTGCCTTTCTGTATGTAGTTTTGGTTCCGTTGATCAACCCAATTATTTACAGTCTGAAAAATGAAAACATTAAAAAAGCGCTGAGACTAAAGATACAATTTTTTAGAGTGTTATATACAAGATACTAAAATTTTATAGCATATTGTTACTTTTGAACCAGTTTTTTCCACTAGCCTGAATACACTTCTTCCGGATTGGAATACAGACTACCCCATGCACATAGTTTGTGTGTGTGTGTTTCTTGATATCTTCAGAAACATAATGTTTGGATACCTTTTGCATTTGGAAAAATCTAGATAAAAAATAGAGGAATTTAATATCAACTGAAATCTACTAAATCTCACCATGTGGTCTATTAAATTATCTCTTTAGGTGGGGCTGCGCCCACTCTGCAATGGTAATTTCTTGTTTAATCTAAGATGGAGAAACATCTCTTTTACTTATCTGATCCTTCACTCCCTGGGCAGGTGGTGTTCCCCCATGCTCCAGTAGTGGACAGTCCTTTAGCATCACCCTGCACTGGCCTTGGTGGAATCAGGACCTTTGACCTCTGCTAACAAAGATCATGCTGAAAGCAGTAGAAAGCAAAGTGCCAAAAAAAATGTGCTCATTGCTTCTCCTTTCACTGTCCGATCACAGGGTGAGTAGAGAATGTACCTGAAAGTGAAACTACAGCAGAGAAAGATCAAGCCCCTCCTCTGCTACCAAGGCCAATGCTGTGGGTCAGAGCTGTCTAAATCTCAGAACTAGCCTGACAAAAAAACAAATCCTTTGACATGAAAAATAAGTTCTCATTCATATATTTAATTTGTGTATTTAAATATTTGCCTAAAGTTCCATTTTAACTGTTCTCTTCTGTATGAACGTCAACTAAACAAATAATCTTAGTGAACCCTATTTTTTTTTTTTATGTTAGCCTCCAGCAGGCTTTTCAAAATGTATAACCCTGAGCTGCAAATATATTAACTGCATAATATTAAACATTTCTAAATAGTTTTACCTGTCTTGTCTCACGACTTTGTTCTGTTGCTGTTGATGATACCAGTTTCACAGCCTGCAGTATGTGCCTTGCATGTATTCTGTGAGTAAATCTAAACAGTATTAATGGACAAGATCTTAGACCAAGATCTAATATCCAACCAACCCACCGCCAAGCCAGGCTGGACTTCTAAATAGATGCAAAGAGAAATTGGATTGCAGTCCATGGAGTTTATGGGCACCACCAGTTTCTTATAAAAAAAAATACACAATCTTTATTTATGCACCATTAAAAAAAAGATTTTTTTTTAACATATAGTACAGTAGCACCCACACCCTTATGTTGATTGGAGTGGTGACCCTATACAGGAAAAACGTTCACAGCATCTTAATACAAATACACAATCGTCATTCTATAATTTTCAAATAACAGAGGGTGCCACCACCCATTCACATAAAGCTCGACATGTTTTGCATTGTTCCACTTCTTCAGGAGCAGAAGGTGTACAGATAGAAATTGTACCTAAGGGATAAAACACAGAACAATAGTAATAGTGAACACATAAAACATGAAGAATAGATAGATAGATAGATAGATAGATAGATAGATAGATAGATAGATAGATAGATAGATAGATAGATCGATAGATAGATAGATAGATAGATAGATAGATAGATAGATAGATAGATAGATAGATAGATAGATAGATAGATAGATAGATAGATAGAATAAATGCCAACAATTACAAATGCCACTGCACTTACAGAAAGCTTCAGCTAGAGGAAATATGCTAATGGTGGCATGCCACAGGAAGCAAAGTGAACCCACATCCTAATAGGCAGCACTGATGGGCACTAATGAGAAGGCACTGATAGGTGGAACTGATGGACACTGTTGGGGCTGCACTGATAATCAGGACAGAGGACACTGATGATCAGTGATCTGAGTATCAGTGTAGATGTCCCCTTTCATACTTGCAGGTTACTGGCTCTTCTCTCCTCATGCTGTGAAAGCGTGAGGAAAGGAATACGATAATGTGTTTATAGTGTGATCAGGTGTGATTGGACACAGCTGATCATGTGGTAAAGGGCCACTGTTATTGACCCTTTACCCCAATCTGTGATCAGCTGTGTCCGCAGCAGGCATGCAGGGGGCATGGTTCAGGGAGAATGTCATTAGACTCCCTTCCAGAACTGGATGACCGTGCTGTAGCTGCCATTCGGCTATAGTGTGGTTGGTAAGTAGTTAAATATGATTTGTCTTTAATACAACTCTCCTCATGCAGAAAATAGCTGACGGTTAATCATCAACAATCTGGCCTACATTTATTTGCAGTATAATATACAGCTAGTAGCACATGACCTTGTGGTGAAGGATCCTCTTTTGTCAGTGCGTTTTACATGTAGCTTCTTCAGGACTGATTGAAGACCGAACGAGGATGTATCGACTATTAAATGTAAAATGTGGTCCCTCGCGCTACTACGTGAATAATAACAAACTAACTAAAATAACGTAAAAATGCTGTTGGACCTAAAGTGTAACACAATACACATATCAATATATAAATGAGAAAAGGTGATCCATGCAAATTTCTAGGTGACGATAATTGAATGAAAATGGTGTGAACTAATAAATAATAGACCCAGTAGTAAAGTCCAATAGCTCAAATAAAGTGTCTAAACATGTGAAAGTGAAATAACTCTTCCTAGAAACGATAACAGGTTCTTCTTAATAATGATCTTCACAAAAGCTCAATGCTCACAGAGCGCTTACTTCCATATGGAGTATAGTTACCCTTGAAGATATCCTGTGGTGGGAGTAGGTGCACAGCAGGGGATCTCCTGTTGGTGACCTATGGGGGGGTTTCCAGAGTGCTGATGATGCTCGGCCGTGCTCTATCCTCACTCCACTGATAATCTACTGCTCCTTCAGACCTCGCAATGACGCAGTTAATTTCTGGTTCCAACCATTAAAGAAAGAATAATGAATGGCCTCCCATAGTGTAGTATGTATTAACAGTAACAATTTATTAAAACGCCAAGTGGATCCTTACATAAAAGCAAATAAAACAGGCTTATGCATTGACAAACTGTAAACATACTTAAGCATGTACAAAATTCATAAGAATAACCCATAGCTGTAGCAACTGAGTAAAATCTACAGCTATACGTTGGGGTGTTTGCTTTCCAAAATGGGGTCATTTTGTGGGCAATTCCATTGACCTGGTGCTCCAGGGCCTTCAAAATTCTGATAGGTAGTCAATAAGTTAGATGTGTAATTTATGCTCCTAGAACACCTGAGGTTGCTCCTTGCATGTTAGGCCTCTCTATGTGGCCAGGCTGTGAAAAAGTCTCACACATGTGATATCCCCATACTCAAGAGGAGTAGCAGAATGTGTTTTGGGGTGTAGTTGCAAGTATGCATATGCCATGTGAGAGAAATAACCTGTTAATATGACAATTTTGTAGAAAAAAAAAAATCTTTATTTTTCAAAGAATTGTGGGAAAAAAATACAACTTCAAAAAGCTCACCATGCCTCTTACTAAATACCTTGGAATGTCTACTTTCCAAAAAGGGGTCATTTGGGGGTATTTGTACTTTCTTGGCTTGTGTGTTATCCCAAATAACGTGATACCATTCATACATGCTCTAATCCTCCTATTTCTATTTCTGATCACTAAAACACAGATGAGCCAGATAGAATTGTTAATTTCTTACCAGATCAGTCACATGACATTGAGAAGTCACTTGACAAACAAATATTCATCAGTAGTTTTCTTTATTTGACCAATGAGAGAGTAGAGATAAAAGTTGAAGTTTATGGCAACACCAGTCATTTATTTTAACCACTTCAGCCCCAGAAGGTTTTACCCCTCTTCCTGCTCCTTTAACTGGCAATTGCGCGGTCATGCAATGTTGTACCCAAACTAAATTTGCGCCCTTTTTTCCCACAGATAGAGCTTTCTTTTGGTAGTATTTGATCACCTCTGCAGTTTTTATTTTTTGAGATATAAACGAAAAAAGACCGAAAATTTTGAAAAAAATATGTTTTCTACATTTTGTTATAAAAAATTACAATAAACTAAATTTTAGTCATACATTTAGGCCAAAAAGCATTCAGCCACATGTCTTGGGTAAAAAAAAAATTCAACAAGTGTATATTTATTGGTTTGCGCAAAAGTTATAGCGTCTACAAACTAGGGTACATTTTCTGGAATTTACGCAGCTTTTAGTTTATGACTGCCTATCCCATTTCTTGAGGTGCTAAAATGGCAGGGCAGTACAAACCCCCCCCCCCCCAAATTACCCTATTTTGGAAAGTAGACACCCCAAGGAATTTGCAGAGAAGCTTGAATATTGAATATTTATTATTTTGCCATAAGTGATTGAAAAATTACAAAACAAAAATTACACAAAGTTGTCACTGAAATGATACATTGCTTAAACATGCCATGGGTATATGTGAAATTACAACCCAAAATACATTCTGCTGCTTCTTCCTGAGTACGGGGTGGGACTTTTTGGCAGTCTAGCCGCGTACAGGACCCCAAAAACCAAACATGGCATTCAGGCTTTCTAAGGGCATACATTTTTGATTTCACTCCTCACTACCTATCACAGTTTCAGAGGCCATGCAATGCTCAAATAGCTATAAAAAATAACTAACTAACCAGAGTCGCCTGTAACACTAATACGCCGATCATAAAATAGATCTACTAGTGACACTGGTGAAAGGGTTAATTGGGGAGGGATCAATGGGGTCACACCTTTATTAGGGAACCCTAGACCTACCTAGGCCTACCACTAACTGCCCCAATACTGATTAGTGTCACAAATGACACTAGAGGGGGTTATTATTTAGGGTGGAGAGGCAGGAAGGGGTGTTATTATTTAGGGTGGAGAGGCAGGGAGAGGGTTATTATTTAGGGTGGAGAGTCAGGGAGGGGGGTATAAATTAGGGTGAAGAGGGAAGAAGAGGGGTTATTATTTAGGGTATAGAGGCAGGAAGGGGCTTCTTATTTAGGGTGGAGAGGCAGAAAGGGGATTATTATTTAGAGTGGAGAGGCAGGAAGGGAGGTTATTTTTTAGGGTGGACAGGCAGGAATGCAGGGTCATTATTTAGGGTGGAGAAGCAGGAAGGGGGTTATTATTTAGGATGGAGAGTCCAGAAGGGTGGTTATTATTTAGGGTGGAGAGGCAAGGAGGGGGGTTATTATTTAGGGTGGAGAGGCAGGGGGGTGTTATTACTTAGGGTGGACAGGCAGGAAGGGGGTTATTGTTTAGGGTGGAGAGGCGGGAGGGGGTATTTTTTTAGGATGGAGAGGGAGGAAGGGGGTTATTATTTAGGGTGTAGAGGGAGAAAGGGGGGTTATTATTTAGGGTGGAGAGGGAGAAAGGGGGGTTATTATTTAGGGTGGAGATAGAGAAAGGGGGTTATTATTTACAGGGGAGAGGCAGGAAGGGGGGTTATTTTTTAGGGTGGAGAGGCAGGAATGTAGGGTCATTATTTAGGGGGGAGAAGCAGGAAGGGGGTTATTATTTAGGATGGAGAGTCCATGAGGGGGTTATTATTTAGGGTGGAGAGGCAGTGAGGGAGGTTATTATTTAGGATGGAGAGGCAGGGAGGGGGTGTAATTATTTAGGGTGGAGAGGCAGGGGGGGTTATTATTTAGGGTGTAGAGGCAGGGTGTTTATTTTTGGATGGAGAGACAGGGGGGGGGGGGGGTTATTGCTTAGGGTGAAGAGGCAGGGGTGGGGTTATTATTTAAGGAGGGGAGGCAGAGAGGAGGTCATTGTTTAGGCTGGAGGGACAGGGATGGGGGTTATTATTTAGGGTGGAGAGGCAGGGATGGGGTTATTATTTAAGAAGGGGTGGCAGGGAGGAGGTCAATGTTAAGTGTGCAGGGACAGGGAGGGGGGGTTATTATTTAGGATGGACAGACAGGAAGGGGGTTAATATATAGGGTGGAGAGGCAAGGAGGAGGATTATTATTTAGGGTGGAGAGACAGGAAGAGGGTTAATATTTAGGGTGGAGAGGCAGAGGGGGTTATTATTTAGTGTGGAGAGGCAGGGAGGGGGTTGTTATTTAGGGAGGAGAGGCAGGAGGGGGGCATTGTTTAGGATAGAGAGGGAGGGTGGTATTATTTAGGGTAGAGAGGGAGGGAGAGGGGGTTATTATTTAGGGTGAAGAGGGGGGTTATTATTTAGGGTGGAGAAGCAGGGAGGGGGGTATTTAGGTTGGAGGGGCAGGGAGGGGGGTTTTTAGGGTGGAGAGGCAGGGTGGAAATTCAGAAAGGGGAGGGGAAGGGGGTATTTAGGAACCCCAGAGCTGCCACTCACTGCCCCGCCCTACAACACCCAGCAGCTCCACCACCCCACCTCCATGAAGCTCTGCAGCAGCTGAGATACCCGGGGAAAGTTATCAGAGGTAGGGGAAGTCAGAGCCTGGCTCAGGGTAAGACACAGTACACACTGGTCAAAGCAGTCATCCGGCAGCTATCTGCAGGGGAGCCCGAGGAGGGGAGTGCATTGCCGGAAAGAGACTCCGACTAAGCTGAGGGGGAGAGCCAGGGCCGACATGGAAGAGGCGGGGCTGAAACTAAAAGGGAAGGGGGCAGTAGAGGGGACACTCACTGTATGCAGGGACACTAAACTGTGCTGCAGCTGTAGCGCCTGCCATCTGTCATCCACAGGTGCAGAGTCGGGAGATGCTGGAAGGCCGCAAGCGGAAGCCAGAGTCCGGGGACAGAGTTGGCATCTACAAAGCACGTGACTGGTTGCTGGGATCCTAGCAAACGTTGAAGGAGAAGAAGATTGAAGAGGGGGGAAGCAAGAGCACAGTATGTGGAATCCTCACTGGGTGCAATATGTGAGAGTACACATTGCATTCATTAAGGATATCCCAGAGAGTGTGTTTCAGGACTTCAGCTCAGTTCCGCAGGACCCTGGGGCTTACTTTATAGCGCGGGACAGTCCCACGGAATCCAGGACAGTTGGGAGGTATGCTTATGGTAAGATATCTACCAAATACTTAGGGGGAACTAAGAGGTCACTGGTGCATTTAAAAGACTGTTCTTTCACCTTTGGCACTGACAAACATTATTACCTGTGCAAATCAAGTATAATTTCATTCAGCTCACTGCATTTATGTTCTTTTGTTTACTTTATAGATGTTTCATGCACTAACTAAAGCACTAAAGTTTCACTTTTTTTTTACATTTTGATTATGATGTCTATTCCTTCTTCAAGTAATTAGATTTTCTCCAAATAAGAAAATCCTGTTCTAACTGTGCTGTCCCTCTTGACAAGGTACTGTGAGTTGAACTACAATTTTTTGGGCATGTAAAGCAATTAAAATATATGTGTTTCAACTGTCAATGGAGTAGTGAATCTGAAGATCACACTAGTAAATGGGAAAATATTATAGCACCCTGAATGGGCTATAAAAAAAACTAATAAAGAGAATGCACTGTTCAGCATTCTAGGCATTAGGCCTGGTTCACACTAATGCAATTTCAGATGCACTGAATCGCATGACCTAGGAAATAATGTGGTATGGAATGTAATGGGGAACCGCACACCAAAACAAAAATCAAAAATGCATGTGGTCTCCTCAAGATCCATACCAGGCCCTTCTGTCTGCTATGGGATTTAAGGGGAACACCACACCAAACAAATGGGCATTGTTACCCCCCAAAAATCCATACCAGACCCATATCTGAGCATGAAGCACAGCAGGCGAGGAAAGAAGGGGGCAGGCATAGTACAGAAAAAGAGAAAAAGGGAAAGTGCCCCCTCTGTAACATCACATCCTCTCCATCTGTCTACTCCAAGCTGGCCTAGAGGACTTCCAGGTTGCAATTCAGCATTCCAGCCAGACTTCATCCATCAGTGGCCTGGAGAAAATTGGAGGGTCCTGCAGGTCAGAGGCAAGCGGCAGTGCCTCTTTTTATGATGAGTGATCCTGTTTATCCCATCCTGTGAATGTTTTCAACCCTTTGTGATTAAAGTCTGTTTTTAATACTGCACTTAGTGGGCTCTTTCTTTTTTTCTCTTATTCTTTTCTGTACAAAGCTGGCTTACTCTGGTAACAACTGTCGCTATGCTTGTGGTGCCCCATGGACTGCTTATGGACTTTTTACTGATGAACTTTCAGAGAGGTACAGAAATGTTTCTTTCCGTGAGCCACTATTTATCCTCTGGGCAAGCATAGTACCCCTACTCATTCACCAAAAAAATTTCAAAAGTAAATGAAATCACAAATTTTTGACAAGTCTTTTATTAACCAGCTGCAGACCACTCACAGTAAAAATACTGTGAGCGGGCGACAGGTAACGGCATAATCAGGTACCTGTATGTCTGACCTTTCTTCCAGGGTCAGTGACACGCAAGCAACCGCCCGCTGCCAACTGTCCAGTCACAGCACGAGTTTGGCAGCTGATTTCAGTCAATGATTTTGGTTCAAGTCAGCTGATCAGCTGTGTCCAATCACACAGTTCTGTGTTTACAAGCATTCAAGACTCTGTGTGCATAGGAACAGCAGTCTGGCTGTTCCTTCTCCCTGTAAAGCAGAGAGGAAAAACAGACAGATAGTAAAGTAAAAGTAGAGTAAAGTAGAGTAGAGTAAAGTAGAAGAAACACACATTACACATTGTTAACAAATTGTTACACAGTTAACCCCTTAATTGCCCTTTGATGTTAACCCCTTCCCAGCCAGTGTCATTAGCAGGACAGCCAAATTTGTGGGCCCCTTACACAGCTTTAGGCCTGGGCTCCCCCTCCAGCTTGACCACCAACAACCCCCGGCGCATGCCCATGGGCCATCTTACCGAATCCGCACACTGGCCACCATTCACCACCTGTACGCACTCAGCCCCCTCCCCTCAATCCTGTATATATGTCAGCCCCCCCTTCACTCCTGTATATATGTCAGCCCCCCTCGCACCTGTATATATGTCAGTCCCCCTCACTCCTGTATATATGTCAGCCCCCCTCGCACCTGTATATATGTCAGCCCCCCTCACACCTGTATATATATATAGCGCCTAGCTGTTCTCTATGTTAAAAATAAGTATCAATGTTGGAGGAAGTAGAAGGTTGGCAAAATAAACTATAGCGAAGTTCCACCCATTTTTTATACTTGATGTCACTTGCATACCCATTGATCATGCTTTTACTAATGGAAATAGTTTTTTTTTCTGGCATGTAAATATCTTTAATTTAGGGTATCACCTGCACTTCCTAGGCGATTATGTCACTAGGCGATTCACAAGGGCTCCTGTGATAACGGCATCATCTTTGCGAATCGGCTACTGACGGAATCTTGCGTTATTTACAGACAGTAAATCACTTGACCGTGTCTGATTGATGGGTTGCTATAGCAATGGGGCAGGGACTTCTGCCGATACTGCCATTGCTATGGTAACCTGTCAGGAAGACTGAGAGCTACGCAGAGGCATTACTGCGCATGCGCGAAATTGGGAGGATATCCTGGAAATGAAGACAGGAAGGCTTTATATGCTCACAGCTTAAATGGAACCTGCCTGCTTCCGAGTAAGTACAAAACAATTTTTAAAGAAGCTAAAATTGCAACACATATGACATATGTTAATATTGTTAATGTACATGTTTGGACATATGCAGAGCTGTTTTTTTTTATGTGTTTGGGGGACTGGAACTTTGCTTTAAGCGGTACAGGGTGGTGCAGTCTGAAAAGCCCAATCCAAATCTTACACCGGGGTCTGTGCATACTTAGCTACACCACTGAAAGATGTCAAAAAACATTACGCTGAAAACAAAAAAAACAATTCTGGAAAGTAGGTCTTGATGAATATTTGAAGATTTATAAAGAAATGTAAGGAAAATTATGATGCGAGTAAGGAAAGATAAGCAAGCTAGAAAATATTTTGGGGTTGATTTATTAAAACTGGTAAGTGCAAAATGTGGTGCAGCTCTGCATAGAAACCAATCAGCTTCCAGTATTTTAATCAATCCTTAATTTAACCACTCGCCGCCCGCCCTATAGCAAATAGACGGCGGCAAAGTGGTTGCATAATCCTGACCAGACGTCATATGATGTGATCAGAATTATGAGCTGCTGCGCGCCCCCGGGGGCGCGCATCGCGGCGATCGTTGTTGCGGGGTGTCAGTCTGACACCCGGCAACTACGATCTCGGTAAAGAGTCTCCGACGGAGACTCTTTACCACGTGATCAGCCGTGTCCAATCACGGCTGATCACAGTGTAAATGGGAAGAGCCGGTGATCGGCTTTTCCTCACTCGCGTCTGTCAGACGCGAGTAGAGGAGAGCCGATCGGCTGCTCCTCTGACAGGGGGGGTCTGTGCTGATCGATTATCAGCACAGTCCCCCCGAGGATGCCCACACTGGACCACCAGGGACGCCACCAGACCACCAGGGATGCCAAGGACAAGGTATGCCACCCTAGACCACCAGGGATTCCAATCAGTGCCACAATGGATGCCAATCAGTGCCCATAATGGATGCCAATCAGTGCCCACAATGGGCATCACTGATTGGCATGCATTATTGATTGGCACTGATTGGCATCCATTAGTACAATATATTATAATACAATGCCGCCTATCAGTTCCCATCTGTGCCGCCTATCAGTGCCTACCCATGCCCACCTGTGCCGCCTACCCATGCCCACCTGTGCCACCTACCCATGCCCACCTGTGCCGCCTACCCATGCCCACCTGTGCCGCCTAACCCATGCCCACCTGTGCCACCTATCCATGCCCATCCATGCCAATCCATGCCAATTTGTGCCACCTATCAGTGCCCATCCATGTCGCCCATCAGTGCCACCCACCAGTGCCACATATCGGTGTCCATCAATGCCGCCTCATCAGTGCCACTTCATTGGTGCCACCTCATCGGTGCCCATCAGTGCCGCCTTATCATTGCCACATATCGGTGTCCATCAATGCCGCCTCATCAGTGCCACTTCATTGGTGCCACCTCATCGGTGCCCATCAGTGCCGCCTTATCATTGCCCATCAGTGTAACCCCATCAGTGCCCATCAGTGAAGGAGAAAACTTACTTATTTGCAAAGTTTTGAAACTGAAACAAAAAAAAAACATTTTTTTTTCAAAATTTTCGGTATTTTTTTATTTGTTTAGCAAAAAATAAAAACCGTAGAGGTGATCAAATACCACCAAAAGAAAGCTCTATTTGTGGGAAAAAAATGATAAAAATTTCATTTGGGTACAGTGTAGCATGACCGCGCAATTGTCATTCAAAGTGCGACAGTGCTGAAAGCTCAAAATTGGTCTGGGCAGGAAGGTGTTTAAGTGCCCGGTATTGAAGTGGTTAACAAGCTGAATTAGAAGCTGATTGGCTACCATGCAGAGCTGCACCAGCCTTTGCACTCTCCAGTTTTAGTAAATCAACCCCTCTGTGTCTGAGATATTAAAAAAAAACAGCATACAAAAATAGATCTTCAAAACGGTTTACATATATGAAGTATGTAATATGTATGCAGTTATTCCAAAAGAAAATATTTTTTCTTAGTGTACTAGTTTAAGAAATGTTTGGCCATTGTTTAGGATAATAGAATAACTAAAGCTCACCACAAGCTCACAAAAATCTCCAATAGTGTAGTATGTTTATTAATGGATAGAATCTAAATACTTTAAAAACAATGTGTTAAAAAGCCAGTAGACTCACATGGAAATCTGCTGCCAACTCGGGAACATGCAGCGGAGTGACGTCAACACAGAAATCTCCACCCAATGCGTTGTGTCCAATAGGAAATTATCAAGGGGCCTATTTTGTCCTATTGGACAGTGTCGGGGCAGAGATTTATGGTACCGACGTCACACCGCTGCATGATCCTGAGTTGGCAGCGGATTTCCATTAGAGTCTACTGGCTTTTTAACAAATTGTTTTTAAAGTATTTTGATTGTATCCATTAATAAACATACAACACTTCTGGAGAGTTTTGTGGGCTTGTGGTGAGCTTTATTTATCCTAGAGGGAGAACAGCTTAAGGTGCCACTATAGGTGGTTGATCACATTAGCTTCTTGGGACTTCCAATATAACATTCGCGCATATGCTGCTATAATGGTAGCCATGCGTTTTGGTACGTGTTAAATTCACTTGATGTTGGTGGCTGGACCTGTATGCACTTTAAGAAGAGTCTTCACACGTACTGACGTCACTTCATAGATTGTATTCTTCACATTATTAACGCTGTGGGACTTATTTACTATTTCTTTTTAGTTTTTTCCCCTTCTTACAGTTACCTTACTGTTATATAAGTATTTTTGCTCTTTACGGATGCTACACTTTATTTTGTTTATTACTGTTTAGGGCTGACTATACTACTGATTACAGCGCTCCTGACCATGCCCAATTACCTCATCAAAATAGTGTACAATTGTGTCACAGAAATATTCTCATTTAGTGCTCTTAAGCTACAAATTAATACATAACATTTGCACCAGTGTACAGGTTGATACTAAATGTATATATAAACAAATCAAAAAAATATATTATATAATACTACTTCTGGGCGACTTCGGGGGCGACTTGCATTGACTTCTATACAGAAGTCCTCTGCAAGTCGCCGCTGAGATCCCCGCAGGTCGCGGCGAGGCAAGTCGGAGACGCCTCGCCGCGCCTCGCTGTGTGAACCGGCCCTTACAGTGAAGTACTGTAAAATAGGTGTTTATTGCACAAACATTGATTCCTTCTTACAAAACTCCAAGATCAAATAGGCATGTGTATTAATCCAAGAATACAATCCAGGACTGCTGCATCCAGCGTGCGTTCCACCAAAACCCGGAAGTGTCGTTGTATGGACCCAGCATCGTAAATTACGCCAACACATTTCGTCCTCCCACAAAGGCATCATCAAGGACCTGCCTTTTGTATTATCAGCCTTACTTACATTGTTTTTTTATCACAGCGCAGGATTTTCATGCATATTGTAAATGATATGTAACACGTTCTAGTTTGTTCTTTAATGTGATATTTTAGAATCCTGGATATGCTACACATTCGCCTAAAAAGAAACATCATCATAGTACACAGGATGTGTGTAGCACGTCCATTCCTTCCACCCTGCTGCCATGACCCTACCTCCCACTCCTGGCAATTATTGTCTCTGATTCATCAAAATTAGGAATTGCTGTTTACATAGAACAGCTCAAGCAGCTGATTCTCTAAAAACAAGCTGTCAAACTCAGTGTTTATCTACACTTTTGAGATGTGAATTAGAGAGCTACAAAGTAATATTGATTTCATTCATCTTCAAATCAAAGAGATCTATGATCTGCAGATGATATCAGTTAAAGCAACCTGGTAAGTAAAAACTGTTTTTTTTTTTTTATATATATAATTTGCCTTTGTTTCTAATCTTTAATTTATCCCAATCAGCCTTAGTTAACTCCGTCTCCTTCTCAGTATTTTTCTGATGATGTTTTCTTTTTTAATTCTATTTTTATTGGCCATTAATATTGAAACTTTCATTTGTTTTTGTTCAATAATGTTTTAGTGTCACATTCAAAAAATGCAAATTTGAAAAAAAAAAAGTGGCTGATGTACTAACAGCAGAGAGGACAAAATCTGGTGCAGCGCTGCATAGAAACCAATCAGGTTCCAGGTATTTTTGACAAAGCTCAACTGAACAAACTGAAGTTAGAAGCTGATTGGCTACCATGCACAGCTACACCAGATGTTGCACTCTACACTTTTAGTATATCAATACTGTATTTCATTTGTAAATCAGTAAATCATAATTTTGTGACATTTTAACCACTAGCCAACCAGTGGCCGCAGTTAAAGTGCAGCAGGTTGGCTTGGCTGGGCAAATCGGCATAGTTGTATGTCACTCCTTTAAGACGGGACAGCAGGCACATGCACAGACCCAGCACATGTCCCTGGAGCCGAACACACAAATCCCGATTCTCTCTGGGGAGAGGAGACAGATCGTGTGTTCATACTAACTATGAACACAGATCGGTCTCCTCCCCCAGTCGGTGCCATCCCCCCTACAGTTAAAACACACTCAGGGAACACAGTTAACCCCTTCCCTGCCAATGACATTTATGCAGTAATCAATGGCTATTTTTAGCTCTGATCATTGTATAAATGTCAATGGTCCCAAAATAGTGTGAAAAGTGTCTGATCTGACTGCCACAATATCGTAGCCTGATAAAAATCACAGATCGCCACAATTAATAATAAAAAAATTAAATAATAAAAATTACATAAATCTATCCCCTATTTTGTAGACTCTATAACTTTTGCGCAAACCAATCAATAGACGCTTATTGTGATTTTTTTACCAATAATATGTAGAAGAATACATATCACCCCTTGGGATGTTTATTATAGCAAGAACTACAAAATATTTTTCAAAATTGTCACTCTTTTTTGTTTATAGCGCAAAAAAATAAAAACTACTGAGATGATCACAAAAAGAAAGCTATTTATGGGAAAAAAAGGACATAAATTTTGTTTGGATACAATGTCGCCGCAACCTTTTACTGCTACAGGATGGCAGATGTGTGTAGAATCATGGATATATACACGTGATTCTGCATTTCCACCTGCAGAGGACATGCGCACGCCACCGGAGGGCTGCTTCTGCTGTGACAATTCACAGCAGAAGATGATCTGTGAGTCCAGTGGACTCGATGTCCTCCAGCACTCGCCGAACGTTAGTAAAACACGGAGAACTGAGATATGCCTATGTAAACAAGGCATATCTCAGTTCTGACAAGGGGGAAGGGAAGATTGTGTTTCTCTGCAAAGTAGAGGCTAGAATCAGTCTCTTCCTCTAGTGAAAGCACCATACAGTGTACACAAAAATACTGGCTGGACACACAGTTAACCCTTTGATCGCCTTAGATGTTTAACCCCTCCCCAGCCAGTGTCATTAGTACAGTGACAGTGCATATTTTGAATTAGAATTTTTGCGCCCTTGATTTTCTTTTTACATATTCTTTGTAACGTTTAAACAATGATAGTGTTCCCTCATTTTTATATTTTTTAAAAGCTCTTTTCTTATTATTTATAGCTTTTTTTACTTTGGCTGTGAGCTGCATAGGTTTTATTTTTAACTTTTTAAAATTGTTGCCCATAGGAATATACTTTGCAGTGAGTTTGCATATTCTTTTTTAAAGAATTTCCATGTATGTTCTGTGTTCATCGATGTCAATATTCTCTCCCAGTCTAAATTTTGGAAAGCAGCCCTCTTCCTTGGAAAATTAGCTCTCTTAAAATTAAGTGTTAATCTTTCCCATATGTGTTTGTTGCTTACAGCTAACATTAAATTAAATCATGCTATGGTCACTGCTACCCATATGTTCTTTTATGTGAATATTGGTAATAATCTGCATGGTTTTGAGATTACCAGGTCAAGCAGAGCAGCATACCTAGTCGGGGGCCTTAATAAACTGGACCATAAAATTGTCTAGTAATGATTCTAATTTTGAGGGAGTCGTTAATGACTGAAATCGCACCACTGGATTGGCATAGGGCCAATGTGGTGCCCATATTTAAAAATTGATCTGTCTTTACCAAGTAACTATAGATCTGTTAGTTTAACTTCTATAGTCAGGAAGATAGTGGAGAGTTTAATAAAAGATCACATAGATGAGTTCCTGCTGGAAAAAAATAGGCAGCATGGATTTATGAAAGACAGAAGTTGTCAAACTGTCAGAAACCATGAAATCAGACCGAGACAGAAGTACAGTTAAATCACACTTGTTTAATAATAAAAGTAAAAAGAACAAACTTATTCAAAACATAGCCAAAGTTCAGTAACCGGAACGGATAGTCAGCCAAGACAGAAGTCAGGGATCGAGTAGTGGAACAGCAAGCAGGATCTGGAGCCAGAAGGGATGTCAGCAAAGACAGTCTTTAAACAGGAATGCAGGAGATAGTTTCTTGTGATATGACCAAGGCGAAGGCAGAGCTCTTCTGGACTAGATGGCTTAAGTAGGCAGGACTGACAAGCAAAATCATCAACAGCTGAGAACTGTAGAGAGAGATGGGAGTGGGCAATTAACCAACAGCTGAGCGGCAAGCTCAGAGAAGGAAGGGCTGAGCCCAGCCCTGACACAAACAAACCTGATTTATTATTTTGAGGAGGTAAGTAAAACCTTGGACAGAGGGGTGGCTGTGGATGTGGTATACTTGGATTTTGAAAAGCTTTTGACATAGTTCCCCACACACGGCCATTATGTAAGGTAAAGTCTACAGGCTTGGAAAGATCAGTTTGTAAATGGATAGAAAACTTGCTAGAAAACCGAATTCAGAGAGTAGTGGTTAATGATTCTTACTCTGAATGGTCGAAGATTATCAGTGGTATACCCCAAGGTTCAGTGTTGGGACCCTTACTTTTTAATATCTTTCTAAATGATGTAGGGTCTGTGATTAAAAGTACCATTTCAATGTTTTCAGATGACACAAAGCTATGGAGTGGAATAACGTTCTTACAGAACGTCTCCAACTTACAAACCGAACTCAATGCACTGTTTAATTGGGCAACTGTGTGGCAAATGAGGTTTAATGTTGATAAATGTAAATGTATGCACTTGGGTGCTAAGAATATGCATGCATCATCCATACTAGGGAGAGTAAAGCAATGTCAAAAGCAAGTCCTTTCTTGTATTAAGAGAGGTATGGACTCCAGCGGGAGAGGCATCATTTTGCCCCTGTACAAATGGTTAGAAGGATCTTATCTGGAATATGCAGTTCATTCTTGTGCATCAGTTCTCATAAAGGATATCGGGGAACTGGAGAAAGTGCAGAGAAGGGCAACAAAACTCATAAACTAAATGTATTTTCTCTTGAGAAGAAAAGCGATCAACATTTACAAATGCATAAATGGTCCATATAGTGAACTTGGTGTTGAGTTATTGACTTTAAGGTCATTACAGAGAGCAAGGGGGCACTCTTTACATCTAGAGGAAAAAAGATTTCATCTACAAATATGGAAAGGTTTCTTTACAATAAGCTGTGAAAATGTGAAATAGACTACCTCCAGAGGTGGTTCTGGTCAGCTCAGTAGATTGCTTTAAAAAAGGCCTGGATTCTTTCCTTAACCACTTCCAGATTGTCTGCCATCGATATATGCCAGTCCTTTGACGTCGAATACTGTTGTTATGGCAGCAGATAGCTGCCATAACCCTGATATTTTTTTAAATGGCAGGTGGTCCGCTTTTCAGAAAAAAGTGGTCTCCATCGCAAAATCACTTTTATCAGTGGTGGGAGGGGTGACCACCCCCCTCCCACCGCTCCCCGGTGGTCTCCACCTTTTTACCAGAGCCATCGCTAGCAGCGGAGACGATTGGGTCCTTTCCCCTGAGAGGCATGGAGTCAAGTGAGAGAATGATGGCCCCCACTCGACTTGATACCAGTGGATGACAGAAGCAACGCCAAATGTCACTTCTGCCCAATGGTCTTAAAGGGGAATTTTTTTATTGTATTTAAGTGTAAATGTGAGATCTGAGGTCTTTCAGACATTAAAGAGGTCCTGTCATGCTTTTTTTCTATTACAAGGGATGTTTACATTCCTTGTAATAGGAATAAAAGTAAACATTTTTTTTTTTAACCACTTCCCACCCGGCCAATGCACATATACGGCCGGGTGGGAGCCGTCTACTCCTGATAGGACATTCAGGAACGTCCATCAGGAGGAGCGGGATCGCGCGCGCGCGCGCAGTGGCGTGATCCCGATGCGCCCCGTGTCACCCGGACACGGCGCATCTCAGATCGGCAGGAGGGCTCTGTGATTGGCCCTCCTGATCACATGACGGCCGTGTCCAATCACGGCCGTCATGTGATGTAAACAAACAGCCGGTTGCTAGGCAATCGGCTCCTCCTCTCCTCACACAGAAGTCATCGCTGAGGAGAGGAGAGCAGATTGCTGCAGCCTGCTGATGATTAGTGAGTATGAGCTGTTTTTTACAGCTTTTTACTCACTGATCACTAGTCTAGTGTACACACAAATCACCACACAGTAAACACACCACACAGTATAAACACAATGTCCCCACACATGTCCCCAAAACATACATGTCCCCAAATAATAAAAACACATGTCACTAATAATAAAAACATGTCCCCCACATATGTCCCACTAAAATCACATGTCCCAATGATTATCTGCACACATATGTACGTGATCACCTGCACACATATGTACATGATCATTTGCGTACATATGTCCGTGATCACACAAACCAATTATTATACACTTAACTGAATTTTTTTTACCAAAAACATGTAGCAGAATACATTTTGGCTTAAATTTATGACAAAATTTGATTTTATTGGATTTCTTTTAAAATAGAAAAAAGAAAATATTGTTTTTTTTCCAAATTTCCGCTTTTTTGCGCTTATATCGCAAAAAATAAAAAACGGAGTCGTGAATAAATACCACCAAAATAAAGCTCTATTTGTGCGAACAAAATGATAAAAGTTTCATTTGGGTACAGTGTAGCATGACTGCGCAATTGTCACTGAAAGCGCTAGAGCGCTGAAAGCTGAAAATTGGGCTGGGAAGGAAGGGGGCGAAAGTGCCCTGTATTGTAGTGGTTAAATAGACAGTGTAAAAAAAACAAAAAAACAAGTAAAATAAATAAGAAAATAAAATAAAAATGAAAGCGCCCAGGCCCATTGAGCTTGTGCGCAGAAGCGAACGCATACAGAATTCGCACCCACATATGAAAACAGTGTTCAAACCACACATGTTAGTTATCACCACGATTGTTAGAGTGAGAGCAATACTTCTAGCACCAGTAATAGTGTGGGTCCCTTAGTACCATTTGAGCATTGTTTAAACGCCACGGCCTACCTGAGCATTGTTGCTGACCATGTCCCCCCCCTTATGACTACAGTGTACCATCTTCTGATGGCTACTTCCAGCAGGATAATGCACCATGTCACAAAGCTCAAATCCTCTCAAATTGTTTTCTTGAACATGACAATGAGTTTATTGTACTTCAATGGCCCCCACAGTCACCAGATTTCAATCAAATAGAGCACCTTTGGGATGTGGTGGAATGGGAGATTCGCATCACGGATGTGCAGCAGACAAATCTGCAGCAACTGCATGATGCTATCATGTCAATATGGACCAAAATCTCAGAGGAATCTTTCCAACACCTTGTTGGATCTATGCCCAAAAAATGAAGGCAATTCTGAAGGAAAAAGGGGGTCCAACCCGTTACTAGCAAGGTGTGCCTTATAAAGTGGCCGGTGAGTTTATAGATGTGTGAGGTGAATTAGTTAAACCTGAACCATGTTGTCAATGTTTTAAATGTTTGTTTAAGTCTACTTAGTAACTCAGCCCACCAATTACCACTAAATGATCACATTTCTCTGGTATGACCTTTTAACCCATCTTGAAGACTTTTAAGAACTTTTTTAACTTCCTCATTTTTCAGACTGTAGATTACAGGGTTAAGCATAGGAACCAAAACAATATAAAGGAGAGCAAAGAACTTATCATGTTTTGGTAAATAATATGATCTGGGTCTCATATATGAGCCAATTAAAGTACTGTAATAGACAGTGACACAGATCAGGTGACCAGAACATGTAGAAAATGCTTTACCCCGGCCTTGTAAAGATTTTATCTTTAGGATAGTAGAAATGATGAATGCATATGATCCCAAAGTAAAAAAGAAAGTTGCCATTCCAAGTATTGCTCCTTCAATGTAAGTCAACAATTCTACACTATAAGTGTCACTGCAGGACATCTTCAACACTGGGATAAGGTCACAGAAAAAATGATCAATGATACGGGATGCACAAAACTTCAGTCTGGATATAAGGACAGCGTGACCAGAAATGTCTAAAAAAGCAACAATCCATAAAATTATAGACAGACAAACACAAGATCTTAAATCCATAATAACAACATAACGGAGGGGATTACAGATGGCTACATATCGGTCATAAGCCATAATTGACAGCAGAATGGCTTCAGCACAAGTTAAGGATAAAAAGAAATACAGCTGAGTTATACATCCAGCAAATGAGATTGTGTCTTGTTTTGTACATAGTATGGATAAAAGTTTAGGAAGAGTACATGAAGTGGAAGCAATATCAAGGATGCTAAGATTCACTAGAAATGTATACATAGGAGTATGTAGATGGGAATATGCCCCAATGATAGCAACAATGGTGAGATTCCCACCAATAATGAGTAAATAGGCAACTAGAAAGAGAAGAAACACTGGCATCCGAAGCTCTGAGACACCAGAGAAACCTTGAATGAAAAATTCTGTTATATTGGACTGTACCATTTCCATTAGTTAATCTAGTGATAATGTTGACACGCAAACAACAATGACTGTTTATTAATATCTTGGTAGTGGATTTACGGAAACCAGGAAAAGACGAATTTGTAATGTAAATGGAATGTAAGAGTTTGGTATATTTATGAGTACACTGCTAGTCAATAGTTTTCTAAAGCATTAAATTAAGAAAAAAAACAGCATCAATAACATTAGGACTTCTCTTAATTTCAAGACCTTTCCGAAGTACCAGGTAACTAGAGCTGGACGTGTGCAGAAAAATGTCAACTTCACTTTACATAATCCCAGCAATACAATCATTTCGGGTCTGGCAAAATAATTATCTTTTCCTTGATAGACCTCAGCACACTTCAAACTCCTTGCTTATCCATAATCAAACAGATTGTTGGCCTGGTAGTTCAGTTGTTGAATACTCAAGTTTCACAAACTATGCACAGTCTGCGTTGCTTCAGCTGGCCTAGGCTGGTGCAGAACGTTTTCTGCTTCTGTTTTACCTACATTTCAAAAAAGTAGTGTGAGGTTGTCATGTGGCATCTTAAAAATTAGAACATTCCCAATTTTAATAAAACATCATAAAGATTGAAATATATTCTTTGTATTGTCTGGAAATCTTATAAAGTTATGAACCAAAACAATAACACCAATCCTAATCTTCTTCTACTATAGTACATCACAAATAAAAAAAAAATTTACATTTTTATTTTACAATTTATCTTTTTTTTTTTACAACTAATTTTTGTCTAATATGTAAATATTAAATAATTATATGATTTCCATAGTACTGGACAAAGCACAAAATACAGTCTTTTCTTTTCATACTGACTGTCTTGGAAAACAAATTTTTCACAAAGCTAACTTAACTTCTTCAATACTGGGCACATTTACCCACTTATTGCTCAGGCCACTTTTCCGCTTTTATCATTGTCGCACTTTGAACAACAACAATTGCAAGGTCACGCAACACTGTACCCATATTAATTTTTTTCATACAAATAGAGCTTTTTTTTAGTGGTATTTTATCAACACTGGGATTTTATTGTTTTGCTAAATAAACAATGAAAGACTGAAAATGTTTTAAAAAAAAAGTGTTTTTCTCTGTTTCTGAAAATAAATAAACTTTCTTCATAAATATTGGCCAAATTATATTCTCCTACTTGTTTTTGGGTGAAAATAACCCAAATCAGTGTATATTATTTAGTCTGTATGAAAGTTGTAGAGGCTCTAATCTATAGTATTCAGCATATGTGAAAATTGATCAATCCTGATGTACTGACACCCTATCTCAATCTGTGAGGCCCAAAAATGCCAGGACAGTACAAATATCCCCCAAATTACCCCTTTTTGGAAAGTAGACAGTTAAAGGTATTTAGTAGGGATAGATGAACCGTTTGGCCCAAGCATGAGTTTGCAGGGTGTTCGCCCCAATGAACACCTTGCAATGCACAGAGCTTTGCTCAATCTGGGCGCAGTGTAAGCTGGTTGTTAAGTAGTGATGGACGAACTTCAGACGGGACGTTTCGCGAACGCGATCCGCGAATGTGCCCAAATGGACCCCATTCACTTTAATGGCAGGTGAACCTTAAAAACCTCCAGGTCATATTTTCAGCCACAAAATACTTACTAGCTGTGCACACATAGTCCCACAACATGGACATAACAGAAGTATTAAGTGAATCTGGGATCGACAACGACAAGCATTCTTTTTTATCTGTGAAATTCTGACAATTCAGGAGCGCATAATGGCCATGGAGGAGAGACAAGGTCAGGTCAGGCTATGAAGGGGGTGCAGGAGATCAGTGCCACAGTCAGGGCAGCGCAGTCCTGTGCCAGTGCTGATCCTCAGCCATGGTGCTGGCACTGCCTGCTGATTGGCTTCTCCGCTGCTATCTCCCTCACTGTCTGAAACCAGCACCGTGATAGAGAGCACTGACACCACACCAGCACCGGGATAGAGAGCACTGACACCACACCAGCACCGTGATAGAGAGCACTGACACCAGCACCGAGATAGAGAGCACTGAAACCACACCAGCACCGTGATAGAGAGCACTGACACCACACCAGCACCGTGATAGAGAGCACTGACACCACACCAGCACCGTGATAGATTGCACTGACACCACACCAGCACCGTGATAGAGAGCACTGACACCAGCACTGTGATAGAGAGCACTGACACCAGCACCGTGATAGAGAGCACTGACACCAGCACCAAGATAGAGAGCACTGACACCACACCAGCACCATGATAGAGAGCACTGTCACCACACCAGCACCGTGATAGATTGCACTGACACCACACCAGCACCGTGATAGAGAGCACTGAAACCAGCACTGTGATAGAGAGCACTGACACCAGCACCGTGATAGAGAGCACTGACACCAGCACCAACATAGAGAGCACTGACACCACACCAGCACCATGATAGAGAGCACTGTCACCACACCAGCACCGTGATTGAGAGCACTGACACCAGCACCGAGATAGAGAGCACTGACACCACACCAGCACCGTGATAGAGAGCACTGACACCAGCACAGAAATAGAGAGCACTGACACCACACCAGCACCATGATAGAGAGCACTGACACGATATCAGCACCGAAATAGAGAGCACTGACACCAGCACTGATACCAGCAACTCGCTGCGGGACCCAAAAATATGACACCGTTCAACCTCTTCAAACAGGAGGGTACGGGCATATAGTACTGTGTGCTTTTTTTGGACAAGAAAGTGAGCCAAAGGTAGAAAAAAGGTCTGTGTGCTAGATTATATAAATCGTTTATAGAGTTATGCATATATATGGTCTACTGGTCACATGTGTTGAATTCCTCCGAGATCCATGCCTCATTCATTTTTATAAATGTGAGGTAGTCAACACTGTCGTGAGCTAGGCAAGTACGCTTATCAGTCACAATCCCCCCTGCTGCGCTGAACGTCCTTTCGGACAGAACACTGGACGAGGGGCAAGCCAACAGTTCCATTGCAAATTGTGCAAGCTCTGGCCAGAGGTCAAGCCTGCCCACCCAGTAGTCCAGGGGTTCATCACTTCTCAGAGCGCCCACATTGGCCGTTAACCCGATGTAGTCAGACACCTGACGGTCTAGGCGTTCCCTGATGCTGGATCCGGATGACACCTGTCGATGGGTCGGCTGAAAGAATGATCTCATATCAGAAGTGACCAACACATCTTCAAACCGCCCTCTTCTTGCAGGCGCTGTTGGATTGGTACCCGAAACTCTTTCTGTGGGAGTGGGAATTCCTCCTCTGCCAGCGCACGCAAAATCAGAATGCAGCATTTCTCTAAGCAAGGCCTGTAAGTGCTCCATTCTGACAGCCCTCTGTGATGGTGGTAACATTTCCACCATTTTGTGTTTGTACCGGGGGTCTAAGTATGTTGCCACCCAGTACTGGTTCTTGACCTTTATGCTTTTTATACGGGGGTCCCTGTTAAAACACTGGAGCATGAAGGCCCCCATTTGCACTAAACTGGAAGCGGTGTGGTGGCCTGGCTCCTGCTCACCATCCAGGATAATGACATCCTCCACGTTCTCCTCTCCCCATCCATGCACAACAACAGGGATCCCAGAAAGGTTTAAAGCATGCTCTTCTTGCTCCTCCTCATCTGCCCCAGCACTATCCTCCTCTGACTCCTCTTCAGACTCCTATTGTTGACTTGTCTCAGATAGAGTAGCCCCCCTGGGAATTCATCCAGCATTGCAACTTTCTCATCTTCCTGCTCCTGCTCCTCCACGGCTTGATCAATGACACAACGCAATGCACGCTCCATAAAGAAGGCATAAGGTACGATGTCACTGATGGCGCCATGGCTGTGACTGACCAGTTTGGTGATCTCATCAAATGGCCGCAGAAGTCTGCATGCATCGGGCATGAGCAGCCACTGGCGCGGTGAAAAAAAAAAAGTTCCCCAGAACCTGTTCTGCCACAGAGTTCGTACAGGTAGTCGTTAACTGCACGTTTCTGCTGGAGCAGCCTATCAAGCATATAGAAGGTTCAGTACCATCACATCGGGCAATCGCAAATAAGACATCTGACAAGCATATTGTGTCGCCGCTGAATGTCAGCAAGGCGAGCCATGGCTGTGTAAGATCTTCTGAAATGGGCCGAGATTTTCCTTGCCTGCCGCAAGATGTCCTGACCCCAGGGTATTTGATAACGAATCGCTGCACGACCAAGTTTAAGATGCGTGCCATGGATGGCACGTGTGTAATTTTGCCCTGTTTCAATGCACTAAGCAGATTGGCACTGTTGTCACACACCACTTTACCAACTGTCAAATTGAGCGGTGTTAGCCACTGATCTGCCTGTGAACGCAAAGCTGAAAGGAGTGCAGGGCCAGTGTGGCTCTTGGCTTCCAGGCACAACAGACGCAGCACAGCATGGCAACGTCTCACCTGGCATGTCGAATAGGTTCTGGGGATCTTGGGCGGCGCAGCGGAAGATACGCTAGCAGCGGAAAAGGAGGAGTCAGCCAAGGAGGAGAGGGAGGAGGATGGAGTAGGAGGAGGAGAAGAAGAGGCAGGCCTGCATGCAATCCATGGCGGTAAAACCAAATCTACATGGGTGCCAGGGGTTACATGCTTGACGGCCGTCAGAAGGTTCACCCAGTGGGCCGTAAAAGTTATATACCTTGCCTGCCTGTGTTTGCTAGACCACGTGTCTGTGGTTAGATGTATCTTGGCACTGACACTGTGTGCCAGAGATACATACACTTGCCGCTGAACATGGCCATATAGCTCTGGGACACCAGTCTATGTGGCAGTAGTTGGCGGGCCAACAGTTCTGACAAGCCAGTGGTCAACCATTGGGCAAGAGGGTTATCTGGCGTCATCTTTTTTTTACGCTCGAACATTTGGCCCACGGAAGCCTGCCTTTTCCAGAAAAATGTGAGGACGGCATGATAGAAGGTGGCCCACACTGCGGAGCCTGCGTCCTGGGAGCGCCAGATGTGACCGTACATGGTTGATGCCTCGCTCCTGATACATTAGCAGTCTGGTTTGTCCCTCCTGTGCAATGTAAGTTCCGCCTGCTTCTCCTCCCTATCTGCTGGTCCATATCTCCCTCTGAACTCCCCTCCTCTTCCTCTCTTGTGGGTACCCACGTGACATCACTAGACATGTCATCATCGACGTCACCTTCCCCATCGCTATCATTAGAGATCTCGGAGTAGGCAGCAACAGCGGGGTTCAACTTCCTTGGGCTGATCTGGGTACTGTCGTCAGACTGCTGAGTGGCGGTTGTTGCTACCTCCTCTTCCTGATCCAATGCCAAGAATGGCTGCGCATTGGCAATGTCTTGTGATGGATCGGAAAATAATTCCTGTGACTCAAGCGGAGGGTATATGGTGGTGTTGGTGGTAGTGTCTTTGGGGGTGCGCACAGCAGAGAGTAAAGAGGGTGCAGATCGAGAGGATGAGGAGGGTGCAGAAGAGTAAGGCAGAGTGAGCCACTCAACCAAGTCTGGTGCGTCCTTTGACGTAATCGAACGCACCTTCTGCAATTTGCCACTTTGGCTAAATCCTGTTTCTCCTCCCCTACCCATACCACCCCTGCGGAAGGACCTGCCTCTTCCTCTGCCTGTCATTTTTTAAATGACCCTGTGACAAAAGTCTCTAGAATTGCAGTATGTGGAAGAAGGTATATAACACCCCGCTTCAATCTGTCATTTTTGGGGGCCACTGGTCTATCACACCTGTTATAATACTTTTTTCTAATTGCGTTTGTCACTCTTTGTAGTATCGCTGCAGAACTGCTCAGCAGTCACAGTGCTGCACAGTGGAAATGCACTATACTATGCTTTCTATATTTGAAAGTATTTTATACATGTATTACACCCCTATATACTGCACACCAAATAGTACACCTATACCAGTCCTTAAAAGGACCTTTGTGGACCTAATAGTAGCTAGCTAGTAGCTAATGAATTGCAGACTGTCCTTGCTCCAAAAACCAAACTGTTCCTACACTGAGAAACGACAGCTGCAGAATCGGTCAGCACTGCATGCAGTGCACTATAATATGCTTTATATATTGGAAAGAAAGTATATTATACGTGTATTACAACCCTATATACTGTACACCTATACCAGTCCTTAAAAGGACCTTTGTGGACCTAATAATAGCTAGCTAGTAGCTAGTGAATTGCAGACTGTCCCTGCTCCAAAAACCAAACTGTCCCTACACTGACAAACGAGAGCTGCAGAATCAGTCAGCACTGCATGCAGTGCACTATAATATGCTTTCTATATTTGAAAGAAAGTATATTATATGTGTATTACAACCCTATATACTGCACACCTATACCAGTCCTTAAAAGGACCTTTGTGGACCTAATAGTAGCTAGCTAGTAGCTAGTGAATTGCAGACTGTCCCTGCTCCAAAAACCAAACTGTCCCTACACTGACAAACGACAGCTGCAGAATCAGTCAGCACTGCATGCAGTGCACTATAATATGCTTTCTATATTTGAAAGAAAGTATATTATATGTGTATTACAACCCTATATACTGCACACCTATACCAGTCCTTAAAAGGACCTTTGTGGACCTAATAGTAGCTAGCTAGTAGCTAGTGAATTGCAGACTGTCCCTGCTCCAAAAACCAAACTGTCCCTACACTGACAAATGACAGCTGCAGGATCAGTCAGCACTGCATGCAGTGCACTATGGGCACTGATAGGCAGCACTGATAGGTGGCACTGCTGGGCACTAATAGGTGGTATTGATAGTCGGAACTGATGGGCACTGATAGGCGGCACTGATGGGTACTGATAGATGGCACTGATAAGCAGCACTGGTGAGGGGGTACTGACAGGCATTAGTGATGGGCATCTGAATGGCACTGACTGGCGTTACGGATGGGGCACTGATTGATACTTTTATGGGTACTGATTTGCGATTTGGATGGGCACTTACTGGCAGCTGATGGGCACTGATTTTAAGCTGTGGTGGGCACCTCTGATGGGAGCTGCGTTGATAATCAATGTGCCGATTATCAGCGCACACCCCCCCTCTGACAGGAGAGCCGCTGATTGGCTCTCCCTGTCAGCATGAACCAAGGAAAAGCTGATTACCGGCACTTCCTGGTTTATGCTGTGATCATCTGTGATTGGTCACAGCTGATCACATGGTAAAGAGCCTCCATCAGAGGTTCCTTACCACGATCGGAGATGCAGTGTGTCAGACGACACCCCACACCACCAGCCGCCACACTGCGCATCCCCGCAAGCACACGCTGGCTTGTTATCCTGAAAGACATCATATGACATCCAGTCAGGATAAAGGAACCACCACCTGGCCATCATTCTGCTATAGGCAGAGCGGGAAGTGGTTAAAGGAATTTTTCATTTTTATTGTTGAACTTTCAGCATCATTAAAATCAGTGCTTCTAAAAAAAGATTGTTTTAAGAAAAAAAAACATTTATTGATACATGTTCCCCTAGCAATCATTTTTACCGAATGAATCTGATTCATTCAGTGTGCTTTGTTGTGATTATTTGTGATTAGCCAGAGCTACTAATCACATGGTACAGATGAGATGTGATTGCCCGTGTCTGTAACATGTGATCACTGTGATCAATCACAGCTAGCAACACAATGAATGGCATGAAAGGAGGCCATCCATTGTTTACAATTGTCATGTGATCTGCTGTGATTGGTCACAGCAATCACATGGTATTTGCAGCAGGCAGGTACACTGATCAGTCACCAGCTGTGTCCAATGGGCACAGCCAGTGACAGATTGCGCTGCGCATGAGGCCCGATCCAGGAGGACATCATATGACATCTACCTAGATCAACGAAAGTCCCGCCCAGCCTATAGCAAAATGACCACCGGGCTGGACTTTCGCTGTTGGACTTTCGCACTGGTTAATTTTTCATTCAAGCCAGTTATAAATTGGTATAAATACAAAAAAGAAAAATATACATGTATTGAATATTTATTTCTCCCCCAAACACCACAAAAAATATACAGATATATAAAATATACAGATATATACCTTTTCTGCATCAACTAAGCCTTCACTATTAAATTACTGTTATTTCTGCACTAAAGCCCCATACACACGATCAGAAATTCTGCCAACAAAAGTCAGATGTGAGCTTTTGGTCAGATATTCCGACCGTGTGTATGCTCCATCCAGCAAAAATTGAGAGCAGGACTTATTGCCCGTGACTGTGTGTATGCAAGCCAAGCTTGAGCGGAATTTCATCGGAAAAATCATCCAAGTTTTTTCCGACAGAAAATCCGCTCATGTGTATGGGGCAGTGCTGTGCTTTCAGCCTCCAATATTCAGGGTCATTTGTGGAGTCCTATGGTTATCAAAATAGGTGAAAGAATTGTGGGAAGTTTCATGAAGATGTTCCAGGCATTGAAACTTAAAGTGTAACTTCTCTTTTATTAATAAATAAAAAACAAAACAAAACACAACAATCCTCACGGGATAATCAATGTACACTGCAGGGGTTTTAGTAAACTTTGCTGCAGATTCCTACCTTGTTCCTGTTCTTTTTTTAATATTTAAACTTTATTGTTTTACAACATATAAATATTAAAAACAAAGATATTGTTCCACATCATTAACCCTTCCCCCCCCCTTACCCCTCCCTATGCCATAAACTCCCAGACCCCCCCCCCCCCTTCAAAACTTCAAAACAATATTTCCACAAAGTTCTCAAGATATTTATTTGTTCTTTTGAAGACCATCCACTTTTTCCAGCTTCCCAGGCACCTTTCTGTCTGATCTTCTTCTCTACTATTTAAATCTACCATATACAATATATTGTCAATTCTTTTAAACCATTTCTTTACTGTAAGTCTTTTTTTTTGGGGGGGGGGGATTGCACCCTTGGCTGCATTTAATAAATATGGTACTAATGTATTTTTATACTGTTTTATAGTTTTATTTGTATCATGAAATAAGCAACTCCATGCATCTATTACCTCCTCTTTTGTAATCTCCTTTATGTATTGCCGCACCTCCTTCCAATATTTTCTGACCTTTGGGCATTCCCACCAAATGTGTGTCATAATGCCCTGTGAGTTACTACCTCTCCAACACATTGGAGATTTGTCTACTTGATATTTTTGTGCTTTGACAGGTGTTATATATCATATAGCAAGACATTTATAATTTGTTTCTATGGTATTGGTGTCTCCTGAGTAACTATGAACCGCTATTAATGATTTGTTTAATTGGTGTTTTGTTAACCGTGTTCCCAATTCCCGTTCCCATTTTGCTATGAATGGAGGTATTCTCGGGTTCCATTATACCTGTAATTATTTTATAGATACAATACAGTGTTTAACCTGTTTCCGATGGTTAGATATTTGTTGTGGAAGTCCTGCTACAACGTTTTAACTGTGAATACCTCCATTCATTCTATTTTATCAAATCACCTCTGTGTTTCAAATCTTGAAGTGAACTTATTTTTCCATTTTTTATAATGTCTTTTAACTGTGTGTTCTTTACCCAATCCCCAAATTATAATTTATTACCTGGAATAAAAATATTTGTGCCTGATAGTGATATTAGAGGTTAATTATATTCCCATTTCGCCAACCGACACATTCTATCCCAGATTCAAAAGACATTTTTAGTTAATTCAGGTACTGTTTTATTGAGTGTTCTGTCTTTTTGTGATATTTGGGTGATACCCAAATATTTCTATCTAATTGTGTTTCACTCAGTGAAGCCTCTAGTTTCATCTGTCATTTTTTATCCTACTCTATTCCACCATTCATGATAATATCACTGCTTCATAATATCTTCTAATATCTGGTGCTGCTAATCCCTTGAGTGCGTTATCCTTACTCAATAGAGCATACTGTATTCTCGGTTTGTTTCCCTGCCAAATATACTTCAATATCATTCCACTAAGTGTCTTAAAATATATCTGGGGTATGGCTATTGGCAGCATTTGAAATTTGTACAAAATTTGCACCTTGTTCCTGTTCTGATTTAGTTGTTTGTTTTTTTATGTCCTTTCTGAATACCGGGGTATGTGTTCATTATAACCTGAGCAACCAGTGTTTTAATGAAGAAATATATAGTGTCTGTAGTCCTTTAATAGGCAAGCCTTGGCAAGTATCTCACCAAAAAAAAAAAAGACTATAGTTAGGGATGCCGAAAATATTACTTTTATCTTAGTGCAGACATCCTAGATCAGTGAGCCAATCACAAAAACAGAAATTTACATTTCTGGAGGCATTTTGGACACCAATTACCTCCAGGTTGCTACTGTATATTGCATAGAATTTTTTTACATCTTTAGAAAAAAAAGGCAATGTTTAATAATGTTAAATTACAAAATGACAAAGTGTAACAGTTTTATATTCTGTATTAAAACGATATTAAAAACAAAAACAAAAATGTAATATATTACAGCTTACCAATAATTAGATGTAGTGGTTGCATTTGTTTTCTTTGTTTAGTTTTTTTTCCTTCTCTTTTCCTCCAGTGACCTGTGGTGCAGCCACCATATCTAAGAACTGGCATAATACATGTTTGCGTTTGCCTGTGTATGTCTATATACAATACGTGTGTGTGTGTGTGTGTGTAATAAAATAAGAACTGCTAATACATACCTAAAAGATAATGGATTTGATATGCAGCGTGAACATGGCCACTGGAGAATGAAAGTAATGTAAAGAACTTGCTTAGAAGTCTGTTCCTTTATAATACACATTTGAAAGGTTTAGCACTCTGGGGAAATTCACTGCGTGTAAAGTGAAATTCTGTTTAACTCTTGGAGGGAAGAGGCTGATTCTGTATACTGTATATTCTAATGTTTTAACGCATTACAAATACATTTAAATATACATTGACTGTAAAACATACATCAAACTGGTGATATTATTAAATGTAAATACAACAATAGTGATCAATATTTAGGAAATTTCGAAAATTTTTAAATTTTCAATTACTGCTCATTGTCAATGTCAAGTGGACCTGTTGTACGGTAGGTAGTTTTAGGTCATACAAGTTCCTCTGTTCTTTAAAGCGACTCATCATAAAAATCATAAAAAAAGGCATCCTGCAAAATAAGATTAAAAACAAATATGGCCAAAGCTTTTTTGGTCATACTTCTCTTCTTGGTTACAGAAGTGTGCTTACTTTTGCTCTCTTGTGACCTAGAATCATCCAACAGTGGGATAAAGCCTGCTGTCAGCTGACATCACAGGGCCACTCCATGCTCTGGAGGGATACAACCATATTGTTGGAATGCACACAGCCAGCCGCTTGATTGACAGCTGAGTCTTGCTCTCATCGAGTGGCAGAGTGCCAAAACCATCTGAACCTGCCCCTCTCCAGCCCGGTGCTCCAATGAGAGCTGGAGGGGCAGAGCGGAGAGTGATTACTGACAGTGACAGAGTGATTACTGACAGTGACCGCTCTCTGCTCACATCAGAATCAACAGTCATGTGATTGTTTAGCCCTCAGGCTTAGAGCCAGCGGGGAACAGCTGCAACATCACACTGAAGCTGCAGCATAGAGGTGAGTATGTAATATGTGTTTGCTTTTTTACATACCCCATACATGTCCTTTAATATTACTTTCCTCACAGACTCCATGGTAGTATACATATGGGATAATTAACCTATAAGAGCCCACTCCCATAAATATTTGCTCTGAGTCAGAGGCCGCGTTCCTTTTTTTCCTCCTAAGGACCTAAAAAATGGTTGAAGTCTTACCTTGGATATGTGTCCATGATCGAGGCCTGGCTGTTTGGCTGTGTCCTTGTCAGTGCTTGCTTAGCCCTTCCTCCTCTGGGCTGGCCTCTCAGCTGTTGGCTAATTGCCAGCTCTCTTCTCTTTCCACAGTTGCCAGCTGTTCCCGATGATGCTCGTCTGACCTGCCTATTTAAAGCCTTCCAGCTCACTTTTTCCTTTGCCTTCGCGTTGGTCACATCACAAGGAACCATCTCCTGCTGTTTGTTTCAAGACTGACTTGCTGACATCCCTCCTGGCTCCTTATCCTGCTTGCAGTTGCTCTCCTTGGATCCCTGACTTCAGGTCTGGCTGATTACCCGATCTGGTTAATGAACTTTGGACTGTCTGACTACCCAATCTGGCTACTGGACTCTGGCTATGCTTGACTACTCTTTTCTATTTACCTTATTATTTTTATTAATAAACAAGTGTGATTTAATTGTACTTCTGTCTCAGTCTGATTCATGGTTCCTGACAGATCTCTGGCTAGAGATCTGTTCAGCCTTGAAGTACCCAGCTGCGAGTGGCTACCCTCTGGGTGGAATTAGAGACTTTGCTACACCTGCCGTTCAAGGTGCCTGAGTTCTTCATGAGAGGCTGTGTTATTGGATGTTATTACTGCAAAATAAAACCTTTCAAAGGGACTTTATTTGTGTCAGCGTTCAAGTCGTTGTGTATCAACCCTAGGAACCTCTAGACATGGAAGAGCAGGCCAAGAGGAGGTAACTGGTAAGCCCAATAAGTCAAGGCCGCCCTGCAAGGGTTTCAGGCCGCTACAATTATATAAACCACTTTACAATGACAAACTGTAAAAGCATGTACAATATTCAGAAGCATGAGCCATGGCTGCAGCAAATGAGCAAAAATTACTCCCAGGGTGGACACTGGGACAAGAAGATGAATTGAAACGACAGCATATGTGGCTAACACAAATTGACTGGATGATATTTTTACCAATGCCATTTAGTACAGAAGCTAACTACTACATATAACTGAAGTGTATAACTTATATAAGATGTATTGGATAGTAAAGAGCCTTTTCAAGATTGTCTATATACAGAGGGCCCCAAATCTCTATATTTGAAAGAATCCAAGATCTAGCAAAACAAAGTCATAAAACAACAGTTTTAATAGACATGTGCAGAGTAAAATATTTCGTTTCGGAATTTCGTTTTCGTCTGAAAACTTAATTTATTTAGTTACTCCCGAAATTCGTTTTTATTTATTTTGTTTTTCGTTCAAAAATTGCATTCGTCCGAAAATCCACATGAATTACGGTCGAATCTGTCTTTGAAGGCTTATGGTGTCTGTCGAATGTATAAAGAAGATTCGACGGAGCTAGTATATAGCATACTTTAGAACCCCTGTTAAAGTCTATGGGACTCCAACATTCAAAATCTAAAGTGCTAATTTTAAAGACTAATTTGCAAGTTACTGTCCTAAAAAGTGTTTGGGGACCCGGGTCCTGCCCCAGGGGACATGTATCAATGCAAAAAAAAGTTTTAAAAACGGCCGTTTTTACAGGAGCAGTGATTTTAATAATGATTAAAGTGAAACAATAAAAGTGTAATATTCCTTTAAATTTCGTAGGGGGGGGGGGGGGTTGTCTATAGTATGCCTGTGAAGGGGCTCATGTTTCTGGTGCTTAGAACTGTCCCTGCACAAAGTGTCATTTATGCAGGAAAAAAAGTCCTTTAAAATCACTTGCAGCTATTATGAATTGTCGGCTCCGTAATACAGAGAACACTCATTGAAAGTCATTGATAAAAAAATAAAAAATAAAAATAAATAAAAAAGCGTGGGGGTCCCCCAAATTCAATTACCAGGCCCTTCAGGTCTGGTATGGATATTAAGGGGAACCCTGCCTCAAATTTAAGAAAAAATTTGACGTGGGGTTCCCCCTAAATATCCATAACCAGACCCTTCAGGTCTGGTATGGATATTAAGGGGAACCCCGCGTCAAATTTAAAAAAAAATTGACGTGGGGGTCCCCCTAAAAATCCATACCAGACCCTTTATCCGAGCACGCAACCTGGCAGGCCACAGGAAAAGAGGGGGGGACGAGAGAGCGGCCCCCCCTCCCTCCTGAACCGTACCAGGCCACATGCCCTCAACATTGGGAGGATGCTTTGGGGGTCTGTGACCCCTCAAAGCACCTTGTCCCCATGTTGATGAGGACAAGGGCCTCATCCCCACAACCGTGGCCGGTGGTTGTGGAGGTCTGCGGGCGGGGAGCTTATCAGAATCTGGAAGCCCCCTTTAACAAGGGGACCCCCAGATCCCGGCCCCCCCCTGTTTGAAATGGTAAGGGGGCACAAAAGTACCCCTACCAAACAGGGGGGGGCGGGATCTGGGGGTCCCCTTGTTAAAGGGGGCTTCCAGATTCTGATAAGCCCCCCGCCCGCAGACCTCCACAACCACCGGCCACGGTTGTGGGGGTGAGACCCTTGTCCTCATCAACATGGGGACAAGGTGCTTTGAGGGGTCACAGACCCCCAAAGCATCCTCCCAATGTTGAGGGCATGTGGCCTGGTACGGTTCAGGAGGGAGGGGGGGCCGCTCTCTCGTCCCCCCCTCTTTTCCTGCGGCCTGCCAGGTTGCGTGCTCGGATAAAGGGTCTGGTATGGATTTTTAGGGGGACCCCCACAGCAATTTTTTTTTATTATTTGACGCGGGGTTCCCCTTAATATCCATACCAGACCTGAAGGGTCTGGTTATGGATATTTAGGGGGAACCCCACGTCACATTTTTTCTTAAATTTGAGGCAGGGTTTCCCTTAATATCCATACCAGACCTGAAGGTCCTGGTAATTTAATTTGGGGGACCCCCACACTTTTTTATTTATTTATTTATTTATTTTTTTATCAATGACTTTCAATGAGTGTTCTCTGTATTACGGGAGCCGACAATTCATAATAGCTGCGAGTGATTTTAAAGGACTTTTTTTCCTGCATAAATGACACTTTGTGCAGGGACAGTTCTAAGCACCAGAAACATGAGCCCCTTCACAGGCATACTATAGACAACCCCCCCCTACGAAATTTAAAGGAATATTACACTTTTATTGTTTCACTTTAATCGTTATTAAAATCACTGCTCCCGAAAAAACGGCAGTTTTTAAAACTTTTTTTTGCATTGATCCATGTCCCCTGGGGCAGGACCCGGGTCCCCAAACACTTTTTAGGACAGTAACTTGCAGAATCTTTTCTCTCTGTCAAATCTTTTTTCTCTGTCGAATATTTTCTCTATATAATCTTGGACTTAGAGGTAAGTTTAGGCACATTCGACCACAGGTTCTATAGACAGATTGTTATTGTCAGAGTCATGTCGAATCTCCTATTCTATATCGAACTGTTGTAACAATGAAAACGAAAATAAAGCATTTATTTATGTCGGATCTTTCGTTTTTCGGATTTTGTGCTGTCGTTATCGTTTGTCAAAAACGAATGCACATGTCTAAGTTTTAATCAATTAGCCCAGAAGGGAAAGATAGGAGATTAGACAAGTGCTTACCCAACTTATATGAGTGCCCACAACAGCAAAATAAATCCACTAGAAGGCAGCAATGATATCGATCCACTTAAAGCAGTTATAAAGGCATTTTTTATAAAATAATAAACATATTTTAATAGGAATAAACTGGCAGTACTCATAGGTACTCTTTGTGGCAGACCCAAATTGCCTAGATATAAATTACTCACCTCCTCTTTACACCTGCTTGTTTTGCACCAAACAAATCCAAACCTCCTCTTCTGGGGCCTCCCATTGTCGACCTTGGCTTCTCCTCTTCTGTATCTGCCCCTAGAGCAAGCAGCTTCCCAAGCTGGGCTATGTGTGTCCATAGACACACACAGGATGACTTGGCCCCACCTCACATTCCCTCGCATCACTTTACTGACAGCAGTAGGAGCCACTGTTCTTAGTGAAGCTTGTGAGAGCATGGAGAGTAATTGTTTGGGGGAGGGGGGGGGACACAGCAAGTGGCAAAATGTTTTGAATCTTTTTTATTCTATGTTTTATCTTAATACAGGGAATGCATTAAGGCAAAAAAGTTTTAGCTTTAAAACCACTTTAAGCATAAAATGATAGCTTACCCTATTACCATATAGCAATCTGTTTCCCAATCATAATGGAGATGAGATGTAAAATAAATCGAATGCAGTGCGGGCAAAACACAAAGTAACAAACAGAGAGAGACAGAAGACACCGGCAAGACGACCAACGAGGACATCTAGGACCGAGAGTCTGGGAGGAAGAAGACCTCCACCTCCTCCCTGACCCCCGAGGAGGCAAGGAGCAGCTGGAGTAGCATATCTGGCACCTCTTAGAGCCCTAAATGGGCTACTGATGGCAAGGAAGGTAGTAGGCATTACACATACCTACCTGCAGACAGAAATTGGAACAGGGGGCACAGGAGGGACTGCAGACATGGACAGGGCTAGAGGTCTCTCTCTCTCTCAACCCCATCTCTCTCTCTCTCTTATCTCCCTTCTCACCCCTCTCTCTCTCACTCCAGCTCTCTCTCTCTCACCCTACCTCTCTCCCTCTCACCCCCCCCCCCCCCCACCCCTCCATATCAAGTTTGATGCAGAGGAACTGTGAGGTCTGCCCTCCAATAAGTCCAATTGTCAAAAAACATAAAACCAAAAATGTTGCTCTAAAGTGTAACAAGGCCAACAAGAGCTGCATCCATATATCATCCAAATACATAGAATGATTTTAAAAACCTATGTACAAAATATCGTGCTCTTTCTGACAAAAAATTGTTGTATCCAATGCAGTGCAAATTGCTATGAATAGTAAAATACAAAAAATATGTGCAGAATGTTAATTCATGTAAATATACGTATAATTAAATAAAAATTGGTAGTCCATATACAAAAAAGGGATAAGTCACAAATGTGTTCAGGAGCAGGGGTGGGGCTAGAATCTGTGACTTAATTACGCCCGTTGATATCGATTGTCGGGGAGGTATTTGCTTTTAATCGCATGTGTCTGATTTTGTAAATGAGAGTAACCTTTAATTTTTTGAAGGGAAAGGTAGATTCCATGTGATCATTACAATAATAAAAGTCAGAGACACAACATTATATATATATATATTTACCTTTTGACAGAAGAATTACAGTGGATTGCCTCATGGAGGGAGGGAGCAAACCCTCTTCTAGACAGCTGTTATAAACCTCTGCTAAAAAGGGAGCCAGAATAGACTTAAAACACTTGTAGAATTCAGCTGTCAACCCATCTGGCCCAGGCGAATTTTTGGTAGCCAGCTTCTCTATAGCATGAACTACCTCATCCACTGAAATTGGTTCTGTCAAATCCATCAAAGGCAAACGTAACCCAATCCTAATGCAGAATCCAGAGAGCTTTCCATCCTGTCCCGACAAAGGTAATTTCTTCCCAGAAGGTCTGCATAATATGACCTGAAGATCTCCAGGATCTCTGATCTGGGCTTCACCAGGGAACCCGTACTATCCCTCAGGCCTATGACCGTCTTAACTGCTATGCCTTGCTTACAGTTCTGATAAGGATCAGGCAAGTGATATTTTCAATAATCCCTCTCTCCCTCTCCCCTGGATCTCTTCCATACGAGACAAGATGATCAAGCTTCCTCCGCAAATGCTGGTAGGCAATGTACATACCAAGCTGCTTCTTCTTACTTATGTCCTTGAAAAGTCCAATTACCCTTTGTTTCACAAGCTCCCACCACTCTGACTTACTGCTGCAAAAGTCAAGAATAGAAACCTGTGCCTAAAAAAAAATCCTCAAAGGATTGTCTTACAGGAGAGCCACATTCAGTTTCCAGGTACCCCTTCCCCTGGGTGGAGTGTCTGAGGCATTCAGAGTCACAGACAGCATACAGTGGTCAGAGAACTCCACCGCCCTCAACTCAGGAGCAGAGAAACCAGAGTTCTCCTTTTTAAAAAAACTATCTATCCTACTCTGACTTTTCCCTCTCTGAAGTATGAATCCCTGGCTGCCAGGGCAGTGCTTAATATGCACATCTACCAGGCCTGCTTGTCTCACCATTATCTCTAAGAAAAACGCTATCTTAACCCAGCCTGTCTATAGAGCCTCTCCTGTCTTCAGGCCTTATTATGGTGTTAAAGTCACCTCCAAAGACAACCTGCGGGGATGTAAAAAGGAAGGGCTTGATCTCTATGAGGAGGCATTTCCTGCCCCATTTTTACTGGGGTCCAAAGATATTGATCAGGCTCAGGTCCTGCCCCCTAACAGAGTCGTTCAAGACCATGCATCTCCCCATTTCTACCTCAATTATCTGCCGACACATTACGATATTGGTTTTAAAAAGGACCGCAACTCCGCTGCAGGACTCACAAGAGACCAAAAGAAGGGACCGCATCTCCACTCCCTTTTTGCTAGATGGACATCGGCCAAAGTATTGAGACAGGTCTCTTGCAAAAATAAAATCTCGGCATGCTGAGCAAAAATAAGGCAATATCACGAGCTCTTGCAGATTTAATCCTGGTGACATTAATGGTCGCCACCTTTATCAGAGTGGGAACTGCCATCAGGATGATTGGGGTAGTCGTTTCTTAGATTCCCCCTCATCCATGGATGATAAAGAGAAAGATATATCAGACATATCATCACCTGACAAAACTGAAAAAGTGTTGCCAAGAGGAATCCCTCCTGGGTACGACTCTGAGGAAGAAATTACCACTTTACTTTACTCTTCTTCTTTTTCTTGCTCCTAAACTTCTCCCACCCCTCATCATCCGAATCCTCCTCAACAGAGGGTGAGACATGGGATATGGACATCCTTCCATCAGCCCCAACCCCATCCAGCGCCCCCACATTCTCCTGACCACGTTTGCACTGCTGAGGGACAGAGACTGTGGGCTGAGTGAGAAGATCTGCTAAACCTGCCCCCCCCCCCCCCAGCAGCTTCTGCTAGTCTGGAGCATCTATGTACAGAAGGATTAGGGACAGGAGGGACAGACTCAGGGACCACATCACTAGGGGAAACAGAATCTGAAACAACACATGTAACAGAAACAGGAGAAACAGCAACAGTTTCAGCTGCCTCATCCTACTTATCAAGCCTCTGCAAATCAGCTTCCAATCCTGGCAAGTTATGTAATGCCTCCGGGCACTGACTATAAGGATGACCGAGCTTTTGGCACAAATTGCAGTGAATTTCGGTGCAATCCTTAATGAAATGGTCCAGATCCTGGCATAGTGAGCATTACTTACGGGTACAGGTAGATGCAAAATAGCCTTTTTCACCACATTTATTGCAAACTTTAGCCTGACCCTGGTAGAAAATGGCCAGCCTATCCCTCCCCAGAAAAGCTGAACAGGGAAGGTGTTGAACTACATTGCCCAGCACCCCCAATTTTAGTGACACTGTCCAGGCCCTTGTCCATATTCCATGCTCATCAAAGACCTTCTGCAGTGGAGCGAGGATCTCACCATATTGGCATAGCCATGACCTCCTGGCCAACGGAGACACCAGAGAGCAACACCGCCCGCCCAGTGCTGAGGAGAGCCTGGATGTGATGGTCGATGAAGCAGAGGTATACCCATCTTAAGGTACCAGAGCTGGGGACGATAGGACATACACACATATATTCTAATAAGGCTGTAACCTCACAGCCGTGAGGTAAGGGCACATCCACCCACTTACTGGACGGAGGGAAGAAACAATCACTGCACCCTTGTGTTTGCATGACTTATGAAAGCACCAACACCTGAGTTTGAAACAAAGCTGAATCTTTTATTGGCAGAATTTGCACGCTTATTTTAATTTCAAGGACTGAATAATATACAACACTAGCACTTTATTTAATTTGTTTGCTCTTTGCAGTGTTTGCACAAAAATATGCACTGGTTTATTTGCTGCTATCAGTATTTGCACAATAGAATGCACTATATAGATTTGGTCTGCCCAATCGATGAGTCTTTCCTCTGCTTCACCACCACCCACCACATTCATTGTTTTATCATTACTGTCATTCTTAATATTTGCTGACATATTCACAGTTCCTGCAGTCTTCTTAACAGTGTCAGTTCCCACTGCTGTGATGGGGGAATCTTCAGCTGGCCTGTTATCTTCCATCAGGACAGGACTTTCGGCAGGGGATAGTGCAAGCTGGTCTGACACTACAACAGATGAAACATCCATGGCTTCCACTGCACATGGTGTAATATGCTGATCCCCTCCCCCACTAGCATCAGCTCTGCTGGAACATGGGGAGGCTTAGGTGAGGCAATCTCTTTGCAAGTAGCTGGCATACCTTGTGCAGCAAACTTAGCTGAGGAACTCTAGGTCTCAACAGAAACATGATCAGAAAAATCCATGCCCAGGGTGCTTGCTGCAGGTTCATCAGCATCCCTCTGATTGTCTAAAGGCATCTCTGTCAGGGCTTTTCCTTCCATGTCTGCAGAGGGATCTTTTAAGGCAGAAACTCCAGGCAGCTCTTTGCACAGGGCCTTTTCTTTCTGCTCCTCAGCCAGGAGATCATCCACCACAGCAGGTGGGCCAGACATGTTGGAAGTGGAAGGCTTTGCTGGTTTGTATTTCCTCTGCTTGTCTTCAGGGACTTCCGATGGATCATCAAAAAAAGCAAGTTTATCTGCTCTCATGGGTGACTCCATCTAATGGATGAAGGTCAGGGTGCCATGCTCACTCTCAACCCCCTGACTGGTTGCCGCTGGCAATTCCAAGCCCTGACATGGGTGGAGAGGTGCAGAGGCAGATGGGCCTGGGTTATCCATTACCTGAAGCTGCTGATCAATGAAACTTGCTGATGTCTGACTGGCAAATCTCCTGCCATTATCAAACTTTTCTTTAAACGCTCCACTTCTGGCTTTAAGCTTTTTTTCTTCCAACAACTGCAACTAAGGCTTGATAGCCACATGATTTTTACTCCAGGCCTGGCAGTATTTGGCTCTAAAGAATTTGTGTTCAGCCTTTAAAACTTTAAGTTTTTCTTCAGCTCCTCTAATTGGCCTAAAACGATAGATAATCTTCTGACTGAAGACTAGGGATGAGCTTCGAGTTTGAGCCAAACTCATGTTCGACTCGAACATTCCCTGTTCGCCTGTTCAGCGAACAGTGAACAATTTGGGCTGTTCGCAGCAAATTTGGAAAGGACGGAACACCCTGTACAAGTCTATGGGAGAAATCTAAAGTGCTAATTTTAAAGGCTAATATGCAAGTTAATGTCCTAAAAAGTGTTTGGGGACCTGGGTCGTGCCCCAGGGGACATGGATCAATGCAAAAAAAAGTTTTAAAAACTGACGTTTTTTCAGGAGCAGTGATTTTAATAATGATTAAAGTGAAACAATAAAATTGTAATATTCCTTTAAATTTTGTACCTGGGGGGTGTCTATAGTATGCCTGTGAAGGGACGCATGTTTCCCGTGCTTAGAACTGTCCCTGCACAGTGACCCCGCCCCCTCTGATGTAACGCAGGTTTCCGTTACATCAGAGGGTGCGGGGTCACCCATACGTCATTAGGGAATCCCTGGCTCCCCTCACCAGCGTCAGCGGGGGCGGGGTCAGGTGACGGGTGGCCCCGCCCTCCTAATATAAGAAACGTCAGCGCTGGGATCCCCGCAGTGTCTCCGCAGTGGAGACAGAAGACGGATGTATGGACAGCGCTGGACTGAGAGATCCCCCGTCGCTGGATCAGATCAGCCATCGCTGGACCCCGGAGAGATGATCATCCGTCGCTGGATAGCAAGAGTGGATTAGCACCGCTGGAATTTTTCAAAAGTGTGTTTGTCTTATTTAACCATTTTTACACTTTCTTTGTGAAATGGTAGGGGTACTTTTGTACCCCCTTACCATTTCAAACAGGGGGGGGGCCGGGATCTGGGTGTCCCCTTGTTTTTTTTTTTTAATCAATGAATGAATTGTCGGCTAATACAGAGAACACTCATTGAGTGTTCTCTGTATTACGGGAGCCGACAATGGAAAGTGATTTTAAAAGACTTTTTTTCCTTGCAAAATGACACTTTGTGCAGGGACAGTTCTAAGCATGGGAAACTTGCGCCCCTTCACAGGCATACTATAGTCACCCCCCAGGTACGAAATTTAAAGGAATATTACACTTTTATTGTTTCACTTTAATCATTATTAAAATCACTGCTCCTGAAAAAACTGCCTTTTTTAAAACTTTTTTTTGCATTGATCCATATTCCCTGGGGCAGGACCCAGGTCCCCAAACACTTTTTAGGAATATAACTTGCATATTAGCCTTTAAAATTAGCACTTTAGATTGTGAACGTTCGAGTCCTTTAGACTTTAATAGGGTTCTAAAGTTCACACGAAGTTTAGGTCCGTTTGCAGGTTCTGGTGCGAACCGAACAGGGGGGGTGTTCGGCTCATCCTTACTGAAGACATTTGCATCCACACCAGGGCCTGGACCCAGAGTCAGGTCCACCACCTCCTCCTCACTAGGCCAGTGTCATCAGGGGGGTCTCTGCCAGGGGCCTCCCGCAGGATCAGGCATTATTCCTGGGCCAAGCTTGAAAAAAGGCTGGTTCTCAGAGAGAGCTCTTTGGGTGTGTCCTCCTCCTTCCCACTGACCACCAATGTAAGAAACATTGTTCCCACTGACCACCAATGTAAGAAATATTTTTCCCACTGAGCACCAATGTAAGGAACATTCTTTCTGATGACCACCAATGTAAGAAACATGCTTTCTGCTGACCACCAATGTAAGGAACATTCTTTCTGCTGACCACCAATGTAAGGTTCATTCTTTCTGCTGATCACCAATGTAAGGAACATTCTTTCTACTGACCACTAATGTAAGGAACATGCTTTCTGCTGACCACCAATGTAAGGAACATTATTTCTGCTAACCAGCAATGTAAGGAACATTATTTCTGCTGACCACCAATGTAAGGAACATTCTTTCTGTTGACCACTAATGTAAGGAACATTCTTTCTGCTGACCACTAATGTAAGGAACATTATTTCTGCTGACCACCAATGTAAGGAACATTCTTTCTGCTGACCACTAATGTCAGGGACATTATTCTCACTGAGCATCAATGTAAGGGGCATTCTTTTCACTGAAGTGTATGGATATCAGTGTTGTATATAAGGAATGGCACTCAGTATACAGATATCAGTGTTAAGCAAAAGCACTCAGTGATATTCCCTATATATAACTGACATATGTATACTGAGTGCTATTTATTATATACAACACTGATATCTGTACACTGAGTGGCACTAAGCCCCATACACACTATCAGTTTTTCTGCTGAGTTTTTCCTTCAGATTTACCAAAACCATATAATATGAGGTCAAACCTTAGGAGTTTCAATTTGTATGCAACCAGTCAGGCCCTTGCACTACATGGTTTTGGTAAACCTGAAGGAAAAAATCTGCAGAAAATCTGATAGTGATACCAGGGAATAGCACCTGGTAGATGGGCACTGGGCAAGAAGGAACACTCAGTTAGTCTGGCTGGTGATTATAAATACACACACAACTGCAGTGATTACACACTGACCTGCTGCCCCACACAAGGCAGGTCAGGTGGCTGTCTCCGACATGACACCACTCTGTCCACTCTGCAGCCTCCAGCTCTCTCAGTGGCCTCCCCTCATGGCATGGATGTATACTGTGGCCCTGCCCCTCTGCTGAATTCCCAAGGAGAAGAGGCGGCTGGAGCACCTGTCACTGCTATCATCCTCATGGCTCCATGATCGCTCTGTAATCCTGGCCAGCACCCGAGTCCTCTCATATAGCCTCATCAACTGCAGGCAGGAATGACATAGCTCACTGCCTCCTCGGTGCATAAACTTCCCCTATCCTGCATGATAAGCTGTGGGCACATCCAGGGGCAGACTAAGCCACTCATGGGACCCCCCTGGTCCTAGGCCCTCGGGCAGTGCCAGAGTGTCCAAATGGTCAGTCGGGCCCTGCCCCTACCCATTCACCAAAATAGTGTCAAGAAAGTAAAAAGACTGGAGACAGTTTTGACAATTCCTTTATTAAAAAAAAGTGTCCCGTTATGTAAATCCACCATCAATCATGGCACCGACGGCCCCAGAATTTTTTTTTTTTTAATAAATGAATTGTCAAAAACTGTCTCCTGTCATTTTTACTTTTTTTGACACTTTTTTGGTGAATAGTACCCCTACCCATTCACATAACAGGGCCAGAATCTGGGGGCTCCCTTGTTAAAGGGGGCTTCCAGATTTCAATAAGCCCTCTGCCTGCAGACCCCCACAACCACCAAGCAAGGGTTGTGGGGATGAGGCCCTTGTCCCCATCAACATGGGGATAATTTTCTTTGGAGGAGACCCCATGTTGAGGGCATGTGGTCTGCTACAGTTCAGGAGGGGGAGGGGGCGCTGTCTCTCCCCCCTTTTCCTGTGGTCTGCCAGGTTGCATGCTCGGATAAGGGTCTGGTATGGATTCTGGGAGGGAACCCCATGCCATGTTTTTATTTTGGCGTGGAGTTCCCCTTAAAATTTATACCAGACCTGAGGGGCCTGTTATGAATTTTGGGGGGGCCCTGACCCCATTTTTTTTAAATTTTGGCATGGAGTTTCCCTTAATATCCATACCAGATCGAAGGGCTTGGTAATGGACTAGGAGGGAACCCACGCCATTTTTTTAATGATTTTTTAATGTATATTGCCAGGATCCGGCAATACATTACAGCCACGAGCAATTTTAAATGCCATTTTTTCCCTTAGAAATGTAATTTTGCTGCAGTACTGTTATAAACATGGGAAAGATGCACTACTTTAAAGGCAGACTAAGGGGATCCCCAGGCATGACATTTAAAGGAATATTTCATTTTTTTGTTTCACTTTAAGCATTATTAAAATCACTGCGCCTTAAAAAATGTCACTTTTAAAAACTTTTTTTTGCATTGATACATGTCCCCTGGGGCAGTACCCAGGTCCCCATACACTTTTTATGGCAATGTGATTTTACATATGTTTGTGAGTATAACCTATTTTTATTTGGAATAAAGCTGTTTACCTGTTTTACACTATGGGAAGCCTCTCTACTTTTGTTTTTTGAGTTACCATCTGCATATGTGCGAGCTTCCTGAGTGAGATTTCAATCTGAATTGGTGGGAAGTTGCGATCCATCCGGCAGATCACATTGTGTATACTGAGTGAGCGATCATACACTTTCCTATGGTAAGCGTGCATTAATAATGGTGTTCAGCACTTTTTTTGATGGTGGAAGACTGCACGTTTGAATATTATTATTGAAGCAAATACTATTTTCACCAAAAGGACTATTATTTGGATTTTTTCACTTTGGGCTTTGGGTCACTTTTCCACAATAATTTATGCTTAACTGCTTAGGATTTCATTATAATTCTAATTATTTTTCAATTTTTATCTATTAATTATTAACTATTTATCAGTATCACTTATGAATTTGTGCATTATTTATTTATATTTTTTTTGTATATGTTGATTAATTATTTGGGAAATCATAAATTTATTATTCATTCATTTTAATCACTATGGTGATGGTTTGAAGGTTGCGACATTTTTCTATTTTTTATAATACACATGTAGCTGTCATATAGTAGTGAAGGGAACTTTTACGAAATATGTACAATCCGAGGCATCTTTGCATCAGAATCTTTAATGGAATAATGGTGTATCACAGTGTAATTATATGCCACATAAATGAGTGAATAATAACATGCGGGCGGGTTCCAACAGACAATTTGGTAACGCAGATCCATGATGTCATGTGGTCCTTCCTAATCGGGGTAGTATGCTATCTAGTTCACTGATCTATTCTGGGCATACGGCCTCCGTTCATATGCTTGGGTGTTTGGTTCAAAGTGAGAAGGAAAGCAAGCGGGAGAGAGGTTATATCAAGGAAAGGAATAAGGGAGGTTAAAGAGGTTAGAGATCACTCCAGCATTGCTATCCGGTAGATGTGGATGGGTCATCATCAACACATAAAGTAAAGTCTTCAGCGTAACGAAACACTGACCATGAGGTGCAGGTGATGGAGAACTGTTCCTTCTTCCCGGATTCCTGTGCCAACAGACGCTCCAGATCTCTTATTTTATCCACTTCAACAGCCCAATCACCAAGGGAAGGTACATCCGCTGTTCTCCAATGATGGGGAATCACCGTCCTAGCTGCTGCCAGAAAGTGGCGCAATAAATCTTTTTTAATCAACTTGAGGGGTCCTGGGATCATAGATAGGAGGGTTATATCTTGTGTGGGCTTAATTGAGGTTGCCATCAGCCTGCAGTATAGGTCAAAGATCCTTTGCCAGAATTTCCTAATAGGAGGGCATGCCCACCAAAAGTGGAGCATTGTCCATCTAGAGGAAAAGCATCGCCAGCAAGGATCTGGCAAGGAATGGTTACATTGTTGAATAGTCGCAGGGCATCTGTACCATCTTGTCAACAGTTTAAACCCTTCATTTCTATTTTTAATAAACATTCATGTTGAAACTTTTTAATTTGTTTTTGTTCAATAATGTTGTAGTATCAAATTCAAAGAGTGCAAAATCTGGTGCAGCTCTGCATAGAAACCAATCAGGATCAAGGTATTTTTTATTTTTTTATTTCAATACATTTTCATTGGAGTATTAGAGTACCTGCAACTGCGGGCGATACAGAGGAGGAGAAATAAAACAACAAGGTTATATGCCTCGCAGGGCTAAATAGTGTCCATATTTACAATGCCAAGCCATACAAAGATACAATAGGACACAGTAATAGAGCAATCAAGGTTCCAGATATTTTTGTCAAAACTTAAAGCGGAGGTCCACCCTAAAGTGGACCTTCCGCTCATCTGAACCCTCCCCCCCTCCGGTGCCACAATCGGCACCTTTCAGGGGGGAGGGGGGTGCAGTTACCTGGATAATCCAGGTAACTGCACCCACTTCCGGGATAGCTCTCTGCGGAAAGGGCCGTAACTTACGCCCCTTTCCGCAAGTGCCCGCCCCTTCCCGCAAGTGCCCCGCTGCCTGCGGGGAAACACACAGATCCCAGAGGCAGCGGGGAGCATCCTTATTGCGCAGCGCGATTCGCGCATGCGCAGTAGGGAACCGGGAAATGAAGCCGAAAGGCTCCATTTCCTGATTCCCATACCCAAAATGGCGGCGGCAGGACCCGACAGACGACCTAGAGATCGGCTTCGGGTGCCGACATCGCGGGAGTGCTGGACAGGTAAGTGTCACTATTTTAGAAGTCAGCAGCTGCAGTATTTGTAGCTGCTGGCTTTAAAAAAAAAAAAAAATGCGGAGTCCCGGTGGACTCCCGCTTTAACTGAATAAGCTGAAGTTAGAAGCTGATTGGCTACCATGCATAATTTTGCACTCTCCACTTTTAGTAAATTAACCCCAAGCATTTAATTTGTAAATAACTTTCTAATGCTTCTTACTTGAATCATAATTTAGTGTCATTTTAAATAGGGCAATTTACAGAATAAAATATATATTTTTGATCTTCAGTAACACTATTTATTTTTGAATTAACACTGGCCAAAAAAGAAAAAGTGTTTTTATTTTAGCTTTGTTAATTCTTTCATCTAAGGACTACGAATAAAAATTGCAAGACAAAAGCAAAACACAAAGGCCTTGTTAATTCTTAAAAATATTCTATATATTATTTTGTAGTCATAAGTAATGACAAGGCCAAAAATTGCCAAAACAAATGGGTACATAGCAGTATAAAAATTGGTATAATATGTTCCTTAGGAGATGTATAGATGTGTGTGGGGAAGTAGTTAAACCTAAATCATGTTCTCAATGTTTGTTTATGTCTACTTAGTAACTCCACCACTTGCAGACTTTTAAGAACTTTTTTAACTTCCTCATTTTTCAGACTGTAGATTACAGGGTTAAGCATAGGAACCAAAACAATATAAAGAAGAGCAAAAAACTTATCATGTTTTGGTAAATAATATGATCTGGGTCTCATATATGAACCAAGTAAAGTACTGTAAAAGACAGTCACACAGATCAGGTGACCAGAACATGTAGAAAATGCTTTACCCCGGCCTTGTAAAGATTTTATCTTTAGGATAGTAGAAATGATGAACGCATATGATCCCAAAGTAAAAAAGAAAGTTGCCATTCCAAGTATTGCTCCTTCAATGTAAGTCAACAATTCTACATTATACGTGTCACTGCAGGACATTTTCAACACTGGGACAAGGTCACAGAAAAAATGATCAATGATACGGGATGCACAAAACTTCAGTCTGGATATAAGCACAGCGTGACCAGAAAGGTCTAAAAAAGCAACAATCCATGCAATTATAGAGAGACAAACACAATATCTTAAATTCATGATAATGACATAACGGAGGGGATTACAGATGGCTACATATCGGTCATAAGCCATAATTGACAGCAGAATGGCTTCAGCACAAGATAAGGATAAAAAAAAATACAGTTGAGTTATACAGCCAGCAAATGAGATTGTGTCTTGTTTTGTACTTAGTATGGATAAAAGTTTAGGAAGAGTACATGAAGTGGAAGCAATATCAAGGATGCTAAGATTCACTAGAAATGTATACATAGGAGTATGTAGATGGGAATATGCCCAAATGATAGCAACAATGGTGAGATTCCCACCGATGATGAGTAAATAGGCAACTAGAAAGAGAAGACACACTGGCATCCGAAGCTTTGAGACACCAGAGAAACCTTGAATGAAAAATTCTGTTATATTGGACTGTACAATTTCCATTAGTTAATCTAGTGATAATTTTGAAATGCAAACAACAATGACTGTTTATTATTACCTTGGTAGTGTATTTACAGAAAGCAGGAAAAGACGAATTCAGACTGTAAATGGATTGCAAGAGTTTGGTATATTTATGAGTAAATGCCTTCTAGTCGATAGTTCTCTAAAGCACTAAAGAAAAGAAAACGGCATCAATACCATTAAGACTTCTCCTAATACAAAGTACCAGGTAACTAGAGCTGGATGTGTACAAAAAATTGTAATCTTCACTTTACATAATCCTGATGAGACAATAATTTCAGGTCTGGCACAATATTTATCTTTTTCCGATAGTCCTTAGCACACTTCAAACTCCTTGCTGATCCATAAACAAGCTGAGCTTGGTGGTTCATTGGTTAAAGTGTCACAAATTATGTGCAGCTGTTCAGCTGGCCTAGGCTGGTGCTGCTTCTGTTTTGCCTGCATTACAAAAAATAGTGTGAGGTTGTCATAGGGAATTTAAAAAATTAGAACATTCCCCATTTTTTTTATGTTAATAAAATATTAGAAAGATGGAAATATTTTCTTTATGTTGTCTGGAAATCTTGATAATGTTGTAAACCAAAACAATACAACCTATCCTTAATATTTTTCTACTATAGTGCATCACAAATAGATTTTTATTTTACAATTTATACATTTCTTTCTTTTCGCTAAGGCTGACTCAGTAATAGTGATGGACGAACTTCCGACGGGACGTTTCGCGAAAGCGAAATGCGAACGGACCCAAACGTTCGCGAAACCGAACGTTCGCCGCGGGCCCCATTGACTTCAATGGGAGGCGAACTTTGCAAACCTTCATGTCGAATTTGCGGCCACGTGGTAATTATTAGGGGGTAAAACGTAGTCCCACCATCTGGACAATGACATAATACATGTATGAGGTGAATTTGGGATCGATAACTACAAGCATTTTTATTTTATTTGGGAAATTGTTCTAACAATTCAGGACTATGGAGCTAATGAAGGCAATGGAGGAGAGGGAAGGTCAGGGACCAGGGTAGGCAAAGAAGAGGGTGCAGGAGATGATCACCAGCAGCGTGACATACCGGAATGACACATGCACCGTGATAGAGGCATCTGACAGCAGCACCGTAATACAGAGCACTGACAGCAGCACCGTGACATACAGCGCTGACAGCAGCACCGTGACATACAGCGCTGACAGCAGCACCGTGACATACAGCGCTGACAGCAGCACCGTGACATACAGCGCTGACAGCAGCACCGTGACATACAGCGCTGACAGCAGCACCGTGACATACAGCGCTGACAGCAGCACCGTGACATACAGCGCTGACAGCAGCACCGTGACATACAGCGCTGACAGCAGCACCGTGACATACAGCGCTGACAGCAGCACCGTGACATACAGCGCTGACAGCAGCACCGTGACATACAGCGCTGACAGCAGCACCGTGACATACAGCGCTGACAGCAGCACCGTGACATACAGCACTGACAGCAGCACCGTAAGCAGCCCCAGGAGGAAGTCAGCACAGCACAGGGATGGTGTGATCCCCTCATAATAAGAACCCCCAGGAGGAAGTCAGCACAGCACAGGGATAGTGTGATCCCTTCATAATAAGAACCCCCAGGAGGAAGTCAGCACAGCACAGGGATATCATAAGCAGCCCCAGTAGAAATATGACACCGCTCAACCTCTTCAAAGAGGAGGGTAGGGGCATATAGTACGGTGTGCTTTTTTGGGTCAAGGAAGTGAGCCAAATGAATTAAGAAGGTCTGTGTGCTTGATTAAAAAAATAGTTTATAGACATATACATGGTCTACTGGTCACATGTGTTGAATTCCTCCGAGATCCATGCCTCATTCATTTTTAGAAATGTGAGGTAGTTAACACTGTGGTGAGCTAGGCGAGTACGCTTATCGGTCACAATCCCCCCTGCTGCGCTGAACGTCCTTTCGGACAGGACACTGGATGAGGGGCAAGCCAACAGTTCGATTGCAAATTGGGCAAGCTCTGGCCAGAGGTCAAGCCTGCCCACCCAGTAGTCTAGGGGTTCATCACTCCTCAGAGCGTCCACATCGGCCGTTAACCCAATGTAGTCGGACACCTGACGGTCTAGGCGTTCCCTGATGCTGGATCCGGATGACACCTGTCGATGGGTCGGCTGAAAGAATGACCTCATATCCGAAGTCACCAACACATCTTCAAACCGGCCTCTTCTTGCAGGCGCTGTTGGATTGGTACCCGCAAATCCTTCTCTGGGAGTGGGAATTGCTCCTCTGCCAGCGCACGCAAAAGCAGAATGCAGCATTTCTCGAAGCAAGGCCTGGAAGTGCTGCATTCTGACAGCCCTCTGCGACGGCGGTAACATTTCCGCCATTTTGTGTTTGTACCGGGGGTCTAAGTACGTTGCCACCCAGTACTGGTCCTTGACCCTCATGCTTTTTATACGGGGGTCCCTATTAAAACACTGGAGCATGAAGGCCCCCATTTGCACTAAAGTGGAAGCGGTGTGGTGGCCTGGCTCCTGCTCATCATCCAGGATAATGTCGTCCTCTTCATTCTCCTCTCCCCATCCTCGCACAACAGGGATCCCAGAAAGGTTTAAAGCATGCTCTTCTTGCTCCTGCTCATCCGCCCCGGCACCATCCTCCTCTGACTCCTCATCAGACTCCTGTTGTTGACTTGTCTCAGATAGAGTAGCCCCCCCTGGGAATTCATCCAGCATTGCGACTTCCTCATCTTCCCGCTCCTGCTCCTCCACAGCCTGATCAATGACACGACGCAATGCACGCTCCAGAAAGAAGGCATAAGGTACCATGTCACTGATGGCGCCATGGCTGCGACTGACCAGTTTGGTGATCTCCTCAAATGGCCGCAGAAGTCTGCATGTGTCGCGCATGAGCAGCCACTGGCGCGGTGAAAAAAAACCCAGCTCCCCAGAACCGTTTCTTTCGCAGAGTTCATACAGGTAGACGTTAACTGCACGTTTCTGCTGGAGCAGCCTATCAAGCATATAGAAGGTTGAGTTCCATCGCGTCGGGCAATCGCAAATAAGACGTCTGACCGGCAGATGGTGTCGCCGCTGAATGTCAGCAAGGCGAGCCATGGCCGTGTAAGATCTTCTGAAATGGGCCGAGATTTTCCTTGCCTGCCGCAAGATGTCCTGGACCCCAGGGTATTTGACAAGGAATCGCTGCACGACCAAGTTTAAGACGTGTGCCATGCACGGCACGTGCGTGATTTTGCCCTGTTTCAATGCGCTAAGCAGATTGGCACCGTTGTCACACACCACTTTACCAACTGTCAAATTGAGCGGTGTTAGCCACTCATCTGCCTGTGAACGCAAAGCTGAAAGGAGTGCCGGGCCAGTGTGGCTCTTTGCTTCCAGGCACAACAGACGCAGCACGGCATGGCAACGTCTCACCTGGCATGTGGAATAGGTTCTGGGGAGCTTGGGCGGTGCAGTGGAAGAGACGCTAGCAGCGGAAAAGGAGGAGGCAGCTGAGGAGGAGAGGGAGGAGGATGGAGTAGGAGGAGGAGAAGAAGAGTCAGGCCTGCATGCAATCCGTGGCGGTAAAACCAAATCTACACGGGTGCCACGGGTTACATGCTTGACGGCCGTCAGAAGGTTCACCCAGTGGGCAGTAAAACTGATATACCTTCCCTGCCCGTGTTTGCTAGACCACGTGTCTGTGGTCAGATGTATCTTGGCACCGACACTGTGTGCCAGAGATACATTCACTTGCCGCTGAACATGGCCATATAGCTCTGGGATGCCCTTCTCTGAGAAATACTTCCTTCCTGGGACCTTCCATTGTGGTGTTCCAATGGCCACAAATTTGCGAAAGGCCTCCGAGTCCACCAGTTTATATGGCAGTAGTTGGCGGGCTATGAGTTCTGACAAGCCAGCCGCCAACCGTTGGGCAAGAGGGTTATCCGGCGTCATCATTTTTTTACGCTCAAACATTAGGCCCACGGAAGCCTGCCTTTTTGCAGAAAAATGTGAGCTTGGCGTGATGGAAGGTGGAGTGGAGGACAATTGTGAGGAGAGAGGAGAAGGAGAAGTAGAAGACGAGGCTGGACGGTGAGAGCCTGCAGTGTGGCTTTGTGTGTTCCGTTGCTCCCACTGGGCTCGGTGATGGCTGCTCATGTGCCTTCTTAAGGCGGTCGTCCCTAGGTGAGTATTGGGCTTACCGCGACTAACGCGTTGACTGCAAAGATTGCAGATGGCAACGCTATTGTCAGCAGCGGACACGTTAAAAAAAGCCCACACTGCGGAGCCATGTGCCGGTGTCCTGGGAGCGCCAGATGTGACCGTACATGGTCGATGACTCGCTCCTGATACATTTGCAGTCTGCTTTGTCCCTGCTGTGCAATGTAAGTCATTGCTGCTTCTCCTCCCTATCTGCTGGTCCATATCTCCCTCTGAACTCCCCTCCTCTTCCTCTCTTGTGGGCACCCACGTGACATCACTAGACACGTCATCATCAACGTCACCTTCCCCACCGCTATAAGTAGAGATCTCGGAGTAGGCAGCAACACCGGGGACCAACCTCCTCCTTGGGCTGATCTGGGTACTGGCGTCAGACTGCTGAGTAGCGCTTGTTGCTACCTCCTCTTCCTGATCCAATACCAAGAGTGGCTGCGCATCAGAAATGTCCTCTTGATATGGATCGGAAAATAATTCCAGTGACTCAAGCGGAAGGTATGTGGTGGTGGTGGTGGTGGTCGTGTTGTTGGTGGTAGTGTCTTTGGGGGTGCACATAGCAGAGAGTGAAGAAGAGGGTGCAGATCGAGAGGATGAGGAGGGTGCAGAAGAGTAAGGCTGAGCGAGCCACTCAACCAAGTCTGGTGCATCCTTTAAAGTAATTGAACGCACCTTCTGCAACTTCCCACTTTGGCTCAAGCCTGTTGCTCCTGCCCTACCCCTACCACCCCTGCGGAAGGGCCTGCCTCTTCCTCTGCCTGTCATTTTTTAAATGACCCTGTGACAAAACTCTTAGTCCCTATACCGATGAAGGACTGCTGCAGTATAGGGCAGCGGTCAGCAGTGGTGCACGTCAACCCTATCTATTGTGGACCGATAGCGGTCCTTACAGAACAGCAGACTGTACCGCACTCAAGCCTATGTACCGTAGCACCCTATACCAAGTTACCAGTCCTTATAAGAACTTTTGTGGACCAAGCAGGTTGTGTATTAGTGTTTAGCAGACTGTACGTCAGTCCCTATACCGCTGAAGGACTGCTGCAGTATAGGGCAGCGGTCAGCAGTGGTGCACGTCAACCCTATCTATTGTGGACCGATAGCGGTCCTTACAGAACAGCAGACTGTACCGCACTCAAGCCTATGTACCGTAGCACCCTATACCAAGTTACCAGTCCTTATAAGAACTTTTGTGGACCAAGCAGGTTGTGTATTAGTGTTTAGCAGACTGTACGTCAGTCCCTATACCGCTGAAGGACTGCTGCAGTATAGGGCAGCGGTCAGCAGTGGTGCACGTCAACCCTATCTATTGTGGACCGATAGCGGTCCTTACAGAACAGCAGACTGTACCGCACTCAAGCCTATGTACCGTAGCACCCTATACCAAGTTACCAGTCCTTATAAGAACTTTTGTGGAACAAGCAGGTTGTGTGTTAGTGATTAGCAGACTGTACGTCAGTCCCTATACCGCTGAAGGACTGCTGCAGTATAGGTGAGCGGTCAGCAGTGGTGCACGTCAACCCTATCTATTGTGGACCGATAGCGGTCCTTACAGAACAGCAGACTGTACCGCACTCAAGCCTATGTACCGTAGCACCCTATACCAAGTTACCAGTCCTTATAAGAACTTTTGTGGACCAAGCAGGTTGTGTATTAGTGTTTAGCAGACTGTACGTCAGTCCCTATACCGCTGAAGGACTGCTGCAGTATAGGGCAGCGGTCAGCAGTGGTGCACGTCAACCCTATCTATTGTGGACCGATAGCGGTCCTTACAGAACAGCAGACTGTACCGCACTCAAGCCTATGTACCGTAGCACCCTATACCAAGTTACCAGTCCTTATAAGAACTTTTGTGGAACAAGCAGGTTGTGTGTTAGTGATTAGCAGACTGTACGTCAGTCCCTATACCGCTGAAGGACTGCTGCAGTATAGGTGAGCGGTCAGCAGTGGTGCACGTCAACCCTATCTATTGTGGACCTATAGCGGTCCTTACAGAACAGCAGACTGTACCGCACTCAAGCCTATGTACCGTAGCACCCTATACCAAGTTACCAGTCCTTATAAGAACTTTTGTGGACCAAGCAGGTTGTGTATTAGTGTTTAGCAGACTGTACGTCAGTCCCTATACCGCTGAAGGACTGCTGCAGTATAGGGCAGCGGTCAGCAGTGGTGCACGTCAACCCTATCTATTGTGGACCGATAGCGGTCCTTACAGAACAGCAGACTGTACCGCACTCAAGCCTATGTACCGTAGCACCCTATACCAAGTTACCAGTCCTTATAAGAACTTTTGTGGACCAAGCAGGTTGTGTATTAGTGTTTAGCAGACTGTACGTCAGTCCCTATACCGCTGAAGGACTGCTGCAGTATAGGGCAGCGGTCAGCAGTGGTGCACGTCAACCCTATCTATTGTGGACCGATAGCGGTCCTTACAGAACAGCAGACTGTACCGCACTCAAGCCTATGTACCGTAGCACCCTATACCAAGTTACCAGTCCTTATAAGAACTTTTGTGGAACAAGCAGGTTGTGTGTTAGTGATTAGCAGACTGTACGTCAGTCCCTATACCGCTGAAGGACTGCTGCAGTATAGGTGAGTGGTCAGCAGTGGTGCACGTCAACCCTATCTATTGTGGACCGATAGCGGTCCTTACAGAACAGCAGACTGTACCGCACTCAAGCCTATGTACCGTAGCACCCTATACCAAGTTACCAGTCCTTATAAGAACTTTTGTGGACCAAGCAGGTTGTGTATTAGTGTTTAGCAGACTGTACGTCAGTCCCTATACCGCTGAAGGACTGCTGCAGTATAGGGCAGCGGTCAGCAGTGGTGCACGTCAACCCTATCTATTGTGGACCGATAGCGGTCCTTACAGAACAGCAGACTGTACCGCACTCAAGCCTATGTACCGTAGCACCCTATACCAAGTTACCAGTCCTTATAAGAACTTTTGTGGAACAAGCAGGTTGTGTGTTAGTGATTAGCAGACTGTACGTCAGTCCCTATACCGCTGAAGGACTGCTGCAGTATAGGGCAGCGGTCAGCAGTGGTGCACGTCAACCCTATCTATTGTGGACCGATAGCGGTCCTTACAGAACAGCAGACTGTACCGCACTCAAGCCTATGTACCGTAGCACCCTATACCAAGTTACCAGTCCTTATAAGAACTTTTGTGGAACAAGTGAGTTGTGAATGTTTAGCAGACTGCAGCAGAAGGGCAGCAGTCAAGTATAATATCCTTTCTATATTTGGAAGAAAGAATATTATACATGTACAAGCCTATTACTGTACCACTGATACCAGTCCTGAAAAGAACCTTTGTGGAACTAATAATAACAGCAAGTCTTTAAAATTACCCTCACTGCCTGACAACACTGCTTCCTTCCTGTCCCTATACAAATTGGCAAAAAAAGAGAACGATTAGTGGTTACTGGAACAGCTCTTTTGTGGACCTTGATAGTAACAGCTAATGATGATGATGATGATGATGATGATGAAAGACTAATCTGGCTGTCCCTGTAGCATACACCGTCCTTTCCCTTTCTCTAAACTAACAAAAGACACTCAGGCTGCTGCAAGAATCAGCAGCACAGCAAACCTATCAACACCTAACACCTATACCAGTCCTGAAAAGAACTTTTGTGTACCAAATAGCTAGTGGTTTATCTCTCCCTACTCCACACAGGAACCTGTCCCTATCGTAACAGAAGAAAGAATGTAAAATGGCCACCGGATCGGGTGTATTTATAGGTTAGGGGGAATGTACAAGTGTCCATGTGCTGTCATGTCTCAATTGGCTGTCCTGTATCACATGATAAACGTGTCACCAAAGGTTAAAGTTCTTGTATACATTAAACACGTAAGTCCGCCGCGGCGAACGACGGAAAAAGGCGTTCGAACGTGCGGACCGCGAATGTCGGAAATTCGCCGCGAAACGACCGCCGGGCGAAACGTTCGTCCATCACTACTCAGTAATACAACTCATTTGTGTCTAATACAAATACTAGGTAATTATATGATTTCCATACTACTGGACAAAGCACAAAAAAGTATGTACTTTTCATACTGGCTTTCTTGGAAATGTAATTTTTCACAAAGCTAACTTAACTGCTTCAATACCGAGCACTTTTACCCCCTTCCAGCTCAGGCCTATTTTTAGCTTTCAGTGGTCATGCAATAAAGTACCCATATGAAATTTTGATATATTTTTTTTCATACAACTAGAGCTTTCTTACTGTGGTATTTAATTTACGACTGTGTTTTTTATTTTTCGTTAAGTAAGCAAAAAAGGACTGAAAATTTAAAAAAAACAAAACATTTTTCTTTGTTTCTGTTATAAAATGTTGCAAATAAATAACCTTTATTCATAAATATAGGCCACAATTTATTCTGCTACATGTTTGGGGTGAAAATAACCCAAATTAGTGTAAATTATTTAGTCTGTAGATAAATTACATAAAATATGGTATATATCTGAAAATCGAATAATCCTGATGTACCGATGGCTGATCTCCTTTTGTGAGACCCGGAAATGTGAGGATAGTACAAATATCCCCCAAATGACACATTTTTTGGAAAGTAGACAGTCCAAGGTATTTAGTAGGAGGCATGGCAAGTTTTTTTTACGTTGTAATTTTTTGTCACAATTTTTTGGACAATGAAGAAATTTAAAAAATATATATATTTTTTTACATACTGTCACTAGTGCAGTACATCATTTTTAATACAACTGGTGCAGTGATCAGAGACACTGACTACTGACAGTATGTTAAAAAAAAAATATATATATATATATATATATATATATATATATATATATATATATATATAAAATTAGAAAAGGAATGAACATGCAGTGCGTTTTGTTGTGATTATCTGTTATTGGCCAGAGCTAATCACATGGTAAAAATAGGCTGTGATTAGCACAGTCTGTACCATGTGATCGCTGTGACCAGTCACAGCTAGAAACACAATTGTACACAATGGTTGACATGGAAGGAAGCCATCCATTGTTTACAACTGTCATGTGATTTGCTGTGATTGGTCACAGTGATCACATGGTGCTGGCAGTGGGTCGGTACACTGATCAGTCATCAGCTGTGTCCGATAGACACAGCCGGTGACAGATCGCCCCACGTGTGAGGCACGACAGGAGAACGTCAAATGATGTCCACCCAGATTGACGAAAGTCCCTTCCGGCCATCATTTTGCTATAGGCCAAGCAGGAGCTGGTTAAACTGTATCTAAAACCAAAACAGTTTTTGATGGGTTTAAATAGAGTGTGGAAGGTTTAGCAACTTTTGTTGTGTAAGTCCCTCCTGAAGAGAATCACTCTCTTTATTTATTTCTAACAACTGTCATTGGGACTGAAGATTAGAGAATGTATAACACTTTGCACTGAAACAAGAGGGAAAGTTTTCCAATAAAGACACTTGTTGTGGGGACAACTGTTTAAGCCCTTGTACACACGGTCAGACATTCCGTCAACCAAATCCGTCTGATTTTTTCAGACGGATTTTGTCCGAAACTGGTGTTGCATACACACGGTCGGACAAAGTTGTCGGAAAATCAGATCGTTCAGAACGTGATGGCTTTATTTAGTTACGACGGGACTACGTTCAGGCTAGTAGCCAATAGCTTTGGTCTAGGAATTTGATCTGAGCATGCATGGCACTTTTTCCGATTGTAATTCTCTACAAACAATCGGACAAAGTCCGATCGGATCACGTTGTCGGAAAAATTTATTTAGCCCAGCTCTAAAACTTTGTCGGTTGGATATTCCGACGGAAACAGTCCGATGGAGCCCACAGACGGTCGGATTATCCGACAACGCGGTCCGATCGGACATTTTCCGTCGGAATGTCTGACCGTGTGTACAAGGGCTAAGAGAGGACTTTTCTCACTTTGTAGAGATTGCCTCTCACTTCCTGTTGAGGTTATGATTTAAGAGGTGGTGGGAAATCTCCCCAATGGGACATAGACTTCAAAAAAAGTTGCCAATGGTTTAAACCCCTCATTACTTCATACAAAAAAAACAAAAAAATAAAAGGTTTGGGTTTAAATATACTGTAAAGCACATTATTATAAAAAGGTATATATTTTAAAGATGACTAATCTCTTAAATAGATATGTTTGGAGAAACCATGTACTGTATATATATATTTGTGCGCAAGCTAGATTGTTATAAATTGGTATAAATACATTCAATTAAAAAAGGAAAATCTACATTTGTTGAACATTTATTTCTCACAAAAAAAATGGTTAGCTTTAACAGCTTAGGTTTCTTAAGATTCTACTGAACTCAGCAATAAATAAAAATCTCATGACAACATATGTGCAGCTGTTTTAATCCACAGAATCGAGATGCACCTTTTCTGTATCAACAAAGCCTTCGCAAGTTATTCCTGCACTAAACTGTGTTTTTAGCTTCCAATATTCAGGGTCATTTGTTGAGTCTTTTGGTTATCAAAATAGGTGAAAGAATTGTGTGAAGTTTCATAAAGATGCAATGAGAAAAGATGTAGTGTCTAAAGTCCTTTAATAGACAAGCCTTAGCTGATTAAAAATTAGAAATGAGAAATTACTATAGCTAAGGATGCCTAAAATATTACTTTTATCTTAGTGCAGACATCTGAGAAGATCAGTGAGCCAATCACAAAGGTAGAAATTTACCTTTCTGGAGGCATATAGGACACCAATTACCTCCAGGTTGCTACTGTATCTTGGATATATATATTTTTTTAATCTTTAGAGAAAAAGCAGCTGTTTAATAACGTTAAATTACAAAATGGCAAACTGTAACAATTTTATATTTTGATTTAAAACCGTATAAAAAACAAAACTAAAAATGTAATATGTTGCAGCTTACCAATGATTAGATGTAGTAGTGGCATTGGTTTTCTTTGTTTAGGTTTTTCTCATTCTGTTTTCATCCAGTGAGCTGTGGTGCAGCCACCACATCTAAGAATTGGTATAATACATGTTTGCTTTAGAATTTAATACCACTTTAAATTTTAGCAAAATATTTTTTTTTTTTAGGCTTCATGTACACTGCTGCTGGTAACTGGACGTTTAGGAGCAGTTGGGCGTTTTTTTTCAGCTGCCCCTGAACTCTTTTCTGTTATCTTATCAGTACATGTACACAAGGTCGTTTATAGTCAATTCTAGACAGTTGAGTTTAGAAGCATTTTTTGTAAAGCAAAAAAATGCATTCAGGACGGATGTTTTAGAGGCATTTGAAACAGCAAATGCCTGTAATAGTGTGTAAAAGCAGTAACTCACGTTTGGCCGCGTTTTGTTTACAGGCATTTTTAATGGAGAAACATTTTTGACTATTTACAATGTAAAAAATATATTGTATATTTGCCTGTGTGTGTCTATATACAATATGTGTGTGTTAGTAATACCATAAGAACAGCTAATACATACCTAAAAGATAATGGATTTGATATGCAGCGTGAACATGGCCACTGGAGAATGAAAGTAATGTAAAGAACTTGCTTAGAAGTCTGCTGCTTTATAATGCACATTTGAAAGGTTTAGCACTCTGGGGAAATTCACTGCGTGTAAAGTGAAATTCTGTTTAACTCTTGAAGGAAAGAGGCTGATTCTATATACTGTATATTTGAATGTTTTGACGCATTACAAATAAATTTATATATATATGGAATGTAAAAAAAAATGTAATTTTGTAGTATGTGATAGCATGCCTGTAAAGGCAAACTACTAGCTATAATGAATTGTCGGTCGGTAAGTTAATTGATAAAAAACGCATGGAACCGTTTGTTCGGCTTAGGGCTTCCCCTTTAAATCCATACCAGGCAACGGGGCTAGTAAGGTGTCAATCTCGCCGATGGAGACCTTTCGCTAGTCCCGTCTACCTGGAGTCACGTTCAAAATTAACAGACTTTACACCATGTGTGGGCAAGTCCATTTATTTTAAAAGTCTGGCGGACCTCCGCCAAAAGTCCGATGGATTGTCCGCCGGACAGTCTGATCATGTGTACGCGGCATTAGAAACCCCAAACATTATATATATATATATATATATATATATATATTTTAGCAGAGACTCAGGAGAATAAAATGGCAGTCATTGCAATATTTTATGTCACACGGTATTTGCGCAGCAGTCTTTCAAACACAATTTTTTGGGAAAATATACACTTCACTGATATAAAAAAAGCGAACAGTAAAGTTTGCCTAATTCTAATTATTTTTATATATTGTGAAAGAAGATGTTATGCCGAGTAAATAGATACCAAACATCTTACAGTTGAAAATTGCGCGCACTTGTGGAATTGCGTCAAACTACGGTACTTAAAAATCTCTATAGGCGACGCTTTAAAAAATGTTAGCGGTTACCAGGTTAGAGTTACAGAGAAGGTCTTGTGCTAGAATTATTGCTCTCACTCTGACAATCATTGAGATACTGTTTACATTATAGGGGCACAACTTTCATATGCATTTTCTTTGATGCGCGAGCACGCAGCGACGAGGGCACTTTAACTTTTTTTTTATTATTATTATTATTATTTCTTTTCTTTTCTTTTTTTAACACTGTCCCTTTTAAAAAAAACAAAAAAAAGTTAACATTCCTTGTGACAGTAATAGGCGGTGACAGGTACCCTTTATGGAGGGACCGTGGGGTTTTAAAGACCCCAAATCCCTCCTTTGCACATCAAAGTATTCAGATCGCCAAAATCTGCATTTCTAAATACTGTAATTTTTTAAAATGCGTCGCCAATGGCAGCCGAGTAAACCGGAGGTGACTTTGTGAAGTTACCTCTGTGTTTTTACATAGGAGACTCGATCAAAGCTGTTTTCGGCTTTGTTCAAGTCTCAGCCTAGCCGGCGGCAGACATGCCAGATTGTGGATTGGGTCTTCCAATGATACGGGAGGCCTGGAAGAGTGGCAAAAGGCGGCGGGAGGGATGGACGTGCCCTCCTGCTGCCTGAGCAGATGCTGAGCGGTATTGGCCATTATCACCACATAGCTGACCATGCGCTCTAAAAAATGGTACTGGGGTATAGCCTGCAACTGCAAGCTATACCCCGATACTTTCACTTCTCCCTACCAACATACCAGTACAGCGATTTGCGTGAAGTGGTTAATTGATTTCAGTGAAGTGGTTAATTACAACTTTTAGTCTGCTGGGCTGTGTTTCTACTAAATTTGCACATCTAGACTTTGCAATATTTGCTCATTTATGGAGAAAGTGTGATATTGTTGTCACATGCACACAATGACCACTGTTTGTCATAAATTCCTGCTCCAGAGTTGCTGTAGGCCTCTTGGTAGTCTCTCTACCCAGTTTCCTCCTTGCTCTTACAGTGGTGTGAAAAAGTGTTTGCCCCCTTCCTCATTTCCTGTTCCTTTGCATGTTTGTCACACTTAAGTGTTTCGGAACATCAAACCAATTTAAACAATAGTCAAGGACAACACAAGTAAACACAAAATGCAATTTGTAAATGAAGGTGTTTATTATTAAAGGTGAAAAAAAATCCAAACCATCATGGCCCTGTGTGAAAAAGTGATTGCCCCCCTTGTTAAAACATACTATAACTGTGGTTGTCCACACCTGAGTTCAATTTCTCTAGCCACACCCAGGCCTGATTATTGCCACACCTGTTCACAATCAAGGCATCACTTAAATAGGAGCTGCTTGACACAGTAAGGTCCACCAGAAGATCCTTAAAAGCTACACATCATGCCGAGACCCAAAGAAATTCAGGAACAATTGAGAAAGAAAGTAATTGAGATCTATCAGTCTGGAAAGGGTTATAAAGCCATTTCCAAAGCTTTGGGAATCCAGCGAACCACAGTGAGAGCCATTATCCACAAATGGCGAAGACATGGAACAGTGGTGAACCTCCCCAGGAGTGGCCGGCCGCCCAAAATTACCCCAAGAGCGCAGCGACGACTCATCCAAGAGGTCACAAAAGACCCCACAACAACGTCCAAGGAACTGCAGGCCTCACTTGCCTCAGTTAAGGTCAGCGTTCATGCCTCCACCATCAGGAAAAGAATGGGCAAAAATGGCCTGCATGGCAGAGTTCCAAGGAGAAAACCAATGCTGAGAAAAAAGAACATCAAAGCTCGTCTCAATTTCTCCACAACACATCTTGATGATCCCCAAGACTTTTGGGACAACATTCTGTGGACCGATGAGACAAAAGTGGAACTCTTTGGAAGGTGTGTGTCCAAGTATATCTGGCGTAGAAGGAACACTGCATTTCATAAAAAGAACATTATACCAACAGTAAAATATGGTGGTGGTAGTGTGATGGTCTGGGGCTGTTTTGCTGCTTCAGGACCTGGAAGACTTGCCGTGATAAAAGGAACTATGAATTCTGCTGTCTACCAAGAGATCCTGAAGGAGAATGTCCGACCATCTGTTCGTGTACTCAAGCTGAAACGAACTTGGGTTCTGCAGCAGGACAATGATCCTAAACACACCAGCAAGTCCACCACCGAATGGCTGAAGAAAAACAAAATGAAGACTTTGGAGTGGCCTAGCCAAAGTCCTGACCTGAATCCTATTGAGATGTTGTGGTATGACCTTAAAAAGGCCGTTCCTGCTCGAAAACCCTCTAATGTAACTGAATTAGGACAATTCTGCAAAGATGAGTGGGCCAAAATTCCTCCAGGACGCTGTAAAAGCCTCATTGCACGTTATCGCAAACGCTTGGTTGCAGTTGTTGCTGCTAAGGGTGGCCCAACCAGTTATTAGGTTTAGGGGGCAATCACTTTTTCACACAGGGCCATGATGGTTTGGATTTTTTTTCACCTTTAATAATAAACACCTTCATTTACAAATTGCATTTTGTGTTTACTTGTGTTGTCCTTGACTATTGTTTAAATTGGTTTGATGTTCCGAAACACTTAAGTGTGACAAACATGTAAAGGAACAGGAAATGAGGAAGGGGGCAAACACTTTTTCACACCACTGTATATCCAGTTTGGAGCGACATCCTGATCAAGGGAGGTTCTGTATTCACTATATACTCTCAAATTCTTAATAATAATAATAAAGCCTTTGAATTTTTTTTGTATCCATCTCCTGACTTGTGCCTGTCCACAGCTTTATCCCTGGGATCTCTTGATAGTGCCTTGCCACCCATAGTTGGTTGTTTACTTCAGTTGCATTAGCAGGGACTGAAATGCTCCAGGAAAGCTCTTTTCATGCTGAGTTAATCAAAATGACCCCAGCTGATCATAGGTTGAAATTCAAATGGCTTTGTGTGCCATTGAAAAGGTGATTAGCTACACCTGATTGAGTTTACATGTTATTTTTAGGAGGGGTGATACTTTTTCCAGCTCAGTGATTCTGTTTTTGAAATGTTTTTCATTTTTTTTTCTGACATGTTGGTGTTATATCTTTTACTTAGATATTATAAGTAAATGGAGTAAAAAGAGTAAATACAGCTGGATAAAACAAAAATGACGTCTGTCTTCATTTTACGCTGCAAAGCAATAAAATGCAATTATTTTAAAATGGGGTAATTCTTTTCTATACCCACTGTATATATTTATAGTGTTCTGAGTGTAACTGACATTTTCCTCCCTCATGCAGACCTCTGCTGCTGGCTATCACATAACCAACATGCCACATATACCCGCAATTACAGTGTCTAACTGTAGTTTTCCATCACTGACTTTCCGTGTGTTCCTAAGTGACTTCAAGTGACGTCAGAGCCACAAACAAATGATATAAGAGATAGTATTTGTTTGTGCTTACAGTCTCCTGGTCTTTATAGCGACATATATATAGTGATAAATATGAACAGTTTGGGGATGGCCCTTTCCTGTTCCAACATGACTGCGCACCAGTGCACAAAGCAAGGTCCATAAAGAAATGGATGAGCGAGTTTGGGGTGGAGAAACTTGACTGGCCTGCAAAGAGCCCTGACCTCAACTCGATGGAACACCTTTAGGGTGAATTAGAGCAGAGACTGTGAGCCAGGCTGTCAGGTCACCTGAGTCCAGGTGACAGATGCACCCTGTTGGGGTCTGGAGTGCACCGCAAGATAGTGGACCCTACAGCTGACTGCTGTGGATGGAGCTCTTGGTGATACAGGAGAGCAGGTACTGTGTAGTACCCACACAGATGACACTGGAATCTAGAGCATGAGATTTTCCCAGTGTGCAGAATCTAAGAGCCAGCGGGTGTTCAACAGAGGCCCCTAGTGGTGGGGCTGGATTTAGCTGCAGTCTGGCTCCAGGTCCTGACCCCCAGGGCCTCCCAGCTCACTCTCACTGTAGACTATAGGGAGGTAAAGAGAAAGCAGCAGACTGCGACAACAAAGCATAGTCAGGAGATAGCCAAAGGTTGGGGCAACAAGCAGGTAAGGATAGTCAAGAACAAGCCAAGATCAATAACTGGAATCAAACGTAGAAGACAAAACAAGTGGCACACTAAAGCCAAACACACATTATTGATCAGCAGAGCTGTCTTGCAGTGCACAGGTTGACACAGAGTTCCTTGATAAGGGCTGGGGTGGATCTATGCTTTGAAGAGAGATTACATAAGAAGCCAGGTGTGAGTGGCTGGCCTCTTAAGCAGAACACATGGAGAAGTAAGCTGACAGACCAACATTACTGCATATCCATGACACAGGCCTTCTCATCCAACATCAGTGCCTAACCTCACAAATACGCTTCTGGAAGAATTATAAAACATTCCTATAGACACACTCCTAAACCTTGTGGACAGCCTTCCCGGAAGAGTTGAAGTGGTTATAGCTGCAAAGGGTGGGCCAACTCAATATTGAACCCTACGGACAAAGACTAGGATGACATTAAAGTTCATGTGCGTGTAAAGACAGGTTCCCCAATACTTTTGTTAATAGAGTGTATATATGATCTGGACAATCCATGGAGACTTGCTGGTAGTGAGAATGATAAGAGCAAAATTGTGTTTTTGTTTCTGAAAACAACGTGTATACTTAATTGATTATATACGCTCTTTTTATATACAGTTTGTTTCTTGTAGTAAAGTCCTTCTGATGAAGTCAGCTAGAGCAAAAAAGCCCTAGCCATAGAGCCTTTGGCATGTTTTGGCATGTTTTTGGCATGTTTTGGCATGTTTTATACGGACCTCTACTGATGTTACTGGTCTGATTAGGAGAGACATGGAGGAAAAGATATCACTATATGCAGATGATCTTCTCTTTTTCATGTCTAATGTCTGTTCATCCCTGCCGGTAGTAATGGAACACGTTGCGGAGTTTAGGCATAAACGGAGAGAAAACCACGTTGATGCCTTTAGACCCCCCTCCCCGGATCCACTACCACCTATACGTTCTCATTTTAAGGTTGTATCATCTATAAAATACTTGGGTATAACGATGTCGGACTTCCCACAGTCATATATTGTGGATAATATATTTCTATTACTTATTCGATTTCAAAATCAGAGTAAAACTTGGACTAAGCTCCCGTTACTAGTGATGGACGAACTTCCGACGGGACGTTTCGCGAACGCGAAACGCGAACGGACACAAACGTTCGCGAAAACGACCGTTCGCCGCGGGCTCCATTGACTTCAATGGGAGGCGAATTTCGCAAACCTTTAGGTCGAATTTGCGGCCACGGGGTAATTATTAGGGGGTAGCACGTAGTCCCACCACCTGGACAATAGCATAATACATGTATGAGGTGAATTTGGGATCGATAACTACAAGCATTTTTTTTTTATTTGGGAAATTGTTCTGACAATTCAGGACTATGGAGCTAATGAAGGCAATGGAGGAGAGGGAAGGTCAGGGACCAGGGTAGGCAAACAAGAGGGTGCAGGAGATACAGAGCACTGACAGCAGCACCGTAATACAGAGCACTGACATCAGCACCGTGACATACAGCGCTGACAGCAGCTCCGTGACATACAGCGCTGACAGCAGCTCCGTGACATACAGCGCTGACAGCAGCTCCGTGACATACAGCGCTGACAGCAGCTCCGTGACATACAGCGCTGACAGCAGCTCCGTGACATACAGCGCTGACAGCAGCACCGTGACATACAGCGCTGACAGCAGCTCCGTGACATACAGCGCTGACAGCAGCTCCGTGACATACAGCGCTGACAGCAGCTCCGTGACATACAGCACTGACAGCAGCTCCGTGACATACAGCGCTGACAGCAGCTCCGTGACATACAGCGCTGACAGCAGCACCGTGACATACAGCGCTGACAGCAGCTCCGTGACATACAGCGCTGACAGCAGCTCCGTGACATACAGCGCTGACAGCAGCTCCGTGACATACAGCGCTGACAGCAGCTCCGTGACATACAGCGCTGACAGCAGCTCCGTGACATACAGCGCTGACAGCAGCTCCGTGACATACAGCGCTGACAGCAGCTCCGTGACATACAGCGCTGACAGCAGCTCCGTGACATACAGCGCTGACAGCAGCTCCGTGACATACAGCGCTGACAGCAGCTCCGTGACATACAGCGCTGACAGCAGCACCGTAAGCAGCCCCAGGAGGAAGTCAGCACAGCACAGGGATGGTGTGATCCCCTCATAATAAGAACCCCCAGGAGGAAGTCAGCACAGCACAGGGATGGTGGGAGCCCCTCATAATAAGAACACCCAGGAGGAAGTCAGCACAGCACAGGGATGGTGGGAACCCCTCATAATAAGCAGCCCCAGTAGAAATATGACACCGCTCAACCTCTTCAAAGAGGAGGGTAGGGGCATATAGTACGGTGTGCTTTTTTGGGTCAGGGAAGTGAGCCAAATGAATTAAGAAGGTCTGTGTGCTTGATTCCAAAAATTGTTTATAGACATATACATGGTCTACTGATCACATGTGTTGAATTCCTCCGAGATCCATGCCTCATTCATTTTTAGAAATGTGAGGTAGTTAACACTGTGGTGAGCTAGGCGAGTACGCTTATCGGTCACAATCCCCCCTGCTGCGCTGAACGTCCTTTCGGACAGGACACTGGATGAGGGGCAAGCCAACAGTTCGATTGCAAATTGGGCAAGCTCTGGCCAGAGGTCAAGCCTGCCCACCCAGTAGTCTAGGGGTTCATCACTCCTCAGAGCGTCCACATCGGCCGTTAACCCAATGTAGTCGGACACCTGACGGTCTAGGCGTTCCCTGATGCTGGATCCGGATGACACCTGTCGATGGGTCGGCTGAAAGAATGACCTCATATCCGAAGTCACCAACACATCTTCAAACCGGCCTCTTCTTGCAGGCGCTGTTGGATTGGTACCCGCAAATCCTTCTCTGGGAGTGGGAATTGCTCCTCTGCCAGCGCACGCAAAAGCAGAATGCAGCATTTCTCGAAGCAAGGCCTGGAAGTGCTGCATTCTGACAGCCCTCTGCGACGGCGGTAACATTTCCGCCATTTTGTGTTTGTACCGGGGGTCTAAGTACGTTGCCACCCAGTACTGGTCCTTGACCCTCATGCTTTTTATACGGGGGTCCCTATTAAAACACTGGAGCATGAAGGCCCCCATTTGCACTAAAGTGGAAGCGGTGTGGTGGCCTGGCTCCTGCTCATCATCCAGGATAATGTCGTCCTCTTCATTCTCCTCTCCCCATCCTCGCACAACAGGGATCCCAGAAAGGTTTAAAGCATGCTCTTCTTGCTCCTGCTCATCCGCCCCGGCACCATCCTCCTCTGACTCCTCATCAGACTCCTGTTGTTGACTTGTCTCAGATAGAGTAGCCCCCCCTGGGAATTCATCCAGCATTGCGACTTCCTCATCTTCCCGCTCCTGCTCCTCCACAGCCTGATCAATGACACGACGCAATGCACGCTCCAGAAAGAAGGCATAAGGTACCATGTCACTGATGGCGCCATGGCTGCGACTGACCAGTTTGGTGATCTCCTCAAATGGCCGCAGAAGTCTGCATGTGTCGCGCATGAGCAGCCACTGGCGCGGTGAAAAAAAACCCAGCTCCCCAGAACCGTTTCTTTCGCAGAGTTCATACAGGTAGACGTTAACTGCACGTTTCTGCTGGAGCAGCCTATCAAGCATATAGAAGGTTGAGTTCCATCGCGTCGGGCAATCGCAAATAAGACGTCTGACCGGCAGATGGTGTCGCCGCTGAATGTCAGCAAGGCGAGCCATGGCCGTGTAAGATCTTCTGAAATGGGCCGAGATTTTCCTTGCCTGCCGCAAGATGTCCTGGACCCCAGGGTATTTGACAAGGAATCGCTGCACGACCAAGTTTAAGACGTGTGCCATGCACGGCACGTGCGTGATTTTGCCCTGTTTCAATGCGCTAAGCAGATTGGCACCGTTGTCACACACCACTTTACCAACTGTCAAATTGAGCGGTGTTAGCCACTCATCTGCCTGTGAACGCAAAGCTGAAAGGAGTGCCGGGCCAGTGTGGCTCTTTGCTTCCAGGCACAACAGACGCAGCACGGCATGGCAACGTCTCACCTGGCATGTGGAATAGGTTCTGGGGAGCTTGGGCGGTGCAGTGGAAGAGACGCTAGCAGCGGAAAAGGAGGAGGCAGCTGAGGAGGAGAGGGAGGAGGATGGAGTAGGAGGAGGAGAAGAAGAGTCAGGCCTGCATGCAATCCGTGGCGGTAAAACCAAATCTACACGGGTGCCACGGGTTACATGCTTGACGGCCGTCAGAAGGTTCACCCAGTGGGCAGTAAAACTGATATACCTTCCCTGCCCGTGTTTGCTAGACCACGTGTCTGTGGTCAGATGTATCTTGGCACCGACACTGTGTGCCAGAGATACATTCACTTGCCGCTGAACATGGCCATATAGCTCTGGGATGCCCTTCTCTGAGAAATACTTCCTTCCTGGGACCTTCCATTGTGGTGTTCCAATGGCCACAAATTTGCGAAAGGCCTCCGAGTCCACCAGTTTATATGGCAGTAGTTGGCGGGCTATGAGTTCTGACAAGCCAGCCGCCAACCGTTGGGCAAGAGGGTTATCCGGCGTCATCATTTTTTTACGCTCAAACATTAGGCCCACGGAAGCCTGCCTTTTTGCAGAAAAATGTGAGCTTGGCGTGATGGAAGGTGGAGTGGAGGACAATTGTGAGGAGAGAGGAGAAGGAGAAGTAGAAGACGAGGCTGGACGGTGAGAGCCTGCAGTGTGGCTTTGTGTGTTCCGTTGCTCCCACTGGGCTCGGTGATGGCTGCTCATGTGCCTTCTTAAGGCGGTCGTCCCTAGGTGAGTATTGGGCTTACCGCGACTAACGCGTTGACTGCAAAGATTGCAGATGGCAACGCTATTGTCAGCAGCGGACACGTTAAAAAAAGCCCACACTGCGGAGCCATGTGCCGGTGTCCTGGGAGCGCCAGATGTGACCGTACATGGTCGATGACTCGCTCCTGATACATTTGCAGTCTGCTTTGTCCCTGCTGTGCAATGTAAGTCATTGCTGCTTCTCCTCCCTATCTGCTGGTCCATATCTCCCTCTGAACTCCCCTCCTCTTCCTCTCTTGTGGGCACCCACGTGACATCACTAGACACGTCATCATCAACGTCACCTTCCCCACCGCTATAAGTAGAGTAGGCAGCAACACCGGGGACCAACCTCCTCCTTGGGCTGATCTGGGTACTGGCGTCAGACTGCTGAGTAGCGCTTGTTGCTACCTCCTCTTCCTGATCCAATACCAAGAGTGGCTGCGCATCAGAAATGTCCTCTTGATATGGATCGGAAAATAATTCCAGTGACTCAAGCGGAAGGTATGTGGTGGTGGTGGTGGTGGTCGTGTTGTTGGTGGTAGTGTCTTTGGGGGTGCACATAGCAGAGAGTGAAGAAGAGGGTGCAGATCGAGAGGATGAGGAGGGTGCAGAAGAGTAAGGCTGAGCGAGCCACTCAACCAAGTCTGGTGCATCCTTTAAAGTAATTGAACGCACCTTCTGCAACTTCCCACTTTGGCTCAAGCCTGTTGCTCCTGCCCTACCCCTACCACCCCTGCGGAAGGGCCTGCCTCTTCCTCTGCATGTCATTTTTTAAATGACCCTGTGACAAAACTCTTAGTCCCTATACCGCTGAAGGACTGCTGCAGTATAGGTGAGCGGTCAGCAGTGGTGCACGTCAACCCTATCTATTGTGGACCTATAGCGGTCCTTACAGAACAGCAGACTGTACCGCACTCAAGCCTATGTACCGTAGCACCCTATACCAAGTTACCAGTCCTTATAAGAACTTTTGTGGACCAAGCAGGTTGTGTATTAGTGTTTAGCAGACTGTACGTCAGTCCCTATACCGCTGAAGGACTGCTGCAGTATAGGGCAGCGGTCAGCAGTGGTGCACGTCAACCCTATCTATTGTGGACCGATAGCGGTCCTTACAGAACAGCAGACTGTACCGCACTCAAGCCTATGTACCGTAGCACCCTATACCAAGTTACCAGTCCTTATAAGAACTTTTGTGGACCAAGCAGGTTGTGTATTAGTGTTTAGCAGACTGTACGTCAGTCCCTATACCGCTGAAGGACTGCTGCAGTATAGGGCAGCGGTCAGCAGTGGTGCACGTCAACCCTATCTATTGTGGACCGATAGCGGTCCTTACAGAACAGCAGACTGTACCGCACTCAAGCCTATGTACCGTAGCACCCTATACCAAGTTACCAGTCCTTATAAGAACTTTTGTGGAACAAGCAGGTTGTGTGTTAGTGATTAGCAGACTGTACGTCAGTCCCTATACCGCTGAAGGACTGCTGCAGTATAGGTGAGCGGTCAGCAGTGGTGCACGTCAACCCTATCTATTGTGGACCGATAGCGGTCCTTACAGAACAGCAGACTGTACCGCACTCAAGCCTATGTACCGTAGCACCCTATACCAAGTTACCAGTCCTTATAAGAACTTTTGTGGAACAAGCAGGTTGTGTGTTAGTGATTAGCAGACTGTACGTCAGTCCCTATACCGCTGAAGGACTGCTGCAGTATAGGTGAGCGGTCAGCAGTGGTGCACGTCAACCCTATCTATTGTGGACCGATAGCGGTCCTTACAGAACAGCAGACTGTACCGCACTCAAGCCTATGTACCGTAGCACCCTATACCAAGTTACCAGTCCTTATAAGAACTTTTGTGGAACAAGCAGGTTGTGTGTTAGTGATTAGCAGACTGTACGTCAGTCCCTATACCGCTGAAGGACTGCTGCAGTATAGGGCAGCGGTCAGCAGTGGTGCACGTCAACCCTATCTATTGTGGACCGATAGCGGTCCTTACAGAACAGCAGACTGTACCGCACTCAAGCCTATGTACCGTAGCACCCTATACCAAGTTACCAGTCCTTATAAGAACTTTTGTGGAACAAGCAGGTTGTGTGTTAGTGATTAGCAGACTGTACGTCAGTCCCTATACCGCTGAAGGACTGCTGCAGTATAGGTGAGCGGTCAGCAGTGGTGCACGTCAACCCTATCTATTGTGGACCGATAGCGGTCCTTACAGAACAGCAGACTGTACCGCACTCAAGCCTATGTACCGTAGCACCCTATACCAAGTTACCAGTCCTTATAAGAACTTTTGTGGACCAAGCAGGTTGTGTATTAGTGTTTAGCAGACTGTACGTCAGTCCCTATACCGCTGAAGGACTGCTGCAGTATAGGGCAGCGGTCAGCAGTGGTGCACGTCAACCCTATCTATTGTGGACCGATAGCGGTCCTTACAGAACAGCAGACTGTACCGCACTCAAGCCTATGTACCGTAGCACCCTATACCAAGTTACCAGTCCTTATAAGAACTTTTGTGGAACAAGCAGGTTGTGTGTTAGTGATTAGCAGACTGTACGTCAGTCCCTATACCGCTGAAGGACTGCTGCAGTATAGGGCAGCGGTCAGCAGTGGTGCACGTCAACCCTATCTATTGTGGACCGATAGCGGTCCTTACAGAACAGCAGACTGTACCGCACTCAAGCCTATGTACCGTAGCACCCTATACCAAGTTACCAGTCCTTATAAGAACTTTTGTGGAACAAGCAGGTTGTGTGTTAGTGATTAGCAGACTGTACGTCAGTCCCTATACCGCTGAAGGACTGCTGCAGTATAGGTGAGCGGTCAGCAGTGGTGCACGTCAACCCTATCTATTGTGGACCGATAGCGGTCCTTACAGAACAGCAGACTGTACCGCACTCAAGCCTATGTACCGTAGCACCCTATACCAAGTTACCAGTCCTTATAAGAACTTTTGTGGACCAAGCAGGTTGTGTATTAGTGTTTAGCAGACTGTACGTCAGTCCCTATACCGCTGAAGGACTGCTGCAGTATAGGGCAGCGGTCAGCAGTGGTGCACGTCAACCCTATCTATTGTGGACCGATAGCGGTCCTTACAGAACAGCAGACTGTACCGCACTCAAGCCTATGTACCGTAGCACCCTATACCAAGTTACCAGTCCTTATAAGAACTTTTGTGGAACAAGCAGGTTGTGTGTTAGTGATTAGCAGACTGTACGTCAGTCCCTATACCGCTGAAGGACTGCTGCAGTATAGGGCAGCGGTCAGCAGTGGTGCACGTCAACCCTATCTATTGTGGACCGATAGCGGTCCTTACAGAACAGCAGACTGTACCGCACTCAAGCCTATGTACCGTAGCACCCTATACCAAGTTACCAGTCCTTATAAGAACTTTTGTGGAACAAGCAGGTTGTGTGTTAGTGATTAGCAGACTGTACGTCAGTCCCTATACCGCTGAAGGACTGCTGCAGTATAGGTGAGCGGTCAGCAGTGGTGCACGTCAACCCTATCTATTGTGGACCGATAGCGGTCCTTACAGAACAGCAGACTGTACCGCACTCAAGCCTATGTACCGTAGCACCCTATACCAAGTTACCAGTCCTTATAAGAACTTTTGTGGACCAAGCAGGTTGTGTATTAGTGTTTAGCAGACTGTACGTCAGTCCCTATACCGCTGAAGGACTGCTGCAGTATAGGGCAGCGGTCAGCAGTGGTGCACGTCAACCCTATCTATTGTGGACCGATAGCGGTCCTTACAGAACAGCAGACTGTACCGCACTCAAGCCTATGTACCGTAGCACCCTATACCAAGTTACCAGTCCTTATAAGAACTTTTGTGGACCAAGCAGGTTGTGTATTAGTGTTTAGCAGACTGTACGTCAGTCCCTATACCGCTGAAGGACTGCTGCAGTATAGGGCAGCGGTCAGCAGTGGTGCACGTCAACCCTATCTATTGTGGACCGATAGCGGTCCTTACAGAACAGCAGACTGTACCGCACTCAAGCCTATGTACCGTAGCACCCTATACCAAGTTACCAGTCCTTATAAGAACTTTTGTGGAACAAGCAGGTTGTGTGTTAGTGATTAGCAGACTGTACGTCAGTCCCTATACCGCTGAAGGACTGCTGCAGTATAGGGCAGCGGTCAGCAGTGGTGCACGTCAACCCTATCTATTGTGGACCGATAGCGGTCCTTACAGAACAGCAGACTGTACCGCACTCAAGCCTATGTACCGTAGCACCCTATACCAAGTTACCAGTCCTTATAAGAACTTTTGTGGAACAAGCAGGTTGTGTGTTAGTGATTAGCAGACTGTACGTCAGTCCCTATACCGCTGAAGGACTGCTGCAGTATAGGGCAGCGGTCAGCAGTGGTGCACGTCAACCCTATCTATTGTGGACCGATAGCGGTCCTTACAGAACAGCAGACTGTACCGCACTCAAGCCTATGTACCGTAGCACCCTATACCAAGTTACCAGTCCTTATAAGAACTTTTGTGGAACAAGCAGGTTGTGTGTTAGTGATTAGCAGACTGTACGTCAGTCCCTATACCGCTGAAGGACTGCTGCAGTATAGGTGAGCGGTCAGCAGTGGTGCACGTCAACCCTATCTATTGTGGACCGATAGCGGTCCTTACAGAACAGCAGACTGTACCGCACTCAAGCCTATGTACCGTAGCACCCTATACCAAGTTACCAGTCCTTATAAGAACTTTTGTGGACCAAGCAGGTTGTGTATTAGTGTTTAGCAGACTGTACGTCAGTCCCTATACCGCTGAAGGACTGCTGCAGTATAGGGCAGCGGTCAGCAGTGGTGCACGTCAACCCTATCTATTGTGGACCGATAGCGGTCCTTACAGAACAGCAGACTGTACCGCACTCAAGCCTATGTACCGTAGCACCCTATACCAAGTTACCAGTCCTTATAAGAACTTTTGTGGACCAAGCAGGTTGTGTATTAGTGTTTAGCAGACTGTACGTCAGTCCCTATACCGCTGAAGGACTGCTGCAGTATAGGGCAGCGGTCAGCAGTGGTGCACGTCAACCCTATCTATTGTGGACCGATAGCGGTCCTTACAGAACAGCAGACTGTACCGCACTCAAGCCTATGTACCGTAGCACCCTATACCAAGTTACCAGTCCTTATAAGAACTTTTGTGGAACAAGCAGGTTGTGTGTTAGTGATTAGCAGACTGTACGTCAGTCCCTATACCGCTGAAGGACTGCTGCAGTATAGGGCAGCGGTCAGCAGTGGTGCACGTCAACCCTATCTATTGTGGACCGATAGCGGTCCTTACAGAACAGCAGACTGTACCGCACTCAAGCCTATGTACCGTAGCACCCTATACCAAGTTACCAGTCCTTATAAGAACTTTTGTGGAACAAGTGAGTTGTGAATGTTTAGCAGACTGCAGCAGAAGGGCAGCAGTCAAGTATAATATCCTTTCTATATTTGGAAGAAAGAATATTATACATGTACAAGCCTATTACTGTACCACTGATACCAGTCCTGAAAAGAACCTTTGTGGAACTAATAATAACAGCAAGTCTTTAAAATTACCCTCACTGCCTGACAACACTGCTTCCTTCCTGTCCCTATACAAATTGGCAAAAAAAGAGAACGATTAGTGGTTACTGGAACAGCTCTTTTGTGGACCTTGATAGTAACAGCTAATGATGATGATGATGATGATGATGATGAAAGACTAATCTGGCTGTCCCTGTAGCATACACCGTCCTTTCCCTTTCTCTAAACTAACAAAAGACACTCAGGCTGCTGCAAGAATCAGCAGCACAGCAAACCTATCAACACCTAACACCTATACCAGTCCTGAAAAGAACTTTTGTGTACCAAATAGCTAGTGGTTTATCTCTCCCTACTCCACACAGGAACCTGTCCCTATCTTAACAGAAGAAAGAATGTAAAATGGCCACCGGATCGGGTGTATTTATAGGTTAGGGGGAATGTACAAGTGTCCATGTGCTGTCATGTCTCAATTGGCTGTCCTGTATCACATGATAAACGTGTCACCAAAGGTTAAAGTTCTTGTATACATTAAACACGTAAGTCCGCCGCGGCGAACGACGGAAAAAGGCGTTCGAACGTGCGGACCGCGAATGTCGGAAATTCGCCGCGAAACGACCGCCGGGCGAACCGTTCGGCCATCACTACCCGTTACCGCTAATAGGTTGTGTCAATTTAATATAAATGATATGGATGTCTCAACTCTATTTTCTACATAATGCCCCGATTTGGATACCTATCCGGATTTTAATTAAGATAAACATTATATTTAGGTGATTAATATAGCGGAACAAAACCCCTCTGAGACTTTAGAGCATCCCACCAAGGCTGCCGGGCTGGCAGTTCCTAGTCCAGGGCTATGTTTTCTCGCCTCCCAATTACAGTATTTTGCTGGATGGGAGTCTAAAGAGATATCCTTTCCTGCTCGATGATTATTCTCTTTTGCATTTAAGGGTCAGTCTCCACTGTTTGTCCTTGATGGTGCAAGAAGGGGTGTCTCCAGGGGTGGACTGACAAGTCATGGGGCCCCCGGGTAATAGAAGCTCATGGGGCCCCCTTGGGCACCACACTCAAGCCACACCTGCACAAGGAGACACGGGGGGGGAGAAAGCACACAGGGGGAAACTGGAGGGAGAACACACACACGAGGGAGACTATACACACACAGGGGGTCACTGGAGGGAGAACGCACACACACGCACACAGGGGGATACTCACATGGGGACACACACACACATGCACACAGGGGGACACTCTCACACACACACAAAGGGGGACACACACACAGGGCAACACACACAGGGGCACACACACACAGGGACACACACACACAGACAGGGACACACACACAGGGACACACACACACAGGGGTACACTCACACACACACACACACACACACAGGGGGACACTCACACACACACAGGGGGACACTCACACACACACACACACACACACACGGGGACACTCTCACACAAAGGGGGAGACACTCACACACACAGACGGAGACACACACATATGGGGAGACACACACACAGGGGGAGACACACACACACAGGGAGAGACACACACACAGGGGGACACACACACACACATACACAGGGGGAGACACTCACACACACAGGAGGAGACACACACACACACACACACACACCCACACAGGGGGAGACACACACACACACAGGGGGAGACACACACACACACAGGGGGAGACACACACAGGGGAAGACACACACAGGGGGAGACACACACACAGGGGGGAGACACACACACAGGGGGAGACACACACACACAGGGGGAGACACACACACACAGGGGGAGACACTCACACACAGGGGGAGACACTCCCACAGGGGAAGACACACACACACGGACACTCACAGAGGGGGACCCTGTGGGGTGCGGGGATCCGGGGCCCCATGCATCTGTACCGCCTCCCCCCCATCCCCACCCCCATCACTTATCACTTACCGGATGCTGATAATACTTTTAATGGCGCAGCTCCCTGCCGGCCCCTCTATTCTTCTGCTGTGCCTGTATCACATGCCGTGATCATGCCGATTACAATACTTCTAACGGCGCGCTGCTCCCCGCCGGCCCCTCCCGTCCGTCCCAAGTGCTTGTACTGTATGCATCGTGACATGGCTAGTTGAAGTTCTTTTTATATCAACACACACTAACTGGCACTGCTATGCTGTTTCTGTCATTATCACACTGACCTGCTGCTGCACACAAGGCAGGTCAGTGTGGGTGCCGTTGGAAATCGTAAGATGACTCTGCAGTCTGCTCCCCTCTGTGTGAACTCTGCAGCCTCCAGCTCCTTCATGGTCTGTCCCCCGCGGCAGCGATGTATGGCCCCGCCCCTCAGCTAAATTCCACAGGGGGAGAGGTGGCCGGAGAGTGCCTGTCACTTAAATCATCCCCGCAAGGCTGATGGCTCTGATGATCCATCCCATTCCCAGCCATCTTGCTCCTCTGTGCCTCTCTAGCCACATCAGCCAGGCGAGATTTAATGGTTCACTGGCAGACAGTGGCACTGCTTCCTCGGGGGTATAGTTTTTTTTATATTCTGACTGCATGATGAGCTTCAGGCACTTCTAGGAGCGGACTGAGCCAGCCCGGGCCCTCCCACCACGGGGCCCTCGGCCAGCCACGAGTGATCAAATGGTCAGTCTGCCCCTGGGTGTCTCGCTTGCTTATATGCCTACTTGTATGTTAATCTGTAAAGTATGGGATACAGTTAAAAAAAATTCTGTGTGTCTCATATCCCACTAGATACACTCCCATATGAGAAAATTATAGACTTTCTCAAATTTCGGCTATTACAGGCTTTTAGAGCTGGGCAAAATTAGGAATAACTTTAGCTTAGCTATATTAGAATGGTTTATGTAAATCTTTTGAAGATCTGAGGGGAGAGTTCTTCCTTAGAATACAATTTGTTTTAACAATTCCTTTAATTAAGACATGCTCTACATGCCCAGTTTTCTTCTGCTAAGATATTTTTCCCCTCTATCCCTGTCTTAGATAAAATAGTATAGGAAGGGTCAACAAAGGGTCTTACCTCGGTTACTTACAGTGTACTTTTAGATGGGTTCCTATTGAACTTCCCAATCCTTTCTCGGCTGGCTGGGAGAAAGATATTGGTCCCACCTCTGAGGAGATTTGGGACAATGTCTCTTTCTCCATCACACAGACTTACCCAGATTTTTATTCTCCATAGGGTCTATAGAACTCCGCAGTTTCTATGTGCAATTGGACTGAAATCAGAGCCAGCCTGTACTATATGTAATACATCTTTTGTGGCGATGTCCAAAACTCCAAAGATACTGGGTGGAGGTGTTTGGTACCTTAAATAAGGTATTGGATATTAACATTTTGGTTGAACCGCTTATATGTATATTGGGTTACTGTGATGCCTCTATCTACCCCTTCCCTGCTGGTAATACTATAAAGTGTGCACTTTTTGTTGCCCGTAGACAGATTGCTCTTAAGTGGACCTCTCCACATCCATTGATGAATTGTAGATCTCAATACTATCATTTGGGATCGTTTTTTCGGCGTAGGGGGTTCCCCTTAAAATCCATACCAGACCGAAGGACCTGGTATGCTGTTGGAGGGGGAACACATGCCGGGTTTTTATTTAAACTTTATTCTGGAGTTCCCCCCCAAGATTCATACCAAACACGATCCAAGTCAGATCCCCGTTCATTGAAGTTGGACACGTCTCTGACTTCAAGTTGCAGGGCAAAGTGGGATCCAAAGTAGGACGAGTGTTGTGTCGCACTAGTGTGAACAAGGCCCAAGTTGAAATTAATCATTATCTGGTGCTGTTCCTCTATTTAAGCCAAGTTCAACGTAAAAGTTAAAGAATGAATTACACATTAAAAATATGCAATGCTAGAGTACAGCATTGCTGTCTGTGAAAACATTGCTGTTCCATAATAGCCCATACAGCTTAACTGCATCTACCAAGCATGTAATTTAAAGGATTAATGCTTTTTCCATGTCACCTTGAAGTTTTTTTAAATCTTTTTGCTTTGCTAAACATTCCCATGGCAGTTCCAAGTTCCTCACACCTTTTTTGATTATACATTGTCTATTTGACCCCATAGACTTCAATAGAATACACTACTAAATTTGGGTTTTGTGAATGTCAGACAGAATTGTACAAAACTAGGCAGATTTTCTCATCCCTGCCAGAGAACAAAATGTGTGCTCAGCTCAAGTAAGTTTTTTTTTTTTTACTTGTTAGGCAAGCATCAGGTAACTGTGGTGTGGGGTTTCCTAGGTTTTTGGCATTTGCATTTTGTTTATGTTCCATATGAAATGATATGTGATGCACAAAAAAGACATGATAGATATAATGACAGCATGTCCAGCAAAGCCACAAAAAATGGATGGCTATATAGCAGTCATAGGCCATGGTTGCCAGTAGAATGAATTTATTGCAAGTCAAAGATACAAATAAATACACTTGAGTTATAAACCTAGCAAATTATAGTGATGGACGAACTTCCGACAGGATATTTTACGGACCGCGAACGCGGCCGATAGTTCGCAAAACGTAACGTTCGCGGCGGCCCCATTGACTTCAATGGGAGGCGAACTTTGCAAACCTACAGGTCAAATTTGCAGCCACAAAATAATTAATAGCTGTGCAAACATAGTCCCACCACATGGCCAATGACATAACACATGTATGAGGTGAATCTGGGATCGACAACTACAAGCATTCTTTTTTTATATGGGAAATTGTTGTGACAATTCAGGACTGTGGAGCGCATGAAGGCAATGGAGGAGAGGGAAGGTCAGGGTAGGCAAAGAAGAGGGTGCAGGAGATGATCACCAGCAGCGTGACATACAGCAATGACACCTGCACCGTGATAGAGTCATCTGACAACAGCACCGTGATAGAGAGCACTGACATCAGCAGCGTGACATACAGCAATGACACCTGCACAGTGATAGAGTCATCTGACAACAGCACCGTGATAGAGAGCACTGACATCAGCAGCGTGACATAAAGCACTAACACCAGCACCGTGATATACAGCACTGACAGCAGCACCGTGATAGAGAGCACTGACATCAGCAGCGTGACATAAAGCACTAACACCAGCACCATGATATACAGCAATGACAGCAGCACCATGATAGAGAGCACTGACATCAGCAGCGTGACATACAGCAATGACACCTGCACCGTGATAGAGTCATTTGACAACAGCACCGTGATAGAGAGCACTGACATCAGCAGCGTGACATAAAGCACTAACACCAGCACCGTGAAATGCAGCACTGACAGCAGCACCGTGATAGAAAGCACTGACATCAGCAGCGTGACATACAGCAATGACACCTGCACCATGATAGAGTCACCTGACAACAGCACCGTGATAGAGAGCACTGACATCAGCAGCGTGACATAAAGCACTAACACCAGCACCGTGATATACAGCACTGACAGCAGCACCATGATAGAAAATACTGACATCAGCACCATGATATACAGCACTGACACCTGCACCGTAAGCAGCCCCAGGAGGAAGTCAGCATAGCACAGGGATGTGGGAGCTCCTCATAATGAGCATAGCACAGGGATGGTGGGAGCCCCTCATAATAAGCATAGCACAGGGATGGTGGGAGCCCCTCATAATGAGCATAGCACAGGGATGGTGGGAGCCCCTCATAATAAGCAGCCCCAGGAGGATGTCAGCATAGCACAGGGATGGTGGGAGCCCCTCATAATAAGCAGCCCCAGGAGGATGTCAGCATAGCACAGGGATGGTGGGAGCCCCTCATAATAAGCAGCCCCAGGAGGAAGTCAGCACAGCACAGGGATGGTGGGAGCCCCTCATAATAAGCAGCCCCAGGAGGAAGTCAGCACAGCACAGGGATGGTGGGAGCCCCTCATAATAAGCAGCCCCAGGAGGAAGTCAGCACAGCACAGGGATGGTGGGAGCCCCTCATAATATGCACAGCAGAGGTACAGCCCCAGAAGGATATCAGAACAGCACAGGGATGGTGGGAGCCCCTCATAATAAGCAGCCCCAGTAGAAATATGACACCGCTCAACCTCTCCAAAGAGGAGGGTACGGGCATATAGTACGGTGTGCTTTTTTTGGACAAGGAAGTGAGCCAAATGAAGAAAGAAGGTCTCTGTGCTCGATTAAAAAAAATTGTTTATAGACATATACATGATCTACTGGTCACATGTGTTGAATTCCTCCGAGATCCATGCCTCATTCATTTTTAGAAATGTGAGGTAGGCGAGTACGCTTATCCGTCACGATCCCCCCTGCTGCGCTGTACGTCCTTTCGGACAGGACACTGGATGAGGGGCAAGCCAACAGTTCGATTGCAAATTGGGCAAGCTCTGGCCAGAGGTCAAGCCTGCCCACCCAGTAGTCCAGGGGTTCATCACTCCTCAGAGCGTCCACATTAACCCGATGTAGTCAGATACCTGACGGTCTAGGCGTTCCCTGATGCTGGATCCGGATGACACCTGTCGATGGGTCGGCTGAAAGAATGACCTCATATCCGAAGTCACCAACACATCTTCAAACCGGCCTCTTCTTGCAGACGCTGTTGGATTGGTACCCTCAACTCCTTCTCTGGGAGTGGGAATTGCTCCTCTGCCAGCGCACGCAAAAGCAGAATGCAGCATTTCTCCAAGCAAGGCCTGGAAGTGCTCCATTCTGCCAGCCCTCTGTGACGGCGGTAACATTTCCGCCATTTTGTGTTTGTACCGGGGGTCTAAGTACGTTGCCACCCAGTACTGGTCCTTGACCCTTATGCTTTTTATACGGGGGTCCCTATTAAAACACTGGAGCATGAAGGCCCCCATTTGCACTAAAGTGGAAGCGGTGTGGTGGCCTGGCTCCTGCTCATCATCCAGGATAATGTCGTCCTCTTCATTCTCCTCTCCCCATCCACGCACAACAGGGATCCCAGAAAGGTTTAAAGCCTGCTCTTCTTGCTCCTCCTCATCCGCCCTGACACCATCCTCCTCTGACTCCTCTTCAGACTCCTGTTGTTGACTTGTCTCAGATAGAGTAGCCCCCCCTGGGAATTCATCCAGCATTGCGACTTCCTCATCTTCCCGCTCCTGCTCCTCCACAGCTTGATCAATGACACGACGCAATGCACGCTCCATAAAGAAGGCATAAGGTACCATGTCACTGATGGCGCCATGGCTGCGACTGACCAGTTTGGTGATCTCCTCAAATGGCCGCAGAAGTCTGCATGCGTCGCGCATGAGCAGCTACTGGCGCGGTGAAAAAAAACCCAGCTCCCCAGAACCTGTTCTGCCGCAGAGTTCATACAGGTAGACGTTAACTGCACGTTTCTGCTGGATCAGCCTATCAAGCATATAGAAGGTTGAGTTCCATCGCGTCGGTAAGGCGAGCCTTGGCCGTGTAAGATCTTCTGAAATGGGCCGAGATTTTCCTTGCCTGCCGCAAGATGTCCTGGACCCCAGGGTATTTGACAACAAGTTTAAGATGTGTGCCATGCATGGCACGTGCATGATTTTGCCCTGTTTCAATGCGCTAAGCAGATTGGCACCGTTGTCACACACCACTTTACCAACTGTCAAATTGAGCAGTGTTAGCCACTGATCTGCCTGTGAACGCAAAGCTGAAAGGAGTGCCAGGCCAGTGTGGCTCTTGGCTTCCAGGCACAATAGACGCAGCACGGCATGGCAACGTCTCACCTGGCATGTCGAATAGGTTCTGGGGAGCTTGGGCGGCGCAGCGGAAGAGACGCTAGCAGCGGAAAAGGAGGCGTCAGCCGAGGAGGAGAGGGAGGAGGATGGAGTAGGAGGAGGAGGAGAAGGCCTGCATGCAATCCGTGGCGGTAAAACCAAATCTACACGGGTGCCACGGGTTACATGCTTGACGGCCATCAGAAGGTTCACCCAGTGGGCAGTAAAAGTAATATACCTTTCCTGCCCGTGTTTGCTAGACCACGTGTCTGTGGTCAGATATATCTTGGCACTGACACTGTGTGCCAGAGATACATTCACTTGCCGCTGAACATGGCCATATAGCTCTGGGATGCCCTTCTCTGAGAAATACTTCCTTCCTGGGACCTTCCATTGGGGTGTTCCAATGGCCACAAATTTGCGAAAGGCCTCCGAGTCCACCAGTTTATATGGCAGTAGTTGGCGGGCTATGAGTTCTGACAAGCCAGCCGTCAACCGTTGGGCAAGAGGGTTATCCGGCGTCATCATTTTTGTACACTCGAACATTAGGCCCACGGAAGCCTGCCTTTTTGCAGAAAAACGTGAGCTTGACGTGATGGAAGGTGGAGTGGAGGACAATTGTGAGGAGAGAGGAGAAGGAGAAGTAGAAGACGAGGCTGGACGGTGAGAGCCTGGAGTGTGGCTTTGTGTGTTTCCGTTGCTCCCACTGGGCTCGGTGATGGCTGCTCATGTGCCTTCTTAAGGCGGTCGTCCCTAGGTGAGTGTTGGGCTTACCGCGACTAATGCATTGACTGCAAAGATTGCAGATGGCAACGCTATTGTCAGCAGCGAACACGTTAAAAAAAGCCCACACTGCAGAGCCATGTGCCGGTGTCCTGGGAGCATCAGATGTGACCGTACATGGTCGATGACTCGCTCCTGATACATTTGCAGTCTGCTTTGTCCCTCCTGTGCAATGTAAGTTATTCCTGCTTCTCCTCCCTATCTGCTGATCCATATCTCCCTCTGAACTCCCCTCCTCTTCCTATATTGTGGGCACCCACGTGACATCACTAGACACGTCATCATCGACGTCACCTTCCCCGCCGCTATAAGTAGAGATCTCGGAGTAGGCAGCAACCCCGGGGACCAACCTCCTCCTTGGGCTGATCTGGGTAAAAATTCCTTTATTAAAAATAAAAAAATAAAAAAAAGATTCCAGCGGCGGTAATCCACTCTTGCTATCCAGCGACGGACGGTCATCTCTCCAGCGATGTCTCATCTCATCCAGCGCAGCGCAGCATCCTTCTTCTGTCTCCGTGGAGGAGACACTACAGGCATTCCGGCGGCTGACGTTTCTTATATACGGAGGGCGGGGCCACCCGTCACCTGACCCCGCCCCCCCTCTGACGCAAGGGGAAACCCGGGGTTCCCTGTGACGTATGGGTGACCCCGCACCCCTCTGATGTAACACAGGCAGGTTTCCGTTACATCAGAGGGGGGCGGGGTCATCCATACGTCACGGGGAACCCCGGGTTTCCCCTTGCGTCGGAGGGGGGCGGGGTCAGGTGACGGATGGCCCCGCCCTCCGTATATAAGAAACGTCAGCCACGGAGACAGAAGAAGGATGCTGCGCTGCGCTGGATGAGATGAGACATCGCTGGAGAGATGACCGTCCGCCGCTGGATAGCAAGAGTGGATTACCGCCGCTGGAATCTTTTTTTTATTTTTTTATTTTTAATAAAGGAATTTTTCAAAAGTGTGTTTGTTTTATTTAACCATTTTTTACACTTTCTTTGTGAAATGGTAGGGGTACTTTTGTACCTCCTTACCATTTCAAACAGGGGGGGGGGCGGGATCTGGGGGTCCCCTTGTTAAAGGGGGCTTCCAGATTCTGATAAGCCCCCCGCCCACAGACCTCCACAACCACCGGCCAGGGTTGTGGGGATGAGGCCCTTGTCCTCATCAACATGGGGACAAGGTGCTTTGAGGGGTCACGGACCCCCAAAGCATCCTCCCAATGTTGAGGGCATGTGGCCTGGTACGGTTAAGGAGGGAGGGGGGGGCGCTCTCTCGTCCCCCCCTCTTTTCCTGCGGCCTGCCAGGTTGCGTGCTCGGATAAAGGGTCTGGTATGGATTTTTAGGGGGAACCCCGCGTCAATTTTTTTTTAATTTGATGCGGGGTTCCCCTTAATATCCATACCAGACCTGAAGGGTCTGGTTATGGATATTTAGGGGGAACCCCACGTCAAATTTTTTCTTAAATTTGAGGCAGGGTTCCCCTTAATATCCATACCAGACCTGAAGGGCCTGGTAATTGAATTTGGGGGACCCCCACGCTTTTTTTTTTATTTATTTTTTTATTTTTTTATCAATGACTTTCAATGAGTGTTCTCTGTATTACGGAGCCGACAATTCATAATAGCTGCAAGTGATTTTAAAGGACTTTTTTTCCTGCATAAATGACACTTTGTGCAGGGACAGTTCTAAGCACGGGAAACATGCGCCCCTTCACAGGCACACTATAGACAACCCCCCCCTACGAAATTTAAAGGAATATTACACTTTTATTGTTTCACTTTAATCATTATTAAAATCACTGCTCCCGAAAAAACGGCCGTTTTTAAAACTTTTTTTTGCATTGATACATGTCCCCTGGGGCAGGACCCGGGTCCCCAAACACTTTTTAGGACAGTAACTTGCAAATTAGCCTTTAAAATTAGCACTTTAGATTTTGAATGTTGGAGTCCCATAGACTTTAATAGGGTTCTAAAGTATGCTATATAGTTAGCTCCGTCGAATCTTCTTTATACATTCGACAGACACCATAAGCCTTCCAAGACAGATTCGACCGTAATTCATGTGGATTTTCGGACGAATGCAATTTTTGAACGAAAAACGAAATAAATAAAAACGAATTTCGGGAGTAACTAAATAAATTAAGTTTTCGGACGAAAACGAAATTCCGAAGCGAAATATTTTACTCTGCACATGTCTAGTGCACATAGCAGAGAGTGAAGAAGAGGGTGCAGATCGAGACGATGAGGAGGGTGCAGAAGAGTAAGGCTGAGTGAGCCACTCAACCAAGTCTGGTGCGTCCTTTATAGTAATTGAACGCACCTTCTGCAACTTCCCACTTTAGCTCAAGCCTGTTGCTCCTGCCCTACCCCTACCACCCCTGCGGAAGGGCCTGCCTCTTCCTCTGCTGTCATTTTTTAAATGACCCTGTGACAAAACTCTCAGTCCCTATACCGATGAAGGACTGCTGCAGTATAGGTCAGCGGTCAGCAGTAGTGCACCTCAACCCTATGTATTGTGGACCTATACCAGTCCTTATAGAATAGCAGACTGTACCTCACTCAACCCTATGTACTGTAGTACCCTATACCTTACCAGTCGTTATAAGGATCTTTGTGGAACAAGTAGGTTGTGTGTGACTGATTAGCAGACTGTACATCAGTCCCTATACCGATGAAGGACTGCTGCAGTATAGGGCAGAGGTCAGCAGTAGTGCACCTCAACCCTATGTATTGTGGACCTATACCAGTCCTTATAGAATGGCAGACTGTACCTCACTCAACCCTATGTACTGTAGTACCCTATACCTTACCAGTCCTTATAAGGACCTTTGTGGAACAAGTAGGTTGTGACTGATTAGCAGACTGTACGTCAGTCCCTATACCGATGAAGGACTGCTGCAGTATAGGGCAGCGGTCAGCAGTAGTGCACCTCAAGCCTATGTATTGTGGACCTATACCAGTCCTTATAGAATGGCAGACTGTACCTCACTCAACCCTATGTACTGTAGAACCCTAGACAGACCAAGTTACCAGTCCTTATAAGGACCTTTGTGGAAAAAGTAGGTTGTGACTGATTAGCAGACTGTATGTCAGTCCCTATACCGATGAAGGACTGCTGCAGTATAAGGCAGCGGTCAGCAGTAGTGCACCTCAACCCTATGTATTGTGGACCTATACCATTCCTTATAAGGACCTTTGTGGAACAAGTAGGTTGTGTGTGACTGATTAGCCGACTGTACGTCAGTCCCTATACCGATGAAGCACTGCTGCAGTATAGGGCAGCGGTCAGCAGTAGTGCACCTCAACCCTATGTATTGTGGACTTATACCAGTCCTTATAGAATGGCAGACTGTACCTCACTCAACCCTATGTACTGTAGTACCCTATACCTTACCAGTCCTTATAAGGACCTTTGTGGAACAAGTAGGTTGTGTGTGACTGATTAGCAGACTGTACGTCAGTCCCTATACCGATGAAGGACTGCTGCAGTATAGGGCAGCGGTCAGCAGTAGTGCACCTCAACCCTATGTATTGTGGACCTATACCAGTCCTTATAGAATAGCAGACTGTACCTCACTCAACCCTATGTACTATAGCACCCTACACCAGTTTATTACCAGTCCTTATAAGGACCTTTGTGGAACAAGTAGGTTGTGAATGATTAGCAGACTGCAGCAGAATGGCAGCAGTCAAGTATAATATTCTTTCTATATTTGGAAGAAAGAATATTATACGTGTACAAGCCTATTACCATACCACTGATACCAGTCCTGAAAAGAACCTTTGTGGACCTAATATAGTAACAGCTACTGATTAAACTGACCCTCACTGCCTCACACACTGCTTCCTGCCTTTCCCTATATAAACTGACAAAACAGAGGCTACTGGAACAATAACTGGAATAGCACTTTTGTGGACCTGATATTAACAGCTAATGACTAAACTGACTGTCCCTACAGCAGACACACCGTCCTGTCCCTTTCTCTAAACTGACAAAAGACACTCAGGCTGCTGCAACAATCAGTAGCACAGCAAACCTATATACACCTAACACCTATACCAGTCCTAAAAAGAACTTTTGTGTACCAAATAGCTAGCGATTTGGGTCACTGCAATCTCTCCCTGCTCCACACAGCAACCTCTCCCTATAGTGACAGAAGAAAGAATGTAAAATGGCCGCCGGATCGGGTGTATTTATAAGTTAGGGGGAATGTCCAAGTGTCCATGTGCTGTAATGTCTCAATTGGCTGTCCTGTACCCCATGATTTATGTGTCATCATAGGTCAAAGTTCTTTTACACAGTAAACACGGAAGTCCGCCGGGCGAATGGTGCCAATAGTCCGCCGAACGGGCGGACCGCGAACAGCCGAAATTCGCCACAAAGCGACCGCCGGGTGAAACGTTCGGCCATCACTAGCAAATTATATTGTATTTTGTTTTTGTACATAGCATAGACCATAGTTTAGGAAGGGAACACAAAGTAGAAGTGTTGAACATGGTGTATATACAATAGATAGGATTATACAGCCTGAGAATATGCCCAAAAAGTATGAAAACTTGAATGCAATGGATTCTGAAGAACACATTGTTTGAAATTCGGTTATTTTAAGGTTCTACATTGAACTTACAGTATCTCACAAAAGTGAGTACACCCCTCACATCTGTGTAAATATTATTATTTATCTTTTGATGTGATAACACTGAAGAAATTGCACTTTGCTACAATGTAAAGTAGTGAGTGTACAGCTTGTATAACAGTGTAAATTTGCTGTCACCTCAAAATAACACAATACACAGCCATTAATGTCTAAACCGCTGGCAACAAAAGTGAGTGCACCCCTAAGTGAAAATGTCCAAATTGGGACCAAAATATCAATATTTCATGTTTCCACCATTATTTTCCAGCCTGACTTAACCCTCTTGGGCATGGCGGTCACGAGAGCTTCACAGGTTGGCACTGGAGTCCTCTTTCACTCCTCCATGACGACATCACGGAGCTGGTGGATGTTAGAGACCTTGCACTTCTCCACCTTCCGGGAAGAGAACCGGGGACATGTAATGTATCAATGCAAAAATAGGATTTTTTAAATACGGCTTACCTGTAAAATCCTTTTCTTGGGAATACATCACAGCAGTGGTCATCAACCCTGTCCTCAGGGCCCACTAACAGGCCAGGTTTGCAAGATAACTGAAACACATCACAGGTGGTATGGACTGAAGACCAAGTTGCAACCTTGCAAATCTGAGCCATGGAGGTCTGGTGATGCACTGCCCATGAAGCACCAACTTCTCTAGTTGAGTGTGCTTTAACCTGAAAAGGAGGAATCTTCTTTACACCATAAGCCTGAACAATAACCTGTTGAATCAATCTAGAGATAGTGGATTTTGATGCTGTCTGGCCCTTTTTGGGGCCTTCTGGCAGAATAGACAATCAGTCATTCGTATCTGAGCCGTTGCCTGCCGATAGATTCTGACTGCTCTTACGACATCTAAAGAGTGTAACAACTTCTCCCCTGCAGACTGCGAATCTAGAAAAAAGGACGGTAGGACCACATCTTGATTCAGATGGTATCCTGAAACCACTTTAGGCAGAAAAGTCGGATGAGGACGCAACACCACCCTGTCTTTGTGAATAATCAAATATGGATCTTTACAAGAAAGAGCCATATCTCTGATACCCTTCTAGCCGTGGATATGGCCACCAGAATAACCAACTTCTTTGTCAAAAGATCTAAAGAAGTATGGTGCAATGGTTCAAAAGGTTGTTCCTGTAAAATAAACAAAACAAAATTCAAATCCTATGGGCACACAGGAGGTTTAACTGGCGGATTCAAATGTAGTGCCCCCTGAACAAAGGCCCAGACGAGGGAATGAGAGACAAGTGGTTTTTGAAAGAATACTGACAAGGCCTAGATCTGGCCCTTGATAGTACTCAAGGCCAGCTGAATTTCTACGCCTAATTTAAGAAAGGCTAGAATCCTGCTAGTGGCATACTTTCTAGGATGCCACCCCCTGGATTCACACATGCTTTCCAGATTCTGTAGTAGATGAACCTGGAAGCCGGCTTCCTAGCATTAACTAGAGTGGACGGGACTGGGCCAGAGAGGCCACAACCCTTCAAAATGTGGGTCTCAACTGCCAAACCATCAAATTCAGACTTCGTAAGGCAGGATGGAATATTGGACTCTGTGAGAGTCTTCCTTCTGCCATCTTTATGATTTCCACATACCAAGGTCTCCTGGGCCAAGCCGGACCAGAATTACTGGCTTTCCTTCCCTTTTGACTCTCCGAAGGAATCATGGGAGAAGTGCTGATCCCATGGAATCATTAAGGCATCTGACCCTTGTGCTACTGGATCCTTTGTTCATGACACAAAGTTGTCCAGTTTCTTGTTGAACCTGGAAGCCAACAGGTCTGCATCTGGGGTACCCCATTTTTGAAATATGTTGGGGTGTAGAAACCATTTTCCTGGGCACAGCTGCTGGCAACTTAGGAAATCCGCCTGCCAATTTTCTACCCCTGGAATGAAGGAACATGCCACTCTGCTCTTGAAAAAATGTGATTCACCTCTTTTTGGGCATCCAGACTCCTGGTGCCCCCTTGGTCATTGATATAGGCGACTGCCATAGCATTGTCAGGCAATATCCGGACAGGACAACCCTGCAACCTGCAAGTCCAGACTCTGAGGGCTAAACAAATTGCCTGAATCTTCAGAATGTTGATGGGCAAAAGTCTTTAGGCTCTGGACCATCTTCCCTGAGTGGAAGCTTCTTCCAGAACCACTCCCTAGCCCATTAGGCTGGTATCTGTGGTTACCACTTTCCAAGTAACTGGAACAAAGGATTTTCCTTTTAGTAGATTCTTGGTTAGCAACCACCAATTGAGGCTCTGGCGTACCCAGAGCACACTATGATCTAAGCGTGCTACGGACTGTTCTACAAGTAGCAAATTGATCAGATAAGCTATCACTGTTATGCCCTGAGCCCTTAGTTTTGCCAAGGGTGGGGTTAGTAAACACTAGAGGTGCTGTAGCAAGACCGAAAAGGTAGGGCCATGAATTGGAAGTGGCGCTGATCTACCGCAAACCTTAGAAATCTTTGGTGAGCCAGAAATATTGGCACATGTAAATAGGCATCCTCTATGTCTATGGATGCCAAGAATTCTCCCACCTGAAGGGTGGAAACTACTGAATGGATTGACTCCATTCGGAAAGAACGAATGTCTAAAAACTGATTCAAGTCTTTTAGATCTAGAATAGGTCTGACATCCCCGTTTAATTTTGGAACTGTAAAGTGGTTTGAGTAGAACCCTGAGCCTTGCTCTTCTGGGGTCACTTCTATGATTACCCCTTGGGATAGTATACATGCCAAGGCCAGAAACAAGGGTCTTCTTTTTTCTGCATCTTTGGAGACTCTTGACCCTAGGAAACAAGATGGTGGAAACTCCCAAAACTCCAGCTTGTAGCCCAGAGACACAGTGGAGTTTACCCATTTGTCCTGAATCTCTTCCCGCCAGGTGCCTGCAAACTGCAGCAGCCTTCACCCCACTCAGCCGAGCAGGGCTGCCCCTTCATAGGAGTTTTTGAGGTTCTGTTTAACAGATCTTGGACCCCAAGACTTCTTTTGCCCTTGGGTTTGGCCTTGGACCTTTCCCCTAGTATTGGACTGGGGAAGCCTTCGCTACTGCCTGGAGGTCGAGACTCGAGGGGCTGGGGACAGAGAACGTCTAAATGAGGGACGTTTATTTTTATTTTTAACCGGTAACAACGTGGTCTTACCCCCCCCCCCCCCCCCCGGTAATCTTCTGTATATATTTGTCCAGATCATCCCCAAACAGGCGTTCTCCATAAAACTGGAACCCAGTCAAATATTTTTTGCATGAAGTTTCAGCCTCCCAATGCTTAAGTCATGTGTACCAGCAGGAGGTAAAGGCGGGATGCTTGCTGAACAGAATTCATAATGGCATCAACTGCAAAACACAAGGCTTTAGGAAGGTCTGCATAAACCTCGCCCTCCTCAGTGGAGAGGAGGTTAAGCACCTGCTTCATTTGTTTTTTGAGAAACTGGTAAATGCAGATTGCTGCAACTGCAGGCTGGACCACAGCGCCAGCCATAGAACACGAGGCTTTAAATAAAGTTTCCAGCTTCTCATCAGTTGGATCTTTGAACCCCTGAGCATTGTTCACAGGACAGGTCAGGCTTTTATTCACACAAGAAATAGCCACATCTATTGCTGGCACCCACATTTTTTAGTGAACTTTTGGGAGCAGTGATTTTAATAATGCTTAAAGTGAAACAATAAAAGTGAAATATTCCTTTTTCAATGACTTTTATCTGTATTGTCGGGACCCAACAATTCTTTATAGCCGCTAGTAGGTTTAAATTACTTTTTTTCCTTTAGAAATGTCATTTTGTGCGGGGACTGTTCTAAACAATGGAAAAATCTGCCACTTTACAAGCATACTATAGACACCCCCCATGTACGAAATTTAAAGGAGTATTTCAATTTTATGGTTTAAAATCACTGCTCCCAAAAAAACTGCCATTTTTAAAACTTTTTTTGCATTGATACATGTCCCCTGGGGCAGGACTCGGGTCCCAAACACTTTTTATGACAATAACTTGCATATAAGCCTTTAAAATGAACACTTGATTTTTCATGTTAATGTCCCATAGACTTTAACGGTGTTCTGGCGTTTTCGAATTTGCCCCGAACGCCGCATATTGTCCGGTGTTCGCAGAAGATCTGAACGACCAAAGTTCAGCCCGAACTTATGCTCAGGCCTAACCGTTCTCCCATCCCTACCGCAAGGGTCCTTACTGTGCATATGCGAAGCACGCTTTGCTTACTGGCCCGGCAGCAGGGGAAGGAGGAGGGGGCCGAACTTTTGGTGTACCTCGCCACAGTGAGGTCCGATGAAAGTGGGCACAGGGTATCTGCCAAAAACAGGTACAAGCACCCTCCACACCCCCCCAAAAGATGCCGAATGTGGCACCGGAGTGTGGGGGGGGGGGCAATAAGCAGAAGTTCCACTTTTGGGTGGAACTCCACTTTAAAAAAATAAAGGAGCAAGTGGTGTATAGTAGGGTGGGAAGGCTGTAAAACAAATGTGCAACTTTTATGCAATGTATTTTTTAATGTACACAGGAAGCCACGTTGCAGCCTCACCAGTGCCCATCAGTGCAGCCTCACCTATGCCCATCAGTTCAGCCTCACCTGTGTTCATCAGTGCAGCCTCACCTGTTCCTATCAGTGCAGCCACCCTAGTGCCCATCAATGCAGCTTCACCAGTGCCAATAAATGCAGCCTCACTTGTGCTCATCAATGCAGCATCACCAGTACCCATCAAAGCAGCCTCACCAGTGCTCATCAATGAAGCCTCAGCAGTGCCCATCAATGCAGCCTTACCTGTGCCCATCAATTCAGCCTCAACAATGCCTATAAATGCAGCCTCACCAATGTCCATCAATGCAGCCTCACCTGTGCATATCAAAGCAGCCTGAACTGTGCCCATCAATGCAACATCATCAGTGCCCATCAAAGCAGCCTCACCTGTGTCCATCAATGCAGCCTGATCTGTGACCATCAATGCAGCCTCACCTGTGCTCATCAGTGTAGCCTCAACTGTTCCCATCAGTGCAGCCTGACCTGTGCCTATCAATGCAGCATGACCTGTGCCCATCAATGCAGCATCACCAGTGCACATCAATGCAGTGTGACCAGTGCCCAGCAATGCATCCTTACCTGTGCCCATCAATGCAGCGTGACCAGTGCTCATCAATGCAGCCTGACCTGTGCCTATCAATGCAGCATGACCTGTGCCCATCAATGCATCCTTACCTGTGCCCATCAATGCAGCGTGACCAGTGCTCATCAGTGCAGCATGGCCTGTGCCCATCAATGCAGCCTCACCTGTGTCCATCAATGCAGCCTCACCTGTGCCCATCAATGCAGCGTGACCAGTGCCCATCAATAAAGCTTTACCTGTGCCCATCATTGCAGCGTGACCAGTGCCCATCAATGCAGCCTCACTTGTACCCATCAATGTAGCGTGACCAGTGCTTATCATTACAGCCTCACATGTGCCCATCAATGCAGCCTCACCTGTGACCATCAATGCAGCCTCACCTGTGCCCATAAATCCAACTTAACTTGTGCTCATCAGTGCTAACTCACCTGTGCCCATCAATGCAGCCTCACCAGTGTCCATCAATGCAGCCTCACCTGTGCCCATCAATGCAGCCTCACCTATGCCCATCAATGCAGCCTCACCTATGCCCATCAATACAGCCTCACTTGTGCCAATAACTGCAGCCTCACTTGTGCTCATCAATTCAGCCTCACCTGTGCTAATCAACACAGCCTCACCTGTGCCCATCAATGCAGCCTCATCTGTACCCATCAATGCAACCTCAGATGTGATCATCAATGCAGCCTCACCTGTGCTCATCAGTGCAGCCTCACCTGTTCCCATCAGTGCAGCCTCACCTATGCCCATCAAAACAGCCTCACCTGTGCTCATCAGTACAGTCTCACCAGTGCCCATCAACGCAGCCTCACTTGTGCCCATCAATGCAGCCTCACCTGTGCTCATTAGTGCAGCCTCACCTATGCCCATCAATGCAGCCTCACCTGTGCCATCAATTCAGCCTCACCTGTGCTCATCAGTGCAGCCTCACCTGTTCCCATCAGTGCAGCCTCACCTATGCCCATCAATGCAGCCTCACCTGTGCCAATAAATGCAGCTTCACTTGTGCTCATCAATGCAGCCTCACCTGTGCTCATCAGTGCAGGCTCACCTGTGCCCATCAGTGCAGCCTCACCTGTGCCCATCAATGCAGTGTGACCAGTGCCCATCAATGCAGCCTCATTTGTGCCCATCAATGCAACACGACCTGTGTCCATCAAAGCAGCCTGACTTGTGACCATCAATGCAGCCTCACCTATGCCCATCAATGCAGCCTGACCTGTGCCCATCAATTCAACCTGATCTGTGCCTATCAATGCAGCATGACCTGTGCCCATCAACACAGCCTCACCAGTGCCAACAATCAATACAGCCTCACCTGTGATCATCAGTACAGCCTCACCTATGCCCATTAATGCAGCCTAACCTGTGCCAATATATTCAGCCTCACTTGTGCTCATCAATGCAGCCTCCCCTGTACCATCAATGCAGCCTCAGCTGTTTCCATCAGTGCAGCCTCACCAGTGCCCATCAATGCAGCCTCACTTGACCACAGGTGAGGCTGCATTGATGGGCACAAGTCAAGCTGCATTTATTGGCACAGGTGAGGCTGCATTGATGGGCATAGGTGAGGCTGCACTGATGGGAACAGGTGAGGCTGCACTGATGACCACAGGTGAGGCTGCATTGATGGGCACATCAGTGCAGCCTCACCTGTTCCCATCAGTGCGGCCTCACCTGTGCCCATGAATGCAGCCTCACCTGTGCCCATCAGTGCAGCCTCACCTGTGCCAATAAATGCAGGCTCACTTGTGCTCATCAATGCAGCCTCACCCATGTCTATCAATGAAGCCTCACCTGTGCCCATCAAAGTAGTCTGACCTGTGCCCATCAATGTAGCCTCACCTGTGCCCATCAATGCAGCGTGACCTGTGGCCATCAATGCAGCCTGATCTGTATCCATCAATGCAGCCTTATCTGTGCCCATCGATGCAGCCTGACATGTGTCCATCAATGCAGTGTGACCAGTGCCCATCAATGCAGCCTCACCTGTGCCCATCAAAGTAGTCTGACCTGTGCCCATTAATGCAGCCTCACCTGTGCCCATCAATGCAGCATGACCTGTGGCCATCAATGCAGCCTGATCTGTATCCATCAATGCAGCCTTATCTGTGCCCATCAATGCAGCCTGACCTGTGCCCACCAATGCAATGTGACCAGTGCCCATCAATGCAGCCTCACATGTACCCATCAATGCAGCCAAATCTGTGCTCATCAATTCAATGTACAAATCAATGTACCCATCAATGCAGCCTGACCTGTGTCTATCAATGCAGCGTGACTTGTGCCCATCAATTCAGCCTGACCTGTGCCCATCAATGCAGCATGACAAGTGTTCATCAATGCAGCCTCCCTGTGCCCATCAATGTAGCATGACTTGTGTCTATCAATGCAGCCTCACCTGATCCAGGGAAAATCCGATCGCCTATTGGGGGATCAGGAAGGAATTTTTTTCCCCTGCTGTAGTAAATTGGAGCATGCTCTGCTGGGTTTTTTTTTCGCCTTCCTCTGGATCAATTGTGGGCATAAAATTGGGTATCTGGATTGTACGATTATTTTTTATTTTATTTATTTATTTGTTTTTAAGGTTGAACTGGATGGACTTGTGTCTTTTTTCAACCTGGCTAACTATGTAACCTGTGCCCATCAATGCAGTGTGACCAGTGCTCATCGATGCAGCCTCACCTGTGCCCGTCAATGCCTGATCCCATCAATGCAGCCTCATCTGTGCCCATCCATGCAGCGTGACCAGTGCTAATCAATGCAGCCTCACCTATGCCCATCAATGCAGCCCGACTTGTGCTCATCAATTCAGCCTCACCTGTGCCAATAAATGTAGCCTCACTTGTACCCATCAATGCAGCTTCACCTGTGCTCATAAGTGCAGCCTCACCTGTGCCCATCAATGCCGCCTTAGCTGTGCCCATAAATGCAGCCTCACCTGTGCCAATCAATGCAGCCTCACCTGTGCCCATCAATGAAGCCTCACCTGTGCCCATCAGTACAGCCTCACCAGTGCCTACCAATGCAAACTCACCAGTGTCCATCAATGCAGCCTCACATTTTCCCATCAGTGCAGCCTCACATGTGCCCATCAATGTAGCCTGACCTGTGCCCATCAATGCAGCATGACCATCAATGCAGCCTGACCTGTGCCCATCAATGCAGCCTGACCTGTGCCTATCAGTGCAGCATGACCTGTGCCTATCAATTCAGCATGACTAGTGCTCATCAATGCAGCCTCCCTGTGCCCATGGATGTAGCATGACCTGTGCTCATCAATGCAGCATCACCTGTGTCCCATCAATGCAGTGTGACCAGTGCTCATCAATGCAGCCTCACCTGTGCCCATCAATGCAGCCTGACCTGTTCCCATCAATGCAGCATGACTAGTGTTCATCAAAGCAGCCTCACCTGTGCCCATCAGTACAGCTTTACCTGTGCTCATCAGTGAAACCTCACCTGTTCCCATCAATGCAGCCTCACCTGTGCCCATCAATGCAATCTGACCTGTTCCCATCAATGCAGCATGACTAGTGTTCATCAAAGCAGCCTCACCTGTGCCCATCAGTACAGCTTTACCTGTGCTCATCAGTGCAACCTCACCTGTTCCCATCAATGCAGCCTCACCTGTGCCAATAAAGGCAGCCTCACTTGTGTTCATTAATGCAGCAATGCTGCGTGTCCTGTGCCCATCAATGCAGCCTGACCTGTGCCCATCAATGCAGTGTGAGCTGTGCCCATCAATACAGCCTCACCTGTGCCCATCAATGCAGCCTGACCAGTGCCCATAAATACAACCTCACCTGTGCCCATCAATGCAGCCTGGCCTGTGCCCATCAATGCAGTGTGACCAGTGCCCATTACTGCAGCTTCACCTATGCCCATAAATGCAGTGTGAACAGTGCAGAGGAAAAGAGAGAGGAGGAAGAGGGGAGCTGGTGGGATCATCACAGAGCGGGGAGTGCTCGCTGTAGCAGCTTTCATTTGAATTGATGGGCGCTCGCTTCCACACACAGTCCCGGCTCCTGGCCCGGCTCCTCTGATAGACAGAACACATCCTGGCATTGGACCAGTGTTCTGTCTATAAAAAGAGCCAGGTCAGCAGGGGGACTGTCTTTGACAATGAGCGCCTGGCAATTCAAATTAAAGCTGTTACAGCGAAAAATCCCTGCTCTGTGATGATCCAGCCGGCTCTCCTCTTCCGCTCATTTCTCTGCCCCTGGACAATCGCTGGGAGAACAGCTCCCATTCAACCTCACCTGCCGGCAGTGCTTTCCCTCCTCCCTCCGAGGCAGCTAATGCTCGCCCTCAATCTTTTTCCACTTGTCAAATGTGAGCAGGCGAGTGGAACTTTTGAGGGCTGGTGTATATGTAATATACTATTAAGCACTTTTAAAGTGCCATGTATGGTGGATTTATTTTTAATAACTTGTAATTTCAAGGATGGTGATGCCTATTTGTGTGATCCTCACACTAGATACTGTATGTATATGTCCTTAATGCAGCTAAGGAAAGAAGTGATAAAGTAGGATAGGGTAATTTGGAAAAAGAGGAAGATATAGTGAAGATCGGGGGAAAGGGGTAAGCAACTCATAAATAGGTTAAAACAATACAAACATTACAGCAAAAACAAAAATGACCTCCCAAAATATAAAGACAAAAAAGGAAAGCAGACTCAATGAACCACTTGGTGTTTTTCTGCCATAACTTTGGAGTTGATCTACTAAAGGCAAAGGCTGTAAGAGAATTTATACTTTATATTGAACTTTTTCCTTAGCCGACCAGACGCTGCAGTTGTACTGCGGCAACATGGCTTGGCTGCGCGAATTGGCATCATGTTACGTCGCTTCTAGATTTGGCCACTAGGGGCGCGCCTGCTCGCCCACGGAGCCGATGCAAGTATCCGGTGGTCTCGGTCACTGCCGAGCTACCACAATCCCTCCGGCCACACAGAGAACCAGGATCTGTGTGTAAACAGGCCCACCCACAAAGAGGCTGCATTTGCATGCTGCCGGCACCAAGGGATTAAGAAATTGTGTTTTTAGACAGAAGTTCTCGACTCCTTTTCATATATTCTTTAGAGCCTATTAAAAAAAAAGGCTGCTGTTTACAGGCATCAATAGCTCAAACTGAAATCATCCCTGTGACTGACCTATTTTAACAAAGCTCAATGTAAAGTTTTCATTCAGATTAGTTAAACCTAAAGGTAGGCACCCACGGCAGTCTCTTTGGTTGCCCATGGTGCTCTGGAAGCTTTTGTCTGGACTGGTATTTATTATTTATTTGTAAAAAAAAGATTGTATATATAGTAAAACTGCTATAAAACATCAGTGTAAAAACATCCAAATTTAAAATGAACTAAACTTTTAAATAAAGTTTTCTTTTAGGTGACTTTTGGAAATAATTCACAGCGATTAATAAAACTTAATTCAGAAAGTGTAATTACATCTTGAATTCATTCCATTTAAATACCGAGAGGATACACATAAGCCATCTACAGGGACCAAAAGTCACTTTCTGGCAACTTTTTTTTTATCCCCTGAGAGACTTAACTAACATTATTTTACTTTGGATAACATCTCTTACATGTAAGTTTTACTTTCTTGTACTTTGAGTTGGATTCCTGCTCATAACTGGAATGATATACTTTTTATATATGCAAAAAAAAAAATTATATATATATACATATATATATATATATATATATATATATATATATATATACACACTGAAAAGAATTCAAATTTCTTTAACTTTACAGATATTTCCTTAACCCCTTCAGCTTTCTCATCAGTACACCCCTTATGGACCGGAGCAATTGTTATAGTTGTAGCATTGGTCTATTTATTCAGCCATGACTTTGCCAATACATAAGATTGCAAAGTAATAAATATTATTTTATCAGGACAAAAAAAGGTTTTCTTTGTGTGATACTAACTTTCAAAAAATATTTTAATTTCTATGTAATCTATAGTCAAAAAACATAAAAAAAAAGTGTTTGTTAAAAAATAGCGCTACTGCAGATAAAAGATATATATAATTACACTAAAATTATGATTCTGACACAAAGTATCTCAAAGATATTTGCAAATGAAATAAAAGCTTTTAGGCTAACTTTGTACATTCTTTAAATGTGACATAGACATACAAAATAAACAATATACACATAAACAAAACATTTAGCAAATACATTTACTAAAAACATAAAAGTGTAAATAATAATGGTTAAAAAAGAAATAAAAGTAAACAAAAGATAGGAGGAAGGAGGTCATCTTTTCTTGAATTAAACTTCTGAATGATGTTTACAAACTGCTGTAGTGCACAGGCAGTCCCAGCTGTTATTTTGGCAGCCCAGGAATTGCCAAAAATAAGCAGTGTGGGAAATGGCAGGAGAGAATAAGGCATGCTACGCATGGTTTTATTTTTTAGAGCATATGTAACATGCCTAAGGTCCCCAGATAGTTAAATATTACATATTTTAAACACTTGCCTACTGGGCACATATACCCCCTTCCTGCCCAGGCCAATTTTCAGCTTTCAGTGCTCTCACATTTTGAATGAAAAAAGTCGTTCAACACTGTGCTCATATGAAACTTTTATAATTTTTTTCACACAAATAGAGATTTCTTTTGGTAGTATTTAATCACTACAGGGGTTTTTATTTTCTTCTAAACAAACCAAAAAAAGACCAACATTTTTGAAAAAAACGATACAAAACATTTTTCATATTTTGTTATAACATTTTGCAAACAGGTAATATTCCCCTTCACTTATGTGCACTGATGAAGCTTCACTGATGAGCACTGATAGGCTGCACTGATGGTCACTGTTGTGGCGGCACTGATGGGCACTGATGAGCCGCATTGGTGGGCAATGATCAGGAGGCATTGACAAGGCTGCACTGATGGCCACTGATGGGTGGTACTGATAGCTGGCACTGATGGGCACTGATAGGCAGCACAGAGAAGTGGCACTGATGGGCACTGATAAGTGGCACTGATGGGCACAGATAGGTGGCACTAATAGGCACTGGTAGGCAGCACTAATGGGCATCACTGATGATGAGGGACTGATTGGCAGCATTGATGGGCACTGATCAGCGACACTGGTGGGCACTGATATGTGGCATTGGTGGGCACTGATAGGTGGCACTGAATGGCTCTGATTTCCATCACATTCGAGTACTAAGGGGACTGATGTCCTACGGCTTTTTTTCAATCATGCTGATAGCGTGAAGGTAAAAAAGTAGATAACTGGCATCTGTTTATTTCCATGATCAGCTGTCATTAGCTTACATCTGATCACGTGGTAAAGGAACTGCTGTTATTGGCCCTTTACCCGATCTATGATCAGTCAAGTCTCACAGACTCAGTAATTACAGAGCACGCCACCCGCATGCATCAGGGGGCACGAGGGAAGCGTGAAAATGGGAGAACGTCAACGGATACCCTCCCGGAAATTTAAGCCCACACTGTAGCCATCTTTACAACACTCATATTAAAGGGATGCTGCCAAGAATTGGCTTTTTCAACTACATTAATCTTTACTGTAAAATCATAATAGTGCAGCCATATACAGCATCAAGGACCCATGTTTCATGCTAGTGAGTTTCATTATTTCAGATAACAGTGTATTCACAGTGTTCATTCACAGTATCTCACAAAAGTGAGTACACCCCTCACATTTTTGTAAATATTTCATCATATCTTTTCATGTGATAACACTGAAGAAATGACACTTTTCTACAATGTAAAGTAGTGAGTGTACAGCTTGTATAACAGTGTAAATTTGCAGTCCCCTCAAAATAACTCAACACACAGCCATTAATGTCTAAACCACTGGCAACAAAAGTGAGTACACCGCTAAGTGAAAATGTCCAAATTGGGCCCAATTAGCCATTTTCCATCCCCGGTGTCATGTGACTCGTTAGTGTTACAAGGTCTCAGGAGTGAATGGGGAGCAGGTATGTTAAATTTGGTGTTTTCGCTCTCACTCTCTCATACTGGTCACTGGAAGTTCAACATGGCACCTCATGGCAAAGAGCTCTCTGGGGATTTGAAAAACAGAATTGTTGCTCTACATAAATATGGCCTAGGCTATAAGAAGATTGCCAAGACCCTGAAACTGAGCTGCAGCATGGTGGTCAAGACCATACAGTGGTTTAACAAGACAGGTTCCACTCAGAACAGGCCTCGCCATGGTTGACCAAAGAAGTTGAGTGCTCGTGGTCAGCGCCATATCCAGAGGTTGTCTTTGGGAATTAGATGTATGAGTTTTGCCAGCATTTCTGCAGAGGTTGAAAGGGTGTGGGGTCAGCCTGTCAGTGCTCAGACCATACGCCGCATGGCTGTCATCCCAGAAGGAAGTCGCTTCTAAAGATGATGCACAAGAAAGCCTGCAAACAGTTTACTGAAGACAAGCAAACTAAGGGTCAGACCTGTGGTCTGATCAGTCCAAGATATACTTATTTGGTTCAGATGGTGTCAAGTGTGTGTGGCGGCAAGCAAGTGAGGAGTACAAAGACAAGTGTGTCTTGCTTATAGTTAAGCATGGTGGTGGGATTGTCATGGTCTGGGGCTGCATGAGTGCTGCTGGCACTGGAGAGCTACAGTTCATTGAGGGAACCATGAATGCCAACATGTACTGTGAAATACTGATAATGATCCCCTCCCTTCAGAGACTGGGTCGCAGGACAGTATTCCAACATGATAACAACCCCAAACACACCTACAAGACGACCACTGCCTTGCTAAAGAAGCTGAGGGTAAAGGTGCTAGACTGGCCAAGCCTTTCTCCAGACGTAAACCCTATTGAGCATCTGTGGGGCATCTTCAAATGAAAGATGGAGGCGCGTAAGGTCTTTAACATCCACCAGCTCCGTGATGTTGTCATTGAGGAGTGGAAGAGGACTCCAGTGGTAACCTGTGAAGCTCTGGTGAACTCCATGCCTAAAAGGGTTAAAGCAGTGCTGGAAAATATTGGTGGCCACACAAAATATTGAAACTTTGGGGCCAATTTGGACATTTACACTTAGGGGTGTACTCACTTTTGTTGCCAGCGGTTTAGACATGAATGCCTGTGTGTTGAGTTATTTTGAGAGGACAGCAAATTTACACTGTTATACAAGCTGTACACTCACTACTTTACATTGTAGCAACATGTCATTTCTTCAGTGTTGCCACATGAAAAGATATAATAAAATATTTACAAAAATGTGAGGGGTGTACTCACTTTTGTGAGATACTGTATTTCTTATGTGGATTTAGCTACTGTCCTGGAGTTTATCTTTAAATTTAAAATTTGTTGTATGATATTCAAAGCAATTTTATTGTAGCCCTTTTTAATATTCAGGCATCTCAAAGTATCTTTATACAATGATCACATTTCTTTATATTTGAAAAAAAACTGTGATACCTAAAACTTCTAATAAAAAAGTAATATAAAATAAAATTGATCAACAAAATAATAATAAAGAAGTTGCTGTAATTAATGAGTGTAGGCACCAAAAAGTACCAGCATATATCTGCAGCAGACTCTAAATCCTTGGGCTGTTGTGTCAGGTAAACTTCTGAAGCTTTATAATAGTGTTGAAGACACATCCATTGCAGTTAGGTAGCCCATCATTGGAATGTCACTTTATCATATTTCAGTTTTGATTCCTGCTCTTGTCTATTTATGTTTCATCAAACTGAAATAATTGCACCCTCTGGTAGAACAAGAACTTTCTTGCTCTACCAGATTTTTGTCATCTTCCCAGCATAATCTGTAATGCCACGTACACATGATTGGAATTCTCGTCAGAAAAAGCTCTGATGGTTTTCCCGCCGGAATTCCACCGGAATTCCGCTCAAGCTGTCTTGCCACGGTCACACCAAATTCCTATTGTTTATAACACGGTGATGTACAACACATACGACGGGACTAGAAAAAGGAAGTTCCACAGCCAGTAGCCAATAGCTTCTGTCTCGTAGTTGAATCTGAGCATGCGCGATTTTTGGCGTGTCGGAATTGCATAGACACGATCGGAATTACAAATAGAAAGTTTTTCTGTCTGGAAAATTGAGAACATGCTATCAATTTTTGGCTGGCGGAAATTCGGACAGCTAAATTCAGATGGAGCATACACACGGTCACATTTTCCGATGAAAAGCTCTCATCTGTGTTTTTCTGGCCGGCATTCCGATCGTGTGTACGCAGCATAATACAATTATCTCCTTTCAGATAAATGTAGATCCTAATGCAATAATATAATACAGCCCAAACAAGAGTTATTTTTTCATAGATTTTAAACACACAGCTTTATAGGTGAGAAAACATTTAGATTTCATTTGTGGTACAATAGTGACATCTAGTGAGAGCCCACTTATTTACACTAAGGGCCTAATTAATAGATTTAACTTAAAATCTAAACCCAAAAACAAGAATGTAATATACTGCAACTTTCTAGTCCTTGATATGATGGCTGCATTTGTTTTCTTTTTAAACCACTTCAGCTCAGGAAGATTTACCCCCCCCCCCCTTCATGACCTGGTCATTATTCGTGAAACAGCACTGCGATACTTTAACTGACAATTGCATGATTGTGCGACACTGTACTCAAATAAAATGCATGCCCTTTTTTCCTACAAATAGAGTTTTGCTTTGGTGGTATATGATCACCTCTGCATTTTAAATTTTTGCGCTATAAACAAAAAAGTCCGACAAATTTGAAAAAAATAATAATTTTAGGTCCTGCTATAAAACATATCCAATAAAAAAAGTAAAATAATCGAATTTCTTCATCAATTTAGGCCAATGTGTATTTTGCTACATATTTTTGTTAGAAAGAAATTACCAATAAGCGTATATAGATTGGTTTATGGAAAGTTATAGCGTCCACAAACTATGGGATATATTTATGGAATTATTATTTATTTATTTAGGTTTTATTACTAATGGTGGCAATCAGCGACTTATAGTAGGACTGTGATATAATGCGGGGGACAAGTAGGGCACTAACTGACGCTTTCAACACTTTTTTGGAAACCAGTGACACTAATACAGTGATCAGTGATAAAAATATGCACTGTCACTGTACTAATGACACTGGCTGGGAAGGGGTTAACATCAGGGGTGATCAAAGGGTTAAATGAGTGCCTAGCTAGTGATTTTGTGTACCATTGCAGGTGATTTTACTAGTAGAAGGCATGGATCTTTGCAGGAACACAAGATTCATGCCTTCCCTACTGAGAGAAAGGTAAGTTCTGCCATAGTTCTGCCCGTGTACTGAAAAATAGGTGGGTACCGGTGGACATCGAGTGCACTGTACCCGCTGATCAGCTCCCGCTCTGCATAATCAAAGTGGGAGCAAGCTGCCGGCGGCATGCACTTGCTTCCGATACCTGAAAGTGCAGGGTAACATACTTTATATATATGTGATCCTGTGCAAGGCAGCCTCCTTGTAGCAGAAAAACTGCTATAGGGTGGTCGGCAAGTGCTTAAACATCTTTTGCTTAATTTTCTGTAATCATGCATATAACAATCTTCCTGTCACATCACTTCTTCACTGTATCTATGGAAGAAGCCATCATTGTCATTCTAGGCTGCTCTCCTTATATAAACTATAAACATGTCTGTATCTCTTTATCTTTTTTAAACAAGGGAAGGGTAATTGGTAGATAGCTAGGAAGGCAGATATTCTTTGGTGCAGTGCACAGGAAATAACAAAGACATTACATTTCTGAAAGATCAACAGGTATTTTCTGTACTTGTTGAAATTGTTCTTAAAAAGGCATAAAAAAGAAGAAAACAAAGGATTGCTTTTCTAAACTGCAATACATTGCATTCTTGTTTTTAGGTTTAGTTATCCATTAATATTTTTTCATTTAAACTAATGGGACATTTTTATTCTAATATTATATAATTTACCAAAAATGTCGTTTCTATGCAATCTTGCCTTTAGATACATTTTAACGTCTAAACCTCTATTTCCAAGGAACCATTTTGTGAAGTGACCCCCATTATATAAGACATTCAAACTCAGCGCAAGAGGTGCAATTATATTCTGACCTACTGTATTTGTGTAGCAGCATCTGTACAATAAGCACTTAGTACAGTATAAACAGATGTGGTACAGAATGCACATTAGTCAAAAGTAACTGACCTCTCCCCATCACCAGGCAAATGTAAAGAGGGCCAAGAAGGCCAAGGTGCGGAATCTAAGAAACGGCTTTCGTGTTGCAGCCCTCAGATTGGCTCAGACTAGCAACAACTTAGAGCTGGCAGAAACAAGTCTAAGTACAGAATCAATAGGTGAGGTCATGGTCAATGACAAGGTCAGGGCAAGAGGCAGACAGGCATTGTTACAAAAAATGGTCATCAGGGGCAAATTGACTCAACAATAGGAATCTGAAACTTGACCTGGAAATCCAGAGCTAACTGAGAGATAACTGGGAACCAGGAATAGATTCTCAGAGTAAGGACTTTGCTCTAACAATTTCACATTGCACTGACCAAGTTTATATTGATTTTCCAGACATGACATCAGAAAAAGTGCACAGCTACAATTTTCAATATAAACCATTAGACATGTGCACACTGAAATATTTTATTTTAGAATTTTGGTTTCGTCCGAACAATACATTTATTTAGTTACTCCCGAAATTCGTTTTTATTCATCTTGTTTCCTTAAAAAATGCATTTGTACAAAAATCCAAATTAATTAAGGTGAATCTGTCAACTGAAGGCTCATGGTGTCTGTCGGAAGTTCTAAGAAGATTTGACAAAGCAACTAAACTGTACAACGCCACAATCATACATTTCCGGTCGAATGCTCCGCCCACAAGCTATAGTAGAATTCTAATGTTGTTTGACTAGTAATAATTATAATTATTAATTATCATTACTAGTCAAACAATATTAGAATTTTTCTATAGTCTATGGGTGGAGCATTTGACCGTAAATGTCGGCTCGTGGCGATCTTATGTTTTTAGCTGCTTCGTCGAATCTTTATGTCAAGCTCCTCCTCTTTGGTTACAATCAGCCAATAACATTCATCATTTTACTTCCCCCACCCATTCCAGCAGTGATCACTAACAGCTCTTTTACTATTGTCTCTATAATGTCAAATCTTTTCTCCCGAATAATCTTGGTCTAATAAAATTAGGTTAGGCAAATTCCACCGCAGGTTCGATAGACACAGATCGCTATTGTCAACGTCATGAATGAATGAATGAAATAATTATATAGCGCACAATGCGAACTGAATCGCCTCTAGGCGCTGTGGCGAGCTTTGATCATCTGCTAAAAGAGGAAGGTCTTGAGTTTTTTCCTAAAAGCCAGGTGATTTTCTTCCAGGCGGATGTTGATTGGTAGAGCATTCCATAGCCGAGGCCCTTGGACAGCGAATCTCCGATCCCCCTTGGATTTATACCGGGCTTTGGGCACGAGGAGGAGGTTTTTGTTGGCTGATCGAAGACTGCGGTTTGGTGTGTAATGATTTATTTTCTCCATTAGGTATTGCGGAGCTTCTCTATGCACGCATTTGTGGGTGAGGCAAAGGGTCTTGAACGTGATCCGATTTTTTACGGTTAGCCAATGTAAGCTCCTCAGTGAAGGAGAAATGGATTCCCAGGGTTTTTTTCCTGTTATCAGCCTTGCCGTCGTGTTTTGGATCAGTTGTAATCGCGCAAGTTGATATTGTGGTAATCCTATGTAAAGCGAAGTCCAGTCGTGAATTAATGATTGTTCCAACTACCACTGCTTTGTCATTCTTTGGGATAAAAGGGATGAGTCTGCGAAGCATGCGCAGCAGATGGTGAGATCGACTGACTACAGATCCTATTTGCGCATCCATTGACATTTGTGCGTCTAAAATAACCCCGAGACTCTTCGCTTTGGTCTTTGGGGAGATAGTCTGCCCAAAGACGGTTGGTGGAGACCAGGAGGTTTTGGTTGCGGGCTTATGATTTTGGTGTAAGATAAGAAGCTCTGTCTTTGATTGGTTCAGCTGGAGGGAGTTGGTGGTCATCCAGTCCTCTATTGATTTGAGGCAGTTTTCAAGTTGTTGTTGGTGATCTTTTTTTCCATTGATCCGGAAATAAAGTTGCGTAAGAGTGGAAGCAGAGATCTGAGCATCTGATGATTTGAAGGAGTGGGCGAATGTAAATGTTGAAGAGAACGTGTGACAACGGAGAGCCTTGAGGGACTCCGCAGGTGACTGCCCGAGTTTCGGAGAGGAATTTTCCTAGTTTCACTGTCTGTGACCGATTTCCTAGGAAGGACGCGAACCAATGGAGATCTATGTCTTGGACTCCGGCTACTTCTGTGACGCGGACGAGTAGAGTATTGTGATCTACTGTATCAAACGCTGCACTTAGGTCTAGCAGTACGAGGAGACACGGCTCTCCGTCATCTGCCGCTTCGAGGGCGTCATCCCAAATCTTGAGGAGAGCTGTTTCTGTTCCATGACCCGGGCGGAAGCCTGATTGCAGCGGGTCCAGGAGTTTGTGAGTATCCAGGTGAAGTTGTAGCTGATGTACTACAGCTTTCTCCATGATCTTAGAAATGGTGTTGAGGCTTGTAATCAGCCTACGGTTGTTTGGATCCTGAGGGTCCAGGTTTGGTTTCTTGAGTAGAGGTTTGACGATGCCTTGTTTGAGGATGCTGGGAACAATCCCTTCGTGGAATGATCGGTTTATGAGGAGGGTTATGGTTGGAGCCACGATGTCGGAGCATTCTTTCAGTAGTTTTGTGGGGATGATGTCAATAGGTGAGGTACTGTCACGCAGTTTATTAATGATGTTTTTTGCGGTGTCTACCGTAATTGGGGATAGTGAAAATTTTGGCGGTTGCGGTATGTTGGTGCGGACATCCTCTTTATGTATTTGCTGGCTGAGGTTGGATGTTTTCTTCTGACAAATTGTTTCCCTGATGGTTTTGACTTTATCGATGAAAAAATCCGACAGTTTGTCACAGTAATCCTGGGATTCGCTTTCTGGGGGTTCTAGGCACACCGGATTCATTGATTGATTAACCAGTTTAAACAGTTCCCGTGGTTGGTTTGCGGCCATTGAGATTGTATATGAGAAGTGGTCCTTTTTGGCTTTGAAGATTGCTTTCCGATAATTCTCTGTCAGACCTTTGTAGTTAAATAGGTTTTCCTCGGTGGGATTTCTTCTCCATGTTCTTTCCGCTCTTCTGCGTTCTTGCTTTAGTACGGAGAGGGAGCTATTAAACCATCCAGCATTTTTCTTCCTGATGAGAGCCCTGCGTTTTGGTGCTACCGAGTCTGCTGATTGCAGTAATGCCTTGTTCAGGGAGTTGAGTGTTTCCTCCGTAGAGTGGTTTAAGGTTATTGTAGATATTTTTTTGGACAGAGTGGTTTTGAAGGCTTCGGAGTACAGTTTTTTATGCGATCTGGTCCAGTGCGTTGTTACAGGTTTCCGTTTTGCGTTGGTGATGTTGGTAGTGATTTTGAATTTGATGGCGTGGTGATCCGTCCATGGCAGAGTTATGTTGTCGAGTATGTTGACGTCGATGTTCTGTTTGAAAATGAGGTCCAGGGTGTGTCCTGACCCATGCGTGGGAGTCTTTATCAGTTGCTGTAGACCCAGTTCTTCTAGTTGATTGATGCAGGCAGTCGCGATGGGGTCTTTAGGCTCGTTTGCCCAAAGGTTGAAATCTCCGAGTGCCAGGAAATTTTTGAATTTTAGGGTGTGCATTGCAAAGGATTCCATGAGGGGTGAAAGAAGATTGGACTTTGGTCCCGGTGGTCTGTAGCACAGTAGTATATGAGTGGTGTCATGGGGTGTTGGTTGAAAATGTAGCGTCAGGGTTTCCATAAAAGACACTGGGTTCTGAGATGATGGTTTAGTGAGATCCAGGTGACCTTTAAAGATCACTGCTAGGCATCCTCCTTTTTTCCCTATCCGGTGTTCGGTTAGGATCCTGTAGTTTTCATGTTGAATCTTCTACCTATGTATATCAAACTGTTGTCGCAGATACGAAAATAATGGATATATATATATATATATATATATATATATATATATATATATATATATATATATATAATGGATATGAAAATAAAGCATGTTTTTATTTTGGATCTTTCGGATTCTGCATGTTCATTATTGTTTTGTTAAAATGAATACAAAAATTTCAGAAATTTGGACGAAAATGCTTTGGGATGATAACTAATGCACATGTCTATAAACAATCAGTTGAGGAAGTGTGGGAGAGCCTAGACATATAGGCAGAATATGACCTGACAAATGAAACAGCAGGTATGGAGCTTTAGTGAAAAGGGCTGATTCTACAAAGACACACCTGCCAGCATGCCAACAGACATAATGTGAGTTGTAATAATGAATGCATTATCAGGGCACAGTGGTGTGAAAGGTCCCTTAGATTTAGCAGCTATAGCCTGTTCCCTTCTAGTATGCTGTAGCAGCATGGAAATAGTGGTTCCTCTGCTGAGGTCCATCATGTCATGGCAAGAGCTCACCAATCAGCAGGGGCATTCATTTTGCCAACCAAAGCGCTTTAGCTGTGACTCAAAAGGGAGAATATTGGACATCTGCAAAGAGACTACTGATTCCACAAAGAGAGCAAGAGTCCTTCTCTATAGCATGCTTGTAAGGGAAAGGCCTTTCTATTAAGCCTGTGTCTATTTTCTTAAAAATATACTGTTATGCCCCATGAACAGGGTCGGACATTCCGACCACAAAATCCGTAGGATTTTTTCCAAAGGATTTTGGCTAAAAAACTTGTGTTGCATACACACGGTCGCACAAAGTTGTTGGAAAATCCGATCGTTCTGAACGAGGTGACATCAAACACGTACGTCAGGACTATAAACGGGCCAGTAGCCAATAGCTTTCATCTCTTAGTTTATTCTGAGCATGTGTGGCACTTTGTCCATCGGAATTTATGCAATCGGATTTAGTTGTTGGAAAATTTTAGATCCTGCTCTCAAACTCTGTGCGTCGGAAAATCAGACGGAAAAAGTCCAATGGAGCCCACACACGATCGGATTTTCCAACAACATGATCCAATCGCACATTTTCCTTTGGAAAATCCAATCGTGTGTATGGGGCATAAGACTTGAATACCTTTTGTTTTTATACACCTGCAATCTATTGAGCTAATTTAAATAAAACTTTAATTGAGCTCTAATTCACATAGTTTAATGGGATCATTTACACAGTGTACTGTAGTGTTTGTGGAATGCTAAGCATTTTGCTCAGTTTTCTGGATCTTGCCGGAATTCGTTTTCACAACAATATATTCAAACTCCAACTATTCTGTTTTACAATTCAGAGTTGTCACTTTCTTAAATGACTCTTTAAATTGTTTGTTCTTTAAGGTATATATAAGAGGGTTAGCAATCGGGATCAGTATGATATATAGAAGAGAATACATTTTATCCTCAGTTGGAGAATACATTGACATGGGTCTAACATGCAATGCCAGAGAGGTTCCATAAAATATAAGAACAGAAGTCAAGTGGGATGCACATGTGAAAAATGCTTTACGTCTTCCATCTGCTGACTGAATATTTATGATAGTGTGTATAATAAACACATAGGAGGACAATGTGAGTGTAAATGCACTCAAGCCTACAACAGCTCCTAAAACATATGTTGCAATCTCAATATGTGAAGTATCGCTGCAGGAAAGTTTTAACAAAGGGGAAATGTCACAGAAAAAATGGTCGATTTGATGGGATGAACAAAATGACAAATTTGCTATAAAAACAGAATGTATTACTGGCTCTAAAGCTGAAGCAGTCCAGACACAGACCAAAAATGAAGAACAACGGTTGAGATTCATGAGTAAGGAATAATGAAGGGGGTGACAGATCGCCACATAACGGTCATATGCCATAACAGCCAAAATAAAGAATTCAGTACAAGTGAAGAAGATGAAGAAATACATTTGAGTCATGCACTCTTGGAATGTCATGGTCCTCTGCTGACTACAGAGCATGCACATGAGCTTTGGAAGAATGTTTGAGGTTGAAACAATATCAACAATTGATAAATTGCCCAAGAAGATATACATAGGATTATGTAAATGGGAGTCAAGAACAATACACATGAATACTACAATGTTCCCTAGTAAAATGTTAAGATAAACAATCAAGAATGTTAAAAAGAGAGGAATCTCATTTTCAAAAATGTCTGAAAAACATTGAAAGGTGAAGACTGTAAACTTAGATTTCAAAGTCTCATTAAAATTCTCCATGTCAGAACACACAGATTCTATGAGATATTTGATGGTGGCGCTCAAATCAATCTCTATCCAAATGTGAGTCTCTTGCGTTTTTTGAACTAGTTGACGTCTGCTTCTATTTTACAGGTGCCAGATGTAAACTGCAAAATGCTTTACCATATCAAACTCTTCTGAATGGATTCAGTCAGGTTTGTTGCCAAGCAAGAATATCATCAAGGGCATTATCAAGTTTTTAGAAATATACAGGAAACTCCAGATTCATTCAGCTACCTGTTATACCCTATATGTGGTAAAAAATAATTTTTTTATCAGCCTCAAATTATAACTTTAGTTACTGTACAATTCAACTTTAAAAAAAAAAAGAAAAACTTTTGGGGTTAGGAAAACCCATCAGTTATTTTTAAGAACAAGACACTTAGAAATATCAATAAAAAGTCATGCTGGCATGTATTAATAGAAAATAGCTGGAGATTGGGGAACAAATCCGAAGAGGTGGACTACATGCAAAGAATTACAACCAAACAACGTTACTGCATTTTCATTCTGCAGGTGCCCCATGCTCTGTTTATTTTTATTTTTGGCTGTGCATTTCAGCCTGTTTGCCCTGCTGTCCTATGTTTCATGCCTACCAAACAGAACATGGTGATTGCCCGGCTTTTACTGACCCTTGCATGATATCTGGTCTAAATCAAATGTATTGTGATTTATTATTATTTTTTTCCCATTTTTCCATTCAATATTTTTTTATTGAGATTTTAAAGATGAGTACAAGTGTTACACCGCAAACAGTACTGCTTCTTACTACCGGGTGACCTACAGCATTTAGTATGTAAGCTGAATGTAAAAAAATCAATAAAGATAGGTGACAATCAATCAATCGATAATCAATCAATCGATAATGATATAAGATATAATGTTATAATGATATAAGATAACGAAAAAGCTTTTTTCTCATAGGCACTAATTGTGTTGAATATTAGACATGTGCAGAGTAAAATAGTTTGTTTCGGAATTTCGTTTTCTTCCGAAAAATTAATTTATTTAGTTACTCCCGAAATTCGTTTTTATTTATTTCGTTTTTCGTTCACAAATTGCATTCGTCCGAAAATCCACATGAATTACGGTCAAATCTGTCTTTGAAGGCTTATGGTGTCTGTCGAATGTATAAAGAAGATTCGACAGAGCTAGTATATAGCATACTTGTGAACTTTAGAACCCTATTAAAGTCTATGGGACTCCAAGGTTCAAAATCTAAAGTGCTAATTTTAAAGGCTAATATGCAAGTTACTGTCCTAAAAAGTGTTTGGGGGCCTGGGTCCTGCCCCAGGGGACATGTATCAATGCAAAAAAAGTTTTAAAAACGGACGTTTTTTCGGGAGCAGTGATTTTAATAATGATTAAAGTGAAACAATAAAAGTGTAATATTCCTTTAAATTTCGTACCTGGGGGGTGTCTATGGTATGCTTGTGAAGGGGCGCATGTTTAGGGGGAAACCCACATCAATTTTTTTTTTAATTTGATGCAGGGTTCCCCTTAATATCCATACCAGACCTGAAGGGCCTGGTAATTGAATTTGGGGGACCCCCACACTTTTTTATTTATTTATTATTATTTTTTTTTTTATCAATGACTTTCAATGAGTGTTCTCTGTATTACAGAGCCGACAATTCATAATAGCTGCGAGTGATTTTAAAGGACTTTTTTTCCTGCATAAATGACACTTTGTGCAGGGACAGTTCTAAGCACCAGAAACATGCGCCCCTTCACAGGCATACTATAGACACCCCCCAGGTACGAAATTGAAAGGAATATTACACTTTTATTGTTTCACTTTAATCATTATTAAAATCACTGCTCCCGAAAAAACGGCCGTTTTTAAAACTTTTTTTTGCATTGATACATGTCCCCTGGGGCAGGACCCAGGTCCCCAAACACTTTTTAGGACAGTAACTTGCAGAATCTTTTCTCTCTGTCAAATCTTTTTTCTCTGTCGAATATTTTCTCTATATAATCTTGGACTAATAGAGGTAAGGTTAGGCACATTCGACCACAGGTTCTATAGACACAGATTGTTATTGTCTGAGTCACGTCGAATCTCCTATTCTATATCGAACTGTTGTAACAACAAAAATGAAAATAAAGCATTTATTTATGTCGGATCTTTCGTTTTTTTGATTCTGTTGCTGAGTACGGTGTGTTTGACGGGTGGTGGAACTAGACTGGACTCTCCTATCAAGATTTGCCTGTAAATAGATTGAAAATACATTATGCTTCTCTACAATACAATATGTTAATGTACCAACACCAGCTGCCATTTTTGAATATGTCAGCAATAAGTGGTTTGTAGATGGAGGTTGTGACCTGACAATTGTGACATTTTGAAAAAACATACCACAGGTTCTTGATTGGGTGGTTGATTTTCATCGGGTGAAACTGGCTCTGCTTTTGTTTCTTGGTTTGAGTCAGCATCAATTTCATTTTCTGGTGACATACTTGCACGCCTCGCTCTTGCAGGAACACTTGAGACAGTTCTTGGTAAGAATAAAAGCATACAAGTTTGAGTACTGATAATGTTTAAAAAAAACATTATTTCAGTGTTTACAGAATACTGTCATGTGTACACTACAGGATAGCCCTCTAGCTGTAGCAGGAGGAACGTTCAAAAAAGGGGTTCAGGTTCCCTTCCAGATAATGTGATTGTAGGAATACTATACTAAAATAATTGCTGTAGACAATAGTAGCAGGCAATATTATCCTGAGACAAATACACACAAAAAGGTATAATATCTGCAGCGTCTTGGATGCTAAAAAATGAATAAAAATATATACTTACAGACACATCTCAGTGGTGCACCTCAAAAACAACAAAGCCTCTGCATTGGGGTTAGGCCTACGATGTGTTGAAGGTGCTCCACTTCTATCTACAGACCTCTCTTTGTTGAGTTCATTCTTGTAGCGGTCATGTAGGGACCTCCATCTTGTATAAATCTCCTTTCCTGCAATGTATTCCATTGTATAAATGAGTTATATGACAAACATAACGCAGGAAGAAATAATTGAGCATAGTCAATGTTAACAGACAGATCCCCGTTCTGACAGGGGAGTTAGAGAAAGATCTGCTGTTCCTACAGATTAGGAACAGCGATCTTTCTCCTCCTCCAGTCAGCCCACCCCCTCTACAATAAGAAATACTCCCAGGGAACATGCTTAACCTCTTCATTGCCCCCTAGTGTTAACCCCTTCCCTGCCAGTGACATGAATACAGTAATCAGTGGGGTTTTTTTTTTTTTAGCTCTGATCGCTAAATGTCACTGGTCCCAAAAAAGTGTCATAAGTGTCTGATCTGTCTGGCGAAATGTCGCAGTCCCACAAAAAAATCGCAGATCACCGCCATTACTAGTACAAAAAAAATTATATAAATGCCATAAATCTATCCCTTATTTTTTAGACGCTGTAACTTTTGTTCAAACCAATCAATATACTCTTTTTTGCAATTTATTTTTTCTTTTCACTTAATATATGTAGCAGAATACATATCGGCCGATTTGTTTATAGTGCAAAAAATAAAAACCGCAGAGGTGATCAAATGCCACCAAAAGAAAGCTCTAATTGTGGGGGAAAAAAGGACAACAATTTTGTTTGGTTACATCGTTGCATGACTGCACAATTGTCAGTTAAAGCGACGCAGGGCTGTATTGAAAAAAAATGGCCTGGTCATTTAGGGGGAAAATCTTGTGGTCTGTAAGTCCTTAAAGTATGGTTGTTATGGGCAACAGATATAATGTATGTCTACCCTGCTACCCACACATCAGTCATTGCACTCACCTCGGTTATCATGTTCACTGGCAGACATATTTCCTAGTTTGGTGTCACAAATCAGTACACTTCCTCATATTTCAAACTCTTCATGACTCTGTCCGAGTATCCTGGACATTCAGGGTCCCATCTCTCTTGCACCAAGGATATTATGGTCTCATGTGCGATATCACCACCGCCATAGCCATGCTCCTCTTTCTAAAGTACACTCTCCTCAACTTCCTGTGTCATTCCCAGGAATACCTTGTGATTCTGATGTGCTTCCTGTGTTTTTTTTCTTTTGTTCACACTGCTATCCAACAGTGCACTTGGATTACCTGCAGTTATGTGCAGATAGCTGCGCTAAATCGTTCCTGGATGCAGTCAAATTTATTTTTTCTATTTGCACAAAACCGCATGTAATGAAACTGTCGCTAAACATAGTGTGCGAATGGAGCCATAGGAAAGCATTGTGTGTATTTAGCTGTGGTAGATAACTTCATCTGTCCGCAGCTAAAAGCTGAATTCTATCTGCCCATGTGAAAGGGGCCTAAGAGAAGTAGAATAATAGAAAATAAATAAAAAAGCAAACCTTTAACTAGCAGAAACTTAATAAACATTTACCTTCACTGACCCTTAGCAAGGAAATGGCTGATGAGGTCTTATGCAACTTACACACAAGAGACTTTCCGGCAGACTAGGTCCGACGGTCTTCCCGACAGACTTTCGGCAGAGTTCCGACTGACTTTTTGAACAATGGACTTGGCCACACACAATCACACCAAAGTCCGACGGAGTCAAACGTGATGACGTATGACCGTACTAGAATAAGGCAGTTCATAGCCAGTAGCCAATAGCTGCCCTGGCGTAAATTTTTGTCCTTTGGACTAGCATACACACAAACGGATTTCTCCATAGGAACTGGGTCCGGCGGAAAAATTTGAAACATGTTCTATTTCTAAAGTCCATCTGACTTTTAGACAGCAAAGGTCCGATGAAGCTCACACACGATCGAATTGCCCAGCGGATTCGTTCTGTCAGACCTTTGCTGTCAAAAAGTCCGGTCATGTGTACACGGCATTAGGGATACAAAGTTAGCACTAAAGGGCTGTATGCATGGTAGGCTTCCACCACTGCCCTACACTACTGGCTTTTTTATTTAGTAATGGGGGGAGGGGAAAAAGGGGTCAGAAACTTTTTCCAACACACACACACAAGCTGATAGCTTCTTCCAACGCCTGAAGTTTAAGCCTTTCCAGCTCTGTATGCACTGTCCAATTTTTCAGCTGGAACAAGAGACACAGTTATCTCCCTGGCATTAGCTCAGAGACACGTAGAGTGGGTCTAGCCTCTCAGGTCAAGTTTCCAGACCCAGGAACAGACTGTCCCAAGTCATCACAGTCTTCCAATTAGCACCCACAATTTGTACCAAACAGACAATGGGAAGTACCAGAAGCTTACCCATCAAGTCTCTACCGGGCTTAAACCTTAAAAGACAAGTTCTCTTAAAACAGCAGATCATAGATAATGCACTGTTCTCCTCCTAAGCCCCCTTTAAGATGGACAAAGTCACATAGGTTGCTAAATAGAGGCTCTTGACAACTACAGTTAGATCTGCACTTTACAGAGGGGCCTTCACTAGGCAGCGAGGCCTCCATATATATTTGCAAATGTTCTGCAACTAAAACCTATGTTCTTAATGCAAACTGTTAGTGCAATTGGAAAAATAAATAAATAAATTACACTTTCGCTAATAAAACAATATACCAGGGAATAACTTTTCATTTAGCTAGACATAAGTTGGGGTGGTTGCTACTTTTGTTCATGTTGCTAAATGTAAGAGCTTTATACTCCAATATTTCACTGGTATTAATGAAAATGGGTGCCCCCACAGTCTCCATATCAATGTGGTCCATACCAGGCAGAAACAAGGACTCTAGTCCCTCTGCCCTAGTTAAGGGTGGCCCTGCTCCCCCAAAGTTTAGCCATAGTCTCTAAGCGCTCACATTCCAAATGTGGTGTAGTCACTCAAAAGAGTCCCTCCTCAGTGTGATCTTCCACTGGGCAACTCCTTCTAGGCTTCAAACTTTACAATCACCAAATATGGGCACTCACACCATGGTGAAACCCAGGGAGGAGTCATCCAAAGAGTGCCCTACAAGTAGTCATTAGGACACTGTTCATGTACCTTTTGTCTTGAAGTATTATCCCACTTTTAGGCATAAGTTGGAAAACACCTTTACATCCTCCCCACACCCATCATCTCCTCCAGATTAACTGTTTGAAGTACACTGCAGCCTGACCACAATTCTCATTCTGAAGCCAGACTATCTCACCTGTAGCTGTACATATCAATTTTCTGTGCTGGAATGAGCCTAGCTAAAGAGGACAAAATAATATTTTGGTAATAGGATGCGTTTTACATTATTTACAGGTTATTTTCCCTATTGGACATATTAAAGACCAGTCCCAGCCAAAAACCTTTTTTGTCTGGTTTTGGATAGAGTCAGGAAGGATTAGAACTTCTATCGGGTTTTATTTGCTATATCTTTCCCCACTGGAGAGATTTCTCCTCACTTCCTTTTATGGTGATATATTGTATATATTGGAATTTCTGAAGATCTGCTTAAACAACCTGTGTAACTAATTATGATTTTGCATTCCACTGATTACAATAAAATGGTAGCACGAGCATTACTAAGAGCAAATATAAACCCAAGAACAAAAATAGATTTGCAGTTTACCAGTCCTTGAATACAAATATTCTCCTTACATAGTTAGTAAGGTTGAATAAAGACACTGGTCCATCCTGAGTGAGTGTCTACAATTGTCCCTATCCCTGTACATTATGTCTCATTAAGATGCTCATCTATTATATTATTACTATTTAATTAAGGTACCCATATAGCACTGTCAATGTATGCAGTGCTCCACACATACATCAGTCCCTACCCTCAAGAAGCCCACAATCCAAGGTCCCCAACTCACATTCATATACTAGGGACAAATTTTGGACAGAAGCCAATTAACCTACCAGCATGTCTTTGGAGTGTGGGAGGAAACCAGAGTACCTGGAGGAAGCCCACTCAGGCACAGGGAGAAAATGCAAACTCCAGGCAGGTAGTGTCGTGGTTGGGATTTGAACCAGTGACCCTTTTTACTGCTAGGCAAAAGTGCTTCCCAGTATACCACTGTGCCTCCTGTCAATCCTGCTAGAAATCTAATTTGATTATTGATCTACAGAAAAATATAATTTAGTGTTATCAGCTTTCCGAGCTTTCTTCTGTGAACTAGAAAACAGCTAACATCTGTGTAAAGAAGATGAGGAGAGAGGGAAGTGATTTTGTTTCAAATCAGTAGAGCAGTCTAGGGTGACTACACCGGTCTTTTAATGACATACTGTAGTATATACTACAAATTGTAACCCCTTGATAAGATGTGTGGTATGGTAGTGATGAATAGATGGTGTGGCAGGAAAAGCCAGGTGACACTAAAGGGAAAAATGTCTGACACAAGAAGAAGGAAACTAAAGCAGCAACCACATCAAAGGATTGATGTAATGCAATATGTTGTATTTGTATTTTGATAAGCTTTATAGATATCAAAGCATTCATTCTGGAATCCTTAGCAAAAGCAGTAAACTATTGAATTGGTAAAATACTTATGAAAATGAATTTGTTACATGTTCCCATTCATATAGCATAACCATAAAAACATTTAAAATGCAGATTACCTTTTTCAGATGCTATTTTCTGGAACATCCAGCAAAGTAATATTCTACTTAGTTATGAGCGGGGCTGGGAAGTTGTTTTGCCATAATTAAAATTGCCTGTGCAAGCAGATCTAATATAATCAGGTGTACTAGATTTGAATAGTGTCTGCCTTAGCAAAGGGTTAAAGGTTTAGGAGCTTGGCTTCTAATGAGAACTAGATTTAGCCAGCACAGCTATTAGGACAGATCACACTGAACTATTTGAGAAATTCTTACAGTCAGCCATGACACCTTATCAATATACTATATATATATATATATATATATATATATATATATATATATATATATATATATATATATACACACACACACACACACATACAGTTGTGTGAAAAAGTATTTACCCTCTTCCCCCTTTTTATTTTTTGCATATTTCTCACACTTAAATGATTCAGATCACAAAGCAAATTTTAATATTACATGAAGATAAGTCAAGTAAATCCAGATGCAGTTTTTAAATTATTATATCATTTATTAAGGAAAAAAAGCTTTTCAAAACTGCCTGGCGCTATGTGGACAAGTAATTGCCCCCCCCCCCCCCCCCCCCCTATGCTGAATCATGAATGAACTGTGTTTAATCACATTTTTTTGGAAAACTGAGTTCAATTTCACTTGCCACACCCAGGCCCGATTACTGTCAAACCTGATGAATCAAGAAATCACATAAATAGAAACTGTCTGACAAAGTGAAACATGCTAACAGATCACAAAAAGCCACACATCATACCACAATCTAAAAAAAAAAATAAAGAACAGATTAGAAACAATGTAATGTACATGTGTCTGTCTAGGAAGGGTTTTAAAGCAATTTCTAAGGCTTTGGAACTCCAGTGAACCATGGGCCAAGAGCATGACAACTACTCATCCAGGAGGTAATGGAAGAACCCAGAACAACATCTAAAGAACTGCATCAGGTAAGATCAGTGTACATGATTCAACAATAAGAAAGAGACTGGGCAAAATGGCATCAATGGGAGTGTTCCAAGGCCAAAGGCACAGCTGACCAAAAAGAACACAAAGGCTGACCTCACATGTACCAAAAAACATCTTGATTATTCCCAAGACTTTTAGGCAAATATTTTATGGACTGATGAGACAAAAATGTAAGTTTTTGGAAGGTGGCGTTCCGTTACATCTGGCATAAAACTAATACAGCATTTTATAACAGGAATACCATACCAACAGTCAGACATGGTGGTGGTAGCGTGATGGTCTGGTGCTGCTTTGCAGCTTCAGGACCTGGATGACTTACCCTAATTGATGAAACCATGAATGAATGAATGAATGAATGAATGACTTATATAGCGCTACCTATACGAACTGAATCGCCTCTGGGCGCTTTTTCTTGCCACCGGTGTCCATCTGCAGCTATTTATGCGGTCCTTTAACCTGTAGAGTCCCGACACACTTACAACATTGACATACACATACACATATTATGGCCAATTCTTTTTTTTTGGACAGGGTCTAATTGACCTACCAGCATGTCTTTGGAGTGTGGGAGGAAACCGGAGTACCCGGAGGAAACCCACGCAGGCACAGGGAGAACATGCAAACTCCAGGCAGATAGTGTTGTGGTCGGGATTTGAACCAGCAACCCTATTGCTGCTAGGTGAAAGTGCTAACCACTACACCACTGTGCTGCCCCATGAATGCTGAGCTCTACCAGAAAATCCTAAAGGAGAATGTCCGGCCATCAGTTTGTGACCTCAAGCTCAAGTGCACTTGGATTATGCAGCAGGAAAGTGATCCAAAACACAAAAGCAAGTACACCTCCAAATGGTTCGAGCAAAGCAAAATTTAGGTTTTGGAGTGGCCTAGTCAAAGCCCAGACTTAAATCCAATTCAGACGCTGTATCATGAACTTACACAGGCCGTTTATGTTGGAAAACCCTCCAATGTGGCTGCATTAAAACAATTCTGAGAAGAGTGGGCCAAAATTGCTCCACAGCAATGTAAAAGACTCATTGCCAGTTATCGCAAACGCTTAATTGCAGTTGTTGCCGCCAAGGGTGGCACAGCCAGTTCTTAGGTTTAGGGGGCAATTACTTTTTCACATAGAGCCAGGCAGGTTTGGACAGATTTTTTGCCTTAATAAATGAAACACATAACAGACATATAGGGGTTGATTTACTAAAACTGGAGAGTGAAAAATCAGGTACAGTTGTGCATAATAGCCAATCAGCTTCTAACTTCAGCATATTCAAATAAGCTTTGACGGAAAAAAAAAAAAAAACAGAAGCTGATTGGTTTCTATGCAGAGCTGCATGAGATTTTGTACCCTCCAGCTTTAGTAAATCATTCCATAGTGTGTTTTTTTTTCTTCAATTTGACTGCAAAAGTGTAAATATGCTTCGAAGAAGTAGTATTTGCTGAATTTATTCCAGTGTATCTTCTAATAGCTTTAGTAATCCATTTAGCTGGTTAAGTTTTTATTTATTCCACTGTACAGTTGTATTAAGTGAAATAAAACAAATAGACTTCTAGCAAATTCAGCACATACCTTTTAAAAAAATAAAAATACCAGTCCTTTTAAAGATACAGATGCTCTTTTAAAGAAAATAATGTATGTAATTTTACATAGGATTCCAAAGCACAAGTCACACATAGCAAATGCTGACTGGAAGGCTTTATAAGCTTCTGGCACTAAATATAGGAATATATAAGCCATTTACCTCAGGGAATATATCTAAAAAGATGAAAGCTGATTAGATAAGTCTATCTCCCAAGAGAAAGAGCTGCAACATTTACCAAGCAAGAACATTTTTAAACCATGCATTGTGACAAATTTCATGTATATGTTAATATTATCAGATGACGCTAGCTTATAAAATATAAAAGTAGTTACAGGTACAAAAAATAAATACTGTGTTTCCCTGAAAATAAGACCTACCCCGAAAATAAGACCTAACGTTATTTTCCAGGAGGGCTACAATATAAGCCCTATCCCGAAAATAAGCCTAGTTTAAAATGCTTGTAAAATCCTATAATCCACTCTATTACTGTCAGAAACCATGAAACAGACTGAGACAGAATTACAATCAAATCACACTTGTTTAATAATAAAAATAAAAAGGTAAATAGAAAAAAGCGTAGTCAAGCATAGCCAGAGTCCTGTAGCCAGTTTGGGTAGTCAGCCAGTCCAAAGTTCATTAACCAGATCGGGTAATCAGCCAGGCCGGAAGTCAGGGATCCAAGGAGAGCAACCGCAAGCAGGATGAGAAGCCAGGTGGGATGTCAGCAAGCCAGTCTTCAAACAAATAGCAGGAGATGGTTCCCTGTGATGTGACCAACGTGAAGGCAAATGAAAAAGTGAGCAGGAAGGCTTTAAATAGGCAGGTCAGACGAGCATTATCGGGAACAGCTGGTAACTGTAGAAAGAGAAGAGAGCTGGCAATTAGCCGACAGCTGAGCGGCCAGCCCAGAGGAGGAAGGGCTAAGCCAGCCCTGACAGTACCCCCCCCTCAAAGACCCCTCTCCCTCGGAAGGGCCACCGGGCTTGAGGGGAAACCATCTATGGAACTCGCGGAGGAGAACAGGGGCATGTATGTCCGAGGATGAAACCTAGGAGCGTTCCTCCGGACCGTACCCCTTCCAATGCACCAGGTACTGTATGCGCCCACGGAACCTATGGGAGTCAACAATGGATTGTACCTCATACTCCTCATGGTTCTCAACCAGAATAGGGTGAGGACGTGGCACCGAGGTGGTAAATCGGTTACAGACCAACGGTTTCAATAAGGAGACATGAAACACATTAGAGATGCGCATACTAGGAGGAAGGTCCAACGCGTAAGCTACTGGGTTAGGTGGGAAGGTGCAGACAGGCGTCTGCGGTCAGCATGGAGTCTGTACATATCATTAGCATGACGCAAAGCCTCCTGAACTTGTACCCAAGGGGAACGAAGATCACAGAGATGCTCCTCTAACGCAGGAATACTCAGCGGAACAAATGAGTCAGGCAACATGGAAGGCTGGAAACCATAATTCGCCATAAATGGAGATCGGGAGGCAGAATTCAAGGCACTGTTGTGAGCAAACTCTGCCCAAGGTAATAGGTCAGACCAGTTGTTATGATGGTCAGAAATATAGCAACGTAGGAATTGCTCCAAGGACTGATTGGCTCGCTCTGCAGCCCCATTAGACTGCGGGTGATACGCAGAAGAGAATGCAAGCTGGATTCCCAACTGTGCACAAAAGGCTCGCCACAACCGGGAGACTGCCCCTATCCAAGACAATCACCTTGGGTAGCCCATGTAAGCGAAAGATCTCCCGAGCAAAAATGGAAGCCAGTTCCTTAGAGATGGGCAACTTCTTAAGTGAAATACAATGACACATCTTTGAGAATCGGTCAACCACCATAAGGATAACAGTGTTGCCTTGGGAGTTGGGCAATTCCACAATGAAATCAATAGACAGGTGAGTCCTCTCTCCATTGGGTATGGGTTGTAGGAGGCCCACTGGAAGGTGTCCTGGAGTCTTACTCTGAGCACACACGGGACAGGCAGCTACGAAGGCAGTAACATCAGCCCGTAGACTAGGCCACCAGAATTGTTGGGAGATGGCCCAAATGAGTTGATTCTTCCCAGGATGGCCAGCTGCCTTGGGAAAATAGTAAGTATGGAGCACTGCAGTACGAAGACTCTCTGGGACAAAGCAGCAGTCACAAGGTTTATCAGGAGGAGCATGGACCTGAGCAGCAAGAATTTTGTCACCCAAAGGAGAAGTAAGACTGGTGCTAACCGTAGCCAAGATACGATCAGGATGAATCATAGGAACGGGAACCGACTCCGACTTGGAAGTGGAGGAAAATTGTCGTGACAAGGCATCAGCCCTTACATTCTTAGTACCGGGTAAGCTCGACAAGAAAAGAGCCCATCGTGCCCTTCTGGGAGAGAGTCGCTTAGCCTCAGACAAGAATGTAAGATTCTTATGGTCAGTAAGAACAAGATAGGCACAGTGGTACCTTCAAGGAGATGTCTCCATTCTTTCAGGGCTGAAATGATCGCCAACAGCTCTCTGTCACCAATCTCCTAATTGCACTCAGCAGGTGACAATTTCTTGGAAAAGTAGCCACACGGATGCATAGCGCTCTCAGAATTAGGACGTTGAGACAGAAGGGCACCAACTCCCATCTCAGAAGCATCAACTTCTAGGATAAAAGGCAACGTAGGATCAGGATGTGCCAACACAGGAGCAGAAACAAAGGCAGCCTTGAGAGTCTCAAAGCCCTTAATGGACTCCAGAGACCAACTCTGTGGGTTACCGTCCTTTCTGGTCATATCAGTCAGAGGCTTGACCAGAGACGAGAAGTAAAGAATAAACTTCCGATAGTAGTTGGCAAAGCCCAGAAAGCGCTGCAGAGGACGTAAACTCACGGGTCGAGGCCACTGTAGGACTGCCAACAGTTTCTCTGGGTCCATCGAAAAACCAGCAGTGGAAATTACATAACCCAGGAATGTAACCTGTTCACGATGGAACTCGCACTTCTCCAGTTTACAATAGAGATTGTTCTCTCTTAGTTTCTGAAGTACACGACAGACATCTGTGTGGTGGCTCTCCAGGGACTTTGAAAATATGAGGATATCATCGAGATAAACCACCACACACAATTGCAACAAATCTTGGAGGACATCGTTAATAAATTCCTGGAAAATTGCCGGGGTGTTACAAAGGCCAAAAGGCATTACCAGGTATTCATAATGGCCTGTTCTGGTATTAAACACAGTTTTCCACTCGTCGTCCTCCTTAATACGCACGAGATTGTATGCCCCTCTCAGGTGAAGCTTTGTAAAAACCGTTGCTCCCTTGAAGCAGTCAAATAACTCCGTAATCAATGGAATCAGTTAGGCATTCTTAATCGAGACACGATTGAGACCCCTATAATCTATACAAGGTCTCAGTTCACCGCTCTTCTTTTTCACAAAGAAGAAACCAGCACCAGCAGGAGATGAGGACTTGTGGATGAAACCTCGAGAAAGTGCGTCAGCAACATACTCCTCCATGGCCTTATCCTCCAAGTCTGACAAAGGGTAAACCCGGCCACGAGGAGGTATGGCACCAAGTTGAAGGTCAATTGCGCAATCATAAGGCCGGTGTGGAGGCAAACTACAAGCTTGACCTTTATCAAAGACATCGCCAAAATCACGGTACTCCTCCGGCAAGGAGGGGAGTGAAGCAGTGTACAGGACCTTGGATACCTTCAGGAAGCATGTCTCACTGCATTGTGGTGACCAGGAGAGAACCTCAGCATGGAGCCAATCAAAAGAGGGGTTGTGCCTCTGTAACCAAGGATAACCAATAACCAGTGGAAATCTGGGTGAGGAAATAACTTGGAATTGGATTATCTCATGAGTCACATGGGCAGGCTGTAAAGGTCTCCCGTCAAGAGCCTCAATGGCAAGTGGAGTGTCGCGCAGCTGCAGCGGAATCGAGTGCTGCGAAACAAATGCAGCATCAATGAACAGGCCTGCAGCCCCAGAGCCTGTATCTCGATGGACGACTTAGCCCAAGAAAGGGTGACCAAAACCAGGGGCTTATCCTTCTGGATAACTGGGGATGAAACAACACCACCTAAGATCTGTCCATGACAAGACCTCAAGGTTCGGGCGTTCCCTGGACGGGTAGGACAAGACTTTAAAAAGGGACCTGCCTGGCCACAATAAAGGCACAATCTCCCCCTCCTCCTAAAGGCTCTCTCATCCGCAGAGAGACACGCGAAGCCCAGGTGCATGGGTTCATCTTCACTGACCAACTCGGACCAGGAGGCATGGGAGGTGAGGGAGGCATGGGTGGGACTACAAATCTCGGAGGCAAACATACAGGAGGCTTCCGCAAGCGCTCCTTAAGAGAAAGTCTTTCTCTGAGTCTGGAGTCAATGAGGATGGCAAACGATATCAAGCTCTCCAGCTGAGTGGGTATATCTCGGGCTGCTATCTCATCCTTGATGGAATTCAAAAGACCATGAGAAAAAGGAGCCACTAGAGCCTCATTGTTCCAAGCAACCTCTGCTGCCAGAGTACGGAATTCAATGGCGTAGTCGGCAACAGTTCTCGTACTCTGTTTGATGGACATGAGGCACTTGGCAGCAGAAGCGGAGCGTGCGGGAATGTCAAAAACCCTTTTAAAGGAGGCCACAAACTGAGGGTAACTCAAGACAACAGGTTTTTGCGTCTCCCATAGAGGGTTAGCCCAGGCCAAGGCTCTCTCAGAAAGCAAATATATCACAAAACCTACTTTGCTTCTGTCCGTGGGAAACGCCTGGGGCAGCATTTCGAAGTATATCTCAACCTGATTGAGAAACCCTCTGCATTGAACTGGATCACACTCAAATCGCTGGGGAAGCGGAGCAGAACCAGACATACCTCTTATAGAGGTAATACTCGAGGCGGGTGCCTGCACAGAGACTGGCGCAGCAGCAGGGACGGCCTGTGTCTCAGGTTGTACCAGAGCAGCCACTGTGGGGGATTCCAAGTGAGCCGTGCAATTCAGGAGCGTTTGTAACGCCACGGCAAACTGATCCATGCGGTGATCTTGCTCATCCAATCTGGAAAAAATATTACCAACAAGGGGATTGACTGTATCTTCTGAATTCATGGCCTTCGCGTACTGTCAGAAACCATGAAACAGACTGAGAAAGAGGTACAATTAAATCACACTTGTTTATTTATAAAAATAAAAAGGTAAATAGAAAAAAGGGTAGTCAAGCATAGCCAGAGTCCTGTAGCCAGATCGGGTAGTCAGCCAGTCCAAAGTTCATTAACCAGATCGGGTAATCAGCCAGGCTGGAAGTCAGGGATCCAAGGAGAGCAACTGCAAGCAGGATGAAAAGCCACGTGGGATGTCAGCAAGCCAATCTTCAAACAAACAGCAGGAGAGGATTCCCTGTGATGTGACCAACGCGAAGGCAAATGGAAAAGTGAGTAGGAAGGCTTTAAATAGGCAGGTCAGACGAGCATCATCAGGAACAGCTGGTAACTGTGGAAAGATAAGAGAGCTGGCAATTAGCCGACAGCTGAGCGGCCAGCCCAGAGGAGGAAGGGCTAAGCCAGCCCTGACAATTACAGAAGTATATAATGTACAATGTGTGTGTTTCTGTAATATAAATGCAGGGAAGAGAGCTCCGGCGGCTACAGCAGAAGCGTAGAACAGCTCTATAAACAAAGTTATTTGGCACAATAATATTACAGAAACACACACATTGTACATTATATACTACTGTAATAAAGTGGATTATAGGATTTTACAAGCATTTTAACTCAGTTCACACTGGGGATCCCTGTTAGGCAGGGAGAGAGGGGGGGAAAGAAGACCGCACATTACATGGTAAGACCTACCCCGAAAATAAGCCCTGCTGAGTCTTTTGTTGCCAAAATGAATATAAGACTCTGGCTTATTTTGGGGGAAACACGGTAGCACTGTCTTTTGTATAGTAAAGAAGCAGAGACACAAAATACTAATTCTTCAGAATAATTTTTCAACATAGAAATTCTTCTGAATTAGCTTTTTACTGCCAGCTTGAATAACTAAATGCTGGCCACAGTTTAACAAGAAACTTTCCTTTAAACAGTATGAATACGCCCAATTACATACAAATCACAATTCTTTTTCATCTTTAAAGTTGCCCAACTACCAGCTCTGATTTTGTGGCAATTAGGGGGTTACAGAATTTTTGTAGAGAGGATCTAAACACATAGAAGTAGGCAACCACTGTGTTAAGATAGTAAGCAAACAGTTGGAGCGGTGGGGTTATTGCAAATTAGTTTACAAAGCATAGAAAAGGGGGAGTAAAGTTGGCTATAATTGAATATTGGCCGGTTCAGCAGGGACCGGACAAGATTTGATCCATCTATGGGCAGGTTGATTGTACCCAAATTGATCCATCAATCAATTCGGGTACAACCAGCATTTCGGATATTTAGAATATGATTATTGCCAGCGGCTATAGCCACTAGCAGTAATCACTGTGTTCTCCCCAGAGGGATGGCTTCCTGCACCACGCCCCCCACCAGGAGAACACAATAGCAGGAGGGATTTCTGCATCAATACTGATTGTGTTGATGGGGAAATTGAGTGATTTTCTTTCCTGAAACCCATGGTTACAGGAAAGAAAAGTGTGCATGATCTACAGTATGGCCTTCTTTAGTGTTCATCCCTAAAAAGGTAAACCGGTGTTTCAACTAACAATGCTTCTGTGTAAAAACATAAATGCCAGCATCACCCTGGCATAGTTAGGAGGATTCTTATCTTGGCAATCTGGAATGTATCTAGTGCAGACCTGCCAATATCTAAAGATGGAGAAAATGTGTGTTAGTAAAGGATATAAGCTGTTTAAGATGCCAAAGGGAGCCTAACAACTTTGAAAATATTTATAAAGGATAATTATATCTACCCCTAAATAATATATTAAGCATTATTTTTGTCTTTTGCCAAATGAGCCCCACTTCTAACATACTTGCCATTTATATATGATTTGTTGAATATCCTTTAAAAGTTAAAGAGAAAGGCAATATATAGAAAAACCAAGGACAGAATAAAGAAAAACTAAAAGCTCACCTAACAATTTTAAAACATGTATTTCTAGATTTCTTTTATTTTCAGCTGCCTTGTCTCTAGAAACAAGTTTATCGCCTCCTTTGACAACCCTTTTCACTGCGATATTGATTCTATATTAAACTCTTTATATACTGTACATTTAAAGAAGTCTCACTTACATATCTACATAGTTAAATGCTTGGTAAGGTTGAATAAAAATGCAAGTCCATCCAGTTCAGTGTGTGTGTGTGTGTGTGTGTGTGTGTGTGTGTGTGTATTATAGTTTTATGTCACTATCTTTACATTCGCTAAGATGCTCATGTAAAAGTATTTTGAAATTATCAACACTCCCTGTTGATCACCAACTGTGGAAGGGAGTTCCACTACCATACCACTCTGACAGTAAAGAACCCTTTGGGCAGTTTAAGGTTAAGCTACATCTCATCCAACTTCATTGGGTGGCCATGTGTCTTCTTAAGCAATCTGAGACTGAATAATTTTCTCCCTATGGTAGTATCATTCTTCGGATATTTGTATATTGTGATCATATCACCTCTTAAAGGGTTGTAAAGATAAAACATTTTTAACCTATTACCACTCTCTATTAAATACTGATTCATAATAATTGTATGATTTCCTCCAAAAATATTTTCTTACCTTGTTAACCACTTCAGCCCCGGACCAATTAACAGCCTAAGGACCAGAGGTCTTTTTACAATTTCGCACTGCACTGCTTTAACTGGTAATTGCGCGGTCATGCAATGTTGTACCCAAAAGAAATGTTCGTCCTTTTCTTCCCACAAATAGAGCTTTCTTTTGGTGGTATTTGATTGCCTCTGCGATTTTTATTTTTTGCGATATAAATGGAAAAATACCGAAAATTTTGAGAAAAAAATATATTTTCTTCTTTTTGTTATAAGAAAAATCGAATAAACTAAATTTTAGTCATACATTTAGGGCAAAATGTATTCAGCCACATGTCTTTAGTAAAAAAAATGTCAATAAGCGTATATTTTTTGGTTTGCGCAAAAGTTATAGCGTCTACAAACTAGAGTACATTTTCTGGAATTTACACAGGTTTTAATTTATGACTGCCTATCTCATTTCTTGAGGTGCTAAAGTGACAGGGCAGTACAACCCCCCCCCCCCAAATGACCCCATTTTGGAAAGTAGACACCCCAAGGAAATTTCTGAGAGGCTTGTTGAGCCCATTGAATATTTTTTTTTTGTCCCAAGTGATTGAATAATGACACAAAAAAAAAAAAGTTTACAAAAAGTTGTCACTAAATGATATATTGCTCACACATGCCATAGTTATATGTGTAATTGCACCCCAAAATATATTCTGCTGCTTCTCCTGAGTATGGGGATACCACATATGTGGGACTTTTTGGGAGTCTAGCCGCGTACGGCACCCCGAAAACTAATCGCAGCCTTCAGGATTTCTAAGGGTGCAAATTTTTGATTTCACTCCTCACTACCTATCACAGTTTCAAAGGCCATAAAATGCCAAAATAACACAAAACCCCCCCAAATGACCTCATTTTGGAAAGTAGACACCCCAAGCTATTTACTGAGAGGCATGTTGAGTCCATGAAATATTTTATATTTTGCCACAAGTTGCAGGAATATTAAAATTTTTATTTATTTTTTTGCACAAAGTTGTCACTAAATGATATATTGCTCACACATGCTATGGGCATAAGTCAAATTACACCCCAAAATAAATTCTGCTGCTTCTCCCGCGTACGGGGATACCACATGTGAGGGACTTTTTGGGAGCCTAGCCACGTACTGGACCCCGAAAACCAAGCACTGCCTTCCGGATTTAAATATAAAACGCTACCAAAAAACCTGTTAGCGATGGCAGGGATCAGGCCTGACTCTGCGTTCGCTGCAGTTATGTGTTTAGTGTTTTGTAAGTGACAGTGATCGATCGATACTGCACTTGGGTGGGCTGGGCAGAGGGGCAAAACGCAGGTGCTAGCAGGTATCTGGGCTGATCCCGCTAACAATGCGTTTTTTTGGAACCCTAAACTGCTGGGGACGCTAGTATAGATCTGATCAGATCAGATATTGATCTGTTCAGATTCTATACCACTACGGGAGGTGTATTCTTTGCGCGTGGGTGTTAGCGGTACTGGCACTAACCTAGCGCTGCCTGGGGCGACGCAGACCCTGACCCTAAAACCTAATTGATATCACCCGCCGGGTGATCAGGGGGTTAAACCTTTATTGGGTAATAAATGATGGGTGCCCTGATGCTATAAAAAGCAAACTAACTAACCAGAGTCACCCGTAACACTTATACGGTGATCACTGGTGAAAGGGTTAACTAGGGGCAATCAGGGGGTTCAAATTTTTATTAGGTAGTATATGGGGGTCCCTGGCGCTATATAAAAACCTGACGGGGAACCTAAATAACTAAGTGGCTAACCAGCGTCACCAGTGATACTTATACGGTGATCGCTGGTGAAAGGGTTAACTAGGGGCAATCAGGGGGTTAAAACCATTATTGGGTAGTATATGGGGGTACCTAGCACTATAAAAACCTGGCGGTAAACCTAAAAAAATAACTAGCTACCTAGCGACACTAGTGACACTAATGCAGCGATCAGAAAAATGATCGCTTAGTGACACTGGCAAAAGGGGGTGAAAGGGTTAACTAGGGGCAATCAGGGGGTTAAAACCATTATTGGGTAGTATATCGGGGTACCTAGCACTATAAAAACCTGGCGGTGAACCTAAAAAAATAACTAGCTACCTAGCGACACTAGCGACACTAATGCAGCGATCAGAAAAATGATCACTTAGTGACACTGGCAAAAGGGGGTGAAAGGGTTAACTAGGGGCAATCAGGGGGTTAAAACCATTATTGAGTAGTATATCAGGGTACCTAGTGCTATAAAAACCTGGCGGTGAACCTAAAAAAATAACTAGCTAACTAGCGACACTAGCGACACTAATGCAGCGATCAGAAAAATGATCGCTTAGTGACACTGGCAAAAGGGGGTGAAAGGGTTAATTAGGGGCAATCAGGGGGGTTAAAACCATTATTGGGTAGTATATCGGGGTACCTAGTGCTATAAAAACCTGGCGGTGAACCTAAAAAAATAACTAGCTACCTAGCGACACTAGCGACACTAATGCAGCGATCAGAAAAATGATCGCTTAGTGACACTGGCAAAAGGGGGTGAAAGGGTTAACTCTAAGGGCAATCAGGGGGTTAAATCTTTATTGGGGGGTGGTAGGGGGCTACCCTGGACCTAACACTAACTGCCCTGACACTTTTTACTTTTACAACTGACACTGAATGCAGTGATCAGTAAATAAATGATCACTGCAATCAGTGACACTGTGATTGGGGGGGGAGGGGGGCGGGGGGACATCGGGGGGCGATCGGGGGGGTTTGTGTGCCTATGTGTTATTTAGTGTCAGTGTAGTGTTTGGTGCAGACTTACTGTGTCCTCTCCTCGTAGTCCGGTCAATGAGACCGCCCCGAGGAGAATGACATCACTTCCTCCCTGCCTGTGTATACAATACACAGTGGGAGGAAGCTTCTCATTCGCCAGGAGCGATTGAGAGGGGATGGCCAGAAACCAACGGCCATCCTCTCATCCCGGATCGCTCCTGAAGCGAACCGGACCGCCGCATCCAGCGGGAGGGGGTCCGATCGGACCCCCCACCCGCTGGAAGGCAAGCCTGTACATGCCATTGTGATGACGTACAATGGCATGAGGCGGTCGTTAAGTGGTTAAATGTGTATGTAATAATCATCCTCCTGCTATGCTACAGCGATTCTTTCCTCTACTTCCGGGCATGCGCGGTGCCCTTTTTGTATATTTTGTCTAACAAGAAATGTTCTCGTTCACACGCCGCATAAATTAGATGCCCATTCACGCCTCCCCAGCCTTCCCAGCACACATATATTAACTAAATGGTAATGTGTATAATGTTCTATTGTCCAATGATTGTATATAAAATAAGGCACGGGAGGCGGTGCTGCGGCATCGTAAACATGCCCACTAACCCGCAACCCCTGTGTCTCTCTGATACGTAGAGAGCATCTCCACGCAGGGCTGTAGTCCTAGGGATGGGGCGAGCACAATCACTCACCACCAGGAAAAACGGCTCGACTAACGGTGACAAGCTCCATGAAGACCAACAGGAAGTGAAGATTTCAAACAAGGATTAGTGACATTTAGAAGAGAATTCGAAGGAACAGGCAAGTGAACTAGCACTGCATTAACTTAAAGGAAGCTAGTTAGCAAATATAAAAATTACCTTTACAACCCCTTTAAGCCTCTCTTTTTCAGTGAGAATACGTATAATGATTGTAGTCATCCCAGTCCCTTTATTAGCTTTGTTGCCCTTCTCTGGACTTACCCCAATTCAAGTACATCTTTCCTGAGGACTGGTGACCAGAAATGGACAGCATACTTTAATTTTTAATAATGTGTTCTGTTTCCTAAGGGACAAAGTACATGTATTACTTTGTCCTATGTTCCTAGGTGCTGTCTAAGGTTAGCTGCAAAGTTGGACAGGGAGCCACTCCTCTCCCTATGGCTGTCTGAACACACAGCTACCAAAAAGTTTGCTACTTTGACAGCTTGCAGTTCTTGCCATCTTCAAACACTTGCTTGATTACCTGTAACATTTATTCAGGCATGCCCTTCTTCTCCTGCATTCCTTGTGAGCAGCTTATTTCAAGAAAATTGGTGAGATGGAGAAAAGTACCATTGGTTAAAGAAACCATTATTTTGCTAGCTGCATTGTTGGACAGCTACAGGGGGAGGGAGGGTACTTTGCCAACCTATTAACAAGCCTTACGCCTCATACACACAATCAGATTTTCCACAGACAAAACCTCTGACTTTTGTCCGTAGGGCATTGGCCCCAAACTTGTCTTGCATACAAACGGCAACACAATTGTCGGCCAACAAACACAAACATAGTGACGTACTACGTGTTTTTTCAGCTATTTAGCGCCACCCTTTGGGCTCCTTCTTCTAATTTTGTGTTAGTAGAAGTTTGGTGAGTGTTGATTCGAGCTTTTAATTTTGCGCTTTTAATTTTGTGCTTTTCAGTTTGTTTCTGAACGGCCGTTTGTCAACCAGCCATGTTTCAGAATTGGCGGAGATAACGTGTTATTTATTATTGGCCTTGGAGTTATTGCTTTGACCCAAGTCCAGTCCAGGAACAGGAGGAGGAGGATTTCTTGGACAAAAAATTGGTTGCTCTATTAATCGTGACTAATTATGTCATATGCCTTTGCTGCGGGAGCTCCAAGAGAATAATCCAGATGATTTTTGGAATTATCTCCGGATTGCAGACCCCTGCTTTCACCAACTCTTGGCATTGTTGATCCCCTATATTAAAAAGCAGGACACATGCATGCGACTTTTATTTTATTTTTTGGTTGAATAATCATTTGATTTGGTATATTCTCTATATTTTTCGATGCATAGAATGCACTTTTTGACTAAGTTTTATTAGCCAATAGCATGTCTAATTTTATTTGTTTTCTTTTTTAATGCACAATAAAAAAATTGTGGAGAATAATACTTGGCTATGTGTTTTACTTCAAATCATAGTTTGGGAGTAGGTAGTTACATTTAAAAAAAATACAATGTAAAATTAACAAGGTAAACATAGTTGTATTTTTGATCTTACAAACTACGGGATAATAATGTTGTGGTAACTTGCACCAAAAAATTTAATAAAATAAATAACAAGCATAATAATATTATTCTTGATATCACTAGAAAAAAAAAGAATCTGAAAATTTGTTTTCAATAACTCCACCAGTACCACCAGCAAAGCAGCTTAATTATTATACCAATAAAGAAGAAGAGAATGTGCGCTGCATTTCGAGATTTCATAATTTGCCACACCCCGAATGTTAATTTTCCATTACGAATGCTAGTTTACAAGACCGACTGCTTCTGGCTCCTCCTTGCTTCCGAGCATGCGTGTTTGTACTTTGGACTTTTGTCCAATGGACTTGTGTACACATGCTCGGAAAATCTGACAACAGATATTTGTCCGTGGAAAATTTTAAAGCCTGCCATTCAACATTTGTCCGTGGAAACGCCAACAACAATTGTCTGATGGAACGTACAAACGGTCTGATTTTTTGCCAACAGCCTGTCATCACACAATTCCCACTGGAAAATCCGATCGTGTGTACGAGGCTTAAGACATCATCTAGGAAGATATGAAACAGAACACAATTTTTCTGAAGATACACCTTTTTTAGCAGCTAGTTTAATTCCTTCCTGCTCAGCGTATGCATATATGTAGCCTTATGGACATGTGCCTTAATCCTGTGGGGCTGCATATATGTGTATCTGTGTTTGTGCTGGAAGAACGCTGCACAACATGCTCCCAGCATAGTGGCCAAGTTCTCACCAAGAGCCCAGGCTCCTGTACTAATGATCGGGAACTGGGAGGCCTGATTCCTGATAACTGGATTGCTGTGATCACCTCTGATTTGCTAGAACAGTGGGTCTGGTTCCTGATCACCTGATTGCTGTGACTGCCTCTGATTTGCTAGAACTGTGATCAGAGTCACTGTACAGCCCATCCCTGTGTTTTTTTTTTCTCCTCTTGAATGGTGAATAGGCAGAGAAAGACAATAAACACAGCAAAGCACGGTCCAATTTGCTCCAGTGGGGGGAAAGTAAAAGCAATCTACTGAGCTTGACAGAACCAGCTCTTGAGGGAGTCTATACCACATTTCCACAACTCTTACGGTGAAGAAACCTTTCTGTGAATTTGGAGATTAAAGCTTTTTTCCTCCAGATGTAAAGAGAGCCCCTTGTCATCTGTGATTACCCTAAAGTGAATAATTCAACACCAAGTTCACTATATGGACCAACTATGGATTTATACATGTTGATAATATTCCAATTAAAGCACAGTTCCACCCAGTTCCTTGTTTATTAAAAGTCAGCAGCTACAAAAAGTGCTCCTTCCTTTTGGGGCGGATGCCCTCATGCTTCGGCATATATAAATGTTGCATGTATGTCCATCATTAGAAGTGGGTGGATGAAGGGTGGTATTCTAATGGTGGGCATACCCACCAATCAATCTCTATTTTTCGTTCCGCCCACAGGCTGCATGAAAAAAAAGATTACAATATATGCCCAACGTACTGGTATGTTGCTGAACTTTGAGTGGTTATACCAGAATTATGCCTGCAGGTTTAGGTATCATCTTGGTATCGTTCTTTTCAGCCAGCGGTCAGCTTTCATGTAAAAGCAATCCTAGTGTCTTATTAGCCTCTGGAAAGCTTTTACAAGCAGTGGGAGTTAATATCCGTCTTCCACCGTCTTCCATGTTCTTCTCTGGCTCTCCTGTCCCAACATGGAACCTGAGAATGCAACCGGCGATTCAGCCAGCTGACCCTAGAGCTGATCAGAGACCAGAATGGCTCCAATCATCTCTATGGCCTAAGAAACCAAAAGCTACGAGCATTTCATGACTATGATTTCGCTGGATGTAAACAGCGCCATTGGGAAATTGGGAAAGCATTTTATCACACCAATCTTGGCGTGGTCAGATGCTTTGAGGGCAGAGGAGAGATCTAATAGACCTCATTTTTTTCAAAAAAGAGTACCTGTCACTATCTATTGCTATTATAGGGGATATTTACATTCCCTGAGAACAATAAAAATGATAAAAAAAAATGAAAGGAACAGTTTAAAAAAAAGATAAAAAAGCAAAAGAAAAAAAAAAGGCACCCCTGGGACCCCCTGCTCTCACGCAAGTGTCAGTCTGGCGTCAAATGTAAACAGCAATTGCACTATGCATGTGAGGTATCACCGCAAAGGCCATATCAAGGACAGCCATTTTAGCAGAAGACCTCCTCTGTAAATTTAACCTGTAAAGGCTTTTAAAGGCTTTTAAAAATGTATGTAGTTTGTCGCCACTGCACTTTGTTTGTGTTTGCAGTTTGTGTGCAATTTTAAAGCATGTCGTGTTTCCAGTCTGCCTCTAATGGTTTCATTATACATAATCTCCTGCAGATCATTGCACATGGGGGGTTTCCTTTGCTGTACCAGGGAATTTTTCTTCACTGCTTGATGTGTTATTTGCACCGTATGACCCTTTCTGTTCCTTCTGTCTGATTTTTATTATATATCTCTGCTATCTGTTTTGACTGTTAAAAGCACTTTCTTTAAAAAATAAAGGAATTACAAAAAAAAAAAAATCGGACCACTCATCATCCATGAGGGAAATGTCCATAGAGGTCCATTTCATCTGAGCCTTACAGAATCCATGATTAAAATCGGTCGTGAGGGCAGCATAGTAAGTGGAGACAAGTTTAGTGGAGTAAGGCCGCGTACACACGCGCGGACTGTTCGCCCAACCTTGTCCGCTGAACAGTGTTTGGGCGGACAGTCCGCTCGTGTGTGGGGCTTCAGCGGACAGTTTCAGCGGACAGTTGGACGAACAAGGTCTTACGGAAATTCCGAAAAACTGTCCGCTGAAACAAGGTTTCAGCGGACTGTTCGCTCGTGTGTAGGCTTGTTCGGCCAACTAAGTCTCGCGCATGCTCAGAAAGGATTTCCACGTCGGAAGGTTGCATTGCAGTGTATAGGACGTCGTATTTTTCGTCCCGTCGTACGTGCCGTTCACGTCATCGCGCACGGTTTCAGCAAACTGTTCGTCCGTCGTGTGTGGCCATGTCCGTCCATGCTAAGTTTGAGCGGACTGTTTGCCGAAACTGTTGGACGGACAAAGTTGGGCGAACAGTCCGCGCGTGTGTACGCGGCCTTAGGGTGTCTTAGCAGTTTCTCCAATGGGGGTGTGACTGTAGGGTCATCTAAAGAACCAAATTGGGCACGAAGAGCATGTCGGAGCTGATAATAATAGAACAGGTAGGAGCGTGGTAGGTCAAAGTCAATGCGTAGTTCATAGAAAGATTTAAAGCCCTGTGCATCATATAAATTACATAGGTATTTAACCCCCTTAGAATACCGGCGATTGGGATTGGCTAAGTAGTAAAGTTCCTGTAGATTGGGATTGAACCACAGAGGGTTATTGGTGCAGGTCGACCAGGAATGTTTAGATATCTTTGAAACAATGGAGCGAAATAATGAAAGAGAAGTCGCCAATATGGATGTGCCAGGACGAGCTGGGACGTGGTCTCTATAGATAATGTTATGGAGGGTCACCAAGGAAGAGGCAATGGCTCCCTTGGTTCAGTTGAGATGCTAGATAAAATAGATAAAAGTTAGGAAAAGCCAAACCTGCCAGATGTGTCAGCAGCCTTAGCATTTCAAGTGCCACCCATCCAGAATGCCGTCCAGATCGTATCTATACACTTAAAAATAGATTTATTGATTTTGCAAGGGGAGTTAGCCCGAATGTACAATAACTTAGGTAGATATATAATTTTAAGGGTGTTGGCCCTGCCCATAAGATCCAAAGGCAAGTCCATCCATTGTTTGGTTTTCTCTTGTATTTGAGTTAATAAGGGGTCCAGGTTATTACCAATGTAGGCAGATAAAGGTATCTGTACCATGACTCCGAGATACCTAAAGAAGGACACTACCTGTAGTCTGGAGTCCGGGTGAATCTAGGGAATCGCATCGGTATAGAAAAGGAAAAAGATTGTACTTATCCCAATTTACCCGGAGGCAGAATAATTGCTAAAAGTGTTCATTTCGGTAAGCAACGTGTGGAGTGACTCATGAGTATAAGCCAGGTATACCAGGGTATCATTCACATATAGCGATATTCATTTGTTTATGGTGGCAATGGGGAGACCCTTAATTAAGGGGGAGGAGCGAATGCGTACTGCAAGTGGCTCCATAGCCAGAGCAAACAAGAGGGGTGATAACGGACACCCCTGCCTTGTGCCCCTAGTAATCATGAAAGAATCGGTAACATGTGAGTTAACTCGGATATGCGCTACTGGAGAGGTATAGAGGAGTCTTATCCACGCTATAACACGGGGGGGGGGGGGGGGAAACCCTACAGCTGCAACACCTGAACGAGATGGATTTATAAGGCAAATCATGCTACAAATTCCTCCTACATGAGAGGAGTATCAGTTTTAATAGATAAATCCTTCCCAGGTTCAATGAGAAGGTATATACGGGACGTACAGGGTAAATATGTTATTATAGTATATACATTAGGGCAACAAAGTTACCTCATAGCAGCAATTTATATTCTGCCCCCCTTCTCCCTTGAAATATTATGTAGTGGATCACATTTGGGATCAATTGTCACAAGCATTGTAAATTTAGTTTTTGCCTCAGGACCCTACAGTACTGAGGGTTAATTGTGTAGGTAAGCCTTAACATCAGTCTGGCCAGGCCATGATTGATCTTCTGCCTGGTCATGTGAACGGTGAGGTGCACATGACAGGCTAGAACCAGGCCTGGTTGGATGTTTGGGTATGGCCCTCTCGGAGCCAATCAGCAGGAGTGTCGGGCCCGCTGAGGAGTCTGAGAGGGGGTACTTGGGGTGTGTGTTTGACATCCCACAGCATGTTCCTGTCAGTGGCCCCTAATAGACCTGACTGGTCTGGGGTAGGGATCCGTCTGTTCCCAAGTCTCAGAACCTGCTGGTCCGAGGCGCTGTAACTGAGGGAGGATTCAAAGTGCCCAGGTGTGCTCTCGGCTTGGAGGGGCACCACAGCTCATACAAGTGACCAGGGGAGGACTCTTCGGAGGAGGGCCGGCAAGTGGCATCCTGAGAAGTGCCTGGTTACTGAGCTGGGAAGGACGTTGACGAGTCCACACTTTTCCAGTACCTCAGAGGAAGCGGGAAATGTTCCAGGTACAGTTGGAAAAAGGTTCCTGTTCATCTTCAGTTGATTGTTCAAGTTTTGAGTCAACGTGCTGACTGCCATGATCTCTGGCTAGAGGTCTGTTCAGCCTTGAAGTACTCAGCTGCGAGTGGCTGCTCTCTGAGCGGAAGTAGAGACTTTGTTAAATCTGCAGTTCAAGGTACCTGTGTTCTTCACCCGCACCCTCTGTTCCCAAAGAGACTGTGTTTTGTGACAGTTCTACTGCAAAATAAACCTTTTGAAAGGATTTCATCTGTGTCAGTGTACAAGTCATTGGGTATTAACCCTGGGAACCCCTAGATGTGGAGGAGCAGGCCAGAAGAAGGTAACCAGTAAGGCCATTCAGTCAAGGCTGCCCTGCAACGGGTTATGGCTGCTACAATTAAATATAACATTAGAGAAAATTCTTCAACATTACCCAGCAAAATTACTGTTTATTGGTGATTTCAATTCTATCTCCAAGCCTAGATAGACCAAGACCTCCCAAGCAGTATTCAGCAGAGCTATATAATTGGGTACAGGTGACAGGAGTAATTGAAATCTGGAGATGGAAAAATCCGGAAAAAAAAGTATATTCTTGTTATTCCGCTTCCTGTAAAACATCATCTCAAATAGGCTTAGCTTTTGCAGATCCGGCATTGTTAGCGGATATTGTGGAAGCTACATATTTGCCAAATGGTCTTTCAGATCACTCCCCTTTACTCTTATCAATACGTACACCTGCTCTGAAAAATGTATCATTATGGAGATTGGCCTCTCAGTGGGTACTGTATCCGGAAATAGGCAGAAAAAATGCCATTAATATTAACGGAATACTGGGAAAATAATGCTGATTCATCCACTTCGGATATGGTATGGGATGCATTTAAAGTATATGTGTGAGGGCAATATATTTCAGGTATCGCGGCAGTTAAAAAGAAGCAGAAGGTCACCATACAGGTATTATAAATGCAGATAGAACTACAGAAGGAAAAGTATAGTCCAGACCCCAATACAACAAACTTTGATAAAATGATGGCGATCCAAAGGGATCTGCATCTACATATGATAGAAATAACTAGGCTAGAATTGTAAAAAAATATACCGAACATTTTTGAACAGGGAGATAGAAGTGGAAGATGTTTGGCAATGTTGACACAACAGGAACATTCAGCTACACTCATATCCGAAAATTAGGACCCCAGAGGGAGTAATAGTATCTAATCCAGAAGACATTCTGGAGGCTTTTGGGAGGTACTACAGCTCCCTGTATGCTTCTTCTCTCCCCTCCGACTTCCACACGGGGGAGATGTCTGATCTTTTAGATCGGATGGCCCTCGGGGTGGCTCTCAGATAGGGAGAAAGAGGCTTTGGTTAGACTTATTACAACGGAGGAGGTCCAAAAGAATATTTTGGACCGAAGGGAAAGGCGCCAGGCCCTGATGGAATCCCTATCGAATTCTATATAAAGTATGGGGACTTTTTAGTCCCAAACCTAGTGAAAGTACTCACTAATGGACTACTGAAAGGGGCTCTTCCAAAGTCAATGAGACTGGCCCATATAGCTCTACCCTGAAAATAAGACCTACAAGGACTTTAGCTAGGGCTTATTTTGGGGGTAGGGCTTATTTTGCAGCCATCGCCGACAATCACCCTAGGTCTTATTTTCGGGGGAAACAGGGTGTATATGTATATATATATATATATACATATATATATATATATATATATATATACATATATATATATATATATATATATATATATATATATATATACATGTATACATACATATATATATATATATATACACACATATATATAAGAAATGAAAGATCCAAAATTATGATACAGACCAATAGAAATATTGAACATAGATTTTAAAATATTGACTAAAATACTGACATTGAGAATAAAACCATTGTTAACAACTATCATTGACTTGGACCAGACAGGATTCATGCCCCATAAAACAACAGACATTAATCTACGTAGACTGCATATTAATATACACACGCAGCATATTAATGAGGGGCCCAAAACAGTGGCTTCTCTGGATATAGAAAAGGCCTTTGATATTATCGAAGGTCTTTTTCTATGAGAAATCCTCAGAAGAATAGGATTTCCATTAGTGTTTATAAATTGTATTCAAACATCATACTACAATCTTATGTCAGCGGTCAAGCTTTGGGGAAGATTGTCAAGATTTTTCCAGCTATATAGAGGAATGCGACAGGGCTGCCCCCTCTTTCTGGCCCTTTTTGCTATAGCAATTGAGCCAGTGGCAGAGGCTCTTTGGACTTCCCCAGATATTAGGGGATTACAAATAAGGGGACTGGAGGAGAAGGTAGCCCAATATGCGGTTGATATGTTCCTACTTTTGAGTGACACTTAGGCCATCATTGCAGGGAGCCTTAAATTTGTTAAAAACATACTTGGCATATACAGGGCTAAAGGTAAACTGGGGTAAATCCCTATTGTTTGCCATCAATCAAGGTGCAGTAGATATGGCCCTTTAGAATTTGCCACTGCAGTGGGTAACGGTATTTAAATAACTTGGGATAGAGATTACACAACAGGTCAGTGATTTTTTTATGTTTAATCTAAATCCAGCACTACATCCAGCAGTACAAGAAGTGAAGAAAAATCTAAAAAATATGGGAGACACTAAGGCCGCGTACACACGCGCGGACTTTTCGCCCAACTTTGTCCGTCCAACAGTTTCGGCAAACAGTCCGCTCAAAATTAGCATGGACGGACATGGCCACACACGACGAACGAACAGTTTGCCGAAACCGTGCGCGATGACGTGAACGGCACGTACGACGGGACGAAAAATACGACGTCCTATACACTGCATTATAACTTTCGGCGTGTAAATCCTTTCTGAGCATGCGCGGAACTTAGTTTGACGAACAAGCCTACACACGGGCGGACTGTTCGCTGAAACAAGGTTTCAGCGGACAGTTTTTCGGAAATTCCGTAAAACCTTGTTCGTCAAACTGTCCGCTGAAACTGTCCGCTGAAAGCCCACACACGAGCGGACTGTCCGCCCAAACACTGTTCAGCGGACAAAGTTGGACGAACAGTCCGCCCGTGTGTACGCGGCCTAACCCTATCGCTGTCAGGTCGCATAAATATAATAAAGATAAAGATCCTTCCCAGATTTTGTATTTATTCAGAAACTCACCACAGTGGATACCAACGTTTTTAACTTAAATAGCACTTAAATTGACTATACTTATGCGACTATCGGCCCAAGAGGGACTGGCCTTTCCAGACTTTCACAAATATTACCTGGCAGCACAGCTGGTAATAGCAGGGGGATGGTTAAATCCAGACAGATATAATCCTGCTATAATATTGGAGGCAGCGGTGTTACATTCCACAGAAGCATTACAGGCATTGTTGTTTTGAGGCTTGTAATCTCCATAAGATTTGACGCAAGCAATGGCAACAACTAAGGCATGGAGAGCAGGTTTAAAGTGGGAAAAACACTCCAAGGTGATTATATCTCCAAACACTCCACTGTGGAAGAATCATCAGCTGCCTCATGTAAACTCCATTCAAGATCCAGGAGCCTGGATCAGCTATAAGGTTAAAAAGCTATCCCAGGTAGTGCAGGGAGAAATGGTGATACCATTTGCAGGAATGATAGAACACTGAAATATTCCAGGAAGCTATTTTTTTTGTTAGATATATGCAACTTGCACATGCTCTCTCTGCCCAATTCCCTCAAGGTTTTCCGCAAACTAGAGGAATCTGGGCTGGAGCAGGTAACTAGAAGGAGAAAGGAAGAAAAACCTATTTCAGTACTATATACCCACTTGGTAGAAGTATCACTGATGGATATGAGTAAACTTCGAGCAGGTTCGATAAGAGATGTTTTCCGGAACTAGGGGAGGAGAATTGGGAGAAGATATGGAGATTCCCCTTTCAGATATTGGTCTCTCTTCGAGATAAACTTATACAATTTAAGATAACACATAAAACGTACTATACACCATACAAATTACATAGAATAAGTCCATTGAACCCCCAAAAGTGTTGGAGATGTGGCAATATCTCAGGAGATTTTATCCATATATTCTGGTCCTGCCCCGATATCGCTATTTTTTGGACAAAGGTAATAAATGTAATTGGGATAGTGATGTTAGTTGTTCAGGAACAGGAAGTAGGAACCTGTCTCTTGGGTTTGATGGGGAATAATATTGCTGCTACTATAGCTAAGAGAACACAAATAAGCCTATTGCCTTTTTACACAAGAAGAGCGATAGTATTGAACTGGAAAAAAAACAGAGGCTCCCTCAATAGCTTTTTGGAAGCATTTAGTAAATGATAATCTACGTTTGTATAGAGAAATATATTGCAATATAGGACATCAAGGAAAATATCAAAGGGTTTGGTCAAGCTGGATAGAAGAGGTCACCACGGCCTCTAAAAAAACGAAGGATTAAATGACTGAAATAGGAAAATATAGAAATGTAAGAAGAAAGTAACAAAATGTAGGTAAGAAAACAAAGGGGTAGAACAAACCACACAATGACACGAGGTTAAAGGGAAATAATGTGTGTATTTTTCTTTATCTTTCTTCCTGTTTTTATTGCGATATGTAAGTATTGTAAATAAGAGTTATGTGGAAGCTCCTGCGAGAGTGGAATATAGATGAACCAAAAAGTAAGTGTTGTAACATATAATTTTTTGGAAAAATAATAAATAGAGATTTGAAAACAAAAAAAGAATTAAAGGCACTGCTCTACGTCTGCAAAGGGACAGTGCTTTTTTGTGCGTTATGGGAAACGCAATGCAGAAGTAGAAATGTAGCCTTATTCCCATATACAGTAGAAAGCATAGCCTTGTACTGCTGTAACCATATGATGCCACAAGTGAACACTTTGATATCATCTTCTATATGATGTGATTAATCTGGAAATATTTTTTTTATATTCACGATCTGAACTTTATTTTTTTTCGGCTGTCTTCCGAGAAAGTCCCTAGTTATTTTCTGCTGTACTCAGTGTAAATGATTTTGACTTGGTGTCAGTCTCTTGCAGTCACTGTACAGAAGAGCTCAGACTGGGGGGGAGGGGGGGAGTGCAACCTGCATGCTGATAGGCCTGCTGCTTCTCCTTTTGGAAGTGGGAAAGAGACCAATAAGTGATACTGAACTGCAGCAGAGTAAAAACAAGTCTCTTGCCTCACTAGACAGGGCTATGCTGTGTCAATCTAGAAAGAGATACAAACCCTTTGACAGGTAAAACACCTCCCTATATGTACTTCATCTATGCATTTAAGTGTTTGTCTGGAGTTCAGCATTTAAGAAAACAGAGAAAATAAGGAAGTTGCCATTGCTGACCTCATAGTTACCAGACAGTCATGTTGGTCCAGTGGCTTTCATATTTTCCAAAGCACTGCCCTAGAACAAGTACATAGATGACGTCTTCTGACTTTTATGTGACTTTCTATTCTGTACACTGGTTCTAGGCCAGCAACTCAAAAAGCTTTGATTTAAAGGCAGCCAGGCAACGAATATGCTTAGGAGGTCAGGAATGGCAGCCTTCATATTGCTCATGGTACATGCATACTTTAAAGTCAAAGAAAATACTAAACTGCACATAACATAAGTGTAATGGTTATGTCAGGAGCGTCAAGCGCTCCTACTACTCATTCCAGCATCTGGGTTTCTGGGTTTTTGAGCTATTGCATTCTCACTGTCTTTGTCCACCTGCAAAGTGATTGATGTGGTCATTCACCTGTTATAAGCCAGCCAAACCCTCAGTCTCATGCTTGTGATAGAGAGTGTGTTGTTGCTGATCAAGCCTCCTGTCTGCCTGCCCTATTCTGCTAGATAGGATTTACCTGTGTATGACCTTGGACTGGATTTTAGACTATTCCTGAACTCAGCCTGCCTTTACCTGGAGTGTCATAGAACAAGTACCAAGTACCTGTTTGCTTTGCTTAGTTCGCGCCTACCCTGACGTGGTGGCCAGGTACTATAGCATTGTGTAAAGAAAAAGAGAATCTTACCGCTCCAGGAGCACACATTACAGGCTTTGAACTGTTCTCTCGCCTCAGAAGCCACAGGTGCTGGCGATTACCAATAGTAACAAACGAAAAACAAGCTCTGGACTGCCGCACTCCTCAGAAAAGCCATCTTACTTTATTGAAGGATCACATCACAGCTCAACAAGCACAGCAAACAAGGAAAATGCTGACGTTTTGCACTAGCTGTAGTTCTTAATCAAAGCAAGCAATCACACCTCACAAAATTAGTTAAATACTGTGTCTAATTAAACAATTTAAATAGTCAATTAAATAATAAATTAGATATTAAATAATTAATTAAAACCCACAAAATACAATAATCAATGAATGAGTGAATACGTGAAAAAGCATCATTATTAAAAAACATCATATTTTAGAGAATTTAATAAATATCTTCTTAAAATGCAAATGTGAATGAGTGAAAATATAAATCAGGTATATAATCAATAATAAATCATAAATCATGTATCACCAAACAATGTGTGATAACGTGTGAACAGATGGGATTGTGTGAGAAATGAAAATTTATGAGTGATAAAATATATGAAAAATAGAAATCTGTAATGCAATAAATTGTTAAATAAACCACAAAGAATAAAACTTCATGGCTTAGCTTACTATAGAAAAAAGAGTTTTTAACATATAATGCTCAAATGTTAATCATAAGTGAATGAACTAATGAATTAAATAAATAAATTAACGAATAATTGAATTATATTAAATGAGTGCTTTACATCCATAAAATTAAATAAATGAATAAGTACCTTTGTCCGTGTGTGAGTGTTATATGTGTGGGGGCTATAAAGCCCTTTCCCACACATGAAACCCATGTATATACACATATATATATATATAAATAAAAAGGTTATAAACCTCACTACATATCTCAGCCCTTGTACACACGGTCGGAGATTCTGACGGAATGTGTACGATCGGGCCGTTTTGTCGGATAATCCGACTGCGTGTGGTGTCCATCGGACGGATACTCCGACGAACCAAGTTTTCCAACTTGTCCATAAAATTTTCCGACAAAATGCTCCGATCGGACATACTCCAATCATGTGTAGCCTACTCCAAGTAGGACAAAGTGCCACGCATGCTCAGATCAAATTCCTAGACCAAAGCTATTTGCTACTAGCCTGAACGTAGTCCGGTCGTAACGAAATAACGTCATCACGTTATGTACAATCGGATTTTCTGACAACTTTGTCCGACCGTGTGTATGCAACAGTTTCTGACAAAATCGGATTTGGTTGTAAGAATGTCTGACCGTGTGTACAAGGGCTCATAGTGTGTGTGTATAGGCTTATATAGAGGCATATGAAGACATATAGAAAAAAATCTTATATTTCTACTGGATAGACGTCAGCATTTTCCTTGTTTGCTGTGCTTGTTGAGCTGTGATGTGATCCTTCAATAAAGTAAGATGGCTTTTCTGAGGAGTGCGGCAGTCCAGAGCTTGTTTTTTGTTTGTTACTATAGCATTGTGTATAAGACCCAGGGGCAACGGAGTACTAGTAGGCCTGCTTGCCTTATGGGAAAGGGTGCTGCTATAGGTGAAGCACACAGTAGGCAGCTATAGTGTCTGCGTTGGGGTAGACGTGGCAGGTTATGATGTTATGCAGCTTTAATCATAAATGGTCCTGCTCAGAAGTGGCTGTAAAATGAAACCCACCCCTTATCACTCTCTATCTGTTTTGTTTATGTAATTGATTGCATTAAAATAAAACATTTTATCTTAAAGTTCTTGACAGGTTTGTGGAAATTGGATTTAGGATATATATCACATTTTTTCTGGTGCTGAATTATTTGATGGATCCCACTTCTGACAAGCAAAAGTGTGACATCAGACCCTAGCTGGAAAAATGACAAGTTTTGCTGTTTTAAGAAAAAGTTTTAATAATTAAATAGCCATTTTGTAGTTCCTGTAAGTTGTTTTTGTTAAAAAAATGGAATCCCCAAAAGATTATTGAAAGAAAAGGTAATTTTACTGCATGCAAATTATTACATTTTACATTATTCCCTGAAGGAAAACAAATAATTCTTCTTTCTCTGGATCCTCCGACTGATTATTCCCTTTGGCTCTTAACCAGTGGTATGTGTGTCCCAAGAGTTATTTCAGATGAGCTCAGGGAAAATGACTGTTTATACAGATATTTCATCTTAAAAAGTATATGAAAAAAAAAAAAAAACAGATGGTCAAGTGGAACAACATTTACACTGATTTAGTAAAGCAACCCTAAGGCTTCAATCGCATAGCTGTAAAAATGGTACTGATATTATTACACGTGTTTTCCAGGAGAAAAGCTCCTGCATGATGATCAGTAAAATACTTGCATATAGATGCATATAAACACGTAAAGATACATAAGCGTACATAATGATACATTATTTTTCCCCTCTGTTTAGACTTAATTTACATGTGTACAAGCGTGTATGCATGCATTTATACATGTAAGCATGTAAATGCATGTTCTTAGATGCAGATTTTTGGATGCTGTGTTATGGATCTCAAAGCAGCTCATGCTTATGCACCTGTGTGAATGGCTCCATTGAAAACAATACAGCTGCTTTCAGATCTGTAATTAAAGGATAAGTTCATCTTTAGTAAAATGTTACACCCATATTCAAGGTGTAACATGTAACATGTTACACATACCTCCCAATTTTCTGAGATGGGAATGAGGCACACCTATTAGCAAAAGTATGTAGGCATAAGACACACACTCTGCCACACCCCCTTTAACCACTTTCGCCCCGGACCATTTGGTTAGCCAAAGACCAGATTGTTTTTTGCAATTCGGCACTGCGTTGCTTTAATTGACAATTGAGCGGTTGTGCGAAGTGGCTCCCAAACAAAATTTACATCCTTTTTTTCCCACAAATAGAGCTTTCTTTTGGTGGTATCTGATCACCTCTGCGGTTTTTATTTTTTGCAACAATATTTTTTACTTTTTGCTATAATAAATATCCCCAAAAAATCTATAAAAAAAAATGTTTTTCCTCAGTTTCGGCCGATACGTATTCTTCTACATATTTCTGGTAAAAAAAATCGCAACAAGCATTTATTAATTGGTTTGCGCAAAAGTTATAGCATTTACAAGATAGGGGATAGTTTTATGGCATTTTAATTAATACATTTTTTTGTAATGGTGGCGATCAGCAATTTTTATTGTGACTGCGACATTATGGTGCACAGATTGGAAATGTTTGGCATGATTTTGGGACCATTTACATTTATACAGCAATCAGTGCAATTAAAAATGCATTGATTACTGTGTAAATGTGACTGGCAGTGAAGGGGTTAACCACTAGGTGGCGCTGTATGGGTTAAGTGTGTCCTAGGGAGTGATTCTAACTCTGGGGGGAGGGACTGTGTGTGACACAACACTGATCATCTCTCCCGTTTACAGGGAGCTGTGATCAGTGACAGTGTCACTAGGCAGAACAGGGAAATGCTTGTTTACATTAGCATTTCTCCATTCTTCCTCTCCGTGAGACGATCGCGGGTATCCCCGCAGAAATCGAGTCTGCGAGACCCATGATCGCACTCGTGAAGCTCCCGGCAGGCGCGCGCCCGCAAGCCACTTCCTAAAGGGCAGCGTACAGGTGCGTGATTCTGCCTATACGCGCCTTTTTGCCGCAGTATATCTGTGTGAAGCAGTCAGAAAGCTTTCCCGTGATATCAGAGGGGAGCGTGGACACCCGTTTACATAAATGGGTGACCCCGCCCCCTCTGACAACACAGGAAAAGCCATAGGGAAGGCCCTGTGCATCAGAGGAGGGCAGGGTCACCTGGTGGCCACCTGGTGGCCCTGCCCTCTGTTATTTAAGAACTGTCAGAAGAAGTGGAGAGTCACACTGCTGAAGACTCCCACAGAGGCGAATCGTGCAGATGGCACGGAGAAGAAGCAGGAGCAAGATGCGGGACGAGAAGAGCGGTGGAAGAAGAAGATGAAGAAGAAGATGGAGAAGAAGATGGAGAAGAAGAACAACACCAAAGGAAGACCAGAAGAAAGAAGATGAAAGAAGAAGAAGAATTTAATAAAGGATTGGTCAAAAACTATCTTTTGTTTTTTTTTTACTTTTTTGTCACTTGTTTTGTGAAATGGTAGGGGTACATTTGTACCCCATTACCAATTCACACATGGGAAGGCGGGATCTGGGGGTCACCTTGTTGAAGGGGGCTTCCAGATACCGATAAGCCCCCCCGCCCGTAGACCCCCACAACCACTGACAAGGGTTGTGGGGATGAGGCCCTTCTCTCCATCAACATGGGGACAAGGTGCTTTTAGGGACTACCTCAAAGCACCCTCCCAATGTTGAGGGCATGTGGCCTAGTATGGTTCAGGAGGGGGGGCGCTCTATCGCCCCCCCCCCCCTCTTTTCCTGCAGCCTGCCACGTTACCTGCTCGGATAAGGGTCTGGTATGGATTTTTTTTGCACTTTTTTTATTTTGGCATGGGTTACCAGACTTGAAGGGCCTGCTATGGAATTTTACTTTTATGTGTATTGCGGATCGACAATGTATTATAGCCATGAGTAGTTTTAAATTACTTTGTCATTTTGCTGTCAGACTGTTCTAAACACAGGAAACATGCTCCACTTTAAAGGCATACTATAGACACACCCCCCCCCCCCCCGGTACGAAATTTAAAGGAATATTACACTTTTATTGTTTCACTTTAAGCATTATTAAAATCACTGCTCCCGAAAAACATTGATACATATCCCCTGGGGCAGGACCCAGGTCCCCCAACACTTTTTATGACAATACTATGCATATAAGCCTTTAAAATTAGCACTTTTGATTATTCATGTTCGTGTACCATTGACTTTAACAGTGTTCATGTGTTCGAACAAATTTTTTGGCTGTTCGCATGTTCTGGTGCGAACCGAATGGAGAGGGTGTTCAGCTCATCCCTAGTAACTATGACACTTTGAAATTAGGTATACCCATGGTTTTACAAAGGAGTACATATTTTTATAAAGTTGAGAACCCCTGGATTATTACCTTAATTTTTTTTTTACCATTTCCTTTTTATTGATTTTCATATTACAAAATTTAAAAGCCTACAGCATCGCAATTTAACATGCAGTAACACATAATACAAAAAAAAAAAAAGAAGAAAACCATTATTATTTTATACTTCCTCTCCCACCTTCCCACCCAATCTACTCCCAACCTACCATCACACATCAACCAATCATTAATTGTACATATCTAATTATCTATTGTCGATCAAAAACAGGCAAAGGTAGAGAAGAAGCCCACTCTATGGGCAGAGAAACGGCATATGAGGTAGATTGCAGGAAATAGGAGGTGGCGGAGACGGGAGTATCTCCCAAGCCTCCCTCCCCATCCCCTCATAAGGGGCATCCCATCTTCTCCAACCAAGGTATCCACAATCTCACAAACTTTCTGAGATTGTTTTGTCTAATATATACCACACTCTCCCTCCAAACCATTGAATTGATAGTCTCAATCCTATTCTTCACAGTTGGGGGGGACTGAGCCTGCCATTTCTGTGCTATTAATTTCCTCGCTTGGAACAGGCATCTCAGTACTGCTACAGTAGAATCGGGCGGGACTCTATCTACCTCCTCCTGTCTTGGCCTCGGACTCTAATATAGTCCTGAAGGTTTTGTTTATCCTATCAACTATCTCAACCCAGTATCTAAATAACTTTGGACACTTCCACACCATGTGGATAACATCTCCTGTTGCCTTACACCTGGGGCACTCATCATTTGGTTTCCATCCCAGTTTAAACATTTTTTTGGGGGGTATAGTAGACTCTATGGATTAGGAAAAGATGAGAGACTTTTTGCGAGGGGGAAATCGAGACCAGGGCTCCTTGTTCTAGGATCTTAACCCATTCTTCCATAGTTATTGTCCCTATGTCTCTCTCCCACCCTGTTCTGCTGTTAAGAGGTCCCGCTTCACTCATAATCTTACCCCCCCAGGCTGGCATATAACTTGGAAATTAAGCTTTTAGTTGAAGATGGTTTAATTATTTTTATGAGTACCGGGATCTGGGGATATGTATAAAATGCCTTATTTGAAATGTTCAATTCCCATCTTTAATCTAAGAATGTCTTCATGCGGTTGCCCTCATACAATTGAATTAAATGGCTAATGCCCTGCCTTTCCCGCTAGTGAGGTCTCTCTATACCCCTTATTTCAGCCAGATTTTTATTGTGCCATAGAGGGGTATATTCTATCTTCGGGCATCTATAAAAAAAGAATCCGCTTCTAATACCTCCACTAGTGTATTGTGTGGATCCCCCATTATCATCATTTTATCACTGGAGTTCCCAACCCTTACGACTCCACAGCCCGATAGGTGTTGGAGCTGGGATGACAAAAGATATAATCTTGGATGTGGGATTGCCATACCTCCTTCTTTGATCGATATTTGCATAGTTTGCAGTCCAATCCTAGATTGGCCCTTCTTCCAAATTAATTCCTTAAACAGGGATTTGATTCTCTTAAACAATTTCTGGCCAATCCAGGTCAGGGAATTATGGAGTATATAAAATATCTGTGGGAGCCATATCATCTTGATTAAATTACAAAGCCCTGCAATAGACAGAGAGAAACGGCTCCAAATGTCTCCTTTTTGCTTTTTTAATTTCAGTAGCAATGGGGCTAAATTATCGCTGAAATATTGGTTTATATCACTGGTAATCCAAACACCTAAATATTTTAGCTTGGCCATTACTTTCAGGAGGGGAGTTCCATGCAGTAACTGGTCACCAACTGGGTCGACTGGTAACAGAGCCGACTTATCCCACTTGATGACCAGACCAGAAAGTCGCCCGAACTTGCCGACCATTTGGATTACTGCATTTAGCAAAGATTCAACATCTCCGAGAAAAAAACGGACATCATCTGCAAATAGCGCAATCCTGTCTTCCTCTAGGTGATGCCGGAACCCCTGTATGTCTGGTCGTGATCTAGTCATAATTGCGAGGGGTTCTATTGCCAAAGCAAACAATAGGGGAGACAGGGGACAACCCTGTCTTGTCCCTCTCTCCAGTTGAAGCATTTCTGAATGTTCATTATTAATTTTAATTCTTGCTCTAGGTTCCTTATAAAGTAGTTTCACCCATCCAATAAAAGAGGGGCCAAACCCAAATCGCTCTAGCACCTTCCATAGATAGTCCCATTCTAGACAAGCCTTCGAAAGCCTTAGCGGCGTCCAAGGCCAAAATGGCCTTGGGGCCTAAATTGTCAGTTGGAATCTGCATATTTAAAAACACTCTTCTGATGTTAGTGCTAGTTGATCTACTGGGAATAAAACCCGACTGATCAGGATGTATCAACTTTTGAACACATTTGTTTAGACGGGTTGCTAAAACTTTAGCCAAGATTTTTACATCAGTGCATAATAATGAAATTGGATGATAAGAAGAGACGTCCTGTTGATCTTTGCCTTCCTTATGTACTACAATAATATTGGCTTCTGACATTGAGATAGGGAGTCTACCATTGTCCAATGCCCATCTCAATGTTTTCAGCAGTTCAGGGAGTAATACCTCACTGTAGCGTTTGTACATTTCTACCGGGAGCCCATCAGGGCCTGGTGATTTTTGATTAGGCATCCCTGCCACTGCCCGTTTTAACTCCTCTAGAGTCACTGGTGCCTCTATGGCCGCGTACACACGCGCGGACTGTTGGCCCAACCTTGTCCGCTGAACAGTGTTTGGGCGGACAGTCCGCTCGTGTGTGGGGCTTCAGCGGACAGTTTCAGCGGACAGTTGGACGAACAAGGTCTTACGGAAATTCCGAAAAACTGTCCGCTGAAACAAGGTTTCAGCGGACTGTTCGCTCGTGTGTAGGCTTGTTCGGCCAACTAAGTCTCGCGCATGCTCAGAAAGGATTTTCACGCCGAAAGCTATAATGCAGTGTATAGGACGTCGTATTTTTCGTCCCGTCGTACGTGCCGTTCACGTCATCGCGCACGGTTTCAGCAAACTGTTCGTCCGTCGTGTGTGGCCATGTCCGTCCATGCTAAGTTTGAGCGGACTGTTCGCTCAAACTGTTGGACGGACAAAGTTGGGCCAACAGTCCGCGCGTGTGTACGCGGCCAATATCTATTCTATCTTTCTCTGACAAGGTCGGGAATGATATACACTGGAGGAAAACATCCATTGCTACACCCTCCACTCCTCTATTGGATTTATACAGAGACTTAAAATAATAGCTAAAACTCTAGCTCATCAGTAGTGATGTCTCCGCTTGATGTCTTAATCGCCGAAACAGTAGAAGGGGAAGTATTGGATTTAATCAAGAGGGACAGGGTATGGCTGACCCTCTCCCTCTCACCAAAATGGCACTGCCGCTGAAATATCCATCTATTCTCCATCCTTCTGGTAATTGCCATTTTATAGACTTGTTGCTTATCTAGCCATTCCCTCTGTCTGTCAGGGGTTGGATCTTCAACATATCTCTTCCCTGCCTGGATCACCTCATTCCTAATTTCCCCTTCTCATTCTCTTGATTTCCCCTTAGTTCTTGCCACTGGTTGGATTAAAAGGACTCTGAGATAGGCCTTCGAGGAGTCCCAAACCACCCCAGGCAGCGCCGTGCCTGTATTGATTTGTACAAATTCATTCAATCTAGACACCACTTCTCCATGTTTGTCAATCAATTCCAGCCAACAAGGGCTGATTGTCCATTCTCTAGGATGAGCTTTGCCCCCAATGTTTATTATCAGCACCAGCGGGGAAAGGTCCGAGACTCCTCTTGGACCATACTCTAAATTACTTAATGATTATATTGCCTAGCATTACCCAGGGCCATGTCAATTCTAGAGAGAATGAGGTAAGAGTTTGACAAGCAAGAGTACTGCCTTTCTTGTGGATAGCGCATTCACCATATGTCGCTCAAACCCATTTCCACCAAGAATCAAGATAGCCGACCTTCGCCTGCTGAATTGGGTCTATTTCCTGGTGGGAATCTGTCTAGACTCTTATCCAGTACTTCATTGAAATCACCCACCACTATTATTGGGGTTCCTGCTTTCTCCAGTACAAACTCCAATAGCTTATGTAGAACTTCAAGATTGAAAGGAGGGGGAATATAAATGTTAGCCAACACAAAAAGTTTGTTTTCAATTGAGCAAAGCAAAAAAATATACCTGCCCTGTTCCTCAATGCAACTCTCTCTGCAGGAAAACGCCACTCCTCTCCAAACTAGGATACTCACCCCCCTTGAATAAGAGGAGTGGACCGAGTGGTATTGAGCTTGGACCCCCCATTTGGGATATTGTACCGCAGTGTCAGTGGTTAAACATGTTTCCTGCAGACAGAGTAGTCCAGGCCCCCCCCCCCCCCTCCAATGTCGATAGGACCGTAGCTCTCTTAGTTGGGTCCCCCAAGCCCCGGACATTCCATGAGGTTATACTAAAATTTCTTTCTTGCATGATAAAATAACAGAAAATAAATCAACACAAAAGACCTGCAAAAAAATTAAATAAAGAAAAATTAATCGACTCATAAGCTCGCTCCCACCTCTCCATCTCAAGAGATTACTCCAAGCTATATATTTCTCCCTTTCTCCATATCTCATGCTACTCCTATCCCAACCACCCACAGCCCTCCCACCCAACCCTCCTTTATCCCCCCACCCATGCCCATCAGGGTCAACCCTAAGAGCTTCACTTGTGACCTTACCATTCACTTTTTCTCTCTTACTTATATACATTTAAACCAAAAGGGTGCCTCCCCCCTCCATGCTCTCCACATTGAGCAAACAATCTTATTTCTGTGATATTTTAGTGATATTGCAGTGATATTACAATAGTGGTGAAAATCAAGCAAGAAAAAAATGGGGGGGAGGAGGGCCACCAGGCCACCAGGCCCAAAAAAGGTACACTATATCTTGACCAAACCACCCACCCCCCTCCACATAGTCAAAATAGTTCTGTGCTCAAAGTTTCATATAAGTCTCCTTTATTTTCCTCCAGCCATTTCTCCACTTCAGGCGGTGAGTTGAAAAATAAAGTTCCACCCAATGCTGTCACCCGCAGGTGGGCTGGGTACAGCAAAGCATACATAATCTTGTGATTCTGCAGAGTTCACATAACCGGTATATATTCTACTCTATACGTCTGGAGATCTGGCGAAAAGTCTGGATAAAATGAGACTCTAACCCCATTAAACATTATGGCCCCCATATCTCTGGCCTTCTGTAAAAGGATCACCTTATCATTATAATTAACAAGTTTCAAGAGTAGTGGCCTAGTATACTCCCCTGTCTGTCACAAATCCAAGGTAATAAAATGTGCCTAAATTCATCACCTCCTTATACACATTAAACGCAAGTACAGTATTTACATAAAAACATATAAACATAAGTGACAAAGAAAAAGAAATAGGTCCAAATATTGATGCACGAATAAAGAAAATTGTAGTTGAAAAATATCCACCACATGCAAAAATTATGACATGTGCTTGAACCCCGTCTTATTATGCACTCTCCAGAATTAAATATTTCATGGTCTTGAACCAAAGATATATTCCGCCAAGTGTCAAGATATCCAATAATGTGAAACCTCCACTGATTATGTACTCACCAGATTTATATGGTATAAACGCCTTTATAAGATCTCCATTACAAACAATGCACTCAGCTTCCTCTGGTTTGCAGGGGGATCTTATTATAACTGCAAAGGCTGCATAAGGAAGCTCAACACATGGAGCCCAGAAAGTACTATATAGTGTAGTATTTTATTTTATTAATGGGGTTTAAAGTATAAAAGTATTTCTAAAATGCTGCAACATACATCTATCGATAGGTAAAATGAAACAATCAGCTGCCCAGGCTTACAACGATGGTCACCGCTCCGAGATTCGGAAGTGACGGCATAACATCAGCATGTAGGCCCTTTCCAGCGTGTTTTGTGCGTATGCACGTCCTCAGGGGACGCCTCCTGTCATCATTTCCGCACATGGTGGATATTTTTTAACTACAATTTGCTTTATTATTGCATCAATATTTGGTGCTACACTTGCGTTTAATACCGTATATACTCGAGTATAGGCCGACCCGAATATAAGCCGAGGCCCCCAATTTACCCCCAAAAAAACTGGCAAACTTATTGACTCGTGTATAAGCCGAGGGTGAGACATGCCTGTCCATCCCTGTGTGTGTGTCCGTCCATCCCTGTGTGTCCGTCCATCCCTGTGTGTCCGTCCATCCCTGTGTGTCCGTCCATCCCTGTGTGTCCGTCCATCCATCCCTGTGTGTGTGTGTGTCCATCCATCCATCCATCCCTGTGTGTGTGTGTCTCCATCCATCCATCCATCCATCCCTGTGTGTGTGTGTCTCCATCCATCCATCCATCCATCCCTGTGTGTGTGTGTCTCCATCCATCCATCCATCCATCCCTGTGTGTGTCTCCATCCGTGTGTGTGTGTGTGTGTGTGTGTGTGTGTGTGTGTGTGTGTGTGTGTGTGTGTGTGTGTGTGTGTGTGTGTGTCCAGCCTACCTTTGTCCCGAGCCTCCGTCCCGTGCCTTGCCTCCTTGCCTCCGTCCCGTGCCGTGCCTTGCCTTGCATCCGTCCCGTGTCGTGCCTTGCCTTGCCCCCGTCCCGTCCCGTCCCGTGCCGTGCCGTGCCGTGCCTTGCCTTGCCTCCGTCCCGTGCCCTCTTCGTCGGCGGCCATTGTAAAATTCAAAAGCTGCGCCGCCGCCTTCGCCTGTGATAGGCGGAACACTGAATTTCCCAGCAGCCTGTGTTCCGCCTATCACAGACGTCGTATCATCCTCGTCCGTAGTACGAGGATGATACGATGTCCGTGATAGGCGGAACACAGGCTGCTGGGAAATTCAGTGTTCCGCCTATCACAGGCGAAGGCGGAGCCGGAGGCGCGGCTTTTGAATAGAATGGCCGCTGTCTGTCTGCTCGACACGCTGATCGAGCGGGCAGACAGCGATGACTCGAGTATAAGCCGAGGGGGGCACTTTCAGCCTCAAAAAAGAGGCTGAAAATCTCGGCTTATACTCGAGTATATACGGTATATTTATGTACAAGGCTTTGTATGGTCACCTTGTGTGCTAGCAGCTTTATGTTCCTAGATGCCCACTATTTATTTGTGTGCCTCTCCTTATATACACTGTAAATAATCAATAATTTTTCAAGGGCATCAGCAGTAATATCCTCAATAAAAAAAAATACAAACCAGAGCAAAAAGGTATAATTTAACTCTACATTGTCTTGCTAATACAAGCAGCTAAGGTGGTAGAACACTCTTAGACCCCTTTCACACTGAACCGTGGCCACATTAGCACTAAAACGCCGCTCGTATTAGCGGCGCTTTAGCGCTGTTTAAGCAGCGCTTTTTGGACACTAGAAGGGACAGGCCGTTTTGGGAGACCTAAATAGAGTGCTCCCAAACCACTCCAAAGATGCTGCTTGCAAGGCTTTTCCTAACGTCCCACAAGTGCACCGCCCCAATGTGAAAAGACACACTGAAATGAATAAGAGGCAGTTTTCAGGTGTTATTTAGAGGCTATTTCTAGCATTAAAACACCTAAAAACCACCTGAGTGTGAAAGGGGTCTTAGGCCTAATGCACACTGAATGTTTTTTCAGCTGGTCCTAGGGTCATCTGTTTTTTTTTTTCCCTGCCTCTAAAAGACCCTGTATGTTAGCCTATGTGCCCATGCACGTGATTTCATGAGTTTAGAGGCAGGAAAAAAATCCCCAGCCAGTACATGTAGGAGCAGCGTCTCTTTTTCAGAAAAAGCGCTCGACATGTATAAAGTTGTGTAAACATGTCTAAATGCGTCTAAATGTATTAATGCTAGGGGTGTGTGGCGCTTAAGTGTTAATTCATTTCAATGACCAGAATAAATTATTATTCTGGCCAATGAAATGAATTAATGTCCAAACGCTGATTAAACACGCCTTACACACGTTTGCAAACGTCAATTGTTTGTTTTTTTCTCTGCCAAAATGCCGCTGCCAGGGAGAAAGATGTTTAGGAGAGATAGAAAAACATCCAGTGTGCATGAGGCTTTATAGTAACAATTAGAGATAAGAAAAGAAATGTGTAATGGGCAGATAAAGATTTGACCCTATTAATCTTATTATTGCAATTTAATGTATGCTGGTCTGAGAGATCCATAAATATAACGTTCACCATACAGGCACAGAAAATTTTAAGCTTTCAGGATGGGCATAAAAACACTTATGCCTTGTACACAGGGTCAGAAATTCAGACGGAAAAGGTCAGATCGGATTATATTGTCAGAAAATCCGATCGTGTGTGGGCTCTATCGGCCTTTTTCGGCCAGAAATTCAGAGGGAAAAAATTTGAGAGCAGGATCTGAAATTTTCCGACAACAAAATCCGATCTGACTTTTTCCAATCGTTTGTAGAGAATTCTGATCGGACAAAGTGCCACGCATGCTCATATCAAATTACAAGACCAAAGCTATTGGCTACTAGCCTCAACGTAGTCCTGTTGTAACGGACGAACGTCATCACGTTGCGAATGATCGGATTGTCTGACCGTGTGTATGCAACACCAGTTTAGGACAAAATCTGTCGGAAAAAAGCAGACGGATTTTGTGGTCAGAATGTCCGACCGTGTATACAAGACATTATGCTATCAGAAGTGAAATTATACTTTCAAAAAGGGCAAATACTGTTATGGAAAATGTCCACTAGATGGTAGCATACGACTGAAGTAGTTTACTTGTTTGAATTACTTTGGTGCAGTTACATGCATATCAAACTGCTCTGTATGTTATTGTTATATAATAGAATAGATCTTATCGTTCATGTTATGTGCAGGTACTCATGCATTTACCTGGGCCAAAATGCAGTGGAAAGTGTGTGTAGGGATTCATAATTAAAGTGTAAAGCCAAAACATTTGAATTATTATATAGTGTGAATAAATATGTCAGGTTTTTACTGATAGTTCTGTTGGAAAAATGTCTTCTCACCAGACCAGAAGTGAGGGAAAATCTGTGGCAGGAACACAGATGGCAAAAAATAAATTAATACATTGATAAATGCATTAATTAATTAATTAATTAATTAATTAAAATCTCACTTATATTCTAACCTCCTCCTAACCTAATAAAAAAAAGCATTTTTATTTTTGCTATTGGTACTGTTTTAGATTTTTTTCCTTCTGACCAGGACTTTAAGTAGGGATAAATTCTCTAATGGAGCCTAGGATAGCAGTTAACTATCTCAAGATAGGACACTTTCAATTGTGCCTGCAGAGGCCATTTTTGTAGCACTGTCACACGTATGACAACTCCTCACTCCTCAGGCATGCAACACTGTACCAAAATCACATTTCTTTATATTTTTTTTTTTGAGACAGAGATTTTATTTTTTGGTGCTATTTAATTACTACTGGTATTTATTATTATTTTTTTGCTATATAAGCAAAAATATACTGACACGTTTTTCTTATTTTTTGTATAAGTAACATTTTGAAAATAAATAATCTTTTTTCATAAATGTAGGCCAAAACATATTCTGTTACATTTAGATAGTTAAAATATAACCCAATATTTGTGTATATTTAGTCTATATGAAAGTTAGAGAGTCTACAAACTATGGTATATTGTATATATTTAAAAATTGATGAATCCTGATGTACTGACTGCCCATCTCCTATCTCAAGACCCTAAAATGCCAGGACAGTACAAATGCCCCCAAATGACCCCTTTTTTGAAAGTAGATAGCCCAAGGTATTTAATAGGAGGCATGGTGAGGTTTTCTTTAAGTTGTCATTTTTTTTTTGTCAAATTTTTTTTAGAAAACGCAGAAAAGAAAAGAAAAATATATATATATTTAAACAAAATTGTCAATTTAAAAGATTTTTCTAACACACAACACAGGCATAATTACAAAAACACCCCAAAACACATTCTGCTATGCGTCCTACATATGTGCATACTATATGTGTGATACTTTTCACAGCCTAGATGTATAGAGTGGCCCAAAATCCAAGGAGCACCTTCAGCCATTTTAGGGGAAAACTTATGCACCTACATTCCTGACTATCTTAACACATTTTTGAAGGCCCTGGAGCACCAGGACAGTAGAAACACCTACAAAATGGCCACATTTGGAGAGTAAACACCCCAAGGCCCAGAGGCATAGAAATTATTTTCCCACAAGTGTTTGGAAAATGCAGAAAGAAAATGAAATTTCTTTTTTTAAACAAAGTTGTAATTTGATTAGATATTTCTCATACATAGCACGGGCTTAATTAGAATTACAACCCAAAACACATTCTGCTGCTCCTCACAAGTGTGTGAATACCACATTTGTGAGATTTTTTCAGTGTCTGGACTGATTATATACCAGCCATTGTATCTTGTGTATCACACAAATTAACCAATTGTATCAAAACCAATGTCCTGTAATGGTTGCCTCTATGCGAGTGGTCAGTGATTGCAGCTTAGTTTATTGTCATCTATAGAAGTCCATGTTCCCATGTTCCTATAAACCAAGAAAGCCCAGCCTACTGGTACATGGCTGCCTCAGGAATGCCACGTTCTGTTTAAAAAAACAGACCAGGCTTATTACAGGCAGAGGCTACATTGCACTGGTGTGCTGGCGGTGATCAGGAACACTGTTGCTGGCTGCATTTGTCAGGTGACACTGGGGCTGGTGTGGTGATAATACAAGACACCGCTTCTGAATTACACTGGTGTGATGACATTGTTACTAGTGTGGCGGTGATAAGGAACACTATTTCTGGCATATACCGGTCTGTTCAAACTGGGACAGGTGTGGCGGTGATCAAGGACACTGTGACTGGTGTGGCAGTGATCAGGAACATTGTAACTAGTGTGGCGGTGATTAGGGACAATATGACTGGTGTGACGGTGATGAGGGACACTGAGTGGTGCGGCAATGATAAGGGACACTGACTAGTGTGGAGGTGATTAGGGACAATGACTGTTGAGGCAGTGATTAGGAACACGGACTGGCAGCACTGGCCTGGTGACATTGTACTGTTGTGGTGGTGATCAGAGACAATTGATATACAGTGATATCAGAGCAGCCAGCCATTGTACACGATCACATCCTCAGCAGTATGATGTCACCATAGTGACATTGCATTTTCTCTGGTGATAGTATGTAAAAAAATATATTTTTTAATTATTATTATTTGTATTATTATTATTTATTTTTATAAAAAAAATGTTAAACTATTTTTTACTATTTTTTTATTTTTTTGCACATACTATCACCAAAGTAGTGCAGTGTCAACATAGTGGCACTGTACTACTGTGGGGGGGAAGGGTAACAGGATTTTTTTTTCCCACACTATTACAGTGATGATCATTGTTATTAGCAATCATTTACATGTGTAATGGCATCAATTTATAATGTGAATGGTCACAGTGATCACATGATACCAGGGTAGATTACAGCGGTCCGGTACACTGATCTGTTGTGCACTGTTTCTGGTGGACACAGTGGGTCACAGATCATGCAGCTACGTGGCCCAGAGGATGTGCACGGGAACCGAAAGTAGAAGGACTCACCAGTGCTTCCAGTCAGAATGACGCTGCTCCCTGCCTGTATCTTTGCTATGCCTGGGTGAGAGGTGGTTAAACCTGAAGGAGGTATTAACCTTTTCTCACTCTATTCAATTCTTAAAAAAAGGTTTGCCTGGACATACACTTTAAGAATATTAGCTGTCCTTGGTGAATATTTATGTAGCGCCGGCTCCTGAAGAGCACACGCTATTTGTATAAAAAATGTATATTCCTAAAACCACAGTTGGGTTTTAGGGCTAATTTTGCCAAATTATGGTTTCAGTACCAATCTAGCTGGATTGCACTGAGTTCTACTTGGCTGCAGGTGTCGCTGTCACCGCCAGCAAGTGGTAGAACAGAGTCTAGTTGGGTGCATTGAATGCTCTTCTTTCTCTCGCAACCAGCCCAGTGGGAGTATCGTCTTGCTGTGCATTCTGGGAGAGGGTTTTTACGGTACTGTCATCACGTGTTTCTGGGTACCGGTCCAGAAGAGCTGCCTGTTTGGTCCTGGTCCTCCTGATTCAAAGGTGGTCCGGTGCCATCTCATCTAGGGAGAGGCCCAGCAACTGGAGAAGCATCCAGGGGAGGACACTTCGGGAGAAGGCCATGCAAAGGCTGGTTTCTCAGTAGGAGCCTGCAGGCTCAGTTGAAGGACACTATATGGATCTACACTGATAGGGTATCGCCGGACCGGCTGAGAGATACTGGTACCATATCATAGTTTCTCTAAATTTATCTATGTCCCTCAGTTACATCCAAGTCTGTGGCAGAGGCTTTGCTTTACTTAACACCCTACCGGCTGCTAGGCCTAGTGAGAGGAGGTCTATCCGGTGGTTGTAAAAATCCAGTTGTGAAAAGGTAATTCTCTGGATTTCTATAGTGAGAGACTTCCTATTTTTGCAGTTCCAAAAGTACCTGAACTTTTTTCCTAACCCTCTACCCTTTATTACTGTGTTATCTTTTAAATAACTATCCCAAAAAGAGGATCCAGTGTCAGTTTCTGCAATTCTTTGGGCCATCTACCACAGGAAACCCCTAGACGGAGGCGAGGTCAAGAAGGTAATGGTAAACCCAACTAAACCAGCAGCTCCTTCGGGGGTCAGTGTTACATTTAATTGAACAAAGTAAGGCCGTGGGACCTTTTGGCATGCCAGTGTGTGATGGCGTCAAAGATCTGGCTTCAGTGGGGCTGAATCTGTGGCGTCATCATGCACTGGCTTGCTGGTGGGTCCCACAGCTATGCTTTATGGATGTGCATACGCTTTTTACTCTTTACTCTTTGTCTAGGTTTTAAATGACATTTGGTTTGGAGTAATATATGTATTTTACTGCATCTTGCAGTGCAAGATGTGCATCACATGTGAAGTGAATCACTCAATCTTGGGGGGGGGGGGGGGGTCACAGACCTGTTTAAATTCAAGATAGCAAATCACTTTTTAGCATTTGAGCATGATTTACCCTTACTCATCACTGAGCACCTAAAGGCACATGGAATTACTTATGTGAAGCTGGACTTTCAATTTTTTTTAGGAACTTTTTTTCTTTTTTGCACATTTGCACATTATTTGCACATTATTATTATTAACATTATTATTATTAACATTATTATTATACAGGATTTATATAACGCCAACAGTTTGCTCAGTACTTTACAAAATGAAAGCAGACATTACAGTTACAATACAATTTGGTACAAGAGGAATCAGAGGGCCCTGCTCATTAGAGCTTATGTGAAATGTTTGTCGCATTTAAAGAGACATGCACACCTTTTCTTTATGTATTTATTATCATAGTCCAGTATTCAGGATTTGCCAGGTGCAGTAGTCTTGGGGTGTTCTGAACTAAGTGCAAGGTTTTTTTATTTTCCTCGTTTTGTATATAATTATAAATGCAGCAAATCCAACAATAAAGATTGTTTATTATTATTATTATTTGTGCGGTGCTTTATGTCACATGCGTATTGCATTGTTTTATGGCAGTCCATTTGTTTTGAAAGAGCTGCCAACATACCTCAGTGTGTTCAAAACACAACCCTTTCTTTGTAACGAAATGCATGACAACATACTACTGTTGAAGTGGCATTCGAAAATGAATGGCACCACATTGCACCAACACACATAATAGTACCACAATGCATAAGCATGATCCAGCCCTGATACCTGAACAAGAGAATACTGCAATATGCTAATAGCATGCTTAATTGAAAGTGCATAATACATTACTAAAGTCATTCATGATGTCTTCTATATATAAAGCAAACCTGTTCTGAGAGAAGTATGGATAATGCTATTACTGACTTCTTTCTAAATATACTAGTCGCCTGCCATTTTCTGTTTTCAATACTTTGAGATGCTGACCTGGAACAAGCATGCAGATCTAAATCTAAATACAGTAAAACCTTTGATTGAGAGTAACTTGGTTTGAGAGTGTTTCGCAAGACAAGCAAAACATTTTTTATAAATTTTGACTTGATAAGCAAGCGATTTTGTCATGATATACAAGTAGCCTCGTGTCACAACTGAGTATAAAAGAGAAGAGAGCAATATGGCTACATTTAATGAAGGTACAACATTTAGCAACTCACATGGCTGATGATTAAAAGAGGCACATCTCAGTATGTAAGCTTCTGGGGTAAAGTTGTCCAAAGTTGGACCATCCTCCGCACCGCCATCAACTTCATCCCTTCAAGCGCTTCAAGCCTCACTTTGCGATCGCTCTACTGCAGGGTAGTCTTCCCGGTCACAATTGCAGACTGACAGCAGTGAGAGACGGTGGTGTGAAGGACGAGGCCTGCATACTTAGATGTGCCTGTTTTAATCGTCAACCAAGTGAGTTGCTAAATGTTGTACCTACATTAATGTGGTTGTAAACCGCTGAACATTTATTTTATTTTTTCTTCCTGCATGGTAAAGTCATGATGTGCTAGTGTACATTGCATACTAGCACATTATGTGAAACACTTTAAAACCAGTGTCAGGATGCCAGCCCTGCAGCCGCTTCCATTTTCACCCGTTTCGCTTCTGGGTTTGCTGGCTCAGCTCTGTGACTGGCCGTAGCCGCGATGACATCACTCCATCCATGGCACAGGACTTGAAATGAACGGCACCGGTGGCGGTTCCTTCAGAGTGCATGCGCCAGCGATGTCACTGGCTGCATGTAATGTAAATATATCCTAAACGGTACTGGTTTAGGAGATATTTACACTACCTATAGGTAAGCCTTATTTTAGGCTTACCTATAGGTAATGCCTGGTACCCACAATGAGATTGTCAGATGAATGCTAATCTCAGATCGAACCTGAAGAGTTTAATAAAGTCACGAAAATTCTTGTAGGACAGAATAAAAATTCAGAAGTGATGTCATGTATTGTATTGTATTTGTATTGCATTTTTGAACAACAGCTGTACTGATTAAATGAAAATCATATGATCTGGCATTGTACAAATGCGTGCATACAAATGTGTGCATATCCTATCAGATAATATTGGATGAACTGTCATGATCGGCTCTTGAAAGCTCTGTACTAACAATCCGATTATCATACGGTCGCTTCAAAAGCAGTATTTTTTTGTGTGATTATCTGATTGTGTGTATGGGGCTTAAATGTCAGCAAAGGACGTTTACTTCCTCTTTAAATATAACCATATTGCTACACTTAGAGCCGCCTCTCTTCTCTTTTATTCTCTGTAGCTCCTGCTTGGTTTTGCTTCTAATTTCCTTGTGGAGGCTTCTTTTTGTGGCTGGACATTTTATGGTTACACAACCTATCACATTGATAGAATCTTTTTTATATGGACTATAAACTGAAAGATTTATGAATAAATGGTTGTGGAACAAATCATCTGAGTTTCCATGATTTCTTATGGGGAAATTTGCTTTGATATACAAGTGCTTTGGATTACAAGCATGTTTACGGAAAGAAATATGCTCCGAATCCAAGGTTTTACTGTATATATAAATGAAGAAACAATTTGTTTTATTAACATTTAATATTGGGTGTTTTAATAGCCCATTGCTGTTTATTGTCTTGCTTTTACTGAAATATTAAATGTCTAAGGCCTTATGCAAACTGGATCATGGGCGTTAAATCCTGATGTTTTCAGGAGCTTGGGAGGCATGGGTGCAATATCCATCCCTCAGCCAGAAGCTAAAATTTGCAGCAGCTAGATGCTATACCAAGTGGTATTCATGGAAGTATTCAGGGATGTTGAAGGATGTATGCCTGAATGCAGAATTCCTATGTTGTGGGCATAAATCCCTGGACGCATATGGCCCTTAACGCAAATATCGCTCAGTACAGCATCCAGTTTGGGCATATTGCAGCCTGTGTTAGATTTTATTAGGTTGCTGGTAGCAGGGCTGGATGCTGTACCTGCCCCTCATAGGTGCTCAAAAACTCCAGGGTATGATGTAGTCGCCCAATGTACATGTAACCGAATAACATCCAAACTTTGTATTGCTCTTGTGTTGTAACATGCAGCGCAACTTACGATTTTAGCAACATGACATACACATGCTGTTTCTTTTAAGCTCCTAGTCTGAAACAAAAGCCCAATTCTCCTACAGGAATTGAAAGATTAACATTTATTCTTGCTACTTAACATCTTGTTAAATAAAGCAGCTCCGAGCATACACAGAGCAAATTTCTTTCCTGCAACCACGGGTTGCAGGAAAGAAATTAGCTTGATTCCCCTATCAACACAGACAGTGTTGATGTGGGAATCCCTCCTTCTGGGTCATTGTTTTCTCTGAGAGAAGACAATGATTATCGCTAGTTCAACTTTACCAATCTTCGAATACAAAATTACAGAAGCTGTGAGCCAAGTAGGGATCACGCACACCCAGATAGAAGAGTGCTGAGGAGTTGAGTGATTTTGCTGTGGATGAATTAATTCAGCAAACCAACTAGGGGTGAGGTTTTCCACCACCATGGGTTCCTGGTGAATTTGCAGCTAAATTTATGGCTGAAAATATTGCAGGTTTGCCACCAGAAATCGAAATTTCCTATTGCATTGCATTGTACTGACCCTGGTCAGCTGATTCACAAGAGCCAATAATTTAAAGAAATGGATAACCCAGCCTTCTTTCTATCAAAAGCTGGGTTTACAGCTAGGAATGCACCGACTTTTTTTTTTACGAGTACAAGTACAGATACTTTTTTTTTTTTTAGTACTCGCCGATACCAATTACCGATACCTGTTTTGTTTGTTTGTTTACACTTCAGCTGTCAGCAATGGTACAAAGCATTGAAAAGTCATTTACAAATGAAATACATTGATTTTGTTTTTAAATGTTGCGCTTTTTTAATGTGAAATGTGTAAATATATGTTAATCTATATGTGTGAAAATATTCACTAACAAAGCCAACAAAAAAAAGCTTTAATTGTTTATAATTTTTAAAATGGACCTGAACAAAAAAAAGCAAGGACATAATAATTAAATTGATAATAGAGAGTTTATTAAGGCTGATTAGAGTAAATTAAGGGTTAATAAGGAGTTAAACAGAGGAACATTTGTTCATCCCCACTGACAGCTCAAAGAACCAAGCCTGAAAGTATCAGTTTCAGGTATCTGTGCATTTGCACGAGTACCTATACTTGTGCAAATACTCAGTATCGGCACCGATACAGATACTAGATACAGATACTAGTATCGATGCAACCCTAGACATATTGTCTATGTGTGTTGAAGCTGTTACGGTGAGATGACAATTCTGTTTGGGGGAGATGCATTCTTTTTTTCATCTCCCATAGACTTCAATGGGGTTTGTCTCAAAGTTCACAAAGTGAGCAGGATTTCTGGAACTGTTGCAAACCAAATTTAGACAGATTTGCTCATCCGTAAAACTGACTTGCAATCACAGACTAGAAGATGTGAGCAATTGCAATGCTGACACGTCTCAGTGTAACGAAACAAAGTGGGTTTCATTAAGCCATATGGTTCAGTGCAACCTACAGAGTAAAGGTTCAGAATGCCAGGCAATGCATCCCATTCACGGAGGTGACAAGGGGGAAGGGACAGCTGCTGGGTGCTGTGGTATCATGTAAGGTGGAGGGGGGGGGCATCACGAGGAGGCTTCCTTCCGCTACAAGCTGAAAGGAGTAGTGACATTGGCATCACTACTTCTGTCAGCTTAGCGCTGGAAGAGAAAAGTTAAATATGGAGAGAAGGAGAGAACAGGTAGGAGGTGTGGGCTGTGAGGTCTATCCCCTCCAGCCAGGCCCGGACTGGCCATAGGGCACACCGGGCATTTGCCTGGTGGGCCGGGCCCACCAGGATCAACCTCGGGGCCGCAGTCCGATACCTGGTGATGACCGGGCCACACAGCGTAGGCATTGACCATGGCCGCGGTCACCTCTCCTGTGTCTCCTCTCCAGGCTCTCCTGCCCTGCTGACAATGTAATCTATCAGCAGAGCAAGGGCGGGAGGAGCCGGAGACACTGAACAGCGTGAGTGCAGGGATCTGTGGTTGCTAGGCAGCAAGTCGGATCCAATCAAAACAGCGATTGCTGTCCGTGCATGCGTGCTGCTGCCGGCGATAGTTAGGCAACGGGGATGCTGCCAGGGCTGGGGCCGCTGATGTCATGGAAACGTATGATGTCTGGAGACCCCGCCCACCCAGGCAGATTACGTCCATTCAAAAAACCAACAGGAGTGAGAAGACAGTAAACGTGAGAAGTGTAAGTGCATAGAGAGAAGTGAAGCCATCAGATCAGGAGACAAGGAAAGGAGACACAGAAGGAAAACAGGTAAACGAGAAAAGGAGTAATGGAGGACACAGGAAAGTGTAAATAGATAAAAATGAATGGTGGCAAAAAGGAGATAAGAAAGGGGGAAGAAGAGGGGAAGGAAGGAAGGAAGAAGAACAGATAGAAAAAAAGGGGGATATATAAAGAGAAACAGAAAAACAAGGAAAAAAGAAACAGAAAAAGGAGACAAAGGAGAGGAAAACGAGAGAAAAATACGAGTGAAAAATAAAAAAGGATAAAGATGATAGAGAAATGAAAATAGGAAAAAGGGAAGAAATGAGTGGGGAAAGGAGACAATTTAAGAGGATAATGCCCCGTACACACGAGAGGGATTAAGTCTGACAGACCTCCAAAGGAGTTCCGCCGGAGTTCCGACGGAGTTCTGGCGGACTTTTCGACCGAACGGACTTGACCACACACCATCACACCAAACTCCGACGGAGTCGAACGTGATGACGTACGACTGGATTCGACGTAGGAAGTTCCTAGACAGTAGCCAATAGCTGCCCTAGCGTCGGTTTTAGTCCGTCGGAGTAGCACACACACGAGCGGATTTTTCAAAGGGGACCGGGTCCGGCGGAGTTCCGTCGGGAAAATTTAAAGCATGCTTCATTTCTAAAGTCCGTCAGACTTTAGCTTCGCTAAAGTCCGTTGCAGCCCACACACGATCGGATAGTCCGCCGGACTCAGTCCGTCGGAGTTTGGATGTCGAAAAGTCCGCTCGTGTGTACGGGGCATAAGGTACAACTGAGAAAAATGTATGAAAATAAACTTAAAAAAAACAAGTAAAGAAAATTACCTAAGTAATAAAAAATAAATAAATAAAGTGTGAAAAAATAAATAATAAAACATAAATATAAAAATAAATATAAATAATAATAAAAGAAAAGGAAAAAAAGGAGAAATAAATAATAATAATAATAATAATAATAAAGGATAAAAATGAAAGAACACGAAGAGTAAGGCCGCGTACACACGGGCGGACTGTTGGCTCAACTTTGTCCGCTGAACAGTGTTTCAGCGGACAGTCCGCTCGTGTGTGGGGCTTCAGCGGACAGTTTCAGCGGACAGTTTGACGAACAAAGTTTTTCGGAAATTCCGAAAAACTGTCCGCTGAAACTTGGTTTGAGCGAACAGTCCGCCCGTGTGTAGGCCACTTTCGAAATGAGCAAACTGTTCCCGCTCGGAGGGAAGTCTGCTCATTTCGAGCACGTGTGCAGGTAGGCGGGGCCCGCGACGGAGACGTCGCGGGCTCCGTCGCCTGGAATGGACTTAAAGGGGAACCCCAACGCCGAAAAAAATCGGCGTGGGGGTCCCCCCAAAGTCCACAACAGACCCTTGTCCGAGCACGCTACCCGGCCGGCCAGGAAAGGGGGGCGAGCGAGCGCGCCCCCCCTCCTGAGCTGTACCAGGCCGCGTGCCCTCAACATGGGGGGTGCCTTGGGGAAGGGGGGGCCGCGCGGCCCCCCCACCCCAAAGCACCTTGTCCCCATGTTGATGAGGACAAGGGCCTCTTCCCGACAACCCTGGCCGTTGGTTGTCGGGGTCTGCGGGCGGGGGGCTTATCGGAATCCGGGAGCCCCCTTTAATAAGGGGGCCCCGGATACCGGCCCCCCACCCTATGTGAATGAGTATGGGGTACAATGTACCCCTACCCATTCACCTGTAAAATAAAAGTACCCAAAAAAAAAACACAACACACGAGATAAAATATTTTATTGCACAGCTCCGGGGGTCTTCCGTCTTCGGGGGTCTTCTCGCCGGACTCCTCCGCTATCTTCTTGTAGCTCTTTTGCTAGCGGAGGAGTCCGGCTTTCTTCCTCCCCGCCGCCGGCCTCTTCTCCCGACTTCGGGGGTCTTGTCCCCCTCTTCGGTTCTTCTGCCGGGCCACCGCGACTTCTTATAGCTCTTTTGCAGGCGGTGGCCCGGTCTTCTGTCGCCGCTGTCGCCGCTGTCGCCGCCGCCTTCCGTTCTTCTTCTTCTTCTTGTTCTTCTTGTTCTTCTCCAGGAGATGTTGACACGTCGCTCTCTCCGGCCGGAATGCCAGAGCCGCGCTGTGCGGCCACTTATATAGTGACAATGGGGCGGTGTCACATGGTATATGTCACATGGGTTGGTCACATGGGTTGATGTCACATGGGGACTATGACATCGTAAGGGGGCGGGGTCACCATGTGACCAACCCATGTGACATATACCATGTGACACCGCCCCATTGTCACTATATAAGTGGCCGCACAGCGCGGCTCTGGCATTCCGGCCGGAGAGAGCGACGTGTCAACATCTCCTGGAGAAGAACAAGAAGAACAAGAAGAAGAAGAAGAACGGAAGGCGGCGGCGACAGTGGCGACAGCGGCGACAGAAGACCGGGCCACCGCCTGCAAAAGAGCTATAAGAAGGCGCGGTGGCCCGGCAGAAGAACCGAAGAGGGGGACAAGACCCCCGAAGTCGGGAGAAGAGGCCGGCGGCGGGGAGGAAGAAAGCCGGACTCCTCCGCTAGCAAAAGAGCTACAAGAAGATAGCGGAGGAGTCCGGCGAGAAGACCCCCGAAGACGGAAGACCCCCGGAGCTGTGCAATAAAATATTTTATCTCGTGTGTTGTGTTTTTTTTTTGGGTACTTTTATTTTACAGGTGAATGGGTAGGGGTACATTGTACCCCATACTCATTCACATAGGGTGGGGGGCCGGTATCCGGGGGCCCCCTTATTAAAGGGGGCTCCCGGATTCCGATAAGCCCCCCGCCCGCAGACCCCGACAACCAACGGCCAGGGTTGTCGGGAAGAGGCCCTTGTCCTCATCAACATGGGGACAAGGTGCTTTGGGGTGGGGGGGCCGCGCGGCCCCCCCCTTCCCCAAGGCACCCCCCATGTTGAGGGCACGCGGCCTGGTACGGCTCAGGAGGGGGGGCGGGCTCGCTCGCCCCCCTTTCCTGGCCGGCCGGGTAGCGTGCTCGGACAAGGGTCTGTTGTGGACTTTGGGGGGACCCCCACGCCGATTTTTTTCGGCGTTGGGGTTCCCCTTTAAGTCCATTCAAGGCGGCGGAGCCCGCGACGTCTCCGTCGCGGGCCCCGCCTACCTGCACACGTGCTCGAAATGAGCGGACTGTTGCCTCGTGTGTGGGCGAGTCCGCTCATTTCAAAAGTTGCGCGGACTTAGTACGACGAACAAAGTTTGCCGTATTTGTCCGCTCAAAAAGTGCCGTGTGTGGGCGTGTTCGTTCATTCAAAAGTTTGAGCGGACTGTTTGATGAACTTAGTTTCGGCAGACAGTCCCCGCGTGTGTACGCCGCCTAAGAAACCGGAATAAGGAAAAAAAGAAAAATGGAAAATGGGAAAACCTAAAATATTAAAGGTGAAAAAAAGAAGAGAACAAAGCCTTGGTGCAGAAAGACCTAATCAATGGTAATACAGATTCAATAAAGTGGGAGTCTTTTAATATCAACAAGCAGGTAATCACCCGTTAATATAATCCTGATCTACAGCTCCTTCCGCCCCCTACTCTGCTTATAGGAGGACATCGTTGGAGGGGTGGGAGAGACAGTAGAGGACACACAGGCTGAATCCTGCCTCTGCCCTGCCAACGGTAGGACTGTGCAGGAGAGCAAGAGAGTAAAAGGGGCCACTGTGATTACAGAGAAAAATGAGAGGGTATGACTGCAAGGGGCACTGTAATGGAAGGCTGTGATTGGTAGGGGCACTGTGATGAAAAGGGAACTGCACTGTAAAGGGGGACTGTAATCATTACAGTTTCATTTACAGTGCAGTCCCTTTTATATCACAGTGCCCCCATTACATTACAGTGCAGAGGACTGACTCTGTGATTATCCCGTCACCAACTGCCCTCGCGAACGGGCGGTTGCTGGAAAATTGCCTGCTCAGTCTAAATTGCCCAGGCCTATTTTTTTTCCCAGTCCGGGCCTGCCTCAAGCTCCTCTCTCCTACTACTGCAGAGTTCCTGAATCAGACATTCACATCACATGTGCAGGGCATACTTACCCACCCCCTTCTCCTTCCAGCAAAAAATGTGGGTAGGAGTAAACAAACCCTAAAAAAATCGATCTGACAGCAATGATGTCTGCAAGCTGCAATCTCATACCCCTGGAGCTGCGGCATCTCTATCCACCGGCTGTCTGTCTATCGTGTCAAAATCAGCTTCCCTTAGACTCCTCAACTCTGACATGTCAAAATGAAGAGGAGTCTGGGAAGAAGGACATCCCAAAACCATCTGCCACACTGTATCTGAGGTCTGTGGGCTGGAATTGATCTGGGTACACGATTGAGAGAGGGAGAAGATGATTATCGCTACGAGGGAACGGTGGGGTGATATTTGCGAGGAGTGGGGATTTGTGCTGGGGGGGAGGATCTGGGGGGCAGCAGGGAATAAGATTTGTTCTAGGAGTGGACATTTGAGGAGGTGCTATCAGTGGCAAATTGGGGGATTTATGTTGGGAGGGCGAATGGAGGGAAGAGGAATTTTGCTAGGAGGGGGGATTTGGGGGGAGGGGATTGTGCTACGAGGGGATCTTTTTTTTGGGGGGGGGGTTGTGCTAATAGGGATATTTAGGAGGTATTTGTGCAGGGAGGGTGGGTTTGGAGGGGTCAAAGAAATTTGAAGTGTAGAAGATTTGTGGCAAGAAGGGTGATTTTGGAGGGGGGGGGGGGGGGTGTTGTGGGATTTAGCGATAGAGAAGATTTGAGATGGGAGAGGGGATGGGTGAAAACATATGTGCTGGGGGGGATTTCAGAGGGAGGGGGCTTTTTACTGGGAGGAGGAACAATTTATGTATAGGTGGTATGCATGCAGATTAGTGCTTAATTTTTTTTTGGGAGGGGGGTATTGCTTACACATAATGCCCATACATCTTGAGGGGGCAGGGGCACAGCTGATCACAGATCGGGGTAAAGAGCCAATCACAGAGACTCTTTATCATGTTACCAGCTATGTTCAATCACAGCAGTTCACAGTGTAAACAGGATTTGTCGGTTATTGGTAATCCTCTTCTCACGAGCGCGAGGAGAGGATAGCAGATAAGCGGCAATCCACATAGGGGGGATATCTACACTGATAATCAGCGCACTGATAATCAGTGTCCTGATTATTAGTGCAGCTCCAAGAGTGCCCACCAGTGTTGACCATCAGTGCCCATCAGTGCTGCCTGTCAGTGCCTATCAGTGATGCCTATCAGTGCTGTCTCTCATTGGCGCCCATCAGTGCAGCCTATCAGTGCCCATCAGTGTGGCATATCACTGCTCATCAGTGCTGCCTATCAGTACCCATCAGTGCTGCCTATAAGTGCCCATCAGTGCCGCATATCAGTGCCCATCAGTGCAGCCTATCAGTGCCCATCAGTGCAGCCTCATCAGTGCACATCAGTGAAGGAGATACATCACTTATTTACTCAATTTTATAACAGAAACTAAGAAAATCTTATTTTTTTCAATATTTTTGGTAGTTTTTCATTTGTTTTTACAACAAAAGAAAGCTCTACCTGTCTCAAAAAAATTATAAAAATTTAGTTTTTGGGTACAATGTTGCATGACCACACAATTGTCATTCAAAGTACAACAGCACTGAAAGCTGGGCAGGAAGGAGGTGAAAGTGCCCAGTAGGCAAGTGAATAAGGAGTCTTTCAGACAGTCTGGGGGGAATAAAAACAGGTGGCTGAGCTGCCCAATCAAATTCTAATATTACAGCCTGACAGGGATGTGCACATGCCATGGTTGTGGTGCTTTGCTTTACGGTCACAGCATTTAACTTGGGCTGCAGATTTTGACAAATGGCCCCACTTATCAAAATCACCCATTGTGATCAATGTGGCTGCACAACCGAAAGCAATACGCTTGGCTCATGTGAAAGGGCACTAATGGTTAAGTAAGCTTGTCAATGTCCCAGATGGGCTTTCCATTCAATAGAGACTAGAGTACAGCGGAGACCCTTTCACGTTTTACCCAGACACTGCACAGCACTAAGTGGGACACACAATAAAGATCTCAAGACAGCACTGTTGTAGGAAAGTGTATTACCTTTGTAATATTATATGTATGTTGGTGTACATATTGTGTGAACACAATTCTGGGCAAATAAAGCGCATTTATTCTTTAGGATCCAACCTTACAACTGTGATAACAAGCACACAAGCGAGGCATGGGGTAATGTACATTACATATGTTGGTGCACTGTAGTGTCATTCATTTTGAATGGAAATCCAATGCACCTGCATTGCAGTAGGGATGAGCCGAACACCCCCCGGTTCGGTTCGCACCAGAACTTTCGAACGGACCCCAAATTCGAACGAACTTTAGAACCCCATTGAAGTCTATGGGACTCGAACATTCGAATTGAAAAATGCTAATTTTAACGGCTAATATGCAAGATACTGTCCTAAAAAGGATTTGGGGACCTGGCTCCTGCCCCAGGGGACATGGGTCAATGCCTAAAATGTTTTTAAAAATGGCCGTTTTGGCGGGAGCACTGATTTTAATGACGATTAAAGTGGAAAAAAAAGTGAAATATTCCTTTAAATATGGTGCCTGGGGGGTGTCTGTAGTATGCCTGTGAAGTGCCACGTGTTTCCCGTGTTTAGAACAGTCCCTGCACAAAATGACATTAAATGGAAATAACACCATTTAAAACTGCTTGCGGTTTTAATGTTATATCGGGTTCCTGCAATATGGTTGAAAATCATTGAGAAAAATGGCATGGGTAGCCCTCCCTGCCCATTACCAGCCTATTTGGGTCTTGTACGCATATTAAGGGGAACCCTGTACCCATATTGAAAAAAGGAAATGCGTGTGGCCCCCAGGCCCTATATACTCAGAACAGCAGTATACAGGCGGTGCAAACAAGACAGGGACTGTGTAGGTTTGTTGTGTTAAGTTGAATCTGTTTGTAATTTTCAACTGGTACAATTTTAAAGTGTAGCTCCAGTCAAAAAAACTATTTTTAAGCTTTTTGGAAAACATAGGGAAGGGTTATCACCCCTGTATAATTTGTTTTGTCGTCCATATTTTTTCATCTCACTTGCTGTTGTCTCCTTCCGTTTGCAAGTAGGAGATGTTTGTAAATTGGATGTTTGAAAGTAGGGGCCTGCCCTATATGCTCTGCAGAAATGGCGGAACAAGGTGTTGGTTTTGCCACAACATTGTAAGCCCTCAAAGTGACTCTTGGTGGGCGCTGGAGCGCCCTGCTGTGAACGATTATATCAAGAATTGTAATTACATGCCATTGTTGAAAAGTGGTAGAAAAATTGACCTTTGGTGGTTGTGGTGCTGGTGCCACAACACTATAAGTCCTCACCGTTACTCTGGGTGGGCACAGGAAGGGGCCCTCCTGTGAAATATTATATCAAGAATTGTAATTACATGTCCCTGTTAAACAGGGGCAGAAAATTTGGCCTTAGGCACTGGTGCTGGTGCCACCACACTGCAACCTCTGCCATATACTCTAGTTTTATTGCAGGAATTAGCCCTGCTGCAAAGCATTGCATCACAAATTGTAATTAAACGCCCCTGTTAAACAGGGGCAGAAAAATTGGGCCTTATGCACTGGTGCTGGTGCCACCACACTGCAACCTCTGCCATATACTCTAGTTTTATTGCAGGAATTAGCCCTGCTGCAAAGCATTGCATCAAAAATTGTAATTAAACGCCCCTGTTAAACAGGGGCAGAAAAATTGGGCCTTAGGCACTGGTGCTGGTGCCACCACACTGCAACCTCTGCCATATACTCTAGTTTTATTGCAGGAATTAGCCCTGCTGCAAAGCATTGCATCAAAAATTGTAATTAAACGCCCCTGTTAAACAGGGGCAGAAATATTGGGCCTTAGGCACTGGTGCTGGTGCCACCACACTGCAACCTCTGCCATATACTCTAGTTTTATTGCAGGAATTAGCCCTGCTGCAAAGCATTGCATCAAAAATTGTAATTAAACGCCCCTGTTAAACAGGGGCAGAAAAATTGGGCCTTAGGCACTGGTGCTGGTGCCACCACACTGCAACCTCTGCCATATACTCTAGTTTTATTGCAGGAATTAGCCCTGCTGCAAAGCATTGCATCAAAAATTGTAATTAAACGCCCCTGTTAAACAGGGGCAGAAAAATTGGGCCTTAGGCACTGGTGCTGGTGCCACCACACTGCAACCTCTGCCATATACTCTAGTTTTATTGCAGGAATTAGCCCTGCTGCAAAGCATTGCATCACAAATTGTAATTAAACGCCCTTGTTAAACAGGGGCAGAAAAATTGGGCCTTATGCACTGGTGCTGGTGCCACCACACTGCAACCTCTGCCATATACTCTAGTTTTATTGCAGGAATTAGCCCTGCTGCAAAGCATTGCATCAAAAATTGTAATTAAACGCCCCTGTTAAACAGGGGCAGAAAAATTGGGCCTTAGGCACTGGTGCTGGTGCCACCACACTGCAACCTCTGCCATATACTCTAGTTTTATTGCAGGAATTAGCCCTGCTGCAAAGCATTGCATCAAAAATTGTAATTAAACGCCCCTGTTAAACAGGGGCAGAAAAATTGGGCCTTAGGCACTGGTGCTGGTGCCACCACACTGCAACCTCTGCCATATACTCTAGTTTTATTGCAGGAATTAGCCCTGCTGCAAAGCATTGCATCAAAAATTGTAATTAAACGCCCCTGTTAAACAGGGGCAGAAATATTGGGCCTTAGGCACTGGTGCTGGTGCCACCACACTGCAACCTCTGCCATATACTCTAGTTTTATTGCAGGAATTAGCCCTGCTGCAAAGCATTGCATCAAAAATTGTACTTAAACGCCCCTGTTAAACAGGGGCAGAAAAATTGGGCCTTAGGCACTGGTGCTGGTGCCACCACACTGCAACCTCTGCCATATACTCTAGTTTTATTGCAGGAATTAGCCCTGCTGCAAAGCATTGCATCAAAAATTGTAATTAAACGCCCCTGTTAAACAGGGGCAGAAAAATTGGGCCTTAGGCACTGGTGCTGGTGCCACCACACTGCAACCTCTCCCATATACTCTTGTTTGATTGCAGGAATTAGCCCTGCTGCAAAGCATTGCATCAAAAATTGTACTTAAACGCCCCTGTTAAACAGGGGCAGAAAAATTGGGCCTTAGGCACTGGTGCTGGTGCCACCACACTGCAACCTCTGCCATATACTCTAGTTTTATTGCAGGAATTAGCCCTGCTGCAAAGCATTGCATCAAAAATTGTAATTAAACGCCCCTGTTAAACAGGGGCAGAAAAATTGGGCCTTAGGCACTGGTGCTGGTGCCACCACACTGCAACCTCTCCCATATACTCTTGTTTGATTGCAGGAATTAGCCCTGCTGCAAAGCATTGCATCAAAAATTGCACTTAAACGCCCCTGTTAAACAGGGGCAGAAAAATTGGGCTGATGGCATCAACCAGAACCAGAAATGTTCTTCCAACATATCAGCGGAGGAGGAAGAGGATAGACAATCAACATAACAGGACAGTCACTCAGCATCAGCATAGGCAGTCTTGAAGGGATGTGATATTTAAAAAAAAAATATTCTGTTACATCAGCTTCAGGTGCTTGGTAGCTGTGGGTGATCCAAGACTGATTCATCTTGATGAAGGTCAGTCGATCAACTGATTCGGTGGACAGGCGCACCTTGTGATCGGTAACAAAGCCACCAGCAGCACTGAAGGTGCGTTCCGAAAGAACGCTGGATGCAGGACAGGCCAGTAGCTCAATTGCATATTGTGCAAGCTCTGGCCAGTGATCCATCCTCAAGACCCAGTAAGCCAGAGGATTTTCGGTGGGAAAGGTGTCCAAGTCTGACCTTGCCCCTAGGTATTCCTGCACCATGTAAATCAGACGCTGGCGATGGGTGCTGGAACCGATCATACCTTGGGGCTGCGGACTAAAAAATTGTCTGAAAGCATCAGTCAGACGGCCACCTTCTCCACCGCTCCTTCTGACCGATGCCTCAGCAACACGTTGTCCAGGACCAGGAGTTTGTAACCTCCCAGTCTCTGGGAACGCGTTGCACAGACCTTTCTGCAAGGCCTCCTGGAGATGTCTCATCCTCTGCTCCCTCTGCGATGGCAAGATAAGGTCGGAAACCTTACCCTTGTACCGTGGATCAAGGAGAGTGGCCAGCCAGTAATGGTCCCTCTCCTTGATCCGAAGAATACGAGGATCCTTACGCAGGCTTTGCAGGATCAGGGAGGCCATGCAGCGTAGGTTAGCTGAGGCATTCGGTCCGGAGTCCTCTGGGTCACTAAGGACAATATGATCCGCAGCTACCTCCTCCCAGCCACGTACAAGTCCACGTGTTTCTTGGGACTGTAAATCATCCCTACAAGACTGCTGCTGCTGCTGATGCTGAGTGCCAGCCTCCACCTCCATGCTGACACAATCATCCTCCTCCTCCTCTTCCTCCTCCTCATCCTCTTCCTGTGTGATGGGTGGCACAGCAGGAACACTGTCTGGATAAAGGGGGCCTTGAGAGGCAAGGAAGTCCTCCTCTTCCTGCCTCTGTTCTGCCTCAAGTGCCCTGTCCATTATTCTACGCAGCGTATGCTCCAAGAGGTGGACAAGAGGTACAGTGTCACTGATGCATGCACTGTCACTGCTCACCATCCTTGTGGCCTCCTCAAACGGTGACAGGACAGTGCATGCATCCCTGATCATGCCCCACTGGCGTGGTGAGAAAAAACCGAGCTCCCCTGACCCTGTCCTGGTGCCGTAGTCGCACAGGTACTCATTGATGGCCCTCTGCTGCATGTGCAGCCGCTGCAGCATGGCCAATGTTGAGTTCCATCTGGTGGGCATGTCACATATAAGGCGGTTCTTGGGCAGGTTCAACTCCTTTTGGAGCTCAGCCAGCCGAGCACAGGCATTAAATGATCGGCGGAAATGCACAGACTTTCCTGGCCTGCTTCAGGACATCCTGTAAGCCGGGGTACCTGCCCAAGAACCGCTGCACCACCAGGTTAAGGACGTGAGCTACACAGGGCACATGGGTCAGTTGTCCCTGTCGGAGGGCGGAGAGGAGGTTGGTGCCATTGTCGCAAACCACCATTCCTGGCTTAAGCTGGCGTGGCGTCAACCACCTCTCGGCCTGCCCCTGCAGAGCTGACAAAACATCCGCCCCAGTGTGGCTCCTGTCCCCCAAACAAACCAGCGCAAGCACGGCATGGCATCGTTTTGCCTGCGTACTTGCGTAGCCCCTGGAACGCCTACGGAGCACTGCTGGTTCTGAGGACAGAGCACTGGAAGAGGCCATGGAGGAAGAAGAAGAGGAGGGGGTGGAGGAGAGAGGTGTGTCACAACCAATAGTAGCATTTTGGAGGCGTGGTGGCGGAACAACCTCCAACACTACTGCACCTTATCCTGCATCCTTCCCAGCTGCCAGAAGAGTGACCCAATGGGCCGTGAAAGACAGGTAACGTCCCTGTCCATGCCTGCTGGACCATGAGTCAGCGGTAATATGCACCTTACCGCTGACCGCCCTGTCCAGCGAGGCAAGGACATTGCCTTCCACATGCCGGTAGAGAGCCAGAATTGCCTTCCGTGAGAAAAAGTGGCGTTTGGGGACCTGCCACTGAGGAACCGCACATTGTACAAACTCACGGAAGGGGGCCGAGTCTACCAACTGAAAAGGCAGCAGTTGAAGTGCTAGCAATTTAGCCAAGCTAGCATTCAACCGCTGGGCATGTGGATGGCTGGGAGTGAACTTCTTTCGCCGGTCCAGCAGCTGGGGCAGGGACATTTGCCTGCTATAATCGGACGTGAGTGTACCGCTAGCAGAGTTCCCGGAAGCACTTGGCTGTGGCACACCTAATTCTACACCTTCATTCCTCTCAGAGCAGGTTTCAGAGAGGACTGAAGGTCTAGTGGGGTTGGAGATGCCAGCTGATGAGGAGCAAGGAGAGGTCCGCTTTGTTCTTTGGTGTGGGTCTTTGAGGTACGCTTGCCAACGAGCTGCATGGCAGGTCAACATATGTCTGGTCAAGCATGTGGTGCCCAAGCGGCTGATGTTTTGGCCACGTGAGATACGCTTGAGACATATGTTGCAAATAGCAGCGGTGCGATCTGATGCACTCGTCTCAAAAAAGGCCCACACCAAAGAACTTTTAGAATAACGCGCAGAGGCAGCGCTCTGCACAGGCGGAGCTCTGCGGTGTGATTCAGTCGGTGTGCTGCCCCTAAGCTGGCCCCCGGAGGGGATCCTGCCTCGTTGGACATGTGCCTCCTCCTCCTCCTCTCTCCTTCCAGGCACCCACGTGGAGTCAGTGCCCTCATCATCCCCTCCCTCTTCATCGCTGTAGCAAACCTGACAGTATGCTGCAGCTTGTGGAACATGACTGCCAGATTGCTGTCCTTCTTGAGCATCCCCTCTCTCTGCGCTCACGCTACTGCATTCCTCTAGCTGAGTGTCATCATCCGAGCCCACAAAACACTGGGCATCCTCCTGGAGCATGTACTCAACACTGTGCTCAAAGAGTTCAGGAGACTCCTCAGGAGGACGTGGTGGGTCTAGGGAAGGAGTCACTGATGATGACATTGAGAGGAGGGAAGACGATGCGTTGGCAGCTGCTTTGCTAGTACCCTGAGACTGGGTGAGAGAGGATGAGGAGGATGAAGAGGGCTTGGTCATCCACTCTACCAAGTTGTTGGCATGTTGCGGTTCAACATGTCCAGCTGCCGAAAAGAAGGACAAGCGTGTCTCATGGCCACGTGCTGATGACAATGCACCGCGTCCACGACCAGCACTGTTGTCTCTAGACACAGAACCTGCTTGCCCTCTTTTATCGGCTCGCGCCTGTCTGCCTCTCCTTGCTGGCCTTCCAGACATGGTAATGGCCTGAAGGGAGTTGGGTAAAAAAGCAGTTGGGTAGTGTATATTGTGCCAGAGGCACACAGCACCCACTAACTCCTGCAGATGCCTTTATTATAGAACACCAGAGATAAAGGGGTATATACAGATGTATACTGTGCTGTGCTGGAGGCACACACAACTTCCAATAACTCCTGCAGATGTCAAGTGGGCTCAAATAGAGAACAGCTATGTAGGTGGATATAGCGGTATGTACTGGGTACAGAGCACGCAGACAGCACGCACTATCTCCTAACACTACTGACTGCAAGCTCTATTATAAAAGATAGATCACTAGCTATATAGGTGAGGTGAATATACCGGTAGCGGTGTATACTGCGTTCAGGGCACGCAGACAATAACCACTACACAACAGCAAGATCGAAAATCGGCCAAAAACGATCGGTGTGTACTGTGTTGAAGGTACACAGAACACCCACTAACTCCTGCAGATGCCTTTATTATAGAACACCAGAGATAAAGGGGTATATACAGATGTATACTGTGCTGTGCTGGAAGCACACACAACTTCCAATAACTCCTGCAGATGGCAAGTGGGCTCAAATATAGAACAGCTATGTAGGTGGATATAGCGGTATGTACTGGGTACAGAGCACGCAGACAGCACGCACTATCTCCTAACACTACTGACTGCAAGCTCTATTATAAAAGATAGATCACTAGCTATATAGGTGAGGTGAATATAGCGGTGTATACTGCGTTCAGGGCACGCAGACAATAACCACTACACAACAGCAAGATCGAAAATCGTCCGAAAATGATCGGTGTGTACTGTGTTGAAGGTACATAGAACACCCACTGCTTCAGACGCCAACACACTACACAAGGCCGCCGCGCTTTCGGCCTTATATAGTGTGGGGCGTGCACTACACAGCCTGAGCTATGATTGGCCACAGGCATCCTGCCTGTGGCCAATCATGGCTCTCCTCGCTGCTGGCGCTGCGATTAGCCAAGCATGCGGGGTCACAGTGCATGCTTGGCCAATCATGAGCCAGCAATGCACTGCGCCATCGCAGTGCATTGTGGGCCGTGAGCGCCACACGAATTTGGCGCGAACGGACCAAAATGTTCGGACTTCGCCGAACGGACGAACAGCCAATGTTCGAGTCGAATGTACGTTCGACTTGAACACGAAGCTCATCCCTACATTGCAGTGACCGCGCGGCACAGTAATGTGTACTGCAACAGATAAAATACTATAGGTGTATTTTCATGTCTCCTTTGGGGGCCTCAAAAGCCAATTCAAATTGAGCTGCCTTAATATAATGCCCTTTAATGCATCGCACCAAGGCGGACAGAAGTGAAAAGGGGGTGTAGGCGTGATCCATACCAACCCATCAAATTCTTACTTATATTATCTGATTCAGTTTAATAAGTGAAATGATTTGAACTGGCTGTTTGACAAAACATTTTTCAATTAGCTGTAATAAATTAGTTATATGACTTGGACCTATTTTTTATTTTTTTTGTAAATTTTTTATTTTTTTGCAAAATTTTTATTATTTCCAAAAAATACAGAAAAATAATATAAAGACAAAAGAACAAAAACTGCGGTGTTACCTCATCACAATATCAGTATAAATAACATGTAAACATTGAAGATAAGTATCCAATATATATATAATCATCTCATAACACAAAGTTCAGTAATTAAGGTTACATTAATGCTGGCAAAGAGAAAACATTAATTATAATCAATAGAGACATTTTAACTTTTTTTGATCTAAGCGTAGATGAAATGTCTCCTAAAACAAGAGTTATGCCGCGTACACACAATCGGACTATCCAACGGACTTTGCAGCTGAGGTCTTTCAAGCGAACAGACTTGGCCACACACGATCTCTCCAAAAGTCTGGCGGATTCGAACGTGATGGCGTAGAATAAGGAAGTTCATAGCCAGTAGCCAATAGCTGCCCTAGCGTCAGTTTTAGTCCACCGGACTAGCACACAGACAAACGGATTGTCTGTTAAAAGCCGGGTCCGGCGGACAATATTTCTAAGTCCACTGGACTTTTGGGAAGAAAAAGTTTGCTGGAGCCCACACACGTTTGAATTGGTCCGCCGGAAAAAGTCTGCCAGGTAGCCCGATCGTGTGTACGCGGCATTAGTTATAATTTCAGCCTATACCAAGAGTATGTTTGTACAAAAATAAAAGAAATAAAAAATAAACTAAAGATATTTGAGTAGAGAATCCTAGTGTCTTAAGCCTAGTACGGAATATCAGAATATCAGAATATCGAACAAAAAATACCTCTTTCAAATGATAATCCGATCATTAGTACACAGCCCAAAATTATCCGAAGGGACAAACACCAACATTTTTCTTGTTCAAAACCAGATAGTCTAATCAGTACAGTTTTACAAAAATACAAAAAAATAAAAAAATACATTACAATCACTTCTGAATTTTTATTCTGTCATGTGAGAATTTTTGTACTTTAGTAACCTATTTGTTTTCGATATGGAGACTAGCCTGCAAAAAAAAAAGGTGGCCATCATTTGTCTGATCATCTCATGCTATGTACTAGGCTTTAACTCCTAGGACATGAAATAGTAAGGTTATAGGGGATTTGCTTATGTTTTAATCTGCACAAAGAGTTGTTTTTTGTTTTTTTGGGGAAAAATGTTAATGTTTTATCTTAAGTTCTCATCTAGAATGCTCAAAAGGACAATAAATAATAATAATAATAATAAAAAAATACAAAACAAAAAAAAAACACAACAAAAAAAGTTATACAGATAAAAGGTCACATAAAAAGTCTGTGTGAAGGAAGGTTGATTGGCCAATTAGTAAAGACCTGGAAACAATCTGACTAGAATTGCTGAGCATTGTTGCAGAGGCAGCATGGTAGTGTGAGGTAAGAAATGGAGGGAATGTGAAGCCCTTTCATATTCACAGCCTTTATTTGGCTTTATGACTGCCCGGGGCAAGTTTTCAGCTGTTCCCTGTGTTTCAGGTAATTGTGAATTAGCTTCCATTGTCCTGAATTTCACAGTATCTGTGCAGAAGACATCTTTTTTTCCCTCAAAGTCTAACACTTTTTTAAAAGCCACCGTGTCATCGCTCTGCCTGACTTACACCTGCTGAGAAAGGATTAATGGTAAAATATATTTTACAAGGGGCAAAATCCACCCTGTATTTGACTACCTCAAAAAACCTTTAAAGTCTGTTTTTACAAGAACATTCTATGACCTGTGAAGTGAAAGAACATTGTTTGAATATACAAGAAAGAAGAAATTCTTGTTCACACAAGACAGTGTACGTCTGTCAGGTGTTGTTCAGTCCTCAGAGGTACTAGGGAGAATATACGTTTAACGCATTGTCTTTCTCATTCAAATGTTAAAGAAGAGGTTTCACGGGAAGGCAGTGGAGATCAAACCTATTAAGCATTTTTTTCCCCTCTTACTACCCATAAACCTTTTTAGTTCAGTTATGCTAGACTACAGGGGCCTGTAAACATAAGATGGACCATGGTGTATGATTTGTGTTAGGCAGACATCCTCAGAAGTTACGGGTATGAATCACTGAATCTGCTCAAATTTCATCACAGTTTAGTGAATCTTGTTCAAAGTTTACCAACATGGTGAACCCCATTGTCTATGTGGAATAAATCATGTTATTCATTTCTATTTGTTGGAGCTACGGGAAGCTTGGCATTGTCATAAGAGACATATACCAATGCCAAAATAAAATAAAAAAACCCACAAAGCGTAATATATCCCTCTATACAGAATTGTCATCATGCTAGAACAACAAACATTGATGGTTGACTTCTGTGAGCCAACCCTTTTGTTGTGAGGGTGATAGACAAACTTTGTCCCCCCAGCTGTTTTGGAGCTACAAACCCTGTCATGCCGCCACCTCTGAAGTCATGCTTTGGGGCTGTCAGAGTCATGCAATGCCTCATACTTGTAGTTCTGCAACAGCTGGAGGGCTGCCTAACGTTGCTTTAGATTATTGGCTGTTAAGCCTCCTCAGCTGACCAGGAGCAAAGGTTTTACACTGCATTATAGACTGCTCTGTATTTTTGACACAGAACCTGCAAAGTTTTTGCCACAAACTTCACAATTCCAGAGAGCACCAGCTGTAAACCCTTGTGAAAACAATTAAAGTGGTTGTAAATCGTTACAAACCACTTTGACCTACAGGTAAGCCTAGATTAAGGCTTACCTGTAGGTCCAAGAAATATCTCCTAAACCTATACGGTTTAGGAGATATTTACCTGAAGACAGCCACCGCTGTCTACGGCGCATGCTCCATAGACAGCGGCGTGCAGGCACACTGGGTAAACCACAGATCGCGGCGATATGCTGCGAGTGTCGGCTCCCGTGCGCATGCGCAGGAGTGACATCATCGCTGCTCCAGAGCATCGAGACCCAAGGAGACCCACCAAGAAGATGGACGCTCGGAACTACAGGGGACAGCGGTGACTTCGCTGGCTCCTGTGTCAGGTAAGTGACACATAATGGACTACTATGCGATGCATAGTAGTCCATTATGCTTTACCTTTGCAGGTAATCAAAGAGGAAGTAAACCCATCAGGGTTTACTTCCTCTTTAAGCCGAGGCAGGACAGTGTGCAAGCCACTCAACTGGGCCAATGTTTAAGACCTCACAAGAGCTGCAACCTGGGAGCTGTTCTGTAGCAAGGTCTACTGACCCCTTATGGCAGGAGTAGGCAACCTGGGGCCCTCCGTATATTGTGGAACTACATTTCCCATGAGGCATTGCAAGGCTGGCAGTTACAATTACTCACAGAGGCATGATGGGGCTTGTAGTTCTGCAACAGTTGGAGGGCTCCAGCTAGCCTACCGCTTGCCTTATGGGGTAAGCTGGTGAATACCAGACTGCTCCTTAGACTCTGTATCTCAAATCGTTGGCAAATTAGCCCCTTTTTAAAGACAGCAATGACAGGCCTAAATGGAGAGGCACAAGGCAGTGAGAACAGGGCCAGATATTCAGACAGGAGGTACAGAGTTCTCTTCAGGAAAATTGAAGCTTTAACTCTTTTTGGATTTGGGTCAACTGAAGGAGGCGAGGTGCCAGGAGGCATACATGTTGGCAGTAGTGGGAGCAACTGTGAGAATAACAAGGAAAGGTGTTTTGTCTTTTCTTTATTAAATGTATATAAAATAAATGTATTGATTTTATTAATAGATCATCTCCAGTGGGTGTTTGTTAGGTCCACTGCAAAAAAAATTGTGAAACAATAAGAAATGCAAAGTCTAAAAAAAGTAAATCCATAAATTATGTTTAACCACTTGCCGACCGCCGCACGACGATATACGTCGGCAGAATGGCACGGGCAGGCATATGGGCGTATATACAAGTCCCTGCCTGCCCGCGGGTGGGGGGCCCGATCGGGCCCCCCCCGGTGCCTGCGGCGGTCGGCATTCCTTCGAGAGCGATCCGGGATGAGGGGGCGGCCATTCATTCATGGCCACCCCCTCGCGATCGCTCTCGACGAATGGAAATCCCCGGTGACATCACTTCCTCTCCTGTAATGTAAACACAGGAGAGGAAGTGATGTATTCTCTCCTCCGTGTCGGTATTTTTCGTTCCGACACGGAGGAGAGCGGATCGGTGAGTTGCACCAACACTCTACACACACACAGTAGAACATGCCAGGCACACTCACACCCCCCCTTTACCCCCCGATCACCCCCCCAATTACCCCTGCCCCCCAGTCACAGTGACACCAATGTAATTTTTTTTTTTTTTTTTTTTTTTTTTGCATTGGTGTCATTTGTGACTGTAATAACTGTTAGGGCAGTTAGAGTTAGCCCCCTTTAGTTCTAATGTGCCCCCCTAACCCCCCCCAATAAAGGTTTAACCCCGTGATCACCCCCCGTCGCCAGTGTCACTAAGGCTGGGTTCACATTGCAGCGGTTTATGAGAACGAATGTGATTCGCACCGCACTGCAGTGCAAATCACATCCGATCTCTGTGCGATTCGAGTTCAGCCATTCGCCGCACCCGCCGCACCCGCCACACCCGCCGCACCCGCCGCAAATTCGCACGGGACCCTTTTTTTGGCCCGCAGCAGAATCGGATCGCATGGGTGTTCACACCATGCGATCCGAGTTTGCAGATCGCACTGCGATATGCGAACTGATCTGGGGGTGTCAGTAACATTTCACTGACACTCCCAGCAGTTCGCATAGGGCAGTGTGAACTGCCGCCGGGAGGCATGCGATGCGGGAACCCGCCGCGGATTCGCGGCGTTTCCGCATCGCTCCAGTGTGAACCCAGCCTAATAAGCGATCATTTTTCTGATCGCCGTATTAGTGTCACAGGTGACGCTAGTTAGGCAGGTAGGTATTTAGGTTCGCCGCAGCTTTTTATAGCGCCAGGGACCCCCATATACTACCGCATAAAGCCCCCTGATTGCCCCCTAGTTAACCCTTTCACCTGTGATCACCATATAACTGTTACAGGTGACGCTGGTTGGTTAGTTATTTTTTTATAGTTTCAGGGCACCCGCCATTTATTACCTAATAAAGGTTTAACCCCCTGATCACCCGGCGGGTGTCATTTGTGACTAATAACTGTTAGGGCAGTTAGGGTTAGCCCCCTTTAGTTCTAAGGTACCCCCCTAACCCCCCCAATAAAGGTTTAACCCCGTGATCACCCCCCGTCGCCAGTGTCACTAAGGCTGGGTTCACATTGCAGCGGTTTGAGAACGGATGTGATTCGCACCGCACTGCAGTGCAAATCACATCCGATCTCTGTGCGATTCGAGTTCAGCCATTCGCCGCACACGCCACACCCGCCGCACCCGCCGCAAATTCGCACGGGACCCTTTTTTTGGCCCGCAGCAGAATCGGATCGCATGGGTGTTCACACCATGCGATCCGAGTTTGCAGATCGCACTGCGATATGCGAACTGATCTGGGGGTGTCAGTAACATTTCACTGACACTCCCAGCAGTTCGCATAGGGCAGTGTGAACTGCCGCCGGGAGGCATGCGATGCGGGAACCCGCCGCGCATTCGTGGCGTTCCCGCATCGCTCCAGTGTGAACCCAGCCTAATAAGCGATCGTTTTTCTGATCGCTGTATTAGTGTCACAGGTGACGCTAGTTAGGCAGGTAGGTATTTAGGTTCGCCGCAGCTTTTTATAGCGCCAGGGACCCCCATATACTACCGCATAAAGCCCCCTGATTGCCCCCTAGTTAACCCTTTCACCAGTGATCACCATATAACTGTTACAGGTGACGCTGGTTGGTTAGTTATTTTTTTATAGTTTCAGGGCACCGGCCATTTATTACCTAGTCTCACTAGTGTACCCCTAAATTTAGGGGTGTCTACTTTCCAAAATGGGGTCATTTGGGGGGGGTTTGTGCCATCTTGGCATTTTATGGCCTTCAAAACTGTAACGCCCTTAGAAAGCCTGAAGGCGGTGCTTGGTTTTCGGGGCCCCGTACGCGGCTAGGCTCCCAAAAAGTCCCACATATGTGGTATCCCCGTACTCAGGAGAAGCAGCAGAATTTATTTTGGGGTGTCATTTCACATATGCCCATGGCATGCGTGAGCAATATATCATTTAGTGACAACTTTGTGAAAAAAAAAAAAAAAAGTTTGTAATTTTCCCGCAACTTGTGGCAAAATATAAAATATTCCATGGACTCAACATGCCTCTCAGCAAATAGCTTGGGGTGTCTACTTTCTAAAATGGGGTCATTTGTGGGGGTTTTGTGCCATCTTGGCATTTTATGGCCTTCAAAACTGTAATAGGTAGTGAGAAGTGAACTCAAAAATTTACGCCCTTAGAAAGCCTGAAGGCGGTGCTTGGTTTTCGGGGCCCCGTACGCGGCTAGGCTCCCAAAAAGTCCCACATATGTGGTATCCCCGTACTCAGGAGAAGCAGCAGAATTTATTTTGGGGTGTCATTTCACATATGCCCATGGCATGTGTGAGCAATATATCATTTAGTGACAACTTTGTGAAAAAAAAAAAAAAAAAAAAAAGTTTGTAATTTTCCCGCAACTTGTGGCAAAATATAAAATATTCCATGAACTCAACATGCCTCTCAGCAAATAGCTTGGGGTGTCTACTTTCTAAAATGGGGTCATTTGTGGGGGTTTTGTGCCATCTTGGCATTTTATGGCCTTCAAAACTGTAATAGGTAGTGAGAAGTGAACTCAAAAATTTACGCCCTTAGAAAGCCTGAAGGCGGTGCTTGGTTTTCGGGGGCCCCGTACGCGGCTAGGCTCCCAAAAAGTCCCACATATGTGGTATCCCCGTACTCAGGGGAAGCAGCAGAATTTATTTTGGGGTGTCATTTCACATATGCCCATAGCATGTGTGAGCAATATATAATTTAGTGACAACTTTGTGTAAAAAAAAAAAAAAATTTTTTTTTTGTCATTATTCAATCGCTTGAGGCAAAAAAATAAAATATTCAATGGGCTCAACATGCCTCTTATCAATTTCCTTAGGGGGTCTACTTTCCAAAATGGGGTCATTTGGGGGGGTTTTGTACTGCCCTGCCATTTTAGCACCTCAAGAAATGAGATAGGCAGTCGTAAACTAAAAGCTGCGTAAATTCCAGAAAACGTACCTTAGTTTGTAGATGTGACAACTTTTGCGCAAACCAATAAATATACAATTATTGACTTTTTTTTTACCAAAGACATGTGGCTGAATACATTTTGGCCTAAATGTATGACTAAAATTGAGTTTATTGGATTTTTCTAATAACAAAAAGTAGAAAATATCATTTTTTTTCAAAATTTGCGGTCTTTTTACGTTTATATCGCAAAAAATAAAAATCGCAGAGGCAATCAAATACCATCAAAAGAAAGCTCTATTTGTGGGAAGAAAAGGACGCAAATTTTGTTTGGGTACAACATTGCATGACCGCGCAATTACCAGTTAAAGCAGCGCAGTGCCAAAGTGTAAAAAGACCTCTGGTCATTTACCAGCAAAATGGTCCGGTCTGAAAGTGGTTAAAAAAAGTTAAAAAGTAGTGATGGCGGATGTAAAAATGTTCCTATTTTTCAACCCACCATTAACTTAAAGAAGGGGGCTGTTTTGACCAGCTAGTATAGAAGCAGTTGAAGTGCCAAGCTGGAGTACAGGTGCTGAGAATACCGAGGGTTTGGAGACATTTTTTTTTCCAGTGAAAAACCTGGCCTGGAAAGGTTGTTACTGGAGAATGTGAATGTTGGCAACTGCTGCTTTGAAATTCATGGCTTCACTTTGTGGAGGACAGGCAGCTTATGGCCAAAGGATACTATTTTTGCTGCTGCCTGCTTTTCCCCTCTTGTTCCTGAAGAAAGACTCACATAAAAAGGCCAAAGAGGATTGAAGGGGGATTGAAGTGAGTCTCTCACCAAATGTGTCAGCCCCACAAAATCCTATTGGGTCAACCTTGTAGCATTCCCATCTGCAGATATTTTTACACAATATTCATTGTCACCCCTACAATGTTGGATTAAAAGAACACTCTTCCTGCTGTACTGTATTTTTCAGACAAATGTTTCCTTGTTTAATGGTCTTCCAATGCAGTTCTCAGGTCCCCATACCTTTTATTGACAATAGTTTGCCTATTAGTCTTGCAAATGGCCAACATTTTATTTCAAGATTGCCCCCTCCCCTCCAATGACTTCCAATAGTGTTCTGGTGTTGTATGCACTTTCTACATATAAGTGAAACAGCTTCAAATCTAATTTATTTATTTTAGGCACCTATATAGAGCCATCAATTTATGCAGCGCTTTACATATACATATATGTACGTTCACATCAGTCCCTGCCCTCAAGGAGCTACACACTGGTGCTAATTTAGACAGGATCCAATTAACCTATCAGCATGTCTTTGAAGTGAGGAACCCCCCACAGGCACAGGGAGAACATGCAGTCTTCTGGAAGGTCGCATCGTTGCTGGGTCTTGAACCAGCAACCCCTATTGCTGCTAGGCAGAAGTGCTAACCCCTTAGCCACCGTGCTGCCCATGTCACTGGTTTCTCTTGCTGATCTCCAGCAAGACAGCAAGAGGAACCAGTTAGAACCTCCAGGAAGAGAGGAACCAGGAGGAACCAGTTAGAGAAGATTGTCCCTCCTAGAAGTGTCAGTTTCCCGCTGGTATTTGGAAGAGTGAAATTTGACAGTGTGGGTGGCAGGATAGGTAAATATATACATATTCATTTTACGTGGCATGCTTTGCTGAAAAATGTTACTGTAATGACAGGATTACTTTAAGTCCAGTACAGTGCAGCCTCTCCAAAGCTCTAGGTCTGTGTAAATGTTTTCATTATAATATGGCTCTAAAGCAGGTAGTAATTTAGAAATGGATTTATATTTATTAACAAAGGCTGAGAATAAGCTTAGCAGTATATTAGGTAATATTAGGTCAGCTACAGTAAACCGAATTTCAACACTAGAGCTGAATGCATTCCCAAAACTCAGCGCCGCTGTTCTTTTAGATGGAAAAAAAAGTTCACTATTTTTAATAACATGTTTTGAGGTTAAGATCAAACAGAGGGTGTTGAAAGAAATGAAGTGGAAATGTTTGTAGAGGTGGCTATACTATTCTCCTGCTCATTTTCTCTAAAATCCTCAAGTGCTCAAACTCTATTTTATTTATGTAACATCTGACCAGATCTGATGCCAACTATCCCAGGTGTTAAAATTATTTTAGACTGCCCTGAAAAAAAAAAAGGTCTGTGTCTGTTATATTCAGAATAGAAATGGCTCCAAGTTGGTACAGACGCTCAATGATACCAACAGAGGTTCTGCATTCTTTTGCTTCTTAAAACGGGCTGGGTGCCAGGAGGATAAAATGCCACAGTACTTTGAGCCTCTGCTTTCCTTGATTAAGTTCAGTATTGTCATAAACACCTGGTTTTATACAGGGATAGCACATATTCTTATAAACAATGGATACATTTTATCAAAAACTTAATAAGTAAACTGGAATTTAACTGAAAAAAAAATTGTTGATAGAAGACTCCCAGTTTCTAGAAAGACACCTGCGTACCACACTTTTGTATAATTAAAGAGTCCACTGCCAGGCTCTTCTTTTAATATGCCCATATTTGGTTAAAGCTATGCCTATTTTGCCAGGATTTGCTACTTCCAGTGACTGCCCTGGCAAAATATGGCAGCTATAACAATTCCGTAAAATTTCAATTCTGGAGGAGGAGAGCTAGACGTGCATTGCCCTCACCAGTATTTGGTATAGTGATGGCCTTGTGGTTACTAAAACAGGAGCTTGAAAATAAATGTAGCAGTAGCAGCTGGAAACATTTTTCTTGTTTTCTCGTTTACTAGTCAAGGCAGTGATTGTTTAATTTACTGAAAAAATGAAGTATGGATGTGATTCTATAGGTAGGCTGAATCTGGACAAGGGCTTTCAACATTCTAAATGCCAGGCCTTGAAATGACGCTCAGCTTCATCTACCTTTTGAAATTTTATCGCATAAATTTATTGAATATACTGTCAGTCAGTAGCTCTCTGCACTGCCTCCCCCGCACTCACTGGAGCACTGGGCTGTGGAGGGGGCAGGAGCAACCGGCTCAGGCTCTCAATGGCTTGCTGAGAGGCTCAGCCTGGTGTCGGTCCAAGCATGTGGGCGGGTCCCGACTCCATTGTCACAATCTTGCCCGAGCCTACAGGCTCTGTGATGTTAGGCGACAGTAAATTTCAGACCGCTGTCTGCTGAAAACGGCACACAGGCGTGCAGAATGAACTGCGCTCTTGTGATCCACAGGAGAAGTACAGACAAATGAGCTTTCGCTGTACTTCTTCTTTAACTCAAAAGAAACAGATTGAATAGGCCTCATAACAAGTTAATATGCAAACAGTTATATATGTACCATCATCCGAGTCAATTGAGAAAGAATGTTTGAGAGTCAGGACCCCACCCAAGACTCACCAAGGGAGAGAGGCAAGCGGACTATCTCGGTACAGGTAAATAAAATATATATGAAAAATACAAAGAAAATTAAAATCAAATGAACAAAGTTTATCCATACAAAATATAAAAAATATACACATAGGAGCTAAAAAGCTACACAGATGACATAGTGTTTCGACTAGTTTCGCAGGTTTACCGCTTCTTCAGGAAATATATCTGTGAACAGGAAGTACAGTAATATATAGAAATTTAACATATATATATATATATATATATATATATATATATATATATATATATATATATATATATATATATACATATATATATAGTGAATACTTTTACTACATAATAAATGGGGGAAACAGTCAAATATATAGGGCAGCTTACCCATGCCTCAGTGCATGCAAGGCATATGACACACCCAGCAAAGCCTCCCGCGGCGATTGGGAAGGATATAAAAAGGGAGTCACCAGGCAGCTGGCGCCTAAATGAGCTAAAAAATACATAATGGTATAGTGTCAGGCAAACAATCAAAGATGCTCACAAAATATGAAAAAAAAGTGAAAAGACAAAGCCTTTATATATCTTTCCCAATCGCCGTGGAAGGCTTTGCGTGGTGTGTCATATGCCTTGCATGCACTGAGGCATGGGTAAGCTGCCCTATATATTTGGTATAAAATTATTTTACTGTTTTCCCCATTTATTATGTAGTAAAAGTATTCACTATATATATATATATATATATATATATATATATATATATATATATATATATATATACAGTGGTGTGAAAAAGTGTTTGCCCCCTTCCTCATTTCCTGTTCCTTTGCATGTTTGTCACACTTAAGTGTTTCGGAACATCAAACCAATTTAAACAATAGTCAAGGACAACACAAGTAAACACAAAATGCAATTTGTAAATGAAGGTGTTTATTATTAAAGGTGAAAAAAAATCCAAACCATCATGGCCCTGTGTGAAAAAGTGATTGCCCCCCATGTTAAAACATACTATAACTGTGGTTGTCCACACCTGAGTTCAATTTCTCTAGCCACACCCAGGCGTGATTATTGCCACACCTGTTCACAATCAAGGCATCACTTAAATAGGAGCTGCTTGACACAGTAAGGTCCACCAGAAGATCCTTAAAAGCTACACATCATGCCGAGACCCAAAGAAATTCAGGAACAATTGAGAAAGAAAGTAATTGAGATCTATCAGTCTGGAAAGGGTTATAAAGCCATTTCCAAAGCTTTGGGAATCCAGCGAACCACAGTGAGAGCCATTATCCACAAATGGCGAAGACATGGAACAGTGGTGAACCTTCCCAGGAGTGGCCGGCTGCCCAAAATGACCCCAAGAGTGCAGCGACGACTCATCCAAGAGGTCATAAAAGACCCCACAACAACGTCCAAGGAACTGCAGGCCTCACTTGCCTCAGTTAAGGTCAGCGTTCATGCCTCCACCATCAGGAAAAGACTGGGCAAAAATGGCCTGCATGGCAGAGTTCCAAGGAGAAAACCACTGCTGAGCAAAAAGAACATCAAAGCTCGTCTCAATTTCTCCACAACACATCTTGATGATCCCCAAGACTTTTGGGACAACATTCTGTGGACCGATGAGACAAAAGTGGAACTCTTTGGAAGGTGTGTGTCCAAGTATATCTGGCGTAGAAGGAACACTGCATTTCAGAAAAAGAACATTATACCAACAGTAAAATATGGTGGTGGTAGTGTGATGGTCTGGGGCTGTTTTGCTGCTTCAGGACCTGGAAGACTTGCCGTGATAAAAGGAACTATGAATTCTGCTGTCTACCAAGAGATCCTGAAGGAGAATGTCCGACCATCTGTTCGTGTACTCAAGCTGAAACGAACTTGGGTTCTGCAGCAGGACAATGATCCTAAACACACCAGCAAGTCCACCACCGAATGGCTGAAGAAAAACAAAATGAAGACTTTGGAGTGGCCTAGCCAAAGTCCTGACCTGAATCCTATTGAGATGTTGTGGTATGACCTTAAAAAGGCCGTTTATGCTCGAAAACCCTCTAATGTACCGTATATACTCGAGTATAGGCCGACCCGAATATAAGCCGAGGCCCCCAATTTATCCCCAAAAAAACTGGCAAACTTATTGACTCGTGTATAAGCCGAGGGTGAGACATGCCTGTCCATCCCTGTGTGTGTGTCCGTCCATCCCTGTGTGTCCGTCCATCCCTGTGTGTCCGTCCATCCCTGTGTGTCCGTCCATCCCTGTGTGTGTGTCCATCCCTGTGTGTGTGTCCGTCCATCCCTGTGTGTCCGTCCATCCATCCCTGTGTGTGTGTGTGTCCATCCATCCATCCATCCCTGTGTGTGTGTGTGTCCATCCATCCATCCATCCCTGTGTGTGTGTGTCTCCATCCATCCATCCATCCCTGTGTGTGTGTGTCTCCATCCATCCATCCCTGTGTGTGTGTGTATCCATCCATCCCTGTGTGTGTGTGTCCGTGTGTGTGTGTGTGTGTGTGTGTGTGTGTCCAGCCTACCTGTGTCCCGAGCCTCCGTCCCGTGCCTTGCCTCCTTGCCTCCGTCCCGTGCCTTGCCTCCTTGCCTCTGTCCCGTGCCGTGCCTTGCCTCCGTCCCGTGTCGTGCCTTGCCTCCGTCCCGTGTCGTGCCGTGCCGTGCCTTGCCTCCGTCCCGTGCCTTGCCAGGATCGCCGCTCTTCGTCGGCGCCTCGGCGGACATTCTACCATTCAAACGCCGCGCCTCCGCCTTCGCCTGTGATAGGCGGAACACTGAATTTCCCAGCAGCCTGTGTTCCGCCTATCACGGACATCGTCTCATCCTCGTCCGTAGTACGAGGATGAGACGATGTCCGTGATAGGCGGAACACAGGCTGCTGGGAAATTCAGTGTTCCGCCTATCACAGGCGAAGGCGGAGGCGGAGGCGCGGCGTTTGAATGGTAGAATGTCCGCTGTCTGTCTGCTCGACACGCTGATCGAGCAGGCAGACAGCGATGACTCGAGTATAAGCCGAGGGGGGCACTTTCAGCCTCAAAAAAGAGGCTGAAAATCTCGGCTTATACTCGAGTATATACGGTAACTGAATTAGGACAATTCTGCAAAGATGAGTGGGCCAAAATTCCTCCAGGACGCTGTAAAAGCCTCATTGCACGTTATCGCAAACGCTTGGTTGCAGTTGTTGCTGCTAAGGGTGGCCCAACCAGTTATTAGGTTTAGGGGGCAATCACTTTTTCACACAGGGCCATGATGGTTTGGATTTTTTTTCACCTTTAACCAGTTGCCGACCGCCGCACGCCGATGTACGTCGGTACAATGGCACGGGCAGGCATAAGGACATACATGTACGTCCCTTGCCTCCCGCGGGTCGGGGGCCCGATCGGGCCCCCGCCCGGTGCCTGCGGCGGTCGGTATTCGTGCGGGAGCGATCCCGGACGAGGGGACGGCCATTCATTCATGGCCACCCCCTCGCGATCGCTCCCGACGAATAGAAATCCCCGGTGACATCACTTCCTCTCCTGTAATGTAAACACAGGAGAGGAAGTGATGTATTCTCTCCTCCGTGTCGGTATTTTCCGTTCCGACACGGAGGAGAGCGGATCAGTAAGTTGCACCAACACTCACACACACAGTAGAACATGCCAGGCACACTCACACCCCCCCTTTACCCCCCGATCACCCCCCCAATTACCCCTGCCCCCCAGTCACAATGACACCAATGTCATTTTTTTTTTTTTTTTTTTTTTTTTTGCATTGGTGTCATTTGTGACTGTAATAACTGTTAGGGCAGTTAGAGTTAGCCCCCTTTAGTTCTAATGTACCCCCCTAACCCCCCCAATAAAGGTTTAACCCCGTGATCACCCCCCGTCGCCAGTGTCACTAAGGCTGGGTTCACATTGCAGCGGTTTATGAGAACGAATGTGATTCGCACCGCACTGCAGTGCAAATCACATCCGATCTCTGTGCGATTCGAGTTCAGCCATTCGCCGCACCCGCCGCACCCGCCACACCCGCCGCACCCGCCGCAAATTCGCACGGGACCCTTTTTTTGGCCCGCAGCAGAATCGGATCGCATGGGTGTTCACACCATGCGATCCGAGTTTGCAGATCGCACTGCGATATGCGAACTGATCTGGGGGTGTCAGTAACATTTCACTGACACTCCCAGCAGTTCGCATAGGGCAGTGTGAACTGCCGCCGGGAGGCATGCGATGCGGGAACCCGCCGCGGATTCGCGGCGTTTCCGCATCGCTCCAGTGTGAACCCAGCCTAATAAGCGATCATTTTTCTGATCGCCGTATTAGTGCCACAGGTGACGCTAGTTAGGCAGGTAGGTATTTAGGTTCGCCGCAGCTTTTTATAGCGCCAGGGACCCCCATATACTACCGCATAAAGCCCCCTGATTGCCCCCTAGTTAACCCTTTCACCAGTGATCACCATATAACTGTTACAGGTGACGCTGGTTGGTTAGTTATTTTTTTATAGTTTCAGGGCACCCGCCATTTATTACCTAATAAAGGTTTAACCCCCTGATCACCCGGCGGGTGTCATTTGTGACTAATAACTGTTAGGGCAGTTAGGGTTAGCCCCCTTTAGTTCTAAGGTACCCCCCTAACCCCCCCAATAAAGGTTTAACCCCGTGATCACCCCCCGTCGCCAGTGTCACTAAGGCTGGGTTCACATTGCAGCGGTTTATGAGAACGGATGTGATTCGCACCGCACTGCAGTGCAAATCACATCCGATCTCTGTGCGATTCGAGTTCAGCCATTCGCCGCACCCGCCGCACCCGCCGCAAATTCGCACGGGACCCTTTTTTTGGCCCGCAGCAGAATCGGATCGCATGGGTGTTCACACCATGCGATCCGAGTTTGCAGATCGCACTGCGATATGCGAACTGATCTGGGGGTGTCAGTAACATTTCACTGACACTCCCAGCAGTTCGCATAGGGCAGTGTGAACTGCCGCCGGGAGGCATGCGATGCGGGAACCCGCCGCGCATTCGTGGCGTTCCCGCATCGCTCCAGTGTGAACCCAGCCTAATAAGCGATCGTTTTTCTGATCGCTGTATTAGTGTCACAGGTGACGCTAGTTAGGCAGGTAGGTATTTAGGTTCGCTGCAGCTTTTTATAGCGCCAGGGACCCCCATATACTACCGCATAAAGCCCCCTAATTGCCCCCTAGTTAACCCTTTCACCAGTGATCACCATATAACTGTTACAGGTGACGCTGGTTGGTTAGTTATTTTTTTATAGTTTCAGGGCACCCGCCATTTATTACCTAGTCTCACTAGTGTACCCCTAAATTTAGGGGTGTCTACTTTCCAAAATGGGGTCATTTGGGGGGGGTTTGTGCCATCTTGGCATTTTATGGCCTTCAAAACTGTAACGCCCTTAGAAAGCCTGAAGGCGGTGCTTGGTTTTCGGGGCCCCGTACGCGGCTAGGCTCCCAAAAAGTCCCACATATGTGGTATCCCCATACTCAGGAGAAGCAGCAGAATTTATTTTGGGGTGTCATTTCACATATGCCCATGGCATGCGTGAGCAATATATCATTTAGTGACAACTTTGTGAAAAAAAAAAAAAAAAAAAAAAAGTTTGTAATTTTCCCGCAACTTGTGGCAAAATATAAAATATTCCATGGACTCAACATGCCTCTCAGCAAATAGCTTGGGGTGTCTACTTTCTAAAATGGGGTCATTTGTGGGGGTTTTGTGCCATCTTGGCATTTTATGGCCTTCAAAACTGTAATAGGTAGTGAGGAGTGAAATCAAAAAATTACGCCCTTAGAAAGCCTGAAGGCGGTGCTTGGTTTTCGGGGCCCCGTACGCGGCTAGGCTCCCAAAAAGTCCCACATATGTGGTATCCCCGTACTCAGGAGAAGCAGCAGAATTTATTTTGGGGTGTCATTTCACATATGCCCATGGCATGCATGAGCAATATATCATTTAGTGACAACTTTGTTAAAAAAAAAAAAAAAAAAAAAAAGTTTGTAATTTTCCCGCAACTTGTGGCAAAATATAAAATATTCCATGAACTCAACATGCCTCTCAGCAAATAGCTTGGGGTGTCTACTTTCTAAAATGGGGTCATTTGTGGGGGTTTTGTGCCATCTTGGCATTTTATGGCCTTCAAAACTGTAATAGGTAGTGAGAAGTGAACTCAAAAATTTACGCCCTTAGAAAGCCTGAAGGCGGTGCTTGGTTTTCGGGGCCCCGTACGCGGCTAGGCTCCCAAAAAGTCCCACATATGTGGTATCCCCATACTCAGGAGAAGCAGCAGAATTTATTTTGGGGTGTCATTTCACATACGCCCATAGCATGTGTGAGCAATATATCATTTAGTGACAACTTTGTGTAAAAAAAAAAAAAAATTTTTTTTTTTGTCATTATTCAATCGCTTGAGGCAAAAAAATAAAATATTCAATGGGCTCAACATGCCTCTTATCAATTTCCTTAGGGGGTCTACTTTCCAAAATGGGGTCATTTGGGGGGGTTTTGTACTGCCCTGCCATTTTAGCACCTCAAGAAATGAGATAGGCAGTCGTAAACTAAAAGCTGCGTAAATTCCAGAAAACGTACCTTAGTTTGTAGATGTGACAACTTTTGCGCAAACCAATAAATATACAATTATTGACTTTTTTTTTACCAAAGACATGTGGCTGAATACATTTTGGCCTAAATGTATGACTAAAATTGAGTTTATTGGATTTTTCTAATAACAAAAAGTAGAAAATATCATTTTTTTTCAAAATTTGCGGTCTTTTTACGTTTATATCGCAAAAAATAAAAATCGCAGAGGCAATCAAATACCATCAAAAGAAAGCTCTATTTGTGGGAAGAAAAGGACGCAAATTTTGTTTGGGTACAACATTGCATGACCGCGCAATTACCAGTTAAAGCAGCGCAGTGCCAAAGTGTAAAAAGACCTCTGGTCATTTACCAGCAAAATGGTCCGGTCTGAAAGTGGTTAATAATAAACACCTTCATTACAAATTGCATTTTGTGTTTACTTGTGTTGTCCTTGACTATTGTTTAAATTGGTTTGATGTTCCGAAACATTTAAGTGTGACAAACATGCAAAGGAACAGGAAATGAGGAAGGGGGCAAACACTTTTTCACACCACTGTATATATATATATATATATGTTAAATTTCTATATATTACTGTACTTTCTGTTCACAGATGTATCTCCTGAAGAAGCGATAAATACGCAAAACTAGTCGAAACACCATGTCATCTGTGTAGCTTTTTAGCTCCTATGTGTATATTTTAAAATTTTGTATGAATAAACTTTCCTTTCCTCATTTGATTTTAATTTGCTTTGTATTTTTCATATATATTTTCTTTACCTGCATCGAGATAGTCCGCTGGCCTCTCTCCGTTGGTGAGTCTCAGGTGGGGTCCTGACTCCCAAACATTCTTTAACTCAAAAGAGTTCCTTCTTCTGCTCTCCGCTTACTCAAAATCTCCAAATTCATTTTATTTGCTGATGTTATTGGACTTCCTATTAGAGGGTGGCTATGTTCCTTCTCCATGGTCCCACTGTATGTAGGAACATAGCCACCCTCTCTTGCTTTCTCCCAAGATGGACTAGGAACTATGGCATTGGTAGTGTGCATAGAACTGACCACAACTAACATGCACTGCTTATTCTGAACAAGCAAAAATAAGAGGATAAGTAGAGGTTTAGGAGCTCACAGAGGATGCTGCATGGAGGCAGAAAAACACAGTAAGAAACAATTTCATGAAAAATCTGTTACAGGGTCATTATTAGGGATAGGCGAATGGTTCAGCCCGAGCTTAAGTTTGGGCCGAACTTTGGTTGTTCAGATGTTCTGCAGAGCTCCAAACAATATGCGGTGTTCTGGGCAAATTCGAAAGCTGCCGGAACACCATTGAAGTCTATGGGACATTAACATGAAAAATCAAAAGTGTTTATTTTAAAGGCTTATATGCAAGTTATTGTCATAAAAAGTGTTTGGGGGCCCGGGTCCTGCCCCAGGAGACATGTATCAATACAAATTATTTTTTTCAAAATGCCCGTTTTTTCGGGAGCAGTGATTTTAATTATGCTTAAAGTGAAACAATAAAAGTGAAATATTCCTTTAAATTTCATACCTGGGGGGTGTCTATAGTATACCTGTAAAGTGGTGCATTTCCCCATGTTTAGAACAGTCTCTGCACAAAATGAAATTTCTAAAGGAAAAAAGGTCATTTAAAAGTACTCACGGCTATAATGAATTGTCTGTCCCGGCAATACAGATAAAAGTCATTGAAAAAAAATGGCATGGGATCCCCCCATTCCATTACCAGGGCCTTTGGGTCAGGTATGAATATTAAGGGGAACCCCGAACCAAAATTAAAGGGGAACCCCGAACCAAAATTAAAAAAAATTGCATGGGGGGGTTCCCCCAAATTTCATACCAGGCCCATTTAAGGGGATCCCAGTACCAATTTTTTTTTAAATGGCGTGGGGTCCCCCCAAAAATCCCTACCAGAACCTTATCCAAGCACGTAACCTGGCAGGTCACAAGAAAAGAGGGGGGATGAGACGGCACCCCCCTTCTGAACCGTACCAGGCCACATACCCTCAACATGGGGAGGGCGCTTTGAGGTAGCGCCTCAAAGCACCTTGTCCCCATGTTGATGCGGAGAAGGGCCTCATCCCCACAACCCTTGCCTGGTGGTTGTGGGGGTCTGCGGGTAGGGGGCTTATCGGAATCTGGAAGCCCCCTTTAACAAGGGGACCCCCAGATGCTGACCTCTCCCCCTGTGTGAAATGGTAACAGGGTACAAATGTACCCCTACCATTTCACAAAAAAAAGTGACAAAATGGTACAAAAGACAAGACACAGCTTGGGACAAGTCCTTTATTAAAAATAAATAAATAAATAAAAATGTCCCACGAAGTCCATTCATCTTCTTCTCTCGCTCCGCCGACGGACCAAAAAAGAAAAAAAAACAAAGCTGCGACCGACCCGCCTCCATGGGAGGCACCCGCCGTATGGCGCATCTTCGCTTTGACAGTTCTTATATAACTGAGGGCAGGGCCACACGGTGACGTTCCCGGGTGACCCCACTCCCCTCTGACACACGGGAACTTCCCCATGGCTTTCCCGGGGTGTCAAAGGGGGCGGGGCCACCCGTTTACGTATGCACTACCATCGGAAGTGGTTATAGCTCCTCTGGATTGATGGTTGTTATCAGATATCTACCTAGCAAGTTTGACCTCTCTAAAATTTGAGGGTCCACTCCTTTTGGTAAGGGGAATTGCTTAATCACTGTATTGGTGTGTCTTTCCATCTGTCATACTGAGACTGCTGTTGGGATATCTTTTCTTCCATCATTCTCCAAAGAACTTTTTTCTATATTCTGTCATACAGATTTATATCAATCACTGCATGTTATCATTATATATGGTTTATTTGTAATCAACAAATGTGATGCTAGCTGCTGATTTATGTATGTTATGTAAGTAGCGCAGATTGTTTCTATGTTTTAGATCAGTTTAATTAAAAAAGGAATAGCCTAGGGATGTTTGACACCTTGCCAGACCTCCACAGCTGTGTGCCATGTATCAACAAAAGGACACCTAAATTCCCATATGTGTATCAGCAAACAGACACCTAACTTGCCAGAAACTGAAATGATATCAAACCCACTACCACAATGATTCAATTGCATGGAAAGTATAATACATTTATAAATGAAGGTTATAATAAAACTATCATAAACCATTGTGTGCACAACATAAGCCTCCAGCCAACATTTTCATGCATTACCCAAGCTTTCAAGAAGTTTCAAGTTCAGCAGCGACTGGCCAAATGTTGATCCATGTGTGGCGACCGCAGTTGAAGTCGATCCATTGATCCACTTGTGTTCAACTGCCGATTGATGCAGCTCTGATCTGTGTATTCTGATAGTGGTGGAGTTTCCTCACTGTCAGAATACAATAGCACAGCAGGGAGGATACACCCATCTACCTCGAATGTGTGGTTGGGGGAATTGGTTACATTTTTTACGTTCAGCCCATTGGCTGAGTGAAAAGAAATGAACCATGTATGACCAGCTTTAGTTACATTTTTGCCGCGCACACACAACCGTTTTCCCGCCAGAATACACTCTGACAGTCTTTCTGATGGAGTTCTGCCGGAGTTCCGCTGAAACGGACTTGCCTACACAGACCAAAGTCCATTTGTTTAGAAAGCGGTGACATACAACACGTACGACGGCACTATAAAAAGGAAGTTCAATAGCCAGTAGCCAATAGCTGCCCTTGCGTCATTTTTGGTCCGTCGGAATAGCATATAGACCAACGGTTTTCCCGATAGGAATTTATTCCGTCTGAAAGATTTAAAACATGTTCTATTTCTAAGTCCATCGGAATTTTTGAAAAAAAAGTCAGCTGAAGCCCACACAAAATCGGAATATCCGATGAAATGATTCCGTCTGACCTTTTCTGACGGAAAGTCCGGTCGTGTACACGGCATTCGTTTTTTTTTTTTAAATATGTGAAAGCATTCACTGAGATATTTAAAGTGTCAATGGTAAGTGGTAAATTAAGTTTATGTAGTCATGTACATCTCTAATCCAGCAGTGATGCTGGAAAAGGGACTATTTCCTTAAACTCTTTACTAAGTTAAAAATGAATTTACACTAAATTACATAACAAGACATGGCTACTTCAAAGCGCGTCGCATAACACATTAGGTTCCAGAATAATTGATGCATGCCAGATGTTTGTGATACTGAGATGTATCTGTTACCATTTTTCTTGGCAGCACTTCTCTCCTCTGTAGAGTCCCCGAGTCTCCTGTGCGATTCATCTTGTTATATCAAGAAACCAGCAGAGTCAAAACTATCAGCTGTGATGGTTCATAGTCATTTCAACACCTACTATTTCATTACAATTTATTCTTAATTTCAAGGTGTTATGCACTTTATTTCTGTGAGTGCACAGCTTCTATTTGGGTGGCCTGTCCATACAGCATTGCTGAGCAATTCCCTGTGTGTTATGGGAATATATATATATATTTTATGTATTTTATTTTGACTGCAAGCACTAGTATACCTGCCAACTTGAATACTTTTTATAATGACAAACGTAGAAACACAATGAAAGATTTAAATGTTATCTTGCATGTTGGAAAGAAAATCAAATTTATCCTCAGTACCCGTGTCACCAAATAGTTCAGTAAGTGCTAACTATAAGAGCCCATGCTTCCCATATTTTGTACCACTGAGAGTTAAAGCATATCTAAAGCCAAAACTTTTAATTTTCGTTTAGCATAAAGGTATGATGGGAAGGGTTGTTGTCTATGTCCCTGCTGGTGATCATTGCTACAGAAATTGAAAGTGAGGAAAATTCCAAACTTTTTTGCATGTTTGATCTGTCCCAGAGGCTACCTGACTATCATGCTGAGCTCTATTTTATCACTTTATCACAATTTTATCACTTACACTTTACAATGCAACACTATGTAGCACTCTCACCAAACAGCAATAAGGTCACTGGTTCAAATCCCAACCATGACACCATCTGCCTGGAGTTTGCATGTTCTTCCTGTGCCTGTGTCTGTTTCCTCCCACACTCCAAAGACATGCTAAATTCGCCCTAGTATGTGTATGTGTTTTTAACCGCATCAGGACCCTTTGAGGTAAAGGACCGCGCTATATCAACATAACTCAACTATGGTTGTTGGGCTTCTCTTCCCCTCTCCACTTTTTGGACCCACAAACACTGCCTTTCAGTGCCCGTATTTTTTACAAGGAGACTTTAATCCTGCTTTAAGATTGACTTGTGCAAAATATGAGCTCTGTGCGTATATTCTGCATGAAAAAAATGCATATATATTAGAAGTTTATATTTTAATAAAATTATCCTTTTTGTCTTAAAGTTTATGTCTCTCTGTGTGACTCTCACCGGTGACACCATAATTACGGCATATTTTGTGGGAAGAAGAATGTGTGTAGTGTACACAGCAAATAGGCTGCAGTGTTATATAGCAATGCTTCTTTGGGGACTCCCATTAAACACTGCAATATAAGGAAGCAAAAAATTCACTGCAGCATGCTGTTTGCATGCGTTGAAAACACATCAGATCTCAATGGTGAAAAATATCCTGCTGGATATCTATACTGATATGGACTGGATAATGTGTTAGAAGCAAAAGGATGCCACATTGTTTGATGGAAATAAAAATGATCAACCTGCAGGGGGCTGAATTCAAAGACACCATGAAAATCAAATGGAAAAAATAATGCAGTAGGCTAGTCCATTTTGCTGAAATTTCATTGCAGCAACTCAAAATGGTACTCAGTAGTTTGTATATGTATGTATATGTATAGTGTATAACATCAAGGCATGCTCCTAATGAGACGACAGATGGTATCCTGGGGTATTTCCTTCCAGATCTAGACTAGGGCATCACTGAGCTCCTGAAAAGACCGAGCTGCAACCAGGCGGTGTCAGATGGACCAAAACATAATGTCCCAGAGTGTTCTATTGGATTTATGTCAGGCGAGCGTGGGGGCCATTCAGTGGTATCAAATACCATTACTCTCGCGACATGAGGCCGGGCATTGTTGTACACCAGGAGGAACTCAGGACCCACTGCACCAGCATAGGGTCTGACAATGGGTCCAAGGATTGCATCCTGATACCTAAGGGTCTGTGCGACCCTACATGGACATGCCTCCCCAGACCATCACTGACCCACCACCAAACTGGTCATGCTGAACAATGTTACAGGCAGCAAAACCTTCTCCATGGCTTCTCCAGACCCTTTCAGGGTCACATGTGGTCAGGGTGAACCTGCTCTCATCTGTGAAAAGCACAGGAGGCCAGGGACAGACCTGCCAATTCTGGTATTAAATTGCTAATGTCAATTGAGCTGCACAATGCCAGACAGTGAGCACAGGGCCCACTAGAGGACATCAGGCTCTCAGGCCACCCTCATAAAGTCTGTTTCTGATTGTTTGGTCAGAGACATTTAGACCAGTGGCCTGCTGGAGGTCATTTTGTAGGGCTCTGGCAGTGCTCATCCTGTTCCTTCTTGTACAAAAGAGCAGATACCGGTCTTACTGGTGGGTTAAGGACTTTCTGCAGGCCTGTTCAGCTCTCCTAGAGTAACTACCTGTCTTACTGGTGGGTTAAGGACCTTCTGCAGGCCTGTTCAGCTCTCCTAGAGTAACTACCTGTCTCCTGGAATCTCCTCCATGCTCTTGAAACTGTGCTGGCTGGGAGACACAGCAAACCTTCTGGCATTGACACGTATTGATCCTGGAGGAGTTGGACTGCCTGTGCAACCTCTATAGGGTCCAGGTATCGCCTCATGCTAGCAGTAGTGACACTAACCCTAGCCAAAGGCAAAACTAGTGAAAAACAAAACAGTCAGAAAAGATAAGTAGGAAAAAAATGTCAGTGGCTACCACCTGTAAAACCATTCCTGTTTTGGAGGTCATCTCATTGTTGCCCATGTAGTGTACCTGTTGTTAATTTCATTAACACCAAAGCAGCTGAAACTGATTAACAACCCCTTCTGCTACATAACTGACCAGATCAATATCCCAGGATTTTAATTGACTTGATGCTATACTCTGATAAAAAAGTGTTCCTTTAATTTTTTGGAGCAGTGTATATTATATTTTGTATTTTGTGTTATTAACTCTATAACTTTTTTTTTCTTTTTTTGAAATTCCTTATTATGGTATGTCTGCTTTAATTATAAGATGGGATTTAGCACCAGAAACCTATCTCCCCACTTTTACACCCAGCACTGGCATAGCACCAGCAAAAAAATTGTCTGGAGCCATCCCTGGTTATAATGCACATATATTTTTGCCTGCATCTGTGCAATAAACTGACCAATGGGACATACAGAAAATAGTTTGGATAGCTCTATATATTATCTTTGGATGAGGAATTAAAGGCTAAGTTCAATTTTACCTAAAAAATAAAAAATAAAATAAATGTAGATTTTATGTTATTTATGCACCCTATCTGGCTTTTTTCCAGGACACATCAGTAGCTGCAGATTTACCCCCAGAATCAAAGGAGTGAACACTCGGGAGCAGGTAGAGAGCCAATGCCTGTTGGTTATTAGGGAAGGAGTGTCACCCTAAATACCATGTAAGAGGACTATCTGTTAAACAGAAAGACCAATCTCCCCAAAAATTTGTTGGTGCTTTTAAAAGCTGATTTGTGTTTCTATGCACCCTTACTGATCTGGCCAGTTACAGGAAAGAGGTACACTGGAAGAGGCAAATAAGTTCCCCATATGGTTGGCAGAGAATAGAGTTAGTTCCCATATTATCTCTAGGACTTTTACAAAGCTGCCAGCCATGTGCAGTTTATAAACAGTGCCATGTGCCATAAACTCTGTCTACGGAGGAGACAATATGCCAAGAGCCACAACAGCCTCCCAGTTAATAAATAAGTACTAATAAGATCCTGAACATTATGTCAAGTGACTGTAGTAAATTACTGAGTTATGGACATACCAAACTAAGGTCTGTTTATAAAGCTTCTGTGAATGACATTTACCCTGTCTGGAAGTTAGACAAATTTTCCTTCCATATGATAACTCTGTGCAGGTAAGTGCTTCTCTATCACACATTTCACAGAGTGTGCCTTCTGAACTACAGAAGTGTGGCCAGGAGAAGTTTTAGGAAGCAGAGTCAGTACAGGAAATGATGTTTGTAGGAAGCAAGGTACCATGGGATATGTAGTCCTTAAAAAAAGGAAAGAAACTAAAGTAGGAGAAACTGCAACACATGCAGGGAATCCAGGAAGTTGTGGAAGAAAATGGCAGAACTCACAACATGAAAAGAGATTTTTCAAGTGAGCTTATATTAGATTGTCATTGTCAACAGATATAACAGAATCTTTAAATCATATATTTAAAAGACCATAAATGATTCAAAAATAGAGAGGATTTTTTTAAGCATTTATGCTTTCATTTAAAAGCTATCTACATTGTGCCCTTTCCACATTATCAAGTATTATCATGTTATTTTAAAGTAAAAAGAAACACTAATGTGTAATTTTCCTAAACTGATAAGCTTCATATGTAATGTCTCACAGTACAACTCATCACTCACCAATGCAAACACACGTATACTTACAACTGGTAGCTAGATGACCAGGATACTGCATTTTCTAAATGAGTTTATGTTTTCCAACTGGTCTTCTATGCTTCAGTTCCAGACTACAAAAGAATGAGTTCCAGGTCACTCAGGGGTTATGCCTTGCAATTCAGAGGCAATTGATCTTTGTAAAACTTGTTACTTTTCCCTTAATTATTGTAGTGAGAATCTAGTACCTAACTACAATAAAACTACATGTAAATGTCTGGCACAAAAGAGAAACATTTTGAAGTTGATACAATTTTATAACTAAAGGAAAATATCATAAAATAATTTAAATAGGGGAAAAATGCAACAATACAAAAGGAAACTAATAGAAGTATAGAGAAAAGAAACATTTATCTCTCAGCATATATTTTTATATCTTGAATTTGGTGATACAGTTAAAAATCCAACACTGTCTATTTAATCTATATCATTTATACTGCCAATTTACAATTCTTCAATAATTAATAATTTATCAAAGAAACAATAAGTGATTAGGATTACAAAACAATATGTCGGTTTCAAGTTAGAAGTATCAAAAACTTTTTGAAGCTATGTCAAGGTATGAATTTAAAGCATTAGGCTGCATTTACACCTGAGCGTGACTGTTTACCACTGATTTTGGAGCATACTTTTCTTTGCATTTTTTCCTGTGTATTCAGACTTCAGCATTTTCAGTGTATTCAGACTTCGGCATTTCCAGTGTATTCAGACTTCAGCATTTCCAATGTATTCAGGCTTCAGCAAAGCTAGTTACTCAGAGGAGATTGCTTTAACGTGAAAAATGCAAATTTTCAGGTGGTGTTAATGTGCTATGGTGACAAAAACACTACATTCTAAGTATAGCTGATGTCCCTTTTGAGTTTCCGGCATCCACTAATGACACTTGAGTGCTCATATTTGAACAGCATAATTTAAAATAAAAGCATAAAAATTATAATGACACCAAACAATCCCCCCCCTCCCCCAAAGTAAACTGTACACATGCACTACTTAATAAACTTATGCTTATACTTAGTTGTGGTCATGTGAACTGCTCCATGCACATTACAGACTCCATAGTCCATCTAAGGATCTAGCAAGAATGGGTAGATACATTCCTACATGCAGTGGGACCATGACGAACAAACATAACTACTCTCTAGTAATAAGTCAGACTACAGTAGCAAAAAATATTTTTTGGAGTTTTATAGGAGCAATAGAGGGTACTCTTTGAGTTCAGAATATATACTTGAATAGACTATATCTTTTCATAATTAGAGTTTAGTGTCACTTTGATTTAAAGTAGATTTAAACCCTAATTGGATGGCATTTCCATCTTTTAATACTGATTTTACAATTTTTACTTATTTACAATGTGCATTTAAGTGCTGCTTTTCTCTTTCAGCCTTTCGGGAGGGAGAGGAAGTGAAGAGGAACGTGGTTTCTTGCTGCCATTGGGTTGCTGGCTGGAGTAAGGCCAGGCCACATTTGGCTTCTCAAGACAGGTGTTGTTGGCACACCTGTGACCTTCTATTACTGATTCCTTGCTGTTACATCTGGGAGTGCTGCTGGTCAGTTGCCTTCCCTTTGGGCTAGTTATGCATTGCCGAACATCACTTACAATATATTCTTGTTTCTCTGCATCTGAACTCTGAATGTTTTTTGCTGCCACACAATGCTGCACCAACCCACACTGGGAAGGCTGAGAAGGCACAGCCTGCACTGAGGAGGGTTTCAGTTGGAGGGTTTCTAGCATAGTTTAGTTCAAAACATTATCAAAAGTGGGTTTGTGTAATTTTTGATAAAATTATACTTTTCCCTTAACCACTTCAGCCCCGGAAGGATTTGCCCCCTTAATGACCAGGCCATTTTTTGCGATACGCCACTGCGTCGCTTTAACTGACAATTGCGTGGTCGTGCGACGATGTACCCAAACAAAATTGACGTCCTTTTTGTGGTAGCTCTTTCTTTTGGTGGTATTTGATCACCTCTGCAGTTTTTATTTTTTGCACTATAAACAAAAAACATTTTAAAAAATATATATATTTTTTACTTTTTGCTATAATAATTATCCCCCAAATTTTTTGTAAAAAAACTAAGTTCTTCATCAGTTTAGGCTGATATATATTCTTCTACATATTTTTTGGTAAAAAAAAAATCGCAATAAGCGTATATTGATTGATTTGCACAGAAGCTATAGCATCTAAAAATAGGGAATAGATTTATGGCATTTTTTGTATATATTTTGTTTACTAGTAATGGCAGTGATTTTTACCGGGGCTGCTACATTGTGGCGGACACTTTTTTGGGACCATTGACATTTATACAGCTATCTGTGCTATGAAAATGCACCAAATACTGTGTAAATGTCACTGGCAGGGAAAGGGTTAACTCTAGGGGGTGATCAAGGGGTTAAATGTGTTGCCCCATGTGTGTTTCTAACTGTGGGGGGATTTGAATCACTGGAGGAGACCAATTGCTGTTCCTAATTACTAGAAACATACAATCTGTCTCTCTTCTCTTGGCAGAACCAGGTTTACACACACAGATCCCCATTCTGGCTCCCGTGCCCATGATCACAGGTGGCCGCTCATTCCTGCTAATGCTCCTAAAGGAGCCGAGGGCCTATAGGGCAGTTTGTGCAGGGCTGCCAACCTGCCGCAGTATATGTACGTGAGCCGGTCCAGAGGTGGTTAAATAATGGAAAATTGTTACCAAAACTTACCGTAATTTTCCTTTCCAGGCTCTGCCTCATGTTAGCGACCTTGGATTAACTCTGCCCCTTGACCTCATATAGGACATCCCTGAATATATCAATAAAAAGGCCACCAAGACTAGGGAGGGTGTGTACTGACATGAGGCAGAGCCAGGAAAGGAAAATTACGATAAGTATTGGAAACAATTTTCCGTTTTCCTTGCTCAGTCTCCTTCCAGCAACCTTGGGACTTAGCTAGCCAGACATAGGGAGGGAGTAAAACAAAACCCCCCACACCAGGTGCTGCTTAGAATGAATTTATTATTTGGACAAAGCAAAAGCCAACACAGTAGCTCCCATGATATCAATTGAGAGGAAGCTGCATCTATCTTGTAATGCCTGATAAAGGTATTAGGGAAATGCCAGCTGGCCACCCCACAGACCACATCCATGGAGACCTTGGACCAGGCCGCCCAGGAGGAAGAAAACTACCAGAGCAGTGTGCCCAAATCTCTTGAGGGGGAAAAGGTCTTCCTGCGAGTAAGCTGATGGAATACACCTTACCACCCATGTTGAGCTGATCTTGAGGATAGCTGGCATGCACAACTTAGGACCCTTCAGAAACATGAATAGAGTGCTAGACTTTTGGGGAATGATTCTATTCTCTTCATATTTGTTGTAGAATAGGGTTTAGATTTAACTTATGCAAATCCGAACTTTTGGGCTTGATGTCAAGGGTTTAAAAAACTGGAAGGGCCGATTGGCAATTAAAGTGGAACTTCCGAGGAACCTTAGGCAAGAAATTTGGAAAAGGGCATAACACCACTTTGACCAGAAAAAAGGTGCAGTACGGCTCCTTGCAGGAGAATGCAGCAATGTCAGAGATTCGCCTAGTTGAGACGATAGCTGTAAGAAACACTGTCTTTAAAGTGAGGTAATATAATGGACTTCTTAAATCCGGAGCAAATGGTGACTTCAGCAACTCCCTCAGACCCAACGGAAAATCCCATATTTGAAATATCGGATGTCATATTTTAAGCGCCACTTTCATAGAACTGACCACAGCGGTTCCCTGGACCAGGATGTGTCAGTAAATGCCGACAATGCCGAAACCTGTACTTTAACGGTATTGCAGCTTAGGTCTAGTTCCAGTCCTGACTGAAGAAATCCCAGCACATTCACCACTGAGGGAGACTGAAAGGAAAATCCTTGTTGGACAATATAATCTTCCAATCTCTGCCATGCTCAGCGGTAAGTATACCTGGTCGAGATCTTCCTTGCTGAAGGAAGGGTAGACATGACCGAATCAAAACGATTAAGGCCCCTCAGTTTTCTCCTTTCAACTGCCATGCAGTGAAGGCTAGTTGTACTGAATCTGGATGAAACTGGCTGTTTTGGAGAAGCAGGTCTCGGGCTTGAGACAATCTGATTGGAGGACCCATTGCTAGGTGACAAAGTAGGAAGAACCATTGCCTCCTTGGCCAGATTGGGGCAATTCCTTATTCACAATCTTCAGCAATGACTTGAGAATCAGGGCCGTTGGAGGGAAGATGTATACCAGACTGAAGCCCCACTTCTGGAAAAGGGCATCCCTGGCTAAAGTTTGTAATTGAAAGAAGCGGAAGAAAAACTGTGTGGTCTGACAATTGTCTGGAGTCGTATGAGAATCACCTCAGGAGTCAGGAGTATGCGAATATCTGATAGATACTTAGGGTTCAATTTCCATTCCCTGTGGCTGGAGAATTAGTGGCTTAGCCGACTCGTTAGGGTGTTTTGAAAATGTCGCTATCCTCGATGCCCCTTCTCAGACGGCAACTCTGTAACCTCTTTGTGTGCCACTGTGCCCATGGCACTGCTAGAATACAAGCTGTCAGGCTTCCCAGAAAACATATACCTCTGCGGACCATAACCGAGGGGGCAGTCATCCTCTCCAAGGCCTCTGAGGAAATTTGTCTTTCTTCCTCTGGAAGGAACACCTTGTACTGAAGAGTGTCATACAACCTCTCTAGATACACAAGGTTCCGACATGGAACAAGTCAGGTTTCCTTCTGTACAATCATCCATCCAAACTCTGCTAGAGTGGTCAGGACTTGGTCCCAGTGCTGCACCAGAAGGTCCCTGGAGTAAGTGAGAATTAAGATGTCGTCCAGGTAATGAAAAACTCTTATGCCCTTCTGTCGGAGATAAGCGAGCATTGTGACCATAAACCTTTCGTAAAAAAAAAATTCGTAAGTCCGAACCGAGGCTGAAGAGAAGACATCTGAATTGGAAAGGGTTGTCTGTGAAAAAAAAAGCTTAGACCTTAGAAACGTTGATGAACCTTGGACCAAAGTCATTCAAACGCCTGGGCAGACTACTGCAGACTACTGCAATTACGGTTTTTAGCAACTTCATGCGGAAGGACTGAGGCCCAGGAAAGAATTTAGGGGGTTTTTTTAGGGTTTTTTTTTTCTTTTTTATGATCACCCTTAAAGACCCACTAATCCATAATTATGTCCGACCAGATTTAGCTATTTAACATAAGGCCTGCTTTGAGGCCAATTCCGCAGCCCAGCGTAAATCTGAAAAAGTCCGACGCTTTTTCAGTCATGAACTCAGACGACAGAGGGCCTCCCCTAGCATAACTTTGCAGAGATGCCTAAAGCAGAACCTCAGCATTCTTTCATCTTTCCATCTTTTAATCTTCTGCCCTTGTTGTTTCAACTTTGGTTACCAAAACGTTCTTTTTTCTTTTTCTCCCAGTAAATACTTTTTTTTTTTTTTAAATCAGATATTCTCTTTAATATCTCTTTATTTTTTTTATACCACAACACCTATATTCTGGCAAAGGTAACTCCTAACTCAGTCCTGTATCCATATGGTCAAGCCACGGCTTCCAAATAGTATCAAACCTCTTAGATAAATTCCTCATATACAAAACATGCCTCTCATAGGAGATGGATCTATTCAGATCAAATATCCAATCAGATATAGTTGGAAGGTGAGGATAGGTCCACCTATTGGCAATTTGTCTCCTAGCCACAAAGAACCCTCCTGCAACAGTAAACCATCTTGGTGGTTTAAGCACTGAGCTATCAAGATAGCCCAGTAGACATATTAAAGGATCCACCGAAAGATTCGAATCTAAGAGCCAATTAAGTGTACCCACAACCTCTGCCCAATACCTCTGAAGTTTCAGGCATCGCCATAATAATGTATCAATGACAATAGATTGCCACATCTGGAGCAAGCTGAGTCCGTTTTTAAGCCAATATTAAACAAAAATTGTGGGGTCCTATAGGACCTGTGCAATATATAAAATTGTGTTAGTCTAAATAAGGGTGAAAGAGATACAAGGGGAAGAGCCCGAAGAATCTTATCCCAGACATAGTCAGAGATAGGGCCAATATCGCGCTCCCATTTCTCTCTAGATGGACAATGAAATGTATTAGAAGTACACTGTAATAGAGACTTATACATAGTGGATATTAGACCTTTAGTAGCAGTTGCCTGAACCACTCATTCAAAAACTGGGACTGGGGGGAAACAAAACAGGTGAAGAAGAACACATGGCATATAAGCCATGTTGCAGCTACAAAAATTAGTAGAACCATCTAGGGTTTAAAGAAAATTCCCTTACCAAGTGATCAAAAGATTTAAGTACGCCCCTCTCATAAGGTTGAGAGAGGATAAGAATACCTGTTCGTTCCCATCGCTGAAAGCCCTTATCCTTTTGGATATTGTAGGACATCTAATCAATTTTCTAAATATCCTATTTATCTTTATAAAGTTCTTCAGAAGGATCCAAACTGGGGAATTATGTAAAAAATATAAAAGTTGCAGCATCCAGACCATCTTAATTAAATTTATGCGGCCTATCACTGAAATGGGAAGTTTACACCAAACCCTACTTTGAAGTTGAAATTTTGTCAATAATGAAGCAATATTATCCACTACCTATGAAAGAGGGGATGCGGCCACAGTAACTCCCAGATATTTTAAAGAGGAAACAATTAGAAATTGTGGGCATATTAATGGGAAATCCTTCGGCAGTGGATCCAGCACAGACTTTTCCCAATTAATTGCGAGCCCTGACTCATCCATATAGCTCATAACCGCTGGCACAGAGGACCGAAGATTTGATAAAAATTAAATAACATTATCATTGTCAGCATATAATGCTACCTTTTCCTCCATATTTCCTCTTATCAGACCCGTAACGAAGCTATCCGAAGGAGGGATGCCAATGATTCGATGGCAATGGCAAAAAGGAGGGGTGACAAAGGGCACCAGTAAATACCTTATACAGCCCACTTCCTGTTTTCTTGTCTAGTTATTAGCGCAGGCCTATGACCTCTTGTGCACCTCTCCTACTCTTTTGAGAGCTTGCCAGGAAGGGAGGGGGGATGAGTCATAAGAGGGCCAATGGCAGCTGCAGAGCTAGAGGTACGCCTCTGTAAAAATGGTTGCAGCCAGACTCAGTGGAGGGAGATTTCTGCAGTATATTTGGCAAATACAGAATCACAGTATATATAAAATAATATGCAAAGTGGTTGGAGGGAAGCTTCAGAATGGCAAAGATGTTTTTATTACAAATTATGTGAGCAGACTGCAGTCCACCAAAAGAAAGCTCTATTTGTGGGAAAAAAAGGACGTCAATTTTATTTGGGAGCCACGTCGCATGACCGTGCAATTGTCAGTTAAAGCGACGCAGTGCCGAATCACAAAAAGTGGTCTGGTCTTTGACCAGTAAAATGGTCCAGGGCTGAAGTGGTTAAAATAGGAAAGGTATTGCACGGCAAGCTAAATATGAATTAGAGACCATGGGAAGAGCCATGTGGCAGCCAGTGGTTGAGCCCGGGTATGACCAGATGATGATCTTGCAGAAGCTGAAGATGGGCTGTGCTGTACTGAATAACGCTTAGCCTTAGCTTACGGTGGTACCTGAGGAAAAACAACCTTTTGTGGCTTCTATGTGAATATATAATAAGGGAGGTTATTGACAATATGCAGTACAAGATATACAGTTGCCCATACAGGAGTCCCCTACCTTTAAGCAGTTTTCCGTGCCTCATCCATTGGGACTGGCGAGCTAATCCTGGGCTAGAAATATATAGGCAGGAACCAAGAAAGGAAGGAATAAGCAAGCCAAAAGAAAGATAATCCCTAGGAAGAGCCCCCCAGAACTCACACCCACTGCAGCAGCTCACAGGAAGGTATAAGGAAGAATCCTTCAAGCAGACTACCAGGCAAGACAGCTGGAACATGATAACCATTAGTCTGCATAACTGCCATTCGTGTGAGGTAGCAGGAGGACAGCATAGAACAGAGCACTCACAGGACCAGTGGGACAGGCAGAGAACCAGCAGCCACTGTGTTCAGACCACCCCAGGCCTTTCAAACACTGTGCATCCCCTGTGCTTCTCTGCACCAATTGGTGGCCGGCCAGCAGCCAATCAGAAGAGGTTTGGTGACATCATCACCCCGCGCCACTGTCGATGGCACGTAGGAGGAGTGCAAAGCCGAGGAGAGAAGATGCCCGGCACCCACAGCAAGGGATGATGTCATCTGTCAGCCTTGATACAGGAACCGCATAAATATGAAAAGAAGGCACATGATCTAATGCATGAATCAAAATTATATAGTTTATTCTTAAACAAAGTAGATGAGTACAAAGAAATTACTATGCATTCATAAAAACTAGGTTACAAAATATTCAAAATATGAATATTTTGAATACAATATTCAAAATATTCATTAAGAATTAATCATGCCCATACAAGGGCAAATGCTCAATGGTAGGCTACGCGTTTCGAGGGGTTCTCTCTTCATAAGAGCCTTGTAAAGCATGGTAGATATACATGAAGAGGAGTGGCTGATTGAGAGATGTATCACATGGTGGGTGATGTATTCTCCTTTACTCTAGAAGTATCCACATCATAGCACTCTAGATGAGATAAATACCAAATGTACGTGTGTATAATTAAGGTTGTAGTAGAAGGCACATGTATAGAAAGTGTTGGGATTATACATTGTACATTGTTATTACAGACAAGAGACAAGACGTATAATTGAAGTATTAAAATGTTGAAACATTAGAACATTAAGTCATTGAAGTATTGAAACATTAAAACATAAAAAAAATTAAAAAACCATTAGAAACTAACAATTATTTTAAAAATATTATTTAAAAATATTTTAAAAGTATTAGAGCAGTGAACCATGCCATTAGCTCTACTTACTATAGTGGGTTCACTGAACACAATTGTAGTTTGAAGTTTGAACGCAAGTGCATATATATATATATATATATATATTTATTTATATATATATATATATATATATATATACATATATAAACATACACATACATATACATATACACATGCATATACAAACACATATGCTTACACATACGCATACACGTACATAAAGAGAATACATATATTCCACAAGATGGAAGTCACTCGTGTGTATTCAATGGTGACAGGATTGGAAAGGTTCTTGTGTAAACGCACCTGTGTATATCAAAACACATAGACGCATACGTGCAGAGGTGTGCATAAGGATTAAATCTGTGCCTACTGCAAATGGAGTGAGATGACAGACTGGTAAAAATGAGGGGGATCTGGATGACACCTACCTACATACTGTAGAATAAATGGTTGGTTTGTTATTTGTTGTTTGTCTGTCATCTGTACCTACCGAGATATCAATGACTCAGAGAGATGGACCCGGAGGGAATGACCCAATATACTGATATAATGCAAACTCAACAATATCAGTAGATATAAAAGGAATGGAATGACTTGAATCATCCATATTGTTGTCTTGTGTTTGAACTTGTTGAAGGGCTGCAGCCCATACACGTCAGTTGCAGGCTGAATACAATATTTTTTGGGGGGTTCTGCGATCATCCTAGCAGAGTGCAACACAGAGTCCTGTGTTGCAAGAGAGGTTCTAGTAGTCTGCAGCTATGTGGGCATTTAAATTGGGATGCAAGTGTGGCGGGTCCGTGGAACGATCTTGTAAGCCGTGATGTCAGACCTAGGAGGTGGGTAAGTTTCTCACTGGAATGCATGCCATCGTGCATGTGGGCGTGGCCGTGCGTTCCAGAGGCCGTTCTCATGTCCAATGGCCATCCTGTTCTATAGAGGCTGGCCTGGCCGGACGGTGATCTGCAAGGAGCCAAATCTCTGATGGCTGTTGTGACTGTGCGAGTAAAGGAAATCGGCGGCTCCAAGCGGCGACCATGTGATCGGTGTGTGAGAACCAGGAAGCGACCCAGTCACTCCCTGGAATGCACACCATCATTGATATAGGTGTGGCTGCATATAGTGAAGATAGTACTTGTATTCAATGACCAGCCAAGTCTGTGGTACACTGGTCAGGGTTTCCCCTGCTGGAGCTATGGCCTGCTGAGTGCCAAAGCAGCGGACGGTTGTGGGGAGTTTGTTAATAAGGAAGGGAGAAGAAGTGAAAGAAAGAGGGTGACATTTGGGTCTATCCTCAGATGGATGTAGGAGTGGTAAACTGACATCAAACATATATGGTATCTGATACTAGACCATTCTAATGTGTATCCTCCATGGTATCATCCACCATGTGATACATCTCCAAATCAGCCACTCCTCTCCATGTATATCTACCACATTTTACAGACTTTCCTTTGCTTTCCAAGGCTCTGATGAAGAGGGAACCCCTCGAAACGCGCTAGCATACCATTGAGCATTTGCCCTTGTATGGGCATGATTAATTCTTAATCAATATTTTGTAACCTAGTTTTTATGAATACATGGTAATTTCTTTGTACTCATCTACTTTGTTTAAGAATAAACTATATAATTTTGATTCATGCATTAGATTACTCGCCTACCACTTCTTTTTTCACTCAACAGTAACTGCAGCCTATGCGACAGACACAGAAACTAACAGTGAGAGGTAAGGGAGAGAACAAAAAAGACCCAGAATGGCTGCTCTAGATACCGGGCGTGAAGCATCTTATACCTGTGCCTTCCCCAAGACCAGGGACATCCACTATGTAGGAGATTTACCCCCAACAAGGCACCATCCACTGCGGGGACTAATGGCAGGATAACAAGAAACAGAAGCGTCCAAAGCGAAGACAGAACAACTACACCAGGTACTGGTGGTGGTGGCCTTTTTATTGATCTATTCAGGGATGTCCTATACGGAGTCAAGGGGCCAAGTTAACCCAAGGTTGCTGGCATGAGGCTGAGCCAGGAAATTTAATTTGTAAGGTTATTTTTTAAAAAGAAACCTAACATGAGGAAAATGAAAGCTCTGTTATTAATAAGCTCCATAAAATACTACTTATCTGACTGTTATGATGAATAACTGGTATCAATGCTTTCTGCTCCACTAAGCTGGGACAAGTATGCAAATCAGGAAGCCACAGAAATGTCCAAAACTCTTTGTCTGCATGTTTGTCCTGGGTCAGTAACTAAATTGATTTAAGCAAGGCTGTCAGTATGACAGTCGGGCAAAAATTATTTTCAGAAAAAAAGACAGCCATGACAGTCTCCGTGTTTCTCAAATGGCAGGATTACTTTAAAGTGGTTGTAAACCCTTTACAACCACTTTAACCTACAGGTAAGCCTAGATTAAGGCTGACCTGTAGGTCCAAGAAATATCTCCCAGACCTTCGCGGGAGTGACGTCACGCGACTGCAGCCAGTCACAGAGCCGGAGTTCGCAGCCCCTGAAGGAAGAGAGGTGAAGAATGGACACCCGCTACTAGTGAGGAAGATGGGGACATCGCGAGCTTCTCTTGCAGGTGTTACATAATGGGCTACTATGTGATGCACAGTAGCCCATTATGCTTTACCTTTGCAGGGAAACAAAGAGGAAGTAACACCCATCAGGTGCGTTTACACAAGAACCTTTCCAATCCTGTCACCATTGAATACGCACTGGTGACTTCCATCTTGTGGAATATATGCATTCTCTTTATGTATGTGTATGTGTTTGTATATGCATGTGTATATGCATGTGTCTGTTTATATATGTATATATATATATATATATATATATATATATATATATGCACTTGCTGTGCTATTTTCTCAACTGTATTCCGCAATCCATTTCCATAAAGATCCAGGACCACAATGTGATTTAATTGTACGAGTTGTGTTTGTCTAGGAATAATTGTATCATGTGTTCTGACTACAACTGTATAAAATAATTGAAAGTATTGCAAAACTACACCAGGCCGGCCACACATATTAACGCATCTGTGCAAAGGCATTTTCCCGTGCATTCCACATGTGCATGCATACATACACACCTGCTATTGTGGTCCATCAGCCTATTTTAGGCTCAGTTTCACCAAAGTCCAAAGATGGCACATCTTTAGCTTTCTTTGTGAACCTTACCCAACCTGCTTGCTGTCTGCTGTTACCGACTTAGAGGACAGATCAATGCCTGGCTATGGCGCTTGGCTCTCTGCTTGTTGGTTATAAACTCTAGCTTTTTTTCAACTTTGTCTTATGACCAACTCTATCCCTTGCTACCTGGTAACTGCTGATGACCTTGCCTTGTTCCTGACCCTCCTCTTGTCTTCTGCCTGGTACTACTGCTGCCTGCCTGTTGATTTCTTTGGTCTGTTCAGTCCCTATCATGTCTATGCTACCAAGAATATTTGGACTGAAGGTGCAAGAGAAACTACCATTGGTCTGCAGCTGGTATGTGACATCTCAAAAAGCTGCTTTTCAGGTAAGTATAATATATAACATTATGAAACTGCTGAGGAGAGGGGCTTCAAAAATAATTAATGTGCTGGAGGTTCACTTTTCAGAGATTATAAAATGTATCCTCCGACTTTAGAAAGCCTATATGTGAAAGAAATGGTTGCACATTTGCTACATAAAATACAATGTTCAAAGCCAATACACATCCTTAGCCATACATTTATCACTGGGAGGAACAAGAAACAGACACACATCCTAGGGCCTTTCATACATCACAAGCAGGAAAGCAGACATTAGTATATATTGCGCTGAAGAAATGGAAATTCACAGCCTCTTGCCCCCACCCCCTTCAACACCACCACCAAAACTGCTGGAAGGTAAATACCTTGGTAGTATCCCATAAAAGTCAAATTATCACATTGTTAAAAGGGAAACCTAATCCCCTGTGTTTGTAGTGGCTCACAATTTACTGATCTGCACTGATTCCACTTTATGATTCATTGCATTGTTTGCCCACGCCTCAGTGCCTTTGTTTACAAATCACCTGTTGGTGTTTCTCAGTGGGACTGGCAGGTATGCGTCCCAGAGAGCAATATACAACAAACAATACAATAGGTGAAGATAAAATATTTCATTTCATTCTGCTGGGATTGATAGATGGACCATTGCAGCAAGTGTGTTTTTCTCAGTCTAGGCTTTCATGCCCAAATTAATCAAGGTGTCACTTTTCACAGCTACCTGGATGTATCTCTGTTCACATCAGCACAGGGTCCTATGTTAATTACTACGTGCAAGACCATTAACTCTAGGATACCCATACAGAAAGGCTTCTGTTCTATTAGCAAGGGACAGACATGCAAATAATCACATTTTGAGTGTTGTTTAAACATATATATATATATATATATATGCTTTATATAAAGGGAGACATGCACGTTTATATGAGTCCCTGCCCTCACTTGGGTTACCAGTTTGATATGTCCACCTGTATGTGTCCAAAAAGTGCCAACTGTGTAATGAATGTTTGAAATGTATGAGCATTGATGCTTATGTATCCATATATACTATACTAACTTAAAGCACTGCCTATCAGCATTAGAATATCGAAATAACGATGTCACGTTACGTACGATCGGATTTTCCGACAACTTTGTCCGACCGTGTGTATACAGCACAAGTTTCGGACAAAATCCGTCGGACAAAATCCAATGGATTTTGTTGTCGGAATGTCCGACCGTGTGTACAAGGGCTAAGACTGTTCCTGATTTGGAATAAAGTCCCTCAGTTTGGTTTGAGCTATATAGTTGTACGTATATAAAATATACTTCTGATCATTCAGAAAGTGTTTCCCAATGCTAAACCTTTCATCAGATTTCTATATTGCTGCATTTGTAAATTTCAAAAGTCAGTATAAAGGAATAGTAACAGTAAAAAAAAAGCACTCGTGGGCTTACCAATATTTTTTTTAAAATAATTCTCCTTTAACCTCCCTGGCGGTATTCCCGAGTGTGGCTTGGGGTGGATTTTCAGTGCCAAAAGCAGTAACCCCGAACCACACTCGGGATCACATTGCAGGATCCAGGTACAGTTGCTTACCTTGTCCCCGGGATCCTGTAATGTCTCCCCGCTGTGTCTGCGAGCCTTGTCTCTGCTCGATGTATCACAGTGCCGGACTCCGTTCCATGAGAGTGTTGCGACGCACGGGGACGGAGAACAACGTCAAATTCAAAAAGTGAAGCACACACAATACATACAGTACACTGTAATCTTACAGATTACATTACTGTATCAAATAACTTCAGCTCCCTTTTGTCCCCAGTGGTTTGTCCAGTGCCCTGCATGCAGTTTGATATTATATATACTGTTCCTTCTGCCTGGAAACTGGAGATTGTCCATAGCAACCAAAACCGTCCCTTTACATCAAAAGCGGTTTTAGACCAGCTAGAAAACAGCAATAATAAATTAGAATCACTTGAAGAATTGAGCGATAGGGATTGTGAGGAAATTCGTCATCAAACACTGAAAGGTAATGATAGTGACAATTTTGCAACTGAGCAAATTTCAGTGTTTTTCATTTGATTACATTATTGAATATTTTTTTATTATATTATTATATGTTATAATTATTTATAGTTATTTATTTTATTATAATTTATTATTTCATGTTTCAAACTTTATCATACCCGGGCTATCTACTAGACTCTTGTTTGGACAGATTTAAATGTGCCATTCCTAAGAATTACAGGACTATAATATAAAACGCCAAATTCCCATGCAAAACATTGTACTGCTTTGAGCATCAAAAATCTGAAATAATCATACCGCCAGGGAGGTTAATGGGCAATGGCAAGGGGTGTGTCTTATGCCCACATACTTTTGCTAATAGCTGTCCCTCGTTTCCATCTTTAAAAGTTGGGAGGTATGCAACTGATACCTCTATATTATTATTTTAGGTATATAGCACCGAAAATTTACACAACACTTACAGATATATTGTATGATCGTATCAGTGCCTGCCCTCAAGGAGCATACAATACAAGGTACATAAAGCACATTCCCGAAGTAGAGACAATTAACCTACAAACATGTCTTCAGAGTGTGGGAGGAAACCCACACAACCACGGGGAGAGCATACAAACTGCATGTAGGTAGTGTTGTGGTTGGGATGAACACCAACAACCCTAGTATTGCTAGGTAGAAGTGCTAACCACTAATGCCGCGTACACACGAGCGGACTTTTCAACATCCAAAGTCCGATGGACTGATTCCGTCAGACTATTCGATCGTGTGTGGGCTGCAACGGACTTTTGACAGACTTTAGAATATGGAACATGCTTCAAATTTTTCAGACGGAACTCCGCCGGACCCGGTCCCTTCGAAAAATTCGCTCGTGTGTATGCTATTCCGACGAACTAAAACCGACGCTAGGGCAGCTATTGGCTACTGGCTATGAACTTCCTTATTCGAGTCCAGTCGTACGTCATCACGTTCAAATCCGTCAGAGTTTAGTGTGATTGTGTGTGGCCAAGTCCGCTCAGTCGAAAAGTCCGTCAGAACTCTGTCGGAACTCCGGCAGAACTCCGGCAGAACTCCTTCGGAAGTCTGTCGGACATAAGTCCTCTCGTGTGTACGGGGCTTAAGACATTGTGCTGCCCAAAGACTCTGCACACACCTTGCAGGCTGCATCATCCTATCTTTCCTCCATTGTGCTCCATATATGAAATTGTGCAGCGCTTCTCTTCTTGGACATGTATAACAGTCTGTCTCTTGTGCATACATCCATATCAGGTCTTTCAATAACTGCTATTTTTACCATGGAAATAATATCTGCTGTTTGGAAATTCAACAATGGAAAACTGAAAACAAATAGTTCAAGGCAAAATATTACGTTTTTCCATATAATAAGCCCATTTTTTAACATAGAAATTCTTCTAAAAAATTTCCTAAGGTTTGGAATATATGACTTGGTTATTTCTTCCGGTACCTTTAGCACTCTAAACTCCATTCCCTGTATTGTGCAAAGCTATAGGAATTTGTCGCAGACCCCTTCTGTAATGAACCAACTATATCCAATCCATTTTCCTTCTACTTATCCAGTATATGATTGTTCTAATTTACCATTTAATTGTGTTGAAGTTTATTAGTAGTCTAGGAAAACAGAAGTGTTGTGTCTTGATTAGGGGAGCAAATAGTGTATTTTTAGTGAGCACATGCTTTAAATTATAACTAAAGGTAAAAAAAAAATCGAATTTTTGGATAGATTGGATAGTGTAGATAGGGATAAGAGCACCTGTCAGGTATATATTCCTAAAAATCACAAAACAATTCTCCTGTGCTTGGGTGCTGAGTCTAGGAATGTGGTGCAGTCAACCCTTTTTTTGTATGGAATGGAATGTCAATGACCTTGCTGCCCTCCTCAGAACAATGGGTGTCCTTGGAATTGTAACATAGAAGAAAAAAGGGAGGGCGCACCGACCTTGTGCATTACCAAAGATAATTTTAATAGAGGTAAAAACAGCAATGGTTATACTCACATATAAATGTGGTATACAAGCATGTCAAAGCAACAGCAATAGCGAACATTTTCCCTTAGGTCTATAGTTGGGTCTGAAGTTGCCGGAGGACCAGACAGTATTGAAAGGTGGCTAACGCATTTCGAGGGAGGACCCTTTTCCTCAGAGCCAAAGCAATACTGTCTGGTCCTCTTCATCTTCAGTCCAAACTATAGACCTAAGGGAAACCGTTCGCTATTGCTGGTGCTTTGACATGCTTTGACATGCTTTGACATGCTTGTATGCAACATTTTTACGTGAGTATAACCATTGCTGTTTTTACCTCAATTAAAATGATCTTTGGTAATGCACAAGGTCGGTGTCCTCCCTTTTTTCTTATAGGTATATATTCCTGTCTGTGCCCCAGTTTCACACTCTCTATTTGTCCTAATGACTATTTTTGTAAAAGTGAAAGAATCCCAAATTTTGGGTCGTTACCAGAAAAGGAATAGAGATGAAATGTTCCAATATGGACACTAGTTCTGGTGACAACCAGTGATTCCCTGACTTTGTAAGGATTTTCGCTTATTTCCCGTTTTGGCTATGTGATAGGATGTGAAAGTAAATCTCCCCACAGATGGAAAATAGGGGTTATAACCTCCCCTTACTCTAATGAAAAGTTAATAAAATTATTATTGCATTGTCTACAGGGCTGATAATAAGGCAGTACAGCTGGCCCTCCTGTACCTAGACCCAACTGCTTAAAAAAGGGGCCTGGGTACCCGACGAGCAGAAGAGCTGGCTGTACTGCCTCATTGCTAGGGATGAGCTATACACCCCCCCCCCGCCCCGGTTTGGTTCGCAGCAGAACTTGCAAACATGTAAAAAATTGGTGCGAACACTGTTAAAGTCTATGGGACACAAACGTGAAAAATCAAAAGTGTTAATTTTAAAGGCTTAGTAATGCTTAAAGTGAAACATTAAAAATGAAATACTCCTTTAAATATCCTAAATGTTGGGTCTCCTTAGTCTGCCTGTAAAGTAGTGCATCTTTCCCATGTTCATAACAGTACCACAGCAAAATGACATTTCTAAAGGAAAAAATGTAATTTAAATTGCTGTGGTACCATGGGACATGGACATGGGAAAGATGCCCTATTGTAATGTATTGTCGGATCCTGGCAATGTAGATAAAAATCATTGAAAAAAACGGTGTGCCCCCCCCCCCCCACCAGTCCATTACCAGCCCTTTGGGTTTGGTATGAATATTAAGGGGAACCCGTGCCAAAGTTTAAAAAAAATGGCGCGGGGGTCTCCCCCAAAATCCATACCAGGCCCTTGAGGTCTGGTATGGATTTTAAGGGGAATCCCACACAAAAATGCAAAAAAAAAAATGGTGTGGGGTTCCCCCCCTAAAATCCATACCTGGTTGCATTCTTGGATAAGGGTTATCCAAGAATAACCTACCTACCTACTGATAGGGCATTAAGAGTTTTGAGTTCCCAGAGTTCCCCTTTACATCAGAGGACAGGGATTACCACTGGAGAATCAGAGGACAAGGACCCCTGGCAGGTCACTTAGCAGAGCTCCTTTCCCATCCCAGAACTGTATACAGCCCCCCCCCCCCCACACACACACACAGGGCTGAAATCACATTCCTTTACACACAGTCTATCAGCCTTCACAGGGTGTATCTGGATTTTATGTTGCCCTTCTGACCTGTATAATTATTTGGTCGATACAGCCAAGCTCCTCTCCATTCAGGAAATGGCTTACAGTTTCTCCCCAGGCAACGGGGACAGAGGGTAGTGGACTGTGGAAGGCAAAGTAGAATCCCAGTACTGGAGCGTGGCTGTGGGGCCCTAGGGCAGATCGGAGCTAGATTTTGTGGTGGATATGATAATATGACAGGGAGGCTGCAGGGGCCCCCTGGAGCTAGGGGCAGGGTTGCAATTGTGCCCCCTGCAACCCCTAATGCCGCGTACACACGAGCGGACTGTATGGCGTACTTAGCCCGTCGAAACACATTTCAGTGGACAATCCGCTCGTGTGTGGGCTTCAGCTGACTTTTTCAGCGTGCAGTCCGGCGTACTAAGAATTTCGGATTTTTCGAAATTCTGTCTGTCGTACTTTGGTTTCAGCAGACAATCCGCTCGTCAGTATGCTAGTTCGACGGACTAAGAATGGCGCATGCCCAGAAAGGATTTACACGGCGGAAGGGTGCTTTGCTGTGTCTTGGACTTCCTATTTCTAGTCCCGTCGTACGTGCTGTACATGTCATCGCGCAAGCTTTCGACGGACTGTTTGTGCATCCGTGTGTGGTCAAGTCCGTTCAGTCGAAAGTACGACGGACTGTCCGTCGGATTGTATGACGAACTAAGTACGCCATACAGTCCGCTCGTGTGTACGCGGCATTATGCTACACCCATAGAAAAGCATCCAAGCTCTTGCATAGACCGAGAGACACAGAAGCTTCCATGTACCAACAATGCTAGAGGGAGAAGCCATTTGCATAGAGGCTGAATTAGACTTGGACAATGGGAAATTTTGTTTTGGTTCGTTGTCATTTGTAAAATACATAATTTCGTTCAGTTATATTCGTTATGTTACATAAATTTTTTTCGGATAATTCATTATTATTCATAGAATGTTGATATTCGTTATACTGAATCTCGAATCATATCGAATTCATTCGTTATATCCGCTATAATTTCTTTCGTATTAGTTGAAATTCAATATTTATGTATGTATATATATTCATCATTATGCTGTGGGGGTGATTTTCTTCAGCAGGGACAGGGAAGCTGGTTGAAGTTGATGGGAGGATGGATAGAACCAAATACAGAGCAATCTTAGAAGAAAACCTGTTATGCCACGTACACACGATCGGAATTCCGGCCAGAAAAAGACTGATGAGAGCTTTTCATCGGAAAATGCTCCATCGTAATTTAGCTGTCTGAATTTACGCCAGCCAAAAATTGATAGCATGTTCTCAATTTTCCAGACGGAAAAACTTTCTATCGAAAATTCCGATCGTGTGTATGCAATTCCGACACGCCAAAAAACACGCATGCTCAGATTCAACTTCGAGACGGAAGCTATTGGCTACTGGCTATTGAAAAGGGTAATGTAATTAACACAAAAAAACTGGCTATTGAACTTCCTTTTTCTAGTCCCGTCGTACATGTCGTAGAGCTGGAGTTAAAATTTTCTGACAACAAAATCCAATTGGACTTTTTCCGATCATATGTAGTGAATTCCGACACACAAAGTGCCATGCATGCTCAGAAAAAATTTGGAGACGAAAGCTATTGGCTACTTGCCTCTACGTAGTCCCGTTGTACGGTTTGTACGCCACCTTATTCCAAACGATCAGATTTTCTGACAACTTTGTGCGACCGTGTGTATGCAAGACAAGTCCGACGGATTTTGTGGTCAGAATGTCCAACCGTGTGTATGGGGCATTAAAATGGCCCAGTCAAAGTCCTAACTTAATTGAGAATCTGTGGCGAGACTTGAAAATTGCTGTTCAGAGACGCTCTTCATCCAGTATGAGCGATTTTGCAAAGAAGAATTGGTAAAAATGTCACTCTCTAGATGTGCAAATCCGGTAGAGACATCCCCAAAAAGACTTGCAGCTGTAATTGCAGTGAAAGGTGGTTCTATAAAGTATTGATTCAGGGGGGCTGAATACAAATGCATGCCACACTTTTCACATATTTATTTGTAAAACATTTTGAAAACCATTTATTATTTTTCTTCCACTTCACAATTATGTGCCACTTTGTGTTGGTCTATCACATAAAACCCCAATAAAATACATTTACGTTTTTGGTTTTAGCATGGCAACATGTGGAAAATTTTAAGGGGTATGAATACTTTTTTTCAAGGCACTATATAAAACAGCATATTTTAAATGTGCAATGATTATAGGGCACTCATTTTTGCCTGGAACAACACTTTAAAATCATTTTTTATGTAACGTTCATATTTTTACTAGCTTTGTTTCCCATATTTTAATTGTTAACTAGAGCCATTTTTAGGGTAACCAAGAAGGGGCTCTTATCACTAGGTCTTTCTTATGCCGCGTACACACGGGCGGACTGTATGGCCTACTTAGTCCGTCTAAACACATTTCAGCGGACAGTCCGCTCGTGTGTGGGCTTCAGCGGACTTTTTCAGCGTGCAGTCTGGCGTACTAAGTATTTCGGATTTTTCGAAATTCTGTCTGTCATACTTTGGTTTCAGCGGACAATCCGCTCGTCAGTAGGCTAGTTCGACGGACTAAGAATGGCGCATGCTCAGAAAGGATTTACACGGCGGAAGGGTGCATTGCTGTGTATTGGACTTCCTATTTCTAGTCCCGTCGTACGTGCTGTACACGTCATCGCGCAAGCTTTCGACGGACTGTTTGTGCATCCGTGTGTGGTCAAGTCCGTTCATTCGAAAGTATGACGGACTGTCCGTCGGATTGTATGACGGACTAAGTAGGCCATACAGTCCGCCCGTGTGTACGCGGCTTTAGCTTAGGTAGGCTATTATTATATGTTTTCTGGTTCACTGATCTCAAACAAGTATGCATATCAGGAGATCTGACTTTCCACTGACTTCACTAGATGCATGCTTGTTCTAGTGATTCAAAGAAAAAAAACAAGGCCAAAGGCAGTAACAAGACCAGTGTCTTCAAAAAGAGGTCATCCATGGCATACCCTATATTTCATGGCAGGTTTACTTTAAAGAGAATCTGTATCGGGGGAAAAAAAAAACTTTAGTTGCTATTGATGAACTTTTCCTAATATTGCTAGGTGACTGTCTATTATATTGAACAATAGACCAACAGACATAAATATTTAAGCCATTGAACTAGAACAAGGATGCAGATTTGTCATTCCTAAAACTCCACTATATGCACGCTGGTTGACTTAACAAGTATTAAAGTATTATTAAAGAAGAAGTAAACCCTGGTGGGTTTTACTTCCTCTTTATTTCCCTGCAAAGGTAAAACATAATGGGCTACTATGCATCGCATAGCAGCCCATTATGTGTCACTTACCTGACACCGAAGCCTGCAATGGCACGCTGTCCTCACGAGCAGGGAGCGTTCATCTTCACCCCTCTCCCTTCTGGGGCTGAGAACTCCGGTTCTGTGACTTGCTGGAGTCGCGTGACGTCACTCCCACGCCAGTTACAGCATGACCCCTATTAGAAACAGCACGATGTGCCCTTTCTAAAGTGTGCATGTGCCATAGTCATCGGCTATCATCTTTTTAATAAATATCTCCTAAACCCCTAAACAGGGTGTACAACCACTATAACCCCCATCTTTTAGCTTAAGACATTGGGAGTGATGTACTAAAACTGGTGCACATGCTGTGCATAGTAACCAATCAGCTGTCAGGATTTATTGTTAAAGCTTAATTGAACAAGCTGAAGTTAGAAGCTGGTAACTATGCACAGCTAAAAAGTAAAAAAGTAACAGTACAGCGCATAAATAAATAATCTAAGTGAATGAAAAAGTGACACTCTATTAGTGCATCAAAACACAAAAGTCCATAGATTTAAAGAACAATAAGTAGAGATGTCAGAAAAAAGATCCGCTGGTGCAATGTGCCTTCAATCAACAAAAATAAGTGATGATGTGATTCCTTCACCAATAAGCAAGATGGACTCTCACCTCAAAATATGGACCCCTGATTTAACAGACAGGTCAGAAAACGCATGTTCCCATCATGGGTAACTCACAGCATTCAGTAGATATAGCGGTAGTGCTCAAAGATTGAATCCTTTTCAGTATCCTCAATTTAATATGATTCCATAAAAAACATAAAAAACAAAATCTAGTGCTCTCTGTTTCCACAAATTTATTTAAAACAGAAGTAAAAGAGATACACTCACATTCTGGTGCACTGATCTCCAGTGCTGAGTGCTGGGCATGAAAACAAATGTATCACAGCGTCCATGCATGGATCAGTATAGCAGCTTGCGGATGACGTCACGGCTTAGGTCACGTGGTCCGTACGCGTTGCGTCCCTGAAAGTAGGCGGGACTTCATCAGCGGCGACGGCGTGACGTCGGACGGCCGCTTTTAAGCTGGTATACTGATACTGAGCCAATGAAAAAGAAAGTGCGCAAGGCAATTTCGCAGAGATAACACACATCAAGCGTGACTCCGGAAGCCAAATTAACACTTAGATAATTACCAGAGAGAGAGGAAGAGTTATAAAAACTAATAAAACTAATAACACAGAGGAGTGCATATGGATTGAGCCACATCAATGGCAACTTACATACGCACCAACCCGGTGCCATCAAATGGGGCTTATTAGATAACAAAAGACTTCCTAATTACCTTTAAAAGAGCAGTATTATAGCACAAATGCGGGGACACATAAATGTATCTCAACCCATCATTGCACCACTGCAAAACATAAAGTAAAATAAAACAAAAAATAAAACCACAATGCCGCCGACGCCATCAGCAAGCAATACTGATCCATGCATGGAAACAACAATTTAATACAAATAAATTACATAATAGAAATAGATGCCAAAATAAATGACAGAAGATGAGATATAAATAGAAAATATAATAAATATAAAAAAATAAATAAAAATAAAATTAAAAATAAAAACACAAAAAAAAAAAAAAATTTATAAAAATAAAAATAAAAATAAATAAAAATAAAAATAAAAATAAAAATAAAAATAAAAATAAAAATAAATAACACATACATAAGTGAAATTAGCAAAACTATCTATCCGAAATGAAGCAATTTAAATCAAAGTCAACGTTCAAGCCACTTGGGGCACGAACCTTTGTTTCATGTATCCAATGCGACTCACGTCTGCTCAGTTGGCGTATGAAGTTACCTCCACGCCAATGTTTCGTAACCTTCTCTATCCCCCAGAAACTCAAACTCTTGGGATTCTGAGCATGTACCAATTTAAAATGACGAGACACATTGTGTGTCCTCAGTCCCTTCTTAATATTATTCACATGCTCACCAAGCCTCACATGGAGAGGCCTAGACGTCCTGCCAATATATTGGAGGCCACATCCACATTGTAACATATATACCACCCCTACCGTGGAGCAAGTGATCAATTGATCAATCATGTACTCCCTGTTATTACTAGTAGCAACAAAGGATTTCCTCTTTTTTATATTACATCTGGAGTGTTTGCAAGCAGTACACCTACCACACGCATAAAAACCGGACAAAAAAGAAAAAAGCCTGCTTTCAGTTTGTACAGGAGGATCAATGACACTGGGGGCTATCTGATCACGTAACGAGGGAGCCTTTTTATATATAAAAGAGGGACGTGCGGGTAACAGAGGTCCTAATACCCGATCCTGTTTCAGTATAAACCAGTTTTTGGCAAACCAATTTTTCGAATTTCTTGTACTGGACATTATAGTCCAGAACCATTCTAAAGTTAGCACCTCCATCTACTGGTTCTTTTATTCTATCTCCTAATAAGAGAGATCTATCTAACTGTTGGACTCGAGCTACTTCATGATCTAGACTAGATCTGTCATAGCCTTTTTCCTGAAATTTAGAGGATAGAATTTGAGCCTGAAGGGCAAAATCGTCCACTTGGGAACAATTACGTCTCAATCTTACATACTGTCCTCTGGGGATGTTGCACAGCCAAGACTTATGGTGACAGCTCCCCAGAGGAATGTATGAATTACGATCGGTAGGTTTAAAATAATTCTTCAAAGACAACCCATCCACATCATTACTGATCTCCAAATCAAGGAATACCATACGTTCCTGACTAATGTTCCAAGAAAGCTGGATGTTCTTATCATTCGTGTTCATGGTCCCAATGAAATTATCCAGACTAGCTCGGTCACCGTCCCATATCATAATCAGGTCGTCAATAAATCTTTTGTAGCAGATTAATTCATGGGGGCGATTGCGAAAGACAACGTCCTCCTCCCAGTGGGCCATAAATAAATTGGCCACACTGGGAGCAAACTTAGCCCCCATGGCGACACCCCTGATCTGTAGATAGAACTGATGATTAAACCAAAAATAATTTCTGGTCAAACAAAACTTTAAACATTTAAGGAGGAATTTTTTATGGCACTCAGAAAGATCAGAAAATGTGGACATAGCCCACTGAACTGAAGCCTGCGCGTCATTGTGCCCAATAATTGTATATAAGGAGCCAACATCAGCAGTCACAAGGAAACAGGAAGCTGAACATTCTAATGATTCAAGGATTTGTATGATATGTTTGGTGTCTTTAAGAAATGCCTTTGTTTTCAACACTAAAGGCTGCAAAAAGGTATCGATATATTGGCCCACTCTAGATGAAATAGAATCAATGCCATTAACTATAGGCCTGCCGGGAGGATTAACACAATCCTTATGTATCTTCAGCAGGCTATATATAATGGGGGTTCTACAAAACAGCGGATCAAGATAGAGTCCCTCTTTTTTATTTAAAACATTCTTATTTTTTCCTTCCTCTATTAGCCAATGTAATTCATCCTTGTATTGTAACATAGGATCTTTGTTTAGCACTTGATAAGTATCTATGTCACTCACAAGTCGATTCATTTCGGACATATAATAATTTTTATTTAGGATGACCAACCCACCACCCTTGTCGGCGGGGCGTATAATGATGTCATCCCTATTTTTTAAAGACTCCACACCCAGTTTAATATACTGGGGATCTTTCACTTTACGTATTTTTAATGTATCTAAATCCTTGGTTACGACATTTTTAAAAACCTCCAGGAACTTGTTATCAGTATTGAGAGGGTTAAACGTAGATTTGTTACGGAGATTAGAATGTTGAGTTTCAAAAGTTCTAACCTGTTTAGTCGGATTAGACAAAAAATACTTTTTCATATTCAGATTCTTAATGAACTTCTGAATATTAACATAAGTATGAAATTTATTTAAATTTCGAACGGGAGCAAATTTTAAACCCCTATCTAAAACCTTCAGTTCATTGTCATTAATGTGCATCCACTAAGGTTATAGATACCAGCTCCTACTGGGGTTTTTGTTTTTTGAATTCTCCTACCCCTCTCCTTCCTCTCTCTCTTTTCTTTTTCGAACCTGACTGCCTGACCGGGGGGTTCCGTGGGGTTGCTGTTTCCACCACTCCTGATGGATAGGTGGTTGTACATAGGGTGGGTTGATGGGTTGATGAATAGGTGGTTGCACATAGGGGCCCCCCCTGGTCCACCCCGCGCACCCAAAAAATCCCCTCCCTCACTTGCTGAGCCATATTGTAGTGGCGCAAATCTGTTGGACACAGGTATAGGGTACCTCACAGGACCCCCATACGAAGCCCCCTGATGGGCAATGTGTTCATGCTGGTAACCTCCCTGTCTATTTGGGGAGTGATAGTTATAATAGTATTGGGAATCATTCCCAGGGCCATCCCTAGGACCCCAATTCCTATTAAAATTGCTCCCAAGCTATTCCCGCACCACAATACCCTCAAACTGGATCAATTGGTAATGGAAGTAACTCCCCTAGAGGAGGTACGTATGGGAGGGGTGCCCGTAATAATCGTGGGAAAAATAGGGGGAGAGGCAACAGCAATTTTAATAGGAATTGGGGTCCTAGGGATGGCCCTGGGAATGATATATCGATACCTTTTTGCAGCCTTTAGTGTTGAAAACAAAGGCATTTCTTAAAGACACCAAACATATTATACAAATCCTTGAATCATTAGAATGTTCAGCTTCCTGTTTCCTTGTGACTGCTGATGTTGGCTCCTTATATACAATTATTGGGCACAATGACGCGCAGGCTTCAGTTCAGTGGGCTATGTCCACATTTTCTGATCTTTCTGAGTGCCATAAAAAATTCCTCCTTAAATGTTTAAAGTTTTGTTTGACCAGAAATTATTTTTGGTTTAATCATCAGTTCTATCTACAGATCAGGGGTGTCGCCATGGGGGCTAAGTTTGCTCCCAGTGTGGCCAATTTATTTATGGCCCACTGGGAGGAGGACGTTGTCTTTCGCAATCGCCCCCATGAATTAATCTGCTACAAAAGATTTATTGACGACCTGATTATGATATGGGACGGTGACCGAGCTAGTCTGGATAATTTCATTGGGACCATGAACACGAATGATAAGAACATCCAGCTTTCTTGGAACATTAGTCAGGAACGTATGGTATTCCTTGATTTGGAGATCAGTAATGATGTGGATGGGTTGTCTTTGAAGAATTATTTTAAACCTACCGATCGTAATTCATACATTCCTCTGGGGAGCTGTCACCATAAGTCTTGGCTGTGCAACATCCCCAGAGGACAGTATGTAAGATTGAGACGTAATTGTTCCCAAGTGGACGATTTTGCCCTTCAGGCTCAAATTCTATCCTCTAAATTTCAGGAAAAAGGCTATGACAGATCTAGTCTAGATCATGAAGTAGCTCGAGTCCAACAGTTAGATAGATCTCTCTTATTAGGAGATAGAATAAAAGAACCAGTAGATGGAGGTGCTAACTTTAGAATGGTTCTGGACTATAATGTCCAGTACAAGAAATTCGAAAGATTGGTTGCCAAAAACTGGTTTATACTGAAACAGGATCGGGTATTAGGACCTCTGTTACCCGCACGTCCCTCTTTTATATATAAAAAGGCTCCCTCGTTACGTGATCAGATAGCCCCCAGTGTCATTGATCCTCCTGTACAAACTGAAAGCAGGCTTTTTTCTTTTTTGTCCGGTTTTTATGCGTGTGGTAGGTGTACTGCTTGCAAACACTCCAGATGTAATATAAAAAAGAGGAAATCCTTTGTTGCTACTAGTAATAACAGGGAGTACATGATTGATCAATTGATCACTTGCTCCACGGTAGGGGTGGTATATATGTTACAATGTAGATGTGGCCTCCAATATATTGGCAGGACGTCTAGGCCTCTCCATGTGAGGCTTGGTGAGCATGTGAATAATATTAAGAAGGGACTGAGGACACACAATGTGTCTCGTCATTTTAAATTGGTACATGCTCAGAATCCCAAGAGTTTGAGTTTCTGGGGGATAGAGAAGGTTACGAAACTTTGGCGTGGAGGTAACTTCATACGCCAACTGAGCAGACGTGAGTCGCATTGGATACATGAAACAAAGGTTCTTGCCCCAAGTGGCTTGAACGTTGACTTTGATTTAAATTGCTTCATTTTGGATAGATAGTTTTGCTAATTTCACTTATGTATGTGTTATTTATTTTTATTTTTAGTTTTATTTTTATTTTTATTTATTTTTATTTTTATTTTTATAAATTTTTTTTTTTTTTTGTGTTTTTATTTTTAATTTTATTTTTATTTTTATTTTTATATTTATTATATTTTCTATTTATATCTCATCTTCTGTCATTTATTTTGGCATCTATTTCTATTATGTAATTTATTTGTATTAAATTGTTGTTTCCATGCATGGATCAGTATTGCTTGCTGATGGCGTCGGCGGCATTGTGGTTTTATTTTTTGTTTTATTTTACTTTATGTTTTGCAGTGGTGCAATGATGGGTTGAGATACATTTATGTGTCCCCGCATTTGTGCTATAATACTGCTCTTTTAAAGGTAATTAGGAAGTCTTTTGTTATCTAATAAGCCCCAATTGATGGCACCGGGTTGGTGCGTATGTAAGTTGCCATTGATGTGGCTCAATCCATATGCACTCCTCTGTGTTATTAGTTTTATTAGTTTTTATAACTCTTCCTCTCTCTCTGGTAATTATCTAAGTGTTAATTTGGCTTCCGGAGTCACGCTTGATGTGTGTTATCTCTGCGAAATTGCCTTGCGCACTATCTTCTTTTTCATTGGCTCAGTATCAGTATACCAGCTTAAAAGCGGCCGTCCGACGCCACGCCGTCGCCGCTGATGAAGTCCCGCCTACTTTCGGGGACGCAACGCGTACGGACGACGTGACCTAAGCCGTGACGTCATCCGCAAGCTGCTATACTGATCCATGCATGGATGCTGTGATACATTTGTTTTCATGCCCAGCACTCAGCACTGGAGATCAGTGCACCAGAATGTGAGTGTATCTCTTTTACTTCTGTTTTAAATAAATTTGTGGAAACAGAGAGCACTAGATTTTGTTTTTTATGTTTTTTATGGAATCATATTAAATTGAGGATACTGAAAAGGATTCAATCTTTGAGCACTACCGCTATATCTACTGAATGCTGTGAGTTACCCATGATGGGAACATGCGTTTTCTGACCTGTCTGTTAAATCAGGGGTCCATATTTTGAGGTGAGAGTCCATCTTGCTTATTGGTGAAGGAATCACATCATCACTTATTTTTGTCGATTGAAGGCACATTGCACCAGCAGATCTTTTTTCTGACATCTCTACTTATTGTTCTTTAAATCTATGGACTTTTGTGTTTTGATGCACTAATAGAGTGTCACTTTTTCATTCACTTAGATTATTTATTTATGCGCTGTACTGTTACTTTTTTACTTTGTAATGTGGGATTTGGTATTTTGACCTATAGTATTCGAGCTGCATGTTTTTTAATTAATTGTTTAATTTTTCACTTATTTGTTGTGTTCAGCGCTGATTGATTCGTTTTATAACTATGCACAGCTGCACAAGTTTTATTAATTCTCCCCCCATTGATTACAAATAAATAAACACTTTACCCTAGCATTTGCACTCTACAACTTTCAGTGCTGTTGGCTCCTGTTTTCATAGTGCTGTTTCCCTGAACTTCTTGCCTTTGCTGGAACGAGTTAAAGGAGTATTAAACCCAAAACCAGAAATGTTATAGATTGCAACTTACCAATCATGAAATGTGGTTGCAATCATTAGCTAACTGTTGGCGCCAGTATAATAATAATAATTAGTTTTCTTTTTTCCCATATTTTCACCTGGTAATCTACCCAGTAACACACCTGTATTAGAGTGCCCTCACTCTATATGAATGAGAACAGGGGACACTTTTGGAAAGTGGCATTTGTCAGTCGGGGGGGGGGGGGGGGGGGAGGTGCTAGATTTACTAGCTAGATTTAAATACACTAACAAATTGAAGCCAACCTCCAGCTAATGCTTTAAATGCAGTTACAGCAAATGTATACACGATAGGATTTTCCGACTGTCATGGTTATGCAGTGATCTTCCTCTGGTTGCTTACCTCCCCTCATGTGTTCTGACTAAGAGGCCAGCCACTTCCACCTGGTGGTTTTTATAACCTCTCCTCTAAGCATGGCTCACCCCAGGCCCTATCAGGGAACCCTATATTAACCTGTGCACTGCAAGCCAACAGTGCTGATCAACCATTGTGTATTCATTGTGTGTTTGGCTTCCTGGTTCCTGCTTGCCGTGCGCTCTATGTTTGACTCTGTTACCAACCTTGGTGTGTTCTCAACGATTCCTGTCTGCTTGTGACCTTAACCTTTTGCATGTCCCTGACCATCCCTGTCTGCCTGTGATCCTGAACCTTTGGCGTGTACTCTGTTGTTCCTGTCTGCTAGTTGCCCTGACCTCTGCCGTATCCCCTTACTATCCTTGTTGTTCCAGCCTGCTGCTTCCTTCTCCTGTAGTATACAGTGAGCGTGAGCTGTGAGACCCTAGGGGCCATGACCTGGAGCCAGACTGCAGCGAAGTCCATCCTCACCACTGGAGGCTCTGGCGAACACCCGCTGGCTCTTAGACTCCGCGCCCTGGGGAATCTATGCTCCAGCTCCCATTGGGATCTGTGTTAGTGATCCTGTAGACCTGTGTCCTGAATCTCCCTGGGTACTATCCGCAGCAGTCAGTCCTAAGGTCGACAACCTAGCTGTGCACTTCCGACTCCTACGGAGTGCATCTGTCACCTGGGCTCAGGTGACCTGACACCGACAACAAAACCCCATGTTTTTTTTCCGACGGATGTTGGCTCAAACTTGTCTTGCATACACACGGTCACACAAAGTTGGTCGGAAATTCCGAACGTCAGGAACGTGGTGACATACAACACATACGATGAGCCGAGAAAAATGAAGTTCAATAGCCAGTGCTGCTCTTCTGCTTGATTCTGAGCATGCGTAGCACTTTGTGCATCGGAACTGTGTACACGCAATCGGAATTTACGACAATGGATTTTGTTGTCGGAAAATTTGTGATCCAGCACTCAAAATTTTGTGTGATGGAAATTCCAATGGAAAATGGCCGATGGAGCCTACACACGGACGGAATTTCCAACAACAAGCTCCTATCAAACATTTTTTGTCTGAAAATCCTATCGTGTTTACTGGGCATAAGGGTTAGTAAGCTGCAATTTAATAAATGTTTGCTTTTGGATTTAATAATGCTTTAACAGTGGACAGTGCAGCCTTCAGTCTGGCTTTTAGCTTGCAGAAGAGGAAAGGGAAGCAGAGGAAAGTCTTGCCATCCTAGGGTTCAATAACACTTTAAAGTGGTTGTAAACCCTTACAAACCACTTTGACCTACAGGTAAGCCCAGTGGTGGAATTATAGGGGTCGCCAAGATCGCCATGGCGACCGGGCCCCTTGCTGCAGGGGGCCCGAGGGCCCCCTGTACTCTTTGATAGGAGGGGAGGCTGAGAGGAGCTCATGATCATCAGCCGAACTGAAATCGGCAGTGCGGGAGCTACGCATGCTTGTGTGTGCGTGTGTGTGTGAGCATGCTTGTGTGTGCGTGAGCATGCTTGTATGTGAATGTGTGTGAGAGCATGCTTGTGTGTGCGTGAGCATGCTTGTATGTGCGTGTGTGTGTGAGCATGCTTGTATGTGTGTGTGTGAGCATGCTTGTATGTGCGTGTGTGTGTGTGAGCATGCTTGTATGTGCGTGTGTGTGAGCATGCTTGTGTGTGTGTGTGTGTGTGAGCGTGCATGTATGTGTGTGTGTGAGCGTGCATATATGTGTGTGTGTGAGCATGCTTGTATGTGTGTGCATGTGCATGCTTGTATGTGTGTGTGTGTGAGCATGCTTGTATGCGTGTGTGTGTGCATTAATGTATGTGTGTGTGTGTGTGAGCATGCTTGTATGTGTGTGAGCATGCATGTATGTGTGTGTGTGTGTGAGCATTAATGTATGTGTGTGTGTGTGTGTGTGTGAGCATACTTGTATGTGTGCGTGTGTGTGAGCATGCTTGTATGTGTGTGTGTGAGCATGCTTGTATGTGTGTGTGTGTGTGTGAGAGCATGCATGTATGTGTGTGTGTGTGTTCATATATGTATGTGTATGTATGCATGTGTGTGTGCATGTGTTTATCAGTGGCGGTGCATCCAAAAGGGTGCACAGGTTCCACCCCCTCTATGACCAATGGATAGATTCATGCATAGCATAGCATGAATCTATCCATGGCCACCGCTGCCACCCCCATATTTAGGTGTCTGGTCCCTTTTGGGGTGCCGGGCACCTGAATTACAGCGGCGGGGGGTGTTTTTGCAGCACCTGATTAGAGCCATAGGCTATAATAGGCTTCAAAATAGGTGAACTGCGAGCGCCATGCTTGACGCTCACAGTCTACCCAGGTGTGTTAGAAAAGTTAATTAATATTCACTTTTCTAACACTGAACCGCCTCTCCACCAATCAGGTGTGCGGGTCTTTTACCCATCACCCGACTGGCTGAAACAATAGACACAGCTATTGGACGCCCATCAGGAGGAGAGGACGGGAGATGAGGATGGCAGTAGCTGCATGGAGATCCCCGCTCATGGCCGTTACCCGCTGCCCCACCAAGACAGGGTAAGTGGTGGGCAGACAGTGAGCGGGCATTGGGGATTCACAGTGGCAGCATTTGATGGGCACACCAACAGCATTTGATGGGCACAGTGGCAGCATTTGATGGGCACAGTGGCAGCATTTGATGGGTACACTGGCGGCATTTGATGGGCACAGCGGTGGCATTTGATGGGCACAGCGGCAGAGCTTGATGGGCACAGCGGCAGAGTTTGATGGGCACAGTAGTGGCATTAGATGGTACAGTGGTGGCGTTTGATGGGCACAGTGGCTGTAATTGATGTTTTTTAAATCGGTTCCTTTATATGCAGCCACCCACTTGGGACTGGGCCCTGGTGTTCCACCATCGGGCCTCGGAGAAAAGAGCCCTGTCTGGAGGTCGGGGGGGGGGGGCCGCCATGGTTTCCTGCATCGGGCCCTGAAGGTTCTAGTTACGCCACTGGGTAACCTGTAGGTCCAAGAAATATCTCCTAAACCTACACGGTTTAGGAGATATTTACTAAAAGACAGTGACCGCTGCTTACGGCGATATGCTGTTAGTGGCAGCTCCCGTGCGCATGTGCGGGAGTGACGTCATCGCTGCTCCGGCGCTGTGAGTGACCGGAGCAGTGATACCCGGAAGAAGATGGATGCTCCGGACTACAGGGGACAGCGGTGACACCGCTGGCTCCAGTGTCAGGTAAGTGACACAGAATGGGCTACTATGCAATGCTTTACCTTTGCAGGGAGACAAAGAGGAAGTAAACCCATCAGGGTTTACTTCCTCTTTAAGGACAGTGACATCCAAGCAGCTAGAATTTTTAGAAAAAGATTGCTTTAGCAGTCTCACAGTACAATTTTCATTTTACCACAATTAAGATAAAATAACAACCGTGCAGCAACTGCATTTTGAATATTGAGTTTAATTTTCATGTTGAGTTGATCTTGCATTGTGAGAAGGAGCAAAAAAAAAAAAATAAGCACAATTGTGTAGCTTGGAGTAGAAAGCAAACAATATGGATAAGTAATAAGCATGCATGTACATATATTATAACAAATTGTACCAAGAAGGTTGTTTTTTAAACAACACATCTTAATAAAATTATTCAGCTGATATTTTGTACATATGTATAAACCCAAAAAACATCGATAAGTTTATACATTTAATTTAAGCCATTGGAGCAGAGATTATAATCAGCAGCAGTAGGGAAAAAAGTAAGATATTTTGCCACTAGAGGGTACCCTGCCAATTGCTTTAACAATATTAATTTCATTCACATTTTAAAGGGAATCTGTCATCAATAAAGCAGCATTAGTAAATTCAGTAGTTCACTAATCAGACAAATTAGTTTCACTGTCCAGATGAATGCTAACACTGAAGGCTAAATGGTGATGCAGCGATTTTAACAATTATCTGCTCTGTCCAAGAAAAGAATGGCATTGAGAGTTCCCAGCTTTCCATAGATTTTGTACTGCAGTCTGTAAAAATTGGGGATGTAAATGAAAGTGTCATATTCCTTAATTTCCCCACTGCTGATGACTCAATAATGGCATTGTGAGTGTAAAAAAATAAAATCCTGCTTGAAGGAGTAGGGGGCAGGTCAAAGTCACAGGGTGGTTGTCATGTCCTCCATGTTTCCCTCTTCGTTGGGCACCATCAAGGGTCACATAAGAGGCTTACCCTAGAGTAGGTTCTTCTGGCTATGCTAGACATCTTGTACAGGGGTCACTTTACTACACATGGGGTACCTTTTTTTTTAGGTAATTTCCATTAATGCCCTGGGACAATGCTGATACTGCTGTATGGGAATACTCAACCTTAAGGCAGACCTCTACTCTCGGAGATGAATGTACACCATGTACAATTGTACCACAACTGTTCTCCAGTTAACTCTTGGGTCCCCGTGACAATGTACACCTTTTCAGCAACTTACATTTAGGATGGACACGTTGAGCCCTGTCCACATCCACCTGTCCAGCATTTCCACTAATATTCCCCTGTAGCGGAGTGGGCCCCTCCATGCACCTTGCACGGGCTACACATTTGCACTTAACTTAGCCCTTGAACGTCCATATCTCTGTATGGGTTGGGGATCTCTGTGGCGCGTCCTTTTCCTATGGGAGACAGAATGCTGTTGGAAGGAGTGCCGGAAAATTTCCCTCACGGCTAGAGGCCACGGCTACACGCTATCGACAGGTTGCTGTAAAACTTCCATTACTCTAGGTAACCATTTTTGCCTTTACACTGCTCCACTCCACACTGATTTCTGTATACCCCAATGTGTTTAGGACTAACTCGGTAGACTGTGCTGTGCTTGTTACTTGCATTACACCCTTTCAGTAACATCAGACTAGGCAAGGACAACCTTTCAAACGCTTTACTTGGAAAGGTGCATAAGGGCATTTACAGAGTCTGACATTCAAAGTCATAATTCTTCCCTAATTCCCTCACTTTAACGACAGGCTATGTGCTGCTCCGGCATACCTGCAAAGGTTTCACAAGTTAGCCTGCAGCTTCCTGCTTGTGTACTCTTACCCCCTTGGTGCAGTGTTTCTCTAACCTGATTCCTTTCACATGTGTGATTTGGCTGTGCTCACCTGTGGGCTGTTATTTCCTTCCCTTCTATCACTTCCTGGCCTGCCTCCTAGTTTGCTTGTCCATATAAGACATGATCAGTGTAACCCACATTACCTGAACAACTTCACAGTTCTCTGAGCTTCTGTTTGTGTACCTTTTGGCTATGACTACTAGTGTACTGACCCTAGCGGCATTTACCATCTGTGCTTGTTTGCTGCCCATCCTGACCTTGGCTTGTCTTCTGGATTTCCTTTTGTCCACTGCTTGTACTCTGCACACGCAAGTGGTCTCCGCATCGTCAGCTGGGTGTACCTGAGGGCCGTGACCTGGTTCTAGCTTGCTGCAAGTCCATTCCCACCATCAGGCTGGGGCTGAGGCCGCGTACACACGGGCGGATTGTCTGTCCAACTTAGTCCACTGAACAGTGTTTCAGCGGACAATCCGCTCGTGTGTGGGCTTCAGCTGACTTTTTCAGCGGACAATCTGACGAACAAAGTCTTACGGAATTTCCGTAAGACAGTCCGTCCAAACTTGGTTTCAGCGGACAGTCCGCTCGTGTGTAGGCAAGTTGGATGGACTAAGTATGGCGCATGCTCAGAAAGGATTTACACGGCCAAAGGTTGCATTGCAGTGTATAGGATGTCGTTTTTCTAGTCCCATCGTACGTGCTGTACACGTCATCGCGCACGCTTTCAGCGGACTGTCTGCTCATCGTGTGTGGTCAAGTCCGTTCATGCAACTTTTGAACGGACTGTCTGTCGGATTGTCTGACGAACTTAGTTGGGCAGACAATCCGCCCGTGTGTACGCGGCCTTAGACTCCGCGCCCTGGGGAACCCTGAGTTGGCGATCCACAAGAGCTCACTACCACAGACTCCTGACAGTTTGCTCAGGCCATGAGCACCTCTGAGACACTGCAGCCTCTTCTGGATCAACTCCAATGTTTGGCGCAGAGAGTTCACATCCAGCAGGCCTATCAAGAACGGAATGCAGTGTCTGCAGAAACTTTCCTCCCATTTGGATCAGCTGCAGGTTGTGCCCATCAGGGGCTCTGGTGAAGAAGCAGGGTAGGGCTTAGACTCAGCAGCCTGGGGAACCCTGAGTTGGCGATCTACAAGCGCTCACTACCACAGACTCCTGACAAAAGGTAGTGTAATGCCCCGTACACACAATCGGAAATTCTGCCAGCAAAAGTCTGATGAGAGCTTTTGGTCGGAAAATGCAATTGTGTGTATGCTCCATCGGACTTTTTCTGGCGGAATTTCGGCCAGCAAAAGATTGAGAGCATGTTCTCAATTTTTCAGTTGGAAAAAGTTCAGATCGTCTTTACAAATTCCAACGCATAAAAATCCTACGCATGCTTGGAAACAATTTGACAAATGCTCGGAAGCATTGAACTTAATTTTCTCGGCTCGTCATAGTGTTGTACATAGCCACGTTCCAGTCCAACCATCCAAGTTTTTTCTGACGGAAAATCTGCTTGTGTGATCGGGGTATTAGTGCAATAGAGTTCATCAGAGTCATTCTTTCAGAGCTGGTGTCTTCGGGGTGAACCTCAGGTTCTGACGACTTTACATCCAGGTATTAGTGAGCAACATCCCTTTTTCCCTCACGGGTGTCATCCTCTGTTTCATTCCCTTATGAGTGACCTGATTTGGGCCCTAGACCCAAGAACTCTCAGCTCTAATCCTGGACTCCTCGTTAAGGGGAAGCCCTGTTCCGGACCACTGTCTCTGTTTTATAACACAGGATCAGTGGGTCGGACCCACTGGAAAACCCACCAAAAAACTAAGAAAAGGGAAAGGTATTAACTCTTACCCTCCTGTCCAGGACAGCACCTAACTGGCTATTTCAACCTGCCTGCATGCTCTACAGTCATTTCATTTAAGCAAATGTATACTACTTTAGTAAATTAACGTATCTTATTCTTTAGTTTTGGATAGAGTGGAGACGAATTGAATACCTGTCGGTTTTTATGCCATCTGTGCCCCTGTTATTCAACCTCTCTATTTTTCCTGCTTATCACTGAGCGTAAAATAAAGTCCCAAATTTTCAACAGAACAGCAATGCAGTAGAAATTGTTCAACTGGGACAATAGTTCTGGTGACAAATGAGGATTTCCTTTACTTTGGAGAGATTTCCTCTAACTTCTTCTTTTAGCTATGGGACAGGAAGTGAATGGAAATCTGATTAATGGGAACATGTTAGGCAAAAAAACTGAGAGAGGTTATAACCTTTAATTACTATATCCAAAAAAAATGTGTCCTTTACTTATACTTTAACCTCTAGAATTTTCCCTTATAACTGTCATACTGTAAATCACTAACAGCCCATCAGTCCACCTCTCTATTAACTGACTACAGATATCAGTATGCTGCAGTCTGAGTGCAGCATGAGAATTCTGGCATTGCTTTAAAACTCTGCATGATTTCTTTCTCTCCATATCAAGAACATAAATATTATGCACTAAACACAATTTCCACTGCTCTTCCGTGCTCATTTTAGATTTATGTCTTCTGATAGCAGTATTTTTCCCTCAAATTGAATGTCTGTTTTAGAAATTTATATTTTACCACCCTTGTCAAATGTGAGAGCCTAGCAGTTAGTTTGGATTCCCATGCTCTGATAAGCTAACAGTTTTGGCAGGCTGTGATTTCAGTCTAGAGCTGGATTAAATTTTTTCACATTCTACCTGTGTTCCAGCGCTGTCAAATTATACGAATAAAATAAGAAATCTCCTCACAAGGGATGAACGGAGTGGCTTCTGCAAAACTGATTTCATAGCAAAATACATATTTCCCTGCTGGTGAAACTTGGAAAATGGAAACACTCAATTTTTGTGCTTAATGTGATACTTTATGTAATGGTATCCTGTGTATTTCTTGTGTTTTCCTTGTAAAGTGCTTTAAGAAGCCACCTTTAAAGGCACTATATAAAATAAAGTTTTTTTTTATTATTATTATTATTATTTGCTTAAAACATAATATTATAATATCCCAGCCTCCCAAATCAACTTGCCAAGTGTTCTCATGTCTTCCAGCACCATGAGCATGGGCATACGGAGGTAGGAATCAGGGATCGGATCGAGGGTTCCCCACTCAGTGCTTATCCTCGCGCCGGCGGCTGGCCCTGCTCGCACCTGTACACAGTTTAGCAGGGTTCGGTGACAGCTGGTGCGAGGAGCAGGACAGCGAAGGCCTCAAGAGGTGGGCAGGATGACATCACCTGATCTACATAGTGCGAGCGAGCAGCCCAGGAGACAGAAATTGCAGGAAAGGAGAGCAGCAAGATGCCTGGAACAGCAGGCAGAGCGTCCCTGACACCTCCCAGAGCCTGGAACCCCTGGACTCCTTAAACCTCCTCACCACTCCCAGGCCTGGAGGACAGACTGACCAGGGGGTTCAGAGAACAAGGACGGGCAGGAAATGCAAGCAGCCAGGGACCACTCCATGTCAAATCATAGATCTGATGGGCGGAACTCCAGCACCTCCTGTCCTCACCCAGAATGAAAATGGGTCTTGCCAGCTGCTGGCAATCATGGACATCCTACTGGCATGCAGGGTACTGTACTGAGCATTACACACACACCAATGGGACATAGGGGCACTAGAGGGACTGCAGACAGGGCTAGGGGTCTCTCTCTCTGACCCCCTCTCTCTTTCACCCCCATCAACCCTCTCTCTCTTTGTCACCCCTCTGTCTTTCTCACCCCCCTCCCTCTGTCAACCCAGCCTCTCTCTGTCACTCCCCTCTGTCTCTATCCACCCCCCTCTGTCTTTCTCTGTCATCCCCCGTCTCTCTCTGTCACCCTCCCTGTCTGTCTCTGTCACCCCCCTCATGTATGCAGTTTCTGATCATCTCTTGTGCCATGTCAGCAGTCTCTTACAGTCTCTTGAGACATGTATGCAGTCACTGACAATCACTTGGGCCATGTGTGCAGTCTCTGATTGTCTCTTGTGGCATGTCCACAGTCTTTTGTGCCATGTATGCAGTCTCTGACCATCTCCTGTACCATGTCCGTAGTCTCTGACCATCTCCTGTACCATGTCCACAGTCTCTGACTATCTCCTGTACTACATCTGCAGTCTCTGACCGTGATAATGTAATAATGACATTAATGACAAAAAGGTCAGAGCATGGGTGACCTTAATGTGATGCCCCAACCCCCCCCCCCCCCCCAGAAAAAGTTCTGCGGACACCCAGAATCATCCATGGCTGCCCAGGTCATCCATGGCTAATCATCCCTGTTTCTCAGCCCCAGCTTTCAAAGACACTGTGAGGCTTCTATCCTGGGCCTACAACAAGAGATATCAGAGGTCAACCTCTCAGGTTTCAGTCTAGCTCATATTTCTCCAGACAGGTTAACACAAATATGCAAAATAAGCATCAGGTTAACCTAACTCACCTTTGCAAATACCTCCCACTCCACACTTTTCTTTACTATGTATAATGTTTCAGAGAAGTTAATAATGCACCATCAGAAGATCCTAGTGCCCCCCACAGTCTTCCGCTCCATTCATAAGAGGACCAGCCTCCTTCCTTCATGGAAATGGGCAGCCCCACTCCCTGGAAAGGGAGACAAAGTCCCTGGAAACTCACATTTTGGTCAAGTACTCCTGCTCCCCAAGGATAATCCCTCTTCCAAATGCTTCTCTACTTTGCCACAAACCAACCAAACTCTTTCCAGGCTCTGTCATTATATATGTTTAGTCTAGGAATGCTGAATGATGGGTGATCTCCCAACCAGACAGGGCCACCCTTAAAAGGCCCTACACTCTGAAGAGTCATTTAAATTCCATTTCACCGGCCACAAATACAGGGAATATTGGAGGTTAGCCTCTCGTGTCTCAGCCCAGCTTGTATTTCTCCAGGTTGCCACAAATAAGCAAAAGGAGCATAGAGTTTAATTTTTGCAAACACCCCACACTCCCCATCTTTCGTTACTATGTAAAAATGTTCCTGAAGACACATCTCTACTTATCATGAAAAGATGTTAACTAACTTCTATGGGACAAGATAAAGATAAAGTGCAGTGCTAATGAATGAAAATAAATTTGTACAACTGTTAAGAATGCAAAATACTAAATATAAATGTCCATAAGTGAAATATAGGGACCCCAAAGGAACTAATGTGAATAAAAATAAAATAAAAATAAAATTTAAACTGAAGTGAATAACAGTCCGTTTCGATCATAGAAGTATGACAAAAAATATGTGTCAAATAAATTGATAGAAGATCAACCATCAGTATCACCAATCGCTTCCCGAATAGATTGAACTCAAATAGGTGTACACCTAATGAGTCAATCAAGCTTATATGAGTACCCAAGAGGATTCAGGTTCAGGGTGAAGATACAGACTTCAGGGGGAGTTTCAGGGCAAGGTAAGATATTAGGGGGCAGACAGCCAAACCATTAGTATATAAAAAGAAGAAGGAAGGTACATAGCATAATTCCGTATGGAATGGGTAAAAATTTAATAAGCAAATAAGAGACCCCGGATGATGCCTGTTGAGGCGAAACGCGTCGAGATGCTTTGCTGATTCCACTGTTACTGTCCTTTTACAAGCACTTTTATACTTTGGAAATGTGCATGCAATTCTCTTATTTGCTTATTAAATTTTTACCCATTCCATACTGAATTATGCTATGTGCCTTCCTTCTTCTTTTTATTTGAGTTCAATCTATTTAGTAAGCAATTGGTGATACTGGTGGTGGATCTCCTATCAATTTATTTGACATATTTTTTGTCACACTTCTCTGACCTAAACGGACTGTTATTCACTTTAATTGAACATTTATTGTTGTTCACATTAGGACCTTTGGGGTCCCCATATTTCACTTATGGACATTTATATTTATTATTTTGTATTCTTAACAGTTGTACAATTTTTTTTTCATTCATTAGTGCTGCACTTTCCCTTTATCTTGTAATGCCCTGTACACACGGTTGGACTTTCCGACAGAAAATGTGCAATCAGATCTTGTTGTCGGAAAATCCATTGGCCATTGGACTTTTTCCATCGGAATTTCTGACACACAAAGTTTGAGAGCAGGATCTAAAATTTTCCAACAACAAAATCTGATCGTTTAAATTCCGATCGTGTGTAGACAATTCCAACGCACAAAGTGCCACGTATGCTCAGAATAAATTACGAGACGAAAGCTATTGGCTACTGGCCCGTCAGATTTTCCGACAATTTTGTGCGACCGTGTGTATGCAAGACAAGTTTGGGCCAAAATCCGTCTGGAAAAAATCTGACGGATTTTGTCGTCGGAATGTTCGACCGTGTGTATAGGACATTACACAATTGAATCACTGCTGTGCTGGCTGCTGTTCTTCTGTATGTTTTGACAGCGCTGTATATGTCTGTATAGTTTTAACTGCTATGGGCCCCAGCAACACAAGAGCCCAATTTTTCTGGTTGCATAGCATAAGGTAAAGGATTGCAAGGAAAAAGTGGTTAACATCATCTTAATGGATAGTACTATAGCCTTTTCAGTGCAAGGAACTAGGCACCACATCCATGTGGAGTTTACATGTTCTTCTTTATTTTGTGGAGGGTTTTATCTGGGTGTTTTGTCATAAACAGGATGGACAGCCCAAAAAACTATATATGTGAATAAAAATAAACCTGAGTTGATGTTATAGTGACTTTAAAAATAACAATACATAAATCTGAACCCTAATGCAGTGAAAGGAAAAAGCAAACGTTGAACCAGCTACTGTGTCTGAAGCGGACCCCCTCCGCATTATGAACCAATATATTAAACAAAATACAGTGTGACCTGTGCTCAGATCCTCTTATTATTAATTCCAACTCTACATAAAGTGATCAAAAAATATTGAACTCACACTAATGTAAATATAAAGTGCTCCACTACAAATACATGTGCAAAGATACCAATTTCAATATTGTTATTGCACAAAAAAGTGTATGCCCATACAAATCTTCTACTTCTTGTGATTTAACCACTTCCCGCCATCAAATGACAGCAGAGCGATGCCCAGTTTAGCCGGGGGCGTGCGGTGCAGGGATAATAGGTGCGCCGTGTTCCTGTGGCATTGCATGACCCTGATCTCAGCAAAGAGCTGAGGCTTGTTACCCATGTGATCAGCTGTGTCTAATCACAGCCGATCACATGTTAACAAGAAAGTGCCATTTATCGGCTTTTCCTCTCTTCCACTGACAGAGTTTGAGGGGAGGAGAGCTGATAAGCGGCATCTTCTCACAGGAAAAAATGTTTAAAGGTAATCAGGGCACTGATCAACAGTGCCCTGATTACAACGCAGCCTGAACAGTGACCATCAGTGATGCCACTCTGTGCCCATCAGTGACACCAGTCTGTGCCCATCAGTGACACTAGTCTGTGCCCATCAGTGAGGCCAATCTGTTCCTATAAGTTATGCCAATCAGTGTTATCTTTCAGTGCCAATCAGTGCCTGTTCATCGGGTCCCATCAGTGCTGCCCATCAGTGACGCCCATCAGTGTCACCTATCATTGCCCATAAGTGCCGCCCATCAGTGCCCATCAATGCCACCTATCAGTGACCATCAGTGCCGCCTATCAGTGCCCATCAGTGCTGCCTATTAGCGCCCATCAGTGCCGCCTATCAGTGCCCATCAGTGCTGCCTATTAGCGCCCATCAGTGCCGCCTATCAGTGCCCATCAGTGCTGCATATTAGTACCTCCTCATCAGTGCCACCTCATCAGTGCTCATCAGTGCAGCCTCATCAGTGGTCATCAGTGCAGCCTTATCAGTGCCCATTAGTGCAGTCTTATCAGTGTCTACTGATGCAGCCTTATGTAACTGGATTAGTAAGATCACATCAGTGTAGGAGAAAAATTACTTATTTTAAAAGATGTGCTGACAGAAACTGACGTATTTTTTTTATTTTTTCAAAATTTTTGGACTTTTCCGTTTTTTAGCAAAAAATAAAATACCCAGCGGTTATTAAAGGGGTTGTAAAGTAAAAATTTTATTTTTTTAAAATAACAAACATGTCATACTTACCTCCACTGTGCAGCTCGTTTTGCACAGAGTGGCCCCGAACCTGCTCTTCTGGGGTCCCTCGGCGGCTGTCTCTGCTTCCTCCCGCAGGTGCTTCTCACGTTAATGCGAGCTCCCTCGCATTGGTGAGAAGCACTGCGGGCGCTCACGTGATACAGCCGGCGGCTATAGCCGCTCGCTGTATCACAAGGCCCCGCCCCCCGGCGCGCTGCGTCATTGGATGTGATTTACAGCAGCGCGAGCCAATGGCTGCGCTGCTTTCAATCCATCCACTCCAGCCAATCAGCGGCCAGGCTGAGCGGCGAAGAGGACGGCGGGGGCGAGCGCGGGATTTTCGAGGGGTCAGGTAAGTAAAACGGGGGGACTGGGGGCGCCGGCAGTGTGAGATGTTTTTTCACCTTAATGCATAGAATGCATTAAGGTGAAAAAACATTTACCTTTACAACCCCTTTAAATACCATCAAAAGAAAGCTCTATTTGTGAGAAGAAAATTATATAAAATGTATTTGGGTACAGCATTGTATGACTGTGCAATTGTCATTCAAAGTGCGACAACAGTGAAAGCTGAAAATTGGCCTGGAGAGGAAGGGGGTGATTCATGCAGATAAGGCACTAATTGAGTTAAATTACCACCTTAATCAGATACAGAACCTGTGTAATTTATAAGTGTTTGAGTTTAAAGGGATGAGGTGGCAACAAGTCGCACCCATCCAAAGTCACGTCAAAGTTGCATCAAAGTTCCACCAAAAGTTGCACTCCAAAGTTGTGTGACTTTGGAGTCTTATAAGTGTAAATGGAGCCTAATTGCAAAGTATCAGCTTTGTGCAATCAAACTGGACGAGGCATGGAGAGCCAGCTCCAAGCAGACTTGCAGCAGTGCAAACTGCTCTAAAGCTAAGTACAAATGGACCGAATGTAGAGCAACATTGGCTGGTTCAATAAAAACCAGCCGACATTCAGCCTGTGTGTATGACAGCCAGTCCTAGAATCTGGCCATTCAGCTGGCTTCTGTCGGACGAGCATGCTGGAAAACCAGCAGCCGACCGGCTCCCGATGAGTGCTCTCAGCCAATGGCGTGGGGGGGGGCACCCCCCTGTTAGAACACAATGGAACAGCTGGGGAGATGGCAGTACTAACTTTAGATTGTTAGTACAGTGGCTCCAAATGAAGCCATCAGGGTTTTTTTTCATTCAACCCCCTGGGTTGAACGAAAATGAAAAACTAGTGGTTTGTACCAGGCTTAAAATGGTTGTAATACTTACCTTAGAATGAAGCGCTGGCATCGCCTTCCAGTCACCACTAAGGGAGTTGACATGCTCCCTCTGTGTTTCTTCCAGGTTCGTGGCTCCGGCACTGTGAGTGGCCGGTGCCGCAATGATGTCACTTCTGCAAATTGCGCGCGGGAGTCCTCTTTCCGGCAAGGAGCTCTAATTATCCAGCACCATCTGCCGGACCTTCAGAGCAAATGCGCCACTGACGCCAGCAGCTGCATGCAAAGTGAATATCTCCTAAACCATACAGGTTTAGGAGATACTCATTTTACCTACAGGTAAGACTTAGTATAGGCTTACCTGTAGGCAAAAACGTGAAAGCATAATTGCAGAAGGTTTTTTTTTATCTTAATGCATTCTATGCATTAACCACTTACCCACTGGGCACTTAAACCCCCTTCCTAACCAGACCAATTTTCAGCTTTTGGTGCTCCCACATTTTGAATGACAATTACTCAGTCATGCAACACTGTACCCATATTACATTTTTGTCCTTTTTTCAAACAAATAGAGGTTTCTTTTGATGGTATTTAATCTGGGTATTTTATTTTTTGCGCTATAAATGAGGAAAAAATCTGTAAGAAAAATGCATTTTCTTTGTTTCTGTTATAAAATTTTGCAAATTAGTAATTTTTCTTCATAAATTTTGGGCAAAATTTAACCTGCTACATATCTTTGGTAAAAATGACCTAAATCGGTGTATAGTATTTTGTCTGTGTGAAAGTTATAGAGTCCACAAGCTATGGTGCCAATCTCTGAAAATTGATCACAACTGATGTACTGATGGCCTATCTTATTTCTTGGGACCCTAACAAGTCAACAAATTCCCCCGAAATGACCCCTTTTTGGAAAGTATACAATCCAATGTATTTAGTAAGAGGCATGGTGAGTTGTTTTAAGTTGTATTTTTTTCCCACAATTCTTTGCAAAATCAAGATTTTTTTTTCACAAAATTGTCATATTAGCTGGTTTTCTCACTCACAGAATATGCATACCACAAATTACACCCCAAAACACATTCTACTACTCCTCCTGAGTATGGCAATATCACATGTGTGAGACTTTTACACAGCGTGGCCACATACAGAGGCCCAACATGCAGGGAGCACCATAAGGTGTTCTAGGAGCATACATTACATATATAATTTCTTGACTACCTCTTGCACTTTTGAAGGCCCTGGAGCACCAGGACAATAGAAATGCCCAAAAAATTACCCCATTTTGGAAAAAAAACACCCCAACGTATAATCTATGAGGCATAATGAGTCTTTTGAACATGTCATTTTTTTCTACAAGTTTTTGGAAAAAGTGGAAAGAAACTGAAAACGCATTTTTTTTTTTTTTACACAAAGTTGTCCATTTATACATTTCATAAAAATTACACCCCAAAATAGATTTTCTTACTCCTCTTAAGTATGGCAATCCCAAATGTGTGAGACTTTTCCACAGCCTGGCCACATACAGAGGCCCAACATGCAGGGAGCACCATCAGGTGTTCTAGGAGCATAAATTTAAAATCTAATATTATTATTATTCTTCTTCTTATTATTATTATACAGGATTTATATAGCGCTGACAGTTTACGCAGCGCTTTACAACGTTGGGGTAGACATTACAATACAATACAATTTAAGACAAAGGGAATCAGAGGGCCCTGCTCGTTAGAGCTTACAATCTAGGAGGGAGGGTCAAGTTATACAAAAGGGTAATAGCTGTGGGGGATGAGCTAATGGAGACAATAGTGAAGTTGTTAGATGGAGGCAGGATAGACTTCTCTGAAGAGGGAAGTTTTCAGGGATAGCCTAAAAGTGGATAAGTTTGGAGACAGTCTGACAGATTGGGGTAGTGAGTTCCAGAGGATGGGCGGGGCTCGGGAGAAGTCCTGTAGGTGGATATGGGAGGAGATGATGAGGGAGCTAGAGAGCAGGAGGTCTTGGGAGGAACGAAGTGGGCGATTAGGTTGGTATTTTGAGACTAGGCTAGTGATGTAGCTGGGGGCAGAGTTGTGGATGGCTTTGTAAGTAAGTGTTAGTATTTTGAATTTAATTCGTTGGGCAAGTGGCAGCCAATGGAGGGATTGGCAGAGAGGGGTAGCAGACACTGTGCGGTTTGTAAGGTGTATGAGTCTGACAGCAGCATTCATGATGGACTGAAGGGGGGATAGTCTATTTAAAGGTGGGAGTTGCAGTAGTCAAGGTGAGAGATAACCAGGGAGTGAATCAGGTGCTTTGTGGTTTCATTGGTTAGAAAGGGACGTAGTTTAGAGATGTTGCGGAGGTTGAGGCGGCAAGCTTTGGAAAGTGATTGGATGTGGGGCTGAAAGGAGAGTTCAGAGTCCAGGATAACACCTAGCACCCTGACATGTGGGGATGGATGGATGGTTGTGCCATTACTCTTGACAGAGAAGTCAGGGGAAGAGGCGCGTGGGGGAGGAAATATTATAAGTTTGGTTTTGGACAAGTTGAGTTTGAGTTGACAAGTAGGAAGTGTTGTGACATTAATACAGATATGTCTGTTAGTAAGTTGGTGATGCGTGAGGAGACTGATTGAGTGAGTTGAGGGGTGGAGAGATAGATTTGTGTGTCGTCAGCGTAGAAATTATATTGAAAGCCGTGAGAGGCTATCAGCTGACCCAGGGAAGAGGTGTAGATTGAAAATAAAAGAGGTCCAAGAACAGAACCTTGTGGGACTCCGACAGAGAAGGGAAGAGGAGTGGAGGAAGTAGAATTGTAAGTGACACTGAAGGTGCGTTGGGATAGGTAGGATGAGAGCCACTGAAGAGCACAGTCACGGAGACCAAGGGAGTAAAGTTTTTTGAGGAGGAGAGGGTGGTCAACCGTGTGAAAGGCAGCTGAAAGGTCCAGAAGTAGGGGTACAGAATAGTGTCTGTTGGTTTTTGCAGTTAGTAGGTCATTTGTGAGTTTTAAAAGAGCAGTTTCTGTTGAGTGTTGAGGGCGAAACCCAGATTGAAGGGGATCAAGAAGGTTGTTTTTAATGAGGTAGTCACTCAGTTGGTTGTAAACCAGGCGCTCAAGGAGTTTAGAGGAAAAGGGGAGCAAGGAGATAGGGCGTAGGTTGTTAGGATTGGTAGGGTCCAAGGATGGCTTTTTAAGTATGGGGGTGACCAGTGCATGTTTTAGAGCATTGGGGAAAATGCCAGAGGTGAGGGAGAGATTGAAGATGTGGGTTAGAGAGTGTAGTATAGAGTCAGATGGCGACCGTAGTGTTTGAGAGGGAATAGGATCCAGGGGGCAGATGGTTAGGTGGGCGTTAGAAAGGAGTTTAGCAACTTCGTCTGTAGTAGCAGTTTTGGGGAGTGTTGAGAGTACCTGTTGTAGTGGGGTCTTTACTGGGGGAGATACCTGTAGAGTGGAGATTTCATCACGGATTGTATCAATCTTGTTTTTGAAGTGATTAGCAATCTCCTGGGCAGTGAGTCAGTGGGTGGAGGCGGCGGAGGATGGAGTAAAGAGTTGAACGTAGAGAAACGTTTACGGGGACTGGACGAGAAGGTGTTAATAAGAGTTGTAAAGTAGGTCTGCTTGGCAGTGTGGAGGAAAGAGTATTATTTTTGGAGGGCAGATTTGTATTGGTTGAAGTCTTTGAGAGACTTGGTCTTGTGCCACAGACGCTCAAGAGCACGACTACGTTTTTTGAGAATTCTAGTGTCATCTGTTTGCCAGGGTTGTAGGGGTCGAGGTCTGATTCTGCGTGTAGTGATTGGAGTGAGCTTGTCCAGGGTGGAGGACAGGGTTTTATTGTAGATTGAAGTGGCTTGGTTGGGGCAGGACAGGGGGGAGATTTTGTCATAGAGGTGGTCAGCAGCAGAATAGAGGAGAGAAGAGTTGAAGTTGCGAAAGTTTCTACGGGTGATGGTTAGGCGATTGGAGGGAAAGGTGTTGGAAGACAGGGAGAGAAAGAAATTAATTAGGTAATGGTCGGAAAGAGGAGAAGGATTATTTGAGAAGTTGCATGGAGTGCACAGGTAGGAGAATACAAGGTCAAGGGTGTTGCCATCAGAATGAGTAGAAGCCTGTACCCATTACTTCAGGTCAAATGAAGAGGTTAGACTAAAGCCGCGTACACACGGGCGGACTGTATGGCCAACTTAGTCCGTCAGACAATCCGACGGACAGTCCGTCCTACTTTCGAATGAACGGACTTGACCACACACGATGAACAAACAGTCCGTTGAAAGCTTGCACGATGACGTGTACTGCACGTACGACGGGACTAGAAATAGGACGTCCAATACACAGCAATGCAACCTTCCGCCGTGTAAATCCTTTCTGAGCATGCGCCATACTTAGTCCGTCCAACTAGCCTACTCACGAGCGGATTGTCCGCTGAAACCAAAGTCTGACGGACAATATTACGGAAATTCCGAAATACTTAGTCCGCCAGACTGCACGCTGAAAAAGTCAGCTGAAGCCCACACACGAGCGGACTGTCTGCTGAAATGTGTTTCGGCGGACTAAGTTGGACAGACAGTCCGCCCGTGTGTACGCGGCTTTAGAAGTTTAGAAGTAGCAGGAGTGTTTGTATTAGCAGGTATGTTGAAATCACCAAGAAGGATTGTGGGAATTTCTGAAGACAGAAAGTAGGGTAGCCAGGCAGAGAACTCATCAAGGAAAGTTGATAATGGTCCAGGGGGCAGGTAGATCACAGCAATTCTTAGGGAAGTAGGAGAGAATAGACGTATACAGTGAGCTTCAAATGATGAGAGGGAAAGAGAGGGAGGGGAGTGAATAACCTGGAAGGTGCATTGGGGGGATAGGAGGAGTCCCACTCTACCTCCCTTGCGTCCAATATGACTACCTATTACACTTTTGTGGGGCACTGTAGTGGCATGGATGAGAACTGATGTGGCATGGATGAGCATAAATGGGGATAGATGAGCCGTGGATGGGGATGGCTGAGCATGGTTGAGCCATGAATGTGGATGGCTGAGTATGACTGAGTATGAATGGGATGACTGAGCATGAATAGGTATGGCTGGGTATGGCTGAGTATGATTGGGTATGGCTGAGTATGGCTGGCTATGGCTGAGTATGGCTGGGTATGGCTGAGTATGGCTGGGTATGGCTGGATATGGCTGGGTATGGCTGGGTAGGGCTGAGTATGGCTGGGTATGGCTGGGTATGGCTGAGTATGGCTGGGTATGGCTGAGTATGGCTGGATATGGCTGGGTATGGCTGAGTATGGCTGGGTATGGTTGAGTATGGCTGAGTATGGCTGGGTATAGCTGGGTATGGCTGAGTATGACTGGGTATGGCTGAGTATAGCTGGGTATGGCTCAGTATGAATAGGTATGGCTGGGTATGGCTCAGTATGACTGGGTATGGCTGAGTATGGCTGGGTATGGCTGAGTATGGCTGGGTATGGCTGGATATGGCTGGGTATGGCTGGGTAGGGCTGAGTATGGCTGGGTATGGCTGGGTATGGCTGAGTATGGCTGGGTATGGCTGAGTATGGCTGGGTATGGCTGGATATGGCTGGGTATGGCTGGGTAGGGCTGAGTATGGCTGGGTATGGCTCGGTATGGCTGAGTATGGCTGGATATGGCTGAGTATGGCTGGGTATGGCTGAGTATGGCTGGATATGGCTGGGTATGGCTGAGTATGGCTGGGTATGGTTGAGTATGGCTGAGTATAGCTGGGTATGGCTGAGTATGGCTGGATATGGCTGGGTATGGCTGGGTATAGTTGGGTATAGCTGGGTATGGCTGGGTATGGTTGGGTATGGCTGAGTATGGCTGGATATAGCTGGGTATGGCTGGGTATAGCTGGGTATAGCTGAGTATGGCTGGGAATAGCTGGGTATGGCTGAGTATGGCTGGATATGGCTGGGTATGGCTGGGTATAGCTGGGTATGGCTGGGTATGGTTGGGTATGGCTGATTATGGCTGGGTATGGCTGATTATTGCTGAGTATGGCTAGGTATGGCTGAGTATGGTTGGGTACGGATGAGTATTGCTGAGCATGGCTGGGTAATGCTGGGTATGGCTGAGTATGCCTGGGTATAGCTGGGTATGGCTGAGTATTGCTGGGTATGGCTGGGTATGGCTGAGTATGGCTGCGTATGGCTGGGTATAGCTGGGTATGGCTGAGTATGGTTGGGTATGGCTGAGTATGGCTGATTATGGCTGGGTATTGCTGAGTATGGCTGAGTATGGCTAGGTATGTCCAGTCACAGATATTCCCGGTTGCGCGCCTGATTCTGGGAGGACATCATCGTGCACCCTCCCAGAGTTATTGAGCCGTGCTGTAGCCATCATTTGGCTACAGCACAGTTGTTAAGTGGTTAAGATAAAAAGCCTTCTGTGTGCAGCAGCCCCCCCCCCCCAATACTTACCAAGCCCCATCTTGATCCAGCGATGTTGCACGAGAGACTCGGCTGTCCGGGACTCCCCTCCTCATTGGCTGAGACAGCAGTACAATGCCATTGGCTCTTGCTGCTGTCAAAGTCAGCCAATGAGGGTAGAAAGGGGACAGGGCAGGGCTGGGACTGGACATAGGGAGCTGTGGCTTGGCCCGGGTGTCCCCATAGCAAGCTGCTCACTGTGGGGGCACTCAAGAGGAGGAGCACCAAAGAGGGACCTGAGAAGAAGAGGAGCAGGTAAGTATAAAATGTTTGTTATTTTTAACAAAAAAAAAATATTAGACTTTAGCATCACTTTGAAGCCCCGTACACACGAGCGGACTTTTCGACATCCAAACTCCGACGGACTGAGTCCGTCAGACTATCCGATCGTGTGTGGGCTGCAACGGACTTTTGATTCGCCAAAGTCTGACGGACTTTAGAAATGAAGCATGCTTCAAATTTTCCCGACGGAACTCCGCCGGACCCGGTCCCCGTCGAAAAATCCGCTCGTGTGTGTGCTACTCCGACGGACTAAAACCGACGCTAGGGCAGCTATTGGCTACTGTCTATGAACTTCCTACGTCGAATCCAGTCGTACGTCATCACGTTCGACTCCGTCGGAGTTTGGTGTGATGGTGTGTGGTCAAGTCCGTTCGGTCGAAAAGTCCGCCAGAACTCCGTCGGAACTCCGTCTGAACTCCGGCGGAACTCCTTTGGAGGTCTGTCAGACTTAATCCCTCTCGTGTGTACGGGGCTTTAGTCTGCCTTCTGGTGGAGAGAGCAGATTGATGACCCATCAGCATGATACTGATTTTTTTATTGTTCGGTCAGTTGGCAAGGTCTATATCCTGGACCCAATGAGAGTCTAGGAACAGGCTGTGCCGTGTGGTAGGTGATTGGATCATAGGACAATATTACAACATGTTTGCTAGGTAAGACAGTTCATATATATGTATTTTGGCTACAACGTTGTATATACAGCATTTAGGTTTTTGTCTGGCATTCAGCTTTAAATTGCATAGGCCTTTCAGGGTAAACTTCCATTCCTTCAAGGAGGCTAATAGTGCAATGTCCGTACCCTAGTCATTGAGGGGAGGCAATCAAAGCACCTGGAAAAAAAAAAGAATAAGCTCAGGAAGAACAGACAAGCTATCATTTTAATACATTTTCTACTATCTCTTACCCTAACTGGAACCTCAGAATCACATCTTTACATGAACGTTCATAAGCTGCAAAAGCACTCACACGGTAAAGCTCATAACATTTCTTCAAAGCTTCATCATGGAAAAACAGAAAACTGAAGAATTTTTGCTTTCTGCCTGTAAAGAGAAATTACAGATGTGGTTGTACATTGACACACGCTGTGTGTTCTGCACATCTGTGAAGTCCCCATATGGAATGGGATAACTCAGGGTAATCATCCCTTTAAATTGGTGGGGCCATAAAACTGGAGCACGTGAGGTGCACGAGTGGAGGAATAGACTTTGCATGGCTCTGAGCTTAACTTCATACTAAAAGAGAATCTGGCAGAGGAATTCACTGATAATGATAGTATGCAGCTTTGTGTCCAGACATAAATCACCAATATGCAGGTTTCCCAAGCTCTCATACAAGCTGGGCGGTTTTGAGTGTTATAGAGATCTTCACTGTAAACTGTCAGAAGCAAAGTTCTGAAAAGGAAGATCATAATCTGACACTGCAGGGAAATACTTCTAAAAAATATGCATAAAGCAGAACTCCAGACAAAACATAATATTTAATTAGAAATATGTTACAAATTGTTAACACCAGTAGATTGATCCAGCAGAAGATCTGTTTATTGCTGGTATAAATAATTTGGGTGTGTTAAATGAATGGGCTGCCTAACAAAATGTGAGAGATGTGTGGCAAATGATAATATAGTATGAGCCCGCCCCCATAGGTGTGCACCAGTGGCGGCCCGTAATGCAGGAGAGACGGGGCGCCACCCTCCTAATCCATGCATCCAGCCCCCTAATCTGAGTACTGGTAATATGCACTGGTGGTCCCTGGCATTCGCCACTGGTGGTCCCTGACATTCACCACTGGTGGTCCCTGACATTCAGCTCCGGCGGTCCCTGACATTCGCCACTAGTAGTCCCTGAAATTTGGCACTGGTGGTCCCTGACATTTGGCTCTGGTGGTCCCTGACATTCAGGTCTGGTGGTCCCTGACATTCGGCTCCGGTGGTCCCTGACATTCGCCACTGTTGGTCCCTGACATTTGCCACTGTTGGTTCCTGACATGCGCCACTGTTGGTCCCTGACATTTGGCTCTGGTGGTCTCTGATATTCAGCACTTGTGGTGGTCCCTGACATTTGGCTCTGGTGGTCCCTGACACTTGGCTCTGGTGGTTCCTGACATTCGGCTCCGGAGGTCCCTGACATTCAGCACTGGTGGTCCCTGACATTTGGCTCTTGTGGTCTCTGATATTCGGCACTGGTGGTGGTCCCTGACATTTGGCTCTGGTGGTCCCTGACACTTGGCTCTGGTGGTTCCTGGCATTCGGCTCCGGAGGTCTCTGATATTCGGCACTGGTAGTGGTCCCTGACATTTGGCTCTGGTGGTCCCTGACATTTGGCTCTGGTGGTCCCTGACATTCGGCTCTTGTGGTCCCTAACCTTCTGCAATGGTGGTCACTGACACGTTGCACTGGTTTGCATTTATAAGGCTGTAACCTATCATACCGTGTGTTATGTATGGCTACAGAATGAGGGGTGTGATTTATGTTGAAGTGGGCGAGTTCACATTTACATGTACAAGCCTAGTGTACCTCCCACATTCACTCCCATCCCAAGGATTCATGGGAAATGTAGTCTGATTACAGTTAGAGAGAGAGAAGAAGATATGATGCAATCACTGTTCTAACACCTCCTACTTGCCAGAAAAAAATATGCAGAGCTGAATTCCTGAAAATTAAATCAGACATATCTCTTAAATGGTAAGAAATGTCACAAATCTAGTAACTGTTTAGTGTGGGGGTTGTACTAGTGTTTTTTTTTTTTTTTGTTTTAAATCTCGGAGTTCTGCTTTAAAGAGGAATTGCAGTCTGCTCAAATAATTTGTAATAAAAAATATCTTTGCCATTCTGAAACTTCCCTTCAAACGCTTTGCATATTATTTTATATATACTGTGGTTCTGTACTCGAGAAATATGCTCCAGAAATCTCCCTCCACTGAGTCCGGCTGCAACCATTTTAACTGTGGGCAGCTGAAGCTGATGTCTGTTCTCTTCCTGGATTTACACAGACACACAGAGGCACACCTCCAGCTCCAGAGCCCTGCATCTCTCATTGGCCCACTTATGACTCACCCCCTCCTTTCCTAGCAAACTCTCACAAGATTTAGGGAGAGCTGTGCATGACTTCATAAGCTTAGGCTAATGACCAGACAAAGAACAGGAAGTGGGCTGTTTAACCTCCCTAGCGGTAATCCCGAGTCTGACTCGGGTTGGGATTTAAGCACCATAAGCGGTAACCCCGAGCCAGACTCGAGATTGCATCGCTGGATCCAGGGAGGACACAGGGAGAGGTTACTTACCTTGTCCCCTGGATCCAGCGATGTCCTCCGTGCTGTGTGATCGAGCTGTCCTTCGCTCCATTCACACAGTGCCCGAGTGCCGCCGAGCTCCGTTCCCTGTGACGTTACGGCGCACGGGAGCGGAGATCAGCACCAAATTCAAAAAAGTAAAAAGACACAAAACACACACAGTACTGTAATCTTACAGATTACAGTACTGTATAAAAAAATGACACACCCCCTTTGTCCCTAGTGGTCTGTGCAGTGCCCTGCATGTACTTTTATATTATAAATACAGTTTTTTCTGCCTGGAATTTGGAGATTGCCCATAGCAACCAAAAAGTGTCCCTTTATGTTAAAAATGATTTTAGACCAACTAGAAAACAGCGATAATAAATTATAATCACTTGCAGAATTGAGCGATATCGATTTGTGGGGAAATTCGTCATCAAACACTAAATCTAATGACAGCGACAATTCTGCAAATTTCAGTGTTTTTGGATTTGATTACATTATTGAATAATTTTTATTATTATTTATTATATTATAAACTTTATCATACCCGGGATGTCTGCTAGACTCTGGTTTGAACAGATTTAAGAGAGTTATTCCTAAGAATTGCAGGCCTACAATATAAAACGCCAAATTTCCATGCAAAATAATTGTACCGCTTTCAGCACCTAAAACCAGAACTAATCATAATCATACCGCCAGGGAGGTTAAGGTATTTACTGACAGAAAAAAAAAATGTTTCACTATACAAAGTTAAAACAACAAGAGCAGAAGGTTTAATAGAAAGATTAAAAAAATGACTGACGAGCCGCTTTAAACTCATACAGTTCTTGCTGTAGAGGGCAGACACAGAATAACATTAAGTTACACTAGGTGACAAAAGTTGATGTTTTAGATCACGCTGATAAGTCTCCCCACCTTTGCTCTCCCTAGGAGTCTGAGAAAAAAAAACATTAGCTGCCTTATCTTCCCAATAGGCAATGTTTTACAAGTCTTCTGTTCTATAACCCGTAAAAAGCTGAGCAACATAATTCAAATAAGATGTCAATTTAGTCTCTTGTTCAGTTGGTTAAATTGTAATTTAGGTAGTTAGTATATATATAAAATCTTTCGATGCATATGTTAGCTGTGGGATGTTTGTAAAGACCCTGTTTGTTTTATGGAAAGAAATCTTGGCCTTGTCCCATACAATAGCAGACTTCATTGGCTTAGATCTGAAGCAGTGTTTAACCCAAAAAAGTAAACATTTATTATATTGCAATTTACCAATTCTTAGATGTGGTGGCTGCATTGGTTTTCTTTTTTTTTAGACTTTATTTCCTTTACTTTCACCCATCGATCCACCTAGTGAAGCCCCATACACACTATCAGTTTTTCTGCTGAGTTTTTCCTTCAGATTTACCAAAACCATGTAATATGAGGTCAAACCTTAGGAGTTTCAATGTGTATGCAATCAGACAGGGCCTTACACTACATGGTTTTGGTAAACCTGAAGGAAAAACTCAGAAAAACTGATAGTGTGTATGGGGCTTTAGCGTGTTGTTTCTCAATGAAACAAGCTATTTTGCAGTTACAGAAATTAGATAAATCATTACCACTGACAATACCAATACCAATACACTATCAATAAATGTACAATACAATATCAATATCACTTACAATGATAATCACCCATTAGTTATGTATGTAAAACTTTTATCCCAAAAAGCAAAAGACAGTCGCTGTAACTGATTACTGTATTTATTGGCGTATAATACATACTTTTTCACCCTGAAAATCAGGTGCAAATAGTGTGTGCGTGTTATACGCCGATACTGCAATTTGGGCTGCAGATGGGCTTTGATCAGGCTGCATTGATGGGCAATTGTGAGGCTGCAGATGGGCATTGGTCAAGCTGCATTGATGGGCAATTGTGAGGCTGCAGATGGGCATTGGTCAAGCTGCATTGATGGGCAATTGTGAGGCTGCAGATGGGCATTGGTCAAGCTGCATTGATGGGCAATTGTGAGGCTGCAGATGGCATTGATCAGGCTGCAGATGGGCAATGGTGAGGTTGCATTGATGGGCACTGACCCTTATTTTGCTTCAAAGTCCTTTATTTAAAAAAAAAAAAAATTCCTGAAACTTCACTCCTAAAATGAAGGTGCGTGTTATACGCCTGTGCGTGTTATATGCCGATAAATACGGTATAAAGTATTAGTTAGAGTTCAGCTTCAATTTGTTACTGTATGCAGCTGTTCAAAGGTGCCCCTGTGCTCCTCCATCCAGAGTGGGGGCACTCTAACACAGGAGGTGCGTTACTGGCCAGATTACCAGGTGAAAAAAGAGGGAAATAGCCTAAAAAAGAAAACGAATGCAGCCACCACATCGAATGAATGGAAAACGACAATATATTACAATTTTGGGATTTAGTAACACTTTAGTCTCGTAACTCTATCTGAAATACCTCCAGCATTCAAGGATGGCCAATATCTTCTCAGGTATGATATTTGTAGCATGAAAAAATGTGTGTGTATGAAAATTGCTTTATTGTGTGTGTTTGGAAAACCGATACCTTTCATGTGAACTCTATGATGCAGATTCTTTCCATAAGGGCCTACCATTCATATCAGTCCTATAGCCTGCCAAATTAGTTAAAAATAAATCCACCTTTGCCAGACACTATAATGTGTTGGGTAGCCTGGTTTGTACAAGTACTGTATGAGCTCATTCAAATTCCTATGGTCAATTTAAAAGAACTAGATATTTTGTTCCTAAATCAAAAGGAGGAGCCAAAACCGAGAAGAGGAGGATCGGGGCTGCTCTGTGCAAAACCATTACACAGAGCAGGTAAGTATAACATGTTTATTATTTTAAATTTAAAAAATGGAGCCTTTAGAACCGCTTTAATAAATATCCACTTGGGCAAGTTGTAGTTGTTTATTATCTAAAACAAAACTAACATTTAGCAAGCAGCTGTTCATTGTATTCAGCTTTTTTCTTCTATTTTACAGTGGGCAGATTGGTTAGCATATAGTTAGCAATACAAAAACAAAACTATTAAAGAGGAGGTCCACCTAAAAAAAAAATATTAAAAGCCAGCAGCTACAAATACTGCAGCTGCTGACTTTTAATAAATGTACACTCACCTGTTCCAGGGTCCAGCGATGTCGGCAGCCGAAGCCGATCAGTCTCTCGGCAGCCGCCGCCGCCATCCTCGGTGAGGGAATCAGGAAGTGAAGCGTTGCGGCTTCACTTCCTGGTTCCCTACTGCGCATGCGCGAGTCGCGCCGCGCCTCCTAACTGGTCCCCACAATCTCCTGGGACCCGTGTGTGTCCCAGCAGACAGCACGGGGGGATGGGAAGAGACATAAACTCCCGTGGGAGTCTATTCCCAGAAATGGGTGCAAATACCTGTCTTAGACAGTTATCTGCATCCCCCTCCCCCCTGCAAGGTGCCAAATGTGACACTGGAGGGAGGGAGGGTTCCGAAAAGTGGAGGTTCAATTTTTGTGTGAACCTCCACTTTAAATTATGTTTGAAAGGAGACGACATGAAACATTCACACTGGATTCACCATCTATAAGAATAAGTAAAGAGGACTGGAATTCAGAATCCCTTTGGATTTGAGTCATCTTGGGTGATATGCAAGGATGGCCATGGGCTTGAGCAAGATCTAATAAAGATAGTACTCATCAAGGTGGCAATAAAACAACTGGGAAACCGTGGTAATGCATCACAAGGCAGATAAGTGAAGAAGACAATTAATGATGGCAAAGAGAAAAAGAAAGTTGAAAAGAAAAACAATGATAAAATCAAAGTGTTAAGATCATAATGTTTGTTTGTTTTTTGGTGATTGAGGCTGGGTTCACATATATGCGGTGCACGTTTGGCTTGAAGGAAAGGTGGCAACCATACCAACACATGTTACAAATATAACAGGATTCTTATGCCGCGTACACACGATCTGAATTTTTGTCGGAAAAAGCTCTGATGATTTTTCCAACGAAATTCCGACGGGATTTCGCTCAAGCTGTCTTGTATACACACGGTCACACAAATTCCGACCGTCAAGAACGCGGTGATGTACAACACTATGACGAGCCGAGAAAATGAAGTTCAATGCTTCCAAACATGCATCAAATTGTTTCCGAGCATGCGTAGGATTTTTGTGCGTCGGAGTTTGTACAGACGATCGGAACTTTTTCCAACCGAAAAATTGAGAACATGCTCTCAATCTTTTGCTGGCCGAAATTCAGTCAGCAAAAGTCCGATGGAGTATACACACGGTCACATTTTCTGACCAAAATCTCTCATCAGTCTTTTGCTGGCCGAATTTCCGATCGTGTGTACACAGCATTAGGCTATGTTCACGCAAGCACTAAAGGACATAGAAAATAAAAAGGTGTACTGAACTGCTCTTGCATTATATTACAATGAGCTTTGGGGGTCTGCTATGGGAGCAAAAGCAGTGCCTCGTCTGATTGGTGTGATCCCTGCAATATCACCAATTATGTAAGAAGCATCGATAACCTTACACTGTGTAGTTGAAATAAATAATATTGAATATTAAATCAGTTTTTTTTTTGTTTTTTTATGTGCAACCACAGCAGAATTATTAATTAAAGTCATTGCCCAGTGTCTTGCAACGTCTGGTCTATGTATGCATTGAATGCCACAAACAAGTAACTTTCGTGTAAATCTATATATCATGGTTTGGTGTTGCAGGACTTTGAAATATTTTTACCTATTGAGCCACAACTCAAGAAATTGCTTGGATAAGCTTATTCTGATTCCTACACATCCCGTTGTAAAAGATTAGGAACCTGGTTATGTTTTGTTTTGTTTCTCTTAGGAAGGCCATCCCAACCTAGATAACAAGTTGTAGATCATTTTTAATGAGCTTCTCTAATGGAAAACAAAAGAGAGGAGGAAAGTCATTTATGTGATCGTTTATCTAGCTTTCCAATTAACAGAAGTGGTGATTAGAGGCAGGTATAGTGAAAGAGATAACCATAGCCTAACCCTGCCAAACCAATCTGCCTATAGGATACAGCGTCTGTTGTATTTGATTTTGCTAATGGCAATCATCCCATCCATTCCGGTAAGGTACAAACACTGGAAAAGGAGGATGTTAGAGGTGAAAACCAGTATCATTTTTTTAATGGTGATAAACTTACAACAGAAGATACCCATAGCCCCGGGAAGAGCTGGCAAAGGGATCTACATACCAACGGTACATATAGTGTACAAAGCACCTACTATACATTGTTTTTATTGATCTCAATACCTTATATGAGCTATCATGTTATAGACTGTACATTTTTCTGGAGAAGAAACAAATAGGAATATGACTATCCTGAAGATCAATAAAGCTGCTGTACAAATGAATAATGCTGTGTTCACTGAGATGATGCTTTTGTATCTAGGGCAGCTGAACTTTAAATAAAATCCAAGCCAAGAGCACCGTTACATTATCCATTATATTAACATTAAAGGCCCATTTACACCTCTCAATGTGCGTTAATGTGCATTAAAAGCTGCTCTACAATGAGCGTTAAAGCATAAGCTATGTATTAGTAAACTGTTTACAGCAAAATCACCACACCAGTGCTATGGTCCACCAATAGGCACAGGGTGCTCTGTGTGTGCCTGGGCACACCGTAATCAACCCATGCATAGCATTATTGCTTTGTTTGTCAGTGGGAATATAGGAAAGACCCCCCCCCCCCCGCTGGCTTTGTCATAAGAGAAGTGCTTAAGCACTTCTCTGTCACTGTCTGGGCAGGGAGGTCAATGTGGCAGTGCCATATATATGTAGACTCACACCTGTGTTTTTGAGCTTTAGGGTGCACACCCTAATGCAATAGGCTGCACACCTATGGGTGCACCAGGACACTCTGCGCTGCATTGCTAAAAAATAGCACAGATAAATTTTTTCATGAATTGAGACTCACTTAAAAGTGAATGGGAGGCTTTAAAGCCTTGTTCACCCAGGCATATTGAAGCATACACCCATGCAAGTGTGGGTTTGGGGCCGCGCACCTTCACGGCTGTCAAATTGGGAACAGTGGCTGTGTCCATGCAGTTACTGCATTTCAGTTGACATAACTAGGACTGCTGGCATTGAGATGCATGTTTTGTGGATATTCCATTACACTCTTGCATTAATAAACGCCCTTCCACCATGATGCAGCCTTTTGATCCCATGTCTCCCCTTTGGTTGCCCATCTCCCCTTTTGGTTGCCCTATATAGCTAACTATCTTGCTCATTTTAAATAGAGCTTTCAGTCAGTGTTAGGAGATTGTGCGTGTTGTCTGCGTGCTCTGAAAAAGACGGACGGCAAAACAAATTATACAGGGGTGATAACCCTTCCCTGTGTTTTCCAAAAAGCTTAAAAATAGTTTTTTTGACTGGAGCTACACTTTAAAAATGTACCAGTTGAAAATTACAAACGGATTCAACTTAACACAACAAACCTACACAGTCCCTGTCTTATTTGCACCCCCTGTATACTGCTGTTCTGAGTATATAGGGCCTGGGGGCCACACGTATTTCCTTTTTTTAATATGGGTACGGGGTTCCACTTAATATGCGTACAAGACCCAAAGGGGCTGGTAATGGGCAGGGAGGGCTACCCATGCCATTTTTCTCAATGATTTTCAACCATATTGCATGAACCAGATATAACATTAAAACCGCAAGCAGTTTTAAATGACGTTATTTCCGTTAAATGTCATTTTGTGCAGGGACTGTTCTAAACACGGGAAACACGTGGCACTTCACAGGCATACTACAGACACCCCCCAGGCACCATATTTAAAGTAATATTTCACTTTTTTTTCACTTTAATCGTCATTAAAATCAGTGCTCCCGCCAAAACGGCCATTTTTAAAAACATTTTAGGCATTGACCCATGTCCCCTGGGCAGGAGCCAGGTCCCCGAACCCTTTTTAGGACAGTATCTTGCATATTAGCCGTTAAAATTAGCACTTTTAATTTCGAACGTTCGAGTCCCATAGACGTCAATGGGGTTCTAACGTTCGTACGAATTTGGGTCCGTTCGAAAGTTCTGGTGCGAACCGAACCGGGGGGGTGTTCGGCTCATCCCTAACGGTAATTAATTATTATTTAATGCCACTGGTCAATTATTAATTTAATAGCACTGGTCATGGTAACTGATGAATAATTTAATGTCAATGGTCACGGTAACTGATGAATAATAATCAGTTACCATGACCAGTGACATTAAATTATTCATCAGTTATCATGACCAGTGGCAGTACATTTGCCGCTACCCCCTCCCCCCACCATGCTGCATATTATAGAAATCACAGACACTGACAGTAACAGTCAGACTCTCAATTTATTATTAATCATGCTGCCATGCAGCCTGCATCCCATATAGCATCCGATTAGCTTATTATTTAGTGCTTATTTGAATTACACTGATCGACTTTTCTTTGTCCCCTGACCCTGTCTGCGCTGCTGTCTGGAGTGGACTTGCTGCAAGGAATTTTCAGGCTCCTCCTCGGCGGCGCTGGCTCCACTTGGTTGCAGTCACAAGCAGCTAAGCTTGGGCAGCAGCTTGCTATGCTCTGGCTCCTCCCATGTCCCTGGGCCGCCTCCGCCCTCTGGCCGTGAGTGATGTCATGGCGCCGGGACAAGGAGGCAGCCTGTAATGTTAGGGGAGTAAATGGCAGCGTCACGAGGGGGTGGTGCTTGTGTTCCGGATGCAGGAGCAGAGCACCAGCCTTATTGTAACACAGGACAGACACGGAGAGTCCAGGGAGAGTGCAGTGATTCAAACATATATCACACTGTCTGACAACCGGCCCACTGAGCCAATCGGCCCACCGGGAAACTCCCGGTAGTCCCGATGTCCAGTACAGGCCTGCCATGCAGGGAGAGTAGAGGGCAGGGGAAACTCATGTTCCTCTTAGGCCTCTGTATGTGTCATCAGGTGAGCAGCTGTCCTATTGAATACTCCTGCCCTGGATGACCTCCATGGCCATCTTTAGTAGGGGCAGTGCTTAAAAAAAGCACTGAATCACTGCAGTTGGTGCGTATTTTTAATGCAGTTAGGATAGGGACAAGATAGGTACAGGAGCCCACTGGTTAAGGAGAGTGTGCCTAACATGGGGAAAGGTTCCAGAGGAAGAGGGGCAGTATAGGCACTGTTTGTTATTGTTGTGTGGACCCTTTCCAGTTCTGTGCCTCATTTCATACCGCCTATCAGCTGCCTCTTGTGCCAGGTGCTACCGGCCCTTGAACATCACGCTCCACAAGTACTGCACAATTATCTGTAAGTGCCCGGTTAAAACTTCAACATAGACTCTGTTACAATGTCTCAATATACTCCCTTGAAATCTGAGATGCTGTGTGTTATTCCTTCGCTTGTGGGTGCCCACCACCTGTCCTTATTGTCGCCAACATTATGAAAACAGGCACTTGTTAAGGTTTCCTCCTTATGGATTCACATATCTACAGTCTTTGTAATGCCAGTGTTATACATTCTGAAGAAAATTTAAAAAGACTTTCAGAGTTCCCTGCCTTTATTGCTTTACAGCTGTGTTGTACATGGTATCATGGTTCCTGCTGTCACATGTTCTGTACACATTAGGATCTTTTGGGTATAAACCACCTGCAGCAATCAGTTAAATTGGAAGAAATTATCCAGGCCTAAAAGAAGGATGCAAAAAATGGCATTAAAATGTTAGGTAATTGAAAAATAGCAAGTATCTGACTTTTAGAAGGGTGGAAAGCTAAATACTAGATTTTTGTAACACTGGAGCATTGGTTGAATCTTCCAAAATGTTTGGATAGAAGCTAAATTGGCTAGGCCAATCCAGTCCAATAAAGGTGGTATAATGAGAGATTAACCACTTCAGCCCCAGAAGGATTTACCCCCTTCCTGACCAGAGCACTTCTTTCGATTCGACACTGCGTCACTTTAACTGACAATTGCGACATTGTACCCAAACAAAATTGATGTCCTTTTTCCCCCACAAATAGAGCTTTCTTTTGGTGGTATTTTATCACCTCTACGGTTTTTATTTTTTGCGCTAGAAACAAAAAAAGAATGACAATTTTGAAATATAATAAATATTTTTGCTATAATAAATATCCCCCAAAAATATATAAAAAAACAAATTTCTTTCTCAGGTTAGGCTGATATGTAATCTTCTACATATTTTTGGTAAAAAAAAATTGCAATAAGCGTATATTGATTGGTTTACCCAAAAGTTATAGCTTCTACAAAATAGAGGATAGATTTATGGCATTTTTATTATCAAGTTTTTTTTTTTATTAATGGGGATGATTTTTATCGTGACTGCGACATTATGGTGGACACATCGGACACTTTTGACAGTATTTTGGGACCATTGTCATTTCACCATCTGGAGAGTCAGCCCTATTGGACTTGCCGAGGGCATGTATTTTAATCAACTTCGTTAGCGTATGATTTCTCCACGTCTCATTGTTCTCACATCCCAAATTTGAATTCCCTAATACCCTCAGAAATTTTTTCCCCATAAGCATTTGTCAGTCGACATAGCCATTCAAGCCGTCGTTAGAATAGGAGTAGGTGCTTAGTGGTCCAAAGCAGACATCACAGAAGCATTCAAATTACTGCCCATCGAGCCATCCCTCTAGCGATGGCATAGGGATCAAGTGGACAGGCTTATATTATTTTGCCACCAAATTGTCATTTGGAACTAAAAAAAAACCCGCAGTCCGTGGCTGTTTGATACTTTTGCCCAGTCCCTTTCCTGGACCACGTCGTATCATGGAAACTTTGACCGAAAAGTCATCCACTATCTCGATGACTTCTTGCACATTGAAATACCCGGAGACCCTACAGTAGATGTTGACATCTTAAGAGGGGTATTTGATGATTTAATGTGCCCAAAGCAGAGAATAAAGTGGAATGCCCAGCACAGACCATCACCTTCTTGGGTTGTCACACTCAACGCACGGTCCATGCAGGCCAGCCTGCCTCCCAACAAGTTGACTTGCATCAGGTTGGTCGATCACCCCTTTACCCTTACTCGAGGGTGTACCAAGAGACAGCTACAAGCCTTGCTGGGCATGCTTGATTTTGCCATGAGTATCATCCCTCAGGGGCGGTCCTTCATCTCATGCCTCATAGTTTCCTCTCGAGGGCGCAACATCCCAACCAAATTCTTAGGCTAGACACAGCAGCAATAGTGGATTTGTCAATGTGGGACGAATTTCTCACGAACTGGAATGGCATATCAATGTTCCTTCTGTTGGCATCCTCTTCCTCACCTTGGGTAGCTACGGATGCCGCAGCCTCTACAGGCTTCACAGTAATTTTCGGCCATCATTGATTACAGGGCCATGGCAACCAGAAATCCTCCTGATCCTCAAGTTCAGTCAGTTCTTTTTACTATTCAAACTCTACCCCGTTGTGGCTGCAGCTCATGTCTGGGGCAGCACCCGGGCAGGGAAAACAGTGACATTTGCCACAGACATATCATAAATATAGGCAGGTCCAAATCGCTAGCCATCATGTCCTTCCAGTATAGGCAGGTGCAACTATCCCTGCAGCATCAATGGCCGACGCACTATCCTGATTTAACTTTGCATTCTTCTTGTAGGAACCTGGAACCGACCCGACCACATCTCTTATCCTAGCTTGGTCACAGCTGACACTGGATTAAAGCAACACCTGCGCGATGCGACCTGCCTTGTAAATAAGTCATTATCCCGCAACACCCTGTAGGCCTATCGTACAGCCTTGAATTCCTATGGCAGGTTCCTTGCCCCAAACCCCAGGGCAGTGTTGTGAGATCTTAAACACATCCTGGCTTTCATACCATACTGCCACACGTAGCTGGCTCTATCACCATCAGACTCTACTTAGCTGGCATCCAGCATTTCGTCTCTTTACAGGACCCTACCAAGCCATCCTAGTTCTTTGCCCCCGACATCAAAAACATCCTATCCACAGGCAGCAACCCCAAAACTAGTAGCAAGCGCCTACCCGGCAGTAGCGCCATCTTCAGAGACATGTCTACCATCCTGTCACACATTCCTCCTTTGGGTTACTGCCCAGCCTGGTCCTCCAAGCAGCCATCTACCTAGCCTTTTATGGCTTCTTGTGAGTTCACTGCCACCGGCCCCGGCTGTCAGGTACTATGCAGATGCCATCTGACACGCCATCAGAATCACATCATCCTGCACCTTGTAGTGTCCAAAAACACAACAGTCTGGTCCCAGGCTAGATTTCAAGCTATTCCAGACTCACAACACCTGGTGCCCAGTGGCTATTCTAGACCAGTCATTATCTCATCTGCCTGACCTGTCGGAGTCTAGCCCATTGCTTCCTTTCCATACCAACCCTCTGAGTGGTAGCCAGTTCACCAGACACATTAGAATCCTCTCGCTTAACTTAGGCCTTGACCTGGCCGATAATCTGGATATTCCCCCTGTATCGGGGTAGTGTCAGCAGCATCACAACACAGGGTACCGGACCATTTAATCAAGAGAATGGACAGGTGGACATTCCTCTTGCTTTGCCCGATACATTCTGATCCATAAGCAGAAACGTTACAAGCCTTCAGTAAGCTTGCCCAGTAGTACGTTATCAGCTCAAATAAATAATGACCTCCTTAACCAAGTGTTTTGCCCCCTTCTCTTGGCATACTGTCCAGCAGACCAGGGCACATTTCAAGTCTACTTTATGTTGTTACGCTTGTGACGTGTTTATGTGGTTCACAACTCTCCTGGACATAGGGCTCCGACCATAAAAAGAAAGGCCAGTATGGTGGCCTGAAATTATGGGAGAAGCCGGGGGGGGGTATTTAAGCAGACCACCCACACTGGTTTTTGTCAGTTCCAGTGCACGGTACCCACCTACCCATTCCCTTTCTTAGGGCACTTCTCTTAGAACACTTTCTGTACAAAACCATTCACTCACTTATCTTGGGTATGCCCCCTTCTCTTGGCATACCATCCAGCAGACCAGTGCACACTTCAGGTCTACTTTATGTTGTTAGTCTTGTGACGTGTTTATGTGGTTCACATCTCTCCTGGACATAGGACTCCGATCATAAATAGTTGTTTACCCTGTGTTAAAAATGTTGAATGAGAAAAATGAATAAGTTCACTTAGTCTCTAATAAAATATTAGAGCACTGTGTGAGTCTTAGATGGGAAGCTTGCACACGACAGTTTTCCCACTGGATATGCATGTGGATTCCTCACACATCGGTATACAAGCAGACGTTTTAAATGTTTGACAGTTCTTGAGTGCGTTAATAAGTACCTCTTATGTTCAAATGTACTCATTGTTGCTATATAATTCATGTCTAAAATTCTTTCACAAGATTGTTTTACACAGCATTCATATCTTTTGCATCACTTGCAAATAGCAGAGAATGTATGGCCACCCCTAAGGTTTGCTTGAGCTGAAAAGCACTGCATACCTTAGCAAGGTAGCATTATTTTTGAAGACAACAATGATTATAGGTATCCCGAGGCTATAGAATAGCTAAAACAGCACTATAGAGAATACCTGTGGAAAGGAGCCTCTGGAAACGAATGTTATTAGCAATGATGGACATTATCTGATCAGATAGCACTCGACTCATTAGTTTTTATCAACATTATAAATAAATGAGTTAATTACAAGCATAGGGTCTTGTAAAATGGCTCAATTGTGTTGCTGATCATGGGAGGTTCAACCTTTATTTCATCCACAAATACAGAGTAACTGTTTAGGAAAAACATAAAGGTTAAGACTAAGCATTTCATTTATTAGGCTCATTTGTTTTCTTGTCTATCGTTTTCCCATCACACTTGCAGGAAAAGTGATTTTACAGCTCAGAAGAGATACTTATTTGATAGTGTCAACTAGTGCTGATAGGTTGGTGATTGAGCACTTCAAATGTGTTATGAGTGACACTATGGGGTTGATTTACTAAAGGCAAATAGGCTGCTCACTTTGCAAGGGAATTTTTCTTTAGTTTAGTGAATATTGCAAAAAATTCACCTTGCAAAAGAATACCCAATTACATGCAAAGGAAATAAAAAAAATCTACATTTTTGCTTGCACATGATTGGATGACGGAAGTCAGCAGAACTTCATCTAATTCACTAAGCTAAAGAAAATTCTCTTGCAAAGTGAACACCCTATTTGCCTTTAGTAAAGCAACTCCTTTGTGCATACAGTTTACTTTATCTACCCTTGCTTGTGTGTGTTTCTATATTTGAAAAAACATGTATGGTAGGCATGATTATGGTACGGGGTAACCACAAATGTACTCACCTAGCAGCATGCTTCATTTTCTACATTAGATGTTGGTCATCTGCCATTCTATTATTCTTTGGAGTAAACATTCTTTGGACAAACATAAATCTATACTCAGACAAAAAAGTAAAAAACAAAACAAAATGGGCAGGCTCAATGGACTACTTGGCCTTTTGTTTCTAAAGTTTCCCCAGTGATGCAAAGTGGCAGAAGGAACAACTTACCAGTTCAACAAGACACCTCCATTTAGACAGTTTGTAAAATAAGTGGGATCCCTGTTTAAATGAGTGAAAGAATTAGAATAATGGAATGAGATGTCCATACTTGAAGTCAGAAAGTGAGTCAACTAACCCCGATTCCCTTTTTTGAATGAATAACTAAGCAGGAGGTTATCGGGAAAGACTCCCCCCCTCCCTCCCTCGTTGTCATTAATAATCACATACACTATATTACCAAAAGTATTATTAGGGTGCTTGCCTTTACACGCACATGAACTTTAATGCCATCCCAGTCTTAGTCCATAGGGTTCAGTATTGAGTTGGCCCACCTTTTGCCGTTGTTAAGGCTTCAGCTCTTCTGGGAAGGCTGTCCACAAGGTTTAGGACAATTGTGCTACAATTGTCGGCTACAAAACTGATAATAAAAAAATTGCTATTACTCCCCAATCGAAGGATAAAATGTGCAAAAGAAAAGTCCTCTCACTAGCTGATGCTTTTTGTGTAGTAGATAAGTCACTAAACACCTTTAATGAAGGTATAAGGGCTAGTGATCAGATTAGAATGCAAGCCAGAAGTAGAATTCACTCTTATACCCACAGAGATAATATGCATTTACACTATACTTATCTTAATATATTGGCTTTTTCATACTATATTCAACTTCCTTCTAATGATGTCCCTGTCCTTAGGATGGAGCAAGTGGAAGATGGGGAAGTTTCAATTGACTGGAAAATGCAAAGATTAAAGAACCAGATGGATGAAGCCAGTCTCTGACTAAATGTCTACATTTTAGTTCCAGGGTAGAGATTTGGCTGCTTGCATCAGAGTCTAATCACACAGGTGTCTAACTTTGTGACAGACTCTATTTAATAGGAAGAGCACAACTGATATTCTTCATAATCTCTGTCTATCTGCTATTTAACTTCCTTTATTAGGTAGACGTATTCTCTAAACATTATTGAAGTCTAGTTAAAATAAAGATATTCATTACATAAATATAATCTTAAAAAAACACATTTTCAAGATGACGTCACATTTTACTCCATGAGAATGTTTATATTTTTGCACATCGGCTTGTTTGATCCCAGATAAAAATAACCGATAAGTTCAATTAATAACGTGTACATTTACAGTAAAGGTCCCTAGAGCTGTGAGATGATTTAATTGTATATATTGGTTTATCCAAGCTAAATTCACAGCTAATATCTCTTAAGAGTTTGCATCGAAGCAGGAATTTCAGCTTCCTAAGTCCAAGTACTGCCAATGGTTTGTAGGCAATGATGGGCATTCATTGGTGGGAGACGCTAAAATATATAATTAAACCCAAATGTAAAAATTATATATATTTTAGCGCAAGGATATGCAATTAGCGGACCTCCAGCTGTTGCCAAACTACAAGTCCCATCATGCCTCTGCCTCTGGGTGTCATTAGCCCTTGTACACACGGTCGGACATTCCGACGGAATGTGTCCTATCGGACCGTTTTGTCGGATAATCAGACTGTGTGTGGTCTCCATCGGACTGTTTCCGTCGGAATATCCGACGACCCAAGTTTTCCAACTTGTCCGTAAAATTTTCCAACAAAATGCTCCGATTGGACATACTCCGATCATGTGTAGCCTACTTCGACGGACAAAGTGCCACGCATGCTCAGATCAAATTCCTAGACCAAAGCTATTGGCTACTAGCCTGAACTTAGTCCCGTCGTAATGAAATAACGTCATCACGTTATGTACAATCGGATTTTCCGACAACTGTGTCCGACCAGTTTCAGACAAAATCAGTCGGACAAAATCCAACGGATTTGATTGTCAGAATGTCCGACCGTGTGTACAAGGGCTTAGAGTCTTGCTATGCCTCATGGGACTTGTTGTTCTGCAACAGCTGGAGGTCCACTAATTGCATATCCCTGTTTTAGCGTATCGGTCCTTGGATGTGTTGGCTGCATGTGTTTTATTTTTTCTTACTTTTCTTCCCTTTATTTTCACCTGGTAATGCTGTGAATAACACATTCCTGTCTCTGGGTGGCTATGCTCACTTATCCACTGTATTTACAGTTGCAAAAAAAAGTATGTGATCCCCTTTGGAATGATATGGATTTCTGCACAAATTGGTCATAAATGTGATCTGATCTTCATCTAAGTCACAACAATAGACAATCACAGTCTGCTTAAACTAATAACACACAAAGAACTAAATGTTACCATGTTTTTATTGAACACACCATGTAAACATTCACAGTGCAGGTGGAAAAAGTATGTGAACCCTTGGATTTAATAACTGGTTGAACCTCCTTTGGCAGCATTAACTTCAACCAAACATTTCCTGTAGTTGCAGATCAGACGTGCACAACAGTCAGGAGTAATTCTTGACTATTCCTCTTTACAGAACTGTTCCAGTTCAGCAATATTCTTGGGATGTCTGGTGTGTATCGTTTTCTTGAGGTCATGCCACAGCATCTCAATTGGGTTGAGGTCAGGATTCTGACTGGGTCACTCCAGAAGGCGTATTTTCTTCTATTTAAGCCATATTGCATTGCATTTTACAGAACAATGCAGAGCTGCAGATTGAAAAGGAAATGTCATTTTTAATAACATTCAAATACAATATAACTTGTGTCGCAATATTCTATATTATTTTTTTTTATTTGCTATTTCTTCTTCCCACAAAATTGGAGTTAACCTTTAAAGATATGAAGGCCTTCGTGGCAAATTGCATGTTAATGTGCTTTTAATTTTTTCCCCCCAAAGTGTCCTTATAGTGTATTGTTCTGCAAGTTTTTCTGAAAATTCGAGGTGCACTTAGAGTCCCGTGTACAACCCTGCTTCAAAGAAACAGATAGAAAGCTAAGAAATATTTTTTCTTACATTCTTTTTAGGTACGTTGGGTGAATGGGAACACATAACAAGCATATTGTGGAGTTTTTTCTCAAATTTGACTGCAAAGATGGAAATATACTTTTATGAGTCGCAGACATTCTGGAGCATCATATAGTAAATTTGTGGTCAAGACCAGATCACTTATAAACATATGGCACCAACATCCCAAATGTGTACAATAGGAAGAGGGAAGAAATATGGGACTTTTTAGGTGCAATCTGTAAGTATTCATGGAACAAGAACAATTATAAAAAATAATACATTTTTATTTATGCACATGAGTAAAACAAGTGGATGAAAGCATTGTATACACTGCATTGATGTCTAATATTTTTAGTGTAATATTACTGTTTAAAATGACACCATGACATTTCCTGAAGAAGCCATTTGGTGAAACATGTTGAAATAAAGGCTTGGAAACAGTAATGTTACACTAAAAATATTGTTCCTCGTGCTTTGGACATCAATGCTTTGTATACAATGCTTTTATCTGCCTTTTTACTCCTGTATAAATAAAAATGTATTCTTTTTATAATTGTTCTTGTTTCATAAATACGTATAGATTGAACTTATAAAGTCCCATATCTCTTTCCTCTTCCTATTATTCTGGAACATCAGTGACAGAACCCCAAGTAGTGGATTTCTATTTTTTTCCCCTAAAAGTAAAAAACTACACTACAAACAAAATGTAATTCTAGATTGTAAGCTCTAACGAGCAGGGCCCTCTGATTCTTCCTGTGTTAAATTGTATTTTAACTGTACTGTCTGCCCTAATGTTGTAAAACGCTGCGCAAACTGTTGGCACTATAAATCCTGTATAATAATAATAATGTATCCATGGAGTACAACATACATACTAAGTAATGCATATATTCGTACGCGCAATGTTGTAATGTTACCCCACTTTTGTGGATAAACCCCTGCTTGTGATGCAGAGGAGCCATTCCCAAGCAAAAAACGACTGCAGGCTCATAGGAAAAAAACGGTTGCAGTTAATGAAGACGCAGATATCATACAACCAGATCTTCATTCTTCCACGCCAGACAGGAAACATAAAGAGATCACCTATTTGCATCAACGGCCTGATTTGCCAAAACGTATCTAAAGTAACTTTGATTCAACATGATATGTCATTTTGTTCCTTGTATTTGCATTTTATAAAGAAATATACAAAAGGTATTTAATCACCCGCAGCCATTTTGGTGTTTACCCTATTTCAGAGCACTAAGCTTAAAAACACATGGATTAGAGGCTAAATGCACAGATTACAATCAGTGAACTATGTGTGTATGTGAGAGAGAGAGGGACACATACACACAATAATGGGGAGTAGAGGATTAGCAGGGTCACAGTGGGTTTGCAATGTCACCTTGTTTAGAAATGGGGTGGAGTGGAGGAGTTCAAAACAGAAACCTTTTTATTTTAAATACCAGTGGCAAACAGACAAGTATGGATTATAGGTATCAGCCAAGCCAGAGTGATCTCAGAAGTGTGATCAGGATGTCTGTCCCTGGGTCACTGGAGCTTGCTAATACCTGCTCAAAGGCACAAGACCCAAAACCCTAATGCATACATTACAGAAAAGGGACAACTCCTATTCCTACTGATGTGTGAAGGGCTTAGCAGGTCATGAGGAGTGCAACAAGTTGGCCACAGCAGCGGTTGTGTCACTTTTACTTTGTGGCAACCTTTGTTTGGTATACTTGGCAAGACTCTAGCAGCTAGGAAAAATAATAATCGTGCTCTCATTCGTAATTTTTTTTAATTCATCAATTTATAAAACATGTGCTATAGCTATCAATTGTTTTTGTCTATGAAACAATCTATTAATTTATATAGAATATATATAGATATATTCTATATCTGAAGAGCTTACAATCTAATAGGGTGGGGCAGGTGGTACAAAAGGTTGTAATTATGGGGAATGAGCTGATGGAAGTGGTAAAAGATTAGTTGGAGACGTAATAGGCTTTCCTGAAGAGATGAGTTTTCAGGGATCGCCTGAAGGTAGCAAGAGTAGGGGATAGCCAGACAGGTGGAGGTAGCGAGTTCCAGAGGATGGGAGAGGCTCTGGAGAAATCCTGGAGACGAGCATGAGAGGAGGAGACGAGAGAGCATAATGTGCTAATATGCATTACTTGCAAATGAAGCCCTCATCACCGATGGAGGCCATATCCATCGTTATCTATCTTCCTTTCCGGGTCCCCTGACATCGGCTGTGTGACTAGCCGGAGCCACGTGCCTCCTGCATGTGAGCCACCGGTCATGGCACAGGGCTTTGAAGGAACGGCACAGGTGGCTTCCTTCAGAGCACATGCCCCAATCACGTCATCAGCTGCATATACAGTAAATATCTTCGAAACGGCGCACGTTTAGGAGATATTTACAGTACCTATAGGTAAGTCTTAATATAGGCTTACCTATAGGTACAACTAATCAATAGGAGTTTACAACCACTTTAAAGAGAGAATGTGGTCATTTAGAAAAATAAAATTAGCACATACTGCAGTTTCTGACTTTTAAAGGATACATTAACCTTTCTTAATATGTTATATGTTACACCCCTATTCGAGGGGTAACATGTAACATGTTTTGAATGCACCAGCCCCTGTACCTTCCACTCTCCTGCTGTGCCACCTAGCGTAGGATCTTCTCCACCCATTAGCTGTCAAAAAAATGATGGTTGAGTGGGGCTCCATCCACCCGGCTGTGTCACTCATTTACAGCGCTCTGAATTGAAAACTATAAGGTCCGGCAGCCATTGCGGTTGTCGGCTTGTAGTTTTCCATGAACTACCACGGCGCTCATTCTTCCTGTCAGCATGTATCGCTTTCATCATACGAGCAGGAGACCTGCATGGCATCAGCGATCTGCATTTATTATTTTTTCTGAAAAGGTGAAGTTATCCATTAAAAAACAATCACTACAGAAAGTCCAGAGCTATCGTCACTCAGGCATGCTCTTTCTAGTCTTCGGATCCCCAGCCCTGCCATCTTGACTGTGGGATCTGGCTTAGAATTCCTGCTGTCTCACAGCTTTCAGACTGGTCCTGCAAGCTCCTGGGACATGTGACAGGTCACACGCATGGAGGGGGGCAGGTCGAACTTCTGTAATTTTCTCCTAGACATGGAATGTGGAAGCAGGAGCGGGTACTTGTCAGAAAAAGATCACCGTTCCCTGGAAAATAAAACTTTAGAAAAAAAACTGCAAAAAAAGATATGGGGTGAGGAGGAGAAGGGCGAATAAAACGTTCACTTTTAAGTGAAGTTCCACTTTAATTTATCTCCTGAGAAAGAGAGTCGTTAAAGTTGCTCACTGATTGAAATTCACCCAGTTCAGCAGGGACTAGCCAAATTTCATCAGTGGAGTTGATTAACTAAAATTGAAGTGCAAAATCTGGTTCAGCTGTGCATAAAAATCAATCAGCCTCCAGGTTTTGGTGTCTAAGGCCGCGTAGACACGGGCGGACTGTCTGCCCAACTTAGTCCGCTGAAACACATTTCAGCAGACAGTCCGCTCGTGTGTGGGCTTCAGCGGACTTTTTCAGCGGACAGTCTGGCGGACTAAGTCTTTCGGAATGTTGGAAAGACTGTCCGTCGGACTCGCATTTCAGCGGACAGTCCGCCCGTGTGTGTGCCAGTCCGCCCTACTTTTGAAATGAGCGGACTTTTCCCGCCCGGAGAAAAGTCCGCTCATTTCGAGCGGGTATCCAGGTAGGCGGGGCCCGCGACTGAGACATCGCTGGCCCCGCCGCCTTGTATGGACTATGAAAAAAATCGGCGTGGGGGTCCCCCCAAGTCCACAACAGACCCTTGTCCGAGCACGCTACCCGGCCGGCCAGGAAAGGGGGGCGAGCGAGCGCCCCCCCTCCTGAGCCGTACCAGGCCGCGTGCCCTCAACATGGGGGTGCCTTGGGGAAGGGGGGGCGGCACGGCCCCCCCACCCCAAAGCACCTTGTCCCCATGTTGATGAGGACAAGGGCCTCTTCCCGACAACCCTGGCCGTTGGTTGTCGGGGTCTGCGGGCGGGGGGCTTATCGGAATCCGGGAGCCCCCTTTAATAAGGGGGCCCCCGGATACCGGCCCCCCACCCTATGTGAATGAGTATGGGGTACAATGTACCCCTACCCATTCACCTGTAAAATAAAAGTACCAAAAAAAAACACAACACACGAGATAAAATATTTTATTGCACAGCTCCGGGGGTCTTCCGTCTTCGGGGGTCTTCTCGCCGGACTCCTCCGCTATCTTCTTGTAGCTCTTTTGCTAGCGGAGGAGTCCGGCTTTCTTCCCCGCCGCCGGCCTCTTCTCCCGACTTCGGGGGTCTTGTCCCCCTCTTGGGTTCTTCTGTCGCCGCCGCCGCCTTCCGTTCTTCTTCTTCTTCTTCTTCTTCTTCTTCTTCTCCAGGAGATGTTGCCTCGACGATCTCTCCGGCCGGAATGCCAGAGCCGCGCTGCGCGGCCACTTATATAGGGACAATGGGGCGGTGTCACATGGTATATGTCACATGGGCTCGTCACATGGGTTGATGTCACATGGGGACTATGACATCGTAAGGGGGCGGGGTCACCATGTGACACCAACCCATGTGACATAAAGCCATGTGACACTGCCCCATTGTCACTATATAAGTGGCCGCGCAGCGCGGCTCTGGCATTCCGGCCGGAGAGATCGTCGAGGCAACATCTCCTGGAGAATAAGAAGAAGAACGGAAGGCGGCGGCGGCGGTGGCGGCAACAGAAGACCGGGCCACCGCCTGTAAAAGAGCTATAAGAAGGTGCGGTGGCCCGGCAGAAGAACCGAAGAGGGGGACAAGACCCCCAAAGTCGGGAGAAGAGGCCGGCGGCGGGGAAGAAAGCCGGACTCCTCCGCTAGCAAAAGAGCTACAAGAAGATAGCGGAGGAGTCCGGCGAGAAGACCCCCGAAGACGGAAGACCCCCGGAGCTGTGCAATAAAATATTTTATCTCGTGTGTTGTGTTTTTTTTTGGTACTTTTATTTTACAGGTGAATGGGTAGGGGTACATTGTACCCCATACTCATTCACATAGGGTGGGGGGCCGGTATCCGGGGGCCCCCTTATTGAAGGGGGCTCCCGGATTCCGATAAGCCCCCCGCCCGCAGACCTCGACAACCAACGGCCAGGGTTGTCGGGAAGAGGCCCTTGTCCTCATCAACATGGGGACAAGGTGCTTTGGGGTGCTTCCCCAAGGCACCCCCCATGTTGAGGGCACGCGGCCTGGTACGGCTCAGGAGGGGGGGCGCTCGCTCGCCCCCCTTTCCTGGCTGGCCGGGTAGCGTGCTCGGACAAGGGTCTGTTGTGGACTTGGGGGGGACCCCCACGCCGATTTTTTTCGGCGTTGGGTTCCCCTTTAAGTCCATTCCAGGCGGTGGGGTCAGCGACGTCTGCTTCGCGGGCCCCGCCTACCTGGAGACGCGCTCGAAATGAGCGGACTTTCCTCCGCGTGTGTGGGCGAGTCCGTTCATTTCAAAAGTAGGGCGGATTGTATGGCGGACTTAGTCCGCCGTATTAGTCCGCTCAAAAAGTGCCGTGTGTGGGCAAGTCCGTTCATTCAAAAGTTGAACGGACTGTCTGTCGGATTGTCTGACGAACTTAGTTGGGCAGACAATCCGCCCGTGTGTACGCGGCCTAAGCTTAATTGAACAAACTGAAGTTAGAAGCTGTTTGGCTACCACGCAGTGCTGCACCGAATTTTGCACTCTCCAGCTTTAGTAAATCAACCCCAGTGTGTGTCCTCACTTGCCATTTGAACGACTTGTATCAAGGGGATATGTTGAAAATATTTCCTCGATCAACAACTGCATCAATTTAATCTGACAGCTATGACCATCAGAATTCAATGGCCTTGGTGAGGGGTGGTAGAGGGTGATATCACCCACCTCATTTTTGTGGCTTGAACCCTTAAAGCATTTTTTTTTTGCTTGAACCCACTGGCTGTGCAACAAAAAACCCCCCAAAAAACTAAAGGTGGCCATACACAAGTAGATTTTTGAACGAACATTCTTCTGAAAAGGCTCAATACATTCAATTCAATAACAACTTGATGAATGTTGCTTAAAAGTAATCAAAATTTAATTTGCTTTTAAAATTCAATTTTGGAACTAACTGACTTTCCCGCATAAAAAACACATACACCACTAGAAATTCATTCATTCAAAAATATTTTCCATCCTGTTCCTTCAAATGTTCTTATCACTACAGTCGAAAATGAACATCGATTTGCCCCACTAATAATTAGAAAATCACATTAACACTCTTAAAAAAAAATTTTTTAGCTAAATTCTACTAGTGTATGGCCAGTTTTAGCCCTTGTCAGCCTGAAGCAGAAACTTATCTGTAGGATCTCCAGCTAAGAAACTTTGGGAGAGATTAAAAAAAAAAAAAAAAAAAAAGATTTGTATAATAAAACTGTACATGGTGAGGCATGAGGCCAAATATGTTGAAAAATAGATATAGGAGTTAAGAACATGAAGATCACATCAAATTGACTTTAAGCAAAGTTTCATAATAAAAGCACAAAAAATGAAACTCCTAAAATAAATCATAGTTACATTTTTAAAACTAATATTGACACAGATGGCGAAAACATTTATAAATTATTGCTGACCTCTATGTGATAGTGAGTTTAAACTGTTTCATTGTTTACAGTAACTATGTAAAAAAGGTACATATAGGTAATTTAGAAACGCGGATTTGAACCACTTCACCCTAGGTGGCTTCACCATACATTCTATGTGACTAATCACTACAGCACTCTCCATCAGTTGCCCATTAATGTGTCATTACAAAGACTGTTCTCCAATCAGTTTTTGACTGAAACTCTGCTTTAAGAAGGTCGGTTAAGGTGAATCAGTATGAATGCCAAAAGGGAAGACATATGATTTGCAAATATACTGAAGCATACCCAACTAACCCTAATCTGAGTGTATTTGTGGACTAAAAAGGGTCCTCATGGGCTGCTTAATCTTCATTAATAAGCAACATATTAATTTCAGAAACACGTTGTTGATGACATATTTGTCAATAAAATTAAAATATGTTTCCAAATATGTCTAGTCATTTACACTATACTTGACATAAGCTTTTTGCCCGATAAAAAACTTGTTACACACATGAGAGTTTGTGATGAGTTTTGGAGATTGGTGAATGTTTGGCAGATTACTTACCTGTTTTTGAAAAGCAAAACTTAACAGAAATAAGAGGGTTTGTTGTGACACAATTTTGTTGGCAACTATATGGGAAAGTCTACCATGATCTTGGTAGGTCTGTTCATGCCAAATTCATTATATTTTGCCATTCATGTTTTAAAGACACAATCTTTTGTGCATAGTTAGCTTTACTCACAGTCAAGCCCTGCGTCATTTCTTTGAATAAATAAGAATATTTAATTCTGCCACCTACTAGTAATGCATTTCCTTTCATAATATTTAAATATTCATCAACTGAAGATGTACTGGTCATGAAGATGCTCCTCTGGAGTAAAGGTACCTAGAAGCATGGCTTGGCAGTCGAAATATCTAGCACCAGCAAAATAGATTTTTTTAAACAATTGTGACATAACAATGCATTCTTATACCAGATACCCCTGGTATTGGTCTTATTTCTGGGAGAAATCTGTGGTTGGCCAGGAAAATCCAACCCATTCAATCAATTTTCTTCTAAGGGTCAGTTGGCAGGGTATGATTGCAGAGGCCATAGACTGCCCTAGACATAAGATTCTTATTTGATGTCTTAGTCAGAGATATAAATCCTATTTCTGTGGGAACATGGATACATACACTATATTACCAAAAGTATTGCGGCACCTGCCTTTACACACACATGAACTTTAATGTCATCCCAGCCTTAGTCCGTAGGGTTGAATATTGAGTTGGCCCACCCTTTGCATCTATAACAGCTTTAACTCTTCTGGGAAGGCTGTCCACAAGATTTAGGAGTGTGCCTCGCTCATCCATGTCTTTATGGACCTTGCTTTATGCACTGGTGTGCAGTCATGTTGGAACAGGAAGGGGCCATCTCCAAACTGTTCCCATAAAGTTGGGAGCATGAACTTGTCCAAAATGTCTTGGTATGCATTAGAATTAAAGCTGTTATAGCTGTAAATGATGGGCCAACTCAATATTGAACCTTATGGACTAAGCTTGGGATGTCATTAAAGTTCATGTGCATGTAAAGGCAGGCATCCCAATACTTTTTGGTAATAGCATGCATCATTGATCCTTATGTTTATTATGAGTACAGTATATCTCTGTGGTTCCAATAAAGTGAGCAAAGACATTAGCAGATTTGACCATTTTTTGGAGGATCAGTTGACAAGCCAATGTCTTTGGAACACTAGTAGCCCTCACCAGCTGAGCCTATCTGGGGGAGCAGTGATCAGACAGATCAGTGATAAATCCTTGTCTGATTGCTATCATTTTCTCTGATAAGCCGGCACTGGAGGTGTCTGCATCTCACCCCCTCGCTCCTTTCTCACAAGCTTAATGGCAAACGATAGCCTGGCATGACTATTTTAGTTTAGGATAGCAATGATTGAAAAGTCTCACTGCCCTCTAGTGTCTATAGTCATCTCTACTCATCTCTACTCTTGGTCAGTGACTATGCTTAAAGGGTAGATCAAAGCTCCTCAAAAGGATATAGAAAAAGTTGCTCACTGGCCTAGATTAGAAACCGCTAATCTTTGGTTTTATTGCCTGTCTCTAAACGTCATTGTTTTAGTTGTCAGGAGGGAGCCAGCTGGGCCCGCAGGTCACAGAGAATGTGTAGGTTTAAAGGATTAAACACATTTTACATTTTAGAGACAACAAAAGGGCCCTATAGTGGTATCTTAAGTAGTTTAGTTAAAGCAGTGGAACATTGTATCCAATGTGTGTGGCTGTCAGTAGAATCCTAATAGGTTTTTTTAACATTCCTTCCCTGAGATGCCCTCTGTTTGCTGATGCCCTCTGTATTCACTGCAGCTCCCTAGTGTGACAGGCACGGGATGATGGACAGGGGATCTTTTACAAAAGCTTGTCCTGTCAATCATGACACCAGGCAAAGTGTTTTTTAACATATCAAGTGTTTGGCTTTTTTATCTTTTATCTATCCATGATTTTAGGACAGACGGAAGTATATGGATGCGGTTTCAAAATTCAGGTGCAAATTCCAGAAAAAAATATCAGATATAATGCTTGGGCACTTAGCATCTATACCAATAAACACCATTTTGATTGGTGTACTAAGTGCATTCAAAGTGTAAATGAGATGTTAGCAGATTTTTACAATAGGAGGACTGGCAATATAACCCAAAACCAATATAACCCAAAAAAGATTTCCTCTTCATTTGTGCCCTTTAAATGTAGTATGTCTGGTCATACACTCATCGTTTTTTTAGTTCAGGCTGAAGGAAAAAAATCTAACAGATTCCTCCATTCACACTATGCAGCTTAGATGGGCTAATCTACCACTGCAGCCATTGTATTTTGGCAGCTGGCGCAGGCAACTGGCAGAATATCCAGTAACAGTGGCTGCATTTGATTGGATACAGCCATTGCTCATCCAACAAATTTCCACCTGGCTTTGATTTCTTGACCGATGAATGTTGGGTGGAAGGGTGCCAACAGCGCCAACCACAACTCAAATCACATGCACATTACTCCTCACTCCTTGCCAACATGTCTTACCATGCCATTATGGTGGAGGACTTGTTGGATTGCTCTCCATGCCATTCCATTCCATCTTGTCCAGTTTGGTGGGCCCTTTGAAACCCATATCCAGAGTTCCCAGGCCAGACATTTCCAGGGGACTACCATTAGGTCATGAGCATGTGATATCTTGTAGATTTACGATTGTGTGCGACTCAACCCTTGAGGAAGTGACGCTATGTCATAAAACGTGTTGTATTACATAGATGCAAGTTCACACCTATTATGGATTGATCTTTGAAACACTGTACCTGGCTATGGAATTAGTATATATATATATATATATATATATATATATATATATATATATATATATATATATATATATATATATATATATATTGACCAATATTGACCAATATATTGACTATATGGCATTATGTCACTTTTGATTTGTTGGAAATTGTATTTACCAATAAATCCTTATGTTATTGATTATGGTGATTGTTGCACCTCTTCTAAAGTCCTATAGGCAATTCATATTTCTTTGTATATTGTATGGGGATGGAGGTGTCTTACAGGGCACATCCAACCATATTCCATTTGTTTTTAGCTAAAAGGCTCAAATAGTTTATCAATCCATAAATGTTATTTTATATGGGAATATTTCATAAGGAGCATGCACTGAACTTGAGGCATGAAAGTCACAAAAAGAGTTTAAAGAAGATATACTCACCTCTGCCATTGCCCATGCCACTGACTTCCACTGTGAATTCATGAAAACAAACCACCACCTGAAAATTCTTAAAAATCTGACACTTTCTGGTGTGTCAGCTTCCTGGTCACCTGGAATTTGACACTTCCAGAAATATCTGAAGCGTTTGAGGAGTTGGGTGGCAGTTCTTCTTCATTTAAGCAACATACAGTTCAGACAGCAGGAGAGGAGCGTATTTACTATCTTCATACAATAAATCCTTTTTGGGGAATTTTCATATAGCAACACAGTCACTTTAATAACAAAGTACAGGCATACCTCACTTTTAAGTACACAATGGGATTTATTTACTGAAGCTGGAAAATGCAAACTCCGGCTCACTTCTGCATAGAATCTAATGAGCTTCCAGGTTTTATTACCAAAGCTTAATTGAACAAGCTGGGGTTAGAAGCTCATTGGTTTCTATGCAGAAGTGAGTCTGATTTTGCAATTTCCAGCTTTAGTAAATAAAGCCCATTGTGTACTTAAAAGTGAGATATGCCTGTACTTTTAATACTGCTTTAATTGTGTGCAAGCAAAAATTCAGATTTTTTAAAATGTTTCTTGCATGCAATGGGGTATTCAAGGTATGCTAACTAAAAGTTCTATATACTCATAACATCAATGCAGATATTTGCATGGAGTTGGTCTGTTTGTGTGAGTTTCCTTCTAAAAAAATCCATGTAAGTTAGTGATGACACTAATAATTTGTGTAATTGTGATGGGACATTAGACTGTAGGGGTCAGAAACTGGTATGAGTAATTCAATTATATCTGTAAATAAAAGCTGGGGAAGAAGTGTCAGCAGCACTACCTGAATTAAATAAAACTATCTTTTAATATTAATATACTGAGATTGGTATTAAATGATCCACTGCCATTTATTAATCTCAGGCTCCAGTAAGCACATAATAGATGGACCTACCTATGACATAATGACTTTTATGAGTCATTATTGTAGTCAGTCAATGTGATGCGGGTAAGGCAAAGCTCTCTATCATGAAGACTCAGGGGATCACTTGTGTTCCATTGAAGTGTTTCCTTTCGCTATGACCCCTTACTGACCTTCTGAGATTTTTTTTTTCAGCCACGCTGTGGGTGAAGTCCTGCTCTGTATCAGGAGATATGTGTGGCCTTTTTATGTAAATTAGTTACATTATTGAGGTTGTCTTTTTAAAAATGATTGTAAAGGTTCACATTTCATTTTTTGAAATAACAAATATGTAATACTTACCTGCTCTGTGCAATGGTTTTACACAGAGCGGCCCTCAAGCAGCACTCCTGGCTCCTCCCCCCTGCCGAGTGCCCCCATAGCAAGCTCCACAAAATTGTCATTGTAATAGGTTATTTTTCTCACATGGCATGTGTATACCACAAATGACACCCCCCAAAAAATTCTGCTACTCCTCCTGAATATTACAATACCACATGTGTGGGACTTTTTCACAGCCTGGCCACATAGAGAGGCCCAAAATGCAGGTAGCGCCATCATGTGTTCTAGGAACATAAATTACACATCTAACTTGTTGACTACTTATTACACTTTTGAAGCACCAGGACAATGACACGTGACACTGATGACAGATGGCACTGATACGTGGCAATGATGAGACTTATACGTGGCACTGATGACACGTGGCACTGATGACAGATGGCACTAATATGTGGCACTGATGACAGATGGCACTAATATGTGGCACTGAAGACACGTGGCACTAATACGTGGCACTGATGACAGATGGCACTAATACGTGGCACTAATACGTGCTACCGATGACAGATGGCACTAATACATGGCACCGATGACTCGGGACACTGATGACAGATGGCACTAATAAGTGGCACTGATGACACGTGACACTGACAACAGATGGCACGTGACACTGACAGGTGGCACTGATGACAAATGGCACTGATACGTGGCACTGATGACAGATGGCACTAATACGTGGCACTGATGACAGATGGCACTATGTGGCACTGATGACACGTGGCACTGATGACAGATGGCACTTATACGTAGCACTGATGACAGGTGGCACTGGGGACAAATGGCATTGACAACAGGTGGCACTGGGGGCAGGTGGCACTGGGGGCAGGTGGCACTGGGGGCAGGTGGCACTGAGGGCAGGTAGCACTGGGGGCAGGTAGCACTGGGGTGGATGGCACTGGGGGCAGGTAGCACTGGGGTGGATGGCACTGGGGGCAGGTAGCACTGGGGTGGATGGCACTGGGGCGGATGGCACTGGGGCGGATGGCCCTGCTGGGGGAGGATGGCACTGCTGGGGGAGGATGGCACTTTTTTTTTTTTTTTACTCGAGGCAGAACAGCTGCCGCTGCAGCCGTTCATCTCTCCCCTCTCACACTGTCTGTGTGAGGAGGGAGAGCGGCGCTGAGAGATGATCTCATATGTTTACATATAAGATCATCTCCCATTGGACACGCCGGTCACGCTGTGATTGGTCGTTTACAGCGATCTGTGTTTGCCTGTCCCCGGGGGACACGGCGAACACAGAACTTCCACGATGCGCGCCCGCGGCGGCGCGCATTGAGGAAGTAAACATTAGGACGTCCAGGGACGGCCACCCGGACGAACGCGCCTGCTCTACGGCCGTCTTTCGGCTATAGGGCGGGCGGGAGGTGGCTAAATAAAACCATTATAAATAGAACAGTCACCACAACCATTTTTTAAATAAACGTAAACCATATAAACAATTTAAATATACGTGTATGATGTTTGGCTCATACAAATATGTAAGCATTATAATCAATACAGCCTGCTGTTATGATGATGATGCAGAGAGTAACTCTTGAAATAAATCGCAACCACTATAAACACACCAACAGGTTATTCACTGAACTGTAAACTGCATTTAACCTATATGAATCTAATTGGCAGATTATAAATAAAACTACACATTTACTTTTCTTGCTTTTTTACTTGTAAAATTCCTCAATTGTAGATTCAATCTTAAGCTCGTTCAGCAACCCATTTTCAAGTCACAACAGAGAAAGCGCATTTAAACGCTCCTGACCCATGGAAGATCTTAGTTCATTTTTTACACGTTTTAATGCTGAAAATGAACGCTCACCACTGCAGTTGCTGACCATTAAACACAAATACATGTGGAGGGCCACATATGTATTTGGAAATGCACCAACATGCAAAAAAGTCCAAAAACCTACCCATAAAATGGGCAAAGATGTTCACCCGAAAAATGACCACAGACCAGAGATACAATGTATCAAGAATAAAAAGACACCAACAAGGGACCACCTGCGGCAATGGCGGAACTACCAGGGCCATAAAGGTTTCTCTTGCGACTGGGCCCTGGCAGTCTGCCCACTGTGGAGGGACCACAAGATGGCAGAGGTCGGTTCACATGACTTTGGGTGCTGCGACCCAAAGTCATGTGACTTTGTTGCAACTTTTATGATTTAAGATTGGAGTGTACGGCACTCAAATCACACCAAAATCCCATAAAATTGCTGGAATTACTGTCCCCGTGCTTTGAGTCACATTGATTAAGACTGCACCCACTGAAGAGAATGTGTTTTGATTTTTGTCATTTTTTTTACACAAATCAACTTCTCATGTGCACTGCTGATGCTACACTGATAGGCGGCGGTGATGAGGCTGTACTGATATGTGGCACTGATGATCAGCACTGATATGCAGAACTCATAGGCTATGATGAGCTGCACTGATAGGTAACACTGATGGGCAATGAAAACTGGCACTGATGAGCTGCACTAATGGGCACTGATGAGCAGCACTGATGGGCTCTGATAGGCGGTACTGACAGACAGCACTTAGGGGCACTGATAAGGTGGCACTGGTGAGGCAGCACTATTATGCGGCACTGATGGGCACTTATAGGCAGCACTGATGGGTGGCACTGACACGTGGCACTGATGATCTGCAGTGATAGGCAGCACTGATGGTCAATGATAGGTGGCACTGGTGAGCTTCTCTTATAGGCAGCACTGATGGTCAATGATAGGTGGCACTGATGAACTGCACTAATGGTCACTGATGGGCATCACTGATGGGCACTAATTAAATGCACTAATGGTCACTGATGGGCAGCACTGATGGGCTCTGATAGGCGGCACTGACAGGCAGGACTTATGGGCACTGACAAGGTGGTGCTGATGAGCTGCACTGTTAGGCAGCACTGATAGGTGGCACTGGCACTGATGGGCAGCACTGATGGACACTAATGGACACTGATGGGCAGCACTGATAGGGCTCTGATAGGCGGCACTGATAGACAGCACTTATGGGCACTGATAAAGTGGCACTGGTGAGGCAGCACTATTATGCGGCACTGATGGGCACTTATAGGCAGCACTGATGGGTGGCACTGACACGTGGCACTGATGATCTGCAGTGATAGGCAGCACTGATGGTCAATGATAGGTGGCACTGGTGAGCTTCTCTTATAGGCAGCACTGATGGTCAATGATAGGTGGCACTGATGAACTGCACTAATGGTCACTGATGGGCATCACTGATGGGCACTAATTAAATGCACTAATGGTCACTGATGGGCAGCACTGATGGGCTCTGATAGGCGGCACTGACAGGCAGGACTTATGGGCACTGACAAGGTGGTGCTGATGAGCTGCACTGTTAGGCAGCACTGATAGGTGGCACTGGCATTGATGAGCAGCACTAATGGGCAATAGGTGGCACTGATGAGCTACACTGATAGGTGGCACTAGAATTGATTGGATGGCACTGATGAGCTGCATTGATAAGCAGCACTGATAGGTGGCATTGGCATTGATTGGATGGCACTGATGAGCAGCACTGATAGGTGGCACTGATAGTGGGCACTGGCACTGATAGGTGGCACTGATAGTGGGCACTGGCACTGATAGGTGGCACTGATAGAGGGCACTGGCACTGATAGGTGGCACTGATAGAGGGCACTGGCACTGATAGAGAGCACTGGCACTTATAGGTGGCACTGATAGAGGGCACTGGCACTGATAGAGGGCACTAGCACTAATAGAGAGCACTGCCACTGATAGGTGGCACTGGCACTGATAGGTGGCACTGATAGAGGGCACTGGCACTTATAGGTGGCACTGATAGAGGGCACTGGCACTAAAAGAGGGGACTGGTGCTAATAGAGAGCACTGCCATTGATAGGTGGCACTAATAGAGGGCACTGACACTAATAGAGGGCACTTTCGCTGATAGAGGGCACTGGCACTGATAGGTGGCACTGATAGAGGGCACTGGCGCTGACAGAGGGCACTGGCACTGAGAGGGCACTGGCAATATGGCACTGATAGGTGGCACTGACGAGATGCACTAAATGGGCACTGATAGGCTGCCTGCACAGTCACTGATGTCATGAGTTGCACTTATATAGCCCCCTCCCCCCCCACAAAAAATGAAGTTAACCACATGACTTCAGCCAGTACAATTTCACAAATAGAACATGCTTGAGTCTGCTATTGACTTCCCCAGCGGGCCAGCCCAACGCCCATGGCTTACTTGAACTTAGCTGTGCTGTGCAGAATCCTTAATGCAGACTCCTTCTCCTGGATCGCACTCTCGAAGTACCGCCCGCACACAGAACTCCACTCCTTTCCCAGTCAGGCGACACTCTTGGGATGCCGGGGAAGGCCGGCTGGGACGTCAAGCTCCGCCTACACAATGCGAGCAGCCGAGAACGCTCAGCCTCGGCGGCGCAATGGTGCCGGCCGCACACACTGTCTGTTCGATTATATCGCCGGCGGCCCGGTGCCGCAATTACATTTAACCTGACTGTCCGACACATTATAACATATGTGGGCCTATAAATAATGCAGTTGCCTGGCAATGTGAAGGTATATAGCAGCTGGCGGCCGACGGCCGGGCCGTGGTGATTGACTGATTGATGTGTTTGGGCCTATAATATGATGGGGGCCTGGAGCTGCAGCTCCAAAAGCCCTTATGTTAATCCGGCCCTGTGGCAGAGTACTGCAGAGTATTGCAGGGTATTGCAGATTATTGCAGAGTATTGCAGAGTATTGCAGGGTATGGCAGAGTATTGCAGAGTATTGCAGGGTATTGCAGAGTATTTCAGGGTATTGCAGAGTGTTGCAGGGTATTTCAGAGTATTTCAGGGTATTGCAGAGTATTGCGGCGTATTTTAGAGTATTGAAGATTATTGCAGAGTATTTCAGGGTATTGCAGAGTATTGCAGGGTATGGCAGAGTATGGCAGAGTATTGGCAGAGTCAGAATGTGGCTGAAATGGGCACTGAGCAGCGCTTTGGGCACTTCACATCCAGCCCACAGCACTGATCTTTCCTCATCTCCCCTCACACTGTACCAATTGGTACAGAGAGGGGAGGGAGAAACCGGATGTGATGCCAATCTGTTGTGAACGCTTCGTCATTTGACAGAGCGATCGTGTGGTAAACGGCTGCTATCAGCAGTCATTTACCATGATCCATGATGCGTGTTCCGTCATGGATGTTTCTGGGTGCACGCCCCAGGGGGCACGTGGGAGCAAGATTCTGTGAGGATGTCCATGGACGCCCTCCCAGAATAAACCGACCGCACTGTAGCCGTCTTTCGGCTATGGCCCGGTCGGCATGTGGTTAAATGTATTATTTTAATTTAAATGTATTTATTAAATGCATTAAATTAATATTATATTATTATGAATTTATATTAAAATGCTTTGCATTTATAAGGCTGTAACCTATCATACCATGTGTTATGTATGGCTTGCTGGCTGCAGAATGAGGGGTGTGATTTATGTTGAAGTAGGCAAGCTCACATTTACATGTACAAGTCTAGTGTACCTCCCACATTCACTCCCATCCCAAGTATTCATGGGAAATGTAGTCTGATTACAGTTAGAGAGAGAGAAGAAGATATGATGCAATCACTTTGGGGGGGGGGTGTACTAATGGTGGGTTTTTTAAAAATCCTGGAGTTCTGCTTTAAAGCATATGTAAACCCTAACTGAACGACATTTCTATCAGAAACTATTTATTTTTTTATTTTTAGTATATAGTATAATACCATTTTTTTCATTATTTGATACATCTCATAAGCCTTGTTTGAGTCACTTCCTGTCTATGTGCAGGCACACCAGTGGAGACTACATGGCATTGTTTAGGCCAGGTTTCCTAGTAGGTTCATAGTAGGTGAGGTTGAAAAAAGACATAAGTCCATCAAATCCAACCTGTATATTTGCTTTTATGTTAGTATAACATTGTATATCCCTGTATGTTGTGGTCGTTCAGGTGCCTAATAGTTTTTGTTAAACTATCAATGCCCCCCGCTGAGACCACCGCCTGTGGAAGAGAATTACACATTCTTACTGCTCTTTCATTAAAGAACCCTCTATGCAGTTCATGGTTAAACTGCTTCTCTTCTAATTTTAGTAAATGGTTGCATATTTTTTTTAATTCCCTTGCATGGAAAAGTTTTATCTCTATTGCGGGGTCACCAGTATGGTATTTGTACATTGAAATCATATCTCCTTTCAAGCATCTATTCTCCAGAGAGAATAAGTTCAGTGCTCGTAGCCTTTCCTCATAACTAAGGTCCTCCAGTCCCTTTATTAGCTTTGTTGCCCTTCTCTGGACTCTTTCCAGTTCCAGCACATCCTTCCTGAGGACTGGTGCCCAGGTGCAGCTGGACCAGAGTCTTGTAGAGGGGGAGAATTAATGCATGCTAATAATCTGTTTGCTTTGCTTGCAGCAGCTTAGCATTGCATGCCACTGCCGAGCCTATCATCCACTAGGACCCCCTGGTCCTTCTCCATCCTAGATTTCCCCAGAGGTTCTCCCCCTAGTGAGTATATTGCATTCATATTTTTGCCACCCAAATGCCACCCAATTATTTAAAATTTTCTACGTTAAACCTCATATGCCATGTAGTTGCCCACCCCATTCATTTCTTCAAATCTTCTTGCAAGGTTTCAACATCCTGTGAGAAATTATTGCCCTGCTTAGCTTAGTATCATCCGCAAATACAGAGATTAAGCTGTTTATCCAATCCTCCAGGTCCTTTATGAATAAATTAAATAGGATTGGTCCCAGAACGGAACCCTGGGGGAACCCGTTTTCCACACCAGACCATTCAGAGTACTCCCTATTGATCACCACCCTCTGAACTTGCCCCTGAAGCCAGTTTTCAATCCATGTACTCACACTGCTGACAGCCTTTAGTTTGTATAGTAAACGTTTATGGGGAACTGTATCAAAGGTCTTTGCAAAATCCAGATACACCTACGGGCTTTTATCTAGATGAAAGCTCACCTCCTCATAGAAGGTTAATAGGTTGGTTTGGCAAGAACAATTCTTCATGAATCCATGCTGATTACTGTTAATGATACCATTTTCATTACTAAAATCTTGTATATAGTCCCTTATCATCCCCTCCAAGAGCTTGCATTCTATTGATGTTAGGCTAACTGGTCTGTAATTTCCAGGGATGTATCTTGGTCCTTTTTTAAATATTGGAGCTACATTGGCTTTCCTCCAATCTGCTGGTACTATTCCGGTCAGTAGACTGTTTGTAAAAATTAGGAACAGTGGTCTGGCAATTACTTGACTGAGTTCCTTAAGGACCCTTGGGTGCAACCAATCTGGTCACGGTGACTTATTGATGTTAAGTTTTTCTATTTCCAATACTATCCTCTGTTAGCCATGAGGGTGCTTCCTAATAGTGATAACTAGTGATGGGCATATCTGCTTGGGTTTGATTCTCAAGCACTTAACGGCAAACCATATTAAAGTCAATAGCAGGGGAATTTAAAAAAAACAATTGTTTTCATTTTCAATGCTACTAGTTGAGGGACTGTCAGGCCAGATTGATGAGCTTGCCACTGTGAGCAGGGACATTTACAATTATCAAAAATTAAAAAAAATTAAAAAATTACCATTCAGCTGGGAGCACCTCTTTTACTAAGACCTAAAATGAAAAATTTAAAATGCGCAATTCGTTTAAATAAAATTCTTGAGGGAAGGTAAGTGCCTAACATTTGTGAATTGCCACACCTGCAGCAAAAGTGACGCTTAGAAAGAAAAAATAAAATTCAATTGCAGCTAAGCAACATTTCCCAGCCAACTCCTTTCTGTTTGTAGACAAAGCAGGTGGGATTCCCTTAAGGGCCAGTTCTAACTCTGTGCAGTTACTTGCTTTTTCCAAATGAAAAATGTAGGTAACTGCAATGACACATTGAATACCCTTTAGCTTTGGCTGGGGGTGTACAAATGCCGCGGCTGTAATACTTTTTGTAGGAATTATACTACCTGTCGCTGTCAGCAGGCATAGTTCCCGCCAAATGTGACCAATTCAAGTGAAAGTGGGCTGCCTTGCAACCAATGCATGCAGCTGTGGCGAGCTAGTGTGGGGTTCAAGAGGGTAAACAAGGCAGTGAGGAGGTGATGCAATGCTAATCGCTCTTCATTGAGCAAAGCTAGTGTGAACAAGCCCTTAGATGGACATGTAATTTTAAATGGACTTAAATGGAAGTTACAAACAAACAAATGAAAGTCCAACCACAGCTACATTTTTTGTTATTCATTTAACCACTTCCCGACCGCCGCACGACGATGTACGACGACAGAATGGCACGGGCAGGCATATTGGCGTACATGTACGTCCCTGCCTTCCCGCGGGTCGGGGGCCCGATCGGGCCCCCGCCCGGTGCCCGCGGCGGTCGGTATTAGTTCGGGAGCGATCCCGGACGAGGGGACGGCCATTCATTCATGGCCACCCCCTCGCGATCGCTCCCGACGAATGAAAATGCTCCGTGACATCACTTCCTCTCCTGTAATGTAAACACAGGAGAGGAAGTGATGTAATCTCTCCTCCGTGTCGGTATTTTTCGTTCCGGCACCGAGGAGAGAGGATCGGTGAGTTGCACCAACACGACACTACACAGTAGAACATGCCAGGCACACTCACACCCCCCCGATCACCCCCCCAATTACCCCTGCCCCCCAGTCACAGTGACACCAATGTCATTTTTTTTTTTTTTTTTGCATTGGTGTCATTTGTGACTGTAATAACTGTTAGGGCAGTTAGGGTTAGCCCCCTTTAGTACTAATGTACCCCCCTAACCCCCCCAATAAAGGTTTAACCCCGTGATCACCCCCCGTCGCCAGTGTCACTAAGGCTGGGTTCACATTGCAGCGGTTTATGAGAACGAATGTGATTCGCACCACACTGCAGTGCAAATCACATCCGATCTCTGTGCGATTCGAGTTCAGCCATTCGCTGCACCCGCCACACCCGCCGCACCCGCCGCAAATTCGCACGGGACCCTTTTTTTGGTCCGCAGCAGAATCGGATCGCATGGGTGTTCACACCATGCGATCCGAGTTTGCAGATCGCACTGCGATATGCGAACTGATCTGGGGGTGTCATTAACATTTCACTGACACTCCCAGCAGTTCGCATAGGGCAGTGTGAACTGCCGCCGGGAGGCATGCAATGCGGGAACCCGCCGCGCATTCGTGGCATTCCCACATCGCTCCAGTGTGAACCCAGCCTAATAAGCGATCATTTTTCTGATCGCTGTATTAGTGTCACAGGTGAAGCTAGTTAGGCAGGTAGGTATTTAGGTTCGCCGCAGCTTTTTATAGCGCCAGGGACCCCCATATACTACCGCATAAAGCCCCCTGATTGCCCCCTAGTTAACCCTTTCACCAGTGATCACCATATAACTGTTACAGGTGACGCTGGTTGGTTAGTTATTTTTTTATAGTTTCAGGGCACCCGCCATTTATTACCTAGTCTCACTAGTGTACCCCTAAATTTAGGGGTGTCTACTTTCCAAAATGGGGTCATTTGGGGGGGGTTTGTGCCATCTTGGCATTTTATGGCCTTCAAAACTGTAACGCCCTTAGAAAGCCTGAAGGCGGTGCTTGGTTTTCGGGGCCCCGTACGCGGCTAGGCTCCCAAAAAGTCCCACATATGTGGTATCCCCGTACTCAGGAGAAGCAGCAGAATTTATTTTGGGGTGTCATTTCACATATGCCCATGGCATGCGTGAGCAATATATCATTTAGTGACAACTTTGTGAAAAAAAAAAAAAAAGTTTGTAATTTTCCCGCAACTTGTGGCAAAATATAAAATATTCCATGGACTCAACATGCCTCTCAGCACATAGCTTGGGGTGTCTACTTTCTAAAATGGGGTCATTTGTGGGGGTTTTGTGCCATCTTGGCATTTTATGGCCTTCAAAACTGTAATAGGTAGTGAGAAGTGAAATCAAAAATTTACGCCCTTAGAAAGCCTGAAGGCGGTGCTTGGTTTTCGGGGCCCCCGTACGCGGCTAGGCTCCCAAAAAGTCCCACATATGTGGTATCCCCGTACTCAGGAGAAGCAGCAGAATTTATTTTGGGGTGTCATTTCACATATGCCCATGGCATGCGTGAGCAATATATCATTTAGTGACAACTTTGTGTAAAAAAAAAAAAAAAATTTTTTTTTGTCATTATTCAATCGCTTGAGGCAAAAAAATAAAATATTCAATGGGCTCAACATGCCACTTATCAATTTCCTTAGGGGGTCCAATTTCCAAAATGGGGTCATTTGGGGGGGTTTTGTACTGCCCTGCCATTTTAGCACCTCAAGAATTGAGATAGGCAGTCGTAAACTAAAAGCTGCGTAAATTCCAGAAAACGTACCTTAGTTTGTAGATGTGACAACTTTTGCGCAAACCAATAAATATACAATTATTGACTTTTTTTTTACCAAAGACATGTGGCTGAATACATTTTGGCCTAAATGTATGACTAAAATTGAGTTTATTGGATTTTTCTAATAACAAAAAGTAGAAAATATCATTTTTTTTCAAAATTTGCGGTCTTTTTACGTTTATATCGCAAAAAATAAAAATCGCAGAGGCAATCAAATACCATCAAAAGAAAGCTCTATTTGTGGGAAGAAAAGGACGCAAATTTTGTTTGGGTACAACATTGCATGACCGCGCAATTACCAGTTAAAGCAGCGCAGTGCCAAATTGTAAAAAGACCTCTGGTCATTTACCAGCAAAATGGTCCGGTCTGAAAGTGGTTAAAAAAAAGGTTTAAAACCATTTGAATATAAACTGATCAGTCTCAAGCATCTCTGGGCAATGGTATACAGTAGTTCTTCCAATTGAAACTTTTATGCTGCGTACACACGATCGGACTATCCGACGGACAATCTGACAGACTTTGCAGCTGAGGTCCGCCGGATTTTCAAGTGAACAGACTTGGCCACACACGATCACTCCAAAAGTCCAAAGGATTCTAACATGATGACGTAGAATAAGGAAGTTCATAGTCAGTAGCCAATAGCTGCCCTAGTGTTGGTTTTCATCCGTCTGACTAGCACACAGACAAACGGATTGTCCGCTAAAAGCAGAGACCGGTGGCCAATTTCAGACCAAGACTTAGTTCTACCGGACTTTTGGGAAGAAAAAGTCAGCTGAAGCCCACACACGATCGAATTGTCCCGGTGGACTCTGGACTCCGGTGTGTATGAGGCATTAGTCTGCATGTAAATGTGGGGAAAATTTTAAATAAAGGTCTATGAAATATAAAATTAACAAAAAAAAACGATATATTGAACAAATCTAGGTATTTGAATTCAGTTATCCAAATTAAATATTTTTCCCAATTATGATTCTCTAAACCAGTGATACTAAAGTCTTTTTTTTTTGTTTAAAATAAACAAACTTACTTAACTGCCCTGTGCAGTGGTTTTGCACAGAGTAGCCCAGATCCTCCTCTTCTTGGGTCCCTTCCTGGCACTCCTGGCCCCTCCCTCCTGCTGAGTGTCCCTGCAGCAGACAGCTTGCTATGAGGGCACCCGAGTCGAACCACTGCTCTGTGTGTCCATTCAGAATGCATTAAGATAACCACTTTAACCAGAATGCCATGGCCCCTTTAAGGCTCCATCTGGATTTGTCATGAATGCTGTGGAATAAGGGCATCCCTGACAACTGTGTAACACAAAGAAACTGGCTTTCTTCTGTGGGGCCACATACAAGCAACATGTGTTTGTGTTGGAAGCATACATTATTGTGTGCCTCCAGTGGGAAAATGAAGCTGTCAACAACAGTACCAGGTCACCCCCCAGTCTTAGACTAATGATTGGGGACCAGTAAGGGTGGCTATCAGTCATGTGATCTTTGTGATAGAATCTATCCCTGATTTGAAGAGATAAAGGGTAAAGAGCCACAGGGCCCTTCTCTGTATTACAGAATCCATCCCTGTATTGCATCTACTCTGTGAGGGGAAAAAAATACATTGGGGGAATCGTACTGAAACTGGGACAGACAGATTGTAGAGCAGTTTTGCATATCACCCAATCAGCTTCCAACTTCAGCTTGTTTAGTTAAGCTTTGAAAATGAAAGCTAGAAGCTGATTGGTTATCATGCACAGCTGCCTTAGATTCTGTCTGTATTAACAGACGATGCCTGGCACAAAATCCTGTTCCTACTGTAATTAAAGTGTAAAGTAATCCAAGTAAAGTTTCTTGATTGTATATATTAGTCCTTGTACACACGGTCGGACATTCCGACAACAAAATCCGTCGGATTTTGTCCGACGGATTTTGTCCGAAACTGGTGTTGCATACACACGGTCGGACAAAGTTGTCGGAAAATCCGATCGTTTGTAACATGATGACGTTATTTAGTTATGACAGGACTACGTTCAGGCTAGTAGCCAATAGCCTTAGTCTAGGAATTTGATCTGAGCGTGCGGGGCACTTTATCAGATCGGAATTCTCTACAAACGATTGGACAAAGTCCGATTGGATCATGTTGTCGGAAAATTTGTATATCCAGATCTCAAAATTTGTTGGTCAGACATTCCGAAGGAAAAAGTCAGATGAAGCCCACACATGGTCGGATTATCCGACAACATGGTCCGATCGGACATTTTCTGTCAGAATGTCCGACCGTGTGTACAAGGGATTACAGTTGTGCTCAAACTACCCAAATGACCCTGATCAAAAGTTTACATACCCTGGTAATTTTGGCCTGATGGCATGCACACAAGTTGACACAAAGGGGTTTGAATGGCTATTAAAGGTAACCATCCTCACCTGAGATCTGTTTGCTTGTAATTAGTGTGTGTGTATAAAAGGTCAATGAGTTTCTAGACTCCAGACAGACCCTTGCATCTTTCATCCAGTGCTGCACTGACGTTTCTGGATTCTGAGTCAGGGGGAAAGCAAATGAATTGTCAAAGGATCTGCGGGAAGAGGGAGTATAAACCGTATAACCATATATGAACCGTATAAAACAGGAAAGGGATATAAAAAGATATCCAAGAAATTGAGAATGCCAATTAGCAGTGTTCAAACTCTAATAAAAAAGTGGAAAATGAGGGGTTCTGTTGAAACCAAACCATGGTCAGGTAGATTAACTAAAATTTCAGCGACAACTGCCAGGAAAAATGTTTGCGATGCAAAGGAAAACCCACAAATAACTTCAGGTGAAGTACAGGACTCTCTGAAAACATGAGGTGTGGCTGTTTCAAGATGCACAATAAGGAGGCACTTGAAGAAAGATAAGCTGCAAAGTCGAGTCACCAGAAGAAAGCCATTACTACGCAAATGCCACAAAGTATCCCACTTACAATACGCCAAACAGCACAGAAACAAGCCTCAAACATTCTGGTACAAAGGCATTTGGAGTGATGAGACCAAAATTTAGCATTTTGGCCACAACCGTAAACACTACATTTGGAGAGGAGTCAACAAGACCTATGATGACTGGTACACCATTCCTACTGCGAAACACAGAGGTGGATCGCTGATGTTTTGGGGATGTTTGAGCTACAAAGGCACAGGAAATGTGGTCAAAATTGATGGCAAGTTGAATGCAGTATGTTATCAAAAAATACTGGAGGAACATTTGAATTTATCAGCCAGGAAGCTGCGCATGGGCTGGTGCCAGGATGCCTTATACAGAAGTCAGGATGGGGGGGGGGGGGGGGGGGGTAGATGTTAATTTCCCTTTAACTTACAGAGTGCAGTGCAAACCTAAAGGTGTGAATGTAGTGATTTTAACAATCAAAGTCTGGCAGTGGGAAGACGAATATGTTTATGTATGTGATCTCTCATCTAATGACAGAAGAAAGACAAAACACAACCGTTTTCTACAGAACCAATCCACACTGTAATATCAACATATACATGATCCAATTTTTTCACATGATTCAGCCAATCACAGTGCTGCTGAAAATGAGGTTGCAGAGGATTTTAGCTGTGAAAAATAACAAATAGATAACAAAATCTTACATGTTACATACTGATCAGTTAAAGCATATGAATAACAAACATGTTCTTTAGTTCTGGATATAGTAATGGAGGTGTAAAGCCAAACGGTTTGATTTTTTGCTGTATGTTTCCCATTGGCAAGGTTTATTACAAGTTAATTCATAGCAAAAATAGATATGAGGTGCCAGACTATTATTCTAACAAACAAGAGGTATTGGTTTGGCTTGATGACTCAACCTTGGAAGCTCAACCACAATGCAGGGACCCTCCAAGGGGCAATGGCCTCCCCAACTGAGAAATCCAAGGGAGATTGACAAAAAGAGTGTCAAACAGTTGTCCTAAGAGTCTGCATCATTTATTGTTGATAAAAAATGAGACAAAGGAAAATAAAAGGCAGACAATGTGTTTAATTTAATCAAGGCTTGGATGCAAAAATCCTATAAAAACTCCTTCAGGAAATGGGACCTGCGCATTGTACCTATTTGGACACTCCAACATGACAATGATCCAAAACACAAGGCCAAGTCAACCTGTCATTGGTTACAGCAGAATAAAGTGAAGGTTCTGGAGTGGCCATCTCAGTCTCCTGACCTCAATATCATTGAGCCATTCTGGGGAGATCTCAAACGTGCAGTTCATGTAAGACAGCCCAAGAATTTACAGGAACTGGAGGCTTTTTGCCAAGAGGAATGGGCAGCTTTACCATCTGAGAAGATAAAGAGCCTCATCCACAAATATCACAAAAGTTTTAAAGCTGTCATTGATGTTAAAGGGGGCAATACACGGTATTAAGAAGTGGGGTATGTAAATTTTTGATCAGGGTAATTTGGGTAGTTTCTGTTGCCATTATGATTTAAAAAAGTAAACACAGTTTATTGATAATAAATGTCTTCAGCCAAACACTAACCATAAGTGAAAGAAAAGTTTTTTCTGTTATTATTCATATTCTCTTAAAAATGGCCAAGAAATCATACATTCTGCCAGGGTATATAAACTTAAGCACAACTGTATACTCCTTCCCATTTAGAATGGGTAAACTGCTATTTCCTTTCTGCCCCAAATGTTTAACATGCCATTTTACTATACGGTATGGGACTGTCTGGTTATACTGTACGTACCTTTTAGTCTACAGTTACAGATTTTACTGGTTCTGTGCTCCAGCTACCTAATATACTGTAGGTAACATTTTCCAGTATTTACTGGAGTATCTAGATTACAATACTTTACCTTCTTCGCTTACTGTTTTATTATGCTAAGTAAATTGAATTCATAAACTTCTCCTACACTGGTCCAATGGCTTAGACTTATTATTCAAATTATGCCAATGTATAAACTATATTGTCAAAAGTATTGGGGCACCTACCTTTATACCCACATGAAATTTAATGACATTTCAGTGTTAGTCTGTAGGATTCAATATTAAGTTGGCCGTTATAACAGCTTCAACTCTTCTGGGAAGGCTGTCCACAAGGTTTAGGAGTGTGTCTATGGGAATGTTTAGCCATTTTTCCAGAAGCACATTTGTGAGGTCAGGCACTGAAGTCAGACAAGAAGACCTGGTTCACAGTCTCTGCTCTAATTCATCGCAAAGGTGTTCTATCGGGTTGCAGTCAGGACTCTGTGCAAGCCAGTCAAGTTCCTTCACCCCAAACTCCCTCATCCACACTATATTATGAAAAGTATTGGACCACCCCTCAAAATCATTTAGTGGAGGGGGAGATTATGGTGTTGGGTTGTTTTTCAGGGGTCAGGCTTGGCCCCTTAGTTCCAGTGAAGGGAACTCTTAAGGCATTAGCATACCAAGACATTTTGGACAATTTCAACTTTGTGGGGACAGTTTGGGAATGGCCCATTCCTCTTCCAATGTGACTGCACACCGGTACACAAAGCGAGGTCCATAAAAACATGGATGAGCGAGTTTGGGATTTACCTTTTAAAAAAGTGTCAGTGTTAGTCCCGATTCACACACCCATGCAATCTGTTTCTAATGTGGACCAAAAAAAGGGCCCTGCACCATTTTGGACGACTGCGATGCAAATTCAGCCATACAAACAGACATCGCAGGTGATATGCACAGTAGTGCAGTGTGAATCAAATGCAATGTCTAACATTACACCAGCGGTGAGCCCAGCCTCAATGTCAACATCTTTTAGGTAGGCAAAAGGTCAGCACCAGTGTTTAGGTAGGATAAAAAAAAGCAAATTGGGCATTATTGGTTCTTGGCCCTACTAGGGGTACAAACAACAAATAATGCACACATATGTGATATTCTCATGCATGTCAGGAGTAGAAGAATATTTGAGAGACTTTTTTTTTGAGTTGTGGCAATGGTATAAAAATATACAGCTACATTTTAGAAAATATACATATTTTTTTACTATTTAGGGCTCATTAAACCAAAACCTGGAATTATCTATTAACATTCTAGAGTACATTCTAGAGAACATACTAAATTAAATGTATCCTGAAAATACAAGAAATAATTAATTTGGTGTGCCTCGAGATGTTAAATGCCTTTAAAAGGTGTGGTGACTAAAAAAATGTTGAGAAGTGCTAGTGTAAATTATATAACAATATTTTTAAACTTTTCTATCTAGAAATTAAAAAAAAAGGTGTTAAAGCTGAGAACAAACTGACATTTCAAGATCTCTAGCTGGTAAGCATTGATAGGATTAGTATCTGCCTCCCTACATCCAACAATCTGGTGAAAGCTAATACATTTCATAGGTCGATCCACCAATTTTAGTGTATTTAAAAATGCTGTGCATCTTCTACCAAGACCAACCTCTTGACCCAACATGTAGGTTACACCATCTTTTCTGTGTCTGTTTCTTCTTCTTCTTTACCTCCACAGGGGGTGGCTGATAGACAGATGGGGCAGCTGAGAAATACAGTATAGTGCTGAGAGATGCAATGGCTGTTGACAGATACCTGGGGTTGTTGAGAGATACAGGGACACCACTATGGAATTACTGCCAGGTATCCATTGATAAAAAAAAGGGCTGGTGCCAGGATGCCTTATACAGAAGTCAGGATGGGGGGGTAGATGTTAATTTCCCTTTAACTTACAGAGTGCAGTGCAAACTTAAAGGTGTGAATGTAGTGGTTTTAACAAGCAAAGTCTGGCAGTGGGAAGACGGATATGTTTATGTCTGTGATCTCTCATCTAATGACAGAAGAAAGACAAAACACAACCGTTGTCTACAGACACAATCCACTCTGTGATATCAACATATACATGATCCAATTTTTTCACATTTCAGCCAATCACAGTGGTGCTGAAAATGAGGTTGCAGAGGATTTTAGCTGTGAAAAATAACAAACAGATAACAAAATCTTACCTGTTACATACTGATCAGGTAAAGCATATGAATAACAAAAATGCTCTTTAGTTCTGGATATAGTAATTGAGGTTTAAACCCAAACGGTTTGATTTTTTGCTGTATGTTTCCCATTGGTTTCTTAGAAGTTAATTCATAGAAAAAATAGATGTGAGGTGTCAGACTATTATTATAACAATCAAGAGGTATTGGTTAGGCTTGATGACTCAACCTTGGAAGCTCAACCACAATGCAGGGACCCTCCAAGGGGCAATGGCCTCCCCAACTGAGAAATCCAAGGGAGATTGACAAAAAGAGTGTCAAACAGTTGTCCTAATGCCGCGTAAACTGCTGAGTTTTTCCTTCAGATTTACCATGTAGTAGAAGGGCCTGCCGGATTGCATACACATTGAAACTCCTAAGGTTTGTCCTCATATTATATGGTTTTTGTAAATCTGAAGGAAAAACTCAGCAGATAATCTGATAGTGTGTATGGGGCTTAAGTCTGGCGGACTTTCCGCCAGACTGTCCGCCAGACTTTCCAAACGAGCTATTTGCCCACACCCGGCACTTTTTCAGCGGACTAATAGGGCGTACTAAGTCCGCCGGACTATCTGCCATACTTTTGAAATGAACGGACTCGCCCACACACGCGGAGGAAAGTCCGCTCATTTTGAGCGCGTCTCCAGGTAGCCGGGGCCAGCAAAGGAGGCATCGCTGGCCCCGTCACCTGGTATGGACTTAAAGGGGAACCCCTACGGCGAAAAATCGGCGTGGGGGTCCCCCCAGGTCCATATGAGACCCTTATCTGAGCACGCTACCCGGCCGGCCAGGAAAGGTGGTGGGGACGAGCGAGCGGCCTCCCACCTCCTGAGCCGTACCAGGCCACGTGCCCTCAACATGGCGGGTGCCTTGGGGAAGGGGGGGCCGTGCGGCCCCCCACCCCAAAGCACCTCTTCCCCATGTTGATGAGGACAAGGGCCTCTTCCCGACAACCCTGGCCGTTGGTTGTCGGGGTCTGCGGGCGGGGGGCTTATCGGAATCCGGGAGCCCCCTTTAATAAGGGGGCCCCCGGATTCCGGCCCCCCACCCTATGTGAATGAGTATGGGGTACAATGTACCCCTACCCATTCACCTGTGAAAAAAAGTAAAAAAAAACACAACACACAAGGGTTAAAATAGTTTATTGCACAGCTCCGGGGGTCTTCCTCCGTCTTCGGGGTCTTCTCGCTGGACTCCTCCACTATCTTCTGTTTTTTTGCTAGCTCTTTCACTAGTGGAGGAGCCCGGCTTTCTTCTTCGCCGCTGCCCTCTTCTTCCGACTTCGGGGGTCTTGTCCCCCTCTTCGGTTCTTCTTGCCGGGCCATCGCGCCTTCTTCTAGCTCTTTTACAAGCGGTGGCCCGGTCTTCTGTCACCGCTGTCTTCTGGCCTTCTGTTCTTCTCTTCTGTTCTTCTCTTCTGGAGATGTTGCCTCATCGTGGTCTCCGGTCAGAATGGCAGGGACGCGGCGCGCGGCGACTTATATAGGGACATCGCCGGATGATGTCCCCGCCCATTATGATGTCACAGTCCCAGAATCCTCTGGTACTGTGACATAATAATGTGACCATCTCCAGAAGAGAAGAAGAGAAGAACAGAAGAGAAGAACAGAAGGCCAGAAGACAGCGGCGACAGAAGACCGGGCCACCGTTTGTAAAAGAGCTAGAAGAAGGCGCGGTGGCCCAGCAAGAAGAACAGAAGAGGGGGACAAGACCCCCGAAGTCGGAAGAAGAGGGCGGCGGCGAAGAAGAAAGCCGGGCTCCTCCGCTATTGAAAGAGCTAGCAAAAGAGCAGAAGATAGCGGAGGATTCCGGCGAGAAGACCCCCAAAGACGGAAGAAGACCCCCGGAGCTGTGCAATAAACTATTTTAACCCTTGTGTGTTGTGTTTTTTTTTTACTTTTTTTCACAGGTAAATGGGTAGGGGTACATTGTACCCCATACTCATTCACATAGGGTGTGGGGCCGGGATCCGGGGGCCCCCTTATTAAAGGGGGCTCCCAGATTCCAATAAGCCCCCCGCCCACAGACCCCAACAACCAACGGCCAGGGTTGTCGGGAAGAGGCCCTTGTCCTCATCAACATGGCTGGTACGGCTCAGAAGGGGGGGGGGGGGGGCGCTCGCTCGTCCCCATCCCCTTTCCTGGCCGGCCGATTAGCGTGCTCGGATAAGGGTCTGATATGGACCTGGGGGGGACCCCAACGCTGATTTTTCAGCGTAGGGGTTCTCCTTTAAGTCCATACCAGGTGACGGGGCCAGCGATGCCTCTTTCGCTGGCCCCGGCTACCTGGAGATGCGCTCAAAATGAGCGGACTTGTCTCCGGGCAGGAAAAGTCAGTTCATTTCAAAAGTGCGGACAGATTGGAGTGCAAAAGTACTTTCTTAGTCCGCCGGATGTTTGGGTAAAAAAAGTCAGCCAGAGCCCACACACGGCGGGATTGTCTGGCGGACTTGAGTCCGCCGGACTTTTCCACCGGATTGTTTGATCGTGTGTACGAGGCATAAGAGTCTGCATCATTTATTGTTGATAAAAAATGAGACAAAGGAAAGTAAAAGGCAGCCATTGTGTGTTTAATCTCATCAAGGCTTAGATGCAAAAATCCTATAAAAACTCCTAAAAAGTGTTGTTAGGAAAGGAGTAATAAATTATCACAACAGACAGGTGGAGGGGCTTGTGCAACAAGGGTTTTTGGCTAGACTCCTTCAGGAAATTTTGTCATTTTTTCCATCCAAGCACTGATGAAGGTGATTATTGATCTTGTCAATCTTTTGTCAACAATAATTAGTACACACTATTTGTTTTTCTTTTTGTTCAATCAAGCGGGCTGAATGAACAAAAACTGAAGAGCTGGGGAGGAGATCCTGTACTAACTATATTAACTATGTAATTTTAGTACAGTGATCTCCCCGCTGAGCTATTGTGCTCTGACAGAACATACCGGTCAGCGCTCTCAGCCATTGGCAATAGGACTTTTTTCGGTCATGCCCTTTCGACAGAAGCCAGCTAAATGGCCGGCTTCTGTTGGACTGACTACTGTACATACAGGGTGAATATAGGGCAGTTTCTATAGAATCACCCGATGCCACTCGATATTCAGCCCTTGTGTATGGCATTTTTTTGTGTTTTTCACTTTACGTCCTGTCCAAGAAATAAAACAGGAAGTGAAAGAAAATCTCTACAAAGTGAGGGTGATTGCCATCTTAGGTAGCTGTCCACTGAAAAGGTGTCCCCATCGAAAGATTTACCCTCACCTCTTGTCTTGTTGACCACTGTTTAATTTTATGTTCTGGTGACAGTGGTCTGAGGACAAATAAGGAGGGTTATTTTCCAAGGCTAGAGTACAGACATCAATAAAAAAAAAAAATCACCAGGGCTTCTAATCCTTACATTCATTATTTAAAACTAGAAAAAATGTTTTTGCTAGTACATAAACTCTAAAGAGTTTTCTTTTTTTTTTTTAATGAGCTGTAGAAAGTAATGCCTTGTACACACGGTCGGAAATTACGTCCGAAAAGGTCAGATCAGATTATATTGTCAGAAAATTTGATTATGTGTGGGCTCTATCGGACTTTTTCTGTTGGAAATTCCAACAGAAAAAATTTGAGAGCAGGATCTAAAATTTTACGACAAAAAAAAACCAATCTGACTTTTTCCGATCGTTTGTAGAGAATTCCGATCAGACAAAGTGCCACCCATGCTCAGATTATATTACGAGATCAAAGCTATTGGCTACTAGCCTCTACGCAACAAACGTCACCACGTTCCGAATGATTGGAATTTCCGGCAACTTTCTCTGATCGTGTATATGCAACAACAGTTTCAAACAAGATTTTTTCCGACGGATTTCGTGGTCAGAATGTCCGACCGTGTGTACAAGGCATTAGTGTGTACAAATCACTGACAGGCTGACAGTGTCCACAGCTATCTGTGGTTGTTTGCATGCAATTGCAATTGCAAATACAATAGCGATTACATGAATGTTAGAAACAGATGAGTGGCCCTGTACACAGGCAGTTTGCAACCCAGGGCTGCTTATCTGTCCCTAAACACAGGTAATTGTTCAATTATATGAAAACAGTTGTGGAGCCTGTCAGCTTGTCATTGATTTGTACAAGTTAAGAGACCGCAGCTGATCATAGACACCTGTCTAAACCAGCCAAAAAAATATGCTGGTGTTGTTCAACCTGGGATGGGCGTGCAAATGAGGCCTAAAGTCAGCCATACGTGGGCAGAATTCAAAAAGAATTTTCTTTCAAAAATTGTGATATTAACTAAGAATTTGAATTCAAATTTTGCACCATTAATGGTCCGAAGCAACAGCTGATTTTCTTGCGGCTATTGAATTTGAGTGATAGGGTGTGTTGGAAATGTTTTTAAAAGTTAACAATTCTCTTATCAGTGATGGGAGAATCATGTGAGAAATATAATTGAACAAGAAATACACATAAGTGAAAGAAAATAAGATTCCCAGAAAGAAAAGAAGATTCTCGCCCACCAACATTTTTTTCTGTAGCAACATGAAGTTAAATTGAAGGCTTGGTTGGTTGAATTTTGAAATCAATAATGACACCGTTGGATCACAAAATGCAAAAAATTTCTGATTTTCTAAAAATTTGTTTGGAATTCGACCCATAATCAGATATAAACTTCCATCTGGCTCTTAGTCACCTAATCTCTGGAATCTGCCAAGACTTTTCTTCTGAGAGTGCTCAAGTTTGAAGCCCAGTGCAGTAATAAATCCAACAAATTACAAACTATTTTCAGATATTTTTGAAAATGACTAATGCCACGTACACGCGATCAGAATTCTTGGCAGAAAAAGACTGATGAGAGCTTTTTATTGGAAAATGCCACTGTGTGTGTGCTCCATCAGAATTTAGCTGTCCGAATTTCCGCCAGCCAAAAATTGATAGCATGTTCTCAATTTTCCCGACGGAAAAACTTTCTATTGGAAATTCCGCTCATGTGTATGCAATTCCGACACGCCAAAAATCAGGCATGCTCAGATTCAACTATGAGACGGAAGCTATTGGCTATTGGGTAGTGAACTTCCTTTTTCTAGTTCCGTCATACGTATTGTACGTCACCACGTTCTAAATGATCGGAATTTGGTGTGACCGTGTGTTGGCAAGACAGCTTGAGCAGAATTCCTTCGGGAAAAGCATCAGAGTTTTTTCTGACAAGAATTCCGGTCGTGTGTACACCGCATTAGAAGTTCTGTTTGAAAGTAAAAGCACATTACTAGACAGGTGTTAGCCTTTTCTTAGTCCATTTGAGGCAGTCATACTCATTGTAAATATGAGTTGTGCATGCCTTGAGATTGGTGGGATTAGATTGTCAGATTGTTGCACAATAGCTCAGAGTAATTAAAGCGCTAAAAATGGTTTCAAATTATCACCGGCAAGCAACATAACAGGTGGTTTGGAATTTTTAGGCAATACCATCTTGCTTTTTTTAATGGTCTTTCTAATCCTCAGAACTCCTTATACGTAGGTACCTTCAATTACAAGATCCCAGAAGTTCTCTGAAAACTAAGACAATGATGATTAGAAAAGGTGTTCCCATCTGATCAGCACTATCTCAGTGATATAAATGTGACAGCACAGACAGATAACATGTGTGAGAATGATTTTCATGAATAAATACCTCTAACAAATCTCTCTAACAATCTACAGCTACATGTAAAATGCAACAATGAGTTTATCTTAGTAGAAGATGTACAAACATTGCCACCTAAACCTTTGGCTACTGTAGTCTGATTCTGGACATTAGCATAGATAATATGAGTATATCAGGTGTCAAAGAGCCATTATGCTCTATAATTGTCCTCCTTATTGCTTTAGACAGGGCGGCTGTCTATGGCACCTACTGGGAATCTCTGACAAACATCTCTACTCTTTTATCAGTTTCACACATTGACTTGCTATGTGTGGGCCAGATTTCCCCCTTAAATAAATTGTAATTATACATAATGTTATACCTAATATTATTGGTGTGTATTATGTATTATTGTTGTTGGTTTGGAGACACAAAGATAGTACTAAAACTAAAAATCAGTGTCACACCTTAAAAAAATTCAAGTTTATATCAACATAGCATGAACTTCTCTTATTTGCTCCCCTTTGCTCTGTTAAATTTATATTTGAAAGTATTTTGTTATATCTGTTCAATAAGCGACAAAAGAAAAAATGTCAGTCTATCAGCAAAAAATATAGTGAGCTGACAATGCTCCAAAAAAATGTTTTTGAATTCTTTATTTTTATAAAAAAAAAAAAAAAAAAGAACATGATGATAGTCAAAAGCAGAAAATGGTAATACAAATGATAAAATATTCTTCAATCCCTTGCATAACACCAGCTTAGTTAGCTCATATGGGCATACAGTATCAATAACTGTCCCTAATGTAGAGGAAAAACTATTCATGAGGGATAACATCCAAAGAGTGTGCATCGGTTGGTCAAATAAGAACTTTGCAGTTGGGTCAGATCAATGCCCTTAAAGTATTACTAAACCCACAATAGTAAAATCAATCTGTACTGTATATGCAGTAAAGCATGCTTATTATACTCACTGTGGAACCTAAGGGGTTAATCCTCTACATTGATTAAAAAGGCTGTGTGATCCTGTCTTCTCTGATCCCCCCCTTCTTCCACAGTCCCCAACCCATCTCCTGATAGAAAAGAGCCTTGGGGGCAAGCTGCACATGCCCAGTTTGGTGTGTATTGCTAGAGTGTTTGTTTTTCTTGGTAGAATGCATGTGATCAGCACAGGGTCAATCAGCGCTGTCCAGACAGAGAGTCAGGGGTCCTACAGCCTCATTGGACAATCAGGGGAGAATGAAAACTCCTCCTACAAGCTTTAACGATACACTGAAAAAAGTCACAATACAGCTCTAACTGCTGATGAGAACAGGTATTTAGCAGTTTATATTTATTAAAAATATTGCATTTCCATGTTCTGTGTATGGTGGAAGACCAGATATAGTGCATTCAGGGTCCTGGGTTTAGTAGCACTTTAAGCATAGGAGTGTATTTATTGTTTTGCAGGCCTTGGAGAGAAGCACCTCCTTTCTCTTAAGAGTACAAACTGTCTTAGCTCAGTGTTTGGGTGGGGGCACTTGCCCTGCACATAGGGGTTACCTTTCTTACGAACCTCGCTAGAAGGTATACATTGAGATAAAATCTTAGCAACAAAGAACATGGAGGAAAGATGGATTTGCTTTAAGAACATATTAAAAAGGGGCATTAGCCAGTGCATCCCATTTTGGGAAATAAATGTAAAAGAGTGAACAAAAGTCCTGGATGTCTTAACTCCAATGTAAAAATGCATATAAAAGCAAAGGAGAAGGCCTTCAAAAAATACAAGGCTGAGGGATCATCATGAGCATTCATACTTTACAAAGAATGCAACAAGAAATGTAATATAGAACACAAAAGGAGAGCAAAAAAAATCCCAAGAAATTCTTTAAGTATATAAACAGTAAAAAAGGGAGGACAGACCACATTGGCCCCATAAAGAATGAGGAAGGAAATCTGGTTACAAATGAGGGGAAGATGGCAAAGGTATTGAATTTATTCTTATCTGCAGTGTTCACAAAGGAATCGGGGGGCTTCAGTAACCAAAACTGCAGTGTTTATCTTCATAACACATCACAGGAAGCACCCTCATGGCTAACAGAGGACAGAATTAGAAATAGACTTGGAAAACTTAACATTAATAAGCCACTGGGACCAGATGGCTTGCACCCGAGGGTCCTAAAGCCCCGTACACACGAGAGGACTTATGTCCGACAGACTTCCGAAGGAGTTCCGTCGGAGTTCTGCCGGAGTTCCGACGGAGTTCTGACGGACTTTTCGGCGGAGCGGACTTGGCCACACACAATCACACTAAACTCCGACGGATTCGAACGTGATGACGTACGACTGGATTCGAATATGGAAGTTCATAGCCAGTAGCCAATAGCTGCCCTAGCGTCGGTTTTAGTCCGTCGGAATAGCATACACACGAGCGGAGTTTTCGAAGGGACCCGGGTCCGGCGGAGTTCCGTCGGGAAAATTTGAAGCATGTTCCATATTCTAAAGTCCTTCGGACTTTGGCGAGTCAAAAGTCCGTTGCAGCCCACACACGATCGAATAGTCTGACGGACTCAGTCCGTCGGACTTTGGACGTTGAAAAGTCCGCTCGTGTGTACGCGGCATTAGGGAACTCAGTCAAGTAATTGCCAGACCATTGTTCCTATTTTTTACTGACAGTCTCTGGAATGGTACCAGCTGATTGGAGAAAATCCAATGTAGCACCAATATTTAAAAAGGACCAAAATACATCCCTGGGAATTACAGACCAGTTAGCCTAACATCAATAGGATGTAAGCTCTTGGAGGGGATGATAAGGGACTATATACAAGATTTTAGTAATGAGAATATATTAGCAGTAATCAGCATGGATCGATGAAGAATCTTTCTTGCCAAACCAATCTATTAACATTCTACGAGGAGGTGAGCTGCCATCTAGATAAAGGAAGGCCGGTAGACATGGTGTATCTGGATTTTGCAAAAGAATTTGACACAGTTCCCCATAAACATTTACTGTACAAAGTACGGTCCCTTGGCATGGACCATAGGGCGAGTACATGGTTTTAAAACCGGCTACAGGGGCGAGTTCAGAGGGTCGTGATAAATGGGGAGTATACAGAATGGTCAGGGGTGGGAAGTGGGGGTCCCCAGGGTTCTGTGCTGGGACCAATCCTATTTAATTTGTTCATAACCCACCTGGAGGATGGGGTTAACAGTTCAATCTCTGTATTTGCAGACAATACTATGCTAAGCAGGGCAATAACTTTGCAATATGTGTAAACCTTGCAAGAAGATCTGAACAAATTAAAGGGGTGGGCAACTACATGGCAAATGATGTTTAATGTACAAAAATGTAAAATAAAGCATTTGGGTGGCAAAAATATGAATGCAATCTACTCACTAGGGGGAGAACCTCTGGGGGAATCAAAGATGGAAAAGGACCTGGGGGTCTTAGTAGATTATAGGCTCAACAATGGCATGAAATGCCAAGCTGCTGCTAACAAAGCACGCAGAATATTGGCATGTATTAAAAAAGTGATTAACTCATGATATAAAGCAATAATTCTCCCACTCTATAAGACTCTGGTCCGGCCTCATCTGGAGTATGCTGTCCAGTTCTAGTCAGGAAGGATGTACTGGAAATGGAGCAAGTACAGAGAAGAGCAACAAAGCTAATAAAGGTCTGGAGGATATTAGTTATGAAGAAAGGTTGCCAGCACTGAACTTATTCTCTCTGGAGAAGAGACGCTTGAGAGGGGATATGATTTCAATTTACAAATACCATACTGGTGACCTCACAATATGGATAACATTTTTCTGTAGAAGGGAGTTTAATAAGACACGTGGCCACTCATTAAGATTAGAAGAAAAAAGGTTTAACCTTAGACTGCGTAGACAGTAAGAGCGGCAAGGATGTGGAATTCACTTAAACCATCGATAGTTTAAAGAAACTATTAGATAAGCACCTGAACAGACACAACATACAGGGATTATACAATATAATACTGACTTATAATCACACACATAGGTTGGACTTGATGGACTTGTGTCTTCTTATAACCTCACCTACTATGTAACTACAGTCATGTGATAATCAAACATTAAGGCAGCTACCCAACCTAGAGAGGAGCAGTAATAAAAGTACAAAGTTCCTCTAAAAAGTGCAGTCCCGTGTCACCACCCACTATTGCCTAATGTATGTTGCATTTAGGAGGTACAATGCTGAGCCCATGCCCCCTCCACCATTTCAGCATACCTCTGACACCTCACTCCCGTGACAGAATGGGGTCCCGTCATGCACACAGCACGACCTCATGTGTGCACTTGTTAACTCCTTCCTTTCTGTAACATGTGGCCAGGCTATGGGTCTCATTACACAGATTTGGTCCCAGTTGCTACTGGAGACCGACCGATGGGAAGTAACCCACAACCCTAACCCCTTGCTACTGGAGGACCTGTCACCTATACCAGGTGCCACGCCTCCTGACTGGCTGCAAAGTAGCTGGCTCTAGTACTTGGTTACTCATAGATAATGCATTACTCCTTCTGCTTGACTTGCCAAATAGATCTTTTGTAGTGGATTTACTTTATACTCCACATGTGCTTTACCGACCCTAGTTCTTTCATACACCAGAACCATCATACACCCTTTTAAAGAACTTCAGGCCAGACCTAGGACAGTTGATGCAACCTATACCTAAATACGTTGGCAATTCAGTCCAACGTGAACAAATACATTAGAGTGTAGAGTTTCCCTTAACTATCTCTATTAGGCTGCCCAGGCATACCTCTATAAGGTAGTAGTTCATGCTTGGTGTTCTTCAGGAACTGGTAGATCTCTGGTTTCCCAGCGCTTTCCCATAGACTTCAAGGTGCAGCAGTCCTCCTCTGCAATCCTCATGACATTCTTTTGAGCGGAAAACCCCTGGACCCTGATCTTCCCACTTTTTATAATACTGGGAAGATAGGCTGGGCCCAAAAACCCTGGGGACAGCAAACTACAGCATTAACCACTTCCCAGCCTGGGTCAGCCACTGTTTAAATAACTCAATAGGCACCCACATACAGGTATAAAAAGTTATTGGACCCCTTTTTGAATTATGTGAGTGGGGTGAGGAACTCCTGGGAGGTTGAAGGTATGCTCCAAACTTTTGTACTAGCTCCGCTTGAGATCTCAGTGTAACCTGTAGAACACAGTGATCCCCTAGATTTTGGAGATGGGGATAGGGGAAAGTATTCTGTAGTCCTAACACACTTCCTAGTTAGGAAGAGAGTGCTGCTCCTCCAAGTATACAGTAAAGTGAGTGAATGTCACTAGGACAGAAAGTGTTACTGGCAGGAGTAGAAAAAGAAAAAGAAAAAAGTCTTATAGGACATAAAAAAACCCTTACAGCCAGCACATCTAAGGATTGGTTGGCTGCAATATATTACATTCTTTTCCTAAATTTAGATACACTTTAATGACATAGGTGGCCTCTACATGGGGGACAACCCAAATACTGCTATCAAGTCTGCTAACAAACGCATATGGCCATCAAACATGTTCATTTCTACAGATTATTTTGACATGTTATAAAATCTATGCAACAATCTGTTGCTGAGGTGGGCTAAATGGGTTTGTGATCATATAGGGCAGTGATTCTCAACCTCAGTCCTCAAGTACCCCCAATGGGCCTTGTTTTGGGAACTTCCCTTAGATAAAATAGCTCTTATCAATACCATGTCATTGATATTGATTTAAAGCAGCTGTGCAAAGTTAAGTAAAACCTGAAAACATGGCCCGTTGGGGGTACTTGAGGACTCAGGTTGAGAACCACTGATATAGGGGGATGGGAGATCCTTCATAGCTTAATCGATAATTCTACCCAGCCTGGCTGCCAATAGAACATTGCTAGCTACAGTACACTGTACAAAGGTCAGGTAGAAATAAAATGTCTTCATCTTTTGAGCCATCTTGTAATGCAATTGCACCCCAGGTGACACCACTCTCACTTATGTTAGATGGTCTCATTGACTTCCACTTAAAACAGTGCTCTCAAGAAACCTCTACAAGTGTAGATGTACACCTTCTTCTACTCTATGCACAGGGTTGTATCTTTTGCGTTTTGGGCCTTCTTCCTTTAGTGTTGAGTGTTATAAAGCCTTTTTTATGAACATTTATATCCCTAAAAGTCTTTGTTACCCTGCTCTTTACTGTGCATGTGAATAAGCTACCCAACATCAATGGTGATATTAGGCTGGTATCAAACAAGTGGGTAGCCAATAAAAAGTATTAAAACAAGATATGGGGGTTGATAGCTTCACATGATTTGCTATGCTTATTGAACCCTCCCCTTTGCTAACTGAACATGCTCTACTCTTTCAGCAAATCAACTCCATGATCGGTCAAGAATTAATATCTTCATAAAATTACACATAGTTGAAATACTAATATAGGTTTCATTGTAGTATGTGACATTTTTAGTTCATGGGTTGCATAAAGTGGTATTAAAATCAAAAACAAAAAATTGGAAGGTATTGCAACTTACTGATCCTTAAATGGGGTGACTGCATTCTTTTACTTTTTCCTTTCCTTTATTTTCATTTTCGATTTTCGATCTGGAGCGAGAGTAGTGTTTTTATTAACGAGCAGATTTAGATGTACTTGTTTCCTCGCATCCAATTTGCATGAAATGCAAGTGTGCCCGGCTCTCAATTGAGCCAAATCACACAGGTCCGTGGGCCGCGGTCCACATTCCAAAGGGTCCTGTATATCTTTGGGTCCGGTTCAAATGCAAATTCAGGCAACAATTCGGACCTGAATCGCACCTGAACTGGTGAAGAGGGACGCAACAGATCCCATGCTGGGTACCGCAGCCGCACATATGTGAACCCAGCATCACTGCCACTTTTTCTGAACAGCTTGGTCTGTTTAGGGCAATGGAAAAGTAAAAGACTTACTGGCAAGATCAATGGGTGAAAATAAATGAAATAAAACCTAAAAAAGAAAATGCAGCCACAACATCTAAGAATTGGTAAGCTGCATTTTTTGTTTTTGGGGTTCATACTGCTTTAATGTAACGATAATAGCACACATGTTGTCCATTGACTATACTGTCATTTTTTACTCCTTGCTCATGATTCATCTGATTCATCTAGAGCCACAAGGCCTGTAGTATATTGTGCACCACACAGTAAAGTTAAAGCTGGAGGTTTAGTGGGACATGTACTGTATACTACACACAGAGCTCTAAAAAACAGACAGTGGTCTCTGCCCCCTGCTGTGTGGCTGTTTTGACTGAGAATGCTAGAAACACTGGAAGGGGGATATCAAAAACAAAATACAAAAGTTCCAAGTCTGTCACCAGAGTGACCCATGGCTGACATCAAATGGAAAATGAATGAACTAAAAGTAGTCAAAACAGTCTTTAATACACCAAAAAAACAGGACTTTAAAAAAAAAAACGATTTTTATGGACTTCCTAATGGGTTATTTGTTAATTTGAAATAGTTTAATTATTTTAAATGCAAAACTGCAACAGATTAATTTTGATCATGATATCTAGATGTACCTAATGGTGATATACAGTGTCCAAAGTGATGTCTTAGCCCTTGTACACACGGTCGCACAATCCGACAACAAAATCCGTTGGAAAACCCTATTTTTCCATCCATCTGCAGATCGGATTGGATGAAAACGGACCGTCTGTCCGTTTTTATCCGATCCCTCGATAGAGGAAAGCGGAGATCTGATCAGTCCTTCTCTGCACAGTGTGCAGAGAGAGGAATAGTCATCTGCCGCCTCGGTGGGGATCGGCGGAGCGATCCCCGCTGAGCAAACGGGTGGCTGAATACGGACCCTCCCAGGATCCACACATGTGAAAGGGGCCTATGTCTTTTATTGCATTACACGACAATTCCAACTCAGTATTCAAGAGCAGTGGTCATCAACCCTGTCCTCAGGGCCCACTAACAGGCCAGGTTTACAAGATAACTGAAATGCATCACAGGTGATATAATTTGCTGCTCAGTGATTGCAGTATTCTAGTCTACATCTCCCCAAGGTAATACATAAAACCTGGCCTGTTAGTGGGCCCTGAGGACAGGGTTGATGACTACTGTTCTAGAGAGCAGCAGTGTCTAGAGGATGTGTACTAAGTAGCGCTGCCAGATAATTTCCTCCTCCAGATCTGCAAGTACTGATCAGTGGTGTCCATATTTTCTAGAAGGTGACAATGTTTCTGCATCCTAGGAAGTGCCAACGTAACTGCATAACAGGGTCGACTTAGGCTGGCGATACATTATACAATTCTCTCGTACAATTTTCTTTCAGATTGACCAAAACTATATAATATAAGGTCAAACCTGTAAACTTGCTCTGCAATCGGGTAGGCCTTTGCACTACATAGTTGAAGGTGAATCTTACAGAAAATGAACAATTTTTTTTTAATGTATGGTCAGCTTAAGGAAGATGGCAATGCTGGGATTTCAGCAGTGGACTTGCAGCATTGTTAGCCCTCTTCAGGATGCAAGTCCTGAAAACTTGCAGGATCAACGTGTAAAAATGTATGATTCACTGGTTATTTTTTATTATTATTATTCATTTCATTTTCATTAGGAGGAAAAAAAATGTTTTTTCCAAATTGACAGAATAATCACCAGAAAAAAAAGAAATCTATTTTCTGTTTCCACCCAAATCCTAACATTATAGTTCTGAAATGTAAAATTACACATTAACATCAAGCAGAGAATGTATTAATATATATTACATTAGGGATACAACCTAAGTTACTAACCTACAAAGCGGTAGCTTTTTAAATTTAGGTCACCACACAGCAATGAAAAATATTGGGTGCCAGGAAAGAGCTAAGTGGGTTCAAATAAAAAAAAAAAATCTAAATCTTTTGACTTTCTTGTTTTTTTTTTTCCAGAATTTCAAGGGCTGCCAATGTTTTGCATGAAAGCTTTGTGTTCGGGCTTAGCACTCAAACTGACCTAATATTGATTAAAGATCACTGTGAACATCAGCACTTGTAAATTTCTCTGTGTATTTAACTTAATTAGCTGTTAGAATAGAAGAACCTGAATGTGAAGGATTCTCAGCCCCTAAGCCCTCTGGTGCTTTGATATTAAAAAAGAAATTACCTACAATTTCCTTTTTCTCACCTTGGAGGTCCTCTATTTCTACATCCAGCTCCTTCATCATTTATGAACATTTCACAGCCCTATGTATATTGGTGTGTCCTGTTCACATCCCCGCCCCCCCCCCCCCAACATACCATTGTCACCTAAATCTCACTCTTGGAACTGTATTCATTGATAAAGACTAAGGAGCAATATTAAATGCATGCACCTACCTTGTTTAGACTCGTTTTCAGTTTTTTTTTTAATAAACGAAATCACCGTAAAACCAATCATACTGCAAGCAAACAAGGAATTTCATGTGTTCCAATAGACAAATAAAACTCAATATATCAACAAATTTTGGGGAGTTAATGGAATTCTATTGCTTTAAATATCCCTGCTAGGGACATTCACACTCTTAATTTATCCTGGTGGCCATTGTAACCAGGATGGAGCCCTTGTACACACGGTCGGAGAATCCATCGGAATGTGTCCTATCGGACCGTTTTGTTGGATAATCCGACTGTGTGTGGTATGCATCGGACTGTTTCCGTCGGAATATCCGTCGGACCCAATTTTCCAACTTGGTCCGATTGGACATACTCCGATCATGTGTAGAGAATTCCGATCGGACAAAGTGCCACGCATGCTCAGATCAAATTCCTACATCAAAGCTATTGGCTACTAGCCTGAACGTAGTCCCGTCGTAACGAAATAACGTCATCACGTTCTGAACGATCGGATTTTCCGTCAACTTCGTCCGACCGTGTGTATGCAACAGTTTCGGACAGAATCCGTCGGATTTGGTTGTCGGAATCTCCGACCATGTGTACAAGGGCTAAAAGTGATGAGAAATCCAACATTTTGAGTTGTGAGCAGAAGAGAAATAAAGGGGAAATCTTTCAAGGGGAACATCTGTTCTGCTGACAACTGCTTAATATGAAATGTTCTCCCTTCACTTTCTGCTGTGTCTACAAAAAGCAAAGTTATATTTCCCAAATTGGACAAAAAAAAAAAAAAACTCCCTACTGCAGCTAAAATGTGAACATGGTTTTTGATATACTATCATACAAGTTTGTTCACCAGCATAAAAGTAAAGTAACCAATATGATTGGGTAAAAGAAAATGTCATCACAGGGGCTCATAATGTAAACCATAAAGTTCTAATGTGTTCATATAAACAATAGAGTTGATTTACTAGAGCAATAGATTGTTTACTTAGCAAAGTGAATGGCCACACAATAGTCCTGGTTTATAGATATTGTAATGCTATTCTTGTCATTCCAGCAACAAAATTACGACCTTCTTAATGCAGTTATAGTGCATCTCAACCAGGTAAACACAGTGTTTTTTTTTTACTTTTTTTTAAAGATGTTTGTATTATTTTTGAAAAAAATGTAGGTACAAAACAGAGCCTATTGGGCGTACCCATGCTCAGGACATATACAACGAGAGAACACACATACAATCAATAGGAACAGATAACACACTCCAATAGCCACTTCAGGTTTAGGTAAACATAAAGTTATTCAATATCAAATTTAGGACATGTCTTAGCATACCCATCCCTTTTTCTCCAAGCCTTGGTCACTCCTTTCCCAAATCTACACCAGTTGTTATTCTGGCAAGCAGATAACCCTCCAACTGAAATTAAAAATGAAATGGGAAAATAAATGAATAAGGATGCTAAAGTTATTTTAGTTGAAATGATTACCTATTTTGATATATGGGGGTTTCGCCAGAGCCCAAACTTTCAATTTAATTTATTAAGCTGCTTAGATGATATTTGTATGGAAAAAAAGTGTTTGTCCTTTTTTTGGCAGTGTATTTAAATTAGAGTAGTTTAGTTGATTTGATTTAGTTAGTGTTCTTTCTATTCCAGTTTTTAAACTTTTTTGTTAATTTGGATGTTATTTATGTGCTGTGCTTTCATGTTTTTTATTTAACTTTTTACTACCATCACTCACCTTCCTTATTGACTCCAATGTTGTGCAGAAAGGGTAAAGTTTTCTCAAAAATTCACCAAAAAGTCTTAAAACTCTAAATTTTGCCTATCTCTGTTAATAAAAGCCATTTTATAGTGGATTAGGGGAACAAAAAATATTCAATTTTCTGATGGAAATTCTATAATATTATACAGTGGATACTGACACTTGTAAAACATGTAAAACATATATACAGTATCTCACAAAAGTGAGTACACCCCTCACATTTTTGTAAATATTGTATTATATCTTTTCATGTGATAACACTGAAGAAATTACACGTTGCTACAATGTAAAGTAGTGAGTGTACAGCTTGTATAACAGTGTAATTTTGCTGTCCCCTCAAAATAACTCAACACACAGCCATTAATGTCTAAACTGCTGGCAACAAAAGTGAGTACTCCCCTAAGTGATGATGTCCAAATTGGGCCCAAAGTTTCAATATTTTTTGTGGCCACCATTATTTTCCAGCATTGCCTTAACCCTCTTGGGCATGGAGTTCACCAGAGCTTCACAGGTTGCCAATGTAGTCCTCTTCCACTCCTCCATGATGACATCACGGAGCTAATGAACTTCCTTCTGAGACAACAGCAATGCAGACAAATTTGATGCAGTATGCAGCGTTTGCTGTGAGCACTGAAAGGTTGACCCCCAAACCTTCAACCTCTACAGCAATGCTGGCAGCACTCATACATCTATTTCCCAAAGACAACCTCTGGATATGACGTTGAGCACGTGTACGCAACTTCTTTGGTCAACCATGGAGAGGCCTGTTCTGAGTGGTACCTGTCCTGTTAAACCGCTGTATGGTCTTGGCCACCATGCTACCGCTCAGCTTCAGGGTCTTGGCAATCTTTTTATAGCCTAGGCCATCTTTATGTAGAGCAACAATTATTTTTGTTCAGATACTCATAGAGTTCTTTGCCTCGAGGTGCCATTTTGAACTTCCAGTGACTAGTATGAGAGAGTGAGAGTGATAACACCAAATTTAGCACACCTATTCCCCATTCACACCTGAGACTTTGTAACACTAATGAGTCACATGACACCAGGGAGGGAAAATGGCTAATTGTGCCCAATTGGGACATTTTCACTTAGTGGTGTACTAAATATTTTTGCCAGCGGGATTAGACAGTGTCTAAATTGATGTGGCTGTGTGTTTAGTTGTTTTGAGGGGACAGCAAATGTACACTGTTACACAAGCTGTACACTCACCACTTTACATTGTAGCGAAGTGTAATTTCTTCAGTGTTGTCACATGAAAAGATATAATAAAATATTTACAAAAATGTGAGGGGTGTACTCACTTTTGTGAGATATTGTATGTGTTGCTGTGTTTTCTGTGGCATGCTCAGTCAGTACCCCCAGAACTGACTGAGATTAACTTCCGAGTATGTTATCACTGTGCAGTCAATAACATTGAACAAATGAACAGAAGCCCCTCCTGCCAGCTTCCAGCATCATGGTTCACTTAAAGTACCACCTGACACTGGTGGCAAGGGATTAATGGATTGCCTGGCTACCAGAAACACTACATTGGGGTGGGGACACTCTTGCTTGGAAAACTTAGGGGAGACAACTTAGGAGTTGTTTAGATCAAGTCTTCAGGTAGTGCATACTGCAAATTCACATAATGTATTTATTACTAGAGTTGATCTGAAAATTCAGACCACGCTAGGATTGGACTATATTTCATGAATTTGATGTACTGAACTGAAACTGAATTTCAGTGTTATTTTTCATGGTTCAGTTTCCTAAACAGTTTCGGCTGCTTCTGCTGTTGCCTATACATCCGTGACTTGACTGCCAGTGCCACCAGGTCCCAGTCTTCTCGATTAGTACCTTTTAAGAACTTGAGGAGCTGCTGCTGGTTTTGCTGCTTTTCACAGACTGTGTTCCAATTTTTTTCATTTTTTGGCCCCATCACTTTGTCCTGCCAGGCTGCCAGGAGCTTCCCAAACCATACTGCATAATTTGCATAATTTATTCCATTGACTTTAATTAGATTTACAGTTCATAAATTAAAAATTCTGCTGAACCACAACTGATCACTTTTCAGCAGTTCAGTTATCTCTATGTATTGCCCATGACTACATTGATAGTACAACTAACATTGACTTTAGATGGGGGTCAGATGAGCAGAAAACATCTCACCACCCAATGATCGATTTTTTAATTATTCATGGTGATTGATTTATTAAAGGCAGCCCAATCATTTTAAACAGGCTGCCAATGCACCACAACTAAAAGTGTATCCACCTTTTTTTCTCAGAACACCACAATGCACAGAAGAATCACTTGTAGGTTCCTGGAAACAGTTTCTATGTGCGCCTTCAGATCATAGTACACATCCATAGCTGATCTTTGTTGGGGCAGAGAGCCCTATCAGTCAGATTGTATATAATCAACTAAGCCTATTAGTATCCAGGTGGAATGCATTGAAGGGAATCTTATCACATAAACCCCTAGATACAGATGTAATAGTCTTACCTGTAAAATCATGTAGACTTTTAGCCTTGTATTTCCCTTTAAAGATAACCAGGATTATAAATATTTCTCCCAAATTCCTTTTTCAGCCTAAATACTTCTCAGATTTTAAGGAATGGTCTTAAACTCTATTTAGGGGATTAATCTATATTAAGTGTCCGATTCAGAGGTCTTTACAGAGGTTTGGCCATTTTCCTGCATATAAAATAAACTCGTTATCCCAATTAACATGCCACTGTCGCTTTCATCCTAAAGTAGCCATGCCCCTAAGGGGATCCTGGAGGAACACTTGTGCAGCAGACACAAAGGTCAACCCATTTAGCACTTGAAATTAACAACTGTACAAAACTTAAAAAGTTCATTTTGCACCACTAATAGGTTAGAAAAATCCCAAAGCAACTGGGATACACATGTTTTTCATTCATACTCAATGGGACAATTAGATGGAAACATTTCATATTTTAGGACATTTGGTTTGGTCAGGCATTCTAAAAGTAACAAATTACACAAGCACCTAAAGGAAAATCCTAGCCATCTTTCCAGAAACCTTCCAAACGTTTCAACCTTTTTTTTTAAACCTGATGGCTCTTCATATAAAAAAGAAAAATGTGTTTATTTTGCACTCTGAGACTTGGCCTAGGTTCAGACTAGTGCGATCTCAGACATCGCATGTGATTCGCACCTACACCACAGGTGCGATCACATGCAATGTCTGAGAAATACGAGTTCAGCCATACAGTTGTACAACTGAACCAGGAAGAGCCGACGGGCCTCTTAATGATATCACAATCAACATGGCAGTGCAAGACTGAGAGATGGCAGAATAAAAGAGGATCTCAGCGGGAAAACACTGGATCCTCTGGATGGGTGATTTTGATAAATGTGCTACCTGTACCACCCAGTAAGCGGGGGTGGGGGGGGTCAGCTTAAGATCCTCTTTAAGCAGCTGATACTTTGACTATCTGTAAATGGAACTACTGCTTTCGTACCATTTCGAACCATTCAGTCTGTTACATTTAGTGTAAAAATAACAGATTTACTGTCAGGATCAATGGGTAATAAAACTATGTTACTGGGGTATTCAGAAAAACACACACATCCTTACCTTGGATGTGGCCATCTTCCAGCGTGGCAGGCTTGGGGAAAGCTGCTCCGGTGTCCTCTCCTGGAGCAGCTTCCACGGTGTCTGCTCCAATAGGATCGCCTGAGGTTTTGGCCATTCGGGAAACAGAATTCATACCTGCTTCCTGATTGGCCAGGAGGAGAATCAGTGTTGCAACAGCAAATTCAAATTCGCTGTTGCAACACACCTGGGTGGACACCAGACGCAATGCTCTGTGTCCCATGTCCACCCTATTTTGGAGCCTCTGGCTCTAATCAGGCTCTTCAAAAAACAGGGCCGCTGTTATTCATATGCCCGATGACCCAAAAGGGGTCAGACACATGAATAGGGGGCTTGAATGAATCTATCCACTGCATATAGGGGGGTGGCTTGAAAGAGGGGGAGGCGCCCAGGTACCACTAATGGACGGACCACTGCTGGCTCTTGTGCACATTAGGAGTTTCTTTACAAGAATCAGCTGCAGATCAGAAGCCACAATATATGAGCTACAGCAATTTGTAAATGGCTATTTCTTTTTGCAGTGTATACATGAAAAATGTTTCTGTGTTTTTGATCTTTTTTTTATATTTTCTAAGCATTAGACCTTTTATGACCAGGAGCCAATGGTGCTTGGATGCACGAGTCAAATGTATCCGCAATAGTATGCATCTATCAATGTGACTATAACTCTATGACTACTTTCTGATGTAAATCATTAACATTTTTTTGAAGTTGACAGGATGGAAAAAAATCAAAATACAATACACCGGTTAGTGTCGGCTGAACCGGTTAGTGTCAGCTTGTTTGTAAACACAGCCATGTGATCAATATGTATGGCTGTCATAGTGATCACATGATCAGGAACTAATGGCAGTTCAGCTAAGATACAGCCATATCACAAAACTACCATCCATGAAAGTTTCTAATTCTCCCGATCTCAACCATGTGTATAAACACATAACATATTCAGGATACATGGACCAGTGCTTGGGGCAGTAGTGACATCAGGCCAGCTCTGATTCAAAATTTACAATATGTTTTGCTTATTTGTTTATTGCTTGTATTGACCATTGGACATTTGTGTTACTAAATTAGCAAGATAGCTAAACTAGGTCCGAGTATATTAATTGGAGTCCAAACGTTCTTTATTATCCAGGAAACATGAAACCCTCCCTTTTTCTTTTTGTTTGGCAGTTTGTACAGTTGAAGTTCTCAATCTAAAGCATGCCATGTATTGCTGTACATTCTAATACTAGCTTTTACCAAAACACACACACATAGGATGGAGCTTGTACAAAAGCCTGACCATTAAAGCCTAACTTCTTTTTCCAAAAATAAAAATAACCAAGCCCTTTTCCGTCATCCTCCTTACACACCTAGTTGAATATAATATAATGTTTACGCTGTAATTTCAAAAGTGTAACGGTGGTCACATGATGACCACTGTCCTTGCTTGTTCAGCTCCAACATTGGACAATGCACATTCACAGTCCCATACATTGAGATGTGTGAGTGGTAATCTACAGTAAACAGTACACTGAAAGCTCAGGTTGCATGATGATGCTCAGGCCAGGGGGTGTGTCCATGACAACCTAGGCTCACAAGAAAGAGTTGGTTGATGTAATTTATCTAGGAAGTGGGGCAACAACCACTGTACAAGGAGAATGTCAACAGCAGTGCTAATGTGTGAATGTGTGGCAAAGGTAAGTAGGACTTTTTACACAAGTGAAAGGAAAAACAATGGGGGGGGGGGTATTGAAATGAGTAAATATAAAAGGAAGCTGGAGCTGAGTGTTAAAGGTTTGCTTCATATCGTTTGGTTTGGTTTATAGTTATTAAAATGATTGTAAACTATCACCTTGTAAATCAACCCATTCCGTTTAAAATACAAATGAAAGGCAAAACATTTGTGTATAGATTTAAAAAAATGATAAAGCCCTTTCCCTTTCTTATAAGTGATCACATTCCCTCTGTTCTCAACTTCATAAGAGCTGGGAGGAGAAAAAGCAACAGTATACTGATATTCCCAGTGAATGGCTGTTCGAGGGATGTCAGGACAATTCTGGTCAGTTGAAGAGAGCAGGCTGAGGTCCCAGCATAGCTAAAAGACTGACCATGGTGTGTTCTCCTGCTTAGTGAAGTCAGTTTTTAATAGAAAAACAGACGAACTGGCAGGAAATATTTTTACTACTTTGATGAAGAGGATTCTTCATTTCAATGCGTCAGCCATTACTAGTTTTTCCACACTATTGGTGGACCACAGCAGACTTGAAGGCGACTGGTCTCACTTTCTATGATATGCATGTACATGCCTGTGCGTCTGTGAGTATAACAAATGATATTCTCAAATAAAATGTATTTTGGTAATGCGCTAGGTCGATGCACCCTTCTCTTGTTGTTGTTGGACTGGCAGGATAATCAGGGATTTCACATAAAGTGAGCAATACAAAGAGAACAGGACACTTTCTCCTACAAGTACATGGTCCAGCAGGCACATATCCGGAGTATAAAATGTTGGGGTTACATATTCTTTGAGAGCCAGATATTTGACAACCAAGCCTCCTGGTGTGTGATGAGGTTAAATTAAGTAGTCATACTATAACCATACACTTTGGGAAATATGGTTGTAATACTATTTAAGCAGACTTTGATAAGACCAAGCATTTTTTTAAACCTTAGACATGGTCCAATTATGAGAAAATTAGGCCTAAAATGATGATCATATTATTGTATGCCAGATCTATGAAACCAGAAACCTTACAACTATAAATTACAGAAAACCAAATCCTCCAGGATTTAACAAATGTGACATGTTCAAGTGCTTTTATTTCATCTTGTAGTCAAATCTCTCGTTATAGATTATTAGATTACAGCTGATCGAATTTCTTTTTTTCGTTTATTACAACAATAACTTCTTAAGAGTGTGCAGATTTTCAGATGGAGAAAGAATACGCATGGGACAATAATGGATAAGCTGTAGAACCACATGTTACAAGGTGACTTTTCCTATCGCTAAAATGCAGTGTAGCTGAGGTTCAGATATATCAGACTCTATTTTATCCGTACAGATCACAAAATATCCCACTGGAATGGAAATGTTTCAATGGCTTCAATAACATCTACATGGCACGGTTTACATTTCCTACACCTGTAGATGCAAAACAGACATGGGGTGGGAACAGGATAGCTATTTTGGAAACATTAGGCGAGGAACAATGGCAAAAGGCAAAATTACAGGGAACTAAGGACTGCTTCAATATAGCTATTTCTGTTGTATAGCGACATGTAACTGTATATTATTTCTTTTATGATGATTATATATTCAAATTTCCTGTATTTTATATAATTATATATATATATATATATATATATATATATATATATACACAAAATGTACAATGTCTATGTAAAGCAGGATTTCTAGCAATGCTAAATACAGGTCTGAAATACACATATGTCAACTGTTTAACTTGTCGCAAGATTTGTAATTCTGCTCAGCCACTTTTGTGATACAAATTTATATGGCAAATAGCAAAGCCAAGAAGGTAGGTGACGCCACTTTCACTTTAAGCCCTTGTACACACGGTCGGAGATTCCATCGGAATGTGTCCTATCAGACCGCTTTGTCGGATATTCCGACTGTGTGTGGTATGCATCGGACTGTTTCCGTCGGAATATCCGTCGGACCAAATTTTCCAACTTGCTGGAAATATTTTTCGACAAACTGGTCCGATAGGACATACTCCTATCATGTGTAGAGAATTCCGATCGGACAAAGTGCCACGCATGCTCAGATCAAATTCCTACATCAAAGCTATTGGCTACTAGCCTGTACGTAGTCCCATCGCAACGAAATTACGTCATCACGTTCTGAAAGATCGGATTTTCCGACAACTTTGTCCGACTGTGTATATGCAACAGTTTCAGGCAAGATCTGTCGGACAAAATCCGACGGATTTGGTTGTCGGAATCTCCAACCGTGTGTACAAGGGCTTAGACTTAAAGCCCAACTCCAGGATAGTTAAAATGATTCAGTGGGGATATGCCCTCATAGCAAAGGTTAATTTAGATTTAGGGGACTTGTTAAAGTAAATTTACTTACCTGATCCTTTGCTCCGCTGCTAGACTGGCCACCCCAACATCTGCATTGGACATAATGACGCAGAGGGACAGTCAGATCAGGTAGGTTAACGTATATTTACTTCCCCTAGGCTTAACAAGCAACTAACACTTGCAGTGGGGGTTTTCAAGTTTCTCAGAGTTGGACTATACAGTGATGTCACCTCCCTATTTACAGCCAGCTGATTGGACAGTGAAAGCGCAAAAATGTCTGATAACTAGGAATGAAAAAAATGTAAAACTTTTATACATGGTATTATTTACATAACACACAAATTCCTTATGTAGAACCTTGGAGTTTAGGAAGGGTTGCTCCTCTCAAACTTACTTGCCTATCCAGAAGCAAGAGAGAGCAGTGCAGGGTTGGGACTGTGGCTTGCAGTCCAACCAAATGTGGCGGTTCTGCCAACCGTAGAACCTGCCGTGGTCAGAGGTAGAAGGGAAGCTGTCACCACTAAGTGACCAACCACCTTATTACCAGGGACCACAGTGAGTAGCTGAAGCCAGTACCGGAGCAGTATTGTCACCAACTGGGAATGGTGAAGAATCGGGAAACTTCAGTGGGTATCAGGCCAGGGACCCAGCCAGTGGAGGTGACGCTTGCAGAGCAGCCTTGTGTGTCAAGCCAGGGACTGAGCATGCCAGTGGGGTGAAGCTTGAGAGGTATCTTGAATGCCAAGCTAGGGACCTGGCAGAGAAGCAGGGATGACACTTGAGTAAGATACCACTGTGAAGATTTGAGGGTAGTGAATCAGCAGGTCTAGTGAGAGACCAGGGAGCTCAATGGGCTGAAGAACTATAAGGAGTGAATTTAGTGTAAGTGAAAAGAACTGTTACGCTTTGTGTTAGGAACTGTTTAAAGACTGTTGCCATAGGAGACAGCAATCCTGCACATGCAGATATGGTTTCTTGCTGGATGCCCTTCCCTGCATGGTTGTCCTCCTATTGGAGTCTCCGAGTCTGCCAGTTGAACTTACAACTACCTAAGGGTGTCCAAGCCCTAACCCTCTTTCCCCCAAAAGTTTGTTAAGAGAAATGCAATCTCTTTTGCATTTAATAAGTTTCTGGAGCCCGATGACTTTAATCACCTTGCACCCACCATACCTCACAACCCACTATATACAGAGGGATGTCAGCTATCTCTGGCCCTGGAGGTTCTCATTAGACTGACAGAGGCCTGGGACCTTGCTACACTTAAAGCATTTTTAGTTTTTTTCTTAACCCTGCAAGGTAAAGTTATAATGTGTTAGTATGCATCACATACTAGCACATTCATTGTGTGACACCTACCTTAAAACCAAGCTCTCCAGTGGCACGCTTTGGTCCTTTGATTGGACAAGCCGTGATGATGTCACTTCCACACATGCGCATGGAAGCCACTGTTTACGGCACAGGGCTCTGAAGGAATGGCACGGCTTGCCATGCCTTCACAGCGCATACGCTGGTGATTTCGCTGACGGCTTCACAAGTAAATATCTCCTAAACGGCGCGCATTTAGGAGATAGTTACTGAACCTATAGGTACAGTATAAAACTCTGTACCAGAGGTTGCCTTTGGGAAATAGACATATGAGTGCTGCCAACATTGCTGCAGAGGTTGAAGGGGGGGCAGCCTGTTAGTGCTCAGACTACTGCATCAAATCAGTCTGCATGGCTGTCGTCCCAGAAGGAAGCTTCTTCTAAAGATGATGCACAAGAAAGCCTGCAAACAGTTTGCTGAAGACAAGCAGACTAAGGACATGGATTACTGGAACCATGTCCTGTGGTCTGATGGGACCAATGTAAACTTATTTGGTTCAGATGGTGTCAAGCATGAGTGGTGACAACCAGGTGAGGAGTACAAAGACAAGTGTGTCTTGCCTACAGTCAAGCATGGTGGTGGGAGTGTCATGGTCTGGAGCTGCATGAGTGCTGCCAGCACTGGGGAGCTACAGTTTATCAAGAGAACCATGAATGCCAACATGTACTGTGACATACTGAAGAAGAGCATGATCCCTTCCCTTCGGAGATTGGGTTGCATGGCAGTATTCCAACATGATAACGACCCCATACACACCTCCAAGACAACCACTGCCTTGCTAAAGAAGCTGAGGGTAAAGGTGATGGACTGGCCAAGCATGTCTCCAGACCTAAACCCTTTTGAGCATCTGTGGGGCATCCTTAAACGGAAGGTGGAGAAGTGCAAGGTCTCTAAAATCCACCAGCTCTGTAATGTCGTCATGGAGGAGTGTTCACACTTTTGTTGCCAGAGGTTTAAACATTCATGGCTTTGTGTTGAGTTATTTTGAGGGAACAAGCTATACACTCACTACTTTACATTGTAGCAAAGTGGTGACATTAAAAATATAATAAAATATTTACAAAAATGTGAGGGGTGTATTCACTTTTTTGAGATACTGCATATATATAGATATATATATATATATATATATATATATATATATATATATATATATATATATATATATATATAGTAAAAAGATATTTGGCCAATCATTCCCACTAGGACCCGCCATAATTTTCTCCCTGTTTTAGCTGATGGGGTGCAGTTCAGTGCGAATGTGCCGAGACATTCATCTTTATTTTCAAAAATGTGAGGAGTCTACTCGCTTTTGTAAGATACTGTAAGTCTTACTATAGGCTTACCTATAAATTAAAATTTTCCATGGGAGTTAACTCCCACTTTAAATTATGTTTTTGTTTTTTTTCCATCTATCTGGAATTCATCTTTGATCTCCTTAGAAATGGAGCACATATAATCAGCTTGCTATTCATGACAGTCAGGTGACATCATAGAAATTCAGCAGGTTGGGTTTTATGTTCAGTCCCTGGTTCAGCTAAATGGAAATAAAAAGATATGACCTGGTGCAAGTCAGTACTGTGTCACAGGTAGTAATGAGCTCATTGACTAATATGCATAGAATGGATATTTTTAGAGAAAAGAAGTTTTTCTGAGGCCTGCCAGGTTGTTTTTGAACAATTTGATCCCCTCATATTTGGTTACTTTACAGAATTTTCTGGACCAAAACTCCTTCTAGGAACACCTCCTGCCTGGAGTTTGTAGATACTTCACTCGTTTACTTGGGCATCATGCCAGTACTCAGGGGTTCTCCTACATTTCAGAAAAACGCTGACAGTGTAACTGGCTTCTGTCTAATTTGAACTTAACATGAGCATTTGAGAGTCCCCCCCCCCCCCCCAGGCAGCAGTCGACCATAGATGTAGATTTTTCCCAGTCTATATAAGGGCAGATCAAGAGACGGTCAACTCATGTCTAAGGCCATATTTAAACTGATTACTTTTAAAGCTTGTTACCAGAATATTAGACTATAATAAGATATTAGGGAGGACTTAGAGCACACTGGGAAGAGTAAATCGTACAAACGATCAGAATTTTCGATGTGAGCTTGTTGTTGGAAATTATGACCATGTGTTTGCTGTCGAAATTTCTGACAACAACTGAGAGCTGGTTCTCATATTTTTCGACAAGAAGACTTGTTGTCGGAAATTCAGAGCGCGTGTACACAATTCCAATGCACAAAAGTGCATGCATGCTCGGAATCAAGCATAAGAGCTGCACTGGCTATTGAACTTCATTTTTCTCGTACCTCTGACCGTGTAAAACGTCACAGTGTTCTTGACGTTGGGAATTTCCGACAACATATGTGTGACTGTGTGTATTCAAGAGAAGTTTGAGCCACCATCCGTTGAAAAAAAATCCACGGTTTTGTTGTCAGAATGTCTGATTGTCGGTACACGGCATTAGGGTTTGGAGTCTCTTGGGAGGATAATTATCGAGTCTCTTGGGAGGATAGTTATCGAAAGAGGTTTTATTGCCTGCTTGATAAATCACCACCCTACCTTCTCTTCCAACAGCAGCGGACCTGACATCATGAAATCGTTGCCCTATCTGTCTATTTTTGATGTCTATGGGTAGTCTAAACTACCTAGATGACCTCCACCAGTTAGAGCCTAAGATTGTGGTTAGACAAGAACATAGTTCTTCTGGCATATGCAGTCAGTTCTCAATATAACCTCTACTAACAAAATGACTATGATGGGTATGCCAAAACATTGCAAAAATATTTGTCAGGTGCATTATAGTGGAGAAAATTCTATTTTGTAGTAAAGCGTGGAAAGACTTCTTATCAAATAAGGTACATGTGAGCTATCAGGAAACTTGCATTGAAAGAAATGCAGATGCTATAATTTCTGACTTCCTGCTGGAAATGACTTGCATGGACTTCAACATTTTGTGTTGTTGACCATAAGCAAGCATGCACCACGTTAAGTCAGTGTGAATCCAGAATACATGGTCTGTATAGTTTTCTAGGTCCAACATTTAGAAAGTATTGAAGTGGATGGCTTAGCATAGAAGCCAGCTGTTTGTAAGTGGTGCCACAAATCCCAGCATACAGCCAGGTGAGTCAAAACACAGAAAAAGTAACAAAGGAAGTATACAGTATATTAATAGTGACGAGATTAAAAGTTTTCAAAGAATCGACATAGAGAATTGGCAAACTGTGCATTTTTCCCGCTAAAGTTAGATTTGTAAACTCTGTGGAGCACCATAGAATTTATAAATCAAAATTACACAGATTCCTAAATTGCTTTATTCTCTTCAGATCACACAGATTTTTAGATGAATCCAAATTTGATTCTCTCAATTCGATCATCTATCTTGTTATTGTAGGTTCCTTTAGCCCTTGTACACATGGTCGGAGAATCCGTCGGAATGTGTCCCATCGGACCGTGTTGTCGGATAATCCGACTGTGTGTGGTATGCATCGGATTGATTCAGTTGGAATATCCGTCGGACCCAATTTTCCAACATGTTGGAAATATTTCCCGACCAACTGGTTCGATCGGACATACTCCGATCATGTGTAGAGAATTTTGATCGGACCAAGTGCCACGCATGCTCAGATCAAATTCCTACATCAAAGCTATTGGCTACTAGCCTGAACGTAGTCCCATCGTAACGAAATTACGTCATCATGTTCTGAATGATCGGATTTTTCGACAACTTAGTCCGACCGTGTGTATGCAACAGTTTTGGACAAGATCCGACGGACAAAATCCGACGGATTTGGTTGTCGAAATCTCCGACCGTGTGTACAGGGGCTTAGAGTATCATCAATTTATGCAGTGCTCCACATATATATATATATTGTACATTCACATCAGTCCCTGCCCTCAAGGAGCTCACAACCTAAGGTCTAAATTTATATTCTAGGGTCAATTTAGACAGGATCTGATTAACCTATCGGCAGGTCTGAGAGGAAACCAGAGTACCCGCAGGAAACCCTTACAGGCACAGGGAGAACATGCAAACTCCAGGCAGGTAGTGCTGTGGTTGAGATTTGAACCAATGACCCTAGTGCTGCTAGGCAGAAGTGCTAACCACCATAGAATACTAAGGTGGTTAATTATTATTATGCAGGATTTATATAGTGCCAACAGTTTGCGCAGTGCTTTACAACTTGAGGATAGACAGTATATTTACAATAAAATTCAATACAGGAGGAATCAGAGGGCCCCGCTCGTTAGAGCTTACAATCTAAGAGGGGAGGTCAAGTGATACAAAAGATAATAACTGTGGCAGGATAAAACTTTATATAACTGTTTTCACCAAAGATTTTCACCCCAGGTTAACACATTTTCTAACTGAACTCCCATTCTCCCAGTAGTTAGAATTTTCTAACTACTCCCAAAAATGTGTGCTTTTTGGGAGTAGATTGTGTGAATACTGTGTGACAAAAAAATATACTAGACTAGACTATATACTAGATATACAGTATATATAATAGACCCATAGGCGTTCCTTTTTGCAGAGGAAAATAAAGATGAATGGTTTGGCACATTCACACTGAACTGCACCCCATCAACTAAAGCAGGGAGAAAATTATAGTGGGGTCCCGATGGGAATGATTGGCCAAAGATATGTTTACAAAATTATAGATAGATAGATAGATAGATAGATAGATAGATAGATAGATAGATAGATAGATAGATAGATATGCATACAGTATCGCACAAAAGTGAGAACACTGAAGAAATTACACTTTGCTACAATGTAAAGTAGCACAGGTAAGGATACTTTGGTTTAATGGTTATTTTTATATATATATATATATATATATATATATATATATATATAAGGTATCTCAGAGTACACCCCTCACATGTTTGTAAATATTTTATTATATCTTTTCATGTGACCACACTGAAGAAATGACACCTTTCTACAATAGTGAGTGTACAGCTTGTATAACATTTTGCCTTCCTCTACCACTTCTCCTTGACGACATCATAGAGCTGGTGGCTGTTTGGGGATGCCCCACAGATACTCAGTAGGGGTTTAGGTCTGGAGACATGCTTGGCCAGTCCATCACCTTTACCCTCAGCTTCTTTAGCAAGGCAGTGGTCATCTTGGAGCTGTGCATGGGGTTGTTATCATGTTGGAATACTGCCATGGGACCCAGTCTCCGAAGGGAAGAGATCATGCTCTGCTTCAGTATGTCAGAGTACATGTTGGCATTCATGGTTCCCTCAATGAACTGTAGCTCCCTAGTGCCGGATAGACATGTGCGATTAGTTTTGTATGAATGGAATATTTGTATGAATTTCCAGGAATTCGTACATTCGTACGAATCCGAAATACAAATTTTTATGCATACGGATTCTGTACGAAATGGGAAATTTCATTTACGAATTTCAGATCCAAATTCATAACGAAAATTCGTAATTGTTACGATAAGTTAACAAACCTAACAGTTAAAAACCCAGGAAGTCAGCACAGCACAGGGATGGTGGGAACCCCTCATAAGGATAAATTCATCATAATGAACTTTCGTTATTTTAACGAAAAGTTTACGAATCTAACAAAAATTCGTATTTAGTACGAATCCAAATTGAATTTCGGACACGAATTATGATTTTTTTACGAAACGGAATGGAACGAGACAAAACAAATTTTTGGGCGGTGCCCATGTTTAGTGCCGGCAACACTCATGCAGCCCCAGACCATGACACTCCCACCACTCCCACCACCATGCTTGACTGTAGGCATGACACACTTGTCTTTGTACTCCTCACCTGGTTGCCGCCACACACGCTTAACACCATCTGAACTGAATAAGTTTATCTTGGTCTCATCAGACCACAGGACATGGTTCCAGTGTCCTTAGTCTGCTTGTCTTTAGAAAACTGTTTGCAGGCTTTCTTGTGCATCATCTTTAGAAGAGGCTTCCTTCTGGAATGACAGCCATTCAGACCAATATGATGCAGTGTGCAGCGTATGGTTTGAGCACTTACAGGCTTACCCCCACCCCTTCAACCTCTGCAGTAATGCTAGCAGCACTCATACGTCTATTTCCCAAAGACAACATCTGGATATGACACTGAGCACGTACACTCAATTACTTTGGGCTACCATGACGAAGCCTGTTCTGAGTGGAACCTGTCCTCTTAAACCGCTGTATGGTCTTGGCCACTATGCTGCAGCTCAGTTTCATGGTCTTGGCAATCTTCTTATAGTTTAGGCCATCTTTATGTAGAGCAACAATTAATTTTTTCAGATGCCTGATCTTCCAGTGACCAGTATGAGAGATTGAGAGCGATCAGAGAGTTCTTTGCCATGAGGTGCCATGTTGAACTTCCAGTGACCACTATGAGAGAGTGAGAGGGATAACACCAAATTTAACACACCTGCTCCCCATTTACACCTGAGACATTGTAACACTAACAAGTCACATGGCACCGGGGAGGGAAAATGGCTAATTGGGTCCAATTTGAAAATTTTCACTTAGGGGTGTACTCACTTTTGTTGCCAGCGGTTTAGACATTAATAGCTGTGTGTTGAGTTATTTTGAGGGGACAGCAAATGTACACTGCTATACAAGCTGTACACTCACTGCTTTACATTGTAGAAAGGTGTAATTTCTTCAGTGTTGTCACATGAAAAGAAATAATGAAATATTTACAAAAATGTGAGGGGTGTACTCACTTTTGTGAGATACTGTATATATATAAAACCATTACACCAAAGTATCCTTACCTGTGCTTCAAACTGTCAACTGCCTGTGAAATTAATTAGTATTATTCCAGAGTCCATGGGTGACAGGGAAAAGGAGATTTATAAGGCCTGCAGACTTGAATGTTTTGGGCCACCAAGTGGGGAAAGGTCACTGGTCATTGGCTGGCAATGCTTTTGGCCTTATGCAGTTTAACAGCTGCACAATAATTTCATCTGTTGTTAGATATGTTATGGTCTGTGGTTGGTGTTTAGTGAAAGCAGCTGTGTAAGTGCAGGGAGTGAGGGCCTACGGAATTTGTTCTGTAGACTATTAGGTGGGCCCTTGGTCAACAGGGGTCAGAGCATGTTGCAAAACAAAGCAGTTGAACCCGTGCAAGCTTGATGAGTCCCCTACACAACCCTAAGATCTCAGCCAGCTGCTGCAACACTCAGTGCCATTTGACACTCGATAACTTCATATGGCAAACGGATTGCTCTTATTCAAACACAGATTAACTCTTTAAAGACAACCAAGAAAGTCCATGATATCATTTTAAGATTGAAGCGCTACAAGCAAAAAACCAAGCATACATTGGGATATATATATATATATATATATATATATATATATATATATATATATATATATATATATTTATTTAACTTATTTATATATATATATATATATATATATATATATATATATATATCACTAAATTTTAACTGCTATAATAAAAACTGATAATCATCCAACAGAAATTATGTATTGGTACTGGTCTGATTATATCTGCATTGCAGTAATTTTGTTACTATCGTAAAGTCTAACAGAAGCCACATTTTTTTTTTAAAACACAAAAACCAGCAGGATGGGACCCTTGTGCTGATGCCTTAGGTGAATTCCTCCATCCATGCCCTCCCTACCCCCGCCAAGAGCTTCAAGTGCAGCAGGGGTTAATAGAACTAAGGGGATGTTAAAGGCCAAGAGTCCAATTACGCCTGTCCTTTCCTCCCAGCTGCTCAATTCATGGAAGTCAAAGTACAGCTTCTATGAATGGAAAGCGATCTATGAATGGGGACAGAGTAGATGATTGAAATGATCGCCTTCTCCATTAATAGATCCTGTTTCATTCATAGAAGCTGTAGTACGGCTTCTATGAATGGAGCAGTTGGGGGGAAAGGGCAGGCTGATTTGGGCTCCCTGGATGATAGCCTGCCATAGGTCCCTTGACTCTGTTATCCCCCCCACCTGACATAATGGGGGGGGGTATAAACAGAGGAGGATTTCACCTAAAAGAAGAGGCATCAGCCACAAGGCACACATCCTACTGACAGTAAGTTATGTCCCTTGTGCTGATTTTTTTAGTTTTTTGGGCTGTACTTATACTTTAAATGGTAACTCGAATTTTTTAGAATAATAATATAGCATTATGTTATTAAAAATTACCTTTCTTTTTCAATCTGCAGCACTGTAATTCTCTGTAAAATGCAATGCAAGGTGGCTACCTGAAGGTACCCCTAGGTATGTAATTTCCTGCTTGTGTGATTGCCTTACTGATTTTCTCAGAAGTCTTCACTAACATACGAATTCGATTTTGAGCAAAAATTACATTTTTGGTGAGATATTCCCAATAGGTAATCACGTCTAAAGGGATGAAGGTCCTGCAATTTTCCTCATTAGAGCCCTGCAGATGCAGCAGCTGATTGATAATGATCAAACCACTCCCATACAGATTCACTTGGCATATGGACACAGCTATTTCTTCAGAATAACAAAAGGTAGAACTCTGCAACAAAGTTTGTTAAAATCCTTGCAATGTACATAGATCACCCAGAGGGGAATATTTTTTTTCCCAACAAAAGTGGAGTTACTCCTTAATGATTTTTTTTTTAAAGAAACTATAACACCACAACTAATTTTATGGTGTAATACAGTACTTATAAGGTGTTCAAACGTTACAAGTGTAGCACCCTCTAGTTAGTGAGCGCTAGAAGTGACGTTTTTTGATAGGGTAGGAAAATTTGGCCAGGCCTAGCTGGTGGCTAGGCCTGTTTGCTTTCACTCTAAGCTGGGAGTGGCTCAGGGAGAGTTGGATGAATGACAGGTGGCATCACCATAACCTACCCCTTCCTTCTAGAAGGTCCTGGAAGGAGAGGAGGGGAGGAGAGGTGGAGCCGCTTGAGGTATCTGGGGAGCCTTGACCAATCCCCAACTTGGATTGGCGGGGGGCAGGCCTCCTTAAATACCTGCGGTCAGCCTAGCTTGGGAGGAGTTGTTGGGTGGAAGAGCTGGAGTGAGAGAGTGTGGAGGCTGTCGGGCCCACAGAAAGCTCCCCAGTCTGGGGAGGTGACCTTGGGCAGGGGCTGGGGTGCATCCGGTAGGAGTGAAGAGATCCTGGAATCAGAGGAACATGAGAGAGCAGGAGAGAGGACAGCGGGAGAGAACACTCTAAGCCCTTGTACACACGGTCGGAGATTCCGACAACCAAATCCGTCAGAGTAATTCCGACGGATTAATTCCGGAAGAGGTCCGGAAGTGATGTTGCATACACACGGTCGGACTAAGTTGTCAGAAAATCCGATTGTACATAATGTGATGACGTTATTTCGTTACGACGGGACTACGTTCAGGCTAGTAGCCAATAGCTTTGGTCTAGGAATTTGATCTGAGCATGCGTGGCACTTTGTCCGTCGGAGTAGGCTACACATGATCGGAGTATGTCCGATAGGAGCATTTTGTCGGAAAATTTTACCGGCAAGTTGGAAAACTTGGTCCGTTGGATATTCCGACGGAAACAGTCCGATGCAGACCACACACAGTCGGAATATCCGTCAAAACGGTCCGATAGGAAACATTCCGTCGGAATCTCCAACCGTGTGTACAAGGGCTAAGAGTCTCCAGGAGGACTACTGGTCACAGTCAGGAGGGCTGGTGAGTGAGCACAGTTGGGAGGACTGGGATGGACATGAGAGAACTGGGAGATTGCAGTTTGAGAGATGGGTACAGAACCAGTAAAGAGAGGACTGTGGAGAAGGGCAGTGGAAAGGGGTCTTTGCAGCCAGGATGGCTGTCAGGGCCTGAAGAGAGCTATCTGGGAGTGGTAGCTGAGCAGAAGACAGCTAGCACCTAAACTATTCTACACCACAGGGGTCGGAGGTCCCTGCCCACAAAAGGCAGTTCAGTGAGCCCTGGCTGAAGCAGTGTCAGGCCTACCTATGCAGTGCTAGCTGGTCCGGAGGAGTGACAGCCTGCAGCAAGGGAAGTGCTGGAGGAGGAATAGTTTGCAGCAAGTGAAGTGCTGGAGAGAAGATTGAGGTGTATGTGCAGGGAGTGTACATAGTAGTCCCAATTGATTGATCGACAAATCACAAATGTTTGTTCTGAAATCCTGTGTATCCCATAATTCCCTAATACCCATCCAAGTTTAATCCCCTCAATAAAACAAAACAAACAAGCTATGGACTGATCTGTGTTACTGAGTGAATGTAGGATGGACATCAGGCTGGGCAGGGTGACGGGTGAACCACAACTTTCAGCAACCCCCAAGGGGGCATGGCTACAAACGTTTAGACAGGGTTCTATCACAGAATCTAAATCACAAAAACGTAGGCAGTAGCCCAAAGAAGTAAGTAAATCATGTTCTTTGCTACATATGAAAGCTATTAGTTGCTTCTCATTTGTTCCATTGTCCCCTCCTTCAGTAAATCAGCCAGCTAGTAGTTTGTTTGGTGTAAAACAAAAGCTTTTACATGTGTAAATATGCCTTTCTGCACTTTATACTGCTACTGCAGTCTTACCAATTTCAGAGGTTGCCATATAGAATTTGATAGAAGAGATTGATTCAAGTGCTCAAACTGTGTGGGTGGTTAGTAAAGGGCAACAAACACTTGCTTTCATATACATATATATATCGGTGTGCTCAACAATAATTATAAAACCAGCTGCAGTCACTGCCCTTTTAATTAAGAACATGGCAAAACTTCTTTCTGCTCTTGTTCTGCCTTCGCATATTGGCCAAGACAAAGAGAAAGTTGTAATGGGTTGCAGGGAAGGACTAAAAACCTTTTGCCTGGGGGGAAAAACACAACCAAGTGGGACTTTCATGGCAGGAACTGAATTGATTGGTGGGCAAGGTGAAATGTGTGAACATGTAGGTTTATAAGTCCATTGTGTGTCACAGCAGGCCCAAATCTGAATGTTGCAGTATCTCCACTCTGTGCCCCCAGACAAATATATCTTACTTTTACTGGGTTTGGATCACTATGATTTGAGGATTTGGTATTCATAACACAATCATCTTCTATCCAAAATTACAAAAAATGTTCAAAAGTATTCAGTTGTACTTTCTATAAGCAATACTGTTCTACAGTTGAAGGTACAGAGATAACTTTCCATTTTACCATTCTGATGTCTACTACAATCATCAATCACCTCTGCTAGCCAATGTCTACATATCACAGGGACAGCTCATATGAGAACATATTAATCAATCAATGACTAAGCCAGTGCGACAGGTCCAGCTGTGAGATTGACAGATAGAACCACCCAATAAGAGTGAGAGGAGATCTTAAAAGCCATCATACTTAGACCTCAAGAGAAGAGTCACCATGTAGCATAGGATGACCAGATGCATCTGGACTTCATCTTTAGAAAAAATATATAACGTTTTTATCTATTCCATAGGAATTTTGATATTTACCAGCATGCAATATATTCAGCATGTAGAGAGCATGCATGTAACCATACTCATATCTGCTTAAGGAGAAATATGATAGCAAGTACATGGTACAAAATACGCCTTTACATTTCTGTTGAGAACTGGATGCTATCTGCCTTATGACTAGATAGATACATAGATAAATAGATAGATATATAGATAGAATAGATAGACAGATAGATAGATAGATAGATAGATAGATAGATAGATAGATAGATAGATAGATAGATAGATAGATAGATAGAGCTTTCTACTCCTTTATTGGTACACAGAAAGCTGTCACTAGTTGCTGTGGTTTCCTTTACAAACAACATCCTGTACTCTTACTTAGTTATATTCATATCACAGATGTAATTTCTTTGGCTATATTGAGAATATATTAGAGAATAACTCGGTGTTCTGAGAGCCGCACATCAAGTCAAGACCTGCTTTAAGATAATGAATTGCAGTCTCAGTCTGGACCCACACCAGGCCACATCCCCAATACATTTCACTCAACCCACCAGAGCTTAGTCATACTGATACAGTTGATCCCTGACGTGAGCACACTACTAAACTTGACAGATACTTACCATGGAGGTTACCTGCACCTCTTATGGGCCTTGTCTGCCAGAACAGCTAGTTACAATATCAGGTGCCTTGCTCCCCCAATAGTGGACACTCTTGCTGCTGTGGGTGGACTCTCTAACACTGTCACCACTTGTAGGCCGGTGGGCTCTCTGGCTGGTCCCCCTCTGCCCCCACCCAGGTTGGTAGGTGTGGTGTGGACGTAAATACAGCCATTCCTGGAATCACCTTCGGGGAGGAAGCTTGTTTGGGTCTTTTAGAATAAAAGACTCTGGTTTATGTGGAAAGGACTTCTCTGGTAAAGGAAATGTGGAGATAAGAGAAAAAATCTCCCCTGAAGAAGGCCATAAATCGTCCAAGGCTGAAATGCATTGGGGTATTAAGCATGCCAGAAGGTTATTGAAATTACAAAATGGATATTGATTTGAATACTTTTTTACTCTTTTAGAATGAATGAATGCATTATATTTGTACTCTGTACATGGTAACTTTACCACAGTAGGATCTATTGTCTGCTGTACACCAGAGCTCACATTTTAATTCCTGCATGTATTGTATATGGTATGGCTAGTTTTTTGACCAATAAAACCAAGTCAATTTTTATGAATCTTTTGCATCCTCATTGCTGCTAAAAAAAAACACGGGGAACTTCTTCTTTTTTTTCCAAGTCATACTGATACTGCCATTCACTATCACACAGCAGGTCTTGTGATTATGTGCAGATGCCGGGACACCTAGTCACTCTCTATCATTGCCTGCAGCATAGAAGAGCTCCCTTCCCAGCCACAACAGCATTTGCTGTGCTATGTATTACAACAAATAATGTTATGTCATTCTATAGTTGAATGCAAATCATTTTCCTTGTTAAAGCCATTGGTTTCCTCCCACACTCCAAAGACATGCTGGTAGGTTAATTGAATCCTGTCTAAATTGGTCCTAGTATGTGTATAAATGAGTGTTAGTTAGCAACCTTAGATTAAAGGCTCTTTGAGGACAGGACTGATGTGAACGCATAATAAATACATAAAGCACTGCGTAAACGGACGGTGATATATAAGTACCTGTAATAAATAAATCAAATAAAAGGCATCACTTGGTTGGTAATGGATTTATCGATGGTAACATTAAAGTGCTTTATTATCCTGTACTACCAAATCTTCAACAAAATAAACAGAAGTATCATTGCAATATGGAGTGTTGGGGCATGGTTCCTGCATGGCACCAGTCAAACAAGTCTGACCTAAAATTATAGCTGCATTATGCCTGCCAGAACCTTCAGTAGAGGCTCAACCATGGGCAAATGCTCCGGAAGACATCTATCATCCAAATTGCTCTCACTGAGCTCCATTAAGTGCTACCTGGTGGTGGAGCATGAAGGCTTGCAGGAACTTGGATAACAAGGTCGCCACGTGGCAGTAGATTGGCTTCCCATGCGCTTGGACTTATCCCACCTTCTTCTGCATGAGAAGGACTCAGAGAAGCGCATTGACACTCACGAGGAAGCCATTCGAGAGCTACAGGAATACACTCCTCAGCCACAACTCAACGCCCTGCATTATACAAACTAGAGGACCAGGAATGCAGAAATAGGAGAAATAATCTCTGCATAGGAGGCCTTCCTGAGGCTATAAAAGGATGAAAATCTCGATGATATGGTAGAGGCATACAGTCATGGCCGAAATTGTTGGCACCCCAGAAATTTTTCCAGAAAATCAAGTATTTCTCACAGAAAAGTATTGCAGTAACACATGTTTTGCTATACACATGTTTATTCCCTTTGTGTGTATTGGAACAAAACAAAAAAAGGGAGGAAAAAAAGCTAATTGGACATAATGTCATACAAAATTACATATGACATCCTTGTGCATATATATATATATATATATATATATATATATATATATATATATATATTATTTTCTTCTCTTTCTTTCCTATTATATTATCCTGCATACTCCTCAGGCTTCTCTAGTCCATTTTGAATTTGCTTTGAGCAAGGCTATATAGGATTGATGTTCCATAAGGATCTCTTTAAAAGATGAGATGTATGCCTTTCCCTCTTCGTACTTGTCAGGTGATCCCAGAGCACCCCCCTTGATTCACCCTGAAGGCTGGGGAGGCCCTTTTGTCTTTTTCCTTTGCTTCACATACTCACCACCTTTCATTGACTGACTTCCCCCGCTTCCACTGTTTTTATCCTATTGCTTGCTGTGTGTTGACAATTTTTATCAAGGCATTGTGAGTACCCTTATCTTTATCCCACCCGGACCATGTCATACATATGTGAATGATGATAAATGCTCTAATGTGTGTTTTGTTTTATAGACCATGTACTATGTACTACGATTGTTAAAACCTTCCCTAAAGAAGGAGCTTTAAGGACTCTGAAATGAGTTGGTGATTGGTGTACATAAAATACTTGAAAAGTTGTTCTATAAGTGAGTCAAAGTAAAATCAAGTACAAATCAGCAGCTAGCATCAACAACGTGATAAGTTGCTTAAGAAGAAAAAAGAAATATAAAATGCAGCGCTTTTGGAACCTCGGACCCCCAGGATCACCTATGGGAGTGGACATTCAACTAGTGAGTCAAAAGTAGTGATATGTAAATAAACACTGAGTGTAATATGTGCATAAATACAGACAAGAAGACTCATATGTGTGTGACATAAACGCTTGAGAAAATCACATGTGCAAGTGATATACAAATTTAAAAAAAATGAAAAATGAGAATAAACCTATGGTAAACAAAGACCACTTCTAAGCCCTTGTACACACGGTCGGAGATTCCAACAACCAAATCCGTCGGATTTTGTCCTTCGGATTTTGTCCGAAGGATCTTGTCCGAAACTGTTGCATACACAAAGTTGTCGGAAAATCCGATTGTTCGGAACGTGATGACGTAATTTCGTTACGATGGGACTACGTTCAGGCTAGTAGCCAATAGCTTTGATGTAGGAATTTGATCTGAGCATGCGTGGCACTTTGTCCAATCGTAATTCTCTACACATGATCGGAGTATGTCCGATCGGAGCATTTTGTCTGAAAATATTTCCGGCAAGTTGGAAAATTTGGTCCGACGGATATTCCGATGGAAACAGTCCAATGCAGACCACACACAGTCAGAATATCCGACAAAACGCTCCGATCGGACATATTCCGTCGCAATCTCCGATCGTGTGTACAAGGGTTCCTCTGTGGGATGCTGTATAGTCTATTCAGAAAAACTATTTTTGAAAGATATTTCTTCTGGTGTTGACAAATGTGAGGAAGCGGACTTCTGCATGCAGTAACCACAGGTGTGTATATGGGACAACAGAGGGAATGGATACTCTCACCCTGAAATGTGGACATACGCGCTGTACTGCGGTGGGTCAAACAGGCATCAAACAGTCGTCTCCAGTGGACTCTCCAACCGGGACCTTTGTGGTACAGTGGTGTACCTGCGTCCACATCAGACAGGATGGATGATGGCTATCTCACCCTGGGGACAACCACTGGCAGGTATCCTCAAACTGGATTAGGCTGACAAGAGTTTGTAGTCCTCACACCGACATCACACCGACATCCAATCAGCAGTATAAATCATGAAAAAAAATGGAAAGAAAAGGGCCTCCACATAGTGCAGCTGAATCCAAGGTACACAAAATGTATTTAATCGATAAAAAAGCAAAAAAAAAGCAAAAAATAAAAATGTACAGACCATCAATCACGATGCGTACATGAAGTGATCACAAAATATAAAAAGAACAGCTTGGCATAAAAAGCGCAACAGGCTATAAACCCGACATGTTTCGAATGAGAGTTCTTCTACTGGGGCATAAGGCCTGCTACTGAATACCATGCTAATATAAGGAGTAGTATGCCTCAAATGTTAATCACTTAAAACACATTAGCTGGTGCTCACTTGCATGTACACTGGTGTACATACAACATTTTTTGTGGGGTTTTTTTGCCTTGTGGCGACAGACCACATTTTTCATGTTTTTTGTATGTATGTTTTTTTTTTTCAAATGTAATTTTATTCAACTCCAAACAGGGGAAGACGGTCCCCACATTACATACAGTAAAGAAGTTAAAAAAAAAATGGAACAGAATGCATCGCAGTCACTTCACTTTACAGACATGTCATCCACCGCGGTTATATTTCAAAACTTCATTACTGTTCAAAGCACCTTAGAGGGTCTATGGACGTAAAGCCTCGGATCTACCCAAGATGGGCCATCCAAGCAATAGGGATTGGCGGCCGTCCTCCCTACTTTTTCCCTTTTCTTTAGGTGGGGAGAGTATAGAGAGGAAAGAAAGAGGTAAGGGGAGGGGGATGAAGGGGAGGTAGGGGTGGATGGGAAGGGGGTGGGGGGGGAGACAAGATGGTAGCTGGAGCCCGAAGCCCCAAAGAGGCGAAGTATGAGGCACTATGATGACAAGAGCATTTGGATGTATGTTTTATACTGTCAGTTTATTTTAAATACTTTTATGATACCAATAAATACAATATATTTAATGCTATTATTCCTGACCTTTGCATATTCCTTGAGCCTAAAAAGTCCCAATTTTTCCGAGGGTAGATTTCTGTCTCTTGTCTGAATAATGTACAGATGTATTGTTTCATACTGGCAATTACATTTTTGGCAGTATACAGTTCAATAGAGAGGTGACAGGTGGTTCTCACTTCTATACCTCAATAGAAGCAGGGGAGACACATCAGCAAGCAAAAGTAAAAATCTCATAAATTTCATAATCTTTCAGGTTTTTATTGCTCAGTTGTTATAGTAGCGGTTGGATCTAAGGGAAGGTTGGTGATCATTTATAGCAATTTTCATATCTCCCATGTGATCCTCTCTAAATCCAAAAACCTTGGTGGGCTTGCCCTTCCAGACTTTCAAAAGCATTACCAGGCCATTACCCTAGCTTGTATGGCTGACTTGAAGTATGCACACTACATGTATGGGTTCATCTGAGTTGTGTGGCACCGGCTTATCCAGCTCCATGGATCTCAAAGTCCTTTAGGCCAGGGGTGTCCAACCTGCAGCCCAAGACAGTTATGAATGCTGCCCAACACAAAATTTTAAAATGACTTAAAAATTTAGATTTTTTTTCTAATCTTTATGTACAAATGTGTTTACACTTAGCAATCACATGTGGCCAAAGAAAAAATTCGACAGTGTCTCTTTACTCGACTTTTTAAGTTTTATCTTTCCAAAGAAAAATACCTCACTCTTCACAATCATGCCTTGTCCATTTCATCTGTTTACGAGGAGAAAACATACATGTGCACTTCCACCACCAGTATTTAAAATAGGCAATGATAGAGGGCAAGGTCCAGAGGAAGAAGAGGAGCTGTTGCTCTTATTACTTTGTCAATGGAGTTGTATTGTAACAAATGGTATCAATAACTGCGCAAGAGGCAGAGATAAATCACTTTATACAATAAATGGGCAGTTCATAATCAATGAATCAGTCCATGAGAGAGGTTGGTGGGGTATTATAGGGGGCTGCTGTCCTCAGAGAGAGACAACTCTGTATACAGACAATGAAAGGAGAGAAAACAGGAAGCGCCACCTAAGTGCAGTATTAAGATCAGTGTTTTAATGGCAAGGTAATTAAAATCACTTACAAGAGGAAGAAACAACATAGGCTCATCTGTATCCAATATTCTAGGGTGCTCCCGGTGTCTGGAATAGGCTCGATTTGTGGCTGTGTGGGTGATAGGGGGAGTGCTTAGCTGAGAAAGTCCCTCTTCAGATGAAAGAAAAATGCCCATGAAGATTCCTGGGATATATGACATTTTAGCCTAAGCCAGAAACCTTCTTATCTATTTAATTAGGCTTGCAGCATAAGGATTTTTTTTTTGTTCACTAGGATAGAGTTGTGCAACTGTGGCTAAATATATAGTAAGGGGGGATAGGGGTGATGGGTAAGGGAACACGGTAAATAGGGTTGAGTTGCGGAGGCAGCTATATGCAGTCACCTCTGGATCCACCTCCCAAATTAATAATAAATAAATATCTCACCAATTTTTTAAGTGTTTATGATTTTCTATGGTTATAAAGGGGGAGTTTTGTTTGTAGTGAGTTTGTTAGTTGGAGATTTGGAGGGGAGAGAATGGTATTGATAGGTAGAATCAGGGAAGTTTCCATTTAGCGGGGACCCCTGACCCCCCCCCCCCTTCCTACACTAGTAATATCACTTTTATCTTCCTTTTCTCTCTATTTTACTTTTTTTTTTTTTAGGAGGAAGATCAGAGAATTCAGGAACTATATGTACATTACGGGGTATTTAGAACGTTTTGTAGTATGCATGTTCTAAGAATGCTACATATATATGATTTTGAATGTTATGTTTTGTTATGTCCTTTTTAAAGAAAAAAACTTAATAAAAAGAGTTTTATAATATACCTTCCTATCTATTTAATTAGGCTTGCAGCATAAGGATAGAAAAGAGTTAATATTGATAAAGTTTAGTTACGCTTTAATAGGTGATCCTAGTACATTATTCAATTTTTATTACAGGCTGTATCCCCACTAGGGTCATTTCTGTTCACTTTGTGTGCTTGTGACCACATAGAATCTCTCCACTGGGAACAAAGATAGCAACAAAAAAAACTGATAAATGGTTTAAAGTGGTAGTAAATCCCAAAACAAAAATTTAACATATTGAAGCTTGCCAACTCTTAGATGATGTAGCTGCATTTGTTTTTTCCTTTAATTTCACCTGTTGATCCAGCCAATAAGTCTGTTATTTTTTAACTTCCTTCAGCAGAGCAAGCTGTCCAGCAAAAGTGGCAGTTAGAAGGTAGATATAAACCATTTAACACTGACAGGGGTGATTACAATGATCAGCTTTTATTCATTTATGTAAAACCTTTATCCCAAAGAGAAAACAAAACTGCTGCTGTAACTGCTTAAAATGTGTTAACTGGAGTCCATCTAAATCTGCTAGTGTATCTAATGCCACATACACACGGTCTGAGAATCCGTCGGAATGCGTCTTATCGGACCGTGTCGTCAGATAATCCGACTTTGTGTGGTATGCATCGGACTGATCATGTAATCCGATCATGTGTAGAGAATTTTGATCGGACCAAGTGCCACGCATGCTCAGATCAAATTCCTACATCAAAGCTATTGGCTACTAGCCTGAATCTAGTCCCATCGTAACGAAATTACGTCATCACGTTCTGAAAGATCGGATTTTTCGACAACTTAGTCCGACCGTGTGTATGCAACAGTTTCAGACACAATCCGTCAGACTAAATCTGACGGACAAAATCCGATGGATTTGGTTGTGGAAATCTCCGACCTTGTGTACAGGGGCTAACACTACCTTCTCTCCAGACGGACAATGCTACTGACCAAGAATGTCTCAGTTGCCCCTCCAAAGGAGGTGAGACAACCTAAGGCAGCTGGTGTGCTCAGAAAAAAAAGCCCCCTCCTGCAAAAAAAGGAAAACTAATGAAGCCACCACATTTAAGGATTGATAAGTTGCAATATATCACATTTTTCTTTTCCCTTTAATACCAATTTAACCCATCTCCACTGTATCATTTTTTTTTTTTTTTACTATTGCTGTTTTACTCTTGTAGATCTCTTGCTTCTTTTGTTAGTGACCAAAAAAAAAAAGAAAAAATGTAATTAACTATGATGGTATCTGGCGATCAGACATTACTTAATAACACCACTGCCACAAGAGCATATTTTTCCTTTTGTCTATTACATAAACTTGCATACTACAAATGTGCATGTTTTATGTGAACTGCAGACAACCCAGCACTTTTCTTACTTTAAGAGAAAAATAGACCATTACGATTTTACTTCCAAACCGTCCAGTAGTTTTTTTCTGTTATGCCGATTACACGCGATCAGACTATCCAACGGACTTAGTCTAGCGGACAATCCGCCGGACTTTCCAGCGGAGGTCCACCGGACTTTCCGAACGAGCAGACTTTTTTTTTTTTTTTTTTTTTTAAACATGAGTTCTTTTTATTGAAAAAAAAAAGGAGGTACGGTACACACAGAAAAACAAATGCGGTCTACATTGAATCATATAATATGCACAGGTGCACTCATCACACACAATGTATATGCACGTTTCACATAGATCGTCAAATCAGTACATGGTATGGAATGGTTACCGGATCCAGATCATCTCCTCCAGAAATCCACCCACCCCTCCCCTTCCCATCCCCACCCGCCCATACTCAACGCTTCTGCTAAGTCTCATCAAATAGTACCAAACAGTACTCCGCAAGGGGCAGATTAAGTTATGCATGTTGCAGGGTTTTTAAGCCACCTGTCCCAGATCTTCTCATATTTGGAAGGGCAACCCCTGTGGAGGTATATAAGTTTCTTAAAAGGCAAGACACCATTGATGTCCCCAATCCATTGGGAGACCGTGGGAGGGTCAGATCTCATCCAAACTCTAGCAATCATTTTCCGAGCAGAGAATAGGGTTTCATGTAAAAATATTTTAGTGTATTTGTTCACAGCCGTGTCTGGGAAAATACCCAAGAGACACAGCTTTGGCTGAAGTGTAATTGGGGAGCCCATCGTATCATGGAGAAACCTCACCACCTGGGACCAATACGCTTGAATTTTAGGACATTCCCAGAGAAGGTGAAAAAAGGTGCCAGACGCACGCGCACACATAGGGCAAGTGCCAGGGCACGCGCGCCTGTACCTGGAGACCGTAAGCGGCGTGAGGTACGCTTTGTGCATTATAAAAATTTGAGTTAACCTGTCAGAAAGTTTGGGCGAAACTAGTTTACAGGTTTCCAGCGCATCACTCCATTCATCATCGGTGATAGGCCCCAACTCCCCCACCCACCAATTCTTAAGGGAGAAAGCAGCTACAGTCATGGAAGGGAGTGATAGCATAGCGTAAAATTGTGAAATAAATTTTTTGGGATCTGGGTTTTTAATTGCCGCCATCAATGGATTGGGGGGTACAGATGGGTTACCCATGGGGAATTGGGCACGGTAGGCATGGCGAATCTGCAAATATCTGTAATAAAAGTGATTCGGGAGCCCGTATTCTGCCTGTAGGGCAGAGAAGGGTTTCAGCTTGCCATCAGTAAGCATGTGAGACATGTAAAACATGCCCTTCCCGCACCATAATCCACTATCCACTATCCGTCTGAATTCTGGGAGGCACCAATTATGCCATATGGAGGTGTATTCATGCAGGGACGGAAGGCACAACTTCAGAGAGGCAATTCGCCACACCCTCCTGTAATGGTAAAGAAGAGATGTGACAGACTCCCTCCCCCCACCCCCCCCCCCGGCCCCCCAACAATCGCCACCATCGGGTCTGAGGTAGGCCCGATCCATGATGGGCACAAGAAATGCAAAAACCTGTCTTTGTCTGTTTTATCTATATGGAACATTTGCGACAACTGAGAAGCTATATAATAGATATTAAAGTCCGGCATTGCCAGTCCCGCTAGGTCAGTGGGTAGGTGTAACTTTTGCCATGCTAGTTTGTGCCTACTGTTACCCCACACAAAGGGTTTCAAGAGGGCCTCTATCACCTTAAAATGTTTAAGAACCAGATAGACGGGGGAGTGCCAAAGCATGTACAAAATTTTAGGAAGGAGAACCATCTTGATCAGATTTGTACGCCCCATGACCCCCAAGGGAAGGCGTGCCCAAAGCTGCGTCTTCTGTTTAATCAGGTCAAGCAAAGGAGTTATGTTAAGTTTAATATAAGCTGACGGGGATCTGGAAGTCATAATGCCAAGATACTTAAGCGTGTCCACCCTCTGCAGAGGAAGCAGAGCTCTGTCTCTGGGGGGCGGGAAACTGTCCAGGGGCAAAATCTGTGACTTGTCCCAGTTAATTTTAAGACCAGAAAACTTGCCAAAGTCCTCTATCAGTGTCAAAGCAAGGGGGAGTGATTGAGTCGAGTCGTTCAGGTACAGTAGGGTATCATCAGCATAAGTGCTGATCTTCTCCACTATCCCACCCCTACACAAACCCACTATGCCCACGTGGTCACGGATTGCGATAGCCAAGGGCTCCGCCGCCAAAGCATATAGCAAGGGCGACAGGGGGCACCCCTGTCTAGTCCCTCTAGACAGAGGAAACTGCCCCGAGGGCCAGCCATTCGCCAAGACCTTGGCCACCGGGTTTTGATAAAGCAGTTGGATCCACCTAATAAATTTAGGCCCTATACCGAACCGAGCCAAACAAGTCCATAGATATCCCCACTCAACAGAATCAAAAGCCTTGGCGGTGTCCAAGGCGACTATTATCCTAGAACCAGGATCGTCATGGGGGGTCTGGAGATTGATAAACAGTCTGCGGAGGTTAAACGACGTGTTTCTACCGGGCATGAATCCCGCTTGATCCGCATGGATCAGCGAGAGAATTACTTTATTGAGTCGGATGGCAAGAATCTTAGCAAGTATCTTAACATCTACCTGCAAGAGGGAAATAGGGCGATAAGATTCCGGGAGGTGCGGGTCCTTTCCAGGTTTAGGGATTAACACAATAGTCGCCTCCGTCATAGACATTGGAAGTTTGGCGTGCTGAAATATGGACTCATAGATTGCTAGCAGCTTAGGGGCCAGTAATTCTATGTAAGTAGAGTAAAATTCTATCGGTAAGCCATCTGAGCCCGGGGCCTTGGACGACGGGAATGTAGCAATAGCTTAAACTATTTCGTCCCGAGTCAGAGGTGCCTCCAACCCAGAGACCTGTTCCTCAGTCAATTGGGGAAACTGCAGCCCATTCAAGAAAGATTCCATCAGGGAGGGATCGGCCGAGGCAGTAGAGGTGTACAGAGAGATAAAGAAGTCGCGAAACATCTGCGTGACCCGTATAGGATCAGTCTCAAGTGCACCCTGTGGCGAGCGGAGGGAGATCACCACAGGAGGTCTCTCCTCACCATGAACTAAATAAGCCAATAGTTTCCCCGCTCGCTCACCATGCTCAAACGACCTCTGCCTGAGAAAGAACTGCTTCTGTTTAGATTTTTCATAGAGCAATAGGTCAAGTGTTCTAGAGCATAGCCTAAGACTATCTGCCTTTTCTGCCGAAGGGTCATGCATAAAATCCTGTTCCATTGTCTGAAGAGCATGTGTTGCCTCAGCTACATTAGCAGCAGAAGATCGCTTTACCCGGTTAATTTGGGCCTGCAAAGTCATTCTAGCATGAAGTTTAAAAGCCTCCCAAACTACATACGGTCTGGCCGAGCCCTCGTTAGTCTCAAAAAAAGCCTGCCATCCCGATTCAAGGTCCCTATCGTCAGGAAGGAGAGTTAGCCAGAAGGGATTGAGGCGCCAAGTCGTCAGGGGGTGGGTATGCCGTAGGGAGAGCGTCGCCCAGTAGGGGCAGTGGTCAGAGAGCGATCTGGGGTGTAGGCCCACGTCAGCAAGTCTAGACAGGAGGGATGTAGAGAAGAGTATAAGGTCTATACGGGACATAGAGTGATGAGTAGCGGAGAAACATGTGAAAACGCGTTGTGTTGGATGCCTAGTTCGCCACGAGTCCATCAGGTGGAAATCGCGGAGAAGTCTGGCAAACCTGGTCAGAGAGGGGCTCGGGGTGCCTCGAGAGGGGTCCGCCATCCTATCCAGGGACCTGTCTAACACATTATTAAAATCCCCCATCCACACCACGGAGGCAGCGGGGTGAAGAGCCATATAATTAAATCCCTCGGACAGCACACCAAACTGGAATGGTGGGGGCACATAAAAAGCCATTATAAGAAACATATCCCCATGCAGTTTTGCCTTAAGAAATACAAATCTACCCAAGGGGTCAATGACCGAATCCTGGAGCTCAAAGTGTGTGTGTTTAGCTATCAGAAGGGAGACACCCCGGGAGTGGGTGGTATGAACAGAATGGTATCCCCAGCCTATCCAAGGACGTCGGAACGCCCTAAGCATAGAACCCTCAGCATGTGTTTCCACCAAGGCCACCACATCTGCCTTCATCTTTTTGAGCTGCCCGAAAACGGCTGACTGTTTAATAGGGTCCCCCAAGCCCCTCACATTCCATGTAAGAAATTTCAGTGCGGCCATGGGTGCTTATCAATCAATGGTGAGACTCCAGGAGACAGATCAACCCACAAGGGCAGAGCAATCAAGACCCGCCCCCCCGGAATAAAGGAGAGCCCCACCCCCCCTGCCAGACATACAGTGTACCATAGAAGACAATCATAGTAAAACTCAAAAAAAACTAGTTTATCCCATAAAAACCATACATCCCCCCTCCCCGCCCTGCACTGGCCCCAATTAGTGCGGGCATTGACCCCAAACTGCCAACAGGGCATAAACAATGTCCAACTCGGAAAGGAACAACACCGCAACTGGGAATCACCCATAGAAACAAAAGAAGGAAAAAACAGGGCGTTATACCGGTTGTTCCATTCCGAGAGGTGCATAGTAAAACTTCGGGCGAAACTTCGCTGTATCATGTGACACTATAGGACTGTGCTCACAGAGCATAGTGAGCTTGCTGGTTAGTTGGTCCCCTCCGCCGGCCAGGAGGGCGCAGAAAAATACATTTCTATAATAAGTAGTAAAAGAACCAAAGTTAAAGTTTCAACACAGACATTGAAAAGGGTAGCCGTAGTACACAGTGAGATAACACAGGGCTCCGCAGGAAGCCGGGGTCTTCCTCCATCCAAGCCGTCAGGCAAGGCAACTAAAACCGCCCCAATACCATCCTGCATAGGACACCAGACCAAAGTCAGGAGTTCCAGCCCATACGGGGTGGGGGGCCCTGCCCCCATTCTCTTAGGCAGCAGTATTATCCGGTGAAAGGTGTGTTTAGGCGGACAGGGGCCCCATCACAACATGGCCGGTCCAGCCATGCGTGCGCGCCAATGAGAATGTTAAGTCGCATGAAACAAAACGGATACAGTCAGCATCACAACATTGTAGGTCTGGAAGTAGTGCGTCTAGTAAAAAGAACTGACAGGCCATGGCATAGGTAGTAAGAAGGTGGATAGACACGGCCCCAATCCAGGGAAACAAATACAGTCAGAAGTGTGTAGATGGAAAAAAAGGGGTGCATTTTCATCTGTGCACATATACTCATCTGCCAGCATCCCGGCGCTCCAGCCACGATAGCACTGTCTCAGGATCCTCAAAAAAGTGGGCCCGGTCCGCGCCTTCCACACGCAAACGAGCAGGAAATAACATGGCATACTTCATATTCTTGATGCGCAGGCGTCTTTTCACTTCCATAAAACTTTTGCGTTTTTTCTGAACTTCAGAGGAGAAATCAGGGAAAACTGCTACGGTTTTGTTTTCAAAAGGGATATTCCCCTTCTCCCTGCTGAGCCGAAGGATGGTGTCTCTATCCCTAAAATTTAGGAATTTAGCAATAAAAGTGCGGGGAGGCGCCCCCGGGGGGGGAGGCTTGCCTGACAGCCTGTGTGCGCGTTCCACCGTAAACATGGGGGAGAATGAGTCCCTTCCATATGTATCCACAAGTAACTTTTCCAAATAAGTTGGGGGGTCTCTGCCCTCCACCCCCTCAGGTAGGCCTATGAAACGCAGGTTACATCTGCGAATCCTGTTCTCAATGTCATCCTGTTTCTGAAGGATTGGATGTACTTGGTGCTGCATGGCCTCTGAGGAGATCTGCAGGGGGGGGAGGGAGTCTTCTACATTACTCAAGCGGGTTTCAACTTCAGTGACCCTCTCCCTAAGCTTCTGGAAGTCTTGCCGAACCAGCGATATATCTACCTTTACCTCCTCAATCCTGGCTGTGAGGTTAGTCTGGCAGTTCGTTACCGCTTCCTGGCAGGCCGTAATGGCATCGAGGAGCCTGTTTGTGTCTGCGCTCCGCGTGTCCTCCTCCCCCTGTATGGCGGCGCCATCTTGGTCTGCGGGGCCTGGTCCTTCATGCCTGAATTGTGACAGTCTGGCGGCCGCTGCGCTGTTCCGCTTCGTCTGCGACATGTGCCCCGCGGTAGTCCGGTCAGCGGAGCGATCAGAGCGGAGAAAAAAAAAGCAATCTGCGTCTCAGGATAGATGTTAAGGATATGCGGCCGGCGGAGCTCAGCTCACATGCGTCCTATCTCATGCCGCTCCAGGCCACGCCCCCCCCGAACGAGCAGACTTGCCCACACATTCCCACACACGAACAAACTTTTCCGGCAGACTAGGTCCGGCGGACAATCAGCTGGACTTTTGGCAGAGGTCCTCCGGACTTTCCAAATGAACAGACTTGCCCACACATGGACTAAAGTCCATTCATTTTGAACGTGACTTCAGGTATGACAGGACTAGGGAAGGAAGTCAATGTCACCGCTTCCATCGGTGAGATTGACACCTCGCGAGCCCCGTCACCTGGTATTGGTTTTAAGGGCAACCCCTATGCCGAAAAACGGCATGGGGGTCCCCCCGAAGTCTATACCAGACCCTTATCCGAGCATGCAGCGAGCGCCCCCCCTCCTGAGTCGTACCAGGTTGTGTGCCCTCAACATGGGGGGTGGGTGCTTTGGGGAAGGGGGGCACCCACCCCAAAGCACCTTGGCTTTTTGGTTGTCGGGGTCTGTGGGCGGGGGGCTTATCGGAATCCGAGAGCCCCCTTTAATAAGGGGGCCCCCAGATTCCGGCCCCCACCCTATGTAAATGAGTATGGGCTACGATGTACCCCTACCCATTCACCTAGGGAGAAAAAAGTGTAAATAAAAAACACATAACACAGGTTTTTAAAGTAGTTTATTAGGCAGCTCCGGGGGTCTTCTTCTGACTTTGGGGGTCCTCTGACCAGGCTCCTCCGCTATCTTCTGCTCTTTTGCCGTGCTTTTGCTAGCAGAGGAGCCCGGCTTTCTCCTTTGTCATCGTCCGGGGTCTTCTTCCACTTCGGGTGTATTCTTCTGACTTCGGGAGTCTTCTTCCAACTTCTCCCGCTCTTCGGTTCTTCTGCCCAGCTCTTCCTCTATCTTCTTCCAGCTCTTTTACTAGCGTTGGCCCGGTTTTCTCATTCACCGTCGCCACCTTCTTCTTCCTTCTTCTTCTTTCTTCTTCCTTCTTTTCTTCCGATGTTGACAAAACGCTCTCTCCGGCTGTAATACCAGGGACGTGTTGCACGGTGACTTATATAGACATAAGGGGTGGGGTCACTGGGTGATGTTACATGGTGGCCCCGCCCCTTATGATGTCACGGTCCCAGCATATATATTTATATTAGCTGGGTGTACATGCATCCTAAAAAGACATGTTGGGTGCCATTTTATTGTTACTGGTCAGACAGAATTTTTACTTAATTTTTTGTTAACTGAAGTTTTGTTCAGAGTAGGGTTCTTGAGTAGTGGTATATTTTCTTTTGAGTCAGCCATAAATACCTGTATTAGTTTGTTGGGGGATTCATAAGAAAGGGGTAACAAGAACATTTGTGCATGACTTTGGTGAGCAACCCTTGCTTTCTTTCACTATTTGAGTTTGATGAGGGTTAGTTAGATTGTACCATTAACCACTTCAGATCCGCGCTATTGCCAAATGACGGCATTAGCGCGGACCTACATTTCCGGGACTACGTCTATTGACGTCGTCCCGGTTACGAGCGGCCTGCGCGCCCCCTGAGGGGCGCGCGCGGCGCGCTCTGTGATCGGCGAGTCTATGAGACTCGCCTGATCACCGATCCGTGCAAGGAGTCGATCCCGACCCCTTATCACGTGATCAGCTGTCAGCCAATGACAGCTGATCATGTGATAGAACGGAGCCGGTAATCGGCTATTATTCCTCCTCGCGCTGACAGCGCGAGGAGAGAAAAAAAAAGCCGATCACCGGCGGCCGTGATCGGGACATCAGTCCCGATCACGGCCATCAATACAAGGGACCACCTGCCACCTGCCTGTGCCCACCTGCCTCCCGCAGTGCCATCCTGAAGTAAAATAAAAGCAAAAGTAAGTGCCCCCCGTCAGTGCCCCCCGTCAGTGCCCATAGTGCCCACAGTGTCACCCACAGTGCCACCCACAGTGCCACCCCACAGTGCCACCCACAGTGCCACCCACAGTGCCACCCAATCTGCCTCAAAGGTGCTGCACCCCAGTGCCGCCCATCAGTGCCCAGCAGTGCCGCCCATCAGTGCCCAGCAGTGCCGCCCATCAGTGCCCAGCAGTGCCACCTATCAGAGCCACCTATCAGTGCCACCTATCAGTGCCCATCAGTCCCATCTATCTGTGGTACCTATCAGTGCCCATCCGTGCCACCCATCCGTGCCACTTATCCGTGCCACCCATCCGTGCCATCTTATCTGTGCCCATCTTTGCCCATCAGTGCCGCCTTATCTGTGCCCATCGGTGCCGCCTTATCTGTGCCTATTAGTGCCGCCTTAACTATGCCTATCAGTGCCCACCAGTGCAGCCTATCAGTGCCCACCAATGCAGCCCATCAGTGCCCACCAATGCAGCCCATCAGTGCCCACCAATGCAGCCTATCAGTGCCGCCTAATCAGCGCACTTCAATGAAGGAGAAAAATGACCCGTTTGCAAAATTTTATAACAAACTATTAAAACATGATTTTTTTTTTTTGCATCTTTTTTTGTTTGTTTAGCAAAAAATAAAACTCCGAGCTGTAACTAAATACCACCAAAAGAAAGCTCTATTTGTGGGAAAAAAATGATAAAAATTTCATTTGGGTACAGTGTTGTATGACCGCGCAATTGTCATTCAAAGTGCATCAGCGCTGAAAGCTGAAAATTGGTCTGGGACTGAGGGGGGTTTAAGTGCCCAGTAAGCAAGTGGTTAATGGCATCACATTTAGATGCTGGCATAGATCCTGAGGAAGCAACATGATTGCTAAACATGTTGACATTATGATGCCATACATCTACAATATTGTTTATGGACTGTTATATGACAATTAATTGCTCTTTGTTTCTGATGGCTGCAATATGTTTATGCTTTTGGCTTTCAAACTGTATAATACAAATTTCTTGGTTTCATCTCACATGTAATTGATGTCTCTTTGTTGATACAACTACAGTCTCATTTCTCTTTCCTCTATCCATCCCTCTCTTTCTTTGGGAAGATGGATGGGGCTTTCCAAAAATGAGTAGGAATAAGTAGGGAGACACAGTTTTTTTTTACAGTAAATGAACCCACCCTTCATATAATTGTATACATTATCAGTCTGCTGCTTCTCCGTTTGCTGGTCAGTCACAGGCTTGGGGTGGGAGAAGACCTGTAAGGTTGCTATAACTGAAATAGAGAAAAATTGGGTCTTCTGACCTGAATCACAGAAAATTGTCACGTGATAGAAGGCTGCGGGTCTAATCAGCTGTGGCGGTAGATTTGCCCATCCGGCAGCTGCACATAACAGAGGTGTGGGGTGCTGGTGACAATATTACCCAATATGGCTAAATAGCCATATTTAATCAATGATATTGTCCAAATATGGTCATGTGGCCATAGTAGGTCAGTTTGGCCTAAACCTTAGTATATATATATTCAGCTGTTTTCCAGGAGTTCAGCTTTGAAGTGATGGTATAGTCCTTTTATTGATTTATACCTAAAGGTTAGCATACAATAAGGCTTACCTGTAGGTACAGTAAATATCTCCAAAACATGCTCTGTTTAGGAGATATTTACTTTGGTAGTACCAGTTACGTCTCCAGTGCATGCGCACTAAACTGTGCCACTGCTGTGACTCCCATGCGTATGCACAGGAGTGACGTCACCATGGCTCATCCATTCAGCCAGAGTCCATGAACCTGTAGAGAAGACCATGTGAAGATTAAAGCCCTGTAAAGGGTGACAGTGCGCCGCTGGGGGGCTTAATTTTAAGGTAAGCCTTTCATAATGTGCTAGTAACTTGCAGGGAGAAGATTTTTTATTTTTTTCAATTTTTTTGCAGTTTACTACTGCTTTAACCACTTCCCATACATAAACTGCGGCAAGGCAGCTCTATTGCGCGAAATCACATACCTGTATTTGTCAATAACCACTGGGGGGGAGTGCATGCCGCCAGAGGCGCGATCATGCACTGATTGGCAACGGGGACAGAACGGCGGCCTGGCGATTTAAACAAGCAGAACGCCGTGTTGTCAAGGAATGGACACTGTGATCTAGTATTGCTGCTAATCAGGAACAGGGATCACAGTGCCCATGCAGTGAGCCCACCCCCGCCACAGTAAGAAAGCACAATTAGGGAATACACTTAACCCTTTGATCGCCCCTGATGATAAATGCTTTTATACAGTGACAGTGCATATTTTTAGCTTTGATCACTGTAATAATGTCACTGGTTTTCAAAAAAGTGGCAAAAGTGGCAGCTAGGTATCCAATCTGTCCGCTACAATTTTGCAGTCCCGCTAAAAATCACTGATCACTGCCATTACAAGTAAAAGAAAATAAATTTAAAAAATTGCCATACATATATCCCCTATTTTGTAGACGCTATAACTTTTGAGCAAACCAATCAATATACGCTTATTGGGATTTTTTTTTTACCAAAAATATGTAGCAGAATATATATTTGCCTTAATTGATGAATAAATTAGATTTTTTACATTTTTTTATTGGATATGTTTTATAGCAGAAAGTAAAAAATATTAGTTTTTTTTATCAAAATTGTCGTTCTTTTTTTGTTTATAGCGCAAAAAATAAAAACCGCAGAGGTGATCAAATACCACCAAAAGAAAGCTCTATTTGTGGAAAAAAAGGGACATGAACTTTATTTGGATACAGTGTCGCACAAACGCGTCATTGTTAGTTAAAATAACGCAGTGCCATATCACAAAAAATGGTCTGGTTATTAAGGGGGTAAAACCTTCCGCGGCTGAAGTGGTTAAGTGCTAGCAGACATACACAACCTGAAGGTTCTTTCATCCAGACATTGGACAGGAACTTCATATTACAATATTATTTCAGTAGAAGGTACATCTTTCTGAGTGTTGATCAGTGATACCCAGTGTGAGCTCTGTTCATTTACTTGCCTACTAAAGTTTATTTCAAACACAATGAATAAGCAACAGTCCGGAGAACCAAGCCCTTTTTTTTAAAACATTCTTACTGAAATCTGCTAAAAAAAAATTTGGGCAGTCCAAAAAAATAAGTGGTATGACCCGTACCAATCACTCCAACATCTGCTTTGTATTTTTAACGTGCTTGCAAAAAAGACCTGAGAATCTGATTGGCTGTTGTCTGGAATAGCTCAATTTAAAAAAAACTAGGCGTAAATGAAATAAAAAATTTGCACGTGAACAAAACCACAAATGTAAAAGTCAGGACTACAGAAGATAGAACCAGTTGTAAAACGTTCTGTTTTGATTCCCAGTTTCCTCCCAGCCTCTTTCTATAATTGAGTTATACATGTTGTTTTTAATTTTGTCTGCATATGTTTATGAATGGATTCTGGTATTCCAGAACCTGGAAATCACCATTTTGTTCTGCTTCACTCCCTTCTAATATTACAAGTGCTGTCTGCATATTTTCCAGCACCGGCTACATTGAACACACAGACACTGTCAATCTTCATCAGGCAGTTTCGTGTTAAGTGCTGAATACTCAGGCTGATCAGAGGGATGGTGCCGCTGTGGTAACTTCAGAAGAAAAGACAGCTACATGCCTATTTCCAGTAACCAGAACGCTATGAATGTCTCATAAACAAGAAAGATATAAGGTTCACTATACATTTACCAGAAGATAATAAGTCTTTTACAGCAACTTAAAGAAAAAAATTGTATTAAATATGCTAAACTGAAAGATATTGAGATCCTTTTTTTGCTGTTTTTTTAAGCAACTCTCTACTGTGCAGGTTTTTGGCCTGTAACAGAAACGGGATACTGCCATATGTTATTGGCAAGGCTAGCCATTGCATATAATGCATTCAAATAAAAGATAGAAAAGACATCACTCACCAAATAAGAAACTAAAGAGTATTACAGAATAATGGGCAGCACAGTGGCTTAGTGGTTAAAGCGGAGGCCCACCCTAAAATAAAAAATTACATTAATATTCTCAAAAAAATATATTTAAAAAATTTGGATCCCAAGGTGGCCCTGATCACTGGGTCTAGCATTGAGTTAACGTCTCCAAGGTGCCATTTATTTGCCCCGATCCCTGAAATACCCTCTTCCTCAAAAATTGGTTAACATCCTGTGCTGCGCTATTCAGTGGGCTATAGCCCTAAACTGGCGCTCACAGTCAGTTCCCTGGCCCCAAGTTCTCCAAAGGATGGATACCATCTGACTCATGGAACGCATTTACCATACGATCATGGACACGATGCAGGTATTCACCAACAAATGGGCCAGTTGGCCTCCAAACCTGAGGCCCCATAGACTGGAACCTCCCCCTCCCCCTCAGTAGGGGAATGGTTTATAGCCAACTCAGGTGAAATGGTGGGCTAGGTGAGGGACCTCATGGTAACCGAGGCAACTGAATCATAGATCTTTATTGACCCCCTTTTTTTTTTCTTTTATTCTTGAACAAATAACCTAACAATGTGAGTCTTCATTATTGTACACACAGAACATTATATTTCTCAGTTGTTTTTTTTTTTTCAAATATAAATTTTTATTAATTTCAAACAATTCCCAACATGGCATGGACATATCATACAACATAGAAGTGGGATACATAAGGGGGAGGGAGGGAAAGGGGAGTACATAGTAAATATATTACCGATAGCAAGGAAGAGGTAGGTACGTAGTATACACTTTACGTGGCATACCAATCATAACTCCATGGAAAAAGACCTAATTCAAGCTGCCATCTGGTGATTACCACCTATCCAAGCATAAAATCTTCATTAAGAAGCCAGAAGTGTATTCAAGAGCCTAAGTCTGTTCATTTCCATCATCCCTTGCTCTCGTCAGAACCTCAGTACCAGAGGGCAGAGGCCATCGATATTTCTCAGTTTTATATGTTTGTTGTTACTGTTAACATCTTATATATTGTTCGCATGCGCTGAATGCTGCTGTATTATTGGCTGGTCTGTACTGATACAATTCTTTATGCACCATCCACCGTACACTGTATTATACATTTTGTGAGAGGATGTTAATTGATATATGACCTATGTTTCTCTATGGGTTGCATTCCGAAAAAAAATTGTAACGGTTACTTCTTTTCACCCAATAAAAACATTTGTATTAAAAGGGGGCCGACATCATGGGCTCCCTAGACAGGTAAGTGTCCTTTTTAAAAGTCAGCAGCTACAGTGTTTGGGGCTACTGACTTTTTTTTAAATGTAATCGCGGCTGGAACGCCGCTTTAATTGTTCTGTTTACTTCATTTTCCTCCAACACTTCAAAGATATGCTAGTAGGGTAATTGGCTTCTGTCTAAATTTTCTCTACATGCATGTATGAATGTGAGTTTGGGGCCTAACATTATAAGCTTCTTGAGGGCAGAAACTGATGTGAATGTATAATATACAAGACACTTAAGCTTAGTTTCCCTAAACTCCCACCTGCTTTCTCAGAGTTGCCATGAAGTACCCAGTACTTACATATATCAGGGAGCATGCCATTTTCTCTCGTGATGTACTGTTTAGGCCTAGGAACCAGTAATCAGGCCCAAACTCTGCAATATAAGGTGGACTAAAGATGGCCATACATGGATCGAATTTTGGCCAATTCCTGTTGGAATTTGTTCTGTGGGTGGCCCTGTCAGCATCACCTGGCTCAAGAGCCAGGGGGACAATTCTTGGCTGAATCACACTGTTGGCTGTCAAGAAAACAATAGCTGTAACTGTAGATTCCTCTATCCATGCTCTTTATTGTGGCTGGGACAATAAATTATTTCTCTCATTCAGCCCACATAGCTGAACGTGTATGGATAGCTTAAAGTGGTTCTAAAGCCTTAAAGGTAAAAAAACTTCTGTCACTGATCGGCCGCTCAGCCCTATCATTTTACTCACCTGAGTCCTGTAATTCCCATGCCGGAGATGCGCCCTTCCCCTCTGTCCTTTTTCTCTGCTCTTGATTGGATAGATTGATAACAGGGCAGCTATTGGCTCCTGCTGCTGTCAATCAAATCCAATGATGCGGGCTCTAGGGGGCAGGGCCGAGTCCGGAATTTTGCGTCTATGGACGCTTCTCCTAGGGGGTTATATGATGCGAGAAGGAGATGGGGGATACCAGAAGTCAAGGATCGGGGTCACTCTGTGCAAAACAAACTGCACAGTGGAGGTAAGTATGACATGTTTGTTATAAAAAATAAATAAAAAAAAAGCCTTACAATCACTTTAATGTTTTAAACCTTAATGCATTCTATGCATTAAGGTGAAAAATGTATGCAGCAGTGGGACTCAGGAGCAAGCACGGCCCCAGGAAAAACGGCTTAATGAAGGCCCAAGCAGGAGGAGGAGCATGGAGCACCAACGGGGGCCCCAAAAGAAGAAGATTGGGGCTGCTCTGTGCAAAACCATTGCACAGGGCAGGTAAGAATAAACATGTTTCTTATTTTTGTTTAAAAAAAAAAATTGAAGGTCTTTAAGATGTCATCAGCTCCGACACAATCCAACAAAAGCACTTACACAGTGATCCCTAGTACAACAGAATGGTGGGTTGGTGAGGATAAGGTGAGTACAAATTGGAAGGCCAAAGAGACTTTGTCATTCTTCCCTGGATGGGCAAAGCAACAGAGAGGGGTTGTAGAGTGCAAAATCTGGTGCAGCTCTGCATAGAAACCAATCAGCTTCTGTTATTTTTTGTCAAAGCTCAATTAAACAAGCAGAAGATAGAAGTTGATTGGCTACTATGCCCAACTGCACCAGATTTTGCACTCTTCAGTTTCAGTAAATAAACCCCAGAGTGTCTTAAATGTACAGGAGCATAAAGATAATGATTCATAATGGCTGCTGCCCATGGTTCTGTGATATCATGTGTTTAGTGTTTAGTTCTGTGATATCCTATTTTAAACATGGCATTAGTGGCCTGTTATCACTGCCCACTCAGCTTCCATTACCTAGCAGGCAAAAAAAATAACGAGCCTTCTACTGATCAATTATCCCACCAAATGAATATTATACATAAAGAAAGACACACTAAACCCAACTAAAAGCAAAAAGCTAGTAAGAAAACCTCCATCTGAAGGAAAAGAGCTCTCTAGGTGAACCGTGTCGATGATGTCAATGAAAATAGCCCATGTACACGAGACATATTGTAAAATAAACTGAAGTAAATGGGCACGTCCTTAAAAGAAATTCACCAGCCTTTGATATTTCCAGTTGGTTTATATTAGTAGCAAAACGTTCTGGAAAAATCCACCGAGGTTCCTTACTTATTATTTCATTGTTATTAGTTCAAGAAGCTTTGCTGAGTGATGAAAAATCTGAATTTAGCCTTGGCAGATCACCAAAAAGAACCAGTGCTGAGAAAATGACAGAATCCCCAAGATTTCTGCCATGCAGGTGGTAGCAAACTATTAAAGACTTTTCCAGGAGGGGGTTGAGCTCGGGAATCACCTGTTAAGTACACAGTAAATCTACATTTTAGTATTTTCGGTGATCTTTACACAAAAATTGAGTGGAAAAAGTGGTCCTATGTCGCCTAGCAACCGAGTATGTTGCAGGAAGGAACAATGATTGAGGAAGAGAGAAAGGTTTAAATGGAATCGTCTGTACAGTCAAGTGACTAGACAGCACTCTCTATGTTGGTAAATTTAAAAGGAGTTGTACTTTAGAACAAACTACATTTTCCTAAGCTCAGGTTAAAGAATAACTGTAATGAATTGGCAATTTGGCAGTAATCATATATTTTAATCCAATATTGCATTTATTACCTAATTGCTTATGCTTTGGCTTCAATACTTTGGGGTTGATTTACTAAAACTGGAGACTGCAAAATCTGATTTCCTATAAAAATATAAAACATGTTATTACTTACCTGCTCTGTTGCTGTGGATTTGCACAGAGTAGCCCAGATCCTCCTCTTCTCGGGTCACTCTTCTGGGATCTTGGCCTCTCCCTCCTGTTCAGTGCTCCCACAGCAAGCAGCTTGTTATGGAGTCGCCTGAGCTAAGTTACAGCTCCCTGTGTCCATTCAGACACAGAGCCCTGACATGGCCACGCCCCCTCTCTTCCCTGATTGGCTAGATGACTTTGATTGACAGCACCTGGAGCCAATGGTGCTACTGCTGTGTCTCAGCCGATCAGGAAGGAGAATCTCGGATGACTGAGACATTTGTGGACATCGCTGGACAGAGAGGGACCTCAGGTAAGTATTAGGGGGTGCTGGGGAGGTTGCTGCACACAGAAGGTTTTTTTATCTTAACCTCCCTGGCGGTATGATTATTTCGGATTTTAGGTGCTAAAAGAGGTACAATTATTTTGCATGAAAATTTGGTGTTTTATATTGTAGTCTTGTAATTCTTAGGAATAACTCACTTAAATCTGTCCAAACCAGAGTCTAGCAGACATCCCGGGTATGATAAAGTTTGAAAAATGAAATCATAAATTATAATATAATAAATAATTATAAATAATTGTACCAAATAATAATATAACAATAATAAAAATTATTCAATAATGTAATCAAATCAAAAACACTGAAATTTGCTCAGTTTCAGAATTGTCACTGTCATTACTTTTCAATATTTGATGACGGATCTCCCCACAAATCGCTATCGCTCAATTCTGCAAATGATTCTAATTTATTATCGCTGTTTTCTAGCTGGTCTAAATGGTTAAAATAACCATTTAACCTCTCTAGCATTATTCCCGAGTCTGGCTCAGGGTGGAATTTCAGTACCATTAGCGTTAACCCCGAGCCAGACTCGGGATCGCATCGCAGGATACAGGGAAAGTTACTTACCTTGTCCCCTGGATCTGTGATGTCTCCCCGCCAGTGTCATCTTACTTTAAAAAAGTAATTAGTTAAGTTAAAAATTACTTCTCCCAAAACGTAATTGCATTAGTAACTCAATTACTACATTGGAAAAGTAATTAGTTACTCAGCAAAGTAACTGTGACTTTTTTTAAATATTCTATAATGCAATTACGTTCTATAACATCTTTAATATCAAAAATGTTTATATTAACTGATTGAAGAATAAAAACACTATATACAGTATTTTAGAATATTTGGTATTTATTTGAACCCAAATGTTGAGGGGGGGTGGCAGCGGTGGTACTTGAGGGGTGGCAGCAGTGGTATTTGAGGGGGTGGCAGCGGTGGTACTTGGGGGTGGCAGTGGTGGTGGTGTACTTGGGGGGGGTGGCAGCAGTGGTGCACTTGGGGGGGTGGAAGCCAGTGTGATACTTGGGGGGTGGCAGTGGTGGTTGTGCCATCCTCTCCCATTACCACCACCTCTGCCTCTTACTGATCCCACCCCCCACCACCACTGATCTCATCCCTACCCTATCCCCCCATCACCTCTGTTGTAGAAGTGATGGTGGGTGGGTAGGGATGGGATCAGTGGTAGATATGCCACCCAAGTAATGGGAACTGAGTTAACATGAGGGGAAGAGTAATCAGTTAGATTACTCGTTACCCTCTAAAGTAACGCAGTTTATTTTAACTTACATCACTGCTCCCCGCTGTGTGTGCGAGCTGTCTCCTCACTCGATTCACACAGTGCCGAGTTCCGCCGGGCTCCGTTCCCTGCGAGCATTGCGACACACGGGGACGGAGAACGGCGCCAGATTCAAAAAAAGTAAAAACATAGTACAAATACAGTACACTGTATAGATTACAGTACTGTATAAAAAAAACTACACATCCCCTTTTTCTCTAGTGGCCTGTCCAGTACCCTGCCTTTTACTGTATATTATAAATACTGTTTTTTTCTGCCTGGAATTTGGAGATTGTCCATAGCAACCAAAAAGTGTCCCTTTATGTCAAAAGTGGTTTAAGACCAGCTAGAAAATAGTGATAATAAATTAGAATCACTTGCAGAATTGAGTGATAGCGATTTATGGGGAAATTCGTCATCAAACACTAAATCTAATGACAGCAACAATCCTGCAACTGAGCAAATTTCAGTGTTTTTGATTTGATTACATTATTGTATAATTTTTATTATTATTATATTATTATTTGTTATAATTATTTATAGTTATTTATTATATTATAATTTATGATTTGTTTTTTCAAACTTTATCATACCCGGGATGTCTACTGGTTTGGACAGATTTAAGTGAGTTATTCCTAAGAATTACAAGCCTACAATATAAAATGCAAAATTTCCATGTAAAATAATTGTACCGCTTTCAACACCAAAAATCTGAAATAATCATACCGCCAGGGAGGTTAAGTACTGAAGATTAGTTAAAACCCCCAAACAGTCTTTATATACACTGAGCAAAATTATAAATGCAACACTTTTGTGCTTGCCCCTAATTATCATGAGCTGAATGCAAAAAGATGTACGACTTTTTCTATGTACACAAAAGGCCTATTTCTCTTAAATATTGTTCACAAATCTGTCTAAATCTGTGTTAGTGAGCACTTCTCCTTTGTCGAGATAATCCATCTACCTCACAGGTGTGACATATCCAAATGCTGATTAGACAGCCTGATTACTGCACAGGTATGCCTTAGGCCGCGTACACATGGGCGGATTGTCTGCCCAACTTAGTCCGCTGAACCGTGTTTCAGCGGACAATCCGCTCGTGTGTGGGCTTCAGCGGACTTTTTCAGCGGACAGTCTGACGGACTAAGTCTTTCGGAATTTCCGTAATTTTGTCCGTCCAAACTTGGTTTTGTCCGTCCAAACTTGGTTTCAGCGGACAGTCCGCTCGTGTGTAGGCAAGTTGGACGGACTAAGTATGGCGCATGCTCAGAAAGGATTTACACGGCCAAAGGTTGCATTGCAGTGTATTGGACATCGTTTTTCTAGTCCCATCGTACGTGCTGTACACGTCATCGCGCAAGCTTTCAGCGGACTGTCTGTTCATCGTGTGTGGTCAAGTCCGTTCATTCAAATGTTGGACGGACTGTCTGTCGGATTGTCTGACGAACTTAGTTGGGCAGACAATCCGCCCGTGTGTACGCGGCCTTAGGCTGGCCACAATAAAAGACCACTCTAAAATGTGCAGTTTTACTGTATTGGGGGGGGGGGGGGGTCTGAAAACCAGTCAGCATCTGGTGTGACCACCATTTGCTCACTCAGTGCAGCACCTCTCCTTCACATAGAGTTGATCAGGTTGTTGATTGTGGCCTGTAGAATGTTGGTTACATTCCTCTTCAATGGCTGTGCAAAGTTGCTGGATATTGGCAGGAACTGGAACACGCTGTCGTATATGCCGATCAAGAGCATCCCAAACATTCTCAATGAGTGACATGTCCGGTGAGTATGCTGGCCATGCAAGAACTGGGATGTTTTCAGCTTCCAGGAATTGTGTACAGATCCTTGCAACATGGGGCCGTGCAATATCATGCTGCAACATGAGGTGATGGTTACACAGGGTTTGCGGTTGTGAGGCCGGTTGGGTGTACTGCCAAATTCTCTAAAATGCCTTTGGAGACAGCTTATGGTAGAGAAATTAACAGCAATTCAAGGGCAACAGCTCTGGTGGACATTCCTGCAGTCAGCATGCCAATTGCACGCTCCCACAAAACTTGTGACATCTGTGGCATTGTGCTTTGTGATAAAACTGCACATTTTAGAGTGGCCTTTCATTGTGGCCAGCCTAAGGCATACCTGTGCAATTATCATGCTGTCTAATCAGCATCTTGATATGCCACACCTGTGAGGTGGATAGATTATCTCCGAAAAGGAGAAGTACTCACTAACACAGATTGTGAACAATATTTGCAGGAAATAGGCCTTTTGTGTGCATAGAAAAAGTCATAGATCTTTGAGTTCAGCTCATGATAAATAGGGGAAAACACAAAGATGTTGCGTTTATAATTAACTCAATAACTCAGTGTGTATATATATATATATATATATTATATATATATATATATATATATACATATATATATATATATATATATATATATACATATATATATATATATATATATATACATATACATATATATATATATAATATATACATATATATATATATATATATATATATATATATATATATATATATACATATATATATATATATATATATATATATTATATATATATATATATATATATATCAGTAAATTTTAATGCATACAAGTTAATTTTAGTGCATACAAACATAATATATTAGCCAATAGTTTTGGTAAAAAGTTTTGCTGAGAAGATAGCTAACATGTCAAGCTTAAAATTGAGCATGCCCAAGAAATGGTGAAAAACTTTGGTGCACAAAATTTTCCATTCCCAATAATTTACAGGTAATCAGAATAGAGTAAAATACGAACCTTGAGTAAGCTCTCAATTTCACATGCATGGGATTAATGTAAAATGTGAATCGCAATCAACATTTTTCTACATAGCACCCTGATGCACTGATTCTGCATTTATGTGTGTGCATGTCTGAAGGGGTTTAAAAAATGTTGTTGTTTTTTTTTAAGTGCTTGGATGTACCTTTATTTAGACATCAGGGTCTGTTAGACCCCTGATGTCTTCCCTGCACTTCACTGAAGCTAATGAAATGCAGATGGCACTCCATTAGCTTCTTACCCACAGTGGCAGGTTGAAAATGACAGCAGAAACTGGAGGTGATGTAATACAAGTTGCTTCCAGGTTCTTACAAGCTAGTGGAAATCAGAATACAAAGCTCACTATGAATGGCCGAGTGCCAAGCTGGTCCAAGTGAACTATTTAAAGGAAACGTGGAGATGAAATCCATTAAATGATGTATTTATGGTGGCACCTGGTGACATCTGTCATATGGGTCTAGGGTATGCAGGTAGGATAGCAGAGCCTGGGAAACATGGCGAGGAGTTACACTATAGCAGCCAAGAGGAAAGAGCCAAGATTCAAAAAATTATGAAAAAGGGTAAAAACAGTATTGTATGTAAAGAAAATTGCAGTTGTTTATTATATACAGTGCTTAAGCAAAGTAAATATATTATCAAGTTATGGTTTACATCTGCATCAAATTCCAACTCAAGACATTTTTTTTCTAGTTTTGGATATTTCTAGAAAATGAGACAACATTTCACAAACACAGAATAAAGATACAATAAAACATAGACAACAATAAAAAAAAAAAAAAAAATAAATAAAGTTTAGACTGCTGAGGTTTACCCAAAGAAATAGAACTAGCTGAGATTCAATATTCGATTTTTCCTTTAGGTTAGAGGTAAACGATAAAATGAACAGTCATTTTTGATTAGTTACTGTGAATTGCCAAGATCTTAGTCTGATAATAGCTTTGTAACGCTTAAAAAAATATTTTTCTTAAATTAATTTATATAAAATGCAAATGATAATGTTAATAATGTAAAGTTAAACATAATCCTGGCCGTATTTATTTTTAAGTAAGCTTGTAAGCTGCACAGCATAAAGAGAGGGTTAAAGAAAGATTTCCCTATTGCTTATAGAACCAGAAAAGGAATGATCCATAGAACTCCATGAGATCAATGCTGAACAGCAGACTGGAGGCCTCCTGGGGCCGCTAACTGTATTGTGTGTCAAAGTGTAACCAGAGATCAAGGAAATGTTCTATATCCCAATGTATCTTTGCCCTGACTCCTCTGTCACCAGATATGTAGACATGAGGAGGAGCGGAGTTTGCAAGACCTAAAGAGGTTGGAAAGGATAGATTTACAGGTGCTCACTGCCACATACAGCCAATTAAAGTTATTTATAACATATTACTCATTATGTCTAAAGAGCACATATATCTAAAATGTAATTTTCTCAAAGGAAACCAGAAGAGAAATTAATATTTGGGCCGCTATTACATCCTCTGAAAATGCTAGCTGCCTGAAAACATTTTCCTGCACAAAAGATAGTACTGTAAGTACTTTCCTGTTCTGCCACTAGTGCCGCCAATCTAAAGCCAAAAGCCAAATTCTAGGCAGATAAAGAAGACACAAATGATTATAGCTCTGTTTTCATTTATACATAATTAAATGGATTTCATCTCCACGTTTCCTGTCACTTTAAATAGTTCGCTTGGACCAGCTTGGTACGGCTATCCTACCTGCATACCCTAGACCCATATGACAGATGTCACCAGGTGCCACCAGGTGCCACCATGTCACCAGGTGCCACCATAAATACATCATTTAATGGATTTCATCTCCACGTTTCCTTTAAATAGTTCACTTGGAGCAGCTTGGCACTTGGCCATTCATAGTCAGCTTTGTATTCTGTGAATGAATATGAAGCTTCCTGAGAGGCAGAGAGGCAGGTTGATGACATCAAAATCTCTGACTCGGTCAATCAGAGGAAGCTTGGTATTCATTCACAGAATACAAAGCGGCCTATGAATGGCTGAGAACCACTCAGACCAAATGTATTTTTTTCCAGGTATGAGACGAGAAGTCTCTGTCTCACAGCTGGATCCCAGCAGTGCATAATGTATGTAGCTGAAGCTAAATACTGTTCACACAACGCTTAGAGCCAATGGAGTACTTAGTGAAGGAAACTGATTGTTTTGACCAACTTGGTCTAAACAAACTATTTAAAGTGGCAGGAAATATGGAGGTGATCTTTAAATGCAAGCGGTTTAGGTACCTGAATTTGACCTAGTATCAGCTTCTTGCAGTCCCTGGACAATAGGGATGTATTTTGAGAGGAAGCAGCAGCTAAACGAGCCAATCAATTCATAGGTGGGAGCAGAAAGTGAAGAAATATTTTCTCAATGGATACAGACAGCAATAAATAAACAGGCAAAGATTTTAATACTTACGCTATGAAAAACTAAAAAAAGATCTGGCAGATCTGGGAAAATATGTTATTTTGGCTAAGGGGAAGTCTAGTTGAGTTTGAAGGTCCAGTCCATTGTAAGTACATTTAAAATACAAAAAATGAACATGAACTCCTCAGCATGATATACAGGAAATATGTATGATATCAGGTAGGTTTTATACATATCATTTATATATAACTATAGGTTACAACTAAGTGTCTAGAGTAGCCTTTCTCAACCTTTTTTTAACGTGAAGGAACCCTTGAAATAACTTTCCAGTCTTAGGGAACCCCTACTATTAATTACTATATCTACAGCTTACCATACATTTTTAGCTTGGTGAGCACTGGGAAGAATGCCCCTTACATTTGTGGTCTTTGGAATGAATTCCCCTTACAGATAGCTAAATTTGGTTATTGATGTCAGTGGTTACTTATCTGAGAGGCAGCAATTGCTCATTGCTCAAGGAACCGCTAGCAGCAATGGAGAAACCCCAGTTAAAAATGGCTGGTCTAGAGACTCCCTAGGCATCCTCCATGTCCCTGGCAGCTGCTTGTTTCACCTAAAGCTCACCATATACACGAAAGTCTGACTTTACAATCTTCTGCAAATAACTATGTAGTGCAAGAACCTGTATGAATGGATACAAATTTGGGTAGACACCTAAGTATGATATTCCATAGCTTTGGTAAATCCAGATTTGATTGTACTAAAATTGTACAGTCAGACTGTAACATGCATGGTGAGCTTATAGGTTTAAAGTGGCAGCCAGAAAAATAAGGAAATAAAACCAATAAATATTGTATTTTGGAACTGCCCTCTCTTACTCTTTTAGGCTAAACAGAGTATTATAAGCATTGTATAGGAAATATGGTCCTGTCTGCACTTATAGCCCTAGATGCATTTTTTTAGTACATTTAGAGAAACCTTTATAGCACTCTGCAGCCTTGCTACAAAATACAAAGTCTGTTCTGTGCATTCTCTTGTGTCAACTGCCAAATGTCACCTTAGATTACATTTTTTCTATTTATTTAAAGAAAAGGCCTATTACAACTTCCCTGTAGTACTCAAATTGGTTTTGTTACCTACTAAAATATAATATGAACAGTTATGTCATTCGCATGGTTGTAATGTGAAAATCCCGGGGTTCCCTATGCACAGCCTTAGATACAGCCCTTGCCATATTAAGTTTATTGTTGCTGCACTGAAATTGTCAAGTGCCTACTGAATATGAATTATATAGTCAAGAGAGCCTGCTGTCTTCTGCTAAGAGAGCCAATGGCACTGATGCATGGAAGACATTCAAATCTTGGCAAAAGGTTTTGGAGAAAATTTCTTTCCAATAGCCTGAAACTTGGAACTGACCTCGAAATCCCAGAAAGCCTTAAGGAATTTGTTCTTCAGTTTCCTACACTGTGAAAATAAAAACGATTTGAGAGTGTACAGAATGATAGCCGGTGTTAAATGTTATTGTCTGCTCCGATGAACTGCCCTATGACTATACCAAGGAAAATAGTCGCTTATAAAGATTCCAAATTACACAAGAAGCAAAACTACCTTAGTTAACCCCCTTAAAATCCTACTGAGCTGCTGACATTTTGAAATAGATGGGCACCATTAATTAAAAATTACTAACAGCTATCATAAATAATCCCAATACAATGGACATCAAAACATGTAGGGCTGTTCAAGAAGTACATATTTTTAGGTTACATTACTGAGCCAATACAGGAAACAAATCCAGTTTGTAAATTGCTTATGGAATCAAGGAAACATAACAGCAGTGCTAAAGTCAGAGAGTACACTTGACTTGACATATTGTTATATTAGGTTTATTTAAAGTGAAAGTATATTTGGATAGAATAAAATGGGTTACAAACTCTCCCATTCATTTTTGTGTACCATTGGGTACATTTCCCTTCACTTCTCTTCACTTCCTGTCCAAGAGACACAACAGGAAGTTAAAAAAATCTTCCAAAGTGAGGAAAATTGTCTTTTTAGAAGTTGTTACCAGAACCATGTCCCTATTTTACAATTTTACTCCTCACCTCTTATTCTGAGGACGACTTTTTTATATCCACTTGTTTTCTTTGTGGGTGACTGTGGTCACCATTAGGGATGAGCTTCGTGTTCGAGTCGAACGTACGTTCGACTCGAACATTGGCTGTTCGTGCGTTCGGCGAATTCCGAACGTTTTGGCCGTTCGCGTCAAAATTCGAGTGACGCGCGCGTGGACCATAATGCACTGCGTTGGCGCAGTGCATTGCTGCCCGATGATTGGCCAAGCATGCACTGTGACCCCGCATGCTTGGCCAATCGCAGCGCCGGCAGCGAGGAGAGCCATGATTGGCCACAGGCATCCTGCCTGTGGCCAATCATAGCTCAGGCTGTGTAGTGCACGCCCCACACTATATAAGGCCGCCTTTGAGACGGCCTCGTGTAGTGTGTTACTTAGCATCTGAAGCAGTGGGTGTTCTGTGTACCTTCAACACAGTACACACCAATCGTTTTTGGCTGATTTCCTATCTTGCTGCTGTGTAGTGGTTGTTGTCTGTGCCCTGACTGCAGTATACACCACTATATTCACCTCACCTATATAGCTAGTGATCTAGCTTTAACCACTTAACAACTGCCCATTGCCGATTAACGGCTTCAGGGGGGTTGTTTAACTCTGAGAGGCCGTTAATTAACGGCCTCCCAGAATTCTGCTCTCGCGTGCCCCGAGGTGTGCGCACTCGAGAGCATCCGTGACCGCCGGGTCGCATCACGGATCACGGTAAACGGCCGCTCATAGCGGCCGTTTACCACGTGATTGCTCCGTCAAATGACGGAGTGATCACTTGGAAACAAACCGGCGTCATGTTATGACGCCTGTTCCTCCCTCCCCTCTCTGTATCGATCGGTACAGCGGAGGGGAAAGAGATCGGTGTCAGCAGCGATGTGGGCTGCATCTGCAGTGCCCACATCGCTGCTCACCCAATTTAACCCCTCAATTCCCTGCCAATACTCTGCAATACCAGTGCATACTCTGCAGTACCCTGCCATTACTCTGCAGTACCCCCCATTACTCTGCAGTAACCCCCATTACTCTGCAGTACCCCCCAATACTCTGCAGTACCCGCCATTACTCTGCAGTACCCCCAATACTCTGCAGTACCCCCAATACTCTGCAGTACCCTGCCATTACTCTGCAGTGCAGTACCCTGCCATTACTCTGCAGTACCCCCCATTACTCTGCAGTAACCCCCATTACTCTGCAGTACCCCCAATACTCTGCAGTACCCTGCCATTACTCTGTAGTACCCCCCAATACTCTGCAGTACCCTGCTATTACTCTAGTACCCCGCCAATACCCCGCCAATACTCTGTAATACCCTGCCATAAATTGCCATACCCAGCCATACTCAGAGATACCCAGCCATACTCGGTGATACCCTGAAATACCCAGCCATAGACGCCCCCCACCCCTCACCGCCCTCCGGTGCTTCTACCAACTCGCCAGTACGATCAAAGCCAGAATCTTTTTTTTATTTTTTATTTCAGGCTTCCCAGCCTAGAGGTGAGATGTGGGGTCATATTGACCCCCCAGATTTCACTGTAAAGAGGACCTGTCACCCCATATTCCTATTACAAGGGATGTTTACATTTCTTGTAATAGGAATAAAAGTGATCAAAAATATATTTTTGGGGGAAAAAATGTCAAACTAAAATAAATAAAGTAAAATGAACAATAAAAAAATAAAATAAAAATTAAAGCGCCCATGTCCCCATGTGCTCGCATGTGCCACACATGTGAGGTATCGCCGAGAATGTTAGAGCGAGAGCAATAATTCTAGTCCTAGACCTCCTCTGCAACTCAAAACATGTAACCAGTAAAAAAAAAAATTAAAGTGTCGCCTATGGGGATTTTTTAAGTAGCGACGTTTGGCGCCATTCCACGGGCATGTGCAATTTTGAAGAGTGACATGTTTGATATCTATTTACTCAGCATAACTTCATCTTTCACTTTATGCAAACATTGGGCTAACAAGTGGTTAATAATAGAGCTTGCAGTCAGTAGTGTTAGGAGATAGTGCGTGCTGCCTGCGTGCTCTGTACCCAGTACATACCGCTATAATATAGGGCAGGCCCCTACTTTCAAACATCCAACTTACAAACATCTCCTACTTGCAAACGCAAGGAGACAGCAGCAAGTGAGATGAAAAAAGATGGACGACAAAACAAATTATACAGGGGTGATAACCCTTCCCTATGTATTCCAAAAAGCTTAAAGATAGTTTTTTTGACTGGAGCTACACTTTAAAAATGTACCGGTTGAAAATGACAAACAGATTCAACTTAACACAACAAACCTACACAGTCCCTGTCTTGTTTGCACCGCCTGTATACTGCTGTTCTGAGTATATAGGGCCTGGGGGCCACACGCATTTCCTTTTTTTAATATGGGTACGGGGTTCCCCTTAATATGCGTACAAGACCCAAATAGGCTGGTAATGGGCAGGGAGGGCTACCCATGCCATGTTTCTCAATGATTTTCAACCATATTGCAGGAACCAGATATAACATTAAAACCGCAAGCAGTTTTAAATGGTGTTATTTCCGTTTAATGTCATTTTGTGCAGGGACTGTTCTAAACACGGGAAACACGTGGCACTTCACAGGCATACTACAGACACCCCCCAGGCACCATATTTAAAGGAATATTTCACTTTTTTTTTTCACTTTAATCGTCATTAAAATCAGTGCTCCCGCCAAAACGGTAGTTTTTAAAACTTTTTTTTGCAGTGACCCATGTCCCCTGAGGCAGGAGGCAGGTCGCCAAACCCTTTTTAGGACACTATCTTGCATATTAGCCGTTAAAATTAGCACTTTCCAATTCGAACGTTCGAGTCCCATAGACTTCAATGGGGTTCTAACGTTCGTACCGAACGCGGGGGTCGTTCGCAAGTTCTGGTGCGAACCGAACCGGGGGGTGTTCGGCTCATCCCTAGTCACCATTAAAGATAGAGAAATATGCTCCCGAAAAGGGACAAAGACAGGTTTAAAAAACCTACTTAAAAAAAATTACTTTTTACAAAACTACAAAAAAAGTTTTGCTTAGAGATACACTTTAAAAGGTTTCAACAACCTTCAGATGAGTCTCGAATGCAACCTTTCTCGATATTATAGACCTGCCCTGTGTCACGACTAATAGATGTAGGCCTACACTGAGGCATTGCTTCTGAGACATGCTCAGTATTCACCAGTGCCACTTGCAAGAAAAGCAGCATTTGGCAATATGACACTTTTAGGTTATGCCCCTCTGATTTTCCCTACTACTGATAGCTGACAATAAACCAGGCAGATCATAAGGACAAATTTGTAAACCTTAGGAAGCCAATGGTCATGACAGAAGGTAAACACATGCAGCAACCAGAAGGTCAGGGCAGACAGTAATATTTTATTTATTTATTACAGATACTTATATAGGACCATCAATTTGCACATTCACATCTGTCCCTGCCCTCAAGGCACTTACAATACAAGGTCCTAACTCACATTCATACACATACTAGGGCCATTTTAGACCGGAGTCAATTAGCCTGCATGTCTTTGGAGAGTGGGAGGAAACCCACCCAGACACATGGAGAACATGCAAATTCAGGGTAGAGAGGGCCATGGTTGGGATTCAAACTAACAACCCTAGTGCTGCTAGGTGGAAGTGCTAACCATTTAGCTATTGCAAAATAGATGAGAGTCACAAACCAAAATCCAAACTGAATAATTAACAGAATAGTAAAACAAAATACAGGAACCATAGGCTAAACAAGCTTGCGGTTACTAAGAGACCAGCTGAATCATTTCCAGAATCAGAATACCGAAAACAGGAAATAGGCAGAATTATTATAATGAATGGATCAGGACACAAAAACCTGTAGACAAATTGAGTTGTCAGTCACTGTCTGTGTCCATATGGTACCATACAGATATGGCATTGGACAATCGTATGGACAAGAAGTAGTGTGTCTATGCCATAAAATAGCATAGGAGGGGTAGGTGCAGGCCTATAGAGGGCGCTCAGGAGTATCTGAACCACCTGCCATGTGTCAAGCCTTCAACACCATCTCCTTATCCTCTATTTCTGAGAACTACATACGGCAGTGCTTGGAACTAAGGTACAGATATTCACAGAATGAACATTTGAACTGTTTAAAGGTAACTTGAGTCCTCTGTTGAAGTTTAAATTTCATATTTAACTGGAGCAAAGTTAAGAAAACAGAATTGTAGAAGACCAGTAACCACTTTGAAGAATGTGTATGTCCATATGTAAAACGTACCATGTTTGTTCCAGCTGGCTTCTGCTTCCCTTCTCAATAGTTCTACAAACAGATGATGCATGAGGAATAATTGTGCACATTTAGTACATGGAAGCCTGTTCTTCCATGTTCCTATGTACTTCAGTTGCCATGATAGCAGATATCTCCTGAGATGACATACCCACCACTCAGAAAACTACTATGCATCTGTATGATGCTGTGGATGAAAACAGCAGGCTACATACCCTCCAAACCAGGACCCAATAACATTAATTTTCTGCTTCAGATGGTGTTAGTCTGTTGTGATTACCATTCAGAGTTAGAAGCCTGTTTGTGTAGTAAAGCCAAGACAAATATATTAAGCAATGTCTTCTACTGAAATGCAGTTCCTCAAAATAAATGTAAACCCTAACAGGATAGTATTTAGTGTGTTCTGTATCATATCATTCTGTATCATCATAAACAACTGCCATGTTTTTTTTATTTCATAAAATATTTTTTTCACCTTTTTATGCTTTTCCCATCTCCATGCTGATGATCTCCTCCAGCTTCTTTCAGCTTCTGCCTTTCTACATGCACTCACTATAGCATGGGCACAAGGCACATGCCCCTTTATGTACATCAGCTGCGGGGCAGGAAATATCCTGTCCATAGTTCACTGGCTCAGCAATAATAGTTAACCTTTGGGCTTGGCCAAACTTGGGGGTCTGACAAAACCCAAGCTTACCATTGTTCATGAGAAATAGGGACTTGTACAGTTTTGGGTTCATTTGCTTAAATCAAATATTCTGTTCACCTTCCACGTGAAGTTTTCCCCAGAGTTTAGTGAATGCAGTGACACTTCACTTTGCAAAGAATACACAATCACATGCAAGTCAAATAAAAAGAGCAACATTTTTATTTGCACAGGGTTGAATAATGAAAGTCAGCAGAGCTTTACTTTATTCACTAAGCTCTGCGGAAAATTCCCTTGAAGGTTGCAACTAGAATGGTAAAGTGAACAGTCTATTTGCCTTTTGTAAATTAACCTTTTCGTCTTTTTTTCACATATACTCTTATTTATTTCAGGTACTTATATAGCGCTGTCAGTTTACACAGCGCTTTACATATACATTGTACATTCACATCAGTCCCTGCCCTCAAGGAGCTTACAACCTAAGGTCCCTAACTCACCTTCATACTTACTAGGGCCAATTTAGACAGGACCCAATTAACCTGGAGGAAAACCACACAGGCACAGGTGGTGTCATAGTTGGGATTTGAACCAGCAACCCTTTTTGCTGCTAGGTGAAAGTGCTAACCACAACACCACTGTGCTACTCTGGGCAAATTCCCAGAGTAATAATAAAATAGCAAAATCTATTTTAAAGTTTTACTAGTTTTATGGATTTTACACTACTTTATTGTTGAACATTTTGCAGCCACACCACAGTACCTTAATATCAATACTCTTGTTTTCATGAGAGAATGTTGGGTCACAGATAACTGACAAACCTTATAATTAGCGGCCTAACAGAAAAAGTTACTTTATAAACTGGAAAATAAAAAAAATAAATGCTTATTTAGCAAAATAAAAAAGATACTTTCAGATATCAGCTATTCAAGAGTTGTATAAAAGGCTTTAAAATTATATTTTAACGATCTTTGCGCAACTATTTTTTTTTTATATTATTATTGTTATCAATGAAGTGCACTTACCCCCTAAATGACATGATTAAATGCTGTACATCCATAAATAAACATCATTAAAAATATCATAAAAGCGATGTAATGAATAATAATAGAATCCTAAAGGGTGTGTTTAATCTATACATTACAATCAAAAGAAATAAGTTGCAACAAATATATATATAACTTAGTCCCAAAAAGTGCAAGTGAATAAATATGTGCAGCAAAGTCCCCAATAAAAAATAAATTATTTATGAATCAGTCTCCCACAAAAATTTACAAATGAATTTATATGAGCATATATAGTACATAACGCAGTCCCAAAGAATAATATGCAAAAAATTCAAAATAAAAGTCCAGACGACAGCAGAACAAATACAGTGATTTAATAGTGCTTTCAGTGAAAAATGATTGCCAATAATGTGCACCAGTGCTTGAGTAAAACCAATCATGCAAAGAAGCTTACAAAATAATATAGATCTCAATACTGGAGATCTAAATTCACTCATGAATATTTGTGACACTCCGTCAGCCCATTTTTTATTTTAAAGTGGACCTAAACACTCTTAGTCAACATGAACTATTTTTAATTTATATGCTGCTAGCATTAGCAAATAGTTAGGAAGTAATGGTTTATTATATTAACTTTTTTTTTTTTTTTTTTTTTTACAGTTGTTTGCTGGTTTCTCGCCTAGGCCAAAATTATGTCACACATCCCATGTCCTCAAGGATTTTTTTTTTTCTTTCATCCAGAGGAGGGGAGGAGGAGGTTTCTCAGCTATGCACAAATTTCCACTTGCATGCTTCAACTAACAGAAGATACTGTAGGTTTCAGGAAGTAAATGCTACATGACTCATCTGCCCTTACTCAAGTGGGTGCAGCTAGAAATGTTGGGGGGGGGGGGGGTATTTCAAAGTGATTTCTCAACAAAATAAAGCATGCAGACATGGATGGAAGGGGAAGTTTGCTTTGAATATTAAAAATTAACAAAATAGTGTTTTCAGTTTGTGGTGCCCAGATACAGTTACAGTATGGTCCACTTTAATACAACATATTATTATTATTTATTTATTTTCAAAAACAGTTTTTATTTAAATATAAAGAAGGTGTACAATGAATACAGATATATGCATCATGTAGTAGTGTATAAAAAGGCAACTAAATATCTTATGGATAAAGAATTAGGCTGCTGGAGCTGTTAATCGCAGATACATCGATGCAGGGTTGTTTTTGACATAACCTAATATAAGCAGATATGGAATTTCCTATCAATAAGCACAATTGATAACTAGGGGGGAAGTTAGGGGTGCAGTCCAAAACCTTCTAGACACCCCATGTGGGAACAAACTGTGTTGAGGATGTAGACCACCCCCACAAACTGTACCAGCATCTTTCCTGTTTGTTAACTATAATAGATCATATAAGCACTGTTAACCTAACAATAAATGTGAGGCTGTACAACTTTTAATGCATCGGTCACCCCCGTGGGTGGTGACCTGGGAAAGAGAGAAAGAAACATAGAGGGGAAGGGGTCTTGGAGTAGTTATTCCATTCTCCTCTGCCAAGGGGGTTTTGGGTGTTCGATTTCATGAATTAGGCCGTGAGCCACGTGAATTCGTCCATTATTATAAAGTGATGCCAGCAGGACCATACTTTATTGAATTTGGATTGTGTCGTTTTTGCTATGTGGACAAGCTCCTCCATCTCTGCGGTTTTCTGTATGTGTCGAAGCCACTCTATTATTGTGGGTGGTTTGGGATTATGCCAGCAGTGTACAAGGGCAAGGCTAGGGAGCGACTGTATGATTTCAGCAGAATGAAAGAGGGATGTAGAAATTGTGCTGTGGAGAATTCTAAGGAAAATGTTGTTATCTGGTTGGTTAGGCGGTGGACTTCCTTCCAAAATGGTTTAATTTGTGGGCACATCCACCCGATATGTAATAGTGAGCCTTCGGCAGCACTGCATCGCCAACAACTGGGTGAGACCAAGGGGTAGATTTTGTGTAATTTCAGAGGAGTCCTGTACCACCTTGACAGGATTTTAAAACCATTTTCCTAGGTTGAGAGATTAACTGTTCCTTTGTGTATGCACGAGTAAACGTTTTCCCATTCATCTTCTGTTAAGTCTAGGGAAAGTTCCCATATGTGGCTCACTTTATTGGACTTAGGGTTGTGATTGGAGAACAGCATGGAATATGTGTCAGATATTAGATGTCTTTGCGGGTCCTGTTTGCAACAGATCACTGTGAATGGTGTTTTTGGGCGAAACCAGAGTGGAATAAGATCAGGTTAATTTAGGAAATATCGGATTTGGACCTATGTCCAAAATGGGAATGTGTGCATTGTCATGCGCCAGGAGAGTGAATGAAGGGTCACAAATTTCCCCTTGTCAAAGAAGTGTTCTGCATGAATTTTGTCCTGTGGCCAGACCTCAGTTAGGAAGGTGTTGGATAGAGAAGAGAGGGTTGTGGCGTATCAGAGGCCCTGGTACTGAGGAAAGCTTGTGTTTTAGACATGCTTCTTTAAAGATTTGTAAGGTGGTTCCTATTAGGGTATGGGATTTGCATAGAGGTGGTATATGTTCCTGAACTGTCCAACAGAGTTGATATAAGGGTAGGGAGTGTGCGGAGAAGGCGTTCGACAGGGTGGCTTGGGACTATATGTCTGCAGTACTTACAGCTATACATATCCCGCCTCGCTTGTTTAATTCAATTCTAGCTCTTTACTCTATCCCTACAGCAAAGGTTAGGGTAAATGGCCATCTGTCGGACGCCTTCTCCATATCGAATGGTACACGTCAGGGGTGCCCTTTATCCCCCTTGATGTTCATATTAATGCTAGAACCCCTATTAAGACGGCTCAGAGCTAACCCAGACATTAAAGGAATCAACATTAAAAATCACACATACAAGGTTGAAGCGTTTGCAGACGATATTCTCCTTTTCCTGTCCGCTCCACTGACTACCATCCCCAACTTGTTACAAGACTTCTCGGAATTTAAGATGCTTTCCAACTTACAGATAAACTTTGACAAATCTAGTGCCTTAAATATATCCTTGCCCGACCCGTTATGCTCTTTATGCCGTACTAACTTTTCGTTCAAGTGGAAAGAAGCAGCGATTACCTACTTAGGAATTCAACTCCCAGCGGCTCTATCAAACCTATACACCTTAAACTACGCCCCGTTGCTACAAAAGATTAGTTCAGACCTTCAGAAGTGGTCCCCGGAGCGATTTTCTTGGTTCGGCAGAATCGCCATACTCAAAATGAATATTCTCCCACGAATTCTATACCTTATGCAGACTATCCCAATAAAACTTCCTCCTACATTCTTCTCCACATATCGCAAATTATGCACACAATTTGTTTGGAACAAAAGTCGATCACGCCTAAATTTCTCCAAACTTACTTTACCTAAATTGAAGGGAGGAACCGGTCTCCCAGACATACACAAATACCAGGTGGCTTGCCACCTTACTCGGATTATCGATTGGCATATACATGCCCCATATAAGGACTGGGTTCGTCTTGAACAGGCCATGTCCCCAGACCCATTAACTTCTCTCCCGTGGCTAGATCATACTTACCAATTGCGAACATATAAGTCCCACCCTCTGATAGCTCCAACACTGCACTCTTTCTGTTGGGCAAACACTCACCACAATATTTCCTCCACAAAGGGTTCAATGACCCCCCTTCGGGGCAATCCGGATTTTCCACCAGGTATCCACCCATCCTTTCCAACATTAAGGTGGCCATATAATACAGTTAGAGCAACACACTTCTTCCGCGATAACGTAATCCTCTCTAGGGAGGATTTGGCATCCCTCACAGAACAGGAGACCTTTCCGTTATGGGCATACCTACAGATCCGCCATTTTTTACTCAATCATAAAACTAGACCACAATGGTCCAGAGCCTTGACTACTTTTGAAGAACTATGCTACAAGGAAGAACCCCAGCGCCACTTAATCTCGTACACCTATCCACTGTTGTTTCAGGACAGTGATAAGAGTAACCTCCACATACAGCAAAAATGGTCTATCGACCTCCAAGTGGAAGTTTCTGAAATTGACTGGGATAATATTTACAGGTATGTCCATAAGGGATCGGTCAACGTTAACACACAAGAGACTGCCTTTAAAATAGCTTCCAGGTGGTACCTCACGCCCCACAAACTTCACATAATTAACCCCTCCATTTCCCAGATGTGTTGGAGATGCAACACGGCAATAGGAAAATTTTTGCATATTTGGTGGACATGCCCTGCCATACAAACATATTGGTCGGAAGTACACAAAACCATAGAAGAGGTCACGACCTATCACCTAGAGTACACTCCGGCCCAATTTTTACTGCACTACTCCGACCAATCAAACCACTCATACCTTAAGTCTCTAGCCATGCACATGGTCAATGCGGCTAGAACCTGCATTCCACGTAAGTGGCGATCCCCTGACCCCCCACTACTCCGGGACTGGTTTAATTGCATTAACAATGTTATGACAATGGAGGACCTGATCCACCAGGCCAATGATACTCCTGCAAAGTTCACAAATACATGGGCCTGTTGGATTCATTTTCAGACCACCGATCCGTATAAACGCCTTATGCAGATCTGACCGCATAGACTGAGGCACAGGCCTCTTCCATAGGAATACACCCTCTAAACTGAAATCATTTCTCATTTCTCATTATCAAACCCCTTAGATTTCCTGGATTCGGATTTCTACAAAATCCCTTATATATTTTGCAAATTTTTTGTGTTGTTTTGTTCTACCCATACTTTCAAATCACTATTCGCATAAGTCGTCGATTTCCTCTGTTTATATTCATAGCAATTGGCATAACATGGCAGAGATACCCATTTCACACAGTACACCCTCAGAGACTCGATAGAGCACCTTTGTTATACAGGTAGCGAGATAGCTTACCATCTGATTGTCATACGATGCATTCTCTTTTGATAGTGTTCCTTTTAGGTTACGCATAGCATCCTGAAGTTTACTATTTTATCCTTTCTTTATTTTCTTGTTTGTTTGATGGCGACTGCGTTCGCCTGTATGTTTTAGCGCATGTAACTGAACTTTTGACCTCTATAGACTATGCACTGTTTGAACCTTCTGTATTGATGTATACACTTCAATAAAATGTTTTTGACAAAAAAAAAAAAAAAAATAAGGGTAGGGAGTGTTCCAGCTATACCCAGTCCTTGACTTCTGAGTAGATATTCCAGTGTATTATCCTCGCAAGGATGCATGCTGAATGGTATTTAAAGAAGTCAAGGAGACCTATGCTTCCTTTCAACTTGGGTATAGATAGTTGATCATAGCTTATTCTAGGTCAGTTCTTACCCCATAGGAAATTGATGCACACTTTTTTATACAAAGAGAAAAAGGTGGGTGGGAGTTTAATTGGCAAGGTTTGCATTAAGTAGAGTATCTAGGGGAGAATGGTTATTTTACTAATGGCTGCTTTCCCAAACCAGGAAAAGAGCCCAGTTGACCAGGATTGTAAGTCTTGCGCATATTTCTGTACGGTCGTGAGATAGTTTTTTGAATATGTCGGATAGTTTGAAGGGTAGTTCAATGCCCAGGTATGTTATTGCTCCTTGCTGCCATTTTAACTGGAAGTTAGATTGACATTGTACTAACACGTCTTGTTTCAATGAAATATTCAGGGCATGGGATTTTTGAGAAATTGAGCTGTAGGTTGGTCATGGTTCTGAAGTTAAAAAAAGTCTTTAAGCAAGTTTGGGATGGTCGTGATGGGATTGGTCAAGAAGAGAAGAATGTGGTCCGCGAACGCAGCCAATTTATTGTTTTTTTTTGTTATACCTGATATATTAGGGTTTGCCCTGAGTTTTCTGAGTAATGACTCGAGTGTGAGGACAAAAATTATGGTGGACAGTGGGCAGCCCTGTCACGTTCCGTTAGATATTGAGAAGGCATTCGATAGGTAGTAGTTGATGTGTACTTTTGCTGTTGGTGAGGAGTATAAAGCTAGTATAAAGTTCAGCTACACCCCTTCAGTCCCGCTAGCGTTTTGGACATAGAGTCCCAGGCCACTCTATCGAATGCCTTCTCTGCATCGAGGGGCAGAAAGAAGCCAGGGTATTGATTGGAGGTCAGCAAGTGGTGTATATTGATTGCTCTTAAGGTGTTGCCCCTGGCTTCCCTTCCTGGAATAATTCACAATTAATCAAAGGAGATAAGCTGGGGCAAAAGTGGTAATAAACGGTTTTCAAGGATTTTGGCGTAGAGCTTGATGTCTATGTTGAATAGGGATATAGGTCTGTAATTTGTGACTGAAGAGGGACCTTTCCTGGCTTTGTAATTACCGTTATGTGTGCTTGTAAGAGATCCCTGGATGGGGGGTGTGCGCTGAAAGGGTATTAAAGGCTGTTAAGAAATGGGGTAAGACTGCATCTGAAAAGGTTTTGTAGTAGCCTATCATCAGTACATCTGGGCCTGGGCTTTTTCTAGATTTTAACTGTTTAAGGGCTAATTTTGCTTCCTCCACCAAGAGAGGACACTCCAGAACCTCTGCTTTCGTGTCAGATGTCGACTTGGGGCTATACTTTTGTAAGAATTCTTTGAGCTGTTGTAATCTGGTATCATCCTTGGGTCTGAGGGGGGTAGGTTAGTATAGTAATTGACAAAATGGTTGGCTATGTCTGAGTTTGTTGTAATTTTGTGTCAGTCTGTCAGGGAGTGGATTGTAGTGGCCGCTCTTTTGGTTTGGAGTGATTTTGCTTGAATTTCCCGGATTTATTTGCGTATTCATAAAATACTTTTTGGGATAGAATATACTTCCTTTTAATTTTTTACCAGTTCAGTTCTAGTTTGAATAAGGTCTGAGAGATATTGAGATGCCTGTGACATTTTCTGTGCTCTCTCCAAGTCAGGGATGCAGGCAGTCAAAGTGTGCTTGTCATTCACACCTACGTTTGGCTGATAGGGCTATTAGTTCTCCTCTCAACACACATTTGTGTGCTTCCCATTTGATTAGCTGGGATGTATCGGGGAGATCATTTTCGCCGAAGTAATGGAGTAGACGGGTTCATATCTTGGTAGTCATGGCAGGGTATGTAAGAAGAGATGGATCTAGACGCCAAATTGAAGAGCGGATGGAGAGTTCCGGAATTATCAACAACATAGAAATGGGGTGGTGGTCTGACAGGAACATTGGGTCAATATTTGTGCGGGCGAGAAGTGTTAGGTCTTGCTGAGATATGATAAGGTAGTCAAGTCTCGAGTATCTTTGGTTAGGGGCTGAGAAAAATGTATAATCTTTAGTATGTGGATTTAGAGTGCGCTGAGGGTCATGCAGATTGAGTTCCTCCAAACACGTTTTGATGAAGTGAGAATGCACCATTGGATGTGTCTTGAAGTGGGTTTAGGGCAACATTAAAATCGCCCCCCCCCCCCCCCCCCAACGCCTTCTATAAATGGCACCAACAGGTGATTTTACAGAAAAAAAGTTATTTGGTGTAAATTTGGAGCATAAAAATTGGCCAAGGTGTAGGGCATTCCTTGTATCTTGCCTTTCAAAAAAAGATATCTACCCTCTTCATCGGACAATGAGTCTGAGGTGTGGAAGGGATAATTTAATAGTATAGATACTTGCTTGGATTTGGATGTTGGGTTACTAGCATGTATGGCTGTAGGATAGCAGGGGTTAGACAGTTTGGGGATATCACCTTTCCGAAAGTGGGTCTCTTGTAGTCAGGCCATGTCCACCTTATTCCACTGTATTGATAGAAGTAGCCGCGAGCATTAAGAGAGATGATTTTAAGGGGGATCCTGTTATCTTTCGGCTGGGTAAAGACCATATTTGTGAGGTTGTTCTGCTTTGATGGCCAATTTAGTGACAAGTGTGTGTTGTATATCCGCGCTGAAAACTTGTAGCTAGGTCACCAGAGGGGAAGGGTTAGGGGACGGGGAGGGAGAAAGTCTCAGGAGTGGGGCAGAATTGGGAGAGTAAGTAGTTAAAAGTAAAAGGATAGAACAAGTGTTAGTAGTGTCCAGGGACCGGTGAGAGTCTGCTCAGCTGTCTGTATTTTCAGCGTGCCTTGCGCACATTGATGTCGGGAAAAGTCAGTGGTAATGGTAGAATGGGAAAGCTATAGTTATGTAACACAGGGATTACCACTGTGTGGGAGGTGGTCTGGGAGAAGTGGAAAGTCAGTGAGTGATCTCACCAGACAGAGAGGTGAAATGGTTGTTTTATTGGAGACTATGCAAAAGGGGGTTGTGTTGGGAATGTTGCTATGTCTATACACAGTTACGCATATCTGTGTACAAGAGTGTATTCCAGTCTGGAATTAGGTGTCTACTAAATTACCATGAGACTATAGAAAACACAATTTAAAGGGAAGCATTTTTGAGTGTGTTACTAAGCCGTGTAATCGAATCTCAGCACAAAACTTTTCAAAAACTTTTTACAGTAACAAATATCAAATGACAAATAACAAATAGCAGTTATTCATTAACAAATTTCAAGCATCAAACCTGAGAGGTACCAAATAGGGGAGAGCAAAATGGTAGAATAGTACAGTGTAGTTCCTGGGGGGAATGTGGCAGTTGAGTGGGAGTTGCTGTCATGCAGCATGATATCTCTACGTATTATGGCACAACTTTGTGAAACTCACAACTTGGTATAACTTAGTGCTGTAAGCAGAGTATTGTATATAGAAGCTGCCATGTACTTTGTCAAGGGATGCCCCTCAGCTCACCCTAGGCAATGTTACATCACCTAGAGGCTGACATCACAGTATTGGGTTTGCCCGGGGTATGCGCATAACATTCATGAGTTATCTCATAAGCAATCCTGTTGTGGATTGAGAGATCTCTGCTATCCAGTTTAAGATATAAGTCATTGCGAATGACTCACAGGAGTGTGGCAAGGACACATTGTGGGATGGAGCACTTTCAATTTATCTGGAGCTGTATTGCATGGGATCATGTGAGGTGGGGCCTGTGTTGGAGTAAATACATAGCACGGGGTCATCATTTTATAGTGTGTCTGGATAATGTTTCTGTTTTACCTAACCTTAACTCCTGGGAGTCATTCCAAACACTTTCCACCTGTAAGAGAATAGGAATACGTTATACGGTGTTAAATCAGTCTTTAGTGTTGTTACCCAGGATGTAATCAACGCAGGGTGTGTGGCTGTGAAAGGCTGTTACCTAGATATAGCTTATTGTGTGTTAGATAGTGGTTGTATCCCCAATCATGCTCAGGAAGAGCTACAACCTGGTGTTTCAGGAGATTTTGTACTGTAAGAGATCGGGTTCAGAAGTTCTATGAGGTTGTGTGTGCCTTAGTTCATATGTCAAAGAGGTGGTCAGGGTTATGTAGGACGGGAATGGAATCCCAACCTGAAATCGTGAGACAAGGTTATTGTCCGAGTATTGTTCGGATTATACAAAGTGTCTTGAGGTACCTGGGCTCTGGTGGTGGAATAGATCGCTCGAACTTCATTTGGCTCAAAGCATATACAATATGTAGAGTGATTTGGGGAAGGGGCAGATATCTAGATCTCATAGGGGGGTGATATGACTTATGCCGTTCCATTTATATTTGTTGCTATGGTTGGATGAATAACTGGTAAGAGTAGAAACTAAAAACAGTTAGAGTGGTACTCATCTCAGGTTGGGATGTCACATCTAACCATGTCAGTATTCTCAGTATTCTCAGCGGGCCTGCTGAGGATGTGGGGCTTTTTTTTCGGGCTGGTGTCTTGCTGTTGGCCTTCACCGGTAGAGAGCCCTCGACTTGTAGATGGCAGCATGATCTCTGGTCTTGTGTCTCCATGGGTTCTGCTCTGGCAGGTTTGGTTCTGAATTCTGCATATCAGTTGGGGACATCCACTAGTGGAATATTGAGGGTGTCACAGAACTGTGGGAGATCCTCAGGTACTCTTAAAGATGCTGTTCTGCTTTGGAAGGTTGCTGAGAGGCAGAAGGGGAACTTCCATTTGTAGTGGATTTCCTTTGTACTCAGTGTTTCCAGTAAGGGCTGTAGGCCTCTTCGATGATATAAAGTGATTGCAGATAGATCTTGATATATTTTAATATCATTGCCAGCATGAGAGAACTGCATCCTGTTGCAGGCCTTACGCAGAATTTCCTCTTTTTAGCTGAATGTCCACCAAACAACAGACGTCATCCCTAGGGGGGGTCTGTGTCCCTGCCCCATGGCCTCAGGGCTCTATGAATATGTTCCAGCTCTTTCGGGGTGTCATTGGGTCTGTCTAAAAGGTTATTAAACAGACTCACCGCTGTTTGCAAAAGCTGATCTGTTTCCACTGTTTCTGACAGGTCTCTCACTCTGAGTTTGTGCCTCCCCCCCCCCCGGTTGTCCAGATCTTCCAAATGGCTATTCATGTCCCTTAACTGCAGTGTGTGTATGTCTACAGCATGATACATGTGTCCCAGGGCTTTATCATGGTGGGCTGTCATTATTTCTATCTCCTGCATTCTGCCAGCCAAGGCCTGGATGTCATGGCGGATGTCTGTGACAGCCGACGACAGCGTGTCCTTGATGTCCGCTGCAACCGCCGCAACTGCAACCAGTTCCCTAGGTTTAGCTGTGGCGGGTGTTGTTGAGGAGCGGGACCCACTGGTGTGGAGGGGAACTGGAAGGAGGAGGGTAAAGAAGCTGTGTCTGATTCGGCTGTGCTGGGAGATTGAGAGTGATCACGTGAGGCAGTGGCCACTATGCTTCCTGTCTGAGTGTGGAAGATCTCCGGAAATTGACTGGCTCAGCTGCCTGGAGGTGTCACGGGCAGAGCAGGATCTTGTCGCTGACGAGCCGTGGGATGTAGTCCCCATAGTCTCAGCTGTAAGGGCATGATAGAAGTCTCCGTTAATGGTGAGAAAGCAGCTCTTTCTCTTTTGGTGAGAGATCTAAGGCTAAGCGGCCATATTTTCCCAAAGTCAGACCGCCCCCCCCCCCCCATTATTACTTTTTTAATTTTAAACATTTATACACTGGTGTTCTGTATTGTTTTGAAATGTTTGCAAAAATCATTTTTTTTGTAAAGATTAGTTTGTGAAGCATAAGCCCATGTGCATGTTATTAGAAACCTGTGTATAACTGACTAAACAAACAGTCCGTTCTCATTTCTGAAACACACACACACAAAACAGGGATAGGTTCGCTATTAAAAATCCTAAATTATTCTTTGCCAAATATGAAACATCCAGCCTATAGTTAAACTTAGACAGAGATGGGTAAGAATAGGGGAAACCAGGGGAAAACTCTAGCAGAATTGCTAGGTATGTTTCTGCACTGGCAGTGTTTTTTAAAGGTTCTAGATTTTAGTTCCTCTTATACAAGGCAACAAGGATAGGTTAGACCTAGGGATGCACGATTCCCTTTTTTTAGCACTGAGTACGAGTACCGATACTTTTTTTAAGTACTTGTCGATACCAATTACTGATGCCTATCGCCTAGGAAGAGTAGGTAGAGGGGTAGTTTTGGAGGTGCGGGGGAGTTAGGGAGTTGGGGGAGGCTGGGGTAAAGGCAGGGTGGGGGAGGAGTAGGGGGGTAAGTGAGGGCAGGATGGGGGAGGAGTAGGGGGTAAGTGAGAGCAGTGTGGGGGGGGGGGAGCTAGAAGGGACTCTGGGAATACAACACAGAAAGAGCAGCACTACGTATAAATGTACAAAATACACTCACAAGGTTAAAAGAAATTCTCCCCATCCTCCTGCCCCTGGTATGGTGCCAATTACCCATCTTCTCCTGTCCCTAACATCTTGACAGTCCCCTTGTTCTGCCACCCATGATGTGGTGTCAGACCCTCCTTAGCTTCCTTCCCCTGGTATGGTGCCAGTCCACTGCTGCTCTTCTGTCCCTGGTGCATTGCCAGTCGCCCCCTCCCATGTAACTTGTATAATGCCAATCACCCTCCTTCTCCCCATGTCCTGACCCTGGTATTGTGCAAGTTCCCATACTGCGATTAGTGTGATGCCAATTCCCCCCCTCCCAACACCTATTTTTTCCCCTGGTATGATGCCACTTCCCCTTGTCCCTGGTATGGTGAAAATCACCTCTTGCCTGCCTGTGGTACAGTGGCAGCCCCCATCAACTGGTTCAATGCCAGTCCTGCTTTTGGTATAGTGGCAGCCACTCCAACCCATCCTGCCCCCAGTATGGTGCCAGTTTCCCCATTATCCTGCCCCTGGTATAGTACCAGTCCCCTCCTGCCCCTGGTATAGTGCCCCCATGTCCCTCCTGTCCCTGATACAGTGTCAGTCCTACCCCCTAGTGTAGTGCCAGCCCCCCTTCCCCATATATCCTAAGTATGGTTTCATCTCACCATCCATCCCCTGGTACAGTGCCAGTCCCCCTCCTCCCTCTGTTTGGATCCTACTTCACTGGTTGGGTGTCCCTCAGATGGAGCCCCGGGCGGATGTCACTTACCCTACAGCAGGGATCCCATGCCACAGAGCAGCAGGCTCCTCAGCAAGACACTCTACATATTGTGTTATCGGTGGGGCCAGGACATGGCAGTGGCTCCTCAGTGCTCCCGTCTCTCTCAGCTTTCCCTCTCCGGCCTCTCCATGATGCATGTGAGCGTCCTCTCTTCCCCCTCTCCCGCCTGGCTCCCTCCTCCTGCCACAAACTGATAATTCCCCCTGCCTACCGATACCATCCACTCTGGGGCCCCTGATGGCTCATACAGTGACAGCTGGCGGTAAGGGATGAGGTGAGGAAAATTAAATGTCATTAGTTGTTAAGGACGCGGCAGCCCCGCTCCTTAACAACCAATAATCGTTAGTATTTTTTTCTTTACATTTCAGCTGTTAGCAGGGAAATCCTGCTGACAGCTGAAAGAACTGAGGTATTGGTGAATTTTCATGGGTACTGATACCCATGCAAATGGCTAGTATCAGCACTACCCTAGTTAGCACCTTGGCTTATGTATGTATTGTACAACAGAGTCAATAGGCCAATATAAGAGGTAAATTTTTCCACATTTATTATTTCAGGTACTTATATAGCACTGTCAATTTACACGGCACTTTACATTCGCATCAGTCCCTGCCTTCAAGGAGCTTACAAACTAAGGTCACTAACTCACATACAGTATACATACTAGGGCCAATTTAGCCAGGAGCCAATTAACCTACCAGCATGTCTTTGGAGTATGGGAGGAGTACCCAAGGGAAACCCACACAGGTAGAACATGCAAAATCCAAGCAGGTAGTGTCATGGTTGGAATTCAAACCAGCAACTCTAGTGCTACTAGGCAGAAGTGCTAACCCCTGAGCTGCACATTTAGCAAATGCTGCAAAATCTTTGATCCCACTTTACTGGGAACAACATACCGTACCCACTTTAGCTTAATACATATGTAAATTAGATGATATATGTCTCCTAGAAGAACTTACGTATATTGTCAGAGGTACTATTGTTAAACACTTTAAAATATGGGCCTCTTGGTTACAGTTTAAAACCACTTATTTGTACTGTGATACTATTTCAGGCCTCTGACAGCTTTCTTTCAATAATTGTGGTTGTTTGGAATGTTTTCATTGATCAAATTCTTTAAACTTTGAATCTACCGTAATGCATCTTTTCTTTTCTCTCTCCTTTCTTTTAATAATTATAAAAATATGTTTCTCTTGTATGTAATACTACCATGCACATTTTTGGGGTTGCAATTGGTGTAAAGCACTTTAGCGATCACACGAACTTGTGATTACTATTTGAATGTGATCCGATCCAATTCGGTATTATACCCTTTTTATATTCTTTACGAGAGAACTTGTCTGCTCATGTTAATTTGTTTTGTATTGTGTTTTTGAAATAAGCAATAAAAATGTATTAAACAAACAAAAAAAAAAGGATCTAGTCTGGAGAAATGTGCATGTGTTGCAGAGATGTACTACATATGTATTTTTTTGTGCTGTTTTGCCCCAGACATACACCTTAACATAGACATTTCAGCACATTTCCCAACCACTGTTTTTGAGGTCAAAGCGTTTTTTAAAATACACTTAATTTAGTAGGGTGACCATTATCTATAAGTTTGACATGAAAATAAGTATGTTTGGCAGACTTTTTAAGCCATTCAAATACTAGAGCAAACAAAACTGTAGCAAGGGGACTGAACAGCTTCAAATACCAACATCATAGAGCAGCTCCAAAACAGGAAACATGAGCCTAAAACAGACTTTGCAGTTTGTATAATAAAGTGTTGGGTTTCAGGGGTTCATGACTCAGGCACAGGTTTTAGCACTAAATGCTACTTTATACTGTAATTATTAACGTTGGCCATAAAAACCATATCAATTGTTTGCGCTTGAGTTGCACTTAGTTTGTAAAGTGTATGATTGATTTCCTTTAATTCAGACATTGTATAATTAACTGCTGAAACCAGGGTTCTATTTATTCCAGAGGAGCCTGTAAGTAAAAAATGCTTGCAATCAGTGTCCAGTGCCATTTTCAGGTGCGGAAAGTCAAACTGATGTAATTACATTTGTAGCTGCATTCATTTTATTTCTGCCTGGAGTTCAGGCTTAAAATTATATACACATTTAGTATTCTATAGGGACCAGAGGATCACTTTAATTCTGCTATAGCAGAGGAAATTAAAGCAGATAAAAAAAAATTCCCGGGGCTGTGCTGGGGGTGATTCCCAGGGCTGTGCTGGGGGTGGATGTCATTTTTAGCACCCTTCCCCCCTACCATCACCACCCTGGGGCCAAGATTGCAGCCTTAGGCAATAGTACTGCTTTTCTGTGTGGGTATGTCGGCACACACATACAGGCAGTCAGATAAATGATGCTTAGCCAGTTAAAATTGCAGGCTAAGCATGACTGAGTAAAGTTTCTTGCCCATTCACTGTGCTTCCCAAGCAGACAGATGGAGTGGCTTGCCACTCTGTACTTAGTGATGCTGAACCTGCACTAACAGGTTCCATTTCTCTCAAGAGGTTTGGCTGGGAACTACCTGTAGTTTTACCAACCTCAGTATTACTTATGTCCGGTATGGAAACTCCAGTCTCGGTGCCGTGTCCCTCCATCCCTCCATGAGTACCTTCTGAATCAGCCAGCTCAGTTGGTGTCATAGGTGGCATGGCCCTACTTTTCACAACACTGGATCCTCTATGATGCTGATGCTGAAATTATTAGTACTAGTTATGCTGAAAACATTTGTTCAAAGAAGTCCCGATCTTAGTTTTTGTTTTGGCACATTTGGCATCTGCTGTTGCAAGGACAATTTTGACTGATTATAAATCCAGCACTCTTTGTGGTGCTAAATTATCATGAGAACATTTGCCAAAATTACAACCTAAAATGTATAAGACCAAGAATTTTCTTGGCTCATGCCAAAATAGTGATGCCCAGTAGAACCTGTGCCGACGGGCTTTTTTCACTTCTATGGTCTTTTGTAATCAAAGTCTATGGTAATAGACAACAACCCACTTGAAGCAGGTCAACTGTAGGTTAGAAGGAGGCCACCTGTAGGTCAAAAGCACCTGTCAATACATTCTAAATGATTTCAGAAGCAACTCAAACAGATGTCAAGCTGATGTCATCGACTTGAAGCCCGAAGCCCATCAACACAGGAATTATTGTTTTGTCATCAACACCTTAACCATATTGGTGCATGTTTTTTTTTTTTAAATATATAAATGTACACATACACACACACACACACACACACACACAGTGTTTTACCTTTTTAGAGATATATATATAATTTAATTCCACACAAGGCCAACAATGTTGTGCAGAATTCAGTTAGCTGCCTTGTTCTATCATTACCTTTGCAGTCCATACTGATAATGTTGCCATGAGTGGCGTTCTTTCTCACTTTAGGTGACAACCTTATGCTTAAGTGTGATTTATGACACCGCAGCTCCCAGGGGAAAATCACACAAGTTACTCCAAAAAAAAGAATCCAATAGTAACTTACAAGTAAAGTTGGTTTAAGTTCACTTGATGCTTGCACCATGTGTACATGGACTATCACAGCCAAATCCAATGCAAATAAGGTTTATTAGAATACTAACCGGTTCCTCTTCTTTCTCTCCTTTTATGTTTAACATTTTTGTGGTTAATATTCTTTAAAGGACAAGCCAGTACTACAATATTTTTACTTATTTACGTATGTTAATAAGGTAATCTGTATGGTAAATCATATTACAAGTATACGTCACAAGCATACTTCTAAAATCCAATAGTATACATGTACAGTTGTATGTAAGTATGCTGTACTGTATATTATAATTTTAATTAAAAAAAAATGAATTGTAAGATTTTAACAAAATATGACTATGGTCTATAGCAATAAAAATGTTAACCTCAAATGTGTTTTAGTTATACTTACTTTGTATAGCCTTAGTGGTTTTATCTATATTCAATAAAAAATATTATTATTAAAAACCAAACTTATTCTATTGTATAATTTTTTGTTTAAAGAAAGAATAGCAAGGCTATAATATTTGTGTGTGTGTGTGTGTGTAACAAGCACATGATAAAGCTAATTTACTAAAGGAGTTGAGACTTTTTACTCAAAAATCAAATTATGTGCAAAAAATCTGCACATGATTGGGTGTACAAAGTGAAATGAATATTATCTTAATATTATCCTTTTTGGTTATGCTGATAACTAGGTTGACATTATGTTTACAGAAACATGCAAAATGTTTGGAGGGTGCAAAATGTCAGCACTTCGTGTCAAGTTTTGCAAACTGAAAAGGTCAGCAGTTCACCTAAAGCTTTGAAGGGATAGACACTAAAACAGTGCATTTAGTGCTAATACTGGAAGCAAACAAGCGGAGGCTCCAGACTCCTTCCTTACCTTACCAAGCTCACACAAGGGACAGCTCATGTGGCCTGGAAATTTCATGCAAAGAGATTTTTTTTCTCTCTTTTGTGAGTACTGCAAATTATCGTCATCATTGAAAATGATTTTTCCTTATTTCCATGGTTGTGGAATTGTACTCTGTCTGACCTAATTGTTTATGCCTTGGTCTTTAGAGGATGAAATGTCGGAGCCATGTAGAATATAGCTACTTATTTATCCAGTAAAGATTTTTTTTCCAATTTAAAGGGATTTTCCACTTTTAGAAAAAAAAAAAAAGCAGAAACATTTTCCAGTGTAGTTAGTGGACTTGGTCCATTTTTCATACACCTGTCAGTCTGCTGTTTTTTAACAGGTTCCATAAATGCCAAAGTACTCCAAAATGCTTGCTATTTTAAGCATATTAATAGCCAAGCCTTTTTTAACTTTGTACTTTTTTTAAATGGTAGAGTAGGGAAAAGCCGTAACCTTCATTACCTTCTTATTGTGGTCAGTGTCCCTATTGGAGGGTTCTCCCCTCACTTCCTGCCACACTACCAATTTTATCACCAAAACAAGAACTGAAGGGAAATCTACCCAATGTGACACAAAAGCAAAAAAAAAAAAAAACAGAACATCATAACTGATTTTCAGAGACTCATTTTAACTGACTTACCATAGACATAGTATTGAACATGAATAACAATAAATAAAGTAAGGCATGGGTCTTCAAACTATGGCCCTCCAGTTGTTCACGAACTACAATTCCCATCATGCCTAGTCATGTCTGTGATTGTCAGAGTTTTACAATGCCTCATGGGATGTGTAGTTTCACAACACCTGGAGGGCCGTAGTTTGAGGATCCCTGAAGTAAGGAATGGATGGGGGACGATGGAGGGGGGAGAAGAAAGAGGGCTGGGGAGTGAGGATACGAGAGGTGAGGATTAGGTAAAGGGGCCTGGCAGTCACTAGACCTATTTTGGTGAAAATCAATTGGATTATTTACATTCAGATGTGGGGAGCCTCCATCTCTCCTGTTGTCTCTTTATTCTTCTCTGGAGAATAATTATGGTTGCCATGATATTTAAACAGGGTCCTAGGATATACACCCTTTTTTCTTTTTTTTAGATGTTTGTTGTAGTTTTCTGTCGTGTATGAGCTGTAAATGTTTTTCCCTTCATGAATGTTTTCTTGTTTCTTTATTGTGCTGTACCCATTTGTAAATTATTTAAATTGAATAAACAGGATTTAAACAAGAATGAAACCTCTAAACATTGGAACTTTGGTTCCAATTGGTTACAGCTGGAAGTAGGGCCTGTTAAGTGTTGGCACCCTTATTTAGTATCATAGTATCAAAGTATCATAGTTGGAAAGATTGAATAAAGACATCAGTCCATTCCTTTCAACCTTTGTGGATTTGGGTGTATGAGTGTGTATGTATTTACCTAGTAATTCCCATATCCATGTATATAGTGTATGCATAGTTGTGGTTCTAAAAGCTTTTTGAATTTACCGGCACTTTCCGCTGATATCACCAATTGTGGAAGGAAATTCCATATCCTTACAGCACTAACCATAAAGAATCCCCTACGCAGTTTATGATTAAACCGCTTGTCCAATTTCTTTGAATGGCCCTGTATCTTAAGTGCCCTGAGACTGATCAGTTTTTTTACTATGCTAGGATCACCATTTAGATATTTGTATGTTGCAATCATATCTCCTCCTTTCCGGGGAGCATAAGTTTAATTTATGTAGTAGTTCCTCATAACTGAGGTCCTCCAAACCCTTTATCAGTATTGTTGCTCATCCTTCCTAAGGACTGGTGACCAGAACTGGAAAGCATACTCAAGATGTGGTCAAGCCAAAGTTTTGTAAAATTGTAAGATTATTGTTTTGTCTCTTGAGTAGATAGACAGTTCATGGTTTTGCATATCTTGAGATTTTTTTCATCTGAAAGGTAAGTTTGACTCTACAAACTCCCAAGCCTCCCTTTTTATCAATGAGGAAATGCACTATATTGCCAAAAGTATTGGGAAGCCTGCCTTTACACGCACATGAACTTTAATGGCATCCCAGTCTTAGTCTGTAGGGTTCAATATTGATTTGGCCCAACCTTTGCAGCTTTAACAACTTCCACTCTTCTGGAAAGGCTGTCCACAGGGTTTAGAAGTGTGTCTATGTGCATGTTTGCCCTTTCTTCCAGAAGCGTATTTGTGAGGTCATGCACTGATGTTGGACAAGAAGGCCTGGCTCACACTCTCCGTTCAAATTCATCCCAAAGGTTTTCTATTGGCTGGATCAGGACTCTGTGCAGGCCATTCAAGTTCCTCCACCCCCAAACTTCCTCATCCATGTGTTTATGGACCTTGCTTTGTGCCCTGGTCACTTGATCTGGATCACTTGGTGGAGTGGGGATTATGGTTTTGGGTTGTTTTTCAGGGGTTGGGCTTGGCCCCTTAGTTGCAGTGAAGGGAACACTTAAGGCATCAGCATACCAAGATATTTTGGACAGTTTCATGCTCCCAACTTTGTGGGAACAGTTTGGGGGTGGCCCCATCCTGTTCCAACATGACTGTGCACCAGTGCACAAAGCATGGTCCATAAAGACATTGATGAGCAGGTTTGGGGTGGAGGAACTTGACTGGCATGCACGGAGTCCTGACCTCAACCTGATAGAACACCTTTGGGATGAATTAGAGCAGAGACTGCGAGCCAGGCCTTTTCGTCCACATCAGTATCTGACCTCACAAACGTACTTCTGTAAGAATGTTAAAACATTGTGTTGAGACTGCTATAGCTGCAAAGGTTGTGCCAACTCAATATTGAAGTAAGACTGGGATGCCGTTAAAGTTCATGTGCAGATGTCCCAATACTTTTGGCAATATAGGGCATTTCCTCTTTGATAAAAAGGGAGGCATAGGAGTTTGTAGAGTCAAACTTACCTTTCAGATCTCAAGATATGTCCCAATACTTTTGGCAATATAGTTTACATTGTGTTGAAGAATCAAAAGAGGAACTAGCCTAAAACAATTGCATTCTGTATTTATTATCAAATGCAGCATAGGCATTGTGCATTTTTTATCGTCATATTCTCATTCTTAATTGCCAAATTTGCAACAGGTTTGATTTAAACCAAAAAATTGCAAAAAGAAGCCAGGCCAATACAGCTGAAAGGAGTCCATGAGAGCAGCCAAAGGATTTTTACAAGTTTGCCCTCTAATGCCCTGTACACACAAGCGAATTTTCAGCGAACTTTTGTGTGACCGTGTGTATGCAAACCAAGCTGGAGCGGAATTCCATTGGAAAAAAACATTAAAGTTTTTTCCGATGGAATTCCGCTCAAGCTTGGCTTGTATACACATGGTCACACAAAAGTTCTCTGAATTTTCAAGCGTCAAGAAAGCAGTACCGAACCGGAAAAATGAAGTTCAATGCTTCCGAGCATGCGTCGAATTGTTTCCGAGCATGCGTAGGAATTTTGCACAACGGAATTTGTACAGACAATCGGAATTTCCAATCTGAACTTTTTCCGACCAAAAAATTGAGAATCTGCTTTCAATCTTTTGCTGGCGGGAATTTGGCCAGCAAAAGTCCGATGGAGCATACACACAGTCGCATCTTCCGACCAAAAGCTCTCATCGATCTTTTGCTGGCCGAATTTCCGATCGTGTGTACGGGGCATAAGCTCAGGTTGCAAATTAATAAAAAATAAAAGAGTAAAGAACAAACTAGCTGAGGGTACACATAGGTACCACCAGGTAATCATCCACACTCTCGAATCGAGTGGGACTCAGTGGCCAAAAGGGAGCATATGGAAAAATATGCACTATACCAAAGAGGGGCCACAGTGCTACATGCCACAAAGAAAGAGCCCAGGGAAATAATACCATGCTTTGATTCATGTTTTTATGTGTGTTTGTTCTTGGTCCCAGACAACGTTGTCTATATGATTTTAGGTGCAAGACCTCTGTTATTTTTTATGGTATTTGGTCATACTAGTTTTTTCAGTAAATGAATATATTATATAAATTCGTGGTATTATTTCCCTGGGCTCTTTCTGTGTGGCACTTAGCACTGTGCCCTCTCTTTGATAGAGTGCATAGTTTCCATATGCAAATTAACAAACCATACCGGTACTGATGGAAATATAAATTTGCAGTGAAAGAATACAGTTGTAACTGCATAATTTCTAGAAAAAAAATACCCATAGATTAGTTTTAACATTGTGATAATCAATAAAATGTCAATAATGATGGAGAGTAAAGAAACTTCATGAAATTAAATTAAAATAACTCCCTGTGTGTTTCTCTTGAAGGTTAAGTCCACCTTAAACCAATTACACATATTTGGTGCACTTTGGTGGGTTTAATCACACCTTAGATTGATTAATGTTCCCAGGACTCTGGTAGGAACTACCCCCCCCCCCCCCCCCACCTCAACACACACTTCTTAGCTCTGTTCTCTCTATCACAACCATAACATTACTGACACGTATGTCACTCCAACTTTGCTATCTTCTGTACAGAGAGTTATCATGAACCCAGCAAAGGCTAGTTCTCAGCTTTAGCCCAGACAAAATGGTATAGAGGAGCAAAAATCTGGGGGGAGATCTCCTGCAGAGTTTTAAAAACCACTAAGCTGTTTAACCAGTTAGCATCACCCAAAATAAGTCGTTTCTCTTTTTAAATGTATGCAAAATATAAAATAACCCTTAGTGTTTAAAATGTAAATATCTGAAAGTTTGAAGAAATGTTCCTTCTTCACATTCTAGGACATCTAAGCCTTGATCTTATGAACAGTCCTCCAATACAATTTTTTCGTAATTGAATCTATGAAGGAGACCTATTAGTTCTGACTAATGTCAACATCAGCCTTTTCCCATCTCCATTGCCCCAAGGCACCTTTTATGCTGTGGGTATAAACGACATGCTCATTCCCATGTAACACATCTTAGTGAATTTGTTAAGAAGTTTCCAAGTTAATGAAGAGCAACAAAAGTGCCTAGAGCCATCTAGCACTGCTCAGGCATGGAGAAGCCAGTGTTGACTTTTCAGAAGACTATTAATATCAAGCCTGTCTACAGCAAGAGGGACATAGTGAGGACTGGAGTCTTCCCATCACAAGCTGGCATGCCAAGTGTATTTTTTTTCCTATGTGCAAAGTATGTGACTTTGTTTTAACCATCCACCATGTGATTTTGTTTGTTTTAAGTAAGGCTCACAACATTTCCCAAATGACTAACAAAGCCTTGTGCGGTGAGCATCATAAAAATCCCAAATGTCCAACTTCAATGAGCTTCTGCTGAGTTTTATGAGGCATCCTGGTGTGTGAGAATAGGGGGAATGAAAAGTAAGCAGAACTAGAGGGTAAAGAAAAATTTTCCTGTCTTTAATAATTCTGTCTGTACATTGTCATACATGATCAGATCTCTTCTTACAGTGCCAAAACTTTTTTAGTGTTAAACCTTCTGGTACATTCTTTTAAAAGGTTAGAACCTCTGTCTGGTTTTTATTGTGTTTGTGGTCCACAACATTGTTTTAGACTAAACAAAAAAATAAGAAAAAAAATAGTTAATAGCTAAAGAGACATCTAAAGGGCAGCTTTACATATTGTGATGTTGTTTTTCAAAAAACTCCCCCCACCCCCTGAGTGCAGCTCACCTGGGATATGATTTAAGTTCAGATCTTACTTCCAACGTGGTTCCAGCCAACTTTTCTTTATACTGTACATTCATACTGTGACTTTAATCGTCCTGAGGGTCGTGGTACTCATGGCAGCTTCCAGCTGTCCATGGGAGTTAGGTACACTCATAGGAATAAATAGAGACATGTGCAGTATGAGGAAAAGTTGGCCAGATCCATGTCGGAAAAAAGCTGAATCAGGTAGACAGGTATTATCCCAGGTGGAATGCAATTAGGGGATGCGGCATTAGTTAAAGGACAGTTTCACTAAGATGAAGTTGTCCTTCAAACTTGAAGGACTGAACAAATGGGCCAATAACTTAAATAGGCAATCAAACACTAGCATTGTCCAAGATCATGCCTTTGTCGCTTGTTTTATACATGTATATAGTATAATAAGATTCATTCAAAATGTTAAATGCAAGTAAAAATGTCATAAAAGGAAGAAAAAAAGAGGGGAGGGGGTATTTTTGAGATGTAAGTATTCCTCACCAATACCTAAATAAAAGCATTTTGAATTCAGATTTTAAAAGTCGAATATTCAGAAGTTCTCTTAGGCAAATGCCTCTTGAAATCAGGGGAAGGCAAGGTCACACGTTTACGGCACTGAGTGGCCCCGCCCTCAACTGGACATTTTTATTTTTTCATTTTTTATTAAAGGACTTGTCCCAAAGTGTCTCCTGTCTTTTACTATTTTTGACACTTTTTTTGTGAAATGATAGGAGTACAATGTACCCGTTACCAATTCACATGGGGGGGGAGCCCCCCTACTGCAGACCCCCACAACTACAAGGTGCTTTGGGGGCTACTCCAAAGCACCCTCCCAATGCTGAGGGCATGTGGCCTGATATGGTTCAGGAGGGGGGGCACTCTCTCATCCCCCTTCTTTTTCTGTGGCCCGCCACTTTGTGTGCTCACATAAGGGTCCGGTATGGATTTTGGGGGTCCCCTACGCCATTTTAAAAAAAATTTTAGTGCAGGGTTCCCCTTAAAATTCATACCAGACTAAAAGCATCTGGTATGGATTTTGGGGGGGCCTACTCCATTTATATTTAAATTTGGCACAGGTTTCCCCTTAATTTCCATATCAGACCTGAAGGGCCTTGTGTGGATTTTGGGGGGACTCCCACGCAATTTTTTTTTCATTTTTGGTTCAATGTAGCCCTTAGTATACATACCAGACCCAAAGGGCCTGGTAATGGACTGGGGGGGGAACTCATGCTGTTTTTTTCAGTGAGTTTTATCTATATTGCTGACCCGATACTTCATTACAGCCGTGATCAGTTTTAAATTACTTTTTTTCTTTAGAAATGTCCTTTTTCTATGCTACTGTTATAAACACGGGAAAAATGCACCACTTTACAGGCATACTATAGACACCCCCCAGGCATGCTATTTAAAGGAATATTTAATTTTTATTGTTTCACTTTAAGCATTATTAAAGTCACTGCTCCTGAAAAAAACAGCAGGTTTTAAAACTTTTTTTGCATTGGCACATGTCCCCTGGAACAGGACCCGGGTCCCCAAACACTTTTTATGCCAATAACTTGCATATAAGCCTTTAAAATGAGCACTTTTGGTTTTTCATGTTACTGTCCCATAGACGTTAACGGTGTTCGGCGGCTTTCAAATTTGCTGCTGCACACCGCATAATGTTCGTTGTTCACTGAACGTTTGAACAACCAAAGTTCGGCCCCAACTTTTGCTCGGGCCAAACCGTTCTCCCATCCCTAGCCATTAATATTCAAATGCCACAAAGTATCCCACTTATAATACGCTCAAACCTTCTGGCACAAAGTAATTTGGAGTGATGAGACCAAAATTTAGCCTTTTGCCCACAACCATAAATGCTTAATATGGAGAGGAGTCAACAAGGCCTATGATGAAAGGTACACAATTCCTACTATGAAACACGGAGGTGGCTCGCTGATGACCGAGACAGAAGTACAGTTAAATCGCACTTGTTTAATAATAAAAGTAAATAGAACAAACGTAGTCAAAACATAGCCAGAGTTCAGGAACCAGAACGGATAGTCAGACAAGCCAAACGTCAGGGAGCCGGAAATGGAAGTAGTAAAACAGCAAGCAGGATCTGGAGCCAGAAGAGATGTCAGCCAAGCAAGTCTTTTAACGGGAATGCAGGAGAGCGTCTCTGTGATGTTGACTAAGGCGAGGGCAGAGATCCTCTGGGCTGGATGGCTTAAGTAGGCAGTACTGATGAGCAGAATATCATCAACAGCTGAGTAACTGTGGAGAGATAGGAGCTGGCAATTATCTGACAGCTGAGCGGCCAAATCAGAGAAGGAAGGGATGAGCCCAGTCCTGACAGTTTTAGGGATGTGTGAGCTACAAAGGCACAGGAAATGTGGTCAAAATTGATGGCAAGATGAATGCAGTATGTTATCAAAAAATACTGGAGGAACATTTACATTCATGAGCCAGGAAGCTGCGCATGGGACATACTTGGACATTCCAACATGACAATGATCCAAAACACAAGGCCAAGTCAACCTGTCATTGTGAAGGTTCTAGAGTGGCCATCTCAGTCTCCTGACCTCAATATCACTGAGCCACTCTGGGGAGATCTCAAACATGCAGTTCATGCAAAGCAGCCCACGAATTTACAGGAACTGGAGGCTTTTTGCCAAGAGAAATGGGCAGCTTTACCAACTGAAAAGATAAAGAGCCTCATCCACAAATACAACAAAAGACTTCAAGCTGTCATTGATGTTAAAGGAAGCAATACACGGTATTAAGAACTAGGGTGTGTAAACTTTTTATCAGGGTCATTTGGGTAGTTTGCCATTATGACTTAAAAAGAGTAAACACAGTTGATTGATGATAAATGGCTTCAGCCAAACACTAACCATGAGTGAAAGAAAAGTTTTTGTGTTATCATTCATATATATATATATATATATATATATATATATATATATATATAGAGAGAGAGAGAGAGAGAGAGAGAGAGAGGGAGAGGGAGAGGGAGAGGGAGAGAGAGCTCTATATATACATATACAGTATATATATATATAATGTACTGTTCAAAATGTTTAAACGGGGGTGAGGAAATCCTGTACAGTAAAAATGCTTTCAAAAATATATATTTTAGTTGTTTATTTTTTATCAATTTACAAAATGCAAAGTGAGTGAACAAAACAATCATATATATGATAACAATATCTGCTGTGATTACCCTTTGGCTTCAAATCAGCATCAATTCTTCCAGGTAAACTTGCACACAGTTTTTGAAGGAACCTCCAAACATCGTGGAGGATTAACCACAGATCTTCTGGTGATGCAAGCTGCCTCAGATCCCTCTACCTCTTCATGTTATTCCAGACAGACTCAATGATGTTGAGACCAGGGCTCTGTCAACCATCACTTCCAGGACTCCTTGTTCTTCTTTATGCAGAAAAAAATTCTTCATGACATTGCCTGTATGTTTGGGGTTGTTGTCCTGCTGCAGAATACATTTGGGACCAGGCACATGCCTCCCTGATGGTATGGCATGATGGATATGTATCTGCCTGTATTTCTCAGCATTTAGGACACTATTGATTGGGCAACGTTGAAGAACGTAGATATAGTGGTCAGCCAAGGAAACTTAATGCAGCAAATGAAAGACACATCATGCTTACTGCCTTTTGATATTGGAAGATGTCCAGCAGTGCCATCAGCATAGAACTAGAGAAAACCAATGAGGCCCAGGTACACCTATCTACTGTCTAGGGAAGTCTGACCAAAAGAGGTCTTCATGGAAGAATTGTGGCCAAAAAGCCATACCTCCAACGTGGAAAGGAAGCTAAGCGACTCAACTATGCATGAAAATTTAGGAACTGGGGTGAAGAAAAATAGCAGCAGGTGCTCTGTTTACCAAAGGGCTGGAAAGCAGTGAAGCATGGTGGAGGTTCCTTTTAGGTTTGTGGCTGCATTTATGCAAATGGAGTTGGAGATTTGGTCAGTATTAATGGTGTTCTCAAGGCTGACAAATACAGTCAGATACTTATTCACCCTGCCATACCATCAGGGAGGCATGTGATTGGCCCCAAATTTATTCTGCAGCAGCACAAGGACCCAAAACATACAGCCAATGTCATTAAGAACTATCTTTAGTGTAAAGAGGAATAAGGAGTCCTGGAAGTGATGGTTTGGCTCCGCAAGAGCCCTGATCCCAACACCATTGAGTCTGTCTGGGGTTATATGAAGAGATTGAAGGATTTGAAGCAGCCTACAGCCGCAGAAGATCAGTGGTTAGCTCTCCAAGTTTGGAACAACCTATCTGCCTAGTTCCTTTAAGAACTGTGTGCAATTGTACCTAGAAGAATTGATGCTGGTTTGAAGCCAAAGGGTAGTCACATCAAATATTGATTTGATTTAGATTATTGTTCTGTTCACTCACTTTGCAGTTTGTAAATTAATAAAAATAAATAATTAAAACATATATATTTTGAAAAAATTCTTACTTTATAGCATTTTTTTCATACCTGCCTAAAACTTTTGCATATATACACTACATTACCAAAAGTATTGGGACATCTGCCTCCACATGAACTTTAATGGCATCCCAGTCTTAGTCCGTAGCGTTCAATATTGAGTTGGCCCACCCATTGCAGCTATAACAGCTTCAACTCTTCTGGGATGGCTGCCCACAAGGTTTAGGAGTGTGTCTATGGGAATGTCTGACCATTCTTCCAGAAGTGCATTTGTGAGGTCAGGCACTGATGTGGACTAGAAGGCTGGGCTCGCAGTTTCCGCTCTAATTAATCCCAAAGGTGTTCTATAGGGTTGTGCAGGCCAGTCAAGTTCCTCCACTCCAAACTCACTAATCCATGTCTTTATGGACCTTGCTTTGTGCATTTGATGAATTCATAGCCTCCAAATCACATTGGCCTCCACAGAAATAAAGTGAAATTTTTTAAAGATGAATATTTATCCTGTTTTTCATAGCTTTGTGAATTCAGCCTAATATTATCCCATTTAAAGCAAAACCAAAGGCAAAAATACTTACCTTGTTTCAACAGTCCAACACGTGTGAGGTCACTCACCAGTACCAATAGCTTCTCTCTGACTTCTTCCAGGTGCCAGTCTTTAGCCATCTTGATTGATACAGCAGTGTTGGCATTATAACTGTGCACTGCGCACGCTCGAGCCACGGTGTGCACTGTAATTGGCCAGACAATCTTCTGGGACCTGTGACATGTCCCAGAAGACTGCAGGGAGGGAGGAGGGAGAGGTGATTTTCTTCCGGCGCTGCGGCGACAGGGAAGTTAGTGAGAGCTGGGTACCTGTAAAAACAGGGTACTCGCTACCCCCCCCCCCCCCCAAAAAAAATTGACATGCCAAATGTGGCATGTTAAGGGGTCACCAACACTTAAAGCGGAAGTTCCATTTTTGGGTGGAACTCCTCTTTAAGCTTTGAAATTGAAATACAGAAGCTACTTGAGTACTATGCACAATTGCTCTGTAGATTCTGTCTCCTCCAGTTTTGATAAATTACCCACACTGTACTCTGCAATATGCTTCTTAACTGCAAGTTTGCTGCAGGCAACTAAACTTTAGAAAACTGTGACTATTTCTATAAAAATTAATTCTTAATGAAGAGGTTCATCACTTCTGCCAAGTGGAGTAAAAGACACTCAGGAGAGCCTAGAGAATTATCAGAATCTGATTACCAATTTTTATTTACAGAAACAGATTTCTGAAAACAAAAACTTTCCCACTGAACATCTTAGAAAGCACTTACAACAGATTTGGGATCTGATCTCAGGTCACAATTCTTCCTGCAGACCACTCTCCTAGCTTTCTACCATTTTTTTTTTCTTAGTAAGGATCTGGTCTCAAGTCTTGTTTGGTCGCTGGTTTCCAGAATTCTGTGTTTTATCTCAACCTATGCACAATTCTTTCTACAGACAATTCTCCAAGCTCTCTACAATTTATTTCTTATAGAGTATGTTATGTGCACATCCCTGCGTGGTTCGTGTCTTTGAATTTCACACCTAGGTCTCTTATTATCATGGATCGATTTACCTTGACCAGGAATACTCCAGTCTGAAAACTTTCTTCATACCTTCCTCATGATTTCTGACCCCTATTGCGTCAGTCTACCCATCACTGATGTTTTAGAGTTTAGTGGATTCTGGAGATATAAATCACTTGACAGGTCCTTGGAACTTTATTGGTGGGACATGGTGCATGAGTGTATAGATATGGCCTATATGGGAGGTTCCCACTCTCCCTGTCGGAAATTTTATAAGGCAGACAGGGTTGAAAAATGATATTCAGTAGTAAAGATGGCTGTTTGTCATTATTACTATTACCACTTTGCGGAAGTAAGTATAACATTATGGTGTATACCACCCACAGATTTATAGTAGCCGCTGCACTGCATATAATCTCAGTGGGCACTCACACTGGCAGTTTTCACCGAACCATGGCACCCCCTTGGTCTAGTTCGTTTGTGTAGTGTGAGTGCTCTGAACAGTGCCTTCAGAATGGTTAAGTGTACCGTGCTCGGGATCACTTGGAAGAGATGGTCTCAGGCACAGTGCACTTGTGGTTCGGTATTGATCGTATCAGTGTGAGTGCAAACTGTGCCTGAGCACAGAATTCTCCATAGATAATGGAGCAACAAAACAGGAATCACCGTGGTCTGGTCGGCAGAGATGATGATCTAAGGGTGCCCGAGAACACTTGCTTATAGCCCAGTGCAAATGCAGGCCAGTGGGGGAGTGGGGAGAGGGGGACATTTGAACCCGGTTATGGTTCAGCTCAGATACCTGGAAAACCTGGAAGAAAGTGAATGGATCTCCTTTTAAGTTTGTGAATTCCTCTAACAAATAGGATGAGTATAGGACCTTAAAATTGGGCTAGAATTGTTTGTGCCCAAACAAATGCATTTCATGTACAGCTTTGTCAGCAAAGATTCCATTGGATTGATGGATTGAAGGTGCTATAGAGTTCATTAGGATTCTACAGGCACTTGCATGCAGACAAACTCTATGCTATATTACGTCATGTAATTGCAGGCTGTTGAAAGCAGACATTATTTCTGATTAAATTTGAGTTGCTGCACATGGACACACATCGATGACTTTAATCAGTGTAAGTACATTGGAAAAAACATATGTGCCTCAATGCAGAATTTACTCTTACATTAGCAGAGGCAAATTGAGAACGCCAGGTAGTGGGAAGTCTGTGCTTTTCTTTAAATACATAGATTACAAAAATGGGACTGATCTAAAATAAAGTTTGGAAACTAATATTAAAGTAGGCAGCTTCTCACTGATAACAAGACTCCTTTTCTTTATGAGATGTGTACAATCAAATTGGTCTTTAGTTGAGCAAGTTACAGCATAACTCATCTTCTAAACAAAAACATATTTAGAGTAACAACTGGCATATGAATACATCACCAAATGTATTTACTTACCTTCTCTCAAGTATTCTTGCGCATCTTCTGCTGCCGGAAGTATGGATTAAAGTAAATATAGCCTAATTTTAAGTTTTTCAATAGAATAGGGAAAAGTTAAACCCCACCAAGTTTTTTATTTTGGTGTCTATGTACCTTTGGGGAAATTTCCCTTCACTTCCTGTCACAGAAATGCAACAGGAAGTTAGGGAAATTCCCCTCTTAGACAGCTGTCCCAGGAACAAGTGCCCCCATTAGAAAATTTCCCCTTGTGTTTTATTTTGGAGACAGCTATAACATTGTGGATTTCCCATACCTTTCTGTCTTAGTTACAATGATTACCACTAGAAATAGAGGTGTGAATCTCCCCATTGGGGACTACGACAGCTACAAAAACTTAAAAAGGTTTAGCCCTTTCCCACTCTATCCAAAACAAAAACAAAAAAGAAAAAATATTTTGCCAAGAATACTTTAAACAGTGTTGGTGCATCAAAATATTCAAAACCAAAATACCCTGGAGTCGCTAAGTGTGCTAGTATACATGGTTAGCTGTTCGTTTAGGTAAATTGGTTTGGCTGAGAGCCTGGCCTGGGTTGAATCTGGGTCAGGGTTGAGTGACTCAGGGAGGCTAGATGACTCAACAAACAACATCTCTCGTGCCTCCCCCTGTTTTCTGGAACCTTGGAGAAGCTTCCAGATGTAGTGGATGGAGGCTAGGAGGAGCTGCTTGGCAAATTTATGAGGGCCCCAGAAAATTCTCAGCAAATGGGCTGGCAGGGGACAGGCCACCTAATAAATAGGCATGAGCCATGCCAGCAGGGGCAGTCGGTGGAAGATGGAGTGCCGAGGAGGCTGTCGGAGTCTAGTCTGGGGAGTGTGACCTTGGGTCTGGGGCTTGGGTGGTGGAAGGATTCCCCACAACACATGAGGATACCCTTCCTGGAGGCACAGGAAGAAGTGAGAGGTCAGAATGTCCAGAGATCTCAAGAGATCTCTTGAGAAGTAATCTAGGTGGGCTAATGAGTGTTCAGTCTGGGGGGACTGTGAAGAGAGTGTCAGTCTGGAGGACTGTGCAGAAATTAGCCTGGAGGGCTAGTGAAAGGGGCAGCTGCAGCCAGGTGGGTTGGCAGTGCCTGAAGGCGTGGTGCTGGGATCAGTGATAACAGAGAGGAAGTGCTGGGAAAGTGTGAGCTGTGTCACCCTATCCTCAAGTATAGGGGCTGCAAGTCTCTGCCTGTAATGGGCCTTTGGTACCAAATTGCAGCATGGTGACACAGGTTACACTGCAAGTGCACTTGGAAGTAAAGTTGCTGTAGATCGGGGGGGGACATGCAAGGAAAATAAAAAACAGCATTTTAGCTTGTACATGATTGGATGATAAAATCAGCAGAGCTTCAATTTATTTCAGATCTACCCCTTAGATTTAGAGCAACTGAACTTCCAAGTGCACTTTCAGTGAACTTTCAAGTGCACTTGCAGTGCAAACTGGATTTGCCTTTTGTAAATAACCCCCAGTATATAAGAGAAGTTGTCCCTGAAGTTTGTTTGCAGTCAAGTGGGCATCCCATACATTTCCCAATCCCTATCCAAGTTCTAATCCCTCAATAAACAAAAAAAAACAAAGCAAAAAAAAAAAACAAAGTCATGGACTGTTCTGTGACTCTGGAGGGACTGTGAAAATTTGGTGTGCCTGGCTGTGCAGGGTGGGGGATCCCAGTTACTTGCAGCCCTTTAAGGGGTGCGCTACACCTGTATTAGGCAGGTAAGTGATCACGAAGAGATGTAAACATATGGCTCATTTATTACATTGACTCTTAAGTATCTCTCATAATAAAACATTTCAAAGGTTCATGGGAAAGAAATGTGAATATCTTCAGGACAGAACTCGATAGGAATCTGAAATTACATTTTCTAAAATGATTGCCAACCTATAAAATGTGCAAAAGAAACAAAAACAAATCAAGAGACAAAGGATTGATAACTAGAATAAGGTGACCAGATTTTTCTCGTTCAAAAGTTTTTATTTTATGTTAAAATAAATTACATGTACAGAATATAAGACAAATTATGTGATACCAGAAATAAAAAGACATATTGAAGTACGGATGATACAAAGCAAAGAAGAATTTCAAGATATTCTCATGGGAATGACAATAAATGGCCTTATATATTTTAGAATTTGAAAACATTCTTATAGCTGAGAAGGTGACCAGATTTTTAAAATGAAATCCGGGGACATATTTTTTTTTACTAGTAATGGCGGCAATCAGTGGCTCACTGTCCATCGCCGTCACCACCCGCCTCACAGCATGTCAAGTCTTACTTTCTGGGCCCTGGCTACTACTGGGTGGGGAAGAAGATCACTTGAGCCAAGGCGGAAGAGCTTGCGAGTGGATCTGAATGGGCATGCACCCGAAACTGAAGAAATATTCCCTCCGCTCAGACCAGCACATGATCATCAGAGAGGGGCACAGATAATGGGAAAAAAAATACACCTTCCTAAGCTAGTAGGAGCGGTGGAGCAGGGGTGTGTAATTCATTTTTTTTTTTTTTATTTAATTCTGCACTGCCTGTCTTTGAAATTGCCCCAACCCCTATTCAAATCCAATCCGGGGACAGTGTCCTCAATCCGGGGACTGTCCCCAGAAACCAGGGATTTCTGGTCACTCTAAACTAGAAGGGCACAGGTAATTCAATTTAAATAATAAGTTGTTACCTGTTACTATAAACCAAAATGAAGGAAGATTATGAACACTTGGTATTAGGGACCCCTTACCCACTTTTAGAAGTAGCCAGCAATAATAGCGATTGGACCGCTTTGGATGACTAAGCGCTTGTACACACGGTCGGAGAATCTGTTGGAATGAGTCTTATCGGACCGTGTCGTCAGATAATCCGACTGTGTGTGGTATGCATCGTACTGATTCCCCGTCCGACCCAATTTTCCAACATGTTGGAAATATTTCCCGACCAACTGGGCTGGATGGACCTAATCCGGTCATGTGTAGAGCATTTTCATCGGACCAAGTGCCACGCATGCTCAGATCAAATTCCTACATCAAAGCTATTGGCTACTAGCCTGAATGTAGTCCCATCGTAACGAAATTACGTCATCACGTTCTGAAAGATCGGATTTTTCGCCAACTTGGCCCGACCGTGTGTATGCAACAGTTTCGGACACAATCCATCGGACTAAATCCGACGGGCAAAATCCGACGGATTTGGTTGGCAAAATCTCCGACCGTGTGTACGTGGGCTAAGTTCCATTCAGCTCTGACAATGTTGCAAACTCAACAGCACCTGTCTTAAAAAGTAATGCATTTCTTTATAGCAGGTGTCGTAATTAATATTGCTGGACACCATAGGTCTACCTTTAACAGGCCCTTAAAAAAAAGACAAATAAATTGCAGTTAAATGTGCTTAATTCAGCACCCACGGGACTGCTTCATTACTGACCTCCTGTTATTTTAAAACGGCAAGCTACAATACAAAATATAGGAGCGGTGAATAGTAATTACCTCTCAAATGTGATCTAGAAGCTTATCAGCAAGAACGGCAGAATTTACACAGATTACTTAAACCATTAAATTGCTTAAAAAAACATTAACACATAAAAAAAACATTAAAACACACAGCATGTTGCTATGACTTCACATTTGTGGTTTTCAAAATGTATAATTAAAGGATAAGTAAAACTTAAAAAATCATTAGCACGCTAAAGCTGTGCACAGAAGAAAATGCAAAAATCTGGCACCTGCCATGTAAGAGATCAACTGCCTGAAATCATATTAGTTCCACCCAGTACTGGGGCAAGTTGCCCAGTATGCATTGGATATTGTATGAAGAGTGTTCTGACATGTTCAGTCTTATTCAATAAGGAAAAGCAATAACCCTAGAGGTCTTTTTTTTTTTCTCTGATCTCATCCAATTGGTTGCTTTAGTTGCTATCGGTTACTGTACTTCGCACATCCATGTCCTTTGCACTGCATTGCTGAAAACACCCAAATGACTGTAGGTCTCATTCTTTTGAACTGTTCCCACAGGTCACCATTAATTGCCCCCATCTAAGAACTTTAGTTTAGATGCATAGGTAAATAAATACAGGAGAGCTAACTGGTGTTCAATGAAAGAATGGGCGCCAGGGGCCCAACACTAATTGCGTGTGTGCCTGTCAATGGACATGTTGACATTTCTCATGTTGTATTGTTTGCGCTTTACTATTAAAGGTTTGATTTGTAATTCTACTCTTTTAAAATACAGCTGAGATAAGGTTTGGGGACATTCTTTCTATACGGGTTATGATAGTTGCTTCCCATAGTGTCTACCTATGTGCCATTGGATATTTAGGGCTATTTATACAACTCGTGTAAATGTTGTGTTCCAGCTATAATAATTAAGACGTTTGCTAAAAAAAAGTCAAAAGGGTCAATGTGTGTTCTTGCAATTTTGCTTGTTATGCCCGATATACATACAGGGAGAACTTAGTAAGACTGTAACAGACGTAATATGGAGCAGTTGTGCTTCTAGCTTTAATTTTTAAAGCTTAAAGAGGAAGTAAACCCTTGTGCAAAAAATAAATAAAAAAAAAACGCAAGATAAAGGCATAATGAGCTAGTATGCACAGCATACTAGCTCATTATGAATTACTTACCTAATAACGAATCCCCTGCAGCCATCCTTGTCTCCCCCTCAGGCTGCTGACAAGTGAATTTAACTTTAATGTGGTCATAAACCCTCATATATACCCAGGGAAGGGACTATTCTCAGGTGATATACAGCGATTGAACAAATCCTCCTACATATGTTGTACCTGTTTATCTGTCATCTTCTCATCTCTACATCCGTTAAAAGTCCTGAATTTATCAAGCTTATCAAGCTTGTCTGAGATTTTAGAAGACAGGGGGTGGGAGCTGAAATTACACAATGCAGAGCTCAGTGAGGAGAGCTGATTGGAGGAAAGGGACACTTCCCTCTTCACACAGCACACAGGAACAGAGCTGATCCTGTCAATCACAGGCTGTGTCGGAGCTCCCTCCTCTGTCATCTTTTTATCTTTTGATGTCAGGAAAACTTGTCAGAGGTGACTCATACTGATCGCAGAGGAACGAACCAGCAGAGAGGAATGACACTTAGTGCTCTAGATTCAGATAACTACACACTATAGGGATATGCTTTGTTCATATTCCATTTCTGAGGTTTGCAACCATTTTAACTGAACAAACTAAAACAAGAAGCTGATTGGTTGCCATGCACAGCTGTTCCAGATTCTGTCTGCTTCTGTTTCAGTAAATTTCCCCAGTAGAGTTATGTATTTATAACTGTGTCTTAAAGGGATTGTAAAGGCATAAGGTTTTTTATATTAATGCATTCTATGCCTTAAGATAAAAAGCCTTCTGTGTGTAGCAGCCCCTATCAGCCCCCCTAATACTCACAAGATCCCTCTCTGTCCAGCGATGTCCATGAGTGTCTCAGCTGTCCGAGATTCTCCCTTCTGATTTGGCTGAAGCAAAGCATAGGTGCCATTGGCAGTCGCTGTTGTCAATCAAAGTCAGCTAGCCAATCAGGGGAGAGAGGGGGTGGGGCCGGGGCTGGGCTCCATGTCTGAATGGACACACAGAGCTGTGACTCAGCAAGGGTGCACCCATAGCAAGCTGCATGCTGTGGGGGCACTCGACAGGAGGGAGGGGCCAGGAGCACAGAAGAGGGACCTGAGAAGAGGAGGATCTGGGCTGCTCTGTGCAAATCTACTGCAACAAAGAAGGTAAGTATAACACGTTTATTATTATTTGTTTTTATGGGACAAAAAAATAGACTTTACAATCACTTTAAATATATATGACATTTTGACCAGACTATTTGGAATATTTAGCTAATAACTCTGACCATATGTGTGAGGCTATTGCAGGGGTGTTCCAACCAGAGCACAAAAGGAAATTCATCCTCAGGGGTGCCAGGTTGCCAAACATCATACCATTATTATGGACAGTGAAAACCAAGCCTCTGAGAAGGATGAGAGATATTGTTGCAAGAATGATGCCCCATAAACACGGTTGGAATTTCCAGCGGAAAAAGTCCAATCAGATTTGTTGATGGAAAATCCAATCGTGTGTGGGCTCTATCTGACTTTTTCTGTTGGAATTTCCGATGGAAAAAGTTTGAAAGCTGGATCTAAAATCCAATCAGACTTTTTCCAATCGCGTGTAGAGAATTCCAATGCACAAAGTGCCACGCATGCTCAGAAAAAATTTGGAGACGAAAGCTATTGGCTACTGCTCTCTACATAGTCCGGTCGTACATTTTGTATGTCACCTCGTTCCGAAGGATCAGATTTTCCAACAACTTTGTGTGACCGTGTGTATGCAAGACAAGTTTCGGCCAGAATCCGACGGATTTTGTGGTCGGAATGTCCGACCATGTGTATGGGGCATAATGTCTTACCTTATCAGTCATTATAAACAAAAAAAATCCATAAAGAGATTTAAAACAAAAGTCTTTATTTTTACCACTTATACTTCCCAATGTTACACCCAGTCTGATATAAAAACTGAAAGTGCTCAATTTTCTGGACCCACTACTGAGATTTTTTCCAGCACCCCTATAGTCTTGAAGTGTCCCTGGTTTCATGCAAACCTCAGAACCGAACTGAACGAATAAACCAAAATAGATGTAATGTAAAATAAATGTACATTTTAAAGCTGAACTCCAGGAAAGCAATTAAACACAAAGATTAAATACCTATATAAAGCCATTTTACTTGCTAAAAAGACTTGCATTGATGTAAATCCATCAGTGAGATTGGCACAGTGCAGTCCTCTCTAGCATGGCAGGAGGCCTCACTTTTTCTATGTTGCTGTTAAAGTGAAAACTAACTGTATCTGAACACCACAAACTAAAACACTGTTTAATTCATTTATAATAGTCAAGGTAAACTCCCCCATCCATCCATGTCCCCATGCTTTATTTTGTTGAGAAATCACTTTGAACAACACCCCCTAGTAGTTCTAGCTGCAGCCATCTTAAATAAGGGCAGATGATTCATGTAGCACTTGCTTCCCGGAATGCACGTGTCTTTAGCTCAGGCATGCAGGCAGGAACATGTGCTAAGCTAAGAAAGCCCCTCTAGATAAAAGAAAAAATGCCCATGAAGACAACTCAAGAAATGTAAAAATAAATATAATATAGCTTCCTATTTATCTACTAATGCTAACAGCATAGGGAACAAAAATAGCTCTCGATTGAGAGAGTTTAGTTTTGTTTTAAAGTGGAACTTTACTTTCCCAATCAACATTGATTATTTTTAATCCTCATGCTGCTAGCATTAGTAAATAGATAAATATCATATTCTTTTCTATCTATTTAAGCACACTCACCTCCATGCATGCCTGAGCTCAGGGCAGATGGATTTCAGAAAGTAAATGCTATATAAATCATTTGCCCTTACTTAAGATGGCCACGGCCAGAAATGCTAGGGGGTTGTTTTTCTAAGTGATTTTTTAAGAAAATAAAGCATGGAGACATGGATGGATGGGGGGAGTTTGCTTTGAATATTAAAAATGAATTAAATAATGTTTTTGGTTTGTGGTGCTCAGATGCAGTGAGGATATGCGTTAAGTAATGATCACAGGTCTTGTTCTTGCCCTATACTATGACTGGACAGTGAAAGAAGAAGCAGCACACTGATAAGCTCATCTCTTTCTAACTGTTCTCTTGCTTGCTCACACTGGGAGCTTAAAGTTGGCCATACACTCTGCAAATTTTGTCTGGTTCCTGAGTGGATGTCCCTGTGGCCCCCTCCTGCCCAACATCCTTTGATTGAAAATTTAGAGGCGTCAGACAGAAAATTATTGGCCGAGCAGTGGCTGCATCCAACCAGATGCAGCGCTGTTTGGGTATTTTGAGAGCCAGTGGGGCCGGCTCTCAAAGTACAATTGTCGCAGTGTGAATTTGACTCCCCCTAGCAAAGAGGGCACCTTCATTTTCCCAACCCAAGCCCTAGAGACACCACAGAAGGGTCTATATAAGTGTTTTATTCAGACGATGGCTCCAAGTCATGCACAGCCCTTCAGGTGTGTATGCCAGCACCCTCAAGCTGTACCAAGCAGAAACCGGGAAGAGCCATAGGTGGACCTCACATGTCTCTATCCAGCCAAACCTCATGAGACATGTTACACACCAACAGCTGCATGATGAACCAGATGCTCTGATCTTATCTTCAGCCATTTCTAAGAGCCACATTGGCTTCTGCATTTAAAGGATTTACTTGCTGGACATCCAGATGGACATCCATTGGGTGCCCCCAGAGTCTCTTTGTGTATCAATGTGGTCCAAGCTAGGCAGAAATGCTCTGGTCCTCCTGCCTCCACCAGTAGGTAGCCCCACACACCCCAAAGGGAAACCCATGACCCAAGGAACTATTTATTTAATAATGTCTCTCAACAAGAAGAGTTTCTCCTCAAAGGGCAACAACAACCTAGCTCTCCCCAACCTTCTTAAAATATCCCCAATCCAGGAATGCTAGGCAACAACTGTACTCCCACGATGACAGCTGGGGCAGGACCATCTCTAAAAAGGGCCTTACAAGAAGCACACCTGATTGGATCATTATGTTGAGCCTTTTTTTTCCCAGTCTGAGCTTTGCTGTAAGATGGACTGCAAGAGCATGATATCAGGTCACATTTAGGTATTTACATTGCTTGCATTTTAAAAATACATGCAATGAAGTATTAATGATTATCTGCCTGTAGCTCGGCTTTAAAGAAAAAATAAATATGCAAGGAAGGAATCTCTTATGGCATTCCTGGTAGGTCTGCTTTGCCACCCAGCTCTTTGTAACAGCAAATTAGCTATGACAACCAAATGTTCTTTGCCTGGACAGTGTGGAAGGGTGATTCCAGAACAATAAGTCACACATTTGTATGTTTCTTAGTGGATATAAAGCAGAAGTTAATACATTGAGGAGCACAGTGTATATACAATGTTTATTCTTTCAGCTGTTCATTATAGCCAATTTAGGACAAGAGGTGATATTCTCTCTGCCATAAAATGCCACATCAAAAGAAGCACAGTTGTTATGAGAAGTCCTTTGGCAGCAATGTGCATGAGAAGGTCATACAAACAAGTTGTGAGCAGTCGTCTGCCGCTGACCACTATGGGGGAGACCTCAAAGATTTTGTTTGTCTACACGTTATATGTGAGTTTTTTGTGTTGAGATTGCAATGGGTATCAAAATACCACTCAAAGTTAAGAAACAGGTCCCCAGCCCACCTTGACTTTGGTTTAAGACATGGATAGATTAGAACTGGAGTTATATAATAATGCACCTTGGCAAGTCAATAATTTGTCTGTTTATGTGAACTAAATCATTGGTTCTAGATGCCCAGATGGTAACTATGGTGTAAAGAATGACTGTACAGCTCTATAAAATCCTTAAATTAGCTTTTAGCTTTTTTTTCTATCTATCACTAATACATTTGTATCATTTACAACACATAGATCATCTGCAACAGTCCCTGAACCCTTGTGTGACCATCAGTCCCTGAACCCTTGTGACCATCAGTCCCTGAACCCTTGTGACCATCAGTCCCTGAACCCTTGTGACCATCAGTCCCTGAACCCTTGTGACCATCAGTCCCTGAACCCTTGTGACCATCAGTCCCTGAACCAGGGGCGTTGCTAGGAGGCAAAAGGACCAGGAGCTTCAGCCTGAAGTCCAAGGCCAGAAGCGGGGGGTGTTGTACGTCACGCAGGTTTTTTTGGCTGGGCTGTGACACTGACGGTAGTGACCTACATACACTGACCTACCTACACTAACCTACCTGACCTATCTACACTGACGGTAGTGACCTAGCTACACTAATCTACCTGACCTACCTACACTAACCTACCTGACCTACATACACTGGACATTTACATACACTGATCTACATACACTAACGGTAGTGACCTACCTACACTGACTGACCTACACATACACTGACATTTACATACAGTGACCTACCTACACTGACTTACCTACACTGACTTGCCTGACCTACCTACACTGACATTTACATACACTGACCTACCTACACTGACATTTACATACACTGACCTACCTACACTGACATTTACATACAGTGACCTACCTACATTGACATTTACATACAGTGACCTACCTACATTGACATTTACATACACTGACCTACCTACACTGACCTACCTGACCCACATACACTGTCTGACCTACCTCAGTCATGGTGTGCGGTGTCACAGCAGCCAGGCAGCCAGTCCTCAGAGGAAGAGGAGAGGAGAAGAGGAGAGGAGAGCGGCCCGCCCGAGCACTGAGCGGGGATGTGGAGCGGCGGCCGATTTGTAATTCCTGCCTTCTGGAGCCTGTAGCGCCTATGATGAACGTCACATGTCCCGCGGTCCCGGCATTGGACCAGTGGGACGTCCATCATAGACGTTGCAGGCTCCAGAAGGCAGGACCTGCTATGGCACTCGGCCACACTCGGCGGCGCTCAGCATCAGATTGGTCCCGGAGCTCGCGGTGCTCGGGGCTAACAATGGAGAGCCTGCAGAGCTGAGACTCAAGGCTTTAGGGGGTCACATTCGGGGCATGAGCCCCCCTTAACCACTTTCAGACCGGACCATTTTGCTGGTAAATGACCAGAGGTCTTTTTACAATTTGGCACTGCGCTGCTTTAACTGGTAATTGCGCGGTCATGCAACGTTGTACCCAAACAAAATTTGCGTCCTTTTCTTCCCACAAATAGAGCTTTCTTTTGATGGTATTTGATTGCCTCTGCGATTTTTATTTTTTGCGATATAAATGGAAAAAGACCGCAAATTTTGAAAAAAAATGATATTTTCTACTTTTTGTTATTAGAAAAATCCAATAAATTCAATTTTAGTCATACATTTAGGCCAAAATGTATTCAGCCACATGTCTTTGGTAAAAAAAAAGTCAATAACTGTATATTTATTGGTTTGCGCAAAAGTTGTCACATCTACAAACTAAGGTACGTTTTCTGGAATTTACGCAGCTTTTAGTTTACGACTGCCTATCTCAGTTCTTGAGGTGCTAAAATGGCAGGGCAGTACAAAACCCCCCCAAATGACCCAATTTTGGAAAGTAGACCCCCTAAGGAAATTGATAAGTGGCATGTTGAGCCCATCGAATATTTTATTTTTTTGCCTCAAGCGATTGAATAATGACAAAAAAATAATAATTTTTTTTTTTTACACAAAGTTGTCACTAAATGATATATTGCTCACACATGCTATGGGCATATGTGAAATGACACCCCAAAATAAATTCTGCTGCTTCTCCTGAGTACGGGGATACCACACGTGTGGGATTTTTTGGGAGCCTAGCCGCGTACGGGGCCCCGAAAGCCAAGAACCGCCTTCAGGTTTTCTAAGGGCGTAAATATTTGACTTCACTCCTCACTACCTATTACAGTTTTGAAGGCCATAAAATGCCAAGATGGCACAAAACCCCCACAAATGACCCCATTTTAGAAAGTAGACACCCCAAGCTATTTGCTGAGAGGCATTTTGAGTCCATGGAATATTTTATATTTTGCCACAAGTTGCGGGAAAATTACAAACTTTAATTTTTTTTTATTTTTTTTTCACAAAGTTGTCACTAAATGATATATTGCTCACACATGCTATGGGCATATGTGAAATGACACCCCAAAATAAATTCTGCTGCTTCTCCTGAGTACGGGGATACCACATATGTGGGACTTTTTGGGAGCCTAGCCACGTACGGGGCCCCGAAAACCAAGAACCGCCTTCAGGTTTTCTAAGGGCGTAAATATTTGACTTCACTCCTCACTACCTATTACAGTTTTGAAGGCCATAAAATGCCAAGATGGCACAAAACCCCCACAAATGACCCCATTTTAGAAAGTAGACACCCCAAGCTATTTGCTGAGAGGCATGTTGAGTCCATGGAATATTTTATATTTTGCCACAAGTTGCGGGAAAATTACAAACTTTTTTTTTTTTTAACAAAGTTGTCACTAAATGATATATTGCTCACGCATGCCATGGGCATATGTGAAATGACACCCCAAAATAAATTCTGCTGCTTCTCCTGAGTACGGGGATACCACATATGTGGGACTTTTTGGGAGCCTAGCCGCGTACGGGGCCCCGAAAAGCAAGCACCACCTTCAGGCTTTCTAAGGGCGTTACAGTTTTGAAGGCCATAAAATGCCAAGATGGCACAAACCCCCCCCCCCAAATGACCCCATTTTGGAAAGTAGACACCCCTAAATTTAGGGGTACACTAGTGAGACTAGGTAATAAATGGCGGGTGCCCTGAAACTATAAAAAAAATAACTAACCAACCAGCGTCACCTGTAACAGTTATATGGTGATCACTGGTGAAAGGGTTAACTAGGGGGCAATCAGGGGGCTTTATGCGGTAGTATATGGGGGTCCCTGGCGCTATAAAAAGCTGCGGCGAACCTAAATACCTACCTGCCTAACTAGCGTCACCTGTGACACTAATACAGTGATCAGAAAAACGATCGCTTATTAGGCTGGGTTCACACTGGAGCGATGTGGGAACGCCACGAATGCGCGGCGGGTTCCCGCATCCCATGCCTCCCGGCGGCAGTTCACACTGCCCTATGCGAACTGCTGGGAGTGTCAGTGAAATGTTAATGACACCCCCAGATCAGTTCGCATATCGCAGTGCGATCTGCAAACTCGGATCGCATGGTGTGAACACCCATGCGATCCGATTCTGCTGCGGACCAAAAAAAGGGTCCCGTGCGAGTTTGCGGCGGGTGTGGCGGGTGCGACACGAATTCAGCCATACTATCTGTATGGCTGAACTCGAATCGCACAGAGATCGGATGTGATTTGCACTGCAGTGCGGTGCGAATCACATCCGTTCTCATAAACCGCTGCAATGTGAACCCAGCCTTAGTGACACTGGTGACGGGGGGTGATCACGGGGTTAAACCTTTATTGGGGGGGTTAGAGGGGTACCTTAGAACTAAAGGAGGCTAACCCTAACTGCCCTAACAGTTATTACAGTCACAAATGACACCCGCCGGGTGATCAGGGGGTTAAACCTTTATTAGGTAATAAATGGCGGGTGCCCTAAAACTATAAAAAAATAACTAACCAACCAGCGTCACCTGTAACAGTTATATGGTGATCACTGGTGAAAGGGTTAACTAGGGGGCAATCAGGGGGCTTTATGCGGTAGTATATGGGGGTCCCTGGCGCTATAAAAAGTTGCGGCGAACCTAAATACCTACCTGCCTAACTAGCGTCACCTGTGACACTAATACAGCGATCAGAAAAATGATCGCTTATTAGGCTGGGTTCACACTGGAGCGATGCGGGAACGCCACGAATCCGCGGCGGGTTCCCGCATCGCATGCCTCCCGGCGGCAGTTCACACTGCCCTATGCGAACTGCTGGGAGTGTCAGTGAAATAATGACACCCCCAGATCAGTTCGCATATCGCAGTGCGATCTGCAAACTCGGATCGCATGGTGTGAACACCCATGCGATCCGATTCTGCTGCGGACCAAAAAAAGGGTCCCGTGCGAGTTTGCGGCGGGTGCGACACGAATTCAGCCATACTATCTGTATGGCTGAACTCGAATCGCACAGAGATCGGATGTGATTTGCACTGCAGTGCGGTGCGAATCACATCCGTTCTCAAACCGCTGCAATGTGAACCCAGCCTTAGTGACACTGGCGACGGGGGGTGATCACGGGGTTAAACCTTTATTGGGGGGGGTTAGGGGGGTACATTAGAACTAAAGGGGGTTAACCCTAACTGCCCTAACAGTTATTACAGTCACAAATGACACCAATGCAAAAAAAAAAAACAAAAAAAAAAAAAAGCAATTGGTGTCACTGTGACTGGGGGGGCAGGGGTAATTGGGGGGGTGATCGGGGGGTAAAGGGGAGGTGTGAGTGTGCCTGGCATGTTCTACTGTATGTGTGGTGTGTTGGTGCAACTCACCGAACCTCTCTCCTCGGTGCCGGAACGAAAAATACCGACACGGAGGAGAGAATACATCACTTCCTCTCCTGTGTTTACATTACAGGAGAGGAAGTGATGTCACGGAGGATTTCCATTCGTCGAGAGCGATCGCGAGGGGGTGGCCATGAATGAATGGCCGCCCCCTCATCCCGGATCGCTCTCGAAGGAATGCCGACCGCCGCAGGCACCGGGGGGGGGCCCGATCGGGCCCCCCACCCGCGGGCAGGCAGGGACTTATATATACGCCCATATGCCTGCCCGTGCCATTCTGCCGACGTATATCGTCGTGCGGCGGTCGGCAAGTGGTTAAGCAACCCCCTCCCGACGCCCCTGCCCTGAACCCTTGAGACCTTCAGTCCTTAGTGCCTCCTGTTTCAAGATATGAATTCTATATTTTATTGCATTTTAGTTTAAAGTAGCACTAAAGGCAAAACCTATTTTAATCCATTTTGAATAGAGTAAGGGGGGTTATAACTTCTTTCAGTTTTTTTTCTCTCCGTGTCTCATTGTGGAGACGTTCCTTCCCTTTCTGTCCCATAGCCAAAACAGGAAATGAGAGGAAATCTTTCCAAAATATGTGAATCCCTAGTTGTCTTGGGATTCACCCGATTTAGTATGCCCATTGGAGCTTTGTCAGAGAATGGTTCAAAGAAGAGCAGGTACATCTGCCAACTCTTAACAGGATCACAGATTACAGGGACACTTAGGCATTTGCCAGTGCAAATGTGCATGTGTGCACGGCCGCAAACGGCTGCAAGCATTAATGCACAACCATGCGCGCGCAGATCTTGGCGCCTAGTGGCCTATTTAAAGTCAGCAGTCTGAACCACAAGTTGCTGGATACTCTTCAGCTTCCTGTCTGTTCCTGTGTTCTGCCTCTTCTATTATTGGATTCCCTCTTACTGACCAAGCTCGCCTCTGACCTGTCTTGTCTCCATTCCTGGCTCCTGACCCTTGGCTTGTTCTACCAACTCTGCTTCTGCCTGTTCACCAATGAATGACCTCTGCTTACCCTCCTGACTTCGCTGCTGCCTGACATCCAATGTATGACCCCAGCTTGCTCCTGATTCAGCTCTCTGCCTCTGATCCTGACTGATATTTTGTGTATGACTCCTGGCTTGATTCTTGACCCTGCTTCTGGCTCTCCCTACTATCAAGCACGACCTGGTATGTCTGAGAAACTCCTGCCCTGCATTGCATCCTGCTTGTCCGGCTGTCATCCGGTGCACATAACGTCTGCACTTCAGCCTGTTGCAGCTTGCCAGCCCTGCTTCTTTGGGCATAGCATTCCCTGTTATCACCTTCAGGGTTGCTCTGCACTCAGCCAAAAAGGAAGCCCTCTCAGCCTCTGACCAGATACATGACAAGGATTTCCCTTCTGTTCATGTTCTGATAACCCAAACCCCAAGTCTGGGATTTTCTTTTGGTGATAATGGTCACCAGAGCAAATAGAGAGGGAAAATCTCCCCAATAGGAGGCACAAACAGCAATACCAATCCTTCTCCTATCTAACAAAACCAAAAACAAAATGCCTTTAGAAACGTTTTTTATACCAGGTGTACTTTGAAGGTATTTTGGTTACTTTTGGCTCCCTTCTTATAGCCTCAGTGGTTATATTGTTTGATTTGATTACATTAGCCAATACACTTGACATTGTCAAATGTCTATTGGTTAAATAAATTAATTAAATTTGTCAGAAGATTGGCCTGTGCATGGAAAGTAAGCAACCCTCCAACCTGATTACTATATGCTTGGGCATTGAGCAAGTGGGGTGAACATTTTTTCATGTGATTCCTGTATCTGTGCAGGTATGCAGATATGACCTTTCTTCTTCTCTCAAATTTTACAGGTAGCAAAGTTTAGCAGCTACGTCTATTGCGCTGGCCGTGCTAATTTTAATTTGAGTAGTCTTATGCCATGTACACACGGTCAGACTTTCTGACGACAAAATCCGTCTGATTTTTTCCGCCAGATTTGGCCCAAACCTGTCTAGCATGCACACGGTCGCACAAAGTTTTCGGAAAATCTGATCGTTCTGAACGCGGTGACATAGAACACGTACGATGGGACTATAAACGGGCCAGTAGCCAATGGCTTTTGTCTCGTAATTTATTCTGAGCATGCGTGGCACTTTGTGCGTCGGAATTGTCTACACACGATCGGAATTTAAACAATCAGATTTTGTTGTCAGAAAATTTTAGATCCAGATCTCAAACTTTGTGTGTTGGAAATTCCGGCGGAAAAAGTCAGATGGAGCACACACACGATCGGATTTTCCGACAACACAATCCGATCGCACATTTTCCGTCGGAAAGTCCGACCATGTGTACAGGGCATTAGAGTTTTCCTTCCTTCATCTTTCAGAGAATAATCCCCTGAAATTTTGGACAGAAATTTCAATCATTTGCCTCTTCAAGTATGGTTATATGTTGATTAAAGTAGGAGTAAACTTGTTTTTTTGAATTGTACCTACAGGAAAGCCTGTAATAAGGTTTACCTGTAGGTACAGTGAATATCTCCTAAACTTGCTCTGTTTAGGAAATATTCATACTGCATGCAGCCGGTAATGTCACCTGGTGCATGGGCTCTGAAGGTTCGGCATACCGTGCCGGACCTTCAGAGGTCCCATAGCAAACAAGGCCTCCCGTGCGCATGTGTGGTAGTGACGTCATTGGGGTCCCGGCCACTCATGTAGCTGGGGGGCCTCAAACCCGGAAAGGAAGACTGGGTGAAGATGGAAGCCCTGTCAGCAGTGACAGCACGACACTGGAGGGCTTCATTTTAAGGTAAGTCTCGCATATTGTTCTAGTATTTTCTAGCCATTAAATATGATCACTAACTTTCAACCCCCCACCAACTTAAAGAACCAAATATATAATACAAACCAATTTCATTCAGCTTTATACTGAACGGCCAAGCCCTACTAACAAAGCAATAACAATGCAGTACATAAAATAAATGCCATAGAGTAAATAAATCGGAATAAAAAGCTGTCATCATGCAAGGGAGCAGATTTGCATTGCTCATGTTGGATTGAAGCACCTCCACTTACAAGGTACCACACATTTTTGTGACAGGAGAGACAGTAATATGTATTCTATTCCCTAACTCTCTAAGGCTATAAGATCTCATGTTCTCCATCCTAATAGTATAAAAAGCAAACACACACTAAAATCCCATTATTCACAAAAAAAACTTAAACACTTAAATGATTCAGATCATTAAACAAAATTTTAATTTTAATATTTCACAAAGATAGCCCGAGTAAATCCAAGATGCAGTTTTTAAGCTATAATTTAATTTATTAACGGAAAAAAGCTGTTCAAACCTGCCTAGCCCTATGTGAAAAAGTAATTGCCCCCTCCCATGCTGAATCTTGAATGAACTGTGATTAACCACAATTTTTTGGAAAGCTGAGTTAAATTTCACTTGCCGCACCCAGGCCAGATTACTGCCAGACCTGTTGAATCAATAAATCACATAAATAGAAGCTATCTGACAAAGTGAAGCACGTTAAAAAAAAAGCCATACAATATGCCACAATCTAAAAAAATTCAAGAACAGATTATAAACAAAGTAATGCACATGTATTGGTCTAGGAAGGGCTTCAACCCCCTTTTTTAAGGCTTTGGAACTCCAGTGAACCACGTGGAGAGCCATTATCCACAAATGGAGATAACTTGGAACAGTGGTGAACAGTGGTGAACCTTCCCAGGAGTGGCCGTCCTACAAAAATTACTCCAAGAGCAATGACGACTACTCATCCAGGAGGTCGTAAAAGAACCCAGAACAACATCTAAAGAACTGCAGGCCTCACTCAGGTAAGATCAGTGTTCAGGACTCAACAATAAGAAAGAGACTGGGCAAAAATTGCATCCATGGGAGATTTCCAAGACCAAAGCCACTGCTGACCAAAAAGAACACAAAGGCACATCTCACATTTGCCAAAAACATCTTGATTATCCCCAAGACTTTTAGGCAAATATTCTGTGGACTGATGAGACAAAAATGTAACTTTTTGTAAGGTGTGCGTCCCATTACATCTGGCATAAAACGAATACAGTATTTCATAACAGGAACATCATACCAACAGTCAGACGTGGTGGTGGTAGCGTGATGGTCTGGGGCTGCTTTGCAGTTTCACGACCTGGATGACTTACCATAATTGATAGAACCATGAATTCTGAGCTCTACCAGAAAATCCTAAAGGAGAATGTCCAGCCATCAGTTCGTGACCTCAAGCTCAAGTGCACTTTGGGTTATGCAGCAGGACAATGATCCAAAACACAACAGCAAGTCCACCTTCAAATGGTTCAAACACCAAATTTAGGTTGGAGTGGTCTAGACAAAGCCCATACCTAAATCCAATTGAGATGATGTATCATAACCTTACACAGGCCATTCATGTTGGAAAACCCTCCAATGTGTCTGAATTAAAACAATTCTGCAAAGAAGAGCGGGCCAAATTTCTCCACAGCAATGTGAAAGACACAATGGCAGTTATCGCAATCGCTTGATTACAGTTGTTGCCACCAAGGGCGGCACAACCAGTTATTTTTCACAGAAAGCCAGGCAGGTTTGGACAGCTTTTTTGCCTTAATAAATTGGGCCATCATTTAAGAACTGCATTTTGTATTTACTCAGGTTATCTTTCTGTAATAATAAAATTAGTTTGATGATCTGAGGCATTTAAGTGTGACAAATATGCAAAAAAAAATTCAAAATCAGAAAGGGGAAAATACTTTTTCACAGCATTGTACATTTGACCTTTGGGAACCACTGTGCCTCCATTCCTTAGCCCTTGTACACACGGTCGAACATTCCGACAACAAAATCCGTCGGATTTTGCCGGCAGATTTTGTCCGAAACTGGTATTGCATACACATGGTCGGACAAAGTTGTTGGGAAATCCGATCGTTCGTAATGTAAACATTTTCCATCGAAATGTCTGACCGTGTGTAAAAGGGCTAAGACTGTTCCTTTGTCTCAGGATCATAACCGTAGATCCATGTCTTATCAGCAGTTACAAGTTTGTCCAGGAAATTGGACTAATTTCTTGCAAAATGTTCCAAAACAGCCATCGATGTCTCCACACGTTTCCTCTTTTGTTCAGTTGTCAAAAGTTTTGGGATCCACTTTTCTGTAAGCTTTCTCATTTACAAGCCGTTGTGGATAATGGTACCAACTCTCTCACGTGATATTCCCAATGGTGTAGTGGTTAGCATTCTCATCTAGCATATCCCAACCATGACACTACCTGCCTGGAGTTTGCATGTTCTCCCTGTGCCTGCGTGGGGGTACTCCGGGTACTCTGGTTTCATCCCACACTCCAAAGACATGCAGGTAGGTTAATTGGCTTCTGTCCAAAATTGGCCCTAGTATATGAATGGGGACCTTGGATTGTGGGCTCCTTGAGGGTAGGGGACGATGTGAGTGTGCAATGTACAGGGATAGGGACAATTGTAGACACTCACACTGGATGGACTGCTGTCTTTATTCAACCTTACTGACTATGTAGCAATACATTTGGCTGATATTTGGTGGTCCTCCATGATCATGTCATGGATGGCTTTCACATTTGCAGGCCCAGAGACAGAAACAGGCCTTCCACTGGGTTTCTTACCTTCAACACCGAAATAGACAGTTTTAAATTTGACAACCAGATGTTTAACTGTTGCATATGAAGGGCCATTGTCACCCAAAGTTTGTGACATTTCATCATGGATCTGCTTCGCACCTTTCCCTTGGAGAAACAGGAACTTGATTATGATCCTATGCTCTTCCACACTGATTTTTTCTGGAGGTACTGCCATGTTCACTTTGGACCTGAAAAAGAAAGATAAGTTAAAATCATAGGTAGTTGATTTCTACACCATTGAATATAGACACATTGGCCAGTAGACCCTGCAATTTACTTCCTAGTTCAATTTTTTCTGGGTAAGGCTCAATACTTATGAGCACCCCCTCGTATAACAAGCATTCTTTACTGCATATACAGACTGATTATACTGTTGAGGGTTTAGTAACACTTTAGCCTAGGTTCACACTGCTGTGGGATTGAAATCATGCGAGTTCAGCTCAACTCACGTGATTTCATACCCGCATGTCAGTCAGTTGTTACCGAAACAAAGAGTCCCCACTGGAAGAATTTCTTTCAATTCCTGTTCTAGAGACAACTCAAATTTTATTATTTTCTTTTCAATTTGGCATACTGGCTTTTTCTTATGATTAGTAATAAAAACCTGACATGGGTTTTAATCCTTCGCTGCTATATCCAGTAGACCCAATGCTAGCATGTTGTTTCTGTGCCTTGTAATTATTTTACAGCAAATCAGGATATATTCATTGATAAATGTATACATAACCTACGAATCTGGCAGTTGCAGGATTACACTTCCCAGCATGTTCTGCCTTCCAGATAGGGTGGTGTATTTTTCTAACAACTGCAGAGACGCAGTCTGCCTATTATATTTAAATAAAAACAGCCTAGGTTATGGAGGAGGCTGTGTGTTTTCAATTAGAGGAGAGTGTCTCTACTGCAGTGACAGGTGTAGGATTTGCTGTAGCAAAAATACACCAGTGAGTATAATCACAGGACAATGTCTGAGATTTCTTAAACTCGTCCATATTTTCTTTGCAAAACTGTCCTGGTATCATGGAATAAGAGCAATTACTTAATTGCAATACCAATAAAACATTTAAAATTGTTCCCTCTATTGCTTGTTAAGAAATATCGTCGCCATCTTGTGGGCGAATGCAGAAATGTCCTTGAGGTAGAAATACACTTATAATATTCATATGTATTATTTTATGAAAATATTATTTACGCTGGAAACAAAAATATGACCCCCCCACCAAAAAATAAATAACTTCCAATTATCCAGTTTCATGAAATGGTATGTAAGTGAGATAGCTTGTTTTGGAGGCAACTTTCTGCAGTACTGAGCAAAGGCTGACCTATTGATCTCTTGTCAAGCTGGCCTGGTGCTGTGTGTACATGCATTTAATGAGCTCTCTTACACTTCCTCAACTCTTCTATAGCTGCAATCAGAAAGATGTGTAAGACTCTAATGATTATTATGACTTTAATAATAGAAGGCAATGACAAACCATAATTTTACCAAAAAATTGTGATTAAAATGTATAATTTACTGTATACTGCTTCAGCTGGAGTGTAAAACTATAGCGATTTATTAATTATTAATATGATTTACTGTAAATACTATTTACTTAATGTAAATAGCACATTTTTTATATATAACCCTTAAAGATTATCTAAATGTAATCATTTAGCTTGTACCACATTTACATGGGCCCCCAAAAGGAGTGTATGGGGCTTCCTAATGCATGCTGTGGTCTACTGTAATGCCAGAGAAAAAAATGCCTTAGCACCATGCTATCATAGTTACATAGTTACTTAGTTAGTCAGGTTGAAAAAAAGACACAAGTCCATCCATTTCAATCACAAAAAAAATTAAAAATAATAATAATAATATCATACGATCCCATATACCCAATTCTATACCCACAGTTGATCCAGAGGAAGCCAAAACCCCAGAAGAGCATGATCCAATTTGCTAAAGCAAGAAAGGGGGCCTTTCTTAAAGCAATCTACTGAGCTGGCCAGAACCACCTCTGCAGGGAGTTTATTTCACATTTTCACAGCTCTTACTGTGATAAAACCTTTCCGTATTTGGAGATTAAATCTCTTTTCCTCTAGACGTAAAGAGTGCCCCCTTGTCCTCTTTGTTGACTGTAAAGTGAGCTCCAAATTCACTATATGGACCCCTTATATATTTGTAACAATTATTGTAATGCCAATCCCATGGATGAATGTACTGATAAAAATTATCATTTTCTGAGTGTTTAGTAAAAGGTTGGCTTTGGTTTGCACTATGCAATGCTCCTATGAAGGTTGCCTACAGTACTGGTCACTGCAGCCCCTCAAATATACAGTAGAACATTTAAAGGTATGATGAACACAGTGTGCAAGCAATGCAATAAAGAACTGGTATTGTTTTATGTTGATTACACAAAGCCTGATAAACTGTAGATCAGGGGTGCCCAACCTTTTGATGAGCGAGGGCCATCGAAACGACTTGGTAACTGGGCCAAAATAAGTGTAATGGGCGGATGACAGGTCTATATCTACGCTGCATATGCAGAACGGATATGGACACAGCCCATGCTACTCTATGGGCCTTCCAATTCAATCTGATGGAAGTGGAAGGTTTCCCTTCTGTTTTTTTGTTTTTTTTGTTTTTTTTTAGTGTATTGGATTGAAGGTAAGCAGGGGTAAATGGACATAGAGGTGAATGGAGGGTCTGATTGGGTCCCAAGCCCTTGTACACACGGTCGGACATTCTGACAACAAAATCCGTCGGATTTTGTCCGACGGATTTTGTCCAAAACTGGTGTTGCATACACACGGTCGCACAAAGTTGTCGGAAAATCCGATCGTTTGTAACGTGATGACATCATTTAGTTACGACGGGACTATGTTCAGGCTAGTAGCCAATAGCTTTGATCTCGGAATTTGATCTGAGCATGCGTGGCACTTTGTCGGATCGGAATTCTCTACAAACAATCGGACAAAGTCCGATCGGATCATGTTGTCGGGAAAATTTTATAGCCAAGCTCTCAAACTTTGTCCGTTGGATATTCCGATGGAAACAGTCCAATGGAACCCACACATGGTCGGATTATCCCGATATTTTCGGTCGGAATATCCAACCGTGTGTACAAGGGCTAAGGCTGCTTTCACACTGATGCTCCACGTGCACCTGTGGCTTTCCTGCAGGTTAGCTGCACTTTGCCATAGACTTCTATTATATCCTGATTGTATAGTGCACTTTCTGAAAGCGCACCAAACCCACAGGTAATAAGAAGTCTATGGCTCAGTGCAGGTAACCCGCAGGCGTAGGATTAGTTTAACAGCAGCCTAGTATCCAGATATGCCCATACACTGATTTCAGTAACAAACACACCTTTAATTCAGTTTTCCCCGGCTGTTGCTGTCCCAGGCAGAGTGTATTTGGTATTGATTGTGACAAGAGCTGGCGCTATACAGTAACCATCAGCTTATGTGGCTCTGCTCTGCAGCTTCTTGCTTTCTCTACCGCCTGGGATGAGGGGTCAGCAACCTGCGATCTGGGCTTGTCAAACCAGCATCCCTGAGCAGGAGGTCACGGGCCACGTCAGAGGGCTCCGCGGGACACATGTGGCCCCTGGGCCACTGGTTGGGCATCCCTGCTGTAGATAGTCTTCAATGTACTCTATAGGAAAGCTATAGAAAAACAGGTACGCCTCCATGCAAGTGAAGGAAGGCTCTATAAATAAATGAGCGTACCAAATGCAGGCGCTTGATAGGAATGGTAAACATGAAAGCACTTATCTTCTTGTAATAAATATAGGCGTATGGAAAATTATATTTAATGTTGTAAATCACTAACCTGCCCACAACAGACAGCATTTCTTTCAGTGCAAAGAAGACACTGAAAATCTCAATGCTCAGAATCTGCATCTGATGCCGCGTACACACAACCGGACTTTCCGGCACAAAAGGTCAGACGGTCTTCCCGACCGACTTTTGAAGGAGTTTTGACGGACTTTCAAACGGACGGACTTGCCCACACACAAACAGATAAAGTCAGTTTGAAAGTCCATTCCTTGGGAACATGATGACGTATGACGGGACTAGAAAAGGAAGTTCAATAGCCAGTAGCCAATAGCTTCTCTTGTTTTTCGTATTTGGTCCGTCGGACCAGCATACAGACAAACAGTTTTCCCGCTAGGAATTGAGTCCATCGGACAGATTTGAAACATGTTCTATTTCTAGGTCTGTCTGAATTTTTTAAAGAAAATCCATCGGACTATCCCACACATGATCTGAATATCCGACTGAATGATTCCATCAGACCTATTCTGCCGGAAAGTCCGGTTGTGTGTACATGGCATAACTTGTGATAGCGGCCCATGTCACATCAGGACCACATGAACATTATTATAAGAGGTGATTATCAGAAAAGGCCATATACAGCCATAATGATTGATTAGCTTTATCTTCCTGTCTGATAGTCATGTTTATGACAGTAGCACTACTATAACCAATCACATTGTTAGATTGCGACATAGGTAATTTGTACAGTGACCATACAGTAACCTTGCCATGCATTGAAAGAGGCTCATTCTACTACCTGCAGATCAAAAATAAGAGACCAATTGCCCTCCTTGCCAGAACTTTTTCCACCACCTATCTCTTTACATTACTTGTTGACTTCCCCATCTATTTCTAACATAGGAATACTGCTGTTTATGGATTTTAATCCAGTTTGTATTGAAGTTAAGCAAACATTAATTGTATTGTAGTCATTATGATAGTTATAATGCCCCCACCCTGTGTTAACCTTCAGAATTATATAACTACATTATGCATATTAACAGCAGAGGATTTTCTGCTTTCGATTCAGAAAGCAGGTAGACATAAGCCAGCAATGTAGGGGGTTAGCTCTTTGTTAAAGCAGTGGCTTATGGGTAAGAATACAGCCATTGTGACAGGGGTCCATAAGAGCTCAACTATTTTTTACTCCTATTAAATAGTGGTAATAACTGTAGAATGTATATTAGGCATATGGAACAGAGACAGTTATATGAGAGCTCTGTTTATAGATTATGCATTGTTTTATTATGTACATTATTGGAGGAGATCACCATCATGGGACCAGCCATTGGGGCCCCTTTAAATTGAGGCTATAACAGGGCAATCGGTAGGCTGTTCTCCCCACTCCAAAGCACCCTGCTTGGTTTTCAAATGTATAATAAAACATTGTCTGGTTGGGGGGTGGGTGACCAGAGCTGTCTATTGTTTTCAGGGGCTTACCCATGTGAACCCCACCCCCCCCTCCTCCCTTTGCAGCAGAGCCGTCTATACAATACATTGCATTGAATGCTCTTCTTCCTCCAACACAAGAAGAATGAGATCTTAAGTGCAAAAACAGACATACCCTCAGGGCATTTGTCCCCTCACCAGCTATGTCTTGGGTGAGAGTTGAGGTACACTCCTGTTGGCCTACTTTACAAAGTTTACCAATGGAAGGACAACTGAGCCATGTCCTTCGCTGGGCTGTGGGTATAAGTGATACACAGACTAATTATATTTGCTTTAAACCAGAGACAAATTTCCAATAACACAGTCCATATTCCCATCGCACACATTCCTGGAATGAGCTCCTCTAGTACTGAGTACTGTAGCAACCACCAGCTTGATACTGGAACATAAACGGTATAATGTAGATATTCGCCAGCACACCAAGGATCAATTGCGTCCAAACATTTTTTCATTGAAAAGAGATCACATCACAAACATTATAATGCAACGTTTCAGAGCCACACAGGACCCCTTCGTCAGCCATGCGGTCACGCGATCACTTGCCTGACAAAGGGTTCCTGTGTGGCTCCGAAATGTTGCACTACACTGTTTGTGATGTGATCTCTCATCAATAAAATACCGTTTGGATGTAATTGAAGATCCCTGGTGTGCTGATGAATATCTACATTATAACAGATTTACAAAAAGGCACACTAGGCACTTGCCTATAGTCTCCACCTTACGAAGGGTACCTGAATCTGCTAGTTAGAGCACAGGTCTGCTACAGGAATGCTGACAGTGGCTCCTTTATAAGAAAAAGACGTTTTGTTTATATAGGAGCCTGTGCTGGGGCTCCTGTGTTGGTGTAAACTAAGCTGTTTGTTTATACAGAACATTGAAGGACCAGGACTCACCTGTCATTTTTGACAGCTAGGTCCGTAGTTTGTGTTACAGAAACAAACCCTGCAAACAAATGCTATTTGCAGGCTTTGCTTATAAGTTCATTGTAACAATTTAATTAATTTATTTTTACAGGTATTTACAGCATACAGGACCAACAAATTTCATATTGTACATTCACATCAGTTCCTGCTCTCCAGGACCATAAAATTTAGGGTCTCTCTCTCTCAAATTCATACATGCAAGCACACCAGTGCCTCCTCCACAGAGGGCGCAAGGGCGCAGCCTCCCCTCTCCATGCATCCAGCCCCCTAATCTACATATGAGTGGTGCCGGACCATGGATTCCAATGCGGCAGGGTGTTTTTTTTCAAGCACCTGATTAGAGCCAGAGGCTCAAATAGGCTTCAAAAAAGGGTGAGCTCGGAGTGCAGAGCATTGCGCTCAGAGCCCACCCAGTTGTGTGACCATAGCGAATAAATCTTCGCCATTATCACACTAAAGTTCCTCTTTGCCAATCAGGAGACAGGTCTGTGATACCTGTTTCCCGATTGGTCAGAGCGTCAGGTGATCCTATTGGATGCCTAGCGATTTGGCGGAAGACACAAGGAGGAGGAAGCTGGAGGAGCAAGCACTGATACACACATTAGGACTGGTTGTGGCACAACCCCATTTAACTGCATTTTTGACAGGCGTGGCCACATTGAGTTAAAAATACCACGGCTCATTCATAATATCATCACTTAAATTACCACATATATTCTAGATTTCACCCCATCCCAATTCCTCCTCCATCACACATCCCTTTGTAAGAAGGCATATCACAAATCTCTTGCCGTGACCCTTGTTATTGCTGCCAGGATGTGTATACCGGTAAGATGGGGCTCCACAGAAACCCGAAACCTACTGATTGGTTCAAACACATTCAGAAAGTTGCAGATATGGAACAACTCATAACTATAGCTCATGATACCCCTTCCAAGTTCACCCACACCTAGGCCTGCTGGCTGCATTATCAAGAATCCTCAGACTTCACCTCATATATGGCAAAACATACCCTAAGATGATCTGCTTACCCAACGCATTAACACGAGAGAGGCAGAGGCTACTCAGCTCAATCCATCCCCAACTAATCCATCTCTCCCTCCCCCATTTCTCCACATTTTTTTCCCTTTTCTTTTATTCCTCTATCCTCGTAGTCATCTTTATGGGCTTTTGACCCTGTAAGCCCTTGTACACACGGTCGGAAATTCCGTGTTGTCGGATAATCCGACCGTGTGTTGGCTCCATCTGACTTTTTCTGTCGGAATGTCCAACCAATAAAGTTTGAGATCTGGATATAAAACTTTCTGACAACATGATCCGATCAGACTTTTTCCGATCGTTTGTAGAGAATTCCGATCGGACAAAGTGCCACGCATGCTCAGATCAAATTACGAGACCAAAGCTATTGGCTACTAGCCTGAACGTAGTCCCGTCTTAACGAACGACCGTGATCACGTTCCGAGCGATCAGATTTTCAACTTTGTCCGACCGTGTGTATGCAACACCAGTTTCAGCCAAAATCCGTCAGAAAAAATCTGACTGATTTTGTTGTCGGAATGTTTAACCGTGTGTACAAGGGCTTACAAGCTCCTTTTATGAACCCCCAAAGTATGAAAATGGTTCTTAAGCACTCAGTTTAGAATGAACTAACTAACCCACTATACCCCCCTACACAGGCTATGCAGATTTTTCTGATCTTACATTTTGCCCTGGCTGTTCAGTTGTACCCCCTTTTATCTATTATATGCACGCATATTACCAAATGACTTTGTACTAAAGGGGTTGGCTACCCCATCCTATTTGTAACACTTTTAATTTACCCTGGTATCCTCCCATGAGGATTTGTTTATATTTTTGGTTTTGTTACTTACTTTAAAAAACCCTAATAAAACTTTGTGAAACAAAAAAATGCCACGTGCATTGTTGCTACGATGTGTACAGCCCTGTCAGGTTGTATTATTGGCATGTCAGGGAGTGACTGGGGAGGGGGAAGAACCTCAGTTCAGCAGCCTGGTTTAATGGCTCCCCGGCCCCCTTCTACAGGAGCCCACATGGTGTTGTTATAAGTAGCATAACAAGAACACACACAGATGTGTATTGCAACTGTGCATTTAGTTGTTTGCCTAGGGTTTCATTTCAACTGTTTATGACAGTGTTAGCATATTTATAATGATTATGAAAGATGTGTTATATCTAATAATAGAAATATTCAGTGTCATTTCTCCAGGTAAAAACACATTCTCTATATTTCCATCAATCAGTGAAGGGACACACCTATGTTAGTGGAATCTAACGGAAAGGGACTTGACCATGACATTACAGCATAATTGCAGTTGACTGATACTGTGTCTGTTTTCACCGTACTTACATTAAGTTTTTGGCAGTTTTGCTTTCTGCTCTATCACAGCAGCCTTTTATCAGCGTGTCAAAAATTTCGGATTTGTGACAGCAACTCATTTTACAAAAATGAAATTGCGTTATGCATAGCCCTTATTATATTTTGGCAGCCGCAGTTGAAGCCTCTTGGGTTTGGGGTGCCGTTATGTTCTATGTTAACTGTCAGAAGCTTCTGCAGAAAGTCAGGATATGTTGGGTTCAGAATTACGTAATTTTATCAAGAAAAAAAATATATATAGGAGTTTTACAGCAATGTTCTGATACATTACAGAGCAATAGAACTGTGCGTGTAACTGTAATGCATCTTGACAATGGCATTTATATCAAATTCAGTGCACTGGGTTAGTGCCTGCTAAATCAAGTATTTCTATAGCCGCGTACACACGGGCGGACTGTATGGCCAACTTAGTCCGTCAGACAATCCGACGGACAGTCCGTCCTACTTTCGAATGAACGGACTTGACCACACACGGATGCACAAACAGTCCGTCGAAAGCTTGCGCGATGACGTGTACAGCACGTACGACGGGACTAGAAATAGGAAGTCCAATACACAGCAATGCAACCTTTCGCGGTGTAAATCCTTTCTGAGCATGCGCCATACTTAGTCCGTCGAACTAGCCTACTGACGAGCGGATTGTCCGCTGAAACCAAAGTATGACGGACAGTATTACAGAAATTCCGAAATACTTAGTCCGCCAGACTGCACGCTGAAAAAGTCTGCTGAAGCCCACACACGAGCGGACTGTCCGCTGAAATGTGTTTCGACGGACTAAGTTGGCCAGACAGTCCGCCCATGTGTACGCGGCTTATGTTACACAATAGGACCAGTGCAAGGCACCTGGTATCATGGCTGGATCTACAGGCTGGGGGTGTCTGCATGTAATTAATAGAAAAAGTAACTACATCTGAGGAGGACTGGTCCCTAACTAATATAATATGCGAGTTTGATAGCTTTAAGGTTTGATATTTCACCATTCAGCCAGTGATCAACACAGAACTCACAGTCAGTGACACTTGAGGGGCATTATATATCTACCAACCACAGATGAGCTTAAGCTCGGTCCAAACTCAGAAGGAAGCAGACAGTGTTGGGACAATCAGCTATGGCTGAGGCTTTCTCCATCCTTCAGACAGGGGGTTTTGTGACATCATTGACCTAATATGACCACATAGTCCAATTAGGTCAAAGATGTCATGAGTATCTCTACTCCTTTGTGTACATGCAGCTGCAGAGCAGGGAATGCCTCAGTCACAGCTGTTTGATAGGTTCCTTCCACATTCGGACCAAACCCAAGCTCATCCATACTACACAATCCCAACTCAGACCTACACGTGTCACAGGTAAGGGCTACAGGACCAACTTCCTTAGCAGTCCTGGGAGGCCATATAACTAAAAGCCAAACTAAGCTGATCCTGGAAGATGTGATAAGGTGTTTCATAAATGATGTCCTTTAGGAACACTGACACTTCAACTTGCCACCAAAAACTGGGGCACTACAGTACACTTTGCAGAGTAGATTTTCTTTAGCTATTCCTACCATGAAAGGGCCATTGCTCCTGAGACAAAGGTTCCCAGTCCTCCCCTGACCTGTACACAGCCCAAATGTTGGATAGCAGCTTTTTTAGGCCTACTGATATAACTGCATTGACCATCCCAGTTCACCTGGATGTATATCACCCTTCAGATCTATCTCATTACTTCCCAGATCTGGTCTGATAAGTAGGCTGTGGTTGCAGCTTAAGGAACTGTTAAAGTTGATGCTTGATGCAGTCACACTATGATAGCCATGTATGACTTTTTTTATTATCCCCTACATAATCCCTAGATTGGCCCAACCATTGTTGTTGTTCCTGCACATGAAATATCTGTTAAAGATCATCCCATTGCGGGCCAAGTTGGATCAGACAGATCTTTATCTATATGTTTTTGGGAAACAAAAAATATATATATATATATATATATATATATATATATATATATATATATATAACACCAGCAGGCAATCATAAACACAGGATAAAAAGAACAGTTGTGTCCCATGTTTTTGCTTTATTGTCAATGTTTCAAACCACTAGAGTGCCTGGATCACAAGACTGGCTGCACAAATTTATACATCCTTAGACAGGTAGAACAGCTTCAATATATGTTTTCACTTCAGTATTTAGTCACTTGTCAGATTTACCAAAAACAGATTATAAAATAGACTTTAGTATCTATTTTATAAGTCACTTTGTTATCCAAAATATATCTTGAAGCATTAAAACTTAAAAATAAAACATTTCTTGACTGAGGCCACTGGTGTTTTAATTCAAGTGTATTATTTAGACGTAACTTTTACCATTGTTGAACCCCTTGGCACCTCCCAGTCTGTGTTAATGCTAGGAAGTGGAGGAAAGTTTGTGATCATGTGACCTCTATGATTGGATTTCAAAGTGGTCACAGGATCAGGAACCCATCCCGTAGCTCTCAGCAGAACCTCAGAAACTCATTGATGCACACACTATATTACCAAAAGTATTGGTATGCCTGCCTTTACACGCACGTGAACTTAAAGGCATCAGGTCAAGTTCGTCAAGTTCCTCAAGTTCCTCCACCCCAAACTCGCTCATTCTTGCCTTTATGGACCTTGCTTAATGCACTGGTGGAAGGGGGACTATGGAGTGGGGTTGTTTTTCAGGGGTTGGGCTTGGTCCCTTAGTTCCAGTGAAGGGAACTCTTAAGGCATCAGCATACCAAGACATTTTGGACGATTTCATGCTCCCAACTTTGTGGGAACAGTTTGGAGATGGCCCCTTCCTGTTCCAACATGACTGCACACCAGTGCACAAGCAAGGTCCATGAAGACATGGATAAGCGAGTCTGGGGGGAGGAACTTGCTTGGCCTGCATCTAAACTCAATAGAACACCATTGGGATGAATTAGAGCGCAGACTTGTGGACAGCCTTCCTAGAAGAGTCTAAGCTGTTATAGCTGCAAAGGGTGGGCCAACTCATAATTGAACCCTACAGAACAAGACTGGGATGCCATTAACGTTCATGCCCTTAAAGTTTGTGTACGTGTAAAGGCAGGTGTCCCAATACTTTTGGTAATATAGTGTATGTACAGTGATGGGGCCCTGTCTCCACAGATATGCATTACACAGTCATCAAGAGGCCACTTTTGGTTATACAGAACACTTTTGGAGCATGTTTTTAAACCAGTGAATTTAACATTCACTGAAAAATCATAGCAGCTAAGTTGAGCAGCAGGTTATGTTTGGTGAACACCACATTCACTGCTTTATAAATATACCCCCTAAGAAAGCAGCATGGAATATACTAGAAATAGTTAAAGCAACAGAACAGGTATATTTAACCTTCCCTTGATTTCAGTCTGTTTCTGCTAAGTGCTAATTGTAACATATTGAACAGCATCGCTGAATTCTATTGCTTAGAACAAATAACACTCAGACTGCTTGTGGCTTTGACCTCTGTTTTGACAGATCACTAATCTATTGTGATACTATATCAACAATGATAAGACATGAGACATATGACTTGTACACTAGAAATATCTAAAAACTAAAAATAAAACACATTGGCTATTTCCAGAAAAAAACAAATTCAATCATAAGTACAGAAAGCAAGATGATGTTTGCTCGAGTGCCTTTTTGTTTTTCATTGTAGTATGTTGCTTTTTGGTGCCTGGAAGTTCTTGGCACAGGCATTTCTGTGCCAAATGAAGTCTAAAAATAAAAAAGGGACAGTTCACTCATGCATTATTCAAGATCACGGGTTACAGCGAGGTGCAGGGTAACTGGACCTCCTCATGTCTATGGCACAAAAGATGCTGGTACTCCTTCCCAAATGAAAAGCACCATCTTTATTGATTCATTGGAGTTGATTTACTAAAACTGGAGAGTGTGCAATCTGCTGCAGCTCTGCATAAAAAAACCTTAATTGAACAAGTTGAACTTAGGAGCTGATTGGCTACCATGCACAGCTGCACCAGATTTTGCACTCTCCAGTAGTAGTACGTCAACCCCTTGGTGTAAACCAATGGTTTCCAAACGTTCTAAACAAAGGAAAGGTTTACTACCCCTCAGACTTTAGGAGGGCCAGGCTTTGGGCAGTGGGAGTAGAAATGTTCTGGCATCAAGTAAAGTAAACAATGCTTCAAGCTTGGTGGTTAGCAGGAGTAGAACAATTACATAGCACCTGTTGTCAATAGGAGGAGCAAAAATATGCCATCATGGGTATTAGTTGGTGGAATAGTAGCCCATCATTGGTATTTTTTGAAGGAATAATGTCCTATCTTTGGTATTAGTTGGAGGAATAGTGGCCCGTCATTGGTGTTAGTTGGAACAAGAGTGCTCCATCATTGGTATCAATGGGAAAGATAATGCCCCATCATTGTTAGTGTCAGGAATAATGCCCCGCTGTTGATGTTTAGTGGGAGGAATAGTGCCTCATAGTGGTGGGAGGAACAGTGCCCCAAGGGCTGAATAAAGAAAAACAAAGGGGCGCATACAGCCCATGGGACAAAGTTTGGAGAACACTGGTGTAAATCGACACCTATCCATGTTTATGCAACCATGAAGAGCTACAAATAATGACTGGTGCAGCCCCAAACTCATAGGAAAGGACATTCCTTGCTGGTTTTAAGGATACAACCTAACCATGTGCATTGGGCAAGAATGGCACACGCTGCCTTTATGTACAACACAATGGTTACAATGGTTAGGAATATGTAGTGATGTGTGTTAATTCCAAAATGTAACTCTAGGTCCTTGTACACACGGTCGAACATTCCGACAACCAAATCCGTTGGATTGTGTCCATCAGATTTTGTACGAATCTGGGGTTCCATACACATGGTCGGACAAAGTTGTCGGAAAATCCGATCGTTCAGAACGCGATGACGTTATTTCGTTACGACAGGACAACGTTCAGGCTAGTAGCCAATAGCTTTGATCTAGGAATTTGATCTGAGCATGCGTGCCATTTTGTCCGATTAGAATTCTCTACACACAATCGATCGGATCATGTTGTCGGAAAGTTTTAGAGCCCAGCTCTAAAACTTTGTCCGTCGGATATTCAGACGGAAACAGTCCCATGGAGCCCACGCACAGTCGGATTATCGACAACACGGTCCGATCAGACATTTTCCGTCGGAATGTCTGACCGTGTGTACAAGGGCTAATACCTAATCTTAAGCACTTATTCTAATGCCAGCCTTAATCTAAACCTTAAACACAAACATAATGAAAATATCAAATCTATACTTACTTTGTCATGAGTAAAAGTATCTGGCCAACCTGTGCTAGGTTTAGCACTGAAAGCTACTGATCCCTGCATCAAATACAATAAACACTGAGATGCCAGTACTGAAATTAACTGACTTGTCTGGGTTAACTGCAGGAATTGAATACTGTCAATGTCAGGCAACAAGCTATCCATTAATTTCAAGGTGTATTCATCCCTTGAACAATAGAACAAAAGCATAAGCACAATATCTTGCTGCTGGACCTGATTTAAAAACTGCAACCTTTGAAGTGGTTGTGTAAAGCAACAGGTTCACTTTATTACATGCCCCTACAGCCACTCATATAGACCTCCCCTTGGGTCTTCTGCCACTACATTTGTCTTGGGAAGTGAAGTGATATACCACTTCTTCCAGGACCCCCAGATGATCATTATGGTTCATAAACATGCAGAGCTCTTTTAGTGTGAGTCTTGTACTGCAGTTGCTGGGAGTTAGCAAGACCAACTATACTTCCTGGAAGGGTATAACAGTGATGGTGGGTTGTGTAATCAAACAGAACTCAGTAATGGTGGACCAAAAGTCTTGTGGAAGAACTTCTGCATAAGAGTATTTAAAAGTAGCACTTTCTATAATGAGGGAGAGAAAGTATTGTCCCTTGAGGAGCTTAGCCAGGTGAAGTGGGACCTTAAAAAGGAAAGAGAGACTTGGTAATCTCAATACCGCGGGCCTTGGGTGTCTCCAGATTTATTTGGAATGAGTTTAAAGAAGACATTTGTCCATCCTGGAATAAATACCTTCTTGTAACCTAGAAGATGACGCTCTTTGGGAGACGAAATGCATAGGGCGGAGCGGCATGCTAACGTCACCACGTATTACGCAAAGTCCCAGAAGCAACGGGCTGTTATCGAGATCCAGCTGGCTCGATTATCTAGGTTCTGTTTTTATTCAATGTAATTGTAAGTGTCCACTCATCTTTTAAAGCATAATACATTTGTAAAGGTTTTATACTATGCAAGACTTATGTTCTTATATGGGGATCCATTAATCGTGTCAACTCATATGAGGATAATTTCTGCTGAGGCTGAGGAGTTTGGTACATGGGACAGAGACCCCAGGCTGGGTTATTAGCCATAAGCATTCCTTGGTCCCCTGTATTAAGGAATCATACCGATCTGGTAAGCGGCAGTGTGTGCTCAGGTGGAGGCATTTTCCTCATCTTCACTTTTTCTGAGTTGTCTGGATACATCTTGCATGGACTATTATTATTTGTTGATCTTTATCAATCAAAGACTCAATAGCCGCTACTATCACATTTATTTATAATCACTGAAAGTTTCTTTTTATAGTCCCATTTATAATTTTTTTTCTATATTATTTTTTATATGAATTCACTCATGTTATTATTCAATACTATATTTGGTTGATGAACCATATTCATTATTGTTACTTAATTAGGTTGTTCATTTATTATGCATTTTCACATTCTTTGTCAATTTTATATTGTCTAGTTTCAATGTATACTATTGGGATATTTTTTGAATTGATGCTCTCAGTGCAATTTTTAGATTTATCATTTACCGTATTGGTGTATTTGGTTAACGTCAATCTAAGAAAAACATTTTTTGGTTTAACTTATTAGTTAAATTATTTTTAGCTTTTTCATTCACTAGTTTTTTTTTCAGTTGTGAGTGCATTTACTAGCTCGTGATTGGTCATTGCTTCACAGGTCAATGTATTTAGCGCAACTTCTCTATTTTTACCGTCTTGTAATCAAAGATGGCCATGGTTGGTTGAGTCTCGCTGAATCGGCCAAGATTTGATTCATGTATGGGTAGGCTGATTGTACCCAAGTCAATCCATCAATCTACTTGGGTACAACCAGCATGTTGGATTTCTAGTATGTGATTACTTCCAGCAGCTATAGCCTTTAACAATAATCTCTGTGTTCTCCCGGCAGAGATGGCTGACTGTGGTGGTGGGGGAATCAAGCAATTTTCTTTCTTCAACCCATGGTTATCTATGGCCTGCCTTATCTCAAATAACACTGAAGTCACCCAAGGCCTACAGTAATGAGATTACCAAATCTTTCTCTCCTTTTAAAAGTCTCAGTTCACCTGGCTAAGCTCCCGAAGGGAGAATACTTTGCTTCCCTCACGGGGGGAAGTGTGACTTTTAACTACTCAGATGCAGAAGTTCTCCCACAGGGCTACAGTAGGATCCACCACTATTGGGTTCTGTCTGTAAGAACTGTAAGGAAACAAGGAAAGAACATTCTAAAGACAAGTGCATATTTTTAATATTATTGTTATAATACAGGATTTATAAGTGCCACTGATTAGTGCAGTGCTTTACTCTATAAAGGGAGATAGTACAATTACAAAACAATTCAGTACAAGTGGATTGAGAGGGCCCTGCTCATGAGAGCTTACAATCTAAGAGGGAGAATCAAGTGATTCAAAAGGTAATAGCTGTGAAGGACAAGCTGATGAAGTAAAAGTACTGTTTATTAGGTGGGGGTAGGCTAGGCTTGCCCGAAGAGATGAGTTTTCAGGAATCCCCTAAAGGCTGACAGAGAAGGAGATAGCTGGACAGATTGGGGTAAGGAAATCCAGAGGATGGGAGAAGCTCTGGAGAAGCCAGCAGTGGAACTAGAGAGCAGGAGATATTGAAAGGAGCAAAGAGGAAGGTTTGGATGGTATTTTCATATGAGGTTGAGAGTGTAACTCAGGAAAGAGTTGTGGATGGCTTTGTAGGTTTTAGGTAGTATTTTAAATTTAATTAGTTGAGTGAGCCAAAGCCAGTGGACAGACTGGCAGAAAGGGCTGGCAGAGACTGAGCGGTTGGTAAGGTAGATGATTCTGACAATAGCCTTCATGATAGACTGAAGGGGGGATAGGCTGTATAAAGCTAGGCCAATGAGAAGGACGTTGTAATAGCCAAGGCAAGAGATAACAAGGAAGTGAATTAGTAGCAGGGGTGGACTGACCATTGGGTCACTCGGGCACTGCCCGAGGGCCCCATGCCACTAGGGGGCCCCATCAGGGTTGCCAGCCTCATTAAAACCAGGGACAGTATGTAAAAATGTGTGTTTTTTTTTTTTTTTTTTTTTTTTTTTTACAAATGTCCCTTACCGACATCCTTTTGGTCTAAAAATCCTGAGATTATAGCTGCCCCACCTCTCCAGTACCTTCTCAGCCAATAGAAACATGTCTGTGTATACTGTGTGATTGTATACTGTGTGTGTTTGTGTATATTGTGTGGCCCCATAATCTCTGATTGCCCGGGGGCCCCATAATCTCCTATTGCCCGGGGGCCCCATAATCTCCTATTACCCGGGGGCCCCATAATCTCCTATTACCCGGGGGCCCCATAATCTCCTATTGCCCAGGGGCCCCATGAGTTGTCAGTCCACCCCTGATTAGTAGCTTTGTGGTTTGCACAAATTACTGTCTTTCTGGTCTTCTTTCCAAAAATGTGAGGTTAAGCTAAAGCATGGGAATGTAAAAAACAGAGTGGACACTACCTGGAAAAGAAGAAATTGGCCTGCTAATGGGCCACGGTTGCTGTAGTGTGGAGTATTTGGCTTTCCTTTCTTCTGACTGAGTTGAGCCATGAGACCAAAGGCAACTGCATCCTGATAAACGCATATGTTGCAGTGGGATTGCAGAGAAGTAGCCTAAGTTATCAGGGTTAGAGGGGCAGTTTGTGCAGCACTTTACAGCATAAGGACAGACAGTACAGTCATAATACAATTCAATACAGGAGGGATCAGAGGGCCCTGCTCGTTAGAGCTTACATTTCAAAAGGGAGGGTCAAGTGATACAAAAGGTAATAAGTGTGGGGGATGGGCTGATAAAGAAAATAAAAGTATAGTTGTTAGGTGGTGGCAGGATAGGCTTCTCCAAAGAGAAAAGTTCTCAGGAATCGTCTAAAAGTGGATGGATTCGGAGATAGTAAGACAGATTGGGGTAGAGAATTCCAAAGGATGGGAGAGGCTCAGGAGAAGTCCTGTGAGCATGGGAGAAGGTGACAAGGGAGCTAGAGAGCAGGAGGCCTTGGGAGGAACGAAGAGGATGATTAGGTTGGTATTCTGAGACAAGGTTAGGGATGTAGCTGGGGGGGCTTTGTCAGTTATTGTTAGTATTTTTAATTTAATTTGTTGCCAACCCATGGAGGGATTGGCAGAGAGGGGTAGCAGACGCTGAGCGGTTTGTAAGGTTGATGAGACTGATAGCAGCATTCATGAAGGACTGATGGGGGGATAGCCTATTTAAAGGTAAGACAATGAGAAGGAAGTGGCAGTAATCTCTTCCTACTTATTTTATCTGCATGTATTCTACAAAAATTCTCCATTCCTTTGAGGTATCATTTTTGATGTGGTCATGACATCTGTACACCTCTATCAGCCCAAGGGAAGGGGGGTGTTAAAAATAAGTGGTTAAGCTGATTTTTTACCACCACCCCTCCCCCACACCACCAACACTCCTTAAAGCGTTAATAAAACCCACAACAGTAAAATCAGTGTGTATATGCAGTAAAGCATGCTTTTATACTCACTGTGGAACCTAAAGGGTTTATCCCCTGTGTAAAAAGGCTGTTTAATCCTGCTTTCTCTGATCCTCCCCTTCTACCACAGTCCCCAATTCATCTGCTGACAGTACAATGGTGTGTACTGCTAGAGTGTTTTTTTTTTTCTTGGGAGAGTGCATGTGATCAGCACAGGGCCAATCATCAATGTTTAGACAGAGGGCCAGGGGGTAAAGAGTAGAAAGAAAACTCCTCCTACAAGCTTTAACCAGGTCTCAGCCAGACACTGATAGAAGTCACAAGACTGCTATATACTGCTGGTGATGAGAAAAGGTGTTTAGCAGTGTATATTTACTAAAATAATTGCATTTCCATGTTCTGTAAGAGACCAAATATAGTGAATACAGGGTCTTGGGCTTAGTAACACTTTAACCGCTTCCACCGCCTGCCCTATATATACTGCGGCAAGGCAGTGCTATTGTGCAAAATCACATACGGAGCCGTGATCGCGCCCTGATTGGCCACATGGGAAGCCAATCAGTGGGCCTGGCAGACGTGATGTCCGCTGGCCACCCACAAAGTCCGCTGGCCACCAGCGTTCACTCCCCACAGAGAAAGAATGGCGGTCTGCAGACCATCGTGCTATCAGGCATGGACCCTCTGATCTAGTGTTCAGGTACAGGGATCAGAGTATACATGCAGTGAGCCCATCCCCCCACACAGTTAGAAACACACTAAGGGAACACAGTTAACCCTTTGATCGCCCCTAATGTTAACCCCTTCCCTGCCAGTGTCATGTATACTGTCAGTGCATATTTTTAGCACTGATCACTGTAATAATGTCGCTGGTTCCCTAAAAGGTGTCACAAGTGTCAGCTAGGTGTCCGATCTGTCCGCCGCAATGTCACAATCCCGCTAAAAACGTCTGATCACTGCCATTAGAAAGTTAAAAAAAAAATATTTTTTAAAAATGCCATAAAAATATCCCCTATTTTGTAGGGGATATTGTCAATACTTTTGCGCAAACCAATCAATATACGCTTATTGGGATTTTTTTACCAAAAATATGTAGCAGAATACATATTGGCCTAAATTGATGAAGAAATTCGATTTTTTTTTATTGGATATGTATTATAGCAGAAAGTAAAAAATATTGTTTTGTTTTTTTTCAAAATTGTCATTTTATTTTTTTATAGCGTAAAAAATATAAACCGCAGAGGTGATCAAATACCACCAAAAGAAAGCTCTATTTGTGGGAAAAAAAAGGACATCAATTTTATTTGGGCACAGCATCACATGACCGCGTAATTGTCAGTTAAAGCTACGCAGTGTCGTATCGCAAAAAATGGCCTGGCCATTAAGGGGGTAAAACCTTCTGGGCTGAAGTGGTTAAGCTGCATAGGCAGTCAAATGGGGGTAGACACATGCCATTCATCAACCGCAAGTGTAAACACCCCTTAGTATTTCAGTCCTATTGTCCAAAGTTCTACCCTTTCTTAATCAATATGTTTTGTCTGTGTACGCATTAGAGACACTTCCTGTCCCGAGAGGAAAGGACACAGGCACCAATAAAAATCTGGGAGATGCTTTAACCACTTGCTGCCCAGCCACCGCCATTATTCTGCGGCAGGTCGGCTCATTCCCACAAATCGCCGTAGGTGTACGTCAGCTCTTTTAAGAGCTATAGCAGGCATGCACATGTCCGCTGCACAGAGGGGGAGCCGATGTGTGTGGACGGCGGCCGTAATGTCTGCTGGCCACCTGCGATCGCTATACAGAGAGCCAAAATGGGCATCTGTCAATGTAAACAAACAGATCCCCGTTCTGACAGGGGAGTAGAGAGAGATCTGCTGTTCCTAGTGATCAGGAATAGTGATCTCTCACCTCTTCCACTCAGTCCCCTCCCCCTATAGTTAGAAACATCTCCCAGGGAACACATTTAACCCCTTGATCACCACTGTTAACCCCTTCCCTGCCAGCATCATTTATACAGTAATCAGTGCATTTTTTTTAGCTCTGATCACTGTATAAATGTCACTGGTCCCAAAAAAGTGTCAAAAGTGTCTGATCTGTCCACCGCAATGTCACAACCCCGCTAAAAATCGCTGATTACTTCTACTAGTAAAAAAAAAAAAATGAATAGTAAAAGTGTAATAAATCTATCCCCTATTTCGTAGACACTATAACTTTAGCGCAAACCAATTAATTTTTTGGGGTATTTATTATTGCAAAAGGTAAAAAAATATATATTTTTTTTCATAATTGGCGGCCTTTTTTTGTTAATAGCGCAAAAAATAAAAACTGCAGAAGTGATCAAATACTACCAAAAGAAAGCTCTATTTGTGGAGAAAAAATGTCAATTTTGTTTGGGTACATCGACGCACGACCGCGCAACTGTTAATTAAAGCTGCGCAGTGGTCTGATATATATATAGTTGTATATAAAATGCACTTATCTTTCAAAAAGTGTTTTCATCTGATTTCTAAATTGCTGCATTTGTAAACTTCAAATGCCAATATAAAGGAATAGTAGTGGTAAAAAAAAAAAAATGCTTGTGGGTTTAAGTATTATATTTTTTGTTTAGTTCTCCTTTAAGGGGATGAGTCCTATGCCTAGATACTTTTGCTAATAGGTGTCCCTCACTCCCATTTCAAAAAGTTAAGAGGTATGGTTATAACCCTTTTGAGTTTTTTTTTGCCATCTGGGGAGATTTTCCTTTACTTCCTGTCCCATAGCCAGAACAGGAAGTGATAATAAAATCCCTCCAAGATGAGTGAATCCTTGATTTTAACCAGATCTAGTTTCCCCGTTGGAAGGTTTGCCCTCTATTCCTCTTCTGGTGACAACCCAAAGTTTGGGATGTGCTTTTGTTTTCAATGATAATGGTAAACAGGGCAAATAGAGAAGACAGCACTGAAAACCTGATAGGTGTTCTAATTCTTCTCCACTTTATCCAAAACAATAAAAAAAAAAAAGTTTTGCCTTTAGTTTAATCTGTTCTGCAATTTAGGATGTTGATACGAATGTTTTCTATTGGTTATTTTGAACTTTTTAAAGAAGAGTGCCCATGTAGTGTCCTTGAAGCTGCACGTGTATGGCATTCTTGGAGAGATAAGAGGCGGTGTGTGCGGCGGGTGTTGTGGGGGGTCTCTGCTTGGCTACAGTAACAAAAGAAGAGTTGTGCTGAGGTCATATTCTTGCGGTGGGGTGGAGCAGCCTCAGGACTGTCAGTCAAGCATCAGGTTGACAGGAGCTGCTTTTCTATCAGTTGAAGATAGCACTGATTGCTAATTCAAGGAAACAAAATGGCAATTGTAATTATGGGCTTTGATAAGATAAAAAGGCAGAAAAAAAAAACTGAGTAAAGGCAGATGGGAGAGAGCAAAACAAGGCAAAGGGAGCAGAGATCTTAGATTAAAAGCTTGATAATCTACAGTATATTAACTGCTGCCAATCAAACAGACACAGGTATGAGGACAGGGGCTGTGTGAATGCTCCCAGTGCATGCCTAGCTGACCTAATACAATTATGGCTTATTTAAAGCACTACGTACAACAAGCGCTCATTATTAGCACACTTTCAGAGGTCAGATCCTCTTTACTGCCTATAGAGGAGGCAATGAGCACTAAAGTGGGCAGGCTGGGGCTCTTTAAGGGCTTGTTCACACTGCATGCGGTGACTGGCGTTTTCCCACACTGGATAAATGCCAGTCACCACAAGGGCACGCCCCATTCATATCATAACGCTGGTGTAATGTGTTGCGCATTGCAGAAACATGCAGACATGCTGCATTTTTTCTGCCATGCAGTGGATGGCACTGGATGCCACCACACTGCAGCCCAACGCACTGCTTTGCTGTGCGGTGACTTGAATGAGGTGTCACAATGGAGGAGATTTACCAAAACTGGAACACTTAGACCCCTTTCACACTGGGGGCGTGATAACTTTAGCGCTGTTTAAGCGGCGCTTTTTGGATGCTAGCAGGGAGCTTTTAACCCCAAAGAAGGGGTTAAAAACTCCTGTGTTGTGGCTCTTCAAATGTACTTTTCAAGCGCTTCCGAAGCGCTGCCCATTCATTGCAATGGGCAGGGGTGTTTTGGGAGTGATGTATACAGTGCTTCCAAACCACCCCAAAGATGCTGCTTGCAGGACTTTTCCTAGCGCCCTGCAAGCACACTGCCCGGGCGTGAAAGCAAATCTCAAATTTTGTGCGACGGAATATGTCCGATGGAGCCTACACACGGTCGGAATTTGCAACAAAAACTCCCATCGAACATTTTCTATCATTTGCAATGAATAGAGTAAATTTTTCCATCGGGTAAATCCGACTCATTGCAATGAATAGGAGGCAGTTTTCAGGTGCTTTACAGGAGCTATTTCTAGCACTAAAATGGCTGAAAACTGCCTCAGTACGAAAGGGGTCTTATGCCGCGTACACACAATCGGACATTGATCAGACATTCCGACAACAAAATCCATGGATTTTTTTCTGACGGATGTTGGCTCAAACTTGTCTTGCATACACACGGTCTCACAAACATTGTCGTGAATTCCAAACAAGAATTCATCAAGAACGCGGTGACGTACAACACGTACGACAAGTCGAGAAAAATGAAGTTCAATAGCCTTCTGCTTGATTCCGAGCATGTGTGGAACTTTGTGTGTTGGAATTTCCGACAACAGATTTTGTTGTCGGAAAATTTGAGAACCAGGTCTCAAATTTTGTGCGATGGAAAATGTCCGATGGAGCCTACACACGGTCGGAATTTCCGACAAAAATCTCCCAGCGAACGTTTTCCATCTGGTAAATCCGACCGTGTGTACGGAGCATTAGAATCTGGTGCAGCTGTGCATGGTAGCCAACCAGCTTCTAAATTTAGCTTGCTCAATTAAGCTTTGACAATAAAATCTGGAAGCTGATTGGTTTCTATTCAAGTAGCTGTAAAGCCTCAAGGTTTTTCACCCTAAGGCATTCTATGCATTAAGGAAAAAAATCCTTCTGTGCTGCAGCTCCCCTCACCTCCCACCCCTTTTTCTTACCTGAGCCCAATCTGATCCAGCAATGTGCACAAGAGCAGTGACTCCAGTCCAATTCTCATTGGACAGATTGATAGCAGCCGGAGAAAATGGCCCCTGCTGCTGTCAATCAAATCCAGTGACACGGGAGTGGGGGCAGGACCGAGTCCAGCTGTCTGTGTCAATGGACACAGCGGTGGGACTTGGGCGTGATCCCGCATAGGTGGCCCCAGGGAAAGCAGCTTTCCATGGGGGCACCCAATGAAGAAGAGGGGCCTGAAGCACCGGCGGGGCACCCAAAGATAAGGATTGGGGCTGCTCTGTGCAAAGTGATTGCACAGAGCAGGTAAGTATAGACATGTTTGTTATTTAAAAAAATCAAAAATCAAGAGTTTAAAACTCCTTTCAGCGCTGCACCAGAATTTGCACGCTTCAGTTTTAGTAAATCTTCCCCTATGTGACACTTCAAATAAAGTAAAAAAAAAAAGTGGTGTGACATGCTGAAGCACACATCAAACTTCTACCTGCCAGACCTTATGCTGTGTTTTTATTTTTTACTTTAATATAAATGTAAACCCTAAGGCCCCATTTATATATTACATAGTGGGAACAAGCACTCCCACTCGTGATTTTGTGTGTGTGATTTTTCACACAATTCCCTGTGACGCACAAAGAACAGCCCATTTATTTAAATGGGCTGCCCTATGCGCACTTGTCGCGCAAAAGAAGCTCATGTTGTACCTTCTTGTGCAATGAGCTTTGTGCAATTTTTAGCCTGGGTTCACACTAGTGCGATGCGGCGCATCGCATGTAATTCACACAAAAAGTGTGATTTGGGACAGTCATTTTGTATGGCTCAAATGGTACTGCATCCACACAAAAAAGGGGAAAGACACGTTTTTTTTAGCAGCACTGGAATTGGATCGCATGGAACTCATGCCATCCAATTCAGGCAAACGCACTGCATTCTGTGTCTTGGGTTTGTGGAGTTGTTAACTTTTATTGACACCCACAGCAGATTGCAATAATAAAATGCGATTGCTATGCGGTGGGATGCGGGGAAAGGCAGCAAATCTTGTGCGTTTCCCCCAGCGTATCAGTGTGAACCTAGGGTTAAATGCATGTTTTGCGATGATTTCTGCAAAAAAAATTGTGGCAAAATGACACTGAGTTTGGGGTGCCATTAAAAATAATGGCTCCAAAGCACGCGTTGTGCATTTTTCCGTGATTCCAAATAGCCTAATATGAACGGGCCCTAAGGGTTCGCTGACACTATCTGTGCTTAGCTTTTTTGTATGCGCCATATTCACAGCACAATGCTGGTGCGATTTAAAGTGCAATGCAGTGTGGAAAAATGGAGCACGTCTACAATTTTACTGCAGCATACTGGATGGCACCACATGTCACCACAAAGCAGTGTTAGCCCTTGTACACACGGTCGGACATTCCGACAACAAAATCCATTGGATTTTGTCCGACGGATTTTGTCTGAAACTGGTGTTGCATACACACGGTCGGACAAAGTTGTCAGAAAATCCGATCATACATAACGATGGCGTTATTTCGTTATGTTCGTTCAGGCTAGTAGCCAATAGCTTTGGTCGAGGAATTTGATCTGAGCATGCGTGCCACTTTGTCCGATCGGAATTCTCTACACACAATCGGACAAAGTCTGATCGGATCTTGTTGTCGGAAAGTTTTATAGCCCAGCTCTAAAACTTTGTCCGTCGGATATTCCGACGGAAACAGTCCGATGGAGCCCACACACAGTCGGATTATCCGACAACGTGGTCCGATCGGACATTTTCCGTCTGAATGTGTACAAGGGCTAAAAGTTAAAAAAGTTAAAAGAAACAAGTAAGCATGCGTGGTGCACTGAGATGCGCATTGGAACGCTCCCTATTGAAATCAATGCTGGCACTAGCCTGTTTGGAAAATGCTGCATTTTACTGTGCAGGCTAGTGCGAACCTAGCCTAACTGGTGCATATTTATTTACAAAAGAACTATTTTGTTTTACATCTCCATAATGCTGATCTCTTGCTGCCTCTTGCACCCACTTGCTGTCTATATGCATGCACTCCAGTAGCAACTGCATGTTATGCCCTGTACACACGGTCCGATTTTCTGACGGAAAAGGTCGGATCGGATTATGTTGTTGGAAAATCCGATCGTGTGTAGGCTCTATCAGACTTTTTCCATCGGAAATCCTGACGGAAAAAGTTTGAGAGCAGGATCTAAAATTTTCCAACAATAAAATCAGATCCGATCATTTGTAGCCCTTGTACACACGGTCGGAGATTCCGACAACCAAATCCGTCGGATTTTGTCCGAAACTGTTGCATACACACGGTCGGACGAAGTTGTCGGAAAATCCGATCGTTCAGAACGTGATGACGTTATTTCGTTACGACAGGACTACATTCAGGCTAGTAGCCAATAGCTTTGATGTAGGAATTTGATCTGAGCATGCGTGGCACTTTGTCTGATCGGAATTCTCTACACATGATCGGAGTATGTCCGATCGGAGCATCTTGTCGGAAAATATTTCCGGCAAGTTGGAAAATTTGGTCCGACGGATATTCTGACGGAAACAGTCCGATGCATACCACACACAGTCGGAATATCCGACAAAACGCTTCGATCTGACACATTCCGACGGAATCTCCGATCGTGTGTACAAGGGCGTAGAGAATTCTGACGGACTGAGTGCCACTCATGCTGAGATTAAATTACGAGACCAAAGCTATTGGCTACTAGCCTCTACGTAGTCCCGTCTTACGCAACGAATGTCACCTTGTTCCGAACAATCTAATTTTCCAACAACTTTGTCCGACCGTGTGTATGCAACACAAGTTTGGCACAAAATCTGTCTGAAAAAATCAGATGGATTTTGTTGTCGGAATGTCCGACCGTGTGTACAAGGCATTATTGTTCAGGATGGGCTTCCTGTTGATGAACATCTGCAGTGGGTAACATCTCCACTGAAATCGCATGTGACAACGTAGAAGAGCTATTGAGCAACAGATAGAAAGCGTTGTCACCCCATAAAAAAAAGCACTTGAACAAGGACTTACATGGGAGGATCACCATGATTTATTTATTTAGTGAATTCTGTGGATTTTGAATATTTTATTATAGCTGGAAAGAGACTGGAAAATAATGGGAATGATATTCCATTGTGCCCAAGAGGGATAGACTTACCTTGCAAGAAAATAATGCTTTACATTGCTTTTGTGTGTTTTTTGTTTGTTTTTTTTTGTTTTTTTTTTGTTTTTTTTGTTTGTTTGTTTTTTTGTTCTTTGGTTTGTTTTTGTTTTTTTGTTTTTTTTTATTTGAGTTTATTTTTAATATTTACAAAATAGAATCTGTGTTGTGTAAGAAAAACAAACCCCAAATTGCATACATCCTATTATGTTCCAGTCTCTTTCTTCATATTACTGTGGGGTTGTTGGTACCCTGATGTAATTGCCACATTGGTTCCATACAAATGACCATAGCATAATAACCTTTGCCATGGCATTAACCCGTTAAACCTTTTATCATATTTTAGTGCTTGGGTTTAAATCTCCATTCATTTCTGTGGAACTATAAGTCCCAGCTACGACCTGTAGTTCCTCACTTTTCCAGCAGGTGGGAAGCCACCACTGCACACCTCTGTACTTGCAGATGTCTCATCATAACATGTCCTCACTTGTTCTTAAAGGGTCTCCCCATCACGCATGGCAGGACCAGGACCACCCAGAAAATTGGATTTTAACACTGCCCGTACTCGTTACAATTAAATCCATTAGGGGCTCTGATAATTCCTCCAGCTGCTAATTGTATACTAATCTTGTAATTTGTCCTACATGATTGTTCTGTATGGGATGACTGAATAAGGCGGTGCCCAGAGCAGTGGCGATGTACAAAGTGCTATATCCCTTAGAAACCTAGAATATGATATTGCAGCATTTTAATTCTGTATCAGCCTGTGGAGTGGATGGATGCAATCAAGCAATGTAGATGCAATTAATATGAATGCATTCCAATGCAAATGTAAAAATGGGGATCCAAGTCTCGATATAAAGAATAGATGTTGCAGCAACATATACCATGGCGTTTTCAATAAAAATACATCTGAATTGAAGAAGGAGGAGTGAGAATCCCCAACTCTGTTGTGCCAGTGGCATCCTTGAAGTGTGAACTAAATTGGCATACAATAAGGGTCATCTTTTTATAATAACCCTCTAGGAATAAAGGTGATTGTTATAGTTGCCCAGCCTTCATTTCAATGTGAAAGGAGAAGAAACTGTAATGTATGGTTTCTCAGCTCCCAGCGGGGTGGAGATGGCCGAGTCACACTCAGGAGCTCACAATGGGACAGTCGTGTGGACTGGAGGTGGCCAGCACTGGGCTCAACATGTGTATTTGGCTTGGGTGGGATAAAATTTCGTCTGGCTGCCCAGCTTCACCTGTTAGAAGTCAAGCTTGCCCCATCTGCATTTCTATGTAACTTAATGGACTGCCTGATGGAGTACTACAAAGCTGCTTTGATTTGCAAAAAGATCCAACTTGTACCTTCCACCAGCTGCTAGGTATGGAGGTGTGGAATTAATCATTGCTAAAATTGGAGCATCTTCTCTTAGATTGTACTACCTACAAAGATTAGATTAGCAAAAGATGACCCGCAAGCATTGGAAAAAGTCATCAATGTCTACAATACTCTATAATATATGCTGTAATCTATAATAGGCAACGATAGAGGAACTTTGATATAGTTTACAGGCAGAAGCTTGAGGGTATATATATATAGAGAGATATATCATTAGCTTATATACAGTAATACATAGTATAGGCAATGGTGGAGGAGCTTTGATATAGTCTACAGGCAGAAGCTTGAGGGTATATATAGAGAGATATATCATTAACTTATATACAGTAATACATAGTATAGGCAATGATGGAGGAGCTTTGATATAGTCTACAGGCAGAAGCTTGAGGGTATATATATAAAGATATAGCTTATATACAGTAATACATAGTATAGGCAATGGTGGAGGAGCTTTGATATAGTCTACAGGCAGAAGCTTGAGGGTATATATAGAGAGATATATCATTAACTTATATACAGTAATACATAGTATAGGCAATGATGGAGGAGCTTTGATATAGTCTACAGGCAGAAGCTTGAGGGTATATATATATAAAAAGATATATCATTAGCTTATATACAGTAATACATAGTATAGGCAATGGTTGAGGAGCTTTGATATAGTCTACAGGCAGAAGCTTGAGGGTATATATATATAAATATATATCATTAGCTTATATACAGTAATACATAGTATAGGCAATGGTTGAGGATCTTTGATATAGTCTACAGACAGAAGCGTGAGGGTGTTAATAATTGATATATCTCTATATATAGAGATATATCATTAGCTTATATACAGTAATACATAGTAGGCAATGGTGGAGGAGCCTATAACGTCGGGGATGGCAATAGTAAATATACAAGTCTATAATATTATGGGGGTACAGAGAATCTGGTGCAGCTGTGCATAGTAACCAATAAGCTTCTAACTTCACCTTGTTCAATTAGACTTTGCAAATAAAATCTAGAAGCTGATTGGTCGCTATGCACAGATGCACAGCCGCACCAGATTCTATGTGCACCAGTTTAATAACCTAATAACCCCCCCCCCCCCCCTTATTTGTCCATAGTAGACAATGATAGAGGAATTTTTATATAGTCTACAGACAGGAGCTTGAGGGTGTTATTAATTGATATATCTCTATATAGAAAGAGATATATCATTAGCTTATATACAGTAATACATAGTAGGCAATGGTGGAGGAGCCTATAACGCTGGGGATGGCAATAGTGAATATACAAGTCTATAATATTATGGGGGTACAGAGAATCTGGTGCAGCTGTGCATAGTAACCAATAAGCTTCTAACTTCACCTTGTTCAATTAGACTTTGCAAATAAAATCTAGAGGCTGATTGGTTACTATGCACCAGATTCTATGTGCACCAGTTTAATTACCCCCCCCCCCCCCCTTATTTGTCCATAGTAGACAATGATGGATTCGTTTTTTATATAGTCTACAGACAGAAGTTTGAGGGTGTTAATAATGAATATATCTCTATATATAGAGAGATATATCATTAGCTTATACAAAGTAATACAAAGTAGGCGATGGTGGAGCAGCCTATAACGTTGGGGATGGTAATAGTTATTGAATAGGCATGTCTATAATATTATGGGGGGGGGGGAGGGGGTGCACAGAGAATCTGGTGCCGCTGTGCATAGTAACCAATAAGCTTCTAACTTCACCTTGTTCAATTAGACTTTGCGAATAAAATCTAGAAGCTGATTGATTACTATGCACAGCCGCACCAGATTCTATGTGCACCAGTTTAATAACCCAACCCCCCCCCCCCCCCCTTATTTGTCTATAGTAGACAATGATGGAGGAGTTTTTATATAGTCTGCAGACAGTAGTTTGAGGGTGTTAATAATTGATATATCTCTATATATAGAGAGCGATATCATTACTTTATACACAGTAGGCAATGGTGGAGGGGCCTATAATGTCGGGGATGGCAATAGTTATTGAATATACATGTCTATGATATTATAGGGGGGGGGGGGGTTGGGAAGACTGGTGAACAGAGAATCTGGTGTAGCTGTGCATAGTAACTATCACTTCACCTTGTTCAATTAGACTTTGCAAATAAAACCCAGAAGCTGATTGGTTAGTATGCACAGCCGCACCAGATTCTATGTGCACCAGTTTAATACCCCCCCCCCCCCCTTATTTGACCATAGTAGACAATGATGGAGGAGTTTTTATATAATCTAAAGCTAGAAAATTGGGGGTGTTAATATTTTCAGATTATACTATGGCATTATTTTATATCCAGTAATCAATAGCAGACAATGATAAAGGAGATTTTCTATAGTTAAAGCTAGAGATGTGGGGGTGTTAATAATATCAGAATATACTATGCCTATGGCATTATTTTATACGCAGTACTATAGACCATGATAAAGGAGCTTGCTGAAACTAGAAATGGGGGGGGGGGGGGGGGGGTTAAAACTATTGTGCAGCTGAATAGCAATTTTTCAATGTGTGGAATTATATATACTTGTATCAATTTTATCTTGGGGTCTTTATATTAATAGTTTCACCCCAAGATTCGCAAATCTTTTCACACCAGCTTCATCCATTTATCTAAATGAAGTTTATGGGGAAATTGGTGAATCGTGGCTGAAAACACTGACAAATAGACCACTTAAACTAAGGTAACACTTTGGGGTTGATTTTCTAAAGACAGATAGGTTGTTCACTTTGCAAGGGAATTCTCCTTTACATTAAAGAATATGTTCAAAATTCCCTTTGCAGTTATACCCAATTAATAAGGAACATAACAAACAGTTTTTTGATTGCATATGACTGCAAGTCAGGTGAGCTTCTCTTCATTCACTAAACTAAGGGAAAATTCCCATATAAAGTGAATAGGCTAGTTTCCTTTTAGTGTATACAATTTTTCCAGATAAATGCGTTAATTGGAGGCTGCCCACAGACCAGTGACTTTTTTTTTGTGGTAGTGGTCAGACTGGTGACTTTAATCAGCCCATATAAGAGAAACTATTTGCTGTAAGTACAACACTTGTTGTAATGTGATTTTCTCAGATTTTGACTAGATAACATCCTTCTCCTATCTAATGTTTTAGGATAGTTACATAGTTAGTAAGGTTGAATAAAAACACCAGTTCAAGGATAAGGATTTCATCCCATTATAGGAGTGGAGCCCCCCATCCAGATCCATAGCAGTGTTCATGGCAAGGGATATTATAAGGTTAAAAGCCTTGGTGTTTTTTATTCTAGGCGTGTTTATTGTTGGTTTTCTAAGTAATAAAAGAAGCCCTAATCCAATTAATCCGTCTCCCAGTTTCCATACTCAACGGCCATCCCAATACACAAAGCACCGAGCCTGCAGTACACATCTCCTGCTTATGTCTGGCATCCAAGCCCTCCAAGAATCCCCCTCCTGCCCTCCACAAACCCGACACGTCCTTTACACATTTTCATAAGCATGATTAAAAATTGCCAAATTTTCTTAGAGGGAATCTGATACATGATAGCTAATGAATGGCACAGATCAGCTGCAAACACTATTACAATGTGGTTTGTTATATTTCCAACAGATTAAGAAGAAAGGGGCATTTAAATCTTCTATGGTAGGTGTGAGGTGCTTATATATACAAGCTGGCACATCATCATCATTGCATTGCCACTGTACGGATGTGATGTGAAAGAGCAAGCTTTGCCAGGATGGGGCTTCCACCTCCAAAAGCTTCAGATAAGCAAAACTTGACATACTGAGGCTTGTAGTTCCACCACAGCTGCAGATGTGCAATTTTGTCTGGATGGACTTTGTAGTTCCGCAGCAGCTGCGGCTGTGTAAGCTTGCCATGCTCAGGCTTACAATTCCACATCAGCTGCAGGTAAGCAAGCTTGCCATTCTGGGGCTTGTAGTTTAACAAGAGCTGCAGATAAGCAAGCTTGCCATGCTGGAGCTTTTAGTTCCACCAGAGCTGCAGACAAGCATGCTTGCCATGCTGAGGTTTGCCGTTTTACAATATCTGCAGATAAGCTTGCCATGCTGGATATTGTAGTTCATCAACAGCTGCAGACAATCATGTTTGCTATGCTGAGGCTTGCAGTTCCGCAACAGCTGCAGATAAGCATGCTTGCCATACTGAGACTTGCAGTTCCACAACGGCTGCAGATAAGCTTGCCATGCTGGATATTGTAGTTCCTCAACAGCTGCAGATAATCAAGCTTGCCACGCTGGAGCTTTTAGTTCCACCACAGCTGCAGACAAGCATGCCATGATGGATATTGTAGTTCATCAACAGCTGCAGACAAGCATGTTTGCTATGCTGAGGCTTGCAGTTCCACGACAGCTGCAGATAAGCTTGCCATGCTGGATATTGTAGTTCCTCAACAGCTGCAGATAAGCGAGCTTGCCACGCTGGAGCTTTTAGTTCCACCACAGCTGCAGATGTGCAAGTTTGCCTGAATGGACTTTGTAGTTCCACAGCAGATGCGGCTGTGTAAGCTCGCCATGCTCAAGCTTGCAATTCCACATTAGCTGCAGATAAGCAAGCTTGCCATGCTGGGGCTTGAAGTTTAACAAGAGCTGCAGATAAGCAAGCTTGCCATGCTGGAGCTTTTAGTTCCACCAGAGCTGTAGACAAGCATGCTTGCCATGCCGAGGTTTGTCGTTTTACAACAGCTGCAGATAAGCTTGCCATGCTGGATATTGTAGTTCATTAACAGCTGCAGACAAGCATGCTTGCCATGCTGGGGCTTGCAGTTCCAAAACAGCTGCAGATAAACTTGCCATGCTGGATATTGTAGTTCCACAACAGCTGCAGATAAGAAAGCTTTCCACGCTGGAGCTTGTAGATCCACAGCAGTTGCAGATAGGTAGACTTGCCATACTAGGGTTTGTAGTTCCACAAAAACTGCTGATAAGCAAGCTTGTCATGCTGGGGCTTGTAGTTCCACAGCAGCTGCAGATAAGCAAGCTTATCATACTGGGGTGTGTCGTTCCACAAAAGCTGCTCATAAGCAAGCTTGTCTGGGGCTTGTAGTTCCACAGCAGCTGCTGAGGCTTGTAGTTCCACAACAGCTGCATTAAGCTTTCTCCTCAGAAAGCAATTATCTGAAAAACTTGATAATAAATCAGAGCTAATATGTCTTTTATTTATTGTAAAAATGTTAAGAAAGAATCAGAGATGATGTGTTTATGATGTGCCTATAATCAGAGAGAGCTGGGGCTAGATATGTGCATTTTCCAGTCTATCTGCATATTCACAATTCAATGCAGGGCATCTTTCTAGTATGTGCACTTGCTGCTGATCTCATTCCAGGAGATGCAAAGGGTAATTGGCAGAGTTGAATGACTTACATAATTTATGTGTATAACTGAGGGCATCCTGTAAGGCTAGAGATACAAGGGGCTGGTTTTTCCTGGGACCATCCTCCCACAATTAAGCCAGGATAGATGAGAAGGGAGTTTGACATTGGAGAGCTCAGGACAAGAGGAGGGACTGCTGGCAATCAGTACACTTAGTGCTCAATGAGACACCAGCCAATACACACACACACACACACACACACACACCCTCTCACACATATACAGAGTCAGTGAGCTATCAGGAGGTCCCCCAATCACAGCCAGGTTACATTTGGCTACTAACTAGAGTGTGATCAGCACTCAACAAATCCTTTCATCATCATTCATCACACTGCAAAGGGCTGCCCTGCAACGTCATTTTCACGGAAAGGGAGAAAAAAAACCGTGATCCTCCCAAGAAGCTTCTTTTCTTAACTTATCCTGAGTTTGCTTCAGTTTTCTGGAGGAGGCTGAACCTGACAGTCGTGCTTCTTGCATCTGCTTGGGACTTAGCCATCTGTAGCCACCCTTGAGAAGAAGACTTGGACAATTGCACCTCCTCTGGGCTCATTGGAAGCAACCTCCGACGTCGGGCTCTTCTGTCTGGGCACCAAGCAGCTACTTCTTTGGAAGGAGGACCGCTCTGATTTTTTTTTTTTTTTAATTTTACTTTTTTTTTAATCCCAGGCTCTTGTTTGCGAAGCAGTCAAGGATCCTGTTTTAGGGGGAGCTTTGTGTTTGGGGGGCGATCTGCCTTGGTCTAGCCCTCCGCCTAGGCTCTCCTGCTCTCCGGCATCCTGGACAGGGAGATGGGAGGGGGACTGTGCCTGAGCTACTAGGACTAAGAAGCTCTGCACCTTCTTTCAGCCAAGGACTTTCCCCAGCCCAGCCTGCCAGACACACAGCAAGCCTCCCAGGGACTATCCTCCTTACTACACAGCCTCACCATGAGCTACATGACATCCATGCTTGGATACATGTGAGTACAGCCAACTTTTACCACCCCCTTTCCCATCTCCTGACTACACAGCACCCCTCTAACTCCTGTCTTTTTCTATTTTTTTTTCTCCAGGTTGATGCACTTGTTTGCCATCTGCTTACAAGCTCAGGTAAGGATCAAACTTTTGTTACCTTTAATGTTATTACACTGTATTTTACTTTTATATCTATTAAAACTGCATTCTTTCAGAAGAAACACATTGATACATAGTAGTTTGCAGAGTGTTAAAATATTACCTTTTCTTCTGATAAGATTCTAAACTCCTATACCTCAAGGTCAAGGCAATGGATCTAAAAGATTTTGTTTGATTTTTCTACTATATTAATAAAGTTCTATTTAAAGAATATAGGCTATCAAGATGATAGATCTAATATATATATATATATATATATATATATATATATATATATATATATATATATATATATATATATTTGTGTTTTATGTTTGAACAATATAATTAAATAAAAAAAAATTTGGACAGACAGTTATCAACTCAGTAGATCTAGTGTATATATATTTTAGTTTATTTTTGACCAATATAATAAAACATTTTGGAAAGACAGTTGGTTATCAACTCAGTAGATCTAGTATCTATTTTAGTTTATTTTTGACAAATAATAATAAAAATCCATTTTGAGGAAACAGTAGTTTTATCAATTCAGTAGATCCAATATATATTTCTGCTCCATTGATTAAAAAAAAAAAAAAAAAAAATAGTTAATCAAGTACTTAATCAACAATGTGGACTAGGTGGGAGATCTAATATATATTTTCGGCTGGCCATACATTATACAATTTTCTTATTCCATTTCCTTTAGATTTACCATCAAATATGCAGTGCAGGGGCCTGCCTGATTGAATGTGTTTAGGTTTGACCTTTTTATATTAGTTTTTGGTAAATGCAATGGAAAATTGTACAAGAAAACTGTATAATGTGTGGCCAGCCTTAGTTAATTTTAAACATTATTTTTTTAATGAAAATGCATTCTGTAATGAATGTGGACTATAAGGGGGAGATCTAATATCTATTTTAGGCTGGTCATACATTATACCTATCTCTTATCCAATTTCTTTTAGCTTTACCTTTCAACTATGTAGTGCAAGGGCTTGCCTGCTTGCACACAAATTGAAAGTGGTTTTTTAGGTTTGACCTCATGTTATATGATTTTAGTAAATCTAAAGGAATTATACAAGAAAACTGTATAATGCATGGCCAACCTTAGTTAATTTTTTGACCTATTTTTAATAAAAATGTATTCTGTAAATAATGTAGTCTATATATAATAGACTTCCAATATTGCAATGCTTGTAATTAAACATAAAGCAGGTGTTACAGTTTAGAATAAAAGATTTAGGCAAATCATTGCAATATCAGGTGGGGTTGTACCAGCCTTATGGTTACCAGTCTATATCACCACAGGCTGCAATGTTCAGATCTGGCAGCAGATTCTAAACATATTGGCCCACATACACATGCAAAAATGGAAGGGGCACTTAAGGGAATATGAAGCTTCACTAGACTAAGGACACAGTTAAAAAAAAAAAAAAAAAAAAAATTCTATTGACTTTGTGAGGTATGGGCTGTTCAGAAGCAGAATCTCTGATTTGATATGGGGATTTTAGTAAGAGCTCCCTTGTCACCCATAGAAGGAGAGAGGAATCTCCCTCACATTTGTTGAATATACATCTTTATAAATGTCAAAGACAAGAGCAATTCTGCTTGTGTCCAATGGAGCTCTGTATAGCCAAAGGGAGTATAAATCTCAGCAAGAAGGGTTTGCTTTGCAATCTGCCAAATTTGTCACACCGGTAAATGTGGTTTCCGCACATTATGGTGTAACATTGCAGCTGCATTGATGTTCAAACGTGTGTGTGTGTATGTATGTGTGTGTGTGTATATATATATATATATATATATATATATATATATATATATATATATATATATATATATATATATAATTTTTTTTTTTTTTTAGTGTAGTCGTTTTCTATTGCATTAGATACAATCTACTTTATTTATTTTATCATGTAATTATACGGTACAGATAGCCTGAGATTTATTTCTACCATAGGCCTCTGTTTTATTACTGTGCTACAAAATTTGTAACTTGCCAAATGCCTATATAAACGCCAAACTCTCTGTTTATATATAACGTTCCAGAATTTGGCAATGTGACTTTATTAAAGATGGGCATAGTTTCTGTGCATATATACCACACACTTACTCGTAGTCTTTGAGCTACTTGTAAGATATTCTTATTGTCGTGATCTTGTGTTAATGCCCTTAAAGTACGCCATCAACACCTTAAAGCGTGTTTGGGCTTCATCTAGATGTACTAAGCAGTATAAATATAATAGCTTGTTTTATGTATTTCCTAAAGGTAACTGTTCAGTCCCCACCTAATTTTACACAGCATGTGAGGGAGCAAAGCCTGGTGACCGATCAGCTGAGCAGGAGGCTTATCAGGACCTACCAGCTATACAGCCGGACCAGCGGGAAACACGTACAAGTGCTGGACAACAAGAAAATCAATGCAATGGCCGAAGATGGGGATCCACATGGTAAGCATACTTTTTTTTTTTTTTTGGCCTGGGGATTGGGGAAAGGTATATGACCAATTGCTTATGTGGGACTAGATACTACAGTTCATCTACCAATGAGTTGAATAATGCTAACTGCCAATTTTTTTAGGCCTGTAAAGTACACCTATTGATAGGGAATACAATGCAGATTTACCTTTGTTTTATTTTGCCTTGTTCGGTCAGTAAATCACGTACAAAATTTATATTTTATTTTCCCTTTAATTTCGGGGACCTTGAAGCAGATAGGATTACACAGGCCTAGAGCAAAGCTCAGTTGGTAATTTATTTGTGTAGAAGATGAGACATATCCAAGACTTGATACCGCTCTTGTTGTAGCTTCTATTGCCATTACTGTTTCTTGCTTTGAGTTTGGCATGCTTGGTGGATTTTAGGTTGTTTTTATATGCTAATTTGCTTATTTTAATAAAAGGCAGTTTGCATTACAAAGAAAAGTCAACAACTTAAAAGACCAATAAGAAATGAACATGTATAGGAAGAAAATGTATTTTGTTAATTTAAAGGCCAGCATTGCACAGGCCTTTACAGAATACATCAAACCATTCACCGCCTGTGCTCAGAGATTCTTAGAATTATATATTGCTGTCAGAGTCCTGAAGATACATATACATTATGGCCAGTCTGGGTGCAAGCCAATAGACATATCTGTGTAGTTTTTGGAGGTGGGATGAGTTAATTGCATATTACATTCTATACAGATGCAGTAAGACCATACAGATTCCATGTAGACAGTGGGAACATTATCAGGGACTCCAGTGCTGCAAGTCCACAATCTTACCTATTAACATAAACACAAATAATATCATAGGTGTGCTCTATAATTTAATAACAACATGTGAGTGAAAAAGAGATTACTCTTTTTTGTCCTCATGAGTCAGTACTCCATAAAGCTTGCACTCTAAATTTGGCACCTGAAATATGAGACCGCATAACCTGCAGAGTCATAGCAGTTCTGATCAAATGACTTAAAGACTGAGGCTCCACGTTATGCTGGATAAATGAGCTATGCTTTTGTTTAAGTTGCTTTGTATAGATAAATAGATCTTCATTATGTCTTTTCGATTTAATGAAAGATTTGATACTTTCATCCTAATTCCATAGAGTGTTATTAGTCTATAATGCTGTAACCGATAGCAACCAATCAGAAGTCATCTAGTCCCGGTTGGAATTCAACAGAGTGAGTTTTTATTGGTTGCTATGGGAAATTGCAATTAGCATATCGCTTACTAATTAACAAGGGCAAATAATAACAATGGGGTCACTGTATTAGGATCAGCTTGAGGCTTTTACTGATTTTCCTTGTTTAACACGTTTGAACTAGTGGACAGAAAGATAATATGTAACCATAGACAGAATAGTTGTACATGTAGCAGGTCTGATACATCAAGTCATTTTCATAAAGTCTGCCTTTGTCCAGTTTCATTTTATAATCTATTAAAATCACCCAGCGTGCAGCCATATTGTTTTTTTTTTGTTTTTTTTTGAGCACTTGATTTTCTGAAGTATTCTGCTGTGGCTTCAGAAATGTTAACAAAATGCACCCAAATCACTGTTTTCCACTGGTGATTACTCTGCAATCGTAGAATTTTATATATATATATATATATATATATATATATATATATATTTCCCTTGGCTTAAGCCTGCTCTGCAACACTGTACTCTCCAGTTTCTTTCAACTACTACAAAAAAAATCTTGCATTAACTCACAAAGACCGCAGGAAAGTGAAAACAATGTTCTTCACAGCTGCTTTCTTGTATGTTGTTGCTAATGCAGGCATAGGCCTTAGTGACAGTGGTACTCAAAGCCCAGGCCTGTTCAGGTGGGAAGAGTCAAAGAATCAGCTGTTATTTTAAGAAGTCCATTTTTAGCAATCCATGTCATAAATTAAACGGTCAATTAAATTCCAAACTTTGAAGTAGGACTCGCTTGTTTCCTATGGTTTTGTTCTGCGGAAATCTCCTGATACTAGCAATTCAAACAAGGGATTCGCACTTCTAAATTTCCCCTACATTTGAAATTCTGTAACCTATGAAGCTAAAGCTTAATATTGAATAAGGCATAGGGATTCAATGATTACACCATAAACCCTAAAACACACTTTGGCTGCTAATGTAGGAAACTGTGTAAATTTTTTTTTTTTTTTTTCAAAAATTATTACCAAAGGGGGGGGGGGGAAGTGTTCTGTAAAATAAGTTTAGTATTAGTGGACATACAGTCTGGTATAGAGGGGTGTATGTCTACATACAGTTACACAGCAAAGAAACATCATTTAGATCAAAACAGAACATTACAATTAAAGAGTTCAAGGCAGGGAATGCAGCAAAAAAAAGAATAAACACAATAAAACATTTATATATATAAAGTATATTTTTTTGTTATGACGGTTAGGAAGTATGATATAAAACAGAAAAAGAACAAGCTTTTTCTCAGATGTAAAGGTTTAAGAAAGTTGTAGTCTGTAAACGCTAAAAAGACGTTCAAGATCGTTCTATATGAATCTCCAGAGAGACCCCTAATGTCTGGAAGAGCCATTAAAACTCTTCTTACTTTCACCTTTTTCAACATTTCCTGAATACTTTCTCCTCTTCTCAGTGTAGTTTTGGGATCAGATGTGTCTCACTGCATTTTTTCTGCATCAACGTAGCTACTTTCCTTCAAAGTTTCAGCTTGAAACATAATTTTACTGGGATAAAGCTGTCACTAGAGCAAAAGAATAGAAATGAAAATGCTAAGCTTTCCAAAAATACATCTCCAAAAATCTTATGACCCCTTTTAAAAAAAATAAAAATAAAATAAAAATCAGAGAGAGAAGAACATTCATTTTGAAATCAGCGTAGATACAGATTAAAAGCATGTTGGGTGGAATTAAATTAATCACAACTTGAAGAGTTTGCCTGTAATCCTAAAAAAATGGGATACAGCTACAAAAAAATATATTTACATGGATTAGAAATATATATAGTATATACTTGCCTTTTATACCAGATAGCTAGATAGGCAGATAAATAGATAGCATACTAAAGGAGAGGTTTGTACACAGTCTAATGTTTTAATAAAGTTTTTCTAAAAGATTCAGCTGCCCAATCAGATTCTGGAAAATGTAAAAAAAATCCCCTAAATCTGATTGGGTATATAAATAGAACAAGAGCAAATGTTAAAATTACACCTTCAGTAAAACCGCTCTTTCACTCATTTTAAAGATGTGGTTTCCTGTATTTTGGGACTGATGGCATTGTAATTTTTTATCTTGTCAGTAAAACAATGCACAAGACAGACACTGAAATCAATCAATATCCTTTAAGCCTTTTACTGGATTTCAGATTGATTTTCCTTCATACGTCAAACTAAAAAAAAAGGTAACAGTCCATTTTCACTGTTGGTGAATTAAAGGCAGGCTCAAGTTTAAAAATGTTTGATACATGGGTCTGTTCTGTGCCAGATGTAAAATTTTGGTTCTTGGCAATATGTAGGGTATGGGCATATTGCTGTATCAAGTGATTTTTAAAAATAATACATTTAGAAGTATTGTTTATCACGAAAACAAATCAGATTCTTCCTCATTTGTTCAACCCTGGCCAATAGACATGATAGCTGAAATGTAATTGCATCCTATATAGGCCATAGTTAGATTTCTTTCATAGAAAATCCCATACAAGCTAAAATTCTGCTACTTATACTATTTGCTATAGGATGGAGACAGGAATCTATATCTAGTTTTCCATGCATTGTGTGGGTGGATGGCTAATCTAATGAGCAGTTTCACAATGCAATTACATTTAGATTTTAGAGGAAAATTGTATGTGTTCCTAGGAAAAAAGATGCAAGAATATGATTGCATAAAAAGACATCAGCACAAAATATTAATAATCTTTTGCTGTGCCATAATAACTTGTGCAGTTGTCTCTCATTGTTCAATAATCACTATTTAAGCAGACAAAGCAGTATCATGTTAAGTTTTTAAATGTGGATGTGTGGGTGTTTTTTTATTTATTTATTTATTTATTTTTTTTCTCTTCATTGACCCAAAAATTTGCATAGTTAGTCTGAACAACGATCAATGCCTCTGTTTAAAAAAACAGAAAGTAAATCAATATGACTCAACGCACAAGGGTGAAACAAATTAAAGGGCATTTGCTATCCTCTGGGTCTCGGCTGTGTGTTAGCACACAGAGTAAAATAATTCCAAATATAACCTGGAAAATGGGCCCATTTCTGCAGGTTGCCAAAAATATGGAAACTGATGGGTTACACAGAACTATCTACTTTGAAGAAACTCAACCTTTCTTAAAGCAAGACTCATTTATTGGCCAGGATACAGATGTAGAGGGGGGGGGGGGCATGTCCTAAGATTGATTGGCATGGTGTTTATTGTCTGCCTTGGTTAAACATGACATGTTAGCTTCTGAGTTTTACCTGCCTGTGTAATAAATCATTATTAGATTATGACTCTAATATTTTGTTCATACTGACAATACTAAAATGTATTGTTTTTAAGAACAGTTTTTGAGTACAAGCTTATTGTCTTAATGTATTTTCACGCTAAGCCAAATATCCCAGACAAAACACACATGAAACCCAAGAGAACAAACCCAGAATGCAATCTAGCATTGTTAGCCAGCTTGTTCACATTTAAGCACATCAGGAAAATGCATGTAAATTCCTGTCCTGGACCAGAAACAAAGCAGTTAAGACATCGCCATTGGACCTGAAAGGTCTTCCCAACACCCCAATGCTTGGGTGCTAAGATGCCAGTGGTGGGTGTTCTCCAATGATTTGTTATCCACATGCTAAAACCATGTTTTAAAAGCTATAGGTAATTTCGGGCATCAAATTTGAACAAGGCTATATCGCATGCACATTAGAAGGCCTACTCCAATGCCTTGGTCAGTCATTGTTTATACAACAGTTTTTTAGTAGCCTTTGCCTTCCAACAAATTCCCCCCCAAAAAAGTCCAGGGATAAATGTTAAAAATGTATATGCTCCTGTGCGAGAAGTCTATATCTACTGCCTACTGTTGTCTACACTTACTTATTGTCTACATTATGCTTGCATGGAATTCCTCTGTATATCTAGTTCCCCATGACAGCATGTGAAGTTTGAATTATTATAATACAGGATTTAAATAGCAACAGTAGCTTGTGTAACACCTTAAAATAAAGAGTGAATAGAACTCGAGACGTCTTTTTTGGAAGGCCCTGCTCATGAGAGCTTATGGTCAGCAAGGGAGTTTTGTTATATAAAAAGGTGTTAACTGTGGGGGGATGAGTTGATGAAGAAAGTAAAAGTTCTGTTGATCAGTAGACATGGGGTAGGCTTTCCTGAATAAATTTGTTTTCAGGAATTTCTTAAAGATAGACAGAGTAGGAGGTAACCAGAGAAGTTCGGGTAGAGAGGTCCAAAGAATGGAGAGGCTCTGTAGAAGTCCTAGGGGTGAGCATGGGAGGTGGTGACGAGCAAGCTAGAAGGCAAGAGGTCTTAAGTAGGGTGAAGAGGTTGGTTTGGGTGATATTGAGACAAAGTTTAGTGATGTAGTTCTGGGCAAAATTGTATATGTTATTGTTAGTATTTTGAATTGTATTTGTTGGAGGGGCATAGGCCAGTGGCGGAATTGGCAGAGAGCAGTAGTGAACACTGAGCGATTTGTTAAGGTTGATGAGTCCAGCAGTAGTATTCATGATGCGCTAAAGCGGGGATAGCCTGTGCAAAAGTAGGCCAACGAGGAGGGAGTTGCAGGGAAGAGATAGCAAATCAGTTAATTAGTGGTGTCATTGGTTATAATAAAGGGGTATATATTGTAAATGTTACAGAGGTGACGGTAGCATGATTTGAACAGTGATTGGCTATGGGGATAAAAGAAGAGGCCAGAATCCAGGATTGCCCCCCTGGCACATGTCCGATGAATGGGTTCCTGCATGGCTCCAAAAAACATTGCTATCTTTTGCTGTGATGTGATCTATCAATAAAGCGTTGGACCCTTTTATGGCGTTCCCTGGTATACCGGTGGCATATTTCATTCCTTGCCATTAGGGAAGGGACAAATAGTTGTATTAATGGAAAAGGCAAGGGAAGGAGCAGTGTGGAGGAAATATTATGAGCTCAGATTTGTAAAGATTCAGTCTTAGAAAGTAGTGTGACATCCATACTGATATGTCGGTTAGTAAATTACTGATGCGCAAGGAGACTGAAGGGGTGACTTTAGGAATAGAGAGAGAGATTTGGGTGACGTTAGCATAAAGATGCTATTGGAAGCCATGGGGAGTTATCACCTGACCGGGGGGGGGGAGGAGGAGCAGATAGAGAATAGAAGGGGATTTCTAATTTTCTAATTGGCAAAGTGACCAGCCTGCATGGGAATAGGCAAATAAGCTTGATGATAAACATTTTACAAATGTGATTACTTAACTTACATTTGCAGCTCTGTAGCCATTATAAGGCAGGTATCTGTGGCCTGGCTCTAGAAGGGCACTGAACAAAAATTAAAAGTTTAAATTTTTTTAACATTTGTTGATGAATATAGAATATTTATTATAAAAAATGGTTAAGAGGGAAGTTCGAGAGCCTCAAAACAGAGCAAAAGGCTGCACAGCAAAGTGTCAGTTATCTAATTTTCTATACAGCTGTGAGCAATTTGTACATGTATAACTAGATTTTATTGGCAGCTTATTCACATGTAACTTTTTCTGTTTGCATTTAGTGCTCTTCTAAGCAGACTGTATTTTGCTGAGTAGACTTCCCAGGCTGAAAATGGAATATTACAACACTGTCTTTTTTTTGTCTCTGCAGCCAAGCTGATTGTGGAAACAGACACATTTGGAAGCAAAGTCCGCATTAAAGGTGCCGAGACGGGTTATTATATCTGCATGAACAAGAAAGGAAAGTTGGTTGGCAAGGTGTGTTGGATTCTAGAGCATGACAAAATGTTGTCCTATGCCCACTGAGATGGAAGGTCTGTCAATGAGTTTAGGCATAAAGAGAAGCCATTGGGGCGAATATTGCAGTCAAGAGGCACAGAGAAGGTGCTGATTAAAAAAGAAGGGGGGTGTGCGAATTCACGGTAAAAACAATTTTTGATCAAAAGGCGCAGGAGAAGTGGGAAAGGAACAGAGTAACAAAGACGAGATAAAAGAGTCAAAAAGAAGAAAAGCTGAAAGGGGGAAAAAGGGGGTGTTTCAAATTCCATATATCTTATTTAACAAATAGCCAAATTGCTTTGCTATTATGTACAATTACATGCTACAAGTATTTGGAATGTTAAGACACAAAGTTCAGACTGCCTCATCACTAAGCCCTGAAATCTTCACATTAGTCATGGTTGTTCTTTAACACCCAGAAACTGCTCTGAGGGGTCCTTTTAAAAACTTCACTTTCAAGCCATTATTGGCTCTAAAGATGTCTGCGTTCAATAAGGATTTTCATTCCTCGTATTCACTATTACGGGGTGGGGGTGAGGGGGACCCGAGCTGATCAAAGTTAATACGCCCACTGCCTGTGCATACCTGCTTTTGAAATGTTTTTTTCCCAACCTTTATCCACTTCAGTAATTGACAATGACTTCCTGGTGGTTACAGTGTTACACTGCTGCATAACAACCTGTGTAGAATGATGCATCCCCCTTTTTTTAACTCAAAGATTTTGGAACTGCTTGTTCTAGTTATTTTAAGTTGGTTCATTTTATGGGTCATTGAAAAAACAAAAGTAACATTGCTTGCATTAGCCCATAGCAACCAATCAATTTTGCCCTATTTTAGCGTAACCAGTGGCAAAGTGTAGAAGCTAGTTGATTTGAGAAGCAATATTTCATTGGTCTATCCAGCAGTTTTAAACAATCTTATAAAAAAAATACAATCAGAATTCATTTTAGAATGATCAGAGATAAAAGATGATACCTCTTTGGTTGATATGGCATTTTATTTATTTTTTTGTTATTATTATTTAAAGCTTGACTACTTTTTGCTTAATTTTTTTCCTGACTTGATTGGTTGTTATACCAATTAATAATGAACATTGCCTAGTTTTTTACAATACTGTACATTATCTATTTTTCCATAACATGCAAATGGGTGGCCGAATATCAATTATACTCAAAGTGTATACATTCAGCAGACATGCTGATTTAATCAGATTTAGAAAATTTGGCATTGGCCTGCTTGGCAAAAGATTCCACTATGAGAATAACTTAATTCACAAATAAACCTGAACCATAGAGGAAATGTTCATAAATCCAAAATGGCAAGTCCACATGAATACTGCACATTAGTTTAAGCATTGATCTTCTCAATCAATTGCCGTGATCTAATTCCAGTCTCCGAATCCTATGTTAGATCAGTCAGGCATAGCAAGTGGCATGTTTAATTAGATACATTATATATAACATAAATTTAAACAAATTGTGTAATCCAACTATGGCCATTCCAAGAACAGAAAAAAAGGTCAATTTGGGATACAGGATTTTTCTTGGCAAAACTGAGTGAGTTTCACTAGTTTGTTTGCTCTTTTTAAAAAAAAAATTATTTTATATTGCAGACAAATGGAAGAGGAAAAGACTGTGTCTTCACAGAAATTGTCTTAGAAAACAACTACACAGCATTACAAAATGCCAAGTATGAAGGATGGTACATGGCGTTTACCCGTAGAGGACGCCCAAGAAAAGGATCCAAGACAAGGCAACACCAACGAGAGGTTCACTTTATGAAAAGGTTACCTAAGGGTCATCAGACCACTGAACCTCATAAACGTTTTGAATTTATTAATTACCCTTTTAATCGGAGGAGTAAAAGGACTCGATATTCAAGCGCGTGATAGGAACTGGATAATGGTCCACTCCTCGGACTTTGAACAGACTACTCTATTCTAATATAAGATTAAAAAAAGACATATGGACTAGTGGTTTATATATAAATATACATATATATTTTTTGTTTTTACAGAAGATGATTTATTTTTTTATTCTTATGAGACTTTTTTTTAAGAAAAACAAAAAACAAACGTATTAACTTGCTAAAAGTGCGCTCTTCATATAGATCTTAGACCTTTTTTTTTTAATATCTAGAAAAAGAATATTGTAGTGAAGAACGAACCTGGGACCAAAAGTGCTACTTAACTGATCAAAACACTTAACCAAAAACAAGACAAACGAGACAGGTGCAAGAGGACTGAAGAAGGAGCCGAACCTTCTATTTTTATTGTTTTATTTTTTGTGACATCCATTAATGGAATAATTGTTTTTTTTTTGTTTTTTTAAATCACATATGCTTTTAATTATTTTTAAGAGCTGCTTTTTCACCTATTCAGTTTCCTTAGTGGGAATAAAATTTAATTACCTGGCTCAAGCAGGTTTCATGACGAGCAAAATATTTTTTTTATACCAACGAGGACAAATCTTGTTTTTGTTTGACACAAAAAATACAAAATCTTAAAACTTGCAACTGCATGGTGGTAAAAAAAAATAAAAATGCATCCCAGTGGTAGAAATCAGTTGTAAAAAAAAATAGTGATAATTCTTTTTTTTTTTAATTATTATTTTGGAAAACACTGTACAAATGTCAGTTGTCTGGCAAGACTTTTATCCTTTTTTTAAGGATGTTTGTAAATATTAATATTAATGATGGAAATATTTATTTAAATGTGTATTAAAATTTGTACTAGTATCGTGTGGCTAAATCTTTCCTTTTGTGAACTATTATTCATCATAAAATTCATATAATGCAGTTTGAGTCCCCCAAAATCATAATTTATGAACAAGTGTAAAATCTATCTATCTTTATTATCATTCCAATCCCATGGTCAGCAAGAATAGTACTTTCAGATATGTTTATATAAGGCTCCCAAGGTGATAAGTGTCATGTCAGGTGAAAATTTCCAGTCCAAAAGTTTTATTTTTATTTTTTTAAATTTTGAATTCAGATGGGAAGGAGTAGAATCCCTGTCATGTTTTACTGCTATCCTGGTCTCTTTAAAGAGAGACTTTATAAGGCCTGTAGCTTTCTTCTACCCTACTAAAGAAAAGCATTCTTATTTCTGTCAATGTTGCTGCTGGAGATTTTGTTCAAGTCTTGTTGGATGAAACCATTGCAACCTGGATGGTAAGAGAAGGGAAATTAATTTAATGGCGCTCCGGTTATCAGTAAAAACCTAACAGTGTTTTCTCTTTTCCCACAATATAATAAACTGAATTAAATGTATACACTTAAAGCTTTAGGACTTAGTCTATGCTAACTGTAGGCAAAAGGAGATTATACAAAGGTCAGCTCCTTCTCCAATAGTTCATCCACCAAATAGTGGGACTACTACATTTGTAGTCAAGACTGACCATATAGCTATGACTTTATCTTAATTACCAACTATATATAGCTATATATACAATCTGTATATATAGACACCATATGACAAATAGTTACATTTTAGGGATCAAAAATTAGTGGTCGTTGGTGTAAAATGAGAAATCCGTGCAACGCTGGCTGGTGAGAAGTTTATATTTGGTTGCTTTCTGAGCATCCTAGAATAGCATTGGAAATTTCAGCCTGATTTATTGGCCTGTATGTCAGTTATTTTAGCATACACTAACATGACGCGATTGTCTAATTCTGTTAGTCTGCCACTGCAGAATTACAGTCACAACATATATTCTGAATATTGTGTGCTACTTAACACTACACTTGCGTGGGAGGTGGCTTGAATGCATTCATTAGAATATGAAGCATTTAAAGTGTATAATAATTAGGTGTCTATTTAGAAATGTTTTCACACAACATTCACCCAGAATTTACACATTTTCAAATTGAATCACGTTAGAAAAATGTGTAAATCTTGAGTGAAGGTTGTTTCTCTTGTGTAAGAAAATGTAAAACTAAAATCAAAATACAGAGCCATGACTATTATTTTTACACACTGTTGTATTTCTACAAATCTTATTTTCAAATATCTCATACATTTTTGGAATTCACAGTTTCAAATACAATAATTTTGGTGCAAATATGTTTAACAAGCAAATTTGCTATGGGAATTTCTCTTCCAATGTATGTATTGTTTGAAAGCAATAGCATTTTCACACAAAAAGACACCCTGGTTTTCATTTGAGAATATTTTGAGTAAGTGTTTCAAAAATGGACCAAGATGAAGCTGCTAATATTAATATGTAAAGCATTTAGGGAACATAGAATTGTCAATGATTTTTTTTCATAGACATTTTGTGATTCCATTACCCACCAACTATACTCTTTTCACAGTGGACATTTTATATTCAAGCTTTATTGATGTTTTGGTATTCTTGTTTGCAGTGAGGGACATCCTCAAATACACAGTTTATGGAATTCACTACCTGGCATCTTCTTGCATACAGATGGTTTACAATGGGGTAGTCTTTCTAAGAAATGTACACAGGTCACATTTATACCTCAAGGGTTATCTTAAGGCTACATCCCAATGTCCACACTCCAATTCTGACTCCTTAGTGCTAGTAACATTGACAGTGGTAGGGGATCTTTACTGTAGTGGTTCCAGTTTATGAGCTTGGCTTTATCAAGAAAGGCAAGTGTCAAAGGTGGTTGTTCATGACAAAACTATCAATTTACAATTATTTTTTATTTTTTTATCACATTTTAGTTGTTGCTTATATTCTTTTAAGGTTGGTGACAGTAGTTGAGGCCTGAGGGTCATTGGTGACTAAAGGGTGAGATCTGGGAGGTCATCTTTGACAAATACTTGAGACTTTCGTGAAACAAGTTCAACAATCACTGCTTTACTGAATGACCGATCAGTCCTAGAAGTGCTTTGTTGGATATGTCTTGAGGGGGCATAGGAGTGCTACAATGGGCCTTGCAACTAGTAACATTGAATATGGCATGTTATCTTCTGGTTATCATATGATATTTGGGCATGTGCCAATGACATTTCTTTTTGATGGGGTGCAACATCCTTTTTATTATTGCTCAGTTTTCCAGTCACAAAAAATGTGTTAAAAAAATAAAAATAAAATGCAAAAGTGGGATAGGGAACTGCAATTTTAAGCAAAAATATTTTCATATATAATGTAAGGGAGAGGAACATTTTGTAGTTGTCACGAGAGCAAGAGGTGATAGAAAATCCTGTTACTGTGACAACTGTCAATGATAAAAATGAGTTACCTCTAGAGAAACTTTTCCAGGTGTCTCCATCCTTTCCATACTTTAAAGGTAAAAAATAAAGTCCAGGCTTTACATACATACATATAAAAAAAAAAAATGCACCTCAAGCCCTTATTGGTTAGTTGAATTTTGGTTAAAACTTAATTCTGAAACTTGGTCTTGTGGCTGCGTTTTTTTTGAAGTGCAATGCCCTCAAAATAATTGTCTAAAGACTAATATGAATTGCTGTATACATGTGATATCACAAAGGGTAGAGTGTGATGTCATTGGGAAAAATATCCTAAATTGTTAAATTCTGTAAACAAATTATGACGGAGAACAGTAGACAAGCTCAAACTTTTAACTGGCACATAGCCTGTCCAAGAGGGTAACATAAAATTATCTATTGCATGTATCAACCTGCGTGAACTATATAGGTAATTAATATTTTATTTATTTTGGGGTCTATCGTCAATATAAATAAATTGAAGGGAAATAATAGCAGAACAGGAGCTGAGGTTAAATCTTCCAAAGGGAACATCTAGTTTGGTGACAAGTCTCTAATTGGGGAATCTCCCTCACTAGGTAGAGATTTTCTGTCACATTCTGTTGTCTTCAGGATAAGAAGTGAAGGGAAATCCCCCTCCAACAGGACACAGACAGGAAAAAATAAACTGACAGTGCTTTTAAACTTTCCCTGAAGGTGTTGGAAACCCCCCTCTTCTTCTTCTTCTTCTTTTTTTTTTTTTTTTTTTTTATGACAAATATACTTACCTTCACTGTGCAGTTCGTTTTGCACAGAGTGGCCCTGATCTTCATCTTCTGGGGTCCCCCAATGGTGCTTATGGCTCCTCCCCGCATCAGTAAACCACTTAGGAGAAGCGCTCTCCCTGGGGTTTACCATGCAGGCACGCTCCTGAGTCCAGTACTTGCATCCGTAGACAGACAATGCTGGACTCGGCTTCAGCACCTGCATCATTGGATTTTATTGACAGCAGCGGGAGCCAATGGCTGTTCTGCTATCGATCTATCCAATCAAGAACTGAGAACCCCCAAGCATAGAGGTAGAGTGTATCTCCACCGTGGGAATGAACAGGCTAAGGTGAGTAAAACCGGGGGGCTGCTCAGTGACAGAAGCCTTTTTACCCTACTGCATAGGATGCAGTAAGATGAAAAAAAACAAGAGGGTTTACAACCGCTTTAATTTATAGAAAAACTTAAAAAATGTCTTATTATTCACTCAAATCTCTTGATGTAAGGGCACCTTTACTCCAGCAACCCAGTAATGATTTAAGTAATTATAATTGCATTAAAAATACAAGCTAAACAAACAAAATTATAGTTCTACTTAATCTCTGAGCTATGCAAAGTTCAAGGCATATTTGAAAAGTATAAGGGCCTTGTACACAGTGGCTTGGAATATGCAATAAAAAAAAAATCAAGCACATTTTGCCAATAAAGTATGAAGACTTTTATGAAAAAGATTTAAATAGCATACAAAGATTAATGTGACACTTTATTTTTTTTTTTGGTGCACACATTAAACGTAAGGCTGAGCCGATTGTGGCATGGATGTGTGCCAAATAATGATCGAGAGGAAAACACACAACCTTAATGTAAGGAACAGAACTCATTACCCAGCCTCTGAGCGTATATTTATATTTGGAGAGTGCAGTAGAACCCTAGATCATTTTTCATTTTCGTCCTTTTATTGGAAATAAACCTTAATGTGTAAGATTCTTGACGGAGGAGCACAGGTGCTATTTAGAATGTATTTTACTGATATGGTACATTTTTTTTAATTTTCTTTATTAACTGTTCTTTAAAACTAAAAGGAATTGAAACGCCTCAGAATTCTGAACAGAGAACAAATTGAGTCTGACACAATCTGGTACCTATTTAAGTCTGTCCAATTGGCTGCAGACCAATCTCAGTTGTTTATTAAAGGTACACTGTAGTCAAAGGCTAGATGTTAGCTAGAAAAATATATACAGAGCCCACATGCTAGGGCTTTTGTTTTTCAACCTGAACACTCTTTCCTTAAAGTCACCTGCCTTCCAGGAATCTAAGGTCCTCAGAAAACTAAATCCAGCACTTTGGATTCCTCAGATCAGGAGTTCCCAATTTCCCTCATCCAAATTTTTCGACAGTCTTGTAACACATGACCTTGCATATCATGAGAATACATTACTGAAGTTGCTGCTATCACCCAATTACAGTCTACTAGATGTTTCAAGACTCAAGAGTGGCTCTGAATCCACACAGTTTGTATTCAGGGCAGCCCATCCATCCTCGTACATGTGCAACCGCTCAGATGTGTGGTTACATATGTACAGATGTGTCTGTATCTGTCAGGCTGGCATTTATTTGTACAGGCTGCTGGCTGAGGTTGTATGCAAATGCCTGTGACTTCTGGGCATGCTCCCTCTTGATGGTAGATAAGAAGGGAAAAAAACAAGGTAAGCGCTCCCCTAGTGTAAAACCTCCTTTTATTTTGAACCAAATGGCCATTACCAATGGGCAAAACCAATGGCCATTACTCCATACTCATACTCCTAGACCTCTCTGCTGCCTTCGACACAGTTGACCACCTGCTCCTCCTCAGTAAACTACACTCCCTTGGCCTCTGTGATTCTGCTTTATCCTGGTTCTCCTCCTACCTATCTCAGCGCACTTTCAGTGTCAAAACTCCATCTCCTCTACTCCTCTTCCTCTTTCTGTTGGGGTACCCCAAGGCTCTGTCTTTGGGCCTCTCCTATTCTCGCTCTATACCTCTTCCATGGGCCAGTTGATAACCTCCCATGGCTTCCAATACCACCTCTATGCCAATGACAGCCAGATCTATCTCTCCACTCCTCAACTCACCCCCTCAATCTCCTCACAGATCGCAAACTTACTGAATGACATATCGGTATGAAAGTCACACTACTTTCTCAAACTCAATCTTTCTAAAACTGAGCTTGTAATATTTCCTTCTTACCGGTCCCATCCCATGACATTACCATTAAGATCAACAGCACAACCATTGGTCCCTCCACACATGCCAGGGTGCTGGGTCTAATCCTCGACTCTGACTTCTCCTTCAGCCCCCACATCCAATCACTGGCTAAATCCTGCCGCCTTAACCCCTGCAACATCTCCAGAATTCGACCCTTCCTGACTAATGACACCACAAGGCAACTTATTCACTCCTTGATTATTTCCCTCCTTGACTGCTGCAACTCTCTCCGTAATGGTTTACCCTTACGTAAGCTGTCCCCCTCCAGTCTATTATGAATGCTGCTACTAGACTAATACACCTCATTAATCGATCCGTGACTTCTGCCCCTCTCTTTCAATCCCTTCACTGGTTTCCCCTACCCCACTGAATAAAATTCAGAATGCTAACCACAACATACAAGGCCATCAACAACATTGCCCCCAGCTACATCACCAACCTCATCTGCGGATGTCACCCAAATTGTCCCCTCTGCTCCTCCCAGGACCTCCTGCTTTCTAGCTCCCTTGTTACCTCTTCTCATGCTCACCTTCAGGACTTCTCCAGAGCCTCTCCCATCCTCTGGAACTCTCTGCCCCGGTATATGCGATCAGCCCCTAACCTGTCCACCTTTAGGTGATCCCTGAAAACTCACTTATTCAGGGAAGCCTATCCCACATTCATCTAATAACTGTCCCCGAGCCACCCCCATCAAATCATTCCCTGCATCTATTACCTTTTGTACCACCACCCCCTCCCTTTAGAATGTAAGCTCTATGAGCAGGGCCCTCCTATCCCTTCTGTATTGAACTGTACTGTAATTATGCTGTCCCCCCTCTACCTTGTAAAACGCTGAGTAAACTGTTGGTGCTATATAAATCGTTAATAATAATAATTTTGACCCAATTAAAAAGATTGTTTAAGATGCACTCATGTGAGTGTATCTTAAACAATCTTTTTTATTGTGTCAAAATAGCAGGAGGTTTTACACTAGAAGAGCGCTTTCCTTGTTTTATTCCCTTCTTATCTACCATTACAGATTGCGGCCCAGACCTTGCTGGTAATCTTTTTGGGAGAGCTGCTGTACTTAGTAAAACTCACCCATTTAATGGATGATTAGGTTGAAGAGCGCAGGATTAGAATCCATTCCTTCTGTGGTGATGTTTCTCTCTTGATGGTGTATGGCCCTCAGCGTTCATGAGTATTGAGCCCTTACAAAGGATAAGAGGGAGGTTTCACTGTATAGCACAGGATACAACTCAACAGGCTGTGGTCACATCATCACACCTAAGGTATCTTTTAACAACCCTGTTTAGTCTGGAAACAGAAACATGTATAATACTTAAATTAGGATAAATTCAGTAGACTTTCCGACTTTGGAAAGTTATAGTGTTTCCTATGTATATTTTACTGTTTCTTTCCTTTTAGAAGGCCTCTTGCCACCACCAAGCTACACTATAGGAATCTTACTTTAAAATGAACGCAAACTTCAGTCTCATTTATTCATTAGGGTGCAGGAGGCAGGATGATCATCAGCTTATGTCATTCTAATCTGACTAAATAAATAACACTACAGTGTTAAGGTATTCAAATTAAACTCTGACCCACACAATTTCAACAGATTGGTTGAATTGAAGGGTTTTCTGAGGAATACCTATCCAGGGATCTCTATTAAAGGGATAAAGGAAAGCCTTGACTGATAGCCCACTATACCCATGATTAGCATACATAGGTTGTTTTGAGGTATGTGAAGTTTTGGAAGAAAGCAAACTGAATGTGACAGTATGGGGTTGAGTCTTTAAAACTGGAGAATGACAAAAAAGGTAGCCAGTCAGCATCTAACTTCAGCTTGTTAAATTAGCTTTAACAAAAAAAAAAAATGGAAGCTGCTTGGTTTCTATGTTGAGCTGCACCAAAGTTTGCACTTTCCAGTTTTAGTAAATCAACCCCTATAGTTCACCACTTTTCAAGAGGACTGGGTGCTCTACTGTAGACTAATCTTAGCTATTTACTACACTTTCATGGGGAAGAAAAATTGCAAATGAAAAAATAAAATAATATATAGTATATACAATTGCAACTCAAGTCATATTGTAATTGAATATTATTAAAAATGACCTTTCCTAGACAGGGGTGTCCTCTTTCTCCAGCTTTCTTCATCCTAGTGCTGGAATCCTTGGCGATGGCTTTACGGGCTGATAGAAACATCTCAGGAAGAATTCCTTATGCGGGCCATGAATTCGAGCTTAATCTTTTCACAGATGATGCTCTTCTGACCCTGACCAATCCCCTCCTTACCCTCCCAAATTTGCAGCAGGTCCTTTTTCAATTCCCTTTCTCATTCATTTCAGGCCTGTGCATCAACCTGAACAAAACAGTCACTCTTAATGTAAGCTTGGCTCCTGGCTTGGTTTCCCGCTTACAGTTCCACTTCCCCTTCCAGTGGACAACCTCCCATATTGACTACCTCAGAATTCGGTTGACCCCTCCTACTCCTCCTTATTTGCAGCTAATTACTACCCATTGCTTTGTTCTATATCAGACCCTATGCAGTCTTTGCAATTCCTGCACTTATCCTGGATAGGTCGAATTAATTCTGTGAAAAATGACTGTCTTGCCTAAGCTTTTATTTTATTTCTGCACTCTCCCGTTGCTAGTTCCATCTCATTTTCCTCCTTTGCGCCATAAAAGAATCTTCCAGTTTATCTGGGCCAACAAATGTCCCAGATTTCAAGCATCAGCAACGACTCTCATGCCAGAGCGACTCTTTTGACACATAGGTTACAGGGAGGTCTGGGGGTTCCCAATATCGTGAAATATTACTTGACCATCCAGATTGCCCAATTATCCCCACTTCATGCCTCAGTAGATATTCCTCTATGGTTTCTCTTAGAACTACCCAATTGCGCCCTCATCACCATGCCAAGCCTCTTTTGGCTACCCCATAATCTTCGTCCGCTGACTTTGGGCCCACTCATGCAACACAGTTTACAAGTTTGGGATTCCATTTGGTACTCCGCTTGCTTCATGTCGCCTTTCCTGCCCTTGCTCCCAATCATTAATAACCCTCTTTTCCCTCAAGGCCTAGACCAACCACAGGCATTCTTCTGGTGGGTTACTAACAGGTTTTCACATTTTTGACACTTCCTCATCAACAGATCACTCCCCACGTTGGCTTCGCTCTGGGAGACCCATGACATACCAGAAGGATGGCTCTTCCTTTACCTCCAACTTCAGCATTGGCTCACCTCACTTCTCAGAACTTCTAACTACCCATTCCAGAAGACTGCATTCAAACACACCTGCTTGCACTCCCTGGGATCCCCAGGCCTTATCTTGGCCTTCTAAGCTTCTCTGAACAACCGTCCTTCCCTTACCTCACTCACCTATGTAGCTCAGTGGGAAAGAGACTTGGCGACCAAAATTGGAAGTGGGGCTTGGTCCTCTGTGGTCAAATGCTCCTTTAACACAGCCACCTTGGAAGCGGCATATAAGGTGCTTCTATGTTGGTATTGGGTCCCTGCCCTCATTGCCCATGTCAATCCATTCTACAGTTATCGCTGCTTCTAAAGTTGTGGCCATCAGGGTGATGTCGTTCATAAATGGTAGAAATGTCCTAGACTAACTGGCTTCTGGTCCTGTGTATTCGGCCTCTTAATAACATTGTTTCATCTGCCCATACCAAAAGAAGCCAAGTTTGCCTTTTTACACTGCCCATTTCCAGACCTATTCGCCTATCAATGGAAGCTCGCTTCCTATCTGTTTCTGTCAGCCAAAAGAACAATTGCCCAAGCCTGGAAAAAACATCTGTTCCCTTTCAGGGGGTGAGAGATCGCATGACCACATTGATGCTTAACAAACAGATTTTGAGCATCTGCAACGACTCTCATGCCAACTTTATCAAAATTTAGGAACCATGGCTGTCATATGCCGTTCCTACCCTGCTCCCCAGCCAGCTTGAGCTATCTGTGATGGACTGTCCCGATGCTCCCGAGCCCTTAACTTCCCCATCTCTGAGTCTCTAATCTCCTAGCTTCCCTCCCCCTCCTAGACTCCTCCTTCTATTTTCTAGCTCCCTATTTGGTTGGTGTGCGAGCTCCTTCCCGCTAGCTTTACCTTTCTGCTCAACTTTCTTCTGATTTCTGTTTCCTTTCAGATCTGTCTAGGCTATATATTACACCACCTTTTGGATTATAGAGGGCCCAGCAAACCCCTTAGTTGTGGGAAGCCTCTGTGGGACCCCTTGGTCCTCATGGGCCCACAAACACTCCTATTCATTGCTGTTATATTATGTCTTGTTTCCTCTGTTCATGTATCACCTACTTTTTTGTGTTCCATGTGAGCTAACTCTTATTACCACTTCAATCCTAGCCCCTGCATGGGTGTAACTTTTGCGTGTTAACTATTTGTCAAAACCAAATAAAAACGATTGAAACAGAAAAATTATCTTTCCTTTTCAATCTGCAGCACTGTAATTGTCTGTAACATGGAATGCAATATGGCTACCTGGAGGTGTTCTGTACATATAATGTGTACAGAACACCCCCCAGAAACATAGTTTCCTGCTTGTGTGATTGGCTCACTGATTTTTCCAAAAGTCTGCACTAAGATACAAGTCAGATATCAGGCATCCCCTGCAACAAAAAAAATATTTTTGGTGAGATACTCCCAATAGGAAATCACGTCTAAAGGGATGCAGACCCTGCAATTTTCCTCATTAGAGCCCTGCAGGTGCATCAGCTTGTTGATAATTATGAAGCTACTCTCATTAGATTCACTTACCACATAGATACAGACAAACACACAGGGATTTCTTCAGAATAAGAAAAGGTAGGGCTCTGCGACAAAGTTTGTTAAAATCCTTGTTATGTACGTAGATCACCCAGAGGAATGTTTTTTTTCTCCTCAACAACAGTGAAGTTACTCTTTAAATTTGTTTGCTTCCCAAGTACTTGATAGTAATCTTGTGTCAATTATTTTTGGATAAAACAGACTGCTTGCGTTATGACATATTCTTTGACCTAGTAGAGTTTCTGAAATTGAATATTATGTGTATTATGCAGTTTTTCTATTATTTTAGGCATGCTTAAAAAAAAGTTATATGTTCTTTATCCTAAAACAGCACACACTCCTTTGGATCTGACTTGCATACATACATGCAACGTAGATCAATTCTATATGCGGTATTAGTCCAATTCCTCTAAACTGGAGGTAAATTAAGTTAATGTTCACAGCAACCTGTGTCTACAAACGAAAACTAATGCTGATCAGATGCTATGAATGATAGTACTATTTTTATGTCTGTTATTTTTCTGCTGCTAATAGATTAACTAGGTAAGTGTAGCAGGGGCTGTTGTAAAACTTCACCTGTCCTGAGCCAAATATGGAGGCTGCTACTGCTGACCTCTGAAAAGGCTAGTTATCTGACTGGCATGCTGACCCCCTCACTTTGATATTTGGAGAATAAATGTGCACATAATACGGTAAATAAAATAAAATTAACATCTTCACAAGAATGTCAACAAAGGAAGCCACCAGAGAAAAAAGTGAAAAATGAATGTTACTATGCCTTTTGAGGTGTGTACATTATGATTATGGCTGTATAGGTAATTCTTAAAAATTTTACTATAATGCAACTGTTAAAAGAAAATTGATTCAAGATAGCAAACATTGCTTGAACTTAGTTTTTGCCTTTTTTGATATATTATTACTAACTCTGTGAAATGGAAGAAAAATCCCTAGTTACTGCTTTGCCAAAAGGCAATTATACAATAACGTTCTCTAGCATCGCTACAGTGACACTTGTTCACTTTTATTATTGTCACCCAACACTGTATGTAGTCATGAAAATAGTTCTTCTATCACTCCCAGGCCGTGCAAAAAAAATGGGTCTGAAATGCTACATATTTCATTAAAAGCGATAACCTTCCTTAGTCAAATCCAGTATCTACTCCATTGGAGCTTAGTTTTAGTCACCAAATCTGGTAGAGCATAGCTAGCTATTGTTTTAATATACACTATATTAACAAAAGTATTGGGATGCCTGCCTTTAGATGCACATGAACTTTAATGGCATCCCAGTCTTAGTCCGTAGGGTTCAATATTAAGTTGGCCCACCCTTTGCAGCAATAACAGGTTCAACTCTTCTGGGAAGGGTGTCCACAAGGTTTAGGAATGTGTCTATATTAATGTTTGACTTTTCTTCCAGAAACGCATTTGTGAGGTCAGGGACTGTTGTGGACTAGAAGGCCTGGCTCGCAGTCTCCACTTTAATTCATCCCAACGGTGTTCTATTGGGTTGAGGTCAGGATTCTGCGCAGGCCAGTCAAGTTCCTCCATCCCAAACTTGCTCATCCATGTCTTTATGGACCTTGCTTTGTGCACTGGTCCAAATCATTTGGTGAAGATGGGATTACAGTGTGGGGTCATATTTTAGGGGTTGGGCTTGGCCCCTTAATTCCAGTGAAGGGAACTCTTAAGGTGTCAGCGTACCAAGAAATTTTGGACAATTTCATGCTCTCAACTTTGTGGGGGCAAACATGACTGTGGACCAATACACGAAGCAAGGTCTATAAAGACATGGATACGCACGTTTTAGGGTGGAGGAACTTGATCTCAATCCAATAGAACACCTTTGGGATGAATTAGGAGAATTTTGGTAATTTAGTGTACATGTGACTGATATCAAAATGTACACAGATATGTTGGAGGTTGGCCATGTGCGTACTGGGTTTCCATATTGTAGGGAAAATATGTTTCTCTTTTGTCCTAGACTCACACATAAGTTGTATAATGCAGACACAAATGTATGACTGGCCCAGTCAGACCTCCAGAGGTGGTGTTGACTGAAGCCAGTGAGGTGACTGATAGCTGACAGCACAAATTATGCTATATCAATAGCAGGTGGAAAGCCCAAGGCCTAACTAACATATACGCTCAAAAGGACTGTAAAATCTTATATCATTGTACAAGATTGGGACAGGACCAAGAGAAAACATACTGCTTGTCCTAATAAACAAGAGCGTCAAGGACTAGAGGCCTACCAGGGTCAATGCAAGAAGTGGACAGTCTACAATGCGGTAGGCATGAGACAAAGCCTTTCCGCCACTGTTGGTAAACCACTTGTACTTTGCCTAGCTCACAACCATTCAGATGTCACAACAGAGTAAAAATGGTGGTGAATGTGATTGCTGCCAATGGATATGGAGAGTTACACCAGAGAAAACTTTGTCCAGACATTAGCCTGGAAAGAGAGAATGCATATGCTTGTATTCCTACTAGTAGGCAAAATCACATGCCCGTGGAGATGTAACTGCACAAAAAAACTTTCCTTTGTATTTTGCACAAATGCACATGATGTGCACTTTAGCAATGCACTTTACGCTACATTGATGTGATGAAAAAGTACCAGTAGGCCGAAAATGAATTTATCAGCCCAGCTTTCCTCTGATGAATATCACTCCGTCTTTAGTATCCCATAATCTGCCTCACCAGGGTGAAATACTGCTAAAATGTTAGGTGATACAAAAATCGAATGTCTATGGCTACCACCATTTATATAAATTAGCTAACAGTGAAGTGCTACTTCTATGTGTATTGCTATTATTATAAACTTACACTTAGAAACAATCCATTTAACATGTTAACCACATGCCAAAGTGTTGTGCTGTGCAAAGTTACTATAAGAAGCTGTTTACATTGATTCATTTCTTTGGCCGTTTACAAAGAGCTACAGGGGGCATCTGAAATTTGCTCCCTGGGTTTTTCTCCATTATTGACTGGAGATCTTGCCACATTAGGATTAGGCAGTTTAGAATCCCTGGTGTGCTGGATATTTGTGCCATCTGACGATGTGACATTTCAATTCACTGAGAATAACTCTCCTTTTCTACTTATAAGTAAGATTTGTTGGATGGAGGGTTCAAAAATAGCCTCTTCTTGACAAGTAACCACTTTGCCTTATTGGTCTTAGCAAGATATTTTATATTCAGGTTTGTGGTTTTTGATTATTGATAAAAATATATCCACCAAACATGAGTATAAAATGTAGATAGTGTTGGTAGGCATGTTAATCTGGCAAACATGGTCTGGCAATTAGGATGCAAGGTGATCCAATCACATGTGCTCTGCTGACCATAGATTTGCACTTTCCAGCAGGTCCATGAAGCTGTAGCCAGGTATAGGCGGTAAAAGCAGGAAGTTACAAAGGCTTTGTTACCATGGCAACAAAGATTTCTCTTTAGGAGAAAAAATTAATTCTACAATATAATTAGTTCTTCTTCCAAATTAAAGTGAAGCAGCCAAAAAATATGACACAATATAAGTCTACAGCTGAGGAGGCATATTGTGGTAACGAAGTCCTGACTACTTCCATCTTGTTTGGCTAGCTTTCCCCAAACTTCTAAAATTCTTAGAAACAGTATTGACCTTTAATTATGGGCTTCAAAAGGGCCATTCATTTTGAAAGCATTGTTTTTGTTTTTTTTGTCAGAACTGTATCCCTAACTGAGCACAAAATTATTCAGTGAAGCAGTACTAAGGATTATAACGATGATGTTATGTGAAATTACTTATAGCAATCTATCAATTATTATACTGAATGTTACAATGGTGAATTAAGATCTATATTTGTTTGCTATGGATTATTGTGTTTATTTTATCATTCCCGCTCTTTAATTTTGTTATTAAAAAGCTAAGGGAATGATAATGAGGTGCAAAGTGAATTAAGCTAGTGCAAAATACAGTATGTTCCACTTTACCCTAGTTAGATACAAAATTCTGATTTGTAACTGTCGGTTCACTTTTAATTTTGCTTTATTCGGTAAGTCTTTGTGTGTCTACAGTTACACCTTAGGGCACTTTCACACGGGGGTGGGGGGGGGGGGGTGAGCGCTGGTGGTAAAGCGCCACTATTTTTAGCAGTGTTTTACCATCATTTTAGCTGCTTTTTTTGGCCACTAGCGGGGCGCTTTTAACCCCCCCCGCTAGCGGGCGAAAAAGGGTTAAAAGCACCTGCAAAGTGCTGCTGCCGAAGCTCTTTGAGGGCGCTTTGGCAGCGCTGGCCATTGATTTCAATGGCAGAGGCATTTAAGGAGCGGTGTATTCACCACTTCCGCAACGCCCCAAAGATGCAGCTTGAAGGACTTTTTTTCCCTGTCCTGCAAGCACACCGCTCCAGTGTGAAAGCACTTGGGCTTTCACACTGGGCCTGCGGGGGAGGCGTTTTTCAGGTGCTTTACAGGCACTATTTTTAGCCTTTTGGGCCCTAAAGTGGAAGTAAACCCTTCTATCATTTTCAGGCAATGAAGCTCCCATCTTGGCCTCTTTTTAATCTTCAACTGCCATGGTGCTGCATATGTGATGACACCAGCCATTGGAAGGTTTGACAGTTCGGTTGAGAGCATGACCAATGTGACAGTTACATTCCCTGGAAGGTGCTTTTTTGGAACTGTTAAATGGGTTTGCTTCCGCTTTAACAGCAAGCAAAATGCTAGTTTGGAGGTTGTCATGGAGATCTCTTTGCTCCAATAGATTCACTTACTGACTCAGAATAACTAATGCAGATAAGGACTTCTAAATTTCCTGATTGGGAAACTTTGTTAGGTTTAGGCTGGGTTCACACTGCTGCGGGGGGAGATCCGGATGTGATTCGCACCGCACTGCAGTGCAAATCACATCCGATCTCCGTAGCGATGCGAGTTCAGCCATACAGATAGTATGGCTGAATTCGCATCGCTCCCGCAGCAAACTCGCACGGGACCCTTTTTTTGGTCCGCAGCAGAATCGGATCGCATGGGTGTTCACACCATGTGATCCGATTCCTGTGCGAGTGTGCAGATCGCACTGCGATATGCGGACGGATCTGGAGGTGTCATTAACATTTCATTGACACTCCCAGCCGTTCGCATAGGGCAGTGTGAACTGCCGGCGGGAGGCATGCGATGCGGGAAAACGCTGCGGATTCGCGGCGTTCCCGCATCGCTGTGGTGTGAACCCGGCCTAAGTGATTCAAAAAGTACTGAAGCCAATGTGTCCATGAGGTAGCCAATTAATTAGCATCTTCAGAACGAGGTCGCCAATGAAGGCCTCCATGTTTACCTTAATGGAAATTTATATCAATTGAATTGCTTGATTGTGGATTTATACAGTGTGTATGACAATCACCAAGATATTATGTGTCAAAGCAGCGTGTCTTTGTCTTGTATACCTTAAACCTGGAGGCAGACCACTCCATAAAATGTGCTGGCTATCAGCACTGGGTAAACCAACTCTGAAGAATTAACAGTACCATCACTAAAGATTTTGCTTCAGGGCAGAGAACTGCAGGGTACAGACTTGTGGGCAACCAAAAGTGACACTATAGGCCATACTTGTTAGGTTCAACATACACAGACAGAAGTCTCATGCAGAGACATCAACCATTGTAATCTTTCCAGATTGAAGTAAGATCTGATTGGTCTAAAGGAGTATACTACATATTTTACATCTTTGTCTTGCTCTTGCTTGTTGTACTGCTTATTTAAAAATACTGTGGCATCATAATGTATCTTGCTATTATTTCCAAACCAAGATACGTTTTTAAAGATGGTATAGCTAAAGTTTTGTGTAAAGAAGTCTAGCAAAGTTTAATGAAGTTTTAACTCTGTTTTGTATTAGGATATTTAAGACCTGTGCATGTGAAGCAATTCACACCTTAGGAAGGTCTTCACTGATTAAGCTTTAAATTGAAGATAATTTGCCTTTGAATTGCCTTCCACAAAGACGATACTAAATACGTTTGCTAGGCAGCAGCTGCTAATTGGTACTAAATGAAACTTGTTTATGCATAGAGTCAAGCTACCTGTGACTCAAAGGAAATGCAGTGCTAGACAGAAATATATAGAAGGCAAGCAAGGAAATGCATGCATAGCACATTAAAATAAAGTTAGAGCAGAGGACTGTAAAGAGGTGTATGCAGCAGCGTATAACAATATAAGCTGGATAGTAGGTGTTTTTGACACAGTTTAAATACAGAAAGTGATAATTCGAGAATGCATATAAAGCACATAGAGTACAATGGCTAACAAAAGGGTTCACACAGGTTACAGCAATGGCAACCCATGGGATTATGACTTTGCTGAAACCTCCTTTTCCTAACCCCAAACACCTGAATCATCACCATGTTCAAGCTCCAGATGTAAAATGGGCATGAACTGAAGTACTGATGATGATCTGACTAGGCTTATCTTAACACTCTGCAGGCAGTTAAACTTAAGTGCTGGGATGCATTCATTGAGAACAGCGTGTAATGCACTAGTGTACCCAGTTATTTTTGTTGATTTGGTGATTCCAGAACCTGAAAACCTCTGGTAGATTGGACTATGTAAGAATTTTTCTTCTCAGCTTCAGGAAACATGATCTGCACTGCATTTGTCCAACTTCAGTAATGCCAAAATCATACAAATATGGATACTTTCACAAATTATAAATGCTTGTGTTGAATGGGGTAACTTAAAGTAGTATTACAAAAACCACAAACAAATACTAGTTCTGCCTTAGTGTAATCCCATCATCCACCCCAGCCATCTATTTTATAAGCAGCTATCTAAATACCTTAAAAAGTTGCACATTGGCATAGAAAAAGTTAAATCTTTTCTGATGGTATTGGGTCCAACTACAAAGAGCTTTTAGTTGGGGTACACAATGTACAAGCACCTGAAAACATTCCAAATGCAAGCTCTTTGATCTTTGATAAAACTGGCCATACCTGTACATACTCATCTCTTTAATGAATGCCTCTGAAAGATATTTAAAGTGATCCAACATCAGATACATTTTATGTTAAGTGCAGGCATGCTAAATAATCTGAAAGTGTAAGGCAGCCCAGCATTGATCTTTTTTTCTTTTTTCAATCAGTGGGTGTGATATTGTATTCTGACAGCGGGGAGCCTTCAGGCTGTCAGAATGCAATGATCGGTGTTGCCAGATTTATCTCCTTTGTGTTATTAGAGGAATATATTTACGTGAAAATTTTGTAGCTGGAGTTCAACTTTACTTCTGAAAACATAACCTATGGAATGTGCTTAAAGTAGAACTATAAGTTAAACTTTTTACATTTTTTTCGATAGAATAAAGGAGGGTAATAACCCCCCCTCCCCCCCCCCCATCAGATTTAATTTTTTTGCCCATTGTGGAGATTTACCTTCACTTCCTGTCCCATGACCAGCCTGGAAGTGAAAGGAAATCCCTGTAAAACAGGGCATCAATTGGGGACCCCCAGGTTATCAGAACTAGTGACCCCATAGGAAGATTTCCCCTCTATTACTTTTCGGGGGACAACCCAAAATTTGGTATTTTATTTTACTTTCAATATTAATTGTGCGGAGGACAACTAGAAAGGGTGAATACCCCTAATGGGGGCTAGGACAGCAATAAAAACTGACAGGTACCCATCTCCACACTATCCAAAACAAAAAAAAAGAAGTTTTGTATTTAGTTATACTTTACGTATTATTCCTAAAGAATACTGCTATAAGCAATATAGGTAGTGATTTTCTATTTGTGCTGTTGGCTAAAGGCAATGGTGGAATCCCATGTCATCTTACTACAGAAAGTTGAACATTTGGATTTTCTGTTAAGGGTGCTTTAAAGCTAAGGCAATGTAAATGTTACAACTATTTTGCTAGTCTAATTTATCATATTACACGTGTAGCACTAACCCCCGAAGGAGCTGCTGGTTAGATTTGGGCTTACCGTTACCTTCTGTTTTCCTCCTTGCACGTGTAGGTGTGTCCCGTGGTAAATGGCCCAGTAATTTGAGAGACCGACAACAGATCCACTTGAATGGATTTTATTTGCAAAACGTAGACAATGAACAGTCTCTTAAATTGGGATCAGAGGGTTGGAAAGGAGAATTCAGGTACTCTTAGTGTCAAAGTCAAAATGTTGAAGAACTTGCTTACTTTGACTGCATCCAGAGAATAGCCATTCGCAACTGGATGATCACTCAAGTTGGACAGTATCTCTCTCACAAGGCCTAGCAGCCAACAAGGTGCTTACACAGGAACAAGTCTCTGCCACAGATGTTGTTGTAGAATGTACAAGATAATGTCTCTGCCACAGACGTTATTGTAGAACACGTAGGGAAACTTAGGCTTGAAAACACTTGTAGGATACCTGGATCTTTCAGCCAGTTTGGCGATATCCACAAGACCGGATTCTCTCGGGTACCTCAGCCCTTCCAGGTTCTTACTAAGAAACCAACCTGTGCGTGGTCTTCTTCTGAAGAGTCCTCCCCTGGAATGCTTGAAGTCACTGGGTCTCTCCCAAACCGAAGACGACACCCAACCACCTCAGAATCCTTCCTTAATTTCCTTGCCTCTGACTAGCCCCGAGACATCAAAATTAGGTGGATCCGCACCCTAGGCCATAGCCTTCCTGGGGGCTTGTCAGGAGAACCAGGACCATGAAGTCAGTACATCATTCTGGACCGGAACCTCGAACCACGTGACGTCCGCATCTTAAATACCCTCTCCCAGAAAGCACAGTGAGAGCGCCACTCCCACTGGGCGGGCTCCGAGAGAGAGTAACTTAAGCACCTAACCAGACCATAGTTCCATGCCTGCCAGAAGAGACAGTGCCCCCTGCGGCCAGGCTGAACATCTGATGCTGAAGTCTAATTTAGATAATTGTACCCAAACCAAACTGCAGTTCAGGCATAACTTAAACTTTGAAAAACGCATAGCGCCTGCTCTTCAGGAGCCGCAGCCACACACAGGTTCCCATTTAGTAGATTATTCTAATAAATCAGGAGATTTTAAATATTAAAGTAATGTATCCCCTGTGTTTCGGAAAAGTTTAAAGTGTGCTCTGCCCAATCAGGAGATAGTATCAAATTCATTTTAATGTCCTTTTTTCAGCACTGTCACAAGCTCTTCAATACCTGGTGGTACTGGATATTTTCTTTACAGACAGTGGTTGAACAGAGCAGCATAGGACAGATGAGTATATGCTGCTGGAAAGGGGTGGGGATTAAAGTAAATCTGCTATTTTATCTGGCTTGGGCATAGAACTGATTTACTTTTAGGGTTACAGTACAGTTTTTTTTTTTAGCTCTACTTGACATTCTACAATTGTCTAATGATTAATTAGTTAGCCACCCACCAGTGAATTATTAAGTAAATGCCCATTTAGCCTTGAGTCTGCCAGAATTTGAGGTGGCAAGCTTTTTATCCTGGAGAGCTATCATCAACACAATGTTTTCACTTTAAAAGAGTTGCCTTGACTGTAAGATACCAATAGATGGCCCGTTTACTACAAGCTATGCTTGTCTGTCTATGAGCTTCCTAAGTTGCAGTCCAAGTCCTTTTGGCTGTTAGAGGTGCTTCTTATTGCACACAGAGATTTTTGACCTACTGAATAACTGCCATATAAATGAGGCCTGAACCTTTATTCTTATAGGCAAAGGGAGGAGGAAAATGGTAGAGCATGTGCTGGTATTAGTGTCAAGTAAGACATACAGGACCTAAATTACATCTTTATTTTTTTTAAATCTTTTTCTTTTATAGAACATACAAACAACACAACCATACAGTGGCACAGTCAATGTCTTGTCACATCTCCAGATAAAAGACCCGTGCACGGGTCATGGAGAAACATTACATTATGCAGAGATGTCAGATAAAATCCATGTACTATAGACATATTGTGTCAAATATCTGGTATGGACCGCGCACCGAACATAAACATGCAGGCGAAACAATGTGCATTAAAGGGCCGTCTATATGCATCCTAAAGGAAGGCCAACCATTACTAAGTGACTCGCCTAATCCACCGCAGCAGTAGAAGAGTCTGCCAACCATTTAGCCTACACCCTGTCATATTTTTTAGGGCAGCCTCTATATAGATAGGTGTCTTTGTAGAAATTAGCACATTATTGACATGCTTTTTTCCATAGAGAAATGGAGAGGGGTGCCCATCGCTTCCAAAACAGGGTGATGGTTTTCCTGGCATACAACAGTAGGAGGCCCAACAAGGTCCTTTCAGCCACCCTGGGTACTAGCTCCTCCCCCAAAACAAGCAGACATATCCTTGGGGATGGAGAAAAAGAGGCATTTAGTTAATCATTCATCTCCGAAAGTATTTGTGGCCAGTAGACATTAATCACTGGGCAGGACCAAAAAACGTAAATGAAATTCCCCAGGGCATGGTCACAGTGCCAGCACTCCAAGGAAAGGGAGGTCATCATCTAATGCAATCGAGAAGGAGTAAGGTAAGCTGTATAAGATGTATACTGTATGAGGCGTTCTCTCAAGGAGACAAGAATTTTAAATGGGAAATCCCACATATCCTCCCAGTCCTGAGTCTAGTTCCGGAACATCCCAGACCCAGTGATGAAGAAGCAAGGACAGCTGAGAAGAAGAGACTCTAAAGAGATGTGCATAGAGTACAGAAGTAGGTTCTACACTCAAAGCACTGAACCCTTTCCAGGCCTGGTTTGCATCTCACCAGAGGAAAGCTGACCTCTGAAAGCATGGGACAACTGTAAGTATCTAAAAATCTAAAAAGATGGGAGGGTGGGATATTATGCTAAGACATTAGATGGTCAAATGAAAATATTGAGAGAGCTGAGATATTATCCAAGAGTAATTTAATATTGTATTTGGCCCATATGGCGGGGTCTGGGAGTTTAGAAAAATGCGTTAGGGTTATGCCAAAGGGGGTGTTCGGAGGGACCACTGTCCGGAAATAATTTTTGCAAGCTAGCCCTGCCTTCCAGGCCAGAATGGTGGTAAGAATGGAAGGGGTCAGTTTTTTGAGGATCTCTGGGGCCACGGAAGGGGAGGCTGGACAATCCTTCCACAGAACGTACAACCGCAGCTTCTGTGACCATAGCAGGGTTGGACCTATCCGAAATGAGCCACCAAAACTCAGTGACCAATTGGGCTGCAATAAAATATTTATGGCAGTTCAGGAATGCCAAGCCCCCGTTCCCCCTGTGATGTGGGACGCATAAGGGTAGTGAACCTTAAATTGGGGGGGGGGGGGGGCCGAGGAAGAAGCAAAACATTTTATTTAATTGGGAGAAAAAAGATTTGGGAATCCACTGAGGGGAATTGTGGTAATAGGTCAATTTTGGTAGAATCTTAATTTTAATAAGGTTGCTATGGCCTAAGAGGGACAGAGGAAGGTTTTCCCATGCTTTCAGCTTGGCTTTGACAGAATTTAAAACCGGGCATAGGTTTAATGAAATAAAATCAGCCACAACTCTCGAGATGCGTACCCCTAAATAGGTAAACTCGTCCACCCATTGCAACTGAAGAACAGCCGGTGCCACCCATTTTGCATCTGCATCAATGGCAACCAATTGCGATTTGGACCAATTGACCTTAAGCCCTGTCACTTTTGAAAACTAATTTAGGACCAACAATGCTCCTTGCGGAGAGGAGTCAGCATCGTTCAGGAAGAGGAAGAGGTCATCCTCCAGCCATGCCAATTTACGTCCTTTATTATATGGTGAGACACGAAGTGCCTCAGCCACTAGTTCCAATGCAATGGCAAAGAGTGCTGGAGAGAGATGGCAGCCCTGCCATACCCCTTGAGAGCGTGAAGGTGGGAGATAAGCAACCTCCCAATTGAATGACAGCTGTTAGTAAATGATAAATAGTTTGTAGCCACTGGATAAAAACCAGGGGAAAGCCCTTCCTCCGAAGAAACTATAGGAGGCCATCCAGGAAGCTAGTATGTCAAAATTAGCTTTGTAGAAGTCCACCGGCAGACCATTGGGGCCAGGAGCCTTAACCGTGGAAAGGGAGTTAATTGCTGCAAGAAGCTCCTCAGTGGTAATTGGATGAACTAAATGAGACCACTCTGAGTTGGAGAGCCAACCAAGGACTATCAGATCCTAAAGAGATGCCAGCACATCTGGGTCCAAACCCAAGGGCAGTGTGGCGGTGTATAGGGATTGATAAAAGCTTTGGAACATGGCCTCCGGAGAAGAGATGGCCTCGCCTGTGGTAGAGTAGAGTTCAGGGACCAGGGTAAGAGGAGTGTCATGGTGTGACATCATCACCAACAGCCTGCCATTCCTGTCACCCTGCTCAAAGAACTTTTGCCTTGTATTGTGAAGTCTTGTGACCTCAGTTAGGTGAAGGTATAGATTGCGCTTAGACATATGCAGTGCATTGAAGTTCGAAAGTGGAGGGGTCTGACCCATATTGGTCAGAGACCAAACCCACATCTTTCTCTAATTTAATAGTGGTGGCAGCTTGCTTTACCTACTTGTGGAGTCTGCTCCATATTATCAGCTTAGGAAATCCAGTGGGAGTGCTGAGACAACACATGGAACTGCTGTGGGAAGGAGAAGCGCGCAGTGTGACAGCCACGGGACTATGATCTGAAAGACCACTGGATAAATAGGCTGCATCTACAACATCGGCCAACATAGAGGGGTTAGAAAATGCATGATCAATTCTGGAGGAGGTTTTGTAGAGGTAGAAAGGCATGAAAATGTTTTTGTGAAAGAATACTTCCACCTCCAGACCTCCATTACATCAGCTGAAAGCGCACAGTTGATTAAATCCCAAGTAAAGGACTTAGGCGGCGTAGGTTTATCAAAGTCCAGGGAAAGAATGGCATTGAAATCTCCCAACAGTAGTATTTTAGGACAATAGGGCAGTGGTTCCCAACCCTGTCCTCAAGTACCCCCAACAGGCCATGTTTTGGGAATTAATCTTAGATAAAATAGCTTTCCAAAATACCAAGCCATTGACTCTGATTTAAAGCACCCATGCAAGATAAAGGAAAACCTGCAAACATGGCCTGTTGGGGGTACTTGAGGACAGGATTAAGAACCACTGCAATAGGGGGTGATCCTCTTCAATACAGCATATAACATTTCAGACCTAAAAAGGTGGCGGTATATATAAACCCACTAAGACATATCTTTGCTGCCATAATGTGAGCACCAATATTACATGGGGATCTGTGTGGACTGCCTCTATAACACATGGGAGAGATTTATGTACCAGTATGGAAACTCCTCTAGCGTAAGTCGAGTAAGAAGCATGAAAGGTACTCTGTCCCCAAGGCCTTTTCAAAGCCAGACGGGTTGAAGGTTTTAACATATTGGAATAGAAGCACCCTCTAGAATTTAGAATTAAGGCCCCTCACATTCCAAGATACAACAGAAATTGCATCCCGGTCATGTAAAGCCATGATCAGGTTGGTATAAAGTTCTGAAGAAGAGTGTAGGCCTCCGGGCGGACAACATTGGGTGGGCAGCAATGGAGCAAGAGCCAATATACATTAAACACAAACCAAACACAAAAAGAAATAAAAAAACATACTTGAACATCCCAAGCACGATGTGCGCCCCCCCATAAACTCATGTGGAGAGTCGGGAGATGGTCTATACCCAAAACAAATTAAAACAATGGTTATGAGCTAAACCTGAAGGCACAGGTTGCTATGGTCATTAGCAGAAGTCTTGGTAATCCACAATGTGGCAGCTTCAACAAACAGATAGTTTTCCTGAGTAGATAAGACATAAGGTAGGGGGGAATGGGATACCTGAGAACCACCAGCCAGAGGTTGCGATCTGCAGTCCGTGCAGATGTGGAAAACTGCAATCTGGCAGGAGGGTAGGCAAATTAGTCAGGAGAAGGGAGCTGAAAAACACAGTAGCATAAGGTGATGAATCAGCTTTGGGCTCCAAACAGTGGGCTCCTTTCAATCCAAAGCTGTAAATAGAGCCCGGCATGAGGGAAGTATATTTGGACAGGCTCAATGAGACTGCACCACCTCAAACAGGATGTAGAAACAGGCACCCAAATTAAAGTAATAAACGAGTGTCAACACATAAACAGAAACATGGAACCAATACTTGCCCCAATACTTGCTGTGCCCTTTGTCCACAGGACCTGCTGATTTTGCGATTAAGGACCAGCCAGGATGCTGCAGTCTCCGGAGTTTCAAAGAACTTAGCACGGTCACCATCTAGCAACCGAAACTTGCTGGGATATAGCAGGCTGAACTTGAGGCCTTGATCATGAAGCCGCTTGCGTACCAACGTGAAGGAACAGCACCTTTGTTGAATCTCGGGTGAGTAGTCAGGAAAGAGAAGGATCTTAGTGTTGTCAAACTGTAGATCTTGTGTATAAGAATTCCACACCAGAACTCATTAAATATCAAATAAATCCAATAGTAATTAAGCTACTCCTCTGATTGCGCAATGTGGTCAATATGAAATAGTGATAGATAGAAGGCGCTAGTGAGTGAAGTTAGTATTATTACTTCACTCACTAGCGCCCTCTATCACTATCTATCACAGAACTTGCTTCACTCGAGCCGCCGCCAGGATACGGTCCCGATCCCGGTAGTTAAGCAGCCTGAGGAGGAAAGGCCTTGTGGGGCCCCCAGGATTGGTGAAATTGGAGGGACCCTGTGTGCTATTTCCACCACACAGGTGAGTGGCATGGCTGGTAGATCCAGCAGCGTTGTGAGAAAGGATTTGGAAAACCCTGCAGACCTAGGGCCCTCCGCCCGCTCAGGTAGATCCAGTATGCGGATATGGTTGCACTTTAGCTGGTTCTCTGTGTCGATGGCCTTCTCCTGGAGTTCTTTAACCTGTATCTGTAGGGCCCGCAGATCCCGGGAGTCAGATCTAGTGGTGTCTTCAAGCTGCAATATGCAGCCTTCTGCTTCAGATACCCGGAATCTAAATTTGTCCATATCGTGGCATATGAGGCTTACATTTGTGACCAAGTGGTCGATCTTTACTATGATGGAGTCATTGCTGGCTTTGATGGCTTCCATGAGTTCAGCTCAGGAAGGACCGGCCAGCTCTTTTGACCCAGAAGCTGTCTGAGTGCCAACGGACATTGTTAGAGCAGGATGGACTCTGCTAGAGAGGAAAGGCGAGGTGTACTTGTGGGAGTAGAGGAGTAGTCCGGCGGGAACCCAGGGTTATAAAATAAAGATGACGGGAAGGAAAAAAAAGAAGCCTGGATAGCTTACAGGATATCATAGGAGTGGAGCTCAGGCACAGTACATCGTCTCTATCTCACATTCTGGCCACGCCCCCGTGAATGACATCTTTAAATGGGTATATAACAGCCGCTAAATTTCCTGGAGAATCTAAGCACTATGGTCAGCCATAGAGCAGACATGGCCTGCTAATGCAGTGCATTATAATATAAAAGGAGAAACTACAGCAACAATACAATTCGATATAAGAGGTTTACGAGGGCCCTGCTTCTGTGGGCTTACAATCTAATAGGGAGGGTCTGGTGAAACAAAAGGTAGTAACTGTGAGGGATAAACTGATGAGGAAAGTAGAATATTTGATTGTTAGCAGGATAGGCCTCCCTGAAGAGATTTTTAGGGATTGCCTAAAAGTGGACAGAGTAGCAGATAACCAGACAGATTGGGGTAGTGAGTTCCAGAGGATGGCAGAGGCTCTAGAGAAGTCCTGGAGACGAGCATGGGAGAAGGAGACAAGGGAGCTAGAGAGCAGGAGGTCATGAGAAGAGCGGACGGTTTGGGTGACATTTGGAGATAAGATTGGTAATGTAGCTTGCGGCAGGGTTTTAAATGACTTTGTATTTTATTGTTAGTGTTTTGAATTTATTTAGCAATAAATAATTCATTAAAAAGAGTCAAGGGTGAAAACAATGTTGATACATGCCGGTGTCACTGTCAGTCAGGAAATTCAGTCTGAATGATCCAGCCGATGAAGGCTTGAATGCCTAATTATCATACCTGGAAACTTTATGAAATACAGTGGGGCTTAAGCCTTGTACACACGGTCGGAGAATCCGCCGGAATGTGTCCTATCAGACCGCGTCGTCGGATAATTCGACTGTGTGTGGTATGCATCAGACTGATTCCGTCCGAATCTCCGTCGGACCCAATTTTCCAACATGTTGGAAATATTTCCCGACCAACTGGGCCAGTTGGACCTAATCCGATCATGTGTAGAGCATTTTGATCGGACCAAGTGCCGCGCATGCTCAGATCAAATTCCTACATCAAAGCTATTGGCTACTAGCCTGGATGTAGTCCCATCGTAACGAAATTACGTCATCACGTTCTGAAAGATCGGATTTTTCGCCAACTTTGTGTGTATGCAACAGTTTCGGACAAGATCCGACGGACAAAATCCGATGGGCAGAATCCGACGGATTTGGTTGTGGAAATCTCCGACCGTGTGTACAGGGGCTTAGAATGGTGGTAGGATAGAGGGCAGAGTGGGCTGTAGGTCTATCAATGGTGCGCATAGCTTCTCGCGATGATACATGTTTGTTGGTTGTGGCATGCAGTTGTGGCATACCACAGCAAACTGAAGAGTTAAAAATCAGAGCAAAATATTGGGCTAACAGTGTCAAAGGAAAAAATGCCCCAGTGCCTGTGAAAAGTATGTCTCTGTGTCGGTGGAGTTAATGTGAGCAAAAAATAAATAAAAAATACTATTGCATCTGTGCCAGAGGGAGGTATAAATACATCTGCATTGGTGTCAATGGGAAGAAAAACTGCCACTGAATTGGTGTCAGTGCAGTAAGGCCAGAGAGCTGAGAGGCTGGGGTCGAGTGTATCTTTAGGGTTCACTGGATTAAATGTCCTGTGTGGCTTGGGGGGGGGGGCACTAAAGGGTTCTGAAGGAGGCAAGGGGGTTAAGGGGATTTTTGGGGAGCTCTAGGGCTGAGCTGACCCCCCCCCTTGTCCTACATATACTCGCAGTTCTCACAGACCTCATTCTCAAGGTGGCATCTGCTTGAGAATGAAGACATCTTCTCCTTCCCCTCTCTGGTCATGTGATATGTCACATGACAATGGTAAAAAGAAAGAAGGGGAGCCCATAATAAGAAGCTGGTTCAATTTTCAGCTGAAGCTCTGCCCCCCCCCCACGACCCCCCCAATAGTAGGCTGCTTTCGAGGGAGAAGAGAGCAGAATTCTTCCTCCAGCAGCCAATGTGGTTCCTAATCTGCTTGAGGACCCTGAACCCTGAACCTTGTTGCCCTGCTGAGGCAGCAAGATAAGCGAAAAGCTGGGATCTCTTGGTGACTGCTAGCAACTTCCCAAATCTTCAAATTATGTACACATTCTTTTTTCCATCATTAGCTAATTTGAGTGAATATTCACACATCTTTTTGAGTGAAAAATCTCAACTCCTTTAGTCAATCAGCCCCCTTGTTTTGTGTATAGGACTCAAATTACATAAACGAAAACCACAAGTTCCAAAGATTCAAGAAAACTAAGTCAATTGATTCCTCTGGTATATTTTAAGGCTTATGATTCTATAGAAAAGTTTCTTAATTTGTTTAGACTTCAGTCAGACCCAGAATATTTAGGACGTAGAAAAGCTCCCATTATCGGGCACTGTGCAGGTTTCAGTTCTTGGACTTTGTGCAAGGAGTTCTTCTGTGCTTATTTTACTGGCCATATATATAATTCATAGATGGCAAATGTCCCAGATTTTCCAGGACAGTCCCGCATCTCTGTCCTATGTGCAGATGATGCTGTGTCCCAGGTCATGTCCCAAGGTCACACCGTCTCCCTTATTTGAGTTCCTAAACATTAAAGAACTAAAAAATGGTAATAGCTGAAGGGATTGCAGGGAGACTGCGGCTGCGTGCCACATAACTAGGTGTGGGCAGGGCCACTGACAGGGCAGCATAGCCAGTCCTCCTGTACTGGGCCTAGACCCCATCAATTCAAAAGGTGGGCCAGGGCACCTGCTGAGCAGGAGGGCTGTCTGTACTGTCTTATTACAGACACCAATCCTCTTCTGACTCCCCCTGCTAGCTTCTCCTCTTCTTTCCCTCTCCGGCTGCACTGCAGGTGGATTGGTTCTACCACATGCACTCCTTCCCTCTGCTGTCTCCCCTTTTCCCCACAGCACTGCCGGCTTACCTCCTCTTCTGCCAGCAGATGCTCAGGGGGATGTGTCAGGATGGAGAGCGGTGGAAGGGGCTGGTAAATATTTAATTAACTGGCCCCTTCCATTCCTGAATGAACACAGCGAGTGATCGGTACTAATCACTCCTGTGTTCACTTGTCACTGAAGCATAGTAAAATGTGTTAATATTGTTTGGACCCTGGGCAAGACTTTTCATGGGGCCCCCCATGCAGTTTTGCTCTCCACCTGGTCTGAGGCACAATAAATAGCAGCTAGACTCAAAATCAGTTTACTGAATCAGACCAGGCAGCTATTGCGATTGGTTGCCAGAGGTTACAGTGTATCATTATCACTCACTGACTGGTTGCTAGAGGTTACAACACAAATTAGGGCTCATTGATTAGTTACTAGAAGTTACATGATTTCTGCTTGTTCATTGGTTGCTAGAGATTACTGTGGATATGACCTCAGGGGGCATGATATACATATCAATGCCGTCGGCCGCCGCTTTTTCCATATGAATGCTGCTATTATTTCCATATGAATGCCAGTAATTTACATGTAAAGACAGGGTCTACAGATGAGTCATCTGTACACAACAATAGGGCAGAGCTGGGCAGCATTAGCAACAGCACTTCAAACTGAGATATTGGGACACAGCACAGGACTAAAACCTCAAGGGACAAGGAAATTTAAACCAGGATAGTTGGCAAGTATGAGGCAGCTGCTTTGGGCCCCACAACAATAACAGGGCCCAGGGCAGCTGCCCCATTTGCCCTGTCTTAAAAACGGCCCTGACTCACCATGCTCAAATACTGATGCAGTCCCCTTGAATTCCTTTCCCCACAACTCCCACGGTTCCTGGACACACCCAGGGAAAATAAGTTCCTCAACTGCCCTATGTAAGCAGCTTGGAAAGGCCACATTTGATGAGGCAGAGGGAGCAAGACAAGTCATTTGTAGCCAAGTGAGAGCCCTCCACTGTCAGAACCACTGTGTAAGCAGCCACACAGTGGTCTATAAACACTCAGCTTTTCAAAATTTAGCCTTGCAGGACCTAAGTGTCATGTTATAGCAACCACGGCACGTGAACACTCCCATCGTGGCCTTTGCAGTTAAGGAGGGGTGGTTGGGGGGGTGCTAAAAACGTAGCTTAACCGGGTGTTTCTAATGACCCAACTGCAAGTCTAAACCCCCAAATGTGATTTCCTGCCTACTTGTTAACGCCTCAGAGAAGTAAGGGCTATGTGACTTTGTTATATGAATAAGGTCCGTCACTGAAAGTGAGTCTGTTCACTAAGACCCCGTACACACGGACGGAAATTCAGACGGAAAAGGTCCGATCGGATTATATTGTTGGAAAATCCGATCGTGTGTTTCCAACGGAAAAAATTTGAGAGCAGGACCTCAAATTTTCCGACAACAAAATCCGATCTGACTTTTTCCGATCGTTTGTGGAGAATTCCGATTGGACAAAGTGCCACGCATGCTCAGATCAAATTATGAGACCAAAGCTATTGGCTACTAGCCTGAACGTAGTCCCGTCATAACGAACGAACGCGATCATGTTCCGAACAATCGGATTTTCCGACAACTTTGTCCGACCGTGTGTATGCAACACCAGTTTTGGACAAAATCCGTCGGAAAAAATCCAACGGATTTTGTTGTCGGAATGTCCAACTGTGTGTACAGGGGCTATGAGAGAAAGTGGAGATTCTTCAACAGGTGTGTAACTTTAGATTTCGTAAGATTTGGTGCAGAGTTGTTTGGAGTGAATCATCTTTGCACAGAATATAAATGTTTGGCAATTAATTTATAAACTGTTGTGTATGGACTGTTTTGCACTTGACAATGCCCTGTGTTGAGGAATTATTATATCCTGGTACTTTGTGAGTATGCACAGCTCATTGTGAAAAAACAGGTAAGAATACTTAGTAAGGCTGGATTCACACCAATGCATTTTTAGTGCTTTTTGCATTTTGCATATTTGCACCACAGAAGGTGTTCCATAGGAAACCATGTTAAATGGACTGTAGTGCAAATCTGCAAAATGCAAAAAGCACTAAAAGTGCATAGGTGTGAATCCAGCCTTAGTCTCTTTTGCATTAACAATTCACTCAATTATGTAAAGTTCCACATTAAAGTAAAACAAGGGCAAAATGTATTTATTTTTTAGTTTTGGATAGAGTGGAGAGGGTTTGGAACACCTGTCAGATTTTTATTGCTGTCTGTGCCCCTGTTATGCCGCATACACACGACCGGACTTTTCAACATCAAAGGTCTGACGGAACAATTCCGGCAGACCATTCGATCGTGTGTGGGCTGCAGTGGACTTTTGATTTGCAAAAATCCGACAGACTTTAGAAATGGAACGTTTCAAATTTTTCCGCCGGGAACTCCGCCGGACCCAGTTCCTACCGAGAAATCCGCTCGTGTGTATGCTAGTCCGACGGACAAAAACCGACGCGAGGGCAGCTATTGGCTACTGGGTATGAACTTCCTTATTCTAGTCCGGTCATACGTCATCACGTTCGAATCCGTCGGACTTTAGTGTGATTGTGTGTGGCCAAGTCCGTTCATTCGGAAAGTCCGTCAGAACTCCGTCGAAAGTCTGTCGAACCTAGTCCCTCGAAAAGTCCGGTCGTGTGTACGCGGCATTAGGGAGATTCACCTTCTCTATCTGTCCTATTTACCGTGAAATTTTGGGTTGTCACCAGAACAGTAATAAAAGAGAATTTTTTGGCTGAGGAAACTACTTCTGATGACAACCGTGGAATTCCTTACTTTGGAGGAATTTTCTTTCACTTCCTGTTTTGGGAAATAAAATAAAGGGAAATCCCCTCAATGGCACACAGATGGCAAAAATAAAACAGACCAGGCTTATAGCACCCCCTCCCCCTTACCCTATCCAAAGTAAAAAAAACAAGTTTTGCCCACAATTTTACTTTAACCGATTCCCGACCGGCTCACGCAGCCGTACATATACAGGTTTACCTTTAAGAGTCGGCACAGGGCACACGCTGCCAGAGGCATGCGCGCACGCCTGCTGCACGACGAAGGACCCAATGCACATGGCCAGCGGACACGATCACCGCCGGCCACAAGCGATCACGCAAACGAGATTCAGCACAGGGATTTGTGTTTAAACACACAAATCCCTGTCCTGTCAGAGGAGATGAGACAGATTGTGTGTTCCTACTAAGTAGGAACAACGATCTGTTTCCTCTCCTGGTAAGTCCTATCCCCATAAAGTTAGAACACACCCAGGGAACACACAGTTGATCTCCCCCTAGTGTTAACCCCTTCCCTACCAGTGACATTTACATAGTAATCAGTGCATATTTATAGCACTGATCGCTGTATAAATGTCAATGATCCCACAAATGTGTCAAAAGTGTCCAATCTGTCCATCGCAATGTCGCAGTACCACTAAAAACCACAGATTACCGCACTACTAGTAAAAAATAATATTAATAAAAATGCCATAAATCTCTCCCATAGTTTGTAGATGCAATCATTTTTGCACAAACCAATCAATATACGCTTATTGCGATTTTTTTTACCAAAAATATGTAGAAGAATATATATTGGACTAAATTGATGAAGAAATGTGTTTTTTTTCTACATTTTGGGGACATTTATTATTACAAAAAGTAAAAAATATAGTTTTTTGTTTCAAAATATTCGCTCTTTTTTTATTTATAACGCAAAAAATAAAAACTGCAGAGGTGATCAAATACCACCAAAAAAAGCTCTATTCGTGGGGAAAATATGATGCAAATTTTGTTTGGGTACAGCATCGCGCAACTGCGCAATTGTCAGTTAAAGTGACGCAGTGCCGAATGGTAAAAAGAGCTCTGCTCAGGAAGGGGGTAAAATCTTCCGGGGCTGAAGTAGTTAAGTAAACTCTGTTAACCACTTCCCGACCAGCGCACGACGATGTACGTCGACAGAATGGCACGGGCAGGCATATTGGCATACATGTACGTCCAATATTCGTTGCCGCCGTGCCATCGGGAGCGCGCCGCCGGCGGCGCGCTCCCGCGCTGGTCGGGACCCCCGTGAGTCCGGTCGCGGGACCCGCGGACTCGATCGCCGCGGGCATCCCCGCGATCGTCTCACGGAGCGGCCGAATGGAGGAAATGCTGTATAAACAACATTTTCCCATTCTGCCTAGCAACTAGTGACGCTGATCTCTGCTCCATGTGATTGGAGCAGAGATCAGTGTACACTAAATGAAAGCCCAACCCCCCCACAGTTAGTAACACACCCCTAGGAACACTTAACCCCTACACTGCCACCCACTGGTTAACCCCTTCACTGCCAGTGTCATTTACACAGGAATCACTGCATTTATATAGCAGTGATTACTGTATAAATGACAATGGTCCCAAAAATGTGTCAAAAATGTCCGATGGGTCCCCGACATTGTCGCAGTCACAATAAAAATCGCAGATCGCCGCCATTACTAGTAAAAAAAAAAATAATAAAAAATTATTAATAAAAATGCTATAAAACTATCCCTATTTTGTAAACGCTATAACTTTTGCGCAAACCAATCAATAATCGCTTATTGCGATTTTTTTTACCAAAAATATGTAGAAGAATACGTATCGGCCTAAATTGAGGGAAAAAATGTTTTTTTATATATTTTTGGGGGATATTTATTATAACAAAAAGTAAAAAATAATGCGTTTTTTTCAAAATTGTCGCTCTATTTTTGTTTATAGCGCAAAAAATAAAAACTGCAGGGGTGATCAAATACCACCAAAAGAAAGCTCTATTTGTGGGAAAAAAAGGACGTCAATTTTGTTTGGGAGCCACGTCGCACGACCGCGTAATTGTCAGTTAAAGCGACGCAGTGCCGAATCGCAAAAAGTGGTCTGGTCTTTGACCAGCAAATTGGTCCGGTCTGAAAGTGGTTAAACAGCCATCAATGGAGTGCATTATTGAAGACAGAATGAAAAAAAAGAAAAAACTGTTTTGCAAAAATTTGCAAAGTCTCAATAATTAGGATTTTAGATATTTAGCACTTACTCAAAGCTTAATGGCCTTAGAATTTCAAACTAGTGAATTTGTGAGGTGTTAGCTAATAAGAAAAGCTCTGTTATGTATGCTTTATAACAATTTAAACCGGTTTCAGTGTTTCTTAACTTTCTTTCTAGGAATTGTGGTCATTTTATTTCACATGAAAGTGAAAAAAAGGTAAGTGGGAAAAGTAACACTAATTGAACTGTCTCTGCTACGCAAATGAAGACAATGTCCAGGAAATGCTTTTATGTACTCTGTCCCCAGTGCTTTAATTTAATGCAAAGGATTTACTTGAGACACAGAGTTGGTAAAAAAAAAGGAAATGTGTCTAAAACCCACAAATATTGAAGGTACTAGTTTATAGATGTTGCTTTATAGCTTTTAACCTTTTCTCAGGGGTTTTTTTTAATTATATTTTTACCTGCCAATCCTGTTACAGACTTCCTGGATGACAATACTCAATGTACTGTAGTTTGTAGGAGCAGCATTGTCACCCTAGTCTACTCTCCAGTCTAGGACTACAAACACCCCTTCTCCTCACATCCATTACATAGAGGAGCATTGATTTGTGGTTCATAGTTAGTGATGGACGAACTTCCGACGGGACGTTTCACGAACGCGAACCGTGAACACGGCCAAAAGTTCACGAACCGCAAAGTTTGCGGCGGACCCCATTGACTTTAATGGCAGGCAAACCTTAAAGACCTACAGGTCATATTTTCAGCCACAAAATACTTAGTAGCTGTGCACATATAGCCCCACCACATGGACACTGACATAACAAAAGTATTAAGTGAATCTGGGATCGATAACGACAAGCATTCTTTTTTTATCTGTGAAATTTTGACAATTCAGGAGCGCATGAAGGCCATGGAGGAGAGGCAAGGTCAGGGCAGGCTATGAAGGGGTGCAGGAGATGATCAGTGCTACAGTCAGGGCAGCGCAGTCCTGTGCCAGTGTCCCAGTGTGCCAACCTGTGCTTGAGCCCCTCCCTCTGCCCGGCCCATACCCCCATCTATGCAGGGCTCCACTGCGGTGGTCCAGAGGTGCCAGTCCAGTGCTGATCTTCAGCCATGGTGCTGGCACTGCCTGCTGATTGGCTTCTCCGCTGCTATCTCCCTCACTGCCTGAAACCAGCACCGCGAAAGAGACTGAGCACTGACACTAGCACCGTGATAGAGAGCACTGACACCAGCACCGAGATAGAGAGCACTGACACCAGCACCGAGATAGAGAGCACTGACACCAGCACCGTGATAGAGAGCACTGACACCAGCACAGAAATAGAGAGCACTGACACCAGCACCGTGATAGAGAGCACTGACACCAGCACCAGGATAGAGAGCACTGACACCAGCACCGAGATAGAGAGCACTGACACCAGCACCGAGATAGAGAGCACTGACACCACACCAGCACCGTGATAGAGATCACTGCCACGAGCACCATGATAGAGAGCACTGACACCAGCACTGTGATAGAGAGCACTGACACCAGCACCGAGATAGAGAGCACTGACACCACACCAGCACCGTGATAGAGAGCACTGACACCAGCACCATGATAGAGAGCACTGACACCACACCAGCACCAAGATAGAGAGCACTGACACCAGCACCGAGATAGAGAGCACTGACACCAGCACCGTGATAGAGAGCACTGACACCAGCACCGAGATAGAGAGCACGGACACCAGCACTCTTTGTAGTATCGCTGCAGAACCGCTCAGCAGTCACAATGCTGCACAGTGGAAATGCACTATACTATGCTTTCTATATGTGCAAGTATTTTATACATGTATTACACCCCTATATGCTGCACACCAAATAGTACACCAATACCAGTCCTTAACAGGACCTTTGTCCTAGTAGCTAGTGATTTGCAGACTGTCCTTCAGTCCCTACACTGATAAAAGGCAGCTGCAGAATCGGTCAGCAGTGCACTCAGCAATCAGCAGCACAGCAGTGCACCAGAACCCTATATACTGTACACCTATACCAGTCCTTAAAAAAACCTTTGTGGACCTAGTAGCTAGTGATTTGCAGACTGTCCCTCAGTCCCCACACTGATAAAAGACAGCTACAGAATCGGTCAGCAGTCAAGTATAATAGGCTTTCTATATTTGAAAGGAAGTATATTATACGTGTACAACGCTATATACTGTACACCTATACCAGTCCTTAAAAGGACCTTTGTGGACCTAATAGTAATAGCTAGTGATTAAACTGACTGTCCCTGCTCCACATAGCGTCCTGTCCCTACACTGACAAAAGACAGCTGCAGAATTGGTCAGCAGTGCACTCAGCAATCAGCAGCACAGCAGTCAGCAGCAGTGCGCCAGAACCCTATATACTCTACAAATATACCAGTCCTTAAAAGGACTTTTGTGGACCTAATAGCTAGTGATTTGTGTCACTACAGTCTGTCCCTGCTCCACACAGCAACCTCTCCCTACACTGACAAAGGACAGAATGTAAAATGGCCGCCAGATCAGGTCTATTTATAAGGTAGGGGGAATGTCCAATTGTCCATGTGCTGAAATGTCTCAATTGGCTGTCCTGTACCCCATGATGGATGTGTCATCATGGATCAAAGTTCTTTCACAATGTATTTATAAATGGGTGCTGAAACGACCACCGTCTGGAACATGGTATAGTCAAAGAGAGTAATGTTACCAGCACACCAGGATCTCCACAAATACAAAAAGGTCACATGCCTGATGAAGGGGTTCTGCGTGGCTCCGAAACGTCGCCTCTTTGCTGTAATTATGTGATCGCTAATTAAAGTAAAGGACTGATGCTAATACTTACCTCTGATTCTGGCTTTGCTCTACTTCCCAATGTGGTAGTGACATCATCATCCTTCGCCACTACCTACTGGGAAAGACTGCACTCCGGAAAATTTTAGGAATGTAATCTCATGGAATTCAAATGCTCAGCTTTCCCAGGATGCAGCAGCACGGCACAGTGACATCACTGGTGATTGCAGAAGTAGATGAAGGCCAAGATTCAAGGTAAGCATTTTTTATCTAGAGTACCTCATTCTTAGCACCCTTTTGCAAGGGTTTGGTGTGTTTAGAGGGCTGTCAGTAAAGTGGATCTTACATGCCTGCTTTAATGAAAACTATCGTATCAATCTGTGAAACCTTGTTTGTCTGTATAGTTTGTAATCCTACGCATACATGGGTGCGGCCATTCCTATTCTTTCCATATGCAGGCTCTGCTTCCTGCTTTGAAGTGCTATGGCAGTGCATGTGCTTCACTAGCATTTCTTAAAATGCATGTTTAGAGGTCTGACTGCTTAAAGAATCAGAGAATCTTTTACTTAATTACCGTATTTATCGGCGTATAACACGCATCCCAAGTTTAGGAGGGAAGTTTAAAGAAAAAAACATTTAAATGCCCATCAATGCAGCCTTATCAGTGTCCATCTGCAGTCTTGTCCATCTGCAGCCTTGCTCAGTGCCTTTGCAGCCTTGCTCAGTGCCTTTGCAGCCTTACCCAGTGCTTTTTCAGCCTTGCCCGGTGCCTTTGCAGCCTTGCCCAGTGTCTTTGCAGCATTGCTAGTCTCTTTGCAGCATTGCCCTGATTTAAAATTGGCGCTGATCTCTGCTGACTGAGCGGAGAGGAGCGAGCGGAGCCGAGATACACAAAGCCGAGTGTACTTCAGCTAGACTCGGCTCTGCTCACAGTCCTGCCAATCTTCACTGATTGCGAGGGGAGAGGAGCGAGCACCGCCAACATACAGAAAGTCGAGTGTACTTCGGCTAGACTTGGCTCTGCTCACAGTCAGGGGCGGGACTGTGAGCAGAGCCAAGTCTAGCTGAAGTACACTCGGCTTTCGGTATGTTGGCGGCGCTCTCTCCTCTCCTCTCGCAATCAGTGAAGATTGGCAGGACTGTGAGCAGAGCCGAGTCTAGCCGAAGTACACTCGGCTTTCGGTATGTTGGCAGCACTCTCTCCTCTCGCAATCAGTGGAGGTGGGTGGGACTGCGAGAGGAGCCGAGTCTAGCCGAAGTACACTCAGCATTGTGTATCTCGGCTCCACTCGCTCCTTTCCTCACAATTAGCAGGAGATCGGCGGGGATCGGCATATAACACACACCCACAATTTTCCCCTGATTTTAAGGGGAAAAAAGTGTGTGTTATACACCAATAAATACGGTAAGTGAATGTTCACTGGGAGTAGTGAACATTTTGCATTTCTCATACAATTATGTGTAGTACAATGTCCTCATTTTGTCTACTTCCTTTTACAGGATTGAGTATTCAAAGTGAAAACAGATTTACTTTTTTCTCTACTAAACCAAACTCCATAAGTTTGACGACTCATTGAAAATAATGTCATATACGTCAACCTGTTCTTATTAAAAACTTTCAGCAGGGAGGTAGGGTGATGATAGAGGTAATCTGCTCTCCCTCCAATCTACAAATCTAAAAAAAATCAAGCATGGAAAAATGTGAAAGTCAAATAAAAAATTACGTGACAGTAAATGCTGGAATAATAGCCTAAAAAATTACCTGACAGTAAATGCTGGAATAATAGCCTAAAAAATTACCTGACAGTAAATGCTGGAATAATAGCCTAAAATATTGAATAGTGTACAGTGCGTTACTAGTTTTCTGTGTGTGTTAAACATCACAATAACACCGGCTTGCTAAGAAATTAAATTCATATGCCATTCTGTTGGTGCAAAAAAGTATTGTATATATAGATATTTATCACTCTTATTTATCACTCTAAATCTGTTGGAGGGAACAAGTGTATAAAATCACATACACACATTGGCAAAGGCCACCGTGGGCATAACAACGCTCTCACACTGTGTGTCAGCATAGCATGCACTATGGCTTTGTTATTTTTACTGGTTACTTACAGTTGTCTTTAAAGTTTAACTGAACTTTTAGTTTGCATCTGTTAAACACATCCCAGGTGCATCAAAAAAAGGTGTACAAAGTCTTAAAGTTTATTTTCTTTAGAAAGCAGCCACAACCCTGAAAAGCCTGTTCCCTGCCAACATGCTACAAAGAAGGACCATTTCTTTCCATGTGGAAGCAGTGTTCTCTATGCACAGGTCTGACACATGAGAGTACAGTTTATTTGAAGTCCACTAATTTGTACCTATGAAAATTATGTCTGTGTTCCATTCCATATGCTATATAGTACTTACTGACAGTCCAGTGAAGGTGGAACTAAACCCTCCTGTCCTTTACAGTTGCCCTCTTATTTTCTGTTTGATTTGCGGCTGCGATGCTGCACATGTTATCAGTTATAATCCCAGCCATTTGAGGGTTGACAGTTCAGCTGGGAGCTAATAAAAGCATGCAAGTAACTGTAGAACTTTTCCACGCAGGGCAACTTTATTCTGATCAGCAGGGGATCTATCTGCTGATCCCCTGATGATCAAAGCAGAGTAGGCGGATGACAGGTCCACTCAGTTTTTGCGAGCAGACACAGACACAGCCCGCTCCACTCTAGGGGGCGACGGGGTGTAAATGCACTCTGCTGTCTGGTTTACACTGACAACCCTCCAATCTGATCTGCCTAGACCAGGGGTCCCCAAACTTTCTAAACAAAGGTCCCTTTTACTGTCCTTCAGACTTTAGGGGAGTTCAACTGTGGTCAGTGAGAGTAGAAAATGCCCTGGCATAAGTGGGAGCAAACAATGCCCCATCATTGATGTCAGTAGGAGGAATTGTGCCCCTTTTTGGGTGTCATTGGGAGAAATAGTACCCGTCATCATTGTTGTCATTGAGAGGAACAGCACCCCATCATCGATGTCAGTGGGAGCAATTGTGCCACTTTGTTGGTGTCATTGGGAGAAATAGTGCCCCATTACTGGTGTCACTGGGAAGAATAGTGCCCCATTGTTGGTGTCATTGGGAGGAATAGTGCCTTGTCATTGGTGTCAGTGGGAGGAATTGTGCTCCATTGTTGGTGTCATTGGGAACAATTGAGCCCCTTTGCTGGGATCAGTGAGAGAATTTATGCCCCATCATTGGTGTTAGTGGATAAAATAGTGCCCCGAGGGCCAGCTAAAAGAAAGCAAAGGGCCGCATATGGCCCCCAAGGCACAGTTTAGAGACCACTGGCGTAGACGGAGAAGCATGAATCCCCTTCTGTTGTTGTTTTTTTTTTGCGGACCACAGTGGATCAGAGGTATGTTGGTGTAAATGGATACAAGACCATTTACACCCCCCAGTCCATAGGGGTGAATGGACCATCCAATAAGGTCTGCCTGGAAAACTGGCAGGTGGACCTAACAGAACCTTCATGTGAGAGGGGCCTAACAGTTAACTTGCAGCACCATGGCAATTGAAGATCAAACAGAGGTTAAGATGGCAGCTTCTTTGGCTGAAAAAGATAAAATGTATATTGCTAGGTATAGTTCAATGTTAAGTCATAGTTTGGGACATATTCTACATGACTTACATTACTACATGAGCCTTAAGTAGAGGTGGGCAACTGTGGTTCTCCAGCTGTTGTGGACCCACATGTCCCATGAGGCATTGCAAGACTGAGAGTTACAAACAAGACTCCCAGAGGCACAGGTATGATCGAAGACTGAAAACTACTCCCAGAGTCAGAAGCATGATAGGACTTGTAGTTCTGTAACAGAAGAATGGCTGCAGTTGACCACCCCTACTTTAGAAGCATAGGGACCCATTTAAAAGTGGGGCTGCAGTGTTTCTAAAACTTGCAGCTTTATTTTATGTGGCCATTTGGCAATTGTGTGTGTAAAAAATAGTTAGCTCATCATACTTTTTTAGCTTTATGGCTTTGTAGTTGGCATTATGTCTTTACAACTCTGGGGTTCTTGGGTTCAAATCCCACAGGACACTCTTTGTATTGCTCTTGAATATACCCTGTGCCTACATGAGTTTCATCAATGTGCTCCAGTTTCCTTCTATAGTCTAAAGATATACTTGAAGGTCAGATTTATTCCACTCAAAATTGTCCCTAATAAATTAATTCATGTTTGTATAGATGCCACATGGATATTACATTCTAAATTCTACAAGGGGCACGGATTCATGTGTAGGTTTAGTGTTCTCTTTAAAGTATTGCAGAACATGTTGACACTATAGAAGTCAGTTTTTAATGCACATAAAAAACACAGTATTTATGAAAAAAAATTCTTGATGACAATTTTTGTTCTAAATACAGAGATACAACAATTGAAGGCAATTTATAGTGTCTGCTTAACTGTCTCAGGATGAGAATAAAACAGTAAAATATGTGGAACGGATATGTATCTCTAACTCTCTCAAGACAAATCTGCATCTTCTGTGTTCTTGACTAGAACATATTTTGATTGTTATTGCTCCTTTATGGATTAGCGGGCTCAATTAAATTATGCATTGGAACTGATTCACGGCTGAAGTGGACAGCACTGGCGATGTTCACCATTCACTAGCAGCGGTTAATCTAATTGTTCGTCTTTGGACACTGAATTTAAATATCCACAAGGACAAACATTCAGGACAAGGTTCATAAATCAGTGCTTGAGACATCTTTTCCTGTTATAAAACAACTTACCTTAAAATAAAGTTTGTTCTAAGTTTAAACACCAGCTTTATGCCCAACTCCAGGATTAAAAAAAAAAACATCACTTTGCAGGGCTCGTAAACCATCATATAACAAAAAAAAGATAAATGTTTGCAACAACATTTCTGTAAATAAAAATCAGGTACACTTAAGTCCCACACCTGACTCACCAAATGACTGCATACATTTTTTATACTCCATCAGGCCATACCCACTTTGCCAAACCTACTCCAGTGTCCAGATGGTCATGTTAAAACAGAAAATCTTTTGGAAGATGCAACCCTCATCCAAGTCGCAAAGGTTTACAATCCAAAGGGATCCAATCTCATAAAATATGTCACAGATGTAAATTAAGATTATAAGTAGGTTTCTGGTGACCACGTCTATTTAAAAAAAATTTACTTTGGCAGTGGTGGTCATTAGATTTACATTATGCACAAATTTCTAAAGCCATCAAGATCAAATTTATGAAGACATTGTTTCAGACTCAAAATGTAGCCAATAATAACCTAAAGATGTATATAAAATGTCTACTACCCACACCACCAATCAGATGTTTCTTTTAATTTTTAAATCCACTTGGTCATTAAGGACCAGAATTTCTTTGGTCACAGTGAGCAATACAATTTCCAGTACTGAATATACATCAAGAAGAAATTTGTGAATGTGTTAAGGAAATTTTTAATTCTGTATATAATTGTATTCTATTTTGTACGCTTTGCCTATGTATTGTACATGGCAGTAATATTGTTTTCATTACATGTTTGCATTCTTTCAAGTCCTGATTAGAAATTAGCCTGCCTATGTTACGTTCCTTGTTACCATAAAAGTACAATTGTAAAATTAATGTGATACCTACGTAATCCTGTGTATAAAAAAATTAAATTGCGTTGAATAAACAGAAAAGTGATTTGGAAAGATGTTGGGCTATCATTTTGTGTCTTTTCCCTACTGCAGCAGCTATTATTCATTTGGAACCACTAATCAATATGAGGATAGGAGTTGCCTACTTATAACATTTCCAGAAAAAAATGTTAGTGTGTTTTTGTTACATTCTTAGGCCTCATATATATTAGATGCAATGTCACATCGAGTGAATACTATACTTACCATATCCAAACAAAAGACCAGCTTTCAACTACAGGTACAATATTAAAAAAAATCTACCATCACTGCAATCCTCAGTATATACTTACCTATGTTTAGATTATTGAAAGTACCATAATCCAACACAGTCTGAACCAAAGCAAATCCACTCTCACAGCACATAAGTAGTAAGATTACTTACCTTGTCCCCATGTTGGGGACAAGGTAAGTATCCTAATGGAAAAAAAAAGCATATGTTCAACTTGAGTAGACAGCGTGCAAAGAAACATATGGTTATGTGTCCCAATATTATTATTATTATTCAGGATTTATATACGCCAACAGTTTGTGCAGCTCTTTACAACATGGGGGCAGACAGTACAGTTACAGTACAATTCAATGTAGGAGGGATCAGAGGGCCTTGCTTACAATCTAGAAATATGCAAAAAAAGTGGATCTTACCAAAGTCCATATTATGTCTCTGAGAGGTAGCATGGGTGAATTTTAAAATAGGTCCCAATATGTCCACATAGAACATTCCACAAAGGTGTCATGTGGGGGCAACAATGGAAACCAGGGCTTTGCTTGAGTGTTTGATACAGTTCTGGAAAATTGCTTCTTCAGAGGTTTTGATTAACACCAATGCCTTTACCTATGTCTACACCCCATGCTAAAGCATATGTTTGATAAGAGTTAACAGATCTTTGTTTCCGCAAATGTCTGCAGGTTAAAGAATATATCTTTGGGTATTGTCTTGCTGTCTTTGAATGTAGGTCTTACAATTATATTGAATAATGAATATGAACCCACCTGAACTATACTATGTATGTGAAAATGTGAAATATCTTACAGACCAGCAAGCACCGAGCACTGTTTTCTAAAGAGTTTCAATCAATTTGAATTTTTAGATTGAACTAAGCAATTTGTTGCTATTACTTCTACTTCAAGCTGGGTCTGAAAATGTATGAAGCTTTAAATAGTTCTTGTGGGAAAAACATGCAATACAGTCATGTGTATTATTCTTGAACATACACTTTGTTTAATGCATTTCAGAAGTTCTGATAGTCCAACGATCTGTAGTCTGTTTAAAACTTTGCACAGATTTTTTTTTAGTTATTGCAATTTATGATTGATGGGAAAATTTAAATATTTTTTGTTTTAAACAATACTGGGGTTAATTTACTAAAATCAAATACGCTGTTCACTTTGCAAAGGTAGTTACACTGCCAGGGGAATATTCTCCAGAGCATATCAAATGTGAGGAAATTTTGCTTTGTGAAGAATACCCAGTTCAAGGAAAATTAAAAAAAAATGCATTTTGCTTGCAGATGATTGAATGGTGGAAGTCAGAAGAGCTTCACCTTATTCACTAAGCTCTGGGGCAAATTTCCAAAGTGAACAGCCTATTTGCCTTTGGTAAATCAACTGCACTGTATTTCGAATCTAAAACCCTACTACAATCAATGTCTTATATAATACAATGAAAATATTACCGTATATACTCGAGTATAAGCCGAGATTTTCAGCCTCTTTTTTGAGGCTGAAAGTGCCCCCCTCGGCTTATACTCGAGTCATCGCCGTCTGACTGCTCGATCAGCGTATCAAGCAGACAGACGGCGGACATACTACAATTTGAAAGCCGCGCCTCCTTCTCCGCCTCCGCCTGTGATAGGCGGAACACTGAATTTCCCAGCAGCCTGTGTTCCGCCTATCACGGACATCGTCTCATCCTCGTCCGTAGTACGAGGATGAGACGATATCGGTGATAGGCGGAACACAGGCTGCTGGGAAATTCAGTGTTCCGCCTATCACAGGCGGAGGCGGAGGCGGGGCTTTTGAATTTTAGAATGGCCGCCGAGGCGATCCTGGCAAGGCACGGGACGGAGGCAAGGCAAGGCACGGGACGGGACGGAGGCAAGGCACGACACGACACGACACGGGACGGAGGCAAGGAGGCAAGGCACGGCACGGGACGGAGGCAAGGAGGCAAGGCACGGCACGGGACGGAGGCAAGGAGGCAAGGCACGGGACGGAGGCTCGGGACACAGGTAGGCTGGACACACACACACACACACACACACACACACACACACACACACACACGGACACACACACACAGGGATGGATGGATGGATGGAGACACACACACACAGGGATGGATGGATGGATGGAGACACACACACACAGGGATGGATGGATGGATGGAGACACACACACACAGGGATGGATGGATGGAGACACACACACACAGGGATGGATGGATGGATGGACACACACACACACAGGGATGGATGGATGGATGGACACACACACACACAGGGATGGATGGATGGATGGACACACACACACACAGGGATGGACGGACACACAGGGACGGACACACACACAGGGATGGACAGGCATGTCTCACCCTCGGCTTATACACGAGTCAATAAGTTTGCCAGTTTTTTTGGGGGTAAATTGGGGGCCTCGGCTTATATTCGGGTCGGCCTATACTCGAGTATATACGGTAAGCAATGAATATCCCGATACATTTTACACAGGTTTAATTTCTATCCCAGATAGCAAGCAATTGTGCTGCAATTTTTATAATGACTTGCCAAGCTATTGCTAGACTTGCCAGGCTTCACATGTTTGTTGCACAATTGCAGCAAGTCCACATTGCATGACTCCAGGTCAACTTTCTTTGCAAACATTCTGCAAGTCTGCTGTGTGTGGTTCAGTTATGTTGTGCAATAGACATCCCACCACAGGGGTCACCGTGACTGAATTTTCATGCTGTAGACCTGCAGAGCTCTTGCTGTAGACTCACCACTGCAACTTTACTCTTACTAGAGACCTTCCACGCACATTTGCTGCAAATTGCAAACATGTCAACTAGAACTTGGCCTTCAAGTGCTCTGCAAGTGTACAACCTGCTAGTGCAAGGAAAATTTAAAAAAATACATTTTGCTTGCAGACAATTAGATGATGGAAGTCAGAAGAGCTTCACCTTATTCACTAAGCTCTGGGGCAAATCTCCAAAGTGAAAAGCCTATTTGCCTTCAGTAAATCAACTGCACTGTATTTCGTAATCTAAAATCCTACTACAATCAATCTCTTATATAATACAATGAACATATTAAGCTACGAATATCCAGATACATTTTACACAAGTTTAATTTCTATCCCAGTTAGCAAGCAATTATGCTGCAAGTTTGAAAATCACTTGCTAAGCTATTGCTAGACTTGCCAGGCTTCACAAGTTTGTTGCACAATTGCAGCAAAGCCGCATTGCATGACTCCAGATCAACTTTCTTTCCAAACATTCTGCAAGTCAGCTGTGTGTGGTTCAGTTATGCTGTGAAATAGTCATCCACCACATGTCACTGTGACTGAATTTTCATGCTGTAGACTTGCAGAGCTCTTGCTGTAGACTCACAATTGCAACTTTGCTCTTGCTAGAGACTTGCCACGCACATTTGCTGCAAATTGGGAAAGCATCAACTAGAACTTGTGTACAACTAGAAAGTGTACAATGGGCCAGCAAGTTAAGAGACTTACAATTCAACACTGACACACATTTGTGGCAAGTTGCCCTTGCTATCTGAGATAAAGATGGTGACATGGCAGCTTGCAGAAATCAGGACTCTTGTCTGAATTGGGGGCCTGACAAATTTGCCTAAAACTTTCCATTTAAAATCCTGGCAAGACATTGAGACACAGAGGGGTTCAGCAGAGAGAGCAGTGGTAAAATTAAGGAACCCAGGCAGGTTTTCTGGAAAGATCAGACTCCTCTTTTCTTTCTTTGGTTTTTTGGAATCTTCAGCTTTATATAAACAATACACATAGTCATCGTATGTAGTACTAAGTATCATTCTACCACAGATACTTGTGTTTATAAGGAGCATAAAACTGACTGAAACCAATGTGTATGAGCATAAAGGTGAAAGTGGGAGAAATAATTGTCACCTAATCTGGATGATCGGGCAATGATGTTGTGTTGTATTTTGTTGCCCATGGTTAGAAAGCATTTTCCTACAAAATTAGCTCTGGCGGTGCCCTTAATTTTCCAGCAATTTTTTTCTTCGATCACTTGGTTTTGCAAAGATACATCCCAGGGGACTAGTCCCTGATGTTCTGAGCTCATAGGAAGGTGGTTAAATGATGGAAGACCAGCAGGATCATCAAGAGGAAGCTGTGAGTCTTTGGGGAACAGCAAAAGAAAGGAGGTACATATTGGTAATTTACAAAACACATGGCCCCATACTTTTGATTTGTGAGCAGCCAGGAGGACAGTAAGGTGGAGACATAACCTAATTTAGTATACTAAGTCCAGTTCTGGAGACCTCACTTACAGAAAGATATAGATAAGATAGAACAAGTCCGGAGACAGGTAAAAAAAAAAAATGGTGAAAGGTGTGGAGGATAAAAGATATTGAGAGTGACTTCAGGAACTTAATATGTACAGTCTGGAAGAAAAAAGGGAAAGGAGAGACATGATTGAGACCTTTAAAAACATAAAGGGGTGAATAAGGTTCAGAAAGGCAGTCTTTTCAATATAAAAACAAAATCAAGAACACAGGGACGCAACCTCAAACTAACTGGAGGAAAGTTCAAAACGAATCTTAGAAAGTATTATTTTACTGACAAGGCAGTTGATGATTGGAATAAATTACCAACAGAGGTAGTGAGACATGTCAACAGTAAATGGCTTCAATGGTTAATGAAAAACAAAAAAAACAACCACACGCATGGGTCAGGACACACCCTGGACCTCATTTTCAAACAGAACATCGACGTCAACATACTCGACAACATAACTCTGCCATGGACGGATCACCACGCCATCAAATTCAAAATCGCTACCAACATCACCAACGCAAAACGGAAACCTGTAACAACGCACTGGACCAGATCGCATAAAAAACTGTACTCCGAAGCCTTCAAAACCACTCTGTCCAAAAAAATATCTACAATAACCTTAAACCACTCTACGGAGGAAACACTCAACTCCCTGAACAAGGCATTACTGCAATCAGCAGACTCGGTAGCACCAAAACGCAGGGCTCTCATCAGGAAGAAAAATGCTGGATGGTTTAATAGCTCCCTCTCCGTACTAAAGCAAGAACGCAGAAGAGCGGAAAGAACATGGAGAAGAAATCCCACCGAGGAAAACCTATTTAACTACAAAGGTCTGACAGAGAATTATCGGAAAGCAATCTTCAAAGCCAAAAAGGACCACTTCTCATATACAATCTCAACGGCCGCAAACCAACCACGGGAACTGTTTAAACTGGTTAATCAATCAATGAATCCGGTTTGTCTAGAACCCCCAGAAAGCGAATCCCAGGATTACTGTGACAAACTGTCGGATTTTTTCATCGATAAAGTCAAAACCATCAGGGAAACAATTTGTCAGAAGAAAACATCCAACCTCAGCCAGCAAAAACATAAAGAGGATGTCCGCACCAACATACCGCAACCGCCAAAATTTTCACTATCCCCAATTACCGTTGACACCGCAAAAAACATCATTAATAAACTGCGTGACAGTACCTCACCTATTGACATCATCCCCACAAAACTACTGAAAGAATGCTCCGACATCGTGGCTCCAACCATAACCCACCTCATAAACCGATCATTCCACGAAGGGATTGTTCCCAGCATCCTCAAACAAGGCATTGTCAAACCTCTACTCAAGAAACCAAACCTGGACCCTCAGGATCCAAACAACCGTAGGCCGATTACAAGCCTCAACACCATTTCTAAGATCATGGAGAAAGCTGTAGTACATCAGCTACAACTTCACCTGGATACTCACAAACTCCTGGACCCGCTGCAATCAGGCTTCCGCCCGGGTCAGGGAACAGAAACAGCTCTCCTCAAGATTTGGGATGACGCCCTCGAAGCAGCAGATGACGGAGAGCCGTGTCTCCTCGTACTGCTAGACCTAAGTGCAGCGTTTGATACAGTAGATCACAATACTCTACTCGTCCGCCTCACAGAAGTAGCCGGAGTCCAAGACATAGATCTCCATTGGTTCGCGTCCTTCCTAGGAAATCGGTCACAGACAATGAAACTAGGAAAATTCCTCTCCGAAACTCGGGCAGTCACCTGCGGAGTCCCTCAAGGCTCTCCATTGTCACCCGTTCTCTTCAACATTTACATTCGCCCACTCCTTCAAATCATCAGATGCTCAGATCTCTGCTTCCACTCTTACGCTGACGACACACAACTTTATTTCCGGATCAATGGAAAAAAAGATCACCAACAACAACTTGAAAACTGCCTCAAATCAATAGAGGACTGGATGACCACCAACTCCCTCCAGCTGAACCAATCAAAGACAGAGCTTCTTATCTTACACCCAAATCATAAGCCCACAACCAAAACCTCCTGGTCTCCACCAACCGTCTTTGGGCAGACTATCTCCCCAAAGACCAAAGCGAAGAGTCTCTGGGTTATTTTAGACGCACAAATGTCAATGGATGCGCAAATAGGATCTGTAGTCAGTCGATCTCACCATCTACTGCGCATGCTTCGCAGACTCATCCCTTTTATCCCAAAGAATGACAAAGCAGTGGTAGTTGGAACAATCATTAATTCAGGACTGGACTACGCAAACTCGCTTTACATAGGATTACCACAATATCAACTTGCGCGATTACAACTGATCCAAAACACGGCGGCAAGGCTGATAACAGGAAAAAAAACCTGGGAATCCATTTCTCCTTCACTGAGGAGCTTACATTGGCTAACCGTAAAAAATCGGATCACGTTCAAGACCCTTTGCCTCACCCACAAATGCGTGCATAGAGAAGCTCCGCAATACCTAATGGAGAAAATAAATCATTACACACCAAACCGCAGTCTTCGATCAGCCAACAAAAACCTCCTCCTCGTGCCCAAAGCCCGGTATAAATCCAAGGGTGATCAGAGATTCGCTGTCCAAGGGCCTCTGCTATGGAATGCTCTACCAATCAACATCCGCCTGGAAGAAAATCACCTGGCTTTTAGGAAAAAACTCAAGACCTTCCTCTTTTAGCAGATGATCAAAGCTCGCCACAGCGCCTAGAGGCGATTCAGTTCGCATTGTGCGCTATATAAGTATTTCATTCATTCATTCATTCATTCATTCACAAAACAAAAAACAAAACAACAAATAAATAAATGAATTAATCCATGAGTCCAGAGCTGGGCTTTAACGTGATATTGGATTATAAAGGGTTTCTGATCCTAATAATTGCGTTCCCTAGAACAAGTGTGCAAAGTGAGAGTTCAGACTCTTCAATTCTCATTGGCTGCATGCTTGTTCCACGTCAGTGACTCAGTAGGTAGTGAAGACAAAGTCAGGATAACAACTTTGGAACCAGCACCTTTAAAAACCCAAGGTACAGAGTTACCAATGAAAGCTCCTATATTTCTATCCTCTTATCTTCAACATTGGTTACTAATAGCAAGTAACTTTACCTGCACACGAAGAAATATCATAGAGAATATTCAATATTGAATTTTCCAGTATTCTAAAAGACCAACTATGAAAATATTTCGTAAGGATTACTTTATACAAACAATTTAATAAGTATAGACTTTGCCACCTGCTCACATATCATAAGGATGTAAATATAGCATACAAATGCTCTCCATTTTTCATTTCTACTGAACAAGCAGCACAATCATTTTTTGCTGTTCCCATGTGTACCAGACTGAGATTAGTTTGGTGAGCAGTCTGCCAACAGTTCAAGGAGGTACAGATGGTGTAACTACAGGATTTGTTTATGGCTAGATGACAAATGAGATAATATACCTTTTATGAAAAATTGCCAACATTGTTGATTTTTTTGCTCATTTTTAACAGAAACCCATAGTTTAAACAATATAAACGCTTATTTTCATCTAGTAAGTCGCTTCCAAATGACGTGACAAGAGAAAAAAGTTAAACAGTTAATGGAAAATTATCCGCTACTTTTTTGAATATCCAGTACTGTGTAAACGTGTATGTAAAGTATGGGCTAAAATAATTTTTTCGCCTTTTAATCCTCTTTTGAATCTCAGTGCTGCTGATCTGCTCCATTCTTTTTCAACCGCAGTCAACATGCAATCGTTCGCTCCAATGTCAGTTGCACAACATTGCTCTGGACCAGTTCACCGACTGTGACAATTTTGGACTATGCAATGTGTTATAGCATACCTATTTGTAGTCAAAGGCTCATGTGACAGAGGGACTACACAAAAGCAATATTGGGAAACAGTTCCCACCACATAACAGGAGTACTTGAAGTAAAGTTAATTCAGTGGTGCAGAGCTTTTTAATGAGAAAGTGCATTTTGCAGAGTTTAATGGCCTATTTTTATTTAAATGTTCAAACAACATACAGGGGTTTTCACCATCATTCCAAACATGAAAGACATGCTACTTATTGCAGTGTCTCTGGTAAGGCCTCCAGCCTAAGCCTTTTTATCCTTGCCCTCCAGACCTACTTACAGCATTCCTATGCTTATATACAACACCTGTGCCACTATCAACTTTCTCAGCTCTCTCACTTGCAGCTCCCTGCTTCCTTGGCCCATGCCCTGGCCTCTGGGCAGGGAACCTCCTGACTCCTGCATGGAGCACTCCTGCCTATTGAGTGGTGCACACCTGACTTCTGGATAGAGACCTGAACTATGCCCAGGCCTATGAATATGAAGGCTGCACACACTGCTCAGCTCTGGTAAGACTCTGGTAAGACCTGGACACGGGACCCCAAAGCACCCTCCCCATGTTGAGGGCAAGTGGCCTGGTATGGTTTGAGGGGGCGCTTTCTCATCCCCCCCTTTCCTGGCCTGCTTGCTCGGATAAGGGTCTGGTATGGATTTTGGAGGGACCCCATGCCATTTTTTATTTACATTTTGGCACGGGGTTCCCCTTAAAATCCATACCAGACCTGAAGGGCCTGGTATGGATTTTGGGGGGACCCCTACACCACCTTTTTTTTTACATTTTGGTGTGGAGTTCCCCTTAATATCCATACCAGACCTGAAGGGCTGGTTATGGACTGGGGGGACTGCATTCCCTTTTTTCAATGTTTTTTTATCTTTCTTGTCGGGAGCCGACAATACATTACAGCAGTGAGCAATTTTAAATGACATTTTTTCCTTTAGAAATGTAATTTTGCTGCGGTACTGTAATAAACATTGGAAAGATGCGCTACTTTACAGGCAGACTAACGGAACTCCCCAGACATGATATTTAAAGGAATGTTTCTTTTTTATTGTTTCACTTTAAGCATTATTAAAATCACTGCTCCTAAAACTTTTTTTTTCATTGATACAGGACCCGGGTCCCCAAACACTTTTAATGGCAATAACTTGCATATAAGCCTTTAAAATTAGCACTTTTGATTTTTCATGTTTGTGTCCCATAGACTTTAACGGTGTTCACGTCTTGTCCCATAGCTAAAACAGGAAATGAAAGGAATTTGTTTCAAAGTGAGGACAGATTTAGTGTGCCCTTTATCATTGTTTTGGGGACAACCGAAAATTTGGGATTTACTTTTATTTACATATACAGTGATAATGGTAAACATGACAAACAAAGGAGGTGAATCTCGCTAATGAGGGCACAGACAGCAATAAACCTTACAGGTGTTCTATTCCTTCTCTACTCTATCCAAAACTAAAATATAGGTTTGCCTTTAGTTATACTTTACGACAATTGCAATGCTTTCCAGCATTACAGTTACCAAATGAGTTTCCATATTGCCCTCTAAATAGCAAGCTAAGCATTTATAATTTTTATTTTCCTTGTTAGCCATTGGCCCTTGGCACACACAGGTGATGTTAAGGATAAGGCAGAAAAACACTTTGGAGGGATAAAACTGCATGCTAAATACATTGACATACCATACCTGGCTTTCACTGTTTTCATGGCTATCTAATATAATATTCTGACGCGAACTATCAATTTACAAACTGCTTTGGCATATTTAAGTGCCTACAAGTTCTCTGCAGAGACTCTTCTCTTTTTCAAAAAGTGCACTGAGACATTTCAGGACTGCTTGAATTACTCCTAAGGCTGCACTTGTTTAAGGTGTTAATTTCAAATGGAACAAGATCTGAACAGAGAGCTTGGATGTGTTTCAAAGTAAGAAAGCAAAGAACTGGTTAGAGAATTCACTGTAGGTTCTGCTTGTCCCAGTTCTGCCATACAAAGCTTACTCTGGTATTTTTCAGTAAGTTGTACATTCTTAAATATCCACTGGGCATGCAAATACTAAAAATGACCATTGATCATAGATTTAAGTGTTTTACCATGCAAGCACACATCTTCACATTGCTGCGTTGTTCAATAGGGCAAATTCCTAAGAAATTTGGGTAACTTTATGCCAAAAGAAATAAGTAGATTACATTTCTGACAGTGAGTAAATGTTTGCTAATGCTGGCTATATATGGAGCTAGATTGTTGCACAATAGAAATGTTTTTAGTGCAATCAAGCAAAAATGTCACTGTGTATGGGCACTAGCCTGGGCAGCAGAGGCTCAGTTGTACTACAGCAGGAGATCCAGTGGGCTGGACATTTTTTTATTTAAATGTATTTATTTGTCACTACCTTTGGGGGAGAGGGGTGAAGGAGGCAACCCCTGTAAGCTTGCATTATGACAATACCAGTGGCAGCGACTCCATTAGGGTCACAGAGGGGCCGCACCCTAATCCATGTACCCACCCCATAATCTACATGCAGGGCGCCGGACGCATGGATTTCAATTTATATTTTTTTGTTTGAAGCATAAGCAATTGGCTTAAAAAAGGTATGGGCTCAGGGCGCAGAGCACTGCACCCTGAGCTCACCCAGTGGCGTGACAATATCAAATGAATATTTGTTATCGTTTTCCTGCTCCTCCCCCTGGCCAATCAGGAAGCGGGTCTTAAGACCCGATTGGCCAGGAGGAGAAGCGACTGTATTGGCCGCCGAGGAGGAAGCCATTGAGGAGGAGGAGACACAGGGGGAAGCCAACCTTGCCTGTGACCAAGATGGGGTAACTGCGGGGCTGGTGGGCAGACAGGTGAGTGATGTTTGGTGGGGGGTTTGAGTAATGGACTGATAGACTGACCGAATGGGGGGGGTGATTTCTTTACCCCCCCCCCCCCCCCCCAAAAAATGGAACATCAGCCCCCACTGGATAATACCATGCTCAAGACAGAGAATTTTTTAAGTAGACCCTTATCAATCTTTATTAGAAAAGCTAAAACATTCACATTTTGGATGTGGGGGTAGCATTTGTTATTGAGGCTTAATTGTTGTTAAAGAGTATGTCAAGTCAAAACTTTTGCCTCTCTGCATGATCTTCTAACAACATTTTATCACCCAGAAAGTGGGGGTAGTCTTCGATTGCAACACAAACAGAAAAAAAAAACAGTTGTAGAAGTTTAGAACCCCTGACAGATTTTAATTTCTGTCCCTATTGTAGGTTCTCCCTCACTTTGTGTGTGATAAAACTGTTGTACAGAAAGCAAGGGGAAATCTCTCTAAAGGAGCCTGAAGCCCCATACACACTATCAGATTTTCTGTAGATTTTGTCATCAGATTTACCAAAATCATGTAGTGCAAGGGCCAGCCCGATTGCATGCAAATTGAAACTCCTAAGGTTTGACCTCATATTTTGTTTTGGTAAATCTGAAGCAAAAAATCTGCAGAAAATCTGATAGTGTGTATGAGGCTTTAGATTGCTGTAAGGGTGGTAAGGATTTTTATTAAATCACACTTTATTAAATCCCACACTGATATTTCAGGTGACCTATGGGAGGAGGCCTTAAAGGCTTTAAGGTTTTGCTCTCTTAACCACTTTCAGACCGGACCATTTTGCTGGTAAATGACCAGAGGTCTTTTTACACTTTGGCACTGCGCTGCTTTAACTGGTAATTGCGCGGTCATGCAATGTTGTACCCAAACAAAATTTGCGTCCTTTTCTTCCCACAAATAGAGCTTTCTTTTGATGGTATTTGATTGCCTCTGCGATTTTTATTTTTTGCGATATAAACGTAAAAAGACCGCAAATTTTGAAAAAAAATGATATTTTCTACTTTTTGTTATTAGAAAAATCCAATAAACTCAATTTTAGTCATACATTTAGGCCAAAATGTATTCAGCCACATGTCTTTGGTAAAAAAAAAGTCAATAATTGTATATTTATTGGTTTGCGCAAAAGTTGTCACATCTACAAACTAAGGTACGTTTTCTGGAATTTACGCAGCTTTTAGTTTACGACTGCCTATCTCATTTCTTGAGGTGCTAAAATGACAGGGCAGTACAAAACCCCCCCAAATGACCCCATTTTGGAAAGTAGACCCCCTAAGGAAATTGATAAGAGGCATGTTGAGCCCATTGAATATTTTATTTTTTTGCCTCAAGCGATTGAATAATGACAAAAAAAAAATTTTTTTTTTTTTTTTACACAAAGTTGTCACTAAATGATATATTGCTCACACATGCTATGGGCGTATGTGAAATGACACCCCAAAATAAATTCTGCTGCTTCTCCTGAGTACGGGGATACCACATATGTGGGACTTTTTGGGAGCCTAGCCGCGTACAGGGCCCCGAAAACCAAGCACCGCCTTCAGGCTTTCTAAGGGCGTAAATTTTTGATTTCACGCCTCACTACCTATTACAGTTTTGAAGGCCATAAAATGCCAAGATGGCACAAAACCCCCACAAATGACCCCATTTTAGAAAGTAGACACCCCAAGCTATTTGCTGAGAGGCATGTTGAGTCCATGGAATATTTTATATTTTGCCACAAGTTGCGGGAAAATTACAAACTTTTTTTTTTTTTTTTTTTTTTTCACAAAGTTGTCACTAAATGATATATTGCTCATGCATGCCATGGGCATATGTGAAATGACACCCCAAAATAAATTCTGCTGCTTCTCCTGAGTACGGGGATACCACATATGTGGGACTTTTTGGGAGCCTAGCCGCGTACGGGGCCCCGAAAACCAAGCACCGCCTTCAGGCTTTCTAAGGGCGTAATTTTTTGAGTTCACTTCTCACTACCTATTACAGTTTTGAAGGCCATAAAATGCCAAGATGGCACAAAACCCCCACAAATGACCCCATTTTAGAAAGTAGACACCCCAAGCTATTTGCTGAGAGGCATGTTGAGTCCATGGAATATTTTATATTTTGCCACAAGTTGCGGGAAAATTACAAACTTTTTTTTTTTTTCACAAAGTTGTCACTAAATGATATATTGCTCACGCATGCCATGGGCATATGTGAAATGACACCCCAAAATAAATTCTGCTGCTTCTCCTGAGTACGGGGATACCACATATGTGGGACTTTTTGGGAGCCTAGCCGCGTACGGGGCCCCAAAAACCAAGCACCGCCTTCAGGCTTTCTAAGGGCGTTACAGTTTTGAAGGCCATAAAATGCCAAGATGGCACAAACCCCCCCCCCCAAATGACCCCATTTTAGAAAGTAGACACCCCTAAATTTAGGGGTACACTAGTGAGACTAGGTAATAAATGGCGGGTGCCCTGAAACTATAAAAAAATAACTAACCAACCAGCGTCACCTGTAACAGTTATATGGTGATCACTGGTGAAAGGGTTAACTAGGGGGCAATCAGGGGGCTTTATGCGGTAGTATATGGGGGTCCCTGGCGCTATAAAAAGCTGCGGCGAACCTAAATACCTACCTGCCTAACTAGCGTCACCTGTGACACTAATACAGCGATCAGAAAAACGATCGCTTATTAGGCTGGGTTCACACTGGAGCGATGCGGGAACGCCACGAATGCGCGGCGGGTTCCCGCATCGCATGCCTCCCGGCGGCAGTTCACACTGCCCTATGCGAACTGCTGGGAGTGTCAGTGAAATGTTAATGACACCCCCAGATCAGTTCGCATATCGCAGTGCGATCTGCAAACTTGGATCGCATGGTGTGAACACCCATGCGATCCGATTCTGCTGCGGACCAAAAAAAGGGTCCCGTGCGAGTTTGCGGCGGGTGCGGCGGGTGCGACACGAATTCAGCCATACTATCTGTATAGCTGAACTCGAATCGCACAGAGATCGGATGTGATTTGCACTGCAGTGCGGTGCGAATCACATCCGTTCTCATAAACCGCTGCAATGTGAACCCAGCCTTAGTGACACTGGCGACGGGGGGTGATCACGGGGTTAAACCTTTATTGGGGGGGTTAGGGGGGTACCTTAGAACTAAAGGGGGCTAACCCTAACTGCCCTAACAGTTATTAGTCACAAATGACACCTGCCGGGTGATCAGGGGGTTAAACCTTTATTAGGTAATAAATGGCGGGTGCCCTGAAACTATAAAAAAATAACTAACCAACCAGCGTCACCTGTAACAGTTATATGGTGATCACTGGTGAAAGGGTTAACTAGGGGGCAATCAGGGGGCTTTATGCGGTAGTATATGGGGGTCCCTAGCGCTATAAAAAGCTGCGGCGAACCTAAATACCTACCTGCCTAACTAGCGTCACCTGTGACACTAATACGGCGATCAGAAAAATGATCGCTTATTAGGCTGGGTTCACACTGGAGCGATGCGGGAACGCCGCGAATCCGCGGCGGGTTCCCGCATCGCATGCCTCCAGGCGGCAGTTCACACTGCCCTATGCGAACTGCTGGGAGTGTCAGTGAAATGTTACTGACACCCCCAGATCAGTTCGCATATCGCAGTGCGATCTGCAAACTCGGATCGCATGGTGTGAACACCCATGCGATCCGATTCTGCTGCGGGCCAAAAAAAGGGTCCCGTGCGAATTTGCGGCGGGTGCGGCGGGTGTGGCGGGTGCGGCGGGTGCGGCGAATGGCTGAACTCGAATCGCACAGAGATCGGATGTGATTTGCACTGCAGTGCGGTGCGAATCACATTCGTTCTCATAAACCGCTGCAATGTGAACCCAGCCTTAGTGACACTGGCGACGGGGGGTGATCACGGGGTTAAACCTTTATTGGGGGGGTTAGGGGGGTACATTAGAACTAAAGGGGGCTAACCCTAACTGCCCTAACAGTTATTACAGTCACAAATGACACCAATGCAAAAAAAAAAAAAAAAAAAAAAAAATGACATTGGTGTCACTGTGACTGGGGGGGCAGGGGTAATTGGGGGGGTGATCGGGGGGTAAAGGGGGGGTGTGAGTGTGCCTGGCATGTTCTACTGTGTGTGGGATGTGTTGGTGCAACTCACTGATCCGCTCTCCTCCGTGTCGGAACGAAAAATACCGACACGGAGGAGAGAATACATCACTTCCTCTCCTGTGTTTACATTACAGGAGAGGAAGTGATGTCACCGAGGATTTCCATTCGTCGGGAGCGATCGCGAGGGGGTGGCCATGAATGAATGGCCGTCCCCTCGTCCGGGATCGCTCCCGAACGAAAACCGACCGCCGCAGGCACCGGGCGGGGGCCCGATCGGGCCCCCGACCCGCGGGAGGCAAATCACGTACATGTACGTGCTTATGCCTGCCCGTGCCATTCTGCCGACGTACATCGGCGTGAGGCGGTCGGCAAGTGGTTAATGTATGTCTTGCAGAGATTATCTCAACTCTATATTTTATTAAGAGTCCCCCGCACCCCACTCAGGCTGCATCCCATGGGTCTATGCCTGACCCCCTATGTGTTAGATGTAATAGAGACAGGGGAATAAATACATTTGTTATGGAGGTGCCCGAAGCTTCATCACTACTGGAACACTATGGTGAACGCTGCCTTTCAGGTTACTATTCCCCTGGATCTTAATGCATTCTAGGTATAATTGATGCTATAATCCTAGATATGTATGCTAAAGAGGCTGCTTCTAGAGCCTTGTTTCAGGCTCGCAGGCTCATCTTATTACACTGGATTTGTCATACCCCCCCCATGTCACAGATGTGGTTTGATCAGATGGGCTTGATGCTGCAGTTAGAAAAGCTGATCTATCAGCAAAGAGGTAGCTCCTCCGACTTTGAGACGGTATGGAGTGGCTGGTTGGCTGTTCCCGGTTTGGCCCCAGCGGATTTAGTAATGGACAGGTTATTGCTGTGAAACACGGTATAATGAATATAGATGTGTTTACAATAGATGATATTGCCATGGCTGAGAACTGTGTATTCTTGCTCTTCAAATGTCTCATGTATGTATACTTGTTTTGTAAAGATGGACCCAGTGTTCTGTCTGCGAATGGGTGCTAGCTATGGCCCATATTGGTAATTACTACACTTTACGTGATTCAAGTTTTAGTTCTGTTAAGCTGGAAAGTTTTATGAAGTGGACTATATGTATCTATATTGTATGGTTACATGACTTTGTGACATCTCAATAAGCCTTTACCTGATTTAAACAAAAAAATAAAATATTAAAGCAATACACATTGGCAGTACAAACCACTGACTCCAAAGAGTTGAGCTCACATTTCTACTTTTAGGCTCTGTTAGGGAATGTTGACAGGGTTTAAAAGGGATATTGTCCTGGGCCCGACATTATGGTACATATAATAATTGTCTGACATGCAGAGCAGTTTTGCTTTTAAATGATTAAAATGAAAAAGAGTTTCACTTTAAAACACATCCATCTAAAAAGTAAGAGATTATAGCCTCTAGTATGGTGGTCACTAGACAATAAATCACTTAAAATACAACTAGATATCATGTAACTACATTTTGGGCTAAGCCCCTTGAATGAGCCGGCAGCCAGCTCTGTGGGCTGGCTGAGGCATCTATCTGGACAGAATGCTGCGTAGAACACCAGTGCCTATGCTGTTACTTTCAAAAATTCCAAAATTGTATACTGATATATTGAGGCTTATAAGAGAAATGTAGGAGTTGTCATTGATCACCAAAGTCAGACAGAAGTCTACCATGGCTGCTGCTACATTTCTCTTCTGGTGTGAACTTATAATCAGTGATGAAATAATAATGGCTAGCCTTCATGTGTCTGAGACTTAAATCTTGCCGTACCAACAATTTATGGCATATTCTTATAATGACATGATCGTGATAGTGCTATGGGCTAATAGCTATTGGCAATTCCTCAATTTGGGTAAGCTTTTACAAGTCCGATAAAGTCAGATATTAAAGATTCTTTTAGACATTTTACATTAAAAGACACAAAAATAACAGCCAGCTAAAATATTTTTTTGAACAAAATATACGCATATAATCATTTGTGATTTAAGAAAACTTGTTTGATTGAAATATTTATTCAAACTACACTAATTCTGTCAATAGAGATGTACGTAAGAATGTCTGAGAAAAGTTCAAGGTGTAAGTCATTAAACTCACTGTGATATAAGCAAGATGTTTTAAATAGATGAAATTTTATTCATAATTTTCTAAACATCTGGTTTCAAATTCATGCTAGGAATGCCATCATCATGTACAGCAAGACAACTCGATGTTGTAAATATTATACATAAACCGAAAAAAACGAATCTTAGCAATACCTGTGGGAGCAAAATAGTTTCCATAGCAAACCTCAGACAGACTTCCTCTCCAGCGTTGTCTATGATATTAATTTTCAGCTCCCCCAAATGAATTAAGGAACAACATTTATCTATTCTTGAGTACAGTTAGTACAGTGCGGTCACCTGTAGAGACATAAATACTATTGTTGATCTGATGTATAAAAAGCAGAATAAAGTAAGAAATTGAGGGTTGCCAATATTGATAATATCTAATTCTAACCTGCTCTTGGAAAATGACAGCTGGCGTCTGATTGGCTACTACAGGGAACAAATCTACTACTATTTATTCCCAATATCAGTGTCCTTTGAAGCTTGAGTCAGCCTCTATTAGAAAAAAGTACATGATAAATCACTGTATACATAATCTATAAACAGCAGAGATACCAAAGTTGTCACTTCCTCTAAGAATTCTATAAGAGAACAGTACTAAAGTCAACATTAGAGGGTCACTTTGTCACCAGAACTAATATTTCATTCTTGAGAATACCAATAGTGAGACATCTACACTTGGGTCTTCAGATATGAACAATTATTACAACTATATGAAGGAGGTCCCTCTCTCCCTGTTGGATTTTAAATGTATTTTTGTTTTGTGCATGCATGCAAACAGGAGGAGAGGAAACACCCAGAAACATCCCAGATGGTGCAAGAAGAGAAAGACTCCAAGGTGAAATTGAGGTTTGGAGAGCTTCCTAAGGTGCAATGAGGGACAAAGACAGTGAAGCGGTGATAATGTAACCCATCCACCACAGATACTCCAGCCTCTCACCTCATAGACTCGACCTGTAAAAGCAGGAAGATGGCCGCAGGTGACGCCAGGCGTAACTCCTCCTCCCGTATGCATTGCGTCCTATGCGCAGGATTTCTTCAGCATGGGGTCGGAGGTACGTCGTCAACCCGTTCTTATTTATATTGCATGGAGACTGCCTATCAACAAAATACACTCTCGAACTAAGCGGCGCTGTTGATAGGCAGTCTCCATGGCAAAATAAATAGGAGCGGGTTGACGACATAACTCTGACTCCACGCTGAAGAAGTCCCTCCCATAGGAAGCACCACTTATGGGGAGAGGAGTTACGTCTGGCATCACCTGTCTGCTAACACTCGGCCGGAGTGCTTTGCTTGTAAGTGGATTTCTTTTTTATTATACAATTAAACGTTTAAACGGAGAGCACAAGATTGTCCCCTTCTCTTTTGTTCTTATGTGTGGTATGACCATTGGCTGGATCATAAGCGATCCGTTATAAAAAGAAGGAAGGGAATGATTCAGCACAAACTGGCATAAAATTAACAAAACATGCAATAGGTGGCATGATAATATTCAGAAACTAACAAACTGGCCATCTGCATTGGGGTTGATTTATTAAAAAAGGAAATAGGCTGTTAATTTTGCAAGGGAACTTGCTCCAGAGCTTAGTGAAAGAGGGGAGGCTCTACCCACCGCCGTCATCCAGGCATGTGCAAGCAAAAATTCTATTTTCTGTTTTACTTTTTTTTTTCCCCTTGCATGTGATTGGGTATTCTTTTCAAAGTAACACTTCTCCAAATTCACTAAGCTCTGGGGAAAATTCCCTTGCAAAGTGAACAGTCTATTTACCTTTAGTAAATCAACCCCATTATATTTCAGTTTCTTTTTACATATATAAATACAGATATATTTTAAAATTTTAGAGTTATAGGAAACCTATAACTTTTGATAGAGACATGAAGGCTGCCATTGCTGATCTTTCGTTCAGAAATGTTAAATAACTGACTGTCATGCTGACCTCACTAGCTTCAATACTTTAAATAACTGACCTGAAATAAGTATGAAGATAAGGATGTCTGACGTTTTGCTCTATATATTTCAAGGCCACTGACTGAGAAAGTATTTAACATTACCATATTTACCAGGCAACAAACATAAGGAATTTAGCAATGGCAGCCCCCATGTTTCTTTCATGATAGGTCTACATTAAAACATGGAAACTCTCATAGACTAGAGTTAGTACTGCTCTATAAAGAGGGACCTTGAGGAAGCAGCACAGCTTTCACATACTGTATATTTGCAAATGTTGTGCAACTAAAAGTTCTGTTTTAAAAGAGAAGTATAGCTTTGGGAAAAAAACAAACATTATACTCACCTAGGTGGATGCAGCATTGATCCAATACTGCATCTGTCGCCTGTGGGTTCTGTAGTGAGAACTGAGTGATCAAACACAGCTGGTCACTCAGTTCTCCCCCTCCGCTCTAAGCAGAGAGCTGGCACTGTCAGTCAGTGGCTGTCTGCTCTCCCCTTCATCGCTCACTGGAGTGCTGAGCTGTGGAGGGAGTGGGAGGGGCTGGCTCAGCCTTTGAGCAGGTCACTGAGAGGCTGAGCCAGGTGCTGGTTGAGGGTTCTGGGTGAATTCCGATCAAATGGTCAAGATCTTTTCAGAGCCTGGACTGGCTGTGTGATGCCTGCTGACAGTGGGATTCAGCCTGCTGTTGGATGAAATTAGGTAACAAGAGTGCAGAACGAATTGCACTCCTGTGATCCATAGGAGAAGTACAGACAAAAAAGCTTTGGCTATATTTCTCCTGTAATGCTAATTTTTAGACGGTGTAATTTGTTTTATTTATTTATTTTTTGATTGCTAGCTGGAAAGTGTGTTGGGAAGTATGTTTCATTTGCTGCGTGCAAAGCCTTTCCATGTGCACCTTGATTTTAAAGCTACATGAGTTATAAATTGAGGTGGTTGCTATTGTTGTTTTGTTCTACTTTAAAGTATATCTACACTTTACAAGTACAAACTTTCCATAGGCTGAATTAAGATTGGTGCAAACATTCACGGGCCCAGCAGAGAAGATTTTCACAGGTGGTTGTACGGAGCTGAGGAGGCTTCTCAGCTGAAATCTTTCTGGATCCGGGACAGGTAAGTATAGGACTGGCAGGAAGGCTGGTACCAGGGTTAACAAAGTAAAAGTAGCAATGCATAGAAGACTGCAACTCAGTAATCATATTTACAACAGAAAATACCAATAAAGAACACAACTGTAGATACAGACATAGTGCATTACAAAATTATAATAATTAATACCCTTTTTTTGTGTCATCTGCAAACCACACCAGTAATTTTTTGTGCACCTGCAATAGATTCCTAAGCAAGTGAATATATGCTCAAACAGTAATCTCGCGTGGGCCAAATTTTACGCCTCCTTGACCAAACATTGCTTAGTCGCATACTTGAGGTTGGAAACATTTTGGTTGAAGCCTTTCGAAAAATAAAAAAAATAGTTAAACCAATGAATTTACTCATGTTTAAATATTAAAAGTTGCCCCAGTTTACATTGTTCAACTTTTTAATGAACCCAGTTTTAAGAGCAGTAAATATTCATTCTTTTTTTCTTGATGTGCTTTATGTTTTTATTCATATTTTAAAATCCTATTACACATTACTTTGAAATACCCATGACATACTTGTGTTTGTGTTTCCTCCCAGTAGTCTGCATTTTGTAAAGAAATAGGCAAAGCGACAAAGTTTGAATTTGAGAACTAAACTGTAGAATCTGACTTTGCAGTCAACTATTTGTATAAGTGCTTAAAGCTGCTCTTAAACTCCCAATGAATACTAAGCTAGGCAGACTGTAAAATGTTTTACATTCAGTAATTTTTTTTATAAAAAATACACTAATAATAATGTAAATTATTAAATATTATTGGATAATTTAACAAAATAAGTAAATATGACAGATAGATATGTGCTATTTTACACAAAATTATTACTGTAGTGGCAAGTTATCTTTCAGCTTATGAGAGTTTCATCATGTGGTTTCCCAGAACTTTTCGTTGCTGTAGTTTGAAGTAATGTTTTAGCTTCTTGGTCAAACCCTACTTTTCAAATAGCCCAGTCTTTTTGGCAACTGCCCAACTTGCTAGGTTACCAATCTGGGCCTGGTTAATAGTCTTTAGCCAGTAGGGAGGAGCAAAGTGATTTGGGCAATATTACCAATAACAAGAGCTTACCCATTTTGACATTGGTAAGATATTGAATATGTAGAAATTCTGTTTCACTCACTGAGCTACTTAGGTGAAATTTACATAGAGAAAAGGGGTATTCTCTTGAAAGTATCTTCTGTAACCTCAGAAGCCATTTAAATTCTATTGCACCATTAAAACCCACTAAACCACCTTAATTTGTCTTCCATCTTGATTGCAATGCATTTAACTAAAATGGCAAAATGTAGCTGTAGTCTCCCGATTTTTAAAAACATTCAGGGAAATGTAAATGCATTTCTAATTGCCAACCTATATATTACACCAAGTCCAGCATACCCTTAATCACTGTAGACACTTGGTCAGATTTATGTGCAATAATAAATCATTAAGCATACAAACATGAATAATAATTAAAATAAAATAAAAAGTAATTGCTGTTCTTGATGTTCTTTTACAAATGACCATCTAAATCATATTAAACTATCTCCCAAAATAGTATTTTACTTATTTACTTTTAATAACAACTCACTCAAGATCCTTCAATATCCTCATGACGTCAATGTAAAAAAAGGATATAAATATAATAAATTTAAACAGATATAATATGGGCATTCATTTTAAAAATATATATATCAGTTGTAAAGTTTTCTTTAAATATGTATTCTCATAGTGCTAGCCCAAATACCAATAAATAAATAAACTCAGATTTTTAAAATATGGTATGGTAACATGGCACAATCAAAATAATTACAAAAATAAATTAAGCATGTGATATCTGCATCTATTCATAAACAGGGCAGAAGAATAGGATTACAGGTCTATAATACTATGGCAGAGCATTCATATAGCTTGCAAAGTTTATATAGAAAAGCATCCCATGAGCATCAAGTCAAGTGAAAGAAATGATTAAAGGATAATCTATCACCTATATCTGTAACATACCTTTGAATGGGACTTGTTCCTGCAGTGAGAATGTGGCCTACTGTTGCCTACCGCTGAATGGAGGCCACTCCAAGCTGTTTTTCTCTGTGAATAGGCCAGGGTCAGAGAGTTGCATTGGGGGACAATGATAGCCACAGACTGCCTGAATTTCTTACAATCACACACCATACCCCCTGATCAAATAGCTCTTTTGTTCAAGTGATATAAAACATGTCATACAACGATGATTCGGAAGAATAACATGGATATGCTTCCCGAAGAGATCAGAGGAGCTCTGTCATACACAAAAACATCAGAGGCTGCTGGAAACAAACAAGTGCTGAGGAACGAAAAGAAAGCTCAACATGACATGTGTTACAATATAAGAGGGCATCGTATCTAAAATCTCTTGTATCTATGTGTTTTTCTAAAGATACACAGGTAATAAAAGCCATGTGTTCCCATCAAGTCTCTGACCTCAGACATAGCTGAGAAGTTATTTAAAATAAAAATTGTTTAGACAAATATACAGAGATAAGGAAATCTATTTTATCATTCCACCCAATTTAATAGAACCATAACTTAAATGGACAGGGCCCTGATCTGAAACTTAAATTGACTTTCTAATTTCAGAGCAGTTCCTGTGGCCCATTGAATTCTTATACTGCTTGAAGCTCTTCTTTTATAGTGGATGTTCAGGAACTGTACTAGTGCATACGGATAAATACATTTGACATACAATCCTTTAACAGAAAAGAAAAACTCCCCCCCCCCTTATTAATAAGGGGGTCTAATTATTATTTTTTCACCCATGATTCCCATACCTTTCATCCAAGATACCCCATTTTGTTAAATCGAAAAAAAAAAAACAGGTGAATCTTGGGAGCAAGTTTTTTTTTTTTTTAAATAGACCCTAAAAGCAGCCTTTGGGCTCTAGTCAAGTGACTTTCCCTAGGCTGAGATTAGGTCATTAACCTACTGCATACAGGAGAAAGCAAAGTTGGGAAATTCCCAGTTGCCACCAAGGTCACCAGAACTAGTGTCCCCCTTCGGGCCTAGTATGGATTTTAAGAGGGATCTCACTACAAGAAAATGGAAAACAAAAGCATTAGGGCTTCCTAAAAATTCATACCAAAAGTTTAATTGTGGCTGGCCAGGAAAGTGGGTGGAAAAATATGTGCCCCCCTCCCTAAAATCATAACCAGGCCACACACCCTTAACATAAGGGGGGCCCGTGGCAAAGCACTTTGTCCTAATGTTGGTCCGGACAAGAACAAGAACCTCTTCCCCACAACTCTGGCCAGTATCTGTGGGGGTCTGCTCTTATCAAATCTGGAAGCCCCTTTTAACCCCTTCCCTTCGAACCTTTTAAGTGGGGGTGGAGGTGGGCATTCTGATCATGTGACCACTGTGATTGGCATTCACAGCGGTCCCACGATCAGAAAGCTCCTGATCACAAGTATACATCGGGAGTTTTTTGGTACCCGTTCATTACTGTACTGGGAGCATGCTCTCAGAACAGTAGAGTGTTTACCTAAGGCCGCAAATATGCAGCTACTGAGCATTAAAGCCCACCCACTGAGAGGAAGCATATATGCGCCAGGTCAGCAGAAAGTGGTTAATAATAAGGGGGGCACAAAGGCTAGCAGCCACTTCCAGCGCTATGAGGACTTCCGTAGTGTAGAACAGCAAAGACATCTGTAATACCAAAGAACTAAGTAAATTCTGCCCTCTTCAGATGGGGTGGTCCGATGAATACTACGAAAACAAAATAGAATGGAAGGTGTACACACCTAGTGCATTACCAAAAAACATTTATTCCATAGTAAGATCAATAAAAAATGGGTACTCACAAGATGGCAAATAATAGTAGGCTACAAAAACACACAATGCTGAACAGTGTGGACACACATGTGCCATATTCACATTGCGGGGGATACAGCATTGTGTGTTTTTATGGACTACTATTTTTTGCCATCTTGTGAGTACCCATTTTATATTGATCCTACTATTGAGTAAATTATTTTTTTAATGCACTAGGTGCATGCACCTTCCATTCTGTTTTTTTTTTTTTTAATAATAAGGGGGACCCCAGATACCGCCCTCGCATGTGAATGAGTAGTTAGTACATAGTACCCCTACTCATTCACAAAAATAAGTAATCGAGGAATAAAGACAACCAAATAGCCGTAAATAGTCATTGCTAAAATATGGCAAAATTGCCATATTTATGTAATGATGTAGCCACTGTGCAGTCTTGTTTACATGCCCATGGATTCCTTTTAATGGGGCACAGACATCAGTAAAAACCTCATAAGTTTTCCAATCCCTCTCCTCTCTATCCAAAATTGTAAAAGACATCTAGTTTAACACATAAAAAGAGTGATTTGTGATGATTGGACTACTTTAATCTTGCCTTGTGGGTTAGGAACCTTATGCCCCTTATTTATTGGATTACACTTTTCTACACCATTTCAGGCTCCAGCACACTTTTTTTGTGAACTGGTGGCCAAAACTTTACATTACGTGTGCAGCAGTGCTGAGGTTTTGTATAGTGATTAAAAATAATCTGTCTCAAATCTTTGGGGTTGATTTACCAAGGGCAAATAGGCTGTCCACTTTGCAAGGGAAGTTTTATTTTGCATTGAAATATTCCCCAGAGCCTAATGAATGAGGTGAAGCTTTCTTGACTTTCATCATCCAACCATGTGCAAGCAAAAACTCTTGTTTCTTTTATTTTTCCTTGCACAGATTTGGGTATGTTTTACAAAGTGAACTTTTATGACATACGCATAAACTATGTATTAAGCTTACATAAAAATGATTTAAAGGCACATATTCTATATTTTTTGTTAACAAAATTTCTTCCCAATCTATGTGTGTTAGAGTAGCCCTCAGCACTGGGAAACAAAATTACTTTTTTTTTTTTTTTTTTTTTAAATATAATTTTTATTAAATTTCACAGTTACAATTGGATTGTCAAACAAGGTCATATGAGTAATACGTTGTAACATCAAATAAAATACAATAGGTTGAGTGAGAACATTACCATTGGAACATAAATAAAGTTGAATGTGAAAACTACTGTTGTTGTCAACCAACTGGAAAAACGCGTCTAGTGAGACTTGTCCGAACCTCTCCGGTGCCCCAATTGGGATCACACTGCGCCAGAGGAGGTTCATTGCTTGGATTCGAATATGACGCATACTCCAGGTGGAGGACCGCTATAAAAGTACAAAACGATGAATTGAATGCCTAACCATTAACTTGCTTCAACTACTTGGTAAGGTACGTGAACGATAGAGTTCTAGGGATGACAGGAGGAGTATAGGTAGGGCAAATAGTGGAAGCGAAAGATAATATATTATCAGCGGCCATACCATTCTTTCCAACATTTCCAGTTTTTGTCAAAAGTCAAGCAAGAATTACTTCTAATCGTACTTTTTTTAAAATATTTTATTTTTCCAGTAAAAAATTTTTTTATAGACCAGATAAAATGAAAGGTTTATTGTGGTGAGTTAAATTTTTTTGGAACCAAGAGGTAACCCCCCCCCCCACACACACCCACACACACACACACACACACACACACACACACACACACACACACACACACACACACACACACACACACACACACACACACACTGTTTACCTGTTCCTATCAATTCTGCCCATTGAAGAAAACTAAAAAATAAGTATAAAATCACAGAAAAGCTTTTGCATATTACAACCAAATTAATTTATTATACATATATTATATATTTATTATCTTGTCAAGTCTGAGATAGGTCTGTTGAAGCTAACTTATGACCTATATGTTTCTTTGCAAAGAACTGGCAGCTTTGGCCTGAGGGCATTGTTTAGCAAATGCAATAAACAGAGACCTATTCCTTTCCAAAACTTTAACACATCTGCAATAATTTATAGATTTGCAATGAGCAGCATTTCACTGAGGTCTAGAGGTCTGTCTTAAATATAAGCCTTCCCTGGCTATAAATGTCAAGCAGTATAAATACAAAGCTAAGTTATTTACCACTTTCATTCAAATCAAATTAGGAAAACAATATTGCCATCGCCAAAGTCGTCTGCAACCTTTTTTCTGTCTTGTTCCAAGGGGTATGGATTTAGTTTTTGGTCCATTCAGGGTCTATATTACATAAAAAATACAATACATACATACAGGAGTTTTCCTCCACTGTAGCAAGATGGGATCAGGTTCTCTGAGTACTGGTAATTTTAAACTGTTATATTTACCTGTGCAGCTGTTAGATTTTTCACCTGGAAATCATAATCCACAAAGTTTCTTGTTTGGAAACATAAAACATAAAAGCTGTTGCAGCTTTTTGAAAAATAAAAAAAAAGACTAAAAGAGACCCTGAACAAAGTGATAGAGTTGCTAATACAATTAACACCACTGTGTTTTAACTCTACAAACAGTTCATGGCAAGTGTAAATTCTAAGGTTTGATGTCTCTAATCCCAGCTACAGATCACCAGGTCCTTACAACCTCCCTCATCATGCCCAGTAAATTATCTCAGGTACCTGTGATGCACTACTACATAAAGGTAAATTGATTAATGCTCCGGTGTCTCCTCCCCTTGCTTATTACAACCACCTACAATGTTGTACATTGTACATTGTGAATTGTCCTGCCATTCCAGTGGGATTACTCATGGTCCACAATACATGAAAGTGGCTTAGTGTTTAGCACGCCTGCCTTGTAGCACTAGTGTTCTTCATCCTCATTCCAATTAGTACACTATCTTCATGGATTTTGCATGTTTTCCCAGTACAGAACTTGTGTGAATTTCCTCCATACCTCCATATTAGATGCTAATACAGCATTGATAATATTATCCTCCATGCCAAGTTTTAGCGTTTGGGCCTAGTGGTGTGCTGTGATCACATTTTCCATTATATTCTGAATCACCAGGTATTTGCGGTGGTTATGACAGACCAATAGAAGGACAGCAAAATGTAAATATAAGTAAGTTGGGGAGGGACTAGTAGAAGACGGAATGTGTAAAGTGGCAGAGTCTTTTTATGGTACACCTGTTATAAGTATGGAGGATGCCCTTTCTGACCTCCTTTTGAAAATGTTAGTTGTCTGACTGTGGCCAGCAGGGGCGTAACTATAGGGGGTGCAGCAGTCGCGACCGCAACTGGGCCCTGTGCTGCAGGGGGCCCATGCAGCCCCCTCTACATATGGCCTGCAGCAGCATAGGCAGCTAGGGGTACCAGTGCACCATGCACACGGGTGGCTGGAGGTGGAGGGTGACTAGCAGAGCTCCATGCTCGACTATCGCACTGGCTGCTCTTTAGTTGTGCATTCCCCGCATGACCTGTGTCCTCGGCCGGCTCCTCAGAGTACCCCTCTCCTGCTCCATGCATTGCCGCTCAGTCCGATGTCTGTTCTCCCCTGCCAGAGTCCCGCTCCTCCCGAGTCCAGCCCACACTGCACTGCATACTTCTCCCGGGTAAACAAACTTTAAGCACACAGATGCAGTGCAGCCCTATGAGAGCCCCCCGGAGGACACTGCAGGCTTGTCTGCCAGCCCCCCTCCTCCCCCGTCATACACAGATGATGAAAGGTCTTTCTGGGAGATATGCTGATCGCCCGTCCAGCACACTGGATGGAGCCCAGGCCAACATGGATGAGTGCACGGCCTGCAGCTTGGTCATGGTGAGTGAGAGGACCCCATCCCCCACACACCATTACTTACCCCCTCCATCTCCCCCTGGGGACAGGGACCCCCATCTCCCCTGGGGACAGGGACCCCTTCTCACCTGGGGGCAGTAACTTCATCTGCCCTGGAGAAAAGGACCTCCTGCCTAGGGACAGTCCCCCAATGGGGCACCTAAAAATTAAAAAAAAAAACTAATAAAAAAAAACTACTGATGCCGGTGGTGGAACTACAGGGCTCACAAAGGTCATACCTGTGACCACGCCCTGGAGTTCCACTGCCAGACTCGGAGGGAAGGGCCCTGGCTGGGGTTCAGGGGGGCTCTTCATGGTTTCTTGCATCGGGGCCCTGAAGGTTCTAGTTACGCCACTGGTGGCCAGTCTTGATACTTCTGAACCACAGAAGAAGCATGCAGTTAAAGAAAGTCAGAAAAAATTGCAGAATTCATCATCTCTATGCTTCTTCTGAATCAATTTAAGCCAAAACTCTTCATTTCTTATATTTCTTGAAATGTCAGGTTTCTTTTTAATCACCCATCAATTTTTTTCTATAAGCATGTGTATGAGTGTTGCCTATCAAATTAGTGATAGGTTCACCATAAACTGATCAAGAAGGCAGGAAGTTGCACACTGATAATGTAAGATTACATCCAACTTTATTAAAGCTCAACAAAGCACACTCCAGCCCAATCTAGGACCACCTCCCTCTGTAGAGCAATGGTCCAAGGTGGGGCTGCAGTGTTCTTTGGCTGGCTTTAAAAAAGTTGAATGTGATCTGATATAATCGGTGTGAGACTTCCTACTAAGTTTGTGGAGCATGTTTTTGGCACCTTTTGGTCAGCGCCCAGTGTTCCAGATATAGCGCACCCCTATGGAGCCGCAAGGACCATGGGATCACCCACCCTGCACAGCCAGGCACACAAAATTTTCACAGGCACTCTTGAGTCAAAGAACTGTCTATGATTTTGTTTTTGTTATTTATTGAGGGTAATAACTTGGATAAGGTTATGGGATGCCCATTTGACTTCAACAGCAACTTCAGGGACAACTGCTCCTATATACAGTCTCTGTATACAGCTTCTCTTCTTCCTCCAGCACACATTTCCTTTCAGAACCCAGCTGGAAAATTGTCAATACCTGACATTTACTCAGAAGAAAGCAATAGCTCATTATAGGCAGAAACCCAACGCCCTTTGGGTGTGTAGCAGAATTTCAGTGTTTCCAGCCTGTCTGTCATGAGGGCCACGTACCTGATGTGAGAACAAAGTAGTGGGGAAGCCTCCCTTGCAACTTGGGTACTTAAAGCCTCTGGAGATGGAGACAGAGACTTTGTGGACACAGAGTGGCAGGGGTGCCAGGGGTGCTGAGCACTGTGCAAGAAGAAGAATGGTCCAGATCCAAGCAAGGGTCAGTTCCAATCTGGCAGCTAAAAGGGGCAAAAGGGGCAAAGAAGTAGAATGGTTAAGGTACAAATCTGAGGTCAATGGCAAGCAGCAATCAAGAGTATTCAAATAGGTTTCCAGGTCACAACAGGTTCAGGACCTCCATCCACTAAGTCTAAAATGTTCTCCAATGTCCCAGAAAACAGGGAGAGGCACCAGAGAATCTGCTAGGATGAGTCACTCAGCCCTGAGTCACAAAATCCTGACCCAGATTCATAGCTAAGGCTTAGCCCTGAGCCATACAAATTTTTACCTACCTCAACAACAAACCTCTACATCTAGCCCACTAGAGGGTGCTACACACAGAAACAACTAATTTTTCCACAGGCTTTTAGCAGTGACTTCTCTCTACATGTCACTGTAAACTGATAAATACATTTTGAATAGTGATGGTGGGCGAAATGGCTCACTCTGGGGTGGATTTCAGTTATATACCCTGATAGTCCATTTTAACTTTAAGCCTTTCATAACCAGAGCTTCTTATTTACACCCAGAACGATGATTATATCAAAATAAATATGTGTATAAGTATACATTTTTATTTTTAAAACTATTGGGGTGATAAGAGCTAAATTTGAAATTCCACATTCATATTTTCAGTTTCGTTTCATTTATTAGATAAAATTAAAACAGGTATAGCCAACTGTGATCATCAAAGGATTCCATCAAGGCAGATACGTTAAGCCAGGGGTAGGCAACCTCGGCACTCCAGCTGTGGTGAAACGACAAATCCCATTATGGCTCTGCCTCTAGGAGTCATGCCTGTGATTGTCAGGGTCTTGCAATGTCTCTTGGGACTTGTAGTTTCACCACAGCCAGAGGGCCGACCCCTGCGCTAAGCCATGGTATAGGTCTCAAAACTTTCTAAACAAACGACCAGTTTTCTGCCCTTCAGACTTTTGGGGGGCTAGACTGTGGCCATTGGGATTAGAATTGTTCTGGCGTCAGTGGGAATAAACAATGCAAACAATTCCTCCCCCAGTACATGTTTACATGTACTGGGGGAGGAATAACACCCCATTGTTGGTGTCAGTGGGAGGAATAGGGGCTCAACTTTGGGGTCAGTGGGAGAAATAGTGTACCCGTTGTTGGCATCAGTGGGAGAAATAGTGCCGTGTTGTTGATGTCAGTAGCAGGAATAATGCCCCATTGTTGTCAGTGGGAGGAAAGGTGCCTCAAGGGCCGGATAAAGGCAAGCATAGAGCCACATTCAGCCCTCGGGCAACAGTTTGGAGACCACTGCTATAGGTGATATTCCATGTAAAGAATGCATAACTTTACAACAGGATTGTAACCTATGCATAACACTATCGTGGTTCACAGGGACTGTTTGCTGTCAGCCAGCTTTACTAACATGAACACATCACAATTTGACACCAGACTTGAATCTTAGAACTTTATAGCCTGGAAACAGAATTCCTACTACACCAGGGGGCTTTAGCCATTTTATGATTGCAGGTCTCTAACTGATTGCCCATGATTTCCCCATACCCATTGACCAGACTGTTGAAATCGTCATCACCAGCCATATTAGGTTCCATTATGACTTCAAATGATGCCAATATCTTGGTTTTACTTAAATATGGATAACTATGACCAGCTAAACAAAAGAAGGTATAAGGACTTTATCATAATTGTATTATATAATAAAAATGCAAATTGCAAATACACAAGCTAACTACAACTTTTGCTGTCATGTTTGTATACTTAAAACATGGATTCAAGGTGCAGTTACTGTCCTTGTACAGTATGTAATCTAATACATCCAGTTGATTTCTCTACTTTGATTTCAGGTTCAATATTGCGAAGAATACTGATTAAATGCATCTTTAATTTTACAGCGATCCAGTCCCATACCTTGATGATTTCATTTCTGAAACTTTCTCTTAACTTCTCAGTTAACAGCAAGGCTGTCTTTTATATTGATTGGGCCCTGGGCAAAAATTCTCATGGGGCCCCCAACGCCAAAGCCAAACCCGCCCCCCCATGCAATTTTGCTCTCCACCTGCTCTGAGATATACAATAAATAGCAGCTAGACTCAAAATCGGTTTACTGTATCAGATCAGGCATGAATGAAAGGATTCTACACCAAGCCGCAATGTAATGAGAAGATTTACACTGACCACCAATGTAACTGAGACATTTAGCCTGCGTTCACATTTGTGTGTCAGGAACACATGCAAAATCTGCAGCTGCCCTTTAGCAGATACAAAGTAATGCCATCAATTGTTAATGACACCCTCACACATCTGCTGACATGTGCCTCGGCACAGTGTGATTTTGAAGGGTTAGGGACCTTCTTCCGCATTTCTAGCACATAGAGCAGCCCATTGAAATGAATGGGCTGCCCCACACGTGACCTACATCTTTATCCACCCTGTCAGTACACCTTTGCATCATAAAACCCCTGCTAACCTCTGCACCCCAAACCTCCCCCATCCTCTCCACACCAACCCTCCACCCCCTTTAACTCTACCTGCCTACTCTGCTCATCTTTGGACCCACCTATTCGCTTGCCTTTGCAGAACAGGCAGATGTTAGGCTTAATGACCACAGTTGTAGGCAGGACTTTCAAGCATGCCCCTTTACCTCCCCAGTGGGCAGCATTCAGTATAGGTGATGGTGGATTTGACCTGGGGGGGCATGATATACATATGAATGGCGCCACTATTTACATGTAAACACAGGGTCTGCAGGTGAGTCATCTGTACACAACAATAGGGCAGAGCTGGGCAGCATTAGTAGCAGAACTTCACACTGAGATATCAGGATACAACACTGGACTAAAACTTCAAGGAACAAGGGAATTTAAACCAGGATAGTTAGCAAGTATGTGGCAGGCCCCACAACAATAACAGGGCCCAGGGCAGCTGCCCCTTTTGCCCTGCCTTAAAAACGGCCCTGGTTAACAGTACAGAAGTAAGGCACCTGGTTTGTGGTGCCAAATGCATGCATAAACTTTAAATTAAAATGCTGCTACATCCGGCTACAACTCCATATCAGGCATGGCAGCATTAAGCAGGTAACAAGGGATCTAATGTTCGCAAAAGAAGTAGAGTCCCCTCAACCTTCAAGCTAAAGAAGCACGTCAACTAAAGTTTTTCATACAAAAAGATTTTGCTGACCCTCAACCCTTTTATTTATTAATATTATTATTAAGTATATTAAGCATTTTACTACACTGTTTATGTGTGCATATATCCGGGACATATTTTACATTTTTTAAATTTCATTTGATGGAAAAAATTCAAACACATGTTCAGAAAGGTCTTCCTTAAGCTATGAGTGAGTCATATCAAAGTACACAGCGTTAAGCTTCAGATTTTTTCCCTCATGCTACTCCTCCTCCTTCCTAACTCATGAAAGACAACTTCCTCTGCTTCTATCAAGTCTCACCTGTTGTCTGGCGGCTCTGTGTTTAAAAGCTATTTGTACTTGTAGCTGTCCACCTCTTCTCCTCCCTGGATATTGATTTGTGATCACGTCACTTTATACTTTTTGTAGTTAAAGGATCATAAAGGCCACAAATTAAAAACAGGTGCAATGTCAGTTTAACTTTTTGAATTCTCTTTAAATAGAGACATTCTGAGAGAGTTCAGAGAGGTCTTTAATTAAGGCTTCATCAAATGCACCAAGGGTTTTCCCACAGGATATTTCCAGTTGGAAGACAGAGATCCTTTTAATTAAAGTTGCATAAACATGATATCAGTGTTTGAAAAGTTGCTAACTTCTTACTAAAAAGCGGTGGATGTTGAGTGATGTTGTATTATTATAAAGTAATGAGAAATGTATTTTCTTATACAGGTGGAAGATTGCAATGTTTATGCAGACAGTTTGCAACTTTCTGGATAAAGGAGTTTTGTAATAACTTGAAATGTCAAGTCAAATATACGGCATCCTTTAACTAAATGAATGGCCACCAAAGATCGATACCATCATGCATATTTACCTGCTAAAAGGGGCAGAAAAGATCCAGTGACCTATAATGCACCCTCTAAATATTGTTAATCAGAGGTGGCCAGCCTATAATGCACCCCTACTGAGGTCTAATTTATGCCCCTTAACACTGGTGGAGTCTGAAATAATGAGGACCTGAGTTTAAAAGGTTAAGATTATGTTATAGGGAATGTAATGTGTTCATTGTACCCTGCCTAGGTACTTAGAAAAATTGCCTTTTGTCTGGAATTCCTCCATAAAAATAGCAGTGCTCTTCCTGGTATGTAAGGATGCCTAGGCACTTCTTTGTATACTGCCTCATATCTGTATATATGTAGTGAGATCTAAAGCACTGCTGCCTGTGATTGCTAGCCTCAGGAGACTGTGAGTGAGTTTTGTTTTAATTGTTACTGCGCTGCTCACTGCTCTCCTTACTGGAGGCTCTGACATGAGGAATTAAAGTTCTTTACCTATATGGACACCTCCACAGAGAACCACAACAAAAACAAAATGGCACCCGTATGCACACAGCCTCGGCATAAAGTGAGCTCATCTTAGCAGTGCCATCTTAAGAGCATTATAGACCGCCAGGCAATACAGTGCACTGGGGCCCTGTCTACACAATCACGCATGATTGCACAAAGTTTGCACATTTTCTTTTTCTCCTCTGCAGCCCTTTTCCTCTTCTGTGCTCCACTTAAAACATTACATTTCATTTCTACTCTAAAGGTTATTTTCACCAACACATAAAAAAATGTATTTTTCCTCACCTTTTCTTACACTTCCTCGAACTAGTGGCAACTCTAAGATTGATAAATAAGGGGGACGTATAAGATATTACAATAAAAATTTTGGGGGGCCTGGGCATTAATAACTTTCACCACTAAATCATACAACTAAAAAAAAAACGAAATAAATTTATATAAATGTACACACTCACACTTTGGTGCTGATGGTGCTGACTGGTGGGTATTAATGCTGACGTGAGTACTGCTGGTGCTGGTGGGTATTAATGCTGGCATGTGTACTGCTGCCTGGCTCCTCTGAGACGTGAAAGTGTGACAGGAAGCTGCAGCATGCGGCTGCAGTAGAGAGCAGAGCCAATGCTTCCAGTATCTGTCACGGGCAGAGTGCATTTCATATCATTCCGCCTGTGAAGCGCCAAACTATGCAGAAAATATCGGCTCCGTCAGTTAGCCAATCAGGAGAGAGAGGGGACGGGTCGAGCCTTGGCTCCATGTTTGAATGAACACAGGGAACTGCAGCTCGGGTGCCCCCATAGCAAGCTGCTTGCTGCGGGGGCACTCAACGGGAGAAGGGGCCAGGAGCATTGGCGAGGGACCCAAGAAGGGCAGAGTCTAAGCTGCTCTGTGCAAAACCACTGCACAGAGGCGGTAAGTAAAAAAACAAGACCTTAGTATCACAATAATCATAAAGGCAAATGTAGCTAGAATAACTTGAGTTGTAAAGCATCATAAGCCATAAAGAGCAAGTGTCCAGAAGGGTCCAGTATCTCTAGAAGATCATTTATGTTACAGTGACACCTATCTAGGAGAGATTGAAAATGCAGCCTAGGACAAACAATCCAACTTAAAAAAAAAGAAGCAATCTACAAATTGCTACAGACCAATCCACTGCTATTATTAATGCTAACGCACATGACCACACCTTAAGCAGTTGGGACTGTGCCCACCTTATTGAACTGGATGTTTATATTTATATCTTATATACATTTACATATGACTATTCCTAAGTAAGTCATCTGGTCATAGCTTAACCACTTAAGCCCCGGACCAATTGTCAGCCTAAGGACCAGAGGTCTTTTTACAATTTCGCACTGCACTGCTTTAACTGGTAATTGTGCGGTCATGCAATGTTGTACCCAAACGAAATTTGCGTCCTTTTCTTCCCACAAATAGAGCTTTCTTTTGATGGTATTTGATTGCCTCTGCGGTTTTTATTTTTTACGATATAAAAGGAAAAAGACTGAAAATTTAAAAAAAATATATATATATTTTCTACTTTTTGTTATAAGAAAAATCGAATAAACTAAATTTTAGTCATACATTTAGGCCAAAATTTATTCAGCCACATGTCTTTAGTAATAAAAAATGTCAATAAGCGTATATTTATTGGTTTGCGCAAAAGTTATAGCGTCTACAAACTAGAGTACATTTTCTGGAATTTACACAGCTTTAAATTTATGACTGCCTATCTCATTTCTTGAGGTGCTAAAATGGCAGGGCAGTACAACCCCCCCCCCCCCAAATGACCCCATTTTGGAAAGTAGACACCCCAAGAAAATTGCTGAGTGGCATGTTGAGTCCATTGAATATTTTTTTTTTTGTCCCAAGTGATTGAATAATGACACAAAAAAAAAGTTTACAAAAAGTTGTCACTAAATTATATATTGCTCACACATGCCATAGTTATATGTGGAATTGCACCCCAAAATATATTCTGCTGCTTCTCCTGAGTAAAGGGATACCACATATGTGGGACTTTTTGGGAGTCTAGCCACGTACGGCACCCCGAAAACCAATCACTGCCTTCAGGATTTCTAAGGGTGCAAATTTTTGATTTCACTCCTCACTACCTTTCACAGTTTTGAAGGCCATAAAATGCCAAAATAGCACAAACCCCCCCCCCCAAATGACCCCATTTTGGAAAGTAGACACCCCAAACTATTTACTGAGAGGCATGTTGAGTCCATGAAATATTTTATATTTTGCCACAAGTTGCAGGGATATTACAAACCTTTTTTTTTTTTTGCACAAAGTTGTCACTAAATGATATATTGCTCACACATGCTATGGGCATAAGTGAAATTACACCCCAAAATAAATTCTGCTGCTTCTCCTGAGTACGGGGATACCACATGTGGGGGACTTTTTGGGAGCCTAGCCGCGTACAGGACCCCGAAAACCAAGCACCGCCTTCAGGATTTAAATATAAAACGCTACCATAAAAAACTGTTAGTGATCGCAGGGATCAGGCCTGAGTCTGCGAACACTGCAGTTATGTGTTTAGTGTTTTGTAAGTGACAGTGATCGATCGATACTGCACTTGGGTGGGCTGGGCGGAGGGGCAAAATGCAGGTGCTAGCAGGTATCTGGGCTAATCCCACTAACAATGCGTTTTTTGGAACCCTAAACTGCTGGGGATGCTAGTATAGATCTGATCAGATCAGATATTGATCTGTTCAGATACTATACCACTACGGGAGATGTATGCTTTGCACGTGGGTGTTAGCGGTACTGGCACTAACCTAGCGCTGCCTGGGGCGACGCAGACCCTGACCCTAAAACCTAATTGATATCACCCGCCGGGTGATCAGGGGGTTAAACCTTTATTGGGTAATAAATGGCGGGTGCCCTGATGCTATAAAAAGCAAACTAACTAACCAGAGTCACCCGTAACACTTATACAGTGGTCACTGGTGAAAGGGTTAACTAGGGGCAATCAGGGGGTTAAAATCTTTATTAGGTAGTATATGGGGGTCCCTGACGCTATATAAAAACCTGACGGGGAACCTAAATAACTAACTGGCTAACCAGCGTCACCAGTGACACTTATACGGTGATCGCTGGTGAGAGGGTTAACTCTAGGGGCAATCAGGGGGTTAAAATCTTTATTAGGTAGTATATGGGGGTACCTAACGCTATAAAAACCTGGCGGTGAACATAAAAAATAACTAGCTACCTAGCGACACCAGTGACACTAATGCAGCGATCAGAAAAACGATTGCTTAGTGACACTGGCAAAAGGGGGTGAAAGGGTTAACTCTAGGGGCAATGAGGGGGTTAAACCTTTATTAGGGGAGGGTAGGGGGGCTACCCTGGACCTAACACTAACCGCCCTGACACTTTTTACTCTCACAACTGACACTAAATGCAGTGATCAGTAAATAAATGATCACTGCAATCAGTGACACTGTGGGGGGGGGGGCTGATCGGGGGGTGATTTGTGTGCCTATGTGTACCTACGTGTCAGTGTAGTGATTGGTGCACTTACTATGTGTTCTCTTCGCAGTCCGGTCAAAAAGATCGCCCGAGGAGAGTGGCATCACTTCCTCCCTGCCTGTGTTTACACTACACAGGCAGGGGAAGCTTCTCATTCGCCAGGAGCGATTGAGAGGGGATGGCCAGAAACCAACGGCCATCCCCTCATCCCGGATCGTTTCTGAAGTGAAACGGACTGCCGCAGCCAGCGGGAGGGGGTCCGATCGGACCCCCCACCCACTAGAAGGCAAGCACGTACCGGTACGTGCTTGTGCCTGTCCGTGCCATTGTGCTGACGTAGATTTACATGCGGCGGTTAAAGTGCGTGCTCATGTATGCAAGCATTTGTATTAGCAGTGGATTGGTCCTCAGCAATTTCTTTTAAGTTAGATTGTTTGTCTTAGGTTGCATTTTCCATCTCCCCTAGATAGGTGGCGCTGTAATATAAACAATCTATTAGGGATACTGGACCCTTCTGGACACTTGCTCTTTGATGTTTTATAACTCAAGCTATTCCAGCTAAATTTGCCTCTATGGTTAAGCCCTTACAGGGTGAAACATGTTAGAGGGGGTTTTCCCATGGGTAAGAAGAGATCAAGATAAAGCCCTTTTGTACCAACAGGAGCTTACTATCTGCAGAGGCAGTGTACGGACGAGCGCAATTTTGTTTTTGTTGTAGTTCTTGATGTGTCTGGAGAGCCAGTATTCAACCTGATCAACATCTGCATGCATTGTGTCCAGTCAGCTGGGATACAAGATTGGGGAATTCAAGCGGTATCAATTTTATTTGTTTTTTGGTCACCTCCACGGAGTTACACACTGAATAACAAGACATAGTATGTTGGTAATGGGGAAAGAACAGCTGCAGTGAGACCACAAGCCATACTCTTGACTTTGTCTACTGCCTTTTTCTTTGATGGGGGGAAAAAGTTTCAGTTCCTTTTGAAGTGACAGCAATGTTACTCAGGGATTGAGCTCCCTCATTGGAAGTGCTCATGTGCTAAGAAAAAAGAGGAGTTACTTTGTACCAACATTGGAGAACTAAGCTAATTCAGACACATGGATCAATATGTGATTGATAAACTGTGAAGGATAAAGTCAGCACCTGGTTCCCCCCTTCACCCAGAGATTAAGTTCAAACACCACCTGAATATTACAAACCAGGAGAACAGTTTGGGGCATTATAAAGACCTGTTCCCATTTCTAACCTGCTCCAAGTGACAGCAGATGGAGGGCATAGCACCTGCTTGGCCAATATTTCATACATAAGAGTCCTTAAAGCGAGAGTAAAACTAGTTTAAAAAAACACATTCCTGGCATGCCTGAAATGCTAACGTTCACATTGGTTGTGCTCTCAACCAAACTTTCAAGCCATCCAATGGCTGGTGTCATAACTGATCACATGTGCAGCATTATGGCAGTTAAAGAATTATTAGAGGCCAAGATGGCGGCTTCCTTGACTGAAAACGATAGAAGGGTTTACTTCCACTTTAAGTGTCAGAGGGCCCTTGTGCTGGTGCAATTTACACAAATGGTGTGTCCACCTCTGAGAAGGAATGACGGATGCCATATGTCTCTTAGCATAGATTACCTTTAACCTCCATCCAAAGGTGAATTCATTAACATAAGTAAGAATACCCAAATTCTATTTATACTCAGAATTAAAGTGGTTGTAAACCCTTACAAACCACTTTGGCCTACAGGTAAACCTAGATTAAGGCTTACCTGTAGGTCCAAGAAATATCTCCTAAACCTACACGGTTTAGGAGATATTTGCCAAAAGACAGGCACCGCTGTCTACGGCGCATGTGCCATAGACAGCGGTGCGCAGGCGCACTGAGCGCGCTGCAGTTAACGTCGATATGCCGCGAGTGGCGGCTCCCGTGCGCATGCAGGAGTGACGTCATTGCGGCTCCATCGAATGACAGCTCTGGAGCAGCGAGACCCACCAAGAAGATGGAGGCTCCGTACACAAGGGGACAGCGGTGACTTCGCTGGCTCCTGTGTCAGGTAAGTGACGCATAATGGACTACTATGCGATGCATAGTAGTCCATTATGCTTTACCTTTACAGGGAATCAAAGAAGAAGTAAACCTATCAGGGTTTACTTCCTCTTTAAAGACACTACAACAAATTTAGATATATTTTTATTTTTAATACATACAACATATTATATTCCATAAGAACAACATAGTTTAGCTACCATGCAATAAAAATAAATTAACTTCCTTGATTTTCAGATATTTTTTGGTTAAGAAAGTTCTTGCAAGTAAATCTTTCCATTTTATACATTATTTATTTACTGAATAAAGACTATTATTTCCTACCATCATCAATATTAGTTTACTGAGTAAAGCTTTTCTTCTCTCATGGTATTCATAAAATTCTTCAGAACATTGACCTGAACATGAACATGCTGGGTAATAATCACGGAAGCAGTAGGTCATATTACTTTGTAATTAATACACGGTCAGAAGGATGGCTTGATTTACATTTGTACAAATGAGAAGATCACAGGGTTTCTCTCTGAAGACAAGTTTTAGGAAAGGGGTAAAAAACGTTACATTAGGTAAAAGAGACGAGTTGAATTGCTTTTGGTTCGTTCAGGTCTAGCTGTAAAATACAATACAACGAAACAGCCCTTTGGATAGAAAAGTCTTTTTCTAACGTTTTCCCAGGGCCTAAAGTGGGAGGGCTTGAAAGAAAAAAGTAACACAAGTGGACGGCTTTACTTAGAAAAAGGCAAACAGTTTCTTTTTGTTGTGACCAAAACTTTGATGTTTTTTCTCCATGCTAGGAGCTGCGCACACTAAAATATTTGTGCTCCTGCCCACTAGTATGAGTCTACAGTTACATTTTGGTGTTTGTCCATTTGTAAACCTAAATTTTCTTTGGCGTCCCCACAAATGAATAAATTGAACCAAAGTAAAATAAATTAAATGCAGCACTCCAAAACAAAATTCACTTAACAACTCGACCCAATATTAAACCTGCTCTAGTGGGATATTTTTGCTAATATTTGTATTAAATGTCATATTTTGTAAATTAGGGAAACTGTGTTTGTACATGTCAGCTGGGTTTTACAACACAGAACAAATACATTTTGCTGGTAACAATGAAATAGCTGTGACTGTGGAACAGACCAGCAATAATGTTTTCCAACCTCTTAAAATAGCTGGAACCTTGTTTTTACATCAGAGAATGTGTTCTCAGACAGGTACTCATACATGGCACAGCTCCTTACTCTGTATCTTGTCCAGAAGTGGACACTGGATAAACACTCAGGGCTTATTAGATGATTTACGAAAAGGCCAAAGATCAAGACAGACACTGTTCAGCTCAAAATCCCCAGGCCATTTACGCACATAAAGAAAGCTAGAGAGAAATGACGTTTAGCGTGGAGATTTGTGAATAAGCCAAGACTACAAACAGTGAGCTGAGTTGACAAAAGTGTACACCTCAAGAGCGCATCCTCAATAGCCTGAAGTGCTTCACTTGTAGGTTTAATTAACATTTTTACTACACTCGAAATTACTGCCACCCAACCAAACCAACACAAATTAGAAGAAATCTTGTACCAAATTTGTAAACTGATTTGTAAACAAAATCAATGGGCTCAAATCACACTGCAAAGAATCACATGAGATTTGAACAGAAATGCGGTGCAATTCCTGTCCAAATTGTATGTGGTTTCCCGCACCACTCCTGTGTGAACCCAGGCTTGTCATAGTGATTTCAGCCTGGGTTCACACAAGAGGGGTGCGAGAAACAGCATGCGGTTCGGACAGGATTTTCATTTTGTATGGGTGCAAAGGTATCGGTACTTGACTAAAATATCAGTACTCGCCAGTAAAAATAAAAACGGTATCGGTGCAACTCCAGTTTTGTACAAACAATATGTTTGTTTTTGTGTATGGATATAGAGGCATATAATGAGCCTACATGGTACCGCTAAAATCTTCTGTTGTAGGGCTTCTATTATGGAATGTAGGTACAGAACCTTATGATTCATGAAACCTATAGTTTTTACACTGCCCTTGTTACTTTTCCCTGTATGTTAAAGTATAGAGTAACCTAAAAAATAACCCAGGCTCAAGAAATTCCTGCACAGTTCACAGCTAATGTTTTTAAATATTTGGGTATCTAAAGGCGAGGAAAGTGAGGGAAAACACAATTTTGCTGAAAGCAACATTGACAAATATATACAGTATGGGCCAACACAAAACTATTAATGGTGCCCCAAATCATAGTAACATTCCACCTAGCCTCTCCTACATCCCTTCTCTATTCCCTCTGTTGGGACTTACAACAAAGACTACCTTTTAATTTTTAGCACTCTCAGTCCCATATCATCCTCCTCTAATGTGGATGGACTGTGAGGGAACGTATGCAAAAAGTCATGTTATCCAAAAAAAAAAGGGGGCAGCCAGGAAAGGGGAGGTGAACAGATGCTTTGTAGGAATAAGGAAAAACTCAGGACCAAACTGGGAATAAAGAAAATGTATAGAATTAAACCAAACCTACATTATGAACATGAAAAAACATTGCCTAGACTTGTGGAAACATTGATTCTCATAATTTTCCAAGAGCCAATTCCCTTTATTTAAACCTTTTAAGTGTTGCACTTGCATCTCCGCAGGAACATCTTGGTAGAATGGGATATCTCTTCTTCTGACTCAACTCTGAGAACCTCAGCCCCACTGACACACTCGTTAAACATATGCATGTTGCACTACTACTGGGAGCATAAATACAGATATCCTGTACACAACTAAGGTTCAGTATCAAAAAACATACATCAGATTTGTTAGTGATAAATTAACCCAATAAATTGTCATGAGTTGCAGTGAATAGCAGTATGCTCATAAACGAGTAAGTAAAAGAATAGGTCAATCAGAGTTCACTAGGCAATATGTTCACTAGACTATAGCAGAATAGAATGGAGTTCCATGCAGCTAAATTATAGTTTACCTGGTAATCCACAAAATCAATAATGTGTAATGGCATTAGAAGACAGTAACGGCAATGATAATCAATACTGCGATAACTCCTCTGTAAACTGTAGCCTATATGCACTTTAAAGTGCACTCTATATGAATGGCAATAATGAAATTTAAACTCCCAAAGAGGTACCTCTTTTTATGGAGAATAGGCAAAGCTCCTGTGAAGCAGTCTTTAACCATAGTTCTTCACTATGGGGCCCATTTTTTGTGGTGGTGCACATTACTACAGCCCCAGTAAAGTCTGTATTCTGTAAACAATGATGATATTTGGATGGCCAGTTCCTATGTGCTCAATCTCTGCTAACAGTTACAGGTTAATGACAGCCGTGTCCTCCCAACTGTCCTAGCGATATAGCAACAGGGGGTCTCACTGTTTAGATGTCACCTCACTTCTAAATCTGCCTGGTGTGACTCTGGTCCTCAGGACACAACCGCAGGCTTGTGGCAGGTTCATGGGTACACAGGAGCAGCAGTGTGCACACTTCAGTCTCCTAAAAGCACAGAGAAAGTTCTTCAGTATTTGGCCTGACAAAACACAACAGCTCCTTATACCTGGCTCACATTGAGAACTGTAGTCCATTGGTCCATAGACTGTCATAGTAAAGTTTATTTCCAGACCTTAATCTCCCATGATTCAATGCTGCTAACCATGAAGTCTCTTGAGCTCTTTCTGCTTGTCAGCTCCCCCTGGTGGATGGAGGCGATGCAGTGTTAGCCCATTCAGCTGAAGTCAATTTGGAGTACAGAGAGCACTGGAGCACTAAATGTGGACTACATGTCCTAAATTAGTCCCTGTCTCTAGCAAAGCACCTGTCTACATAAAGATACAAAAGGGAATTTGGATAATTAAAGAGTTGCTAAATATATTTTGGTTGCGGCAAATGAAAATGAATACGATTGCTTGATAGAAGAGCATCTAATAAATTGCCCGCTGTGACCAGGAAGGAAAAGAAGAGGCGAATGACATCAGTTTTTATTGTAATATTTAATGATTTATTAGCTAGCTCTACCTGAGTGTAACTGAGCTCTATGCTTGTCACTTACTCTATACAACAGGCCAACTGTGTTACTTATCCATATATTATTAGACAGCTGCTAAAGTCATCACTGGTCTCTCCTAGTTACAGAGTACAACATCCACTGTTTGGCTTCTTTTGAGAACGGTGAACTTGCTGCAAGCTGGCACCGTCTGTGCACCTTTCCATTTAAAATGGCATCCAATTCAGTAGCTTAGCTGCCTTACACTGAGTTCAGATGTTATTCCTAGTGAAATATGTTCCTTGTGACTCTTTCTGCAAATGATGTTAAAATAAAACCTTAGAATGACTCTCCAGCACCAGCTTAGAAGGAATGTTCCTTGCTCAGTCTGTGATTTCTTGACATGCCCTCACAAATCGCGGTTTATAGGCAGCCTTGATCATAATGATGATTATGGATTGCTCTGTAATAAAACTATGGTTTAAATAAAAAAATAAATCACTCTTATGCTTAACCAAAGCAGTAACTGGTGGCTTGGCAAAGCTTGTCAAATGCATTAAATGTGTGTGGTATACTTTTAGACTCTCTGAAGCACAGCTATGTGTCTCAGACTCTCAGCTATTACACTCCCTGGTTATGAAATGTATTCTCAATTATAGTTTTCTTGTTGCTCGTAGTAACCAAAAAGCTTCCAAATGATACTTTCCAATGCAGAGAGGTAGAACTTGCTTGGTTTAAATGGATCTCAAGAACTTTTTCAAAAACTGTGACCATTTGAAGACTTTAATACTATTAGTTTACTTATAAATGTTTCTACAACTCTTGCTCCAGCACCCAAAATGGCTGTCTATATAATAAGTAATGGTATTTGTTGTCTGGACCATTCCATGAATCAAGACCTTAGAATAGGGACCATTTATCAGTAACCAAACACTCTTCTGTGTACCCGGGAAACTTCCCTATTCTGAACGTGTACGGTGTAACTTTGACTCTAGCATTATCACGGAGCTCTGTCATATGTCCACACTGTGCCACCATGCAATGAGTGTGCACTCCCAATAGATAGTGGGAGGGGGTAAGTGCATCAGAGCTCCAAGTTTCAGTGTCAATATACCATGCACAGTGATATTTTCCCGAATTGCTTACTTTATATATGTGGGACCTAGGGTAATTATACATACCAAAATGTATTTTATTATATACATAGGCATGCGCATGGGATGGGCCTGTGCACACCCTAATCACCCCCTGTTAGTGTAGCTGCATGCTGACTGTCTCCCGAGTTCTCCTGTGGAATGCTGCAAGAGAGTGTATAGCATCGAGCAGATGGCCAGGCTAAGAGCCACTAAGTGCGTTAAACTGTCATGTAATGTCGCTGCTTGCAGAGACCAGCTGTCAAAACTCAGCGGTGATGTCGGGGGTGGGTGGGACAGAACAGCTATCATACAGCAATTATTTTGGATTTTTTTTTTACATTGTTACATTTCATTCTATATGTTTTAGTTATTATTAGAATGTGAATTTATATATTTCATGTTGAAACAGGAAGAGAACATCCCCAAACTGTTCCCACAAAGTTGGGAGCATTAAATTGTCCAAAATGTCTTGGTATGCTGACACCTTAAGAGTTCCCTTCACTTGAACTAAGGGACCAAGCCCAACTCCTGAAAAACAATCCCCCACATCCCCCCTCCACCAAATGATTTGAACCAGTGCACAAAGCAGGGTCCATAAAGACATGGATGAGCGATTTTGGGGTGGAGGAACTTGACTGGCCTTCATATTAGAGTGGAAACTGCAAGCCAGGCCTTCTCATCCAACATCAGAGCCTGACCTCACAAATGCGCTTCTGGTAGAATGGTCAAACATTCCTATGGACACACTCCTAAACCTTGTGGACAGAATTCCCAGAAGAGTTAAAGCTGTTATAGCTGCAAAGGGTGGACCAACTCAATATTGAACTCTACAGACTAATGCTGTGTACACACGATCGGAATTTTGGTTGGAAAAAGCTCTGATGGTTTCCCCGATGGAATTTCGCTCAAGCTGTCTTGCATACACATGGTCACACCAAATTCTGACCGTCAAGAATGGTGACGTACAGCACGTACGACGGGACTAGAAAAAGGAAGTTCAATAGCCAGTAGCTTCCGTCTCCTACTTGATTCTGAGCATGAGTGGGTTTTTTTGCCGAAATTGCCACAGACGATCGCATTTTCGGATAGGAACTTTTCCCAACCAAAAAATTGAGAACATGCTCTCAATCTTTTGCTGGCTGGAATTCGGCCAACAAAAGTCTGATGGAGCATACACACGGTCGCATTTTTCAACAAAAAACTCTAATCGGTCTTTTACAGTCCAAAATTCCGGTCGTGTGTACGCGGCATAAGACTGGAATGCCATTAAAGTTCATGTGTGTGTAAAGGCAAGCTTCCAAATACTTTTAGTGATGTAGTGTATGTATATATATATATATATATATATATATATATATATATATACACACACACACATACACACGCATGTGTGTTTGAGCTTTGGGGTGCACACCCTAATGCAAAAGGCTGTGCATGCCTATGATTAAATATACATTAAAGTGGTTGTAAACCCTAAACATTTGTTACCCTAATGCTTTCCTTGCACTAAGGTAAAAAATGTTTAGGTGTCAGCATTCCCCTCACTCCCACTTTTACTTACCTGATCCCTTTTTCGATCCAGCTCAGTGCACCTTTAAGGTTCCTGTCTCCCCTCACTTCTGGGTCTTGCTGGCTTTGCTGGGGCACCGGGAGCCATTGTCTCCCAGTGCTGTCAATCAAAGCCAGTGATGAGGGATTGGGGGTGGTGGGACAAGTGCCCACTGCCTGTGTCAATAGATGCAGCAGCAGGGCTTGAGTGTGAGCATGCACAAGTGCCCCCATGGGAAGCCGTTTCCCATGGGGGTACTTGACAAAGGGGAGGGACCAGGAGTGTCAGTGGGGGGCGCGAAAAGGGAGGTTTGCGGCCGCTCTGTGTAATTCCATCGCACAGAGCAGGTAAGTATAGAGATTTTTATTTTTTTTATTAATTACCTTTACAATCACTTTACAATCACATTAAGCAAGGCCGTTTTTAAGGCAGGGCAAAAGGGGCAGCTGCCCTGGGCCCTGTCATTGTTGTAGGGCCCAAAGCACCTGCCTCATACTTGACAACTATCCCAGTTTAAATTCCCTTGTCCCTTGAAGTTTTAGTCCTGTGCTGTGTCCCAATATCTCAGTACTGCTACTAATGCTGCCCAGCTCTGCCCTAATGTGTACAGATGACTCACCTGCAGACCCTGTGTTTACATGTAAATAACCAGCAATCATATGTAAATAGCGGCAGCATTACTAAGTAAATAGCTGTGGCCAGCGGAATTGATATGTAAATAAAGGCGGCATTCATATGTATATCATGCTCCCCTACAGTGAAGAGATGATGTGCTGTAACCTCTAGCAACCAATCAGTGAGCAGTAATGTGTACTGTAACCTCTAGCAACCAGTCAGTAAGCAGTAATGATATGCTGTTTTAGCGCTGGCAACCAATCGCAATTTCTGCCTGATCTGATACAGTAAACTGATTTTAAGTCTAGCTGCTATTTAATGTATGTCTCAGAGCAGGTGGAGAGTGAAATTGCATGGAGGGGGGCCCCCAAGAAAATTTTTGCCCAGGGTCCAATCAATATTAAAGACAGCCCTGACTTTAAGGGCCTATTTGCACCAAGTGGTTGAGCTGTTCTGAGCAGCCTTGCCACACGGAGTCCCAACGCGTGAACAAAGCAAATTGTTTGCTCAGTTAACAGCACTGCATAGAGGTGGTGTGCATTTAAAAAAAGTAGGATATGCACTACCTTTTATCACAGCAGAGTGTATAAATATTAATTGAATATTGTTTTATGCCACTCCAATAAAGCTGAAAAAAGTAAATAGTGCGATGCACAATGCCACACTACAAGGCTGTAGGTGTGTGTATGACCTAAATAATAGCATATGTCTTTTAGAGTATGTATACTGCACATACAGTCTATAGCTAGAACTACTCAGCAAAACTTCCAACAAGAATTGTTTGTCTAATACAATAAATGTTAACGCTATGTTTTTCCTACAAATGTTAAAATATTTCCAATCAAAGGAGGATTTGGGAAGACAAAGCTTCCCCTTGCTTTTGCCTGGGCAATTAAAACATAAATAAGATGAGCAGTGAGTACCTCTGGGCCTAAAAGACAGAATGAACCCCTTGTCTGACTACAGTATAAAGTGTCACTAAACCCTCCCGAAAAAAAATAAAATAATAATATGCCAGCTGTACATAACACATAAAACATTACTTCTCAATTCTTTTGAATGAACAAGCATTATACATATTTTTTTCATTATTTGTACGTTTAGCCCACCCCAGCAGTATCTTTGACACTGCTTCTGATCTTCCAGTACGAGCTCTGAGCAGTGCATATATAATCACAGTCATGTGCACCGCTCAATTCAGACTATATCTCCCAATACAACTTGTGTCAGCATACAGCATGTGTGACATCATCAGTCTTCTAGGCCAATGAATTGTGCTGCATGGGTGGGAATTTTATGGATTCAGGTTGTTCTTAGTGCTGTAGTAGCTTATATTCTGAGCAGCAGAACCTACAACGCTGTAGTTCTCATTGTGAATGAGCACAATAGAGTGGCTATGAATAGAATGTTACACGTCTTGAGACAGTGTAGGGCGAGACTTGCCACCTTCAAAAGTAGTTTGCATCAATGTTTTTGTTTTTTATTTTATACTTGGTTATATTTGACGGTGAATCAAATCAATGAGCTCTGAAGAAGGTGAGCAACAATAGATTCATTTTTGAAAATTTGGGTTCAATAACGCTTTAAAGCTGAACTGCAGGAAGATAGACACGTAGTTATAAATTGGTTGAAATAAAAATGATATGAATCATGTGCTCCTTTCCCCCATGGCCGTATGACAACCCAATTAGCAATGAGATGGCGGCACTGATAACTGGTGTGTCGGCTCCAATTCCCTGCCCGAGATAAGTGCTGCCAAGAGGAATGCAGAGGGTATGGGTGTGTCAGCCTCTGCATACCTCTTGCTGGCACTTGTCTAAGGAAAGCACAGTCTGACCATGTAACTAGCCTTCCAAAGCATGTAGGAAGATGGTGCAAAGTACTAAATATACTTTGTCCACTGTAATAAAATCAAGGATTGATACTCAGGGCCAATCACGCTCTGCTGCACACATGTATGCTAACAAGAGAAATGCTGAAGAAAAGAGAGACATAATCTCCTCAGTCTGTGCTACTCCTACACTGTCAATATCCAGACTGCAAAGAGAAGTATGGTCAAAGCTATTTTGGCTGTACTTCTATGGATCACAGGAGTGCACTTCATACTGCACTCCTGTGACCCATTTTCAGCCGCCCACGGGCTAAAGCCTGCCTTTAAGCTGAAGTAACTCAGCCGGTCCAAGCTCTGGAAAGATCCCAACTTTATAGTAGGGAACCACCCAGATGCCTGCTTGGAGATTGAACCAGCCACCACCCAGATGCCTGCTTGGAGATTGAACCAGCCACCCCCACCCCCTCCACATCCCATTGCTCCAGTGAGCACTGGAGGGGCAGAGCAGAGAGCCAGTGACTGACAGTTGCCAGCTCTATGCAGACTGCATGCAGAGAACTGAGCTTTCAGTGGTCTTTGATTGCTCAGTTCATAGCGTAGAGCCTGCGGTGGACAGCTGCAGCTGGGATCAGTGCTTCAACCATCTAAGTGAGTATGATTGTTTATTTTCTTTGATTCCCAAACTTTTCTTTTAACTGCAAAAAAGTGAGGTCCCCAACCTGGCTGCACTGTCTGGCAAGGAATTGACTGGCTGCCAAAAATACAAATTCTTTCACCAACAAAACAGCTCCTTTTTTTTTTTCTATTTTTACTAGGTATTATACAATACATATATGCATACATGTTCAGGACGGATGTTCAGAGGCATTTGAAATGCCTGTAATGCCACCTACACACGACTGGATTTTCCAGCAGACTATGTCCGATCGTCTTCCTGACGGACTTTCAGCAGAGTTCCGACGGATTTTCTGAACTAACGGACTTGGCTTGAACGTGATGACGTAAACAGGACTAAACAAGGAAGTTCAATAGCCAGTAGCCAATAGCTTCCCTTGCGTCGTATTTGGTCCATCGGACCAGCACACAGACGAGCGGTTTTCCCGATTTTAGTCCGTCGGATAGATTTGAAACATGTTCTATTTCTAGGCCCGTCTGATTTTTTTTTTTTTTTTAAAACATGATCGGATTGTCCGACGGACTAATCCCTTCGGACCTAGTCTGCCAGAAAGTCCGGTAGTGTATGCGGCATTACAGCTTGTAAATGTGTGTAAACACAGTAACTCGAATTTAGCCGCATTTCGTTGACAGGCGTTTTTAATTTTTGACTATTTAAAAGGAAGAAAAAAACACTTCTAAACGCAAACGCTGCATGTAATCGCGTAATACGGGTGTTTTTAAACATCGGTTACTATTTGTCAAGTTACATTGTTCAGGAGAGGTTGTAAAACATCCCGTGTACATTAAGGCCCCTTTCACACTGAGGCATTTTTCAGGCACTACAGCGCTAAAAATAGCACATGTAAAAAGCGGCTGCTGGAGCGGTGCGCTGGCAGGACGGTAAAAAAAGTCCTACTAGCCGCATCTTTGAAGGGGTGTATTCACCGCTCCTAAACCACTCCTACCCATTGAAATCAATGGGGCAACGCGGCTATACCGCCGGCAAAGCGTCGCTGCAGTGGCGCTTTGTGAGCGGTCTTAACCCTTTTTCAGCTGCTAGCGGGGGGTAAAACAACTACACTAGCGGCCAAATACCGCTGCTAAAATGACGGTAAAGCACTGATAAAAATAGAGGCGCTTTACCGCTGACGCCGCTCCCGCCCCAGTGTGAAAGGGGACTAAGCCTGACTGTACAGTGAAAGAGCAGCAGAAGACTAAGTTATTCTTGTGCTCTCTACTCCTATCAGTGCGTACCTTGTAAGGACATTTGCATTCAGCACATTACAAGTTTCCAGTCCTGCTCTCTTCCCCTCAGTTTCATTCAAATAAAATACTTTCAATGATTTTTAAAGAGGAAGTAAACCCTGATGAGTTTACTTCCTCTTTCAATCCCTGCAAAGGTAAAGCATAATGGACTACTGTGCATCGCATAGTAGTCCATTATGTGTCACTTACCTGACACAGGAGCCAGCGATGTCACCGCTGTCCCCTGTAGTCCGGTGCATCCATCTTCTCGGTGGGTCTCGCCGCTCGGACGCTGTCATTCGGCGAAGCCGCGATGATGTTACTCCCGCGCATGCGCACGGGAGCCGCCACTCGCGGCATATCGCCGCTGACCGCGGCACGCTCAGTGCGCCTGCGCACTGCTGTCTTGGTGCCTGTCTTTCGGCAAATATCTCCTAAACCGTGTAGGTTTAGGAGATATTTCTTGGACCTACAGGTAAGCCTTAATCTAGGCTTACCTGTAGGTCAAAGTGTGTTGTAAGTGTTTACAACCACTTTAAAACAATGGTGCAGTGATTTATTATTGAATACCTAGCTCCATTCATTTAAATCTTTAGTTCAACCCACATTATCGAACTTGATCCTTGACCACTAATACGTTCTAAGTAGCAGCAATCTGTTTTAGAGTGAGGTCAACAATGTGTTTGTAATAAAGTCTGACGAGTACTTATCTTTTAATAAATACAATTGCTATAAAAGTGTTTATTTCCCAGAAGTCTACACACACCTTCATATTCCCTGCACAGATTGTACCAAACACGCTTTGGTGTTTAATAAAATAAAAAGGTTCTTCTTGTTCTCAGAAGTTTGATGTAAACACCATCACACACAACATTCATCACGGGGTTCTATATATAGCGTGGCATGCTGGAAAACATGGCATTCTCCAGAAAACTACAAATCTTGAGCAACGGTAGACCTGCATTAGGCAAGAAATTCCAACACGATTTCTACCACCACAGAGAAATTACATTTGTGATACATCTGGAATTCAGAATGAACTATTTTCACACCTACATTCCACTAAAATATAAATACAAGAGAGAGGTCAACGTTATGCCTATTATTCAGTGATGTGGAGTTTTACAGACAGCCCTATATATTTTCTCCTCTTTATGTGGTTTAGTGTGTTGGGTGTGTTTGCTGCTTTAAGAAGACAGTGAATCCAAGTAAAATTCATCGAAAGCATTCAAGCTTAACCACTTAAGGACCGCCCCACGTACATATACTGTGGCAGGGCGGCCCTTAAGCGCAAAATCATGTACCTGCACGTGATTTTTTTTTCTTTCCGGTCTGGGGCATGTGCCGCCAGTTACCCGCTCCCGCTGTGATTGGACGCGGCGATCGTTCTGAGAGACGCAGAACGGTGGTCTGCCAATGCAAACAAGGCAGATCGCCGTTCTGCTACTAAGGAAGACAGAGATCTTGTGTTTCTGCTAAGCAGGAACATAGATCTTTGTCTTCCTTCAGTTAAACCATCCCCCACACAGTAAGAAAACACTCTCAGGGAACACAGTTAACCCTTTGCTCGCCCCTGATGTTAACCCCTTCCCTGCCAGTGTCATTAGTACAGTGTCGGTGCATATTTTTTTAGCACTGATTGGTGTCACTGTTACCCAAAGAGTGTCACAGACGAAAAACAAGCTCTGGACTGCCGCACTCTTCAGAAAATCACATCACGGCTCAACAAACACAGCGAACAAGGAAAAATTTCTGACATTTCGCACTAGCTGTAGTGCTTATTCATAGCTATGAATAAGCATTACAGCTAGTGTAAAACATCAGCAATTTTTCCTTGTTCGCTGTGTTTGTTGAGCTGTGATGTGATTTTCCAATAAAAGAAAGTGGTCTTCTGAAGAGTGCTGCAGTCCAGAGCTTGTTTTTCATCTGTTGCTAATGGTAATAGCCAACACCTGTGGCTTCCCAGTCGAAGAGACAGTTTACAGCCTGCAAGTGTGCTCCTGGAGTGGTGAGATCCCTTCTCCTTCATACCCAAAAAGTGTCACTTAGTGTCAGATTTGTCACAGTCCCGCTAAAAATTTCTGATCGTCGCCATTACTCATAAAATAAGAATTCCATAAATATATCCCATAGTTTGTAGACGTTATAACGTTTGTCTCAGGGAACACAGTTAACCCTTTGCTCGCCTCTGATGTTAACCCCTTCCCTACCAGTGTCATTAGTACAGTGACCGTGCATTTTTTTTAGCACTGATCACTGTATTGGTGTCACTGGTACCCAAAAAGTGTCACTTAGTGTCAGATTTGTTGCAGTCCCGCTAAAAATTTCTGATCATCGACATTACTAGTAAAATAAAAATTCCATAAATATATCCCATAGTTTGTAGACGTTATAATGTTTGTGCAAACCAATCAATTTACACTTATTGGTATTTTTTTTTACCAAAAACATGTAGCAGAACACATATTTTACATTTTTTTATGGGATATGTTTTATAGCAGAAAGTAAAAAATATTGTTTTTTTTTTCAAAATTGTCCTTTTTTGTTTATAGTGCAAACAATAAAAACCGCAGAGGTGATCAAATACTCCTAAAAGAAAGCTCTATTTATGGGGAAAAAAGGACATTTTATTTGGGTACAGTGTCGCACAACCGTACAATTGTAAGTTAATGCAAAGTGGTTTTTAATCAACTTGCTTTATTAGGGGTTCATTTACCCAAAACTGATATTTTTGTGGATAGTGTGTTCACTGTTGGGTGCTGTAGATCCTCTTGTCAATCCTAATGTTACTACTGTCTCCTGTATTGATGAAGGGGTCAACAGGAGTAACCAAAGTGCCTAGCTCGGAGCCAGAAGGGTTAGATCTTTATTTTTAAGTGACTCTATCAGTGCATTACACAAATAAAGGAAAATATTAAAAACTTTCTTCAGTGCTCTCCCGACATCAGCCCCATGCTGGGACTCCTATCTGGGGCTTCTTTATGGCATATCAGATTGATGCCTGGCTGGATATGTTCCTCCCTTTCCCTCTTTTGGATGATATGGAATCAATGTTGACCATTTATATATCTTTGTTTTTTGACCAGTTAAACTGGTTTATTCATTAAATCTCACGGACTTATGGAAATCAGGTGCTGATGGATCCCTTTTGTACCTATGGTTCCATTTTTTTTTTCTTTTTTCCATCTTTATGTGTATTGACACCTGTATAATCTGGAAACTGCCTTGTTTTCCTAAATAAAAAAAAATATCTTTCTTTAGTCAAAACGGATATTCTAGTTTTAATGTCGATAAATACTCAAGTGTTAAAGTGTCACTAAACCCCTAAAAAACAAAAAAAAAGCTAAAATAAGTAACAATATATAAAAGACCTACGTCATATAAAATAGTATATACATAAAAAACAGATAAAACTTCAAAAAGTCCACTAATTAAATATATATATATATAGCAGCGCTCAATATACAAAATCTTGTTCAGATGTTGTTCATATGTGCTCTTGAAAGAATGGTGATAGAGTCCAACACGTGAAAAGAAGAAGAAAGATCGAAACCACCTTCCACCTGGCGTTTTCCACCTCATGTGCTCTCCAAATACAAGCCCCCCTTGGGGATGCACTCACCAGAAAATCAAGGATATAAGAGCCTTCAATATACCAAACCACTATGTTCTTTGGTCGTGGGAAATCAAGGATATAGAAGCCTTCAAACCATTACATTCTTTGGTCGCTAGATGTCACCATAATAGGGTAGTCCAAAGCCCATAAAGGAAACAAGATCATACTGACATAGCGTAATACTGTTTAAAAAACCTTTATTATAGACCCCCCGTACAAAATAGGCGTACCAAATATATTAAAACAAATCGCATTAGATAAGTGTACTGTGCCTTGTTTCTCGTGGTGAGCTCCTTAGGTAACCGCGAACGACCGCTCTGTCCGTTCGATTTACTTCCTGGTACCTTGGTTAGTTCACGATCGAGTAACTGGAACGCACACGTCACTTCCGGTGTGTGTTACGCCCTGACGCGTTTCGTCATTTCCGACTTCATCTGAGGGCGTAACACACCACACCGGAAGATAGTAAATATACACAATGGGAGCCAATAATAGCGGGTATTCGCTGGGAGTGACAAGAGCGAGATCCCGCCCAGATCAACATATTGTAATCCGGATCCTTCGTCACTCTACAGCCGCCGCAAATACAATCCATGGACCCAATGTGTAACTAAATAGCATAAAATCAATGCAATCTTACGAGTGTGTATATACACGAAAATCACTTTACACATACATCCACATCTCGTGAGCACAGTGAAAAGATTAACAGGACCATGCCTATCAGCATAAAAACTAACAGATAAAAACATAAAATATTATATGCAAATTTCATAACATATAAATTTAAGTAAACCAAGAATTATTAAAACATCCAGCAATGCCTAATGAATGTATAAAAATTTATATATACATACATATATATATATATGTATGTAAAAAATTTATATATACATACATATATATATATGTGCCAATTAATGTCCCTATATCTAACTACTGGGACAATCTAATTGATCTTATGTGAATCTTATTGTGTGTGGGGCATATTCAATCTTAACATATAAATTGTCTTTAGATATAAATGTAAAATAAAATAAAATAAAATAAAATAAAATAAACCGGCAAAAATATATATATAAAGAACGAAAATGAAAATTAATTAATAAAAATAAAAATAAAAATAAGAATAAAAAATAAATAAAAAATAAATAAATAAATAAATAAATAAAATAAAATTAAAAAAAAAGCGCTGAGCAGTGTGCTATTGCAGTTAGGGACGATAAATTTTCAGCACGCAGGCTTGGAATATAAAAGACCTACCTCGTAGCTTATCATGCTGAACAATCTTTATGCCGTGTACACACGACCAGAATTTCGTGGGCTCCGATCATGTGTGGGCTTCATCTGGCTTTTTTTTTTCAAAAATTCTGATGGACCTAAACCGTTCGTCTGTATGCAATTCCGACAGACCAAAAACTAGGCAAGGACAGCTATTGGCTACTGGCTATTGAACTTCCTTTTTCTAGTCCCTTTGTACGTCATTGCGTTCTAAACAAACGGACTTTGGTGTGATCGTGTGTAGGCAAGTCCGTTTCAGTGGAATTCTTTCAGAAAGACCGTCAGAGTTTATTCTGACGGAAAAAACAGGTCGTGTGTACGCGGCATTAGAAGTTCATTTTGATGTGCACTGATTCTGAGTCCCATAGACCTCTGAAGCACTGTTCCCAAACTTCTGGTCTGTGACTTCAGCAGTGCATGTTTCATCACTGTCACATGGACTGCCAGCCTCTGACTACATCTCCTCTGAGGCCTTGCTCTGGTGATTAGTATAGCATATGTATGCCCCATCCAATCCTGTAGAAGCCACAGCTTGAGGGAGGCTTAATGTACTGCCACTGACTGTGACCACACATAGACATGCAGTCAACAATGGTAATGCGTTGAGGATGGTGGCTACAATAGATATACAGGGAAACCATAGAGAGGTAGCATAGCCACTCTCACAAAGGAAACACAAAGCCCCATGGTTTGAATTAAACTGGTTTTAAAGGCAGAAGGTATTTTATCTTAATTCTATGCATTAATATAAAAACCTTCTGTGTGCAGCAGGCCCCCTAATATTTACCTGAATCCCTTCTAGATCCAGCAATGTTGTAGGAGTGTCTCAGCTGCCCGGGAGTCCCCTCCTGGTTGGCAGAGACAGCAGCACAGCGTCATTGGCTCCCGCTGCTGTTGATCAAAGTCAGTCAACCCATGAGGAGAGAAAGGGGGCGCGGCTGGCCATGCAACAGCTCCATGTCTGAATGGACAAAGCTGCTTACTGTGGGAGCGCTCAACAGGAGGGAGGGGCTAGGAGCACTGAAGAGGGACTCCAGAAGAGGAGGATTGGGGCTGCTCTGAGCAAAACCACTGCACAGAGCAGGTAAGTAAAACATGTTTGTTATTTTTAACTAAAAAAAAAACAAGACTTTAATATCACTTTAAGTATATCTGCACATCAGAGCAGCCATGGCTTACCTCACATATACGGTACATACACATAAGCAGAAAAAGGTATAAATTATTAGGTTTTATAATATAAATTTAGTGACACTTTAACCGCTTGCTGACCAGCTGCCGCAGTTATACTGCGGCAGGTTGGCTCAGCTGTGTGAATCACAGTAGGTGTACATTGGGCTCATACACAGCTTTCTGTGGGTGTGCGCACGCAGTTTGGCCAGGCGAGGGAGCCAATCAGCGTGTTCGGCGGACTTGATGTCTGCCAGCCACATGCAATTGTTCCCCACAGAGACAGGACGGGGATCTGCCAAAGTAAACAAGGCAGATCTGCATTCTGTCAGGGGATGACACAGAGATCTTGTTTTTCTGCTATGCAGGAAGACAAATCTGTGTGTTGTCCCAGGCAGCCCACCCCCATACAGTTAGTAAACACACCCAGGCAACATATTTAACCCCTTCATCTCTCCTGAAGTTAACCCCTTCCCTGCCAGTGCCATTAGTACAATGTCAGTGCTTATTTTGAGCACTGATCACTGTAATAATGTCACTGGTTGCCAAAAAACTGTCAAAAATGTCAGTTAGGTGTCCAATCCTCTGCAATGTCGCAGTTCTGCTAAAAATCTCAGATCCCCACCATTACTAGTAAAAACACTAAATAATAATAAAAATGCCATAAATCTATCCCCTATTTTGTAGGCGCTATAACTTTTGTGCAAACCAATCTATATACGCCCATTGTTTTTTTTTTACCAAAAATATGTAGATACAAAATAAAAATAATATAAAAAATTTAATAAATAACTAAATAAAAAATACAAATTGGCCTAAATTGATGAATAAATTTGACTTTTTACATTTTATTGGGTATGCTTTATAGTAGAAAATAAAAAATATCAAATACTACCAAAAGAAAGCTCTGTTTGTGGGGGGAAAAAAGGACATCAATTTTATTTGGGTACAGCATCGCACTCCTGCGCAATTGTCAGCTAAAGTAACGCAGTTCTGTATCGCAAAAAATGGCCTGGTCATTAAGGGGGTAAATCCTTCTGGAGCTGAAGTGGTTAAAGTGTAGACTAGATACTAAAATTACTTTATTTTAGTAAAAAAAAAAAACATAATTGTATACTGGAATTCGTGTACAAAATGTCCGTGAGAGACAGCAACCAATAGGGACCCAAAATTATGAAATGCTATATATACAGTTAGGTTTTTTTTTGTTGCATCTGATCTTAGATACTGCTATAAAAATTACAAGGCCAGCAAAATGTTGATTCAAAAGCCAGTATAGCGCAATCACTCAACTCCACACCTTAATGATAAAAGGCAGACAGATACCATCTTGATTACAGATGTGTTTAGTGTTTATAGAGGTATTTAGCCAACGTGTTTCAGGGTAATTGCTCTACATTATTCGTCAGGGCTGTTTGTATGGAACCAGTGTTCCATAGGTAATATAAAGTGTATTAAAAGAAAAAGTCAATTTGCAAAGCAACAAATTTCAAAAGGAGGATTTGAACCATAGAGAGTATCAGTCTGTCCGCAACAGCATTGTGTAAAATACTAATGGTGCAGTATGGCAAGCATTGTTCACACACTTCAATTAAACAGAGAAAGAAACCACTAACTGGAATATCATTGATGGCTTCATCTATAACTTAGCACATTGCGACATATCAACATATAAAATAGACTGGGATAATGCATTTGCTACTTATTGTCATGTATTTAATATAGATATACATTTTTATTCTCCATGTCACCTGCGGCTGGCTCGTTTCTCTGTAAATGTGGCATTAAGCTGACCGTGGTCCTGAACCTGCTCTTTTTTTTTTTTTACTGTTTTATACCTATAATCCTATTTGATTAGTTTTGAAATGGTCATTAATAACCTGACCTAATATACAAATTTGACAGATATGTCAGGGAGTTATATGATGCTCCATTGAAAATACAAAATTAAAGTCAGCATTGCCAAACAAAACATGCAACTATCTTTAGCGGTCTTGATATTGTATTTGTATGTACAAGGGCTTGAAAAGGCATATAGATTAAAAAAAAACTGCTCCACTGCATCATTTGTCACTTTAATTATTGATCTGTTTACACAGTGATGAGCCGTCAATGGTCACTTGTCTATATGAATTTGCTCAGTTCTGCAAGTAGAAGCCCAAGGGCCCCTATGTAAATGTAGGATTATCACCCTGTTCACACCATTATCTTTATCTATTGCCAGATCCATTCCCTTACAGTTCATCTATTTTATTTTATTTTTTTATTGTATTTTTTTTTATATACACAAGAGAATATTTCTTTATAGTTACCCTTCCTTCTAGTGACTACAATATATATTAAATAGCAGATTACACCCTAACCACGTTAGCTTTTCTGCTCATTTTTTGATGGTTTGGTTATTTTTCAATCTTAAAGTTTTGGTTGTATTTTTGGATCTTGTGGGACACAATACAAGAATTTGCATGTTGGCTGCATATGGTCATTGTTTTACTTTGATGACCGACCCTTCTGTTTTATATCTGAATTGTGTCAATTGGATTTGGAGTTGTTTTTGACCCATGAATGAGGCGATTTTAATCAGTTTGTTTATGAAATGACCCATGAACCATTAAAAGTATATAAATTTCAAAAGCTATCTCCAGTATGAGAACACGCTTAGCATCAGACAAGTTTCCTATACTGCCCATAGAAAATACATTATTTTAAGGGTATGTTGACACCACCCAAGCTTGTGATAATATAATACTATTCACAATTACGTCTCTAAAATCCATGGGTGGCATTGGTGTAACCATAATCCACTGACTCATAAATGTGGGCTGTATAAAGTGAGTCATGAAGACCTCAGCTCATGGGATTTCCCAAAGTTGTAAGCTCCATAACCAGAAAAGATGGACAGATCATAATACTCCATAAATTATATGATTGGGAGATATAATTATTTCTGTATTGTACATCAGGCTACAAGCCCCCCTGGATGAAAAAAAAGATCAATAATAAAAAATTTAAAAAAATCAGGGTCTCTTTAACAGTAGACTTTACTGCTGCAGAATTTGGGATAAACAGTCCCACAAGTAATACCTATAATATATATTTATACATTTATGGGACCTGTGTGTAGCTATCATTGCATCTCTGATTAAAATACATCTAAAGCACCCAGCATGACAGTCTGAACACGTAAAAATTCCAGTTACTATGTGATGTACTTGAAAAAAATAAAGAAATTCATTTTTACCTCCCCTGAGACCTATTCTACTTCATTTGTGTCTCACATGCTCCCCCTTCCAGACACTGCAGATGACAGTGATAAGAGGGTTCCAGGGGTAGTGCCATCTATCCAGAAAGCAATGGGCATGGCTAGGTGTGGTCAGGCACTGACTGATAAGTTGCAGGCATGTGAATTAGCAGTGATAATGCTGATAGCCATGCTTCATGCAACATCTTCTCATCCCATTGTAGTGTAAGCAGGCACAGCCTACAAGAGAGTGTGGACTCTGCTCTGGATTCAGGAGCAGTGCAGCATCGTTGCCAAACAGGAAGGTGCATTAGGTGGCAGACTCAATGGCTATTTGTAGGACTTTGCAGGGGAAATAAGAGAAAACTGTCATTTCAAATGCACTTATGATTAAAGTGTTACTAATCCCCAACAGTAAAATCTGTATATGAAGTAATTAAGTATGCTTGTTATACTCATTGTGGAACCTAAGGGGTTAATTCTCTGTTTGAAATCTGTTTGATCGTGTCTCCTTTTATCTTCCCCTTCTTCCACTGTCCCAATCCATCTGTTGATAGTACAGAGCCTTTGGAGTCACTCTGCACATGCTCAGTTTGGTGTGTATTGCTAGAGATTTTTTCTTTTCTTGGGAGGGTGCACGTGATCAGCACAGGGTCAATCAGCTCTTTCCAGACAGAGGGTCAGGGGTCCTGCAGTATCATAGGACAGTCAAGGGAGAAAACTCCTCCTACAAGCTTTAACCAGACACTGATAGAAATCACTAGACTGCTATATACTGCTGATAAGAAAGGGTATTTAGCAGTTTATATTTACTACAATATTTGTGGACCAGTGATTCTCAACCTCAGTCCTCAAGTACCCCCAACGGGACATGTTTTGGGAACTTTCCTTAGACAAAATAGATCTTATTAATACCATGTCATTGGTATTAATTTAAAGCAGCTGTGCAAAGTAAGGGAAAACCTGAAAACATGGCCCGTTGGGGTACTTGAGGACTGAGGTTGAGAACCACTGCTGTGTACTGTGGCAGATCAGATATAGTGAATGCAGGGTCCTGGGTTTAGTAACACTTTAAGCACATTTTTTTTTTTAATTGAGGGCCATAGTTCTAGTTTAAAGCGGAGGTCCACCTTAAAGTGGAGCTTCCGCTCATTGGAACCCTCCCCCACAATTGGCACCTTTCAGGGGGGAGGGGGGTGCAGGTACCTGTACAGTACAGGTATCTGCACCCACTTCCGGCATAGATATCTTCAGAATATAGCCCCTTTCCGCAGATATCTACGCCCCTTTCCGAAGGTCCCCCGCTGTCTGCTGGGAAACACACGGATCCCAGAGACAGCGGGGACCATCCTTATTGCGCAGCGCGACTCGCGCATGCGCAGTAGGGAACCGGGAAAACTTCCTGATTCCCATAGCCAAGATGGCGGCGGCAGCACCCGAGAGACGATCGAGAGATCGGCTTCAGGTGCCGACATCGCGGGCGTGCTGGGCGGGTAAGTGTCATTCTTTTAAAAATCAGCAGCTGCAGTATTTGTAGCTGCTGGCTTTTAAAAAAAATAAAACGGCGGACTCCCGCTTTAAGGTGTCTATAGTGACAAATATTTTGGGAACTGCTTCAATTACCTAACAGTAGAGAGACTTGTACACATGTGCAAAAGGTCATCCTATCCAGTTTAATGTGATCTGCTGTGTCCACTGTCCTTGGCATGACAAGAATAGATGCTGCAATCATTGTTCTTTTGATGTGGCATCGTGCAATGCCGACACATCATAAAGTACTTGGCAGGTGCTCTAGACAAGTGGGGGAGAATAAGGTGTACTTAGCGTCCCACTTTGATGCCAATGTTTATTAGGTCTGAGTTCTTCATTCTGTGGGGAGGATGAATCAGGAGAATTTAAAGCAAACCCATCAAGAGAGGACTATGTAAATTGGCTTCGCTGACCTCCTTCTGAAAAAAACTAGCTGCCTGGCTGTCGCCTCGATCCACTGAGGTCAATACTTTCTGGGTCACTAACCCGAAATACTTCTGCTGGCATAAACATTTCTGATTTATGCATACTTGTATTTCTGAGTCAGACAGAATATACAGAATAATACTATAACATTTTTAACAAACTGCAATGATGATCAAAAGCCAGGGCAGTGAAAAAATGAATTCTGATTGGTTGCTTTGAGTTACTACAGCATACTTTCCACTGGTAGTTTTTTTGGGCTACTAAGTACAATATGCAATGAGTAGGTAATGAAAACACCGCAATGTTTTAACCTCTAACTTGTTAAACAGAACTACATGAATTTCCACATTAACATAACAAGCTATATGCTCAGAGCATGGCAGAGGGGAAAAATAGGTGGTCAGCCAACATATATTTCATTTTTTTTTCTAGTGGAATTGTATTACAAAATACTTCAAGGGTGTAGCTACATTTCTAGGCCTTGCAGTTTTAAAACATTTTGAAAGGAAATAGTTCTTAGTTTCACAGCCAGCCTATAGCAACAGCTGTGAGAGTACTTATTCCTTCAGAATGATCTTTCAAGCAGACACCTGAAAAATAAATGCACCAGGATAGACACATTACTTCATTTAAAAGTCCCCCAGATGTAAAAGTATATGAAATGGAATGCAAGGCATGCAAGTCGCAATCTATCTCATGGTGGTATGAGAATTCTTTAAGATAAACTTGTGGGGGCAGCAGGCCTGCTATACTGTTCTAGTAGTTAAATTCTTGGCATTATCTTTAATTATGTGTTACGAAGGCTTGCAATAAAAATATGGTAAGCATTACAGAGTTTGTGAAGACTAATTTAAACTGGAGAAAATGAGGGGCATATCCAAGAAAAGCAGATGACTGTTTGCCCCCTGTTTATTTTAAGCTTGCAGACAAGATAGCTGAAGCATAGCATCATTAGTAGCAGGTACCATTCTGAAAAAGAGCTGACTTTTCATGACAATGGGCAGACGGTGGGCTGTGGAATAAACCAAGAAAAGGCTAAGCGGTTCTGTCCTTAGTATCTGCTGTAGCAACTATGAATCATTTTGTTTTCTTACATGGGCTAGAACATGATGGATGGACTCAACCCTTTATTGCCACTGCCATAGGAGTCATGGCAAAACCAAACTGCTTGCAGTAGGCCAGCTCAGAAACAACGGCAGGTTTCAAGTATTTTAGTGCTAAAAATAGCACATGTAAAGCGCCTGAAAACTGCCTCTTATGCCTCCCCAGTGTGAAAGCGCTCAGGGTGGTGAGCTTGCGGGACGGTAAAAAAAAGTCCTGTAAGCAGCATCGTTGGGACGGTGTAGGAGCGCTGTATACAGTGCTCCTACACCGCCCCTGCCCATTGGAATGAATGGGCAGTACTTTCTAACCGCCGCAACACAGGCGCTTTTAACCCCTTCTTGGGGGTTAAACGCACCCCGCTAGCGGACGAAAAGTGCTGCTTAACCACTTCATGCAAATCGCCGTACCCGTACGTCAGTGCTGTGACGCTAAATGCCGTTGTTATGGCAGCAGCTGGCTGGGAACGGCGTACATTTCTCTTTAAGGTAAAAGTGGTCTCCATGGTGGATTCGTCGCAAGATCACTTTTATCGGTGGTGGGAGAGGTGCCCACTCCCCTCCCGATGCGCTACGGTCGTCTCCCCCGATTAGCGTAGCTGTTGGTAGTGGCAGAGACAACCGTGTTCTGTCACCTCACTGCCTGGATGCCGAGTGAGGGGAAGATGGCCGCCGCTCAGCTCTATAGCATTGGAGGGCGGAAGTGACGTCACACATCACTTCTGCCCAAAATGCTTAAAGGAGAAATTTTATTTTTCCTTTTTTTCAAGTGACTTTTTTTGTTTATTGCATTTTAGTGTAAATATGAGATCTGAGGTCTTTTTGGCCCCAGATCTCATATTTAAGAGGTTCTGACATATTTTTTACTATTACAAGTGAAGTTTTGTTTTAAAGGACAGTGTAAACATAAAAAATTAAAAGTAAAATAAATAAAAAAATTTTTTTTTTTTAAAGAGCCCCGTAGAGCTCACGTGCAGAAGCGAGTGCATATGTAAGTCACACCCGCATATGAAAACGGTGTTGAAACCACACATGTGAGGTATCACTACGATCCTTAAAGCAAGACCTCCTCTGTAACTCAAAACTGGTAACTTGTAGAAATTTTTAAACGTAGTTTATGGAGATTTTTATGGGTAACAGTTTGTCACCATTCCATGAGTGGGCACAATTTTGAAGCATGACATGTTGGGTATCCATTTACTCTGCATAACATTATCTTTCACAATATAAAAAAATTGGGCTAACTTTACTGTTGCCTTATTTTTTACGTCAAAATGTGTATTTTTTCCAAACAAATTGTGTTTGTAAGATCGCTGGGCAAATACAGTGTGACATAAAGTACTGCAATGGCCGCAATTTTATTCTATAGGGTGTCTGAAAAAAATATATATATAATATTTGGGGGTTCTATGTCATTTTCTAAAAAATAAAAATGATTTTAACTTGTAAACAACAAGTGTCAAAAAGAGGCTCGGCCCTTAAGTGGTTAAGGAGGCTACAGCAACCATGAATTTATAGCAGAGAGGTACCATAGACTCGACTAGTTCCTGTATGGCTGTGATTGGCAGCTGAGAAGCCAGATCAGGGCCATTCTTTAAAAATGTGAGCGTCCCTCCACCTATTCTTGCTGTGTTCACTTTTCGTTGTGTATCCTCTCTGATCCCTAGTCTGTGCCCCCCACAATGTCACTTTGCCCATTCTACAATTTGGCAGCTTCTAACATGTCTCATTCTTAAAGAGGAGGTCTAGCCCCCCCCCCCCCCCCACAAAGAAATACATGGACATTTACCTGTCCAGGGATCCCACGATATCGGAACTTCACCCGATCTTCAGATTGGCTGTCGGGTGTGGCTGCCACCATTCCTGGTAAGATGAACCCGGGAGTGAAGCCTTTGGTCCGGTGGTGGAGGAAGGAGCCGAAATTCCAGGAGACCGTAAGTGGGGGACGGTACCTGTAAAAAAACAGGTGCCTGTTCCCCCTCCCCCCTGAAAGGTGCCAAATGTGGCACCGAAGGGGGGAAGGAGACAGATAAGCGGAAGTTCAACTTTTGAGTGGAACTCTACTTTAACTCCATCCCTGTTCCAGGTCTGTTCCAATCACATCCACCATTGCAGCCCCGGTGCAAGGGGAGGCATTTCTCCCAAACATGTCAGATGTACCTGTTACATATGAAATGGCAACTTCAATAAACATCTTAAATATATCTTCAAGTATGATGTACTTTTCTACCTAGCGTCCTCTACACCCATCCCATTCAGGCCACAGTGTCAGTATCGGTGAAAAGGCCTGTTGACCCCTTGGTTTCTACTTCTCCAGCATGTCTCCACCACCCCTACCTCAAGCTTAGCCAGTACAACATACCCACTGCTTTTTCTAGCAGTCAATTACAAGGCCCAAGCACTGTCACATGATGGAGGGAGTAACATCCTGACTCTCAACAGACACTAGTCGACACTGGATATATTGATGGTGACTGTGACTCTTTTGCCCTGTACACACAGTCGGACATTCCGACCACAAAATCCGTCTGATTTTTTCCAAGGGATTTTGTCCTAAACTGGTGTTGCATACACGTGGTCGGACAAAGTTGTCAGAAAATCCGATCGTTCGGAACGTGATGCCGTTTGTTCGTTACGACGGGACTATGTTGATCCTAGTAGCCAATAGCTTTGGTCTGAGCATGCATGGCACTTTGTCTGATCAGATTTCTCTACAAACGATTGGTAAAAGTCTGATCAGATTTTTTTTAGTCGGAATTTTTTTTCCGTCGGAATTTCCAACTGAAAAAGTCCGATAGAGCCCACACACGGTCGGATTTTCTGACAATATAATCCGATCTGACCTTTTCCATCAGAATTTCTGACCATGTGTACAAGGCATTTGAGGAAGTAGCAAAGAAGGATCAATGGAAAGGAGGATTAGGGAAGGCTTTTTCACAATGAAAGGTTTCCTTAAATAGAAAAAGTAACAAAGTCCCTTTAAAACTGCTTGATGACTGCACAGAATCACATACACTATATTACCAAATATATTGGGACGTCTGCCTTTGCATGCACATGAACTTTAATGGCATTCCAGTCTTAGTCTGAAGGGATTAGTATTGAGTTGGCTCACCCTTTGCAGCTATAACAGCTTCAACTCTTTTGGGAAGGCCGGCCACAAGTTTTAGGAGTGTCTATGGGAATGCTCAACCATTCTTCCAGAAGCGCATTTGTGAGGTCAGGCACTGATATCGACGAAAAAGGCCTGGCTCGCAATCTTCGCTCAAATTCATCCCGAAGATGTTCCATCGGGTTGAAGTTCCTCCTCCCTAAACTCGCTCATCCATGTCTTTAGGGGCCTTGCTTTGTGAACTGGTCTAAATCATTTGGTGGAGGGGGGGTTCTGGTGTGGGGCTGTTTTTCAGGGGTTGGGCTTGGCCCCTTAGTTCCAGTGAAGGGAACTCATAAGGCATCAGCATACCAAGACATTTTGGACAATTTCATTGTCCCAACTTTGTGAGAACAGTTTGGGGATGACACCTTCCTGTTCCAACATGACTGCACACCAGTGATGCAGGACTTTGAACTTGCTCATCACAAGGTACAAAAAGCTGACTTTTTTTCTACGCAGCGTATCAAAACATATAAATGGTTCCCACCAGTGCATTGTGGTACTTTGAAGCGCATGTGTTTTAAAGTGGAATTCCAGGTTATACCCAACTAATCTTGAAAAGGCTCCCTCCCCGCCTTCTAACACCTATACTAATTAACCTGAGTAAGAAAGAAATTTACATTTTCCTATTTTAGGGTGCTCTGGTCTGGACACATGATCTCCTGCGTCAGCCAGCGGCATCTGTAAGGGAGAGAAAAGAGTGCTCAATGGCTAGTAAAGCCTGGGAGCAATGATGTTTGCTATAGGTACCCATCCGCTGCCAGCACTTCCTCCTCTCCCCCGCAGCCGCCGCTGGCTACCACAGGGGAGCCAGATTGTGTGAGTGGACTGGAGTGGCCGGAAAATAGGTAAGTATATACATGTTACTTACACAGGCTAGTCAGCATAGGTGTTAGGAACGGGGAGGGAGCCTTTTCAAGATTAGTTAGGTATAGCTGGAAAATCCATTTTATATGTGTGCTGGCAAGCTGTGTTTGGATGAAAATCAACATGAATGCCACTGCAATGCTCCGCCCAGTTGATTGTGCAATACTATACATACATAGCTGTAACACATTACCACAACACATATCTGCAAAGCCTTGAGCCTGTGCTGAGCAGCTGCCCTACTGAACATTGACCACAGGGGGTCACATACTCAGCAACGCTGTCATTCACAAAACGTTTTGTATTTTTTCCAATAAATGCAAGGAGTTCTCTGATTGGACAAGATGGTAAGAAGAGTATTCCACTCAGAAAACACCTTAATTCACTGAATAAAAAAAATACAAGGCGTTCTGTGAATGGCACCAGTGCCAAGTGAGCAAGCCCCTGTATTCATTGAGCAGAGGGGAAGACACTTGGCACAGGACCTGAAAGATCATTGCGATTACTGTAGTAGCTATTGCTGTGTCCTCACTAGGAAGATTCCCCCTCTCTATTTTTCTTGCTGGCTATTGTCACCTGGATTGAAAGTAATGGGAAATCCAATATTGTACAGTTGTCACCAGTCCGAGAACAGATGGAATTTTTTTCCAATGGGGACACCTTTTCCATTGATTTAGCCATGCTCTGGAATAATTTCCTCTCAGTATTGTCTTGGGACAGGAAACAGGAGAAAAAACTGAACAGCTTTTAAAAGATCCCTGCCTTATTCAAAATGAAAGAAAAAAAGTTTGGGCTTTAGATATACTTCAGTTCCATGTGAAGGCATTATTAAAGACTAAGAAACATTTTGATAATTTGTAATAATGTAGTTACCACAATTTGGCACCTTTTCCTTAAAAAAAAAAAAAAAAAAGTTCTATTGTAGGCAAAGTTTATTTATTTATTTGTTTTAAAAAGGGCATCTTTCATTCCCAAGTGGTACAAGCATACATGTCTGACCCACTTAGGTTGATTTACTAAAGGCAAATAGGTTGTTCCCTTTGCAATAGAAATTTCCCCTGAGCTTAGTGAATGATGCGAAAATTCAGTTTGCAAATACCCAATCATGCGCAAGGAAAATAAACACAAGCAGCATGTATGCTTGCTGGATGACTTGCATAACTAATGGCAGAAATGCCTCTAAATAACTGACTAAAGGGTAAACAATTGGGGGTACCATCATCCAAATAGCAATAATGAGTGGGTGCAAGGAGACCATTCCCCACAAAAATTCTCCAATGCAAAAAAAAAAGGGGGGGGGGGGCGACGATACAGAGATGTGTAATTGGTTCAGTGTACCGAGATAGTCCATTGTTTCCGTGTCCCTCTTTTTTTGCATTGGAGATTTTTCGTGGGGAATAGTCAACTTGCATAACTAGATGATGGATGTTAGCAGAGCTTCAATGCATTCACTGAGCTCAGGGGAAAAATCCATTGCAAAGTGAACAGATTTGTTTCTAGTAAATCAGCCCCCCATTGCAGCTACTGGTCCTGATGAGCAAGCAGGAAATTAACACAAGCCCAATGCAGATTAAGAAGACTGTTGATGTATTTATGGAAAGCTTGATATTCATGGATAGGGCTGGTTTTCTGTCCTGGTTATAACATCTAGAAAATACTGCTAGAATCTGATGTTGGTAAGACCTCATTCACAGTGTTGAGCACTGTTTCTGGCTACACTGTACTGGTGTGGCTGTAATCAATGACAATGGACACGATGCGTACTACTTTGTACAGACACAGCCGCTGCTCCCAATTTTCAATCCGTGCGGGTGTGCTGCCCCAAACTCACACTTTCTGCATTCGGGGGCATACATTCACACCTGCACTGACAAGGACCACAGTTGAATGATCTGCTTATATAGCCCCCAGAATCCTCCCATAAATTCAGGCCACCATACTGGCCTTCTTATTTATGGTCGAAGCCCTTCCACCGAGACAGATATGAACCACATAAAGATGCCACAAGACTTACAACATAACATAGACCCGAGGTGTGCCTAGACCTGGTTAGCTGGATGGTATGCCAAAAAAGGGGGCAAAAATACTCGGATAGGGAAGTAACTCTTTATTGGTCTGGTAACACTTATTGAGAAAGCTTGCTGAAAGTCTGCTTCATTTCTGAGGGTTTGAAATGTACCAGGAGAAGCAGGTGGATTTCCACCTGCCTAACTGAGCACCCCGTGCTAAGATGCGGCTGAAGCTGCTCCAATCTGAAAGGAATGTCCAGAATACCAGCCGGGGTCAAGGCCTAGGTCAGTCAGAAGGATCCTAATGTGTCTGATCAACTGGTTGCCACTCAAGAGACTGGTAGGAAAAGGTAGCAATGGGCTGGATTCTGACTGGCTGGGCAGATGAGACAATGACTGGTTGAGGATCGCTACATAGCACCAGATGTTGTGAGTCTGGAAGAGCTTGATGTTGATCCCGGGGCCGGACTGTTGGGTTTTGAACACCATAAGGTGTAGATCAAAGTGATCTTGAAGGCGAGCCAGCTCCAATCTGCGCAGCATCTAAGGCCACTAGATGTGAACTCACTAGGCCGCAAAAAGTCATAGAAGACCAGGTAGATTGACGCTTGGATGACCAGGCTGGGCAAGAACCCAAACAGGGAATGTGAGAGGATGGCAGACATATCCCTGAAGATGGCACTTGTGATGGTAAGCACTTGCTGTTAACTGCGGGCTGATATTTCTGGATGCCGCGTAGGATGGATTTGACTGTGTGGATTGCGAATAAGGACAGCTTACCAGGGTCCTGCAAGGACAAGAAATGCTGTAAGCCGGATAGGTATAGCCTGATGGTGCTATGAGAGAGAGCCAGCTACCTGTGGCAATACGATATGAAGGCCAGGACATGCTTAATGTCTCTTGTTGCTGCCCCGGGGTATGATGCTATAAACCTGTCATAGCCTTTCCAGGTGGTGTGATAGGCCTTCAGTGTGTTGCGGGACGACTGGTTAATGAGATAGGTCGCGTTGTGAAGCTGTCCCTTTAACCCATCATCAGCTGCGTCCAAGGTGGGATAGGAGAAGTGGTCGGGTCAGCTCCAGGTACCTGCAGAAAGAATGAAGTATAGTTAAAGCGGGACAGTGCGCCTGCTGCGATATTGCACTTGCCCGCGATATAAGTGCAGTGCACATTGAATCGATGCATGCTGGGACAACTGCACCAGCCTGCACAGGAAGGACACGATGACTAGCAATTTGGAACTGCCTTTGTTTATGATCTCGGCCATAGCTTGATTGTCTGTGGCAAAGATCACCGTTTGCCCTCTCCAGGTATGGCCTGAGCTGCTGACGGGTGACAGAGGGGCAGAGGTGAAGTCTTCCCTGCCGGCCCGCGACATGGTTCCGGCTATAAGACAAAGAGAGGGGGAAGGCATATGTTAAGAGTCATAAAGGTAGGAGAGAGCAGAGGAGCTGAGTACAGAAAATAGACAAGAAAGAAAATGAGAAGTATAGAAAAAAAAAAGACAGGTGCAGTTGTAGAAGCCGGTTTGCATTCAATACTGTTAAGTGGAAATTTAGTAAACTCAAAAGAGTGTGCGGCAACCGAGGTGAGCCAGGAGGTGACTAGCCAGATAACCGATAGCTCAGGTGCCTGTCTGTGATGAGCACAAACCTATGGACCAGAGCCCCAGGGCATACTGGGGCGAGAAGCTGAAGTCTGGTATGGCCTAAGTAATAATGTTGCATTCTGTAGTTTGTGACGCGTGCTTGGCCTGATAACGCTTGCACTGCCAGCAAGCACAACATTTAGTGACCTTGTCTGCATAGGTGAAGAGTCACCCTTCAAAAACAGAGTGTAATGCGAAGAAACGTGTGACAGTACTTAACGCCCAATGAGCCACCCAAAAAGTTTATGTGAATTGAACGTAGTGAAAGGGTGCTGCAGAGTGATCTGAGGGTGGAACTACACACCTGACTCAACGCCCTAGTAGCGAATTCCTGGTTGAGGTTGAGAACTCAGTCGACCGAGAACCTGTAGCAAGATGACATAGAAGTTTTAACCTAATAACAACCTAACCGTTCCTTGACATGTGACCATACCCCTGATGAAGATGTGAGCCCTACGTCAGGTTTTTAATTTTTTTTAGGGGAAAAACACACAAACGTGTGTGTTTTTTGTTTCCTACCTGAGGAAATAACATCCAACCTGGTGCAGGATGGAATGACCTGAACTTGACTGACCTAAAGGAGAAACAACAGACAGAAACGGTGGGCGTCCGATATGCCACTGAAGATGATGAGTGGCCGATTTGTCTGCCACTGGAGGCGTGCTTGCAATGATTGTAAGAAAGTAGCCTTGTCAGGAAGGTGAAAACAAGGACAGTAGAAATAAAGGGCATGTGGGAATGAGCTGCAATCGCCAGACGTGATTGTGAGTGTGTGGTAAGGAACTAATCATGTTGACTCGATTGCTGGAGCTTAATAAAGTTGCATATCGTCTAAGATTGTGGGTACGTACGAATGGATGGACTGGGTTACTGACTGGTGGCTTGTGGTAGGTACCTCATGGTGGAGACCGAGCTACAGGGAACTGTGTGGCCAATGGAATTGTGTTGTCGTGTTGAGGACTCGGGTCGTTGTGCCGCCGGCGCGACAAGACTCGAATTGGGCTGCAGAGTGTATAAATGGAGCCGATTTGAATCGTTGTGCCACCGATGCAACTAGCTTTGAATCGGCCTGAAGAATGTACAAATGGACCAGATTCTAATCATTGTGCCACCAACGCGGCTAGACTCGAATCAGGCTGTAGAGTGTATAAATAGATGTGTTTCGAATCGCTGTGCCGCCGACATGACTGTATTCGAATTGGCCTGTGGAGTGTACAAATGGACCTGATTCGAAATGCCGCCAACGTGACTAGATTTGAATTGGGCTGTGGGGTATACAAGCACTTCATTTCAATGGGCAGGAGCGGTGTATACAGCGCTCCTTCACCACCCCAAACATGCTGCTTATAGGACTTTTTTTAACGTCCTGCCAGCACATCGCCATAGTGTGAAAGCACTCTGGCTTTCACACTGGAACTTCAGGGGAGGTGTTTTTCAGATGCTTTACAGGCGCTATTTTTAGCCCAAAAGCACCTGGAAAATGCCCCAGTGTGAAAAAGGTCTAAGTGCGGGTGAGGTACAACAAGGCAGAGGGAACCTATGATGGAGGTAATTATGAATGGGGAACATGACGAATCGAAACAACGCTTGATACAAGAGAGGTTTACAAATCCTACCTGCGACAGTGAGCAAGAACCGATCGGCAAAAACCAGGAACGGGGAAACCGCAAAACACAATGAAATTAGAATACAGACTCACAAATACGCAGTGAGCTGGAAGGGTCGGTCTGGTGACATAATACCGTGCATTTGAACCGACAAGGACCACAGGTGAGTGGTCTGCTTATATAGTTCCTTGGACTCCTCCCATAAATTCAGGCCACCATACTGGCCTTCAAATATGTGAAGGGGGGACTAATTATTTTAATAATATGAGGTGAGCGGTCTCCTCTGACAATGCCCATGTGCTCAACAGCAATAATTCACCAATCTGCGAGTCCAGTGGCCTTTGGGTCGGGACCCGGTGATCTTTCCGAGAGAGCCAGAATGACGGTCTGCATACGTAAACAAGGCAGGCCGCCATTTTGCTAGTAAGGAAGACAGAGATCTTGCATTTATGCTAAGCATGAACAAGGATCTCTGTCTACCTACAGTTAAACCATCCCCCACACAGTAAGAAAGCACTCCCAGGGAACACATTTAACCCTTTGCGATTTGTGTGCCGCAATGTCGCGGTCCCACTAAAAATCGATGATCACCGTCATTACTAGTAAAAAAAATATTAAGTCCATAAATCTATCACATAGTTTGTAGACGCTATAACTTTTGTGCAAACCAATCAATATATGCTGATTTTTGCAGAATACATATTGGCTTAAATTGATGAAGACATTTTTTTTTTTTTTTTATTGGATATGTTTTATAGCAGAAAGTAAAAAAAAAGATTGTCTGTCTTTTTTGTTTATAGCACAAAAAAATTAAAGGCAACCAAAGGTGATCAAATACTGTTCTGACGTGGGGTGGGTGGGGGTTTCCCCCCCGTGCGTGGACGTCACGCATTCCGCGCCGGATGTGTGGCGCCCTTGAGACGCTTCACTGCCGGCTGTGAGTTTACTACTCTTTGACTCACTGGGGGATGGTTCCTTCCATCCCTTAAGTGGTCTCACTGGTCTCTCTGTACACTTCCACTACTTATTCATTTTTTGTTGTTTTTTACACTAGTTCTCCAACACAGGGGTTTTCCTACCCATCATTATCTTTGTACACACCCTGACCCACATGGGGCGCTGTCCATTTTGGGCTGTTGCTTGCCGTATCACACCCCCTCAGCTTCATCGGCTGGTCTAGGAATCTCACTGTCTGTGCCACCATTGCGAGGACCCACATGTAAATAATTTGGCGAATTGAGTTCAGGGGGGGGCAATCTCCCTTGTCCAGGGTTGGCCCTTTTGAATTTTTTTATAATATCCAAATATTATTTATCCCCCTTTTTTTCATTCATAGATCACTACTACGGTTTTGCTCCTGATGATAGGCTATAAGGCCTTGAAACGCGTAGAGCTAACAACCGAGTGTACATACGTATGAATCCCCTTGGTGGTCGTTCCTTTTTTATTTCTTTATCCTTTTTTTATCAATTAATGTTTGTACAGCCAGTAATTTCAATCTACAATATCATGTTTCAATTATCTCATGTATCTCTTATTATATGTATTAACTCCTTGTCGGAATGTTCAATTAATGTGCAATATTTTCTAATGAATTGTATAAGTGTAAAAATATTAATATACAGCAAAATGCATGGAACCAATTAATATGAATACTTTATGACAATTTGAACCAATTAAAACTTATTTTTGATGCAATTTATTTTATTGCTCCTGTGTGCTTCATGGAAAAGTCCCGCTATCTGTGCTCTCTTATTTAATCTCTTGTATCATGTCTGCAATCTCTTGAACTTAAACAGAATAGAATTAGCAAAATTTTCATTTGGTACAACTCTAGCAGACATGATACAGGAGATGGTCAGAGACTGCAAACATGATACAAGAGATCAATGCAGCCTCACCAGTGTCCATCAAATGCAGCCTCATCAATGCATGTTAGATGCAGCCTTTCCAGTGCCTGTCAGATGCAGTCTACCAGTGCATGTTAGATGCAGCCTTGCCAGATGCACCCTACCGGTTCATGTTAGATGCAGCATACCAGTGCTTGTGGATGCAGCCTCTCACCAGTGCCTATGGATGCGGCCTGCATGTGCTCGGATCAGAGCGGCGATCACCCGCTGTGTCAGAGCTGGATTTGAATTGCCTGGGTCGCAGTAACAATGACCCGCTTCCTGTGATCACGTCAAACTGATTCAATGTCCTGCCATTGGATCAGTGTGCCATCTATCACAGGAGGCGGGACATTGTTACTACAGCCCGGGCAATTCGGCTCCCTGACACAGGGAGATCGCTGCTCTGCAAGGAGAGGAGGAGGAGGGGGGAAGACAGGATCTTGAGGCGCCCGCAATGGGCGGCACGGTCACCGCTACTGCACATAACCAATAATCTTATAATTTTTCTTCCGGCAATATGCCGAAAACACTTTTGGCCGAAATTTTGGTGCATTCCTAATGAATATGCTTTGATCTAAACCAGGGGCCTCCAACTGGCGGCCCTCCAGCTGTTGTGGAACTAAAAGTTCCATCATGCCTATGGAAGTCATGCTTGCAACTGTCAGCCATGCAATGCCTTATGAAATTGTAGTTCTGCAACAGCTGGAGGGCCACCAGTTTGAGACCCTTGATCTTTTCATTGTAGCTCTGGCTCCACCCCAGTCTCAAGTCATTTGCAGACTCTAACAGGTTTCTTCAAAGATTGCCCTGTATTTGGCTCCATCCATCTTCCCATAAACTCTGACCAGCTTCCCTGTCCCTGCTGAAAAGCATCCCCCATGATGCTGCCACCACGTTTTGCGGTGGGGATGGTGCGTTCAGGGTAATGTGCAGTGTTAATTTTCTGCCACAGTGTTTTGCTTTTAGGCAAAAACATTTAATTTTGGTCTCATCTGACCAGAGCACCTTATTCCCCATGTTTGCGGTGTCCCCCACATGGCTTTTCGCAAACTGCAAACAGGCCTTCTTATGGCTTTCTTCTTGCCACTCTTCCATAAGACCCCTTTCCCACTTAAGCGCATTTCAGGCATCAAAGCCTGAGTGCTTTCACACTGGGGCGGTGCACTTGTAGGATGGGAAAAAAGTTCTGCAAGCAGAATCTTTAGGGCGTTCTGTATACAGCGCTCCTACACCACCTTTGCCCATTGAAATGAAGGGCAGCACCACAACTTCGGCTAGCAGGGGTTAAAAGCACTCTGCTAGCGGGCGAAAAGAGTCACTAAAACAACGGTAAAGCACTGCTAAAACTAGTGACAGTTTACCAATAACAGACCGTTGCCCCAGTGTGAAAGTACCCTAAATATCAGATTTGTGGAGTGCACAATAGTTGTCCTGTGGACAGATTCTCCCACCTAAGCTGTGGATCTCCGCAGCTCCTCTAGTTACCATGGGCCTCTTGGCTGCTTCTCTGATTAATGCTATTCCTGCCCGGCCTGTCAGTTTAGGTGGACGGCCATGTCTTAATAGGTTTGCCAGTGTGCCATACTCTTTACATTTTCGGAAGATGGATTGAACAGTGCTCCTTGAGATGTTCAAAACTTGGGATATTTTCCTTTAAACTTCTCCACTTTATACCTGGCCTGTTTGGTGTGTTCCTTGGCCCTCATGATGCAGTTTGTTCTCCAAGGTTCCTTGGAGAACAAACCTCTGAGGGCTTCCCAGAACAGCTGTATTTATAGTTAGTGGTATCAGAGCAAAGGGGGCTGAATACAAATGCAAACCACACTTTTCGTATATTTGTAGAAACATTTAGAAAACCATGTATCATTTTCCTTTCATTTAACAAATATGTGCCACTTTGTGTTGGTCTATCACATAAAATCCCAATGAATAGTTTTTCAAGGCACTGTAGATTATCATTGCCTATTGATATTAGCACCATCTGGTTGGAATGTCTGTGGGCACCCTGAGACCCCATCAGATGCCCTTGTGTAGCAGATCTTGAAAGACACCAATGGCTTGCACAGCTTTGCTCCAGTTTGGCATTGTTCCCCAAATATAAAATATGTATCTACCGAGCATGTACCCACATGAACATCTATACGATACCAGGATCTGTAGAGAATAGTTGGATACAAATATCAAACCCCTGCCTAATGCCTTTTGCCCGTTATAAACCTTTCCATACGGAGGCAATGTCAGCTTATTAAAAATGTCAAGGCACAAACTGATTGCTTCTCTTGTTACCCATTGTCATATGAAGCTTGCATTTAACAAAATGATCATGTCTGACATTCTTATTTCTGTGTTTTGTCCTTTTCAGTTACCTAGGGATCACTTTTCTCTCCACCACTTAGGATTAATGTTACAGATCAGTAAAATGGAATAGTGCTTGTCAAGCGTGAAGCATATGCCTTTTGTGTTAATAGTGCTGTAAATTTTACTGTTGTAAAAATCAAAAACCAGTAAAAAAATAATAATGTGTAATAATCATGATTGTCTTATATTGACTTAGACAGGCAAATGCTACCCTGTTGTGTTTTATGGAACCTTTGGAGGGTATTCATTTTATAATTTAGGACCGTATTCAATGACAGGAATAGCACACAAGGACATGTAGATCATAACAAAGGAATGCAGACTATAAAACATGCAAATTCCACTGGCTGTGATATTTCTTAAGGGACTGAACACTGTACATTTTGTCTATGTATGTTTAGGGAGCAGTTTATTAAAAGTGTGCATGCTGTCAATATTATATCATAAAATATACGAAACGTTAACATCGCTGTCGTTTTAATACATTTTTTTTTAAATAACAATTTTATTGTTTGTATTTCAATACAAAGAAAGACCAGAAGATACATGTATTCAAAAGCAAATAACCCATTATGCATCATAACTATTGTACAATCAATCATAGCACTGTGTGATGTGCTTAAAGATAGTAGCAGTAAAACTTCTGGTGTAGCCACCATATTGCTGTTCATGCATTATGGCATTAAGTAACAATATGTATCAGCTAGTGTAATGTAATAAAAATCACAAGAAAAAATAAAACAGGAGAGGAGAGGGAAAGGAGAGGAAGGAAGGAAGGAAGGAAGGAAGGAAGGAAGGAAGGAAGGAAGGAAGGAAGGAAGGAAGGAAGGAAGGAAGGAAGGAAGGAAGAAAGAAAGAAAGAAAGAAAGAAAGAAAGAAAGAAAGAAAGAAAGAAAGAAAGAAAGAAAGAAAGAAAGAAAGAAAGAAAGAAAGAAAGAAAGAAAGAAAGAAAGAAAGAAAGAAAGAGGTAATCGTATCAGCTTGCCTACGTGTTCAGGGTGGGTCTTCCTGGAGGTGCCACAGCTCCCACACTTTATCGTGGGCCTCTATTCTGTCCTGCATCCTGGTGGTCATTTTCTCCATCAGTTCCACATCTTTGACTGTAGCGTATAGGGAATCAGCGGAAGGTGGGGAGCATCGCGTCCAGTTAAGAGCAATGAGGCAACACGCATCGGTGACAATGTGATGTAATAGCCTTTTATAGGGTTTGAGAATTTTCAATTGTTACAGGCCTAGTAAAAAGGTTTTCGGTGCCATGGGGACAGGTACCTCAAAGAGGTGATTCAGCAGCTCTTGAACCAAGCTCCAAAAAGCAGTGATCAGTGGGCAGTTCCAATAGATATGAAGGAGAGTACCTTTGTCAGCATGGCAATGCCAGCAGCGGTCGGAGCTAGTAAGGTAGATGGCATGGAGCACATCTGGGGTCATGTACCAAAAATTGAGGGTTTTATAGGCGTTTTCCTTGTACAGTGTGCAAAAAATAGCTTTTATCTACTTGGGAGCAAATCATCTGCCACGTCTCTATAGGGATAGCCTCACCGAGTACCCGGTCCCAACAGAGTGTGCACAGCTATGGAGTAGGCATTCAGTATCCGATATACAGTATCTCACAAAAGTGAGTACACCCCTAACATTTTTGTAAATTGTTTATTATATCTTTTCATGTGACAACACTGAAGAAATGACACTTTGCTACAGTGTAAAATAGTGAGTGTACAGCTTGTATAACAGTGTAAATTTGCTGCCCCCTCAAAATATCTCAACACACAGCCATTAATGTCTAAACTGATGGAAGCAAAAATGAGTACACCCCCAAGTGAAAATGTCCAAATTGGGCCCAAAGTGTCAATATTTTGTGTGGCCACCATTATTTTCCAGCACTGCCTCAACCCTTTTGGGCATGGAGTTCACAAGAGCTTAACAGGTTGCCTCAAAAAGGTTTAGGTGTGGAGACATTCTTGGGCAGTCCATCACCTTTACGCTCACAGCTTCTTTAGCAAGGCAGTGGTCATCTTGGAGGCGTGTTTGGAGTCGTTATCATGTTAGAATACCGAAGGGGGGGGATCATGCTCTGCTTGAGTATGTCACAGTACATGTTGGGAATCATGGTTCCCTCAATGAACTGTAGCTCCCCAGTTCCGGCAGCACTCATGTAGCCCCAGACCATGTCACTCCCACTACAATGCTTGACTGTAGGCAAGACACACTTGTCTTTGTACTCCTCCTCTGGTTGCCACCATACACGCTTGACACCATCTAAACTAAATACGTTTATCTTGGTCTCATCAGACCACAGGACATAGTTCCAGGAATCCATGTCCTTAGTCTGCTTGTCTTCAGAAAACTGTTTGTGGGATTTCTTGTGCATTTTTAGAAGAAGCTTCCTTCTGGGACAACAGCCATGCAGACTAATTTGATGCAGTGTGTGGTGTATGGTCTGAGCACTGACAGGCTGACCCCCCACCCCTTCAACCTCTACAGCAATGCTGGCAGCACTCACATGTCTATACCCCAAAGAAAACTTCTGGATATGACGTGGAGCACGTGCACTCAACTTCTTTGGTCGACCATGGCGAGGCCTGTTCTGAGTGGAACTTGTCCTGTTAAACCACTGCATGGCCTTGGCCACTGTGCTGCAGCTCAGTTTCGGGGTCTTGGCAACCTTCTTATAAGCTAGGCCAGGCATATGCAATTAGCGGACCTCCAGCTGTTGCAAAACTACAAGTCCCATCATGCCTCTGGGTGTCATGCTTGTGGCTGTCAGAGTCTTGCTATGTCTCATGGGACTTGTAGTTCTACAACAGCTGGAGGTCCACTAATTGCATATCCCCGACCTAGGCCATCTTTATGTAGAGCAACAATTCTTTTTTTCAGATCCTCAGAGTTCTTTGCCATGAGGTGCCATGTTTCACTTCCAGTGACCAGTATGAGAGAGAGAGCGATAACACTGAATTTAGCACACCTGCTCCCCATTCACACCTGGGACCTTTTAACACTAAGGAGTCACCTGACACCATGGAGGGAAAATGGCTAAATGGGCCCAACTTGGACATTTTCACTCAGTGGTGTACTCACTTTTGTTGCCAGCGGTTTAGACATTTATGGCTGTGTGTTGAGTTATTTTGAGGGAACAGCAAATTTACACTGTTATACAAGCTGTACACTCACTATTTTTCAGTGTTGTCACATAGAAAGATATAATAAAATATTTACAATAATGTGAGGGGTTTACTCTCTTTTGTGAGATACTGTATATTGGAAATTATACCCTTCTGGGCAGAGCTTGCTAGAATTAGGTTTTCAAAGGGGGGGGGGGGGGTGGGAGAATTGCAGGTTTGGGGTTATAGTTAGGGCATAGTGGCGAATTTGCAGATACCTGAAAACCTGGTGCGGCAGATCAAATTTGTCCTGAAGTTCGACAAATGGCAACAGTTTGAAAGACCGAGGATCTATTAGGTTCCCAAAATGGAATAAATTCTGCAATGTCCACAGTGAGGACATCCAGTGGGTGAGGCTATCTGGCACTTTGGGGTTACAGATAAAATGAGGTCAACAATAATTTTTCTGAAAACAGCTCATGTAGATGCGATATTTTGCACCAGAGATGGGACATGGATCCCAACAGGTGGCTAGGGTCTACGTCTGCATTCGCACTCCAAAGTTGTTCAGGTGTACAGGAGCAAGCCATAATTTTTCAATCTCTGTCCATTTGTTGTAAGATCGTTGGGTAAACCATGAGCCTATTGCGCTCAACTGAATCGCTTGGTAGTATTTTATAAGGTTAGGAAATGCTAGGCCACCATCTCAGTGCATTGCCATAAGTACCAAACGGGGTATCGTATGTCTTCAAACGTATTGGATCAGGTCAGCTTGTAGCTTTCTCAAGTAGTCATAGGGAACGGGGATTGGCAATGTTTGGAACAGGTATAAAAGTTATGGTCATCATGATTGAAGTGATACGCCCTAGGAGGGAGATACAAGGTTTCTTCCACTGCAGTAACATAGCTCAGATTAAAACGAAAGGGGTGCAGGGGGGGGGGGATTTTCCTGATACAGGGTAGCGAATTTTGGGGTGATATATATTCCCAGGCATTTAAAGGCAGTGAATTTTCAACTATAGGGTAAATTGGCCTTTAGATGGTCAACTTCAGCTTTGGGGATGTTAAACGGAAGGGCCTCTGATTTAGACGCGTTTATTTTGTATACCGAGAGGGCACCATAACTATCAAGTTCAGCCTGTAAATTCGGGAGGGAAATCCTAGGTTGGGTCAGGGTGAGGATAACGTCATCAAACAGTGAGATTTTAAATTCCCTTCCCTGCTTGGGAGCAGGCTTCAGCACACTAATTCAGGAGTGTAGACATATATAAAATGAAACCGACCAAGTGCTTCAGATGCAAAAGGTGGCTGTGGATGGCATCAGCCAGCGCTGCTCCGGCTACATGCCCCGATGCGTTTAGCCCCACCACTGGGTCTTCGTCACAGAGGTGCATTTTTTTTATCAGGAGCCTGTAAAGCATTGAACCTTCAATCAGCAAACTGAGGGTGCAATCGCAGGCTCCTGCAGACTGTCAGTGTAGCGGTCTGCCCGTACCTCATACTGGCAGGCAGCTACTGAATAAGCATCAATAAACTACCTACAGCACTCACAAGCACCCTTGCAGTTCATTGAGCACTACAACCTGTCAGCCACAATGGCTGATGGTAGTTGTAGTTCCTACATTCACAGAACTACCTGAATGGATGACACGACTGGGTGGGCAGAGCATGGCACAACAGCATTAAAAAATAAATTAAAAAATTGTGACAGCGACTGCAGGGAGAAGATCCCCGACCCACTGTCACAATTGGAAGGGGGATCGGAGAGAAGCTGCAAGAATGGGAACATTTCCACCCTTAAAAAGGGTAGAATATGTAACATGTTTCCAAAGGTGAACTTTTCCATTATTGTCTCACTAACATGGGTTATGTATGCAGATCAGGAAAGTCAGAAGCCTTTATCTACATTATTAAATCTTAGAGACCTTATCAACTGGATTAAAGGATCAGTAGGAAGCAATGTCTGCTTATGTAACGAGCACATACAGCACGGCTGTTTATATGCACATATTTATTTATGAAGAACTACATAGTTCCCATTTCTTCCCATTTGGAGGGACTGTCCCCATTTTGGAAGCAAGTTCCTCTTTCCTTCATTCTTTTTTAGCATAAAAGCCTATAAAAATGTATTACTTAACTCATCAAATGCACCAAGCCTTTAGGGTTCATTCACACTGGCCGGGTGTTTAATCAAATCACACACTTTTTTGTCAACTTAATTTGAAGTGTAAAATGTGACACTTCATACGTTACCACCCAGCAGCAGGGTGAGTTGCTGTGCAGTTGCATTCAGTGCCTTCCTGTGCACTGCAATAAATGCAACACGCCTTCATTTTATTGCTGAATGCTTTCAATTTGTTGCCTGGAATTGCTCTTAAAGGAGTTGTAAAGGCAGGCTTTTTTTATCTTCATGCATTCTATGCATGAATATAAAGCAATAATCTGTGTGCAGCAGGCTCCCCAGCATCCCCTAATTATTTACCTGAGCCCCTTCTCTCCCCAGCGATGTCCTCGAATGTCTAAGCCCTCCGAGGCACTCTTCCCAAGACACAGCAGCAACACCACTGGCTCCCGCGGCTGCCATTCAGCCAATCAGGGGAGAAAGGGGGTGGGGCCAGGTAGGGGCTCCGTGTCTGAACGGATACTCGGAGCTCTGACTTGGCTTGGGTGCCCCCATAGAAAGCTGCTGGCTGCACTCGATAGGAGGGAGGGGTCAGAAGCAGCAAAGAGGGACCTGAGAAGGAGGAGGATCCGGGCTGTGCAAAACCAACTGCACAGAGGAGGCAAGTATAACATTTTATTTTTATTTTTTAAACAAAAAAACACAACTTAAGAATCACTTTAATTATACTTTGGCTAAAACTACAATGGCCGTCTGTTTAAGAAATATCTACAGTTTATTAGGTTGTGTATGAACAGTCTAAAGCAGAAGTGACTATACTTTTTAATAAATCTTCTGATATTAATCTCTTTACTGCTAGCTAAAACTAGATGTGGACCCTAAACACTGGTTGGGGAGAATTGTCCTTTATTTGCAGTCCTTTGGCATTCTAGTTGTCAGTTTGACAAGCCGTTCAGGAGAAACTTCAACTTGTAGAAGAGGGAGATTTTTGGCGGGATTTTTAAGGGTGCCAACAAGGAAAAGTAAGCAATTTCAATCCACAGTAAGTATAAAAAAATTACAAGATTTTTATTGTTCCATACAAAACATGGTTAAAAAGTTTGGTATAAGTTATGTGCACTTGTTCAGGGACACATCTAAAATTCAAAGCAGATGACAAAATATAATCACTTAGCAGTAGCATTGGAGTGATTGTCCCAACATGTTTCGCCACTCTGGGCTCATCAGGGGACATTTTAAAGACAATTAGATGTAACAATGCATAAAACCAAAACAAAATTAAAACCATTACACTGACTAAGAGTACAATACAAACAATTGAAATAGAAATAGTAATGGTACAATGCAATAAGCTGTCGACTACCATGCCCATCATCAATCACTCGCTCAAATGAGGATCTTTTGTCTGCGATTCAGGGTCAATTCACAAAAAAAGTCAATGGGTAGTGCACATGGAAAAATGCCATTTGAGGCTCAAAGGAACTTATCGGTTCCCTCCTTCACACTTTTGCCAACACGATTTATTTGCCATTTACTTCATTTTACTTTCACAAATTTTTGCACTATTTTGATTAGATTCCAGCCAATAAGTTCCTTTGAGCCTCAAATGTCATTTTTCCCTCTTCTACATTTAGTTACAGGGATGCCAGTGCCTTTTTCTTGTCATTGTCACCTACCTATATTGCTACTTTCCAGAAACTTCAACATGTTTTCTGTAGCTTTACTAGCAGCTGGCTTGTAGGATATTTTGCTGACCTTTATTGAAGTACTTTCTACTGAAACTTGAAATGAATGTTTAAATCTCACACTTTACCTGCACTAAAGAAGCCACATGCCATCACGTTACCTCTGCCACTTTGGGTGCCCTGCTGGGGGGGGCTTGTGGTGCTGAAGCTGAAGCAGACTAAGCTGGCAGCTCAATCCTGCAGTATCTAAAGCAGGGGTGTCCAATGGAGCCCTCCGATGTGGCTTGTGGCCTCCTGCTCTGGGATGGCACATCCCAAGCTCAGATTGCCAGTGGTAGAGGATGTAAGCGGCTGCAGAGCAGAGCTGCATTTTTTTATTTTAAAGATTTACAACCCCTGAACATTTTGTTATCAAACAAGATGGCAATAAAATAAGACATACTCTTTGCTTCAATCAAAGAAATGTAATGAAAAATAATGTAATGTGTACGTTATATTAAGGTCTTTTTTTTTTTGTAGTACTTGCCGATACAAATTACCGATACCTACCGCGACTTTTTTGTTTACACTGCAGCTGTCAGCAATGGTACAAAGCATTGAAAAGTTATTTTACAAATGAAATAAATGTATTTTTTTTATTTTTGCGCTCTCTTTAATGTGAAACGTGTAAATACATGTTAAGGTGTAAAAATATTAATGAACAAAGCAAAAAATAAAATAAAATAAAATATTTTTTTTTCATACTTGACAAGGTTTCTTCAAAGCGGTTGTAAACCGCCGTGTGTTGTTTTTTTTTTCCCCAGGCCTGCAAGGTAAAGGCATAATGTGCTAGTATGCATTGCATACTAACATATTATGTGCAACTTACCTGAAAACAAAGCCCTACGGGTCCGCAGGACTCCGGCTGTGTGACTAGCCGGAGCCATGATGACGTCACCCCGCGAATGCATGGGGGAGCCGTCATTCACAGCACAGGTATCTGAAGGAACGGCACAGGTGGCCATTCTTTCAGAGCGCAAGCGCCGATGATGCCATTAGCTGCATGTACTCGAAATATCTCCTAAATGGCACACGTTTAGCAGATATTCTTACCTATAGGTACATAGTATGCTTTTGAGTTTACTTCCTCTTTAACCTTACTTCATTTGCAGACCGAAGTTAATCCCTTTGATCTGTAAATGAACAGAAAGATACGTTTCTTTTTTTCTCGGTCTCTTTCAGAGCCGAGCAATGTTGTTAATAAACAGTGCCAGATGCTTTTTTTTTTGACAGCTGTGAGTTGAGGAACCTCTCTACACTTTTTAAATGAATCGTGAAAATGTTGGATTAAGATTGTGTGTGTGTTGGGTCAAATCGAGATTGCAATCTTTTACTAATTAATCGTGCAGCTCTAGTAGACACACATGTGAAATAATAAATTTTAGGGGAACATAAACTTTAAATCTACTGGGATTACTTAGCAATGTGTAGATGTTAGGACAATGAATACCTGGATCAGCAGCATGCAATGTACAGCACAACCTACAAAAGGCAAGAGTCTGGAGATCCGGCCCTGTGTCCTTGGAAGGAAGAATGCCCCAGAATTTGTATGCCTGCGTGTCCATGTCCGTGGAGGAGGTACGTCTCTTGTGTGGATGGTAGGAAAAACACCTCTGCGTCCATGGGAGTAAGGAAAGCTTTGAATCTGTTCAAAGGAGGAAACCCCACCAGAGTCCATAGGAATACACAGTTTTGTCTATGGGAAGAAGACTCCAGTGTCAAAGCTAATAACACCCTTATGTTCCTGTTCATGGGAGAAGGAACACAAGCATCCAAGTCCATGGAAACTGGAATGCCCTGGCATCTGGGAGGAAATAAATCCTTACATCCATGGAAGGGAAAACATCTGTGCCTCCTCTCTGTCCTTGGAAATCAGGATCATGTGTCAGATATGTCTCTGCTCTGGAAATGTGGCTCGTGGATCAGACATGTCCTCTCTGTCTTTGGAATGAAGGCCCTTGTGTAAGAAATGCCTCTGCTTTGTCCTGCCCTTGGAAAAAAGCCCCATGTGTCAGGCACACCTCCTCTCTGTCCCTGAATTCAGGCCCATTTGTCAAATATCTCCACTCTGCCGTCCCCCTGAAAATCAGGCCCATGTGTCAGGCATTTCTCCTCTCTTTCCATGTAAATCAGGCCCATGTATCAGACATGTCCCCTCTCTGTCCGTGGAAATAAGTCATGCATCCGCTCTGCCCTGTCCCTGGAAACGAGGCCCATGTGTCAGATAGATCTCCTCTCAGTCCTTTGAAATAAGGCCCATTTTAGTTGACATCAATGCAAAAACAAGGGCATCCAAGAGGTGCTGGGACATTGATACAAGTTTATACAAGGTAGTGAGAGGGCAAAAAACATTTGAAAAGCACACTGGCTCAGGTTAGGCTCCTCAACAGGTACCCTACTGTAGGTACTCCAGCAGGTTACCAGGAAAAGACGTGCATACATGGAAGGAGCGCCAGACCAAAAGATAAGAGTCCAAATGTATTTAATGATATTTAATGATATTGTGTTAAAAAAGCCGTGTTTTTTGGGGGTCAAAGGATGCATTGTCTGTCTTTTAACAAAATGTTAATAAATTAATTTTGGACTCTTATCTTTTGGTCTGGTGCTCCTTCCATATACAGTTGTGCTCATAAGTTTGCATACCCAGGCAGAATTTATGATTTCTTGGGCATTTTGCAGAGAATATGAATGACAACACAAAAACGTTTCTTTCACTCATGGTTAGCGTTTTTGACTGAAGCCATTTATCATCAATCAACTGTGTTTAGTCTTTTTAAATCATAATGACAACAGAAACTACCCAAATGACCCTGGTCAAAAATTTACATACCCCAGTTCTTAGTACTGTGTATTGCCCCTTCAATCAGTTCCCGACCAGCCGCCGCAGTTTTACCATGAAGGCCTGATTCACACAGTCTCCTCTTAACAGTTGTTCTAGAGATGTGTCTGCTGCTAGAACTCTGTGTGGCATTGACCTGTTCTCTAATCTGAGCTGCTGTTAACCTGCGATTTCTGAGGCTGGTGACTCGGATGAACTTATCGTCTGCAGCAGAGGTGACTCTTGGTCTTCCTTTCCTGGGGCGGTCTTTATGTGAGCCAGTTTCTTTGTAGTGCTTGATGGTTTTTGCCACTGCACTTGGGGACACTTTCAAAGTTTTCCCAATTGTTCGGACTGACTGACCTTCATTTCTTAAAGTAATGATGGCCACTGCTTTTTTCTTACCATAATACAAATTCTAACAGTCTATTCAGTAGGACTATCAGCTGTGTACTGTATCCACCTCCTGCACAACACAACTGATGGTCCCAACCCCATTTATAAGGCTTGAAATGCCACTTATTAAACCTGACAGGGCACACCTGTGAAGTGAAAACCATTTCGGGTGACTACCTCTTGAAGCTCATCAACAGAATGCCAAGAGTGTGCGGAGCAGTAATCAAAGCAAAAGGTGGCTACTTTGAAGACCCTAGAATAGTGATGGCAAACCTTGGCACTCCAGATGTTTTGGAACTACATTTCCCATGATGCTCAACCACACTGAAGAGTGCATGAGCATCATGGGAAATGTAGTTCCAAAACATCTGGGGTGCCAAGGTTCACCATCACTGACCTAGAATATAAGACATATTTTCAGTTGTTTCACACTTTTTTGTTAAGTATATAATTCCACATGTGTTAATTCATAGTTTTGATGCCTTCGGTGTGAATCTACAATTTTCATAGTCATGAAAATAAAGAAAACTCTTTGAATGAGAAGGTGTGTCCAAACATTTGGTCTGTACTGTATATATACAGTGGGGATCAAAAGTTTGGGCACCCCAGGTAAAAATGTGTATTAATGTGCATAACGAAGCCAAGGAAAGATGGAAAAATCTCCAAATGGCATCAAATTACAGATTAGACATTCTTAGACTATGTCAAAAAAAGTTAGATTTTATTTCCATCATTTACACTTTCAAAATTACAGAAAACAAAAAAAATTAGATTTTTCCATCTCTCCTTGGCTTCGTTATGCACATTAATACACATTTTTACCTGGGGTGCCCAAACTTTCGATCCCCACTGTAATACACACACACACACACACTGGATATATATAAAAAATGTTTGGGGGTTCAAAGTAATTTTCTAGCAAGATAAAATATATATATTTTCATGTAAACAAAAAGGTGTCAGAAAGGGCTTTGTCTTCAAGTGGTCAGAAAAAGAGTGGGTGATGTGTGACATAAGCTTCTAACGGTGTGCATAAAACGCCAGGACACTTCAAACCCCCCCCCCCCCATGATCCCTTTTCCGGAAAATAGACACCCCAAGATATTTGCTGAGAGGCTTATTGAGTCCATGGAATATTTTATATTTTGCCACAAGTTTCGGAAAAATTACAAACTTTCCTTGGGGTGTCTACTTTCCAAAATGGGGTCTTGGGGGGGGTGTAAATTCCAGAAAACTTACCCTAGTTTGTAGACGCTATAAAACTTTTGCGCAAACGAATAACTATACGCTCATTGACATTTTTTTTTTACCAAAGACATGTGGCTGAATACATGTTGGCTTACATGTATGACTAAAATTTAGTTTATTGGATTTTTTTTTATAACAAAAAAGTAGAAAATATTTTTTTTTCAAACTTTTCAGTCTTTTTCCGTTTATATCGCAAAAAAAAAAAAAAAAAAAAAATCGCAGAGGCAATCAAGTACCATCAAAAGAAAGCTCTATTTGTGGGGGAAAAAAACGCAAATTTAGCTTGGGTACAGCATTGCATAACAGAGCAATTACCAGTTAAAACAGCACAGTGCCAAATTGTAAAAAGTGCTCTGGTCATTGAGCAGCCAAATCTTCCGGGGCTGAAGTGGTTAACATCAATGACAGCTTGACGTTTTTTGTTGATGACGCTCGTTATCTTCTCAGATGGTAAAGCTGCCCATTCCTCTTGGTAAAAAGCCTCCAGTTCCTGTAAATTCTTGGGCTGCTTTGCATGAACTGCATGTTTGAGATCTCCCCAGAGTGGCTCAATGATATTGAGGTCAGGAGACTGAGAGGGTCACTCCAGAACCTTCACTTTATTCTGCTGTAGCCAATGACAGGTCAACTTGTCATGTTGGAATGTCCAAGTATGTCCCATGCACAGCTTCCTGGCTGATGAATGCAAATGTTCCTCCAGTATTTTTTGATAACATACCGCATTCGTCTTGCCATCAATTTTGACCAAATTTCCTGTGCCTTTGTAGCTCACACATCCCCAAAACATCAGAGATCCACCTCCGTGTTTCACAGTAGGAATGGTGTACCTTTCATTCATTTATGGTTGTGGCCTAAAGGCTCAATTTTGGTCTCATCACTCCAAATGACTCTGTGCCAGAAGGTTTGAGGCTTTTCTCTGTGCTGTTTGGCATATTGTAAGCGGGATACTTTGTGGCAATTGCATAGTAATGGCTTTCTTCTGGCGACTCGACTATGCAGCCCATCTTTCTTCAAGTGCCTCATTACTGTCCATCTTCAAACAGCCACACCACATGTTTTCACACAGTCCTGTATTTCACCTGAAGTTATTTGTCGTTTTTCTTTCCATCCCAAACAATTTTCCTGGCAGTGGTGGCTGAAATTTTAGTTGGTCTACCTGACCGTGGCTTGGTTTCAACTGAACCCCTCATTTTAAATAGAGTTTGAATATTACTGATTGGCATTCTCAATTTCTTGGATATCTTTTTATATTTCCCGTTTCATAGTTCAACTACCTCTTCCCGCAGATCCTTTGACAATTCTTTTGCTTTCCCCATGACGACGAATCCAGAAACATCAGTGTAGCACTGGATGAAAGATGCAAGGGTCTGTCAGGAGTCCAGAAACTCATTGACCTTTTATACCCACACACTAATTACAAGCAAACAGATCACAGGTGAGGATGGTTACCTTAAGGCCGGGTTCACACTGCTGCGATGCGGGAACGCCGCGAATCCGCGGCGTTTTCCCGCATCGCACGACTCCCGCCGGCAGTTCACACTGCCCTATGCGAACGGCTGGGAGTGTCAATGATATGTTAATGACACCCCCAGATCCGATCGCATATCGCAGTGCGATCTGCCGACTCGCACAAGAATCGGATCGCATGGTGTGAACGCCCATGCGATCCGATTCTGTTGCGGACGAAAAAAAGGGTCCCGTGCGAGTTTGCTGCGGGACCGCTGCGAGTTCAGCCATACTATCTGTATGGCTGAACTCGCAGCGCTACGGAGATCGGATGTGATTTGCGGTGCGAATCACATCCGGATCTCCCCCCGCAGCAGTGTGAACCCAGCCTTAGGCTGGATTCACACCTATGCATTTCTTTGTGCTTTTTGCATTTTGCAGATTTGTACTACAGAACATATTCCATAGGAAACCATGATATATGGACTGTAGTGCAAATCTGAAAAATGCAAAAAGCGCTAAAAATGCATAGGTGTGACTCCAGCCTTAATAGCCATTCAAACCCCTTTGTGTCAACTTGTGTGCATGTTATCAGGACAAAATCACCAGGGTATGTAAACTTTTGATTAGGGTCATTTGGGTAGTTTCTGTTATTATTATATAAAAAAAAATCAGTAAACACAGTTGATTGATAATAAATGGCTTCAGCCAAACAATAGCTATGAGTGAAAGAAAAGTTTTTGTGTTCATTCATATTCTCTGAAAAATGGCCAAGAAATCATAAATTCTGCCAGGGTGTGTAAACCTATGAGCACAACTGTATGTCAAATAAATGTGCACGTCTTCCCTCTGTCCCTGGAAATAAGTCCTATGTGTAAGACATACAATGATCAGCCACAACATTATGACCCCCCCACCATAAACCTCTGAGGTATGGACTCTCAACACCTCTGAAGGTATACTGTGTTATCTGGCACCATCCATCAGTAGTAGATTCTGCAAGTCCCAAGTTATGAGGTGGGGCCTCCATGAATGGGACTTGTTTTTCCAGAACATCCCACAGAGGCTTGACTAGACTGAGATCTGGAGAATTTGAGGCCAAGTCAACACCTCAAACCATTTTGAATTCATCAGACTGGGTCACCTTCTTCCATTGCTTTGTGATCCAGTTCTGGTGCTCATGTGTCCAATGTAGGTGCTTTTGGCCCAGGACTGGCACCATGACTGGTCTGCAGGTAAGCAGCCCCGCACACAACCAACTGCGATGACAACTTTCTATCAGAACCAGCATTAACTTTTTCAGCAGTAGCTCTTCTATTGGATCTGACTACATGGACCAGTCTTAACTCTCCATGTGCATCAGTGAGTCTTCCCTGCCCATGACCCTGGGGTTGGTTTTCCTTGCTTGGACCACTTTTAGTGAGTCCTGCAGACAGGGCAGTTTTGGAGCTGCTCTGACACAGTAATCTAACCACTACAATCTTGCTTGTCAAAGGCACTCAAATTGAAAAGGTCCTTTCAGGCAGGTGGACTCCGCCAGCAGATCTGCCTGCTCAGCAGGATGACAGGTCTGTGTCCGCCCCACTTATTCAGAGCGGACACAGCCCGCTTTCCTCTATGGTCGATCAGATGGTAAAAATGGACAGGCAGTCGGTTTCCATCCAACTGTCATTTGATCAACAGATGGGGAACGGATACCCCATCTGTCTACTTTTAGCGGGTAGGATTGAGAGTCGGCGGGTGACAACGGACATCCGTTACTCCATAGAGAACAGTGGATGGGCTGATCAGGGTTGTCTAAAATACTGACAGGCAGACCAATCAGTCCATCCATGTGAAAGGGACCTTCCCCTACTCCATTTTATTCTCCTTTCAACTTTAGGGACAACATGTTCACTAGTTACTGAATACATCTCACCCACTTTCAGGTGCCAGTGTAATAAGATAATCGGTGTTACTCACTTCACCTGTCAGTGGTCATAAAGTTATGGCTGATCTGTGTACCTCCTCTCTGTCCCTGGAAGGGTCTGTGTCTCCCGTGCCTAAAAGCATCGGTAGGCATCCCTCGTCCCTGGAAGTCTGGGCAGGTGTCCCCTGTCCCCAGAAGTGTGGGCGGGTGTCCCCATCCCTGGAAGTCTGGGCGGGTGTCCCCTGTCCCCGGAAGTGTGGGTGGGTTCTCCTGTCCCTGGAAGTGGGTTCTCCTGTCCCCGGAAGTGTGGGTGGGTTCTCCTGTCCCCGGAAGTGTGGGCGGGTGTCCCCTGTTACTGGAAGTGTGGGTGGGTGTCCCCTGTCCCCGGAAGTGTGGGCGTGGGCGGGTGTCCCCTGTCCCCGGAAGTGTGGGTGGGTGTCCCCTGAAGTGTGGGTAGGTGTCCCCTGTCCCCGGAAGTGTGGGCAGGTGTCCCGTTACTGGAAGTGTGGGTGGGTGTCCCCGGAAGTGTGGGCGGGTGTCCCCTGTCCCCGGAAGTGTGGGCGGGTGTCCCTGGAAATGTGGGTGGGTGTCCCCTGTCCCTGGAAGTGTGAGCGGGTGTCCCCTGTCCCTGGAAGTCTGGGCGGGTGTCAGCTGTCCCCGGAAGTCTGGGCGGGTGTCCCCTGTCCCTGGAAGTGTGGGTGGGTGTCCCCTGTCCCTGGAAGTCTGGGCGGGTGTCAGCTGTCCCCGGAAGTGTGGGCGGGTGTCCCCTGTCCCTGGAAGTCTGGGCGGGTGTCAGCTGTCCCCGGAAGTCTGGGCGGGTGTCCCCTGTCCCTGGAAGTGTGGGTGGGTGTCCCCTGTCCCCGGAAATGTGGGTGGGTGTCCCCTGTCCCCGGAAGTGTGGGCGGGTGTCCCCTGTCCCCGGAAGTGTGGGCGGGTGTCCCCTGTCCCTGGAAGTGTGGATAGGTGTCTCCTCTGTGCACAGACTGGCTCTCCCCGGTCACATGACTCAGGCCCTGCCATGGCTCCGAGGCTCCGCTCCTATCAGTGACCCGAATAGCAGTCATGGGAGAGCGGGCAGTGCAGAGCTCACCTCACCTCCAGAGCAGGCCATGGGTCCCCCCGTCCTTCTCCTCCCAGAAGAGGTCCTCCTTCTAATCCTCTCCTACCTGGACCGCCAGGCCTTGGGGCGGCTCGGACAGGTGTGCAGGAAGCTCCGTCACTTCACTGGCCGGGACTCGTTATGGAGGAGGATAGCCCGGCGCGGCCTGAACACCGGCTTCCTACCGCACGGAGCAGACATGTGAGTCCCCCCTCTCCTCCACTCATCGCACAGGCTCCGGCCTACCCCGCCGACACTTCTACGTCACTTGCGTTGTCGCTAAGGCGGCGGGGTAGTCGCGTTCTACGAGGTTTACGTAAGAAAGGAGCGTAAGAGGGCTATTCTGGAAGGCTGGTCTTCTCAGCTTGCCTCAGACTGCTGTAGAGATGCAAGAATAGTCAGCAGATGGATGCTCAGTGCTCTGTCCTTGTTTATTATCATTATTTACATCAGAGAGTGTGTGACCAGTGTTCTGACAAATACCGTCCGGGCATCAGATACTGTCCTCCCCGTACTGAGCAGGCGCAGCGCTTGCGCAGTACGGAGCAGAAGGAGCTTCGTAAAATCTCCGAAGATGAACGGCGCCTGAGCCGTGAGTGGAGGTGGTAGCCCCACCATCCAAGTGGACATAGGGCTGCCGATATTAGAGGGTCCCTCGCCACGCTTCGCTCGCCACGCTTCGGGCACGGCCTCGCTTCGTTCGGCTCTTTTTATTCTAATTCTATGTCCACTTGGATGGTGGGGCTAGAACCTGGACTCACGACACAGGCGCCATTCATCTTCGGCTATTTTCGGAATCTGTGTGTACTGCGCATGCACAATACACAGCGGACACTATCCGATGGGGGACACAATATGATAGGTCACCGGCCTACTGTGTGTGCAACAGATACAGGAACACTAAACACAGGTCCAGTACAAAGAAGTGATATGCCCAACATCACTAAAAGGCCAGACATACTATGGGCTAGGGATGAGCTCAGGCGTGTTCGCATGGAACACGTGCAGAGCCCGCCAGGAAGTCAGCAAAGTGCTGCGCTAATCACAGGCAGTGAGACATTGTCCCGATGTGCAGCTGCAGAGATCGGACAATGTCTCACTGCCTGTGATTAGCGCAGTGCTGCTCCGACTTCCTGGCGGGCTCTGCACATGTTCCATGCGAACACGCCTGAGCTCATCCCTACTATGGGCAATATACAAGAGACGGTCAGAGACTGCAGACGTGATACAAGAGACGGTCAGAGACTGCAGACGTGATACAAGAGACGGTCAGAGACTGCAGACGTGATACAAGAGACGGTCAGAGACTGCAGACGTGATACAAGAGACGGTCAGAGACTGCAGACGTGATACAAGAGACGGTCAGAGACTGCAGACGTGATACAAGAGACGGTCAGAGACTGCAGACGTGATACAAGAGACGGTCAGAGACTGCAGACGTGATACAAGAGACGGTCAGAGACTGCAGACGTGATACAAGAGACGGTCAGAGACTGCAGACGTGATACAAGAGACGGTCAGAGACTGCAGACGTGATACAAGAGACGGTCAGAGACTGCAGACGTGATACAAGAGACGGTCAGAGACTGCAGACGTGATACAAGAGACGGTCAGAGACTGCAGACGTGATACAAGAGACGGTCAGAGACTGCAGACGTGATACAAGAGACGGTCAGAGACTGCAGACGTGATACAAGAGACGGTCAGAGACTGCAGACGTGATACAAGAGACGGTCAGAGACTGCAGACGTGATACAGGAGAGGGTCAGAGACTGCAGACGTGATACAGGAAAGGGTCAGAGACTGCAGACGTGATACAGGAAAGGGTCAGAGACTGCAGACGTGATACAGGAGACGGTCAGGGGCTGCAGACGTGATACAGGAGACGGTCAGGGGCTGCAGACGTGATACAGGAGACGGTCAGGGACTGCAGACGTGATACAGGAGACGGTCAGGGACTGCAGACGTGATACAGGAGACGGTCAGGGACTGCAGACGTGATACAGGAGACGGTCAGGGACTGCAGACGTGATACAGGAGACGGTCAGGGACTGCAGACGTGATACAGGAGACGGTCAGGGACTGCAGACGTGATACAGGAGACGGTCAGAGACTGCAGACTTGATACAGGAGACGGTCAGGGGCTGCAGACGTGATACAGGAGACGGTCAGAGACTGCAGACGTGATGCAAGAGACGGTCAGAGACTGCAGACGTGATGCAAGAGACGGTCAGAGACTGCAGACGTGATGCAAGAGACGGTCAGAGACTGCAGACGTGATGCAAGAGACGGTCAAAGACTGCAGACGTGATGCAAGAGACGGTCAGAGACTGCAGACGTGATGCAAGAGACGGTCAGAGACTGCAGACGTGATGCAAGAGACGGTCAGAGACTGCAGACGTGATGCAAGAGACGGTCAGAGACTGCAGACGTGATGCAAGAGACGGTCAGAGACTGCAGACGTGATGCAAGAGACGGTCAGAGACTGCAGACGTGATGCAAGAGACGGTCAGAGACTGCAGACGTGATGCAAGAGACGGTCAGAGACTGCAGACGTGATGCAAGAGACGGTCAGAGACTGCAGACGTGATGCAAGAGACGGTCAGAGACTGCAGACGTGATGCAAGAGACGGTCAGAGACTGCAGACGTGATGCAAGAGACGGTCAGAGACTGCAGACGTGATAAAAGAGACGGTCAGAGACTGCAGACGTGATAAAAGAGACGGTCAGAGACTGCAGACGTGATAAAAGAGACGGTCAGAGACTGCAGACGTGATAAAAGAGGTGGTCAGAGACTGCAGACGTGATAAAGGAGACTGTCAGATGATGTAAACATGCTATAGGATTTGTTGGAAACTGGGGGCATGTTTCAGGAGACAGTCATTGACAGGAGACATATTACATGAGGCTGCTAATATTTATTATTATAATATAGGGCAATAGGGAAATGAAAATTCGTGTCTGCAGGGGCCTCGATGGGCCCACAAAATATGCCAAGGGGACACAGCTTGGGCACCAGGGGTCTGAAGAGTATGTTAAGCCAAAACGTTTCATTGCAGTTTTATATCGAGTAGAAAAGGTATAAATCCCCTATCATTAATTATATTTTATTTTATTGTCCCACTTGTGAATTTCCTTTTCACTTCCTGTCCCAGAGATGTGAATCCGGCAGATGCACAGCGGTCTGGCTCCGTGCCACAAGGGACGGGACCTGGAATAGGAGAGCAGGGTGCGAAAAGAAGAAGACAGGGTTGGATCCTTTGGGCCTGTAAGGCCTCATTCACACAGTCCTACTATACTGTACGCCCATGCAGGGCTGTGGTTACCCACACGGGGATGCATGGGTGTTCTGTACGTTTCCATGCAGGCAGTCTGATCGATGTATGCTGGGATATATGGTCACCATAGTGGAATATGCCTTTAAGGCTGGGTTCACACCGCTGCGGGGGGAGAACCGGATGTGATTCGCACAGCAAATCACATCCGATCTCCGTAGCGCTGTGAGTTCAGCCATACAGATAGTATGGCTGAACTCGCAGCGGTCCCGCAGCAAACTCGCACGGGACCCTTTTTTGGGTCCGCAACGGAATCGGATCGCATGGGGGTTCACACCATGCGATCCGATTCCTGTGCGAGTCGGCAGATCGCACTGCGATATGCCGACGGATCTGGGGGTGTCATTAACATAACATTGACACCCCCAGCCGTCCGCATAGGGCAGTGTGAACTGCCGGCGGGAGGTATGCGATGCGGGAAAACGCCGCGGATTCGCGGCGTTCCCGCATCGCAGCAATGTGAACCTAGCCTAAAGGTCATTTAACCACTTCAGCCCTGGACCAATTGTCAGCCTAAGGACCAGAGATCTTTTTACAATTTTGCACTGCACTGTTTTAACTGGTAATTGCGCAGTCATGCAATGTTGTACCCAAACGAAATTTGCGTCCGAAAATCTTGAGAAAAAAAGATATTTTCTACTTTTTGTTATAAGGAAAATCGAATAAACTCAATTTTAGTCATACATTTAGGGCAAAATTTATTCAGCCACATGTCTTTAGTAAAAAAAAATGTCAATAAGCGTATATTTATTGGTTTGCGCAAAAGTTATAGCGTCTACAAACTAGAGTACATTTTCTGGAATTTACACAGCTTTTAATTTATGACTGCCTATCTCATTTCTTGAGGTGCTAAAATGGCAGGGCAGTACAAACCCCCCCCCCCCCCCCAAATGACCCCATTTTGGAAAGTATACACCCCAAGGAAATTGCTGAGGGGCATGTTGAGCCCATTGAATATTTTTTTTTGTCCCAAGTGATTGAATGACACAAAAAAAAAAAAGTTTACAAAAAGTTGTCACTAAATGATATATTGCTCACACATGCCATGGTTATATGTGGAATTGCACCCCAAAATATATTCTGCTGCTTCTCCTGAGTACGAGGATACCACATATGTGGGACGTTTTGGGAGTCTAGTTGCGTACGGCACCCGAAAACCAATCACTGCCTTCAGGGTTTCTAAGGGTGCAAATTTTTGATTTCACTCCTCACTACCTATCTCAGTTTCGAAGGCCATAAAATGGCACAAAACCCCCCCCAAATGACCCCATTTTGGAAAGTAGACACCCCAAGCTATTTACTGATGTTGAGCATGTTGAGTCCATGAAATATTTGATATTTTGCCACAAGTTGCAGGAATATTACAATTTATTTTTTTATTTTTTGCACAAAGTTGTCACTAAATGATATATTGCTCACACATGCTATGGGCATAAGTGAAATTACACCCCAAAATAAATTCTGCTGCTTCTCCCGAGTACGGGGATACCACATGTGAGGGACTTTTTGGGAGCCTAGCATGTACGGGACCCCGAAAACCAAGCACTGCCTTCCGCATTTAAATATAAAACGCTACAAAAAAAACTGTTAGCGATCGCAGGGATCAGGCCTGACTCTGCGATCGCTGCAGTTATGTGTTTAGTGTTTTGTAAGTGACAGTGATCGATCGATACTGCACTTGGGTGGGCTGGGCGGAGGGGCAAAACGCAGGTGCTAGCAGGTATCTGGGCTGATCCCGCTAACAATGCGTTTTTTTGGAACCCTAAACTGCTGGGGATGCTAGTATAGATCTGATCAGATCAGATATTGATTTGTTCAGATTATATACCACTACGGGAGGTTTATGCTTTGCGCGTGGGTGTTAGCAGTACAGGCACTAACCTAGCGCTGCCTGGGGCGACGCAGACCCTGACCCTAAAACCTAATTGATATCACCCGCCAGGTGATCAGGGGGTTAAACCTTTATTGGGTGATAAATGGTGGGTGCCCTGATGCTATAAAAAGCAAACTAACTAACCAGAGTCACGCGTAACACTTATACGGTGATCACTGGTGAAAGGGTTAACTAGGGGCAATCAGGGGGTTAAAATTTTTATTAGGTAGTATATGGGGGTCCCTGGCGCTATATAAAAACCTGACGGGGAACCTAAATAACTAACTGGCTAACCAGCGTCACCAGTGACACTTATACGGTGATCGCTGGTGAAAGGGTTAACTAGGGGCAATCAGGGGGTTAAAACCATTATTGGGTAGTATATCGGGGTACCTAGCGCTATAAAAACCTGGCGGTGAACCTAAAAAAATAACTAGCTACTTAGCGGCACCAGTGACACTAATGCAGCGATCAGAAAAACGATCGCTTAGTGACACTGGCAGAAGGGGGTGAAAGGGTTAACTAGGGGCAATCAGGGGGTTAAAACCGTTATTGGGTAGTATATGGGGGTACCTAGCGCTATAAAAACCTGGCGGTGAACCTAAAAAAATAACTAGCTACTTAGCGGCACCAGTGACACTAATGCAGCGATCAGAAAAATGATCGCTTAGTGACACTGGCAAAAGGGGGTGAAAGGGTTAACTAGGGGCAATCAGGGGGTTAAAACCGTTATTGGGTAGTATATGGGGGTACCTAGCGCTATAAAAACCTGGCGGTGAACCTAAAAAAAAAACTAGCTACTTAGCGGCACCAGTGACACTAATGCAGCGATCAGAAAAACGATCGCTTACTGACACTGGCAAAAGGGGGTGAAAGGGTTAACTCTAAGGGCAATCAGGGGGTTAAACCTTTATTGGGGGGGGTAGGGGGCTACCCTGGACCTAACACTAACTGCCCTGACAGTTTTTACTGTCACAACTGACACTGAATGCAGTGATCAGTAAATAAATGATCACTGCAATCAGTGACACTGTGACTGGGAGGGGGAGGGGGGCAGAGGTCGATCGGGGGGGGGGGGGGGTTTGTGTGCCTATGTGTGCCTACATGTTAGTGTAGTGTTGGTGCACTTACTTTCAGTGTTCTCCTCGTAGTCCGGTCAAAAAGACCGCCCCGAGGAGAATGACATCACTTCCTCCCTGCCTGTGTTTACTATACACAACGGGAGGAAGCTTCTCATTCGCCAGGAGCCATCGAGAGGGGATGGCCAGAAACCAATGGCCATCCCCTCATCCCGGATCGCTCCTGCAGCGAAACGGACCGCCGCATCCAGCGGGTGGGGGTCCGATCGGACCCCCCACCCGCTGGAAGGCAAGCACGTACATGTACGTGCTTGTGCCTGTACATGGCATTCTGATGACGTACATTGGCATGTGGCGGTCCTTAACCACTTTCAGACCGGACCAATTTGCTGGTCAAAGACCAGACCACTTTTTGCGATTCGGCACTGCGTCGCTTTAACTGACAATTGCGCGGTCGTGCGACGTGGCTCCCAAACAAAATTGACGTCCTTTTTTTCCCACAAATAGAGCTTTCTTTTGGTGGTATTTGATCACCCCTGCGGTTTTTATTTTTTGCGCTATAAACAAAAATAGAGCGACAATTTTGAAAAAAACGCATTATTTTTTACTTTTTGTTATAATAAATATCCCCCAAAAATATATAAAAAAACATTTTTTTCCCTCAATTTAGGCCGATACGTATTCTTCTACATATTTTTGGTAAAAAAATCGCAATAAGCGATTATTGATTGGTTTGCGCAAAAGTTATAGCGTTTACAAAATAGGGATAGTTTTATAGCATTTTTATTAATAATTTTTTTTTTTTTTTTACTAGTAATGGCGGCGATCTGCGATTTTTATTGTGACTGCGACATTGTCTGGGACCCATCGGACATTTTTGACACATTTTTGGGACCATTGTCATGTATGGCTATATAAATGCAGTGATTCCTGTGTAAATGACACTGGCAGTGAAAGGGTTAACCAGTGGGTGGCAGTGTAGGGGTTAAGTGTTCCTAGGGGTGTGTTACTAACTGTGGGGGGGGGTTGGGCTTTCATTTAGTGTACACTGATCTCTGCTCCAATCACATGGAGCAGAGATCAGCGTCACTAGTTGCTAGGCAGAATGGGAAAATGTTGTTTATACAGCATTTCCTCCATTCGGCCGCTCCGTGAGACGATCGCGGGGATGCCCGCGGCGATCGAGTCCGCGGGTCCCGCGACCGGACTCACGGGGGTCCCGACCAGCGCGGGAGCGTGCCGCCGGCGGCGCGCTCCCGATGGCACGGCGGCAACGAATATTGGACGTACATGTACGCCAATATGCCTGCCCGTGCCATGCTGTCGACGTACATCGTCGTGCGCTGGTCGAGAAGTGGTTGAAGTGGAAGTAAACCCATGGATTTAAACAGTTTAAAAAAAACGGCATGCTGGGAATGCTAACTGCACATTGGTTGTGCTCTCAACCAAACTATCAAACCATCCAATGGCTGGTGTCATAACGGATCACATGTGCAGCACCGTGGCAGCTGAAGATTAAACAGAGGCAAAGATGGCAGCTTCCATGGATGAAAACGATAGGGGAGTTCACTTCCACTTTAAGTGGTTAAACACAAAAACAAAAAATTATTTGCAATTTACCTGTCCTTAGATGTGGTGGTTCTAGTGGCCTTGACACTTCCTATGAACTGAAAACAAAAGCAACTTTAGTCTATCCAAGCTATCATCTGTAAACTACAGAGGAACAGAGGAGATGAAGGCGTAGTCCAAATCATGGGAGCATACTAGGGTGACAACCCGGCCTTCCTCCATACATACAGTGAAGTGAATGTAGCCACCCTAGGAAGGATGTCTATTATGGACAAGATCACTAGGTGAAAATAAAAAGATAAAAAAGCAAAGAAGGAAGACAACAATGCAGCCATCACATGTAAGGACTGTTGAGCTGCAATGCATTAAATTTTTGTTTTGGGCTTTAGATACACTTTAAGGGTACTTTCACACTGAGGTGCGGGGGCGTTGGCAGTAAATCGCTGCTATTTTTTAGCAGCACTATTTTTAGCATTGCTTTACTGTCATTTTAGCGTCACTTTTCGGCCACTAGTGGGGGCGCCTTTAACCCCCACTAGTGGCCGAAAAAGGGTTAAAAGCGCTGGTAAAGTACCGCTGCCGAAGAGCTTTGCGGGCACCTTGGCAGCGCTGCTCATTGATTTCAATGGCAGGGACAATGTGCTAGGAAGGAAGGGAAGGAATTTGGTGTCGGACCCATCACTTCCGGTTTTCGGCCGAAACCGGAAGTCCGCGTCTGCTGCACACTCTGCTGTTATCTTAAATGTAAGTGTGGATTTTACTGTTGTTTTCAATAAAATAGCGAAGTTACTGCACATGAGAGCCCTCTGTGTTCTTTTACTCTTTATGGTCTGGATATCCTGGAGCTATTGGGAGGGCAAGTAATATATATCCTCACAGTGAAAACTTAATCAGCGGTGAAGCAGTGTGAACGAAATAGAAGCCAGCAGTTACCCTTTTATACAGTGCCTGTATACCAGTTATTGGAGGTGAGAGGCTGGGGGAAATAGTTGGTGCACCCATTAAGCACTGAAGTTTGCAGTGATTTGTCACTTGTGGGAATCGTCTGATCACATTTTTTTGCATGAACTTTATCCATTTATTTTGCAATGGCATCAGTCACTAATGCACTTTAATCATGGACTAAATATTTATTTTTTCACGTTATTTCACTATTGTTTTTTATAATTTTCATATGGATATTCTATTATGTTTGTTTGCATCTGGATTGTCTATGTGGATTGTTTAGGTGTCTGAATATTTTTCCACGGATTTCTATTCACTATTTTTGCACATTTATTGCATTCACGTATATTTGTTGAATTTTTGAAATTAATCCATTACCTATTGTATTTATATTTAGTGGATATTATTTTATTCACATTTATTTTGAGATTATTACACACTGATTTTATTTAGCAATTTTTTGGTAGCGCCGCATTTTTACTAATTCATATATTTAATTCTGGTGCAGAGAACACTTTTTTATGCTGGCTGCTTCCTAGATACATTATTTCTTTTCTGTAGGATAACTCAGGTGGAGCGCACTAGCATTTCCTTTTTATAATTATATATATATATATATCGGTTCTTTTGTCCTTTCCCCACCACCAAACTCACAAAGGGAGCATTAGAGGAAAACACAGAGCAAGTCCACAAAATTGGGAAGGGGAGGCACTGTGTGATCTCGGGGGATATATAAGGACCAGGCTACAAAAAAGGCAGAAAAGAGTGACTTACAAATATGTTTTAATGGACATAAAACTTTTATGTCCAAATTGTGGGCTAACATAGCCTCTATTATACTTACAAGACTCTGCTATAGACATAGATTAGTGCAGGGGCGCCAGCAAATAACAGCAATCATGCAATGTGGAGCTATCACATAATGACCACTACCAAGAAAAACAAAAACAATTCAATAATGTTACTAGTAATGTAATCTCCACCACTCATCACAACATATATAGACACAGCTACATATCTAGTACAAAGAGCTTTCAAGTGAAATATTCATCACTAACCTACATATGTCATTGAACCCATTAACCCCATAAGGAAACCTATCCCAGGTTTCCAGTCAAACACAGATGCATATAACCAAGTACTAGATTCATACAAACTATCATCAAAACTGCGCCAGTGTTTAGAGTGGAGTACACACACACATCGCAGCGTCCCATACAAACAGGACAAAACATCCAATGTATACTCATAAAAGCTCCTCATTCAGTTCATAATTACCTTGTGCTGTGTAATACATAGACAATGGTCGCCCCTGCCCTCCAGCTGATAGTATGCTGGAGAGGCCGGCCTCATATACCCCCCACGTCTGACCTCACGACCAAGCACGAATGGGATGTGGCTACTGCGCATGCACCAGCACAACCCTGCTAGCGCCTACAAGGCCCAGAGGAGTTCCAGGTGGTGGAGGAGAAGCAGGAACAGATCCATGACGCAGTGCGTCATCTAAGAACACTGCATTACACACTGAGGTCAGCAGGGCGAAACAGGTGCAAAGCACCTGGGGCTATGATAGAATAGGGCGGACACAAGGCAGGCAGACAAAATGGGCAACTGCCAATGGATTAGGCATTAGGCAGAGGTAGATGGTGTATTTTTATATTTTTAAGTATTGCGGGGGGGCAATGGGGGAAGATTCTTTCTATTTTGTGAATTGGAATTATACATTAAAGTAAACCTATATTTTATCTGTTTAGGACACGTGTCAAACACAAGGCCCGCCAGGCCATTTCATGTTGCTCTTGCATCCAGGGTTTTTTCAGCTGGGAATGTGGTGAAATGAAGTTCAACCACCTCCGGCTCTCACCCTCCGCTTCCCTCTCACCACTGTCACTTGTAAACACAGAAGCCTTCTGTGTTTACAAGCACAGTTTTTCTCTCTGTGGTTCTCAAAGATCCTTGCCTGCCCTGCACTCATGGCAAGGACAAGGAAGATGTACATGCAGGTGCAGTGTTGGATGGGGCTTGACCATTATCTCCATCTGTGCCTGGGTGCATAAATACCAACCAATGATCACACTGCAAGTGAGAGAAAGAGGTGGAACCGCCTACAGTACTAGAAGGTACTAGAGCCTAGGACAGTTAGATCAGATGCGAGTAAGCTTTTGAGGTGGGGGGCTGGATAATGAGGGCTGTGGAGGTGGGGGGCAGGGGAAAGTGGTGCAGAGGTGAGAGCTGAGGAGGGTTGTAAGTGAAATGTGGATAGCCTGTGAAAGAGAGCTGAACCCTGCACACTGTGCATAGCACACTCCTAAACTCTGCACTCTATACACAAAGCACCCCTGAACTCTGCACTCTGTATGTGGCGCACCCCTGAATTCTACACTCTATACATAGTGCATCCCTGAACTCTGTGTATAGGGCACACCCGAAAACTGCACTCTGTACATACCGCACCCCTGAACTCCGCACAGAATGCATTCTTGGTATTTCTTGCCCCTTTCAGATCTTACAGATACAACCAGCCCTTTTGAGGGAAACCATAAGGCTGATGTAGCCCACAATGAAATTGAGTTTGACACCCCTGATATAGGGCATGGCAACAGGTTCACTTGATAACCTCCTATGCCAATATTTACAGAACCTGGTAGATAGATATTCCCTCTTTTTCCCTCCCTGTTCCTGTGTTAACTCAAGGGAATACCTGTCCACAACCCATTTTCAGTGCTGGCTGAGGGAAGGAGGGTCTCACACAAGATTTGCCGGTACATGGTCCTAGTCATTGTCCCCTTGATGTGGTGAAGTTGTCCTGTCCCCTTAGCAGAAAAACACCCCAAAGCCTAATGTTTCCACCTTAATGTTTGATGGTGGGGATGGTGTTCTTGGGGTCGTAGGCAGCATTCTTCTTTCTCCTTCAAACACGGCGAGTTGAATTGATCCCAAAGAGATCAATTTTGGTCTTATCTGGCCACAACACTTTTATCCAGTTCTCCTATGAATAATTCAAATGATCATTAGCAATCACCAGACGTGCCTGTACATGTGCTTTCTTGAGCAGGGGGACCTTGCGGGCACTTCAGGATTTCAGTCCTTCACGGCGTAGTGTGTTACCAACTGTTTTCTTGGTGACTATGGTCCCAGCTGCCTTGAGATCATAGACAAGATTCTCCCGTGTAGTTCTAGGCTGATTTCTCACCATTCTCATAATCATTGAGCCCCAGCATGGAGCCCCAGATCGAGAGAGATTGACAGTTATTTTGTGTTTCTTCCATTTGCGAATAATCGCGCAAACTATTGTCATCCTCTCACCAAGTTGCTTTTTGGCAGTCTTGTAGCCCATTCCAGCCGTGTGTAGGTCTACAGTCTTGTCCCTGACAGTCTTGGCCATGGTGGAGAGATTGGAATCTGATTGCTTTCAGTGGACAGGTGTCTTTTATACAGGTAACAAGCTGAGATTAGGAGCACTCCCTTTTAAAGGAGTGCTCCTAATCTCAGCTCATTACCTTTTATAGAAGACACCTGGGAGCCAGAAATCTGCTCGGGCCACCAACCAAATATGCCGATATCACACTACTGATGTTAACATGTCAATCCTGAATGGCCACCTGCATACTAGCAACTAGTGATGGACGAACTTCCGACGGGACGTTTCGCGAACGCGAAACGCGAACGGACACAAACGTTCGCGAAAACGACCGTTCGCCGCGGGCTCCATTGACTTCAATGGGAGGCGAATTTCGCAAACCTTTAGGTCGAATTTGCGGCCACGGGGTAATTATTAGGGGGTAGCACGTAGTCCCACCACCTGGACAATAGCATAATACATGTATGAGGTGAATTTGGGATCGATAACTACAAGCATTTTTTTTTTATTTGGGAAATTGTTCTGACAATTCAGGACTATGGAGCTAATGAAGGCAATGGAGGAGAGGGAAGGTCAGGGACCAGGGTAGGCAAACAAGAGGGTGCAGGAGATACAGAGCACTGACAGCAGCACCGTAATACAGAGCACTGACATCAGCACCGTGACATACAGCGCTGACAGCAGCTCCGTGACATACAGCGCTGACAGCAGCTCCGTGACATACAGCGCTGACAGCAGCTCCGTGACATACAGCGCTGACAGCAGCTCCGTGACATACAGCGCTGACAGCAGCTCCGTGACATACAGCGCTGACAGCAGCACCGTGACATACAGCGCTGACAGCAGCTCCGTGACATACAGCGCTGACAGCAGCTCCGTGACATACAGCGCTGACAGCAGCTCCGTGACATACAGCGCTGACAGCAGCTCCGTGACATACAGCGCTGACAGCAGCTCCGTGACATACAGCGCTGACAGCAGCACCGTGACATACAGCGCTGACAGCAGCACCGTGACATACAGCGCTGACAGCAGCTCCGTGACATACAGCGCTGACAGCAGCTCCGTGACATACAGCGCTGACAGCAGCTCCGTGACATACAGCGCTGACAGCAGCTCCGTGACATACAGCGCTGACAGCAGCTCCGTGACATACAGCGCTGACAGCAGCTCCGTGACATACAGCGCTGACAGCAGCTCCGTGACATACAGCGCTGACAGCAGCTCCGTGACATACAGCGCTGACAGCAGCTCCGTGACATACAGCGCTGACAGCAGCTCCGTGACATACAGCGCTGACAGCAGCACCGTAAGCAGCCCCAGGAGGAAGTCAGCACAGCACAGGGATGGTGTGATCCCCTCATAATAAGAACCCCCTAGGAGGAAGTCAGCACAGCACAGGGATGGTGGGAGCCCCTCATAATAAGAACACCCAGGAGGAAGTCAGCACAGCACAGGGATGGTGGGAACCCCTCATAATAAGCAGCCCCAGTAGAAATATGACACCGCTCAACCTCTTCAAAGAGGAGGGTAGGGGCATATAGTACGGTGTGCTTTTTTGGGTCAGGGAAGTGAGCCAAATGAATTAAGAAGGTCTGTGTGCTTGATTCCAAAAATTGTTTATAGACATATACATGGTCTACTGATCACATGTGTTGAATTCCTCCGAGATCCATGCCTCATTCATTTTTAGAAATGTGAGGTAGTTAACACTGTGGTGAGCTAGGCGAGTACGCTTATCGGTCACAATCCCCCCTGCTGCGCTGAACGTCCTTTCGGACAGGACACTGGATGAGGGGCAAGCCAACAGTTCGATTGCAAATTGGGCAAGCTCTGGCCAGAGGTCAAGCCTGCCCACCCAGTAGTCTAGGGGTTCATCACTCCTCAGAGCGTCCACATCGGCCGTTAACCCAATGTAGTCGGACACCTGACGGTCTAGGCGTTCCCTGATGCTGGATCCGGATGACACCTGTCGATGGGTCGGCTGAAAGAATGACCTCATATCCGAAGTCACCAACACATCTTCAAACCGGCCTCTTCTTGCAGGCGCTGTTGGATTGGTACCCGCAAATCCTTCTCTGGGAGTGGGAATTGCTCCTCTGCCAGCGCACGCAAAAGCAGAATGCAGCATTTCTCGAAGCAAGGCCTGGAAGTGCTGCATTCTGACAGCCCTCTGCGACGGCGGTAACATTTCCGCCATTTTGTGTTTGTACCGGGGGTCTAAGTACGTTGCCACCCAGTACTGGTCCTTGACCCTCATGCTTTTTATACGGGGGTCCCTATTAAAACACTGGAGCATGAAGGCCCCCATTTGCACTAAAGTGGAAGCGGTGTGGTGGCCTGGCTCCTGCTCATCATCCAGGATAATGTCGTCCTCTTCATTCTCCTCTCCCCATCCTCGCACAACAGGGATCCCAGAAAGGTTTAAAGCATGCTCTTCTTGCTCCTGCTCATCCGCCCCGGCACCATCCTCCTCTGACTCCTCATCAGACTCCTGTTGTTGACTTGTCTCAGATAGAGTAGCCCCCCCTGGGAATTCATCCAGCATTGCGACTTCCTCATCTTCCCGCTCCTGCTCCTCCACAGCCTGATCAATGACACGACGCAATGCACGCTCCAGAAAGAAGGCATAAGGTACCATGTCACTGATGGCGCCATGGCTGCGACTGACCAGTTTGGTGATCTCCTCAAATGGCCGCAGAAGTCTGCATGTGTCGCGCATGAGCAGCCACTGGCGCGGTGAAAAAAAACCCAGCTCCCCAGAACCGTTTCTTTCGCAGAGTTCATACAGGTAGACGTTAACTGCACGTTTCTGCTGGAGCAGCCTATCAAGCATATAGAAGGTTGAGTTCCATCGCGTCGGGCAATCGCAAATAAGACGTCTGACCGGCAGATGGTGTCGCCGCTGAATGTCAGCAAGGCGAGCCATGGCCGTGTAAGATCTTCTGAAATGGGCCGAGATTTTCCTTGCCTGCCGCAAGATGTCCTGGACCCCAGGGTATTTGACAAGGAATCGCTGCACGACCAAGTTTAAGACGTGTGCCATGCACGGCACGTGCGTGATTTTGCCCTGTTTCAATGCGCTAAGCAGATTGGCACCGTTGTCACACACCACTTTACCAACTGTCAAATTGAGCGGTGTTAGCCACTCATCTGCCTGTGAACGCAAAGCTGAAAGGAGTGCCGGGCCAGTGTGGCTCTTTGCTTCCAGGCACAACAGACGCAGCACGGCATGGCAACGTCTCACCTGGCATGTGGAATAGGTTCTGGGGAGCTTGGGCGGTGCAGTGGAAGAGACGCTAGCAGCGGAAAAGGAGGAGGCAGCTGAGGAGGAGAGGGAGGAGGATGGAGTAGGAGGAGGAGAAGAAGAGTCAGGCCTGCATGCAATCCGTGGCGGTAAAACCAAATCTACACGGGTGCCACGGGTTACATGCTTGACGGCCGTCAGAAGGTTCACCCAGTGGGCAGTAAAACTGATATACCTTCCCTGCCCGTGTTTGCTAGACCACGTGTCTGTGGTCAGATGTATCTTGGCACCGACACTGTGTGCCAGAGATACATTCACTTGCCGCTGAACATGGCCATATAGCTCTGGGATGCCCTTCTCTGAGAAATACTTCCTTCCTGGGACCTTCCATTGTGGTGTTCCAATGGCCACAAATTTGCGAAAGGCCTCCGAGTCCACCAGTTTATATGGCAGTAGTTGGCGGGCTATGAGTTCTGACAAGCCAGCCGCCAACCGTTGGGCAAGAGGGTTATCCGGCGTCATCATTTTTTTACGCTCAAACATTAGGCCCACGGAAGCCTGCCTTTTTGCAGAAAAATGTGAGCTTGGCGTGATGGAAGGTGGAGTGGAGGACAATTGTGAGGAGAGAGGAGAAGGAGAAGTAGAAGACGAGGCTGGACGGTGAGAGCCTGCAGTGTGGCTTTGTGTGTTCCGTTGCTCCCACTGGGCTCGGTGATGGCTGCTCATGTGCCTTCTTAAGGCGGTCGTCCCTAGGTGAGTATTGGGCTTACCGCGACTAACGCGTTGACTGCAAAGATTGCAGATGGCAACGCTATTGTCAGCAGCGGACACGTTAAAAAAAGCCCACACTGCGGAGCCATGTGCCGGTGTCCTGGGAGCGCCAGATGTGACCGTACATGGTCGATGACTCGCTCCTGATACATTTGCAGTCTGCTTTGTCCCTGCTGTGCAATGTAAGTCATTGCTGCTTCTCCTCCCTATCTGCTGGTCCATATCTCCCTCTGAACTCCCCTCCTCTTCCTCTCTTGTGGGCACCCACGTGACATCACTAGACACGTCATCATCAACGTCACCTTCCCCACCGCTATAAGTAGAGTAGGCAGCAACACCGGGGACCAACCTCCTCCTTGGGCTGATCTGGGTACTGGCGTCAGACTGCTGAGTAGCGCTTGTTGCTACCTCCTCTTCCTGATCCAATACCAAGAGTGGCTGCGCATCAGAAATGTCCTCTTGATATGGATCGGAAAATAATTCCAGTGACTCAAGCGGAAGGTATGTGGTGGTGGTGGTGGTGGTCGTGTTGTTGGTGGTAGTGTCTTTGGGGGTGCACATAGCAGAGAGTGAAGAAGAGGGTGCAGATCGAGAGGATGAGGAGGGTGCAGAAGAGTAAGGCTGAGCGAGCCACTCAACCAAGTCTGGTGCATCCTTTAAAGTAATTGAACGCACCTTCTGCAACTTCCCACTTTGGCTCAAGCCTGTTGCTCCTGCCCTACCCCTACCACCCCTGCGGAAGGGCCTGCCTCTTCCTCTGCATGTCATTTTTTAAATGACCCTGTGACAAAACTCTTAGTCCCTATACCGCTGAAGGACTGCTGCAGTATAGGTGAGCGGTCAGCAGTGGTGCACGTCAACCCTATCTATTGTGGACCTATAGCGGTCCTTACAGAACAGCAGACTGTACCGCACTCAAGCCTATGTACCGTAGCACCCTATACCAAGTTACCAGTCCTTATAAGAACTTTTGTGGACCAAGCAGGTTGTGTATTAGTGTTTAGCAGACTGTACGTCAGTCCCTATACCGCTGAAGGACTGCTGCAGTATAGGGCAGCGGTCAGCAGTGGTGCACGTCAACCCTATCTATTGTGGACCGATAGCGGTCCTTACAGAACAGCAGACTGTACCGCACTCAAGCCTATGTACCGTAGCACCCTATACCAAGTTACCAGTCCTTATAAGAACTTTTGTGGAACAAGCAGGTTGTGTGTTAGTGATTAGCAGACTGTACGTCAGTCCCTATACCAATGAAGGACTGCTGCAGTATAGGGCAGCGGTCAGCAGTAGTGCACGGCAACCCTATGTATTGTGGACCGATAGCGGTCCTTACAGAACAGCAGACTGTACTGCACTCAGGCCTATGTACCGTAGCACCCTATACCAAGTTACCAGTCCTTATAAAAACTTTTGTGGACCAAGCAGGTTGTGTGTTAGTGTTTAGCAGACTGTGCGTCAGTCCCTATACCGCTGAAGGACTGCTGCAGTATAGGGCAGCGGTCAGCAGTAGTGCACGGCAACCCTATGTATTGTGGACCGATAGCGGTCCTTACAGAACAGCAGACTGTAACGCACTCAGGCCTATGTACCGTAGCACCCTATACCAAGTTACCAGTCCTTATAAGAACTTTTGTGGACCAAGCAGGTTGTGTGTTAGTGATTAGCAGACTGTACGTCAGTCCCTATACCAATGAAGGACTGCTGCAGTATAGGGCAGCGGTCAGCAGTAGTGCACGGCAACCCTATGTATTGTGGACCGATAGCGGTCCTTACAGAACAGCAGACTGTAACGCACTCAGGCCTATGTACCGTAGCACCCTATACCAAGTTACCAGTCCTTATAAAAACTTTTGTGGACCAAGCAGGTTGTGTGTTAGTGTTTAGCAGACTGTGCGTCAGTCCCTATACCGCTGAAGGACTGCTGCAGTATAGGGCAGCGGTCAGCAGTGGTGCACGTCAACCCTATCTATTGTGGACCGATAGCGGTCCTTACAGAACAGCAGACTGTACCGCACTCAAGCCTATGTACCGTAGCACCCTATACCAAGTTACCAGTCCTTATAAGAACTTTTGTGGACCAAGCAGGTTGTGTATTAGTGTTTAGCAGACTGTACGTCAGTCCCTATACCGCTGAAGGACTGCTGCAGTATAGGGCAGCGGTCAGCAGTGGTGCACGTCAACCCTATCTATTGTGGACCGATAGCGGTCCTTACAGAACAGCAGACTGTACCGCACTCAAGCCTATGTACCGTAGCACCCTATACCAAGTTACCAGTCCTTATAAGAACTTTTGTGGAACAAGCAGGTTGTGTGTTAGTGATTAGCAGACTGTACGTCAGTCCCTATACCAATGAAGGACTGCTGCAGTATAGGGCAGCGGTCAGCAGTAGTGCACGGCAACCCTATGTATTGTGGACCGATAGCGGTCCTTACAGAACAGCAGACTGTAACGCACTCAGGCCTATGTACCGTAGCACCCTATACCAAGTTACCAGTCCTTATAAGAACTTTTGTGGAACAAGCAGGTTGTGTGTTAGTGATTAGCAGACTGTACGTCAGTCCCTATACCAATGAAGGACTGCTGCAGTATAGGGCAGCGGTCAGCAGTAGTGCACGGCAACCCTATGTATTGTGGACCGATAGCGGTCCTTACAGAACAGCAGACTGTAACGCACTCAGGCCTATGTACCGTAGCACCCTATACCAAGTTACCAGTCCTTATAAGAACTTTTGTGGACCAAGCAGGTTGTGTGTTAGTGATTAGCAGACTGTACGTCAGTCCCTATACCAATGAAGGACTGCTGCAGTATAGGGCAGCGGTCAGCAGTAGTGCACGGCAACCCTATGTATTGTGGACCGATAGCGGTCCTTACAGAACAGCAGACTGTACTGCACTCAGGCCTATGTACCGTAGCACCCTATACCAAGTTACCAGTCCTTATAAGAACTTTTGTGGACCAAGCAGGTTGTGTGTTAGTGTTTAGCAGACTGTGCGTCAGTCCCTATACCGCTGAAGGACTGCTGCAGTATAGGGCAGCGGTCAGCAGTAGTGCACGGCAACCCTATGTATTGTGGACCGATAGCGGTCCTTACAGAACAGCAGACTGTAACGCACTCAGGCCTATGTACCGTAGCACCCTATACCAAGTTACCAGTCCTTATAAGAACTTTTGTGGACCAAGCAGGTTGTGTGTTAGTGATTAGCAGACTGTACGTCAGTCCCTATACCAATGAAGGACTGCTGCAGTATAGGGCAGCGGTCAGCAGTAGTGCACGGCAACCCTATGTATTGTGGACCGATAGCGGTCCTTACAGAACAGCAGACTGTAACGCACTCAGGCCTATGTACCGTAGCACCCTATACCAAGTTACCAGTCCTTATAAGAACTTTTGTGGACCAAGCAGGTTGTGTGTTAGTGATTAGCAGACTGTACGTCAGTCCCTATACCAATGAAGGACTGCTGCAGTATAGGGCAGCGGTCAGCAGTAGTGCACGGCAACCCTATGTATTGTGGACCGATAGCGGTCCTTACAGAACAGCAGACTGTAACGCACTCAGGCCTATGTACCGTAGCACCCTATACCAAGTTACCAGTCCTTATAAGAACTTTTGTGGAACAAGCAGGTTGTGTGTTAGTGATTAGCAGACTGTACGTCAGTCCCTATACCAATGAAGGACTGCTGCAGTATAGGGCAGCGGTCAGCAGTAGTGCACGGCAACCCTATGTATTGTGGACCGATAGCGGTCCTTACAGAACAGCAGACTGTAACGCACTCAGGCCTATGTACCGTAGCACCCTATACCAAGTTACCAGTCCTTATAAGAACTTTTGTGGACCAAGCAGGTTGTGTGTTAGTGATTAGCAGACTGTACGTCAGTCCCTATACCAATGAAGGACTGCTGCAGTATAGGGCAGCGGTCAGCAGTAGTGCACGGCAACCCTATGTATTGTGGACCGATAGCGGTCCTTACAGAACAGCAGACTGTACTGCACTCAGGCCTATGTACCGTAGCACCCTATACCAAGTTACCAGTCCTTATAAAAACTTTTGTGGACCAAGCAGGTTGTGTGTTAGTGTTTAGCAGACTGTGCGTCAGTCCCTATACCGCTGAAGGACTGCTGCAGTATAGGGCAGCGGTCAGCAGTAGTGCACGGCAACCCTATGTATTGTGGACCGATAGCGGTCCTTACAGAACAGCAGACTGTAACGCACTCAGGCCTATGTACCGTAGCACCCTATACCAAGTTACCAGTCCTTATAAGAACTTTTGTGGACCAAGCAGGTTGTGTGTTAGTGATTAGCAGACTGTACGTCAGTCCCTATACCAATGAAGGACTGCTGCAGTATAGGGCAGCGGTCAGCAGTAGTGCACGGCAACCCTATGTATTGTGGACCGATAGCGGTCCTTACAGAACAGCAGACTGTACCGCACCCAAGCCTATGTACCGTAGCACCCTAGACAGACCAAGTTACCAGTCCTGATAAAGAGCTTTGTGGAACAAGTGAGTTGTGAATGATTAGCAGACTGCAGCAGAAGGGCAGCAGTCAAGTATAATATTCTTTCTATATTTGGAAGAAAGAATATTATACGTGTACAAGCCTATTACCGTACCACTGATACCAGTCCTGAAAAGAACCTTTGTGGAACTAATAGTAACAGCAAGTCTTTAAAATTATCCTCACTGCCTGACACACTGCTTCCTGCCTGTCCCTATACAAATTGGCAAAAAAGAGTAGGCTGGAACGATTAGCTGGAACAGCTCTTTTGTGGACCTGATAGTAACAGCTAATGATGATGATGATGATGATGATGAAGAAAGACTAATCTGGCTGAGCTGTCCCTAAAATAGCAGCATACAGCGCTCTGTCCCTTTATCTAAACTGACAAAAGAAACTCAGGCTGCTGACCTAACACCTATACCAGTCCTGAAAAGAACTTTTGTGTACCAAATAGCTAGCGTTTTCTCTGTCCCTACTCCACACAGGATCCTTTCCCTACAGTGACAGAAGAAAGAATGTAAAATGGCCACCGGATCGGGTGTATTTATAGGTTAGGGGGAATGTCCAAGTGTCCATGAGCTGTCATGTCTCAATTGGTTGTCCTGTAACACATGATAAACGTGTCACGAAAGGTTAAAGTTCTTGTATACATTAAACACGTAAGTCCGCCGGGGCGAACGACGGAAAAAGGCGTTCGAACCCGCGGACGGCGAAAGTCGGAAATTCGCCGCGAAACGACCGCCGGGCGAACCGTTCGGCCATCACTACTAGCAACCAATGACCCTAGGTGGCAGGACTTGCATGCATATTAAGAGCCAGAAATCTTGATGATTGATAGGGGATCAAATACTTATTTCACTCATTAAAATGCAAATGAATTTATAAAAATGTGTTTTTCTGGATAATTTTTTTTTTTCTTACCATTAAAATTATAGACTGGTGATTTCTTTGTCAGTGGGCAAACATAAATAATCAGCAGGGGATCAAATATTTTTTTCGCTCACTGTTAATATGTAAATGTTAGCAGAAACATGCATACAGCGTACAATAGGCTCCACCGTACGCAGGTCCTCCGATACGCTCCATAAAAACGCTCCCCAAATCTTTTTCATTTTTAGTTGATGCAGTGAACCAGTGTGAACCAGTGTGAACCAGTGTGAACCAGTGTGAACCAGTATGAACCAGTGTACATGAGCCCATAGAATACAACACTGCTGCTTTTAGATCTATATAAATTATGAGTCTCAAAACGGGGTATGGTATGCCCATGTGCATGAGCCTTTAAATTAGGCATTTAAAGTAAACACAGGTTAACCTTATTTACTATCATTCACTTTTCTAGACGAACAGCTTTTATTTCTTTAGTAAAGCAACTCTATTGTGTGTCTCTTTTTCTGGTTTTCATATCCCATGCTTTTAAGTGATTAAAAGTCATGTGACCTTTATTGGCAGATATGGAAGCCTATGTATATTTAAAGATGTTTTGATATGCACATTGGAGAACAATAAAAAGAAAATTCAGCGTGCATTATAAAATAAACTTTGAAGCAAATACTCCAAAAGTGAAGAAATGGCCTAAAGTTTAGATGGATTTGTAATTGTCTTGCCTAGTGCGGTTTTACTATTCTGGCTTTTATTTATTTATTTGATTCTTTTTCCAGCTAGATTTGCAGAATCTATTTATAGTGAGATTATTAATGTCTGCCAGTGGAGTTGAGTTCAATAAACTATTAAAAAAACTTCTTTCAACAAGTGATAGCGACCTAGGGTGGGATTAGTGCATAGAAAACAGTTTGTGACACCCGTTATAATGCGTCATTGTTTTGACAAGGAGGTCACAAGGTCACGATATGTATGTTGATGGCGTCTCTGAAAGAGCGGGTGAAGTAAATCTTTTTCCTAACAATTATCTTGAATTTATTTGCAGCCATAATAACATTGTTATAATACAAATGTACACAGTAACAATATTCTGCACTAAAAATAATTGGGTGATGCGTGTCTGCTAAAAATGACGTCTTAGATCATCTAAACATGTAGTTGTTATCCATAGTAACAAATAATTCTAATACTGTATGTAAAAGAAAACTTTGGGTCATTTTAGTGATCTGAGAATCATTTAACCACTTGGCGCCCAAGCTACGTCATATGACGTCGTGAGCTTTGTGGTGTTATATCTGAATGATACCTGAGGCTTCAGACATCATTCAGATATCGGCATTTTCAGCCGGCAACTCCCTGCACCATAAGAACTATCATAGCGGCTGTTCTGCCGCTTGATCGTTCTTACGGGTGGCGGGAGGGGACGTTCTCCCCCCCCCCCCGCCGCCCTCCGATGCTTCTACCGACTCACCGCTTCCATCGGCGAGTCGGTCACAGGATCCGCCGGTCCCCGGATGATATCATAGAGATTTCCGGTGGACCAGATGGTCCCTGGAGTCTCTGCGATCGTTCAGAGGCCGGGCGCGATGTTATGACGTCACGCCCGGCCTCTGCATTCAAAATAAGGCGCCACCTTGGCTGGGAAGCCGTGATCGTTTTTTTTTTATTTTTTTTTATTTTAGGCTTCCCAGCCTAGAGGTGAGATGTGGGGTCTTATTGACTCCATATCACTGTAAATAGGTCTGATCATGCCATATTTATATTACAAGAGATGTTTACATACCTTGTAATAGGAATAAAATTAATCTTTTTTTTTTTTTAAAGTGTCAAACTAAAAAAATAAAAGTAAAATTAAAGCGGGAGTCCACCGGGACTCCGCGTTTTTTTTTTTTTTTTTTTTTAAAAGCCAGCAGCTACAAATACTGCAGCTGCTGACTTTTAAATAGTGACACTTACCTGTCCAGCGCGCCCGCGATGTCGGCACCCGAAGCCGATCGCTCGCTCGGCTGCCGGGTCCCGCCGCCATCTTGGGTATGGGAATCAGGAAATGGAGCCTTTCGGCTTCATTTCCCGGTTCCCTACTGCGCATGCGCGAGCCGCGCGGCGCAATCCGGACGGTTCCCAGCTGCCTCTGGGAGCTGTGTTTTTCCCAGCAGGCAGCGGGGCACTTGCTGAAGGGGGCGGGCGCTTGCGGAACGGGGCGTAACGTATGCCCCGTTCCGCAGAGAGCTAGCCCGGAAGTGGGTGCAGTTACCTGGATTATCCAGGTAACTGCACCCCCCTCCCCCCTGAAAGGTGCCGATTGTGGCGCCGGAGGGGGGGGGGATTCCGATGAGCGGAGGTCCATTTTAGGGTGGACCTCCGCTTTAACAATAAAAAAATAAAAATAAAATAAAAATTAAAGTGCCCCTGTCCCCGTGAGCTCGTACGCAGAAGCGAACGCATACGTAAGTGCCGCCCACATATGAAAACGTTGTTCAAACCACACATGTGAGGTATCGCCGCAAACGTTAGAGGAAGTGCAATAATTTTAGCCCTAGACCTCCTCTGTAACTCAAAACATGTAACCAGTAAAAAAATGTAAAACGTTGCCTATGGGGATTTTTAAATACCAAAGTTTGGCGCCATTCCATGAGCGTGTGCAATTTTGAAGCGTGACATGTTGGGTATCTATTTACTCGGCATAACTTCATCTTTCACATTATGTAAAAAATTGGGCTAACTTCACTGTTTTTTTTTTTTCTTTTTAAAGCATGAAACAGTTTTTTTCTGAAAAAAACGTGTTAGAAAAATTGCTGTGCAAATACCGTGCGAGATAAAAAGTTGCAACGACCGCCATTGTATTCTCTAGGGTCTTTGCTAAAAAATATATAATGTTTGGGGGTTCTATGTAATTTTCTAGCAAAAAAATTATGAATTTTACATGTAGGAGAGAAATGTCAGAATTGGCCTTGATGCGAAGTGGTTAAAAAGGGTTGTGGCATATTAAATTGATTCTAAAGTTTTCATAAAAAAATAAATAAATAACAAACATGTTATCCTTACCTGCTCTGTACAATGCGTTTGCACTAAGCAGCCCTGAACCTCCTCTTCTGGTGTCCCCCCTTTCTCCCAGTGCCTCCTTCAGCAAGCCGCTTACTATGGGGGCACTTGTGCAGCCCCAATCTCGAGCCGCACTGTGTGCATCTACTGGCACACATTGCGGCTCAGCCCCACCCTCCGCTTTCTGCTCATAGGAGTTGATTGACAGCAGAAAGAGCCAATGGCTGCCTCTGCTGCTGAGCCTCCTGTGAGAGAGAGGGAGAGAAGAGTAGCACTGCTGCAGACAGGGTCAGCGCTGGATTGAGATCAGGCCCAGGTAAGTATTTCAGGAGGAGCTGGGAGATTGGAGGGAGCTGACATCAAACTTTTTTTTTTTTCCCCTTAAAGTGGTATTAACCACTTCAGCCCCGGAAGAATTGACCCCCTTCCTGACCAGAGCACTTTTTGCAATTCCGCACTGTGTCGCTTTAACTGACAATTGTGCGACGTGGCTCCCAAACAAAATTGATGTCCTTTTTTTCACACAAATAGAGCTTTCTTTTGGTGGTATTTGATCACCCCTGAGGTTTTTATTTCTTGCGCTATAAACAAAAAAAGAGCGACAATTTTGAAAAAATTCATTATTTTTTACATTTTGCTATAATATCCCCCAAAAATATATAAAAAAACTTTTTTTTCCCTCAGTTTAGGCAAATATTCTTCTTCATATTTTTGGTAAAAAAAAATGGCAGTGATCAGCGCTTTTTATTGTGACTGACAATATGGCGGACACTCCGGACATTTTTTTACATATTTTTGGGACCATTGTAATTTATACAGCAATCAGTGCTATACAAATGCACTGATTGCTGTGTAAATGACACTGGCAGTGAAGGGGTTAACCACTAGGTGGCAGTGTAGGGGTTAAGTGTGTCCTAGGAGCATGTTTCTACCTGTGGAGGGGCGTGGCTGTGTGTGACATGTCACTGATGTCTGCTCCGATCACAGGGAGCAGAGATCAGTGACACTGTCACTAGGCAGAACGGGGAGATGCTTGTTTACATTAGCATGTCTCCGTTCCTCCTCTCAGTGCGATGATCGCGGGTATCCCCGCAGCAATCGAGTCCGTGGGACCCATGACCCGACTTACAGAGCTAGCTTGCCACGGGCGTGCGCACCTTTGGCTGCATGCGCCCACTGGCCAACTCTTAAAGGGCAACGTACAGGTACGTGATTCTGCCTGTACAAGCCCTTCTGCCGATGTATATCGGCGTGAGGTGGTCGGCAAGCGGTTAAAGGCAGTTTTTTTTTATAACAAGCATGTTATACTTACCTGCTCTGTGCTTTGCACAGACAAGCCCCTATCCTCCTCTTTTCGCATCCCCTGCAGGCGCTCCTTGCCCCTCCCTTCTACCAAGTTCCCCTATAGCAAACAGCTTGCTATGGGGGCACCCAAGCAGGCTCGCTCGCAAGCAGTTGCTATGTGTGTCCATTCACACACGGTGCATGACTTGGCCCTGTCCGCACTCTCTCTCCCCATTGGCTTACTGGCTGCGACTGACAGTAGCAGGGGCCAATGGTTTCCGCTGCTGTCTCAGTCAATGCAGAGGGAAAACATGGGAGAGTCGAGGCTCCCATGCACAGCGTTGGAGAAAGGTCAGGCTCAGGTAAGTGTAAGGGGGTCCGGGGGGATGCTGCACACATAAGATTTTTTACCTGCGTGCATAGAATGCACGCAGGTAAAAAACCTTGAGCCTTTAATGGAGAGAATGCATCATGAGTAAAAAAAAATATCATTCACAACTGCTTTAGACTTTTTTTTTTTTTTTGGGTAGGGGCAACTATATATATTTTTTTTATCTTGGTAATTATTACTCTGTAGTGTTCTTTTGTGGAATATACTGTATATAATACTGTTGTAAAAGAATACAAAGCTCATTCATCTGAAAATAAATAGAAATTCCTATATTTAAATAAACCACAGGTAAACACCAAGGGTGGCCACATATAGCCCCATAATTACTAGTGATGCTCCAATTTAACACATCACTTGTATTAACGGGCCATCTCTGAAGCCCTGGGGGGTGATGAGTAGCTTCTCAGGGGGTTGGAGGTTCTTGTTATCACACAGGGAGCTTTTCTAATTTGTTGTGAAATACTCGTGCCACTGTCAACATCAGGCAAGAATCACACTGGGTTCTCAGAGCTGAGGCAACATCTTCAATTATGGGCAAATCTCTCCCCGACCTGTCATTCTCAATAAGATTTCTACCTGCCTGGGCCTAGTCACAACAACAAACAAATGCATCAGTATTATATAGTGTACTACAATGGATAGAGAGGAATGTTTTGTGCATTGCAGGACTGTGTTGTCAAAAAAAAATATGCAGGTGTGTTCAGGGCCTATTCAGATTATATGGGCTGCCTTTTAATGCAACACTTTATTTTTAGCACAGTGGTTTGAACAAGCCCATTTTGTCCAGCCATGTTGCATAAAATGTTAGGGCCACATTCAAACTATATTGGGGAGCCTTGCCCAGTTCAAGCCCCAATGCATAGACAAGGCAATCTGACGTATGTTCTAATGTTTCATTTCATACCAAAGTGCTGCAGTGGTGTGCGCTGAAAAGATGTAGGACAGGATGCATTTTGTAAAAGCTGCAAGTTACATAGTTGGGAAGGTTGAATAGAGACACCAGTCCATCCAGTTTAACCGCTACAATTGTCCCCATCCCTGTACATTGTACATTGCAAACTCACATCGGTCCCTACCCTCAAGGAGCCCACAATCCAAGGTCCACATTCATATACTAGGGCCAATTTTGGACAGAAGCCAATTAACCTAACAGCATGTCTTTGGAGTGTGGGAGGAAACCGGAGTACACAGAGGAAACCCACGCAGGCACAGGGAGAACATGCAAACTCCAGGCAGGTAGTGTTATGGTTGGGATCGAACCAGCGACCCTTTTTACTACTAGGTGAGAGTGCTAACCACTACACCACTGTGCCGCCCACAGAGCGACTTGTAATGCTAATCGCACATTAGTGAAATTCTGTTCCAAATGAATTCAATTCTAACTGTAAATGTGTTTTTTAGTTTAGGAAAAATTGTATATATGCATAATCATACACAAAATCAGATGCATTGTATAAGTTCTTTGCACAAAATAAACCTGTTTAATACGTCTGGTATTCCATTCAAATATCAGGCCTGGATGAAATTTTAACCACTTGGGTACCGCGCTATTGCCGAATGACGGCATTAGCGCGGACCTAGATTGCCGGGACTACGTCTATTGACGTCGTCCCGGTTACGAGCGGCCTGCGCGCCCCCTGAGGGGCGCGCGCGGCGCGCTCTGTGATCGGCGAGTCCGTGAGACTCGCCTGATCACCGATCCGTGTAAGGGGTCGATCCCGACCCCTTATCACGTGATCAGCTGTCAGCCAATGACAGCTGATCATGTGATAAAACGGAGCCGGTAATCGGCTAGTATTCCTCCTCGCGCTGACAGCGCGAGGAGAAAAAAAAAAAGCCGATCGCCGGCGGCCGTGTTCGGGACATCAGTCCCGATCACGGCCAACAATTCAAGCGGACACCTGCCCCCTGCCAGTGCCTACCTGCCACCCGCAGTGCCATCCTGAAATAAAGTAAGTGCCCCCCTGTCAGTGCCACCCAGCAGTGCCCATAGTGCCCACAGTGCCACCCAGCAGTGCCCACAGTGCCACCCAGCAGTGCCCACAGTGCCACCCACAGTGCCACCCACAGTGCCACCCACAGTGCCACCCAAAATCTGCCTCAAAGGTGCTGCACCCCAGTGCCGCCCATCAGTGCCCAGCAGTGCCGCCCATCAGTGCCCAGCAGTGCCGCCCATCAGTGCCCAGCAGTGCCACCTATCAGAGCCACCTATCAGTGCCACCTATCAGTGCCCATCAGTCCCATCTATCTGTGGTACCTATCAGTGCCCATCCGTGCCACCCATCCGTGCCACTTATCCGTGCCACCCATCCGTGCCATCTTATCTGTGCCCATCTTTGCCCATCAGTGCCGCCTTATCTGTGCCCATCGGTGCCGCCTTATCTGTGCCTATTAGTGCCGCCTTAACTATGCCTATCAGTGCCCACCAGTGCAGCCTATCAGTGCCCACCAATGCAGCCCATCAGTGCCCACCAATGCAGCCCATCAGTGCCCACCAATGCAGCCATCAGTGCCGCCTAATCAGCGCACTTCAATGAAGGAGAAAAATGACCCGTTTGCAAAATTTTATAACAAACTATTAAAACATGATTTTTTTTTTTGCATCTTTTTTTGTTTGTTTAGCAAAAAATAAAACTCCGAGCTGTAACTAAATACCACCAAAAGAAAGCTCTATTTGTGGGAAAAAAATGATAAAAATTTCATTTGGGTACAGTGTTGTATGCCCGCGCAATTGTCATTCAAAGTGCATCAGCGCTGAAAGCTGAAAATTGGTCTGGGACTGAGGGGGGTTTAAGTGCCCAGTAAGCAAGTGGTTAAAGTGCTTTTGAACAAAATGAGTTTACTCAACAATGGCAAGATTGAATGTGCTGATGAATGATTTTTCAGAGCTTCCATTCAAACATTCATACAACATTCTGCGGTGTATGGCCAGCTTAACATATAGTCCTTTCTGTTTACTTGCATTGGGGGAATGAAAGAAAGGTGAGTATGTAGGTCTATGGAGGCCTACTTGGGCAAAGTACAGATTGACCTTAAAGCTGAGTTAAAAGTAAGGCCCCTTTTTAAATGGGCTGTCCAATCAGGTCTGCCTGTCAGTGTTTCAGACCTGAGCGGACCCCCCAGGCTTTTCTATGGAGCGGCAGGTGTCAGTGGACACACGTGCCATCTGACCCTGTCCACCAAAAACAGACAGATGGTGGTCCTATACCCCATCCATCCGGTGGATCGGATCAGATGGCATTGGATGGAAACGGAACGGCAGTCCATTTCCATCTGATTGCCCCATAGAGGAGAGCGTGACTGTGTTTGTATACGCTCTGCATAATGGAGCAGACACAGACCTGCCATCTACCTGCTCAGGGGGGATCAGTGAAGAGAACTCCCACTAAGCAAGTAGATTCCACTTAATGGAGACACCCATATGAAAGGGGCCTAAGTTTGTTTATTTTTTTACCTCCGTTCAATTTTTCTTTGACAATAGATGAAATATTATTTTCTCAGTCTGCAAAGGGTGTCTAAATTGTGAGCCAGCCAATAGTAATTTTAACCATTGCAGACAGTTACAGTGACATAGCATTTATTTTATCACGCATGGCACCTGCACAGAATTGGTTGCTCAGTCCATATTTCTGCAATGTTTTTTGTTACCTTGAACAGCATGAAAAACAGTATTGTAATTTTGCATCATTTGTGGCCCAGTCAAGATAACTGTTATAATGCTTTCCACATGAGTTAATAAAAAGAGGTTTATTTTATATTTAAAATAGTCTTGCACGGCAGGAAATATCCCATCTTAGCAAGCACTTAAAACAGTTTACAGGGGGAAACTTGTCTACATCCCACCTTCCCCAGTATGGCAAGTGCAAATCCTCCTTTTCTCTCTTCAAAACTTGTAAAGCAGAAATCTCCTGGTTTTCATATCAAAATTAACCAGACTCCAAAAGTTGTTATTTAAATTCCATAATGTGACCTCCAGTAGATTTAGAACAGACATGCCGATAACTAGGACTGTTTATGAACTTGTTTCAGGAAACGTCTGCACGCATTCATATAGGTTTGAAAATGTGGTCTTCATTGAAGCTGACGTATAGGGTTCAGAAAAAATCTCTGTGCATTAGAAACTTGTAGACAGGTATGCTACCATTTAAGAGGGTTGTCATTCTTCTATTTGCTTTACTAACTAGTGACTCGCTGACCCAGAACTAGCATGTGCGTGTTAGTTGTCTGGTTACTTCATATTTACATACTTCTTATAGACCAGTGACTTTCTGCGTAGTATAGCAAGGGATGAGGATGATGGTCCTGCAAACTACACCTCTAAATCCCAACTTTGGGTTAGGGTACAGTCAGTTTTAAGAAAATTTCCTTATACGATCCTTTTTTATGTCCTCTGGTAGGTCATGTGACAACCATGATCCTCATTTTCTGATCTCAAGTGGTGGATGGCCCTGAATGCTACAAAGAACATTGCTGATGTAGTGACATAGGCGGTGCCATCTGCAGCAATCTCTTTTGAAACCAGACCAGTGTGTCCATGACACTTGAAGCTGCTTGTGTGGTCATATTGAAAATAGAGACCCTCCAATTTAGCAGTCAGTTTAGGAAAGGATACAGCAAGACTTACATCAGTTTCTAAAGTTCATGAGGAGGAAACAACCAACAATAAAATTAGCAAAAATGTTTTCGGTGTATGTTAGTCAATCTGCAGGGGGCAAATGGGAGCTTCAGTTTAAAGGATAGCAGGCAAATTAATTTTTCTCCAAAATGGGTTTAAAGTGGATGTACCCTCACATATACCCAGTGAAGTGAACAGCCTCAGATGATACACCGAGATGAAACAAATCTCCCTATATAAGTTTTACATGCACATCTTCTATTTTCATTGTGCTATATTCTTTAGAATTCTGGTAAGAGTTTTCACTTCCTCCTTCTGCACTGTTAAAGAAGACTTGGATTACACTGAGAGAAGCTGATTGGAGGAAAAACACACACCCTCCTTCACATTGGTAGAAGAATGAAAATGCTTTCACAGCTCTGCTCTGAGATGGCAGACTGACTGCTAATCTATTTATAGCACACCCCCCTCGACACAAACTTCTATGTCCCGTCTCGGAAGAACGTGTGATGAAGTTATCAGGCTGATAACAGAGCTACGGAGCAAGAGACAGCTACGGGGCATAGTGCTATGGAGAGAGATAGGAAAACACTGCAGATATATGTGCCCAGCTCAAATTTCATGAATCGAGTTTACATCCACTTTAAGTCTTTGAATAAAAGTCCATATATACAATGTACGACCCATCAGATTTTTTTTATACCGTTTAATGTATGTGGAAACAACCCTGATATGCTAGAACAGAATTGCTATTTCACCTCAGATGGCACTTAATAAATGTTGGGGAGTTATGACATTTAGAGAAATATCGCTAGTCATGTGCGATAATAGATCGTCCACAAGTTTTTCTTGCAACTTCCTGCCAGCATATGATGTTTCCAAAAGATTTGGTAAGGGACAAATTTAGAATTTTGTACTTACAGTGGAACTTTACCCATAACAAATTGATAAAAAAATCCCGTTCTTTAGCAAGGAACATACATTCCACATTAATAATTATGCTACCAAAATGACTGTGTGCTGTAAATTGCATCCAGCACAGTTCCTGTTACTTCTTGTTGGAGGCTGCCATTTTGCTGAAGGCCAAAGCCCCAGCAGTAAATCATACTGCAGAACTAAACCCGTCAATTTACTGGTTTCTCAAAACTGTTATCTGGAATGCCAAGATTGCTGTCACATTTGTATCCTCAACCAAACTGCTTCCGCTTTAAGGCTGTCAGTAGAGGCTGTCGGCATCTACAAACTCAGCAGTGCCTAAAAATAGAGAGCAACTGAGCATGTACAGAGTAGGGTGAGACGGTGTGTTACGGGATTTTAAATAGTATAGGTGCTTATTTTTAACAGTATAGGTGCTTATTTTTAATGTTTTACATAGCTATACCTGCAAAAAGGGTGAACCTGATGTGATCTAGCAGGACTTAATTTTCTGACTAAAGTTCCACGTTAAAGAAACGCTGTTATCGAGATCGACTTTTCAGACTGCTGACAAAAAGAAGAAAAAATACAGTTGCCACTCACGATGCTGCCCTTGCTATATCAATTTATCATGCCTTCTGTTGGTAACTGCAACATGGTTTCACCAACCTCTGACACTTCTGGAAAGCTGCACTTCCTCTCTACTTCCTTGCTTCTCGCCCATCAGGGTGTCTGCTTGCTGCCTGTGAAGCCTCCAGTGCTCTGGTCAGTGAGGAGTTTTTCTACCTGTCCCATGCGTTAGAACTCACTGCCACCACTGATAATGTGTCCCACACGTAGCTCCAGGCTTTAGAGGCCTCCTAGGCAGCAGTGAGTCACCTTGGTGACACCAGGACCGGTACAAGCCTCCTAAAAGTGCCAGAGGGTGAAAAATACAGAGCTATTACTGACAAAAAAACAAAATGATTTGCTATAGCAAGATCAGCTAATTTCAAACATTAAGCCTAGATTCACACTAAAATGCAGTGTGGGAAACCCACGATCCGTGTGCATTTCCTGCACTGCATTCAGACTGCACTGTCCTTGCAATCTGCAGAGGGTGCAATCTTAACGACACCCCAAACCCGGGTTGCAAAACAGAGTGCTTTTCCTGCACCAGATCACATAGCGTATGCACGACTTTGGTGCGATCCGGTGTGATTTGAGCCCATTCAAAATGAATGGGCTCAAATCGAACCACACTGAATTGCATAGGAACTGAACAGTAATACAGTGTGGTTCCTGTGTGATTCATATGCAGTTCATAGTGTGAACCAAGGCTATCTGTATGTTAGCAGCCTGAAAAGTGTTACCTGATGACAATTTTCTATTTTATTTCTGTGCTGCCCCATTTACAGGACCTATATAGGTATTACCGATTAAGCCTACAACATGCTTAGGCAACCTTTGCAGTATGGCTGTGGTAAAACTGCAAATCCCATCATGTCTCCGCCTCTATAAGTCATAACTCTGCAAGGGAATCTTCCCCAGAGCTTAGTGAATGTGGTGCACTTTCACTTTAATAGCTTATCATGCGCAGGGCACAATTCCTCCCAATGACACCAACAATTGGGCAAAATTACACCAATGACGGGCCCAAGTCCTCCCACCGAGACGGATGGGGTACAACTCCTCCCACGGCACACCAAAGAAGAAGCACAATTCCTCCTAATGGTACCAACAATTGGGCCCAATGACACCAACGACGGCGCACAATTCATCCTAATGACACCAACAATTGGGCCCAATGACACCATTGATGGGGGACAATTCCTCCCACTGACACCATTGATGGGGCACAATTCCTCCCACTGACACCATTGATGGGGCACAATTCCTCCCAATGACACCAAAGATGGGGCACAATTTCTCCCAATGACACCAAAGATGGGGCATTATTTATTTCCACTGAAGTTGGGACCTTTTCTACTCCCAAATGCCACAGTCTGGCCCCTCTAAAGTCCAAGGGACAGTAAACTGGCCCCTTGTTTAGAAAATTTGGAGACCCCCTGGTGTAAATCAATGTCTAACAGCAGCTGGAATATTCCTTTTCTTTAAACATACTGCAAGAGAACTGCTTTAGTAGAGAAATGTAGATAATGACAAGGTGTTTTCAGTTTTAAGAAATTCATACTCCTCAGCCCCTCCAAGTTATTTTCATCTATTTTTGTGCTCGGCAGATCCCATTCATCATAGATTTTTTTCCCCGTTACATTGTACCTGAGTTTCTTTATTTTTATCAACTGTCTTCTCCCAGCTGCACTTGACAAGCTATGGGACCAGCCAACTTCCATTATTAATGATGCGATCTTCTTCATAATACATAGGAAAAGTTTCCTTTTTTTAATTTGTATTTCCTTTTGGAAGATGAGATGCATGATGAAGAGGTCTCTTGTTTGCTGGGGCCAAGTCTTCCTGGAAAGTGTTTTCTTCTGTTAGACAGTAAGCAGGACATATCCTAGATAAAAACAAAAGTTTCACAACAACAATGGAAGCATTGTCTCTGAAATTTACTGCTAATGCAGATGGCGTCTGCGGTTTTGCACCCCAAGTGTGCTAGAGTTTTGGCGCACCTTACTCCCAGGATGAGCACTGTAGTTTAGTCTCCAAATTACCTCATTTTAATTATCTTTGCCAAATTTTATACCAGTCTGGACTGAGAAAAGAACATAAAATATAATGTTCTGGCAGCAGTAAGGGCTAAAAAATGGGACAAAGGTGGGTGGGGTTTATTGCAAAATTTATAGGTGAATTCATGCGCAAGGGTTTTGTTTGCCCACATATCATGAATTTCATAATTCAAAAAGTGTTAACGATAACGCTGTACTGTCTGTCATCTCTCATAGCAGTAAAGCTGACAGATGTGTGCTTGCTATTTGGTTGGCTTCTTTTCTGCTACACATTGTTATGCCTAATGCCGCGTACACACGACCGGACTTTCCGGCAGAAAAGGTCCGATGGTCTTCCCGACGGAGTTCCGACCCAACAGACTTGCCCACACATGAACGGACCAAAGTCCATTCATTTTGAATGTGATGACTTACGACGGGACTAGAAAAGGAAATTCAATAGCCAGTAGCTGCCCTTGTGTCGTATTTGGTCCATCGGACCAGCATACAGACAAACGGTTTTCCCGATAGAAATTGATTCCGTCGGACAGATTTGAAACATGTTCTATTTCTAGGTCCATCAGAATTTTTGAAGAAAAAAGTCAGATAAAGCCCACACCCGATCGCAATCATTCCGTCTGACCTTTTCTGCCGGAAAGTCCACAAAGTTTTAAAGCAACTCCAGACATTTGCATTAAAATAGGTGAAATATAAATTTTGGATACACTTTTACAATTTTATATACACCTTAACCCAAATAAACCTTATTAAATCTCCTAAACCAGCATTATTGGGATGCCCTATTGAAAATTCTCAAAAACATTGGGGGAAGGGGGGGGGATATATAGAATTCATCTTTACTTCTGCTAGAATTGCAATAGCCAAATCCTGCAAATCTCCTACTGTTCCCATTAACCACTTAACAACCGGCCCATAGCCGAATGACGGCTACAGGGCGGTTGTTTAACTCTGGGAGGCCGTCATATGACGTCCTCCCAGAATTCCGCTCTCGCGCGCCCCCTGGGGCGCGCATTAGAGATCATCCGTGACCGCTGGGTCCACAGGACCCGGCGCATCACGGATCACGGTAAACGGCCGCTCATCGCGGCCGTTTACCACGTGATCGCTCCGTCAAATGACGGAGTGATCACTTGTAAACAAACCGGCGTCATGTTATGATGCCGGTTCCTCCCTCCCCCTCTCTGTACCGATTGGTACAGCGGAGGGGGAAGAGATCGGTGTCAGCAGCGCTGTGGGCTGCATCTGCAGTGCCCACATCGCTGCTCACTGAAAATTAACCCCATCATACCCTGCCATTACTCTGCAATACTCTGCTGCAATACTCTGCTGCAATACTCTGCTGCAATACTCTGCTGCAATACTCTGCAATACTCTGCAACAACACTCTGCAATGCTCTGCAACACCCGCCAATACCCTGCAACACCCGCCAATACCCTGCAACACCCGCCAATACCCTGCAACAGCCGCCAATACCCTGCAACACTCTGCAATGCTCTGCAACACCCGCCAATACCCTGCAACACTCTGCAATGCTCTGCAACACCCTGCAACACTCTGCAATGCTCTGCAACACCCGCCAATACCCTGCAACACTCTGCAATGCTCTGCAACACCCGCCAATACCCTGCAACACTCTGCAATGCTCTGCAACACCCGCCAATACCCTGCAACACCCGCCAATACCCTGCAATACCTGCAACACTCTGCAATGCTCTGCAACACCCGCCAATACCCTGCAACGCTCTGCAACACCCGCCAATACCCTGCAATGCTCTGCAACGCTCTGCAACGCAATACTCTGTAACGCCATACTCTGAGATACCCAGCCATACTCTGAGATACCCAGCCATACTCTGAGATACCCAGCCATACTCTGAGATACCCAGCCATACTCTGAGATACCCAGCCATACTCTGAGATACCCAGCCATACTCTGAGATACCCAGCCATACTCTGAGATACCCAGCCATACTCTGAGATACCCAGTCATACTCTGAGATACCCAGCCATAGTCGGTGATACCCTGCAATACCCAGCCATAGACATCCCGCCGCCCTCCGGTGCTTCTACCGACTCGCCAATACGATCAAAGCCAGAATCTTTTTTTTTTTTTTTTTTCAGGCTTCCCAGCTTAGAGGTGAGATGCGGGGTCTTATTGACCCCATATCTCACTGTAAAGAGGACCTGTCATGCCATATTCCTATTACAAGGGATGTTTACATTCCTTGTAATAGGAATAAAAGTGATCAAAAATTTTTTGGGGGGGGGGGGGAAAATGTCAAACTAAAATAAATAAAGTAAAATGAACAATAAAATTTTTTTTTTTTTTAAAGCGCCCCTGTCCCCATGTGCTCGCATGCAGAAGCGAACGCATACCTAAGTCCCGCCCACATATGAAAACGGTGTTCAAACCACACATGTGAGGTATCGCTGCGAACGTTAGAGCGAGAGCAATAATTCTAGCCCTAGACCTCCTCTGTAACTCAAAACATATAACCAGTAAAAAAAATGTAAATCATCGCCTATGGGGATTTTTAAGTAGCGACGTTTGGCGCCATTCCATGAGCGGGTGCAATTTTGAAGAGTGACATATTAGGTATCTATTTACTCAGCGTAACTTCATCTTTCACATTATGCAAAAATTGGGCTAACTTTACTGTGTTTTTTTTTTAAGCACAAAAGAAAAATTTGCTGCGCAAATACCGTGCGAGATAAAAAGTTGCAACGACCACCATTGTATTCTCCAGGGTGTTTGCTAAAAAAAATATATATATATAATGTTTTGGGATTCTATGTAATTTTCTAGCAAATAAATGATGATTTTTACATGCAGGAGAGAAATGTCAGAATTGTCCTGGGTGCTCCAGAACGCCTGATGGCGCTCCCTGCATGTTGGGCCTCTGTATGTGGCCACACTGTGTAAAAGTCTCACACATGTCATATCGCCGTACTCGGGAGTAATAGCAGAATGTGTTTTGGGGTGTAATTTGTGGTATGCATATGCTGTGTGTGAGAAATAAACTGATAATATGACAATTTTGTGAAAAAAAAAAAAAGTAAAAAAAAATCTTGATTTTGCAAAGAATTGTGGGAAAAAATGACAACTTCAAAAAACTCATCATGCCTCTTACTAAAGAGGGAATGTCTTCTTGCCTCTTACTAACCTTGGAATGTCTTCTTTCCAAAAAGGGGTCATTTGGGGGGTATTTGTACTTTTCTGGCATGTTAGGGTCTCAAGAATTGAAATAGGCCGTCAGTACTTCAGGTGTGATCAATTTTCAGATATTGGCACCATAGCTTGTGGACTCTATAACTTTCACAAAGACCAAATAATATCCACCAATTTGTACTTATTTTTACCAAAGATATGCAGTAGTATAAATTTTGGCCAAAATTTATGAAGAAAAAAATTACTAATCTGCTAAATTTTATAACAGAAACAAAGAAAAATTCATTTTTTTACTGAATTTTCTGTATTTTTTGTTTTATAGCACAAAAAATAAAAAACCCAGCGGTGATTAAATAACACCAAAAGAAAGCTCTATTTGTGTGAAAAAAAGGACAAAAATTTCATATAGGTCCAGTGTTGCATGACTGAGTAATTGTCATTCAAAATGTGAGAGCACCGAAAGCTAAAAATTGGTCTGGTTATTAAGGGTGTTTAAGTGCCCAGTGGTAAAGTGATTAAATTGGTTAAAAATAAATTGTCATTTTATAATGATTAACCACTTACTTACTGGGCACTTAAATCCCCCTCCTGCCCAGACCAATTTTCAGCTTTCAGCGCTGATGCACTTTCTTTTGGTGGTATTTAATTACAGCTGGGAGTTTTATTTTTTGCTAAACAAACAAAAAAAGATAAAAATAAAATAAAAATCATGTTTAATAGTTTGTTATAAAATTTTGCAAACAGGTCATTTTTCTCCTTCATTGAAATGTGCTGATGAGGCTGCACTGGTGGGCACTGATAGGCTGCACTGGTGGGCACTGATAGGCATGGTTAAGGTGTCACCGATAGGCACAGATAAGGCGGCACTGATGGGCAAAGATGAGCACAGATAAGATGGCACAGATGGGTGGCACGGATGGGCACGGATAGGTACCACTGATAGATGGGACTGATAGGTGGCTCTGATAGGTGGCTCTGATAGGTGGCACTGCTGGGCACTGATGGGCACTGGTAGATGACACTGATGGGCACAGATGTGGCATATAAGGTGCAGCACTGTTGAGGCAGATTGTGGGCACTGATAGGTGGCACTGATGGGTGGCACTATGGGCACTAAGGGGTGGTACTGATGGGTGGCACTTTTACTTTAATTAGGTTGCACTGGCAGGGGGCAGGTGGGCACTGATGACTTGGCCGTGATCGGGACTGAAGTCCCTCTCACTGCCGCCGATGATCGGCTCTTTTTTTCTCCTCGCGCGAGGAGGAAAAATAGCCGATTACCGGCTCTGTTGTGATCACATGATCAGCTGTCATTGGCTGACAGCTGATCACGTGGTAAGGGGTCGGGATCGGCTATAGCGTGGATCTCAATCGGTTAATGAACGTCTTACAGCAATATTACTAGACAATGTTCTTTTGAAATAGTATGTAAGCCTTGGATAGACTATTTATCGAATTGTTTATGATCCATTTTTTATTGCTTGCAAGATGTGTACTCCCTTTTTCTATACTTTCTTTTCAGTAATCTCTATTCTCAATTATTTTCTTTTATTTTCTTTCTTTATTACACTTTTCTCCACTCATTTTTGTTTGTATTAGATTATTTTGAAGATAAACTCTCTTTAAAAATATATTTTCTTAAAGAAAGGATCCTTTTCCTTTTTATTCAATTAATCAATAAAAACAATTGAAACAGAAAATAGGTGAAATATTTAATAGTATCCAGGATACAAGTGACAGTGTGCTTATTTTCCTAGTTCCCCAGTTTTGACTTTCTCTGACCATCATGTGTAGCCCGGCCCTACTAAGACTACAGGCCTGGTGACACGTGCACTTTTGCCAACTACACTGCCAGGGCTGGATGTATGCTTACACTAGGCTGGACAATTTCTGATTGGCCTGGCAACTGAAAAAAGCTCCCTGTTTACTGGGTCATTGAGAACTATACTGTTGGGGAGGTATACACTGAAATGCCGGCATTGCATGACAACTTACCAACTATTGTGACTGTTTTGACAGCCTGCATTGCATGAGACAGACTGTGCTAAGTCCTGCTGGGGAATACAAAAGGAAAAAACTTGGCTCAGTCTCTTGTGCAACGCCGGCTGTCAATAAAGTGACATTAGTTGCTTTGTTCTCATGCAGTCCCAGCTTTACCCAGTGATAACCCCCGCATTTCAGGAATTATTTTCCTAGCAGAAATAGATATATCAGCATGTTGGAGAAAATCAAATGGCCAAATGCTCCCTCCCTCTTCTACAGGACTGTGCGTTATCTGCGCTTTAGGAGACAGGCAGAGCTTCCGCAATGCAGGCAAGCCATGGCGTGTGTGTAAAGGGGCAAGTACTCCCCCACTAGCTGACTGGCTTTCTGTAATAGACCCCCCTTCGGTTCCAGTAAATGCCAAGGTTCCAGGGTGGGCAATGGAGGGACCGAATCTCCTCGTCGATGAGTAGATTGCAATCGATGGTTTGCTGACCCCCAATTTAGAAAGTCTGCTTCCAAAGAATCTGAAGATGATTTTAGAAAATATGTTTCTTGTTCTGTGAGCCCAGGTTTGAATGTTTACAAGGAAGAATGATGCGGATGTAATTCAACAAATATGATTTCCTTCCTGTAGTCCACACACTTTCTGTAACATTCATTCGGAGCCTGCATTGCCTAAATGCAAAAAGCTAACAAATTACATATGAGTGGTGCTTCTGGTTTAAACAGCTTAACTACTCAAGCAGATTACTTCTGAAACAATTTGTAAGTCCCCTAGGGCTTTTCTTTTTTAAATGGATCAATTAGACATGTTCTAAGTAGTGCTACAGTGAAAGAGAGATCAGTGTAGAACTTAATCTTTTTTTTTCTCTCTAAAATTGGGCCATTACCTACACAACAGTGGAAGCTTCAGGTAATAGAGATTGGGGATTTTTCCCCTTTATCACACATAGCACAATTCTTCCTAATGCTGAGGAATCCATGGCTAATTTCACATGTTTTTTGGCTGTGGATCAGAAATACTGCAATACATACCTTATTTACTGCTCATCTTATGCTGGCAGTCATCATTTGTTAAATCATTTGTAAATATTGGACATTTAGGGCCGGTTCACACAGCGGGCGATGCGAGGCGACACGACTCGCCTGGCCTCGCTCCCGCAAGTCGCCCCCGTTCTGTACAATGGAACCGTTCTGAGAGGAGCGACTCGAGTCGCTCCGACTCAGAAAAAAGGTTCCTGTACTACTTCTGGGCGACTTCGGGGGCGACTTGCATTGACTTCTATACAGAAGTCCTCTGCAAGTCGCCGCTGAGGTCGCCGCAGGTCGCGGCGAGGCAAGTCGGAGACGCCTCGCCGCGCCTGCAGTGTGAACCGGCCCTAAGGCAGACTTCATCCCTTCAGGAAACTTGTGATTTTGAAAGCTGTGTTTTGAAAGCAAATGTTGAATGTCACATTTTAAAGTGGTTCTAAAGCCTAAGGCTGGGTTCACACTATTGCGAAACCTGCATCCGATCCACATGTCAAGAGATTGTAACCGGCTTTCTATGGAGTGGCTCCGTTGCTAATTGCACAGGAGTCCTGTGTGTCTTCTGGTCCCTTTGAGGTCCGAATTCAGACCATTTAATTTTATTTTTCTTACCTTAGAAACCCTTTTTACCTTAATGCATTCTTTGCATTAAGGTAAAAAATCTTCTATATCACCCCCCCCCCCCCACAGCCCCCACTTATACTTACCTAAGCCCATTCCCATTCCATTCGCTGTGTGACTTTCTATGGGGGCATGCATCAAAGAGGAGGAGCTAGGAATGCTGGCGCGAGACCCGAGAAGAGGAGGATTACCTCTGCAAAACCACTGTAGAGAGCAGGTAAGTGTGACACGTTTGTTGCTTTTAAAAAAAATAAAATAACAAAGCTTTAATATAACTTTAATCATAGACTACCAATATTTATAATTTTCATTGGCAAATCATTGCTTACCAAGCATCCCTTATATAGGGTTGCATTATCTCCAGAACTTGTGTGCATTTTCTTAATATAAGTCAAGTTGTGTGTAAGGTCTCATTAATTCCTCTTTCATTGGTGCCGACTAAGATTTTTCTGCGGGAGACTTAGCTGTTTTTCCTGCAAGGGAGCCCATTCAAAAGAATGACAGGTTGACAGTGCCTACAGGCATTTTCATGTAAACAAACATGCAGTGAATACCTGTGGATGATCGACCTTGGATGCAGACTGTTTAAGTTCCAGGGATGATTATCCACAGGTAATCAAATGCACGTTTAACTAAATGCAATTGTCAGCCTCTCATTGCTTTGACCGGGCACCCCTTCCCGCCACAGCTGTTGGTAGGGAACCCACATGAGTCTCCCACAGGAAATTATAGTTGGCACCAAATGCAGGTGTGGATAAGGCCCAAATATATTCCAAACCAATCTCAAAAACAACTAAAAATATGTAGGTTGCATCTTTGCTATACTGCTAAACTGTTACAAAATATATTTTAAAGCGGAGGTCCACCCTAAAGTGGACCTTCCGCTCATCGGAACCCTCCCCCCCTCCGGCGCCACAATTGGCACCTTTCAGGAGGGAGGGGGGTGCAGGTACCTGTACAGTACAGGTATCTGCACCCACTTCCAGGATAGCTCTCTGCGGAAAGGGGCGTAGATTACGCCCCTTTCCGAAAGTCCCCCGCTGCCTGCTGGGAAACACACAGATCCCAGAGGCAGCGGGTCCATCCTTATTGCGCAGCGCGACTCACGCATGCGCAGTAGGGAACCAGGAAATGAAGCCGAAAGGCTCCACTTCCTGATTCCCATACCCAAGATGGCGGCGGCAGCACCCGAGAGACGATCGAGAGATCGGCTTCGGGTGCCGACATCGCGGGCGCGCTGGATAGGTAAGTGTCACTATTTTAAAAGTCAGCAGCTGCAGTATTTGTAGCTGCTGGCTTAAAAAAAAAAAAAAAAAAAAAACGCGGAGTCCCGGCGGACTCCCGCTTTAAGAAACAGAAGTGCCCACTGAATCCATCAGAAACACCCCCTCTCGGTTACAATGGTTGAGAATGCCCTAGATCCCCAGAGTAGGGGCTCTCGTACTTGGTTTTTGAAAAGCATTGCAGTGCAGAACATTACAAAAGAATTAATCTGCTGCAGCTTTGGGGTACTTTGAGATCCATTTTTACTGCTTCATCAGTTAAACCGGTTAAAATAAATCTCATTATACTCCAAAGCTGGAGAAAATGCAGGCTTATGTGTATTGCTTTGCATGGCATTGAATTGCTTTACGTTTCTTTAAAATGTAAAGCCCATATAGACATAGCACCTTGTCCAGTACATATACAGTATAGCAACAGATAGGGGCCAGCGCTCTGTTTCTTCTGTTCTCAGGGCCTAAGGGAATTGGGGTGTAGCTTTTATGAATAGGTGCGCTGACTTCTATGTGATGTTTCCTAGCCTGCTCTATAAAACGATTGAAACATATCATACAGGTAACCACAGACCTTTTTTTCCTGCAGATTTACCTCTTCTACAATGTGTTGTTCATAGCACCACACAATAAAAATAAAAGCTTTGACCTACATGACTGATTTTACTAGATAGTAGAAAATAATATATATGGCTTTTCTCGTATGCAGTATTGGTGACTAGTGAAATCTTCCAGCTCAGGTGCAACAGTTCAGTATTAATGGCAGCATATGGTGTTCATCAAAGTTTAAAACAAATCACTTTAAAATTGATACAGGTAGAATTTTCTTCCTTTTGATTGTTGTATTTTTTTTTCCACAAAGTTATTTCAGTTTGGTCATGATCAACAGATGCCATAGCAATTCTCAGCAAGTCCAAGCAGATTATTAAAGAATTACCTAATTGTGTTTCTGTTGGAGGGCTCTACAGCAGATTGCAGCAGGGTAACTTTATTAGGCAGTGCATGCTAGATGAATGGATATGTTGGCCTGTTATTTCGCAAGCCACAAAACTTTATTTTTCTCCTGAGAGTATGTTGCCTGTGACGGACTTTGTTGATAATCCCCCTAGAGACTCATTCACTAAACAACACCAGCGGTCTAGTGCATGTTATTACCATTCAGTTGATAATGCAGTGCTTGGAAGATGTATTAAAGGTAAACCGACCCTAGTTCTATTCTCTGTTTTAATGCATTGGAAATGGTAAGAGATGTATAATTTGCATTTAGCCTTTACAAAAGTGTTATAAGCCACTCGGCTTACAACAAAAATCTGACTATTCAAATGAAGATTGCTGATCAATTCTGGCAAAATCATTTACCACCCTCAGCATATATGGGGCACAGGAGCATCACCTTAACACTAAACCAAATAATTAGCCTTTAAGACAAACTCTGGGCACAAAAGCTTTTATTTGAATATATGTGGGAGTAAGAAGAGATGAGGGATTTTGATGGTGCAGAAATATTGATAAATTGTAATTCAATAAGAAAGAAATTATGGTTTTACAATTTTAATAAATTCAAAGTTAAAAATATATGTAAACATTATCACAAGGAATCAAAGAAATGGTGGTCATAAAAATTGGTTTGTTTCAGATATATGTAATGTTGCACATTAGCCCGACATGCTGCCTGAAATGCTTCTTCAGGGGATGTGCAATCTGGACCACGAGTAAACTACACATTTGTAGAAAACAGAAAAAAAACAAATACATGAAATAATAATAAACAAAATCATCAATTTACTTATAAAAGAAGCACAGTGTCTGCCAAGCAACAGAGAAGCAGACTTACCCCGCAGAAATGTTGATGTGGGTTGGACACAGGCATGTACTGGCCATCTGGACTACCGGGAGTTTCCCAGTGGGCCGATGGCTCAGTGGGCCACTCTGATGTAAGGGGGCTGGTGATGGGACACTCTGATGTAAGGGGGCTGGTGATGGGACACTCTGATGTAAGGGGGTGCTGATGGGACACTCTGATGTAAGGGGGCTGCTGATGGGACACTCTGATGTAAGGGGGCTGCTCATGGGACACTCTGATGTAAGGGGGCTGCTCATGGGACACTCTGATGTAAGGGGTGCTGATGGACACTCAAAATTTAGGTGGGCCGGTCTAGATGAAGTTCAGGGCCAAATTTCTGTCCCAGTCCAGCCCTGGTTGGACGTTTCTGCGGAGTAAGTCTGTTGCTTGGCAGAGACTGTGCTTCTTTTATAAGTAAACTGATGATTTTGTTTATTATTATTTCATGTATTTATTTGTTTTTTCTGTTTTCTATAAATGTTTAGTTTACTCATTCGTGGTCCAGATTGCACATCCCCTGAAGAAGCATTTCAGCGAAACGTGTCAGGCTAATGTTTTTTATGACCACCATTTCTTTGATTCTTTGTGATAATGTTTACATATATTTTTAACGTTGAATTTATTAAAATTGTAAAACCATAATTTCTTTCTTATTGAATTACAATTTATCAATATTTCTGCACCGTCAAAATGCCTTATCTCTTCTTACTCCCACATATTTTCTTATCTTGGGGATGTGGTGCCAACCAATTTGGGTGTTTATAGGACTAAATATATATATATCTCTTTTATGTGAATATATTTCTCAAGAGCCAGATGCATTTGCAAACCTCATTATTACCTTGAAAAAGGTAGTGTTGACATCATCACTGTGCTGTGTATAGCCTGTGCAGAGAGCAAAGCTGTGGGAGGGATTCAGCAGGCTCCGCCCACTACAGGCTGTTTGCACAAATTTTTTGGAAGGGGAGGATACCAGACCAGTCATCCTGTACAAGGCGTGAGAAGCTCCTACAGAGAAGCACATTTAACACTGTATTACTGTACAGATCTGTAATAAACACAAAAAGCACACCAAGATTCAAGTAAGAATACACCTGCCTCTTGTATTTAGACAATATTTCCTTATCCCACTTTAAAGTGAAACTAAATTTATTTCGCTATAATGTACACGTATCTACAGCATACTTGCACATTATGGCATGCTTACCTGTCAGTGTGCTCTCCTCCAAAAGTGACAGGACCAGCCCCCCGTTACTACTGCGACCTCTGCCACTACGATCTCCCTCTGTGCTTCTTCAGGGTCCTGCAATGCCCCCCTTTGCCATGTGCCCTTCAGTGTACATTTCAAGGCAAAAATATCTAAAATTGTAGGAAATTTATCAAAGTGAGACTTCAGTTCCTTACATTCCAGGTTCTACGCCAGGCTTGGGATCCCCAACACATTGTGGATGTGGGTGAAAGCTGTTGCTGCTGTTTAATAGCAGGCTTCCAACTGCACAAGCATGAGATTTGTCCTGCAGACTCCTGGAATGTGAAATGTGTTCCAAGAGGCTGCAGGCTGGGCAAGCTGAAGTCATTCTTACTTAGGAAAGAATTGCAGAAGTGGGAGCAGGTACCTGTTAGAAAAAGGTACTTGCTTCCAGGAAAAAAAAATATTTTAGAGGAGGGTGGAGTCGGATGATTGGTACTTTCCCTTTTAAGTGAAGGTACAGTATGCTTTAGGTGTTCAAACACGTGAATATAACACTAACCTAACTTCAAACTAGTCCTAGACTCTAATGCCGCGTACACACGTGCGGACTGTATGGTGTACTTAGTCCGTCATACAATCCGACGGACAGTCCGTCATACTTTCGACTGAACGGACTTGACCACACACGGATACACAAACAGTCCGTCGAAAGCTTGCGCGATGACGTGTACAGCACGTACGACGGGACTAGAAATAGGAAGTCCAAGACACAGCAAAGCACCCTTCCGCCGTGTAAATCCTTTCTGGGCATGCGCCATTCTTAGTCCGTCGAACTAGCCTACTGACGAGCGGATTGTCCGCTGAAACCAAAGTACGACGGACAGAATTTCGAAAAATCCGAAATACTTAGTACGCCAGACTGCACGCTGAAAAAGTCCGCTGAAGCCCACACACGAGCGGACTGTCCGCTGAAATGTGTTTCGACGGACTAAGTACGCCATACAGTCCGCCCGTGTGTACGCGGCATAAGAAACCCTTCTACATTAAGCTCATCTGTTCATCAGCAGCATGTATGCTAAAAGACCACGGGTCCTGCAATGAAACAAAATCAACATCCCAGTGCCAGAAGTTACAGGTATTTGTTATATCTGGAACACTGAATAATGATCACATGTAATTTCAAGTATGCATGTGACCGATTAATGTATATAAGAATGCAGAGAAATTGTTTGTATTTGACATCCATGTTTACCCCAAATATCAGATATCTGATTGCTGACCGCCTAATGCAGGGATATGCAATTTGTGGACCTCCAGCTGTTGCAGAACTACAAGTCCCATGAGGCATAGCGAGACTCTGACAGCCACAAGTATGACACCCAGAGGCAGAGGCATGATGGGACTTGTAGTTTTGCAACAGCTGGAGGTCCGCTAATTGCATATCCCTGGCCTAATGTATTAGTACGGTGGCAAAGCGGCCTCCATGCGCTGGATCATGTACCTAGTACATGATCCCCGCATCCGCCGGTAAGACTGTGCCATGATTCATCCTACCACAAGCTGATCGGTGGGTCTCGACCAAAGATTGGCAGCTGGTACCTGCTGATCTGCTCCTATCCCCTGCCAAGTGCCCCCAATAGCAAGCCTCTATTGGTACTCAAGCAGGTTCCTGAGCCATGCTCCTGTGAATGGACACTGTCCATTCACACACTGAGCGTGGCTCAGCCCCCGCCCCCTGTGCTCTGATTAACTCTCTGGCTTTAATTGACAGCAGCAAGAGCCAATGGCTCCCGCTGCTGTGTGAGCCAATGAGGAGAGAGATACCTGGGAGAACTACTGCTCTCATGCAAATCACTGAATCAAGAAGACGCTCAGGTAAGTATAGGGGGTGGCTGCACCCAGAATGTTTTTTTTCCTTAAAGCATAGAATGCATTAAGGTCAAAAACCTTCTGCTTTTAGAACCCCTTTAAAGTTATTGTAAAGGCAGACTTTTTTTATCTTAAATAAAAATACTCTGTGTGCAGCAGAGTGTGGACATTCCGACAACAAAATCCATTGGATTTTGTCCGACGGATTTTGTCCATTAACTGGTGTTGCATACACACGGTTGGACAAAGTTGTTGGAAAATCCGATCGTTCGGAACATGATGACGTTATTTAGTTATGACGAGACTACGTTCAGGCTAGTAGCCAATAGCTTTGGTCTAGAAATTTGATCTGAGCATGCGTGGCACTTTTATCCGATCGGAATTCTCTACAAACGATCGGACAAAGTCCGATCGGATCATGTTGTCGGAAAATTTTATAGCCCAGCTCTAAAACGTTGTCGGTCGGATATTCTGATGGAAACAGTCCGATGGAGCCCACACACGGTCAGATTATCTGACAACACGGTCCAATCGGACATTTTCCGTCGGAATGTCCGACCGTGTGTACAAGGGCTTAGGCTGGATTCACACTTATGCATTTTTAGTGCTTTCTGCATTTTACAGATTTGCACTACAGAACGTGTTCCATAGGAAACCATGTTAAATGGACTGTAGTGCAAATCTGCAAAATGCAAAAAGCACTAAAAATGCCTAGGTGCTAATCCAGCCTTATAAATCTCTTGGAATGTAAAACTTACCAGACATGTCATGAAGGGGCCTGCCTCATTGGATACACATTGATAGGATAGTTTAGGTAGGTCTTCATATTACATAATTATGGTAAGTCTAACGTTGATTGTATGGTCAGGTTGTGACCTGTGAGGTGAACATAAAACCGGTCACAAATATGCTTGTTGTTTGACATTTTGTCAATTTTGAATTCATCTAGTCAATATAGCAGTCCTTTATTAGGGTGAAGTCTTGGTCACCTAGTATGAAACTCTTCCAGCACCTGCTTGGTGGAACAGCATCTGATGGGGACAAGATCTTGCTAGCAACATTTAGGGTAGTACATATCATGTGCATTTGCTTAGGGGGCAATTCATCTTGGTACACCCTTTTACCTCCAGCATAGATTGGTATTCATAAATATTGTGTGCTGGGTGCCCTCCTTTAATGCCTCTGTCAACATAACATAAGATAGTTTTGCATAAGATTGCATTCACTGTGACACTCAGTCAGTTGCTGTTTCTGAAGCTGTGAGCCTTCATTACAGTTCCTTCCTGCAGCTGGAACCTTGATCTCACAAGGGATATTGCATTTCTTCATCTACAGCGGCCAAGTTGCACAGGAAATCCTAAATTTGAAGACTCCCCTCACCTCTTGTTTATTTCAATATTTGTTTAATATAAGGAAGTTGCCTACCTAGGGAGAAAAGTATACCACTTGTCGTCTAGCTATCAGAAACAAAACAAAAATACAAGCAGCAACCATCTTTAACAGCTTTAAATAGTAAATCCACTTTTGTCGAGGAAAAAAAACATTCCCCTTTGGGTGTTCAATGTACACTGCAAGGATTTTAACAAACTTTGTTGCAGATTCTTACCTTTTGTTATTCTGAAAAAATCCCTGTGTTTGTCTGTGCCCATGTAGTAAGTGAATCTAATAGGAGACTTTTTAATAATTATCAGCTGCTGCAACTGCAGGGCTCTAATAAGGAAAATTGCAGGGTGTGCATCCCTGAAGACGTGAATTCCTATTGGGAGTATCTCACCAAAAATTTAATTTTTGTTACAGGGGATGCCTGAAATCTGACTTGTATCTTAGTGCAGACTTCTGGGAAAATCAGTGAGCCAATCACACAAGCAGGAAATTATGTTTTTCAGGGGCATTCTGTGTACAGAGCACCTCCAGGTAGCCATATAGCATTGCATTTACAGAAAATGACAGTGATACAGGTTGAAAAGGAAGGTTAGTTTTAATAACATTCAATTACAATATGCCTATGTTACCCTTTAACCACTTGTCGACAGGGCCATAGCCGAATGACGGCTACAGCGCGGTAGGCTTATTCCGGCGTACAATGACATCCTCCCAGAATCTCACCTCCCGTGTGTACCCGGGAATGTCCGTGACCTTCGGGTCCTCTGAACCCGGCGCATCATGGATCGGGGTAAAGATGACGGAGCGATCACTTGTCAACAAACCAGCGCATGTCCGGTTCAGCTCTCTCCTCGCTTGCTGTGGTCTTCCTCCTCTCCTCACACGGTGTACTAATCCGTGTACAGCAAGCGAGGAGAGAAGGAAAACCACAGCAATACTCACCCGTGCCTCATCTGTGCCTCAATTATGCCCATCTGTGCTTCATCCATGCCTCATTCGTGCCCATCCCTGCCTCATTCGTGCCCATCCCTGCCTCATTCATGCCCACCTGTGCCTTATTCATGCCCACCTGTGCCTTATTCATGCCCAATCCGTGCCACATCAATGCCTCATCCATGCCACATCAATTCTTCATACGTGCCACATCAGTGCTCATCCATGCCCATCTGTGCCTCATCCGTGGTCATTCATGCCACATCTATGCCTCATCCATGCCACATCAGTGCTCATCCGTGTCACATCTATGGCACATCAGTGCTCATCCGTGCCACTACAGTGCTTATCGGTGCCCTACAGTGCCTCACAAAAGGGTAATAGGTTGTTAGGAAATTCAGTTTGTAATTTTATGCCCCTAGAGCACCTGATGGTGCCCCCTAAATGTTGGGCCTCTGTATGTGGCCAGGCTGTGTAAAAGTCTCACACATGTGGTATCACCTTACTCAGGATGAGTAGCAGAATGTATTTTGGGGTGTTATTTGTGGTATGCACCAGCTGTGTCTTAGAAAAATCTTACAAATATACAACTTTGTGTTAAAAGACTCATAATGCCTCATAGAATATACGTTGGGGTATTTGCTTTCCAAAATGGGGTAATTTTGTGGCCGTTTACATTGTCCTGGTGCTCCAGGGCATTCAATATTGTGAGGAAATTTTATGTGAACATTTATGCTCCTACAACACCTGGAGATGCTACTTGCATGTTGGGCCTCAGCTTGTGGCCAGGTTGTGGAAAAGTCTCACACATGTGGTATCGCCATACTCAGGAGGAGTAATAGAATGTGTTTTGGGGTGTAGTTGCAAGTATGCTTTTACAGTGTGTGAGAAATAACTTGGTAATATGACAATTTTGTAGAAAATGTTGTTTTTTTTTTTTTTTTGCAAAGAATTATTGGAAAAAATTAGAACTTCAAAAAAAAAAAAAAACTCAGCATGCCTCTTACTAAATACCTTGGAATGTCTACTTTCCAAAAAGGGGTCATTTGGGAGGTATTTGTACTTTTCCTGGCTTGTGTGTGTCTCAAGAAATGAGATAGGGCATCAGTACATCAGGTGTGATCAATTTTCAATCATAGCCACCATAGCTTGTAGACTCTATAACTTTCACAAATACCAAATAATATTTGGTTATTTTTACCAAAGATATGTGTCAGTATAACTTTTGGCCAAAAGTTATAAAGAACAATTACTAATTTGCTAAATTTTGCAAAACAAAGAAAAATGCACTTTTTTTTTAAAAAAAATTCCATTTATAGCACAAAAAAATAAAAATAAATAGTGGTGATTAAAATACCACCAAAAGAAAGCTCTATTTGTGTGGAAAAAATGTCATATGGGTACAGTGTTGATAGAGATAGATAGATAGATATAGAGATAGATAGATCGAGAGAGATAGAGAGATAGAGCGATAGATAGAGATAGAGAGTATATATATATATATATATATATATATATATATATATATATATATATATATATATATATATATATATATATATATATATATATATATATATACTCTCTATCTATCTCTCTATCTCTATATCTATCTCTATCTATCTCTATCTATCTCTATATCTATCTATATATATAATATTTATCTATTTATTTTTTCAATTGCCCATAAAATCCAAATTTTTGAGGTTTATTCCATAGAATGGCCTTTCTGTGGATGTACTGATGATTTAACCACTTAAGGACCAAGCCCATTTTTGACACTTGTTGTTTACAAGTTAAAATCAGTATTTTTTTTTTTTTGCTAGAAAATTACTTAGAACCCCCCCCCCCCCCCCAACATGTATATATTAGCAAAGTCTCTGGAAAATTAACATGGCAGTCATTGCAATATTTTATGTCACGCGGTATTTGTGCAGCGGTCTTTCAAATGCAATTGCTTTGGAAAAAATACACATTTTTGATATAAAAAATAAGAAAACAGTAAAGTTAGCCCAGTTTTTTATATATATTGTGGAAGAGGATGTGATGGCAAGTAAATAGATACCAAACATGTTACGGTCAAAAAATTGGGCACACTCGTGGAATAGCGACAAATGATGGTACTTAAAAATCCTCATAGGCGACGATTTACATTTTTTTTAATGGTTACCAGGTTAGAGTAACAGAGGGGGTCTAATGCTAGAATTATTGCTCACACTCACAATCGTGGCGATACCTCACGTGTGATTTGAACACTGTCGGGCACGACTTTCTTTGCTGCGTGAACATTGTCTCTTTAAAAAAAAAAAAATGATTTGTTCTTTATTTTATTTTATTTTTTAACACTGTCCCTTAAAAAAAATATATATATAATCTGATCACTTTTATTACTGTCACAAGGAATGTAAACATCTCTTGTGACAGTAATAGGCAGTGACAGGTACTCTTTATGGAGGGATTGGGGGTCTTAATGACACCAAATCCCTCCTTTGCACTTCAAAGTATTCATATTGCCAAAATCGTTGATTCTGAACACTGTCATTTTTTTTTTAAATTGGCGCCATTGGCAGTTGAGTAAACCGGAAGCGACGTCATACTACAGAGACCCGATCAAACCTGAATCCGGCTTCGTTCAGGTGACAGCCTAGCCAGCGGATGTGCCAGACAGTGGATCGGTCTCCCAGGTGGGACAGGAAGCCCAGGAAGAGCGACGGAGGCCTGGGATAACAGCCTAAGCGGCTGATGAGCTGGATCAGCCAATATCACCAGATACCCGACCGTTCGCTCTGAAAAGCGGTACTGGGGTATAGCCAGCAGCTGCTATACCCCGATACATCCAATTTCTCCTACCAACGTACCGGTACAGCGGTTTGCATGAAGTGGTTAAAAAGAAAATGAACTGAGTCAATGGGCTTTGGGCTTGTGCTGATGGTTTGAATTTGATATAAATTTGAGACGCTTCTGAGATCATTTACAATTCTTTAAAGGATGCATTTGACCTGCAGTTGATCTCCTTCTGCCCTGCATTGCCATAGACTTACAGTGCCTTGAAAAAGTGTTCATGCTCCTTGAAATTTGCCACATTTTGTCAGGTTACAACCAAAAGCGTAAATGTATTTTATTGGGATATTTAATGTGATGGACCAACACATAGTGGCCCATAATTGTGAAGTGGAAGGAAAATGATAAATGGTTTTCATTTTTTTTTTTACAAATATCTGAAAAGTGTTATGCTGCGTACACACGATCAAATTGTCTGGCGGACTCGGTACGGCGGACCACAGTACGCTGGAAATTCGATCGTGTGTGGGCTCCAGCGGACTTTTGTCCACAAGCTTGGCTTTCATCGGACAATCCGTTCGTCAGTGTGCTAGTCCGGCGGACTAAGAATGACACATGTTCTGAAGCAAGTATGAGAAGGAAGCTATTGGCTATTGAACTTTTTCTAGTCCCGTCATACGTGCTGTACGTCATTGTGCTAGAAATCGCCGGACTTTCGGAGCGTCCATGTGTGGCCAAGTCCGTTCGTTATAAAGTCGTCAGATTGTTTGCCGGATTGTTTGCCAGACCAATTCCGCCAGACAATTTGATTGTGTGTACGCGGCATGATGTGCATTTGTATACAGCCTCCTACTTTGTAAAACTATCTTTCACTGCAATTACAGCTGCTAGTCTTTTTGGGGATGTCTTTACCAACTTTGCACATCTAGAGAGTGACATTTTTGCCCATTCTTCTTTGCAAAATAGCTGAAGCTCTGTCAGATTGAATGGAGAGCATCTGTGAACAGCAATTTTCAGGTCTTGCCACAGATTCTCAATTGGATTTAGGTCTGGACTTTGACTGGGCCATTCTAACACAAGAATATGCTTTGATCTAAACCATTCCATTGTAGTTCTGGTTGTATGCTTAGGGTCGTTGTCCTGATAAAAGGTGAACCTCCACCCCTCTCTTGCAGATGGTGGAGAGGCATAAAGCGCAACTTTTCTCAGTAGCAGCAGTGGCTGTTAACCTTTACAGCACTGGAAAACAGCTTAAGATTATATCTGGTGGCTCTGAAGAAGACACAACAGGGAGGATTTGTAGATGGCGCAGTGGCCTGCAGGTAATGGGATATATTTATGCCATTGCACGTAACCAACATTATTGGTGCAGTATCTCCATCCCCCAAAAAAAGTAAGTGTTACTAAACCCAGGACCCGGAATTCACTATATCTGATCTCCCACAGTACACCGCACATGGAAATGCAATTATTTTAGTAAATATAAACTGCTAAATACCTTTTCTTATCAGCAGTAAATAGCAGTCTTGTGACTTCTATCAATGTCCACCTGAACACTGGTTTTCATTCTCCTCTGACTGTCCTATGAGACTGCATGACCCCTGACTTTCTGTGTGGACAGTGCTGATTGGCCATGTGCTGATCACATGCACCCTCCCAAAACAAAAAAAGACTCTCTTGCAATACACACCCAACTGAGCATGTGCAGAGTGCCTCCTAGGGCTCTGTTCTAGCATCAGATGGATTTGGGACAGTAAAAGAAGGAGAGGATCAGAGAAGATCGGATCAAACAGTCTTTTTACACAATGTGGGGGATTAACCCCTTAGGTTCAACAGTGAGTCTAACAAGCATTCTTTACTGCATATACAGACTCATTTTACTATTGTGGGTTTTTAAAGCCAGAGGGTCATTGTAACAGCCAATCAACTTGCATTTGCTGCAGGGTGGATTTGATTTAAATCTCTAGTAAAAAGGCTTGATTTAAATCATAATTTTTAAAGAGCAACGGTCATCTCTGTCCCGCAGCGGCTCCTCCTCTGACCCGCTGTTGACTCACCGACAGTCCCATTCACATTAGTGGGACGGCTGATGATGCGGTAGTGACACAACAAGGTGAGGAACGTGGCGACAGCAGGTGAGTGGATGCCCGCTAACAGGCGCTGCCATGATGGATATGAAATGACAGGTGTAATGACTCATTCTTGCTGGTAGTTCATTAATATTTGCAAACAAAATGAAGGTTTTCTATTTAGAATAATAAGCTGTCAGGTTAGCAAAACGGCGATATCAGAACCGATTTTAGTTTAATAGGTTGATCACATAGTTGGAGAACTACTCAAATTCTTTTATTTAATTAAAACAATAACATTATATTACATATTCTTGTATTTGCTTAAACATCGATGTTTAGTAACTTATGTGCCTAAACAAAATATCTTTGAAAAAACAAACAAACAGAAGAACTTAAACTGAATAGATCAGCTGGGTCCAGATAAAAAAAACATCAAACATGGTTCTTTTATGACAGCACGTCTTCTCATGATGATGTTTCATTCAGACCACCAGGCCTTGCATCTCTTTGTTGCATTGCTTACATTTTTCACGCATACCTGCTTTACCCATAGGTAGAGGAACTTCATTAGGAAATTGTTCAGCCTGCTGCCATTTTGCTCCTCAAAGGAGGAATAAGGGAGGCGCTTCCAAGCTATGTGCAGAAAGATCGCAAGGTTTATAAGCTGCTTAGAAGGTTTCACTTTCATTTTTACTGCTTGCCCTTACTCCTCACACTTAGAGCCTGGTACAGATGCATTTATCGTCAAACAATCATACAGTTTGTAGTGTGCATTAATTTGCAAAACAATGGGATAAAGGAATATTCCTGAACCTGTTTTATCTCATGGTTTCTGTGAAATTGTGTGACTGCATCAATGCAGTGCATGTTATCTCAGCTTCCAGAATATTGCAGTATATACAGCCTTATGCTACATAACTAATCTCCATTTCATGCTGAATAAACTAAATTATTAATGTATCTTAAATAAAAAACTGTCTTTAGATAGATTTTTACTCCAAAAGAATTTTATATAAAATAAATTTAATAAGAATCGATGATTTTTTTTTTTTTTTAAATAAAAAAAATCTGATTTTTTAGTTTATTTAAATCAGATTTTTTTTATTTAAAAAAAAAAAAAATCATCGATTTTTTTTTTTTTTTTTTTTTTTTTTTTTTTTTTTATCCACAATGATTTGCCAAATGAAATCAACCATGTTAACCTCCATATTTCTCTCAAGAAAAAGTTTCTACTCTTTCCATCCATATGTTGATATTGCACTTTTGGATATAGAGGCTACATTGAATTATAGCAGGAGGACTGAAACTCCATGGCAGTTAAAGACATGGCAGGTACTCTAATGCCGCATACACACGACCGGAATTTTCGACAGCAAAGGTCTGACGGAACGAATCCCTCGGACAATTCGATCGTGTGTGGGCTCCATCAGACCTTTGCTGTCCAAAAATCTGATAGACCTTAGAAATAGAACGTTTCAAATTTTTCCGCCGGAACTCAGTTCCTATGGAGAAATCCGCTCGTCTGTATACTAGTCTGATGGACGAAAACGGGCGCTAGGGCAGCTATAGGCTACTGGCTATGAACTTCCTAATTCTAGTCCAGTCGTACGTCATCACGTTCGAATCCGTCAGACTTTGGCGTGATTGTGTGTGGCCAAGTCCGTTAATTCGTAAAGTCCCTCGGAACTCCGCCGAAAGTCCGTCGGGAAGACCGCCGGACCTAGTCTGCCGGAAAGCCCCGTCATGTGTACGCGGCATTAGTACATTTTCTAGAAAATGTATCCTTTCACAATCCAAGTAAAAAAAAAAATTAATCCTATTTTCCACATGTGTCCTGTGCAAGAAATGGGCAATAAGTGCTCTGCTCCTGTATGACCAAAATAAGTTCACTCTTACACTCTCACACTGGGTTTGATTCATTTGGATATTTCTATAAAAAGGGAAAATAAGCATAAATGTTTCACTGCTCCAAGGTTGGGCTTTGAAGAGGAGATTAGCATGATGTGTGGTCTGTTTCTGTGCTATGGCATGTTCTGTTTGGGTAACCAATTTGCATGAATGCTGAAAGCATTTTTTTCCCCAATTACTTCTTCAGCCTGCAATTGTTACTTTCTGATACATTTTGGCATTGATATGCCATTGGGGACATTACGCTCCATTGACTTTGTTTTTTCACTGTGTTTCCAGAGTACTAGCCATAAAGTTCAGCACAAGTGCAGTTATTGATATATAGGTGGGGGAGCATATTGCACATATATTGTATTTAATGTCACAAGGGAACTGAACTATTCTTTGGGACATGTCTGCCTGTTTCTGCTGGGAACCAGCACAATTATTACTTTTTTTTTTTTTCTTTTTAATTTCTGGAATCCTTTCTCAGTAGAGCAGTTGCAAGACCTCTAAATTATTCTCTGGTCTAGCTTTGCTGATCATAGGCCAACTGCCGACGAAGATTTAAATGATCGAAAAGCTTGCTTTTTTGTTTTGTTTAAAACAGGTCAGATGCCCAGGAATGCAGTCAAATTATAATGGTCTCCAAGTGCCGGAAGATGTAAAGGGAGAGAGAGAGGAGAGAAAAATGAGCCCTGAGCTTTGAAAGAGGGCTGGGAAAATGGAGATTTAGGCAGGCCCCGAGGCCAGGTTAGAGATTCCTACATGTATTAACAGCTAGGTGTGATGTTTATATACACGAGGCTAATCGTTTCTTGCGTGGCCTCTCCTTTTAAAACAATAACTAATGGGCTGGGAGCCAGTCTTACCCAAGGATCTACCATTTTCTCACTTTTTTTTTTCCCACATCAGATTCTTCATATTGTAATAATTTACTGATATGTTAACGGATTCTTTGTTTTATTATGTATGTGATTGGATCTACAACTGGCTGGATTATTGTTTGGTTGTAATATAGATCTAGCATTCTCAAATGTATAAATTAGGGTACATTGAACCACGCAGCTGTTACTGTTGGATGAAAAATGTAAGAAGACCTATTATTGATGAAAAAAATTAAAACGGCAGAATGCAGCGGGCCTGTATCCGAAATACATGGGTTTTGTGCACTGCATGGCATGGTTAGTGATCGCTATTATGCCATCTGGTAGATCTGTGCTTGGAGGACCGTTCTTGTTACTTTCCCACTAACATAAACCTGAATGCTCAGTGGGCCTGATCTGCTGAGGTTTTAGGGAGCTCATATCCTACCTGCACATTTTACATCTTCACCAATCTCCTCCATCAGCTTTACAATGTGTTTTTACTTTTCTGTAACTGAGAATTTGTGGCTTTGGTTCTCATTTGAACTGTAGACCAGCCTTTCTCAACCTTTTCAACACAGAGGAACCCTTGAAATAGTTTGTCTGTCTTGGGAGAACCCCTGCTAAAAATGAGAAATCTATAACTCATGATACAATAGTGTGATGGTCAGTGGGATGAATGGTCCTTACACTTGCGGTCATTGGGAAGAGTTACCTCCTCACAGATAGCTTAAAAAGATCAATGGTGTCGGTGGGAACTTATCTGAGAGGCAGAAATTGCCCAATGCTGAAGGAACCCCTAGCAACCTTTGGAGGAACCCTAGGGTTCCATGGAACCCTGGTTTAGAATCACTGCTGTAGACAATTGCTTGATCTGCTTGAGAAATAAGAAGCATAAGATGTATGAAGGACCCTGGATGAGGAAATATAGAAATATAGAGGTTGAGAAGCTAGAGGTTTTGGCAAAGTTGGGAGTTTGTAGTCACTAGTCACAACAGTGGCTTGATGTGCGAGTGTACTACCTACATTAGTGAGTAGTTTTTATTTTGTAATTTTTTTAATAAATTCATTTTGGATAATGCACTAGGCCAGTGCGCCCTCTGTTTTTATTTTCTACTATGAGGAAATATTACCCAAACTAAATTTATTCTCCCTCGAGAAGGGGCAATTAAGAGGAAATATAATTAACTTGTAAAAAGACATCATTTTCAATATAATGATCTTGGTACAAAGTTTTGCACTCGAAGGCTAACTCCAGCTTCAGCGACATGTTACACCTGTATTGAAAAAGTAATATGTAACATGTTGCTAAGTAATCAACCTACACCCCCCTGAGCACCTCGCCATGTGACAGCTGGGGGATATTCTTTTCCCCCACAGCAGCTGTCACTTTTGAAATTTAGATCTGTGAATGATTGTACTTCAAGTCCCATCTGCCACCACACTCGTCGGACTTGTAGTTCTCAATGGAACATGATTGCATTGATTACTACGATTGTAGTCCTTTGGCGCTTCCTCCAGTCCTCTAACTGAAGGTCCGTACAGAGGTATGGGTAGTGAGCTGGAGGAAAAGTTTGCAGGAGTCTGGCATTGCATCCTTGATCCACTGATCGTGGTTGCAATGCTCTGTTAGCTTCTGTGAAAGAATAATAAATGCATTTTGTTCCTTGTAAAAGTGTGCATTTATTTTTATTTTGTTAGGTGAACTTGGCCTATAAAGGTAATTGGACATGAAAAAGGGGCACCCTTGGAGCCTGGAGTAAAAGATAAAAGAAAAAGCAAAAATAAGTTTTAAAGAGCTATGAAAATGTGGTATAGACATTCACAGGAGCTAGTTCTGTCAGACGCTGTAGTTTGTTTTAAGACAGGCTGGTTAGTGGCAATTAACTAGTGCTGGACACTAAGCATACTACATGTGGTCTCCAAAAAAGACCTATGGAAATACACAGGGCGTATGTAGTATGTTATGTCCTTCTGCCCCGCTGCTGCTTTTTAACCCCTTATCAACCTTTATTTTACCCTATTCAGCCCTAATTTATTCCTTCTCTTTCTCCCCTAAACTATTTTCCTGTTTTTTTTTTCTTTATATTTGCCTGACCATCAATATTTAAATGTTATTTGCCTGACTTGTAGATAACTTTGCAATGCTTTGTATCAGAATCATCATCTTAGTGTAATTTTAAATGGGACAAATGTATTATTTTTGTCTACGGTAACAATATTTTTTAAGCTAACTGATCAAAGTATGTTTTTTTTGGTTGTTTTTTTGTTACTTGTTTGTCTATGGATCTTATTTTAAAGAGGTTGTAAAATTATTTTTTTTTTTTTCAATAAAAATAACAAACATGTTATACTTACCTGTAGCAGTGGTTTTGCACAGGGCAGCCTGGATCCTCCTCTTCTCGGGTCCCTCTTTTGTGCTCCTGGCCTGTCCATCCTGTCATATGCCCTCCACAGCAAGCAGCACCCGAGCCAAGTCACAGCTCCCTGTGTCCATTCAGACACAGAGCTGCAACCCTGCCCCTCCCCCTCTCTTTCCTGATTGGCTGACTGACTTTGACAGCAGCAGGAGCCAATGGCACCACTGCTGTGTCTCAGCCAATCAGAAGGGAGAGTCTAGGATGGCCGAGACACTCGTGGACAGAGATGGGGCTCGGGTAAGTGTTGGGGGGGGGTGGCTGCTGTACACAGGAGACTTTTTATCTTAATGCATAGAATCAGGGCTGGCCCTACCATGGGACCCAGATGGCAATTGAGAGGGGTAGCAAATTGAACTGCAGCCATCTCTCCTCTTCTATTTACCCAGCTAGACACTCCGCCGCCCAATATGTGGCTTATGTTTCTAAGCTGGCCAGCCCAGTCCGCGAACATCATCTGCTGCTGGGATGCGACTTTCCCATTGCTGCATGTGCCGCCTATCGCCGTATGGCATTCACAGTGTTGCCGGGGAAGGAGGGGTGCCCACATGATTGGCTGCAAGATCGTAAGGAATCGCCTCCAACTACCTCTCATTTACCCAATGTACTGGCAAGAACATCCCAGAGCCTGCCTCCTACTTGTGTTTGTAGTTTGAGTGGGTGGCCCTTGTTCTCAGGTTTTAATTAATTTCTACTGAGACTAAAACCTGCAAGGACGTTTTATTCTTGTTCCCTTAGTATTTATCTCAGGTGTGTGTAGTTTACAATAACACGTGTGCAGTTATTGCAAATTATGTGCATACATTTCATGTTTTAAATGGAATAATGAAAATGTCCCTGTATATCTCAAAACTTGCTTCCTTTTGCTTCTAGTACAAATGGCAGATCCTGCTTCTCTTATTTACGTGAAAAAGCCCAGACTTAATAAGTACCATTTAAAATAATAATAATTCTGTGAAGCAATCTGGAGAACATGCTTAATAATTTTTAAATGGCCAAAAATAGAGAATTTTTGAACTTATTGCAGAATCCCATCAGTAAAAACTGAACACTTCTGTAGTGATCGGTACATTATCTATTTATTGTGGATGTTCATGCACAATATTGCCATTGTGCAATCGGTCACTGAGGCATTATGTTATTTTGCCATCATTGAGCTTTAGCCAATGATCCTGAGAAGACACATGATTTTATTTACTCAATCCTAATTGACAACAATCGCCTAGTTAACGTGGACCTTTTAAGCCGGGTACATACTGGCCGAATATTGGGAGACTTTGGCTGGTTAAAGAAAACGCCCGACACTCAGCCTATGTGTATGTCGGTCTGTCCGACAGAAGCCGGCCATTCAGCCAGCTTCTGTCGGACATGCATGCTGGAAAACCAGCAGCCGACCAACTCCTGATCATCACTCTCAGCCAATGGCTGATCGGAGTGTTGTGGCGGGGGTGGGGGGGGAGATTGTTGCGCGCTAATGTCGTATCATTGGTACAGAGTATCCGACCGGAGCTGACAATTTTTTTTTTTTTCAACCCGCTGGGTTGTATGAGAGAGAAAAACTTATAGTGTGCAAAGTTCTAGTACAAATGGTACAATCCTTTAGGTACCCACATGTAAAAGAAATTCCATGATGCTAGTGAAATGAAAATAAAATAACGAAGCTTACAGGTTGTATGTCCATAGTCTAGCATAGTCTAGTCATTGGTTTACCACATTGTTTTTCAATTACTCCAGTTTTCTGACTGGCCTTTTTTTCAAGTAATGGACCCCTGTATAAGAAGGTACCAGTGCAAAAATGCTAGTTATAACTGTTGACTTCCATGCACTAATAAATGTATGAGCCTATAAAGTAAGATGGGGCAAAGTGTAATTATGTAGAGCTAATAGAACTTGAATGTTTTAATCACTAATTTCAGTTGACGCTCTTGCTGTTGGGGTGGTATGAATAAGTCATATTTGGCATTCAGATATATTCTAGATTTAAAATATTGTTTACTTGTGATTTGTAAAGCACCTTAATATTATTTTCTATAATTTGAGGATTAATACAGCTTTTTATCTGCAGGATTACTGGAATACCTGTGAAGGAAAGAGTACGCATTTCTCAAAACTGGAAATATGGGCATTGCCAGTGCCATACAATGCTGAAATGGAAACGCAAGCAAGTGTTTTTACTTTTTACTTTTACTATTTATTTTTTAACATTTAAAGCCATGGTTCTTAAGGGCAGAAACCCGTAGCAACCAGTCAATATGTATTGTTCCTAACTCATAGCAGTACAAAAATGGTTTCTTTTGTCACTTTAGTTACTGCACTTAAAATAAGAGATCATTATTGACTAAGAATTTTTCATTCTCTTTGGAACGTTTGGATAATTACCAATTATTATAAGTTAGTTTAACTTTATATTTGTTATGTTTTGTTAAAGAATCAAAACTAAAACGCAACTACAGCCAAATACTTTTAATTTTGTTTTTTGATAGAGTGGGCGTTTAGCCTCTTTCAGTTTCTTATTTTATTATTGTCTTTATCTCCTTTGTAGAAATGTTCTCTGTCTTCCTGTCTGGACAGGAAGTGATGGGAAATCTCTCCAAAAGGGACATAAAAACATTTTTAGTACAAGGAAGGGTTAGAACTTGACAGCTGTGTCCCCCTACAATTATCACAGGGACAGGAAGTGAAGGAAAACCTCCCTAATAGTGTAACATACAGAAATAAGACCCTTGAAGTGGTAGTAAACCGCATACAAAAAAATAAATCGGGCCCTGGGCAGTTTTTACTAGCTACAGACCACCCGCCACAGTTGTAATGCGGCAGGTTAGTTCCCCTGTGTGAATCACCGTCATTGTACATTCGGGGCTCACACGGAGATTGGTGAGCTAGCGCACCCTTTCAGGAACAGGAAGCCAACCACCGGGTCTGGCAGAACAGAGATCTGTCAGTGTAAACAAACAGATCCCATTCTATCAGGGGAGGAGAGACAGATCTTCTGTTCCTAGTAATTAGGAACAGCGATCCCTCTCCTGCTCTAGTCAGCCCAGCCAACATACAGTTAGCAACACCTCCCAGGGAACACACAGTTAACACCTTGATCGCCCCCTAGTGTTAACCCCTTCTCTGCCATTGACATTTATACAGTAATCAGTGGCTATTTTTAGCTCTGATCACTGTATAAATGTCAATGGTCCCAAAAAAGTGTCAAAAGTATCCGATCCATCCGCCGCAATGTTGCAGTCCCGCAAAAAATTGCTGATCACCGCCATTACTAGTAAAAAAAAAAAAAATAAAAAAAAAAATATATATATATATATATATATATATATATATATATATATAAAAATGCCATAAATCTATTCCCTATTTTGTAGATGCTATAATATTTGCACAAACCAATCTGTATCCGCTTATTGCAATTTTTTTTTTCCCAAAAATATGTAAAAGAATACATATTGGCCTAAACTGATGAAGAAATTCATTTTTTTGGGATATTTATTATAGCAAAAAGTAAAAAATATTGTTTTTTTTCCAAAATTGTCAGCCTTTTTTTGTTTATAGTGCAAAAAATAAAAACCGTGGAGGTGATCAAATACCACCAAAGGACGCCATATCGCAAAAAATGGCCTGGTTCTTAAGGGGGAACATCTTCTGGTCCTTAAGTGGTTAAGAATACTAGCACATTATGACAGACTTGCCTGAAAACAAAGCCCTCCAGCAGCACGCTGTCACCACTGAAAGTGCTTCCATCTTTACCTGGTCTTCTTTCCGAGTTTGCAGGCTTCGGCTATACGATTGGCCGAGTCAGGGATGATAGACAGAAAAGTGCAGGATATCAAAACATCACTTAGTGGTAAAAGTGGATATCCCAATATAATTCTTAGTAAAAAAGTGTCATCGTCCGTGATGAATGTATACAAAAAACGAGACTACTGGGGGGACTTATGGACTTTACAGGCACCAGTACAGAACAAAAATTATTTTCATTAAACAGTTTGTATTATTGCAAAGATATACAAAAATGCGATTAAAAACCAGAAACGGATGATACATTCATTCGCGGAGACCTCAATCAGGTCTCCGCGAATGAATGTATCATCCGTTTCTGTTTTTTAATCGCATTTCTGTATATCTTTGGAATAATAAAAACTGTTTAATGAAAAAAATTTTTGTTCTGTGCTGGTGCCTGTAAAGTCCATAAGTCCCCCCAGTAGTCTCGTTTTTTGAGTCAGGGATGATGTCGCTGTTTACGGCACGGCTCTGAAGGAAGGGCACAGGTATGCCATTCCTTCAGAGCGCATGCTTCGGTGATATCACCGGCTGCATCTAAAGTAAATATCTCCTAAACGGTGCACGTTTAGGAGATATTTACAGTCCCTATAGGTAAGCTTTATTTTAGGCTTACCTATAGGTAAAGATTATATATGGGAGTTTTTTTCCACTTTAAGAAATGTAAAATTTTTACAATTTAAAAAACTTTGCATTAAGCATGATTGCCAATGGCAAAGCTTTTTGTGTCAGCAAAATTAAGCTGCACCAAGCCAAGTGTCAAATAGAGTAAAGTATACAAATCCATCCAACATGTCTGCTATCACACCGCAACATAACCACAACTTAAAGTAGAGAATTTCCTCCACATCACTTCCCCTTTAAGCACTTCCCACTAGATAAACAACACTTTCATAAACATTTTATCAAGCATTCTTGAAGCTTTTTCAGCGCTTCATAAATACAACAACACATCATAAACATATCATAAATGCTATAGGTGTACTAATGAGCGTTGCCTTGTTCTTCATAATCAACACACATGTGAACGAGCCCTAACTGAAGTCTCTGACCAAAGACTAGTGGATTCCAGCTGTCTGCCCATGTCTGACATCACTCATGTTCCTACATACAATTTCAATTATCTCGACTTTGGATCCTTTCCCTGTTCCTGGGGGTGATCCCAGTTTTGTGAAGTGCTGCCAAACCCAGTTTGACAATTTCAATGACCCTTATGCCGCGTACACACGAGCGGATTGTATGACGTACTTAGTCCGTCATACAATCCGACGGACAATCCGATTGTACTTTCCACTGAACGGACTTGACCACACACGGATACACAAACAGTCCGACAAAAGCTTGCGCGATGACGTACGAAGTCCAAGACACAGCAAAGCCCTGTAAATCCTTTCTGGGCATGCGCCATTCTTAGTCCGTCGAACTAGCATACTGACGACCGTATTGTCCGCTGAAACCAAAGTACGACGGACAGATTTTTGGAAAAACCGAAATTCTTAGTACTCCGGACTGCACGCTGAAAAGTCAGCTGAAGCCCACACACGAGCGGATTGTCCGCTGAAATGTGTTTCAACGGACTAAGTACGTCAAACAGTTCGACCGTGTGTACGCGGCATTAGAAAATCTGAATACATTGCCCTGTTTGTTCTTATGTTTGATCACTCATGTTCCTGACAGCAGCTCTGTTGGAGGTGGGGTAAACTATCAGGGCTGTTTGTAGGATGACAGCATATGTTACTGCTATGTAAGTACAATTACATGATATGTTAAGCCTTACAGTGGGGAAAATAAGTAATTGATCCCCTGCAGATTTTGTAAGTTTGCCCACTTACAAAGAAATGATAAGTCTGTAATTGTTATCATAGGTGTATTTTAAATGATAGAGACAGAATGTCAACCAAAAATCCAGAAAAAAACATATGATACAAATGTTATAAATTGAGTTGCAGTTCAGTGAGTAAAATAAGTATTTAATCCCCTACCAACCAACAATGGCTCCCACAGACTGGCTACATTATGTGCTCATGTGGTACGCAGTCCTGTCAATTGTCCTGTTAATTTAAGAAGGTGCTCCTAACGACAAGTCGTTATGTGTATAAAAGACACCTGTCCACAGAATCTCTTTCTTCCATTCAAACCTTACTATCATGGGCAAGACTAAAGAGCTGTCAAAGGACATCAGGGACAAGATTGTAGACATGCACAAGGCTGGAATGGGCTACAAGACCATCAGCAAGAAGCTTGGTGAGAAGGAAGCAACTGTTGGAGTGTTCGCAAATGGAAGAAATACAAAATAGCGATCAATAGCGCTTGGTCTGGCGCTTCATGCAAGATTTCGCCACATGGGGTAAGGATGAGCATTAGAAAAGTGAGGGAGAAGCTCAGAACTACATGAGATGAGCTTGTGAATGATCAAGGCAGTTGGGACCACAGTCACTAAACAAACAATTGGTAACACAATACGCTGACATGGATTGATATCCTGCAGCGCCCGCAAGGTTACCCTCCTCAAGAAGGCACATGTACAGCGCCTGTCTGAAGTTTGCCAATAAAAATCTAGATGATTCAGAGAGGGATTGGGCGGTAGTGCTGTGGTCAGATGAGACCAAAACTGAGCTCTTTGGCATTAACTTGACTTGCCGTATTTGGAAGAAGAAAAATGATGATTATGACCCTAAAAACACCATGGAGGTGGAAAACCTTATGCTTTGGAACCTTTTATGCCAAAGGTACAGGCTGACTTTGCTGCACTGAGGGGCCATGCATTGTAAAATCTTGGGTGAGAACCTTCTTCCCTCAGCCAGAACACTGAAGGTGGGTCGTGGATGGGTCTTCCAGCATTACAATGACCCAAAACATACCACCAAGGCAATAGAGGAGTAGCTCAAGAAGAAGCACATTAAGGTCATGGAGTGGCCTAGCCAGTCTCCAGACCTTGATCCTATAGAAAATTTATGGAGAGAGCTGAAACTTCAAGTTGCCAGGAATCCTTAAGGATGTAGAGAAGATCTGTAAAGAAGAGTGGAACCAAAATCCCTCCTGAGATTTGCAAACCTGTTAACCAACTACAAGAAACATCTTACCTCTGTGCTTGCCAACATGGATTTTTCCACCAAGTACTAAGTCATGTTTTTCTTGGGGGATCAAATACTTATTTTACTCACTGAACTGCAACTCAATTTATAACATTTGTATCGTGTGTTTTGTTTTTTTTCCTGGATTTTTGGTTGATATTCTGTCTCTGTTATTATAAGTGTATTTTAAACGATAATTATAGACCCTTCATTTCTTTGCAAGTGGGCAAACTTACAAAATCTGCAGGGGATGAAATAATGATTTTTCTCGCTGTATATGTATAGGGTGGTGACAAGGTCAGTTTAAAGGGCTTTACTGCTTTATTATAGAAATTACCTTGAAGTGATGTCTCTCCATCTAACAATCATCTACATGGTAAAAATAAATGATGTGTCATATCTCATGTTTAACTGTGAGAATTATAACCAGATTTTTTTTTTGTAAGCTACAGTATGTGATAAAGTGAGACAGTTATTGCTTAGCTATTAATTTTCTCTCAGCAAATATTTGCTTACTCCTTTGATATACAGCTAAATTATACCATTTATATGATCCGACCTCCACTGAAAATAACAGGGGCTTTTGTACTTTACCCCTTGAAAGTACTTACAGGTGCTGAGGAGGTGGGGGCTTCATTAGGATGTATAATACCATCAGGGAAATAAAGAAAACACTAAAGTATAAGGCGGCACTTATTACAAGCTATTCTTTCATTTATCGTTTCTAAAGATATACGATGCAGTGTTAAGATATATGATCCAATTAAGAGCACTGAAAAAGAAGGTTCAGAGAGCAGGCCTCTTTGTAGCTGCCATTCTGCAGCACACTCTCGAAGATAAATAGATCAGAGCAGGATCTCTTGTCCCATAAAACATCTTCTGCTTCTGCCACTGATGCTTCATAATCATATGTTTGTGATGACAGAGTTCACTGGGAAATGACTCCACTGTCATTGAGAATCATTACACTTTGCTTTGACTGTATAAATACTTGCAGGATGAGCAATGCCTTACTTCTGCCATGCTGGGGACGTTACAGTAACTTGTTCCTTGCTCTCAGGCAGAAACATTTTATTGAATAGTCTTTAAGAAAAGTGAATTCGATTTGATATGAGTATAAACACTCAACGAAAATGATGGCAAGTGATTAAAAGCAACACTATAAAAAAATAAAATAAAAACAAAAAGAATAAAAATGTTATACTCGCCGCTCATCTGTGGTCCTGTGTTATGTAAGTGTTTGTAAAGCTTGAGGTCCCTGTTGCCCTGAGAAGATTGTTGCACCAACCACACCATTTTGAATAAATCAAGCAGTGGTGGCTCCACTATTTGGCCAAAATGTTGTAGACACCCCTTCACATTATTGATTTGAAGTGTTTCTAGTGATAGGTACTGCTAATGATGCAGCATTCAAAAATATTTTACATAACGGTGTGCTTTTCCTTGTGGCAATAGTTTGGGGAAGGCCCTTCTCTAATCCAAAATGACTGTGTCCCTAACCCTACTGAACAACTGTAGGATGAACTGGAATACCTATTACAAGCCAGGTTTGCTCTTGACTTAAAGTGGAAGTAAACCCATGGATTTAAACAGTTAAAAAAAAAAAGGCATGCCGGGAATGCTAACTGCACATTGGCTGTGCTCTCAGCCAAACTATCAAACCATCCAATGGCTGGTGTCATAACGAATCACATGTGCAGCACCATAGCAGTTGAAGATTAAACAGAGGCAAAGATGGCAGCTTCCTTGGCTGAAAACGATAGGGGAGTTTACTTCCACTTTAATAGTAATGGATTTCCACAGACTTACTCCAAAATCTTTTGGAATACCTTACCAGAAGAACGGAGGTTATTATATTTGCAAAAAGATGGTACAGCTCCAGATTGCTTATGGTTTAGGTATGGAATGCCCAAGAAGTTCAAATACAGTAGTCATGATGTCAATATTTTGTCCATATAGTGTATGTCTCTATCAACCAGCAAACAACCCCAGCTGAAAGTTTTTTGGGTGAAAGGGACCGCTTTTGAAACTTTTTAACATAAAATAGCTCAGCTTCCCATTTCGACCCTTACTGTTTTCATCATTCTTTTGTTGACTCATAGAAGTATTTTGGATATGTAAAGAATGACTCTAATCGTGTGCTATAATAAATACCCCCAAAAAATATATAAAAAAAACTTTTTTCCTTAACCACTTGCCGACCGCCTAACGCCGATGTACGTCGGCAGAATGGCACGGGCAGGCATAAGCACGTACATGTACGTGATTTGCCTCCCGCGGGTCGGGGGCCCGATCGGGCCCCCGCCCGGTGCCTGCGGCGGTCGGTTTTCGTTCGGGAGCGATCCCGGACGAGGGGACGGCCATTCATTCATGGCCACCCCCTCGCGATCGCTCCCGACGAATAGAAATCCCCGGTGACATCACTTCCTCTCCTGTAATGTAAACACAGGAGAGGAAGTGATGTATTCTCTCCTCCGTGTCGGTATTTTTCGTTCCGACACGGAGGAGAGCGGATCAGTGAGTTGCACCAACACATCCCACACACAGTAGAACATGCCAGGCACACTCACACCCCCCCTTTACCCCCCGATCACCCCCCCAATTACCCCTGCCCCCCAGTCACAGTGACACCAATGTCATTTTTTTTTTTTTTTTTTTTTTTTTTGCATTGGTGTCATTTGTGACTGTAATAACTGTTAGGGCAGTTAGAGTTAGCCCCCTTTAGTTCTAATGTACCCCCCTAACCCCCCCAATAAAGGTTTAACCCCGTGATCACCCCCCGTCGCCAGTGTCACTAAGGCTGGGTTCACATTGCAGCGGTTTATGAGAACGAATGTGATTCGCACCGCACTGCAGTGCAAATCACATCCGATCTCTGTGCGATTCGAGTTCAGCCATTCGCCGCACCCGCCGCACCCGCCACACCCGCCGCACCCGCCGCAAATTCGCACGGGACCCTTTTTTTGGCCCGCAGCAGAATCGGATCGCATGGGTGTTCACACCATGCGATCCGAGTTTGCAGATCGCACTGCGATATGCGAACTGATCTGGGGGTGTCAGTAACATTTCACTGACACTCCCAGCAGTTCGCATAGGGCAGTGTGAACTGCCGCCGGGAGGCATGCGATGCGGGAACCCGCCGCGGATTCGCGGCGTTTCCGCATCGCTCCAGTGTGAACCCAGCCTAATAAGCGATCATTTTTCTGATCGCCGTATTAGTGTCCCAGGTGACGCTAGTTAGGCAGGTAGGTATTTAGGTTCGCCGCAGCTTTTTATAGCGCCAGGGACCCCCATATACTACCGCATAAAGCCCCCTGATTGCCCCCTAGTTAACCCTTTCACCAGTGATCACCATATAACTGTTACAGGTGACGCTGGTTGGTTAGTTATTTTTTTATAGTTTCAGGGCACCCGCCATTTATTACCTAATAAAGGTTTAACCCCCTGATCACCCGGCGGGTGTCATTTGTGACTAATAACTGTTAGGGCAGTTAGGGTTAGCCCCCTTTAGTTCTAAGGTACCCCCCTAACCCCCCCAATAAAGGTTTAACCCCGTGATCACCCCCCGTCGCCAGTGTCACTAAGGCTGGGTTCAGATTGCAGCGGTTTGAGAACGGATGTGATTCGCACTGCAGTGCAAATCACATCCGATCTCTGTGCGATTCGAGTTCAGCCATTCGCCGCACCCGCCACACCCGCCGCACCCGCCGCAAATTCGCACGGGACCCTTTTTTTGGCCCGCAGCAGAATCGGATCGCATGGGTGTTCACACCATGCGATCCGAGTTTGCAGATCGCACTGCGATATGCGAACTGATCTGGGGGTGTCAGTAACATTTCACTGACACTCCCAGCAGTTCGCATAGGGCAGTGTGAACTGCCGCCGGGAGGCATGCGATGCGGGAACCCGCCGCGCATTCGTGGCGTTCCCGCATCGCTCCAGTGTGAACCCAGCCTAATAAGCGATCGTTTTTCTGATCGCTGTATTAGTGTCACAGGTGACGCTAGTTAGGCAAGTAGGTATTTAGGTTCGCCGCAGCTTTTTATAGCGCCAGGGACCCCCATATACTACCGCATAAAGCCCCCTGATTGCCCCCTAGTTAACCCTTTCACCAGTGATCACCATATAACTGTTACAGGTGACGCTGGTTGGTTAGTTATTTTTTTATAGTTTCAGGGCACCCGCCATTTATTACCTAGTCTCACTAGTGTACCCCTAAATTTAGGGGTGTCTACTTTCCAAAATGGGGTCATTTGGGGGGGGTTTGTGCCATCTTGGCATTTTATGGCCTTCAAAACTGTAACGCCCTTAGAAAGCCTGAAGGCGGTGCTTGGTTTTCGGGGCCCCGTACGCGGCTAGGCTCCCAAAAAGTCCCACATATGTGGTATCCCCGTACTCAGGAGAAGCAGCAGAATTTATTTTGGGGTGTCATTTCACATATGCCCATGGCATGCGTGAGCAATATATCATTTAGTGACAACTTTGTGAAAAAAAAAAAAAAAAAAAAAAAGTTTGTAATTTTCCCGCAACTTGTGGCAAAATATAAAATATTCCATGGACTCAACATGCCTCTCAGCAAATAGCTTGGGGTGTCTACTTTCTAAAATGGGGTCATTTGTGGGGGTTTTGTGCCATCTTGGCATTTTATGGCCTTCAAAACTGTAATAGGTAGTGAGGAGTGAAGTCAAATATTTACGCCCTTAGAAAGCCTGAAGGCGGTGCTTGGTTTTCGGGGCCCCGTACGCGGCTAGGCTCCCAAAAAGTCCCACATATGTGGTATCCCCGTACTCAGGAGAAGCAGCAGAATTTATTTTGGGGTGTCATTTCACATATGCCCATGGCATGTGTGAGCAATATATCATTTAGTGACAACTTTGTGAAAAAAAAAAAAAAAAAAAAAAGTTTGTAATTTTCCCGCAACTTGTGGCAAAATATAAAATATTCCATGAACTCAACATGCCTCTCAGCAAATAGCTTGGGGTGTCTACTTTCTAAAATGGGGTCATTTGTGGGGGTTTTGTGCCATCTTGGCATTTTATGGCCTTCAAAACTGTAATAGGTAGTGAGAAGTGAACTCAAAAATTTACGCCCTTAGAAAGCCTGAAGGCGGTGCTTGGTTTTCGGGGCCCCGTACGCGGCTAGGCTCCCAAAAAGTCCCACATATGTGGTATCCCCGTACTCAGGAGAAGCAGCAGAATTTATTTTGGGGTGTCATTTCACATACGCCCATAGCATGTGTGAGCAATATATCATTTAGTGACAACTTTGTGTAAAAAAAAAAAAAAAATTTTTTTTTTGTCATTATTCAATCGCTTGAGGCAAAAAAATAAAATATTCAATGGGCTCAACATGCCTCTTATCAATTTCCTTAGGGGGTCTACTTTCCAAAATGGGGTCATTTGGGGGGGTTTTGTACTGCCCTGCCATTTTAGCACCTCAAGAAATGAGATAGGCAGTCGTAAACTAAAAGCTGCGTAAATTCCAGAAAACGTACCTTAGTTTGTAGATGTGACAACTTTTGCGCAAACCAATAAATATACAATTATTGACTTTTTTTTTACCAAAGACATGTGGCTGAATACATTTTGGCCTAAATGTATGACTAAAATTGAGTTTATTGGATTTTTCTAATAACAAAAAGTAGAAAATATCATTTTTTTTCAAAATTTGCGGTCTTTTTACGTTTATATCGCAAAAAATAAAAATCGCAGAGGCAATCAAATACCATCAAAAGAAAGCTCTATTTGTGGGAAGAAAAGGACGCAAATTTTGTTTGGGTACAATATTGCATGACCGCGCAATTACCAGTTAAAGCAGCGCAGTGCCAAAGTGTAAAAAGACCTCTGGTCATTTACCAGCAAAATGGTCCGGTCTGAAAGTGGTTAATTTAGGCCGATAAGTATTCTTCTACATATTTTTGGCAAAAAAAAATAAAAAATCGCAATAAGCGTCTATTGATTGGTTTACGCAAAAGTTATAGCGTCTACAAAATAAGGGATAGTTTTATGGCATTTTTATTAATAATTTTATTTTTACTAGTAATGGTGGCGATCAGTGATTTTTATTGTGACTGCAACATTATGGCGGACAGATTGGACACTTTTGGCGCTATTTTGGGACCATTCACATTTATACAGCGATCAGTGCGATTAAAAATGCATTTATTACTGTGTAAATGTGACTAGCAGTGAAGGGGTTAATCACTAGGGGGGCTGTGGGGGTTAAGTGTGTCCTAGGGAGTAATTTTAACTGTGGAGGGGAGAGGCTATGTGTGACACGACACTGATCACCACTCCCGATCACAGGGAGCTGGGATCAGTGTCACTAGGCAGAATGGGGAAATGCTTGTTTACATCAGCATTTCCCTGCTCTTCCTCTCTGTGAGACGATCGCTGGTATCCCTGTGGACATGGGGTCCACGGGACCCGTGATCACATTCAGGGTCGTGTGTGCACTGCCGGCAGCGCGCGCGTGACCACACTGTGGCAAATTTGTCTGTACACTCTACGCCCATTTGTCTGTCCGTGCCATTCTGCCGCCGTAAATGTTCATGCGGCGGTCGGTAAGTGGTTAATAAATTCATGTGGTAGGGTACCTCTAAGACTGAGAGATGCCAAGAATCTATTCATATCTAGTGAAGCAGAGCTCCTCTTCTGTAGTCCCAAGATATGAGCAAACTCATCCTCACCTAGGTTAGAGAGTACTGACAATAAAAAATATTTTGCAATATGTTAAATGTTTCTTTTTAGGTTTAGACACACTTCAAGTGTGTTGAGAACTAAAAGTCTCAAGTTGCACATCACCAGCTGGCTGGCAAGACAGTAGTTGTTGGTTTGGCAGCCAGAATGTTCAAGTTTAGGCGCTTGAATTATACTTCTGTGTTTGTATGGATAAAATGAGTCGGTTGTTGTTTTGTCATAAATGTGTGTACTTAATCTGCTTTATTTTACAGTCTTTCTTCTGGCCTGTTGTGCCTGGAAGTATAAATTAGTATCTTGGAAGTTTAGGGAAGCAATAAACTTCATCTTAAGTAGGAGGATTAAACCATCCCTGTGGTTTGTGGTATTTTTCCACCTGTGTTTAGTTACCCCACTCATTGTCCTGCATGATAGAAATCAGATTTGTGGTTTCCCAAATCTTGGGATTCAAGACACATTTTAAGCCAGCAGTCAGCCTGGTTGAAATCTGAGGTAATGACACACAAAGCAACTGTATAAGACTGTGTATGTGCACACATTTGTTTCATACATGTGTTCAGGTCCCCCATGAAGAAGAATTCCAGGTATGGATATTTTACTCCAGCTTAGACCAGTGTGTAACTATGCATATACCATGTTATAAAAAGTTGAAGCTCTAAAGGCTGAAGGTTTTTTTACCTTCATGCATTCTATGCATGAGGGTAAAAACCTTCTCTGTGCAGCAGTCCCCCAGCCCCCTCACTGCTGTCAATCACAGCCAGTGATCCAATGAGGAGAGAGGGGATGGGGCTGAGCCACGACTCTGCGTGTGAATAGACAGGCAGAGCCACGTCCCTGGAACGAGCCTGCTTGGGTGCCCCTATTGCAAGTTGCTTGCAGGAAGGAGGGGCCAAGAGCACTGGCGAGGGACCCAAGAAGAGGAGGAATGGGACTGTTTGCATAGAGCAGATGAGTTTGACATGTTTGTTATAAAAAAAAAAAGAAAAAGCCTTTAATCTTAACTTAAGAGCAACACTACTATCAGGTGATCAGAAATATAAAGTGAGATTAACTGATTAAAAGTGGTACATACCAAATAAAGTGTCTGAAAAAATATCTATTGTTTTACAGATACAATTCTACCATGAGTTTTGTTTGTTGTATTTTATCACATCCGCACTTCGTCAGGGAGACATACTGCTCCCTGACAAAGTCCAGATGTAACTAAACACGTAAGGCGAAGATTTTAGTGAGTAATGTAATTTTCTCTATTTGTTGATCTCACTTCATATTTCTAAACACCTAATAGTAGAGCTGCTCTTCAGTTTGTATTACATTGCCATAATGTACAGGGGGTACATTGCCAAGCAGCTGCTGGCCCAATTTAGATATACAGTATATCTTAGATAGTCACCTGAGTGTGGTTGTTTTTAGTTACACTTTTTATACATATACATATACGGAGCACCACACAGCCGCACTGAATTTAAATGGTAGCAGTACTTTTTAATTCTACTGAGTTAAATAATCTGGACTTTGGGTAAGTCACAAAGCTGATCTTTGGGATCTACAGATCCTGCTAACTATTGGCCGGATTCTGATCAGGGTGGGAATTAGATTTTTTTTACTTTTTATCTTCCTGGGAGGTCCTGAAAGGCAGAACACTCAGGTAGATTGTGATGGGGCTACCACACTCCTGAAACATGTTTTGGGTGTGAGTTGGAAGGACTCCTTCTCATCCTTCTGGTCATGATGTCCTTGAATGCCCATTTCCATTACATTATATCCTCACCCTGCCTTGCCTTTTTTATAGATGTTGTGGCTCACCCCACTCTTTCATTAAAAGGATTTGGGACACTACCCAACTTTTTCAGCTTAAGGGTTTCTTTCCCTCTCTCCATTTGAATTTGCTACTGAGAAGGCTATCCTATCCATGCATATCTTTGACATGTTGCCTATCTAGCAGGTAATATCCTTCATATTATGGATTTCCCTCTCCCTGATGGAGAGTTAAGGGCTAAGGGTTTTTCCTCTCCCTGAGGTAAGAGTTAAGGGTGTACTACTAACACTTCCAGCTGTTAACTGGTCATTCTTATGGCCTGGACATACCATATATATCCTAGGCATTGGCCTTTACCATGGTAAGCATTCTTATTTTCCACATTATTAGATGAGGCCCGTCATTTTTTCAGGTAGTGCTTCCCCCCAGTGGTGATCATTTGTCCTGACCTGGAGCACCAGGTGGATCCTTTGTCTTTTCTTGGTTGTGACAATATCCATATTTGCTTGGCCCTTCTTCATCTAGTCTTTGTTCAAGTGTTGATGGTCCTTCTCATATACTTCTAGTAAAGATTTATTTGTCAATTAGCTCTCTCAGTGGCTGTTGCACACCCCTCAGTTAGACTGCTTTGGACATTACAAATGTCTAAGAATTTACGTTTCTGTGTCCTTCAATGGAGGGTAAAGAAAATGGGATATTTGCACTTATCAGAAAATCATTTTCCTAATGTCCATTGAGGACACAGGTCCTGTTATTGTTGGCCAAATGTACTAATTAAACACAAAACTAAGGCATGATGATTAGAGATGGTGTTATACCAGGGCTAGCTTAAAGGAGAAGTAGGTCCAAAGCTATTTTGGCCCTACTTCTCTTAGGGATCAGAGTGCACTTTGTTCTGCTCTCCAGTGACCCATATTCAGCCAACGTCGGCTGATGTCACTTAGCTGGTCCAGACTCTGGAGAGATACTGACTTTAATGTCAGTATCTACCCAGATGCATGGACCAGCAGCTGGCTTAGCCTCTCAGAGAGCCTGAGCAAGTCGCTCCTGCCCCCTGCACAGCCCAGCTTTCCAGTGAGCACTGGAGGGGCAAAGCAGAGAGCCAGTGACTCACTTGCGCTCCGTTCACTGAAGACTGAGAACTGAGCGATCGGTGGTTTTGAACGCTCAGTTCTCAGTGCAGATTTTTCCTATTTGCCAGTATCCCAACCTTCTACATATAACCCAATGTCAGAAAAATTTGAAATAATTCAACACTCAATTGGTATGTCTCCCTCAGCGATCATGGAAAGTGTGTTACTTTAAAATAACAAGAGCAGCTACTATAATAATAAAACACTAAAGCAGGAATATGTTACAGCAACAAATACCATAACATTAGCAGTGCTAAAACATCTAGATGGATTACATGCAGAGAGCTGACAACACCCATTGCAAGCCAAGTGTATAACCCATGATCATCTGATGGAGTCATATGCAGTCAGATGCAGTGAGCAGACATCATCTATTGACAGATAAGCGTATAACCCAGTATCATCTGGTAAGTGCATTTCCTTGGGGGATTGTGACACTTGCAGTGTGGAGGAGACAATTGTTTTGAATTACTATCCGCAACGTTTTTTCTATGATGGACAATCCTACATTTACATCTGCCTCATTTTATATATAAAGTGGACTTCATACTTATTTAACTATTTTAGTAAACTTTTAACAAATCTTAAAATGTTTGCATTATTTTAGCGCTGCTAATGTTTTGGTATTTGTTGCTGTAACATATTTCTGCTTTACTGTATAACCCAATGTCTAGTAATTACAAAGTTCCTGTGTCTCTCCATGGAATTCAAAGAAAAGATTTTACAGAAAGTATAAAAAAAATTATTTTTATCCTTACTGTTAAAGCAACTTCTTTCGACATAAAGAAGCTTTAAGTTAGAATATCAAAATAAAATTAGGTATTTACATTTCTGAGGATAACATAACTTAAAATGGAACTTGTCAGTACAAAGATATGGACAACGTCATCACTGACTGTGTTCGGAGGCCATCTTGGCTTTGTTTTCTAGTGAGGATTCATTGACCTGGACCTGGTATGCTGGATGAAGGTCCAGACTTTTCCAAGTCCAGTGCCCATACACTTGTTCCAGGTCAGTAAGGTCTGAATCAGAATTAATTCCTCAGAAACAAATCAGTGATGGCAGTGCCCATATTTGAATTTTCACAGAAGACTTTTAAAATTTAGGAGTGCCCAAAAGGACATAGCAGAGTGAAAAGTCATACAAAGTGGGTAAAAGGTTTATTATATATATCTGATGGAGTACAGAGCATACATCAAATATGTTAGTCAGAAAAGTGTGTAAATGTGAGCATGAGATTTGCGAAAGAAGTGTAGTGTATTTTTCATGATCTCATATTTTGAATTATTATTGCAGTGCTTATCATGAAGCTAAGCCCCATGCAGATTTAGGACACAAATAATGCATCCCTGTATTGATTAAACTGTATTTAAAGTTATTGTTTGTAAATGCAAACAGTGTAGGTGCCTAAACGTGACCTGGAAGCAGCCTCTTGCAATCCACTGAACAGCAGAGCTCAGACTTTGAGAGGTATAGGCAGCAAAAGGAGGCAGGAGATGTGATGCAGTTCTCAACAAAGAGCATGCTGATAAGAGCAGAGAGCAGAGTGACAGAGATGAGCTTATCAGTGAGGGCTTCATCACCTCCGCTTAACAGTGGCTCAGATAAGATAGCCATACAGGTAGTGCATTATTCTCAATGTGTAGTCCGAATCTTAAATAAGCCTTTGTTTTTTGACAGTGGATAGACTTCTCCAACATCAGATTACACTGATCAGTGCTGCCAGCTATAGCTGGCAGGGCTGATCGAGCAGGAAAACCTGACAGGGTGGTTGTAGATCGACTTTTGTACAATCACCCTGCTCATACATAGATTGACATTCGAAACAGTCCCTGCTGAACTGGCCAAATTTCTGTCCATGTATGGATGGCTTTAGATGTGCAATGTCGGATGGAGCAGGAAATCACAATCATTGTGTAGAACTGTTAAGCAGGAATAAGAGCTAGATGGGTAATGCGGAAATATGGCTGACCCAATTAACATATAGAATGACATGGAACCAATTTTTTTTTTCAAATCAGTTGATCTAAAGATTAATTTAAAAAATGTGCATTCCCTTTAAAGGACTTGCACGAGATTTCACATGGAAATGTAGTCGCTGAAGTGACATCTTGTTTTGTAGTAATGATGCAGAATAATATCAAGTCTTCTAGACTCCACAGATATAAGGGAAAAGACTGTACATATGGAAAAAATGATTGTTGCATTCTATTAAGATCATTTTATGAACAATAAAACCCCACAATTTCGAACAGCTTTGTATAAAGTTAATATACCATTAATTGTTAGACATGCCAATTAAATGATCCATGGGATAACAAGTAAAATTAAATTTGCTTGCCCTATCAAGCAATTCCAAGTATACTTTGCATTCCTCTTGTACAGAAGTGACCACACCCTTCCTATTTTAATTAGATCAAAAACCAGCTTTATCCAAAATCTCCCAAGCCTCAATGATGTAATGCGTGCTTGTCTTGGAACCAATATTTTCCTGTTGTCTTTCTTTTATGACTTTAACATTGTTTTGCCCTTACTCATTCTGCTTGGCATTTAATTAAAGCTTCTTCTTTGCATTCTTTCAGTTTAATGCCCTGGTTGCAAGTAGATGGCGACTTGTTATATATTACTCAGGCTGAAGAAATCCGAGCTTACCAGTTGCGTGCCAATGGCAGTGGACTTCACAGACGACCCTATGCTGTGTTTCTGGGTCATCAGGAGGATGTATGTCGCTTTGTAGTCACCAATTCTCACATAATCAGTGGAGGAGGGTAGGTTGACATACCCTGAAAGTGAGATGGAATGTATTGAAATATTTTTCCCCACTGCAAGTTTCTCAATTTGTAGACCTAGTAAGGGTATCATTTAAATAATTTTGTAGAGCCCACTCCGAATACCTCTACAGGTAAGCATTGACTTGTCACCAATTTGCGGATCTCCTCATAATTCTCCAGGTTTTCTTATGCATGTTGCAGTTTTCTACCATAACAGACAATGTCAATGGCAAGAGCATATCTTTGCTCTTTGAGGCAGTGACATGTTTTGGTTTTGCCCACAGGGTGATTGTCAAGACCACATGCATACCGTGCTAATACAGAATTGATTCTGTTTCATTTGGTGTTGCATTGACCAATATGATTTTTCCTTCCCCCACTATTTTCCATAGACATTTTGTAAGAAATAAAGAACATAATAACAGAGGCACATAATGATAATAATATTTGAGTCTAGATAGCAGTCTATAGAGTCCCTGGTCCTGTTTATATTGCACTAATATTTACCCTAATACTGTACCAGTTCTTCCGGCAAATATAAGTATATAAGGCTTACTATTGTAAAGCTTACCTACTGATGCACACAACAAAATTGTACATGGAAATCATGAATTTAATGCTTCTGGGCTACGAAGTTCGATTCTATACAATTCTAGTTTTTATATGTAGACCACGCATCATCAGGTAAATATGTTTGATATTTGCACTATAGCTTGTAAACCTTATTAAATGTTTAAAAAAGAAAAAGAGGTCTGTAGTTTGGCAGGTCCCTTACACGGCTCTTGCTGATAAAATTCTTGCATTAATAGCATCCAAGGTGCTATTGTTTGTCATTCTTCTGTCATGGCATTTTTAGAGGTTTTTTGATCTTTTCTGTGTAGTTTCCATTCGTCATGGAAGGTTAGCACTTTTGCCCTGACATGTAGAAATAAGACAATGTAGTTCTTCAAAGGTACAGTGTATCCAAAGCCTAAACCTAGGCTGAGGTCATGGCTTTTTGAAGATCCACACTAAAATGTCAGGGTGAGCACAGGAGAGTTAGGAGATAATCCTCTTCATAAAGGAGATAAATGGTTTGACTCTTTGTAATGCCAAGCTCTGTTGCGGTGCTTAAAGGTGAGTTCAGTAATTGAGCTTGCCGAGGCAGGTAAGGAGCGCAGCATTGCTGCATCCACTTGCGCTTTTAATGTCTGATGCATAGAAAAAAAATTGAGACTTTGGCCTTTTGAGTTTTTTGCTATTCTCAAAATTGTATGAAAATGATTTGACTCTTCTGGATTCTTTATTGAATTCTTAATTGTCTCTAGTTAAAAAAAAGTGTTCTTAGACATGCTAGAGAATTAGATCAATTACATCTTCCTTAAACAGAATTGTTGGAAACCATTTTGAAGACATAAAAATGATTATCTTCAATCCTTCTAATTTAAATGTCTATTCCTTTTAATATATTTCCTTAGTTTTCAAATGTCACGCCTGTGGTATCTGAAGCTGGGGTTCCATTGTGCCAAATAGCCAACCAGCTTGAAACGCCCTGGTTTTCTAAGTCTAAGTTAAAAAAACCAAAAAAAAACAGGCCTTCTCGAAGTTTTAAAACCACTGATTAGTGAAGGGCTAGGTTAGGTTAAGTGTAGGCATGTCCTCTTCAGGTGCTTACACAACATTGCCCTTAGCAAAGCAGTACAGCGTAGGCTTTGGAAGCACTGCAGGTAAAGTTCAGCTGACCCTAAAAATAGTGGGAGGGAGGGCTGCTTCAACTCCCGTTTAGGCTGTGCTGGGATATCCAGATGGAGGCAACCTACTGTAAACATCAAATTGGAAGAACAAAAGTTGGAATCTTTTTCTTACCTCCAGTTTCATAGAAGAACTGAATAACTAGCTTTTTGGTTTTTCAGTCTATACATATTTTCAACTCTAAATACATAGTTACATAGTATCAAATAAGGAAAAGTAAATTTTGGGACTTTAAATGAGGCCAGCATCAAAGGGACGCCAGCCTCCATCCCTATCCATAGTTTATAAGGGGAGGAGAGAGCGAGAGATTGGACTTTAAATGAAGCACACAGCAGTAAATGGATTGGTCAAGTGACTGGGAAAATGTATTTATGTTTTACAGTTCATACATTGTTAACAAGTATTTTAGGCATCAAGCCTCTAAAAAACACTTGGGGTATCAAGCCTCTATACAGTGAATCACAGAACAAACCTATGTAAGGTACAAAATAAATCACAGTCCAATAAATAAACATACATTGATGGAGAGAAAAATAAATAGATAAATAAATAAAAATGAATGACAAGTAGTACATATATATATGGTGATGTAATGCAATTAGAAGTAGCAATAGTCAAGAGAAACCTTAGTAAATAGGTAAAATTAACCGAATGACCAGAATGAAAATTTCTATATATGAATACAATTCTAATTATGTAAAAACATAATATTCCATGATTACAATAAAAAAAAAAAGGTTATAATTCAAGGCTCTATGCGTTTTGCGGCGCTGTAGCCGCTGATCAGGAGCAAATACCATGGAATAGATCTATACAAATAGAAAAGAATAACAAAAAAATAAAAAAAATAATAATAAGACAAAAATGAACTGAAAGTGGGTATTAGCCCAAATTTGAAAAATTTTTTTGATATGAATTTAAAAAAAAAGGCTGTGCATCCAACTTCCATTTGCATCAGCGCACCATCTGGGTGGCATCAAGGATCGCCAAAAAAACGCAAGGCGAAGCCCCCAGGCATCACGGTAGCTTGCATGGATGATTGCAACCGCCACAAACGCCTCCAGAGTAGGTGAGTGCAATGAGTGTGAAGTGAACATAAAAATTGAGTAAACCCCCTAGGGGGACCTATGTGAAATAGAAAATACAAATATATGAATAATGAGCATGTGTTAAAATGGTGATGAATTAAGTGATAAGGTGAAGAAAATGGGTGAGTGCCAGGGGGGAAAAAAAACAAAAAACCCTAATTTAAAGTCCCATCTCTCTCTCTCCTCCCCTTATAGTTACATAGTAGATGAAGTTGAAAAAAGACAGAAGTCCATCAAGTCCAACCTATGTGTGTGATTATATGTCAGTATTACATTGTATATCCCTGTATGTTGCGGTCGTACAGGTGCCTATCTAATAGTTTTTTGAAACTATCGATGCCACCCGCTAAAACCACTGCCTGTGGAAGGGAATTCCACATCCTTGCCGCTCTTATAGTAAAGAACCCTCTACGCAGTTTAGGGTTAAACCTCTTTTCTTCTAATTTTAGTGATAAATAATAATAATATTAAACACACATCACATCATGTAATAAGTTGACCATTTGATATTTCAGTCAACCCTGACAAACATAGATAACTGACTTACTTGGAACTGTTTGATGCTTACATTATGTTAACGCTGTGTCTGTGATTTGGTGAGTATTGATGCGAGACATAGAAAGGCAACTAGCATTTTCAAAAGGCCAACAATGGCAGCTGCTGTACTTAAGAGAGTGGTAGGATGGCCAGACAATGTAACATATGACTGGCAGCCCTTCCATAATTCGTAACATTTGATCCGGCTATTAATTTATGCAAGTGATGTGGCGGGGGTAACATGAAGGCGTGTTATGATGCTGCCAGATTATTAGGGGGATTAATCAAGACTGAAATATATATTTTCTCTCATGTCTGACTATTCCTCCCTCCAGGGAGCTGTTGGACATCTGACTGCCCCATTGGCAGAAGACAAAATGTCATGTGTATAGGTAACCTGAAGGAAGCCTGTACTAAAAGAGATGTAAGGGCTGTTGACTGGAAAATGTAGAAAAACAGTAATTATATGAGAATATTTAAAGATGTTAGCATCCTTATTCAGTTAAGGGGTTCTGTTTTATAGAGGTCAGTTGTTAAACTAAACCTGATAGAAATATATGACATATCCATTGCTAACCATCTTCTGAAAATGCTAGTTTCCTGGCTGGCTTCAGTACATTCTGAGTCACAGACCTGTATCAGTTAAGCAGCAAACAAAGTGAGAACACTTGACCTGCATGCCTGTTCTGGATAAATGATACAAAAGTACTGAAGCCATTGGATCAGTATGACAAACTAAAAACCAGCTTTTTTACAAGGGGAGGCCAGAAAAGGCAGCCTACCTATTTCTTTTATGACGGGTTTCCCTTTAATTTTACTTATACCTAAACTGACCATATAAAATAACATTAGTGCAAATACACACATGTAGAAGAGGGAAAAAAGAGCATGAGTGTATCCCCCATGCCTCCTCAGACACTTGTTGCACACGCTCTTCATCATGTTATATATGAACAGACCTGAATCAGAACATCCCGTGTCTTCTATCTCCGTCTTAGTGATGCAACGGTTGGGAAGGGCGCATACACAAAATGGCTTCAATCGATCCCCCAATCATCTTAGAGCAGTGCGGGAACAGACAATACATTATTCTGGGTGTCTGGTTTAGTAGATCAAGCCGTTTGCATATTGGCAGCCCTCCCAGCTTTAGAAACTGAAACAAAATTAGTAGGTTATATTTAGAGGTCAGAGCAGTTCCGCCATTAGAAACTTTAGAAAAGTAGATCAGAAAAAAACTTGAAATATCGTATTATAAAAAATAGTTGGATAGACCTAATGAGGTATTTAATGTATGCACTGTTGTGTATAAATTAATAGGTATTTTTGTTGTCTGCAAATGTTTCGGTTATTTTTAAGTAGGGCAGGCTTTATATTCAATCTTTTTTTGTGAATAAGAGAAAGAAAGTCAAGACAATTCTGCCTTTGATTCAGTTAATAAATCTCTGACTCTAATCTTACTGCAGGGATGGAAAGATCGCCCTTCATAAAGTTCACAGCTCTGTCAGTATCCAGTTCAGTGCACATGAGCAGGATGTGAACTGCGTGGATTGTCATGGAGGAATTATTGTCAGCGGCTCCAGAGACAGGACTGCAAGGGTAAGTCCTCTTGAAGCTGTCACTCCATCATTCCATGTGACTGCAGAGTTCCACATTTCCAGTGACTAAGAGAGATGCCTCTACTGTAAAGTACATTACTCACAACTCATGTTGAAAGTTGATTAGTTCAAAAGGTATGCATGGTGGGGAGAGCTGCCGGACATGACTGCTGCTGCAATTCTCCTGGCTATTCTTTTTTTTTTTCCTTTCACAGAGGTCAGGCTACTGTGATCTGGATATTATTGGCAAGAAGTGAGCACTTTTTGTCAGCAGCCAAAAGTGAATTGTAGTAAAGTGAAAAATCACCTTTATTATACGGTATAGCTTAGTTTAAAACTGTTTTAGCCTTTTGTTATATTTCCTTACCCAATCCTCTGTGTACATTTTGCACACGGTCAAAGCTAGACATAGCAGTCCACATCTTGCTCCATGCATTGCTGACTGGTGGCTACAATATTAGAGTAAAACCTTGGTTTGAGAGCGTTTTGCACGACAAGCAACATTTTTAAATACATTTTGACTTGATATACAAGCAATGTCTTGATATAAGAGTAGCGTCAAGTCACAACTGTGTATAAAAGAGAAGAGAGGTGCCTCTAAGTGTAGCAATATGGTTACATTTAATGAAGGTACAACATTTAGCAACTCATATGATTGATGATTAAAACAGGCACATCTAATTATGCAGTCATCCGGGGTAAAGCTATTTACATAGACCAGTGATGGCGAACCTTGGCACTCCAGATGTTTTGGAACTACATTTCCCATGATGCTCTGGTACCTTGCATTGTAGTGGAGCATCATGGGAAATGTAGTTCCAAAACATCTGGGGTGCCAAGGTTCGCCATCACTGACATAGACCATCCTCCGCACCGCCATCAATGGCATCCCTTCCACGCTGCACTCCACGGGCTCTTCAACCCACACTTTCAGATCATTCTACTGCAGGGTAGTCTTCCCGGTCATGATTGCAGACAGAACGGTAAGAGTCGGCGGCGCGGAGGATGGTCTATGTGGACAGCTTTACCCCGGATGCCTGCATACTTAGATGTGCCTCTTTTAATCATCAACAATGTGAGTTGCTAAATGTTGTACCTTCATTAAATGTAACCATATTGCTACACTTGGAGGTGCCTCTCTTCTCTTTTTATACTCTGTAGCTCCATCTGGAATTTGCCTCTAATCCACTTGTGGAGGCTTCCATTTATAAATGGACATTTTATGGTTACACAGCCTATCACATTGCTAGAATCTTTTTATATGGACTATAAATTGAATGATTTATGAATAAATAGTTGTGTAACAAATCATCTGAGTTTCCATTATTTCTTATGGGAAAAATTGCTTTGCTATACAAGTGCTTTGGATTGCAAGCATGTTTCCGGAATGAATTATGCTCGCAACCCAAGGTTTTACTGTATATTTAATATCATTACATGAATGGTAGCTAGATAAGTATAATTACAGGGGTTGTCTTTTTTACTACACATATGAGCTTTCTTTTGTGTGCAGATCACCCAAAACAGATGACTAAAAGGAAGCAACAAGTGAATTAAGAAAAAATAGAGAGGAATGTATTTAAAGTGGAACTTTACTCATAACAGTTTGATAAAACAAATAATGTTCTCGGCAAGGAACATACATTCCACATTGATAATTATGCTAATAAAATTAGTGTCGGCTGTAAATTGGCTCCAGCATTGTTCCTGTTTCTTCTTTCTGGAGGCTGCCATTTTGCCAAGAGCCCCTGAAGCCCAGAGCCCCCAAGTGGCAGTAAATCTTTAGGCTTTCAGCAGATCGGCCTCTAGTGGCTCTGATTTTTGGCACATTGTTGAAAATGGAGAGCAACTGAGCATTTGCAGAACAGGGTGAGACAGCATATTACTGGACATTAAAAAGTATAGGCACTTATTTTTAACATTTTACATAGCCACACCCGCAGGGATCTAGCAGGACTTATTTTTCTGAATAAATTTCCACTTTAAATATAAATGTAAAGGGTAAATCCGCGCTAGGAACTAAAGTTAATTAGCAGCTGTGCACTATAACCCAAACACCAGGCACATTTAGTATATGTAAAAATAGTGCAGCGCTAAGCAATAAAATGCATTAGTGTGAATACAGACAAATATCGAAATATACGAATGTGCAGATAATCAACATTATATAAACTATAAGAACTGTAAACAAAGTTTGAAGACACATATTCCAAAGGACATCTCACATGTGAATAAAGTGCAATTGTGCAAAAAATGTTAATACAAAGCTGGATTCCATAAAAGAAAGTCTCATGGAAGAAGAGAGTTTTTGGAAATGACAATCATACACATGAAAGCATAACATCCATCACCATAACAAAAATGGAGGCTTACCGAAAGGCCAGCGGTGGCTTACTCAGCGGAGGCTTACTCAGAGAGGTCACAAAGCACTTGGTTGGATCTCTGATCCACTGAGAAGTCCGGACGTTCCTCTCCTATGGCTGTGGATGGTATACACCGGGAGGTTCACAGCAACCCAGGATGCAAGATGCAGTATAGGAAGCCTTGATATCAGAATGTTTAGGAAACAAAAGGACTCCACATAGTGTAATACTGTTGCAACATCCCGTTTATTAAGCAGTACACTTACATAAAAGTCCAAGCTATGATCATGTCACAATCAACATATGAAACAGATAAAATCATTGATGTTCGAGCAGCGATTGCGCAAGAGCAGCAGCATGTGTATGTAGCTATCCTGAAGATCATTTCATCATAAATGACATCATTGGGGTACCCCTGATGATGTCATTTATGATGAAACGATAGTCGGGATCATTTACTGCTTAATCAACTGGATGTTGAGACAGTATCACACTATGTGGAGTCCTTTTGTTTCCTAAACATTCTGATATCGAGGCTTCCTACACTGCATCTTGCATCCCGAGTTGCTGTGAACTTCCTGGTGTATACCATCCACAGCCATAGGAGAGGAACGTCCGGACTTCTTTCTCAGTGGATCAGAGATCCAACCAAGCGCCGGATGACCTCTCGGAGTAAGAGGGGTCGCTGGCTTTCCAGTAACCCTCCATTGTTATGGTGATGGGCGTCACGCTTTCAGGTGTATGATCGTCGTTTCCAAACACTCTCTTCTTCCATGAGACTTCCTTTGGTGGAATCCAGTTTTATATGAACTTTTTGTTTGCACAATTGCACTTTATTCACATGTGATACCATTTAACATATGTGTCTTTAAACTTTATTCACAGTTATTATTATTTATATACTGTTGATTATCTGCACATTCGTATATATTTTGATATTTGTATTCACATGAATGCACGTTATTGTTTAGCGCTGCACTCTTTCCACTTTAAGTATGATTAAAGAAATGAAGAATGCACAATACATGTGTTACAGTTAGCAAATGTGAAAGTATAACCACAAAGGTTATGGTGAGAAGAGATGAACTGAACCAAAAAACTCTTCACAGGACCAGTATGAGGCACAGTAGACCTTCCTTCTAACAGAAGTCATTCACATGTCTCATTCAATTACATTTCCCACAAATATGAAGATTATTCCTCATTGCAGGACATTGGGCAGAGCCAAGCAAATCATCCCTTTTTCTCCAACAACCAATTGTACATCCAAAGCTGCTGGGGAATAATACAGATACAGCCTGTAAATTGGTAGCATGTTGACCTCAAAAAAACAATAGGGCTATGTTATAAAAAAAATGTTTCATAGGGCAGTTGCCTATATTAACTAATCAGGTGTAATCTTTAATTCTTCAGTTACAGCTTAGAAGTGACATCTATCACCTGGTTGGTTGGTATGGGGAACAATTTTGTAATTTTCTGCTGCTCCACTTTAAATCGGTAATTATAAGATTAAACAGAAGAAGGAATGCATTATAATCTGCAACACTTACAGGAGCATACCCCGATTATATATTGTTTTTTTTTTCTGATACCAATGTTTAAAAATGATCATTGTGTCAGTTCATATTACAGTACAATATACATGAGAAGTATCACAGGGCACCACGTTCTACAGCAGATGCTTATAATAAATCTTTGCAATGAGATGCAGAATTCTTCATTACAATGTCAAAAAGTAGCAAGTTAAGAAGATACACTGTGGTACACTGTGAGTGACATTCATTAAATACAGACCCTAGCCTGGTTACACTATGCTAGATTAACATACACTATCCATTAAAAAGAAAAAAAAATATTGTCTCCAATTAAATGCCCAAATACACTGCTTGATGAAAGCTAGAGCAAAGTCGGCTCCTAATTGAAGGACCAAGTAACGACATGTGTTACATGTATAGCATAGATAAAACTGCAAAAAAATAAAAATTCATTGCTGCATTGCCAGATTAGTAGCCTCCACCCAGTACAATTTTTATGTGGTCTTATCAGGCCGTCTTTTAGAGAGGTAATATACTCTTATTCATTTTCTTTTTTCTTTACTAGACCCTGTCTCTTCCTTCTCTTCCCCCTCGTCTCTGACCTGGGGAGTGTTACAGGACAACCTTGCATATGTCACCACAGCATGTGCAACAGTGTTCTGCTGACAGCATATGCACGTTTACAAGGCACTCTGCCCCGACCAGCTGCTGATGGGCTGCTTGTACTGTTTGTACTTGATGGGGCATTTGTATATGGCACAGTCAGATTTAAGAGATGTACATCTAGGTCACTTTCAAAGCACTTTTGCATTGACCTCAAATATTTGTGACTGCAGTTTATAACTCTACTAAAGGCATAGTAAATCTATGATATATATGTATGAAGGTAAAAAAAAAAAGAAAAACACATTTTATACTGTCATAATTACAACTGTGTTAAAATAGTAAAGAGAAAGAATAAAGGGGAAGACACTTGGCTTATATAAATGTGGACTGTTTGCCTACTTGAACCATTTGCTTACTCGGCACTTAAAACCCCCTCCTGCCCAGACCAATTTTCAGCTTTTAGCGCTGTCACTCTTTGAATGACAATTGCGCTGTCATACAACACTGTACCCAAATTAAATTTTTATCATTCCCCCCCCACAAATAGAGCTTTCTTTTGGTGGTATTTGATCACCACTGGGTTTTTTTATTTTTTGTTAAATTTTTTTTAAAAATACCGAAAACGAAACTGTTTTATATTTTGTTGTAAAATTTTGCAAATGGTAATTTTTCTCCTTCATTGATGTACGCTGATGAGCACTGATAGGCTGCACTGATGGGCACCGATAGGCTGCACTGATGGGCACTGATGAGTGGCATTGATGGGCGGCACTAAAGGCCATTGATAGGTGGCACTGATAGCTGGCACTGATGGGTGGCAGTGATGGGCACTGGTAGGTGACACTGATAGGCAGCACTGCTAGGTAGCACTGATGAGGCACTGATTGGCACCACTGGTGGGAATTGATAAGTGCCACTGATTTGTGGCACTGATATGCACTGGTGGGCACTGGTTGGTGGCACTGGTGGGCACTGGAAGGCAGCACTGGTGGGCACAGATGATGTGGCTGTGCCTCTTCCTCTTTGGGACCGATGTCCCTTTCCCTGATGCCGGTGATCAGCTTTTTTTTTGTGAGGAGGAAAAAAAAAAACAGATTACTGATCTTCTGTTTACATCACGTGATCAGCTTTCATTGACTGACAGCTGATCATGTGTTAAGGTACCAGGATTGGCCCCTTACTCCGTTCTGTGATCACCAGAGTCTCATTGACTCTGTGATCACAGCGTGCTGCGTGCGGGGAGCGTGCAAATGGGAGGAGGTCATATGATGACCTCCTGGCAAATAGGTTCTGTAGGTTTGTTCTTAAAGTGTTACTAAACCCAAGACCCTGCATTCACTAAATCTGGTTTCACATAGTACACAGAACATGAATGCAATTATTTTAGTGAATATAAACTGCTATATAACTTTCCTCATCAGCAGTATATAGCAGTTTTGTGACATCTATTAATAGTCTGGCTGAGCACTGGTTAAAGCTTGTAGCAGGATAGTTTTTTTTCTTCTCTGACTGTCCTAGGAGGCTGCATGACTCCTGACCCTCTGTTTGGACAGTGCTGATTGACCCTGTGCCGATTGCATGCACACCCCCCACCCCCCAAAAAAAAATAAAGCAATACACCCCAAACTGAGCATGTGCAGAGTGCTCCCAGGGCTCTGTACTATCAGGAGATGGTGGAAGAAATTTAAGATCAGAGAAGACAGCCTTTTTACACAATGTGCAGGATTAACCCCTTAGCTTCCACACTGAGTATAGCAAGCATGGTTTACTGCATGTACAGACTGATTTTACTGTTGTGGTTTTAGTAACACTTTATGTTTAATTTGTATGTAAGTTGGAAAAGATACATTTTTTTAACTGTAACTCCAGCCAAAAATGTTTTTTTTAAAGTTTTGTATAGATAGCATATGAAAAGGTTAACATTCCTATAATGTTTGCTTTGCTATCTATCTGTTGCCCCCTATTCAGAAGATTTAACCTCACTTTTTGTTCCTGTGACAACTGGATTTTTGAAAAATTTGGGTTGTTGTGGAAACAAGGATTGGTGATAAAGCTTCCCATGATAACTTTTACAGGAGTGAATTTCCCTTCCTAGGGGTACATTTCCTCTCACTTCCTGTTGTTTTCCTCCATTTGTAAGTAGGAGTCATATCGTGCGTATGTGTGTGTATGTGTGTGTATATATATATATATATATATATATATATATATATATATATATATATATATATACACACACACACACACATGTATACTGTGTATGTGCGTGTATATATATATATATATAGATATATATATCTAGAGAGAGAGAAAGATCTCTCTCTCTCTCTCTCTCTCTCTCTCTCTCTCTATCTATCTATCTATCTATCTATCTATCTATCTATCTATCTATCTATCTATCTATATATATAATCCCCCAACTCCTTCCCCAATTCCACTCTCAAAAAAAAAAAAGCCTTGACTCCTCCCTTTCTGTGTTCATTGGCTACTTACTCAGGAACAGGAAGTGAGAGATGTGCTTGCTTCCCATCAGTGATAAACTTGACCGAGGTTTTTAACCCTTCCCAACTCTATCCATACATGAATAAAGGTATGGATCGTCATTCCTAATTGAGGTTCCCAACTGTCCCACTTTTTTAACCAAATGTTCATGTCCTGCTGTGCATTCATTTATAAATTAAAGCTATTGTTGCAATCTTCATTCATAAATTACTGTTATGTGTAAAAGTAAAATTGTCCCTTCACTAGTTATAATATTTTTTTTTTTACTGATATTGGCCTTTTTAAATAACAATAATATATGGAAAAAAAAATTATTTATTTAAAACTTTTATCCCAAAAGGAAAAAATAACTGTTTGCTGTAACTGATTATAAAGTATTAGCTGGAATGTGGCTTCAATTTCCTAGTGTAGGGCAGAATTGCTTTCTAATTACTGATAGATTTCAGCGGGTTTCTTGGGTTCCCATGCCTTTTTGCACCTCCCTTTCTTCATGTGTACAATACTTTTTCCCTGTGTCACATGACTTAACTTCTGAACTTATTTTTTTGGGTTTCTTTGTATGTATGGATTACAAGGGTTGTTTCTAACAACCCATGCCAGTAACTGCGAGAGAGCTTTTCTATTGTAAAACAATAGACTTATTGGCCAAATCACAAAATGAAAATAAAAGTGAGAAAACCTAAAAAAAAAGAAACTAATAACAGCCAACACATCTAAAAATTGGTAAGCTGCAGTATAATAAATCTTTGCTTTTAGGTTTAATACCGCTTTAAGCTTTGATAAAAAAAAGAAAAAAGAAGCGTATGAAATAATACAGAGGAACAATGGTTTGAAGATGAGACTTGTATTGTTACAACAGACACCGGTCTTGGATAGATCATTCATTTTTTTTCTACAAGCTGTTGTACAACTTAGTAAAACACTTCCAGGCGTTGTCTGCTGGGAGCAATATGAGATTGCAGTTAAAATGCTCAAACTGGCTTCTCCAGAACAATTTCATGTCCCGCTCTTTATTCCATGCAGAAATCTTGTTTCCAGCTGGTACATGCTACTGTTGCTCTTGTGGGAATTTTTGCTCTTGATTTAAACTTGTTTTTTAGAAGGGTTAATAGTTGGTTTTGTTGTGGTTTTTTTTGTTTTGTTTTTTATAAATACACCATGAATACAGTCTGTTGTTTTGTTTAAACAACTGTTTGGCTGATGTGTGAAATGTATGGCAAAGTCGGCTTTTACCCACAAACCAATGAAAATATTCCAAACCTGCATTGTGAAAATAAAGCTGGTGCTTTTGGCAACAGATCAAATTTATTGGCTCACTTTTTTTTTTTTTTTATAATTTAGTCTGGTGTCTTTAGAACTTATATTTAGGTTACATTTAAAAATAATGAGACCTAAAGATACCACCAATGTGTATCTGTGAAAAAAAGACAACTGCTTAAATACAACTAAGTAAAGTGGGCCTATACTGTAAAATCACTCCGAGGACATCATGACATTTTCCCTTTTGTCTTAAATCTTGCAGACTAATTTTCAACTCAATGTGATTTACTGCCATGGCACTGGTCACATAATCTTTGTGAAAGGGGTCTGGAACCCTTACTTGGCTTTTCATGGTCAATCAGCACTTTGCTTAAACTGTCACCCTCCACTTTTGGCAGAGACCGAGACCAGCACCAGTTTTTTTTTTTTATTATGCTTTTCATGATTCCCTAAGACAGTGATTTTCCAAATATATTAGGGCAGGGGGGTGAATTGTATATATTAAAAATAATCGCAGGCTGAAAAAAGTTGCCCTCAGGGCCCTTGTACATCTGGGTCTCTATCAGAGTCCTCTTTACATCAGGATACTTATCAGAGTCCCCTCCTGCATCAGGCTCAACATCAGAGTCCTGCTTACATCAGGGTACCCATCAGAGTCCCTGATCACATCTGAAGCAGAGATCCTTAGCAGCCTCTGCTGACCTTAAGCCTTAATCAGTGCTAACTAAGGATATGGCACTGACCCTAGCTGTGGGCTGAATAAAAACTTGTAGCAGGCTGGATGTGGTCTGTAGGCCAAAGTTTGAGGACTCCTTCCCTAGGGGATGATAAAAAAAAAAAACTGGACCAAGAAAGATATGGCCACTCCCTATTGCTGATATCTTCTTGAAAATAAGACTGGCTGTCTCTATCTTCAATCATTTTTGAAACACTGACCTGGACAAGCATGTGACAAGCAAGCCTGAAATGAACTGAGAACTCTGCCTACTGCTTGTCTGCATTCTCTGTCTGTGATTTAGAAAGTACAGATGGCATGGTAGAATGAGAACAGTTCAAGCTTCTTTAACTGCTTAAGGACCGTCTCACGCTGATATACGTAGAATGGCACGGCTGGGCACAATCACGTACCTGTACGTGATTCTTTAAGTGCCCAGCTGTGGGTCGGGAGCGCTCCCAATTTCGTCGACTTGCTGTTTTCACACAACACCAGCAACTGTGTACACTCCGTTACACAGTATTATGAGCGGATATTGTTGGTCAGCTCCAGTACTAACCAACAAAATGGCCGTCTCAGTGGCAGCGGCGACAGCTTTTTCCTCGTTACCCGCTGTTGTATCAAAACAGCAAAGTCTTCTTGTGCCAGAGTGTACATGCTTGCCGGTGTTTTGTCAAATCAGCAAGTCATCAAAATTTCCAATTAATGATGGTTTACAGTTGCTGGAAGTGACGTAATTGGAGATCATGATGAATTGGCCATTTTGACAGAACACAGGCTCTGTGAAATGTGTGACACAGAAGTGCCTACTCACAGGACAGAGTGAATATGTGTCACAGAATTCAAGGAAGTCAATGTGTGGGGATCTTGACAAAGTAAGTTTACAGATTTCAAGGTCATTCATATTAATAGGTGTAGGCTAGAAATAAATGAAATACAAAGGAGAAATGAATGTATAATTTTACATTTTGACCATAGATACCCTTTAAGGACATGGTGGTACCACAATTTTCTAAAACTATAAAAATGGTATGTAGTGTGGGAAGATTACATTGTCGATATAAATTATTCCTAATGGAGTTGCTATTCCATAACTTACAAAAATGTGTAGAAAACTGCCTATTTCCTCTCACACAAGCGCTTATGGATTAAGCAAATTGCAAAAATTCCTAAATAGCAATATCCTATAGCTATTTAAGGCTCAAGCTGCTACCATAAAGCCCAAACAGGGTTCAAAAAGCAACAGACATATACAAATATTGGCAGCACTATAAACTCTAATGATATAATAAAATACCAGAAAGAAATAATAGTCATGCAGTGAAATCGAGGTAGTGCATATAAGTCCATAATATATTGCAGCTAAACATCCATGAGATTGTCCAGGGTAGATTTAATTCCTACTTGTGAGATGATAGACTGTCACCAACACCACCACACGTGAAGAAGCAGGGGAGTGCTCACATCCCCCTCTGAATTAAACTCTTACCGAATCTGACAAGCTTATAGGCAGATAAAACGCACTGTTTTAATATCTTATATCCAATCTCCCAGGACGAACTGCATCAGAGGGTGTAGGTCACACATTGATAAGCTAGTTTTAAATCAACCAGACCGTCAAACACAGTATACACTGTACATCCAGTTCCACAGAAGATGGGGTCTGCGTCTAGGGTTTCATCTCTCGCATGGGTTTGGATACACGAAACATAACCTCATATTGAAGGATGTAAGAGAGAACTCTTATGCCCTGTAACACACGGTTGGACATTCCGACGACAACATTTTTCTGACGGATATTGGCCCAAACTTGTCTTGCATACACATGGTCGCACAAAGTTGACGGAAAATCCAATCGTTCAGAACGAGGTGACGTAGACCACGTGCGATGGGACTATAAAGAGGCCAGTAGCCAATAGCTTTTGTCTCGTAATTTATTCTGAGCATGCGTGGCACTTTGTCCGTCGAAATTGTCTACACACGATCGGAATTTAAGTGATCAGATTTAGTTGTCGGAAAATTTTAGATCCAGCTCTCAAACTTTGTGTGTCGGAACCTCAGACGGAAAAAGTCAGATGGAGCCCACACGCGATTGGATTTTCTGACAACACGATTCGATCGCACATTTTCCGTCTGAAAGTCCGACCGTGTGTACAGGGCAATAGTTTCTAGAGGTAGTGATAGGTTGGGTTCTAATCAAAAAATCCACCACAAATAAGAGGAAGCGTGTGCCTATATATATATATATATATATATAGCAGATAGGTCCACGAGGGTGGCCACAGCAAGAGCACTTTAAACAGATGGTAGCTGTGAGATCCTCTGAGGGATAGGAGGAATCCACATGCATGACTATTATTTCTTTCTGGTATTTTATTATATCATTAGAGTTTATAGCGCTGCCAATATTTGTATATGTCTATTGCTATTCCATAACTGGTGGTGTTTCAGCTGTTATGCCTTGTACTCTTAAGTTGGCCATAAATGACTCAAATGTCAGCAAATTACTACTGAATTGGCAGAAATTCTATCCATGTGTGACCCCCGTTGGCATCACCTACCTGGACTAAAGTCAGTTTTAAAGTTGACTGCAGTCACTGTGCAGGTATTCAGGCTGATGCCATGGCTGGCTGAATACAATGGCCATCAGTGGAGATTCCTCCGTCCACGCTGCTTGGTATAGATGGGGAAATCATCTGCTTTTCTGATGTTTAGCTTACATGCTGCAGAAGAGAAATCTAGACGTGTATGAAGAGCATTGATCGAATATGTTGTTGTAGTATACCTTCTATTTTCCCTGTGTGAGCTCTCTTATAACATACCTTATAGTATTTAATTGGCCCCTTCACATGACCCAATTTCTCCATGCATAATAAAAGCCTGCTCTGGTAAAATTTTAGTACTGGTAAATAATTCTAACCAGACCTAGCATTCGTGCCGCTCTGTATTTATTATTCATTTATACTTGAAGTGTTTCCTCTGCCACAAGAGAGGAGTCACAAGTTAATGGGAGTGCCGAATGTGTAACGTGTGGCCAGTTTTGAGGACCCTGCAGAGTGTTGATTACAGTTAAGCCTAGAGAAGCTGCTAATGTACATTCCTTAGTGATAGCCAGGCGATAGGCTGCTCCCAGCAATATTTTTAACCTGTGGGAGATATGGAAGCTTAGGCTAGTTAAGCTCAGCACCTTCATTTGGTTATTCTTGGTGCGATACTAAATTCCTGTTGACATAAGTAACACACAGTCCTGGTTTTCTAATTAACAAACGCGTTTGTACAAGGATTTGTGAAGATTTGGGTTTTTTGGACGTGAATAACCATTCTAAAAGATATTGTAACCCAAGAACAAAAGTTAGTATACTGCAGCTTACCAGTCCTTTGATGCATTACGCTCTTTTAACCAGCTAAGTACTTTTACCACAAGTACAAAAAATTGCCTGTTGTCTTGTCTCTGTCTTGTAACTTCCATTGCTTTAAACTGAGATTGCAGACATCAACAGACATCCCGGCTATCTTCAGTGAACTAGAGAACACCTAAGGAAAGGGTTTGTAGCCCAAATCTGGTGAGCAGCCTTAGGTAACTCTTGAAGTGTGTTTAGCGCAAGATCACCAGGTGAAAAGAAAAACTAAAAAATCCTGTAAAAAGAAAACAAATGCAGCCTCCACATCTAAAGCATGATAAGCTGCAATGTGTTACATTTTTGTTTTGGGATTTAGATATACAAGACCATTATCAATAGACCTCCAGATAGAGTGAAGGAATATGTATGTATAGCCCAAACTTTTTTTTTTACTTTGAGTACAGTGGGGGGAAAAAGTAAAAAAAATAAAAAATTAAAAAAATGCTATTGTTTCATGTGGCCCTCAGTGGAGATTCATACCTTTTTATAGTTGTGCTGTGGGCTGTTGTCACCTAAACAGAAGATATTGTGAAATCCTAAATATTACAGTTGTCTCCAGCAAAAAAAGAGAGAAAATCTTTCAATGACTGTGTAAAGAGGGAATTCATCTAATATTGTAGACATTTGGGGGTTTATTTACTAAAGGCAAATAGATTGTGCGCTTTGCGAGTGCAATTGCACTAATATTCCCCAAAACTTAGTGAATGTGATGAAGCTCTGCTGATTTCTATAATCCAAAAATGTGCAGTGTGCAAGCAAACATGCTGTTTTTTTTTTTCCTTGCACCTGATTGGGTATTCTTCACAAAGAAAAGTGTCACCACATTCGCTAATCTCTGGGGAAAATGAGTGTAACTGTACTTTCAAAGTGCACTATTTGCCCATAGTAAATGAACCTCATAGTCTGTTGTTTCTCTATGACAGGAAGTGATGGGATCTCCCCCCATCAGGACACAGACCACAAAAAAGAACATGGCAGGGGTTTTAGTTCTTCCTTTCAAAACTGAAAAAAATAATGCAATGCTTTCTATATTGAACATTCAAAAATATTTTTCTAATTAAAATATTGAAGCTAGATAAGAAGATGAACCCTTAACCATTGTGCATTGTTATCATTTTTGTTTTATTGGTAATTGTTTAGGTTTGGACCCTCTCATCGGGTACAGATGCACAATGCCTTCATACTATTCAGACGGATGACAGAGTGTGGTCTATTGCCATAAACCCTCTGTTAAGGTAAGAACAATATTTCTTTGTTTAAAATAAGTTTGTTTTTCTGTTTGAAGCCTGGAGCAAAGAAAATACTACCAGGGCGTGTATACCATAGTCTTGTAGGTATTAAATACCTATGGAATGATCCCAGAAATTTATGTACAGTAGGTGGTAACTAAATTGTTTAAAGCTAGTACCGTGTGTTGCATTCTGATTTTACAATCTCTTTTTACCAACAACCATTTAGTACAGAACTTACTTAAAGCGGAGCTCCACCCGATTTTAAGAGAATATATCAAGCTGATTAAATAGATGTCATAAAGCAAAAACTGGACTTTTTTTTCTTCTACTGTACCCTTTTTTTTCTTCTCGTGTTGTCTAGTTCCTGTATCTTGTAATTGCGGATATGGGCGTGGTTAGTGCGGATATTTTGTAATATCCTCTATCCGAGCTTGTGTCATTGTTCCCAGGAGTCAGTGCGGCGGCCTGGCTTAGCTCTGTTGCCATCACAACGTTGCGGGACTTCCGACGACGCCGCCCATTGCGATGGCAACCTGAGCTGTTGACGGCGCTCCTAATTAAAGTTATTGCGCATGCACGAGATTGGGGATACAAAGCTGGTCGATCAGCCCACAGGCAAGATGAAAACTGGCTCTAAGAACATTTAAAAGTTGATTTTACAAGAGAAAACTGACATCTTTAAAACTGAAAACCTGGAAAAAGTGAGTTATAAGTTTATAGAAAATCTTTTTGATTGTACCAAAAAAAAAAAAAACATTTTGGGCAGTGGAACCCCGCTTTAACACAATGAATCCAATGTAAATCCAAATAGTAGGCCCTAGCACTACATAGTGGCTAATAAATATAAGAATATATAATCTGTTTGTAGTAAGGGGTGGTTTTATATAGAGGGTTCCGGGTCAATAAGGTCCTAAGCAAGTGAAAGTAAATTGGAGCATTGGTTCAAGAGCAAGTACAAAATTCCATGCAGATAGTCCTATATAAGATTTTTTTTTATTTTTTTTTCAACAACATTTTAGCACATATTAACTCTTATCAAACCCCAATTTGTTTTTATTGACTCCTATATTCCCTTCTTCTCTTAGTATTTTTTTTGTTCACTTTTCTGTAAACTGTTTGAATTTGTGCTTAGATGTTTGTAGCACCACATCTAAAAAAATGCTTTGTACCAGAAACATGATTCTAGTGTCTTTATAAAAGAAACGAGATGGCAGAATACAATTTGTAGTTAATCCTAATTAGTTTAGTAACTGTAAAATTTATAGGTAATATTTTCGTTAAACATTGTTATATTTTAGTTTCAATATATCTTTATTGAAAAAGTTTTGTTGATAAATTAAAGCAAACAACAATTCAACGGTATACAATAAGACAGTGGTTGTTAATAGATGTAGTGAAAGGTAAGGTAAAGATGAGAAGCAAGGAGAGGGTAGAGAGGGAAAGGAGAGAGCTGGTAAAAATAATATGAATTAGGACATTAAGGTTATTAAGTATATTAAGTATACAGTACCTACATAGTCCAAAATAATGACACATTGAATAGGAATTTAATCATAAACTAATTTATAGTATTACATTACATTACATTGGGAGAGGTATGAAATCTCATGGGTTGGTAGTAGAGAGGAAGAGAGGAATTCATTTTTGTTCATAGTTGTAGTGAACAACTGGGCTGCTGCAACCAGGGGTCCCACTAGTGGAGGAATTTTCCTTGTAACCTATGGGCTTTAGCAAAGACATACCGGTACTCATATTGAGCATGATAACCACCATTGTTTATATTGTATTAACTCCTTCGCCCCTTCCCATAACTTTTTGACCATTTTAAATCCTTGTTAAATTTTTATGATGCTGAATTATAGCGCTCATTTTGGGGGATGCATACTTTGGCCTTGGATCTTGTCCTGGTACTGCCTTCACTTTCTTATTCCTATTTTTGCTTTTAGCTTTTTTTTTCACATCATCCTTGTCTAGCTCAGAGTATATTTTTTGTGTTATTTTACCTTATTTAGGATTTATTTCTCCACCAGACTAAGGAATTTATGGAAAAACAATTTTCTGCACTGCTTTTTCCAAAACGTATTTGAAAAAAAAAAACTGTATTCCCTAAACACCAGCACAGGAGAAATTAAGCAATATATTTTCTGCATGTGTATCTCCTTTGAAATCACTATTGGGACAAAGGGAGGAATCACGCAATGGCTGAGGTTAACTTCAGTACACAATTCCCTTTGATCATTGGGGTGCACTTTTTACTTAAAGTCCAGTCTGACAGAGCAACTGTGCAAATGATGGCTACTTTAATGAGCACATAGGGCATTGTCTGGGAGGAAGGAAAAATAACTGTTTTATTGTTTTATGTTAAAGTACAATTATATGATAAAACACCGTTTTTGTTGCACCAGTGTTACACAGATCTTTCCTTCATCTAAACCACTATTTTCTTTTTTTATATTTTTATTTTGGCCTCAACGGTTTACAGTAGTAAACTTCAATCAGAGAACTAGGAATATGCAGTATGTAGAATATATGCTTAAGAATACCCTGCTGCAAATAGAAAAATTATTCTTGTTGTAGATGTTTTGTCATGTCCTGTCTTTGCAAAAACAAAACTGTAAGTAAAAAGACCTACCTATTATATAATATATAATTTTCTTACCATCGATGTTGGTTCTTGTCAAAAAAATAAAAGGTACAGACCCAGTGAAGGCCTGGGGAAGAAAGGTATTTCCCCATTGAGTCATTACTAATAAGATATGTTGGGCTATTGTCCCTGATTAGAGATACTTCGTCATTCAGACATTGATCAGAATGGGGCCTGCAGTCACTGACACATGGCTGGCATTTTATTGACAGCTGCCAACCCAGCATCTGGTAGCTTAAAGTCTTCCAATACTGACTTTCTTCGCTTTTCTAAGCCCTTGTACACAGGGTCGGACATTCCGACCACAAAATCCGTTGGATTTTTTCAGACGGATTTTGTCCTAAACTGGTGTTGCATACACACGGTCAGACAAAGTTATCGGAAAATCCGATCATTCGGAACATGATGAGGTTCGTTTGTTACGACGGGACTACGTTCAGGCTAGTATCCAATAGCTTTGGTCTCGTAATTTGATCTGAGCATGCGTGACACTTTGTCCGATCGGAACTCTCTACAAACGATCAAAGTCCGATCAGATCATGTTGTCAGAAAATTTTATATCCAGCTCTCAAACTTTGTTGGTCGGACTTTCCGACGCCAAAAAGTCCGATGTAGCCCACACCTGGTCGGATTATCTGACAACATGGTCCGATCAGACATTTTCCATTGGAATTTCCGACCGTGTGTACAGGGGTTTAGAAGTCATGTAAATGGATGTTGGGAATTGCAAAGGAAGCTGATTCTGCTAGATGTAAAAAGATAAACCATATGCTGTAGGAACACTTCACACCCACTAGTCACCCACTAGTCAGTACAGCACCATGGCACGCGGTACTTTTCTTTAGCCCATAGAAATCTTGTTCCTGCCATAAAAGGGCTCGTCAGTTGTTTTTAACCCCCAGGCCAAATTGATTTTAGAATGGTTGGCTTAGAATGGTTTTCCAAATGGAACCAAAAAGCTTTTCTTTGGAAATTAAAAAAAGTGCAGCACTGTTTTCAATGGGCTCACAAATTTGGCATTATATGCAGTGTTTTAAGCTAGCAATCACAGAATTACTTAAAGCAACTCTCAAGTGGTCTAAAAAGGTTTGTTTGCTTGACTGTTCATGTTTCCTATTGCATGGCTTGGTAGCTGTTGGTCACCCTTAAAGTGAAGCACTGGCACTGAAGTGAAGGAGAAGGTGGGTTGACTTTGGACCAGGAGAACTGTTTAAAATGTAGTTCCACTTTCATGGAAAAAAAATGCAAATAAAATAATATAGCATATATAATTACAACACAAACCATAACGTAATATATAACCTTATCGAAATTGCCTTTCCTTTTCAGTCTGCAGCACTGTCATTTTCTGTAAAATTCAATGTAATATGGCAACTTGGAGGTTTTCAGTACACAGATGGTGTACAGAACGACCCCTAAAAAATGTAATTTCTTGCTTGTATGATTGACTTACTGATTTGCCTAGAAGTCTCCACTAAGATACAAATCTGATGTTGGGAATCCTTGCATCCTCTTCAACAAAAATGTTTTATTGAGATATTCCTAAAAGGTTAATGGCATTTAAATGGATTCAGACCCCGCCACTTCCCTCTATAGAACACCACAAGAGCAGCAGCTGATCAATAGTGAAAAAGTCACTCTCATTCACATTCACTTCACACAGGGACATAGACAAACAGCTATTTCCTCAGAATCTGAAACAAAGTTTGTTACAATCCTTGCAAGGTACATAGATCATCAATAAAGATAGGTTTTTTCATAACAAAATTGGTGCTACTCTTTAATATGTGCTTACAAGGTGCTCAGGGAATGAAAGTTCTCAGGGTGCTCAATAGGAATAATAAACTGACCTGTAGACACGTAGAGGTGGCTGATGTGGCTTAGTGCTGATGTTCCTGTTTCTGTTTTTGGATCGCTTCAAATACTCTAAAAATGTTAATGTTAATGTTAATCGTAACAAAATCCAAGTACAGTTCTGGCCTTTCCTTCTTTCATTGTTTGTAGCATATTTTGCGCAAAACTATTGGCATTCTTTTTAAGCCATTGTTGATGGACATACAATCATCCTAAATTCCTAGCAAAATATTTCAATAATTGTGTTTTTAGGCATTTGAGATTCTAAAGGGTTTCAGAATAAAGCTACAATCATGATATCTTATCTTTTTTATTTGGTGTTCAATAGGTTGGAATTGGATGTAACTATTGCACAGCAGCATGTGATGTAGTTTAAGTGATGACCTCTTGATCTCTTGCTGGGCCTTGTCACTTTTCTCTGTACTCCAGTTTTGTGCAGGACACAGACTTGCCCTCTCTTGATGTCACAATATTTACCTGGAGTGTTTTCTTTGTAAGCTCAAATGATGGATTCATTTGTAAAAGTATTGGTGAAGGGATAGCCATCTCCATTGGCCAGGTTTGAATCAGTCACCCATTTTATGCAAGAGCAGCAAGACCACGAGGTTCTCCTTCCACCCCAATTATCACTCCAGTCTGTACTCCATGCAAATTCTTCTTGCATTAGAGACAATTATCCACGTCATTAATTCTTCAATTTGATGGCTGGCATAGCCGGCACTGCAACACACTACTGACCTCCGATAATGGAAACTGCTCTTTACCATATTGATGATGAGAGGAGTTAATTAAAATTCCTGGGAGCAAAGGTGTCAGCTAACCTATAAACCTGTCGCTTGACAACAGATCACAGCGATCTCCAATAAGAGACAAGAACAAAGGGGAAACTAGGTGTTCAGGAGAGTGGAGAGAGATCAGAAGAAGATACATTTCCTAAAATAATAATCGGCACACACTTGGCATGGCTGAGCAGTTTTAGAGATTCCACTGCTCTTACTTATTCAAAGCTATGTAGTTGCAACCAAGGCAACTTATTATTGCGGCCATAAAGTTCTTTGACATAAGCCACATGTACGATATGTGTGTGCTCCATATGGACCCTGGGGGCTTCACAGATAATGTTGTTTGTTCATGCTTCATCATGATAACGTAGCATAACACATTCTACTCTTAAAAATATACCCTGAAGGGCAATAATTTATATACTAATTAAATGATCATCACAGGGATCAGACACTTTCTGCCACTCTGCTATATATAACTATTTAACAACCGTGGTTTAAAAGGCTGTAAATCCAGTGGTGTGGTGGTCCAGTAAAATGTGTGGTAAGGACCATGTCATCAAATTTGCCTGTACTCTCAGCAAATATTAAAGCTTTGCTGTAACTCATTGAATTTGGCTCATGATATACAGTTTATAGTTGTCAATAGGGGGGGCCAAACACCCCCGGTTCAGTTTGCAGCAGAATATGCGAACAGGCAAAAATTTAGTTTGAACATGCGAACACCGTTAAAGTCTATGGGACACAAATGTGAAAAATCTAAAGTGCTAATATGCAAGTTATTGTCATAAAAAGTGTTTGGGGACCCGGGTCCTATACCAGGGGACATGTATCAATGCAAAAAAAAGTTTTAAATATGGCCGTTCTTTTGGGAGCAGTGATTATAATAATGCTTAAAGTGAAACAATAAAAGTGAAATATTCCTTTAAATTTGGTATCTCGGGGGTGTCTATAGTATTCTTGTATAAAATGGCACATTTTTCCCGTGTTTAGAACAGTCCCTGCACAAAAACACATTTCTAAAGGAAAAAAAGTCATTTAAAAGTATTAGCGGCTATAGTGAATTGTGAATTAAAAATTTAGTGTCTCAGGGCATGTGCTTTAGGCAAAGGGGTCACCCATTGGTACATTCTTTGCATAGTTCTTGTGTTGTGAAGGCAGGTATTTCTCTCTTAAGTTATGTCTTATTGGCTGGAAATATTTTAACCTCTACACATTAATGTGTCATTATTGTATGCAAATAGAGAGGAAGTGACTGAAAGAGGTGAAGATTTGAAGAGATCTTCAGTACCGAGGTGCAAAAAAAGTTAGGGCTCCATTTACTTTCAGCTAATGGGCTATGATTTCAGAAAATTACGTGTACGTTTGGTACTAAATAACATGGCACAACCAGTTTTTTTGAGCCTGAAATTCTGCATTAAAATAATAGGAATGAGAGCAAGTATACAATAAATTGGAGATTTGACATTGGTGCTTGTATTGGAGGGGGATTTACTATAAGAGATGCCCAAATAGAGCAAGCGTTAGAATAGAGATGTTCTGTGTTGTATGAGTTTCTGAATTGATGTTTTTGTGGGTGTGAGCAAAGATTTGGTGAGTGTCTGGTGACAATTGGGACAGAGTACTAGAGAAACTGAGTACTACGGGAGGTGTCCTTAACATGTAATCCAGAAGTGGGAATTGAGAAGGAAAAGGAAAGTTTGTAAAAGTTGTATTTGGGTGTATTGCTGAGGATATTGAAGATATTGAAAGAAAGTATATGCGTGTGATGGGGGTAGCGCTAACTTTATTTACTATGATGGTGTCTTATTTCCAAGGGCAAATTCCATAAAATACACTGATATCACTACCAGCTCAACCACCACTTTTGCAGGTGATAAAACCAAAAAAATGTGCTTGTACTATATGCACGCTGCACTTTTTCTTACAGGAGATATTTAAGCACTTGTAATTTTTCTTACAGGAGATATTTAAGCACTTGTAATATTAATGGTACATTGGAGCCTATTGTGGTATATACTGTTTGTGTTATATAGTAAGCAGCAAGCAGTTTTTTCACTCATTTTTCACACTGTTGTGGATGTTTTTTTCACAGGTTTTTCATATCATTTTTAATGTAGCTATTGGGGTTGGAGCACTTTGTATTTTTTCTATTTTTTTATTGAAAGAAAGTAGGTTGTTGAGGATTTGCAATAGTAAAAGTGGGACTTATATTAAGATGGGCTTTTATTTATTTTTAACATTTCTTTAGGAAGGAAAAAAATGAAAAATCATACCATGTACTGTACTGTACAGTGTATATAGTGCAGAATTTACATTTACAAATTGTGGTAATGTTTCACTTTCAGGCTACCTGTGGACATATATGGCTAAATTCAGTAAGAGAACTGTAGGATGAAGGGGTTCAGGGGATGTTAAAAGGAGTCCTAGGATGCTTTATAGTTCACAAAACCTAAAATCATATTTCCTTTCTGTTGTTTGGGGGTGTTTATCGGTAAGAATATTCTCCCACAAAGTTTCCATACCTTTGTACCCCACTCCATTAAGTAGATCTAGAACACCCCACCCCCAAATAGCTATATATATATTTACCTAGACCTCACTCCAAGACCCAGATCTAGGTAAGTATGGCAAATTGAAGGGGGGGGGGGGTTAGGCAAAAGGGTGAAAAAACTTTGAGGGCATATTTCTTACTCTTAAAACTCTTAAAGCATATAATTCCAAACTCTACCTGAACTAAATATTGAAAATGGTTACTACCCCATGCATTTGCTTATCCACGGTGCCACCATTGACTTGCAAAATTACCAAGTTACCCTCTGCATGTCCCAGCGCTCTTTGTAGAAAACACAGAAGCAGTTTTCAGTGATGTTTGCTGTAGTTGTATAAAGTTGTTTTTCTTTTTATTGTTTTCTTGTTGATTGTGCTGTCTGCACCTTATTTATTTTGTGTGGCATATCTTTTACACGAATGATGAATTGCATGTGTTTAACTTCTCAGTGCTGAGCAGTGTGCTTTTGTTTATCTACCTTTGATCAGTGCCCTCAAGAAAGATAATTTAGCAATCGCATCCCAGGGTGGAAGTGTGGAGTTAATGTTAAAATTACTTTCTTTTTCACTGGGTGGTGAAGCAGAGCTAAAGAGAAAAAGAGTTGTAAATCCTTCTACCATGATAAATTCACATTGGAAAAAAAAAAAAAGCTGTGTCCCCAGTCATTTTTTGTTTATTTTTTGCTTTGGTTAGTCAGGAAGCGTCACATTTTTTGCCAGATCTTTTATTCCTGTCTGTAAGCCCATGAAGGGGAGATTTATCTTTACTTCCTGTCGCTGTAACTCCCATACAAGAAATAGGGGGTAGCAGTTATCAGGACAGGAAAAACACTCTGGAGTTGTAACCATCCCCTGCGTTTCTAAAATTGTGTTTTTGATAGTTTCATAGTTTTCATAGTTGCTAAGGTTGAATAAAGACACCAGTCCATCCAGTTCAACCTGAGTGAGCGTCTGCAATTATCCCTATCCCTGTACATTGCACACTCACATTGGTCCCTACCCTCAAGGAGCCCACAATCCAAGGTCCTCATTCATATACTAGGGCCAATTTTGGACAGAATCCAATTAACCTACCTGCATGTCTTTGGATTGTGGGAAACCGGAGTACCCAGAGGAAACCCACACAGGCACAGGGAGAACATGCAAACTCCAGGCAGGTAGTGTCGTGGTTGGGATTCGAACCAGCGACCCTTCTTACTTCTAGGTGAGAGTGCTACACCACTGTGCCGCCCTGATTTCTCAATAGTTCCTGTTCTGACAGTAAGGCTGGCCATACACTTAGCAAATTTGAAAAAAATTATTTGATTCCTCCAGATAGTGTTGATGCAGGAGTCCCTCCTGCCATGCCATTGTCTTCTGCTGGTGGGGGGAAGCCGTCCCCGCTGAGAGAAGACAGTGATATCTATTATAGCAAGTTCACTATAATCGCAAGAGAATCCAGCAGGCTGGTTGTACCCGAGTTGGACGATCGATCAACTTGCTACATTCAGCCAGCCCATTAATGGTTCAAATCTCGTCCAGTTCCTGCTGAACCGACCAAGATTCGAAATGTGTATGGCTGGCTATGCACAGCCGGCCATAAGACATGATTTTAGACTATACCTGAAACTTGGTTTTCATTTTTTCAGTTTCCATTTACAATCGCTTTCTAGTTCTAGGGACTAAAGTATGTGTTGGTCAGGTACTCTATTCCATCCTTTTCCCTTTCTTTTTTGTCTTTCTTATTCTACTCATATTTAAATTTTTTAAGCTGTGTCCCGAAATGCTTTGCTGTATACTTTTTTATTTACGGACCGTCTGATGCTGAATCACAATCTCAATCTCTAGATCAGGCACAGCTGCCAGGAGCTGTACAGAAAAATTTCCAACATCTAAATTGTTCCTTTTGCTCACCTGACTGAGACAATGTTTCATTCTTATTAAGAAGAACAGCATGTCATCTGTAAATATCAGATCCAGATGCTAAGCAATTCTCAAAACAGCAGTAATTTTGTCTATTACATGACCAGTGTAATATCTTGATCCATCGTGTTCAGTTTTTAGATTAACCTCACATTGAAAAATGTTGGTTTTGTGGGTGTCAGTTTGTGTTGTAGATGTCATCATGTTCACACTAATGAGTTCTTTAAAAGGCATGTGTTTTATGTGCAGTGTTTATGTGGTAAATTCTTGCCTATTAACATTTTTTTTAGATGTGTTTTAGATTATCTATTGCATTTTTTTTTTTTTACTAAGCATTAAAGATTTTATTTCTTCAATCACTCACAAGTAGGAACAGGCAAACCAGGCAAAGTTTGGTCCACAGGAGGTTCGGTGAACCCAATTAGTAGTCCCTGCTGAACCTGATGAAGTCTATGGGAGCTGAATTTATTGTTTTCTGGCCTTTTTCCAAGCTTTTTTTTGTGCTGTCGTGTAAACGGGCTCACACCCGCTGTATCAGCAAAGAATTTGTTTAGATTTTTACAGAAATAGTAGAAATGATTTACAGTCACCCAGTCACTTCTACATATACAATAATGTGCTTGATCAGCTTTAAAGGAGTTGTAAAGGCAGAAGGTTTTTTTAACTTAATGCATTCTATGCATTAAGATAAAAAAAAACTTTTGTATGTAGCAGCACCCCCTAATTACTTACCTGAGCCCCATCTCTCTCCAGCGATGTCCACGAATGTCTAAGCCATCCGGGACACTCCTCCTGATTGGCTGACACACAGCAGCGGCACCATTGGCTCCGGTGGCTGTCAATCAAAGTCAGTCAGCCAATCAGGGGTGAGAGGGGACGGAGCCGGGTCGGGGGCTCCGTGTCTATATGGACACACGGAGCTGTGACTCGGCTCCAGTGCGCCCATAGGAAGCTGCTGACTGTGGGGGGCACTCGATAGGGGGGAGAGGCCAGAAGCAGCAAAGAGGGATCCAAGAAAAGGAGGATCCGGGCTGCTCTGTGCAAAATCAACTACACAGAGGAGGTAAGCATAACATGTTTTTTTTTTTTTTTAAACAAGACTTTACAATCACTTTAATAGAGTGCAAAGATAACATTAGTCAACTAATAGACCCTTAATGTCTTATTAAAGAGAACTTATCATTGCACAGCCCAATTGTGGTACCAATAAAGTTAAGTATTAATTAAAAGAAAATAATGTTTACAAAATAAATTTTGCTAAAATTAATTAAAAAAAATAAGCCCCCCCCCTCCTCCCCCACATATGGTTTATGCTTTATTTATATTCGGTTTTGCTGCACATGCTGAAGTGAGTGTAATCATTCTAGGGCTCTCATTTTTCAACTTTAAAATGATGAGCTGTAAAGGCTTTTAAAACATCGCCTATGGACAGTTTTGAGGCTTGACAAATTTGGTATCTATTTATTCAATGCAACCAGCTGCAATTCCCCTTGCAAAGTACCCTCCCAATTTTAAAAGGCATATGTGCCTCATTGCCCTCCCTTTCCTGGCCACACAAGTTGCTTGAATGCACAAGTATCTGGCACAAATTTTAAGGGGGGCCCCACCCACTGTCACAATGAAAAATGTTGCCCTGCCACCATAACAATTCCACTGCCCCACGATGTCGTCCAGGCACACTACCACTGTTAAATGACAGATCCCCAGCTGGTTTTTGTTTGTAAACAATACATCATTGACCATTTTGGTCAATGATGTCACCCAGGATGCTTGGTAGAGAATTTAAGGCCCTAAAATTAAACCAGTGTGTGGTCAGCAGAGGCACCCATTTAATAAAAAGGTGCTTTCAAGTAGATTTTTCAAGAAGCACCTGTGTGAATGTCTCTATTGAAAACAACGCAGCTGCAGTTTTTTTTAAATTGCTGTGTGAGTAATGCCCCATACACACGATGAGATTATTGGACGAATGATCGTCTGTTTTTTATTGCATGCTAATCTCAGATCGAATCTGATGAGTTTACTAAAGTCACGAAAATTCCCGCACGACAGAAAAAAAATTCGGAAGTGATGTCATGTGTTGTAATGCATTTGTATTGCATTTTCGAACGATAGCTGTACTGATTACACGAAAATCGTACGATCTGGCATCGTACGAAAAAAAATTCCGTGCATGTCCGATAGAATAATATCGGATGAACTGTTCGAATCGGCTCTCGAAAGCTCTGTACTAACGATCCGATTATCGTACGATTTTCCGTACGATTTTCGGATCGTGTGTACGGGGCTTAAGGCCACAAAGCCTTAAAGTTTTACTAAACCCAGGACCCTGCATTCACTATATCTGGTCTCCCACAGTACACAGAACATGGAAATGCAATTGTCTTAGTAAATATAAACTGCTAAATACCTTTTCTCATCAGCAACTAGAGCAGTCTTTTGGCTTCTATCAGCTCTGGTTAAAGGAGGAGATTTTGATTCTCCTCTGATTGTGCTATGAGACTGCTTGACTTGACTCTTGACCCTTTGTCTGGACAGTGCTGATTGGTCTACATGCACTCTCCAAAGAAAAAAAAAACTCTCTAGCAATACACACCAAACTAAGCATGTGCAGCTTGCCCCCAAGGCTCTGTTCTATCAGGAGTTGGGGACTGTGGAAGAAGGCAGGATCAGAGAAAGCAACGATTTTACACAGTGCAGCGGATTGCCCCTTAGGTTCCACAGTGGGTTTAACAAGCATGCGTTACTGGGTATACAGACTGAAAAGGGTGCAGCCTTGTTTCTGTTGAAAAAGAAAAACGAACCTGAGCAGACACAAATGTAGGCAGATGATGTAAGCAGATGATCATCCATTTACTTCTGCCCTCACAGACATATATTGTGGTTCAGACTGGATCAGTCTGAAAGACAGACAGATCCAGACTGAACACCTGTGTGAAAGGGCTCTAGGAAAGAACAGAAAGCTGTACTTTTTTCTCCATTATTTTTTTTTTTATAATTAATTGAAACCAAAGATTTTTTTTATAACAAATCTGTACTTTTTAGTTTTGTTTCACTTATATATATATACACAAGTCTTCTCTTCTTGAGCTCCATGTGCCTAACTGCATACAGTGGCCCTTCCCCAGATTGGGTCACCCTTGGTGACAAGAAATTTCAGGATGATGAAGAGGTGGGTATGTGGTCACACAAAGCCTATGTGGTTATTTGAAATAGACAAAAAGTAAAAAATTTTACAAAACAAAAAAAAAATTTGTAGACTTGTTTTGTGGACACTGTAGGGTTTATTAACCACTCCATCTCTGGAAAAGTTTCTCGACCAGCCCATTTTTTGATATTTGCCACTGCGCTATTTTACCTGCTGATTGCGCAGTCATGCAACTCTGTACCCAAATAACATTTATATAAATTTCACATAAATAAAGCTTCCTTTTGGTGGTATTTGAACACCACTGGGTTTTTTATGTTTTGCGATATAAATTAAAAAAGACCAAACATTTTGAAAAACAAAAACAAAACTTTTTTTACTTTCTGCTATGAAACATATCAATAAAAAAATGTAAAAAATATAATTTCCTCATACATCTTGGCCAAAATTTATTCTGCTACATGTTAAAAAAATCACAATAAATGTTTTGTGATTGGTTTGCATGAAAGTTATAGCGCCTACAAACTATGGTATATATGCTGGAATTTTTTTTTTTTAAACTACTAATGACGTTTACCACCTAATCTTTTCCATAACCCAGTAAAAGCAAGAATATGACCGGTCAGAATTTTCCTTTGCATTATAGTGTACATACTGTAGGTCAGTAGTCAAATGACCGTAAATACTCCTGAGTAGGGTTGCACCGATACTGATACTAGAGGCGATTCAGTTCGCATTGTGTGCTATACAAGTATTTCATTCATTAATTCATTCATTAATTCAGTATCGGTGCCGATACTGAGCATTTGCACGAGTACTTGTACTTAGAGGTCGACCGATATGGGTTTTTCTCTGGCCGATGCCGATATTTAGAAATCGCGGCAGCCGATGGCCGAAATATGATGACGACTTTTTTGGGCTGATATGTTAGGCCGATTTTTTTTATTTATTTTTTCCTTTCTTCTCATAAAATCTGTTAGACACCTTTCACACTGGGGCATTTTTCAGGTGCTTTTTGGGCTAAAAATAGTGCCTGTAAAATGCCTTCAAAATGGCTCCCCTGCAATCTGTGTGAAAGCCCGAGTACTTTCACAATGAGGAGATGCGCTGGCAGGACGTTAAAAAAAAAATCCTGCAAGCAGCATCTTTGGAGCGGTATATACCGCTCCTCCACCACTCCTGCCCATTGAAATGAATGGGCACCGCTGCCGAAGCGCATGCAATGCGATTTGGCAACATCGCTTCACAAGCGCATTTAACCCCTTCCTCGGCCACTAGCTAGGTTATAAGTGCCCCGCTAGCAGCCGAACAGCACCGCTAAAATGACGGTAAAGCGCCGCTAAAACTAGCAGTGTTTTACCGTCAACGCCTGCCCGCTCCAATGTGAAAGCAGCCTTCAGTAATAAGTGATGCAGAAAATGTCTTACATTTAAACATTTATTAAACAAAACAAACCTCCAGTCAGTTCACTTGTATGTATAATTTAGATAAAAAAACAAAAAACTATATATTAAATACAATTTAATTACAAGCACCGATCTCCCTGTATAGATTTCAATAAAGCAGCTGACAGCCGCTTCTCCTCCATCACCCCCCCCCCCCCCCCCCCGCAGCTTTCAGCTGCTTTATTGAAATTTATACAGGGAGATCGGTGCTTGTAAGGCCCCCACCGCCGCACTGATTGTCCCTGACTGTCTCCTGTGTCCTCCTTGATGCTCCTAAAGTCCCTCGCAATGTCCTCCTTCAATCCCCCTCTGTCCTCCTCCTCTCCCCCTCTGTCCCCCTCCTCTCCCCCTCTGTCCTACTCCTCTCCCCCTCTGTCCTACTCCTCTCCCCCTCTGTCCTACTCCTCTCCCCCTCTGTCCTACTCCTCTCCCCCTCTGTCCTCCTCCGCTCCCCCTCTGTCCTCCTCTGCTCCCCCTCTGCCCTCCTCCTCTCCCCCATCTGTCCTCTTCTGCTCCTCCTCCGTGTCATCCTCTGCTCCCCCTCCATGTCCTCCTCACGCTTTTTCTCCTTTCCCGTCTGTCTACTCCTGCCCCTTCTGCAATCCCCATCCGTGTCCTCCACTCGCCCCCCTGTCCTCCTCCACGTCCTCCTCTGCTCCCCCTCCATGTCCTCCTCTGCTTCCTCTTCTTTCCTGTCCATCTCCTTCTCTGCCCCTTCTGCAATCCCCCTCCGTGTCCTCCTCCGCTCCCCCCTCTGTTCTTCTCTGCTCCCCCTCCGTGTCCTCCTCTGCTTCTTCTCTGCTCCCCGTCCATCTCCTCCTTTGCCCCTTCTGCACTCCCCCTCCATGTCCTTCTCCGGTCTCCCCCTGCCCCAGGCCTGTCAGGATGGAGAGCGAAGGAAGGAGACAGTACATCTGTAATTTACCTGCTCCTTCCTTTTCCGAATCATTGACACTATGTTTACAATGCCTCAGCTGAGGCTGCAGAGAAAGGGACTGGGGAATCTGTGTCCTTAGTCCCTTTCTCTGTCTCAAAGGGGAGATTTAGACCCCTGATACCTGACCAAATACCCCCCCCCCCCCCAACAAGGTTGATAAAAAAAGGAAAAAAATTAATAAATATTTGAAAGTAAAATATAAAATGAAAAAAAAAAAAACACTGACACTGTCAACCTCCCCCCTCAAAAAAAAAAGCACTGTAGAAAAATACCAAAAAATAAATAAAAAAAATTGTAAAAAGGAATAAAATAAAAATAAAAAACTACAGACACAGTCCATGCCTCATCTGTGCCACCTATCAGTGCAAATTAGTGCTGCATCTTATTAGTGCTACTGTCACTTGACATAACAAAAAAAATATTGGTGATCGGTATCGGCGAGTACTTGAAAAAAAGTCTTAAAGTGGTATCGGTGTAGCCCTAATCCTGAGCTTAAGAATTGCTTGTTGTCTCATTTAGAAATTTTTCAATACATTTGTGAATCTTTGCATGCCATTCCCTTTGCCAATGGAAACAGACTTCCAACATCACACCTTTCATGTATAACATCTATTAGGCCAAGGTGGGTATGAGTGAAGTGAATCAAATGTATTCCAAGCAAGGATAGACAGATTTCCTTCTGCTGACTTATTGCATCACAAGTTCCTCTGATGAGAATAAAAATTACAGCATTGAAACAATTTCCTTTTAAGTACCTTTTAATTCTGCCTTTGAATAATAGCTTGTTGCAGGTGGCTTGTAAGATGTTGCACAAAGTACAATTAAAAGTGTTTTATCTGACAAGAGATGAGGGGGTGGTAGAATTACGGAGTACTACTCGGGTAACCTGGCATAAAGTTGTTTTATCTTTAGAGAATTGATTTATTTAGGAATCATAAGCTTTTAGATGTAATCCGAATAAAAGCCAGTGGGAGTTTGCAGTTTCTTTTTACTTAAAATTCTGTATATTTCTACATTTTGATTATCCTTAAGTCATCTCTTTGACCTTGTTCAGTGATGTGCTATTGCTACTAAGAGTAATAAATAGTATTTAAGTTATTATCTCAACACCTACCATATAGTACCATTCTTCAATACCAGATAAATTCCAGCCACATAATGAGATAAAATCTGGTAGTAAGCTTACTTTCAGAATAAAGTATCTTCATGTCCTCTAATGGATTTGTAAATTTCATAGATACTTAAAGAGAACTCAGAAGGAATGATTCACTTTCAGCATATCTGTATATCCCTCTAAAATTGTACAGCTCAGATTTACAAGGATTAGAAAAGGAGACCTTTATGATATACAAATATTGGACACCAACACATGGAAAAAAATGATTCCAATTATATTTTTCATATAAAAGAGGGAGCATTCTAAACCACTTCAGCCCCGGAAGGATTTACCCCCTTCCTGAGCAGAGCACTTTTTGTGTTACGGCACTGCGTCACTTTAACTGACAATTGCGCGGTCGTGCGATGTTGTATCCAAACAAAATTTACATCCTTTTTTCCCATAAATAGAGCTTTCTTTTGGTGGTATTTTATTGCCTCTGCGTTTTTCTATTTTTTGTGCTATAAACAAAAGAAGAGCAAATATTTTGAAAAAAACGCAATATTTTGTACTTTTTGTTATAATAAATATTACCAATTAAAAAAAAAAAACTCAGTTTAGGCCGATATGTATTCTTCTACATACTTTTGGTAATAAAAATCACAATAAGTGTATATTGATTGGTTTGCACAAAAGATATAGTGTCTACAAAATAGGGGATAGATTTATGGTGTTTTTATTATTATTATTTTTATTAGTAATGGCAGTGATCTGCGATTTCTATCGTGACTGCGACATTATGGCGGACGCATCGCACACTTTTGACACATTTTGGGACGATTGACAATTACACAGTGATCAGTGCTATAAAAATTCACTGATTGCTGTATAAATGTCACTGTCAGGGAAGGGGTTAACACTAGGGGGCGATCAAGGGGTTAACTGTATTCCCTGACTGTGTGTTCTAACTGTAGGGGGAGGAGACTGATTAGAGGGGATGACAGATTGTGGTTCCTAGCTATTAGGAACTCACAATCTATCTCTCCTCACAGAACAGGGATTTGTGTGTTTACCTCTTGGTCGCAGTCATTGGGACCGTCGGCACAAATGCAGTGCAGCGGGTGTGTGCTCGCGCCTGCTGTTCCGCTTCAAGGAGTCAATGTATAGCTATGACGGCTCGCGGGATTGTGCCGACCTGCCGCAGTATGATGACTGCATCTGGCCGGCAAGCAGTTAAAGAGGAATTATACCTACAAGTATGCCTATAATAAGGCTTACCTGTAGGCACTGTGAATAACTTCTAAACTTGCACAGTTTAGGAGATATTTAGTGGGCATGCAGCTGATGATGGCATCGGTACATGCACTCTGAAGGTTCGCCTTATCGTGCCGAACTTTCAGAGCCTGCGCGGTAAACGGCGGCTCCTGAGCGCATGCACGGGGGTGACATCATCATGGCTCTGGCCACTCCCAGCACCGGAGCCTGTGAACCCGGAAGAAACACTCAGGGTAAATGTCAGCTGTCTCAGCGGTGTGCGGGCACTGTTGGAGGGCTTTGTTCTAAGGTAAGCATTTCATAATGAGCTAGTATGCAATGCATACTAGCTCATTATACCTTTGTCTTACAGGTTATTGTTTTGTGTTTTTTCAGGGTTCACAACCTCTTTACCTTGGTATTTTTTGTAAACTCACTCTCTCTCTCTTTTTTCTCCTATATTTTAATATTTTGCTAATACTATCTCTTTAAAATGTCATCAGGAAAAAATGTAGCTACTATTGTTGCCCCACTTTTAAAAATACTAGTTGCCTGGCTGTGTGGCTAATGCCATAAACCCAGAACAAGCATTGCTGTAATAGAGTGTTAGAAAAGTATCAGAATTCCTCTCTATATGTGACCAGGTACGACACTTAGAAAGCATTGAACGCAGAGCATCAGAATATTAAGAATTCAGCAATGGCAACACCTAAACCTTTTATAGTCACATCTTTATAGTAGCAGATTTATAGTCACATCCAAATAACAAGGATAAAGCCTCACCAGGTAGCTGACATTAGAAGCTGTCTGCACATACTTGCTGCTGTAAAAAGTTCCAACTCAGAGCTGTTTAAAGTCCATTACAGCTTCCCATCCTAGAGAACAATAGCTGATGGCCAAACTTCCAATAATCACATACAAATCGTAATTTAGAGCAAGTTATTATTATTATTATTATACAGGTTTTATATAGCGCCAACAGTTTGCTCAGCGCTTTAATACATGAGGGCAGACATTACAGTTACATTACAATTTGGCACAAGAGGAATCTGAGGGCCCTGCTCGTTAGAACTTACAATCTAAAAAGGAAGGGGCAATTGATACAAAAGGTAATAGCTGTGGGGGGATGAGCTGATGGAGGAAGTAAAACAGTGTTCGTTAGAAGCAGGATAGGCTTTTTTGAAGAGAAGGGTTTTCAGGGATCGTCTAAATATGGATAGATTAGGGGACAGTCAGACAGATTGGGGTAGGGAATTCCAAAGGATGGGAGAAGCTCTGGAGAAATCCTGGAGGCGAGCATGGGAGAAGGTGACAAGGGAGCTAGAGAGCAGGAGATCTTGGGATGACCCGAAGAGAGCAGCTTGGTTGGTTTTTTGGGACTAGGTTAGTGATGTAACTAGGGCCAGAGTTATGGATGGCTTTGTAAATTATTGTTAGTACTTTGAATTTTATTCGTTGGGTGAGTGGAAGCCAGTGGAGGGATTGGCAGAGAGGGGTGGAGGACACTGAATGGCTGGTAAGGTGGATGAGTCTGGCAGTGGCATTCATTATGGACTGAAGGGGGGATAATCTATGTAAAGGTAATCCAATGAGGAGGGAGTTGCAGTAGTCAAGGCGAGAGATGACCAGGGAGTGAATTAGAAGCTTGGTGGTGTCATTAGTTAAAAAGGGTACATATTCTGGAAATGTTGCAGAGGCTAAGGTGGTATGATTTGGACAGGTCTTGTATGTGGGCCTGAAAGGACAGTTCAGAGCCTAAGTTGCTATTTGCTTACTAATGTCAGGATGATCTGGGCGATCTGATGTCAGACATTCTGCAGCAATAGTTATGTGCAATTCTATCGGACAAGAAGCCATGTATAGTGGAACCTTGGTTAACAAGTATTTTGAAAGACGAGCAACTTTTTTTAATTTTTTTATTCTGACTCGGTTTGTGAGTGTTGTCTTGCAAAACGAGCAGAATTCAAGCTAATGGGGTGTGCAGTATCGCATTTGGCCAGAGGTGCGGGAGCACCGGTGACACTCAGAAGGGTTTGGAATCGCTCAGAAATACTCTGAATCGTTCGTTAATACTCCGTTCCTGCCTTTCTGAGGCTTTCCGAGTTCAGTTGAGCTGTCCCCGAGTATTTCCGAGGCTCTCCGGCGTTCCCCCACCTCTGGCCTCCATGCAGTATTGCATGTAATAGAAGTCAATGCGGAAATAATTATCTTTCTATTGACTTCTGTGGGAAAAGTCGCTTTGATATGCGAGTGCTTTGGATTACAAGCATTCTCCTGGAAAGGATTATGCTCGTAATCCAAGGTTCCACTGTATGTGGGAAAAATAGTTGATTTATTTAATACTACCTTTTGTTATGAAAATTATGTTTAAAAGCTTTTATAATTTACATAATTTTAAAAAGCAGTAAAAGCAAAAAACAAAACAAAAACAAACAAAAAAAAACACCCTCATTTACTTCTGTAGTTATAAAGTTTCTTAAGAAATTTGTTTTTAAAGTTCATTGAAATCCTAGCTTTTTTCTATAAGAACAGATATTGGCAGAGTAAACAACCAGCAGAATTTTATAAGGCCCCTTTCACAGGGATGGCATTTTCTTCCTATCTGAAAAGCAACCAGTGGTGGATCACTTTTCAGAGAGTGATAGAGCAGCAACTTCCAGGCATTTGAAGACCGCCTCACCTTTTTTCCCTGTACAGTGAATTTTGTGTTGACATACCGTGACGCAATCCTGCTGAACTAAGCGGGAGAGTTTGACTGTGGTGCATCCTATCAAACTTAACAAGCCAAGCTCAAATTGCTGCAGCTGCCTTGGCTGTCATTGTAGGCTTTTGGTGGGTGGTTGGGGTAGGGTAAAAATACATAAGTCTCCTATTTTTACAGCCCCTTAGCCTCCCATCTGAAAGGGGGCCTAAGATGTTGGAAACAGAGTAAAAATAGAACTAAACTGTATCTAAGTACCACAAACTGAAAACGCTATTTACTAAATGTCCAATATCCACAGCAAACTCACCCATCCATCCACGTTTCCATGCTTTCTTTTATTGAGAAATATTTTTGAAAACTCCTCCCTAGCATTTTTAGCCCTGGCCATCCTGAGTAAAGGCAGATGATTATTGTAGCATTTAGTTTTTGGAATCCATCTGCTTTTAGTTCAGGCATGCAGGCAGGATGATGTGCTTAGCCGAGAAAGCCCCTCCTCCAAAAGGAAGAAAAAAGGCCTATGAAGACTCTGGAGAAGTATGACATCATTTTTGCCTAGACCAGAAACTAGGAAGCAACTAAAGAAATGTGTAAAGGGAAAAAAAAAGAAAAGTTTTTTGTGTGCATTGAAAACAGCTACTTGTAGTCCCCATTAAAAGCTAATGTGAAAAGGTGACCATGCAGAAAAATAGTTGGGAGACAGGGACAGAGGGGTTAATGAAGAAAAAAGTATCCAAGTGGCATTGGGATTTTAATGTGAGTTCATACAAAGAAGTAAAAGGACAAAAATATTTAGCGAGCTCACAACAGACAAGGCTACCCACCACTGGGTACCACAGGAGCTAATGGCAGGAATGCCAGGCAAAAGGATAAGAGTCCAAATGAATTGATTAATAATAATAAAAACAGCCAACAGTTTTGTGTATCAGAGTTTCAAGATATTGATTGCTCATGCAGATACTGTTCCCCCGAAACTCTCCTGATCGCGCAATTGGCTTCACTACACAGATTCACGCAGGAAAGCTCCACTTTGAGTCCATTCAGAGTCCCTATATTAACTGAAGCCCTGATGATTTGGGGGGGGGGGGGGTTTACTGACCCCAGAAACACATTGACTATTTTGTAGTATAAACTGATAAATTAATTTGGACCATTTTATCCTTTTAGTCTAGCACTTCTTTGTTAAGTGCGTGTTTTTTTTTTTTTTATAGGGACAGAGGTTCATCACTTTATTACATAAGGTGCCTAAACAGGGATCCTCATGGCAGGATCACCAGGTATTTTCTTAGGAAAGCTTCAGTTTTACAGAAACGAATTGGCTGTTTTTTTAGTATAAACTGATAAATGAATTTGGACCCTTTAATCCTTTGGTCTAGCACTCCTTTCTTTAGTGCATTTTATTTTTTTACTTTTTTTAGGGACAGAGGTTTATCACTTTATTACAGGAGGTGCCTGAACAAAGAACCCCCATGGCTGGATCACTAGGTATTATTTTAAGGAAAGCTGCACTTTTACAATGACTAAAAATTACTTTTGAAAATTCATTACAATGTTAAAGGGGTTGTAAAGGCAAATAAAAAAATAAAATGTATATATCTATACTTACCTACTCTGTGCACAAAGCGGGTGGGAACTTCCTCTTTTTGGGTTCCCCGCCAGCGCTCCTGGCCCCTCCTCTCTGGCCAGTGCCCCCATGGGAAGCCGCTACCCATGCTCGTACCCGAGTACCTCTGCTGTGTCCATTGACACAAACAGTGGGTTCGGCCCCGCACCCCGAATCTTCATCGCTGGCCTTGATTGACAATGGCTCCCAGTGCCCCAGGAAAGCCAGCGAGACTCGGAAGTGAGGGGAGAAAAGATCTGCACAGCACTGGATCGAATAAGGTCACAGGTAAGTAAAGGGGGGCTGAGGAGGCGAGGCTGACGCCTAAACATTTTTTTTTACCTTAAAGCGGACCTTCAGTCATTTTTTTTTTTCATCTATTAAATCTTCTGCTCTTGTTTTAACTTTGGATAGTAAAACTTTTTTTCTGCCAGTAAATACCTTCTACAGCCCACTTCCTCTTTCTTGTCTGGTTAAAAAGCCTAGGCTTATGACATCACGCACAGCTCACTCTCTCTCTCTCTCTCTCTCTCTCTCTCTCTCTCTCTTTCTCTCTCTCTCTTTTTCTCTCTCTCTCTTTTTCTCTCTCGTGAGAGTTTGCCAGGAAGGGAGGGGGTGAGTCATAAGAGGGCCAATGAGAGGCGCAGAGCTAGAGGTTTGTCAGTAAATCCAGGAACTGAACAGGCAGCAGCTTCAGCTGCCCACAGTTAAAATGGTTGCAGCCAGACTCAGCGGAGGGAGATTTCTGCAGCATATTTGGCAAGTACAGAATAACAGTATATATAAAATAATATGCAAAGTGGTAGGAGGGAAGCTTCAGAATGGCAAAGATGTTTTTATTACAAATTATGTGAGCCGAGTGAAGTTCCTCTTTAATGCAAGGAATGCATTATGGTGAAAACATTTAGACTTTACAACCCCTTTAAGCTTATATGAAATGTTAGTGATTGAGTTTACCTACATTTAAACATACAACTGTCATGAAAGAAATATGTGGGCCATCACTGCTAAACTTTGCTTCTGAAAATGCTAGTAGCCTGGCTGCCATGCTGATACTTTGGTGCTTTTTGTGGTTAAATTTTAAACGCTTGCCCTCTTGACAAGTGTTTAAAAACTAGCCGTTATAAATAAGAACTCTTTATTAAATACTAGTTGTAGCTAATGTTAGTCTGTGTGATACAATATATTTTCTCGTGGTTCCTTCAGAAGGCTTTGTGCACCCCCAGTGGACTCGAAAAAAAATTGTATTTTGTGCCTTACTTAAAGTGGAAGTAAACCCATCAACTTAAACAGTTAAAAAAAAAAAGGCATGCCGGGAATGCTAACTGCACATTGGCTGTGCTCTCAGCCAAACTATCAAACCATCCAATGGCTTTTGTCATAACGAATCACATGTGCAGCACCATAGCAGTTGAAGATTAAACAGAGGCAAAGATGGCAGCTCCCTTGGCTTAAAACGACAGGGGAGTTTACTTCCACTTTAAGAAGTTAGCTGCTCACATCCTGCAGAATGGCTTTTTCTTGAACCTTTATGAGTAGCTCCCTAGTTGCATTTAAGAGATGCAGTACACCAAAATGAGGGCCAACTGATCAGAAGGGTATTTACATGGTGTACCTCCCCTACAACATGTCTAAAATGGCAGAAAAACAAGTACTCCTGCGCATGAGTTATAATGGCTAGCCCAATGAATAATGGTCCATTCCTCAATGGAAAATGTTTCCTGGCTTTGCTGCCCTCTAGGGCCAGGGATGTCCTTATTGCACTAGAAAGAAAAAGGAAAAGAGGGCACACCAGCCTTGTGCATTATCCCAAGTAACTTTATATTGTATAAAAAAAGATAAAAGCTACTCACATTACATCACACTCGCAGATAAACTTTCTTCCTCACAGCCTCAAGGAAGAGGAAGGAGTTTTACCTTTGAAATGTGTTAGCCAGCAGGGACCCCTACATGGTCTCCCCTATGATCTGGAGAGTGCAGGTCCCAGGACTGTTTAACCATGGTATGAAAGCCCGTTTATGCATATTTATTTTCACATGCTTTTGAGTAGTTTTTATCTTTTGTTTATACAATATAAAGTTACTTGGGATAATGCACAAGGCTGGTGTGCCCTCTTTTCCTTTTTCTTTCTAGTGCAATAAGGACATCCCTGGCCCTAGAGGGCAGCAAAGCCAGGAAACATTATCCATTGGGGAATGGACCATTATTCATTATTGGGTTAGCCATTATACTCATGCGCAGGAGTTTTTGTTTCACATGATTGTGAATAGTTTTTATTTTTAATTTTTATACAAAATACATTTACTTGGGATAATGCACAAGGCTGGCGCCCTTTTTTTCTTTCTAGAACATGTCCTAAATGCAAGGATTTTCCATTTAGCTGGGTAAAATTAAAATTCCCCTTTACTACCTTACATTATCAACATGTAATTGTAATATTTAAAATGAGCAATAGAAGTATATGATGGATAACAAATAAGTGAGTCTTTTCTTTAGTAAGAGGACTGTGGCTTCCCAGGCTGAATGCGCTGTTTCACTTTTAAGTAGAGCAATGTATTTGAGAACAAATACCTAATAATATGTTCTCTGCGGCATAGAGCATCTTTGATTAGGTGTAGGTCAAAAGAATTGGCACATTGTGCCCTTTTACTAAGTTGGTGTGATTGGCAGGCTGTCGTTTCGAGGGAGTGCGGCCTCTCCCTTTCATCTCACGTAGTGTTGCACAGGGACAATGGGAAGCAGATTTTCCTTGTTGATTCTCATTTGAAAAGGTCTGGTGTCTTTACTAGGTACCTGTAACACGGGGGTCTTGATTGGGGTCTCTGTCAGTATGTCCAAAGGCCAAGAATACAAAAGCTATCAGTGGGTGGGGGTCTCAGCTGACCACTGAAGAAGGGAGGGGAGGATCTGAGAGGCAGTGGAGGGAGAAGCGACCCCCGATGAGCGCCTTAAAGAGAGAGCCATTTTTGTCTAAAACCCATCAAGCACATCTGCAGAATTGTCCCAGTTGCTGCCTCCTAGTTTCAAAAGAAAATGATCGTTTGATAAACCGTCCTGATTCACCACTTTCTCACAAGAGCAAGAGGCTCACCTTTGACCTTTGTATGATTTCACATTAGGCTGGCTTTTCTTTCTGCCTTAAATTGCTATAGAAACTTTGAAATGCATCTCTTGCTTTCTGTTTTCCCTCCTCACCCCTCCTTTTCTCCCTCTCTCTCTTTTTCTCTCTCTCTCCCTCTCTACCTCTATCACCCTCTGTCACTCCATTGGCATTTCTTTTTCCTGATTATTTTCCCCTCACTTGGGCTTTATAAAGCCAACACTTTTTTTTTTTTTTTTTTTGTCGGGCAAGTAATTAGTGTTAAAAAAAAAAAAAAAAAAAAAACGTTACAACGGTCAGTCTATCCCATTCCCACAATTTGGTCACAGGGGTGATGTGGAAAAAAACAGGTGGTCTATGACAACCATGTAGTAGCTAGCTATTATTTATCAGCTTGTGACAGATTCATAATTTACATGCACAACATGTGTATTTTACAGAAAAAAAATAACTGTCATGAGTACAAAAGAGTCAAACCAGATTAATTATATTTAGAATCAAAAGTTCGCTCTACAGATAATATTACAGTCTTTAAAAAATACAATAAGTACACATTTTAACCAGATTCGGTATCTACAACCAAAAAGACACAAGTGGGAATTTAAGACAAATCTATGAAGTTGTAGCTGATGTGTTTTTTTTTTTTGCTTTTCCTATATACCTTTCTTCTTCTCTTCAAAACTTTATCATGTGGTTTCATTTTGTGACACATGCAAAACAATACAGTGTATATAGTAAGTTTTGTGCATTTCTTGGTTTATTTTAATATATATTTTTTTCCAGATCTGTTTATTATGAAAAAATGTATTATTTAGATATTAAAATGACTTTTGAATATCTTATAGTGTTCTATTTAGGCAATTGATGACTCTGCAGTCTCCTTTACACATCATGATTTCTTTTTAGCTGTGCCAAAAGAAGCCCATTACAGAACTCAAGTGGGTCACCAGTGCTGTGACTCAACATTTCAAATATAACTTTCAGATGAGGGGAGCTGCAAAGTGAGCTGCTCTGCTGTGCTGTCTATTTCAATAACTCGTAGTACAATAGAAAATGTTTCTCAAATTTAAATCTTGATTTGTGAAACAAAGATTATAGATCAATAATGAAAAAAAAATAGATAAACCAACTAAAATAAAAATCTCATACCATCATAGTTTCTCTTTAAATGGTCATTTCACTCAGAACTGTATCTCATTAATGGGTTCATGCTGAAAGGTTGAAGTGTTATTGCTTCTATCAAGAACTCCAATGGCATGGTCTCCCAGGAAGAAAAAATACAGATTTGTTGGTAACATAAAATCCATCAAAAACCCTGAAATCACATGTATTCCCACCAGACATGGCCCATAGTTCCCTGCATTTGACAACCCAAAAACACAAAGGTGAGAAGCTTGTGTAAAGTTTAGCTAGATAGGCCGGGACCAAGTACCATCTGGTGAGAACTTTTACATTGGCTTCAATAAAGATATATTCAAAATGCCATTATATAACCTTTTAAGCAAGGCATGCCAGGATTCCAAATCCTTATTCAAAGAGAGGTCGGCGTCCTAGTCTCTTATCTAGGGGATTTTGGTGGAAGTATACAATAAATATCCATAAATAATGGAGATGCCCCATCTCTGACCTGCCTCTTGTGTACATTTCTCATTTGATGTGACCCTAGGGTCCATGGAAGGATCAAGCTCTAGAGTATGTGAGCAATGGGCAATTTATTAAAAACAAAATGTCTCAGACTCTGGCATTTTAAGGTGATCTTTGCAATGTCGAAGTGTGAATGCCCCTCTATGATTGAAATAGTAGCCAATCCTATATAAGCCTTTATTCAACTACCACCAAAAGGTTTTCTGGTCCATACTAGAAGTAAATGCTGGGTTGTTAAAAAGGTAAGCTAGTGTGTAGACAGAAGAAATGAGGTTGGTATTGGTCCATAGCTTATCCAAAACTGCGAACGGGTTGGAGAGAGTGGGGACAAGGATCAGTGTTCTCTGTTTCACTGATAGCCTCTTGATTTCCTTAAATGGCAAACGGTCTGCCTTTCCAATGTGACCCAGTCAGGCTTTTCCCCATGAGAGTATATAACTGATAACTGAGCTAACTGGGCAGCCTACTAATAAAACAAAAGATTTGAAAGGCCAAGACTGCCACTGGTTCTCGGAGCGAATAACAACCGATGTTCCTTTCCTGACGAGACATACTTAGTAAGTTTAGCTTGTAGCTTCAATAAGTCTGCCCCATTCAAAGTGATAGGTAATGAGTGAAAATAATACAACAATCTAGGTAGCAACATCAATTTAATTAATTAACCCTGCCAATTGAGGACAGATCATATGCTGACCACATTTGGAGATCGGCCTCAAGTTTCTTAGATAAGGGGGGATAATTTGAGTGATACAGTAATGCAATCGAAGAGGTCAAGTGGATCCCAAGGTATGAAATTGAGTCTTTATTTGAACATAAAATGGAATGAGTCTGGTAGCCGAGTCTACAGCGACAAAGTGACCAAAATATTTAAGGCAACCAATTTATGAGAGTTCACCTGAAGTCCCGAGATCGCCCCAAATTCAGTCAACAGCTGCACAATGTTGGGAATTGATATGAGCAACAACATAATAAAGAGAAGCAAATTGTCCACAAAGAGGGCGCATTTACGGCCCTGATCTTCACAAAAGAAACACCTTGGATTACTGACTCAGTACTAATCACAACAGCCAGGGTTTCAATAGCAATAGCAAAAATTTGTGGGGTTAAAGGACAGCCCTGCCTTGTCCCCCTAGGTATCATGATCAGAGTGGAGTGGTATGCAGCTAACCTAATCTTAGCCATAGGGTTAGAATATAGCATCCATATTATGTTGAGGAAGTTAAGGCCACAATGTTTATTTTCTATACTATACTTCTATACTATATATTGTTTCATCCTTCGATGGCTCCTTTTATTCTCATATTTCTGAGCCACATCATATCGGTATAAGGCAGACCTCAAAACTGGTTTGTTTGATATATAAGATGAAGTCAGTGAGTGTTTTTTTTTTTTTTACCAGTTGTTATCCAATCCAAAATATCTGTTTTTAATGCACTAAGCTTTCCAACGGGAAATTAGGTGCATCATTACATGAAAAGTTTCCAAATATGTTTATACACAAAATTATCAACTTCAATTTTAATCCCCTCACAAATACAAAGTGCTGCACCTTACGGGGGGAAACCTGCTGTGCTTGTTGTAAAACCCTGTTCCTTAACTAATGTTTTAATCCTTATAAAATGGAAGCTAAAGTTTATCCAAGCCATGAACCCATTTTGGAGTTTTTTCTTTGTAGACTCTATCCCTCCTTTTGAAAAAAATGTACCTGTACTTTGTTCATGTATAAAGCCCCATACACACATACATCGGATTTTCTGCTGATTTTTTTTCCTTCAGATTTACCAAAGCCATATAATATGAGGTCAAACTTTATGCGTTTCGATTTGTATGCAATCAGGCAAGCCCTTGCACTACATGGTTTTGGTAAATCTGAAGACAAAAATCAGCAGAAAATCCGATAGTGTGTATGGGGCTTAACACATTTCGTTACTGACTGTATACAGTCTTCCCTGACTTCATGTTTGTTTCTGGTAAATGAATCAGTAAAAACAATAAAATCAGAAACAACCAGGCAACCAGCATTTTTAGAGGGAGGTTAGCAGAAGGTAAGCAATAGCAGTCTCTGTGTCTCTTTCGCTACCAGGTTTCTTTGGGGCTCACTCAGGCAAGCGATTACATTTTTTCTGTTATTAACATGCATTTAAAATGCCTGTCAGCAGGTATCAATTTACTTTAGTGGTGCCATGTGCATGATGGTTCTGAGCATGCATTTGATCTGCTTTGCTATGTTAAGTAATTATTACAGAATTATTTAGGTGAAGATAATTAACACATTACATTTTCATCCATCGGAGCTTGTAGTTTCCTTTTTTTTAAGTTTCTCTGAGGTTTATTTATTTATTTTTTGATTAAACAATTTTCCAATCTGACAATGTATATGGGTAAACAAATTAAAAACTTTTGTTCTCCCATTATGGAACCCCGACTACCATAATTATGAAGCTAAAGCATCCTTGTTTTATAAGAGCATTGTGCCTAATAAAACAACCCATAGCAATTAATTTAAATTCAAATTTTAGAGATCTGACTTAAAGTGAGATCTGGTTGGTATGAGTCACTGCACTTTGTAAGCCTTGATTACTGCTAGCGGTGCCTTTTAAGATTGCTACTGAAATGCAGTTTCAGAAGCTAAATACTGGAAACAAATGCATTAAATAAGCAAATCATGTTAGTTTGGACTACATCAAATTTGGGTTGTTGACAATGTGGGTATGGCCCAAATATAGCATTAAATCCTGTGTCAGTAACAACACAATACTGTATAATAAAGAGATAACAATTTTGCTTGTGTGAGTAAATCATTCCCATCTGTATGTCGGCTGCATGCATGTGTTTCACTTGTCCCTGGAATCCAAAACTAAACAGAATCATATTTGAGAGGAACCATTATCATAAATCTTTAACAAAAACTTTTCTGACAAGTGTAGTCATAAAACTCTCACTTAGGAGAACAACCATCTCAAGAGTTGGTCAGCTGTAAATGCTGTGAAATTAGTTTTTCTGCCTCCCAAGTTCAACAGTTTGTGTGTTCCCACTAGTTCTGTCATTACACACTGTAGATAATATAGTGAAAGGGTAACAAGCAATTGTTTTCCTGTGGTACAATTTAGTTGTATCTAGTAGTGTCTTGAAAGTGTCAACTTGCATTGCATTGATTTGCAAAGTAAGGAGCTGGCTAAAATCTTCTCTGGTCTGCCCAACATCCTTTGATTGAAACATCAAAAGGGCTGTATGGAATCTGATAGATTTCTTTTATTTATCCAGCTTAAAATAAAACTAAAGGATCCTAAAAACTTGACTATGCCTTCCTAAAGTCTCTACTGTATATTAATACTTTAATTTCCAGTTCCGTACATAAAATCAAAAATGTGACTACATCAAATAAATTACATTTCCCAGTGTCCTCATCCCTGTTCCATAACTATGAAAGAGCTGATATTGATAAATTGTTACAAAATCCGGCCTCCTGCCCCTCGTGTCCCGCACACTCTATGCTAATTAGAGAATGAGGCCATTCTGACATATATGAGCACATTGAATTGAAGTTTGTCCTGTGGACGAGCACCTTTGGGTGATAACCGCTTTCTATGTTAAAGGGAAGTGTTAGCCGGCAAAAGAAAGCAATTCGAAGCCAAGCAAAGCATCAGAAAAATTAATGAAAGAAGAAATCATGGAGTCTAAGTGGAAAGAAGAAATGTGAAGAGAGCACAGTAGGCTGTACTGTGGAGCAATAAAAAATTTGCCTTTAGATACAACTTAAGGAATTGAATTGCCAGATGTTAGCTAGGATCCACATAGGCATGCAAACTTGTCCTATTAGTTTGTATACTTGTATTTTTCTGAAACCAGGAGTGTAAACCTTATGTTAGGTAAATCTTGCCAACCTCAGAGAGGGTTTCTGCCAATATAGACAGAAAGGATTGTCACCCAGGTTGGTGGCAGTTATTCATTTGTGAGTACTTAAAACCTGTCATCTGTATTATGAAGCAACAAACCTTTCACCCCTTATATATTAAAGGGCAACTGTAGTTTTAAAACAGATACGCTCTCCTAAATATATCCAGGTACAGCTTGCAGTTGTGAAAATATATTGACTTCTTTCTCTCATTTTCTTTTCTTCCTGTGCTTTATGAGCTGTCGTTAGAGACTAATGTATATTTTACATTGTTTACATCCATCCTGTTTGCACTGTACAATCTAGAGAACAACATGTCTACAGACCAAAACTGAGTTGATGGGGAATCCCTCCCATGATCCCTCCTGTCCTGGCGAGCATAATGATTATTGCTAGCGGCCATAGCCCCTGGTAGTAATTGTAATCTGACATGCTGGTTGTACCCAAGTGGATCGATGGATTGCCTTGGGTACAATCAGTATGCCCATAGGTGGATTAAATCGTGTCCAGTCCCTGTTGAGCCAGCTGAGATTCGATCCATTCATGGTTGGCTTTATTCCTAGACTAAGGTATACTGCTCTCTCTACTATTCAATACAAAGACTGCAGATAGGCTGGATGTAAACAAAGCAATGTTTATGCCTGGGTTTATTATAACTTTTCTCAAAGCACAGGAAAATAAATAAAATAAATATAAAAGGTTATATCCACAAAGACAATTGGTGCCCCTGGATATATTAAAAAAATCTAGTGCATTAATGGGGCCTCTTCGCTAAGAATAATACAGCACAGTGGTGTAGTGGGTAGCACTTTTGCCTAGCAGCAAAAAGGGTCGCTGGTTTAAATCCCAACCACGTCACTACCTGCCTGGAGTTTGCATGTTCCCCCTGTACCTGCGTGGCTTTCCTCCGGGTACTCTGGTTTCCTCCCACACTCCAAAGGCATGATGGTAGGTTAATTTGATTATGTCTAAATTGGCCCTAGTATGTGTATGTATGAATATGAGTTAGGTCACATAGATTGTAAGCTCCTTGAGGGCAGAGACTGATGTAAATGTACAATGTATATGTAAAGTGTTGCGTAAATTGACGGCGCTATAGAATTACCTGAAATGAATAATAATATACATTAAATACACTGTATGCAATAACTAATATTTTCCTGACAATAATGAGATTTTATAATTAGTATTTTGGTCCTGAACATAACAAAATGCAAACGAAGCCACTATACATTCCCTGTAAAGTTATAACATATCTCCTCCAGAAGTACATTAAGGCATGGGCCTTAGTCCTATATTGAATACAGAGGCTGGAGACATCAGATTAATCCCTTGGGGGAAAATGGGAAATACTAGCACTAGACATAGCAAATTTTACAAGGTTCATTAGAGCTGAACTCCTAGCAAAGGCTAATTACACAGTTCAAATACATATGGGAGCTGTTTTACCTGCCAAATGATTTGTTTTCCAATCTTCATATTTACACAACCCTGTCAGACTGTACAGTCAGGACAGTGGCCTTAGTTTTATTGTTTAACTCCAGCAGAAAAAACTAAGTCACCTCCCTGCCCCTAGTCTGTGACTGTACAGTGAAGGCGCACAAGCAGCTCTTCCCCCTGCTCATACTGCTTTCTTCTCCTACAAGCATGGGCTTTCTGTAGTGCCAGGTTACAAGACCTTGTCAATTTCAGGTACTTACACTAGTTACATTTATAATAGATTTTGCATTTTTTTCAATCAATAAATAACTGTGCTTCTCATCAAATTTCTAATTAAATTTTTATACTAAGGAGCATATAGGCGTATTCATACTGTGTCTGCCCAGGGCTGGGCAATGTTTACGCTCTGCAGTGCTATGGCATTCTGCAAAATGTTGCATGTGTGCTGAGCCTAGCCTATAGAAGTAATCACTTTATTCCTTTTCAGATAGTCTTATATGCTGAGGATGTCTATTATTTCCTATTCTTTACATATCGGTGACATACTTTGTGCTCATGTTTTGGGGGCACCATCAAATCCCCATCCAATGGTACTTACCTTCACTGTCTCCCCCACCAGTCCATTTATCTGTCAGAGCACATGGACCTAAATTATGTTTCTGTGTATGGAGGAGCATGTGACCTCCCCTACCCCCATATTGCAGTGATTGGGCTTTACACAAGGTAGGGAAACAAGTCATTAACCTTGTGTAAGTTTATCCCAGATGTTGAACAGGGTTTAAACCAACAGCTCTAATAAAGTAATGGAGAGAGAGGGAGAAGCACAATGAATGTAAATATCCATGATTGTAGGGTGAGCTTTCAAGGGAACCTGTCATTTTGCCTTGAATGACAAAATAAAGTGAAGTTTTGATGCAGATATTCTATGACAGAGACTGTAAAAGCCCCACTACAGGCGGTCCCCTAGTTACAAACATCAGACTTACAAACGACTCCTACTTACAAACGGAGGGAGACAACAAGAAGTGAGGGGGAAATCTACCCCTAGGAAGGGAAACCCTCACATAATACTCTTTTTACTTGACATGCTCTTTCATGTTTTAGGGCAGGGTTGTCAAACTCCATTTCATTGTGGGCCACATTAACATTATGGTTGCCCTCAAAGGGCTGGTTGTATATGTAAGACTAGATGTCCAGAGCACTCCACTCCCCCTTACATCAGATGTCAAGAGCCTCCCCACCATCAAAAGTCAAGAGTCCCCCACCCTGCCTTACATCACAGTACACCCCCCTTACCCTGTGCTGCTGCTGGGAAGAAGCTGGGGGCAGAGCTGGGAGGCAGAAAATTCAGGGTCTGGAGAAAGACCAGAGGAGGGCTGGAGTCAGCTGAATGCTGAGACCAGGGGTGGTGGAGATTATGAGGTGCTGCAGCTGCACAGAGAGGCACAGAATCTGTAGAAGGAGTTCTGTACTCCTCTCTGCTGCTGACTGTTGGGGTGGGGAAGGAAGTGAGGGGCAGAGGCGAGCTTCTCTGCTGCTGCAAGGACAAGTGCAGGATCTGGCGGAGGAGTTCTTTCTCCCTCTCTGCTGTTGACTGCTGAGAAAAGGTGAGGGCAGAGACAAGAGTGTTCCTGCAGCTGCAGGAGAAGTGCAAGGAACACATGAAATGGCTTGGAGGGCCAGAGCTGGCCCGTGGGCCTTGCGTTTGACATGTGTTTTAGGGCATCTGGGGAGACCTCCAGGTGTTGTCCATGAGGTAGAAGCACATGCTTCTTACATAGCAGTGTCCATCTAGATGTAAAGAATGTTGGATAAAGGCTTTTTTCTCTCTAAGCAGAGAGGCTCGGCTCCCATTATGATATTTGCTATATACAGTTCTTCACATGATCATGTGGTGACAATTTAGCATGTGCAGTCACTTTTAATATTACCTGAGATATTTGGGATGTTCTAACAGACTTCTTGTTTTTTTACATGGGATCAGTAAGATGACGTATCAACTATGTACTTGTTTTTCGAACAACACCAAACACATGTTATTGGTTTGTAGTGTTAGTAGACAAATTTCAGTCTGCGACGTCTTTATTTTTTAATCTCCTGTGTTGTGAAATGGTTTCTCACCAATCACCTCTCCTCACCGATCTCCAGTTACAAGTATGAATTTACCAGTTTTGGAAGCCAGAAAAATATCTCCAATATGGTGGGAGAAATGTTCTAATTAATTATCGTTCCTGACATAAAGATTGGTTACTTTCTACCTACTGACCCGTCTATAGTCACAATTAGGTCACATCAGGCCTTTCTGTGCAAATTGGTCCTGATTAAGTGAACTGAGGCTGGTTGTGAGATTGTGGCATTGCTTAATTGTGGGAGTGGCTGTCATTAAGTGTATAGCTTGCATTATTCCAGGGAGAAGGGTATTTTTAGATCACATAGTGGCTTTACTGAGGAATAAATAAAAAAACAACCGGAACTTCCTAAATGCAATCACCACCTCCAAAGGAAAAGATCCAGATCTACTTATGAGATATCTCAAACCCTGCACAAAGCAGAAGAGGGATACATGCTCTTTTTAGAGAACCTCTCATACTTAACTGCAGTAGACCACAATGGCTACTGCACTCCACTCCACAACTCTTGTGGTCAGTGTTCTCACAGTCCTAGGATTGTTTTTAGACCTAAGCTATGCAAAAAAGGGACCAAATAGCTAAAAGCATTCTTAAATGGGTTTAGGTGGACTTCTACTTTCAATGGACTTACAACGGCTTGATTCACTAATACTGGAGAGTGCAAAATCTGGTCCAGCTTTCCATAGAAACCAGTCAGCTTCTATTTTTGTTTGTTGAAGCTTAATTTGAACAAGCTGAAGTTAGAAGCTGATTGGCTACCATGCACGGCTGCCTCAGATTTTGCACATTCCTGTTTTAGTAAATCAACCCCAACATCCCAAAGCAAAGCAGCTATGTGATTAGGCCATTATAGAAGTCATTTCTCTCATGTGCTGCATATTTGTTTTAGGACATTAAAGCTAAACCTATTTTTTTTAAAGCTTTAGCTAGAGTTTCAAGGGATCAAGGTCAACTAGTCTACAACCTGTTAACTATCTGACCTAATACTGCACACTCAGAAGTTGAGAGACCGCCTGATAGGTCAAACAGTTAGTTTGCAGGCCATGTCAGACTTCATTTGACCTCTCAACCTCTGACTTTTCCCGGGTTATGACAGGTTCCTTTAAAATAAGAGCTCCAAGTCTAAAAAGGTAAAGTTAAATGACTTAATGTAGCTATGTTTATGTATCTATTTCCCTTGCAATAGAACGAGAGAGAGGGCAGATAATATGCAAAGCAGAATCTCTTTATCAAACAATTTTGTGTTTGTGCCCACCTATACACTGCATACAGCGGAAAATAGTGAAAGCTCCCTATCATAGTAGACTTATTAACCTCCCTGGCGGTACGATTATTTTGGATTTTAGGTGCTAAAAGCGGTATAATTATTCTGCATGAAAATTTGGCGTTTTATATTGTAGTCCTGTAATTCTTAGCAATAACTCACTTAAATTTGTCCAAACCAGAGTCTAGCAGACATCCCGGGTATGATGAAGTTTGAAAAATGAAATCATAAATTATAATATAATAAATATTTATAAATAATTGTACCAAATAATAATATAACAATAATAAAAATGATTCAATAATGTAATCAAATCAAAAACACTGAAACTGAAACTTGCTCAGTTTGCTGAATTGTCACTGTCATTACTTTTCAGTATTTGATGACGGATCTCCCCACAAATCACTATCGCTCAATTCTGCGAGTTATTCTAATTTATTATCGCTGTTTTCTAGCTGGTCTAAAATAATTTTTGATGTAAAGGGACAGTTTTGGTTGCTATGGACAATCTACAGTTTCCAGGCATAAAGAACAGTTTTCATAATATAAAACTGCATGCAGGACACTGGGCAGACCACTAGGGATAAAGGGGATGTGAAAGAATTACATACAGCAATGTAATCTCTACGATTAGATTATACTGTATGTATACTGTGTGTTTCACTTTTTGAACTTGGTACAATCTCCGTCCCCGTGCATTGCAGCGCTCGCAGGGAACGGAGCTCGGCTCTGTCATGAATCAAGCGGAGGACGAGCCGCTCGTACAGCGGAGGGGGGGGACATTGCTGGATCCAGGGGAGAAGGTAAGTAAGCTCATCCTGGATCCAGCGATGCAGTCCCGAGTCTGGCTCGGGGTTACCGCTTTTGGTATAAAATCTCCACCCCGAGCCAGACTCGGGAATACCGCCAGGGGGGTTAAGCTGTACCATGGCAAGAATCTGGAGATACCGTGTGCAGGTCCTGATTTATTTTTATTTTCTTTGCTTGTACTTGACAGAAGCATAGGATCCTCTAATAAAGAGTGTTTTTTTGCATATACATTGTAATGAAGGTATAAAATTTAGCCGGTATAGATGCAAATAATGGTTATGAATATTCATATTTAAAAAGACCAGTTTCTTCACCTTTGCAACTATTCCCGCAAGAACTCAGTAGTCTTCGATATTTGTGCAGCTTTGCATTTAAAGTGATATCAAAGTCTTATTTTTTTTAAAATACCAAACATGTTATACTTACCTGCTCTGTACAGTGGTTTTGCACAGAACAGCGCAGATTCTCTTCCTCTCAATTCCCTTGTCGGCACTCCTGGCCCCTCTCTCCTGTCGAGTGCCCCCACAGCAAGCAGCATGCTATGGGGGCACCCGAGCCGAGCCGCTGCTCTGTGTGTCCATTCAGACTCGCATCTGTGGCTCGGCCCCTCCCTTCTCAATAGCTCACTAACTTTAATCAACAGCAGCTGGAGCCAATGGCGCCCACTTCTGTGTCTCAGTCAATCAGGAGGGAGAGTCCCAGACAGCCGAAGCCCTTGTGCAACATGGCTGGATTGAGATAGGGCTCAGCTAAGTATTAGGGGGGCTGCTGCACACTGACGGTTTTTTTTTTTATCCTAATGCATAGAATGAAAAGAAAAACACTCTGCCTTTAGAACCACATTACCTGTGGTTATACCCTTTCAGCAATGACCAAACATTAGACAGAGATAGGTTAATTTACTGTATCTTGTTAACATTGATCCAGTTTTTGTTACCTGCAGTACAACCTTGATAGCTGCTCTGCAGTAGAAAAAACTGTAGCTACAGTACATGGAATAGTTCAAATGTATAATATTATAATTACTTGCCATGTAGCCACATACAGTTTTGCTGTTGGAGCAAGGCAATCTTTTCTTTCTTATTTTTGTTATTTGAATGTGTTTTAAAAAGTTGATAAAATGGCACCCAGTGTACAAAAAAAGTAACAAGTAAAGAACGTATAACAGGTTCCATGCTATTGGCTCTCTTTCAACTTTTAAGATTTTGAAAGTGGATTAATGGAAATGCTCAGTCAATGAGGTCAAGTGTGTGTGGATACTATTGGTGCTAAGTACATGCCATTTTGAGAATATACTTCTCATGAGAGATAGTCATTTCTTTACAGTTTCAAAAAGCCAAGATAATTTGCTTGACCAGTCTAGTGTATGAAAGTGTTCTGGAGACAACCAGAGTGTCCTGCTGATAATTAAAACTCCCTATTTACATGGGAATCCTGGGATTAACAAGAGGTTTTTTTTTTAAGTTGCAGTTATAATGGTTGTCCAAAGACTGTAGGAGATTTTAGAACAGTTATGTTAATAGGTTATAAAATCATGTCCCGAAGGTGATACAGTAATTAGTTGGTAATATCTTCCACTCGGTGTTAGACAGGTCTACAAGTTGAGAATAGCAATTTACTACTAAATAATAATGCCAGTTTTAAAGGTAAATAACATTATCAAAATAATAAAATATCTTAATAATACTGACAATTATGCCATGGAAGTATAATTAAATTTTTTTTTTTTTTGGATCGAGTGGAAGACGCTGAGAAACCCTTGCGTGAATTTGTCCTTTAGGGCCAGTTCACACCAGATGCAGTCCAGTGCATTTTTTTGTTCTGCATCATAAAGGCATGGGAAGTAGGTTATATGGTTTCCAATGGCAAAGTTCACACCAGACCAGTCAGTTCCAGGACTTTCTAGTTCCAGAAAAAAAAAGTAGAACAGTCCTACACTGGACTGTACTGGAACGTGGTAAAACACATAAAAAATGCACTGGATCGCATCAAAAATACACCGGACCCCAGTACAATGAAAAAGAAAATACAGGAAAAAAAGAAAAAAAAGCATCTGGAATACACCCAGAAATGCATTGGAAAAATGCACCAGAAAGCATTAAAAACGTGCAGGCAGAAACTTATCCAGGACGGATCTGGAGTGCATTTTTGTGGTGTGAACAAGGGAATGCCAGTCCAAATGTATTTGTTTTGGCTAAAGGTGGAAAGGGTTAAAGACTCTCGGTGCCCCCAACAAGGATATTTTTATTTATCCTTGTCTTTCAGATACACAGGGTATAACTGTAAAGAGTTGTTTCGTTTTTCTGGACTACATTCTCCATCTACTTCTATCAAGAAACATTTAAGTAGGCAATGTCAACCAGAGGAAAGAAGCAACCAAAGGATAAAGGTAAATTAATATGGGAATGCAATAAAAACACGACAGCGGATCTAACCCTTTTACCACAAGAAAACCTAAATTTTATTTGAAAAGTAGCTAATATTTCAGCTTTGTGAATGGTAGTTGCCATCTCCTGGGTTTTATATATTCTGGAAATTCTAAAACTAGGTAATTGTACCCAAGATGTAATCTCCAGCTACCTGTCCTAGCCTTTACATGGCTGTCCCTCTTTATAAGTACACTGAAGAATGCGTCAAGAGACGAGAGTCTTGTCCTGACTTCGCTGTGGTTACAGCGTGGATATTTTGCTGTTGCTGTCCTGGATTGATCAGTCAATAGAGGATGCAACCCACCTGTTTGAACGTAAAACAGAAATAACTATTGTGGGTGTTTAAACTCAATATAAGCGATTTTTAAAATACTCTAGTTACTTTTTGGCATTAAAACTTTAAATCAAGCTAAATTGTTTTCAAAATAATTGCCTGCTATTTGTCAAAAAAATTGTGGATCTTGGTCTGATACTGCCATAATTGTAATATTCAATCAAAATCAAATAGTGTAGTTGTAAAATTCAGCTGTCTTTGGGAATAGTGGCTTAACTGCATGTTTTTTAAGAATGCGGTTTTTACTCTTGAGAAGTATTAATGACTTTTACCTTGAAAAGATTTTGGACAAATCTGTTTCTGTTGTATGAGTAACATTCTATAAATGGTGGATTTTGTTTCACGTGGAATAATTCACAGAAGGTATTACCTTTTGTAGTGAAAAGGGACAGACAAGTCACCTAGCATAAAGTCAAAGCAATGTTTTGGCTGTAAGATGCATTACAGGCAGACTTGTAGTTTTTCCAAAGAAAAGAGGCAGCAAAGGCTTTATTGGAGTTCTTTGTAATTTAGGAAACCCAACCCAAACTGGATGAAGAAGGGAGGGAAAAAAAAAAGCCAGCCTTAAAGGATCTGTCTGTATTGTGTGTCACCACGTCAAGAAAGAGATGTTCTTAGCATGAGATTTCTTTAGTAACTTTCGGAATGTCCTCAATGAATGGAGATTTATTTTTGGTTATGAAAAAGTAGGCACTCACCTGGTGTGTAATGACACACTGTTCATTAGTTAGTTATTTGTCCAGCCATCCTCCACTTTCATCTCATACTAACTCATTAACAGAGTCACTACCTCATTTGTTTTTTTCCTGCTGAGCCCAGGTCCAGAGTTCCATGTGCTTCCAAGGATGGTTGGCATGCACAGCTTGCCTATGAAAGAGCCTCCACTAATTACATTGTCTTAAAATTACAACTTTCCATCAAATCTCCCTCTTCTTTTTCTTTCTCCTGCTGGGAAACATTTTGAGTTTGTATTGTATTTGAGCAAACAAAGCCCACCCATTGGCACAAAGCTCTCATGCAAATCTTCAGGTTTGTACCTAGAATAGGAAAGGTAATTACACGTTTCTCCAGGTGAAAGCAATGTTCAATGTCCAGAAGAAAATTAAGTAGAATTGGAAGAGTAAAGGAAACCTGTATCCCCAGGCATAGGATTAGATAATGGTAATTGTTGACAAACATAAAGAACCAAAAAGAAAAAAAAAAACAAATCTGTCAAGTTAAAATAGATATTTTTCTGTTCTTGTGCATAATAAATCATGCAGAAAGGAAAGTATTCTGTTCCAAAGTATTTAATACTTTTTAGAAGTCATTTAAGTTGTGAAAATAGTTTTTGTTTTCCATACTCCTAGATATAGGAAGATTGAGATTTGACAAGCGAAATCTTTGTACCAACCTTAATCCCTTCAAATCCCCACACAGAATCCATGTACTAGCAATTAGCAGCTTATGTAGAAATCAGAGAATCCATCTTCTTAACAGGTTTTTGTGGCAGACATTATATATCATTGTAATGTCCTCTCAACTTGGCTTGAAAGTGTTAATTCTTTTTTTTTAAAGATAAATAAAATGTGGGTGATCTAGATGTGCATGACACATCTACAAATTTATGTCGTCATTATAACATGCTGAGTTAACTAAATTAAACCTTTGTGGTGAATTTAAGTTTTTTTTTTTTTACACCAAATCCATAAAGAAGGGGTGGTATGGAGAAGGTCACTGCTTGCCAGGTATAATGTCCTGTTAGTTGCATATTATCACTACCTTGTGAAATTTGTGTATGTTAAAACAAATCTGCTACGCATAGCCCATGCAAGGGCAAAGCAACACGTTTATTTAAATGCCTGGCTCCCCTCCTGCATGTTCTCACATTCTTGATGATCCTCTGCCAATCTTTTAGCTACCAGGGGCTACAAGCTTGTAGGAGTATGTGACTCACTTTCTTTCCTCCCAAGTGACAGTGCTGGTGCTTTGCCAAGTGCTGTCACATGGAGCTAGAAAGAGAGTCTTCGTCCCTGTGTAAGTCCTTACGGCTATTAACTTTTTCTTGCTGCCACCCTGTTTATCAACACATTATGCATTATGCCCTGTACACACGGTCAGACATTCCGACTACAAAATCCGTCTGACTTTCTACGACGGATTTTGGCCTGAACTTGTCTTGCATACACACTGTCGCACAAAGTTGTCGGAAAATCCGATCGTTCAGAATGCGGTGCCATGGAACACGTACGACGGGACTATAAAGAGGTCAGTAGCCAATAGCTTTCGTCTCATAATTTATTCTGAGCATGCGCGTCCGTCGGAATTGTCTACGATAAACGATCGGATTTTGTTGTCGGAAAATTTTAGATCCCGCTCTCAAACTTTGTGTGTCGGAAATTCCGACGGAAAAAGTCAGATGGAGCCCACGCACAATTGGATTTTCCGACAACAATATCTGATCATACATTTTTCATTGGAAAGTCCGACCGTGTGTACAGGGCATAATACTGCACTCTCATAACAACTGCCTTTTTTTTTTAAAATATTCCTTTTTATCCTTTTGTGTTGCTGATCTCCGGCAGCCTCTTTGCAGCCACTTCTTGGTTCCATGGATTTCTTCAGGACTTCTCTCGAGGCAGGTTTCCTACCTGACAACAGATGATTGTGCCACTTTTAGCCTGCATTGGATACCAGTTTGACAGGTTGGCACCTAAGAGAAAAATTGGGAGACAGGGACCGAGCATTAGTATTCCATAAATGGAAGTGCCCGAACAAGAACCTTCTGGAAATCTTTTGTGAAGCTCACACTCACAATATGCTGTTGAAAACTGGCAATGGCGTGTTTTAATTGTTAAGCGGAAATCTGAAAGTGACATCATGTTAATAAAGCAAAAATCACAAGGGGATCTTTTTGAAAGTTATAAAAAATTGGACACTTCTAGGGCCAAATCTCACTAGGGATGTATGTGGATATGGGAAAGGTTTATAACTACAGCTATGCAATCTGATTTCCCTAAGTCAAGCACAGCAAAGATACTGCATCATTGTCACCTGTCTATACCACGTTCCAGGACTCTTGAAGGCAGCTCTGCACTTTTCCTGACACTCTGAGATCCTTCAAATTCCAGCTTGTGAACACACCAAGTATAGGAATTAAGCAATGATCTTGACCATTTTTTTTTGTGTGCATCAACAACTGTCACGGCTCATAAATGGATTTCACTGACACAGACAGGCTTTTAAGATTTCCAACTCGGAGAGATAAGACATCCTCAAGTGTCATGGCAGCTTCCAGAATGGTATTTGCAATGTGCTAGTTATCTAATCGCATTTATTATCTATTCGTGTTAACCACCGGCAGATGCTGTTCAGTGCCACCCTATTGGTCAAACCCCTTTTGTGTTTCTCAAATTGTAGATCATTATGAGAATTTCTGGTTAAAAGTACAGTATTGTAGGACTTGTTTAACTGTATATTTTTTATTATTATACCACCCAAAAGGAACTACGGGACTTTAAATATAACCTCGAGAAAGAACTTTGCCGATCACAACAAGGGTACTTCGTGCGTGGTAGTATATAGTTTTTACATAATTTTTGGACGGTACCCCCATTTTTCTTTGTATATAATTTGTAATATTGAGACATTTCTTGGCTTCATAAGTAGGCACATCTATAGGTCAAAATTCTATGAAATTGAGTGATAGTTGTACACTTCCTTGTTCTTCCTAGTCTTCCTACTAGCCACAAAGTGTGATGAATAGAGGCAGCCTTGTGGCCAATAAAGAGTTGAGGGACACAGAAGATGCTTGTGTTATCACCCCGATTCTGGTGACTGTCTTGTTTGTATCTACATGTTTGCTATAAAAGCCAAGTTTACTTTTAGAACATCTTCATTTAACTTATTCTGTTTGCACTTTTCTTCCCTGTTGTACCTATTTTTCTCCTACTCATGGTTATTCACTCCAGGGCTTATGTATAAAATGTATGCTAACAAGAATAGTTCGTGCTGCTCATAGCAAGCAGTCAGCATCCCTGTTTCATTTTCAAATCTGCAGTGCAGAAATGACTTGGAGGTTTTTTTGTTTGCTATGGGCATCAAAAAATTCTTTTAGCACATTTTCATAGGTAGAGCACTTAGTTGTGAGAGTATGACCCAGCCTTATTTTTCACATCTTGCAGGTTTGCAATAGCTGTCATTTTTATTCTATACATCTTATGCAGAATAACCTGTCTCTGGAATTACCCTGACCTATTACTGGCAGTTATGCATACCCGGGGCATTGCCTCTAAAAGAAACCTCAGGACTAAAGCAGTTTATGTAACAAGGTCTGATGTTTCTAGATTCATGAGTGCTACACAACTTGCCAGTTTATTATACCTCTCAGAGGCTCTGCTGGTGAGATCTCTGCCTGAATTCCAAACTTAAGGAAAATGCAACAGAAAGTGCTCTGCAAGGATGGACAAGAGCAGAGTAGGGAAACCATAGCAGGGTTATCGCACCTCTGCAATATCAAATATGTAGTCAAGGGTAGACTGAGCCTAAAGGGCTCCACGTGTAAATAAAATATTCGTTTTGGTAGACTGGCTCTTTTAAAAGCCAGAAATATGTGTTTACTGACAGCATGAAATAGTTGAAAAATAATGAATAATGCTCATTACATTTTCAGTCAGGAAAGAATTTCCCTTGCATTGATGATCAGTGTGCAAAATGCTCTTTATATTGGAGATTGGTGGGAAGAATGCCACCCTATACAGATACTGTATCTAAAATGATAAATGGTGTCAGTAGTTACTTATCTGAAAGTCAGAAATTGCTTGCTCAAAGACCTTCTAGCCACCTCTGGAGGAACCCTAGTTGAGAAAAGCTTGTTTAAAGCGTTCACCTTTTTGCATACGATTGGGCAGCCTAACCTGAGTAAGCACGTGGCAACCACTAAATATTGTCTTGATTTGGCTTCTAAAGGTTACCATTCCAGATTATGCGGTTATTTGTAGCATTACAGATATTCAGAACCTTGTTTCATTGCCTCACTTTACAATATTTTAATCCGTTTTAAAGATTCCAAATAGCTTGTTATCCTTTTTTTTTACAATTTGTGATGGTTGTGTTTTTTTTTCTCTTTTGCTTGGTATGTGTGATGGCACACTGACCTGACACCACGGCACTGGGAGCAAGTGCATGCGGGATGGTACCTTTTCAGTGCTAATGACAGCTGATTAGGTCACCAAGACTGTAGCACTCGCAGTTGGAATGCAGAACGTTCTAATGAATCATTCTTGCAGCTTGAGAGGTTATGAACAAAATGGACGAATTCAGGTGCTGACAAAGGCTGTGACCTTTGCTGCTATAATATCACTGTTTCACAGGCTGGTTAGTTCTCTAACCAACTTTCAGCCCATCAAAAATTGATTTAATTGCAATTCCAACCCCCCCATTAGAAGCATTGGAGTATAACTAATTGTAGTAATAGAGAGTAATAAGGCTCGGATAAAAAGCTTTCCTTAGCCTCCTTTGTATCTTGTGTCACTGCCTGTCAGAGGTCAGAGAGCTTGCATATTCTATTAGTTGCCTTCATTTGGACAAATTAGTTTACCCAACAGTAATTAAAATGCCAGTACGGGTCGGGAAGAGCTGAAAGCACTTGATGGGCACAAAGATGAAGGACTTGACAGCTATGGTGGCCTTCCTTGCCAAAGCGTGTCACTGCTGAATCAGAGGATACACAAACCACAAACGTATATGGTTAGCGGCTTTGGGGTCATGTCATTCTTCACCTGCTTTAGTGTATTGTCTTTCGCCTCTCATCCAATTTGTCTTTTGTCACCTGCTTGAAGGTCGTGAACGTTATTTTTAGCCATTGTTGCTGAAACAGTGTATTAAAAAAATCTAAGTGCTGAAATCAATACCTGTTATCTAGTTTCTCTCAAGTTCATGAGCTCTGTTTAAATTACTCGAGACAAAAACTTAAATAGAATAACATTTGCATAAGAACACAGGTGTCAGTGTAAAGAGGATCATGAAAACAAAACAGAATTCCAATGATATCTACAACCCGGATTTCCAAAAAGTTGGAACACTAAAATCAACATAAAAACAGAATGCAATGATTTGCATTTCTCATAAATATCTCAACTCATATTTAATTCCCAATAGAAAATAAAAAACATATTAAATGTTTAAACTGAGAAAATGTACAATTTTAAGGAAAAAAATAAGGCAAATTTGAAATTGATGGCAGCAACACGTTTCAAAAAAGTTGGAACTAGGCAACAAAAAATCTGGCAAAGTAAGTGGTACTTACAAGGAAGAGCTAGAAGAACATTTTGCAACTAATTAAGTTAATTGGCAACAGGTCAGTAATATGATTAGGTATAAAAAGAGCATCATAGAGAGTCAGAGTGTGTCGGAAGTAAACACTGGCAGAGGTTCACCAATGTTTGAAAAGCGGCATCTAAAAATTGTCGAATAATTGTAGAATAATGTTTGTCAATGTAAAACCATCAGTTAACAATACTTTTATTGGTAAAGACCTCACACAGCCAGACACACAAAAAACACAATACAAACCGTTTGTAGAATACACACACACACAAAGAAAAACATATATCAAGCAGCTTTTGGTGTTTAACTATTGTGCCATATTTGCCTCCAAAGTAGATTTGGAACCATAGTTCATTGCATTGGGAATATTTCATGTGTTTTATTTGTAATACATATCTTTAGCTCCTTTTTGGATCTTTACAAGAGCGGAATCATACTCCAATGTAACCTTCTAAGGATGAATAAGGCAGTGTTTTTATATGCTCTCTTTGTGCTGAGTTTTAGCCCTGGAACCCTACTAAGAGTGTCCTGCACAGTGTACATAGGCTGATCAGCATCTGCCTTATGCAGAACTTATGGGGATCACACACATATCAATATAATTATTTGACTGTATGTTTGATGTGTCCCCACATCTCTCAAAAATAAGAGGATTATTAATCATCTCAGGACAGTGAGCGGAGACATGCAAATCATTACGCCTCTTTGGCCAGATGTACACCCACAGCTACTGGTGCAAATATAGCTTAAAATTATAGTGTATTTTTTTTTTCAAATTGGATACAGCTGTATAGGCCATCATCAGTGCAGTGTTTGGAATATGGATTGGGCTTGGAAACCAGGCCATTGTTTCCATACACTTAAGATGGCCATGTACACTGCCTTATATGTAGGATTCAGTAACTCTACACACATAACATTCTTGTCTTGGTACACAAAGTTACCCCTTGCTAATTAAACACGGGTGCAGGGAAAGAGTCCATGTTTCCAACGCAATCAGTAGGCTTCTCCGCCTCTTTAGGTTGATTTTTTATTTGTAATCTTTTATTGAGAAATGCTTTCTACTATAGCTGCAGTCTACACTTTTTAAATGTTGGCACTATAATAGTTTATTCAATTTATTAAACATTTATTTAAACTCATTTAATGTTTCCTTGAAAAAGCTATTTGAATTAAAAGCAATGAGGTTTCCTGGCTTTTTTATTTTGTGCCACACAAACTCATGTAAGGCCAATTTTAAAGAAGAATAAAGACTCAAGCTTGTTCTATGAAAGAAGAGGAGCACTGAAGTGGAATGATCAAGGTGGTGGGAAAGCCACAGGTATCTTGCTGGGACAGAACGCCTTCACTAAATTAGCATCTCAGTATGCACCTGGAAAAATGTCTTAGTACAATATAGGGAGGGAAACTCATTTGGTTTTAGTCTACTAACGGCAGTCTGAATCGAGTCAGGAGAGGCCAAAGAAAGTGGGGGCTAAGGGTGAACATCCAGTGGGGTAGAGATATTAATCCCTACCACAGGCCTACTGGGAGGTCAGATTTGCTGGAGTGGCAGGGATTAGAAGTGGTTTCCTCCCCTCTGTCTTCACTATTGACTTACCTTGATGTTAATTTAGACCCGTGGCAACAATCAAGGAGTGTTACTGCATACCTTCTCTGAAAAAAAAAATGCTCTTCTTTCCTTTGTTTACACTTTTTAAAGAATCTTAAGAAGCAAATTGCTCACTAGAATGATTTGAGTGAGGCTGGTATGTTACTCACTCCAGTAATTGGCTTTAGAAGTTATTAATGGATTATAGGAAAGAAAAAAGGAAAAATAATGTATTACTTTGTAGTTGCATGCTTCATTGACAAAATACTTTTCTCAGGTTTTTTGAAGGCCAATTGCTACTGAAGGAACTTCTCTCAGAGAGAAAACAAAAACATTTAGAAGTGTTATTTTTTACATTGCATCCAAATGCCGTGATACTAGGACTTTTTGCTGTATTTCACTTTAGAGATTTTATGCAATTTAGGTGTGTATTCATTTTTATGAAGGATCTCTTGTTTTATTAAGCTTTATAAAAAGTCAAATTTATTATTTGGTATGTTTACAAAACTATGTATATTTACTACTTCATTAAAGGTGGTTAGGTTTGCCAAGCAACATTGTTGAAATATATTATCATGTAAAGGTGTTGTAAAGGTTAATTTTTTTTTTTTTTTAATAACAAGCATATCATACTTACCTCCTCTGTGCAAGGGTTTTGCACAGAGGGGCCCAGATCCTCCTCTTCTAGGGTCCTGGCTCCTCCTCTTCTCAAGTGCCCCCATGGGGACCCTCATTCCCCAGGGGCACTTGTGCAGGCGTGCTCCCGAGTCCTGCTGCATCCATTGACACAGACAGCAGGACTCTACCCCACCCCCAGCTCTCGCGTCACTTGCTTTAATTGACAGCAGTGAGAGCCAGTCCAGCCAATGAGGACCCGAGACTGTGGCTGGAGCTGCTCTGTTCATCTTTGTCACTGGTACGATCGGGTACAGGTAAGTTAAAGGGGGGCTTTAGGGGGGCTGCTGCACTACAAAAGGTTTTTCACCTTAAAGCATAGCATGCATTAGGGTGAAAAACTTTGAGGGTTTACAACCCCTTTAAAGAGGTTCTTCAGTCGTTTATTTTTTTAATTAAAAGCCAGAAGCTACAAATACTTTTTCTGCTGACTTTTAATAAAGGGACACTTATCTGTCCGGGGTTCCAGTGCTTTTCTCACCTGGGGCCGCCACATTAACCACTTCAGCTCCGGACCAATAAACACCTTAAGGACCAGAGGTCTTTTTGCAATTTCGCACTGCGCTGCTTTAACTGGTAATTGCGCGGTCATGCAATATTGCACCCAAACGAAATTTGCGTCCTTTTCTTCCCACAAATAGAGCTTTCTTTTGATGGTATTTGATTGCCTCTGCGATTTTTTTTTTTTGCGATATAAATGGAAAAAGAGCGAAAATTTTGAAAAAAATATATTTTCTTCTTTTTGTTATAAGAAAAATCGAATAAACTAAATTTTAGTCATACATTGAGGGCAAAATTTATTCAGCCACATGTCTTTAGTAAAAAAAATGTCAATAAGCGTATATTTTTTGGTTTGCGCAAAAGTTATAGCGTCTACAAACTAGAGTACATTTTCTGGAATTTACACAGCTTTTAATTTATGACTGCCTATCTCATTTCTTGAGGTGCTAAAATGGCAGGGCAGTACAAATCCCCCCCAAATGACCCCATTTTGGAAAGTAGACACCCCAAGGAAATTGCTGATGGGTATGTTGAGCCCATTGAATATTTATTTTTTTTGTCCTAAGGGATTGAATAATGACAAAAAAAAAAAAAAAAAATTTTTTTTACAAAAAGTTGTCACTAAATGATATATTGCTCACACATGCCATGGTTATATGTGGAATTGCACCCCAAAATATATTCCGCTACTTCTCCCGAGTATGGGGATACCACATGTGTGGGACTTTTTGGGAGTCTAGTCGCGCACGGCACCCCGAAAACCAATCACCACCTTCAGGATTTCTAAGGGTGCAAATTTTTGATTTAACTCCTCACTACCTATCACAGTTTCGAAGGCCATAAAATGCCAAAATAGCACAAAACCCCCCAAAATGACCCCATTTTGGAAAGTAGACACCCCAAGCTATTTACTGAGAGGCATGTTGAGTCCATGGAATATTTTATATTTTGCCACAAGTTGCGGGAATATTACAAACTTTTTTTTTTTTGCACCAAGTTGTCACTAAATGATATATTGCTCACACATGCTATGGGCAGAAGTCAAATTACACCCCAAAATAAATTCTGCTGCTTCTCCCGAGTACGGGGATACCACATGTGGGGGACTTTTTGGGAGCCTAGCCACGTACGGGACCCCGAAAACCAAGCACTGCCTTCCGGATTTGAATATAAAATGCTATAAAAAACAAACTAACCAGAGTCACCCGTAACACTTATACGGTGATCAGTGGTGAAAGGGTTAACTAGGGGCAATCAGGGGGTTCAAATTTTTATTAGGTAGTATATGGGGGTCCCTGGCGCTATATAAAAACCTGACGGGGAACCTAAATAACTAACTGGCTAACCAGCGTCACCAGTGACACTTATACTGTGATCGCTGGTGAAAGGGGGTGAAAGGGTTAACTAGCAGCAATCAGGGGGTTAAACCCATTATTGGGTAGTATATCGGGGTACCTAGCGCTATAAAAACCTGGCGGTGAACCTAAAAAAATAACTAGCTACCTAGCGACACTAGCGACACTGATGCAGCGCTCAGAAAAATTATCGCTTAGTGACACTGGCAAAAGGGGGTGAAAGGGTTAACTAGCGGAAATCAGGGGGTTAAAACCATTATTGGGTAGTATATCGGGGTACCTAGCGCTATAAAAACCTGGCGGTGAACCTAAAAAAATAACTAGCTACCTAGCGACTGTAGCGACACTAATGCAGCGATCAGAAAAACGATCGCTTAGTGACACTGGCAAAAGGGGGTGAAAGGGTTAACTAGCGGCAATCAGGGGGTTAAAACCATTATTGGGTAGTATATCGGGGTACCTAGCGATATAAAAACCTGGCGGTGAACCTAAAAAAATAACTAGCTACCTAGCGACACATGCAGCGATCAGAAAAATGATCGCTTAGTGACACTGGCAAAAGGGGGTGAAAGGGTTAACTAGCGGCAATCAGGGGGTTAAAACCATTATTGGGTAGTATATCGGGGTACCTAGCGCTATAAAAACCTGGCGGTGAACCTAAAAAAATAACTAGCTACCTAGCGACTGTAGCGACACTAATGCAGCGATCAGAAAAACGATCGCTTAGTGACACTGGCAAAAGGGGGTGAAAGGGTTAACTAGCGGCAATCAGGGGGTTAAAACATTATTGGGTAGTATATCGGGGTACCTAGCGATATAAAAACCTGGCGGTGAACCTAAAAAAATAACTAGCTACCTAGCGACACATGCAGCGATCAGAAAAATGATCGCTTAGTGACACTGGCAAAAGGGGGTGAAAGGGTTAACTCTAGGGGCAATCAGGGGGTTAAATCTTTATTGGGGGGTGATAGGGGGCTACCCTGGACCTAACACTAACTGTCCTGACAGTTTTTACTGTCACAACTGACACTGAATGCATTGATCAGTAAAGAAATGATCAATGCAATCAGTGACACTGTGACTGGGGGGGGAGGGGGGGCGGGGGGCGATCGGGGGGGGGGATCGGGGGGGAGTTTGTGTGCCTGTGTGTACCTACATGTCAGTGTAGTGTTGGTGCACACTTACTTTTAGTCTTCTCCTCGTAGTCCGGTCAAAAAGACCGCCCCGAGCAGAATGACATCACTTCCTCCTTCCTGTGTAAACAATACACAGGGGAGGAAGCTTCTCATTGGCCAGGAGCGATCCAGAGGAGGTGGCCGAAAACCAACGGCCATCCCCTCATCACGGAGCGCTCCTGGACCGAATCGGACCGCCGTAAACAGCGGGAGGGCCCCCCACCCGCTGGAAGGCAATCACGTAGATGTACGTGATTGTGCCTGCCTGTGCCATTGTGCTGACGTACAATGGCAATACGGCGGTCCTGAAGTGGTTAAAGTGGTTGTGAAGCTTAAACATTTTCCTGCATTCCCTGCATTAAGGTAAAAAAAAATGTCAGTATGTATCGCCCCCTTACCCCCAGTAGATTTACCTGAGCCCAATCCCAATCCAGCGCTGTGCCCATCTGCAGCAGCTCCCTCCTCTTTGCTCTCACAGGCTTTAAGAGCATCAGGAGCTATTGTCTCCTGCTGCTTTGAGTCATATCTTGTGATAAGGGAGTGGCGGCGGGGCTGAGCCTCACTGTCTGTCTATATACGCAGGTGATGCAGCTTGGGATTGAGCTCAAAGGTGTATCAAAATAGAAAGTGGCTTCCTATGCTGCCACACAGAGAAGAGGAGGAGCCAGGAGTGCCGGTGTCTTGTCAAATAGGGTCCTCCATCAGATGCTGTCCCCTGCGTACTGCGCATGCGCAGTACACAGGAACACAGATTCCGAAAATTGCCAAGGATGAACGGCGCCTGCGCCGTGAGTCCAGGTTCTATCCCCACTATCCAAGTGGACAAAGTGCTAGAATAAAAAAGAGCCGAGCGCAGCGAGGCCGAGCCCGAAGCGTGGCGAGCAAAGCTCGCCCGCGAGGGGCCCTCTAAAATTCACAACCCTATGTCCGCTTGGATGGTGGGGCTACCACCTCCTCTCACGGCGCAGGCGCCGTTCAGCTTCGGCACAGCGGACACATATTGATGGCCGGACTCTATTAGGCAGAACACCGGCAGTGGACCCGAGAAGAAGAGGGTCTGGGACGCTCTATGCAATACCATTACTGCACAGAGCAGGCAAGTATAAAATGTTTTTTTTTTTTTTAAAGAAAAACATGTTGACTTTACAAATGATTTAGCTGTGGAAAGCTGTCTGTGGATCCTTGCGGCTTCATAGCTGGCTCTCCACTGCTCATGCAAGAACCGCACTGTGCCCTGTGAATGAATCCCTCAGCCTCCTGGGACCTGTGACATGTCCCAGGAGGTTTCGGGCAGGGAAGGGGGTAGAAACTTCTGGTGGCATTGCTCAGCCAATTCCAGCAGGAAGGAGTAGGAGTGGGTACCTGCTAGAAATAGGTACCTGCTCCCTCCTCCGAAAAAAGTTTCAAAAATGTTAGTGGAGGAGAAGAGGGGGAGCATCAGCGGAACTTCCCTTAGGGCGAGTTGCACTTTAAAGTTGAATTCCAGACAAACATCTAGATCCACAGCTGAGATACATATATGGGAGCTTTTATATCTTCCAAAGGATTTATATTTCTGTGTATCTGGTCCTGAGATTGCTCTTACCCTGGCAGTCTGAATAGCCTGGCTTTCCTTTGCTACCATTCAGCAATACAGCTAGTCATCTTCTTGCCCCCAGCCTGTGACTGGATAGTGGAGGAGCAGAACAGACTAATAAGGTCATCTTTCTCTCTCTCCTAGCCACCATGTTCCATCTCAGCACATGTCCATATAGCATACCTAATTGGCTACTAGTGTTTTCCCTCCTACTCCCAATCTGGACAATGATGAACCAGTTATTACAAGAGGCCAAAAGCAAGTAAAATTTGGTTATTTATACTGGTCGCATATAAAAATAATTGCAGTCATTTGTGTTTTTGTATGACTGCCCAAAGTTCAGCTTTAAGTTATCCTAAAAGTTGCTCAGGCCTTTTCTCAATAATTAAAAAAAGTAAATTGTGGATCAATATCCATGTAGCAAAGTGAGGTGACACCTTCCTATCTGAGACAGGATACAATTATAAAAACAACACTACAGGTGAAATCTGGACTCCTCCCCATCTGACATATACAAACAGTACTACAGGTGAGACCTGGAACAGCAAGCAGAGCAGAGTAGTAAGCCTATCCATGCTGCCCAAGGCAGTAAGTGTGATGCTGCCCCTAGTAAGCCTAAGCTCAAGCCCCAGATTTACATCTCAGAGGCAAGAAGAATTATTTTTCCTGTATAGGTAGTACTAATTTTTTACTGGTATCTCATAGCAACTTATTAATGCTTCAGAGTTGATTTATTAAAATCAAATAGGCTGCTCTCTTTGCAATGGAATTTTTCCTTCGCTTAGTAAATGTGGCTTGCATGTGATTGGGTATTCTCTTTACAGTGAATTGGGTATTCGCTTTACAGTGAACTACATTCACTAAACTAAGGGAAAATTCCCTGGGAAGGGAACAGCCCATTTGCCTTTCATAAATTAACCCCGATGTCACATTGTTCTAAGTAGGTTATTGCTATTAAAACAAGAACACTAAAGGTGATGCTAACAGAGAGGGTGTTTTAGGTGTCAAGGCTTGTGAAGCTATATGTTTTGGTGGTGCAAATCCAGCACACTAGCCTCAGCATATCTGCTGCCTGCTTCCGTATCACTGGGAAACAGAGGAAATATTACTGTATGTATTGGCGAATAACACACGTTTTCACCATGAAAATGGTTGCAAATAGCGTGTGCGTGTTATACGCAATACTTGATGATGAGCGCCGTTAGATTACATACAGTGAGAATCTCCTGTTTACTTGGCAGCCTCTGTAATAGCAATTCCCGTCTCCTGGGCTGCCATTGGACCACTGTTCTGTCTATAATAGGAGATTTTCACTATGTAATCTGTCGGCGCTTGTCCCGCCCCCCTCCCTGTCCCCTCTAGACTGCAGATGGGCATCGACCAGGCTGCATTGATGGTAATGGTGAGGCTGCATTGATGTGGACTAATGAGGCTGCGTTGTTGGCACTTGTGAGGCTGCAGATGGGCATCGATCAGGCTGCATTGATGGCTATGATGAGGCTGCAAATGTTATACGCCTGTGCGTGTTATACACCGATAAATATGGTATTTTAAAATCTAATTTTATTTGGAATGAGGCACAGTGTCTCATCATCAAAAGTCAGAAGAATTATTCTTGGTGACTGTGCCATCCAATCAAATTCATACTTTCATTCTACTATGCTGCACTGGAAACCAGAAAGGAAAACTTCTATTGGTTGCTGTGGATAGCAAAACCAATTCTTCCTTCAGACACTTAATCGCCCCCTTGTGTCTGTGTTTACAAGTCAATGATATTTGGGGTTTAACCAGGCAGTGCGTTAGGTGAGGTAGTGTTAGTAAAGTAATTACTTGATACATTGATTTACCCTATTGTCTGAACTGTCAACAGAACAGATGAACCCCATGATCTCTGCATCGCTGGTTAATCTCCCCTTCCTCCCACTTATGTTTTGCAGCTCCTTTGTTACTGGGACAGCTTGCTGCCGCCATACATCACCACTCAGGATTTGGGACCTTCAGAGGTAACGTCTATCTGTCATATCAAACATCTGTTTTCTGGCAGAACATAAATGATCTGGCTGGTCATAGAGTCTGTTTTGTACCTTCTTTGTAAGATCACAGGAAACATTTGTTCTCATGTATCCAGCAAACTTTTTAGTAGACATATAGTGACCTAGACAGAACTAACGTTGCACACACTAGAGTCTTGCAGATCATTAAACTGAAATGATGTCATTGTGGAATATGAGAAAAGGAGGCTCTTATTTACTTCTGACATCTGATCATTACATTATAAAGTAACTTACTGTACAACACTCAAGTTGTCAGTTTTTTTTATTCTATGGGAAAAAAGTCTGGTGCAAGATGGCTTTGAGGCTGGTGTGAGTGTCTGTAGGATGCTCATAATTAGGTGGACCCTGTTTTAATTAAATAACATGTTTCCCTGCAGTTAGTACACAATTTGCACTTGGCTTCTAACACTGGGGTTGATTTACTGAAATCAAAGAGTGGAAAATCTTGTGCAGCTCTGCATAGAAACCAATCGGCTTCCAGGTTTTTTGTCAAAGCTTAATAGAACAAGCTGACTTTAGAAGCTGATTGGCTACCATACGCAGCTACACCAGATTTGAACTCTTCAGTTTTAATAAATCAAGCCCACTGTGTAGTATGCCTTTGTACTGAAGACGCATAAGCATTTGTTATCCATAGGACATTGAAATGTTTGGTCTTCTACAAAGAAAAAAAAATCTTGTATTTGTGGCCAGAGATAAATTGTAGCCCTATCCCAAAACTGTGACATGCACAAGGGTATGCAGGCACAACTTCTTGTCTATATCAATATTTCATTACTATAGGGACTACACCTGTGTTCCCAGATGTTAAAGCACTAGTAAAGACTGCTGTGTGATTTTTACCTACAGGTAAGCCTATAATAAGGCTTACCTGTAGGTAAAGTGAACATCTCCTCCAATGTGCACATTTAGGAGATATTCACCCTCGATGCAGCCCGTGAAGTCACTGGAGCATGCACTCTAAAAACCTTCAGAGCTTTGTTCCGGAACCGAGAGCTCCCACGCGTGGGAGTGACATCATCACAGCTCCAGCCGCTCACAGATCCAGAGCCCACAAACCCGGAAGAAAGATCGGGGGAAGATATCAGTCCTCTCAGCGGTAAAAGCACGCCACTGGAGGACTTCGTTCTAAGGTAAGTATTTCATAATGTGCTAGTATGCAACATTATGCCATTGTCTTACAGGTGTTTTTTTAATTCTGCTGCGGTTTAATACTGAATCAAATATAATAAGGCCTTATGTATTCTATCCAACACAACCTTTAAATATTCATTTCGTTTTTGAGGTTCACCCTGCTGCTGTTAACTCAGCCAGAATGTTTGTTACATGTATACAAGTATTGGTCATATGCATTGCGCATTTGGGTATTTTAATTTGTAATAAAAAAAACATTTTCTCAGGATCCGTAAAAAGTAACCAATCCTAACCAGTCACCAATGGACATTAAAATGTTTGGTCTCTTACAAGAAAAAAAAAGACCTTGTATTTGTGACCAGAGCTGAATTTTAGCCCTATCCCAAAACCGACATGCACAAGGGTATGTGGTCACAACTTCTTGTCTATATCAATATCCCATTGTTCTACTGTAGGGACTACACCTGCAGATATTTAGTGCTGAATCAAATGTAATAATACAGTTTGCCCTCTGTCAAGCACTGCCTTAAAATATTCATTTATTCTTTGGGGTCACCCTCCTGCTGTTAACTAAGCCCGAAAATTGGTTAAAAGACCATATTCAGATTAGTGATAAATGAGTCATACTCTGAATGGTCTAAGACTATTAGTGATGTACCCCAAGTTTCAGTGTTAGGAACATTTCTGCATTTTCCCATGACACCAGTCTAGTGGCCAAATGTGGTATTTTCTGTTTTAAATTAATAAAAAAAACAGCAAACCAGCACAGGAAATAGCCTAATAAAAATTATGTTTTGTCCAATTCCTACAGGAAGAATGTACATGTGCTCTAACTGGGCAAATTATTATGTAAATTCTTTAGAAATCAACCCCTATGTCTCTTGTGGACTTCTTGCAACCATAAAAATAAATCTATATGTAGCCAATACTCTTCCTGAACAAAGCTCAGCTGGTCTGTATTGGAAGACAAAGCTTTATTTCCATGACTCAATGTAAGACTTTTCTATTAGCCAACAAACATAATCTGTGAGCCTGTCTGAACTAGTTTAATTTTGTTGCTGAGGCCAGAATTCATGGCTAAGCTTTGCCAATAGCAGTTAATAGGTCTTAGTCTTGAAGTTACTGAAAGTCAAGACCTATTAACAAAATAAAACTAAGGGGGACATACCAATATCCTCTCTCCATTATACTTCACAAAGTTTTTTTCTTTAAAGCAGTGGAATTGTTGCGGTAAGCCCATACCACTGTTTTAAAATAAAACTTAGCAATAATTGTTCTCCAATATATTTTGCAATCCACTGTTTATTATAAATGCTTTTTTAGCTGGCTAATGCAGTTAACAGTTGATATCTCATCTTTTAGGCAAGACATTTACTTTTAAAAGTTTAAAATGGAAAATACAAGTTCACTTTTAAATATAACTCATTCCAAACGTTTTTGGACGAATTGATATATTTCCTTTTTTTAATGCTTACGTTTTTAAGGTTAGGGACATTCTGCTACTTGTAAATCTTAAATATGATGCACTGCAGCCTCATTAACTTTAAGGGTCAGATATGGTGGCAGCGTCACCCACCAAGCATGACGGGGGGTTCAAGCATTGCAGCTGTGGCATGTGTACAGCCCTGAGCAGCTGCATGTCCTTTTTTGGCAATTTGCAATGTTATTGGGGTTGCAGCACAGTGATTTAGCCTTTTTTCCCCACTAAACTGCTATAGTTAGACTACAATTTCAATTTAATGAAATACTTATAAATATAATTATATTACTGTCAACACAGTATGTAACATCAGTTGGGCACAAATGCAATAAAATTGAACCATGGGAATACCACTGGTGTGGGCCTTCAGAGGTCCACTACTATGAAAATGGCTCCACATAGGTCTAGGATTTCCCCAGTCTGCGTAGTATGTGAAAAAGAGAAAATATAAAAAAACAGACTTTTTCTGGAGCTTGTGTTGCAGTGTGAAGTTTAGAGGTGGGCAGCATAATCTGCAAAGGCCCTTATGGGCCTTCAATTACTTAACCAAAAGACATACAAAGAAAGTATGCAGCATAGTGTGTGGGCAGCTGTTTCTTCAAGTTAAGATGAATTCTACTTCAAGTATGTAATAAACTGACATTTTAAGAAGATGAATCTAAAATCACTTCTGACAGTCCAGAGCAGGTGGGTTATGGGTACAGTGACCTAAAAGACCAAGGCAGTTTTAGACCCTTAAAGGGTATATGGTTTCTCCATGTAGTGATTGAAAATCCCAGACATAATTTCTTATAGGTATTTTGCTTTCAGTCAGAAATATTCAGACGTTTGAACTTTTAAATGCTTCTCTGGCAGATATAAGAGAAGCAAGAATAAAAGATTAACTGAGACATTCTGTAAGAGGGGAGGTTAGGAAAAAGAATGTTTAACCCACCGTGAGTTGTTCACTTTTCCTTTTAAAGCTGCAATTTAGAATTGACTACTGGAATATGGCGGGTTGCTACAGTGTCAGAAACCATGAATCAGACTGAGACAGAAGTACAGTTAAATAATACTTGTTTAATAATAATAAAAAAATTGTACACAGAATAAACGTAGCCAAAACAGGCCAGAGTTCAGGAACCAAAACGGAACAGCAAGCAGGATCTGGAGCCAGAAGGAATGTCAGCCAAGCAAGTCTTTCACGGGAACACAGGAGAGCGTCTCTAGAGATGTGACCAAGGTGAAGGCAGAGATCATCTGGATTGGACGGCTTAAGTAGGAAGGACTGACGAGCAGGACATCAGATGACACAACAGATGAGTCACTGTGGAGAGATAGGAGCTGGCAATTAGCCGACAGCTGAGCGGCCAGCTCAGAGAAGGAAGGGCTGAGCCCAGCCCTGACAGGACCCCCTCCTCAATGACCCCTCCCCCTCGGAGCACCACCAAGCTTGAGGGAAAAACATCTATGGAAATCATGCAGGAGGATAGGGGCATGTACGTCCAAAGATGAGACCCAAGAGCGTTCCTCCGGACCGTACACTTTCCAATGCACCGGGTACTGTATGCACCTACGGAACCTACAGGAGTCAATAATGGACTGTTCTTCTTACTCCCCATGGTTCTCAACTTGTACAGGGTGATGACGAAGCACCGAGATGGTAAAGCGGTTGCAGAGCAAAGGTTTTAATAAGGAGACATGAAATACATTAGAAATACGCATATTAGAAGGAAGGTCTAATGCGTAAGTCACTGGGTTAATCCTGTGAAGAATATGGAAAGGCCCAATAAACCGAGGTGTGAACTTCAGAGAGGGTACACAAAGTCCTAGGTTGTGAGATGACAGCCAGACCCTGTCCTCAACCTGGTAGGAAGGCGCAGGCAGGCGTCTGCGGTCAGAACGGAGTCTCTACTTATGATTAGCATGTTGCAAAGCCTCCTGAACTTGAGCCCAAGTGGAGCGAAGACCACGGAGATGCTCCTCTAATGCAGCAATACAGTGCGGAACAAATGAGTCAGGCAACTTGGAAGGTTGGAAACCATAGTTCACCATAAACGGGGACAATCGGAAAGCAGAATTCAAGGCACTATTGTGAGCAAACTCTGCCCACGGTAAGAAGTATGACCAGTTGTTATGATGGTCAGCAAAAATGGAAGCCAGTTCCTTAGAAGTGGGCAACTTCTTAAGTTGAATACATTGGGACATTTTCAAGTACCAGTCAACCACCATAAGGATAACTGTGTTGCCCTGGGAGTTGGGCAACTCCACAATGAAATCCATAGACATGTGGGTCCAGGGCCCCTCTCCATTGGGTATGGGTTGTAGGAGGCCCACTGGAAGGTGTCGTGGAGTCTTACTCTGAGCACGGAACAGGCAGCTACGAAATTGGTTACATCAGCATGTAGACTAGGCCAACAGAATTGTTGGGATATGGCCCAAAAGAGTTGATTCTTCCTAGGGTGGCCATCAGCCTCGACAGAATGGTAAGTTGGCAGTACGGAGACTCTCTGGGACTATATATTATATTATATTATATTTAATAAGAATGGAATTTGTTGTAGAATTTCATAGGACTTTCAAGAAATCAGAATTTTCTAAGTGATAGCTCTGTAGCGTAGCAATTAGCAAATAAGCTTGCAGTTATGAGAAAGGTCTCTGACGTTTGTTGTAAATCATTTTAGACCAAATTTAGATGCTTTAGGAATCCTTCCCTTTTTACAGAAGAAAGAGAAAATTGTTTTAACAATGAAAGCTTCACACCAAACAGGAGAAAAATGGCTTGTTTGTGATTATTCACTAAACTGAAGATCGAAAATCTAGCTGTGTACTGATCCACTATATTTTTATAATAATGTTGGTTTTCATCAAAGTGGTTCTCGACACAGAGGTTTATACAAATGTAAAGCGGAACTAAAGTCCTACAATAACAAAATTGCTAGGAATTATTTTTTTGACATAAGAAGGGCAAAGTCTCCTTTGCCAAAAACAATTACCTCTGGTTCCTGGTAGTTTCTTTTTTTTTTCTCTGAGCACAGAGTACTATATTGTACAGTATAATACACTGATCAGCAGTTGCAGATATTGCATACAGTAGTTGGTATGGTTGAATAAAGGCACCAGTTTATCCGGTTCAACTTGTTGATAAACAAATGTTTTCCAGCTTGTCCCTTCAAAATAACTCAACACACAGCCATTAATTTCCAAACCACTGGCAACAAGAGTGAGTACACCTCTAAGTGAAAATGTCCAAATTGGGCCCAATTAGCCATTTTCCCTCCTCGGTGTCATGTGACTCATTAGTATTACAAGGTCTCAGGTGTGAATGGGGAGCAGGTGTGTTAAATTTGGTGTTATCGCCCTCTCTCATACTGGTCACTGGAAGTTTAGCATGGTGGCACCTCATGGCAAAGAACTCCCTGAGGATCTGAAAAAAAAGAATTGTTGCTTTACATAAAGATGGCCTAGGCTATAGGAAGATTGCCAAGACCCTGAAACTGAGCTGCAGCACGGTGGCCAAGATCATGAGTTGGTTTAACACGTTGCTGTTTAACAGAACAGGTTCCACTCAGGCCGCGTACACACGGGCGGATTGTCTGCCCAACTTAGTCCACTGAACCGTGTTTCAGCGGACAATCCGCTCGTGTGTGGGCTTCAGCGGACTTTTTCAGCGGACAGTCTGACGGACTTTGTCTTTCGGAATTTCCGTAATTTTGTCCGTCCAAACTTGGTTTTGTCCGTCCAAACTTGGTTTCAGCGGACAGTCCGCTCGTGTGTAGGCAAGTTGGACGGACTAAGTATGGCGCATGCTCAGAAAGGATTTACACGGCCGAAGGTTGCATTGCAGTGTATTGGACGTCGTTTTTCTAGTCCCGTCGTACGTGCTGTACACGTCATCGCGCAAGTTTTCAGCGGACTGTCTGTTCATCGTGTGTGGTCAAGTCCGTTCATTCAAAATTTAGACGGACTGTCTGTCGGATTGTCTGACGAACTTAGTTGGGCAGACAATCCGCCCGTGTGTACGCGGCCTTAGACCATGGTTGACCAAAGAAGTTGAGTGCATGTGCTCAGCGTCCTATCCAGAAGTTGTCTTTGGAAAATAGACATGTGAGTGGTGCCCGCATTGCTGCAGAGGTTAAAGGGGTGGGGGGTCAGCCTGTCAGTGCTCAGACCATACGCCGCACTCTGCATCAAATTGGTCTGCATGGCTGTCGTTCCAGAAGGAAGCCTCTTCTAAAGATGATGCACAAGAAAGCTTGCAAACAGTTTGCTGAAGACAAGCAGACATGAATTACTTGAACTATGTCCTGTGGTCTGATGAGACCAAGATAAACTTATTTGGTTCAGATGGTGTCAAGCATGTGTCGTGGCAACCAGGTGAGGAGTACAAAGACAAGTGTGTCTTGCCTACAGTCAAGCATGGTGGTGGGAGTGTCATGGTCTGGAGCTGCATAAGTGCTGCCGACACTGGGGAGCTACAGTTCATTGAGGAAACCATGAATGCCAACATGTACTGGGCCACAGGTCAGTATTTCAACATAACAACTCCAAACACGCCTCCAAGATGACCACTGCCTTACTAAAGAAGCTGAGATAAAGGTGATGGGCTGGCCAAGCATGTCTCCAGATCTAAAGCCTATTGAGCATCTGTGGGCAGCCTCAAATGGAAGATGGAGGAGCGCAAGGTCTCTAACATCTACCAGCTCCGTGATGTTGTCATGGAAGAGTGGAAGAGGACTCCAGTGGCAACTTGTGAAGCTCTATTGAACTCCGTGCTCAAGAGGGTTAAGGCAGTGTGGGAAAATAATGGTGGCCGCACAAAATATTGATGCTTTGGGCCCAATTTGGACATTTTCACGTAGGGGTGTATTCACTTTTGTTGCCAGCGGTTTAGACATTAATGGCTGTGTGTTGTGTATTTTGAGGGGGGCAGAAAATTTACACTGTTTATACAAGTTGTACACTCACTACTTTACATTGTAGCAAAGTGTAATTTTTTCAGTGTTGTTGCGTGAAAAGATATAATAAAATATTTACAAAAATGTGAGGGGTATACTCACTTTTGTAAGATACTGTATATTGCACAATCAAATCAGTCCCTGCCCTCAAGGAACTTGCAAACTTAAGGTACTTCTGTTAAACAGCTATGGCCACACAATGATCAAAAATCGTCTGTTCATGCTTTAGCCCAAAGCATCATCCATTCAGTCACACTTTTTCAAAGAAAAAACTAACTTAGTTTTTACATTAGTTTTTACATTAGTTTTTACATTAGTTTTTACATCAGTTTTCAGTTCAGTTTACATCAGTTTTTCATCTGTTTTTACATACACCCACTGGTGTCCTTAACAACCATGACCCCACTGATAGCAAAATGTAAACACAGCGGACATTAATTTGTTTATTTTTTTGCATGCAGGTGTTACTCCTACAATTCATATCAGGTGCTTTAGGTCTTGTATGGATTTTTGGGGGAACCCCATGCCAATAAAAAAATGGTGCGAGGTCCCCTAAATCCATACCCCACCCTTATCCAATCATGCAGCCTTGCAGCTCAGGAAAAGGGAAGGGAGAGCATGCAGCCCCCTCCCCTCCGAATCATACTAGGTCACATGCCCTCAACATAGGGTGGTACTGTCGATGAGGACAAGAGCCTCATCCCCACCACCCTCACCTGGTGTGGGGGGGGGGTGGTGACTTTACGGAATCTGGAAGCACCTTTGACAAGCAGCCCCCAGATCCCACCCCTACATGGGAATGAAGTTATAGTAAAAAAAGACTAATGGAATGAATGAAATGATAGTAAAAAAATGACTAATAATAAAATAAATGCACCACTTAAACAATGCACCACAGTTAAAAAGTCTATTATTAAAAAAAAAATCCCCTGATGTAGATCCATCATCAGTCATATTGACAAGTTATATAGGTCCACACCAATTACCATAAACGACGGCTGTCTACTCCCACTCACAAAAAATAAAGAAGAAAAAATGCTGCCCACTGACCCCAACCACTCCTGTCGCTTGCTGGTGCCAAATGGGATTGCCGTTTCTGCCCGCCGCTAAAGGAAACAAAGGGGATGGAGTCACTGAGTGACCCCATCCCCTTATGATGTCATGCATGTACAATGATGTCATAGGGGGCTGGCTGACCCAGTCCCTTTGTTTACTTCAGCTACTGCTTCTAAATTTCTATTATAGTGGTTGTGGTTGGCTCCATTTTATCACATTTATCTTGTAGGTCCACAGCGGGGCTGCTCCATTACTCCTGGTGCTAAAGTTAGCAAAGGGGTGAGGCCAACCAATGATGTTGCAACACTTTGGATTGATGACACATTGTATCTTCAGGAACTGAGGAAAATAATGTTAAAGTCTTGCTCAGTTCCTCCTGCCCCTCTAACACTGTCTAGCAGCCTGCCAGAAATATCCATCTTCCTAGTTACATTTACCATTAACCTCTTGCAGACCAGCTACTGTACATATGGCTGGTCTGCTCCCCTATTGTTCTGAGAGTATGTGTCCCCTGGGAACTGTATTCCTGGCTCCCGCACCAGCACAGTCCTGTGATTGCACTGTGGTTGGACACAGCAGGTCACAGGCTAACTGTACAGAGCCAGTGAAAGTGGCTCTGTACCATGTGATCGCTGTTACAACTCACAGCATCACAGAATGTAAATAAAGGCTGTAATTAGCAGCCGTGTCTCACTTTCTGACTGGTGATCAGGGAGCCCTGCTTTCTCCCACACATTGATTTGTGTGTGAGAAGAAAGAAAGCATCCTGGCCTTTAACCAACACAGGTGCAATCTAGTAACAGTGTCTGTAATATTAAAATACACTCCTTTACTGGCATTAACCCTTCTACAGTATTGGGTTGATTTACTAAAGGCAAATAGACCCAGAGGTTAGTGAAAGTTTCACTTTGCAAAGAATACCCAATCAGGTGCAAGGAAAAAAAAGGTTTTGGCTTGGACATGATTTAATTGTAGAAGTCAGCAGAGCTTCAGAATTTCAGTCAGCTCTGGGGCGAATCCGCTTGCAAAGTGCATCTTACAAAGTGAACTGTCTATTTGCCTTTAGTAAATCAATCCCTATATGTCAAACCTCATCCTGTCTATGATCTGAACTGTTTATTAATCCCTTGCCGCACTTATCCTGCACATCTGTACATTAACCCCTTAATTTCCATCCTCCCTTTGTATGTGACCTGTACATTAAACCCTTCACCCCCCGGATCCATCTGTATGACCTGTACAATTAATTTATCTAGTGTAAATGGCCTGGTAATAAGGGGAGTGAAGCATGCTGGTACTGAGGTGGTTAATTACATTTCATTTAAGACATTTTAATGAGAGCTTGGAAATGCCTGTTTATTCCACTAAGAAGAAAGATGGGCTTTAAAGTGGTTGTAAACCCTTACAGACCACTTTGACCTACAGGTAAGCCTAGATTAAGGCTTACCTGTAGGTCCATGAAATATCTCCTTAACCTACACGGAGACATTTGCAAAAAGACAGCCACCACATGCACCGTAGACAGCGGCACGCAGGCGCACTGAGCATGCCGCTACTAACGGCGATAGGCCGTTAGTGGCAGCTCCCGTGCGCATGCGCGGGAGTGACGTCATCGCTGCTCTAGCGCTGTGAGTGGCCAGAGCAGCGATACCCGGAAGAAGATGGGCGCTTCGTGCTACAGGGGACAACGGTGACATCGCTGGCTCCTGTGTGAGGTAAGTGACACATAATGGGCTACTATGCGATGCATAGTAGCCCATTATGCTTTACGTTTGCAGGGAGACAGAGGAAGTAAACCTAAGCAGGACAATGACCTACATTACCCACCGCCTGTGCTGAGTTAAATTACAATACTAGGAATACAATTGATATCATGTAACATCCCTGAGGACTGTGCAGATGATGGTGATGTGTGCAATGGTTGGAAGCCTTCAAAATACCACAGCAGTAGTAGTGCCAGGTCAGTAGAACAGTCATAAACTATTGGAAGATTAACATTTATAGTGATGCTGTAGAGATCCTTTTAACCTGGGTGTACATGTGTAGAGACCATCCCACATTAAAGATCATTTTAATGTCATTGTGTATGAGAAAACACATGGGAATGCTGTTGGTGAACTGCTGTTCTTTGCTGATTCTGTAGATCCCTCATCGTTGTACAGTCTATAGAATGTAATAAAGAGAATGCTGCACATTCATTGACCATCGGAAGGGGGTTTCTGTAGAATACAGGAAATGTATGATCACGTCCCACACATAATGCCATTTTCAGCTTGTGGTTATTTTTTTTTTTTTTTTTTTTTTTAGAAAATACCAAGCACATTTACATTTCAGATTATTTCTACAATTTGGTTGTTTTTAATCAGCCATTGGCTTTATCTGGGTTTACTTTTTAAGTGATATAGTGAAATTAAAGAGTTAGTCTTGTATTTTTCCCTGACACACCATATGGTAATGCTATTCCGTGCAATATAATCTACAACGTATGCCAGTAGTTGCTTCCCTAGGTAATCCTAGCCTCTGACCTATGACTAACTGCATTTCAATGCACCATAATGTGCATGTGAATGTACAGCTCGCTCGTAGGTGAGTGGGTGTTTTGTCAAGTTACTGGGAAGTGTACTCTACGAAGTCCAACCTGTAATAAATAAATAACAAACAGCATAAAACAACACAGAAAAAAATAGCTTAATCACATAACCATATGAAATGTTCTCTTAAAGGAACAACAATATTTTACATGCAAGGTCTTATAGTCTGATGTTCTTGCTGTAGTTTGGCTAATATGAAGGTTTCCAACACAAATTTGCATCCTTTTCCTTTCACTGCAAAGTGTGATTTTGTAAACAATAAACTGCTTATATAAAAATGATTATCTAGTTGCAACAAGTTGAGTCAGACAATCATTTTTTTCCAAGGCATTATATGTCTTGTCTGTAATTATAGTGAATAACAGCACATGTATATACAATTAAACCGTTAGGGGCTCCTTATGGGATGCTATTACTCTTCCTAAGGAGTTCCCGGTGCGGCCTGCACTCTCTGTGACTGGTGGATTTCCCCAGTTAAAGTGGTTGTAAACCCTTATGCCGCGTACACACGACCAGACTTTTCGAGGGACTAGGTCCGACGGACTTTCAGCGGAGTTCTGACGGACTTACCGAATGAACAGACTTGGCCACACACAATCACACCAAAGTCTGACGGATACGAACGTGATGACGTACGACTGGACTAGAATAAGGAAGTTCATAGCCAGTAGCCAATAGCTGCCCTAGCCTCGGTTTTTGTCCATCGGACTAGCATACACATGAACGGATTTCTCAGTCCGGCGGAGTTCCGGTGGGAAAATTTAAAACATGTTCTATTTCTAAAGTCCGCCGGATTTTTGGCAAGCAAAGGTCTGATGGAGCCCACACACAAACGAATTGTCCAACGGACTCGTCCGGTAAAAGTTTGGTCGTGTGTATGTGGCATTACATATACCCAGTGAAGTGACTAGCCCCAGGTCATACACAGAGATGAAAAGAATCTTCCTACGTAAGTTGTACCTGTTTATCTGTGGACATCTGTCATGTACAAACAAGCAAGCAGGGAAAAAAGAAAGAGAAGTGCCAAGCCACTCCTAGTGCAGCATTGTTTTATTACAAAGTAGCAAAATGTAAAACAAAGTGAAATGCACTCACATAGTGCTGGATGGGTGAAAGCATGTCAGGTGGAATGATAGAAGAAACCGCAGAGGAATCCTAGGTTGTCAGCCACAGAAGCCGTGTGTTATGCAAAACTGCACCCAAATGAATTTCATATAAATTTTTTTTTTCTTTAGACAAATATTTCTTATGATGGTGTATTTACTATATAAAACAATACAAATTTGAAAAAAAGAAAGGTTTCCTATACGTTGTTTAAAACATTGCAAATACATATACCATGAAAAAAAATTGACTGGTGTTAAGGGAGTTATAACATGGAGCTTGGTAATGGTGCACTAGCAATCACTGTGTGAGATGACCACAGCCAGTGTAAACAAGGTGTGATCTCTCTGATTGATCACAGTAATCACATTGTACAGAGCTACTCTTATTGGCTCAATTCACTTAGCTGCACAGTGGGCTCACATTGCTGTGCTTGTGCGCACACAACCACCTAAAAGGAGAGGCCCATCTTAGGATGGCCACCACCTGCTTAGTTGCGTCTTCTTACCGTATATGTACAATAAACATAGGTCAGGTGGGTAAAGAGGACCCTGTGATCTCCAGGGTGGGATATCAATTCATTGACCGTTTGGAACAAATTTTTGGAGCTTTGCATTTTAGCTGTGACAGCCTATTTAACCTTGTTTCTTGCAAGGCTTTAATAGACATTAAAAATGCATAGGGCAGTTTGGTTATGTGCCTGGGATGTTAATGATATGTCTGAGAACATCTGACTCAGTTGTCCTTTGAGAAAAGTCTCCTCTTCAGACCTGCTCTTGATATTGGAGTTCAAAAATGTAATCCTACATCAATGCAGAAGGTCAATGGAAGGGGCAGAACCACCCTCTTCCCCTTCATCTACTGCAGATTGTAAACAGTAAGAGCCTTCCTCCTGCTGACATTGTAGGGCTCAAAGCCAGAGGTGTTCTAACCTCCGGTATTCTGCATGAAGGTGCATACCCACTTCCACAAGTATGCGGTTGTTTGTTTTTTCTGCTGGGTTTTTGGGTTGTTGAACTCCTTGCCATTTGGGTGGTCAGGTAATCCCTATCTCTCATCATTCTTCTGGTTTTACTGCACCCTATTGTGCATCTTCACAGGTTTGTCTGTCTGGGTTTTCTGCATCCCGAGGTCATTGATTCCTACATTAGTAAGATCTTATCTTTGTAATGAACACAAAACGCGTTTCTCATCTCTGTAGCATGTCTCTTTTAGCATCAACTCAGCACCCTCCAGTAATACATGTAAACGGTGTAAGTATCTGAATTTTACCTGGTATCAGTCCGTTGCAGATTATGGGGTTGATTTACTAAAGGCTGATGGACTGTGCACTTTGCAAGCGTAGTTGCTCTAGAGCTTAGTAAAGGAAATAAAGCTTCACTTTACAAAGTATACCCAATCATATGTAAGGAAAATTAACAAAAAACAGCATCTGCTGCGTCTCCTGCCCTGCTAGACAAGGCTGTAGTGTGTGGCAGAGAATCTCAGGACAGAGTGGACAAAAATACAAAACCTTTTGCCAGATAAAAAAAGTTTTCTCATATGCATTTCATTTTTTTTTCAGCTGTTTACCTTGAGTTCGGCTTTAATTTTGTGTCGTTAAAGTAAACATAAGAAGTAGCATAAGAACTAGCATGCTTTTTTTTTTAATTTACTGCATTTGTCGGTGTATAACACGCATAGGTATATAACAGGCAACCTAATTTTAGGAGGGAAGTTTAACCACTTCAATACCAGGCACTTAGACACCTTCCTGCCCAGACCAATCTTCAGCTTTCAGCGCTGCCGCAATTTGAATGACAATTGCGCGGTCATGCTACACTCTAGCCAAACAAATTTTTTATCATTTTGTTCCCACAAATAGAGCTTTCTTTTGGTGGTATTTGATCACCTCTGCAATTTTTATTTTTTGCGCAACAAATAAAAAAAGACCGAAAATTTAGAAAAAAAACAATTTTTTCTTTGTTTCTGTAATTTTTTTTTGTAAGTAAGTACATTTCTTCTTCAATGACGGGCACTGATATGGCTGCATTGACGGGCACCAATGAGGTGGCACTGATGGGCGCTGATAGGTGGCACTGGTATGCGGCACTGATGGGCACTCATAGGCGGCACTGATGGGCACTCATAGGCACTGATGGGTACTTATAGGTGGCACTGGGTAATTATGGGTGGCACTGATAGGTGGCATGGATGGGCACTGATAAGTGGCACTGCTGGACACTGATGGGTGGCACTGATGACACTGATGGGTGGCATTGCTGGGCATCACTGATTTACATTTTCACATGTGTTACATGATGGTGCCAGTCAGTTCCCATTTGTGGGCACTGATTGGCACAGATTGGGCATTTATTTGCAAATGTGGATTGCCATGGGGTACATACCTGGCCATCCACATGTTGTACCCTTCCCTGGTGGCCCAGGCAGCTTCCCTGGTGGTCTAGTGCGGGCATCTGAGGGGGGGCTGCGCTGATAAACAAACAGCGCAGACCCCCCCGTCAGGAGAGCCGCCAATCGGCTCTCCTCTACTTGTGTCTGTCAGCTGATCAACGGCTTTTCCTGTTTACATCATGATCAGCCGTGATTGGACACGGCTGATCACGTGGTAAAGGCCCTCCGCCGGATTGCCGCGATGCACACCCCCACGAGCGCGCAGCGGCTGTTATCCGGAAGGACGTCATATGACGCCCAGTCAAGATAACTGAATGAAAAAACTTACATTTTAAATAAAGAACTGTGAAGCAAAATTAGGGTCACAGCTCATCAATGCAGCCTGTTCAGTGCCCATCTGCAGCCTATAAATTGACCAACAATGCACACTGTTCAGTGCCCATCTGCAGCCTCGCCATTGTTGGATTATCCCTGCTGTGTCTGAGGGAAGAAGAGGAATGAGCGCCGCTGAATTACATAGAGCCGCCATCTCCTGTGTATCCAGCGTGCCGTCACTCACAGCCATGCCTCCTGGCCCTGCTCATGTGATAGACAGAACAGTGGCCCAATGCAGGGCCAGGAGGCGTGATTGTGAGTGATGGAGCGCCGGGTACACAGGAGATGGCGATTTCCCCCTGATTTTAAGGGGAAAAAAGTGTGTGTTATATGCCGATAAATACGGTATTTCTTTCTTTTTTTTTGTCTCATCAGGGAGACGTGATAAATAAATGACTGTCCAATTTGCTGCTTTTATTTTTTGACTTCGGTTTGTTTCCAATTACTCCTATACTCTGTGGTCCTAAATTCTTGGCTTGAAAAAGCACTGTTCCTAGCAGACCTACAATCCAAGAAGATTGCTTTATCTACAGCAATGATTAGGAAATGTCTGTAGACTTACAGGGTGAATTATATCAGACAGTCCGCAAGTAAGGATAGACTCAATGTTTCCACTTAGCATTTGTCAGTAAATACAAAAAAGGTGTTTATTGAGCTTTAAACCAAATGGAAGCCACACATATTTATTTGGCACATTTGTTAAACGTCTCTTTGGTAATGAATGTATGAATGAAAGCTCCTTACCTTAAAAAGAAGAGAAAAAAAAAAGAAAACGTGCCATCCCTAACTACTTTTCTGACAGAACCCGAAGCAGATAATAAAGCTGTAGAAAATAGGATTAAGGTATTGAACATGGAGGATTTAGGCTGATCTTTCAATAATACCAAAGCCTGATTGAAGAGCGAATCAAGGGCCAGAAACCTTGCAGCCAACACAGGACTTGACTCTGTCAGCTAAACATCCAACTTGTCACAGTTGAAAAGTGGTGTTCTATTTTTCTTTTATGTTTTTCTATCTAACATATAAGTGTATGAATGAAATGTATCCCTTTCATGCACTTTAGTCTTTTCTTCTTCTTAAAAATAAAATAAAAAATAGGTTCTTTCTATAAAAAAAAAAAAAAAAGTAATACAGGCAGTTTTGTGCTTCTAATAATGTGCTCGTGTCTGTGTATTTTATATACTATATATATGATCTATAGGTCTTTTGAATACATATGTGGTGTTGATCTTTTATTAATCAATTTTATTTAATCAAAAAGGACAGTGTAAATATAACATAAGAAAGCCAAATGTATTTATTTTTGGAATTTGTTATTTTTTTTTTTTGAATGGTCGAGAGACTTGAGGCTTGCCTATTATGAAAATCAAGTATGGTCTTAAAGTGATACTAAAGTCTCGTTTTTTATTTTTAAAGAAAAAAAATATTTGAAACTTACCTGCTCCGTGCAGTGGTTTTGCATAGAGCAGCCTGGATCCTCCTTTTCTCGGGTCCCTCTTCAGTGCTCCCGGCTCCTCCCTCCTGTTGAGTGCCTCCACAGCAAGCAGCTTGCTATGGGGGAACCTGAGCCAAGCCGCAGCTCTAGGTGTCCATTCACACACAGAGCCACTGTTCAGCCCCGCCCCCTCTCTCTCCTGATTGGCTAACTGACTTTGACAGCAAAAGGAGCCAATGGTGCCACTGCTGCGTCTCAGCCAATCAGGAGAGAGGGCCCCGGACAGCAAAGGCACTCATTCACATCGGTGGATAGAGAGGGGGCTCAGGTTAGTATGGGGGGGGGTTGAGGGAGGCTGCTGCACACAGAAGGTTTTTTTTTTATCTTCATGCATAATGCATTAAGATAAAAAAACACCTTCTGCCTTTACACTTTAAAGAGGATGTCCACCCACCGCTACACATACTGCAGCTGCTGACTTTTAATAACAGGACCCTTACCTGTCCTAGAATTCAGCGATGTTGGCACTGCAGCTGATGTTTCAGCTGTCGGGTACTGCCACCACCATTGCCAGTAAGGTAACCCGGCAGTGCAGCATTATGGCTTCACGCTGGTCCCTACTGTGCATGCGTGAGGCACCACTGCGCTCTCCTACTGGAGTCGAACTACTGGCGTAATTCACAGCAGCCTGGACTCCCGGAAGTGGGGACAGGATACCTGTCAAAGGCAGGTATCCACTCCCCCTCCCCCAAAGGGTGCTAAATGTGGCACTGGAGGTGGGAGGAGACAGTGAGCGGAAGTTCCACTTTTATTAAGCCACTGCGGGGGCACGCATCGCGGCGATTGTTGTTGCTGTGTGTCAGTCTCCACAACACCCCGCAACACCGATCTCTGACGGAGACTCTTTACCATGTGATCAGCTGTGTCCAATCACAGCTGATCACAATGTAAATAGGAAGAGCTGGTGATCATCCTTTCCTGACAGACACGAGTACAGGAAAGCCCCCCCTCAGATCCCACCCAGGACTACCAGGATGGCCATCCACACTGGACCACCAGGTATGCCCCCCTAGACCCCCAGGCAAATGCATATCTGTGCCCAGGCAGCTGCCAATCAGTGTTTACTGACCATGCCTACCACTCCCAGTGCTACCAGGCATGCCCATTAGTGCCTCATATCAGTGCCGTGCATCAGTGCTCAGCAGTGCCACCTATAAGTACCCATATTTTCAGCCTTTCAGTGCCCACCTGTGCCGCCTATTAATTCCCATCAGTGCTGCATGTCAATGCCACCCATCAGTGCCACCTACTAGTGCCAATCAGTGCCGCATATCAGTGCCCATCGTCGGTGTCTGTCAGTGCCCCCTTATTGGTGCCACCTCATCGATGCCACCTTACCAGTGCCTGTCAGTGCTGCCTCACCAGTGCCCGTCAGTGAAAGAGAAAACTTACTTATTTTCAAAATTTTATAACAGAAACAAAAGCAAAACTTTTATTTAAAAAAATATATATATATTTGTTTAGCAAAAAATAAAAACCGCAGAGGTGATCAAATACCACCAAAAGAAAGCTCTATTTGTGGGAACAAAATGATAAAACTTTAGTTTGGGTACAGTGTAGCATGGCCATGCAATTGTCATTCAAATTGCAACAGCACTGAAAGCTCAAAATTGTCCTGGGCAGGAAGGTATATAAGTGCCCTGTATTAAAGTAGTTAAGATGAAATGTCAACTGAAAAAAATATATATTTTTCATTTGGGGCCCATTGGACCTTAAACGGGGGAGCAATCGGGTCCCAAACATGGCCAGTTTTCACATAGGAACCAATGTTAAAATTTGATGTCCTAGGGGTACCGTTTTTGTCAGTACAGGTCGGTCTTAGGTTATTGGGGCTCAAAACAGTGCAAAATAAATCTATTATAATACTTCTTCCCTGGAATTCATATAAACTGGTGCAGGCAGATTTTGCAAAAGTGTCTCTCATGCATTTAAAAGTGGCACAGCATGGACCAAATTTATGTCCCTGTCTAGACCTTGTTCCTGACTTTAGCAGTGTTGCCAACCTACCAGATTGAAATTTACTGACGCAACACCTATAATTTACTGGCACATGCAAGTTTTTACTGGCATTTCCAAAAGTTACTAAATTACAGTTTTAAGTGCAAATTTCAGCATTTAGACTACAAACAGGTGCAATATGCAATGAGCAATGCGATGTAAGGTAGCTATTAGAACAAAAAGCATATTTCCTATTTCATTTTTAATATCGTAAGTAGCTCAAGGACAGGACTCAGGAGGGCAAGAAATGAAATTAGAATGGGCAGGCACACACACATGAAATTGACTCTCACGGTGACACTGACAGTAGTGTGCAGCAGCACAGGTGATGATGACACTTCACCAACACGACACGTCCCCTCCTCAGTCACAGTGACAGTTGCTCTCCACACCAGGTGGTCCCTTTAGTCCATTCCAGTCAAATCAGCACTGACAGTCCTGTTCCAACTTGCATTGCTCCCATCCCACAGACCAGTACACGAGGCTCCGGCCGTTCTGCTTGGCTTCCTTGCACCATGACATCAAACTACATGCTCAGGTACCACCTCCTCCAGACCTGTCCAAACACACTGTAGTAAGCACTGTGAATGCCTTGGCAGGCTCTGAACCAGTGTTGCGCATGTGCAGTTCTAAGCCAAGCATCACAGCTATATTTTTTACTGGCAACCTTTTCCTGTCACTGGCATTTACTGGCAGGAGGAAAGTGCCCATTTTTTACTGGCTGCCAGTAAAAATACTCATGGTTTGCAGCACTGCTTTTAGAACTTCCAAAGGAAAGTTGGCCTTAATTAGCTCCATGTACATAAGATACGAACGTTCTGTTCTTTTAATTCCAGTGTTTCACCCCAATGTAGAAGTAGAGCAAATTAGAACTACCTGAATTTGGCACACAAGTTGCTGTCAGAAGCAAAACTGTCGCAGATGTTTTTGAATTTGGCTCAACACATTAACACCCGAAAAATGGTGCAGTAGCTTTTTTCAATTCCCCCCATTCTGTCTTTTCCACATTGCTATCTTTTCCAAATTTTTTTTTTTCTTTTTAAAGTTTAAAGTGAGGTAAAACCCCCAGCAAAATGAAGGACTTTTATAAATCAAAATTCTCACCTTCAAACAAAATAGAATGATATCAAACCCTGCTGCAGGGCTTTGGTAAAAATCTGCTGAAATGTCTGTATGGAAAAAGGAGGATCGCATTCTGATATTCTTATAACAACATATGAATTCAAAGTGGGACCCAATGGAGAACTTGATGGTGTAATGTGGGGTGGAGTGCTAAGACCTGTCATTTCACTTGCACCCGACAGAGCGTGAGCAGCAGTAGCAGCCAGTCCGCTCACACAATATCTTGGGCCGTGTCTACAGAGAAGCAATGAGTGGTGTGAGCTGTTCTTGCCATGGGTATTTCATGTTAAGTAAGACTGCAGAGTTACTGTTATGAGTATATTTAAGAGAAATTTTATGGATGTTTTTACACAAAAAGTGAGCACTATGGTTTTTCTTCTTCTTTTTTTTTCTTTGCCCTTGACATGTGAATTAACAGTGGTGAATGATAGAGTAAAATTGGCCTTAAAGGGGACCATGCTTGCCTGACCTTTTTATGATTTTAAGGTCTAACTTTTAAGGTGAGGATAGACCCACAAGATCGGTGGTGGCAGTTTTATTGATCCATCATTGAAGCACTTTTTGTTTGATTTGGACTTATGGACATTATTTCGCTAGCACTAATGTGTTAATATTTTAAATACTGGAGCACTTTGGATTTATATGTTGTTAAAAGTACATCAGAGCATGGTTGTCCTTTTTTCATACAAAATTAGACATTTACTAGATTATCCCCTGAAGGAGTGAAATGCATCAGGCGGAGGCCCAGACAATTGTGGTGAGGTGTCATGTTCTTGTGAACAATAACGTTGTTTGCAATAAAGAGAAGTCCCGTTGGATATTTAAAAGTTATCATTTCATTGAATATTGTGTAAAAGAGCCAGTTATAGCAATTACAACTGTGTATACACGATTGTCCACACCTGAGAAAAGGATGAAGTGCTTAACATTCATCTTGCCGGGCTTGACAGAAGAGGCAAACGATTCACAGCTGTGGGATAGGATGTAAGCCCAACAGACTTTATTGTAGAAAGGATAGGAAATCAGCTCCAGAACTTTAGTTTTAAAATATTTTCTATTCTGATCATTTGCTGAAACTTTTCATACTCGACGATGCCGTCTATATTAAAGGGGATCTTTGCTTGCCCCCTAAGCCCCCTTCCCCTCCCCTTTGCACATTTCAGAAATTGATCCTCTTGTCTTGTGCAACCACTCAGTTCTGCATCGCCATGTTGTTTGTGACTTAATTGAGAGGCCCGCTGGCTCTTCTGGGTTCAGCCTGCACGCCTCCCTATGACACAACACAAGGCACGTCCCCCTCCTTTGTAAATTAAGGGCTATGCCTCCTGAGATAGGCACAGCAAACAAGGTTTGTGGGGCAGGGCTTCACATTTTGCATTAAAAAAATGTCTCTATTCAAGTAGAGGCGATGAGGAGGGGTGGATATGAGAGAAGTTTATTTTGAGGGTAAAGATCCACTTTAATGACCATAAGGGGAGGATTATTTGTATGTGTGTTTGTAACTAATAAATTAGCAGGGGGATACATTTAGTAAATAAAGCTGTTTGGAGGTATTTATGTTGTACAGGCTCCTGTTCTGTACTGACATGTCCAACTCTAATTTCACTGCACACTGTGAGCTTCTCACACTCTGCATTAGATGCTGTAACAAGTCAGATAGAGCCCGTCCCATTTTCTGGCTAGAGGATGTCCAGAATAAGCTTGCTTTCCTCCTAAAGCCGCGTACACACGGGCGGACTGTATGGCCAACTTAGTTCGTCAGACAATCCGACGGACAGTCCGTCCTACTTTCGAATGAACGGACTTGACCACACACGATGAACAAACAGTCCGTCGAAAGCTTGCGCGATGACGTGTACAGCACGTACGACGGGACTAGAAATAGGACGTCCAATACACAGCAATGCAACCTTTCGCCGTGTAAATCCTTTCTAAGCATGCGCCATACTTAGTCCGTCGAACTAGCCTACTCACGAGCGGACTGTCCGCTGAAACCAAAGTTGGACGGACAATATTACGGAAATTCCGAAATACTTAGTCCGCCAGACTGCACGCTGAAAAAGTCCGCTGAAGCCCACACACGAGCGGACTGTCCGCTGAAATGTGTTTCGACGGACTAAGTTGGCCAGACAGTCCGCCCGTGTGTACGCGGCTTTAGGCTGACTGTCCATGGTCTGCTCCTTTCATTTATTGGGTTTCAGACTCTTTCAATCATTATTGAGAGAATGGAAGAAGCAGGGAAGACCAAATATACACAGATTAAACTTAACAAAGAGGTCTTTGCAGTTAATTAGGCTGCCCTAAAGTTCTGTTTCCACTACAAATACAATATGGTGATGTGAATCCTTTGCTAGCTTCTATCTAATGGGGACTCCAGTGGGCAGATTTTCGTCCCATAATTCCTAGCCCTTTGTACACCCATCACAAGTGTTGGGGTGTTCCTGCTCCTGTGTGTGACCACACTCCTTCCTTTGTTCTAAGTAAACATTCGGGAGTTGATATACAACAAGTGGAGAGTGCAAAATCTGGTGCAGCTGTGCATGGTAGCCAATCGGCTTCTAACTTCAGCTTGTTCAATTAAGCTTTGACAAAAAAAAAAAAAAAAAAAACTGGAAGCTGATTGGTTTCTATGCAAAACTTCAGCATATTTTGTATTCTTTAGTAAATCAGTTTAGTTTAGTGTATTCTTGAGTAAATCAACCCCTAGGTGTCTATGTCACAATGTCATTACCGGTAATTGTGTTTTAACTTTTTTATAACCCAGAGACAAGGACAGCAAACAGATTAAAAAAGCAATTGTTAAAATGTATCTTTACACATATGGAAAACAGTAGTGAGAAAATTTGCTTTGAATATAACTTGCATCTAAGACTCAGAGGGAGCAGTGTGCATATTGTATATAAATCCTGAAACCTGCACAAAAATGATGTAGCTTAGCAAGAAACTGAATAATATACAGTATGCGTATATATTGTATATTACACTATACTGAATCTGGATTTACTCCTTCCAAAGTTATGGAACCAGTATAACTGCCCAATATTTATGTAAATTCTGATATATATATATATATATGAACATCGTATAAAATTATAAAAAGGTATGCAGAGTTTAATTTCATGGCAAGGGTGTTGCTACAGGTGACCATTGCACTCCCTTCTCTCTGTCTCAAATACAATCTCCCCAGTGATAAAGTATCCTTTATGTTTGCATAGGCTTCATTTAAAGGCCCCAAACTTAGGTTAGAAGACAATGCCAAGCAGCCAATCATTTGAGCCCCAGAGCAGCCACATGGCCTGCTATGGTTATAAGTGTTGCCATTGTCTATGTACTTGTAAACCTCACTGTGTCTAAACAAGTGTTTGTCTGGGGCTTCTAGATTATCACACGCCAAACTAAACAGAATATACATTTCTGATAATAGCAAAAAAAAAAAAAAAAAATTTTTTTTTTTTTTAGGTACAATGGAAATTCTATTTTTCTTTAGCATGCTTATGATGTATATCTTTAACTTTTAGCATTACATACGTACACACGAAAATAGGATCGTTTTGCTAGTCTGCACTATTATTTTTGCTTTTAAGCACCAGTGTTCATATTATAATGCTGCAGCTTTCAAGTTGATATCAATAAATACGACATATGCAGGTTAACACTTTTTAAGCAGTAATTGTACTTATGGTAATCATTTATGTTTTGGATAAAATGATGTTTGGCTTGTAGAGAGCAACACTTGTTTTATTAACCTTTTAAACTGTATATTAAAGTTTATTGTAGGTAGCTATTCTTCCTAGGTGCTATATAGGACCACCTTTACTGAAGTTGAATCTTCACACTACGCACACTACTCACAGGGTGTGCTATTATTTGATCACATGACATTTTGTTATGACTAGAACATGTAATGTTTGTGGATACACTACACACTCAGGAAATGTCGTATTTTGTTCTTGGAGTTTTTCAGATAGAGCATTGTGATATGACATCTTTGAATTCCAACCCTGTGTTGCTTGGCCTGGCTTAATGTGATGCATTTTATTAGTGTAGATCCAGAAATTCTGTAGACCAGAGGTGTCCCAACATTTTGTAAATGTACATTAAGCATCACTGAGACATTTTTTTTTTTTTAACAGAAACTACTTCTTTGATAGTATTTGGGGTGCCTACAAAGAATAATATGAGACCTCCACTATGTGCGTGATAAATGCATACCTAGCCAACTTGAAAAATAGGGATTCCGTTTAGAAGATAAACCAAATTTTTTTTTATATTATTTCATCTGGTGACCCTATCACACTTACTGTCCTAGGGTGACGACACATTTACTGTACTGTAACTGTGGAGGGGCAGCATTGTCCATTTACGACAGGACTATGACAAGCTCCCTGTAACAAAATGTCCTACACTCTGCTTGAGTGCTTTCATCATACACTGCTTCCTCCAGTCTGAATATAGATATGAGATCTTACAACCACAAACTAGGCAGTACTCCTTTTGGCTGCTGACCATGAACTGTTTATTGAAACACAGGTACACAGAGGTAACACTCAGGACAGTCCCCCCCCCACCTTGGCATTCAGGGCGGGGTAAACTTTACCTCCTCTAGTAGCATGACATACAGGTATTCAGCTATCCAATATTAGACTGTCTTTGTGAGGGGCTGCTGGAGGAATCCCCCCCCCCTCGCAGCTAAACCACATAGACATACATCCCATAATACTTTGCCCACAAGGCAGGCACAAACAATAGAACAATGGAATACAGCCACACCCCAAATGACAGCAGAGAGCACACCAGTATGTAGTATGAGATTATATATATATATAAACATTCCAGTGTGGTTGTACAGTGAGTCCAATTAGTACAGATCAGACTGAGGTTCTCGGTCACCTTGTGCCCCTAATAGACACAGGGTCACTTAGATATAGGAGGTGCATGGGGAGCTGAAACAAGGATTTCCCATCCTCTCCAAGGGATTCTGGGTTCCATGGGCCCCCTCCAAAGTGAATCCTGTCACACTCCCCCTCTATTCATTTGCATAAATAGAGGGGAGGTGTTCTGTAGTCTAAAGCGGGAACTGGAAACAGTAAAACTGATAACATTTCAGTAGAAGCAGAAAGCACAGGAAGTTATCAACTCACTAGATTTCTTGCAGGATCAACAGGCATTTTTTGCACTTGTTGAACAGACATAGCAAAAATGTTTTCAATAATATATTTAGCAGGCCAAAAGGGAGAAAAAAAGAGAAATTCATAGTTATTGCTGACATGCATTTCAACTTGTAAGCCACACAGTCTTAATCCAGAATTTTGGAAAACTTTTTATAATTGCTTTAAAAAAAGGCATGGATTCTTTCCTAAATGTACATGATATAACCGGGTACTAACATTTATAGGTAAAGTTAATCCAGGGAATATCCGATTGCCTCTCTGGGAATCAGGAATCCTCTGGATCAACTGTGGGTATATGGGATTGTATGCTTTTTTTTTCTCTTTTATTGATTGAACTAGATGGACTTGTCTTTTCTCAACCTGACTAACATTGTAACTTATTGCCTCTTGGTAAAGCAGTCCTGTAAAGCACTTAAATTAATCCATAGCAATCAATCAGCAATGCATTTTATTGTTGGGATTTTTCTAAACTGATGAAAGGAGAGGTCTGATTGGGTTACTACTATCTAATACCGTTTTTAAATTTAAATGCTACATCCATCCCAAAATGGTATTTTAGGCTTAGATAGCCATTGAAAAGCTTTTTATATCGGTCAGATAAACTTGTGGCAAAATATTAGCAGCTAGGCTTCAAGCTCTGCCCACCTGATGTCATTATTAGAAGGTCTTCCTTCCAATGCTGGATATTCAAAAACAGACAGAATGATGGCTACATTTTTGGGAGCAGAAGAGGGTGCGATATGAGTGTAGCAAATGTACCATACAGCAGTCAATGGCAATGGATAAATCCACTGATGCGTTTCACACCTCTTACTGGTGCTTAGTCAGAGCTATGACTAAGCACAAGTAAGGGGTGTGAAACACGTCAGCTGATTTATCCATTGTCTTTGATTGCTGTATGGATTGATTTTATTCACTAAAGACATTTATTCATTTGAGTGCGACTGTTCAGATTCCCTCTACTACGTGTGCTCTAAACACAGAGCCAGCACTCAGTCTGTGCAGGGGAGGTGAGATTTTGGTATCTTTTTGTGGGAAAACACAATTAGGAACTTACATGTAGACACTTACAAGTTCACCATCAAAGATGGGTCTGTGATGGTGAAGAGTTAGAATCCAGCCCAGGTTGAATTCACAGGGTTGTCAGTTGGATGTACCTGTGAAACTGAGAGGACACCAGGGGTGCCAAATTTAGTGCATCATATACAACAATAGCAAGTGCAAACAAAATAGGCAACTCACATGGGTATGAAAGAAAGAACAGCACTTATTTTTAATAGTCCGGTCTGTGGAACCACCCGGCATGGGGGGGTATACAATGCCATCTCAGTGTCCTCTCAATTTCACAGGTATTTCCAGCTGACAGGCCTGAGCATTCATCTTAGACTGGTTTCATGCTGCCTGCTGCACTGAAAACTTCACCATCACAGGCCCAACTTTAATGAGGAGCAAACTTTTATCTGTGAGTTGCCAGTTCTCTTTTTTCCACAATAAAGATGTAAATTTGCTACATTCAGATCGTGCCCTTCTCTGTCCTTATCTGTTACTCATGGAGAATACTTCCGTCTCCTAGAGGTACTGCACCGAGTGTCCTGAGTCCAGCAAGAGTTAAACCCCGGGAAGTTTTGGTTGAATTTTATGAACTTGTTTGTAGAACTCATTACATCACTATTAGCTCACGCTACACGCTGCGACATATCACATTTCCTGTACATTATAGTAAATATGTAGAACAGTAGAACAGAGTCAGCAACTCCATAAGCAAGTATGTACCAATGGAGTCCCTTAGGTATAAAAGACCAGATTAATACAGCCTACCAGTTGTCCACGGATAACTAATAATAGTCACTTCAGATGGTGTGACAGTTTACACAAGGCTAGATGTGGTCATTTGGGAAAGCTATTAATACTGCATTCAACAATTTGATTTTATTTATCCTCCAGTATTATTTATTATACATTTGTATGACATTTGCTTCCCTCCTCTTTAGCCCCCCGGCGGTATTCTGGCTCGGGGGGGAAAATTCATTACCTTTAGCGGTAACCCTGAGCCAGACTCTGGATCGCATCGCTGGATCCAGGATGAGTTTACTTACCTTATCCCCTGGATCCAGCGCTGTCCCCCTCTGTGCGATGGGCTCGTCCTCCGATCTATCACAAAGCTGAGCTCCATTCCCTGCGAGCGTTGCGGCGCATGGGGATGGAGAACAGCGCCAAATTCAAAAAGTAAAACACACACATTACATACAGTATAATGTAATCTTACAGATTACATTGCTGTATGTAATTATTTCACATCCCCTTTGTCCCTAGTGGTCTGCCCAGTGCCCTGCATGCAGTTTTATAATATACTGTAAAAACTATTCTTTCTGCCAGGAAACTGGAGATTGTCCATAGCAACCAAAACTGTCCCTTTACATCAAAAGTGATTTAAGACCAACTAGTAAACAGCGATAATAATTTAGAATCACTCACAGAATTGAGTGATAGCGATTTGTGGGGATATCCGTCATAAAATACTGAAAAGTAATGACAGTGACAATTCTGTAACTGAGCAAATTTCAATGTTTTTGATTTGATTACATTATTTAATAATTATTATTATTTGGTATAATTATTTATAGTTATTTATTATATTATACTTTATGATTTCATTTTTCAAATGTTATCATACCCGGGATGTCTACTAGACTCTGGTTTGGACAAGTGAGTTATTCCTAAGAATTACAGAACTACAATATAAAACACCAAATTTCCATGCAAAATAATTGTACCGCTTTCAGCACCTAAAATCTGAAATAATCATACCGCCAGGGAGGTTAATATGCTGTAAAAGATTACTTAACTTCTCCCTGGCAATGTCAGCTATCTGTTTACATAAGGAATAAAGCAAACATCCAGCTTGCCCCATGTTAGCTCAGTAAACAATACATACATCCCTCTATTCTCATGACAAGCACCACACTAGCCTGTGCTCCGCTCTGTGCAGGAAATGAGTACAAGTGCTAAAGTGCCTCTTCACCAGATCGGAGGATCATGACAGATTTTCTCCCTTCACCCCCCTCATATTTACTGAGGGATTTACCCGTTTAAGTGGAGTGTTCCTAAGGAGACTTCTCTTTAAAGTTATGCACGGCGGTGTAACACAATACTTAAAATATTACCATTGTGCAGATCAGAGAAGTTGTCTCAGAAAGGAGAACTTTGCCTGGCAGGGGTCAATGGCAAACTCTTGTACACACCATTACGAGACAATTCTGTGATATCTGTTGCACTTCTGTTCATCTGCAAAGAAAATACAGACAATAAAGGAATCCTTCTCCTTAAGAGGCTTGTCTGAAATATTGGCCATCTCTGTATGTTTTGACAGGTTTTTAAGCTAGCCCTAAGCTACATAGGGAGCTTATTTAACAAAGAAAGGATATCCAGCCTTAACTGTAAACGTGCAAACATTTTTTCTTATTAATAGAAAAGTTTGTATGGTTTCCAGCTTAGAAAACCTAACACACACAATGCCAAATATGTATACGATATAGTAGATTGTAAACCTTCATATATGTTCTAAAGAGTTCTTTGGTTATCTATAAATACATTTTTTAGCAGTCAAGTGAACAAATTCAATATGTAAAGTTTTATTTTTTTATGATTTAAATGTTTTAATTAGAAATGTTTGCTTGTTTAACTATGGTGACTATAATGTGGAACATTAATCAACACTAACAATTAATACAATTATAAGCAGTTATTATTTTAGCACAGTGTAGCACACCATGTATTTTAGATCAAGTACGTTTATACTCAATGGAAAACACTACAATTCAGCAATGCAAATGGCGTTGGTCTTTGATATAAGACATTGAGTGTCTTGTAAGGTGTTACTTTACATCAATGAAAATGCCAAAATAAATAAAAAATTGAGATTAACAAATAATTTACAAAAAGGAATAAAATATTCTTTTATTTTGCCAAGTTGAAAGACCACATTTTCAGCTGTCTGTCTTCAGGCCACCAGTTCTTAAGCGAGTGAGAATCACTGTTCTTATTTATCATTCTTTTTCTACTAGTATATCTGTTGTACTTATTTATTATAGCATTCAAAATTCAATATCTTCAGTTAATTTTCGAAATAACACTAGATACAGTACCTAAAGTCTGGGTAGTTGGTTTATGCATAAACGCAATAATTGAAATACTTTAAGCCCTGCATGCTGCGGACACTCTTGTCCGTTTTTCTGAAAGCAGCCAGAAGAAAAGGGCTCTTTGAAGAATAGATTCTGGGGTAAATGATTTGTCTTTTTATTTAGTTAAATTAATCACCACTTTGTGTTTATTTGCCCACTGAGCAGACCCCACAGATGCCTTTTCTCCCTTTTGTAACTCAATTCCCACACAAGAGGGGCAAACTCTGGGTTTTGTACACAGTGCTACCTTTACCAATTTACCCTGAATACCACCATTTGAGAAAATTGCCATACTACAAAGCCAAGGGAATTCTTGACATTTTTTGTACATAAAGGGGGTTAAATGTCTGAATTTGGGGGTCAACGTGTTATACAAACTGCAATCTAATCATTTTTACAAGAACACACGTGCAATAAGAAAAGAAAAAAAGACAAGAAAAGGAGACGGACAACTTGTGTTTTTGTCCTTTCTCCCAAAAGTTTTGACCAATTGTAAAATCCTGCAAGAAACAGAGAATGCATTGGTTCATCATTAAATTGCTCTATAAGCAAAAGAGCTCAGTGCCATTTCTGTTTGTTTTGCTAAATAAAAGACCCAGTGGGGTCTCCCTTGTACCATCCTGGCTTTATTTGACGAAGGCGGCTGTTTCCCATAGCCCAGCAGGTCCGTTTATACACTGAACTTAACCTTAAGGGAACCTGGAAACAAAACGTGGTAGGGTATCTTTGCAGGGATGTTAAAGAAATTGTATCTTTTTTATTGGCCCATTTTAAATGTGTGTGGGCCAATTCAGTCAAAGGAGGTGTACCTCTATTATGAGTACTCCTATAATAAATGTTTTGATTTCTTCAAAATCTGTAAAACGGTGAAAAACTTGTAGTCATATGAGCTTTTTTGGAATTTCCTTAAGCAGAGTACTATACATGTTTAAGTGTCTTATCTGTTTCTTACTTCTAATGTCTGTCCATTCTGTAAAAGCAAGTTTTATTAGAATTTTATATGCAACTTTAATTGAAAAAAAGTATGCTTTTTATTGGTTCATTTACTGCAACGCACTAAAATCAGCCACATTATCAAAATATTGGTGTATCAAGCATACACTTTAATACCTTTTCAATATTTCAGTAGGTCTCTACATTTTTTAATGCTGGTGGCCATTTGGGTTGCGTTAAATACAACCTTTGTTTTGAGGTTTTTGTTTAAACTTTTGTCAAATAATAAAATCATATATGTGATATAGGCTGCCCATACCAGTAATATTGGTCTGCACCATTAGATAGGAACTTCCTTTTATATGGTGACAATGTTTTTTCCTTTGCACTGAAATCACTGCAGTACAGTCACCCTTGTTGCTGCTGCTTAATTGTTGGCACCACTGATAACCCTTTCAGTGAATAGCCATGCCTAGGCTCCACCTACAGCCCACCACTGTCACTCCTGTCTGGTGGCATTGTTGGTATGCTACATGTGTATTTTCTGTGTATTTCCTGGCTATTGGCATTACTCTTCATATTCTCCATCTGATGGTTCAGACCGCTGACACTGTTCCTGATATGTTCCCCCTGTCCCTCTTGGCTGCTGGCATTTTTCCTGGTACGTGCCACCTGTCACTTCTGGCTACTGGCACTGTTTCTGGTATGCTCCATCTGTTGCTCCTGGCCATTAACACTGTTCTTGGTACGATCTGGCACTCCTGGCTGCTGGTATTGTTCCTGGTATGCACCACTTGTCACTCCTGGCTGCTGGCATTGTTCCTGGTATGCTTTATATGCCGAGCTCTGCTCCTCCAAGCTCTTGAGTACTTCTCTATAATTCTCCTGCCAGCTCCACATTTGCTCACGAATTGCCTGACCATTTCCTTCATTGGTCCTATTGCTTCTTCCTGCTACATCTGTCAGTATCGGGGGGGGGGGGGGGTGACCTGGAGGTGGGAGTCTGAACCCCCATGAGGGGGTTCCTGAAGAATACCACCAATCCCTTAAACTGCCCTCCACAGCAAACCCAGTCATAATCAGGTTAGGGTCTGTTGACCTTGCTATTTACAAATATGCATACATAGGTTGTGCCCCAGCACTCTGTAGTTCTGTGCCCTGTGAATGCCCAGTAACTCTCTCTCTCTCTCTCTCTCTCTCTCTCTCTGTGTGTATATATATATATATATATATATATATATATATATATATATATAAATTTATTTGTGTGCTTGTGGATCCTGCCAGAAATCTTGTAATCTGATGACTTCCTGTCCCCTCTGCTTGTGCTGCACTGTTATCAGTTACTTTATTCCTTGCTATCTCAAAGGACTACAGAACCCCTCCCTAATGTGTTATGGAAAAAGGGAGTGTTCTCTAGTCCTGTCCTAAATTGAAAACTTAGCTAATCCATAGTTACAGTGCAGCGAGTGAGCGTTTTCACCCTAAGACAAGAAGTGTGTTACTGGCAAGTTCAGCAGCTAAAAATAAAGGAAAAAACCCTGAAATAGAAAGAAAATTCAGCCACCACAACTAAGGACCGACGACCTGCAATAAATGATGCTTTATTCTTGGGTTCATTTAAATGTTAATGTCAGGTGTCAAGATTTCTAATAAGGCAGAGAAAAAAGGTAAGGGGGCTCTTTCAGATAACCAGAAATTACATAGGTAGTCTGGTTGAAAAAACAGTTCATTTAGCTCAACCAAGAAAAAGTTCAGAATAAGGTGAGTATAAAACAAATTAAAAAGGCAATAATGTGTATTGTTGCATAGGTTTCCATCAGATGGGTTGTGGTCATTTTAAATAAAGGTTGCCATTTCAGTGAGTTCTATTTAAAATGTTGCAGGTACAGGTCACTGATATTTTTATAGAGAAAAATGTAATGTGCTTGATTTTGCCTTTTTTTTTCTTTTTCCCTCTTCACAATATTTAATTGTTTTGTGTCTATGGAGACTTACAACGATGTTGAAAGAAACATCCAGCTCCAGGGAAGGCTCTGCCAGCTTTAGCTGCCTACAATAGGTCCCCTGCTGGCTAATTAAGGAGAGCTGCTGAGACAAGGCTATGTACTGCTGGACGGCTCTACCGATGTGTTTATCTGACAGGGGGATGGGAGATGCTTTTGACCTACTGTAAAAGATCTAATTTTTAGTTTTTAAAATATGTCGACTTAGTTTATTGGCACAGACCCCTTAGTTTTTCAGAAATATAACATTTTTAATTTGTTTAGCATCTGTTCTTAGTTTATATTGCGTAGGCTTGATCTGAAACCAAGTCCTTTGTTCTTAAGATACCTCATGCAGCCTTAAGAGGGCAGTATTGAATGCAGTTGTAATATGATGGCATGGTATTAAACTTGTAATAAAACCAAACCCTGGGCCAAAACTGTGGTTTCTTCCTTTTGCCACATGTATTTTTGACTGTATATTTACCTGCACTTTGCATAATAAAGCAAAGAAGTTAAAGCCCAATTCGAGGAAGGATGAAAACTCTTTTAGCCCCTCAATCCCCCAGTAGTGATTGCTTTTTTATTTAATTTGGGCCTCTTCATACCTTTATTATCTACTTAATGTTTTAGTAATATGACTTCTTTAATGCACTGTTTGTGGTTGATTTACTAAAGGGAAGTATCCTTGCAAGGAAGTTTCCCCATCGCTTAGTGAGTGAGGTGAAGTTCTGCTGACTTCCATCATCCAATCATGTGCAAGCAAAACTGCTGTTTTTTCATATTTTTCTTGCACATGATTAGGTATTCTTTGCAAAGTGAAATTTCTCTACATTCACTAAGTTCTGAGGAAAATTCTCTTCAAAGTAAAACTACCCTTACAAAATGAATGTCTGTTTTGCCTTTAGTATGTCAACCCCTTTATCTCAATTCAGGTCTGGCCATGGAAGGAGATCTTTGGCATACGCATTGGCAATGTGCACCACCACCCTGGAACTACATTTCCCAAGATGCAGAGTGGTATGGTAACTGTTTGGGACAGACAGAGATGAACTGTCTGGGGCAGCACACAAAGAGGTTATGCTGCCTGTGGCAGCATCATGATTTCACCCCTGAACCACAGTGGGTGCATGTACAACAGCTGGCCAGGGAATAGAGGGGATGTGGTTCATCACACAGCCCAGTGATAAGAAGGCTGGATTATGTATCCTAATAAAATCTGAGACTAAAATAAAGTATATGAAGCAGGCTTTCATGGAAGAAGGGAAATGAAAAAGGCAAGTCTGGAGCTGGGCTTTAATGTTTAGTTAGTATAATTTATGGCAGAGATAGGCAACATTTGAGCGGTAGAGATCTGCCTGGTCATCATGGAAGAAATCGCCCCCTTTTTTTAAAAGAAGATCACTAGCAAGCCCCCAATAAAAAAGTAAGGATGGCATAAGGAAATTTTATAAAAATCTAATAAGACTAATGTCACTGTAAAAAATATATATTTAGCCTACAGTACCTTAAAGTTTGTTTAAGCAAGAAATCTGCATTCACTTTCATTCACAATTTTTTTCATGTCTGGGAAATAATTGCTCACCCCCCCAACAAGACTGATACAGGAGTCCATCGTGAAGGCAGAACATCTGCTACTGCAGGCTCTTTTGCTCGACTAGTTTCAGTGTAAGTCGTATAAAGGGTATTGCCCAGGGGTCAGTAGTAAATAGGGTAGTGTACACAAGCCAGTAGAGGTCAATAGTAGGTAGGACAGTGTTCAGGGGTCAGTGGTAGGTAGGACAGTGTACACAGGTCAGTAAAAGGTGGGGCAGAGGACAGAGGGTCAGCAGGGCAGAGAATAGGGCATCAGCAGGGCAAAGGACATGGGCTCAGTAGGGCAGTGTGCAAGGAGATCAGAAGGACACAGTACAGGGGGCTCAGGATGGCCTAATATAGGGGATCAGGACAGCACAGCACAGCACTGGGATCAGAAGGGGTATGGTACTGGGGGGGTCAGAAGGGCATTATATTAGGGAGGGTCAGGAGGGCACACCAGGGGGGGGTGTTTTATTTAAAATAATAAGGGCAATTGTTTATGACACAGTGGGGTTGATTTACTAAAGGCAAACAGACTGTGCACTTTGCAAATGCAGTTGCACTAATTTTCCCTAGAGCTTATGTGGTGAAGCTCTGCTGATTTCCATCATCCAATCATGTGCAACTAAAAATGCTTTTTTTCTCTCTGCACTTGACTGGGTATGCTTTACTTACTGAAGCTTTACCACATTACATTTACTAAGGAAAATGGGTGCAACTGCACTTGCGAAAGTGCACAGTCTATTTTGCCTTTAGTATATCAACCCCATTGTTTTAGAAAACTAAGGGTTTTCACCAACTTTAAAAACACATTTTTACTTGTCTATTCTATACTGACACGTTTTAAATGTGACCACATATTTTGTCTTGTGAACAGAAATGAATGTAAAGGAGCCTGAATTTTTTTTTCTTTTTTCATTTGGGGGATTTATCATGAGACTGGAGTTCTACTTTAATTACTTCTGAAGTTGCTATGAAAAGATGCTGTACTGGGTGATCCGAGCAACACCAACATAATTGGAAATTGGTGCACTCTTAAGCTGGAGGCATACTGGGCATAGATCCTTTGAAAAAGCACACTCTCGTTTTGTTGTTCTATGTTTGATGGCAGATACTGAAAGAAAACAGGCTTCACTATTCCAGAATAAATTGCTTTATGTTGTATGTCTTTTCTGCAGACCTGCCTCTCCCTTTGTCACCTTCAATTCACCCTACACTCACAAGACACCCTAAGCCTTCTTTCACTACAGGTTTCTTCATGCTTGTGTCCCCAAGCTGTGTAAGGTGGGTGGGCAGGCCATAAAAAGCTGGGTTCCCACCCTCTGTAAATGGCAAGCTCTTGCCTTGCTTTGAAGTACACAATGCAGGCAGATAATAACAAATTTGTCACTCAGGTGCTCAGTGTTGAAGGAACTGAATTATATTTTTATATTCTAATGGCAATGAAAATGATGATTACTTCTATGATCTGAAACTGCATACTCATTTTTAATATTCTCCTTTTTTTTTCGTTTTATTAATTTACAGTTAATTGATTTCTGAAAAAAATGTCCATGATTTGTGCATCTATCACTAATATACTATGCTAAATTGTAGCAATTTATGAGATTGATTTACTTAAAAAAAAGGCTGTTCACTTAGAAAAGTGAATGTTCGTTAATAAAGTGAAGCTGTATTTATGTTAAATAGCCAATTGTGCAGGGAGAATTTAAAATTGATTTTTGCTAACATATGATTGGTTGTTTGAAGTGAACACCACTTCACCTTATATACTAAGGTCAGTGAACATTCACTTTCCTGTGTAAACGACTTCTACTCTTTTACTAAATCACCCACCAAGTCTTTTTTCAGCAAGCTTATTTAACATTTTACTAGCTCATCCTTCTTTTAAGTGCAGTTATTTCACAGTATTGGTTGCTGGGTCACATTGTAAAACTAAAGAAATCATATTGTAGTTCATCTAAACTCTACCAATGAATTTCCTATATTTTAGTCCTTTTGGTATGTTGGATATATCATATCTTTATCAGTTACATTGTTCTCATCTGTCTGTTTGGACTACAGAGAACCTCCACCTATGTTATGAATTTTATGGAGAAGAGATTGGGGTGGGGGAGGGGGTGATCTGGAGCCCTGTCCTCTGGAGACCATGCTGCTTCTTCATAGGTACAGTATGGCAAGTGAGTGTTGTCACCCTAGGACAAGGAGGTGTGTTACTGGCAGCCTCATCAGGAGAAAATAAAACCTGAAAATAGAAAATGTGTGCTGCCATGTAAGGAATGGGAAGCTGCAATATATATATATATTTTTTGGGTTTAGAGACGCTTTAGCCCTGGTTCACATTGATGCTACTTTAATATCGTGCTACTTCACTTGAAGTAGCGCGATTTCAAAGTAGCAGGTAAGCACAATTTCAGGTGCTACTTGAAAGACATCTGTGCAGCTTAATGCTCAGATGTCTATTGGAATCGCACCCAAAATCAGCAAAAGTAGTGCAAAAACTACTTTTGCAAATCAGTGCAGCGCCGCAAAGTCAGCATCACACCGATTAGAACAGTGCCATTGCCAGCAATAGGCTGCGACTTGTCATGCGATTTGACCTATCAAATCTCATGACAAATCGCTCCAATATGAAAGAGGGCTATAAGAAAGACTTCACTTGAAACTGACATTGTAGTTGTTTGTTGGCATCATGTCAAATTACATGCTTCATTTTTACATCTCTAGTGGTGAAATGTCCCCACCAAAATTTCTCCAGACCTGCTATCATTGCTACAAAGCTAAACAATTTTTTCATGCAAATATGATGGAAAGTAAAAATGAAAATAAATAGGTTAACGTGATTTTTTTTTTTTTTTAGCCTTGTTGGAAGGAGTCTAGACAACGAATGTGGACAAATTTTGCCATTTGTGTGTATAACAGATGGAAGTAGCTGATGGGTGATTCCATTCAGTTTTTAGGTTTTCTGCCATCTGTCTTATTGGGGAGAGCGCTCTTCATTTCCTGTCCCGTAGACACAACAGAATGGAGGGAAATACCCTCTCAGACAGTTATCAAGTGTCCTGATCAGAAGATTTCCCTTTCCCCACTTTTTGTCCTGCTACCAATGTTTACCGGGAGTATATATCTCCCCAAAAGTAGACGGGACACTGCTGAAAAACCTGACATGTATTTTAATCCTTCCTTACTCTATCCAAACTAAAAACAAAAAGTTGGGGGAATAGAAACACATTAACTAGGCAATGATTTAGGAAACTGGCAGTGGAATAACTGTAAGAAAAAAAGAGCCCCTAAAACTTAGATCTCTTATAAAAAATACATAAAAAGAATACAACTCATTCATTTAAAAAATACATCACCGTGCTACATCATTAACAGGAACAGATTAAGATCACTTATTGAGGGTTTCTAAATAGATTTCTTTGTATGGGGAACACTTTTAGCATAAAGTAGAAATACCGTATATACTCGAGTATAGGCCGACCCGAATATAAGCCGAGGCCCCCAATTTACCCCCAAAAAACTGGAAAACGTATTGACTCGTGTATAAGCCGAGGGTGAGACATGGCTGTCCATCCCTGTGTGTCCGTCCATCCCTGTGTGTGTGTCCGTCCATCCATCCCTGTGTGTGTGTCCATCCATCCATCCATCCATCCCTGTGTGTGTGTCCGTCCATCCATCCCTGTGTGTGTATCCATCCATCCATCCATCCCTGTGTGTGTGTGTGTGTGTGTGTGTGTGTGTGTGTGTGTGTGTATCCATCCATCCATCCATCCATCCCTGTGTGTGTGTGTGTGTGTGTGTGTGTATCCATCCATCCATCCATCCCTGTGTGTGTGTGTGTGTGTCCATCCATCCATCCCTGTGTGTGTGTCCGTGCAGCCTTGTGTGTGTGTCCAGCCTACCTGTGTCCCGAGCCTCCGTCCCGAGCCGCCGTCGTCCCAAGCCTCCTCCGTCCCGAGCCTCCTCCGTCCCGAGCCTCCTCCGTCCTGTGCCTCCTCCGTCCCGTGCCTCCTCCGTCCCGTGCCTCCTCCGTCCTGTGCCTCCTCCGTCCCGTGCCTCCTCCGTCCCGTGCCTCCTCCGTCCCGTGCCTCCTCCGTCCCGTGTCGTGCCGATGGATCGCCGCTCCAGGATCGCCGCTCTTCTCGGCGGCCATTCTACAATTCAAAAGCCGCGCCTCCGCCTCCGCCTGTGATAGGCGGAACACTCAATTTCCCAGCAGCCTGTGTTCCGCCTATCACGGACATCCTCTCATCCTCGTCCGTAGTATGAGAATGAGCGGATGTCCGTGATAGGCAGAACACTGACTGCTGGGAAATTCAGTGTTCCGCCTATCACAGGCGGAGGCGGAGAAGGAGGCGCGGCTTTTGAATTTTAATGTCCGCCGTCTGTCTGCTCGATACGCTGATCGAGCAGTCAGACAGCGGTGACTCGAGTATAAGCCGAGGGGGCACTTTCAGCCTCAAAAAAGAGGCTGAAAATCTCGGCTTATACTCGAGTATATACGGTACTCTTTACAACAAGGTGTATTTGAGAAAAATAAACAAAATGAAATATGGACTTATAGGGGGTTATTTATGAAAGGCAAATCCACTTTGCACTACAAGTGCACTGCAAGTTGCAACTTAGAAGTGCACTTGGAAATCTGAGGGGTAGATCTGAAATGAGGGGGGCTCTGCTGATTTTATCATCCAATCATGTGCAAGCTAAAATGCTGTTTTTTATTTTCCTTGCATGTCCCCCTCGGATCTACAGCGACTGCACTATAAAGTGCACTTGTAGTGCAAAGTAAATAACCCCCATAGATTCTTAGTACATGAGACAGTTTTGTACGTTTTGCAATTTTCAAAAATTTTTGCTTCTTTCCCCCAAGAATTGTAGAAAATCAATAGCACTTTAAAATCGGGTGCACATGTTTTTATTTTTAATGATTGGGAGCTGGGGATTGATCTTTTCTCAAATTCTTGTAATAGTTTTTTTTTTCTTATCTTTTTCGCAATATAGCTGCATTTTGATAGCTTTGCCCTCATTCGGTCTTGGGCCGGTCTGTTTATTGTTCACCTATTTTTTTATAACACTAAGGCCCCATTCACACGGGGCGGATCCGTTTAGTGGAGTCCGCCAGCTCAGCAGGAGATCGCTTCTTTGATTTGCTGTCCTCTCAAAATAACTCATCACACAACCATTAATGTCTAAACCGCTGGCAACAAAAGTGAGTACACCCATAAGTGAAGATGTCCAAATTGGGCCCAAAGTGTCAATATTTTGTGTGGCCACAATTATTTTCCAACACTGCCTTAACCCCCTTGGGCATGGAGTTCACCAGAGCTTCACAGTTTGCCACTGGAGACCTCTTCCACTCCTCCATGACGACATCACGGAGCTGGTGGATGTTAGAGACCTTGCACTCTTCCACCTTCCATTTGAGGATACCCCACAGATGCTCAATAGGGTTTAGGTCTGGAAACATGCTTGGCCAGTCCATCATCTTTACTCTTAGCTTTAGCAAGGCAGTGGTCATCTTGGAGGTGTGTTTGGGGTCCTTGGAATACTGCCCTGTGGCCCAGTTTCCGAAGGGAGGGGATCATGCTCTGCTTCAGTATGTCACAGTACATGTTGGCATTCATGGTTTCATCAGTGAACTGTAGCTCCCCAGTGCCGGGAGCAGGACTCATGCAGCCCCAGACCATGACACTCCCACCACCATGCTTGACTGTAGGCACACATGTCTTTGTACTCCTCATCTAGTTGCCGCCATACACTCTTGACACCATCTGAATCAAATACGTTTATCTTGGTCTCATCAGTCCACAGGACATGGTTCAAGTAATCCATGTCCTTAGTCTGCTTGGCTTTAGCAAACTGTTTGCAGGCTTTCTTGTGCATCATCTTTAGAAGAGGCTTCCTTTTGGGATGACAGCCATGCAGACCAATTTGATGCAGTGTATGGTCTGAGCACTGACAGGCTGACTCCCCACCCCTTCAACCTCTGCAGCAATGCTGGCAGCACTCATAAAGTCCAAAATTATCCTGCGCAAAAAGTGTGTATAAATCAAAAAATATAGATCATACAGTGATAAGTGATTATAGGCAAAACGGAATATGCCACTGCTATTAGTCCAAAATATTAGGGAAAGTATGCACCATCTCATAAATCCATATGAATAGGTCTCTTAAAATAATAAACCAGAAGGAGCACTGAAACTGATTCCCGCAAGCAGAAGAGAATACTCACTAAAATCCCAATCTGGGCTCTCAGAACTCTCACCTCCACTCCTTTGTCATAATCGCATCACATTTCGATAACTCTCCTTCTTGTCTTATTCTCCACCACTAGTGGGTCTTCCACTCTCATACTTTTACAGCTCAGTAGTGTAGGCACATGTGTTAAACCACCAGGGGGCCATCCATCCCTGCAGCAGATGTACTACACGCCAGGTCACTACCTCCGCAATATTGTGCCACTTATTGAGAGAGAAAAAAAAGGGGGGAAAAAGAAGCCTCCAATGGTGTAGTATTTAAAACCAAACTCCTCAATTTATTAATTAAGATCGGTTAGACTCTCACATTGAATAATATGATAACAGCTCAAAAGAAAATGCCTGCCTGGTGTCTTCTGCCAGTCTTACGTCACTGCCGGTACTGCGCTTGGTTCACGGCCACTCCCTACGCGTTGCGTCAATCACATGACTTCATCAGGGGATCGTGATTTCTGTTCCAGTACTCCTTATATATAACAGAACCGGAAGTATCATTGCGGCCATCTTGGTTATGGTCAGCTATGCCTAATTCTACCACTGTCTACTTCCAGTAAACAGAGGGACCCAAGGCTAGTTTCTATACCATAATCTAGTGGCCTCATTTTAGACGATTAAAATCCTAATAGGATATGAGACGAATAGGTGTTTAAAGGGGGGTATCTGCGCAATCTCATGAATTAAATGTCTGCCCCACTTGTTATATTGGATAAAAAATGTATTAAAAAATGTTTTATTTAATATATAATAACGGCAATCATCTATACTCTGTATTAAAAAATAGAAGAAGAAGTAAAAATTATATTAAAAATATATTATAAAATATTTCGAAAAAATTATTTAAAAAACAAATATGATAAAAAAAAATTCAGACTACAAAATCACAAACTAAAAATCGCATACTGGAAATTAAGTAATACAAAGTTAATATCACATTTCATTGCACAAGAATCCATATATATGGATACTTGTGCAATGAAATGTGAAATGAGCACAACAATTATATGAGTCCAAAATGAAGTCCACAAAAGTAATTTTCAAATATTTATAAACAATCACATTAAAAATTACTCAGAAAACAGTTTAAATCAAATTCTACATTTAGGCCTTCAGGCGTAAAAGTTCTCATGGTGTATATCCACCTGTATATACACTATGTATACCCACCTGGACACTCCTACATCTCTTTCCCAAAGACAACCTCTGGATATGATGCTGAGCATGTGCACTCAACTTCTTTGGTCGACCATGACGAGGCCTGTTCTGAATGGAACCTGTCCTGTTAAACCGCTGCATGGTCTTGGCCACCGTGCTGCAGCTCAATTTCAAGCTCTTGGCAATCTTCTTATAGCCTAGACCAGTGATTCTCAACCAGGGTTCTGTGGAACTCTAGGGTTCCTCCAGAGGTTGCTAGGGGTTCCTTCAGCATTGGGCAATTTTTGCCTCTCAGATAAGTACCCACTGATACCATTGATCTTTTTAACTATCTGTGAGGAGGTAATTCTTCCCAATGACCACAAGTGTAAGGACCATTCTTCCCACTGACCATCACACTAATGTATCACGAGTTGTAGATTGCTAATTTTTAGCAGGGGTTCCCTGAGACCCGAGAACTATTTCAAGGGTTCCTCTGTGTTGAAAAGGTTGAGAAAGGCTGGCCTAGACCATCTTTACATAGAGCAACAATTCTTTTTTTCAGATCCTCAGAGGGTTCTTTGCCATAAGGTGCCATGTTGAACTTCCAGTGACCAGTATGAGAGTATGCGAGCGATAACACCAAATTTAACACACCTTCTCCCCATTCACACCTGAGACCTTGTAACTCTGAGTCACCTGACTCCGGGGAGAGAAAATGGCTAATTAGGCCCAATTTGGACATTTTCACTTAGGGGTGGACTGACTTTTGTTGCCAGCAGTTTAGACATTAATGACTGTGTGTTGAGTTATTTTGAGGAGACAGCAAATTTACATTGTTATACAAGCTGTACACTCACTACTTTACATTGTAGCAAAGTGTAATTTCTTCAGTGTTGTCACATGAAAAGATATAATAAAATATTTAAAAATAATTAGGGGTGTACTCACTTTTGTGAGATACTGTATATCCAAAAATGAGAGGGGGGGGTGTACTATTGTTTAAGACAGGGTTGTTTTTTTTGCCTGGAACTTTGCTTTAAGCTTTTTTTTTATATTTATATTTAAAACACATTTACTAGTCCTGAGCACAGTCTAGAAAGTTCACTCATCACTATCTGCTGAACAGTTAATGCCTAACAGAGATATTGTAATTGTAAGATCAGTGGAAGCCATTAAAAGTTTTGCGCCAGTTTGCAGGGGTTATTAGGGTGGGGTTATTGGGGTATGTATACAGTGGTGTGAAAAAGTGTTTGCCCCCTTCCTCATTTCCTGTTCCTTTGCATGTTTGTCACACTTAAGTGTTTCGGAACATCAAACCAATTTAAACAATAGTCAAGGACAACACAAGTAAACACAAAATGCAATTTGTAAATGAAGGTGTTTATTATTAAAGGTGAAAAAAAATCCAAACCATCATGGCCCTGTGTGAAAAAGTGATTGCCCCCTAAACCTAATAACTGGTTGGGCCACCCTTAGCAGCAACAACTGCAACCAAGCGTTTGCGATAACGTGCAATGAGGCTTTTACAGCGTCCTGGAGGAATTTTGGCCCACTCATCTTTGCAGAATTGTCCTAATTCAGTTACATTAGAGGGTTTTCGAGCATGAACGGCCTTTTTAAGGTCATACCACAACATCTCAATAGGATTCAGGTCAGGACTTTGGCTAGGCCACTCCAAAGTCTTCATTTTGTTTTTCTTCAGCCATTCGGTGGTGGACTTGCTGGTGTGTTTAGGATCATTGTCCTGCTGCAGAACCCAAGTTCGTTTCAGCTTGAGTACACGAACAGATGGTCGGACATTCTCCTTCAGGATCTCTTGGTAGACAGCAGAATTCATAGTTCCTTTTATCACGGCAAGTCTTCCAGGTCCTGAAGCAGCAAAACAGCCCCAGACCATCACACTACCACCACTATATTTTACTGTTGGTATAATGTTCTTTTTATGAAATGCAGTGTTCCTTCTACGCCAGATATACTTGGACACACACCTTCCAAAGAGTTCCACTTTTGTCTCATCGGTCCACAGAATGTTGTCCCAAAAGTCTTGGGGATCATCAAGATGTGTTGTGGAGAAATTGAGACGAGCTTTGATGTTCTTTTTGCTCAGCAGTGGTTTTCTCCTTGGAACTCTGCCATGCAGGCCATTTTTGCCCAGTCTTTTCCTGATGGTAGAGGCATGAACGCTGACCTTAACTGAGGCAAGTGAGGCCTGCAGTTCCTTGGACGTTGTTGTGGGGTCTTTTGTGACCTCTTGGATGAGTCGTCGCTGCGCTCTTGGGGTAATTTTGGGCGGCCAGCCACTCCTGGGAAGGTTCACCACTGTTCCATGTCTTCGCCATTTGTGGATAATGGCTCTCACTGTGGTTCGTTGGATTCCCAAAGCTTTGGAAATGGCTTTATAACCCTTTCCAGACTGATAGATCTCAATTACTTTCTTTCTCAATTGTTCCTGAATTTCTTTGGGTCTCGGCATGATGTGTAGCTTTTAAGGATCTTCTGGTGGACCTTACTGTGTCAAGCAGCTCCTATTTAAGTGATGCCTTGATTGTGAACAGGTGTGGCAATAATCAGGCCTGGGTGTGGCTATAGAAATTGAACTCAGGTGTGGACAAACACAGTTATAGTATGTTTTAACAAGGGGGGCAATCACTTTTTCACACAGGGCCATGATGGTTTGGATTTTTTTTCACCTTTAATAATAAACACCTTCATTTACAAATTGCATTTTGTGTTTACTTGTGTTGTCCTTGACTATTGTTTAAATTGGTTTGATGTTCCGAAACACTTAAGTGTGACAAACATGCAAAGGAACAGGAAATGAGGAAGGGGGCAAACACTTTTTCACACCACTGTATTAGCTCAATTTTATTTGCATTTTTTTGTTTTAGATAAGTTGGGAATGGTTAGAACTACTTCTGTCTGTGTTCATTTTAATTTTTTTATCCCACTTGAGAGATTTACCCTCATCCCCTACCCTTCTGGCAAGGGTTCTCTGCAACAGGAAGTGAGGGGAAATCATCCCAATTGAAGTCAGCAAAAATAATCTGAAAATCTATAACTTCCAAACAATTTGGGCTGGTGTTCTATTTTAAAGATCAGATCCACATTTATGAAGTGAGGGTATAATTCTTTAAAATTAACAAGCTAGAATGTCCATTTTATTTACTTTTATCCTACCATGGCAACCAGAGTCAGGTCGCTTTATATAATGTTTTTCAGCAGCACTACATTCTATTGTCTCAAGATTCTGTGGTATGCTGCCTTCCTGGAATGTACCTTTATTTATAGAGTTTGTCTTCTCATCTCTCTCTGCATCCCTCTCACTTTTTCTTTATCCCTGTCTTTCGTAATTTGTAGTGAAAAGTACGTAATAAATACTTTGGAAAATATTTTGAATAGTTAGCTCAAGTCAGTATTCACTATTTTTGTCTAAGTAGGTCACCAGTGCTTTTGTGATAATGTTTATTTTTTTTTTATTTCAATACATATAATGATCACATCACTGAAATATCATGTTGGCACATTATACAGCAGTGGAGAGGGCTTCTGAATGGATAATGTTGGCACTGTGCACTCCTACCACCTTCAGACTTCTTGCTGGCATGCCAGTACCCGACAAGTGCCAAGCAAATTTCATTCCTCCCCTTCGCTCCCACCATCCGTTTTATCTGCCATAATGTAAAATAAACAAACAAACAAAACTTGCATTACTTCTCCAGATTAAACCAGACAAGAGCTTTTTAATGCTTTTGGCCAGTGCACATTATACTCATTAGTGAATGCTCAATAAAGAAAAGCGGGAAAGAGAGAGAGAGGCAAAGAAAGCTAGAACCCAAACAATGAATTTGGTAATATTGGAGAGCCTAGCAGATGTTCTTGTAATGAATAGAGTGGTACAATAACAAATCTGTGGAAGTAGCTCTTTTCATTATTTGGGTAATGAATATACCACTTGAAAGTGTCTTGGGTGTTATTAAAGCAAAGGGCTTCACAAGACAAGTCCTCTTCTTGAAACAACCGATTGTCTGATAGAGGCAGCAATTCAACAGGGATAAATTAACTCTTAGCTGCTTAGATTAAGAGGCCTCTTGTAGAAAGAGAAGGTGTAATGTGAGCCTTTGCCCTTTCTCCCCAAGAGCATCCACACAAGTGGGTTTTTATGGGACACCCCTACAAATCTGTTCCATTTTGGGAATGCTGTCAGCCAAACTCAAAATCTTAAACCTTCTACCTCTTATATTATTAGTCTTTATTAATGGACTGCCAACATATTACTTAGTGCTTGTAGTTTCATCATTTTTTATTTTTTTTTGCTTTATTTCATGTACTGTTTTCACAATGTCCTGTATGTATGTATGTATGTATGTATGTATATATATATATATATATATATATATATATATATATATATATATATATATATTATTTTTTGTAATTTAAGATACCAGCAGTACATTGTTTAGGTTAATAATTTAAAGGATGCACCAACATCTGTTCTTATACAAATTAAAACGGTAACAATGTAATGCAACAAAGTTTTCCATCAATACAAATTAAAGTCTAAAGAACTTTATTTTTTATTTTTATTTTTTTAGGTTTTTATGGCAAGCTTTTGTTTTTAATAATTTATATGTATTTTCTATATATTGCACCATTGTGCAGCAATCTACAAAATGTCCAGCCCTTGGCAGGACTGCTGGGCCAGGTAGTATGATTAGTTCTGGGGGGGTTAGTTACAGATATGAGAATAAATAAAAAGTAACATGGCACAGAAAAGATTAGTCTTTAGCAGCGACAGTTGCAGTATAGTAATAGTTGTACTATAATAATAATATTTAGTTCTCATTCACATGGGCCCCTGCATTTATTTTGATTAAATGAATGAGAATTTGATCTAGAAAGTATAAAAAAAATTTATACTTCCAAGATCAATTCCTCCTGTGTTTAAAAGTTCATGCATTTACATGCAATTACGCTTGTTAAGACGTGTTCCGAGTATCCAATCTGGCCCTGGATGCACAGATTTTTATATATATTTTTTTTCCAAATGCAACCAAGCTTAGCATGCCTGAATGCAAGTAAACACACCGTGTACATTATAGCATTTAACATTAACGGGTGTTTAGAAATGTCCTATATATTCTTATAATATCAAGTCTGTGTGAATGAGTTCTTAATTATTGTTGTAAAGTTGCCATACTTTTATATGCAAATCCTTTCCGTATTGTCATTCTTGTGAGAGCTCTCCCATGTCCCTTAGATTTTATCACATGAAGAGAATAAGCATCTTCTCTAATAGCCTCTATGTAGTGTGCACGTATATATGACGATCACAGGTAGGGAACGCATTTTTGTGTGTTGTGAGCTCAGAGAAGGAATGACAGAAATGTTATTATAGGCCTGGCTTTATTGTTGTCTTTGTGGTGGTCGCTTACCTTTAGGAGATGTCTCAAGCAAGGAATGATGGTGAGGGCTTTCTTTTGAAGTTTAACACAAGACAAATTTGGCTTTTAATCCACTATCACGTTTCATCTGCTTCTCTGTAAGATACAGGAAGACTGGTAGAGATAAGGGTCTAGGCTTTGTTAGAGAATTGCATTAGTACACCTTTCATATAGCTGGAAACTTCAAATCATCAGTTCACACACAACTTGGATCAGACACTACTACTGCTCAAAAATAGCCAGTGCAAAGACCTTGTACACTCTGAAAGCATTGGAAAGGCCTATTGAGCTCTAGGTATTGTGCTTGGGAAATGAGCTTACAACTTGTGTTCACATTTGGCAATGGGCTGTACACACCTCAGTCATGGTGCTACAGTGCATTTGGCAATGTGCTTCCAATTCCATGCATGTAACATGTTTTTAAATAAATTGTTAGCATGTAATAATACATACTTTTGCAAAGTTAGTAAACAAACAAACCTTCTCAAAAGCAAAGAACTTTAACTGTTTGTTTTCATCAATTTACAAGGTGCAAAGTGAGTGAACTGAAGAAAAATCTAAATCAAATTTATATTTGGTGTGACTACCCTTTGGCTTCAAGCCAGCATCAATTCTTACACTTGTACACTTGAACAAAGTCAGGAATTTTGTAGGATTAGAGTCAGGTGTACGAATTAACCAATTATACCAAACAAGTGCTAATGATCATCAATGTCAATGTAGGTTAAAACATGGTCATTAACTGAAATAGAAACAGCTATGTAGGTGGCTTAAACTGGGTGAGGAACAGTCGGAGACAGAGATTTTTTTCATGTCACAGGTCATACACCATGGCAAGACTGAGCACAACAACAAGACACAAGGTAGTTATACTGCATCAGAAAGGTCTCTCCCAGGCAAAGATTTCAAAGCAGACTGGGGTTTCAAGATGTGCCGTTCAAACATTGTTGATTCTGTCTGAAGGTGCGGTCACACCAAATATTGATTTGGATTTCTCTTTTGTTCATTTACTTTCCATTTTGTTAATTCATACAAATAAACTTTTAACACTTCTATTTCTGAAAGCATTTTTAATGTACAAAATTGTTTCACACCTGCCTAAGGCTCTATGCACACTAGTGTTTTTTAAAGCTCCTAGAAACTGTTATTAGCATGTTTTCTGCTCCTAGAAGCTAAATAGTGTTATCCTATGTGTCCTTGCACACTACTTCAGTCTATTAGCGTCTTTTGAGCTTCAGCGTCTAGGAGCAGCAAAAAAAAATTCTGCTCCTAGAGTTTCTTTGAGCGTTATTCCAGCAGAAACGCTGCTAAAAGCAACTAATAGCGTTTTTGTTAGCTTTTTTTTTTTCCTTTTACTGCAAAACGCTAAGAACACACCAACATGCCAAATCCGCCTAAACGGTCTTAAATGCTCTGAAAACACTACTACAAAAAGATATCACCAGCGTTTTTTATCCAGCATATTTTCCAGCATTTTTTTAGCTTAAAAAAAATGGTGATGTGCACGGAGCCTAAAACTTTTGCACAGTAGTTTATATAGAGTCAACAGTACATATTTCACAGGAGGCATTACATACAATTGAATATGCACTTATATGGTACACAAAGAGAAATAAAGCATGGAAATTGTGGTCTTCAGAGAACAGCAATGAAAGTAGATTGAGTCCAGAGATCTTACCAAACCTTTCAGGGGAACCCCTAGTGGCATAATTAATAGTTGGTAAAAGGAAGAACAGAGTTCATTAACTTTTTTCACTCTGAGGCCGCGTACACACGGGCGGACTGTCCGCCCAACTAGGTTCGTCAAACAGTTTGACAAACAGTCCGTTCAAAATTAGCATGAACGGACTTGATCACACACGACGAACGAACAGTCCGCTGAAAACTTGCGCGATGACGTGAACGGCACGTACGACGGGACGAGAAATTCGAAGTCCAATACACTGCAATGCAACCTTCGCCGTGTAAATTCTTTCTGAGCATGCGCGAGACTTAGTTTATCGAACAAGCCTACACACGAGCGGACTGTCCGCTGAAACAGTCCGCTGAAGCCCACACACGAGCGGACTGTCCACTGAAACACTGTTCAGCGGACAAAGTTGGGCGAACAGTCCGCCCGTGTGTACGCGGCCTGATAGAGTGGAAGGTAGTGACCTTTTTCAAGCGATTAAAATAATGTTTTTTGTATAGAAATGTAATATCCTTAGCAGTTGCTTGGTATTTGAGTTAACAGAGAGGTCCTCCTCTAACCCTAGTAAACAAGCCTTGGGCATTTTTATTTTGAAGATTCAGGGCTGTTTCAATAAAACCATACACTTGTGACCAGAATGCATATATCTTGGGGTACAACTATATGGCATGATAGAAATTCGCTTCCTAATTGCAAAGGTGGAAGCAAAGTGGAGATTGTCTGTCTAATTTTTAATTCATATAATCTCAGTGGTGTATAGTAGGCTTGGTGATGGAGTTTGATTCTAATAGGTTTATCCTTAAACTAGCCATACATGGGACAGTTGTTTTTCAGGTTGAATGAAAAAACTGACCCAATTCCCTCATCCACACATTCAATGAGGATGAGAGAATCTGCCCGCTGCGTCATTGTATTTTGACAATGTGTAAACTCCCCCACCTCCAAAATACACAGATTAGCGCTGCGGGCTATTGGTAGATCGGCTTCTGTTCAACCATGGCCGAAATTTGACAGATCCCTGCTGAACCAGTCCAATTTCTTGTACAAAGTTTTTTGTTGAATATACAAATCAACAAGAAAATACAAAAATAGTAGTGGACACATCGTGTAATCATAGCCGCATAAATATCAGGTATACAAAGAATATGGTAGTTCTGGACACATTAATGTGTATACCTTCCTGAAGGTTCAGGGGCGGTGACCCGTGACCTACAGATCTTGACAGTGTGATAGCACACCTGACTACACTTGGGTGTGCATTTAGCTTTCAGTGCCATTTGTGGTATATTGGTTGTGAAAGAGGTGTAAAACAAAACATTTCAAAAGAAAGAGATTACATAAGGCTAGGTAACATATTCTCCTATGCAATAAAAGCGTTCGCTCACCGCGTGGTCAGTTCCAACAGGAACTGGCCTGTGGGTCGAGAAGTCAGAAGAGAAGAGTATAAAAAAGATGCATGAAAAGGAGGAAAGCTGAGAGGTAAGTAGAGGGAATGGTGCAGGGGAAGAAATAGGAGTAAGGGGGGGTCCCTGGGGTAGGGGGAGTGGAGACACCCTAGAGAGGGAGTAGCGCTGGGTCAAATCGGGAAGGGTGCATATGCGTCACCCAAGGTTGCCATGTCCGGAGGAATTTATCATGTGTATCTGACAACACAGCTGTCAACTTCTTGTGTAGTGCCACCTATATAGAACTTTATAAGCATTTTCCAGATATACCGTATATACTCGAGTATAGGCCGACCCGAATATAAGCCGAGGCCCCCAATTTACCCCCAAAAAAACTGGAAAACTTATTGACTCGTGTATAAGCCGAGGGTGAGACATGGCTGTCCATCCCTGTGTGTCCGTCCATCCCTGTGTGTGTGTCCGTCCATCCCTGTGTGTGTGTCCGTCCATCCATCCATCCATCCCTGTGTGTGTGTGTCCGTCCATCCATCCATCCCTGTGTGTGTGTCCATCCATCCATCCATCCATCCATCCCTGTGTGTGTGTCCATCCATCCATCCATCCCTGTGTGTGTGTCCATCCATCCATCCATCCATCCCTGTGTGTGTGTCCATCCATCCATCCATCCCTGTGTGTGTTTCCATCCATCCATCCATCCCTGTGTGTGTGTGTCCATCCATCCATCCCTGTGTGTGTGTGTCCGTGCAGCCTTGTGTGTGTGTGTCCGTGCAGCCTTGTGTGTGTGTGTCCGTGCAGCCTTGTGTGTGTGTGTGTCCAGCCTACCTGTGTCCCGAGCCTCCGTCCCGAGCCGCCGTCCCGAGCCGCCGTCCCGAGCCGCCGTCCCGAGCCTCCGTCCCGAGCCGCCGTCCCGAGCCGCCGTCCCGAGCCGCCGTCCCAAGCCGCCGTCCCGTGCCTCTCCGTCCCGAGCCGTCGTCCCGAGCCTCCTCCGTCCTTCCAGGATCGCCGCTCATCTCGGCGGCCATTCTAAAATTCAAAAGCCGCGCCTCCGCCTTCGCCTGTGATAGGCGGAACACTGAATTTCCCAGCAGCCTGTGTTCCACCTATCACGGACATCCTCTCATATTCGTCGGTAGTACGAGGATGAGCGGATGTCCGTGATAGGCGGAACACTGACTGCTGGGAAATTCAGTGTTCCGCCTATCACAGGCGGAGGCGGAGACGGAGGCGCGGCTTTTGAATTTTAGAATGGCCGCTGTCTGTCTGCTCGATACGCTGATCGAGCAGTCAGACAGCGGTGACTCGAGTATAAGCCGAGGGGGGCACTTTCAGCCTCAAAAAAGAGGCTGAAAATCTCGGCTTATACTCGAGTATATACGGTAATACATTCTTGGAGCACTTGGACAATGCAGCAGTCATGACCTGCCAGTCCTCTGGGTCCAATCATTTCCCCAAGTCTACCTCCCACTGGAGATGATATGGTCTCAAGGGTGGTTTTTTGGAACCTATTATTGCTGCATATATTAAAGAGATTAAACTCGAGGACTGGGGCCATGATCTGCATATACTTTCAAAAGTGGTTAATGTGTAGGGGCTTTGCCAAGATTAAATGAATTTTTGAAGAAAATATTGGATTTGCATGTAACTATAGTGCTCTCTAAGGGGGATGTCATGGGAGGATCGTAAGGATGTGAATGAGGGTAAACATGGAGTAGATATCCACAAATCCATTCTCGGACCACCACATAAATTGCAACGGGTTATCGCAGCCTGGTGGAAATAGTGGGCAGTGAAGAAAATGGAGTAGAGGGAGATGTGGGGAGATCAGGTTCGCAGAATACTTAATCGATTCCTACAACTGGAGTGAATGGGCCAGACATGGGCCGATGTGGCTCTGGGGAGCCAAGGGAGGGAGGCCAGTGGTATTGGGTGTGAGTCCACTGGATCAACGGTGGCCCACAACGGCATTTGTACTCTCTCATGGAGATGTGATAGCGGGGCAATAGCTGCCGCTGTGTAGTAAGCTTGTAAATTGGGGGCCGAGAGGCCACCATTAATTCTGCGGGCATACATAATCAGTTTTTTGATCCTGGGTCTCGTAGAACCCCGTATAAACTGCATAATTTTACGCTGATGCATACGTATAATGTGGGGTGGAACATGGACCGGTAATACTCTAAAATAGTAAAGCAGTTTTGGGAGATGCAGATAGTTGCTATCCTTCCATACCAAGACAAAGGAAGGGCAGACCAGGAGGTGAGCATAGCTGCCAGCTTCCCAAAAGAGTAAAGGGAAGTTGGCTTGATATAGGCCTGAGTATTTTGGGGTAAGCTTGATTCCAGGTAGGGGAGTGAGTTTAGCCATTGAAAGGAGAATGCAGACCTTAAGGCCTCCAACTCAGGGGGCGAGAGGTTAATCAACATAGCTTAAGATTTAGCAGTATTGACAGATACGTAGCAAAGGTGTTTAAAAGAGATAGCAGATTAGGGAGGGTGAGTCTAGGTTTAGTGATGTTGAGCAAAATATCGTCCATGAACAAGGACAATTTGTGGGAGGTACCTGCTATTTCCACCCCTGCTATATCCGGATGGGATCAGATAGCCTCCACCAAGGGTTCCAGTGCCAAGATGAATAGAAGCGGGGAAAGTGAGCAACCTTGTCAGGTTCCCCTTTTAATAGGGAAGGTAGGCGACTCAAATCCATAGTATTTCACTTTGGCCCAAGGGGAGTCATAAATAGCTGAAACCCAGATCATATAGGACATGCCAAACCCAAAGTGATATAGTCCCTGTATAAGGTAAGGCCAGGACAATGTGTCAAAGACCTTATTGATGTCCAGTGACAAGAACATTGTTTCTAGGGACCTATTGTGGACGACATGTTGTATTTGAAGGAGACGTCAGATAACGTTGCTGGCCTGTCTCCTTGGGACAAAGCCCACCTGATCCTTTTTTATTAGATGTGAGAGAAAGGAATTGAGGCGATAGGCCAAGATCTTGGTCAGGATATTCATATCTATATTGATTAGGGAGATTGACATGAAATTAGCCCAGGAGGAATGGTCCTTGTCAGGTTTGGGGATCATTACAATGTTAGCAGTCAGCAGGTTTGGTGTGAAGGGATGGCCTTCTTTAACTGAATTATACATAGTTGTCAGGTAGGGGGCAATGACGTCTGCCAGTTTACGATAATAAAGTGCTGTGAAGCCATTAGGGCCCGGCCTTTTGCCTACCTTCAACTCCTTGATACATTGAAGGACTTCCAAGACCTGTATGTCCCAGTCCATAAGGGACGTATGGGTTTCGGATAGAGATTGTAAAGAGAGTTTCATCAGGAAGGCATCGAGTCCTTGGGTGGAAGAGTGGTCGGGGGCTGAATAGAGTTTAGTAAGACGGTGTCTGAATTCATCCAGAACCACGTTGTGGGTTACCCGTTAGGATGTTGTGGTGGGTGCGCAAAGTAATGGGGGTAAATTTTGGGGTAAAGGTATGCAGTCTATTGGCTAACATTGCATTGGGTTTATTGGCTTTGGCATACCAGTTTTGTCGAGCCCAGCGTAAGGTGCGCTCCGCTTTGTCAGTCAAGCATAGATCTAGATCTGTGCAGGCTTTGTCTAGAAGTCAGAGTAGGGGATTGTTTGAAGGTCACTGATAAGGCCTCAAGTTGTTGTTCCAAGTCTCGGTGGACTTGTGCTTGCTCTCTTTTTGCGTTTGGATGCAATGCAGATAACGTGGCCCCCGAAGGACTGCCTTATAAGCTTCCCACAGTGTTTGCATTGAGTTTAAAATATTCCACAGAAGTTTTGTGGATATTGTTAAGGATCTCTTTGAAAGAGAGGAGAGAGTCGTTCATGATCCATGGGGAGTGTTGAGGTTTACTCAGCAGAGAGTGAAGAACTGTCACGATAGGATCATGATCTGTCCATGAGGCGACAAGGATAGAGGTCAAATCTATTAGAGAGAGGTGTTTCCTTACTACAAATATATGGTCTATTCTGGAGTGAGAGTGGTGAGGATGGGAATAGTGGGTATAATCCCTACCCAGAGGATGAAACTCCCACCAGACATCCACTAGATTATGAGTTTGTAGGGAATGCTTGAATGCTTTAGCGGTTGGGGAGGGAAATTTATGGTCCGATGGGTAGTTGTCAAGAGAAGGGTTCAATGACACGTTAGAGTCCCCTGCTAACAGGAGGGTACTGGTGCAATTTCAGCAGGGAGCAGATGTGGGTCAGGAAGGGTCCTGGATTTTTATTTGGGGCGTAGTAAGGCATAATGGTTACATCATTGTTTTGAATGGTGCCTTGCAAAATTAAATATCTAACATTTGGGTATGCTAATTGTTTACTGCAAGTAAATGGGACCAATTTGTGTATGGCGATCAGGACTCCCCTTTGTTTGGTAGGACTATTGGCTAGATAAATGGCTGCCGCAAAGTATGCATCAGAACAATCTCTGTTCAGAAGGCCCAGGACTTTAATTATGAACTATTCAATGGTAATGCAAGTAGGTAAAACTGTGTTTCATAAAATGAAGTAGTAGAGATGCCTCTGAATTCAAACATTAGTAAATAAGTGAAGAAAATTACTATTACTACATCTAAGTGGTTCTGCTTGCCGCGTTTGTGGGGGTACAGAAGCCCATTCATTTGAACAGGCTGCTGTACCGGTGTTTCCTGCAAAAAAATGGTCCCTTAACCTTTTTTAAAATGTGGCCATTCTTTGGCACCATGTGTTTCTGTGTGCTGGAAACTGCACCATGTTTTTTGGCACGTGGAGGTGCCATGAAGAGTTATTGGCACCCCTGCCTGTTTTTTTTGTGCGGCTACATGCGAAACGCTTGCAATTTAGGCCTCGTACACACGATCGGATTTTCCGACAGGAATTGAGTGATGACAGGCTGTTGGTGGAAAATCCGACCATTTGTATGCTCCATCGGACAATTGTTGTCCGCTTTACCGCAGACAAATGTTAGATAACAGGCTTCAAAATTTTCCACGGACAGCAGTCTGTTGTCGGGATTTCGGAGCGTATGTACACAAGTTTATCGGACAAAAGTCCAAAGTACAAACACGTATGCTCAGAAGCAAGGACAAGCCAGAAGCAGTCGGTCTTGTAAACTAGCGTTCGTAATGCAGAATTAACATTTGTGACGCGGCAAATTATGAAATCTCTAAATGCAGTGCACATTCTCTTCTTCTTTAATGGGATAATAATGAAGCTGCTTTGCTGGTGATACTGATGGAGTTATTGCAAGCTAATTTTCAAGGGCTTTTTTTTCTAATGATATCAGGAATAATATTGTTATGCTTGTTTTTTTTTGTTGTTTTTCTGGGTTTTTTTTTTTTTTGGTGCAAGTTACCACAACACTATTATACTGTATTTTTTAAGATCGAAGATACAACTTTGTTGTCCCTTGTTAATTTTACATTGTTGTTTTTAAAATGTACTTGCCTATTCCCAAACTGTCATTTGAAGTAAAACACATAGCCAAATATTATTCTCTACAATTTTTTTATTGTGCATTAAAAAAAGAAAACAAATACAATTAGACATGCTATCTGCCAATAGAACTTAACCAAAAAGGGAATTCTATGCATCCAAAAATATAGAAAATATACCAAATCAAATCATTATTCAACCAAAAAATAAAAGCCTCCTGCTTCTTAATATAGGGGGTCAACAATGGCAAGAGTTGGTGAAAGCAGGGGTCCGTCATCCGGAGATAATTCCGAAAATCATCTGGATTATTCTCCTGGAGCTCCCGCAGCAAAGGCATATGACATAATTGGTCACCATTAATAAAGCAATCAATTTTTGGTCCGAGAAATCGTCCTCTTCTTCTTCCTGGACTGGGGTCAAAGCAATAACTCCAAGGCCAATAATAAATAACACATTATCTCCTCCGATTCCACAGCATGGCTGGTTGATGAACGACCGTTCAGAAATGAAATGAAAAGCACAAAATAAAAATCGCAAATCAACACTCGCCAAACTTCTACGAACACAAAATTAGTAGAAGGAGCCCAAAGGGTGGCGCTAAAGAGCTGAAAAATCACGTAGTACGTCACTACGTTCATGTTTGTTGGCCGACAATTACACACACTCCTGCACCTGCACAGATGTAAACCTAGCCTGATCCTTAATTTACGGAACATGACTGTGCGGCATGATAGTTCCAGTGTACTAAATGAACCCTTTTCACCTAAAGTCAAATGCTTTTAGAAATGCAGAAAGTTAGAGAAAAAAACAGCCTTCTTTAGCAGGCCTTGAAGGCAGGTAGCTTTGGGACAGAATCCTTTTAAATGAGAAATAAACTCCTTGTTATTTTAACTTATGATGGAAGTTTATGACTTGTAAATCCCAGCTGTTTTAGAAACTTAAAGAATAACTATTGTTTTAGTTTTCGATAGAGTAGAGGGGAATTAGAACACTTGTCAGTTTTTATTGCTGTCTGTGCCCCCATTAGGGAGATTCACCCTGTCTTATTTTTCCTGTTTACCATTATCATTGAAAGTGAAACTAAAAGAAAATCCCACATTTTGGGTTGTCCCCAGAAAAATATTAGAGGGGACATATTCCAATGGGGGAAATCTAGGGGTCCACAAGGATTTGCAGGAATTTCCTCTCACTTCCTGTTTGGCTGTGGGACAGGAAGGGAAAATAAATATTTGCAATGGAACACAGTTGGTGAAAAATAATCTAACTGGGGTTATAACCCTCTTTCTCTATCTAAAATGGAAAAAAAGTGTTGCCTATAGTTCTACTTTAAAATACAAATAATTGAATTTTATTTTAGTTTTTAACAGAGTGGAGATGGATTAGAACACCTGTCAGGTTTTTATTACCGTCTGTGTCCCCATTATGGAGATTCACCCCTTATAACTAAAAGTGAAAGTAAAAGAATTACCCACATTTTGGGTTGTCCCAAGAACAGTAATAGAAGGAAAATCTTCCAATGAGGATACTAGTTCTAGTGACAGCCAGGTTCCTGTTTGACTAGGGGACAGGAAGTGAAGGGAAATCTCCCCAATGGCACACAAACTGCCATGGGTTATAACCTTCCCTTACTCTATCCAAAGGAAAAACGAGTTTTGCCTTTAGTTTTACTTTAATGTAGTACAATAAAGGACTTATAGTGACATTTTTGGGGTTTCTTTTGCCAGATTTGCCATAATCTAACAGATTATTCTGTTTGTCTATACGGAGAAAGCCAAGAGTGGTAATTGTGTTCACACGTTTTTTTTTTTCACTTTTCATAACATTTTTACTTCCAAGCTACAGAATGCTGCTTTTTGTTTTATATGATGTGTTTTTTTTTTTTGTTTTTTTTTTAAGCTTTGATCTGAGGATACAGGCGACTATACCTGTGTTGCCCAATCTGGAGAATCAGTTGCAGTGATGAGTTTAAGGCTAAGGCTCCATGCACACTGAAGCTCAAAAAAGCTATTTCTGGACGCCAGATTGCTGGCAGAAAACGCTGGTTGAAAAACCTGCTTTTAACAGCGTTTTATACTAGCGTTTATGAGCGTTTATGAGCGTTTTACAGCGTTAGCGTTAATGGGCGTTTTTTATAAAAATACACAGAGGACACTCCAAAAATCCCACAAAAGCATTGAAAAATAGAATGCCGAACACTAATGAACGAGCGTTTATGAGCATTTACAAGCGTTTATGAGCGCTTGTCGTTTTTTGGCGCTGAAAAACGGCACTTTGAACGCGAATTTCTGGCGTTCAGAAAAAAGCCCATAAACTCCACTGCTCATTAAAACTGAAAAACTTCCATGTGTGCATGGACACATAGGCTAACATAGAGTGGAGTTTATGGGCTTTTACAAAAAACGCCCAAACTCCAATAAACTGTAGTTTATCAGCTTCAGTGTGCATGGAGCCTTAATCACAAAGGGTAGTGCTTAGCTAATGCCTTATGAATCTAGGTTGTAGAGATGTGGCCTTAAAAGTGTATACGTATGAATCCTATTCCCCTTTGTACTATTACTTTAGTTAATTATTACTTATTATTTTACTATTTCTTTAATTCATTATTTCCTAATATGCCTTATTTGTATCTTGTAGAATCATTTTCTTTAATCTAAACTCTTTAATTCAGTTACTTTTAAACAATATTTATCATTTAATACATTTATACTATACTATTTACTATATAGCTTGAATGTATGAATATGTTTTTTTTTTTATTTGTTGGTTATAACACATGGATTAAATTTTAGGCAATACAAATGAGGCTGCAAGCAAAACCTCTACTGAAATCTTTACGCCCAATGCCCTGAGAAAGTCTTAAGTCCAATAACCAGCACCCCTGGGCTCAGGTTTTGGGGATTAGTCTATGCACTTGATGTTAAAACTTGCCCATGATGATCTCATGGGGGGCTGTCGCTAAGGTTGTCAAGCCTGTTTAAATGGATGCTATGGACTAGGCATTAAAGGTCGATGTTGTAGCCCACAGTCACGGTCACGGAGGGAATTACACAGTGACAATGAAATTGTTATTCTACATAATCTGCTCTTTGGAGAGCCACTGGGGGAAACGGGCCTGCCCCAGCATGCAGCCAGCGCTGTGATCACAGAAGCGTGCTGGCTACAAAGATCGTACAGGGCTTCGTCTTCTGATCTGGGAAATCCAGTGCACCAGCCGCTAATCTGCTTTATCAGCTATTTCGCTGACACAAAGGTGTTTACTTATTTTAACATCTCCCAGGACTCTATTTCTCCTTTTGTGTGGTCTTTATCCCCCAACAAGGTTTTAGCCCAGATTACAGATGGTGCCTCAGATCTGTGACACTAGATCAAGGAGCAGAGAGTGGCAAAATAATGGAGTCCGATGCATGAATCTCATGTCAGATTCCATTCTTTTGATTTAATGTATATCATTTGTAACTTACTTAAAGAGCAGGTGCTGTTTACCCATTGTGAGACATACAAGGGAAGCAGTTAAATTAATGAGCAGATCAGAAGATTATAATATATAGTTATTTGGTTTCATTTTCCCCTAAGTAGCTCTGTATTGGAGTAAAAAGGGTCATTTAGATGCTGTTTCCAGGGATTATCAAGCAATGATTAGTTTTTCCCCTGTAACTATGCAGTGCTAATCATGGGCAGATGAGATTAACCATTTGAAACATTCCAGCATATTGTCATGAATGTTAACTCACTCATAAATAATAGTCTTCACAAATAAAACTTGTAAGAAGCCAGTCAACTACATGTTAAGCTTTGACATTGCATACGGCATGGTATATAACATACCATAGGTCTGTAATACACACATGATAATGTAGACCTGCTTTTTGATTTTTTCCACTGTACCTTTTTGAATGGCAGCGCAGTATTTTCCTGAGTAGGTTGCCATCTAGTATATTTTGGCCATTATAAGGAAAACTAATGCGCATTTATGCAGTCACATTACACTGCTCTGACAATCCACATTGACATAGTATATCAACTGATGATTTATAGAGTTTTTATCAGTGGCGACCCATCCATTATTATTATTATACAGGTTTTATATAACGCCAACGGTTTGCTCAGCGCTTTACAACATGAGGGCAGACATTACAGTTACATTACAATTTGGTACAAGAGGAATCAGAGGGCCCTGCTCGTTAGAGCTTACAATCTAAAAAGGAAGGGGCAATTGATACAAAAGGTAATAACTGTGGGGGGATGAGCTGATGGAGGAAGTAAAACAGTGTTAGAAGCAGGATAGGCTTCTTTGAAGAGAAGGGTTTTCAGGGATCGTTTAAAGATGGATAGATTAGGGGACAGTCGGACAGATTGGGGTAGGGAGTTTAGGGGCGCATGGGCCGATCCCCCCCTATCCAATGCATCCGGCCCCCTGATCTACATGCAGGGTGCCAGACGCATGTATTCCAATGGGGGGGGGGGGGGTTGAAGCACGTGATTAGAGCCAAAGGCTCAAATAGGCTTTAAAAAAGGGTAGGCTCGGGAGCCCACCCAGTTGTGTGAGAATAACGAATGAATATTTGCTATTCTCACACTGATCCTCCTCTCGGCCAATCAGGAAGTGTCACCCGATTGGCTGAAAGGACAGGTGATCCTATTGGATGCCTAGGAGGAGGAGGGAGGAGACGCTTGGTAGAAGCTGCCGTGATGCAGAGGAGATGACCGCCTGTAGGAGCGCTGCCTGTCCGCAACCTGGATGGGATAAGTGCGGGCTGGATGTCCGACAGCGAGACCCCTGGGGGGGTTACTTAGAGTCTTGACCTCAACCCAATAGAACACCTTTTGAATGAATTGGTGCAGAAACTGTGAGCCAGGCCTTCTCGTCCACATCGGTGCCTGACCTCACAAATGTGCTTCTGGAAGAATGGTCTAACATTCCCATAGACACACTCCTAAATCGTGTGGACAGCCTTCCCAGAAGATTTGAAGCTGTTATAGCTGCAAAGGGTGGGCCAACTCAATATTGAACCCTATGGACTAAGACTGGGATGCCATTAAATTTATGTGCATGTAAAGGCGGGCATCTCACTACTTTTGACAATATAGTGTATGTTAGGTCACCCCAAGTATTAGTCATACACCCTGAGAATATATTGATTTGAATCACAAGGCTATTAATAAGTATGAGGTGCCTCAGCATATATATGCATATATCAGTAATTATAATTCCAGTGGATTTATGTAGATATACATAGTTACATAGTAGGTGAGGTTGAAAAAAAGAGACAAGTCCAACCTATGTGTGTGTTTGTATGTTAGTATTACATTGTATATCCCTGTATGTTGTGGTTGTTCAGGTGCCTATCTAATTGTTTTTTGAAACTATCACTCCCCGCTGAAACCACCGCCTGTGGAAGGGAATTCCACATCCTTGCCGCTCTTGTAGCAAAGAACCCTCTATGCAATAGAGGGTTAAACCTCTTTTTTTCTCATTTTAATGAGTGGCCACATGTCTTATTAAACTCCCTTTCGTGGAAATGTTTTATCCCTATTGTGGGGTCACCAGTACGGTATTTGCAAATTGAAATCATGTCCCCTCTCAAGTGTCTCTTCTCCAGAGGGAATAAGTTCAGTGCTCGCAACCTTTCTTCCTCCAGACCCTTTATTAGCTTTGTTGCCCTTCTTTGTACTCGCTCCATTCCAGCACATCCTTCCTGAGGACTGGTGCCCAGAACTGGACAGCATACTCTAGGTGCGGCCGGACCAGTCTTGTAGATTGGGAGAATTATTGCTTTATCTCTTGAGTTAATCCCTGTTTTAATGCATGCCAATATCCTGTTTGATTTGTTAGCAGCATCTTATCTTGGCATTGCATGCCATTGCTGAGCTTATAATCTACTAGGACCCCCAGGTCCTTTTCCGCCCTAGATTCCCCCAGAGGTTCTCCCCCCACCGCGAATAGATTGCATTCATATTTTTGTCACCCAAATGCATTATTATAAAGTTTTCCACATTAAACCTAAGTTCTGTATGCTTAACCTAAAACTACTATTATCTGACTTTAGAAATGAGATTTGATATGCAAGAGGTGTGGCATCTAATGTAACTGAAAAAGGAAACTTGCATTGTTTGCATAGGACATTTCTTGAATTGCACCAATTTTCTGATGAGATTTATGAAACGTACACATTGTAGGAGCGATGAGAAAGGCCATCTTGTACACTTAAGCATTACAAAAAAAACTTATTTCAAGTATAATAAAACAATGGTCCAATTCTTCTTGGGGAGTCCATGTGTCAGCAGGTTCTACAGTGAATTGGAGCAAATACACATTTTAATATGAAATGTCACTGCTTAAGAACATGAAGTTGGATGTGTGCCTCAGACACCTGCTTCAGGGACCATACTGGAGGATTGAGACAACATTTCAGTAAAAAACAGCATATGTTCCAAAAAGAGACATATATGCATCTGGTTTAATAAATATTACTGGTCTTTACTGTATCTGAGCAATGAAAATATATTCTCCTGTGATAGAAGATGCCTGTTCTTTCATAATGATTTATGATCAGTGGTGAGATTAGAGGGAGCGGACTAGAGTATCATCTCGACTATATTCTTCAAAGCAAAGTTTAACATTTAAATATTTACATGTATCCTGGCATAGTAATGGGTAACAGCCATGCCTGGACTGGGAGTCTGGGAATGCTAGCATTTTCCATAGGGGCTGTTGTGCCAGAGAATATTTGTGAGATGGTGTCAGCTCCCTGGTGCTTGTAAAGCTCAGTTAGTTTTATTAATGAGTAAAAATGTTTAAATTAGGTAAATGCACATAAAAGGCTGATGCTTATTTCGGTCCCCGTCTACACATAAATATACACCTGCAGTATGTGTATAGCCAGTAGTTCTTTTTAGTTTGTTGAGGTTTATCCTTAATTCTGCTTTGGCCTTCAGGCAACCGCAGAGATGAATCATCCACAAGACAACTTAGGCAGGAGATCAGTAGATGTCCAGGTGGTCCAGCCTTCATGCTCCTGCAGTTAAACAAGGGGACAGCGCAATGGTCCAAGCTTTGCACCTGCCTGCCAATTCACAAGGGAAGATGCACTCATGGGCAGTTGGTATCTGATGGGACAGTGCCAGAACACACAACGCAAAGGAGAGCAGCTTCACTGTGCTTATTGCAATCTTTATGAATGTCAATCTAAAGGAACAGGGAGGGTGGGTCCAAAGCTGCCTTTTCACCTATGTTCCCATTGTACCTTAATCTGCAATCCAACAGTGGCCCAATCCTTTAAAAGTTGCAGGGCCAGATGATAGAGGTTTAATGTCTTATATTGATGTTTCGTGTAAAATCGATAATATTTTGTGGCTGCTTTCATGGGAATTTGTCCTTTCATAGTGCAGTATTTTTCACAATGAATGGGTGTCTAGCACAAAAGGCAACCTGTATATAAAAGATTATGGTTAGTTGTTAATACCAATGTAAAAGGAATTTCTTGTCATTGCAGTGGCCAACTGATGGACTGCCTTGGAACTGAATTTAAACGAGGTGCTGGTGTTCTGGACGTCTGCTATGAAACGCCTTCTGTTTTGTTATCGTGCGGCTATGATACGTACATAAGATACTGGGACTTGAGAACAAGCACCAGGTAATGATCTTTAAATAATTCTGGATGAAATTCAGAGAGAGACTGTCAAAACATTTTAAGGCTGCTTACATAAATAAAAATGTTACTAATGCTGCCCTTGCATAGCAATTCATTATGCCTTCTGTCAGTAGCAGCAACACTGGCGAAACTACCGCCATAGTAGCTCATGCAGTGGCTATGGGCCCCAGGCTGGAGAGGCCCTGAAATGGGGAGTGATGGGCTCAAGGAAGCTCTCCTTGGTGTGTGTGCTAGGATCCAGGATACTCTGCAGAGTGGCACTGGGCACTGCTCCATGAGGCATTACAGAGAGGCATTGTAAATTAATGCTTCCCCATATGCTACAGACCTCTTGTGACCTGTAATGCGAAGAGAGGATGAAGGGTAAGCTTCATTTTCCCGCTCCATGGGATGACTGTACTGACAGAAAGTCTAAACTGAAAGTGTGGTGGGAAGAGCAGTCTCTATTGCACACTGTCCCCTGCAAGTGCCCCTCCTGCTGGGACCTGCGGTTCTTTTTTTATTATTATTATTTTGTTCTTATTATTTTTGAGCTGCATTCGCAATCAACTCCTCGGCTGGGTGACAGGCTAGATCTCATCGATCCTTGTAGTCTCCCTAGCCTGGCCACCGTGCGTGCATAGACCTGAGATTCGCACTAGGTCAGCCGCGACAAGCCCCATCCTGGACCAGGGTGGCCGGCGGGCTGGATGCCTCACAGGGACACATATGACCAGGCACCTGACGTCTGGGTCACAGTGTCACCGTGGCCAACAGTCACTCCGTTTAGGCAGGAGGTGGACCTTTCTTGGGAGTGTGACCCGCAATCCCTGCTGGATGGGTAAGTACATGCTCCCTGGCGCGTTTCGGGCACAGTTTGGAGCAGTTGGGTACTCACTGGGGTGGTTGGTTCTGGGGAATCTCCTCCTCTCCCTCCCCCTGTTGCGCTGCTTGGCAGTCATCACCCAGTTGGTTTCTGGTTGCCACTAGGTGGACATTTTGGTCCCTACCTGAACTTTGTGGGGTCCCCTCCAGTGTCTGTGTTCTCCAGGTGTGGGTTGTGTGGCTGGCTTCCTCCTCCGTGTGTAGCAGCCATTTGTTTGGGACTGGGCTCCGTGGCCATTTTCCCATAGCCGCGGCAGGCATTCCTGGCTTAGGGCTCTGTCTGCGGAAGTGCAGCTGGTGGCCATTTTATTGTAGCCTCTTGGGGAGACTTCTGCTGGCCCTCTAGTGCTAGGCGTTACCCCTGAGGTTTGGGTCGGGGTGGCGGGTCTTTCTGGGGTTCTCCCAGTCTGCGGCAGCTAGGGGGGTGACCCTCATGGGTGTTCGTCCCTAGTGGTGTATGGTCGAGCGTGGGACTTCCATGGTGTCTGAAGGTTTACCCCCTGCCCGGCTTGTGGGTGGGGGGTCACCTTCGGTGGTTTGCGGACCAGTGGACTTCCCTTCTTTTGCGATCATTGGGTCCGCAAACTAATTTTGTCTGGCTACAAAATAGAGTTTCTTTCCTTTCCACCAGACATGTTTTTTCCCTCCAATCTTCATCTTCCCCCGTCTCGTCGGAAGGCTTTGTTTAGGGCAGATAGGACTTGCTGCTTTGGAGGGGTGATAGTTTCTGGTACCAGCTTCAGAAAGGTTTTGGGGGTTTCTACTCCAATCTATTCATAGTTCCAAAGAAGAAAGTGGTTCCATCCGATCCTGGATCTCAAGGCCCTCAATTGTTTTGTGAAGGTACGGAGGTTCAGGATGGAGTCCGTTTGTTCTGTGGTGGCCTCCTCCCTCGTCTGCTGCGTACGGTAGAGGCTGAGGGGATATCGGTTATTATAATCGCTCCAGATTGGCCTCGGCGTCCCTGGTACGCCGACATGGTACTGATGGTGGTTGACGCCCCCTGGTGACTTCCGGTGCAGGAGGACCTTCTGTCTCAGGGACCAATTATTCCACCCTGTTTTACCGTCTCTGGCTTTGACGACCTGGCTATTGAAAGCCAGGTGCTGAGAGACCGAGGGTTGCCAGTTTCTGTGATTCCCACTGTTTTGAAGGCGCGTAAGTCCACACAGAGGGTTCACAGAGGATTTATCATTGCACCTGGAAGGCTTACATCTCTTTGTACGAGGCTGTGGGATGGCATCCGCGCTTCTATTCGGTATCTAAGATCCTTGAGTTCCTGTAGCGTGGGGTTTATCAGAAGCTGGCTTTGAGTACTCTCAAGGGGCAAATATTGGCTCTTACACCTACTGATAGTAAGACATTGTTTTCCTCCCTTTGATCATTAAAACCAGGGTACTTTTTCTTCATACTCGCTACCTGTGGGGGGAAAGGTTTTCTTTTCTCCCACTAGCAGGCATTTTTCTCTCTTTCTGACCACTGTCACTGGACCATTTTTTCCACTCATTGACCACTTTTAATCTTACCTCTTGGTTTAAGAATAGAAACTATGACTGTTGGGTTCTTATCATGAATGCATGTTGTTTGGGGGGGGGATGTGAGTGAAGCTAATAAAAATTTTGCTATTTGGCCCTGTGATTTCTAGTTAAAGCGGAGGTTCACACAAAAATTAAACCCCCCCCCCCCCTCCAGTGTCGCATTCGGCACCTTTCAAGGGGGAGGGGGTGCACATACCTGTCTAAGACAGGTATTTGCACCCACTTCTGGGTATAGACTCTCACGGGAGTCCATGCCTCTTCCTGTCCCGCCGCGCTGTCTGCTGGGACACACACGGGTCCCAGAGACAGCGCAGACCATTCTCATTGCCCTGCACGACTCGCGCATGCACAGTAGGGAATCGGGAAGTGAAGCCGCAAGGCTTCATTACCTGATTCCCATACCGAAGATGGCGACGGCAGCATCCGAGGACTGAGAGACGGTTCTGCCTTGGGTGCTGACATCGCTATACCCTGGGACAGATGAGTGTCCTTTTTTTAAAAGTCAGCAGCTGCAGTATTTGTAGCTGCTGACTTTTCAAAAAAAAATAAAAAATTTGCGGGACTCCCTCTTTAAGCCCCTTAAAAGCTGTACTTTTCTTTACCCTCTGGCACTTGCGAACAGCCAGACTGCATCTTCTCCTCCTCTCCTGGCAAAAGGTATATGAAAAATGACTTTCTAAGACTACCCTGTCCTTAGGGTAACAACACAAACAGTGTTGTCTCCTACTTAGAGGAAGTGGAAAAATAACATCCACCTCCGTGATCAATAGGTAAAAGCCTTATTTTACGGAAAACCAAAAATGCTGTGTTAATGCTAGTTCTAGACTACAGCATGAATATAATTCCTATTTTGTTAACTTTTGCATCTGATTATATTAATTGGGGCAATACCAACAGTTTATTTGTAAGCACTTATATTAAATAAACGAGTGTAGCAGCGTCCCTATTTTGTAGCCCTCCCAAATTGTGTGGGGATGAACATATCCAATTTCATCTGCAAAATTAGGGCAATGTTGTAGGACAACAATGCTAATTACTGACCCAGAGAATCACTAGTATGATCTCTTTGCACTTACCCTGCTGCCTTGAAGAACAGAGCACCAAATGCAGTTAGGTGTTTGAAGTCATTTCCATGAATACCAGTAGTGTGGTCCAAATCTAGATTTGTTGATTAGTATTCAGAGGAAGTGGCCAGCTAAAAATCTATCCCAGCTGTTGGATCTCCCAGACAGAAAGTATTTTCAGAGTGTTTTACTTAACATTATCCCAGAATCCCAAGGTAATCTGAGATTATCCAGATAATTTGGACAGTATCCATATTTATGACATAATGAACAACCAAAACTATCAAGAGCAAAACATATCCCAAAACCATATTCTAGCAGGACCTTATTTGAGTCGACAATTTGATTAGTAAACAATTTGAGTAACTTTTCTGATAAATCAGATACTGTGGAGCAGAATGGTAAAATAACCTTTTTTTTTTTTTTTTGTTTATAAGGTATTTTTTATGTATAGTGGTGTGAAAAAGTGTTTGCCCCCTTCCTCATTTCCTGTTCCTTTGCATGTTTGTCACACTTAAGTGTTTCGGAACATCAAACCAATTTAAACAATAGTCAAGGACAACACAAGTAAACACAAAATGCAATTTGTAAATGAAGGTGTTTATTATTAAAGGTGAAAAAAAATCCAAACCATCATGGCCCTGTGTGAAAAAGTGATTGCCCCCTAAACCTAATAACTGGTTGGGCCACCCTTAGCAGCAACAACTGCAACCAAGCGTTTGCGATAACGTGCAATGAGGCTTTTACAGCGTCCTGGAGGAATTTTGGCCCACTCATCTTTGCAGAATTGTCCTAATTCAGTTACATTAGAGGGTTTTCGAGCATGAACGGCCTTTTTAAGGTCATACCACAACATCTCAATAGGATTCAGGTCAGGACTTTGGCTAGGCCACTCCAAAGTCTTCATTTTGTTTTTCTTCAGCCATTCAGTGGTGGACTTGCTGGTGTGTTTAGGAATATTGTCCTGCTGCAGAACCCAAGTTCGTTTCAGCTTGAGTACACGAACAGATGGTCGGACATTCTACTTCAGGATCTCTTGGTAGACAGCAGAATTCATAGTTCCTTTTATCACGGCAAGTCTTCCAGGTCCTGAAGCAGCAAAACAGCCCCAGACCATCACACTACCACCACCATATTTTACTGTTGGTATAATGTTCTTTTTATGAAATGCAGTGTTCCTTCTACGCCAGATATACTTGGACACACACCTTCCAAAGAGTTCCACTTTTGTCTCATCGGTCCACAGAATGTTGTCCCAAAAGTCTTGGGAATCATCAAGATGTGTTGTGGAGAAATTGAGACGAGCTTTGATGTTCTTTTTGCTCAGCAGTGGTTTTCTCCTTGGAACTCTGCCATGCAGGCCATTTTTGCCCAGTCTTTTCCTGATGGTGGAGGCATGAACACTGACCTTAACTGAGGCAAGTGAGGCCTGCAGTTCCTTGGACGTTGTTGTGGGGTCTTTTGTGACCTCTTGGATGAGTCGTCGCTGCGCTCTTGGGGTAATTTTGGGCGGCCGGCCACTCCTGAGAAGGTTCACCACTGTTCCATGTCTTCGCCATTTGTGGATAATGGCTCTCACTGTGGTTCGCTGGATTCCCAAAGCGTTGGAAATGGCTTTATAACCCTTTCCAGACTGATAGATCTTAATTACTTTCTTTCTCAATTGTTCCTGAATTTCTTTAGGTCTCGGCATGATGTGTAGCTTTTAAGGATCTTCTGGTGGACCTTACTGTGTCAAGCAGCTCCTATTTAAGAGATGCCTTGATTGTGAACAGGTGTGGCAATAATCAGGCCTGGGTGTGGCTATAGAAATTGAACTCAGGTGTGGACAACCACAGTTATAGTATGTTTTAACAAGGGGGGCAATCACTTTTTCACACAGGGCCATGATGGTTTGGATTTTTTTTCACCTTTAATAATAAACATCTTCATTTACAAATTGCATTTTGTGTTTACTTGTGTTGTCCTTGACTATTGTTTAAATTGGTTTGATGTTCCGAAACACTTAAGTGTGACAAACATGCAAAGGAACAGGAAATGAGGAAGGGGGCAAACACTTTTTCACACCACTGTATCTTGTAGAATTGCACATTTGATGTTTTCAATTATTCCTTTATGCATTTATGAAGATGTTTTCTGTAACAGCAATGTTTAAAGTACATCCAAAGGCAGTTTTGACATTTTCCATAGTGGGGCACAGTTAGAACCTTTGTCAGGTTATTTTTTGCTGTATGTGTTGCGTTGGGTAGATCTCTCTTCACTTCCTGTTCTGGAAACACAACAGGAGGTGAGATGGGATCTGCAATATAGAAAGAAATCCACTACTGGACAGTTGTCATAGAGAACAGGTGTCTCCATTGCAAGATTTCCCCACATTTGCTGTTCAGGTGACAGCTGCAGGAATGTTCTACCCTTAGTTAAAATACTATTGAATAGTAGTATCAATGGGACAACCCTTGGTTCCAGTGCTATATTTTAACTTTCCCAGACCATAAAAACATGACAAAGGTTTTAAAACTTCCACAATGAAGCTAAAAATAAAGTTTTGGTTTCAGATGAAAATTAAAGGCCTTCCAGACCTGCTGTTACAGGTGGTGCCTGGTGACATAATAATTGTATAAGTAATTTTGTGTAATCTCTATTAGTGATGAGTTAAGGTTGGGCCAAACACACAGAAAACTGTCACATGATAGCAGGCTGCCAGCCCGGTGAGCTACAGCTGAGGAATTCCCCTCCCGTAGACCCATGCTACACAGGGGCAGGGATGCTGGTGACTTTATTGGCTTAATGTAATAATATGGCCATATTTGATCAAGGATATTGCCAAATATGGTGATGTGGCCATATTAGGTCAATGATGTGACCACCGTACATGTAGGATGTGGAATGCCCTGGCTGTAGCTGATTGGGCCAGGGGACCTGCTATCATGTGACCGTTTCTCATGGGTTCAGGCCGAACCTTAGCTCATCACTAATCTCTATAAAGGTAGTATGGAAAATTGAGTGAAGGACTGGAAGCTAGTTGTTGATATTATAGATTATGCTCGAGACATCCAAGACCTTAGGATATGTAAATTTTTTCTGTTCTTGCTCTCACCTTTTCACTGATATCTGTTTCTAATTGGCCCGTGCTTAATTGGGTGTGAGCAGCCAGGTCGGTATTATATGTTGATGGTCATACATGCACATAGCTGTAAAAAATGCAGGAATAACGGAGTATTATGGAACATCTGTTATGTTGGTATTATTGTATTACTGGGCATTAGAACTGTTCATACTTTTCGTTTTTGAGTTTGCACTTCACCTGTCCTCAAGTAGAATTAAAGTAATAATAGGAGGCTATTTATCTGTAGAGTGGCTGGTTGTTCACATGCAAAGCTGAATAATTCTGCTGACATATCACTAGTCTGTAGAATATTTGTACCGTATTTCCAGTTTTTCGTTGTGTCTGTTTCCATGGTTCTTCTATGGCAAGTAACAGTAGTTTAGTTTATACTTTAAAGTAGGCCCTTCAGTAAATCTACAACTATGCATGAATACTGTACATTCCTAGGATGTAAACATATACAATTGAAAAATTTTCCTAAGACTATATTGATTATCATTAAAAAGCAGACCTTGAGATTCAGGTATAGTGCCTTGAAAAAGTATTCATACCTCTTGAAATTTTGTCATGTTACAACCAAAAACATAAATGTATTTTATTGGGATTTTATGTGATAGACCAACACATAGTGGCACATAATTGTGAAGTGAAAGGAAAATGATAAATGGTTTTCAAATTTTTTACAAACTTTGACTTGCTGTTATCAGTCTGCTGCAAATAGAAAGAGGTATAAGCTCTACTATGTTTTTTTAATCCAAGTTTAGTATAGATAAAATTTATTTGTCGTAGGGTTCTAAGGAACTTATTTATAAAAATAAACTTTTTCTGAACTATCACAAGCCTAGGGGCAATCTCATCTCTTTCCATTGTAAGCTTAGGCCCATAGTGCATTAAAGAGCTGCTTGTATCCAACAGTAAAAAAATATTGTACTCCATGTTAGGATATTCACCTGTGACAAAGTCCAACACTCATCTATCAGTCCACTGCAGGCAAGAAGAAACATTTCATAAGTCTCTTCTGCCCCAGTTATCAGATTGCAGAATTGTAAATTCAGAAGTTAAAGGTTTCAGCAGGGGTTGATCTGTGTCAAAGATTTGCAGGACCTGCACAGTCACCTTGATTTACATGATTATGTCATCTGTTAGGCCAGCATCTTAGACAAGTAAGTATATCCTGGCCCTGAATAGTGCCTAAATAAAGATGGTACTGTCCTTATGGAGAGAAAATATGATTAGGCATTGTCAGGAGAAGTATGTGATCTCTGTAAGAGTTAGTAAATTGCTGTAAGTGCATATTATTTAGCATGCATGCACGTAACTTGAAAAAAATATATCTACGCCAACACAGCAAGGGCCCAACCGGGGTGTTGGTGAGAGCATGGCAGAGCCTTTCCACTTCTTAAGACTACCGGGATGTTACATGGACTAACCTCAATAGCACAATTCCTCTGTATCCACCTTAGGATGTGAAATGTTGATTTTATATATACTGTATATATATATATGTGTGTGTGTGTGTGTGTGTGTGTATATATATATATATATGTATATATATATATATATATGTTTGTATTTGTTGGAAAATCTCAATAAAAAAATATAAAAAAAAATTATATATATATATATATATATATATATATATATATATATATATATAATGCTAGGTCCATTTTACAAATCTGAATATGCATAATAAATCAAGATGGGACAATATCATGTTTGGCAGAAGGTTGGGGTTATTCTTTAAATTTTTTTTGCAAAAGATGCCCAATTAAATGCAAAACCACATAAAGGCTAGTCATCAGTTATCTGGAATTTGTAGCTATCGGGCAAGCCCAAAGTCTCTCTCAGAAGATCAGGACAAGCAGTACGCGTATATTATCACACCATGCTGAGGTCTGAGAAATAACGAGTTGAGGGAGTCAAAGGCATCAGAAGAACGTGGAATCACACTCCCACTGCAATTATAAAATAATTTTAAAATAACTTTTAATTACAGGCACTGGCTGGGCTCCACAGCTGATCTGCTTTGTTGGTGCCTAAATGTGCTTGACACATCCAGTTCGGAAGCTGGTACAAACTGAATACATTTGTTCTTTATTTTACCTATTTTGGTTATATGGAATGGGGTCTAGTTTCCTTTCATTACATTTTTATATTGGGGACAGCAAAGTTGTAGAAGCTTAGATCAGAAATGTGTTATTTTGAAGGTTTCTTGTTCTTTGAAAAACATGATCACTAATTTTCTGGTGTGGTGACCAGTAGTGCTGTGTCAGTGGAATGACTGTTATCTCAAACTTCATCTAAATGCAGACAAAACAAGCTTGCACACAGGACAGATATGCTTTGTAGCTCAAAAAAGAAAAATGCACGTTTCATGTACTGATTAATACCCAGCAAAGTAAAGTGAATCTGAACTTTAAAAAGTGAGAATTTGAGGTAGTAAACCGTGGACTTTAAAAAATAATCCCCTGCAAGGTAATGGCATAATGTATGTAATGTAAGTATAAAATACTTACTTTAGAACAAAGCCCTCCAGCGATGTGCTGTCACCACTGATAGGGCTACCATCTTCACCTGGTCTTCCTTCCAGATTTGCCGGCTCCGGTCCTGTGAATGGCTAAGTCGTGATGATGTCGTGGTTTACGGCACAAAGCTCTGAAGGGACAGCACAGGTATCCCGTCCCTTTGGAGCGCATGCGTCAGTGAGGTCACTGGCTGCATCCAGTGTGAATATCACTGCAAGTTTAGGAGATATTAACTGTACCTACAGATTAGCACTATTATATGCTTACGTATAGGTACAAGTTCAAAAGCAGAGTTTACTACCACCATAAAGAGAACATCCCAAAATGTTAATTAACAAGTACCTGAAAGATTTACCATTGATCTTGAATTCTTCCTGAAAATAGCAGTGCACTTCCTGTTTCTAAGCACATTGTGTCTTGAGCTTCATAGCTGTATGTCTGTAGTGCAAGATCTTTTAAGAAAGTCTTCTTCTTACTGCTGTCTTCTGAGGTTTGGAGTGAGATTTGGTGCTGTCACACCTGTACTGCTCACTGGTCTCCTTACTGGACAAGAGTCTGTACCTGAGGGTATTATAAGGATCTCCCTGCTTCTGCTTCATCTATCCAGCAAAAATTAGCTTCAAGTACCTCTTCTGCTGCTTCTTGTCCAGTTCCCGACCAGCGCACGCCGATGTACGTCGGCAGAATGGCACGGGCAGGCATATTGGCGTACAGGTATGTCCATTTTTAAATGCCGCCCTGCCATCGCAAGCGTGCCACCTGCGGTGCGCTCGCATGCCGGTCGGGACCTCGTGAATCCGGTCACGGGTCCCGCGGACCCGATCGCCGTGGGGATACCCGCGATCGTCTCACGGGGCGGCTGAATGGGGAGATTCTTGTTTAAACAGCATCTCCCCATTCTGCCTAGCAACAAGTGACGCTGATCTCTGCTCCATGTGATTGTAACAGAGATCAGTGTTCACTAACACAAAGCCCAGCCCCCCACAGTTAGTAACACACCCCTAGGAACTTTTAACCCCTACACAGCCACCCCCTGGTTAACCCCTTCACTGCCAGTGTCATTTACACTGGAATCAATGCATTTTTATAGCACTGATTGCTGTATAAATGACAATGGTCCCAAAAATGTGTCAAAAATGTCCGATGTGTCCGCCACAATGTCGCAGTCATAATAAAAATCGCTGATCGCCGCCATTACTAGTAAAAAAAATTTTTTTATAAAAATGCCATAAAATCTCCTATTTTGTAAACGCTAAAAGTTTTGCGCAAACCAATCAATAATCGCTTATTGCAATTTTTTTTTTACCAAAAATATGTAGAAGAATACGTATCGGCCTAAACTGAGGGAAAAAAATGTTTTTTTTTATATATTTTTGGGGGATATTTATTATAACAAAAAGTAAAAAAAATATGCGTTTTTTCAAAATTGTCGCTCTTTTATTGTTTATAGCGCAAAAAATAAAAAAACGCAGGGGTGATCAAATACCACCAAAAGAAAGCTCTATTTGTGGGGGAAAAAAGGCAAAATGGTCCGGTCTGAAAGTGGTTAAATATTCCCCCACCAATCATCAGATCTGATATGAGGAATCAAAGCCCTATTGTTACCGATATCACTGGTTTCTTACAGAGACACCCTATGGGATATGTTTTAATAAGTCTGTAATGGAAGAGACAGTTAAATGAAATAATGGTGACTACCTATTTGCCCTCTGTTTGCCGTTTTTGGCATGGTTTCACAGCTCGGGTTCTCTTTAAAATAGAACTGGTAGGGGCAAAGCTGAGCTTCTAAACTCTAGCAAGTATTGTGGCTAAGAATCACTGTGTTCTAAGCCAGTATTTCTCAACGAGGGGACGGTGGCACCTTGGTGTGATGTCTCAGCTTGTCAGGGTGCCACGCTGCATTTTTTTTTTTTCACACAGCATCATGTTTTTCATAGTGAAGGTGGGCGGGCTACCAACAGTATGGAAATGAATAACTAATCCATGGTGGGGAGAATTCAAGGCAGCCCCAGAATTCAGAAGGGGACAGTAGTGCCCCCCTTTGTTTTTACTGCTCCACTTTATTCCCACTGTAATGCTGCCACAACCACATGTGGTGAGGATTGGAAGGAAAGATTCTCTTATGAAAAGGAGGGGGAGATGAGGATTCTGATGTGTGTGGGAAGGGGAGAAACTGAAAGGAGATCCAATTTTAGACTGGGATGCCTCAAGATTTTGCATATACGGAAAGGGTGCTGTGCATGAAAAAAAAGGTTGACAAAAGGTTTGTGACACGTGTTACCCATGGTCAGTCTTTTTTTCTATTCTACCTCTTACCAGGAGTTGATCGACCAGCAAGGCTCCACCTAGATCAGTGTGGTACAGTGCCTTGAAAAAGTATTCATACCACTTGACATTTTCCACATTTTGTCATGTTGCAACCAAAAAAATAAATGTATTTTATTATTATTGTATTATATTATGTATTTATTTATTTTTTATTAGTGGAGGGAAAATGGTAAATGTTTTTCACATTTTTTTTTTCAGATATGTGAAATGTGTGGCATGCATTTATATTCAGCCCCCTGAGTCAATACTTTGTAGAACGACCTTTCACTGCGATTACAGCTGCAAGTGTTTTTGGATATGTCTCTACCAGCTTTATACATCTGGAGTGAACTTTTTGCCCATTATTCTTTGCAAAATAGCTCTAGATCTGACAGATTGGATGGAGAGCGTCTGTGGACAGCAATTTTCAAGTCTTGCCACAGATTCTCAATTGGATTTAGATTTGGACTTTGACTGGGCCATTCTAACACATGGATATGCTTTGATCTTAACCATTCCCTTGTAGCTGTATGTTTAGGGTCGTTGTCCTTCTGGAAGGTGAACCTCCACCCCAGTCTCAAGTCTTTTGCAGATTCTAACAGGATTCCCTGTATTTGGCACCATCCATCTTCCATTCAACTCTGACCATCTTCCCTGTCCGTGATGAAGAAAAGCATCCCCACAACATGATGCTGCCACCACCATGTTTCACTTTGATTATGATGTGTTCAGAGTGATGTGCAGTGTTTGTTTTATTGCCACACATAGCGTTTTGCTTTTAGGCCAAAAAGTTCAATTTTGGTCTCATCTGACCAGAGCACCTTCTTCCACATGTTTGCTGTGTCCCCCACATGGATTCTCACAAACTGCAAGCAGGAATTATTATGTCTTTGTTCTTGCCACTCTTCCATAAAGGCCAGATTTGTGGAGTGCACAACTAATAGCTGTTCTGGGGACAGATTCCCCCACCTGAGCTGTGAATCTCTGCAGCTCCTCCAGAGTTCCCATGGGCCTCTTGTCTGCTTCTTTGATTAATGCTCTCCAGAGACACCCTATCCCATAGGGCAGTGATGGCGAACCTTGGCACCCCAGATGTTTTGGAACTACATTTCCCATGATGCTCTGGCACCTTGCATTGTAGTGGAGCATCATGGGAAATGTAGTTCCAAAACATCTGGGGTGCCAAGGTTCGCCATCACTGCCATAGGGTGTCTCTGTAAGAAACCAGTGATATCGGTAACAATAGGGCTTTGATTCCTCATATCAGATCTGATGATTGGTGGGGGAATATTTAACCACTTTCAGACCGGACCATTTTGCTGGCTTAAGACCAGACCACTTTTTGCGATTCGGCAGTGTGTCGATTTAACTGACAATTGCGCGGATGTGCGACGTGGCTCCCAAACAAAATTAACGTCCCTTTTTTTCCCACAAATACAGCTTTCTTTTGGTGGTATTTGATCACCCCTGTGATTTTTATTTTTTGCTCTATAAACAAAAATAGAGCGTCAATTTTGAAAAAAACGCATAATTTTTTACTTTTTGTTATAATAAATATCCCCCAAAAATATATAAAAAAACATTTTTTTCCCTCAGTTTAGGCCGATACGTATTCTTCTACATATTTTTGGTAAAAAAAATCGCAATAAGCGATTATTGATTGGTTTGCGCAAAAGTTATAGCGTTTACAAAATAGGGGATAGTTTTATGGCATTTTTATTAATATTTTTTTTTTTTACTAGTAATGGCGGCAATCAGCGATTTTTATTGTGACTGCGACATTATGGCGGACACATCAGACATTTTTCACACATTTTTGTGACCATTGTCATTTATACAGCAATCAATGCTATAAAAATGCATTGATTCCTGTGTAAATGACACTGGCAGTGAAAGGGTTAACCAGGGGGTGGCAGTGTAGGGGTTAAGTGTTCCTAGGGGCGTGTTACTAACTGATTGGGGCTGGGCTTTGTGTTAGTGAACACGGAACTCTGCTCCAATCACATGGAACAGAGATCAGCGTCACTTGTTGCTAGGCAGAACGGGGAGATACTGTTTACTGTTTACATCTCCCCATTCAGCCGCCCCAGGAGACAATCGCGGGTATCCCCGCAGCGATCGGATCCGCAGGACCCGTGACCGGACTCAAGGGGGTCCCGACCAGCACACGAGCGCGCCGGCGGTGGCATGCTCACGATGGCAGGGTGGCATTTAAAGATGGATGTATCTGTATGCCAATATTCCTACCCGTAGCATTCTGCCGATGTACATCGGCGTGCGCCAATCAGGAACTGGTTAAACCAAAAATGTAATATTTTGCAGCTAAGTAATCATTAAATGTAGTGCCTGCATTTGTTTTCCTTTTTTTAGCCTTTTTTAAATTCTGCTTTCACCTAGTGATCTGGCCAGTAACACACCTCCGGTATTACAGTGCCCCTACTCTGGATAAAGCACAGGTGGCACAACAGACAGCAGAATTGGCAGTCTAGTGGGGAGGGTATTAGAAAAATGTACAAGTAAATTTAAATACACTAACAAATTGAAGCTAAACTCCAGTTCACACTTTATAATCAGTTACAGCAAACATTTTTTTTTTTTTAAAGATCTTACATAAATAAAAGCTGACCGTTGTAAACACCCCTCCCAGTGATAAATGGTTTGTCTCATTCCTTTAATCTGATACATCTGGAGGAGAGCTTGTTCTTTTGAAAAACAACAGCCTTACTGGGTGAATCACCAGATTAAAAAAAAGAAGAAAGAAAGCCTTATGCCATGTACACACAAGCATTTTTTTCCGTTGGAATAAACTCTGAAGGTTTCTCCCATGGATTTCTGATCAAGCTGTCTTGCATACAGACAGTCACACCAAAGTCCAACCTCCAAGAACGCGGTGACGTACAACACGTATGACGGGACTATAAAAAGGAAGTTCAATAGCCAGTAGCCAATAGCTTCTGTCTCATACTTGCTTCAGAGCATGAGTCACTTTTGGTACGTCGGAACAGCATACAGACAAGCGGTTTTCCCGATAGGAATTGGTTCCGTTGGAAAAATTTAGAACATGTTCTCTTTCTAGGTTTGTCAGAATTTTTGACATAAAAAGTCAGATGGGGCATACACACGATCGGAATATACGATAAAAAGCTCCCATCGGACTTTCTGTCGGAAATCCCGCTCCTGTGTACACGGCATTAGAAAACGAATACAGCCAAATTGGTAAGCAGGAATATAATAAATATTTACTTTTGGGCTTAATACTGCTTCAAGTATTTCAGATATGTTCCAAAACATGTTCCAAAACACAAGAGGTACATTCGCACTACATGTATATTTGATTTGTATATTACTTGGCAGGGATTACTGGAAACATAAAAAAGTAGTACTTTTTTTTAAAAAAACGTATATTTCGTTGGGCTATTTTCAATGCATTTTTACTTGTATTGTAGCGCTAATGCCGCGTACACACGATCGAATTGTCCGGCGGACTTGGTCCGGCAAACAATCCGCCAAACTTTATAACGAATGGACTTGGCCACACACGGACACTCCGAAAGTCCGGCGATTTCTAACGTGATGACGTACAGCACGTACGACGGGACTAGAAAAAGGAAGTTCAATAGCCAGTAGCCAATAGCTTCCTTCTCATACTTGCTTCAGAGCATGTGTCATTCTAAGCCCCCGTACACACGGTCGGACATTCTGCCAACCAAATCCGTTGGATTTTGTCCGAAACTGTTGCATACACACGGTCGGACAAAGTTGTCGAAAAATCTGATCTTTCAGAATGTGATGACGTAATTTCGTTACGATGGGACTACGTTCACGCTAGTAGCCAATAGCTTTGATGTAGGAATTTGATCTGAGCATGCGTGGCACTTTGTCCGATCGGAATTCTCTACACATGATCGGAGTATGTCCTATCGGACCAGTTTGTCGGAAAATATTTCCAACAAGTTGGAAAATTTGGTCCGACGGAAACAGTCCGATGCATACCACACACAGTCGGATTATCCAACAACACGGTCCGATAGGACACATTCCGACGGATTCTCCGACCGTGTGTACGGGGGCTTAGTCCGCCAGACTAGCACACTGACGAACGGATTGTCCGCTGAGAGCCAAGTCTGACGGACAAAATTTGAGTCAAAATGACTCTCTAAGTCCGCTGGAGCCCACACACGATCAAATTGTGTACTATTGTGTGTACTGTGGTCCGCCGGACAATTCGATCATGTGTACGCGGTATGAGTTATTGTGGTAGTGCTAGAATTGCAGATGTTGAGTTTTAGGAAATCATTTGCGTAAGGGCCAGTGCTGACGGACTTTCTTGCTTCAGATCCGCTTCTCTTCCTATACTGACCATTTTCTGCTGCAACTGAACCCTGGTGGGTTTTTATTTTAGCATTGGGGCTAAAAATTCAGTTAGGATTTAATGTTCACGAATGTGTTCATGCACATACGCAAGTGAATTGGTGCAAAGCTGTTTTTTTTTCTAATTCTTTCAGACACTGCAGTCTGATTCTAAAGTGTTCAAGATTTCTATTATATTGAGCTATTTTTCCTGTGCGTTGTTCAAGAGAAAAAAAAATGTTTTTCTAAATTGTGTTAGTAAGACCCTCTAAATTCTGTATTGTGTAATATTGTAATAATTTTTTGTTCCATTTACGTTCTATTGAATGTGATGTAATGTTAGTGCCCCACATAGAAGAAAAAACAAGGCTGCAGTTTATTACAACGGCCCCGAGTCCTCACACTGCACAGCATCTAGTGGCTCAGAGGAATCGATTGGGTACATTACCACTTAGCATAGAGTCAGTGTGACTGCACATAAGGTCAAGGGGAACACCATGTTTACTGTCAGCCTCCTACATTAATGGGAGAAGGACAGGTCGGCTCTCCTTAGAATTGATTATCTTTCAGCCATGGGTCTTTCTGCCAGATACTAATTGGTCTTCCTGCTTTTCACTTATTGGGATAGACAAGATGTCAGACATTTGAAAGTGATGCCATCCTATTATAATTTATTAATGCATGTCCTGGTTAGGACACTAAACAATTCTAGAGGATTTCAGATGGCAACTTGCCACCTTATCTAGTTCTTCGACCATAACCAGTTATATCAGCAGTTTTAAAAAAGGGCTGTTTCAGGGACTCTCTAAAAAAAAAATAGAATTGAAGAAAGCAAGTTTGATTTATTATCTGCAGTAGTCTCTCAAACAGAGGATTTAATTAATGGCACTTCCTATACTGTTTAATAATATAAATATCTGTAACTACGTGTTATGGGGCTCCATAGAAAAAAAAACATTAGGGCCCCCTTCTTCCTAATCTCTATCTCAAATTCCTCAAGTGTTACAGCATGCAAACCACTTTCATAGCAATTTTATGGAAGTTTTCATATAGACTTTTAACCATGATGTATTTGCCAAATGCTATTGGTACCTGCATACATTTTGGCCCCATAGCAGTTATATGGTGTGCTATGGATATAGTTAGGCCTATGGGTGTCCATGACTAGTTATACAAAAAAACATCATCTCATAGTTTGATAACTGAAGTAGGGATTGTAGTTTAGCTTGTGTACACATCTAATCAGCAAATTCTTCTTGTCAAATTTGTTTATTAACATTTGAATGTAATAGGAACAACTCAGGTACAGTGGATGGTACATCAGTAGGCTTATGCCCTCTACACACGGTCGGACATTCCGACGAGAAAATCCGTCAGATTTTTTTTCTGACAGATTTTGGCCCAAACTTGTCTTGCATACACACGGTCGTACAAAGTTGTCGGAAAATTCCGATTGTTTAGAACGCGGTGACGTAGAACGAGTATGATGGGACTATAAAGAGGGCAGTAGCCAATAGCTTTTGACTCATAATTTATTCTGAGCATGCTTGGCACTTTGTCCATTGGAATTGTCTACACATGATCGGAATTTAAACGATCTGATTTTGTTGTTGGAAAATTTTAGATCCTACTCTCAAACTTTGTGTGTCAGAAATTCCGATGGAAAAAGTCAGATGGAGCCCACACATGATCGGATTTTCCAACAACAAGATCCAATAGCACATTTTCCATCAGAAAGTCTGACCATGTGTATAGGGCAATAGACATGTACTGATCTGACATCAGGTAGAGAGATCAAAGTTTGCAAATATCAAGGTAAGACACAGCTCTCGCCAGAGGCGGCAGACATAAAGCTACTGTTAACAAAACTGCTGGAGTGGCTATCTCCAAATAAAATTTAAAAAATAAAATTACTGTAAAGTGGCAATCCCAGCAATCTTTGCACTAGAGAAGGACCAGCTGTGATAAACTGGCGTAGTTAAAGACAGGGTCCTCAATTGGGAACCATACCATTACTGCACCATGACAAAAGGAAAGAGCCAAATACATTATCTCACAAAAGTGAGTACACCCCTCACATTTTTGTAAATATTTTATTATATCTTTTCATGTGACAACACTGAAGAAATTACTCTTTGCTACAATGTAAAGTAGTGAGTGTACAGCTTGTATAACAGTGTAAATTTGCTGTCCCCTCAAAATAACTCAATGCAGTCATTCCTTTTTTGTGTGAACCTCCACTTTTCGGAACCCTACAGGTATTTGCTCCCACTTCCAGGCATAGATATCTGCAGAATCTGTGGGTATCTATGCCACTTCCTGCCCCCCCTCCCGCTGTATGCTGGGAAACACACGGGTCCCAGAGACAGCAGGGACCATCCATATTGCGCAGCGCAACTCGTGCATGTGCAGTTGGGAACCGGGAAGTGAAAACCGAAGATGGCGGCGGCAGCACTCGAAAGCCAATCGACAGATCGGCTTTGGGTGCCGACATCCGGGCATGCTGGAAAGGTAAGTGTCCATATTTTAAAAGTCAGCAGCTGCAGTATTTGTAGCTACTGACTTTTAAAATATTTTTTTTTGCCGGAACTCCACTTTAATGTCTAAACCACTGGCAACAAAAGTGAAAAAAAACATAAGTGAAAATGTCCAAATTGGGCCCAATTAGCCATTTTCCCTCCCTGGTGTTATGTGACTCGTTAGTGTTACAGAGTCTCAAGTGTGAATGGGGAGCAGGTGTGTTAAATGTAGTGTTATCGCTCTCACTCTCTGACTGGTCGCTGGAAGTTCAACATGGCACCTCATGGCAAACAATTCTATGAGAATCTGAAAAACAGAATTGTTGCTCTACATGAAGATGGCCTAGGCTATAAGAAGATTGCCAAGACCCTGAAACTGAGCTACAGCACGGTGGCCAGGACCATACCGTAGTTAACAGGACATGTTCCACTCAGAACAGGCCTTGCCATGGTCGACCAAAGAAGTTGAGTGCACGTGCTCAGCATCCTATCCAGAGGTTGTCTTTGGGAAGTAGATGTATGAGTGCTGCCAGCATTGCTGCAGAGGTTGAAGGGGTGGGGGGTCAGCCTGTCAGTGCTCAGACCATACGCTGCACACTGCATCAAATTGGTCTGCACAGCTTTTGTCCCAGAAGGAAGCCTCTTCTAAAGATGATACACAAGAAAGCTGGCAAACAGTTTGCTGAAGACAAGCAGACTAAGGACATTGATTACTGGAACCATGTCCTGTGGTCTGATGAGACCAAGATAAACTTATTTGGTTCAGATGGTGTCAAGCGGGTGTGGTGGCCTCCAGGTGAGGAGTACAAAGACAAGTGTGTCTTGCCTACAGTGAAGCATGGTGGTGGGAGTGTCATGGTCTGGGACTGCATGAGTGCTGCCAGCACTGGAGAGCTACAGTTTATTGAGGGAACTATGAATGCCAACATGTATGTGACATACTGAAGCAGAACATGATCCCCTCCCTTCAGAGACTGGGTGGCAGGGTAATGTAATCCAACATAACGACCCCAAACACACCCCCAAGACAACCACTGCCTTGCTAAAGAAGCTGAGGGTAAAGGTGATAGACTGGCCAAGCATGTCTACAGACCTAAACCCTATTGAGCATCTGTGGGGCATCTTCAAACGAAAGGTGGAGGAGCACAAGGTTTCTAACATTCACCAGCTCTGTGATGTCGTCATGGAGGAGTGGAAGAGGACTCCAGTGGCAACCTGTGAAGCTCTGGTGAACTCCATACCCAAGAGGGTTAAGGCAGTGCAGGAAAATAATGGTGGCCACACAAAATATTGACGCTTTGGGCCCAATTTGGACATTTTCACTTATACAAGCTGTACACTCACTACTTTACATTGTAGCAAAGTGTAATTTCTTCAGTGTTGTCACATGAAAAGATATAATAATATATTTTCAAAAATGTAAGGGGTTTACTCTTGTGAGATACTGTACCTTGGGAAGAAAAGTTAAAGGAAATTACCAAGGAAGAGAAAGAAAAGGATGAAAAGTACAGCAGGGAAGTGAGAGAGGTTGAAGTAAGTCCCCCAGGGTGGAACCACTCCAAAAATGTAGCCGCAACAGGTGGTCTACCTAGGCAACAATGGCTCATCAAATCAGGGGGTAGTCAATGCTTTACCCAGGGATTCCATGTTTTTTTTTACCTTTAACATTTTGAATGTTACGTTTTAACATTTGGAAAATCATAACTTCGGTGGACTCCACCAATAATAAAGATAAAATAGGGGTTCATCAAAATGGTGCGTGGAGGGCCTAATTTAACCCCAAGTGGTCATAATGAAAGAGAGCCTTCCCTTTCACTGCTTTTTACCTTGTTATCATATGTTGAAGGACCTGATTCCCAAGAAGTATACCTCGTAAATATATTATTTGTTATAACCTTGTTTTATCCAAAAGATTTTGTTGGATGGCTATTAAAAGCTGAAATCCACTCTTTCCCTGGTCAGGATTGAAAAGGGATGAGTGCAGAGGTCATTGCAACATGACGTAGACAAATGAGCTGGGACTAAGTTTCCAGGCATTCCTCTGTCAATGTCTTCTGTAAAGCCCCATACACACTATCAGTTTTTCTACTGAGTTTTTCCTTCAGGTTTACTAAAACCATGTAGTAGAAGGGCCTGCCTGATTGCATACAAATGGAAACTCCTAAGGTTTGACCTCATATTTTATGGTTTTGGTAAATCTGAAGGAAAAACTGATAGTGGGTATGGGGCTTTAGGGTAGCTGGGCAGTGATATTATGCTTAGGCAAAGATGTGGAGCCAATCTGCCTACCCAAGCCCTTGTACACATGGTCGGAGATTCCGTCGGAATGTTTCCTATCGGAGCGTTTTGTCGGATATTCCGACTGTGTGTGGTCTGCATCGGACTGTTTCCGTCGGAATATCCGTCGGACCAACTTTTCCAACTTGCCGGAAATATTTTCTGACAAAATGCTCCGATCGGACATACTCCGATCATGTGTAGCCTACTCCGACAAACAAAGTGCCACGCATGCTCAGATCAAATTCCTAGACCAAAGCTATTGGCTACTAGCCTGAACGTAATCCCGTTGTAACAAAATAACGTCATCACGTTATGTACAATCGTATTTTCCGACAACTTAGTCCGACCGTGTGTATGCAACATCACTTCCGGACCTCGTCCAGAATTAATCTGTCGGAATAACTCAGACGGATTTGGTCGTCGGAATCTCTGACTGTGTGTACAAGGGCAAAGAGTCCAATGCACATAGGCTAGTTTTGTAACATACTGCTGTATGCATACTGCTGATGCCATTGTGGGAAAAAAAAAACTGCAGTAAATTGTGATTCACCATGAATACTGCAGAAGGAGTGTTTGGGTTACTGAAAAGGAAGTGCATGGAGTACATTTCACTGCTGAAATCAGTATGTGAAATAAGAAGTGTTGATCCAGTCTAATAGAATCCATTCATAGCTATCAGTTTTACAGGAATTCAGAGTTGCACATAGGAAACTGTACAAATGGGATAGGGTTTTATTTACAGGGTAGATACTTAAGAATAACCTTTGTCCTGTATGATGTAGGCATAGCTTTGTTGTAGTGGATCCTTGTTACAATGACCTCATACAATAATTCAGAACTGTGGGCCAATATTGAGATTTAAAAGCGGGAAGGTCTGAAGACAGAGTGCATTGAGAATTTACCTTTTAGTTCTCGGATGATCTCACCTCCATCAATACTCATCAATGTTGTTTTTGTTTGCCCACATGTTAGACTGCATTATATCATATTTGATGGGAGATAATTTTGCTTTGCAAGCAAATACAGCATCATAAAACATCTATTGCCAGTATGGGTTCTCTATTTTTATCTTGTTTTCTTTCTTATTAATGTCTGTTTCCTATAACAGGCTTTTTGTGTTAAAGATATATGTAACAGTTAACTTCTCTTTTCTGCCCTCTTTTTGGTCTGTTAAATATACCATTTGAATCAATTAGCCCTATCTGTTCAGTAAGTGCAAAAAAAAAACTGTTGATCTGTTGAAATTCTGTCCTGTGTGCACTTCCTGTGTTGTCTCTAACAGCCATCTTTGTTTCTATTTTGGACTACAAAATAATTAGTCTTTATGTTGTAAAGACCTGAAAGTGGGAGTGGCTGAGTGGTTTTGCAAAAAAACAAAAAAAAACAGGGAGGGCTGACTATACTCAAGAAAGCTGTGAATACCAACAGATATTTCTTTCTTATCCATTGAGGGACACAGAAATTTATAAGCTGACGAGTTATGCTGCCACCTATAGGAGGTTTAGAACACTGACTAGCCGAACAATTGTAAGCAAGGCCCTGTAATGGCTGTGGGATTGAGCGCTGATATCATTCACTGGGTGGAGCGGTGTGCCCACCTTCTTTCCCACCATTCAGGTTGACGGAGTCACCATTCTGCTGCTGTCCCTGCCTCTGAAGTCCCACATAGATCATTGGTCTCCAGTCTGTGTTCACTGCCTGCCTACAGTGACCTGATCACCTCTGGCTGCCTAAGACCCCAATAAGCACCACTTGTTTGTGAGTACCCAAGGCTTTGCCTCATATTCGGCCTAATTGCATTACCTCTACACGGAAGCAACATTTCTCTGCTGAGACATGAAGAACATAATCCCACTACTACAGTATATCCGGCCATATATCTTGTAAAGTGCGACAGTGAAACAGTCAAGAAAAAAAATTACAGTAGAAAAACATTTAACAAGCTTAAAAAAGGTTTTACATAGTCATGACAGCATAACGTGTGTATGTGTGTGTATGTGTGTGTATGTGTGTGTGTGTGTGTGTGTGTATATATATATTACCCTGTTTCTCCGAAAATAACCCGCCGTCGTGTGACCTTCACATCCACAAATAGCCGATCACTCTGCTCCCTCCCTTTGTCAGCTGAATTCTGTATCCTCGGATTCGGTTGAACCTTTTGTGGTATTTAGTACCCTGCAGCATCCCCCATTGCAGAGGAAACCTTGGCCTATTAGGTTTGCTCAGGACCAGTTCTCACTACTCCTTGGGGGACCCAGCTTTCTGGGGTGTCCCTATAGCTGGTGCTTAAGTCTGGTTCTCTGGAACCAATGGTCCTTGTTTTTTCAGGGTATCCCTCTGTGAATCAGCTTTTTGAGTTGCAATCCATTGGATCCATTGGATGTCACCCAGGTCTTGTAGGAAGTTAACCTCAGGGAAGGTTTGGAAGTCCTCTACATGACAGGACAGGTGGCCTGGTTCCTATGCCGGTTGAGAAATTTTACTCTTAACCACACTGACTTTCTTATTGACCGTGCATTGGCTCTTGGCTTTGCTCAACCAATAGCCTCCTTACCAAATAAAGAGGTTTGTGCACATGGGTGCTCCTCATCTCCTGCATGGCAGGTAGAAATCATCTGGGCTTTGGGCTCCCTTGAATTGCTAGCAGCCAGAACATGCTAGAATCCCACTGAAGGTACCCCATTTTGGGATAAGGTATGCCCAGAGGCCCTTGTGGGACCTGATCATTTGGAAATTGGCCTTCCTTCTGTGGCTGATACTGCAGCCTTTTGGGAAAGTTTCTCTAAATCCCTTCCTTGGTCATGCTTTTAATCAGATAGATGTTCTTAGCAGTGTGGCTAGCGTCCCTGCCCCTCACTCATTGACTATGGATGCTTTGTTGGAGGTCAGGATATTCTTAGAACCATATTCTGTGCTCAAAGATAGGTAGGTCCAGCAGAATTGTCCACTGTCAGACCTAGTGACACTTCTGAATATTAAGGTGGATAATTTTGCCCTTCTACTTGTTTTTTTCTTGTGTCCCCTGTATTGCAATGGGTTTGCAATATACCTCTTCCCCTCCCCCCAGCACCCGTGTAGGGGTACCTTTCATGCACCCTATGTTCTTTCAATCAGGGCTGACTTTAGGTTTGGTGCCCTTGAGTTCTTTACCAGTTTCAAAAGTCACATTTCCTTATGGAATATTACACAGTGATGGGTCCCAAGTTCTTCAGATATCTAATTTGAGATTGGGTGCATGACTGGGCAACCTAATTCGTATCATGGTAGATAAGATTGACTATTTCTGTATTCCGGTGTCCCTCAGTGGTTTCCAAGAAAAAAGATTTTGACGTTAAGCACATAAATCCTATTTTCTTATTTAAAGGGCTAAAAACAGGGAAATTTGCATGTATTGCAGAGATGTATTGCATTTGTTTTTTGTTTTATTGTGCTTTAATATAATCTTTATTCTATCGCTCTATGCCTAAGTAGGCATTATAAATCAGGAGATTCTGCTTGCTGGGCTCTCGTGAATCAGTTCTAATTGATTATTTATCTATTGCTATTATGTGTAGGAAGTCGCCTATCAAAGAAGTACAAAACAGATGGAGCACTCCTGAGCTTTACTGTCTCAGAGACCCTGAATATTGGGAAGAGAAAGAAGAGAAGCAAAATCTTAAAAAATACACTGTCCTGTAGGTTCCCTTTGTATCCATAATGTGGAGCCTCGGTTCTACATTTCGGTGTGCACTCTGACACCTGCAAGTAAAACCAAAAACTTTTCCTCATCGGTTGAGCCATAACAGTGGCCTTTGATTGTTTACACAACAGTAGTAATATGTACGGGTGAGAAGCAAATAAAGAATCCACAGTATAGTTGAAGTATACAAAGCCCAAAGTATTTTTATTTCATATTAGATAGAGAAGGAGAGAGTTAAGGGATTTCCTGTCCTGAAGACTAAACCGGAAGTGAGAGGCTGTTTTTCCAATGTGAGGGACAGTTATCATGAAGACAAGTGTTCCCATTTTACAATTCTATTTCTGTTCTGGTGGCGACTCAAAGTTTTGGATTTACCCTCACTTTCATTTTTCTCACCACTTTATACAAATCTAAAAAAAAAGGAGTTTGGCCTTTAGTTGTACGTTGTACTTTAAGCTGGATTTGTACAATAGTTTACAAAAGCAGAACAGTACTGTTCTCATATTTATGGATGAAATGAAATATTTACTATTTGGAAGGATCACACCAGATTGAGAGGGATAAGCGGTAAGGTTATATCTATGTTGTAGACTTCAGTACACTGGCTGCTGATACCACAGAGGAAGTGAAAGTCATTGAGCAGTGAGAAGCTGGTTGAATGTTATTGATCCATGTGTAAAGCGTTACTTAGGGATTTCCTGTTGCTCAGCTGTTCTTGACCTATGAATGTGGGAAATATAATCATAAATACAGTAAGTAACCTTACACACACATAGGTTTATTTCTCTATACATACTGTACTGCTTGTCTTATATCTGCTTTGATTAACAAAATAATATTTTACAAACTGAGTTTAGCTTAAAATAAAATATTTCAAGCTTATTATTATTATACAGGATTTTTATAGCTCCAACGGTTTGTGTAGCTCTTTAAAAATGGAGGGAGACAGTACAGTAACAGAACAATTCAATACAGGATGAATGAGGGCTATGGGAGGAGCCGTGGACACGTAGCGGCCGTCGGCTCGCGTCCTTTCCCCCCGCCGCCCCCGCCCATGCCTCCTGATCCACCCGCCCCGCCCACCCGCCGTCAGCTGTTCGCTTCCACGAGGCGAGCGGACGCCCCGGATCAAGCCAGGAGAGAGAGCGAGCGGAGAATGCTTCCTGTGAAGCGGAGACACAGCGGTGGGAAGGTGGCTCTGTAGGAAGCCTTACGCCCCCCCCTCCTTTCAGCGGAGCAGGCTTGACAGCACGGACCTTCTATACCCTCCATAGGTCGGTAAGGCAAAGAATTAGAGGGTCATTGACAGAGTGGAGGAGCAGTGAGAGGTGAGCAATCGTATGGATGAGTGGAGGGGAGATGGCCCGCTGGAGATTTGGTCATCATCAGTGATCAGAAGTTATCATTCTAAAGACCTCTCTTTGAAAGCGGTAAGGTACATACATGTATAAGCTGGTTAACGATTGCTGCTAATGTGACATCTACTACCTGTCTATCAGTGTACTACCAATATCGCCTGATTAGTTGGACACGGACCTTTCCACCCCTGCACAGGCCGGCAAGGTTATGAATGAGATAATCAGCGACAGAGTGGAGGAGCAATGATAGCTGAGCAATCTGTGTGAATGAAAGGAGGGGTGATGGTCGGCTGCATATCTTGTCATCATCATTGACTAGAAGCTGTTATGGTAATAACTTCTCCTGGAAAGTGGTAAGGCGGATATATATATAAGCACGCTAACAACTGCTCTTAATGTGACTCCTTCTCTGGAACTATCAGATTGTTACCAACACTGCTTAATTAGCTGGATATAAACCCTGCAGGGGGAGGAATGATGAGAGGTGAACAGATGGACATTTGAAGGATTAATAATCAGTAATGCTATGCGGAGTTTTATTTCTTTTTCCTCTATCTACAATTTTAGATAGAGACATAAAATAGCGGTCGGGTTGGGGGCTCATTTCACAAATTGTCGGTTCTTCGCCCATTGTGCACCCAGCACTCCCTGACAGCAATCTTGTCTTGTAGCTGCCTGCAGGCATACAGGTACAAGGGAGTGAGGTATCCCGCCCCCAGAAAGTGATCTGAGCAACCCGGACCCCATAAGAGTCATAGGGAAAGGGACAGGGCCTGGATCTGGGTGTCAACCTGCAACAAAGGAGAATGCCGGGGAAGATGAATAAAAGGGGGGGTACGGGACCTGTTAGCCCGGGGGGGATACAACGATACTTAGTGGGGGAGATAAGTGTGTTGGAAAGCAGCCAGGAAACCCCTAGCCAGAAGACATCAAGAAAATCAGGTGCAGGCACGAGTAAAACTATAGACACGGGAGAAGTGCTGGGAGCAGGAAAGCCTAAGGACGTTGGCCCAACTCGTACCAGGACGGGGGGGGTAAGCTCCCGAGATGAAGATAAAGGGAAAAAAAGGGAAGAACTGGGGAGAAAAGGAGAGGCTACCCCCCTACCCGAAATTCAACCTGAAATCCAACCCGAATTAGAAGGAGCCCTAGTGCTGGCAGACCCACAAGTGAGCCTGAGCATGCTGAGAGAGGTATTTACAGAGGCATTGACCAAGGTTGAAACATCACTTAAATCTGATATAGCCGGGATTAAGACAGATATTGGCCGAGTGCTAGGAAGGGTGGAAGAGTTGGAGGAAAGAATGAATGGATATGAACAAAATATGAGGGATCTAAAAGAACAAGTGAAATTAGCCCAAAAAACAAACAGATCGATCTTATATAAAATCGAGGACCAAGAAAATCGCGGAAGAAGGAAAAATTTAAGGATAAAAGGCCTAGAAGAAAAATTTAGGAATGAAGAGCTCCCTAGGGTGATGCAGGACTTGTTCAATCCCATTAGGGGGTAATCTCTCTCTCAAACAGGGTTTAGGTGCTCTCTCTCCCGCTCTCTCGCCCCCCCCTTCTCTCTTCCCCCGCGTCGACCTCCGGTGGGGGGGGGATGTTTCCCTCCCGGAGGGGCGGGGGAGGAGAGGAGGGGGAGGGGATCAGTGAGATATGACAAGACTGAAATTGATAACATATAATGTAAGGGGTATAAGTACTCCCCAAAAAAAGTTCAGAGTTAATAGGGAGTTGGAATTGTATGGAGCGAATGTGGTCTGCTTGCAGGAAACACATTTATCACACGAGGCTACAGGGAGATTGACGTCCCGGGGGTTCCCAACATGGTTCTACGGTGACTCTACAACATGTAACGCCAGGGGGGTAGCAATAGGCTTTGAGAGAAGTGTTAGGTTTGAAGTCGAGAAACAGATGGCCGACCCGGAAGGGAGATTCTTGTTTATAAGAGGGAAACTATCGGATGGAATATACACCTTTGCGAATATATACTCCCCAAACAGGGACCCAGATAAATTTTTAAGGAAGGTTTTGGAACTATTAGCGGAGTTTAAAAAAGGTAAACTGATAGTAGCGGGAGATCTGAATATGAGCATCGACCCTCGAGTGGACTCCTCAGCCGGGTCCCCGCGATGGCCGGAGCTTAGATATAAAAAAATAAAGGCCCTGCTCTTAGAATTTCAGTTGGTTGACGCTTGGAGGATTAAACATCCGAACAGCAGAGACTATACTTTCTACTCCTCGGTGCATGGGACATTCACCCGAATTGATTATGTTCTGATTGAACATCAAATGCTCCCAGCTCTCAAAGATACAGTAATAAAATCTATCTCCTTATCTGACCACGCTCCAGTCATGGTGCAGCTGGAGCTTGTAATGGATCAGGCTAAAAGAGAGACATGGAGATTAAATGAAGCTTTGATCCAGGACCCAGAAACTAGAAGCAGAATTGAAATAGAACTAGAAGAGTTTTTTATAAGAAATGATTCCCCTGGGGTTACGAGGAGTACGATATGGGAGACCCACAAAGCATATATACGAGGTATCCTAATAAGCATCGGGACAGGGAAAAAAAAGGAAATAGGGAAAAGGCTACAAGATCTAAATAAGGAGATTTGGGAACTGGAGCAACAAACTAGATCAAAGGGGATCCCAGAGAAAGTAGAGCTAAAAGAGAAGAAGCTACAATTAGAAGAACTTATGGAGGAGGAAAGGGTGCGAGTCAACCACTGGGCAGAGAGCATAAGATACCAGGAGGGGAACAAACCTGGGAAATGGTTAGCGAGAGTAGTGCGGGAGAGAAGGAATGCGTCTTTCATACCTAAAATTAAAAATGAAAAGGGGGAAATTAAGCACTCCACCCCTGAAATAGCGACGGTCTTCCATAAATATTATAGTCTGTTATATAAGGTAGGACAGGGAATGGAGAAAAACAGAGCTACTGAGTATTTAAAAGGGATAGATCTTCCTAAAGTCCCAGAGGAAGAGCTGGAAATGTTGGAGACCCCGGTCACGGTAGACGAGGTGGCGAGGGCAATAAGAGGGATGGCAATAGGGAAAAGTCCAGGCCCGGATGGGTTTCCAATTTTATATTATAAAAAGTTTGAAAAGATATTGGCCCCCAAATTATGCGAGTATATGAATGCAGTTGCAGAAGGGGAAGATCTGAGGGAAGAGGCATTGATGGCTTACATAACTTTGATATTAAAGGAGGGGAAGGAGCCAACAACCCCTGGGAGTTATAGACCAATCTCTCTTCTGAACACGGATGTGAAGATATTCTCAAAAGTGATAGCAGAGAGATTGAAACCGTTGCTCCCCCAATGGGTCCATAAGGACCAAACGGGGTTTGTTATGGGCAGGGAGGGGAGGGATAACTGTCTTAAAACCCTAATGTTGATTCATGGGGCGGAGAGCAGTGGACCCCCAGTCGCCCTGTTATCGGTGGATGCTGAAAAAGCATTCGACAGGGTAGACTGGGGCTTCATGTTTGAGACTTTAAGATATTTGGGGTTAAAAGGAAAAATATTACGATGGATAAAAGCATTTTATTCCCGCCCGTCGGCAAAAATTTAAATTAACGGTAACCTCTCCCCGGTAGTGAAGCTATACAATGGAACTAGACAGGGATGCCCCCTGTCTCCAATGCTGTTTATACTCGCCTTGGAACCCTTGTTGGCTTCAATTAGGAAGAATGGAGACATAAGGGGGGTGAGAATGGGCGGAGAAGAGTATAAGATCTCTGCGTATGCGGATGACATATTATTTTATGTATCGGATCTCAGGGTGACTTTGCCAAATATAATCAGGGAGATCCATAGATATGGGAAGCTGACAAATTTCAAGATTAACATGTCAAAAACTGAGATTCTGAACATAACGGTACCAAAAAAAGAACAAGAGGAACTCCAGAGGTTCTTCCCCTTCATCTGGTGTAGGGAAGATTTGAGGTACCTGGGAGTAAAAATCACACCCACATTGTCATCCGCATACGCAGCTAATTATACAGATATATTGAATAGGGTGAAAGAATGTATTAAACGCATGAGATATAAGCCCCTGTCGCTAATAGGAAGAGTAAACGCGTTGAAAATGTTTATTTTACCAAAACTGATATATGTGTTTCAAATGATCCCAATAAAAGTTCCGCAGGAGTTCTTTAGGAAACTCCAAACCCTAATTTTAAAACATATATGGGGACGTAGGAATCCTAGAATCTCATATGCGACTCTGGAAAGGGGGAAAGTAGAAGGGGGATTAGCCGCCCCGAACTTTAGAAGATATTATCAGGCAGCAGTAATCTCACGGGTGGTGGATTGGGTGTATGATAAAGGCGATAAAGGGTGGGTAAATATAGAGAAAACACAAAGTGGAGTTAATTTAGGAAAAAGGATCTGGATACCTAGGGACTACCGTGACTTGGGGAGAAGCACTAACCCACTAACTACTAATTTGTTTAGAATATGGGATAAAGTGGGCGAATTAAATCACTGGCAGCACAATTCACCTTTAATTTCTTTATTAGACACAAGTTTTTTTAAACCAGGGAAGGAAGAATATGTTTATTTCACAAGATGGGCAAAAAGGGATGATATTTCTTTGAAAGATGTGATGAACGGGGACAGAGTTTGTACTTTAGGAGAAATAAGACAAAAATGGGGATGTAGGAAATTAGACAGCTGGAGATATGCACAAATTAAACATTTTGTTCAGGCGCTACCCCGACCACTCCGCGGGGAAGGAGATCTTAGACCTATGGAGAGAATACTTTCAGACCCGGGCTGTAAAAAAAAAAGTTTGTCCAAAATCTATAAAATTCTGGAGGAGGAAAAGGAACCAGGAGAACCACTGTTTTTAAAAAAATGGGAAGAAGAGTTAGGTACTCTGGGAGATAAGGAACGTAGAAAGAAGATTTTAAGAATAGCAGGTACAATATCTAAGGACAATATGTCAGCGGAAATGTCATTTAAATTAATGGCAAGATGGTATATTGTCCCACAAAGAGCGCATAAGAGAAGGCCGGACATATCAGCACTCTGCTGGAGGGGTTGTGATAAGGTGGGAACTTTTGCACATATCTGGTGGGAGTGTGGTAAGATTGGCCCTTATTGGGAGAAAATAATAGGAAACATCTTCCAGATAACAGGGGAACAGGTAAAGAAGGATCCTTGGACATGTCTATTCCATGACACAGATAAAACAATAGGAGAATATAAAAATTCATTGGTACCTCACTTATTGATTGCTGCAAAAAGCCTGATCCCAAAGAGATGGGGCTCTGTTGAACCCCCATCCATGAGGGAATGGTTAGCTAAAGTAGAGTGGTTAAGATCAATGGAGGAATCAATATTTAAAAGAGGAGATCAAGTGGAAATTTATCATAGCAAATGGGGAAAATGGTTGGAGTATAAGAAACAAGGGAATGTCCCAGAATGAGTGGTCCCGAGGGGAGAGGAGGGGGAGGGCGGGAGAGAGAGACGGAGAGAGAGAGGGGGGGGTTGGGGAGGGAGACCTGAGGGGGAGGGGACGGGAAAATATAAGTTTATGGAATAGGAAGCATATTTTTGTAATATTCCTACTTTTTCGAATTTCTTTAAAATAAATAAAAATAAAATTGAGGAAGATGTTAAAAAAAGAAAAAAGGAAAAAGGATTGCATGTGATGTCAAAGCAGCACTGCCAATAGGCAAAATAGTGGCGATAAGAAGAAGGGCACCCAAAAATCACAAGGGCGTAAAACTTGCCACAAATTTGTTGACGAGAGATTATGGCGTGCTATAAACTGATGCAAAAAAAAAAAAAAAAAAAAAAAGAACAATTCAATACAGGAGAATCCAGAGGGCCTTGTATGTTGTAGCTTGTAGATACATCTGTACATAAAGCAAGTAGAGTCAAGTTGAGCATCATCTGCAGTGATCAAACTACAGTACTTAGAAGCTAAATTGTACTTTTGGTTTAGTTTTGGATAGAATAGGGAAGGATTCGAACCCCATTACGTTTATACTGCTGTCTATTTCCCAACTGGGATGATTCACACTATGCATTTGTTCTGGTGACCACTGGGACAGAGAATTATCGGAAATCTAAAATTTCGAACAAAGATCAGCGGAAGTCTTCCAATTGACAAACCTGTTTTGGTGACAATTGTTCCACTTTTTTATTTTCTGCTCCTGTTTACATGAATTTAGTATGCAGCAGAATAATCAATTAACAGTAGTCATGGTTAAAAGTGTCTAAAAGAAAAAGAACTGTCTGGGCTGCCAATAGCAATCAAGAATCCTCCATTCCATGTCTTCAAGGAGATTAATTAACATAAATATAAATACTGATTTATCACGAAGGCTGACCATAGACGTTTTGAATTTTGTTTGATTCCACTGCAATTCTAGCTGTGTAAAGCCCTGCAATCAGAACCCAGATTTCTATTTAAAAATCATTAGTTAATACATACTTGCGATCGGGAGCTTTCCAATCATGTGACCACTGTGACTGCCAATCAGATGATCAGAATGGCCGCCTCCGCCTCCCAGCATTTGGAACCTCTTAAAGGGCTCGGAGGTGGCGGTGGGAAAAGGCTAAAGATGCATCACCCATCATACTAAATTCTTCCAAAATACTTTTTTATCATTGGACTGCACTACCTATTATGGCAGCGTTTTGACCAAAATGACACATTCTTTTAGTATGTTAGCAACAGAATAGAAGTAATGCCATTATATGATTGTCTTCCTTAAACATGGATTTTTCTTTTCAGGAGGTGTGTGAAGGAATGGGAGGAGCCTCATGACAGTGTTCTCTACTGCATGCAGAGTGATGGGAATCACATGATAGCCACTGGATCGTCTTACTATGGAGTTGTGAGATTGTGGGACAAGAGAATGAGCCAATGTTTACAGGTATGGTTAGAGGTCTGTGCCAGCCATAGCTACCTACGGTATATACTTGGTGCTGGGGTGAATGTGGTGAATCTCTGCTGATTTCCATCATCCAATCATGTGCAGGCAAAAATTTATTTTATTTTTTTTTATCTTCTTTGCACCCGATTGATATTCTTCCCAGGGCAGGTCTGGGAAGATGGGTGCTTGACACTCTCTCACCTCATCTTGAATCTCCAGGCTGGGTGCTCCCTCACCTCTCCAGAGTCCTAACCAACCACTTCCTCACCCACCGTCGTGTGACCTTCACATCCACAAATAGCCGATCACTCTGCCCCCTAACAAGCTGAGCTGTGACCTTTGGGGCGGGGGAGGGAGGGCAGGCCTGCGGCACCCTCCTCTGTACAGTCCATGTTGGGAGTCTGGGACCTGACCTCATTGTCAGTGTCACACAGAGCAGTAAGTAAACTACACATATGGGGCCACCGAGAGCACCTGTTGTGGTGATCAGGATGGACCGTTATGAGTGTTCAGCAGCAAATGTACAGGGAAAGGTGATCAGACAGTACATGGGACGGTTCACTGGGCAGTACACAGGGTTGTGCAGTCTCTGACATCTCCTGTAGTAGGCTTGCAGTCTCTTACATTTCCTGTAGTATGCTTGCAGTTTCTTACATTTCCTGTAGTATGCTTGCAGTCTCTGACCATCTCCTCTAGTACATCTGCAGTCTCAGACAATCTTCTATAGTATACCTGCAGTCTCCGACAATCTCCTGTAGTACATCTAAAGTCTCTGGTCATCTCTTGTAGTATGCCTGCAGTCTCTGACCATCTCCCGTAGTATGCCTGCAGCCTCCAACCATCTCCTGTAGTGTTGAAAGTATAGAAGAACCCAGAGGATGCATAGGCCTAGCACATTATCCTGAATACATGTTGTATTTAATAAAAATGGAGGTGAATATACTTACAAACCAGTACTTGTGTCATAGCATTATCATAAAATCATCCGCTTAAATCCAAATGCGAAAATCCACAACACATTGGCTAACGCGTTTTCAAGGTTTCCCTCTTCTACAGAGCCTACAGAATGTGTCCATTTCACATACTTATATATGGTGTACTGACTCAAAAGGTAGTACCCCTTTATGGGTCAGTCTCATTATTTCATTGTGCCCAATGCGATCAAAAGGTTGGTAGATAGATTAAGGCCCCCTTCACGTTTGTGCGACATAAGTCGCGTGATTTTGCTGCAACATTGCCATGACTCTGACGGAGACTCAAAGTAATGCCCGTGCAATATATAGGTCCCTGGACTCCAAGTTGCACCAAAGTCGGACCAATGCAGTGCAGGGACCACTTCAAAATCACTATCACCCAAAGTCACACAGACACGAATGGCGCCCATTGGAAGTCATGGCGTACGACTTGTCATGTGACCCCGCAGTCCCAAGTCGCACAAGTGTGAAAGGGGCCCAAGTGAAATAAAATAACATAAAATATCTAGTATATAGTGACCAGTTATACACTGACCAGAATAGAATATCAGTAACATGAATAGAATAGTAACTGACACATCCTGCAAAGTCATTCCTGTACACTGAGGCTGTATATGGCTCTAGTCACCCTTTTTCCTTTAATTGACATAGTTTCTTTATGTTATTGCTCTTTGGTTAGTAAATAATATAAAAGTAAAAATTGTATGCTATGGAAGGGACTCAATTAGAAATCTGCACCCTAGAGACAGGATCTCGAGTTCTACTGAATTTAAAAGGAGATGAGCTAAAAAAAGATAAATCAAATAAACTAGCATGACATGTAATATGGTATTTAAGGGACTCATAATACCTATAAAGGCAATATTTGTGGGGAGGTTTGTAAAAATTCTATGATCTTCTGCTATAGTGAAGGAGAAGATGGTATACACATTTATATGCCCACCACGAACCATAGAGGGACGGATGCGTGTACCTAAAGGCATACACAAATGTGCATACCAGTGTACGCACGTACATACACATCGATTCACAAGTATGTGTGTGTACTGAGGAGACACTAGAATTGTGTCAATATTGTGCACTGACGTACTAACGGTAACCACATGGATGGTGGTTTACAGGGTGCCGGAGCTCACGTAAGCATGAGCCATGGAACCACCCATGCACATGTGTGCCCAATCACCTATATCTTTAATGATATTCACATTCTAAGGGGCATACATATTGAGCACTAAGTTGGAGATACCTAATTGATCTCAAGGGGGTGCAGGTTTATGAGTGGGTATACAGTAAGAAACGCTTGACTGTATGACAGTTTGAATAGGAGTTGAGGACCAGCCTGTAATGTCCTGAGTACAAATGGCAACATATATGTATCTTTTATTAGTTACATGTAGCCCATGTATATGCATGAATCCATGCGCATGCCCACTAGAGACATACGCATGCATGCCAGTATCTGCATACATATATATATGAGCGCACACACATATGTGCACATACATACGCATTGATGCACACACACGCACACATATGCTACATCTACCCTCCCACACATATACAAGCTCGCCCTGAAATGTCCTGGCTTATTGGACTACTCCATGTACTTCAAGATCTTCATTTAGGCCCACAGGAGCCAAACCTCCTAGGGTAAATATCCAGTAGATTTCAGTTCTGCACAGCTTTTGGAATCTCCTGCCACTATCTGAATCGCTGCCTATTGCCTCTATTCCAACGACTCTTATGCTAGAAGGACTTCCTCCATGATGTTCTTTAAAATGTCAGGGGACTGAGTACTTGTTTTTGTTTTTATTTTTGTTTGTAAGTTTGTTATCTTCTTTGCTGTTAATGATGTTGCATTTATGCTCTCCAAACCTCACTCTTAGTGGGCGTATCGTGCGTCCCACATACAACAGACCACAAGGGTAGATAATACCGTAGACCAGGTATGAGGTTCCACATTTTATCTACTGTTTAATCTTGTGGTTGCCCCCATCCTTCCCCATTATGTCCTTTTTTCGGTGCCATATGAACATACAGGTGCCACAGTTATTCACTCCACACCTGAAGTTTCCTCTCTGATGGAACACTGATGGTATTCGTTTTTGCATTACTATTCATGGTGAATTTAAAGGTTAGCAACCAGAGTACCCTAAGGGTTAAACTGAAGGAGGGACCTAGATTTACATCTAAGTTAATATTGAATCCTTGTCTGTCTTCTCCCCAGGTAGTTTACTTATCTTATGACAAGATACTTTATATAATACTTCATATAGTATTCTATTTTCATCCACTTGAGTTTCCCTAAGCATGTTGTTAGTTTAACATATTTGGATACAATGCATTTACAATATTTTGTTTGTTTTGGTTTTATGTAGCACACTTTTCTTCCCAGCCAGGCTCTTAATGGGTTAAGGGCCAATTCGCACACAAATACCGTGACAGACGTTTTACCTCATTGTAAAATGTTTGTCACTGCAGGGATACACAGGAATCATTTTCAGTGTTTACACATTGTGCTAACATTCTGTTTAAATATCAATTGTCTTAGTTTTTAATAGGGGTTTTGTCATTTTTCCTGTTGTCAGTAAAAATGTGCTCTGTCAGTAAATGTTTCATGTTTTGCCAATAAAATCAGTCGCAGATTGTTGGCAACGCTATTTCAAGTGTGCACACACACAGCAGAATCGTAGATGGACAGCACAAAGGGCCAATGACAGCGGTGGCCTGGCTCAGATAGCAGGGTGACTGCAGCCAGTGCTAGTGGAGCAAAGGGAAGGGCTCTGGAGTATTGCTGTGCCTGGCTGGGGCTGTCCTGACTTGTGTGCTTGAACTGGCAGTGGGGAAGAAAGGTGACAGTGGAGGGGAGGGAGGTGCTTGCTGCCTCTGGACACCTGACAAAGAGCTGCACCAGGAAGACAGCATTTGTGTAAGTCTTACTTGTCCTGTAAGACTTCTCTATTCCTGGCCGGTCCATCTACTGCATGCGACATGACTATTAATTTTCCCCTAGTAGCCCATCCTCGGGGATGCTGCTCACATTGGGCTTTGTTTCTACCTGTACTCAGTTAACCTTCATAGCTGTGTGTGCTCTGCTCATTGCTAGTAACAAGCGCTAGGAGTTTTCTGTCTATTGGTGGGTCCCCTCAGCTCCCTAGTCCATGGTGTGTTGGCAGTCAGGAGATGATGTGCTGTAACCTTTAGCAACCAAACAGGGAGCAGTATTAATGTGCAATAAGCTCTAGTAACCAATAAGTGACTGGTAATGATGTGCAGTAACCTCTAGACACCAGTGAGCGGTAAGGATGATCAGTAACCTCTAGCAACCAATCAGTGCCTGGACCAATTCTTTGTTTAAAGGGGGGGGGGGGACACAAGAAAGTGTTTGCTCAGGGTCGAATCAATATTAAAAAGAGCCTGCACTGAAATATCACTTTTTTTTTGTTTACCTTTATAATGAAAAAGGTTTGGTCTGCCCCCCCATGCATCTCACTCACCTAAGCCAGTGACATGCACTGTACTTCCTGTGCATAGTTTTCCTTTCACAAAATAAGGAGGGGTTAGGCCTAGCAGTATGTCATTGGGAGGTTGGCCTGATGAGCCTGAAAAAAACGGTGGCTTGCGATGACGTCAAACAAAGAACATGGTGGCATGGGACCCAAGTTCTGACAGAAGAGAAGAGGATCTCAGCAGAACAATGTTGGATCCACTGGGAGGGTGAGTATCTGAATTGTGCAGAACCCACAATCCGGTAAGTAGTGGTTAAAAAAAAATGGGAGGCAGGGTGAAGATCCACTTTAATGCATAAAGCAGTTCCATGTTCCATGTGTATTTCACTAGTATATCTGCATATACATATATAAATGCAGAGACATCTGATCACACATGTTTGACTCCCATTAGAGCTACAGTATGTCAGGTGCATCCTTCTGGATGGAGGTCCTGAGGATGACCTAAAATGTAAAGGATGGATCTGGAATGCCCCATAGGGACTCCGTTCGAACTTTGGTTTGTAGTGGGACAAAGAAGCCTGCTCTACCGCATATAGCCTGTTGTTCATTCATTACCTACACGGCAGATGAATACAAAATATATTTATTTTAAGAAAAAGCATGTTTTCTTATCACTGCATATTTTTTTCTATTTCAGTCTTTCTCCCTGTCATCTCCAACAAGCAGCCCAGTGTATAGCCTCCGATTTACTACATCCCGCTTGTATGCTGCTTTGGCGACCACACTTCAAGTTTTGGACTTCACTGTTTCCAGCCCACAGTTCACATCCATGTAGATGATGGTGTATACCTCAAAACTGGGATTTGTGTATGATATACAAGGCATCTCTTCCATGTAAAAGAAGCCACAAAAAAACATTCTACAGGTCCCAACATCAAAGACTTCTTTTCTAATGTAAAAGTCATCATATGCTTGCAAAAAAATAAATGTAAAGATATTTTCCAATGTAATTAGTTATGGTAAATTCTAAATGTGTACATACATATGTGCAAGGGTTTTCTATCTATAGGAGCTGAAATTAAGATTGGATTTCAGCTTTGTTTCATATTTTTTTTAAATATATTCACTAAACTTGCCAATACACATGAATATCAGGAACTCATCACAATTTTACATTGAAGTTTAACTAAAATTTAGGTTTAAATCAGGTAAATGCATTCCAGGGACATCACAACAAAGGTTGAGTATAAATGGCTGTCCTCTGATAAAATACTGTAGAGAACGGCCCTTGCTCTCTTTTCGGAAGCAGGGATCTTTCTGCAGAGGTCTGACACCCCCCACCTCCCCCTCCCCCCTTAGTCACACCCATACCTTAGCAAACGGCAAAACTCATTCTACCTGCTGATTGATTTCGATCTGATCAGTAAGGTGTCAGACCCCTTCAGAGGGACCACTGCTTCCACATAGAGAAAAAGCAACGATCCTTTTCTCTAACATTCTGGCAGGGGACAGTTTTTTTCTGCTCAAGCTGTGATTTCTTTCTAAAGAAAATAAACTAAGGCTGGCCATACATTATACAATTTTCTTATTTCATTTCCTTTAGAATTACCTTTTAACTATGTAGTGCAGGAGCCTGCCTGATTGCGTACAAATTGAAAGTGTTTAGGTTGAAGCTCATATTATATGGTTTTGGTAAATCTAAAGGAAATTTGTACAAGAAAATTGTATCATTTATGGCCAGCCTAGGACTTTGATGTTAAACTGTAAATTCAATTGGCTTTTAAGATTAGGGATGCTGTTCTGCACAGATTTGTAATGTATGCAATTGCATGATGACCACATACGCAAATAAATTTAGCTATTACGTGACCACAAATAAACATGAGGCAGAGACGTGTGTATGCTTAATGATCAGTGTCAAAAAAAAGTCTTAAACTTGAACTCCAACAAAATATTTTTTTTTTACTTTGGTAAAGGAGGAGAACATAATTAGTACCTCTGTCGGGTTTTATTGTTCTCTGTGTCCCTTTTGGGAAAATTTTGACTTGCCTTTTAGGTGGTCACCAGGACAGGACACAATAGGCAATCTATACGATCAGAACTATTATAAAATACATGCACATAAATGGTTTTCTTTACATGTTGAAACTTTTTAAACATATATTTCTATTCTATCTTTTCATGGACTTTATATTTTTTAGAAAAATCTATAATTTATAGCAGGATTTACTTATTTTCATATGCTTTAAAAAAAAGAAGTGGCCTTGCACAAAAAGATGCAGACCTTTTTTTTTAACATACAATACTTCGGCTATATCATTCAAAAATAAAATCATATGTATGTAAATCTTATACAAATTCTGGGAAAGACGTTTGCCCCGGGATGTAGATGATAGCCAACTAAATGTACAAAGCAGAAAAATAATATTTATGCTATTTTATAGGATCTGAAAACAGATTAGAAAGTCAAGCAAAGCAGCAATGATATTCTGTACAGAGTTTCAGTTTAAAGTTGAATTCTGGGAAAATGGCTAAATACACAGTTGAGACACATGTATGGAGCTGTGTAAACTACCAATTGGTTTATACAGGCAGTCCCCAAGCTACAAACATCCGACTGACATACGACCCATATTTATAAATGAAGGGAGACAAAAGGAAGTGAGAGGAAACCCCTAGGAAGAGAAATTCATCCCTGTAATGCCACGTACACACGGTCGGACTTTCCGACAGAAAATGTGTGATCGGATCTTGTTGTCGGAAAATCCAATCGTGTGTGGACCCGACTTTTTCCGTCGAAATATCCGACACAAAGTTTGAGAGCTAGATCTAAAATTTTCCGACAACAGAATCCGATCATTTAAATTCTGATCGTGTGTAGACAATTCTGACAAAGTGCCACGCATACTCAGAATAAATTACGAGACGAAAGCTATTGGCTACTGCCCGCTTTATAGTCCCGTTGTACGTGGTTTACATCACATCGTTCTGAACGGTCGGATTTTCTGACAACTTTGTGCGACCGTGTGTATGCAAGACAAGCCTGGGCCAAAATCGGTCGGAAAAAAAATCAGAATGTCGTCGAAATGTACAGGGCATAAGCGTTATTATGGGAAAAGAGGATCTCCACTGACGCTTTATCACCAATTCACAACAACCCAAAATTTTTAAAATCCAATTGTCACAGAGACAGAAAGTGAGATGAAATCTTCTGTATAGGGGCACAGACAGCAAAACAAACATTACAGGGTGTTAACCCTTCCCTATGCTGTCCGCAAAATGTCAAAATATTTTTTTGGGGCTGGAGATACACTTAAAAAAAAATTCTTGTTCCAACTTACGTACAAATTCAACTTAAGAACCTTGTTTGTAACGTGGGGACTGCCTGTATTTCTATCCATTCAATCATAAGAGTAACGCAGGACAGCTAGGCTGGTGACCCAACTTTTCTATAGGCTGGGTTCACATTAATGCGAATTGGATGCGGGTTTTGGATTGCATAAGGGTCCTGTGCACCTTTTGGCTGTTTCAGGTCCGAATTCAAGCAAAAATTGGAGCCCGATTTGTCCCTGAAATGGAGAACAGGGACGCATTGGACCCCTGCTGCAAGCCGCAGACGAAGACAGTGTGAGACCCAGCCTTACTGCTGTTAGAGCTAGGTCACCTCTCTACCTCCAGCCTGTGCTTGAACAGCAGCTGACCCATGAGGCTCAGCCTCCTTCTGTCTCCTCCTGTCAGCATTTTCTTTATCAGTATAATTGCATGCAGCACATATGATTGACTCCAAGAAAGCCCCACTTTCTATCATACCGGGGATTACAAGAGACTGATATTAAGACAAATCCAGATAATTACACTAATTTCATTCAAAATACATTGAATTACTTGAATACTGTACTGTGTGTATTGGTTGTGTTTTTATATCTGCCTGGAGTTCAGCTGTAAGAATCTTGGTTTCCATGATAACCGCCCAGGGACATCCACTTTTACAATATTCATGCTAACTTTGCTTATGGCCAAGGCTCCAGGAGCAAGCCAAGAGAACTATAAGGTAAGACCCTTTTCACACTGGAGTCGCTGTCGCATATGCGCTAAAGCACAGTTCGATTTAGTGGCGTTTTCCAGACGCTAGCGGAGCGCTTTTAACCCCAAAGAAGGGGTTAACCCACCCCCCTTGTGGCGCTTTGGAAGCGCTGCCCATTCATTCCAATGGGCAGGGCATTTTGGTAGCGCTAAATGCAGAGCTCCAAAACTGCCCCAAAGATGCTGCTTGCAGGACTTTTCAGAACATCCTGCAAGCACACTGCCCCAGTGTGAAAAGTCACACTTGAATGAATGGGGGGTGGTTTTCAGGTGCTTAGCTTATTTCCAGTGCTAAAGTGCCTGAAAACCACCCCAGTGTGAAAGGGGTCTTAGGGTAAAAGGACTACAGGTGACCACCTGTTGATCAATGGATCAGTATCTTTAAAGAGGGCATTTAGTAATTGTTTGTGTGCATACAGCACCAAATAATATAGTTAATTGTAATGGTCTGTGTCCCATTATCTGCAGGCTGCTGCTTCTTGCTGAAATATCCTTCCTTCCTTACTTCTTTTATGGCCACCCAATATTGCCTTGAGTAGATATCTTCCAGTGCTGTGAGAATCAACAGCCACTACCGCTAAAAAGTTGTGCCGATTATCCACCCCCTTTCTGCCCTCTTCACCATTCAGAGTTCAAACTACTATTCTACAATGCAAGACATTCTGTGAATGAAGGAGGAGCAGTTTAATGACAGGATCTCTACTAATAAGCAGCGCAAACTTTCAGACTAGCAGCAGCAGTTATTACCTCTCCCATCTTCTGAAGATAGACACTCAGGGCAGGATTGGCAGCCATAAGGGAAGCACTGAAGGAAATATTTTAAGAAGTATCAGCCTGCAGGTAATGGGATACACATCATTACAGATAACTAATTTATTTGGTTCTGTACCCCCCCCCCCCAAAAAAAATGAATAACCTTCAGCTCCAATATTTTTTTTAAATAACCTATAATATCAGTAGATTATTGTGAATTACATTTGTAAAACCTGCTCCGGCTTCAAACCAGGCAGTTCCAGTACTTTGCAAAAAAAAAAAAAAGTAATCTTGGTCACTTCTTAAAATTCTAAAAGGTACTACTCAACCGTGATCTGTAAATTATACGCAGGTCAGAACAAGCATTCAAAGTAAAGAAATTGGCACGCTTGCAGCCTGTGTGAGTTTTATATCTGGTAGGGTCAATGGGGTTGATTTACTAAAGGAACACAGTATGTTGATTTTGCAAAGTTTCACTTATAGCGAATGAGGTGATGCCTTGCTGACTTAAATCACCTGTAATCTTTTGTGAGCAAAAACCTGTTGTTTTTTTTTTTTCTTCTTGCACATGACCTTGTTTATTAAGCTAAGTGTACATTTCGGCAAAGTGAACAAGCTCTACTTGTTTAGTAAATCAACCCCAACTGGGTATTTGAATATGTGGGAGATGCCCAAAGATAAAAATCAATGGTAAGATTTTATTTTCTAATCTGCTCTACAAAGATGATAGCTGAAAATTTGTTGTTACAGGAACAGTTCTCTTGCCTTTTTTCTCATCATTTTTAAATCTTCACTGACATTATTAGGATCAGAGGTTGTTTTTGTATCTGTGCTACTTGGTTGTTTTTAGGTTTGGTTTTTGTGTTTGTTTTTTTGTTGCTTTTCTATGGTTATATTGCATCCACACTAGATATTTTGTTTCTTTCATTAAAATCATATGAAAGTATAACTGCCAATTTGTCTCTTTATAAATGTCTTCTCTGACTCACTGCTCCATTAATCTGTCCATTTGGTTTAATATGACTGACATACTGAATGATGCTTGTGATATGCAGAAGATATGCAAAGGTCATAACTACTACACCTTGATTTCTCCATCATGGTTATTTATAGCAGATGCTATGTAGAGATTAAAAATGAGTCAAGTACTTTTCTTTGGGGCAGAATAAGATCTCACCAGGCCCTGTAGGATTGGACACCTCAGCCCCAGTGGTGGTTGGTGCACAAAATTTTTAGGGGGGCGCAAACAAACTGAAAAATACTGAAAATAAACATGAATTGCAGCCTCACTGTGCCATAAAATGCAGCCACTCTGCCATCAAACACAGCCATTGGGCCATCAATTGCAGCCACTGTGCCATCAAATGTAGCCACTGTGCCATCAATTTCAGCCACTGTGCCATCAATTTCAGCCACTGTGCCATCAATTTCAGCCACTGTGCCATCAATTGCTGCCATTGTCCCATCAAACACAGCCACTGTGCCATCAATTGCAGCCACTGTGCCATCAACTGCAGCCACTGTTCCATCAAAAGCAGCCAATGTGCCATCAATTACAGCCATTGTGCCCATCAAATCTCATCATTGTGCCCCCTTTAAATGCAGCCACTGTGACTCCCCACCCGCCCACTGTCTGACCGGCACTTACTCTATCTTGGTGGCAGTTCAGGCAGGGGCGAGCTGTGTTCTCCGTGTGTCTCATCTTCCTGCTTCCTGCTAGGTGTCCAATAGCAACGCCTGTCCTTTCAGCCAATCAGGTGAGGGGTATCAGACCTGCGCTATCCGATTGGCGGAGAGCCGGTTCAGTGTTTAGAAAAGCAAATATTAATTTGCTTTTCTAACAGACCTGGGTGGACTAGGAGGTGGCGGCAGCAGCGGACAAAGATAGATTCATGCAGTGCATGAATCCATCCATTCTAGATAGAGGGGGTGGCTGGAGTGAGGGGGCTTCACCCTTAGTGGACGGGCTGCTCCTGCTCACCCGACAACTAAAATAAGCAACTTCAGCAGTTCCATTTGGGAAAATACTAGTAGTAGGTATTGTACAAATAGTGCTCCCTGTTCCTTAAACACTCAATGCAAAGATTCCCAAAATATGCCCCCCACTTTGACCCTAGACACGTGAGAGGTGTAGTGAACAGACGAGTTGGACAACCGTGCCAAATCACTATTTCCTCCCTCATAATTGTTTGGTGTTTCTAACACACCTGCTCCCAATAGGCTTAAATGTGAATAGCTGCCTGAGGAACACCTTTCTAATTTAGGAACAAAAAAGAGGCCTGAGATGGCAGGAACACAGACATACAGGACTGAGGGTGCCTGTATGTCCTTATGCAGTGGCTTGAGTTGACACCTTTTAGGTTTACGGAAAACCTAACTGGGGAGAGGGAATGTGTTTCGGCATGCATAGCTTATCTGAAGTGGGCATGACTTGGGTGGATGGAGTTAAATCAATGTGATTTAGGGACCTTTTAGAACTTATGCTTTATGGTAACTCATGTTGTACTTTGTGTTACTGTGGTGAAATGTATTTAGAATGGCACCCAACATGCAAGGTGCCAACAATGCACATGCATGATGTGCTGTGTGTTAACCTCTTGCCGACCATCCACCATCATTATACAGTGGCAGTTTGGCTCTCCTGCGCAAACCACCCGAGGTGTACATCGGCATTTGCATAGGAGATTGCAAGCTACTCGTGATCACAGTGTACAGAGGCAGAACAAGGCGATTCCCCGTTCTGCCAGATGACATATCAGAGAGCTGCTGTTCCCAGTGATTGGGGAACAGCGATCTCTGCCATGTCCCTTGTAACCCCTTGATCGCCCCCTAGTGTTAACCCCTATCCTTGCCAGTGTCATTTTTACATTGATCAGTACATTTTTATAGCACTGATCAATGTAATAATGTCACTAGTCCCCAAAAAGTGTAATTTGGGGTCAGATTTGGCTTCCGCAATGTCGCAGTCCAGCTAAAAATCACAGATCGCCGCCATTAACAGTAAAAACAATAAAAAAAGATAAAAGTCCCTAAATCTATCCCATAGTTTATAGAAGTGATAACTTTTGCGCAAACTAATCAATATACGCCTGTTGCGATTTTTTTATTTATTTTTTTTACCAAAAATATGTATAAGAATATATATCGGCCTAAACTGATGAATAAATTTGTTTTTTTAGATCATTTTTTTGGATATGTATTTTAGCAGAAAGTTTAAAAAAACGTTTTTTTTTTTAATTGTCAGTGTTTTTTGTTTATAGCGCAAAAAATAAAAACCGCAGAGGTGATCAAATACCACCAAAAGAAAGCTATTTTGTTTGGATACAGCATTGCACAGCCGCACAATTGTCAGTTAAAGCGACGCAGTACCATATCACAAAAAATGGCCTGGTCATTAACCATCTCAATACTGGGCACTTACAACCCCTTCCTGCCCAGGCCATTTTTCAGCGCTGTCACACTTTGAATGACACTTGCACGGTCATGCTACGCTGTAACCATGTGAAATGTTTATCGTTTTCTTCACACAAGTAGATCTTTCTTTTGGTGGTATTTAATCACTCCTGGGTTTTTAATTTTTTCCTAAAAATTTTGAAAAAAAAAGACCAACATTTTAAAAAAAAAATTAAAACGTTTTTTCTTAGTTTCTGTCAGTAAATTTTGTAAATAAGTAATTTTTCTCCTTCACTGATGGGGGCTGATGAAGCTGCACTGATGGACACTGATGAGGCGGCACTTATTGACACTGATTAGGGGGAACTGATGAGGCGACACAAATATGCCGCACTTATGGCACTGAAGAGCACAGATAGGCGGCATTAATGGTCCCTGGCAGCCTCCAAGACTCTCGGAGGCCCAGGCATGATGTTATGATGTCATGTCCGGTCTAGCAGTTGCCGTGTACCCAGCTGGAAAACCAGGCTTTCCAGCCTGGAGGAGAGATGTGTGGGTCCTATTGATGCCAGATCTCTCCATGAAGAGGACCTGTCATGCCCTATTCCTATTACAAGGGATGTTTACATTCCTTGTAATAGGAATCAAAAAAAACTTTTTTTTAAAAGGAAAGAGTAAAATGAAATAAACAACAAAAAAAATATTTAAAATACCCCCATCCCCGACATCTTGGAGGCACCCCTCACTGCGGATGAAATAACGACAGCCATAGCTAGTGTTGCCAGATCTATATCCCCAGGTTCGGACAGACTCCCAATTCAGCGACACGCTTATCCCCAAATTACTGCCATTATTTTGGCTTCGGTCCCAAATATATCCAGTGGGTTCAGTTACTGTATCGGGAACCCACAGCCAAGGTGGTGGCTAATGGGTAAATACAAAAGAGGGGAAGGCGCACTGACCTAGTGCATTACCATAAAACAGCTTTATTTAAAATTAAATCAAATAGCAAAATGGCTACTCACAAACGAGTATTGATCAAAGGCAAAATCAATACAAATAGATCCATCGCACCAAACGTTTGGCGAATCCAGACCAGATGTCCGAGGAATTTGGTGAATACCTCTACGGAAATGGCTAACGCGTTTCGGGAGTGACCCCCTTTCTTCAGAGCCAAAAAGGGCAATGGTCTCTCGCTGGAGGCTACCAGTAAATATATATAGAGGCCTCTAAACCCATGTGGTTGGAAAGGTCATGAAGCTCCACCCCAAAAAAAAAAAACCCACACACCCAACCCACCCATTCACATATAGGGAAACATTCCATGTAAAAGAGGAGGCGACTGCAAGTGTCACATCTTTTGCAAAAACACACGCGTGTGCTCATACACACACGTGTGTGGGCTAATGGGTGGCAGTCTTGAATGTTTGACCTCAGCAGAGGCACGAGACAGAGATGCCCCCTATCCCCGCTGCTATACTCCCTAGCGGCAGAACCCCTTGCGATATCCATCCGAGCAAACCCAGACATTAGAGGACTGAGAATGGGCTCCTTAATTGAAAAAATTAGTATGTATGCAGATGACACATTATTATACTTGGCTGATTCAGGTCCGTCTCTGCAGACTGCACTCCGCACGATTGAACAATTCGTAATCTTCTCGGGACTAAACGTTAACTGGGACAAATCTCAAATCCTGCCACTCAACACTTTCCCGCCCCCAGAATCCCAAGGCAGTCTACCATTACAAAGAGTTAATGTCATCAAATACTTAGGGATCCATATATCTAGATCCCCTATAGACTACATCTCCCGAAACATAGAACCTCTTATCTCCTTGGTTAAAACTAAAGTAAGGATTCGGTCTCGACTCCCACTTGGGATTTGGGGTCGCATAAATTTAATTAAAATGGTCCTGCTTCCCAAGATACACTATGTACTATGGCATACCCCAATATACCTCCCCCTGAAATATTTTAAATATCTGGAGGCCCTTTTAAAACCCTTTGTGTGGGGGGCCAACAGACACAAACTAGCGTGGCAGACTCTTAATCCAACTGACCTGAGAGGCACGGCTCTCCCCGACTTCAATTTATACTATGTTGCATCTCAGTTATCACAGCTATTCCACATAGACAAGACGGATGGCGAGAGATTCCTAGCTCTCCTATGTCCAAAATGGACACAACACACCAAAGACCCATCATGCGCGATAGCAGTAGGCTCACAAGGGCTGGAACAAGGGGGTCATAGACACACCACACCATACCAATATAGGAAAATATGGGACTTGGCCTCTTCTAAACTTAACATTCCACGATACAATGATTACACGCCACTATGGCATAACAAAAACCTACCTGAGTATACAACAATACAGGACGTAAATGTATGAGCCAGACAGGGAGTGTTCTATTTACACCACATACTAAAAGATGGATGCTTTAAAACTTTTGACTCACTCAGAGGCAAATTCCTAATCCAAAACTGAATGTTCTTTAGATTCTTACAAATCCACCATGCGACACAGTCTCAGTTTCCTGAATCTATCCCAGACTCTACCCCTAATGCCATCATGGCAGTGATTAAGGGCACAGACCCCCACAAGTTAATTTTGCCATTTTATAATATGCTATCCACCCCCATTTCTACCAAACTAGCATATGATTTGAAACCCAGGTGGGAGAGAGAAGTGGGTCCAATGGAGGATGAGGAGTGGGGGGAGGCATTGGAGGCCTGCAAGGCAGTGTCCCCCAAGCTATTGGACCGTCTATCGCAGCTCTATATTCTGCATAGGGCATATCTTACACCCCTTAGCCCTTGTACACACGGTCAGAGATTCCATCGGAATGTTTCCTATTGGACCGTTTTGTCGGATATTCCGACTGTGTGTGGTCTGCATCGGACTGTTTCCGTCGAAATATACGACGGACCAATTTTTCCAACTTGCCGGTAAAATTTTCCGACAAAATGCTCCGATCGGACATACTCCGATCATGTGTAGCCTACTCCGACGGACAAAGTGCCACGCATGCTCAGATCAAATTCCTAGACCAAAGCTATTGGCTACTAGCCTGAACGTAGTCCCGTCGTAACGAAATAACGTCATCACGTTATGTACAATCGGATTTTCCGACAACTTAGTCCGACCGCGTGTATGCAACATCACTTCCGGACCTCTTCCGGAATTAATCTGTCGGAATTACTCTGACGGATTTGGTTGTCGGAATCTCCGACTGTGTGTACAAGGGCTTAGAGTGGCGAGATATAACCGCACTCAATCCACAACATGTCTACTGTGTGGATTGGAAACAGGCACTTTTTTCATCTGATCTGGGCCTGCCCTAGGATACAGGGGTTGTGGAAGCAAATTGTGGCATTTTTACATGATACCATGGGCTCACCCCTAGCACTTGACCCAAAACAGTGCCTTCTCAGAATCCTACCTGATACCATTGACAAATATACCAAAATATTTCTGCACAAGACACTATTCTCAGCTAGGAAAATTATAGCTAAAAAATGGTTGATAGAATGGAAACTCAAAGTGAACAATACTTTACCATACAAGAAATGTATATATATTAACAGAGGTTGTCCTGACAAATATAATAAGATAGGGGACCGTTGGTTGCAAGAATCTGATACCTGCGTGTAGTGTAGTAATATAATTTTATTTTATTTGTAATATGCACACTCATAGAATTCATACTCATGGCAAAATGTACCTGCTTTCTTATATACATTATTTGTGATATGCAACGTAACATTTTTTTAAGTTTCTGCATGAAGCTAATATAACATGTATGTACCGTATGTTCAATAAAAATCTTTGTTGAACGAAAAAAAAAAAATACCTCCATCCCCACACCCAGAAGCGAACGCATACGTATATATCGCGCCTACATTTGTAAACGGCATTCAATCCACACATGTGAGGCATCACTGCAAATGTTAGCAAGAGAGAAACAATTCTATCCAACGACTTCCTCTGTAACTTTAAACAGATAACCTGTAAATATTTTTAAAGTGTCGCCTGTGGAGATTTTTAAGTCTTGAAATTTGGTGCCATTCCACGAGTGTGCGCAATTTTAAAGCATAACATGTTTGGTATCTATTTACTCGGTGTAACATCATCTATCCCATTATATTAAAAAATTGGGCTAAGTTTAGTGTTTTGGTTTTTTAATTCTTGAAACAGATTTTTATTTTCAAAACAAAAAAGAAAAAAGCGTTTGAAAAGTTGCTGCGCAAATACCACGTTACATAAAAGTCTCCATTGAACGCCATTTTATTCCCTAAGGTCTCTGCTAAAAAATATATAAAATTTTTGGGGGTTCTGAGCAATTTTCAAAAAAAAAAATATGATTTTTACATGTAGGAGCGGAGTGCCAGAACGGGCTCGGATGGCAAGTGGTTAAGGGGGATGGGGTTGCATTTTGAGTCATTTCAGCCAACTTGTGGCAAAGTGTGCTTTCTTTGATTATAATGTGCTTACTGAAAATTTTGATGAACACAGCGTCTCAGTTTTGATAGATTTACAATGTGTATGTTTAATTTTGCTTGGTGCCAATCTGCAAAGTTGAGGCGTATTTTCTACAACTTTGCCATATTTCATACTCTACATTCACCCATGAGTATACTGATGCACCAAAACTCGAATGTTACGCACCTGTCTAAATGTCAGTTTGAGAGATCTTTTTTGTGTTGCTAAAACTAATAGAAATAAAGTTAAAACCAGCACCATAAGATTTTCGTTTTTTTGGTTCAAACCTACATAAATTTATGGATTGTGACCAAAAAACTGCAGGATGTTTTGTGGAGAACTTTAAACATAAAGTCCATAGGGGTGTTGTCTATGCAAAAATGCATTTAAAAAGTTGTGCCCAAGTGTGGGAATGAAAATAAATTTTTTCCAAGTTCACCTTATAGCCTAATATTGATGACTTGTGTTTAGTTTACCAAGCTCTGTCACAATTGTACCAATTTAGAGTGACTGTCATTTTACCTATTCAAGGCCAAGTAACTGTCTCTTTATACCGGATTCACACCTGTGCAGTTTTAGTGCTTTTTGCATTTTGCAGATGTATGTGTGGCGGGCGGGTTGAGTTCCTGCACCTATTCTCTGAAAAAAAAAAAGCCCTGCTTAAGTCAACCTTCTCTGCATAAGTGGGTTTATGGGAAAAGTAAGAGATAAATTCTACACTAAAAACATTTATAGTTTTAATATTCGGAGGAGGCATAGGATGGAGTTGGCCAGAGACTCTGGGGTTGATTTACTAACAGAAAATAGGAAGGTAACGTTGCAAGGAAATTCAGCCTTTCAATTTGCCCCAATGTGTGCTGTCCTAAGTGGCGTCTCCTTGGAGTATTTGAAGACGTAGATGTCTCCTTGGTGTCCAAACATTTCCTTTGGCTCTTGTTTTATTATGCTAGGAAGGTGATTGTTCTAAATTGGACCCCAGAGCTTAGTGAATGAGGTAAAGCTCTGGGGCTTCCATCATCAAATCATGTGCAAGCAAAGTTTCTGGTTTTGTTTTACTTTATCCATATTCACAAGGCTCTGGGGGAAAATTCCCTTGCAAAGTGTTTGCCTTTAGTAAAGTACAGTATAGGTCTTTAACCACTTTCAGACCGGACCATTTTGCTGGTAAATGACCAGAGGTCTTTTTACACTTTGGCACTGCGCTGCTTTAACTGGTAATTGCGCGGTCATGCAATGTTGTACCCAAACAAAATTTGCGTCCTTTTCTTCCCACAAATAGAGCTTTCTTTTGATGGTATTTGATTGCCTCTGCGATTTTTATTTTTTGCGATATAAACGTAAAAAGACCGCAAATTTTGAAAAAAAATGATATTTTCTACTTTTTGTTATTAGAAAAATCCAATAAACTCAATTTTAGTCATACATTTAGGCCAAAATGTATTCAGCCACATGTCTTTGGTAAAAAAAAAAGTCAATAATTGTATATTTATTGGTTTGCGCAAAAGTTGTCACATCTACAAACTAAGGTACGTTTTCTGGAATTTACGCAGCTTTTAGTTTACGACTGCCTATCTCATTTCTTGAGGTGCTAAAATGGCAGGGCAGTACAAAACCCCCCCAAATGACCCCATTTTGGAAAGTAGACCCCCTAAGGAAATTGATAAGAGGCATGTTGAGCCCATTGAATATTTTATTTTTTTGCCTCAAGCGATTGAATAATGACAAAAAAAAAATTTTTTTTTTTTTTTTACACAAAGTTGTCACTAAATGATATATTGCTCACACATGCTATGGGCGTATGTGAAATGACACCCCAAAATAAATTCTGCTGCTTCTCCTGAGTACGGGGATACCACATATGTGGGACTTTTTGGGAGCCTAGCCGCGTACGGGGCCCCGAAATCCAAGCACCGCCTTCAGGCTTTCTAAGGGCGTAAATTTTTGAGTTCACTTCTCACTACCTATTACAGTTTTGAAGGCCATAAAATGCCAAGATGGCACAAAACCCCCACAAATGACCCCATTTTAGAAAGTAGACACCCCAAGCTATTTGCTGAGAGGCATGTTGAGTTCATGGAATATTTTATATTTTGCCACAAGTTGCGGGAAAATTACAAACTTTTTTTTTTTTTTTTTTTTTTTTTCACAAAGTTGTCACTAAATGATATATTGCTCACGCATGCCATGGGCATATGTGAAATGACACCCCAAAATAAATTCTGCTGCTTCTCCTGAGTACGGGGATACCACATATGTGGGACTTTTTGGGAGCCTAGCCGCGTACGGGGCCCCGAAATCCAAGCACCGCCTTCAGGCTTTCTAAGGGCGTAAATTTTTGAGTTCACTTCTCACTACCTATTACAGTTTTGAAGGCCATAAAATGCCAAGATGGCACAAAACCCCCACAAATGACCCCATTTTAGAAAGTAGACACCCCAAGCTATTTGCTGAGAGGCATGTTGAGTCCATGGAATATTTTATATTTTGCCACAAGTTGCGGGAAAATTACAAACTTTTTTTTTTTTTTTTTTTTTCACAAAGTTGTCACTAAATGATATATTGCTCACGCATGCCATGGGCATATGTGAAATGACACCCCAAAATAAATTCTGCTGCTTCTCCTGAGTACGGGGATACCACATATGTGGGACTTTTTGGGAGCCTAGCCGCGTACGGGGCCCCGAAAACCAAGCACCGCCTTCAGGCTTTCTAAGGGCGTTACAGTTTTGAAGGCCATAAAATGCCAAGATGGCACAAACCCCCCCCAAATGACCCCATTTTGGAAAGTAGACACCCCTAAATTTAGGGGTACACTAGTGAGACTAGGTAATAAATGGCGGGTGCCCTGAAACTATAAAAAAATAACTAACCAACCAGCGTCACCTGTAACAGTTATATGGTGATCACTGGTGAAAGGGTTAACTAGGGGGCAATCAGGGGGCTTTATGCGGTAGTATATGGGGGTCCCTGGCGCTATAAAAAGCTGCAGCGAACCTAAATACCTACCTGCCTAACTAGCGTCACCTGTGACACTAATACAGCGATCAGAAAAACGATCGCTTATTAGGCTGGGTTCACACTGGAGCGATGCGGGAACGCCACGAATGCGCGGCGGGTTCACGCATCGCATGCCTCCCGGCGGCAGTTCACACTGCCCTATGCGAACTGCTGGGAGTGTCAGTGAAATGTTACTGACACCCCCAGATCAGTTCGCATATCGCAGTGCGATCTGCAAACTCGGATCGCATGGTGTGAACACCCATGCGATCCGATTCTGCTGCGGGCCAAAAAAAGGGTCCCGTGCGAATTTGCGGCGGGTGCGGAGAATGGCTGAACTCGAATCGCACAGAGATCGGATGTGATTTGCACTGCAGTGCGGTGCGAATCACATCCGTTCTCATAAACCGCTGCAATGTGAACCCGGCCTTAGTGACACTGGCGACGGGGGGTGATCACGGGGTTAAACCTTTATTGGGGGGGTTAGGGGGGTACCTTAGAACTAAAGGGGGCTAACCCTAACTGCCCTAACAGTTATTAGTCACAAATGACACCCGCCGGGTGATCAGGGGGTTAAACCTTTATTAGGTAATAAATGGCGGGTGCCCTGAAACTATAAAAAAATAACTAACCAACCAGCGTCACCTGTAACAGTTATATGGTGATCACTGGTGAAAGGGTTAACTAGGGGGCAATCAGGGGGCTTTATGCGGTAGTATATGGGGGTCCCTGGCGCTATAAAAAGCTGCGGCGAACCTAAATACCTACCTGCCTAACTAGCGTCACCTGTGACACTAATACGGCGATCAGAAAAATGATCGCTTATTAGGCTGGGTTCACACTGGAGCGATGCGGAAACGCCGCGAATCCGCGGCGGGTTCCCGCATCGCATGCCTCCCGGCGGCAGTTCACACTGCCCTATGCGAACTGCTGGGAGTGTCAGTGAAATGTTACTGACACCCCCAGATCAGTTCGCATATCGCAGTGCGATCTGCAAACTCGGATCGCATGGTGTGAACACCCATGCGATCCGATTCTGCTGCGGGCCAAAAAAAGGGTCCCGTGCGAATTTGCGGCGGGTGTGGCGGGTGCGGCGAATGGCTGAACTCGAATCGCACAGAGATCGGATGTGATTTGCACTGCAGTGCGGTGCGAATCACATTCGTTCTCATAAACCGCTGCAATGTGAACCCAGCCTTAGTGACACTGGCGACGGGGGGTGATCACGGGGTTAAACCTTTATTGGGGGGGTTAGGGGGGTACATTAGAACTAAAGGGGGCTAACTCTAACTGCCCTAACAGTTATTACAGTCACAAATGACACCAATGCAAAAAAAAAAAAAAAAAATGACATTGGTGTCACTGTGACTGGGGGGCAGGGGTAATTGGGGGGGTGATCGGGGGGTAAAGGGGGGGTGTGAGTGTGCCTGGCATGTTCTACTGTGTGTGTAGAGTGTTGGTGCAACTCACCGATCCGCTCTCCTCCGTGTCGGAACGAAAAATACCGACACGGAGGAGAGAATACATCACTTCCTCTCCTGTGTTTACATTACAGGAGAGGAAGTGATGTCACGGGGATTTCTATTCGTCGGGAGCGATCGCGAGGGGGTGGCCATGAATGAATGGCCGCCCCCTCGTCCCGGATCGCTCCCGGACAAAAACCGACCGCCGCAGTCACCGGGCGGGGGCCCGATCGGGCCCCCGACCCGCGGGAGGCAAGGGACGTACATGTAAGCCCTTATGCCTGCCCGTGCCATTCTGCCGACGTACATCGGCGTGCGGCGGTCGGCAACTGGTTAAAATGATACATACAGTAGATTAAAGTGATTGTAAAGGATTTTTTTCAATAACAAACATGTTTTTACTTACCTGCACTGTGCAATGGTTTTCCACAGAACAGCCCCAATCCTCCTCGGGTCCCCCGCTGGCGCTCCTGGCCACTCCCTCTTGCCAAGTGCCCCATTCACACACACAGCTGTGGCTCAGCCCTACCCCCACCCACTCCTGATTGGCTCACTGGCTGTGATTGACAACAGCCTCTGCCAATGAGAAGTGAGAGTCCCCGGAGAGCCAAGATGGGGCTAAGGTAAGTATGGGGGGCTGCTGTGCACAGAAGGTTTTTTTTTTTTTCGTACAACAATGCATAGAATGTATTAAGGTAAAAAACCTTCTGCCTTTAGAACCACTTTAAGTAATCACACGTTGTCCTTACCCCCATTCAACTCTCATTGAAAGCCTTACAATTTTTTACTGCAGGGAATAAATAGTTTTCTTTTATATGTTTTTAAAATGTATTTATTTTCAAGAGATAGTAATACCATTCGCCCTCTACCTGTTCTTTCGTAGACCGTTTCTAATCAATAATATCTCATCGTCTGCTTGTCAATGTGGGTGAAATTTAAACAAATCCAGAGACAAGCTTTTCCAAAAAACAGGATACCACTGACAGGGGCCAAATTGTGTAGGGCATGAGATCCATCATGTAAGGTTGTATGCTTTGTCAGAAAGGTCAGCGGTATAGGAGCAAGCAGTCACCTGAAACAGGAGCTAATCAGATCACCTTTGAATAAAGACAGTTTGCCTAACTTAAAAAAAAAAAAAAGGAAAAAAGTTCCACCTTTATCTCAACCGAGAGTGGTGTAACGTGACTCCTAAAACTGCCCCGTGTTTAGCTGCCTGGTTTCTCTGCTTTGGGGCAACATAAACATTTGTAAGGAAAAAGAAAATACAAATAAGCCAACTCCATTCCAATATTTTTGTGTTGTTTTCCAAGGTGTTTAATGCATTAGGACCAGCGCATTGCCATTGTGTAAGCTAAAACTGTGGTTTAGACTAAAACCTTTGTGTCCCTTGAGTCCAGGGTTGGTCATCCATCCCGTCATTTGTCAATCAGACTTTCCATCAAGATATCTGAGGAGGATTCTGTTCCCTGTGAATGTAGAAGCATTGCTTAATGGTCTACTGCTCACTAGAGGGTTTTTTTTTTGAACATGTAAAAAAGAAAGAATCTAGTGGGGCAGCCCTGAATGGAAATCAAAGAAAGGCATGTAGGTCATAAAAGGGAACAGATATTGGCAATGGTAAAAAAAAAAAAAAAAAAAAGATGCTTCCTTCAGATATTCTTTAAAGTTGAGCATTGGGGAAACTGCAAATAAAGCCAACTCCTTTCCAATATTTTCCTATGGTAAATCTAATGCTGCGTATTTCGGTCAATAAAAGACAGATGAGAGCTTTTCATCGGAAAATGCGACCATGTGTATGCTCCATCGGAATTTAGCTGGCCCAATTCCCGCTAGCAAACATTTGATAGCATGTTCTCAATTTTCCCAATGGAAAAACTTTCTATAGGAAATTCCGATTGTGTGTATGCAATTCCGACACGCAAAAACTCAAGCATGCTCAGATTCAACTACGAGATGGAAGCTATTGGCTACTGGGTATTGAACTTCCTTTTTCTAGTCCCGTTGTACGTGTTGTACATCACCGCATTTTTGGCAGTCGGAATTTGGTGTGACCATGTGTATGCAAGACAGTATGAGCGGAACTCCGTCGGAATTCCGACGGGAAAACCATCAGAGCTTTTTCTGACAAGAATTCCGATCATGTGTATGTGGCATTAGAGGGTATTTATACTATGATAATTTATGTATAATAAGGCCTTTTTTTGCTGCTGTATTAGATCAACAGCAGATCACACATGGTTTCTATATTTATAGATCCATGTCACAATCACCTTGCATCATGTACAGTGCCTTGCGAAAGTATTCGGCCCCCTTGAACTTTTCAACCTTTTGCCACATTTCAGGCTTCAAACATAAAGATATAAAATAAAATTTTTCTTGTGAAGAATCACCAACAAGTGGGACACAATTGTGAAGTGGAACGAAATCTATTGGATATTTTAAACTTTTTTAGCAAATAAAAAACTGAAAAGTGGTGCGTGCAAAATTATTCGGCCCCTTTACTTTCAGTGCAGCAAACTCACTCCAGAAGTTCAGCGAGGATCTCTGAAAGATCCAATGTTGTCCTAAATGACTGATGGTGATAGAATCCACCTGTGTGTAATCAAGTCTCTGTATAAATGCACCTGCTCTGTGATAGTCTCAGGGTTCTGTTGAAAGCGCAGAGAGCATCATGAAGACCAAGGAACATACCAGGCAGGTCCGTAATACTGTTGTGGAGAAGTTTAAAGCCGGATTTGGATATAAAAAGATTTCCCAAGCTTTAAACATCCCAAGGAGCACTGTGCAAGCGATCATTTTGAAATGGAAGGAGTATCAGACCACTGCAAATCTACCAAGACCTGGCCGTCCCTCTAAACTTTCAGCTCAGACAAGGAGAAGACTGATCAGAGATGCAGCCAAGAGGCCCATGATCACTCTGGATGAACTGCAGAGAACTACAGCTGAGGTGGGAGAGTCTGTCCATAGGACAACAATCAGTCGTACACTGCACAAATCTGGCCTTTATGGAAGAGTGGCAAGAAGAAAGCCATTTCTCAAAGATATCCGTCTAAAGTTTGCCACAAGCCACCTGGAAGACACACCAAACATGTGGAAGAAGGTGCTCTGGTCAGATGAAACCAAAATCGAACTTTTTGCCCACAATGCAAAACGATATGTTTGGCGTAAAAGCAACACAGCTCATCACCCTCAACACACCATCCCCACTGTCAAACATGGTGGTGGCAGCATCATGGTTTGGGCCTGCTTTTCTTCAGCAGGGACAGGTAAGATGGTTAAAATTGAGGGGAAGATGGATGCAGCCAAATACAGGACCATTCTGGATGAAAACCTGTTGGAGTCTGCAAAAGACCTGAAACTGGGACGGAGATTTATCTTCCAACAAGACAATGATCCCAAACATACAGCAAAATCTACAAAGGAATGGTTCACAAATAAACGTATGCAGGTGTTAGAATGGCCAAGTCAAAGTCCAGACCTGAATCCAATCGAGAATCTGTGGAAAGAGCTGAAAACTGCTGTTCACAAACGCTCTCCATCCAACCTCACTGAGCTTGAGCTGTTTTGCAAGGAAGAATGGGCAAGAATTTCAGTCTCTCGATGTGCAAAACTGATAGAGGCATACCCCAAGCGACTTGCAGCTGTAATCGCAGCAAAAGGTGGCTCTACAAAGTATTAACGCAAGGGGGCCGAATAATTTTGCAGCCCCACTTTTCATTTTTTTTTTTAGTTAAAAAAGTTTCAAAAATCTAATAGATTTCGTTCCACTTCACAATTGTGTCCCACTTGTTGGTGATTCTTCGCAAAAAAAGCCCTGGATGAAAAAAAACGAATTCAGATATCACATTTAAGTGTTGTGAGCTGTAATATACATTTTTGCTCTTGGATTCAAATACATTTTGGGGAGTTAAAGTGTTACTAAACCCAGGACCCTGCATTCACAATATCTGGCCTCCCCCAGTACACAGAACATGGAAATGCAATTATTTTAGTAAATCTACTACTCTTACTTTTTACTATTTTTGAAGTGTGTTCTTCTGTTGTTATTCTGTCTCTCACTGTTAAAATAAACCTACCATTAAAATTATAGACTGATAATTTGTCAGTGGGCAAACGTACAAAATCAGCAGGGGATCAAATACTTTTCCCCTCACTAAACTGCTAAATGCCTTTTCTCATCAGCAGTATATAGCAGTCTTGTGACTTCTATCAGTGTCCAGCCAAGCACTGGTTAACGCTTGTAGGAGGAGTTTTATGACTGTCCTATGATACTGCAAGACTCCTGACTGTCTGGACAGTGCTGATTGGCCCTGTGCATATCACATGCATCCTCCCAAGGAAAAAAAAAACCTCTCTAGCAATACACATGAAACAGAGCATGTGCAGCCTGACTCCATAGACATGGTGTTATCAGAAATATATTAGGAGTCAGAAGATGGAGGCGAGGATCAGAGAAGACAGGATCAAACCTTTTTACAAAATGCACAGAATTAACCCCTTAGGTTCCACAGTGAGTATAACAAACATGCTTTACTGCATATACAGACTGATTTTTCTGTTATGGATTTAGTACCACTTTAAAGTGGTTCTAAAGGCAGAAGGTTTTGTATCTTAATGAATGCTATGCATTAGGATTAATAAAAAGGCCTTCTGGGCACAGCAGCCCCTCTCCTACTTATCTGAGCCCATCTCAATCCAGCGATGATGCACAAGAGACTCGACTGACCGGGACTCTCTCTCCGGATTGGCTGAGACACAGCAGTGGGTGGCATTGGCTCCCGCTGCTGTCAAAGTCAGTGAGCCAATGAGGAGAAAGGAGGCAGAGCTCTGCTCAGAACAGCGGCTCGGGTGCCCCCATAGAAAACTGCTTGATGTGGGGGCACTCCGTAGGAGGGAGTGGCCAGGAGTGCTGGCAGAGGGCCAGAGAAGAGGAGGATCTGGGCTGCTTTGTTCAAAACCATAATAAACTCCCCGCTGTGTGTAATTTTTAAAGAAAAAAAAAAAAGAGACTTTAAAGAGGCCATTTTCCATAAAAGGAGTTGAAACATATTTCTATCATGAAGTACAGATAGCTCAGCGTATGGTGGACAGGTCAGTGAAGCAGAAGATCCGGGTAGTTTCTGTATGCCCATTATAATGACAGCAAACATTGCAATGCTTTTATTTATAATCTGTGTCTAGACCAGTAATGGTGAACCTTGGCACTCCAGATGTTTTGGAACTACATTTCCCATGCTGCTCATGCACTCTGCAGTGTAGTGGAGCATCATGGGAAATGTAGTTCCAAAACATCTGGGGTGCCAAGGTTCACCATCACTGGTATGTGCCTAAACACCTTCTGTTTAGTATTTCTTTGGTTCTCTAAAGGTAAGACATGCAGTAGCTCAATCATAACAGTCAAACATAAATAAGCCAAGGAAGAGAGCCCTTCCAGTTGGACCTCTTTCACACTGGGGAGTTTTACAGGCACTTTTGGGCTAAAAATAGCGCCTGTAAAAGGCCCGAAAAACACCTCGCCTGCAGCCCCAGTGTGAGAGCCCGAGTGCTTTCACATTGGAGCGGTGCAATTGCAAGACATTAGAAAAAGTCCTGCAAGCAGCATCTTTCGGGCAGTGGAGGAGCGGTGAATACACTGCTCCTGCCATTGGAATCAATGGGCATCGGTGCTAAAGCTCCTGCAGCACTTTGTGGGCACTATTAGCCCTTTATTCTGCCGCTAGCAGGGCCAAAAAGCACCGATATTACAGCGGTAAAGCGCCGCTTAAATTAGCTGCTCTTTACCCCATTGTGAGAGTACTCTTAAGGCTTCATGTATACAGGACATTTTAAGACCTCTCCTGAACGATGGAACGTAACAGCAAGTAACCGCCATTTAAAAACGTCCGTTGTGCTGCGTTTACATTTAGAAGTGTTTTTTTTACATTGTAAATGGTCAGAAATGTATCTCCATTAACTGCTTGCCGCCCGCGCACTGTCAAATACGGCGGTGCGGTGCTGTGCTTGTTCTGGGACACCATCATATGACAGCGGCCAAGAACGGCCGCTCTTGCGGGGGGCGCGGGCAGCACGGTGTGTTCCCAGGACACAACGCGACCCCGGTCTGTGTAAAGAGCCGCTTCCGCGGCTCTTTAACCATGTAATTGCCTGTGTCCAATCACAGTCGGTCACATGTAAACACGGAGATGCCGGTAATCAGCTCTCCTCACCTCACACTGACAGAGTGTGAGGAGAGGAGAGCCGATCAGTGGCATCTCCTCACAGGGGGACGTAATCAGGGCACTGATCATCAGAGCCCTGATTACAATAAAGAAAGTGTAAAATACAGTGCCCATCAATGCCAGCATACAGTACCCACCACTGCCCATAAGTGCCACAAATCAGTGCCCATTAGCCATGCCAGTTAGTGCTGGGAATCAGTGCTGCCCATCAATGCCCATCCCTGCTCCCCATCAGTGTCGCCCTTCAGTGCTACCCATCAATTCCTATCAGTGCCCATCTGTACCACCTATCCGTGCCTACCACTGCCACCTATTAGTGACCATAAGTGCCACTTATCAGTGCTCATCAATGCCACATATCAGTGACACCTATCAGTGGCCATATTAGTGCTTCCTCATCAATGCCCACCAGTTCAGCCTATCAGTGAAGGTGAAAAATTACTTAGTTACAAAAGTTACGGGCAGAAAAAAAAAAAAAGTAAAAAAACGTTTTTTTTTTCAAATATTTTTGTTCTTTTTTTTTTTTGTAAAAAATAAAAAACCCAGCCGTGATTAAAACCCACCAAAAGAAAGCTCTATTTGTGTGAAGAAAAATATAAAACAAATTTGTTTGGGTACAGTGTAGCATGACCACGCAATTGTCATTCAAAGTGCGACAGCGCTGAAAGCTGAAAAATAGCTTGGGCAGGAAGGGGTAGGCAAGTGGTTAAAAAATGCCTATAAATGAAACGCGGCTAAAGGGGATTTACCGCGTTTACACGCATTTACAGGCATTTGGCATTTCAAATGCCTCTGAATATCTGTCCTGGACGCATTATTTTGCTTTCCAAAAAAAAGCTTCTAAACTCAACTGCCTAGAAACGACCTTCTGTACATCTACTGATGAGAGACAGAGGAGCGTTCAGGGGCAGCTGAAAAAAATAAATAAAAAAAAGCCCAATTGCTCCTAAGCCCTGGTTCACATCGGTACGATATGACATGTCAAATCGGCTGCAATGGCCCCGTCCTAATCGGTGTGACGCTGCATTTGCGGCACGGCACCGATTTCAAAAAGTAGTTCCTATACTACTTTTTGCGATTTCAGGCTGCGATTTACATAATCTGTGCAGAAACCCACACAGGGGTCTCTGAAATCAGGACCGACATGCGCAGCTTCATTCCCGCAGCCCAGTGTGAACCTGGGCTAAGGCTGGATTCACACCTATGCATTTTTAGTGCTTTTTGCATATATGCACTACAGTCCATTTAACATGGTTTCCTATAGAAAGCGTTCTGTAGTGCAAATCTACAAAATGCAAAAAGCACTAAAACTGCATAGGTGTGAATCCGGCCTAAACGCCCGTTTCCCGGCGGCAGTGTACATGAGGCCTAACCAGCCGACTGAAGTATGAGAGGTGAGCGGTGTGGAGTCTTTCCTGCACTCCTTACACCAGGGCGCCCAGCTCACCAGTATAGCGTCTGCTAACTTCATAGATAACAGCTTATATTTTTACTTTGTTATATTTGTGTCATATATGTTTCTAGACAAAATAGAAAATTCTGGTGAGTCATCTAAAGTGGTGTTCCAAAACATTTGTCTTGCATTCTACATGTCGGCGGATCATCATTAATCTACCGCAGCCTTTAATGTTGGTCTGTAAAATGTTACCATAATCTGCAGCCCATTTCTTATTTAAATTGTGAGTGGTTAATCGTTTTCTTTTTTTTTTTTTTTTTTTGGCAGAGGCTCTACAAATACTTAATCCAGTCACATAAAACCATCCCACCACCTTTTAGCAGTGCCTCGCATCTATTAAACACAGAATGATACTCGGCCTCTATGTTTAACCCTCTCATGTCCAGGGTTTTTATGAGCATCGTGACCAAAGCAATTGTGCTCAGAAAACTGTACTGACAAAATACGAAAATACCGAGGTGGCCAAATCCTGAAAATGTTAGCTGGCTGTTTGTCATGCTGATCAACTAACTTAAACATGCTGTCACTGACCTGAAACAGGCATGCAAATGAGAGGTTCTTTCCTTGCTGTATGCTTGTTTCAGGTCAGTAAGTACTAAAAGTAGTGACAGGTGACAGATTGCAGAACGTGGTCAGCAAAGACAGCTTCTGCTTTTAATTAGTACAGGGCTCTTTAGGGCTCATTCACACGGGCGTCAACACCGCATACAGCATCTAGTTTTGTATGCGACGGTATACAAATCTATGGGCCCTTTCCGACAGCTGCACCTAGGGCTGTCATTTTCAGCATTATTTACACTGTACGCATGTAACACTTGTGCTAATGTTTATGTGTACAGCGTTAATGCACGCTATTGGCCACTGCTTAGGGCCAATATTAGTGGTGTGTAGCCAGCACTGCTGATTACAAAACTTCTGATGTTGACATATTTGCCCTGAATGAATCATTTGTGTGCTAGTGGTGCATATCCAGAATGACCTCATCCAATTCTGAATGACTGCAGGCCTAAGCCATTTTGCACATGCACTGCTGCTCCATCTTTCACACGGACAATCCGTTCAGGTCCGCCTGTCAGTTTTTTAGGCCGACCTGAACGGATGCTCCATAGACCTCTATGAAGCGTTGGATGTCAGCAGTGGCATGCCCGCTGACATCCGACCCACTCCGATCCAAAAAAGCGTGACGGAGGAAAAAACCCTACTTTTCCATCTGTCATCGGATCGGGTGACGACGGACTCTGCGATCCGTCCACATCCGATCCCCCATAGGGGAGAGCGGCACTCTGACAGGTCCGTCCCTGCACAGTGTACAGGCACGGACTAGTCATCTACCTGCTCAGCAGGGATCAACGGAGCGATCCCCGCTGAGCAGAGCGGGCTCTGGACAGGACTGGCATATCAACATCAATAGTGTGTAATCCGTGGTGCAGGAGCTGCTGGCTACTCATTGTAGATATTGACATGTCAGCCCTGAGTAGCACTGGTTGCCAATAGGGTGCATTAATGTTGCAAGTATTTAACAAAAGTTACATGCATACATTGATAAATGCAGAATTTTGCAGCCAGCAAGATCCTAAATTTAAAGTGGAGCTCCACCCAAAAGGAGAGGTCCTGGTTTACACACTTTTTTTTTTTAAATAGTCAAAAAATTCAAAACGGAGCTAAAACATGAGTTACCATGTTTACCAGCCGTTACGGGTGTTTGGCATTTCAAATGCCTCTGAACATCCATCCTGAAAGCATTTTTTGGGAAAGGCGAGTCTGTTTATTAACCACTTAACAACCGGCCCATAGCCAAATGACGGTTGCTCAACTCTGGGAGGGAGTACTATGAAGTCCTCCCAGAGTCCCCTGGGCTGCTCACCGAGAACATCCATGACCGTCGGGTCCAGAGGACCTGACGCATCACAGATCACGCTAAACGCCCACCGATCGCAGCAGTTTACCACGTGATCGCTCCGTCATTCACATGTGAACAAACCAGCGTGATTTCCGGTTCCTCCCCTCTCCGTCCAGTGTGAGCGGAGAGAGGGGAAAGAGCGCTGTGGGCTGCATGTGCAGTGCCCACAGCGCTGCTCAGTGACCGAACCATCCATTCTCAGCCATCCACACCCTGCATACCCATCCATTCATGCTCATCAATCCGTACTCAGCCATCCATGCTCAGTCATCCCATCCACCCCCATCCATAATTGGCCATACTCATTCATGCTCAGCCATCCCCATCCATGCCACTATAGTGCCTCACAAAAATGTAATAGGTAGTCAAATTAGATTTGAAATTTATGTCCCTAGAACATCTGATGGCGCTCCCTGCATTTTGGGCCTCTCTATATGGCCACGCTGTGGAAAAGTCTCACACATGTGGTATCGCCGTACTCAGGAGGAGTAGGAGAATCTATTTTGGGGTGTAATTTTTGGTATATACAGTACATGCTATGTGTTAGAAATATTGTGTAAATGGACAACGTTGTGTTATTAAAAAAATAAATAAAAAAAAAAAGCGTTTAATTTTTCTTTACACATTTTCCAATAACTTGTAGGAAAAAAATGACATGTTCAAAAGACTCAATATGCCTCATAGATTATACATGGGGTAATTTTTGGGGCTTTTCCATTGTCCTGGTTCTCCGGGGCCTTCAAAAGTGTAAGCCCCTGTACACACGGTCGGAGATTTCGACAACCAAACCTGTCGGATTTTGTCCGTCAGATCTTGTCCGAAACTGTTGCATACACACGGTCGGACTAAGTTGTTGAAAAATCCGATCTTTCAGAACGTGATGACGTAATTTCCTTACGATGGGACTACGTTCAGGCTAGTAGCCAATAGCTTTGAGGTAGGAATTTGATCGGACCAAGTGCCACGCATGCTCAGATCAAAATTCTTTACACATGATCTGAGTATGTCCGATCGAACCAGTTGGTCGGGAAATATTTCCAACATGTTGGAAAATTGGGTCCGACGGAATCAGTCCGATGCATACCACACACAGTCGGATTATCCGACGACACAGTCCGATAGGACACTTTCCGACGGATTCTCCGACCGTGTGTACAAGGGCTTAGAGGTAGTCAAGAAATTATATGTGTAATTCATGCTCCAAGAACGCCTGATGGTGCTCCCTGTATGTTGGGCTTCTGTATGTGGCCAGGCTGTGTAAAAGTCTCACACATGGTATCACCATACTCAGGAGGAGTAGTAGAATGTGTTTTGGGGTGGAATTTGTGGTATGCATATGCTGTGTGTGAGAAATAACCTGCTAATATAACAATTGTGTGAAAAAAAAAAATCTTGATTTTGCAAAGACTTGTGGGAAAAAATTACGACTTCAAAAAACTCACCATGCATCATGCTCTGTCTCGAATGCTCTGCCCCCTCCACAGCCCAGTGCTCCAGTGAGCGAGGAGGGGGGGAAGTGCAGAGAGCTGTGACTGACAGCAGCTTTCTGCTCATGGAGCTGTGAGAACCGAGTGATCGGCAGAGTTTGATCACTCGGTTTTTAGCATTATGCCGCGTACACACGACCGGACTTTGATGGACTAGGTCCGACGGTCTTCCCGAACGAACGGACTTGGCCACACACAAGCACACCAAAGTCTGACAGATTTGACCATGATGACGTACGACCGGACTAGAATAAGGAAGTTCATAGCCAGTAGCTGCCCTAGTGTGTTTGTATGCTAGTCTGACGGACGAAAACCAGTGGATTTTTCGACTGGACTAAAATCCGTCGGAAAAATTTGAAACATGTTTTAAATCTAAAGTCAGTCTGATTTTTAGACAGCAAAGGTCTGATGAAGCCCACACATGATCAAATTGTCCGGCGGATCCGTTCCGTCGGACCTAGTCCTTCGAAAAGTCTGGTCATGTGTACACAGCATTAGATACACTGGGGGACCAATGCTTACCCATACAGGTAAGTATAATACAAAAAAAAACACCCCATACATCTCTTTGCCAGAGATGCTTTGCAACACCCATGGGATGAGATTCAAGTGCAGAAGAAAAAAAAAAAAAAAAGGGTCCTGCACCATTTTGGTGCAGATGCGATCTAAAAAAATGTCTGTACGGTCGATTTCAGCCATACATTTTATTTGCACAGGAATGCGGTGCGATTCCTGTGCGAATCACATGCAGTGTTTTCCCACGCACCAGTGTGACCTAGCCTAAAGGTCCATTCACAATTTTGTAGTGTGTTAACACACACAGTGTTTTAGCAACCCATTTTTATTTAAAAAAGACAGACATTCATAGCACCGTGCAATGTAGTATGCTGCAGTGCTAATGCAATGGGATTCAATTTAATAAGAACCTTAATGCACTGCAGTTTGTGTGTTTTTCTACAATGAATGGGACCCTTTAAGCCAGGGATCCTCAAACTACGGCCCTCCAGCTGTTGTGAAACAACACATCTCATGAGGCATTGTACAACTCTGACATTCACAGACATGATGGGAATTGTAGTTCCTGAACCATAGTTTGAAGACCCATGCAAAGCTGACCTCTGGGCTTACCTTGAGTCTTGCACAGGCTCCTCTCCTGTACTGAATGGTTTACTATTTCACCAAACACTTAGAGCTTCTCACAATTTACATTAGAAGCTGCAGCAATTCAAGATACAGAACCTTGGGCAGTCAGAACACAAACACAGCCTCCCTAAGAAGACAACTCCTGAAGAATGACGGCTACCTATTAATGTATATTGATATTTGGGAGGAGGACTGGGCAGGGCGCTGTGCTGTTTCTTGGGAGCCAAGTACAGCATCTTACTGGCCCCTCCCACCAGCCATGATCTGCCTGCATTGAAAAGCAAAGAACATTTGACGATATAATCACATTTTGATGAGGGGGAAGAGAAGAAGAAGCAGGGAAGGAAAAAAAATAAGCAGATGAAAGGTTTACGTTTTTTAATGTTACAATCCAAGATTTTGGGCTTCTTCCTGAGTATTTTCTGACAACAGTTAAGGGGACTCCCATTTGGAGAAAAGCGACAGGTTCTTTTAAAAGAACCCCCTCCCCCATATCCGCTGATACTTGCCTTCCCTGAAACACCCCATCATTCCATTCATCCATTGCCACATAGACAAAACCCAATGCGATCTTTGTGTCAGAGCTTACACAGGGTTAATGTCTTCCTCACATCACAGTGTTTAGGCCTGGTGATTGGCCACTCAGTCCCAAGCATGGCATCCTGGAAGTGGGTCAATAATATTCCATACTGAAGGGATCAGTATTTACAGAGTGCTTTTTTTTACTGTAGTAAAAAATTTTGGCACAATATTTCTATTTTTTTAATTTTTGGTGTAAAAGAAAAAAAAACAGTAGATAATATAGTGAGATTGATAAGTTCTACTTAGTAGTGAATGAATGTTCCATCGTACATGTTGGTAAACCTGTTAAAATTTTTTATTGATTGTGTCAATACGTTTAAAACACAAAAATACTCATTATATTGGGTACATAGGTATTTATTTTATTTTTTTTTGTAGAAAACGATAGACATAAAATTAGAATTCAGCTCATTTGCAGGTCATTGAGTCTTACACTCCACATCACCCTCCGAGTTGGCCTTCAATGATTTGAGCTCCTCCTGTAGCTCTTCTTCCACTGCCAGGATTTCCTTAGGTTTCTGATACTATATGATGAGAGAGCAATTACTAAATGCTATGCAAAACACATAACATGCTTAGGCATTAGGTCTCTAATCAAATAAATTGCTAATTTTGTTAAATGCTGTTATACGTTCCAACAGGATCACCAGGAAATCCGGGGTGTTTCTAAACAGCCCTGACCAATGCATTTTAAAATGTTTGTGGACTGTGGATTACATCTAGAACCATTATCTGGAAAGCCCTAGTCTCTGCAAAATGCTGTTGGTGAGCAGCTGCACATCTCTCTAAGCCAGAGGTAGGTAACCTCAGCACTCCAGATGCTGTGGAACTACAAGTCACACGAGGAATTGCAAGATTAGCAGCCACAGCAATGACTCCCAGAAGCATGGTGGGATTTGTAGTTTCACCATAGCGGAAGTGCCAAGGTTGCCTACTCCAGCTCTAAGCGGTCTCTTGGACCATGCACAAAATTACTTTTGACAATGGTATTTAGAGTGTCTGACAGACCTCATCTGCTCTTTTGTGACCGCTTTGCCCCAGAATTTTGTCAAATGTCTCATTTAACCATAACCTCCCACCTCCAATCATTAAGAGCCCATTATGACTTTGCTAATAATGCCTGTTACAAAGCCATTCATTTTGACTAGCATCCCAACACACTACAGTGCCATTTAATTCAATTGGCACCTCATAACACTAACCGAATGGACCTCCAAATGTACATGTGTTTGAGTGCACTAATGCATGTAACCCATTACTGCATATTGCAGGCACTGCATCTGCAGCCAATTTACATATCGCACATTAACACAATGCACCAGGATGGAAAAGTGTAAATAGGCCCTTAAAAACCTTAGATCGGGGTGTCAAACTGGCGGCCCTCCAGCTGTTGCAAAACTACAAGTCCCATAAGGCATTGCAAGGCTGACCATTACAAGCATGACGGGACTTGTAGTTTCACAACAGCTGGGGGGCCGCCAGTTTGAGACCCTTGCCTTAGATTCAACTGTCATATGACAAGGTGCGCCTGTTTTATAGGTTAAAAAAAAAAAAAAAAGTTGGACACCAAAAAGGGAAAAAGTTTTGGCTGATGTTAACCATGCAATCTTGTTTTTGGATGGATTTCCATCAGATATATCTTTGAATTATCTTGCCTCAACAACAAATTTTAGTCACATCTGACAACCTTAAAAGGGGTTGTACAGCTTTGTTTTTTATTTTCTAAATAGGTTCCTTTAAGCTAGTGCATTATTCTCACTTCCTGTTTCTCCTCAGTAAACTTCACACCATCAACCGAGCGGCGTTTAGTCAGCCAGAACAGCTTACTGAGGAGGAACAGGAAGTGAGAAATTCAGACAAAGAAAAAAAAAAAAAAACATTTAGAAGGGAAATCGAAGGAAAAGGTCAGTGAAACAACAATGCACTAGCTTAAAGGAACCTATTTAGAAAATAAAAAACTAACCTTTACAACCCCTTTAAGCACACCTTGAAGATTCTGAAGCCACACTGAAAAAGGCGTTATAGTCAGATGAGACTAAAATTGAATGTTTTGGTCTCAACATCAAACGATATGTCTGGCAGAAATACAGCTCACCATCCAAATAACACCATTCCTACAGTAAAACATGGGGGTGGTAATATCCTGTTATGGGGATTTTTCTCTGCAGCAGGAACTGGCGCACTTGTCCGCATAGAAGAAAAATGGATGGGGCAAAATACCATCAGATTCTTGAGGAGTTGCCAAAATGTTGTCAATGGGAAGGTTTACCTTCTAACATGACAATGACCCAAAGCACACAGCAAAAATGACCACATGGTGGTTCAAGGAGAAAAAGGTGAATGCCCTTGCGTGGCCTAGTCAGAGCCCAGACTTAAACCCCATTTAAAATCTGTGTAATGAGTTTAAGACTGCAGTTCAGAAATGGTCATCATCAAATTTAACTGAACTTGAGCAGTTCTGAAAAAAAAAAAAAAAAAGAGTGGGCAAATATTATAATATATAGACATATCCCAAAATACTGACATATAAAATTATTTTTTTGGACTTTTTTTCTGGCATGTTGGTGTTCTATTTTTCACTTAGAGGTTATAAGCTGCACTAGTAAGTACAGCTATATAAAACAAAACAGCGTGTCTTGATTTCAGGCTGCAAAACAACAAAATGTGATTATTTTAAAGGGCGTGATTCTTTTATATACCCATTGTACATGCCATGGGGTGCAATTCAGAATGAAAGGCAATGCATGTATGATAATATATTACTACACAAAGCAAAAGGGGGCATTTCCCCACTTACCAGTGCAATAAAAAAAAAAAAAAAAATCTTTTAATACAATACTGTATGTGATGGGAGTAAAAAGTAACATAGGCACAGAAATACCAGCTTTTGTGTAAATCTGAACAAACTTGAACTTGTTGAGGATGGAGATATTGCCATTGTTTAGCTTTTCTCTGAAGAGGAAAAGTGAGCGAGTGTCGCCTCCTGTGCAGGTGCAAACAGCCCTCGTACAGGTGTACATTGTAGTATAACTGTGTGAGCAAGGCCCCGTAGCCAATGAATGGACATTTGCAGGAGGTCAGCAATGACAGCCCAGCATTCTTCTCATGACAGATTTACTTTTTTGGGCCAATATATAAAAATACTATAAAAAAGAAAAAAAAAGAAGACAAAGTGGAATTTTAGGCTATAACTATCTAATCTTCAAACTGCTCCCACCCACCTTCTAACTCCTATTCTAAGTAACATGTATAAATTTACATATTCTTAGAGCGCTTTGGTCCGGTCAATATGATCAGCTCCCAGCAGTGGCTTTAGGGGTGAGGAGGGACAGCCAACAATGGATGCCACATAGTATAACTTTCTCCTTTTAAAGAGGAGTTCCAGCCATTTCTGTGTTTATTAAAAGTCAGCAGCTACAAAAAGTGTAACTGCTGACTTTTAATAAACACGCACTCACCTGTCCCATTGTCCAGCGATGCGGCCACCCGAAGCCTCGCTTCTCTCCCTCTCCGTGGTGCCAGCATTGCAAGTGTGGACACCCAGCTGTGACAGCTTGCAGTGCAAGTTGCGCTGCGTGTCCTGAATGGCCGGGCAATCTTCTGGGACCTGCGGCGTGTCCCAGAAGATTGCAGGGAGGGAGGGGGAGAGGAGAGCTTCCGCTCGTGTCGCTCCAAGCTGAAGTGGTAGTTGGGTACCTGTCAAAACTAGGTATCCCCCCCCCCCCCAAAAAAAAAATGACATGCCAAATGGCCTAACAGGAGTCGGGAGTCCTTAAAGTGGAAGTTCCACTTTTGGGTGGAATTCTGCTTTAAGTTCTATTTTTATTGTATTTTTTATATACTGGCCCAAAAAACAGCTCATAACTGTACAGAAAGCAATGTGCAAAATCTGTACAGTCTGAAATGCATTTTCTAATTTATTAACACATGGCTGGTTCAGTCTAAATAGCCCAATTATGTACCCAGGCACATTGACCCTACTGGCAAATCCCAGAATTGACATTCTAGGCCCTGTCTGAACATCTGAGAACATATAAAAACACAATATAAACAGTTATCACTATTATCAATCTATACACACACACACACACACACACACACACACTTGTATATATTTGTTACCATAATCCATACTTACTGTTATAATTAAAGTATTGTTTGCATGGGCAAAGCTTAGTGCGCTCTCATTCAGTTCTAAACGGCATCGATCTAGGTCTGGAATGGTGAACTTTTTATAATATCTGCAACAGAAATAAAGAAGTAGAAGTGAGATTCAGCAAGAATACTGAGAGAGGTGAATAGGTGGCTTAGTAATTAGCAGCAGATACATGTAACGCCCACAGCTTTATTACAAGACTAAACAGCAATCTGTATAGCTGCCTGGCTGCTCCCTCACATTTGTGGTATCAGACGTGGAGGCAGATATTTTAGACAGCGGAGAAGTCTGTGATTTCTCAAACAGAGAAGAAGGGGGAGAGTGGTCGTGTGGCAGGAATTTGTACTGACACAGCATTATACAGAGAACAGCGCAGAGCAGAACAGACGGAGAACTGATCAGCAAAATCTATTCCTGGGACTTGTAGTTCTTCTGCTCTACCTTGGGGTTTATTCACTATAAAGCTGCTGCTTACAATTATATTCAACAGATTTAAACTATTTCTTTATATTAGAATTTCCTCTGTTGAAGAATAACAAAAAAATGCATGAGGAATGGCTTTTTATTAAAATACAGGTACTGTATAGCACTGTCAATTTACCCAGTGCTTTACATACAGTATATTGTACATTCACATCAGTCCCTGCCCTCAAGGAGCTTACAATCTAAGGGCCCCAACTCACATCCATACACATACTAGGACCAATTTAGACAGAAACCAATTAAGCTACCAGCGTGTCTTTGGAGTATGGAAGGAAGCCAGAGTATCCCAGGCAGGTAGTGCCGTGGTCGGGATTTTAACCAACAACCCCAGTGCTGCTAGGCAGAAGTGCTAACCACTTAACCACTGCGTTTAGATAATGTCTCTTTTCAGGCAAGGATGACAGAATGGGATATATGACGACACAATAGAGATTATTTAGGAAAGGCAAATCCACTTTGCACTGCAAGTGCACTTGGAAGTGCAGTCGCTTTAAATCTAAGGGGTAGATCTGAAATGAGTGGAAGCTCTGCTGATTTTATCATCCAATCATGTGGAAGCTAAAATGCTGTTTTTTTTTTTAAATTTTCCTTGCATGTCCCCCTCGGATCTACAGCGACTGCACTTCCAAGTGGATTTTATTTTTTTGTAAATAACCCACGTTGTGTGTATAAATGTTAATTAGAAAAAAAGACGAAAAGTGGAGCATAGAATACAGCAGGCGATTTAATGTACCATGAACATGGACACTGTATTCATATAGAAAATAGAACTGCTGGCATTCTAAAATCGCCATTAAAGTCGACCAACAAGTGCACAGCCCGATTAGACACCGTAAATAATTAGGATAAGTTCACCTTTTAGAAAAAAATTAAATAAATGCAAATTTTTTTGCCGGTATTTCATCTTTTGTTGGAGCCTGTAAAGCATTACACCAGCGATCGGCAGATTGCTGGTGCCACGCAGGTCTTCTTCAGATCTGTCAGTATATATCTGTGTGCCGCACGTCCCATACAGGCAGGCAGATACACGGACAGGAAGAAATCAATGAACTACCACAGAGCTCCACAGCGCCGTGGGTAATTCATTGAGAACTGCAGGCCAACAGCAGCCAAGGATGTTGGGGCTTGTAGTCCATTCACACACAGCGCTCACACGGCCATGCCGTACCCCATTTTAAAAAGTGACAGCTAGTATGGAAAACTTCTTCCTGCACTACTGCCACAGGAAGGGAGGGTAACGGGCAACAGCTGCAGCATTGGGATCATGTTCCCAAAAGGTAAACTTATCCTTTAAAGAGGAAGTAAAGGCAGAAAAAAAAAAAATGCAACCTGCAAGGCAAAGGCATAATGAGCTAGTATGCATAGCATACTAGCTCATTATGAAATAAATAAATAAATAAAATAAAAAAAATCGCAATAAGCGATTATTGATTGGTATGCGCAAAAGTTATATGGTTTACAAAATAGGGGATAGTTTTATGGCATTTTTATTAATAATTTTCTTTTTTTTTTTTTACTAGTAATGGCGGTGATCATCGATTTTTATTGAGACTGCGACATTAAGGCGGACACATCGGACATTTTTGACACATTTTGGGACCACTGTCATTTATACAGCAATCATTGCTGTATAAATGCAGTGATTCCTGTGTAAATGACACTGGCAGTGAAGGGGTTAACCAGTGGGTGGCAGTGTAGGGGTTAAGTGTTCCTAGGGGTGTGTTACTAACTGTGGGGGGCTGGGCTTTCATTTAGTGAACACTGATCTCTGCTCCAATCACATGGAGCAGAGATCAGCGTCACTAGTTGCTAGGCAGAATGGAGAAATGCTGTTTACAACGGCATTTCTCCATTCAGCCGCCCCGTGAGACAATCGTGGGTATGCCCGCGGCAATTGAGTCCGCGGGACCCGCGACCGGACTCACGGGGGGTCCCAACCAGCACGCGAGCACGCCGCCGCCAGCCGCACGCTCATGATGGCAAGGCGGCATTAAAGATTGGACGTACCTGTACGCCAATATGCCTGCCTGTGCCATTCTGCCGACGTACATCGGCGTGCGCCGGTCGGGAACTGGTTAAACTATTTTTCAGAAATTATAATTGGCATGCGTGTATGTATTCACCCCCTTTGTTATGAAGCCCATAAAAAGCTCTGGCGCAACCAATTACCTTCAGAAGTCACATAATCAGTGAAATGATGTCCACCTGTGTGCAATCTAAGTGTCACATGATCTGTCATTACATATACACACCACTTTGATAGGCCCCAGAGGCTGCAACACCTAAGCAAGAGGCACCACTAACCAAACACTGCCATGAAGACCAAGGAACTCCCCAAACAAGTAAGGGACAATGTTGTTGAGAAGTGCAAGTCAGGGTTAGGTTTAAAAAAAAAAAAAAAATCCAAATCTTTGATCATCCCTAGGAGCACCATCAAATCTGTCATAACCAAATGGAAAGCGGAACAACAGCAAACCTGCCAAGACATGGCCGCACACCAAAACTCACAGACCAGGCAAGGAGGGCATTAATCAGAGAGGCAACACAGAGACATAAAGGAAACCCTGGAGGAACTGCAGAGTTCCACAGCAGACACTGGAGTATCTGTACATAGGACAACAATGAGCTGTACGCTCTATAGAGTTGGGTTTTATGGCAGAGTGGCCAGAAGAAAGCCATTACTTTCAGAAGAAGTTTGCGAAAAGGCATGTGGGAGACTCCCAAAATGTATGGAGGAAGGTGCTCTGGTTTGACGAGACAAAAATTTTACTTTTTGGTCAAAGAAAACACTATGTCTGGCGCAAACTCAACACATCACATCACCCAAAGAACACAGTGAAACATGGTTGTGGGCAGCATCATGCTGTGGGGATGTTTTTCAGCAGTCAGGACTGGGAAACTGGTCAGAGTTGAGGGAAAGATGGATGGTGCTAAATACAGGGATATTCTTGAGCTAAACCTGTACCACTTTGTGTGTGATTTGAGGCTAGGATGGAGGTTCACCTTCCAGCAGGACAATGACCCCAAACACACTGCTAAACCAACACTTGAGTGGTTTAAGGGGAAACATGTAAATGTGTTGGAATGGCCTAGTCAAAGCCCAGACCTCAATCCAATTGAAAATCTGTGGTCAGACTTAAAGATTGCTGTTCACAAGCGCAAACCATCCAACTTGAAGGAGCTGGAGCAGTTTTGCAAGGAGGAATGGGCAAACATTCCAATGGGAAGATGTGGCAATCTCATAGAAACTTGTCCAAATCGACTTGGAGCTGTGATAGCCACAAAAGGTGGCTCTACAAAGTATTGACTTTAGGGCGGTGAATAGTTATTATACATTTACTTTTTCGTTATTTTGTCTTATTTGTTGTTTGCTTCACAATAAAATTTAAAATCTTCAAAAGTTGTGGGCATGTTCTGTAAATGAAATGATGCAAATCCTCAAACAATCCATGTTAATTCCAGGTTATGAGGCAACAAAACATGAAAAATGCCAAGGGGGATACAGTGCCTTGGTGAATACTTTTGCATACTGGCCTTGAAAAAAGGTATTCATACCCCTTGAAATTTTACACATTTTGTCATGTTAAAACCAAAAACGTCAGGCGTGCTGTCAGTGGCTCAGCTGGGGGAGGATGTGATGTGGGAAAGCTGGGGGAGGAGCCCGAGGCGGTGTCTGTGAGGACGGAAGGGGAGGCAGGAGATCCATGGCAGCAAGTCTGATGCAGATGCTGGTGAAGTGGGATAGAACACCGTGTTGGAGGACAGCACATGGTGACCCCCGCAGATGCCTATTCCCCATGATATTGGATCAGGAGACCAAGGAGGAGCGACTGATAGATCGGGGTGGACAGCAGTAAAGGATGCAGGAAACTGAACAGGGGTAAGTGAGAGATATCCCTGGTTCAATCAAAAAAATGGCTGCAAGAGAAAACACCTGATCCTGAGACCCCACGAGTGACTGTTGGTTGCTGGCCTCCCCTCTGTCTCCTCCATACGCCCCCCCTCTTATCTCTGCCTTTGTGTCCTCTGTATATTATGCTCTGCATACTACCCTCCAGAGCCCCTAGGTTATCCAGCGCTGTTGCATCGTGAACTGTGTTTGAACTGTGTTTGCTGTGGAAGCTAAAGAGATTTGATGACTAACTGAGGGAGAGATGCAGCAGCTGGGACTGGCTACAATTTAACTGACTGGAGACATAAGAGAGGTCTTGATGGAGCAATGATTCTTTTTGAAACCTATGAATCTATGAAAGCTACGGAATTGAAATGTTTGTAAGAACGTACCAATGAGAGGACTTGTTTAAATGTCAATGATTGCCTAATAACCCTAGGAGTGGCTCAATTGATTAAATGCTGGAATTACTGGAAACTGCTAAACTGATAGTTGAAACTAGTACTGAGTTTTAAGCTCACTTAAGGACTAAGTATTGATACAGCTTAGTACTGACTGAAAAGGTTATGAACTATGCTATGAACTAAGCTGCAAATTAAGTGATGAACTCTGCGATTTAACTATGCGATAAGTTCGGAGCGATATCTACTGGAGAGTAACTTTCCTTCCTGTGGTGGATAGCAGCTGATTAGATAATTGGGTTAAGCTAATATAGAGCTGAAAAAGCATAAGGACATTCCTTTTTTTTCTTCCCCCCGAATCCTCCCCCCCCCTCTGCGTTTTTTTTTTTTCCTTCGTATCTTCCCGCCTCTCTTACGTTATACAGAGACCGGGAAAGAGGGATGAATGGTACGTTTTTCATAGGTTCTTTATAGGATTTTCATAGGTGCCCCAGCAAAATAAAATACAAAAAAAAAAAATCCACCAAGTTGCAGAATTTTCAATTCCATCTAAACTAGGGGGCCTGAAAGGGTTAAGTGACTGGAGACATAAGAGAGGTCTTGATGGAGCAATGATTTTGTCTGAAAACTATGAATCCAGGAGTGGCTCAATTGATTAAATGCTGGAAGTACTGGAAACTACTAAACTGATAGTTGAAACTAGTACTGAGTTTTAAGCTCACTTAAGGACTAAGTATTGATACAGCTTAGTACTGACTGAAAAGGTTATGAACTATGTTATGAACTAAGCTGCAAATTAAATTATGAACTCTGCGATTTAACTATGCGATAAGCTTTTCTGGAGAAATATTTTCTAATATTTTCTGGAGAGTAACTTTCCATTATGTGGTGGATAGCAGCTGATTAGACAATTGGATCAAGCAGAAATAGAGCTGCAAAAGTATAAGGACATTCCCCCCTTTTTTTTTTTTTTTGTTCCTTATGCGTTTTCTTTCTTTTTTTTTTTTTTTTCCTCTCTCTCTACGTGTGCTCCCGCCCCTCTTACGCTATATAGAGATCGGAAAAAAGGGACGAAGGGTACGTTTTTTTTTTTTTTTTATTGTTCCTTTACAGGATCTTTACAGGTGCCCTAATAAAAAAAAAAAAAGTAAAAAAAAAAAAAAAAAAATCCATCAAGTCGCAGAATTTTCAATTCTTAAAGCAAAAGTGAAGAGAAGTATTCCATCTAAACTAGGGTGCCTGAGAGGTGAAACGGCAGGATATTCTTCTCTCCCCTTGCCCCTCCATTCAAATCAATAAAAGCAAAGATTGGAACCGAGAGGTACTCCCCTCTATACAGGACAACTATTTTGTCAAACAAGATAAGTGAACAAGATACATGATGAGGGGAAGATCACATAAAACAACAGAACCTAAAACCCCGAGGGAGAGTTTAAATACTAGTGTAACCGCTAGTTCAATACAAAAATACTTGACAACTAAAGAGGGTAAGCAAAAAAGCCCAGATGTAGAAAAAAAAACATCCTTGCCAACCAAAAACGCAAAAAAGGAAATGGCTAAGTTAAAAGGAGCCCAAGGAGATAAAACAAGAGAAGAAACACAAACAGAGAGAGAGATGGAAACTTACGAGGGGGACGGGGAAGAACAGCGAAGTATAGCTCAAATGCCCACGAAGATCGAGATGATGGTAATGTTTGAAAGGATGGAAAGTTTAATTAAGAGTGAGATTACAAATGTCCGGATGGATCTGGGCCATTTGCTGCGGAGAGTAGAAGAGGCTGAGGAGAGAACTGAGAAACAAACACAAGAAATCGCAGAATTAAAATTGCAAGTGAAAGCACTGCAAATAAACCAAAGAAATACCTTCTATAAAATGGAAGCACAGGAAAATCAAAATAGACGCCAAAATCTAAGGATAAGAGCCCTCCCAGAGCAAAATGGAGAGAAACTGGAAGAAAAAATAAGGAAAATATTTAACCCCCTACTAGGACAAGAAGAGGACGAGGAGTTAAAGATCGATAGAGTACATAGAATTAGAAAGCCTCTAGGAATGAAGGAGGAGACCCCACGAGATGTCATTGTTAAATTCCATCGGTATACAGATAAGGAGAAAATATGGAGGAACCTCAGAGAGAGACACCCGTTGCAATACGAGCAAACAACTTTGCAAGTATTTGCGGACTTGTCAAGTGAAACATTATCCAGAAGAAGACAATTAAAACCATTACTAGAACATTTAAGACAAGCTAATATTAAATATAGTTGGGGGTTTCCTGCAGCATTGATAGTACATAGGGACGGAAAGACGGTTAGATTGAAATTTCCGGAAGAAGTACAGGACTTTTGTACAGAGTTACAGATTCCAACCATTAGTATACCTAAGCGATCGGAAAGAGAAGAAAGACTAATTAAAGAGGGAATAGGGCAGAGAGCTTAATGTAGGGGGGGGGGGTAGGGGGAGAGGGGGGGGAGGGGGGGCTGGTGTAATTTATTACAAAAGAAATGAGATGGGAGAGGTAAAGTAAATAAAAGTTAATGTGGGTATGGGTGAAAACGGGAAGAGCCTCCCTGGACTATCTGCTCCCTCCTCTCCCCCCCTATGTCTACCGTGCCTTCAAGGCCGGGGGGGGAGTGGAGGGACACGGAATGCCGGGCTTGGAGCTTCACCCCAAGGGGTGAGGTACATATTCCAGGATGGGGATATATTCTGGATATAGGTACAAGGACCAAAGAGGGGTCTGGGAGGGTTGGGAGGAGGTTGGGAGGGGGGGTGGGAGGGGTGGGGGGAGAAAGAAGACCCGACAGCAGAGAACCTCGTTAAGTGAGAAAAGAGGAGAAACCAGCCTGACTAAAATCTATGTCTATAGTTAATTGTTTGTCATATAACGTTAGGGGGCTAAATGAATCAGCAAAGCGGTTTAAAATTCTGAAAGAAATAGAACAATATGAAGCGGGTATAGTGTTCTTACAGGAAACCCATCTATCATACGAAAGCAAGATTAGAATATACTCCCCTAGGTTTCCGGTGTGGTTTTATGGAGATTCTTACTCAAGGAACTCAAAAGGGGTAGCTATCGGTATAGGACGGGAGGTATACTATAAAATAGAAGAAAGATTAGTCGACCCGGAGGGTAGATTCCTCTTTCTGAAGGGGAAACTATGGGGAGTAGACTATACCCTCGCTAACATATACTGCCCAAATAGAAGTCCAACGGTTTTTCTGAAAGGAATATTGGAGAAATTATGGGATTTTAAAAGAGGAAGAGTAATTATAGCTGGAGATATGAACTTTTGTATGAATCCGCAAATGGATAGTTCGTCCGGTGTGCAGGGGATTGGGAAGGAGCAGAGGAGAATAATAAAACACAGGCTATATCAGTACCAGCTTATGGATGTGTGGAGAACTATGCACCCAAGGATACGAGACTACTCGTTCTATTCCCCGGTACACGGGACGTACACAAGGATCGACTACTGGTTAGTGGAACATAGGGTTCTGGACGAGGTGATATCCACAGATATAGGAATTAGAACATTGTCTGATCATTCTCCAATATGCCTGAAGATCAAAATCCCAGGATTTCAGAAATCTCCTTTTTCCTGGAAATTGAATAGGGAACTGTTGGACGAGAAGGGAGAGGAAATAATTAGAAAGGAATTGGAGTTTTTTTTTTACCACTAATTTAAATGAAGAGAATATGGAAAATATTATTTGGGAGACACATAAAGCTTATATAAGAGGGATATATATTTCACTAGGTACAAATAGGAAGAGAGAAGGTATTAAAAAGAGTAGAGAGTTGAGGGAGGAAATCCATGGATTAGAGCAAGAACATAAAAAGGCAAATGGCAGGGAAAGTGGACAGGTAGTGGACCTATTACATAAACTGGCTATGAAAAGAGAGCAACTCGGGGAATTAATGGAACAGGAAATGAGGACGATATATAATAGGATTAATAAAGAGATATTATAGCGGCATTAAAAATAGTAAGATCTTAGCAAAGATATTGAGGAAAAAAAGATCGAAGAATTATATAGAGAAAATATTAAATAAAGAGGGAGAGTCGGTCTATAAAACTAAGGAAATAGCAGAAGTTTTTAGAGAATATTATGGGCAGTTATATTCCGTGAGAAAAAAAGAGACAGAAAAGCAAGAGATGAAGAGAAGGGGAAAAATCAAAGACTATATATTTCAAGCAAATATCCCTAAAATACCGGGGGAATTGGCGCAGGAATTGGAGAATCCAATCTCAGTCCAAGAAGTAATACAGGCAATAAAAGAGACCAAAGGAGGAAAGAGTCCAGGGCCTGATGGCTATACAATAGAATATCTAAAAAAGTTTGGAGACATACTAGCCCCAATTTTATGTGCATATTATAATGGACTAGGTACAAAATATGGACTGAGCGAGGAGGCCTCCACTGCGACAATCTCCACGATATTGAAAGAGGGAAAAGAGAATACAATATGCTCAAACTATAGACCGATCTCACTACTCAATACGGACATTAAATTGTTCGCAAAAATATTGGCCGCTAGAATAAAGAAGTTAATGCCTAGCTTAGTCCATGCAGATCAGGTGGGATTCATTGAGGGGCGAGAAGGAAAAGATAATGGAGTAAGGTCATTATTACTGCTTCAGAGGATGAAGGAGAGTAGAATCCCCAGTCTACTCCTATCAATAGATGCTGAGAAAGCTTTTGACCGAGTAGACTGGGGATTCATGATGGGTACCCTAAGGGGAATGGGGTTTGGTCCCAAAATTTTGAAGTGGATAAAGGCACTATTTAACAGCCCCAAGGCAGTGGTAAGAGTTAATGGGGTACTATCAACAGCCTTCAGAATGAACAATGGGACTAGACAGGGGTGTCCGCTGTCCCCCCTATTGTTCGTTCTGGCATTGGAGCCACTCCTGGAGACGATAAGGAGAAACCCAGATATAAAGGGGGTTGAGATAGAGGGGGAAATACATAAGACAGCCGCATTCGCGGATGATATTCTGTTTTATGTATCCAGCCCACGAATCTCCATGCCAAACTTGTTAAAGGCTTTACAGGAATACGGAGAATTATCTAACTTTAAAATCAACCCAAGCAAGTCAGAAATCTTAAACGTAAATATAAATCCGAGAGAAGAACTTGACATTAAGAGAGAATTCCCATTTCTATGGCAAAAAGAAATTAAATATTTAGGGATTAAACTGACTGCATCAATAGAAAAAATTTACCTAATAAACTATATCCCCCTTCTAGAAGAATTGAGAGAAGAAATAAGGAGAATGAGAACAAAGCCCCTGTCATGGTTAGGAAGAATTAATGCCTTAAAAATGATTATTCAACCTAAAATCCTTTATAAATTTCAGCTATTACCAATACATATCCCCCCCTATATTTTAAAATGATAAATTCTTTCATTTCTAAATTTATCTGGAACAACAAGAAACCTAGAATCCCACTGAAGACTTTGCAAAAGGGAAAAGACGAGGGGGGTCTGAATGTCCCAGACTTTAGAAAATATTACGAAGCAGCAGTGTTAACACGGGTGGTGGAATGGGCAAAATTAGAAAGTAAAAAAAGATGGGGAAAAATAGAACACAGTTTATCAGGCACAAATTTAGGTAGAGAAATCTGGACTCCTTTAAAATATAGATCACTAGGGAAGACAACACCTTTGGTCACAAAAAATGTGTTTAGAGTATGGGAGGGAATACACAAACATAACAAGTGGAAATATAATTCCCCTTTAATTTATTTAAAAGATAATGATTTTTTTTCACCTGGTAAAAGTACAATAGGAGGGAAATGGATAAAACAAGATAATATGCAATTACGACACATAATTAAAGAGGGGAAATTGAAAACACTAGCAATATTACAGAAAGAAAATGATTGGATGGATTTGAATGAGTGGCGATACCTGCAGCTTAGACATTTCGTCTCAAGACTACCACAACCGCTTAGAGATGGAGAAAATTTGACTGCCTTGGAGCGGATATGTGAGGGGAAATCCCCAAGGGCAGGTATTGCCCAGCTTTATAAGGTCTTGAGACGGGAATGTGAAGCGGAGGTACCAACTTTCATTAAAAAATGGGAAGAAGAGATAGGAGCACGGGGTGAAAACCAAAATATAGAAAAAATATTGAAGATGGTGCACAGATCCACGGAAAATAGTAAGATGATAGAAACAAATTATAAAATCTTAGTAAGATGGTATAGGACCCCAGATATAATGGCAAAGTACCAGGAGGGACAATCTGGGAAATGTTGGAGGAATTGTGGACAAACGGGAAGTTTGGCCCATATATGGTGGGATTGTCCCAAGATTAAAGAATATTGGAGAGAAATAATAAGATATATAGAAGTAATAGCTAAAATACAGTTACCTGAGAACCCATGGTTATGCCTATTCCATGCAGTAGATACCCCAATTAAGGAGTATAGGAATTCCCTCACAAGCTCATTAATAAATGTGGCAAAAAGCCTGATTCCGAAAAAATGGAAAGAAATAGAAGCACCCAAAGTAAAGGAATGGCTAGGAAAAGTTGAGGAAATGTATAGTATTGAAGGGCTGGGAATGGAGGAAGAAAGAGAAAGAAAGAGATTCCATGTGAAATGGAAATACTGGAAAATCTTTAGACAATCTATGATTTTTAACGAGGTAATGGGTCGGTAGGGGTGGGGAGAGGGGTGGGAGGGAGATATTTTAGAAGAACTCGAGAAGTAAAGAAAGAAAACCAGGATAATGTGAAAAATTTAAGGGCATGAATGTATTTTGGTCCTATGGATTTCTTTTATAATACTTGATTATGTTTTGTACGCAACTTAACCACTTCAATACAGGGCACTTTCACCCCCTTCCTTCCCAGCCCAATTTTCAGCTTTCAGCGCTCTAGCGCTTTCAGTGACAATTGCGCGGTCATGCTACACTGTACCCAAATGAAATTGTTATCATTTTGTTCGCACAAATAGAGCTTTATTTTGGTGTTATTTATTCACGACTCCGTTTTTTGGGAAAAAAACAATATTTTCTTTTTTCTATTTGAAAAGAAATCCAATAAAATCAAATTTTGTCATAAATTTAAGCCAAAATGTATTCTGCTACATGTTTTTGGTAAAAAAAATTCCGTTAAGTGTATAATAATTGGTTTGTGTGATCACGGACATATGTACGCAAATGATCATGTACATATGTGTGCAGGTGATCACGTACATATGTGTGCAGATAATCATTGGGACATGTGATTTTAGTGGGACATATGTGGGGGACATGTTTTTATTATTAGGGACATGTGTTTTTATTATTTGGGGACATGTATGTTTTAGGGACATGTGTGTTTTGGGGACATATGTGGGGACTGTGTTTTCACTGTGTGGTGTGTTGTGTGTTTACACTACACTGATGATCAGTGAGTAAAAAGCTGTGAAAAGCAGCCCATACTCACTGATCATCAGCCGGCTGCAGCGTTCTGCTCTCCTCTTCTCAGCGGTGACTTCCGTGTGAGGAGAGGAGAGCCGATTGCCTAGCAACCGGCTGTTTGTTTACATCACATGACGGCCGTGATTGGACACGGCCGTCATGTGATCAGGAGGGCCAATCACAGAGCCCTCCTGCCGATCTGAGATGTGCCGTGTCCGGGTGACACGAGCACATCGGGATCGCGCCGCTGCGCGGGCGCGCGCGCGATCCCGCTGCTCCTGAATGACGTTCCTGAACGTCCTATCAGGAGCAGGCGGCTCCCACCCGGCCGTATATATACATTGGCCGGGTGGGAAGTGGTTAAATGAAAAATTTAAATAAAGAATAAAAAAATAAAAAAAAAAACAAAAACGTAAATGTATTTTATATGATAGACCAACACAAAGTGGCACATAATTGTGAAGTGGAAGGGAAATGATAGATGGTAATCAAATTTTTTTTACAAATATGAAAAAAAAGAAAAAAGTGTGGTGTGACTAAAATCTAGTGGAACCAATTGCCTTCAGAAGTCACCTAATTAGTAAATAAGAGCACCTGTGTGCAAATTAATCTCAGTATAAATACAGCTGTTCTGTGACTCCCTCAGAGGTTTGTTAGAGAACCTTAGTGAACAAACAGCATCATGAAGGCCAAGGAACACACCAGACGGGTTAGGTATAAAGTTGTGGAGAATTTTAGAGCAGGATTAGGTAATAAAAAAATATCCCAAGATTTGAACATCTCACAGAGCACTGTTCAATCTATCATCTGAAAATGGAAAGAGTATGGCACAACTGCAAACCTACCAAGACATGGCTGTCCACCTAAACTGACAGGCTGGGGAAGGAGAGCATCACTCAGAGAAGCAGCCAAGAGGCCCATGGCAACTGCAGAGGAGCTGCAGAGATCCACAGCTCAGGTGGGAGAATCTGTCCACAGGATGATTACTCATGCACTCCACAAATCTGGCCTTTATGGAAGAGTGGCAAGAAGAAACCCATTGTTGAAAGAAAGCCATAAGAAGTCCTGTTTGCAGTTTGCGAGAAGGCGTGTGGGAGACACAGCAAACATGTGAAAGAAGGTGCTCTGGGACCAACATTTAACTTTTTGGCCCAAAAGAAAAAAAATGCTATGTGTGGCGGATAGCCAACACTGCACATCACACTGAACACACCATCCCCACCGTGAAACATGGTGGTGGCAGCATCATGTTGTAGGGATGCCTTTCTGCAGCAGGGACAGGGAAGCTGGTCAGAGTTGATGGGAAGATGGATGGAGCCAAATACAGCAATCTTAGAAAAAAACATCTTAGTGTCTGCAAGACTTGAGACTGGGGTGGAGGTTCACCTAGCAGGGCACCGACCCTAAAAATACAACCAGAGCTATAATGGAATGGTTTATATCAAAGCTCATTCATGGGTTAGAATGGCCCAAAGTCCAGACCTAAATCCAATTGAGAATCTGTGGCAAGACTTTATTACTCTTCACAGACGTTCATAGCTTGAGCAATTTTGCAAAGAAGAATTTCACTCTCTAGATGTGCAAAGCTAGTAGAGACATCCCCAAAAAGACTTGCAGCTGTAATTGCAGTGAAAGGAGGTTGTACAAAAGTATTGACTCAGGTGGGCTGAATAAAAATGCATGCCACACTTTTCACATATTTATTTTTAAAATATTTTGAAAACCCATAATTTTTCTTCCACTTTACAATTATGTGCTACTTTGTCTTGCTCTATAACATAAAATCCCAGTAAAATAATTTAAAATTTTTTGGTTTTACCATTACAAAATGTGGAAAAATGTAAAGGGGTATGAATACTTTTTCAAAGCACTGTAGAGGGTTGCAGGGCAGTCTCAAAATCACAACAGCAGCCTATGCAGCATAAAGAAAGCACTTTGTTGTTTCAATGGTGTTGAAGAGACGTCACATGTGGTACACTGAACATAGTGAGACGCTCATTCATAGAAAAAGAAACACTTTATTACAAATAGTTAAATAGCAATAGTAACCTATTGCACTAACCTATAATAACTAGTAGTGGCCATTGAGTTTAGCAGTTGAACATGTCAGCTTATTATGCGCTATACCTTGCTTTTAAAGGCTTGTAGTCATATGTATATAAACTATTTGTAATAAAGTATTACTTTTTATATGAATGAGTATGTGATCCCCCTCATTGTCAGTGAAGTCCAATAAATCTTTTTCCATACAGTAGCTATTCAGAAAATGCGTTTTATATTTTTAGTGAATATAAACCATTCTCATTGGACAAGGGTAGATCTCAGCATCTACAGCCTCTTCTCTCCACTTTGTCCACCGCAACTACACGTTACTTTCCGCTTTTACTGAAACAAAGGCAATAATGGAAGATAATTTCGGGAAAGCATGAGATCCAAAAAAAAAAAAAAGAAGTTGGTAATACATCCTAAACATGAAGTTATAAGACATGGTGAAGAATGTAAATGAACCAACATATAATTGTTGGTACATGGTTACCAAATATAGTTTTAGTGACTTAAGAATGAAGACAGGAGGCTGGGTGCAGAATGTGCTCTGACAGAGATTAAAGTCTTCTGTGATGTAGCTGCTTTTGGTATTTGGCAAAGGTGGCAGACGTGGATAATAAGGGAGATGTCAAAGGTTAAACAGCAGAGATTAGATGAACACAAAGACATGTTAAAGAAGTGTTAACTCCTCAATGATAGATAAAAAAAGAAAAAAAAAAAAGAAAAGTCTATACAAAGCAGGGAACTCTGCTTGGGACAGGGAGGAACTGAGCAAGTAATCCAATGAATGAGTGTTTCTTACAAAATCATATATCCCATACATTGTTCAAGCTGATAACTTGCAGCACAGCAGAGGTGCCGAGACATGCACATATCCTCATCGTGAACCATCCTGTATTAGACCAGGTTTATTTTCCTTTGAAAACCTGTTCTAGCAGGCGTGTAAAAGACAAAACGGGATAAAGGCAGAGCCTTGACATGGAAGGATGTGCCTGGCAGTTTACATAGCCAAGTGTGAAGTCTAGAAAGTCGAGTTGACAGGATGGTATAGAGCGCATTCAATTCCAGACTTATACCCATGAAAATATCATGCATTTAATATGTGTAATAGATCTTTATTATGAACATTATAGTGTTCTATTGAAAACTAATATCTATTGTAGGAGAGGTACTAGGCCAGCCTTTGTCAACCTTTTCAACACAGAGGAACCCTTGAAATAGTTCCCCAGTCTGGGAACCCCCTGCTAAAAATTAGAAATCTACAACTCATGATACATTAGCGTGATGGTCAGTAGGAAGAATTATCTCCTTACACTTGTGGTCATTGGGAAGAATTATCTCCTTACAGATAGTTAACAAGATCAATGGTGTCAGTGGGAACTTATCTGAAAGGCAGAAATGGCTCAATTCTGAAGGAACCCCTAGCAACCTCTGGAGGAACCCTAGGGGTTCCACAGAACCCTGGTTGAGAATCGCTGTACTAGGCATTAAAGTCTAATGCCACCCAAAACAGACTTCAGTTCGGATATTAGAAGGCTGGATCATTTGTCAATAGGTCCATTTCCCTTAAATTGTTCACTTATCTAGCCTCTCACACATGGTTGTGATGAAGGTGTTAAGAAGGTTCAAATCTTGGCCAGTTCAGCAGGGACTGGAGGAGATTCCAACCATGTATGGGCAGGCTAAATGTACCAAAGCCGATAGATCAACTTGTGTAAAACCAACCTGTCAGGTTTTACATGCTATTATTACTAGCAGCTATTATAGCCGCAAGCAGTAATCACTGTGTTCTCCTCTAGAGGACAGCTCCCCCACTGGGAGAACTCAAAAGCTCCGTGGGAGGGATCCCCCACCCCCCCACCCTGTCAATACTGACTGTGTTAAGTGGGGAATCGCGCGATTTTCTTTCCTGCAAACAAAGAAAATTGCCCTATGGTTTACTTTACTCAACAGGTGGATTCCTCTGTTCCATCGAGGTAGTATTATACCATCATTTGTTTTTTCTGCTGACTTTGCCAACTAGAATTGGGGAAATCCCAACACTAGGGCCAAAGAGCTATAAAAGAAAGCAGCATGGCTTAAACATGCCTAAAATATTAGCTTTGAGAAGAGTGGATCCTTGTGCACGTTCATCAAAAAAGTTAAGGCCACTCATACACAATAACCCATTTGCATTGCATGTTTTGCATTCAAAAACAAAATGGCGAGCTCATGAACTTATCCATTTAGCCCAGTCCAAGTGGTCCATCTTGTTTTTTTCTCCCCCATTGGCATGAAGCAATACTCCTTTTCTTTTAAAGTAGAAACCCTCTGCCTCCAGGAGTCATGTCTGTGATTGTCAGGGTCTTGCAATGTCTCAAAACAGCTGGAGGGTCGGGGTTACCTTCCCCTGCTCCAAATGATCATGTGTTTGAACAGAGCAGCACAGGTCAGCACTGGTTGAAACCCTCGGCTAAGCCATGGTTTTAATTGGTTTCACAAGCTTACAGTGAGGTCACACGATACAGCCCCCCTAACAAGTTTTGGAAGGTGGGCTGTGGTGTCCAAAGGAATGCAAATGGTTGTAGCCTCAAAGCGAAATTGGGGGGTGCAGAGCAGAATTCAGCAGTGGAATGATGGCATACAAGTGCTCCACCTATCATTACCTGTACAGTTTTATTATATCTCCCAATGATGTATAGTTTACCAGTTTTCCCTTTTTGTTAAAAGTTTATCTACCATGTGTCTACATACCAAGGTAGACCTGGTGACTCTCATCTTGATAATGCAGGTACATTTACATTTTAAACTCTACACTTTAAACAAAGCCAAAAGTAGCAAAAAACATCCACATATGTTCTAAAAAGTAACAAGCTGCAAATCTAAGCATTATTTTCTTCGAGTCAATATTCCCTTTAACCGACTGTCCCTGGTATTCCTGACTAGTATATTTTATTAGAGCCGTTGGAGCAGTTTTGTGTAAAAGCAATCCTAGTGGCTATATAGCCTCTGGATTGGTTTTACTAGCAGCAAGAGAGGGTTCCCATCCCCCATCATAGCCTTCCCAGACCCTATCGTTCCACTGGGGAACCTGGGATACAGATGGCTGACCATAGAGCTGATCGGGGACTTGAACAGCCCCAATCATCACTATGGTCTAAGAAACCAGAAATGATAAGTATTTCATCACTTCTGGTTTCACTGGTTGCAAATTCCTTGTTTCAAGAAATCATCATATCGAACTGATCTTAGTATGATCTGAAGCCTTTAAGGGCAGAAGAGACATCCATTAGACCCCAGATGAGTTTTAAAACACCCCCATCCCCCTTCCATAAGTAAACAATTATCACACCACACATGTGAGGTATCACTGAATGTCAGACTGAACAATAATTCTAGCACCAAACCAGTGTAAATCTAAAATGGTAACTTGTGGTAATGCTTTTAAAAGCATCACCTATGGATAATTTTACATAGTTTGTTGCCGTTCCACGGGGATGTGCAAGTTTGAAGTGCGACATGTTTGGTATCCATTTACTTGGCATAACATCTTCTACCAAACAATTGGATATTATATTGTGTTTTAGTACATTGATATCTATTAGTGTGTATTTTGACCAAAAAAAAAAAATTGCAATTGAAAAACCACTGCGCAAATGCTGTGTGACAAAAAAAATTGCAACACCCACCATTTTATTCTCTATGGCCTCCGATTATATATATATATATATATATATATATTGGGGGATGTTTAACTCAGTGGTAGATGCCTTTTCAGTAAGTTCACAGCGAACAGGAACTTTGGTTTAAGGGTATGGTAGCCCAATTTTATTAAAAGGAACAAAATAAAGTTCATACATGCACTTGATTGCCCACACAGGGGTTCTTCTCCCAAAAACCAATACGTGAAAAATGCCAAGCCACCTGGCTCTCTTCAGCAGTACTGCTACCTAGGCTTTACACTTCAGCTCTCTTGGCCATATAACAGGGTTCCCGTACAACTACTGTACCTCTTTTCAGCTTCCTTGCTGCTCAGGCCTTCCACTTCAGGCTCTCATCTGTCTCCTTAGATGCACACAGCTTCAACACACACACACACACACACACACACACACACAGTCTATCTAAAAAGCAGCCCCTCACTGCTCTGATCCTCAGAGTTGGGTCTCTGGATTTCACTAGTGCACACCTGCACTCTCTGGACTTCTGGAGACCTCCTGTCTCTCTGGGTGGAGCCCAGAACCCTAATCCTGACTCTGCTATAAACTCAGGTGCCCACCTGCTGAATCAACCAGCCAGACTCCTGGCTGTTCCAAAAACCCGGTCCCAGGATTGGAGATTCCATCCCACCCATAACGCTATGGAATCTCCAGGCTCCAGGTCCCCAAGTGGATTTTACAAACTTTGGAGGAAACTTATAAAACAGATTACTCCACATTAAATACCCCTGGAGCCCCTCAACCTGCCTATTTGAGAACCCTGGGCGACAATTACTAGGACAGGGAACTGTACTGTCACACATATACACACATATTATAATATATAAATATATATATAAGTTTGGGGGTTCCAAGAAAAGTAAAGAAAATTGTCAGAAAAGGGCCTGGCCTTCAAGTGGTTAAAATGAATGGTCACTGTAAATAATAACAAACCTCATTGGTTTGAAAAAAAAAAAAAAAAAAAAAAAAAGTTTAACAAAATGAATGCAGTCTATACCAGCCCTTCTCAGCCTTTTTACCCCAGAAGAACATAAAATAATTTTTTAAGTCTCAGGAAATCCCTGCTAAAATAATTTAAATCTGGGCTCACTGGGGAAAAAGTCCTATAAATCGATGTCAATGCCTTCCTACAAACAGATACAAAGATCACTGTCATCATGCGGCATTGGCCCTGGGACTATGCAGGCACTATCAGCTGGAAGGTCAGTCAGCCACAGCTCAAGGAACCCCTAGGAACCTCTGGAGGAACCCTAGTTGGGAATGTCAGCCACAGCTCAAGGAACCCCTAGCAACCTGTGGTGGAATCCTAGTTGGTAATGTTAGCCACAGCTCAATGATCCCCTAGCAACCTTTGAAGGAACCCTAGTTGGGAATGTCAGCCACAGCTCAAGGAACCCCCTAGCAACCTCTGGAGGAACCCTATAGTTAGGAATGTCTGGTCTATACTAAAAATTCATATTTCTAATTATCTCACTTAATAAACAGTAGAATATGTACCATACAAAGTAATGCGTACATTAAAAAGAAAACAAACCCACATTAGATGCCCACTTTTTAGTCTGCACTGGTTCTAGAACTATGCCACATACTTTTTACTAAACCAGACTACTGACAGGCTCCTAGTGCCATGTAAATGATGGAATGCCTTGCCTTGTTTGTGCTCCAAATCTATCCATTCAGGAAAATCTCTCTATTCTTATAAGTTCTACAAAACTAATTTGTCTGCATGTACTTTCTGTAGTAAAAGTCACACGGAGGTATTTTTTTCCCTCTCTCCCAAGTAAATCTTCTATCTCCCCAGTGTAATAACCTGAATTAACATAGAAGAGAATGCTCTGCTGGTGTTGTATGTGTTTATCAGGATGTCTGTGGAATGACAATGTGTTAATGTGACTTATCTAGTCAGGATTCATGAACCGCAATAATGAGACACTTCAATGCTGGCTATGTGGGATCCTCTCCAACAGCGCCCTCTCTTGGTCTTGGCTGCAGAATACACAACCTTGCTGAAAATTACTTTAGATAAACATTTGTTAGATAACAAAAAAAAAAAAAGAAAAGTGAATGTATGCAATGCATGCAAGACAGGAAAATGTATAACAGGACCTTTCATTCTTCTACTAGATAAAAGTGATTATTTTTGTACAGTAGATTTGCAAACAATTAACTTTTTAATTGCAGTTTTTATTACCAAGCACGGCAGACGGCTGATGTTAGCGGTGCCACATTCAGTCCTTTTCTCAGTACTGCTAGACAAAAACAGAAGATGGGCTCTCACTGATGACCTCTTAAATGAAAATGCTAGTTGTTTGTCTCATCAGGTGAAGTCAGAACTCCTATTTGTTCCAGCTTGGTGACACAAATGACTGAAACCACTGGATTATTCGAACATGCAGACAACTAACATTGTCTAAAACTAGGTACACACAGGCTGAAAATCAGCCAAAAACGCTTGGTTCAGTAGGATCCAGGCAACATTCGAGGCCATCTGTACAGCTGTCTGTTCTACAGGAAAACCAGCATCCAATCAGTGCTGGCAGCCAATGGCTGCGAGCACCGATCAGTGTGTTCTGGTGGGAGGGCAGTCGTCCTGTCAGAATACACAGCAAGGGAGATTGCAGCATTAACATTCAGACTGCTGAGTTTATCGGGGGGGGGGGGGAGGAAAAAAAACATTTGTGTGCGAGATATATCTCTCTCTCTCTCTCACACACACACACACACACACACACACACACACACGTTTTGCATTTCATTTCTATTTTAAATAGTTACATTTTACAAAAAAAAAAAAAAAAAAAAAAAAAAAAATGTATAAAAAAAGTTTTGCCCCTTTTAGAAGGGATCATATTCCCTCTGTTCTCAGCTGCATATGAGCTGGGGGGGGGGGGGGGGGGGAATCAGCAGCACACAGCTTCCCAGTGAATGGCTGTGCAGTGGGGATTGATCATTGGAGGAGAGCAGCTAGCAGTGTGTTCTCCTGCTTAGTGTGGTCAGTCTTTAATAGAAAAGCAGAGGGACTGGCAGGAACACCAGGGATTTCACATAAAAGGAAGCAATACAAAGAACAGGAGACTCTCTCATACAAATACATGATATAGCAGCCTCATATCAGGAATATATAAATGTTGGGGTAACAAAAGTGAGTTAACAGTGGAAGTTTCCCACTGTACAGGTTTCAGATAACACTGGGAAATAAGCAGTGTTGTGTTTTTACGAGAGAAGACAGAGAAGCCCCATGCAAGTTGCCATCTGGTTGTTATGAATAAAGTTGACCATAAACATTAGCTGCTCAAGGCAAGTACAAACACCACAAACCCCAGAGCAATAGTGGAAAAGTGCTTTAATTGTTCATACAACATTCATACAATAGCAAACACATTTCTGGGACAAACAAGCTGCTCACTGGCACAATTCTGCGGTATCTGATTGCCTTTCAAGCAGTAGGCTAGACTTATCTGGCATCTGCTTCCAGAGTCCTTTCAAACATTTACAAATATCACTGAGCATATGAAGAAGGAGCGCGTTTGCCCTGAAACAAGTTGGCCAAGATCATTTTACTTTGGTACTCTTCCACCATTGGTCTGGCACTTTTGTGGTATTTTTAACATGGCTCGAGTCACTTTTTGGGTAAAGACTGAAGAGGAGCCTTGTTTCGTGTGATGATCTTTAGCATCAAATAAAAATGAATATGGTCTTGCTATGTTGTGGAATGAATACTATATCAAGTCCCAGTTCCTCCTTGATATATCTTTAGAGCATAAATATTAAATTGTTACCTATTCCAACCAAATCAGGTTACAATCTCATGACTAAACAGCAGCAGACCTCCCAGGTGGCATTGGCTGGAAGAGCTCATCTGATCGCTACGGATTCCATGTCAAAATAATCTTGCCATCAAGCTGCACCCTTTCCTTTATTCACTTGGGATGTTTAGGAAAACACCTGTGGCCAAAACTAGCAAAAGATGGTTGGTTCAAATCGTGGTATATAGCCAACTTTACTGCACAGCACTGATGCTTGTACCATAATAATCCTTCCACACACTTTAGAACTACAGGTTGAGCAGGATATCTGGCCATGTCAGACTTAGACCATGCCCCAGCTGTACTTTAAGATGCTGGACACTCCAAACAGTGGACGTCGTTGTGACAAAACACATAGGGCGGAGCTTCCAGTGCGTTACGTCCGGTTCTGGTCCATGGAGTGCAACGGCGTCTCAGACTTCCTGATTTTAGATGCTGAACCCTGACACAATGAAAGTACATTTCTGCATATTGTAATAAATAGTGTTTCATGGAATTACACTATGGGGCCCATGTACTGTTATTGTTTCTGCATGTGAGGAAAACTGGAGAGACAGAAACCCGTTGGAGTAATCAAGGAAGTCCTGTACTTGGATAATGTGTACAGCCACATAGTGCTGTGAATGTTGGTTTACCCCTAGTAAGTGAAGAATTTTTGCTGAGAGAGTTGGAGAAGGGGGAGCACATGCAAAAACCACCAACACATCACTGGATTTGAGAATCCAATTACTATTGAAATGCTGACTTATTTTTGGTTTTCAGCACCAGTCACTTTGACACTTCTACTGTATCGCAGTAGGTCACTTTTTTTTCACGGATGTTAAGGAAATATTGCAAGCACAGCACAGTCACTTTACTGCACATTATGTGTGTGCTATGGTGCCATTTTAATGTTTACAGTGTTCAGCATTTAGATTGAAGGAATTAATACCACATATTTATCATAGGGTTGTTTACATACTATCTATATAATTTGTTCTCATTGCTAATTTGCACCTCATCACGTTTGTCTTTAGCACATTAAGTTGAGGTGTATTTAAAGGAATACACACCACCAAAAAACTAAGCAGCGCCATACCCACTTCCTTCACACTATTCATTGCCGACTACCACCTCGGTGGTAGTTTTGTTGGGGGCAGAAGCTTAAAAAAAAAAAAAAAAAAAAAAAAAAAAAAAAAAAGGTGGCTTACAACAGTCATGCAAGTAGTAAACTTCCATCTTTACGTTTTACCTATAGGTAAGCCTTAAATTTAGGCTTACCTATAGGTAGTGTAAATATCTCATAATTGTGCACCATTTAGGAAATATTTACTGTTCTAGGAGCCAGTTACATCATTTGCGCATGCGTGCTGAAGCAACGGCCGCTTGTGTCCTTTCTTTGGAGCAGTATGCCGTGACTGGCGGCTCCTGCATATATGCATGGGAGTGACGTCATTGCGGCTCTGGGCAGTCACAGAGCTGGAGCACCGAACCCAGAAGGAAAACCAGGTATAGATGGACGCAGTCTCCAGCGAGGGCATCGCATCACTGGAAGGCTTCGTTTTCAGGTAAGTTTCACATAATGTGCTAGTATGCGGTGAATACCAGCACATGATGCCTTTGCCTTGCAGGTAAGGCAATAAGGGGAAAAAAAATTAAAGAAAAAAAGAATAAATACTGGGGTTTACAATTGCTTTAAACAACACCACCCTATTAGGTTGTCTATAGCGTGGAACAAATTCCCCTTTTGTCTGTCTGACTCCAGAGTGCTTATGCTTGGGGATCAACAAAGTGCTGGACTATACAATACTAAAGGTTATATTTTTACATCCATTATCCCCAAAAGTTAGATTACAGTGAAGGTGTAAAAAACGCCGGTTCTTACTGCCCAAATCACACTGTTGGTAAAAAGTAGTTTCTGCAGAGTTGCTAAACTTTATTACCACAATACAGTGAGAACCTTGTTAAGCCATGAGCATTTCTCCTGGTGGTGCTGGTTTATGTGGTTTGAACATTGTATATGGATAACTGCCCAAGAGGTTCTTGGCCCTCCAGCTTAAGGTAGGCCTTGCAGCAGACCCAAACTGGTGTGTACCTAGAATATTACAGATAAAAGGATCTACAATCCTTTATCTGGTGTATGACCAAACATTTTTGTTTATTTTGGATAAAGTAGGGAAAGGTCAAAACTCCGATTAGGTCGTTTGCCGTCTGCGGCCTGATTTGCCTTCGCTTTCTGTCCTGGTGCTTAACCACTCGCCTACAGGCCACTTTTGCCCCCTTCCTGCCCAGGTCACACTATGAAAGACAATTGAGCAGCTGCAAAATAGCCAAAAGGTCACCCACACGCACTGAGGTAATATGAAGGGAGGGTTCATGGCAATAAAACACGTGATAAGAGACTGTAGTCTTTTCTGGAAATTTTGCAGCACTGTATTTTATACAGTTCTAAATTTTTAACTTTTTGTTTATAAATCCAAGATCCGAGGGGCAGTTCTCCTAAAATGCATATTTCAAATTTTCATATTATAATGAAGAGTTAAAACATCTGAAAAGTTCTGTTCATCCTTGTGGGACTGATTCCATTGGTGAGATATCTTCCCTAGAGTTCTTGGAGCTACAGACTTGCTGTGACCATAATGATGGGCTCCCACATTTCCAATTTAATTAACATTTATGTTATACGATGAAGAAAGGAAAAGCAGTGGCTAAAAATGTGCAAAAGGTGGGTGGGAACACCCAAACCGCCCAGGTAGACAGAGTTGGGGGAACCTGAGGTATTGCCCAGGCAGGATGAGGGTACAAGGACGGCATCTGATGTACCAACAAATTCAACCTTTCTGTCCACAACCTGCGCATGCCAGAATTAGACTGTACCTAACATTGATCATCATCAGCTGCAGGAAGCACTGCAATAGATAAAGGCTTTGGATGATAGAACAGGCCTGCAGTTTTTTAGCATCAGGCTAAGGAAAAGGCTGTAGAGTGTCAGGCTAGAGGGAGAGTGCCGCTCACCTGCCAGAGAAAGAAGCTGCCCATTAGCACAAACTGGAGAAGGCCAAGCTGCAGCACTAGTGTCAGTTCCACGGCTTTCCTGAGCACAGGGAAGTGGCCTTTGGCTGTGAGCCATGCAGTCAAATTTCCAGTCATGGAGGAGGAGAGTGAATAACGACACCCATTTGCTATCATTTGAGAAAATGTGTCATCAGTACCACCTGATACAGAAGCAGTGGGCTCATCCAACACCAGGGCTGAAAGCCAAATGTTATCCGAAAAAGAAGACAACTATGTTACAATCCATAAAGGACACTATGATAATAAAGTATAAACTTGACACCAAACGTTTACAGGAAGAAATTCAGACCACTGCAGCTACTTGCATGACTGTTGTAAGCCACCTATGCACCACTGGTAGTGCACTAAAGGACTGAAAAGGGATTCCAACAAGTCCCTGGAGTACCTGTAGATCCAGGAACAACTCCTGCGTCAAAGTACCCCATTTTCAGTGGGTCCTACACTAATCATAGAATAAAAAGATCCCACTTCTCAACCATGGGAGAAATACACTCCTCTTTATGGGAGAACCAGACCCCTTTGGGATGGCGCACCCCATCATCCCCCACCAGTACGTCTAATCAATGACCACCTCAGAGGAGTCCTTTTAGTTCTCCCATAAAGAGGAGTGCATTTCACCCATGGTTGAGACGTTTTAGGATTAGTATAGGACCCACTGAAAATGGGGTACTTTCACGCAGTAGTGGGCATAAGCACTGTATGGCCATATGGTGTGACCAAATCCCCATATTTGCTTATTATGTTCGGGATTTTAATTACATTTTTGTATGTGCACGCTATAATCTTTTGTTTCCAGGACCAACTACTACACATATATCTTACAGAAGTTCAACAGCTTGTGATGAAGTTCAAGCCTGTGCCTGCCAAAGTGGCAGCAGAATTAGTAGAAACATACATAAACACACAGGTTTTTGATCACAGCAAGGCTGCCCCAAGTGGATAAAAACAAGGGAATTAAAAAAAAAAAAAAAAAAACAGCAAACCCTGCTACACCTGTGAGCCAAGCCTCCCAGCAACTAGGAATGGAATCCCTGGAAACAAGTTGGCATCCGCTGACACTTGCGGATGCTATGCTTGTGGCAAGCCAGGATACCTCAAGAACAACTGTCCTGAGCAGAAGACGACTGCACCTGGGCAGCTGCCCAGCACCCATTCCCCTGGGCTGTTCATCAGTGAAAAAGCCAGGGGCAACACCAACAACCTACAGACTGCCACTGTAAGCAATTGGATTGCAAAATACCATTGCAGACATTATGCTCATTTTCTAAAAGAAGTCCCCTACTTTTACTGGAATTGGGAAAATATGCTCATGTGTACTCCCGTACGTGGGATGATGGGAATGGGATGAGAGAGGTTGGAGTCTAAGCCCACGTACACACGGTCGGAGATTTTGCCAACCAACTCCGTCGGATTTAGTCCGACGGATTGTGTCCGAAACTGTTGCATACACACGGTCGGGCCAAGTTGGCGAAAAATCCGATCTTTCAGAACGTGATGATGTAATTTCGTTACGATGGGACTACATTCAGGCTAGTAGCCAATAGCTTTGATGTAGGAATTTGATCTGAGCATGCGTGGCACTTGGTCCGATGAAAATGCTCTACACATGATCGGATTAGGTCCGTCCGGCCCAGTTGGTGGGGAAATATTTCCAACATGTTGGAAATTTGGATCGGACGGAGATTCGGACGGAATCAGTCCGATGCATACCACACACACAGTCGGATTATCTGACGACGCGGTCCGATAAGACTCATTCCGACAGATCCTCCGACCGTGTGTACAAGGGCTTAGAGTAGATTCCCACACCAGTGCCAATTAGGCCCAAATCCTATTCTGTATGTCTTCTGATGACACCCAGAATTCACCAAATGGACTCTCTGGACATACCAAGGTACTTTGAAAAGACATGGGTCTGACATCTAGGTAACTTAGACATTGACAGATTAAGAAGTTGGGTAAAGGCGCACAGTGATTGAATCTGATGACAGTGCTTTTCTGGTGTTAGTGGTCATCTACACTGCTCTGAAGGCTGCTGAGTTGCAGTCTCTTGTTACAGAGCAGGGTTATGGTACTTATGAACCATTTCTTTGCTCTGACCCAGTAGACTCTGGAGCTGCTGTTCTTGCTTGCCGCAGAACAGTTGTCTGGGACTTGTAGTGCCACCTTTGAGCAAGCACTGCAGACTAATTTCCAGCTCTGCTACAGAGGGAGATAAACAAAGGGTTTTCAGAGACAATGGAAAGCTCAGAAGGGAGGATCTGCCTGAAGATGAAAGGTAGAACGGTCAAAAACCACTTATATTCTACTAGAAATGAAGACAGCAAAGCCCAAGTTCCAGACTCAGTAATAAGAGAACTCTTTCAGTACTTCCTACTAGGTGGTGGGGGTAACAGAAATAACACCCATGGACCGATGTCGTAACAAGATTGCTCAAGAAAGAAGCCAGCTGGGTCGGCGTAAATTAGGCCGTCAGAGGTGGAGTCCAGTCCTGGATCGAATCCATACCAAGTAGCAGAGCTGCAGGGTAGCAGCGTGTATACTGTGCAAAGGACCAGGGAAAAGACTTCTGGGTATCAAGGAGGTAGTTGCTATGCAACATATTTTATTGGCTGTTCTCATTTGCCAACATATTGAAATAACGTAACAATTGTACTTAGAAAAATATTTAGAATAAATCTGCAGTAGACCTGCACAATTAATCGTCAATAGTTATCACGATCTTGACTAAAGTGTTTCACAATTCTATGAAAATTATTTTCTCTGCTCTTCTGAATCCACAGCCTTCAAAAGAAAGGAAGAGAAAAACTGGGCAGTCTGCCAAGAATCAAAACATTCTTTATCAGTTGAACTTAAGTATAAACATTGTAACAATTTGTCAATGGAATAGACTGTGTTTGTAAGTGTAAAAAGTTTACCCACTTAAAACACCAAACCTTTTTTCTGACATTTGTTGGTTTCAAGTTAAAATCATTTTTGTTTGCTAGAAAATTACTTGGAACCCCCAAACATTATATATATATTTTAGAAGTAGACACCCTAGAGAATAAAATGGTGGCTGTTGCAATATTTTATGTCACACTGTATGTGCGCAGTGGTCTTTCAAATGCATTTTTTTTTAATATTACTTTAATGAAAAAAAAAAAAAAAAAAAACAACCAGCAACAGCAAAAGGTAGCCCATTTATTTATTAATGTGAAAGATTTTACGTCACAAGAATCGTGAGAGAATCTTTTTATTCTAAGCAAAAAAAAAAAAATTATGATTCTACTGCTGAGAGTAACAAAATCTCTCCAACACCTATCCACCACATCCATTGGACCCCTTTTCATTGGGTGCAATTAGATCTGCAACATAAAACTTTTGTTAAATCTTGCAACTTCAGCTCTAGTATGACATCAAAACTACTAAGGATACAGAGAGAGTCACATTTCTGAGAGCCGGTAACTCTGACTGGACTGAAGCCAGCCATACGCGGATCAGAATTTGACCAGCTCAGCAGGGTATGACCCATATATGGCCAGCTTTAATCAGTCCATTTTATTTAGCCCTCGGCAGCACTGACCGAGGGGATTTATATGGGTGGTTGAACAGGCTGCAGTGGCCACATGCAAACCAAAATTTCGCTGGTCCCTGCTGAACCAGACATATTTAGATCCATGTATGGCCAGTCTGTCAAGCCCCATCCCTTGAAGTATCGTTTCTGAACCGAAGCACATCTGCAATATTTTGACTCGACTTTAATCACCAAATTTGCTCTGCATTTAACATTATGAACATACAATGAAGAAAAAAAAGAAAAAAATAGAGAACAAAGCTGATCTCCCACAACCAATGGTGCACGTGTACTCCCCAGAGCGATGCTGCTCTACTCTAGCAGGGAAACTTGACAAAGCTTGCAAAAAGACACAGGAGGGCGCAAAAACCTAGTGCATAATCAGCAGCACCATGTTGATTAATAAAAATGCCAAAACCACACACACAAACATGAGAAGATACTAGCTTGTTATATCACAGCAAAGGTGATTTCCAAAAACACTGCGGTTGAAAAGCTGGAGGCATTTCTGGGGACAAGCCCCCTTCCTCTCGCTCTGAAAACGTGCCAGGTACAAGGTACAAGCTGGTCAAATCACAAGTTTGTGAGTATGTTTTTATGATCTTTATTAATAAACATGGTGTTGGTGATAATGCACTCCTGTGTCTTTTATTTTTTATTTTTGTGTAAAACTACAAAAAAAATAAAAAGTCGGCTCACCAGATTTTTCAAGTAAAATGGTGCTCAGTACCCAAAAGAAAATAGAAATATGGATGTTGCCCTTGGGACTTTAACCACTTGCCGACCAGCCGCCGCAGTTTTACTGCAGCAGAAAGGCACGGCTGGGCGAAAGTATGTTATGCGATGTTGCTTCTCCTTTTAGTCACTACCCATGCCATGTCCGCCTTCCCATTGTTCCTTGTTAGGGGGTTTTTTGGTTGGCACTTCCTTAGCTCCCTTCCCAAGCATATATTGGTGCCATCCTTGGTGAACATAGCCACAGGGACCTAGGCTTTGCAAATTGGCAAGTATGGGGTCTTTTTTCTGTGAGGCCCCTCTTACTATTTGTACATTTATTCATGTGTTACATTACTATATGATCATTCATTTCCAGATACATCCCACATGCATCCACCCCGGAAGAGGGAGCCACATGTTGAAGTGTGTTGGTTGTTATAGTTGTCATGTATACTCATGTACTTTAAATGCAATGCAATCTTTAAACTTTGTGCAATATTGTATCGGCTTTGCCTTTTTTATGTTACTTTTTCATGTGTGACCATTTCTGTAATAAATATTTTACTGTATTTACATTTGTCAATTTTATTGGCCAATTGTGCACACCTCATTTAAAGTCCCAAGGGCGACATCCATGTTTCTATTGTATCATTAGGGATGGAGGTGTGTTACTGGTGACACCAGGCCTTTCTTTTATTTACAGAACCCAAAGAGGCAGGTGTGTGAAAAATCAATAGTGCAGCCTTCAATATTTTAAGCACAAGTCACCTAACCATTGACTCATGAAGACTTCTAATTATCCAGTACAGTTATGATTCCTTTGAAAAAGGTAGCTCACACTGACATGCAGTAAAAGTGACATCGTGCCTTGTGTATCAGTGCTATGAACTAGAAACACTAATCAGATTTAAAATCGGTCACCAAAGTCTGGACCAAATTGCTGGCTGGGGGAAAAAAAAAAAAAAAAAAAAATACACTGATACATGAGGCTATGATCAGAATATCAGCTTACTTCTTGTTGGTTGTCCGTACAATACAGGAACGCTCAGTCTTGTCTACCGTCACACTATATACATCTTTATAGTAAGGCAGATTGCGGATTCTCCACTGAAAGCATGTCTTGGTGTCCTTCCTCATAAACACAGGCTGGGAAAAAAGCAAGACACACATTAAATAGATATTTACATGATAAATTATATTTACATATAATAGACAATGAGGTGTATTTAACTACTTCCCACCCGGGCCAATATATATATTATATATATATATATATATATATATATATATATATATATATATATATATATATATATATATATATATATATATATATATATATATATATATATATATATATATATATATATATATATATGTGGGAGCTCTCGCCTTCTGACTGGATGTTCCTGAAGGTCTTTCAGAAGGAGGGGGGATCGCGCGCCTGTGCAGCGGCGCGATCCCAATGTGCGCGTGTCATTTGGACACGGCACATCTCGGATCGGCAGGAGGGCTCTGCGATTGGCCCTCCTGATCACGATGGCCGTGTCCAATCACAGCCATCATGTGATGTAAACAAACAGCCGGTTGCTAGGCAATCGGCTCTCCTCTCCTCACATGGAAGTCGTTGCTGAGGAGAGGAGAGCGGATCGCTGCAGCCGGCTGGTGATCAGTGAGTACGAGCTGTTTTTTACAGCTTTTTACTCACCAATCACCAACCTAGTGTAAAACACATGTCCCCAAATAATAAAAACACATGTCCCCCACATATGTCCCACTAAAATCATATGTCCCAATGATTATCTGCACACATGTGTCAGTGATCACCTGCACACATCTGTACATGATCACACAAACCAATTATTATATACTTAATGGGATTTTTTTTTTACCAAAAACTAAAAAAATTTTTGACAAAACTCGATTTTATTGGATTTCTTTTCAAATAGAAAGAAGAAAATAGTTTTTTTTTTTCCAAATTTTCTATTAATAATCATATTGGTAATGTGTAGGCTTCCTATTAATAAATCATTCTATGCATAAAGGTAAAACATTTTGTGCTGCTCCCCCCACAGCCCCCCAATACTCACCTGAGCCCCTCTCCATCCAACGATGTGCACGAGAGACTCGGCTGTCCTGGGACTCCCTCTCCTCATTGGCTGAGACAGTAGTGGGCGCAGTGAGGCAATGCGGAGAGAGCGTGGGGAGGCCAAGCCGCGGCTCTATGTGTCTTATGGATTCATAGAGCCGCGGCTTGGGAAGGAGCATGCAGGGATGCCCCCAGGGAAAGAGGCTTTCTCTGGGGACGTTGCTCGAGGGGGGCGGAGACAGGAGCACAGGTGAGAGACCAGAAAAGAAGAAGAGGATCGTGGCTTTGCTGTGCAAAACCACTGCACAGGGCAGGTAAGTATAACATAAAAGTAAATATCAGAAGTACTGAGTAATCCTGAACCCAGCGCTCAATCTAAATGTATTACCTGCACTTACAGCCACTATTATAAAATTCAAAACCAATATAAAAATATGCCCAATAATAAAAACATATACACATGATATATCCACCTTACGGAACCGTTCCTGACAAGGAGAGCTGAAGTTTCCAGTAAGAGAGCTGCAGACTTACGTTGTGAAGAATCTTACAGGCCATGTTATACTTACCTCTGGTAAGCAGATATACAAAGCGGTGTGCGCAAGGTGGATTGGTGAATGTGTAGCAGCTAATGATTCAGGCATTAAGATCTTGCTCTGATCAGAAGCATACTACAACACCTGGCTTTATATATTTCACTTCACGGAACTGTCAATAGGAGGAGAAGGTTGTCCAATACCACTCTATATATACTATTTTCTAGTGAATGGACGGACATATCAGTGGATGCTTGCTCTCAAAATTGTTAAACATGAGAGTATTTTTTATTGCACTAAATGAGATATCATAAGGTTGAAGATTGTTTTATTCATATGAAGCGCTGAATGCTTTGTTTTTATAATTGGGCATATTTTTATATAGGTAAGTACAACAGGTTTGTTTTTTTTTTTTTTTAAGCCAAGCTTAATATTACTTTAACCGCTTAAGGACCACCTCCTGCACATTTACGTTGGCAGAATGGCAGGGCTGGGCACAAGCAAGTTGCTCTTTAAGTGCCCAGCCGTGGGTCACGAGAGCGCCGCCGCGCGTCCCGGTCCTGAGCTCCGTGACCGTGGACGCAGGACCCGATCGCCGCTGGTGTCCCGCGATCGTGTCACAGAGCTGGAAGAACGAGGAGAGGTCTGTGTAAACAAACCTCTCCCCGTGCTTCCTACTGTGGCTGTCACCGATCGTCTGTTCCCTGTTATAGGGAAAGACGATCAGTGATGTCACATGCCAGGCCACACCCCCTACAAAAAAAAAAACACACACACCACACACCGTCACAACCCATCCTCGCCCCCTAGCGGTTAACTCCTTCACTACTAGTGTCATTTACACGGGAATCAGTGCATTTAAATAGCACTGATTGCTGTATAAATGACAATGCTCCCAAAAATGTCTGATGTGTCCGCCATAATGTTGCATTGTGATTTTGTTTTACCAAAAACATGTAGACGAATACATAATCGGCCTAAACTGAGGAAAAAAAATGTTTTTTTTATATATTTTTTGGGGGATATTTATTATAGCAAAAAGTAAAAAAATATAGCATTTTTTTTTCAAAATTGTTGCTCTATTTTTGTTTATAGCGCAAAAATTAAAAACCGCAGAGGTGATCAAATACCACCAAAAGAAAGCTCTATTTGTGGGGGAAAAAAAAAAAAGACGCCAATTTTGTTTGGGAGCCACGTCGCACGCCCGAGCAATTGTCAGTTAAAGCGATGCAGTGCCGAATCGCAAAAAGGGGCCTGGTCCTTTGGCTGCAAATTGGTCCGGGGCTTAAGTGGTTAAATGTGGCCAGGTTCACTTTTAACTAACAATATTTAAGATATGGTTTTCATGTTGCCAAGTCACATAGGGATTTATTTACTAAAGCTGGAGAGAGCAGCACCAGGCGCACTTCTGCATAGGAACCAATCAGCTTCTAATCTCAGCTTGTTAAGTTAAAGCTTTGGCAATAAAACCTGGAAGCCGATTGGTTTCTATGCAGAATTGAGTCCGATTTTGCACGCCGCAGCTTTAGTAAATAAACCCCATTAGTAACTACATAGGAAAATACACAATGTAAGTTCTAAATAACCGAGAAACAGTATGAGAAAATACTGAAATAAAACAAACACATATAACAGAGTTAAACTACAAAATAGGTTAGCAGTTTTTCTAAATACATACATTGGAACTGTTTTCTTTTAAGAAATCGTTTTGTAGCACTGCAACCACTGGCGGTGGAGTTTCCCCAACTTCAATCTGCCATTCGCCATGCGCACCCAGGGCTGATTTCTGTCTCCATTTCCTTACTGGAAACACACAAAGATTAGTAAGTAAATATCGGACTCTTCTCCAAAAAGAGGACCAATTGCAGAATGTACCTAGCATTGGTCTCTCTGCATAACATAGCTGGTTAGAGGAGAAAACGGCAAGCAGCCGATTTGTTTATAGCAAGCAATAAGGACATGTGGGAGAGGAAATACAGTCTGTGTTACAAATATGCAGAATATAGCTGGCTGATATAGGCAGCACTTTCAATTTTCAGCACCAGGTAATTTTTTATTTACATTAATTCTTTGTTTCCATGAGGCTGACATTTCCAACTATGAACTGGGTTTGCACTGGCAACAAAGTGGTAGGGGGAGCAGCAGATGAAGGGTTTTTCCGCACAAGAAAAGGACAGGTTCTCTTATGCGCAAACAAACCTCCATCTGCTGCTTTTCACTGAACTGTCAAAGTGAGAGATTCTTTTTAAAACGAAAACTTTTTTTAGAAAGGTTATAAACGTTACCCCCTTTTTTTTTTTTTTTGGGGGGGGGGGAGACTATTTCACTCCCTGTCTTGTAGACAAAGCAGGAGATGAGGTTAAATTCCACCCATTGTCTATTGTCACTTCAATAGGTATCCCATTAGAAGCTTTTCTCACCTCTGTTCTGGTTACAACTTTAACATTTTGGATTTCCTATTACTTTCTGTATGGGCACAAGCCATTTTACATGTTGCAGAGCAAAATATTGCAATGTATTTTATCTTCAGAACATACATGCCAACTTTAAACAATCGACTGGAACATGCTTATCGAAGCAGTAAAACAAACTACAAATCGGTTAACATGAGAGAAATTATATTAGTACTCACAGATTAACAAATATAACATTCAGATATTTAAGAAAGAAATTGCATAAAAGCCAATATTTATCCACCCGCAGGTCACTTCCTCTAGTAATGTATTGGATCAGGGGTCTCCAAACTATGGCCTGCTGCAAGATTTTCTCTGGCTTGCAGTCAGGATCAATGACCTCTCAAGCAGGTTTGTCTTCCTCCCAAACATCCAAAATACCACCTTCATCCTGGTCTTCAGCTCAGGGTTACCTCGGCTGCGTTGCCATTGTATCATTATTAGTTGCGATCACTGCTGGCATCCTACAGACCAATAATGTGTTTGCCCCCAGCATTCACAGGAAGATGGCACTTCCACCCTCTAGACATGCTCCTCCTGCTTTAGCCAAGTTCCTCAGGTTCCCTGCTATCCTGTAAGTGTGTAAGGTAAGGGGGGGGGGGGGGTACTCTGATATAAAGGGGAAGGGGATTCCGATGGGGACCCTGATGTAAGGGGGAAGGGGATTCCGATGGGGACCCCGATGTAAGGGGGAAGGGGATTCCGATGGGGACCCCGATGTAAGGGGGAAGGGGATTCCGATGGGGACCCCGATGTAAGGGGGAAGGGGATTCCGATGGGGACCCCGATGTAAGGGGGAAGGGGATTCCGATGGGGACCCCGATGTAAGGGGGAAGGGGATTCCGATGGGGACCCTGATGTAAGGGGGAAGGGGATTCCGATGGGGACCCTGATGTAAGGGGGAAGGGGATTCCGATGGGGACCCTGATGTAAGGGGGGAAGGGGATTCCGATGGGGACCCAGATTGAAGGGGAGGGGGGTATTCTGATGGGAACCCTTATTGAAGGGGTAGACGCTGATGGGATCACGCTTATTTGGAATTCCTTTGCTTTGTTTTACTGAAGCTTTCTCTGTTGTTTTGAATCATATCATGTGGATTGTAAAAAAAGCTTCAATATTCATTCATTTAAATTTTTATAATTTATTATAAAAACAGATTTTCTTCGGCCTGGGAATATTTGTAAAACAATTAGGTGCGGCTCTTCTACTAGGTTTGGAGACCTTCTCAATAGATGAATATGGTGGAACATGACAGTTCCCGCTCAGAACTCCCAACTTTCTAGGTAGCACTCCTATTCTCTGCAGTGCTAGAAAAATGTAAATAGCTGCACTTTGGACTCTCTGTGGTCAATAATAATGAATCATTTATTATACTAGTATGACTTTTTGCGGTACAGCTATGTACTTTCCTTACCCAATAACTCCTGTGTCTTATGGTCATACTCTTCCACCATCTCCTTGCCATCTGCAAATAGATAGTGCACTTTTCTTCTGCCTAGAAATAAGAAAATAAAGTTTTTACAATAAGCATTATCCTTAATATATGTTTAACAGTTATTAAAGTGGTATTAAAAGGTTTGGCTTTTTATTTTATTTTTTATTTTTTTTAAATACAACCTTTTTTATTGAAAAAAAAAAAGTTTTTTTTACAAATATTTGAAGCAAGAGTAATAGAACATACATATGAGAAGTAGTCAATTATGGATACACTGAAATGTTATAGAAGGAAAATGGAATAATAAAAAAAGAAATTAAATAATGCAAACAAAGACAAAATTTATAAAAATCAAAAACAATGTTCGGGTACAGTCATATGGGGGTATCTGTTTAAAATCTATGCATTAATTGAGGTCTTGTAAATAAACCAAGGAACCCATTTAAAGGGTTTGTAACCCCAAACCACGATTTACTACCAGCCCCCCTATTTTAAGCTGCCATCTTGCAATATGTAATTGTTTGTTAGAAACAATGCCTTTAAATACCTTTTTTTGTCATGTAGCTTCAAAGCCGGTCACGTGACTCCTGGCCGCTCTAATACTCCAATCCGGGGCTACAGCAGGAGGAGCCGAGATCTCCCTCTGATGTAAGCTGGGAGGTCACGTGACCGCCATGCTGGCCGATCTTCTCCTCCTGCTGTAGCCCTGGATCGGCTGTGATTGACAGCAGTGTGAGCCAATGGCTCCTGCTTCTGTTTCAGCCAATGAGGAGAAAGAGATCCGGGACAGCCAAGGCTCTCTTGTACATCGCTGGATTGAGGGAGCTCAGGTATTAGGCCTCATACACACGGGGCATTTTTACTGCCGCTTTTAGCAGGGTCACACTTTTTTTGTTTGTTTTTTAAGCTGTTGTATCAAGCACCAAGCGTTTTTAAGCTGTAGTATTTGGATTTGGTAGTGAAAAATAGAAAAGGGCAGAGAAACATTGCCAAACGGCAATGCTACTAAACAGTAACGCTACTAAACGCCAATGCAAAATGCTTCTAAAAGTGTGTTTTTGCATCGCCCATTTCCTGCCATGGGTACTGGCTTTATACCTCATTTTTTTTTTTTTTTTTTTTAATGCCCTGTGTGCCTGAGGCCTTATGAGAGACTAAAGGGGGGGGGGGGGGGGGAGCACCACACAGAAGGTTTTTCACCTTCATGCATACAATGCACAAAAGGTAGAAAACATTCAGCCAACTACTTTAAAATAAAGGTGAAACTTTACAACACCTGTTGGGTTTTTATTGCTGCCGGAGCTCCCGTTATCACTAAAAGTGAAAGTAAAAGAAAATCAACCAGAAAAGTGTCACCAGAACAGAAATAGAGGAGAAATCTTCCAATGGGTAGACTAGTTCTGGTGGCAACTAGGGATTCCCTCACTCATCCAAAAAGTGAAAAAAAAAGTTTTACCTATAGTCCTCCTTTAACCACTTCAGCCCGGACCATTTTGCTGGCCAAAGACCAGACCACTTTTTGCTATTCGGCACTGCGACGCTTTAACTGACAATTACGCGGTCGTGCAACAAGGCTCCCAAACAAAATTGATGTCTTTTTCCCACAAATAGAGCTTTCTTTTGGTGGTATTTGATCACCCCTGTGGTTTTTATTTTTTGCGCTATAAACAAAAATAGAGCGACAATTTTGAAAAAAAAAAAAAAACGCATTATTTTTACTTTTTGTTATAATAAATATCCCCCAAAAATATATAAAAAAAACATTTTTTTCCCTCAGTTGGGGCCTTTCCCTGAACAGCTGTCTTCCTATTGAAGTCTCGGAGTATACCAATTGAATCTATAACTACTGTTCTGGCCCTAACCTGCTTTCCCCCAAAAATACAAAAAGGACTGTCAAAAGAAATAAAACCTTTTACATCCAAGAAGTGTCTGATGCCAAATGACTTTCACTATCTTTGCACCCACTATGCCTCACAACCCACCACATATTGAAGGATGTCAGCTATATTTGGCCTTGGAGATCCTCATTATACAGGACAAGGCCAGAGACCTTGCTACAATACTTATCTAGGTGGATGCAGGACCCATCCGATGCTGCATCTGTCCCCTGCTGAATCTAAGGCTGAGATGTGAGCCATCAAACACCGCCGATCGCTGTTATCCCTGTCACTGGGCAGAAAGCCAGTGCTCAAAGAAGCCCCAGGCTAGGGAGGGGTGGGAGCGCCTGGCTCAGTCTCCCAGCGCTGCAGCTGAGAGACTGAGCCGGTTGCTGGTCCAGGCTTCTGGGCAGATCCCCTCCATATCATTGCAATCTTTCCTCAGCCTGGCCCGGCTCTGTGACATCAGCTGACAACAGGCCTCAGACACTGTCGGGTAAAAATGGGTTACAGGACTTCAGAACGAACTGCACTCCTGTGATCCACAGGGGAAGTACAACCAAACAAGCTTTGGCTGTATAGGTCAAATCGCATGCCTACTGCCCAGCAATCACTCTTTTCAAATTGGTGCAACGCCAACTTTGCATTGCACTATTTTTGGAGACTTTGGGTACGACTTGCATAGACATCTGTGGATGAAGCTGCACAGACGTCTTCCAAGTTGCACCTGAAGTCGCACTGACATGTAGGGTTGCCAACTCATCCCTTTAAAACGGACCACATATTAATTACGTAGGTTCCGTGGCTGATTAAGGTGGTAATTAACCACCTCAATACAGGGCACTTACACCCCCTTCCTGCCCAGGCCATTTTTGACAATTTGACAATCATGCTGCACTGTAACCATGTGAAAATGTAATCATTTTCTTCACACAAATAGAGCTTTTTTGGTGGTATGTAATCACGTCTGAGTTTTTTTTTTTTTTTGAAAAACTAAAATTTTGAAAAAAATAAACGTTTTTCTTAGTTTCTGTCAGTAAATTTTGTAAATAAGTCATTTTTCTCCTTCACCGATGGGCGTTGACGAGACGGCACTGAAGGGATGCCACTTATGGGCATTGATAGCCAGTACTCACTGACATCACTAATGGCCACTGATTGCGGGCACTGTGGAAGCCTATTTGTAATCGGGGCACTGATAGGGGTCCCTGATTACATACCTAAACATCCTCTGCGAGGAGATGCCACTGATCGGCTCTCCTCTCCTCACTCTGACAGTGTGAGGTGAGGAGCACCTATTACCGGCATCTCCGTGTTTACATGTGACCAGCTGTAACTGGACACAGCCGATCGCATGGTTAAAAAGCCGTGGCCCTTTACAGAGATCTGGGTCATGCTGTGTCCTAGCAACATGGACACGATGCGCGCCCCTGCAGGAGCTGCTATTCTGGGAAGCAGTCATATGACGTCTACCCAGAATGAGAGCCTCTCCGCCTGGCCATCATTTAACGGTGGGCAAGTGATTAAACTCACTTGGTGCCTTATCTGCATTAAATTAGCCTCAGAACCTGTGTAATTCATATGTGTTCGGGATGAGGTGGCAACCCTACTGACATGTGGCTTTGCAATTGTGCAATTTCAGATGAAGTCGCAAAATTTCAAAGCCGCAGTCAGTGCGAACACACCTGTGAATGCACCTGAGAGAGATTACAAGTGAGAACCCCAGAAGGGGTGCCGGTGATTATCTGCAAGAGCCAGCCCCACAGCTAATTGTGGCCACTAAGGATGAGCCCCGGCATGTCCGCACAGCCCACGTGCCGAGCCCACCAGGAAGTCGGCACTGCGCTGATTCTTAGTGGCTACTAGCAATGGGCTCAGGTGTATTCGGGATCCCACCGGGAAGCAGACACTGTACATGGCTAATCAAAGGCAGCAAGACATTTCCTGACCCGCAGCTGCACAGATCGATAAATGTCTCACTGCCTGTGACTAGCTGTGTGCAGTGTCAGCTTCCTGGCGGGATCAGGCAAGTGGGATCCCAAACACGCTTGAGCCCATCTCTAGTGGCCACTTGTATGTATTCGCTCACGCAGCTATCACATGCAAGTACAGGGCCCTGGATGCAGACAGTCTGTATACAGGGCCGATCACTGCATGAGCTATTACATGTGAGTAGGGATGAGCTCAGACGTGTTTGCATGGTTAATGTGCAGAGCCCACCAGGAAGTCGGCGCAGCGCTGCGCTAATCACAGGCAGTGAGACATTGCCCCCGATGCGCAGCTGCAAAGATCAGGAAATGTCTCACTGCCTGTGATTAGCGCAGCGATGTGCCGACTTCCTGGCGGGCTCTGCACGTGGACCAATGCGAACACGTCTGAGCTCATCCTTACATGTGAGTGGGCACGATTGGCAGCAGCCTCCTAATGCTTTTAAGGATTCCCCCTGTCCTTTTCTTGGGATCTTTGCTTTCCTCCATGTTATCCATCTACAGATCAACCTCTAAAGGTTGCTCCCCCCCTATATTACAGTTTAACACATGATAATAAACATCAGGTAACCAGGTGCAAGCATTGCAGTGATGGGGTGACTGTCTTGTAGCACCGGTGCTCTGGGTTCAATTCCAACCAAGCACAATGTATACATCAAGAAGGAATATCAGGATTATGTGCTTGGGAGTGATGGGAATAGCACATTGTGTGTATCAGGGTTATGTTCTCCTGACAAGCAGGCAGCATGGAGTCCTGCACAGACATCTCCAGGTACAGGCAGCGGAGGTGATCACCGGTGCACCCTCCATGCTGCCGCAGCCACGTGCCCGCGCTCCTTCTCCCCGGGCCCATGGAAGGAAGACATACCGTCCTGCAGGATACAAGTCTTCTTAGCCGCTCTTAGGCTCTCCAGCCACAGCTGCACCGCCATTTTTCCCGGTTCCCTTCTCTGTCACTATACCAACCAGTCCGTCACCATAACAGCCTACACCGGCCTCTGACTGTTACTATGACAACCCCGGCCGGGCCCTCCCTGCCAGCGGACTGATACGGCCACAGCGCACACCACGTGACCCACAACAACATCCGGGTCAGCCGGAAGCGGTAGTGACCCCGACAAGTCCGGCCAGTAAGTGGGACAGATCTTATTATTACCGCTAATGGAATACTAATGAATGTTATACCGGTGAGCTCTGTGTGCAGCTGACTCTGAGGGGGATAGAACAGGCTCTGTGTCCTATAGACACCACTTCTGTCCTACACAGACACCACTTCTGTCATAGAAACATCACTTCTGTCATATAAACATCACTTCTGTCCCACAGACACCACTTCTGTCCTACACAGACACCGCTTCTGTCCTACAGACTCCACTTCTGTGCCGCAGACCCCAATTCTGTGCCGCAGACTCCACTTCTGTGCCGCAGAGACCACTTCTGTGCCGCAGAAACCACTTCTGTCCTACAGACACCACTTCTGTCCCGGGTCCCAGCTTCTTCTATACCCCACACCTAAGGTCCGTTTAAGGATTTTTTATTTTTAACTCTATGTGTGGGAAGAGGTGTGTCTTTTTTTTTTTGTAGTGTTATGTAGTTGCGTAGTTATTTTTTTGCGCTGATGTGGACTGGTACTTTTACCCCCCTTTTTTACATAACCCCCTGCCCAGGCTAATTTTCAGATTTCAGATATACGATATGGAAACGTTATTGAAAGCCTCCTTTTCCATGGCTGGCGCTGTAGTGCAACCTACAGTCGCAACTGTGGGGTTGTGTCAGTTCCTCAAGGAACAGGTTAAGCAGATGCTTGGCCTCCTTCCCAGTGAGGAAGTGGAGAATTATGCAGAACTTCCTCAAATTCTGTGTTTCATGATTGATGCGATTTTGGATTCTGTCCAACAAGCATCTCCTTTGTCTCTCCTGTTGCTACACATGCGAAGGGCCCTGTGGCTTTCATAATTGGGCAGCTGAGCTGTCGTGTAAAAAATATTTGACTGGGTTCCCGTTTAAAGGGGGACGCTTATTTGGGGAGGACTTGGATAAATTCGTCCAAAAGATTACAGGAGGTAAATCTACTCTCCTATCAATCAAAAAGAACAAACGTCCATCATTTAGGCGTTCTCTTTCTCCCGGAGCATCAAGCTCTAAGCAGTGGGGATGGCCTTCCCAACCTCCCTCTAGAGGAAAGGCCCAAGGTCACGCCCAGGGGCAGAAAAAGACGGGGGCGAAAGCCTGCCAAGCGGAGCCCAAAAGCTTCCTTGTGAAGGGGCGCCCCTACTCGGCCGAGTGGGGGGAAGGCTCCTGCAGTTTGCAGAAGCCTGGCGGGAAGAGATTCAGGACAAATGGGTAACCTCCTCAATATCTCTGGGCTACAAACTAGAGTTCCAGGAGATTCCACCATCTCGCTTCCTAAGGTCAGGGGTCCCCAAGGATCCAGTAAAGCAAAGACCGCTACTTCTGGCCTTAGATCACTTACTATCCCAGGGGGTGATAGTGGAAGTGGACCCAAAAGAACAGGGTTCAGGGTTTTACTCAAATCTCTTTACTGTTCCAAAGCCAAATGGAAATGTCAGACCTATCGTGATTAGAACCAGTTTTTGCACATTCTGTCTTTCTGAAAGCAGTCAATACCTAGGTTGGATTATAAACCTAGAAAAGTCGTCCCTGCAGCCTGCTACCAGGTTGGAGTATCTGGGCATGATCATAGACACCGCTCAGGGCAGGGTGTTTCTACCATGGCTATAGGGGTTCTGGTTCGCCTAATACTGAGCGGAAGGACTTCCCCATTCGGCTGTGTATGAGACTGTTAGGGAAAATGGTCGCCTCCTTCGAGGCCATTCCATTCGCCCAGTTTCACTCAAGGCCTTTGCAGAGATGCATCCTTACGGCTTGGAACAAGAAGCCCCAGGCCTTGGATCTTCCTATGTGTTTATCCCCAGGGATAAGCAGGAGTCTCATTTGGTGGTTACAGACCAAGAATCTGCTGAAAGGCAAAACTTTTCTTCCCCTTCCATGGAAGATTGTAACTACAGATGCCAGCCTGACAGGCTGGGGAGCAGTGTTGGAAGAGGTATGCACGCAGGGGAAATGGTCTGCGCCCGAAAAACTCCTGCCCATAAATATTCTGGAAATTCGGGCAGTTTATATGGCCCTCATGGACTGGTCCTACAGGACTACAGGGTCACCCTGTTCGAATACAGTCCGACAATGCCACAGCTGTGGCTTATATCAATCACCAGGGTGGCACCAAAAGTCTGGATGCACAAAGAGAGGTGAATCGCATACTTTCTTGGGCAGAGAGGCATGTTCCGTGCCTTTCTGCAGTCTTCATTCCAGGAGTGGAAAATTGGCGAGTGGACTTTCTAAGCCGCCAACAGTTATGCCCAGGAGAATGGGCTCTACACCCCCGACATATTTCAAACCATATGTCACAAATGGGGCACTCCAGATGTAGATCTTTTTGTGTCCAGATTGAACAGGAAGCTGGACAAGTTTGTGTTAAGGACAAGGGACGTACTTGCTCAGGGGTCAGATGCTCTGACAATTCCCTGGGATCGGTACAATCTAATCTATTCCTTCCCGCCATACCCGCTTCTGTCGCGGTTCCTGGGAAGAGTCAAGAGGGAAACTATTGCTAGCCCAGGCTTGGCCCAGGCGACCTTGGAATGCAGAGATCATGAAAATGGCAGTAGGCAGGCCTTGGATCCTTCCTCTCCGGACAGATCTGCTCTCGCAGGGTCCAATCTACCATCCTGCTTTACACAGTCTGAATTTAACAGTTTGGCTGCTGAGACCCACATTCTGAAAGACCGTGGGCTCTCTGAGTCAGTCCTTTCTACTCTGGTCAATGCCAGAAAGCCGGCCTCCAGGTTTATTTACTACAAAATCTGGAAGGCATATGTTTCCTGGTGTGAACCCAGGGGATGGCAAAGTATAGAAAGTATGTCGTTAGCAGGATCTTGGCCTTCCTTCAGTCAGGCCTAGAAATCAATTTGGCTGTAAGCACTATCAAGGTTCAGATTTCGGCCTTGTCAGTGTTTTTCCAGAAGCCGCTTGCATCACATTCTCTTGTCCGGGCTTTCATTCAAGGGGTCATGCGGTTAAAGCCGCCAGTCAAACCTCCGGTATGCCCATGGGATCTGAATTTGGTTCTCTCGGCATTGCAGGGACAACCATTTGAACCGTTGCATTAGGCTTCATTAGTTCTTTTGACTAAAAAATTCGTCTTCTTGATAGCCATATCCTCGGCTAGAAGAGTGTCAGAGCTGGCAGCCCTTTCATGCAAGGAACCTTATCTAATTATTCATAAGGACCGAGTAGTGATCTGTCCTAATAGGTCCTTTCTACCTAAGGTGGTTTCAGGATTCCATTTGAATCAAGATGTAATCCTACCATCCGTTTTTCCAGATCCACAGTCCGCAGAAGAAGAGTCTTTGCACACTCTAGATGTGGTTATGGCAATCAGTATCTCCAGGCAACTGCTCAGATAAGAAAGACTGATTGTTTCTTTATTTTGCCAGAAGGCCCTAAAAGGGGCCAGGGGGCATCGAAATCCACTCTCTCAAGATGGGTTAGACAAGTTATTCTTCAGGCCTATAGTGTAAAGGGGAAGATTCCTCCTTTTCAAGTGAAAGCACACTCAACTAGGGCTGTAAGTGCTTCTTGGGCAGTGCATCACCAGGCCTCCCTGGCTCAGATCTGTAAGGCTGCGACTTGGTCATCAGTCCACATATTCACCAGATTTTATCAGGTGGATGTCAGAGGGCAAGAGGATACCGCCTTTGGGCGCAGTATACTGCAGGCTGCAGTTTAGTTTCTCTGGTCCATGGCGGTCTATACATCTGATCTGTGTCTCCCTCCCCTCAAACTGAGAATTGCCTTGGGACATCCCACTATGTAATGAAGCTCCTGTGTCCTGTGATGTATGATCAAGAAAATAGAATTTTTATATACAGCTTACCTGTAAAATCCTTTTCTTGAGAGTACATCACGGTACACAGAGCTCCCACCCTTCTTGGGTTTTACGTGGTTTCTTATTGCTTTGCTACAAAACTGAGGTGCCTCCCATATGGGAGGGGTTATATAGGGGAGGAATTCTCCTTAATTGGGGTTAGCCAGTGTCCAATCACCAGAGGTGTCTATATAACCCACTATGTGATGAAGCTGTGATGAAGCTCCATAGGTAAAAGGGTATTTACTGCGGAGTCTCAAGAATCTACCGTCAGGGGGGAAGCCGAAGCCCATTTGTTTAGAGTTTTTTTTTGGCATAAAATAACAAAAGTGAAACAAGCAGTTTTGTCAACTCAGGCGATATCAGCAATGACAATTGCAATCGGATGTTGATACATTAAAAAATCCCCTCCCAAATCTTTGTTATGAGGGGACAAGATCAAAACATATGTATATATGTACAGTGGATTGAAATCTGGGGCAGTTTGGTGAGCTATCTGGGTATATCTGACGCAGTCTCCTCGGCGTGTAATACGGTAAATTCGATGCATGAATTTTGTTTGCACCAATTTGTCCCTAGATGATATCAGCAGTTTAGACCCGTCTTCGAAACACTCCTCCCAGGTTTTCCTGTCCAAACTAGGTATATCAGCCTGCCACCTTCCCCAGAGGGCATTTATTTTGGGCGAATTTACCCCTAATAGGGCATGATACAGTGTGGACAGGGTCTTTTTAAGGGTTTCCTGTGCCAAGATTTCCTCAATGGGGTCTGATTTTAGACTTATAGGCTGGGGGAATTGGGCCCTGGCTGCGTGCCGCAACAGAAGTATCTAAAAAGCATCCTCCCTTTTAAGTTCATGCTTTCTTGCTATGTCCTGAAAGGAGAGCAGTGTGCCCAAATGGATAACATCCTGGAGAGCCTTAATCCCACACCTAGCCCACAACTGTGGGTCCGGTATAGTCCTAAAATGAGCAAGGGAAGGATTCCCCCATAGTGAGGAGAAGGGGGGTACTGGTGTGGGTGTAGGAATCTTTTCCTGGCCATAGCACATACCTTGAGGGTTACCTTAGTGGGACCTGGAAGTGGGGGGTAGGCGGAAGGTCCTCTGTACACTAGATTACTCAGTTCTGTAAGAGAGCCCAGAATAGCAGCTTCCAGACACATAGCTGCATTTGACCTGGACTGCTCAAACCACCATCTTACTGTAACTAGCATCGCTGCCCAATAATACACATCAGATTAGGCAGTGCGAGGCCACCACATTGCACTGGGAGTTGAAGGGTTGACCTGGCCAGCCTAGGGGAAGATCCTTTCCAAAGAAATGAGCCAATGAACTTATCTAGTTCCTTGAAAAAGGAACCAGGAAGCCACACCGGGCAATTCTGGAAAACATAGTTGAATCTAGGTAGGAATAGCATTTTAAAGAGGGATTCCACCAAAAAAAAAAATATTAAAAGCCAGCAGCTATAAATACTACAGCTGCTGACTTTTAATAAATGGACACTCACCTGTCCCGGGTTCCAGCGATGCCGGCAGCCGAGGCCGATCGATCGCTCGGCTCTCGGCTGCTGCCGCCACCATTCTAGGTGAGGGAATCAGGAAGTGAAGTGAATCGGCTTCACTTCCCGGTTCCCTACTGCGCATGCGCGAGTCGCGCAGCGCAATAGGAAATCTCTGCGCTGTCACTGGGACCCGTGTGTGTCCCAGCAGACAGCGCGGCAGGGCAGGAAATGGCGTAGACTCCCACGGGAGTCTATGCCCGGAAGTGGGTGTAAATACCTGTCTTTGACAGGTATCTCCACACCCTCCCCCCTGAAAGGTGTCAATTGTGACACCAGAGGGGGGGAGGGATCCGATCAGCGGTGGTTCCACTTTAGGGTGGAATCCCACTTTAAGCACATTGATGCGGCCTAGCAGGTTAAGTGGCAATTCCTGCCATCTAGAACAGTGCTCTTTCAGTCTTGCTACCATGGGCTGAAGATTAAGGCAACAAAAGGCTTGGAGGTCCCTGGTTACTATAATACCTAAATATTTAAATTCCTCTACCCATTGCAGTGGAGTCGGAGATGCCACCACTCATGCTTGGGGATCTATCGGAAATATGACCCACTTGGACAAGTTAATCTTGACCCCTGAAAACCTCCCAAATTCATTGAACATTTTTAGTGCTGCTTGTAATGAAGCCCTGGCATCCTGCAGATAAAGCAATGCATCATCTGCATAGAGAGAGTTTTTCTCCTCCGGAGGGCCAACCCTAAGTCCCTGAACGCCAGCTGACCCACGTATCAGGATAGCCAGTGGTTCAAGAGCCAGTGCGAATAGACTGGGAGACAACGGGCAACCCCGCCTAGTGCCCCTCCGGAGGAGAAAAAAATCAGAGAGGGTGTCATTGGTGCGCATCCTAGCCCTAGGGGATTTATATAATAGACCCAGCCAGCCAAGAAATTTGGGGCCTGAAACCAAAACGCCTCAAGATCTCCCAGAGGTATTTCCATTCTATGGAGTCAGAAGCTTTCTCCGCATCTAGGGAAGCTATGACTCCAGTACCCCTGTTTCTATGGGCAGTGTCCAGATTAAGAAAAAGTCTATGGATATTGATATCGGTGCCCTTCCCCGGCATGAACCCCGTCTAATCTTGATGGACCAGATCCTCAATTACCGTGGCCAATCTAAGGGCCAGGATTTTAGCCAATAACTTGGCGTCAGCGTTTATCAAAGATATGGGCCTGTACGAGTCACATTCTTCAGGATCCTTCCCGGGTTTAGGCACCAATACCACCACCGCCTCGGACATAGAGTCCGGAAGTGAATCAGTAGTGGAACACAATATGCTCCTTAGTAAAGGTTAGTCTAGATTCTGCTAATGAGAGGTTTGGTCACTGCAGAATGGGCTTTCAGTCCAAATTTTCCTAAACGGCGAGACACTGTTTGATGGGACAGATCCCTACTCTGTTCAGCGCTGAACTGGCGATCAATCTTAGCTGCAGTGTTGAACTGGTTGCACACTGAGATCCTCTGCATTATCCTGTCGTCTCTTGCATTTTGTGTACGACCAGCCTTCTTGGGGGACTTGAATGAGTTTGTGACATTGTAAAGATACAATATTCTAGAAATCGCAGATTTGGAACAACAAACTTCACTTGCTATGGCTGAAAGGGTCCTCCCTTTGGCCTTCATCTGGAAAACCTGCTTCCGGAGGGTTTCAGTCACTTTAGAGCGACTCACCATCTTGCTGAGTCAGTGAAAACTGGAAAGTTAGGCTGTCAGTTAAATAGGGTTTGTCAGACAATTTAAGAAATTATCACAAAGGTGCCAGATTAACACCAATAACTGGCAGGTATCTGACAATGTTCCCTAATTTTTTATTACATTTCATTGACATTTTTTATTCTGTGCTTCAAAATTTATGTAACTCATGAAATGTGCTTCACATAACTGATCTTTAACTCCTGTTTAGATCATTTCAAATAGGATTAAGCAGTGACCTTGGAATTTACGAAATTATAGGTTGTTCTCTAAGGCTGAATTCACACCTATGCATTATTAGTTCTTTTTTGCATTTTGCAGATTTGCACTACAGAACATATTCCATAGGAAACCATGTTAAATGAACTGTAGTGCAAATGTGCCAAAAGCACTAAAACTGCATAGGTGTGAATCCAGCCTAATTTTGATCTCCAGTGTATAGAGGAGCAGTGTTGCCACCCTGGGCTGCTCTTCTGAATTGGACTACATTCACCTTGACCTCTGCTCATCTAATGTCCATTACTTGGAGGGTTGTTGCTTTGTAGTTCACAGAATATAGCTGGTAGAGCTAACAACATTGTTTGATATATTCAGCTCACAGGAGGTGACAGTGGGGTCACTTGGTATAGTGACAAATGTATAAAGCTGGCCAGATACACATTATTTTGTTTTCATTCAAAATCCTACAGATTCCTTCACACATGCTATACAGAGCAGATGATCAAATCTCCACCTGCGACTATTGTATTTTGACAGCCAGCCCCAATTTAACCACAGCCAGTTTGTATGCAGCCCTGCACGCAAACTGCATCCAGAACCAGGCAAAGCCCATATTGTATGTAATTAATTGGACGAGTGGTAACGTGTAAACAGTGGTAGAGGTGGCCATTAATTTACTGTATTTAATATACAGGGTACAAATCTGGCCACATTGCTGCTGCCTGAAGCTGTTAGCACATATGTGAAGTGGGCCTTTAGTAAATGAGCCGCACAGATTGTGTGTGCACCAGTGTTAGAAAATCTCCCCCAGTGTATACATTGCTAACAATACAGAAAATCAAAGGGAACAAGGAATGCCTAACTTGCATGTTTACTGTAAATGTGAGCGGGAAGGACCAGCTATTAACAGACTTTTTTTCTTTTTTTTTTTAAAGATAGTTTGCATGGAACCGAAAGGAATTGTTAAATCATTCCCCAAAGTAAAACGGTTGAGAGAAACTAGTAATTCAACACAAGATGCAAAAAAGATCAAAGCAGATGTTGATGTTCAAGGTGAGATGAAAAGGGTGTCCAAAAATCAGACAAGCTGTAGTCTCATCTCTGGTATGCCCCCTTTTTTTAGTTACTATGGTGGGGAAAAAAATGGCAAGCAGCATTTGTAAAAACAATTTTCACTTTGAAAAATGTAAAAAAAAAAAAAAAAAAATGTTTTTCTGTTAAAGTGGTTGTAAATGCTTTTTTTAGTTATAAAATAAAAAAAGATGTTTTACTTACCTGCTTAAAGCAGAGTTCCACCCTAAAGTTGAACTTCTGCTCATCAGAACCCTCCTCCCCCTCCGGTGTCACAGTTGGAACCTTTCAGGGGGGAAGGGGGGTGCAGATACCTGTCTAAGACAGGTATTTGCACCCACTTTCGGGCATAGACTCCCACGGGAGTCTATGCTTCTTCCTGTCCCGCCGCACTGTTTGCTGGGACACACATGGGTCCCAGAGACAGCGCGGACAGTTCCCATTGCGCTGCGTGACTCGCGCATGCGCAGTAGGGAAACAGGAAGTGAAGCCGCAATGCTACACTTCCTGATTCCCTCACTGAGAATGGCGGCGGCAGCAGCCGAGCGACCGATCAGCCTTGGCTGCCGACATCGCTGGACCCTGGGACAGGTGAGTGTCCATTTATTAAAAGTCAGCAGCTGTAGTATTTAGCTGCTGGCTTTTAATATTTTTTTTTTCTATTGGACTTCCTCTTTAATGCAACAATAATGCACAGAGCAGTTCCTTACCTCTTCTTTGGTGGTCCCCCGCCAGTGCCACCCACATCTTCCTGCGGGTGCCCCATAGCAAGCCATATGCTATGGGGGGCACCCATGCAGGCACGCTCCCCAATGGGGTTGCGTACATCCATAGACACGCAGCATGGCTCGGCCATGCCTTCCTTTCTCTCCTCACAGGATTTGACTGATAGCAGTGGGAACCAGAGGCTCTTAGTGTAGCCTGTGAGAGAAGGGAGAGAAAAGCTGCAGCTGGGCACAGCTCTGGATCGCTAGAGGGCTCAGGTAAACATCAAGGGGCAGGGGCTGGGAAAGCTATGGGGTGTTTTTTTAATTTAATGCAGGGAATGCATTAAGGTAAAAAACAGTTCAGGTTTAGAACCGCTTTAAGATGAGTATCAGCATGTTCTATGTCTTGTTCACATTTGTGGATCATTGCACACATGCTAAAACACCCAAGGTAACGCATTACACTCCAACTGCTTTATGTGCAGTCAGTGTATGGCAGTGCCATTTACTGTCAGTGAAACCCCAATAAATAGTACAGTAGAGCCTAATGCATTACACCGAAACAAATATACTGTGTATTGCATTTAGGAAAAAAGGTCATGCACTTTTTTTCATCTGTTGTGTGAGTTGGCAGCGCATTCATAATAAATGAACTACCTTAACACAACTAATGTTAACAGATACCATAATGGAATGGAACCTTTGTTGCATATCTGCCTTTAACCCTTTCACTGCCAGGTCCGTATGGCGTATGGACCTACAGCATTGCTTCCTCCTCTTGCTATAAGCTCAGGGTCACTTCAGAGCTTATAGCCAATATGTTCAGCAGACTCTGCTGAACAAAACAGTAGCTCTGATTAGTGGCTATGGTCACCAGTAAGGATGAGCTCAGGCGTGTTCGCATGGTCCACGTGCAGAGCCCGCCAGGAAGTCGGCACAACGCTAATCACATGCAATGAGACATTGCCCCGATGCGCGTTTGCAGAGATTGGGCAATATCTCACTGCCTGTGATTAGCGCAGCGCTGCGCCGACTTCCTGGCAGGTTCTGCACGTGGACCATGCGAACATGCCTGAGCTCATCCCTAGTCACCAGTCATCTCTATGACCGTCGGAGGCCTGGTCACGCCCGGTTGTGGAAGTAAACAAAGCCGCGATCGCGGCTGTCAGAATGAGATCGGCGAATTTATTTTTCTCGATCTCATGTTTTCCAGCCTGGAGGAGAGATGTGGGGTCTTATTGACCCCGCATCTCTCCATAAAGAGGACCTGTCATAATAGATTCCTATTACAAGTGATGTTTACATTCCTTGTAAAAGGAATAAAAGTGATCAAAAAAAAAGTGTAAAAATGTGAAATGCCCCTGTCGCCAGTAGTTTGCATTCAGAAGCGAACACTTACGTAAGTCCCGCCCACATATGTAAACGCAGTTCAAACCACACATGTGAGGTATCGCCGCGTGCATTAGAGCGTGTGCAACAATTCCAGCACTAGATCTCCTCTGCAACTCTAAACATGTAACCTGTAAAAATTTTCAAACATCGCCTATGGAGATTTTTAAGTACCGAAGTTTGGGAAGCATCTTCTGGTTTAGTAGAAAAATCTCTATCAGTTCCTATGGATAAGCTGTTCATTGTTGGAATACATGCTAGACAGCTTCTCCATTGGGATGAATAGTGATTTTATGTGCTTGCGTAGAAGAATCATAGACAAGGTTCCTAGTTAAGATCTGTCAGGAGAAAGGACCGGTGAGTATAATACTTAGAGGGGCGGGGTCAGGATAAGAATAACTGTTCTAAAAATACAGTTATCTTTTAATTGGACGTGTATTTATAATGAACACACACAAAAAATAGATCAGCTTTTTAAATAAGCGTACATTTTGACGTGTGTCTGTACCCAAGAACAGACATTTTAATGTGTTGCAGCTAATCAGTCCTTAGCAGTAGAGAAAGAAATGGAATATGCTCGTTTTTAGAGTAATATTAAAACTTTTTTTTTTTTATTAAAATAATAAACATGGTATACTTGCCTGTTTTTGGTTTTACACAGGGCAGCCCCAATCCTCCTCCTCTTTGGGTCCTCCGCCATCACTCCAGGCTCCTCCCCTTCAGCGAGTGCCCTTATAGAAAGCCTCTTTCTATTTGGGCACCTATGTGTGCTCGCTCCCGAGCTGCCCGGTCTGCGTCTATTGACACAGACCGGGAGGCTCTGCCCTTCCCCTCCACTTCCTAACACAGAATTTGATTGACAGCAGCTGGAGCCAGTGGCTCCTGCTGCTATCAATGTGCCCAGGTAGGAGGGAGAGCGGCAAAAGCCGCTGCTTTTGTGCACATCACTGGTTTAGGATTGGGTTCAGGTAAGTATAAGGGAGGGCTCCTACAGCACAGAATGTTTTTTATTGCAGTAGGGTAAAAAAACTCAAGGCTTTAGAACCATTTTAACTCTACACAGGGAACAAATAATAGAGCTGTAATGGAGGACAAGTTCAGTCACGTGAGGTCATATAGAAGATGAAAGCCATATTCCAGGGTGGAACCAAACTCTCACCAATAGTACTAGGTTTTCCTAAATGTCTCCTAATGGTAAGGAGAGGCAGCTATGTCTTTTAATTTGCTTGATCATTTCATTGATATGAGCAGACCATTGCATCAAAGTGGGGTGGGGGTCTGGTTCCACAGGATAGGGATACTGGCTCTGGCCACATTTACTAAGTGGATCAATAGCAAGGTTTTGTATCTTTTGTGGCATTGTTTGTAACACAGTGCCCAAGGTGAGGACCAGAAGGGGGTAAGAAGGTGGCATTCCCAAAACATATTTAAATAGAGTGACCAGGTTTTACCTTTGAAAGTATCGGACTGTGTAGCACTGTATAATGAAAGCAAAAATGCTGCTAATCCCCCTTTTTTTTTTTTTTTTTTTTTGTCTTTTTTCTTTTTATATATTCAGGAGAATGTTTTGCTGGAGTCAGTGCTTATATCCTTCAGGCTGGAATTGGCCAAGCCAGATCTGGGATCTTTCAGAAGCAGATCATTCAGAATGGTGGCCAGGTCCTCCCCCTGTTTTGTCCAGAGGTGACACACATTATAGTGGATGATGGAATGGACTGTGGCCGTGCTTTTCGACTTTTAAAGTTGTCAAAACTACCCACAGGTGTACAGCTAGTGAAATCCAGCTGGTTAAGCCTGTGTATAAAAGACAAGAAGGTTGTAAATACAGCGGGGTACAGCATATTCATTCCAGACAGGTATGTTTCTTAGAGAGCAACTTCACTTTTGTTGAGAAAATAGGAGTTTTCTAAATGGAAATAATGTTTTTCCTATGCCAGACAAAGTAACAGATACACGTGATTGCCCCCCATCTCCCATGCTGCTTATCCTCATCACTAGACAGAAGATCAAGGCGCCTCTAAGTGCAGAATTAGTAGCTGTTTATTTCCCCAAACAAGATTAAAAACACTTACAAAATCTGGCGAATTAAAAAGTGTGTAGTCATTGATCATGCAAATGGACCAGCAGGTGGATGTGTCATGTGCTGTACCAAAAACATAGAGCTACCGGTAATCTGATGAATGAGTACATACACCGAGTTCATGATGGACGGAGATCTCGGAAGTGATGTCAGCAGAGAGAGACGGCAGCCAGCATGAACTGGATGTAGTCAGTTAGGGACGCGTTTTGGAACATTAGCAAGTTCCTTTTTCAACCTTAGATTAGGTTGGTAGCTCTATGTTTTTGGTACAGCACAGGACACAATTGTGAGAGTCTTTACATGTCAGGGACACATCCGCCTGCCGGACCATTTGCATTATCAATGACTACACGCTTTTTAATTCACCAAATTCTGTAAGTGTTTTTAATCTTGTTTGGGGAAATAAACAGCTGCTAATTCTGCACTTAGAGGCGCCTCTCTCTTCTGTCTTGTTTTGTTTCAGAGTTTGCTCCTCTTTTCTGAGTGCAGCCCTCAGTGTTGGATATATATCATTGGACCCTTGTCTCTCTAGAGATACTGTCTGCTTGGTCTTCATGCTCAGAGCGCCCTTATACACTGTACCTGGATTATCCTCATCACTGTTTATTTGACTTCCTGTTTGCCCACTGGTGCAAAGTGAAAAAATCCTGGTGCAAGTTGGTTTGGTTGGAGCACACGGGGATAAAGACTCCCCAGAATGTGACAGCCCAAGAAGCCAGTGCTGACTCATGGTAGGAAGAGGAGGAATGACCATAAATACTGGGTGTAAGATATGATATTTCTTAGGAGGGCATAGGCAAAGCTCAGGTTTACTTTTATGTGCCCCAGTGCACAGATATGCACATGTATGAATGGGGCCCAATCTATAAAATACAAGAGTTTCACTTCACCAGTGCTTGTTTGCTTTAAATAACTGTGTTTATGTGCACTTTCACAAAAACATGTTGGTATGTGTTGTTTAAAAGATGAGCAGATTTCTAATGAGAGCTTTCTCCACCATGTTGTATGTACATGTTTTCCACCATGTTAGCCCTGTAAAATGCATGGTAAGATTTGTGCTTCACAAAACCTATGGATGTTCATCTGAACTAAACTGTTATAAGTTATAATCTATTTGTTTTACTACACATCTGTGAATGGGACCTTGGTTAGCACGTCAGCTAGTTATAATGAAATTAGTATCCTAGGCTTTCATGCATGTGGTCAGAATTGATTGGAACTTGTAGTAACATTTTCCTAAGGAAAGGTTTTTTTTTTTTTTTTTTTTTTTTTTTAGGCCTCCTTTTACCATTTGTTTATCCCCCCCAAACAAAACTGTTAATGTTTGAGTATAGGCCCAGTTTATTAGCTCAGTGTATAATTTGGGATTAAGGTGGCATTTAACAAGGAATAAGATAGGAGCAGGTTAATAGTTCTGCATAGTAAATAATGCAGTTATATTGTCACTTATTGCCTTTATACTGACAGCTGTAACTGTTTATAAATTATTTCCTGAAAGCGTCTTTCTTCTGCTTACCTGTTTCCTAGAATTTGTTCCTGAAATCTCCTGTTATCACTTAATAGCTATGTTCCTGCCTCCCCTTACTTTCAAGTATTTGCCCCATGGGCATACAAGTACTGTATGTCTGCAAACTTCAATAAAACCACATGTAAAGGTGAATCTTAAAATAACTATAATCGTATGGCAGGTACCTGGATGTGAAAGACCAAGCAGAGCCTGAACAAAGGGACGCGGGCATTGTGGATGACAAGAAAGAGCATGATGAACTGCCACAAGCTACAGCCAGCTGCACCCACACGGAGGAAGCTTGTGATCTCTCTAAGCTGAGTGATGGCAAACTGCTTAAAGTACAGGTGAGGTGGACGATTTTCTCTATAGGTGGAAAATCAGCTGCTTAGCCCTAACTTACAAAAAAATACATGATTAGTAAACAATTTAAGCTTTTAATAATAATAATAATAATGCAATCCATATAAATTGCATTTACTTCTGCAACTGCTGATCCTATCACTATCCTATCGCTATCCTAATATCACTTTAGTTATTTCTGTACCAACGATAGTGTTCAGATAAGGCTCGGTTTTTAAAAAATATAATACGTGTAGTATTATCATAACTATGCATTATTTGATACTTTTTTACTAATTAACAAATCACCAAGAGTACAATTTGGAAACACAATTGATCATTACAAAACTAGTGCTTGCATGGAATCATTTGTAGGGAATGACGGACGGGCTGTCGTGCTTTTTACTGAGGTGTGGCTTCTGTCTGGCAACTCTACCATACAAGCCTTATTGGTGGAGTACTGTAGAGATGGTTGTTCATCTGGAAGGTTCTCCTCTCTCCAAAGAGAAATGCTGGAGCTCTGTCAGCGTGACCTATGGGTTCTTGTTCACCCCCCCCCCCCCCCCGACAAAGGCCCTTCTCCCCCGATCGCTCAGTTTGGCCGGACAGCCCTCTCTGGGAAGTGTCCTGGTGTTTCCAAACTTCTTCCATTTACGAATGATGGAGGCCACTGTGTTATTTAGACCTTCATTGCTGCCAAAATATTTCTGTACCCTTCCCCCAGATCTGTGCCTCGATACAATCCTGTCTCGTCTACAGACAATTCCATGAACTTCATTGCTTTGTTTTTTGCTCTATCATGCACCGTTAAAAGTGGGACCTTGCATAGACAGGGGTGGGCCTTTCCAAATCGTGTCCAATCAACTGAATTTACCACAGGTGGACTTCAGTCAACAGAAACATCTTAAGGATGATCAGTGGAAACAGGATGCACGTAAGCTCAATGAGTGTCATGGCAAAGGCTGTGAATACTTATGTACGTGTGATTTTTTTTTAAAAATTTTTTTATATAAGTTTGCAAAGATTTCAAACAAACTTCTTTCACGTTGTCATTATAGGGTATTGTTTGCAGAATTTTGAGGAAAATTATGCATTTAATCCATTTTGGAATAAGGCTGTAACATAACAAAATGTGGATAAAGTGAAGCACGTGAATAATTTCTGGATGCACTGTAGACTCAAACAATACTGTAATAGAAATGAAAGTCCACTCCCGAAGGAATGGTCAGGGCTCCACTATAAATGCCATTTCACTCCACTCCAATATAAAATCTTGTGTGAAAATATTATTTATATAATTTTATTGTTTGATTTCATGGTGAGTTCTGGTTAGAGGCTTGCGCACACTTTTTCTTTAGTAAAATATAAGGGATGTAGAATTTGGATATTACTCAAACTTGCATGCCATATAGGTGTTTTATTGAACCACGTTTTTGGTGAGGAATCACTGAAATTCATCTAGTTCAGCCATAGATAAAGGTGTTTTCCTAATTATACTTTGGTTTAGTAAATACATGTTTAATAATCCATGTATAGTTGGGGCTTTAAGAACATCCAACGGTTTGCAACAAACTTCCTTTACTGAAAAATGTTATGTGTATATATTACTAGAGAAAATATTGCCAATGTTGCCAGCGAGCACAATCTCAATTTTTTTGTGACCATACTTTGCATATCCTAATTTAAGAGTCTTGTCATTTGATGCCAAAAAGGTGTTTTGACGATTGACAAAGTCATGTGATGACGTCACCGCTGACATAGAGATCATTTGACTGTTGATAAACAAAGGGTTAAAGTTGGTGCTAGGTTTCTCTGTTCCTCCATATCTAAACATCATGTTCTTATCTAATGATGGGACTTTAATGAAGTGAAACCTGCCATTTTTTTCTCATCCCTTCTGTCTACAAATAAAAGCTATGTAGGGTTTGAAGTGGATACTCCCAGGTCCTGCAGGACATTATCAGTGACTCTCTTCTCCTTATGATTCCATTTGGACAAATGATAGACTGTCAGACCCGGCCATTCCTTACTTGGCTAGAACCATGATCAAGGCTTCTCTTCCTGAAGGAGGAAGGATGTGGCACTGTTTGATTATTTCCTATAGCTTGAAGAGATATTTTGAAAAGGCACTTTATTTTTGTGTAGCACTGTTGGCAGGCTCTCTAGCCTGTTTCTCTATTATGTGGTTTTAGAAGAGAAAATTTCAGCTTGAAGCTAGTTTCTACACCCTATGTGCTGTCATGCCCCGTACACACGATCAGACATTGATCGGACATTCCGACAACAAAATCCATGGATTTTTTAGACGGATTTTTGCTCAAACTTGTCTTGCATAGACACAATCACACAAAGTTGGCCAGAAATTGCGAACGTCAAGAACGTGGTGCCATACGACGACCTGAGAAAACTGAAGTTCAGTTGCCAGTGCGGCTCTTCTGCTTGATTCTGAGCATGCGTGGAACTTTGTGCATCGGAATTGTGTCCACACGATCGGAATTTCCGACAATGTATTTTGTTGTCAGAAAATTTGAGAACCAGGTCTCAGCATTTTTTGCCACGGAAATTCTGATGGAAAATGTCCGATGGAGCGTACACACAGTCGGAATTTCTGACAAATCGCTCCCATCGAACATTTTCCGTCGGAAAATCCGACTGTGTGTACAGGCATTACTGTTGTACCTGAAATCGTTTTGATTCCAGGGTTAACAGAAGGGACTGCAGTATCCTATACCTTACCAGCCATATTTTCATATACATATCATTTGTATTTGAAAAATTAGCTTTTGATCTATTTTCTCTTTTGTGCTTGCTTTTAAAGCGGAGGTCCACCCTAAAATGGACCTTCCGCTCATCGGATTCCTCCCCCCCTCCGGCACCACAATTGGCACCTTTCAGGGGGGAGGGGGGTGCAGTTACCTGGATAATCCAGGTAACTGCACCCACTTCTGGGCTAGCTCTCTGCGGAAAGGGGCGTACATTACGCCCCTTTCCGCAAGTGCCCGCCCCCTTCCGCAAGTGCCCCGCTGCCTGCTGGGAAACACACAGATCCCAGAGGCAGCGGGGACCGTCCTCATTGCGCAGCGCGGCTCGCGCATGCGCAGTAGGGAACCGGAAATGAAGCCGAAAGGCTCCATTTCCTGATTCCCATACCCAAGATGGCGGCGACAGCACTCGAGTGTCGATCTAGAGATCGGCTTCGGGTGCCGACATCGTGGGCGCGCTGGACAGGTAAGTGTCACTATTTTAAAAGTCAGCAGCTGCAGTATTTGTAGCTGCTGACTTTAAAAAAAAAAAAAAAAACGCGGAGTCCCGGCGGACTCCCGCTTTAAGGGGCCAGTTGACTTGGTAGTCACGCTGAATTGTTCCGTTCATTAGCATAATTTATACAGCTAGCTTCTGTGGCCTTTGTAATTCAACCCCATGTTTTCAGAGGCATTTTCTTTATAGTAGAGTGTGGTTTCCTCATACATATCCAAATGTGAGTATTTTATTAGGACTTTAGGAGTTTAGTAAATCATAATTCCTTTTGTAAACTGGCTGAGATTGTTGCTCTAAATTATTTTGTTCTTGTTCTTTAAGTGGTTGTAAAGGTACAAGGTTTTTTACCTTCATGCATTCTATGCAGAGCAAGCTGCTTGCTGTGTGGGTACCCGGCAGGAGGGAGGGACCTGAGAAGAGGAGGTTCCGGCTGCTCTGTGCAAAACCGCTGCACAGAGCAGGTACGTACAACATGTTTGTTATTAAAAAAAAAAAAAAAACAAGGCTTTACTATCACTTTAAGCCTCCATTCACATTGGAGAAATTGGACATGCGATTTGACATATTGCTGGCAACACACTGTCCCAATCGGTGCAACGCCACACTGATTTCCAAAAGTAGTTCCTGCACTACTTTTGGTCGAGTTCGGGGGCGTTTTTAATAGATATCTGTGCATGAAACGGCACACGTCTTTCAAATCGCCCCCAAACTCGCACTGAAATGCAGGTTTGAAATTTTCAGCTGAAGCCCAACTTGGGGGCTCAGTCCCACATGTTCCAGTCCCACCCAATTTGGTCCTTAATTTTATAAATGCCCTTTAAAGCAATCTCTAATATGCAGATTATAACTTTGTTAATGATGTTTGTTGAATGTTTTTTTTTTCTTATGGAATGAGTTAAAGAGAACCTTTTCATTCACCAATAATATAAACATTATGGCATCCTTATAATCTACTCTGTTAGAGGATTGCTTTGCAAAATGTGCTAAACAATCCAGATTTAAATTTTCTGTCCAAAGTCATCAGCTTTCAATCATAACAACTTTTCCTTCTTGCTCGTGTATGTAGTGAGTTGCAACACAGAAAGGCAATGGCCACTTACATGTTGGCTGTTGTAGTTACCTGTGGATGAGGCAACATGGTAACGCCCAGTGGGAGCATAACTGGGTCTCAAATGACAAACTTGACAAAGCTTTTGTTTATGCGCTGCTAAGTGGTTTACAAGCAGGATTTTTATTTAGCAGCAGTTTCTGTAAACTTTAGTAAATGGATGATTTGCTTTGAGGGGATTATTCAAGTTCAGGAATACCTTTTAGGGCAAAGGGGTCAAAACTCAATTTCATCGCAGACTGCTTCAGCTGTATGGTTGCCCTCAAAGGTCTGATTGTATGTGGGGTGCTTTACCTACAGAGTTCAGGATTATGCTACATACAGTGGGGAAAATAATTATTAGATCCTTGCAGATTTTGTACATTTGCCCACTTACAAACAAATTACGTGTTTATAATTATCATAGGTGGATTTTAACCATCAACCAAAAATCCAGAAAAAAACACATAAATCAATTGCTATAAATTAAGTTGCAGTTCAGTGAGTAAAATAAATATTTGATCCACAAGCAAAACATGATTTAGTACTTGGTGAAGAAACCCTTGTTGGCAAGCACAGAGTTAAGATGTTTCTTGTAGTTGGTGACCAGGTTTGCACACATTTCAGGAGGGATTTTTGTCCACTCTTCTTTACAGATCTTCTCTACATCCTTAAGGTTTCCTGGCTGTTGGTTGGCAACTCAAAGTTTCAACTCCCTCCATACATTTTCTATAGGATTAAGGTCTGGAGACTGGCTGGGCCACTCCGTGACCATAATGCGCTTCTTCTTGAGCTACTCCTTTATTGCCTTGATGGTATGTTTTGGGTCATTGTCATGCTGGAAGACCCATCCACCACCCATCTTCTGTGTTCTGGCTAAGGGAAGAAGGTTGACATCCAAGATTTTACAATACATGGTCATGTCCACTGGCCCCTCAATGCAGCAATTGTCGGCCTCTACCTTTAGCAGAGAAAAAGTCCCAAAGCTCCCTCCCTGTGTATTGGGCTCTAGTACTTGTTTAAGTGGATCTTCATATTCTACTCCAGTATCAGTGAATTCAGTTTTGCTGCCCTGAGGGAGACCCTTCTGTCAGATCTGTCCCTGCCATGAGTGCCTGCAGGGATCAGGAGCCGCTGAGAGCATAGCTGTCACTCTAAACACAAAAGGCTTCTGTGTTTACAAGTGACAGCAGGAAGCAGAGTTAGAGGTGGAGGTAGCGGCCGCTGGGAGGGCCATATGACAATGCCAGGTTAGGCCCTCTTGTTTTTTGTTTTGCAGCTTGTGCTTTAGGGTAAGGGTTATTGTTTAGTTGTTAAAAGCTTAAAAAAAAACTAACTTTTCGGACACTCAAAATTCTCACCAAGTGATTAAATTCAAAACTACCATACTATAAGTTTCTGCAGCAAAACATTTAACACCACCCCCTTTGCACTATTTATTGTTTACTAGACGTGCACTGCTGAAAAATTTGTTAGTTTTCGTTTCATTTATTTTTTGGGGGGGGGGGGGGGGGTTTCGGAAATTTGAAAATTCTAAAGAACGAAAATTCGAAAGAATGAAAATTCTAAATAAAAATTATTAACTTATAGGTATTGGAATTTCCTTTCAAACTCAGCTGTTAGTGAGCGTAACGAATACAAATTTATCTGAAGTTACGAATTATCCGAAATAACGAATGCCGCATCCAAACCAATGGAATGGAACTAAATAATAATATGTTATTATTATTGTTATTTATTATTATTAATTTGTTACGTTCCATTCGATTAGATGCGGCTTTTATTGTTATGGATAATTCGTAACTTAAGATAAATTCGTATTCCTTATGTTCACTAACAGCCAAATTTGAAAGGAAATTCCAATACCTATAATATAATAGTTAATTTGTTAGTTATTATTTCAGATGTTCGAATTTTTGGATTTTTGTTATTTTGATTCTTCAGATTTTCATTCTTATTTTTGGATTTCCGAATTTCCTGATTTTCGAATTTCTGATTTCCGAGTTTATGAATTTCCGAAATTCAAGAATTCGTAAATTTGGATACTTCCGAATTAGCGAATTTGTCTAAATTCGTTAAACGAATTTGAAACAAAAAAAATTGCACATGTCTATTGGTTAAGGAATGATTATGGGATTGATTTAGAAAAACTGGAGAGTGCAAAATCGGGTGGAGTTCTGCATAGAAACCAGTTTTAGTAAGTCAAACCCAGTGTGTCTGGTCCTTCAAATGAAAAGCTGGACCTCTTATTGGGCATTGCAGGCTGGGATAAACTCATGTTGAAATCTGGTATCTATTTTCTGGTTTCAGTATGTATACCTGTGTTGGCTGCCCAACCAATCAGTAATCAGATTTGCAAGGGCACTTTCATAGTCGAGTGTGGTTTCCACAAATATTTGCAGATGTTTGCCACTGAGACCCATGTTTTTTATGAATTAGAAGTAGGTTATACATTAGATCCTGTTTGCAAACTGGCATGGCTGAACATTCAAATATTTAAGAAGACCACACAAGCGAGGTTAATTCTTCCCACATGCGTAATAATGAGACTTGGCAGTTTTGTAGTTCAAGCTGTGCCTATGGGTCAGCTTTTTCTGCCCTGTGTCATCATTCAGTTCCCGTCATGCCTCCTGCAGTGACTGCACTCTGTAGAAACCTGAGTAATGGCAGTTCCATCCCTATGCCGTACAACTACCAGAAGAAACCTAATTCGAAGTGTAATGGAGTACTCAATGTGTGGAGCATGACAAAACTGTACTTTCCTATCTGGTACTGTTGTAGCCAATGTAATATATATGATTGTTGTTAATAAATGGACCTTTCTGTTTTTCTGGCTATCCATATTTTTGTGACTGCCAAATTTAATGTCTGGCTGTACTCCCTTCCTTTATAGATGTTGAGTTTAGCCATACATTCCTAGAATTCTTGTGCATCTATGACATCTCAGTTCTCCTCATTCAGACCTATAAACGGATGTAAAATTACATGCAGATTATTTTAGTGTAGAAAGTTCTGTTAGGAGTAAATATGTGTTTAAAGAGTGATTGGCTTTCACTAATGCAGCTTCAGAAATCTATTGTTTTCAATGGCTTTTCAAGACTGGTACTTGGTAAAAAAAAAATAGGAGCTCTCCATAATAGGACCCTCAATGGTAACCTCAGCCCGTTTTTGGAGGCTTTGTTAAAACAGCGGATTGGCTGAAGATCCTAATTGATCTACAGCAGGTTGGCATGTGGGTTGGCTTACTGCTCTCATCCTGGAAAGACTGAGTGCAGTAAGCCTTTACTGATAAACCATTCTCTTAAGGTTATCTTTGTGATATCTGCTTTAGAATTTTGGTTGCAGTAGAAAGGTTTTTGTAGCTCTCATGAAAAACGTTGTAGTGTTAACATCCGAACTGATATCAAAGGTGTTTTTTATTTTTTTGGACCAAACCTTCTTCTTTACACTCATTAAAAAAAAATTACAGTGCATTACCCTATGTACACTATATACACCTTCTCAGGGCTCAAAGTTTAAAGTCCTGAGCCTCTAGCCAGGCCTTAAGAGTTACTCGCCACCAATTGCCCCATTATTGCAGCCTCACTGTACCCATAAAATGCAGCCTCACTGCCCGTAAATGCAGCCTCCCTGTGCCCATGAATGCAGCCTCACAGCCCGTATGATTGTAGCCTCACTGCCTATGATTGTAGCCACACTTTGCCTATGAATGCAGCTCACCGTGCCCATGATTTTAGCCTCACTGTAGTTGCAGCTCACTGAGCCCATGATTGTAGCCTCACTGCCTCCGTGAATGCAGCCTCAATGCCCCTGAATGCAGCTTACTGTGCCCATGAATGCAGCTCACGATGCCCATGATTGTAGCTTCACTATGCTCACAATTGTAGCCACAATGTGCCCATGAATGCTGCCTCACTGTGCCCGTGAATGCAGCCTCACTGTGCCCGTGAATGCAGCCTCACTGTGCCCGTGAATGCAGCCTCACTGCGCCCGTGAATGCAGCCTCACTGCCTGTGAATGCAGCTTACTGTGCCCATAAATGTAACCTCCCTGTGTCCATGATTGTAGCCTAGTTTTCCATCTACTATCACACAGGCCCGTCTATGGGGGGTAGGACCTTGTTACAGCGACCCCCCCCCCTCCAGCCGCTCTGATGTCCTGTAAAAAAGCCTGCACTGCTTTTGCCAGAAGCAATCAGGCAGTAGACTGTCAGCCTTGTCTGTCCCTGTTCCACTCACAATATGCAAACTGGTGAGTGGAATTTTTGAGTTCTGCACCTTCTTCCATTGCTCTATGGTCCAGTTCTGATGCTTACATTCCCATTGTAGGCATTTTTGGCTGTGGGCACGGGTCAGCATGACCGCTCTGCTGCTACACAGTGTCATACACCCCAACCTGCATTGTGACACCTTTCTATCAGAACCAGCATTAACTTTTTCAGCAATTTGCGCTATAGAAGCTCTTGTATTGAATCAGACTACAAGGCCAGCCTTCACTCCCCATATGCATCAGTGATGCCTTGGCCCCCCATGACCCTGTGGCTGGTTCGCTGTTTTTTTATTTTTTATTATTCCTTGGACCATTTTTGGTCAGTCCTGACCACTGCAGACTGAGAACATCCCACAAGAGTTGCAGTTTTGGGGATGCTTTAACCCAGTCATCGAGACACTACATTTTGGTCCTTGTGAAAGTCGCTCAAATTTCAACATGTCGACTTTAGGTACAACATGTTCACTTGCTGCCTAATATATGCCTCCTGCTTTCAGGTGCCATTATAACGAGATAATCAATGTTTACTTTACCTGTTAGTGGTTATGGCTGATCGGTGTGTGTATGTATATATGTATAATATATATATATATATACACACACACACACTTGCATATATCTTTTGTTAAGAAATGTACGCTTCAGTGTTGTTGTTCAACACTTTATAAAGAATATAATAAATGTGTTTAATGAACATTGATCTCCTTTTCTCTCTGTGAAGGAATCTGATGAGGGCAGCGATGGAGAGGATTGTGGTGTTAATCAAGGTGACCTGGATGCATTGATGTTTGGCCAGCAAGTTACAAAAAACACAGAGGGTGAGAAGACTGGTAAAGAAGTGCCAATGGTGTCTGAAAAGTGGGTGTGTGCCCAATCATCCGAGACCAAGAAAAAAAATCACAATCAGTTTATCACTGAAAAGCTGGAGGTTCTTGCAAAGGCCTACTCTGTTCAAGGAGACCGCTGGAGATCTCTGGGATATTCAAAGGCTATAAATGCTTTAAAAAGTTACCATAAGCAAGTTACATCTTCTCAGGTGAAAAAAAATATTTATCAATGTAACCATTGTTGTATATTTATTTTAAGGAGATGTGAAATATCAATCCACAGCAATGCAGATCATTCCTTTAAAACAGCCTTACTCAACCTTTTTAATACAGAGGAACCCTTGAAATAACTTTCCAGTTTTAGTGAACCCCTGCTAAAAATAACTATATCTGAAACTCATGATACATTAGTGTGATGGTCAGTGGGAAGAATGCTCCTCACACTTGTGATCATTGGGAAGAATTACGCCCCTTAGCCCTTGTACACACGGTCGGAGATTCCGACAACCAAATCCGTCTGAGTCATTCCGACGGATTGATTCCGGAAGAGGTCCGGAAGTGATGTTGCATACACACGGTCGGACTAAGTTGTCGGAAAATCCGATTGTACATAACGTGATGACGTTATTTCGTTATGACGGGACTACGTTCAGGCTAGTAGCCAATAGCTTTGGTCGAGGAATTTGATCTGAGCATGCGTGCCACTTTGTCAGTCGGAGTAGGCTACACATGATCAGAGTATGTCCGATCGGAGCATTTTGTCGGAAAATTTTACCGGCAAGTTGGAAAAATTGGTCCGTCGGATATTCCGACGGAAACAGTCCGATGGAGACCACACACAGTCGGAATATCCGACAAAACGGTCCGATAGGAAACATTCCGATGGAATCTCCGACCGTGTGTACAAGGGCTTACAGATAGCTAAAAAGAACAAAGGTGTCAGTGGAAACTTGTCTGAGAAGCAGAAATTGCTCATTGCTCAAGAAACCCCCTAGCAACCTCTGGAGGAACCCTGGTTGAGAAACCCTGCTTTAAACCCTTGTGGAAAATTTATCATTCAAAACCACTTTGTTTTTAGAAAAATTTTAAATGTTTTGGTTCTATTTGGCGTTCTTATCATAACCTGATTAACAATACTGTAATTTTAAGAATAAGCCTAGGTTCACATCTCTGTGGCTGGGGAATTTGTACAAAATTGCGCGCATTCCAAACCTGAGAGTAAACGTGTTGTACTTTAGTAAATGTGCAGTTGCGCCAATAATTCCTAATACCACTCGCAGGTATTGGCAACCCTGGCACATTTTTTGCGCAAATTTAAAAAAAAAAAGGACCGGGGACTGCTTTCCCAGCATTTCTGAAGGTTTGTCAGCCCATTGAAATTAATGGGCTGACCCTGTGGATACAATATACCCATCTGTCACTGTCCATGGAAAGCTATAACTCATTATAGTTGTCCAGAATTGGGATGCTGGTTTTGGCCATTCCCACCGCTCACTCCCCCTCTCCCTTACCCCATCTCTTTCTCACCTTCCTACTGTGGACTTTTTCTTTTCTTTTTCTTTCCTTTTCTTTCTTTCTTTCCTTTCCTTTTCTTTTCTTTCTTTCTCTACAAGTTTTGTTTATTAATATTCTATTTATACTGTTTGATGTTTTTACATTCTTGGCAGCTACGTTTCAGCTGTCTAACATGTTCTTGGCAATTTCAAAAAGTTCTCATATACCATGTTTTGTACTTTAACATTTTTCAATAAAAATCTATTTTAGGGGGAGAAACGAATGTGCTGCCCTACGTGCAGAATGCAGCTGCAGAGGTGTGACCTCAGTACAAATACTGTACCTGCTGACTTTTAATATAAGGACACTTACCTGTCCATGGATCCAGCAACGTTGGCACCTGAGCTGATTCTTCAGTCGGCTTCAGTTGCAGGCGCTGACTTCTTCAGTAAGGGAAACTGCCAATGAAGCCTTCAGGCTTCACAGCTGGATCACTAATCATGTGTGAGTCGTGCTGTGCTTTCTGAATCGTTGCACCGTCTTCTGGGACCCATGAGTGTCCCAGAAGGCAGCAGGGGGATGGAGGAAGGACCAGACTTACTCAAAGATCACCATGGTGAGTGTGGGTACCGCCAAGAGTGGCATGATTGGCATGGGTACGGTCAAAACCAAGTACCCATGCCACTCCCCTCCCACAAAAGTGCAAAATGTTGGGGGGGGGGGGTGGTGAGAAAAATTGTAGCTTCCTCTTTTGGGTGGGGCTCCTTAATTGTTTTTAAATATGAAGGTGTTTCTTAGTACACCCTAAAAGATTACAATGCAGATTACAAGCAAAATCAAACGTGATTGGTTGGATCCCTTTTTTACATACTGCTGCCATCAAATTCACAAATGTTAACCCTTTGGTGCTGGCTGCACTCAGGTATGCGGCCATGAATTGTGTTCAATACAGCTGTGCCGAGAATGCGCTCCATTGCACAGTTGCCAGTGCCTAACCGAAAGCTCCCGATCGCTGCTTTTTGATCAGGAGTTTTCGGATCACGTGACCGCCATGACAGGCAATCACAGCGGTCAGGTGATCTTAAGGTAGTGCTGGAGGTGCTGGCATGAAGAGGTTAAAATGGGTATTGTTGGCTTATGTTATACATTTCACAACTATATGTGTTCTAAAAAATGTAATCATTGAAAAGTCTTCACTTATCTGTGTGAACTGTGCTGGTTGTTCCTTTTGATTAGACTAGGTCTATGATTTGGGAGCAAAATGCTTGATGGAAGGTATATACCGGTACTTATAATAGTTTATATTCTGCAGTCATTTACAGAGCATTGCTGTGGTTAGAAAAAGAGACCTTGTGTAGGTATAATGTAATAAGATCAAAAAATGTTAATATTTGAACATTCGCTCAAAATTTTTAATCTGAATCCTTTTAAACATGTCTTGGTAATTTAAACGTGACTGCTGTGTTACTAGATAGCATTACTTGTTTTTAGAAATTGTCTATTTTTTTTAAATTGTTCTTTAACAAGCTGTAAACTTTTGTGCCTAGGTTCACATTGATGCGATTTGACATGTCAAATCGCACGCCAAATCGGTGGCTATTGCTGGCAGTGCCGCCGCCAGAATGCAGCTTCGCACCGATTCCCAAAAGTAGTTTCTGTACTACTTTTGGTGACTTTCGGCTGCGATTTGTATAGACATCTGTGTAGGAACCCCCACAGATGCCCCCGAAGTCAGACTGAAATACGGGAATTAAATCGTACGAGTTCAGCTGAACTCGCACAATTTCAATGCCTCTGTCAGTGTGAACTTGGGCTAAAGGAAATGCATCAATGATGTTCTTTGAAGTGCAGTGCTAAGTTTGTTCATGCTTGTGTTACTTTTAGGAAGCTGCCAAAATTCCTGGTATTGGTAAGAAAATGGCTGAGAAAATTGATGAATTACTGGACAGTGGGCATCTGCGCAAACTTGATCACATCAGTGACAGTGTTGCTGTCCTAGAGGTCTTCTCTAACATCTGGGGGGCAGGTGTGAAGACAGCCCAGAGCTGGTACCAACAGGTATGTAATGACAGATAAAGCACGTTCTTTAAAAAAGCGACTTCTTATTTCTTTACAGGCTGCTGTTTTTTCACCTTTTGCCTTATCTAATAAAGGATGCTTAGTGTTTTGTATCCACAAAATACCCAAACTGTGGGTTAAGAGTTAGTGAGAGTAAAATATAAGCGAAAGGGGTTAAGATTTGTGTCCGCCTAGTTTTCCTAGTGTTTTTTGTTCAGATCGCAAATCTTAATTTACAGGTTGTGTGAGGTTTAAGGCTGGGTACTGGGTTTCCACGTTAGACCTGTGCTGGTGCCTGCCAAGAAGTACAGTCATAGTTGCAACTTATGGCTTATGGGATCCAGGAAAAGTGTTTTTCTTATTTTGTTGCAACATTACTGTCATATGTTTTTAAGGTAAAAATGTCTGATTTGCCTAGTGTTTACAAAGTGTATCTGTTAAGAGAAGATCAGGATTTAATAAAAAAAAAAAAACATTTACTGTATACTCGCCTAGGTGGATGCAGCATCAATAGGATGCGGCATCTGTCCCCCGGCAGCTCTGCAGTGAGAACTGAGCGATCAAATGCAGCAGATCACTCGGTTCTCCCCCTCCGCTATGAGCTGAGAGCCATGACTGTCAGTCTCCTCTCTCCACTCCAGCGCTCACCGGAGTGCTGGGCTGTGGAAGGGGCAGGGGGGTCTCCCTGTCAGTGGATCACAGTCAGCTGAAAATGGATCACAGAAGTGCAGATCAGATTGCACTCCTGTGATCCATAGGAAAAGTATGGCCAAGAAAGCTTTGGCCATACTTCTTTTATTGTTAGCAGGTCAGACTTCACCTCCCTTTTTTTAGTGCAAATTGGAAAAGGAGAGGTATAAACATTTTTGTTTTAACATATTTTGTATAATATGACTATATACATGTGCATTAGTTAATTTTAATATGCTTTTTCAGGGATTTCGAAGTCTGGATGACATCCGTTCCAAGGCCAACCTAACCACCCAGCAGGCCATTGGCTTGAAACATTATGAAGACTTTCTAGATCGCATGCCCAGGGAAGAAGCTGGAAGGATTGAAGAAACTGTAAGGCCTTTGTATTTTATTTACAGAAAATAACTAATAAATTGGTTTTGGGTTTTATTTTCCTTTGTTTTGTTGAATTTATGAAAATAGTAACAAGTTTCTTGTGACTGTACTTCTGTCTGACACCTTTTTATGCATTTTGTATGACTGAGCCATAACTGATTTTCTTAATACTCCTAACTGGATTGTTTATATATATATATATATATATATATATATATATATATATATATATATATATATATAAAATAAAAAAATGTATTCTTATTTTTATTGTCGTTTTCACACAGCATACAAAAAACAAACACAGAACAATTGAGATTCGGTCTGATACCAGAACTAAAACTCAGAACACGTCTCAGCATTGGGCCTGCAGCATAACTCTGAGGCTCAAAATAAGAACATAATACCAGTATATATCATGTGTGCTTAAATTCAGCATCAAACAATGGCATTATTTTAGCTCTTTACATCTATGACCTATGGCCGCCATCACCCACTGACACTAGACCCACAGATGTAATGCTTGGGTCCACGTCTCAACCCCCCATAGCAATAATATTAAACGAAAAACAATCACCGCCCATCTGCATAACGAACATAAAATGAAATCCCCACCGGTAAAAGAAAACATTCATTTAGTCAGATACTGGATTGATATTTGGCCTGATGAAGAAACTTCAGCCCTGATTTTGTCAATAATCGTTCTATGAATTTCCCCCACCCAAATTTACATCCATCTTTGTAAGGCTTTGTAAGAATTTATCACATCCACCTTATGTGCTATCCTTTTATGTTCATTATTCTTGTTACCTGCAAGTCCCAAAGCCTCAAATTCATGTTTTATTTTTTCCATACTCGAGTCGCATGGGTTGATATCAGCATGCCTGTGCGTGTAAGGTGAATGGAAGTCCTAGAACTTATGGATAGGTAGTGCTGCAGTTCAGAAGGGCATATTGTGTGTGTGTGTGTGTGTGTGTGTGTGTGTGTGTGTGTGTTTGCCATGTAGTGATCATGCATACCACACAATGCAACTGAAGAACAGCAACTACAAAGCGCAGAATGCAGCTGGAACATAATGGATTGTCACTTTGTTAATAAATAGCTGGCAATCACTGAACAAATTCCTGGGCTCCTTCTTTTTGCCAAAGCTAAAGTTGATTAAAGTAAGGTTAAGCAACATGTGAGATCTTTGGCTGCTGGGAATGGAGCTGGAAGACATGATCAAGCTGTGCAGATAAACTCTGCTTTTGTTTTCAGGGTATTTGTGCCTTTTGCCTCTGCAAATTTCTTTCTCTTCTATTATTCGGGGCACAACATTAATATATTCTGTTAAGAAAGGGTTCTCTCTCCCACAAGCTTCTGTAAGAGCACAGCTCTTTGTAATGATCATCAGGACACACTATTTCAAAGACAGTCTGTTTGAGAAAATGAAAAGCGGCGGAGTTGGAAAAGTTGCTGTTGAGTGACAGGATCCCTCGGGGTGGGTTGGAACGAGCTGCTTTATGTTACACCTGCATACCCCCATCACCGTGGAAGCATCGGTCATTGCGACGCTGTCACTCAGCCACAGAGCCTGATTTTAAAGAATGCACACCAAACCGGACCCCACTGAGAATCTTGTTCCCATGCGTGTGATTAAAGGCCAAAGACTCATTCCCCCCACTGCCACCCTCCCTTTTTGTTCAAACACGGTTGTCACGTAAAGGATTTTCAAGAATGACTTTCCAATTTCAAGTACCTTTCTTCTCCCCTCCCCATCTTTTCAAAAGTCAGCCAGGTTGTTGTGGCTGCTGCAGGGGGAGGAGCCAGGGCCCATTGTTGTTGTTGATTGGATTACTTGTCCTGGGTCTCTAGGCCCCTGTGGGTGAAGCCCAGGAGAAAGAGGGGATTAAGGGATTAGGCACTGTCCTTGCTGTATGTCGCATCAAGAGCTTGAGGGAGCTTTGCACTCCGTGGCAGTGTAGCAGGTCTTCAGAAATCTTCATTAAAAAGAGACAAAATATGCATGAGAAAAGAGTGGTGACCTTCTTAGGCATGTCACTGGCACACACAGGACAGAATTAATGGGTTTATTCTACTAATAGAAGATGATCCTTAATTGTTATAAAGAGATAAAAAGAAAAACAACACAGAAAAGGCAATATTCGGAAGCTGCAGACCTTTTAGTATGTCATTGTTGTACAACATCTGGGGAAACGGCTTACTGACGTATGTCACTCTGAATTTGTGATGGTACGTTTTATTTAGTGCTGCTCCACTTGCTATACATCCTACGTGCTAAGAAACTCCTATGAGAAAATCCATGTTGCTTTTTATTTGCAGACGGTTATCTTATTTCTGTCATGAATAAAAAAAAATTACATACACACACACACATATATATATATATATATATCTCACCACATGCACCTGCAAGTTAAATTGCCCGGCAGCACAAACTAAAACTGGGCAAGGTGACCAATAATGCTGTTGGTGTAACCAAGCTGTATAGCACTTATGCATGAACTTCTATGCCTGTTTTCACTGTGTAGAGGCGGTTATACTGGTAACAGGGATAAGCAATATAGAACCAGGGGCCAGAACAACCATCTCTTTTCTCCAGGTTTATGTAGCTTGTATACCTTAATTTTTATTAAAAAGTAGAATAAAATCTGTATCTGAATTGTTGGTTTTCCATCCAGGTACGAAAAGAAGCCAAGAACATCAATACGGAGCTTATAAGCATAGGTTGTGGCTCATACAGGCGACAAAAATCGACATGCGGAGATGTAGATGTCTTGGTCACGCATCCAGATGGGAAGTCTCATAATGGAGTTTTTAACAAACTCATTGACGGCCTTAAATCTCAAGGTAAGAATTGTGTTCTTCAGTGAGAATAAAAATGCACCCACTGTCTTTACACATAAGTGTGGCTAACAAATCATTTCAAAACAACGTCAAATGATTACGACCTGTACTTATTTAATAATCAAAGACCAGGAACCAGCTCCCTCCAATCTATGAACATAGAGGCCTATAATTTAGATATGTTAATAATAAAGTGTAACATTCCAGAACATGTATGTGTTATTAGTTTCTGGAATGCTACGTATTTTTCGTGTATATTTCAAATTAGGTCTTTAAAGAACCTGTTACCTTGTAATGCAAACTGCATTATGTCGATAACAAAGCAAACATTTCCTTTTCATACATCATGGGACACAGAGTAAGGCTAATATTCATTACCTGCTGGGTTATACTTCATCATTCGGTGAATGGACACTGGTAAATCAAAGGTCTTCAGACAGGAAGCGATCCCTTATATAACCCCTCCCATACAGGAAGCATTTCAGTTTTTTGCCAGTGTCTGAAAGGTGGATGGCGCGGTTTGTTTGAGCTCTCTGAGCTCCAGGTCTCTAGTCCCACAGACGGTTCCGAAAATGAATAAAGGGATTGACCAATCGGATCCAATTGACACAGGCTTTTATGCTTAGATAAATGGCACCCCGAGCCTTGAAAAGAAGGCTCAAGATCCTGCAAGGTTTTGCCTGTAACATGGCCTTCGGGCACTGGACCCTGCGGGGTGGAAATCCTGGGCACTACATCGCTAAGGCATTTCCTGCAGGGTGCTGTGAAGGTCCAATGGAGTGGACCCTAAACATGAAAGGGTACCCAGTCCTTGAAGGTCCAAGTGACAGGAACCCGCCATGAAGGGTGAAGATTGGGCCCTTAGCTTCTAAGGGGCCCTGCGCCTGGACGGGTAAGTGAAACCCCTTTTGTTTTATTATTGTGGGGTGTCCCACAGATTGTAACAATCAGTCAAGCTGGCTAAAGGTTGGACACCTGTGTGTGGCGACCAGGGATGAGCTTTTTGTTCGAGTCAAACTCATATTCGACTCGAACATTGGCTGTTCGCCAGTTCGCCGAACAGCGAACAATTTTGGGTGTTCGCTGCAAATTCGAAAGCTGCGGAACACCTTTTAAAAGTCTATGGGAGAAATCGAAAGTGCTAATTTTAAAGGCTTAAATGCATGGTATTGTCATAAAAAGTGTTTGGGGACCAGGGTCCTGCCCCAGGAGACATGTATCAATGCAAAAAAAAGTTTTAAAAACAGACTTTTTTTCAGGAGCAGTGATTATGCTTAAAGTGAAACAATAAAAGTGTAATATTCCTTTAAATTTTGTACCTGGGGGGTGTCTATAGTATGCCTGTAAAGGGGCGCATGTTTCCCATGTTTAGAACAGTCTGACAGAAAAATGACATTTCTAAAGGAAAAAAACGAATTTAAAACTACTCGCTGCTACAATGAATTGTCAGGCCAGACAATAAACAATAACGGTGATAAAAACGGCATGGGGATTTCCCCACAGGGGAACCCCCAACCAAAATTAAGGGGAAAAAAAAGAGCGGGGGTCCCTCTAAATTCTATACCAGGCCCTTCAGGTCTAGTATGGATTTTAAGGGGAACCCCGCAAGAAAATTAAAAAAAATGGCGTGGGGTCCCCCCAAAGATCCATACCAGACCCTTATCCGAGCACGCAACCTGGCCGCAGGAGAAGAGGGGGGGACGAGAGAGCTCCCCCCCTCCTGACCCGTACCAGGGCACATGCCCTCAACTTTGGGAGGGTGATTTGAGGTAGCCCCCTCAAAGCACCTTGTCCCGATGTTGATGGGGAGAAGGGCCTCATCCCCACAACCCTTGCCCGGTGGTTGTGGGGGTCTGCAGGCGGGGGGCTTATTGGAATCTGGAAGCCCCCTTTAACAAGGGGACTCCCAGATCCCAGCTCCCCCGTGTGAAATTTTAATGGGGTACAAAAGTAGCCCCACCATTTAAAAAAAAAAGTGTTAAAAGTGACAAGAGACAGTTTTTGACAATTGCTTTATTTAAAGTCGTCTTCTTTGTCCATGACTGAATGAGTCGCTACCTCACAACCTTCTCGACCCCCTACAGTCTGGCTTCCGCCCACAACATTCTACTGAAATTGTCCTACTAAAACTCACCAATGACCTACTAACACCAATAGACACTTCTCCATACTCATAGTTTTAGACCACTCTGCTGCCTTTGACACAGTCGACCACCTGCTCCTCCTCAGCAAATTACACTCCCTTGGCCTCTGTGATTCTGCTTTATCCTGGTTCTCCTCCTACCTATCTCAGTACATTTTCAGTGTCACAATTCCATCTCCTCCACTCCCCTTTCTCTTTCTGTTGGGGTACCCAAAGGCTCTGTCCTTGGACCTCTCCCATTCCCACTCTATACCTCTTCCCTGGGCCAGTTGATAACCTTCCATGGTTCCAATATCACCTATATGCCAATGACACCCAGATCTATCTCTCCATTCCTCAACTCACCCCGTCAATCTCCTCACGGATCTCAAACTTACAAACTTACTGAATGACATATCGATATGAATGTCACACCACTTCCTCAAACTCGGTCTTTCTAAAACTTAGCTTGTTATAGTTCCTCCTTCACGGTCCCCCCACTGTGACTTCACCATTAATATCAACAACACAACCATTGCCAGGGTCCTGGGTGTAATCCTTGACTCTGACCTCTCCTTCAGCCCCCATATCCAATCACTGGCTAAATCCTGCCGCCTTAATCACCGCAACATCTCCAGAATTTGACCATTCCTGACTAATGACACCACAAAGCAACTTATTCACTCCTTGACTACTGCAACTCTCTCCTTAATGGCCTACCCTTAAGCAGGCTATCCCCCCTTCAGTCTATTATGAATTCTGCTGCTAGACTAATACACCTCACTAACCGATCCGTGACTGCTACGCCTCTCTGCCAATCCATTCACTGTCTTCCCCTACCCCACTGTGTAAAATTAAAAATGCTAACCATAACATACAAGGCCATTCACAACATCGCCCCATCTACATCACCAACCTCATCTGCAGATATCGCCCAAATTGTCCCCTCCGCTCCTCTCAGGACCTCCTGCTCTCTAGCTCCCTTGTTACCTCCTCCCATGCTCGCCTTCAGGACTTCTCCAGAGCCTCTCCCATCCTCTGGAACTCCCTTCCCTGGTATATCTGATCAGCCCCTACCCTGTCTACCTTTTAGGAGATCCCTGAAAACTCATTTATTCAGGGAAGCCTATCCCACACCCTCTTAACTGTCCCTGAGCCACCCCCATCAAATCATTCTCTGCAGCTATTACCTTTTGTACCACCACCCCCTCCCTTTAGAATGTAAGCTCTACGAGCAGGGCCCTCCTGTACCTTTTGTATTGAACTGTACTTTAATTGTGTTGCCCCCCCCCTATACATTGTAAAGCGCTGTGTAAAATGTTGGTGCTATATAAATTGTGTAATATAATAATAATAATAATGTGGAACCCAGTACCCAAAGGTCACTTCCAAGCTGGCCCTGCAAAGTCCAGTCCAGCAAGTCTAGTTACAGCACTCCAAAAGCTAGGAAGAGAAGAGACATGATTGAAGAAAAAATATTAGCAAATATTCAATGAGCTTGGAGGCAAACTGGAGCAGGGAGATGGGTCTTAAGTTATTCAAACAGGTGGGGTCTAGTGAGGGTTTTTTGAGTATGGGGATAACCAGTGCATGTTTGAGCAGGGAAGGGATGGAAAGGTGCCGGAGGAGAGGGAGAGGTTGAAGATGTGGGGTAGGGAGTTTAGAATAGAGTGGGAAGGTGGTCGCAGTAATTGAGAGGGGACAGGGTCCAGGAGACAGGTAGTGAGGTGGGCCATGGAGAGGAGTTTATAAAGAGGAGAGTGTTGAGTGTGGTTTTGGACCCGATGTGTTGGATAGGGGAGGAATTTGGATGTTGGATATCTCCTTTGCGAATTGTGTCGATTTTGCTATTGAAATGGTTGGCAATCTGTTGAGTGGTAAGCACGTTTGTGGGTGGGGGGTGTAAAGTAAGGAATTAAGGGTAGAAAAGAGTTGACGAGGTTTAGAGGAGAGGGTTTTGATAAGAGTGTTGTAATAGGTTTGTTTAGCAGTGTGGAGGCAGGAGTTGTATTTGAGAAGGTAATTTTTTGTGGAGGGAGTTAAGTCTTGCAGGGATTTAGATTTACGCCATGCTTGCTCAAGAGCACGACTGTGTCTCTTGAGACTTCTGGTGTCGTCTGTTTGCCAGGGTTGTGGCAGATGGGGCCTGGTTCGTCGTGAAAGAGGAGCAAGTATGTCTAGGGAGGATGACAACGTGGTGCTGTAGATGGAAGTGGTTAGGTCTGGGCAGGACAGGGGTGCGATTTTTGTCATAGAGGCCATCAGTAGCAGAGTGAAGAAGGGTTGAAGTTGCGAATGTTTCTGTAGGTGGTGGTTTGTGGGATGGCAGCATGGGATGTAGGAGACAAGGAGAGTGTGAAACGGATAAGGTTGTGATCAGAGAGAGGAAAGGGTGTGTTGGAGAGATTGAAGGGAGTGCAGAGATGGGAGAATACAAGGTCAAGAATGTTGCCATTGGAGTGGTGGTTTGTGTCCATTGTGTTAGGTTAAAAGAGAAGGTTAGGTTGAGTAGTTTAGAAGTGGTAGCAGTATTAACATTGATTGGAATGTTAGTCACCCAGGATGATGGCAGGCACTTAAGATGAGAGAAAGTAGGGTAGCCATACAGAGAAGTCATCCAGAAGCTTGATAAATGACTGCGACCCTCAGACAAGCTGGAGAGAAAAGACGAATGCAGTGCATTTCGAAAGAGCAGGGGGAAAGAGAGGGAGGTGCGGGAAGTACCTGGAAGGTGCATTGTGGGGAGAGGAGAAGCAGGACACCACCTCCTTTTCGTCCAGTGTGTTTGGTGGAGTGAGCCCAGAGGAGGCCACTGTGGGACAGGGCAACTGGAGAGGTAGTGTCAAATTTCTGGAGCCAAGTTTCAGTTATAGCAAATAGATTAAGGGATTTGGAGAAGAAAAGGTCATTGACAGAAGCTAGTTTGTTGAAGACTGATTGGGCATTCCAGAGGGCACATGAAAGAGGGGGGCTGACTTGTGGAATCAGGGGAATTGGGATGAGAAGGTTGAAGTTTACGATTACCGTTGGAGGAGTTAGATGGCCAGTTTTGGCGTTGGGAATTGGGTGTGGGAGGGCCGGGGTTTGGTGCGATGTCCCCAGACATTAGGAGTAGTAGGAGGGTGAGGGTGGTAAGGCAGGAGTGGGATATATAGGAGGGCAGATGCTGTGGTGGAATGGAAGTGGTGATACTTTGTGAGTTTAGAATGAGCAGGAGGTGTTAAGTGGAGTAATATTGAGTTGGCAGAAGAGGAGAAGATATGTACAGGTTGGGGGCTGGAGAGGTGGGGTAAAGACATGAGCTTTTGAGGCGAGAGGACGTTATAACAAAGATTAGTGTGAGCATGTTGGAGGGTGGGGAGAGGGGAATAGAAGGAGGGCTGAGGAAAGTACATAATGTGCTTTCCAGTTCAAGAGTTATTGGCATTGTGAGTAGGCTGAGCATCTAAAGCTACTTCATTTGTTAGGATCGCTGGGCAAATTCCAGCTTCCCTCCTAGTTCTTACCACAAAAGCACTGAGGAACTGAGCGCTGATATCATCCTCTAGCTATGCAGTGCTGAGGAAGCATTGCCCCATTGCTGCTCCTGCAATACAACGTGAAAACCCCAATCTTCAGTCCATTACTACTACCTGCCTACAGAGACTTTGGTCACTTCTGACTCTCCGACCCTTACTGACTACCAGCTGTCTGGGTTTTGCAATGAGTGACCCCAGCTTACACTCAACTTATAATTCTGGGAGAATTTTGTTATGTGCCCTCTGAAGGTGCTAATGTCTGAAACCTGGAATTTTGTTTTCCTATGATTAAAAAAGGCTTGCTCATCATCAACATTCTTCTTAGGTCTGCTGGATGAGGCCACGTCCCCTGTCTTATTGGTCAGGGTTTCTACTACAGTCACACAAGTCTTTTAAGGCTCAATTGACTCAATTGGGAGAATTTTGTTATGTGCCCTCTGAAGGTGCTAATGTCTGAAACCTGGAATTTTGTTTTCCTATGATTAAAAAAGGCTTGCTCATCATCAACATTCTTCTTAGGTCTGCTGGATGAGGCCACGTCCCCTGTCTTATTGGTCAGGGTTTCTACTACAGTCACACAAGTCTTTTAAGGCTCAATTGACTCAACTTCTGGCTTGCTCGTACCGCATAAGTTCAAAATGTGCTTCTGTAGCTTTACTCACAGATTTTATATCTGATCTTCCCACAGCCCTATAGGGGCTGCTGAACTGTTGTTCACAATAACTATTTTGGACTGATTCTGAGCTGTTCCAACCTCTATCGGACAAGATTATTCTTGAGGAAACTGGGGGTTATTTACTAAAGCTGGAGAGTGCAAAATAAGTTGCAACTCTGCATAGGAACCAATCAGCTTCTAGGTTTTATTGCCAAAGCTTATTTGAACAAGCTGAAATTTAGAATCTGATTGACTACCATGCACTGCTGCACCAGCTTCAGTAAATTTCCCTGACTGTTTCAGTTCTTATTGATGCAGTGTACACTGCTCTGGGACTGGAAGATCAGCCTGCTCTCCAGCTTCTGCAGCTGCAATTACCTTTTGCTTTGCAATTGTTCTTCAGGATCTTCCTCTATGGGGATTGAAATCACCCTCATGTGCCCTTAGCACCCCCATATGCTTACTAGACTTGTTCACATTTGGAAAGGATTTTGTGAAATAGTCGTCTGCACCCTTCTTCCAGTGGCCCACCTTAACAAGGAAACCACCAAGGCAGTAGAGGGAGTTTCTGCATTCAAAGATCCTACAGATCACTAGTTTAAGAGCCCTGTCTCCAACCTATTCTGCAGTAACCTTGAGTTAATCTCTATACTGCAAAAGTGGATTCATCACTGATAGACCATGTGAAGCAGATGGATGGAGCTTTATGCTTTAGTTGTGATGACCTGTTGGAAGCATCTGGACCTGTCTCCCATATTGGTCTTTTTGTCAATACATGTGCACAACGCACTCTGGTTAAAGTTCTGGTCTCTGGTGAACCCTGCATTCAAGGAGCACCTGACATGCATAGTCTTCAAGGAACATCATTTCTGGAGATCGACCCTTGATATTAATAATGATGCCAATAGAGGCAAGAGCACCCAACTGTGAAAAACCTAGGGAAAGGCTTGCCAAGTCCTTTCCCCTCATGTCTTTATTTCAGAGTATGCACATCTAGGCTTCTCAAACTTTGTTGTCTGGTCACCCTCAAAGTCTGGGCTAAGAAGCCTACTAAACTTTCAGAGAAATCTTGCCTCCACTTTCCAGAGCTGCATTGCCTTTTTAGGTGCTTAGGCGCAGAGTGATATTCCAGGAATACAAATGGAACCTTCACCTCCAGATCCCTCGTCTGCTCCTTACCTTTATCCTTTGTAGGTCACCACACAGATTAACCAGAACTACTTCTGCTCCTTTGGGGTCTAATAGATCGAGTTTTTATTCTCCAGCTCTTGACAGATTGGAAAAGAGAAGAGCGATCCAGTTGGAATACTACGCCTGAGACCAAAGAGAACATCTGCCTTTTTTGAGGTCTGTAATTCCAACAGTCCACCAGATCAGCCTTTCCCTTCCTTTCTATCTTCAGTGCTAAGTTAGGATGTGTACCTACAGGTTCCCCTTCTTAGCTTCATCTCAGAACCCTATTTTTGCTTCAGGGTGCTGGCCCCAGTGTTAACCCTGGTGTGTTCTTATGGAATCCCCATTGTTTTTGGCGACCCGCTGTGAACAGTCAAAGCGGACTCTGTTGAACAACATATCCCTGATTTTTCAGATGTCTCAATGCTTTAGTGACAACCTGGATCTTCAGAAATCAGTGCCATGCTGAAATCCTCTCACTGTCCTGCAGACAACTTGGACCAGAATGTTTCTTCCACAAGAAAATCATGTCCTTGTTCTCCTGTCTGACCATCTCCCAGCTGTTGTATTAGAGTTGTGGGTCTCTGGATAATCCTCTTGGAGACAAAGGTGTTCTCCAGTCTCTCCCCAGACTGTCTCAACACCACACTCTGGTGTTTTGGAACACCTTGGCTGAGTTTTTGAGCAGAGGATCAAGAAATTCCTGGTATGGTGGATCAGTGTTCCAGCCCTTCTAGATGATTCTCTCATCAGAAGTAAGTCTGTCTGAACTGCCCCTGATGACAGTCTGGAGGCCAAAATGTGTTGGTTGGAGCATGCAATGTCATCCTGCACAAGTGGTGCGCTGTTTTCACATTTTTTTCTACCAGGGGGAGGTTTTGGCCTCATTTGATGTCAGCTCTGGTTTAGGGTATTTCTGGCTGCTCTTTGAGATGTAAGCAGTTTGCTGTTCTCTGTTGTTCCTTGCTTTGTTTGCTGTGCTGCCCACCCCTCGGTTGAACTGCTCTTGGACGCCACAAAGGTGAATAACCTTCTGTGTCCCTTAATGGAGACTATTGAGGGACACAGGAAGTCATGCACCTTCTGGAGGAGGATTGGACACTAGCAAACAAAACAAATTGTAGACCACCTGAGAATAACCCCTCATACTCACAGCATACCTCGGTTTTGGAGCAAAGCAGTACCAGGAGCATGATCATAAACAAAGAGAGATGAGCTCTGACCCTCCTATATAGAATCCAAGAAAAGTGCCAAAATCCTCTTATTGCTGAGATTTCCCTTTTCTGCCTGTTGAAACTACTTGCAGGGCAGGAACTGATGCAAACCTTCTCTAATAAAGACCCTAAATAGCAGTAAAAGCCCAAATGGGACTGTAACATACACTTTAATTGTGACCCTTCCAGGATCCCTGCTGGCTGAATATCTGGTTTAGGAGCAGTATTTAGAAAAGGCTCATACTTCAGGCCAAATTCACATTTATTTGTTGGGTTAATGCATGGGGTGCCCAGGGAAGAATGCCTGAAATGTAAACTGTACTGTCCAGCTGCACCAGCAGTCAGATTCTCATAGAGTTTTACAGGCTGCTGGCAGCAGGACTGGATGGCGCACCTGTGCCCTCCGCCCATGTCTGCTGGAATTCCCTGCCAGGGCACTGGCAGTTTCAAACCTGCATTTATATGTGTTTAAAGCAGGGGTTGACAAATTTGCTTGGAATCTAGGAGCCAGCTTAAAAAGTTAGGAGCCAGGTCCGTGACGACGATCCGGACCTGTCCCTGGCCTGACATGGAGACGAGTGAGGGGAAGATAGCAGCGCCGTCGCCGCCCCCCCCCCCCCCCCCCCCCCCCGTCTCCAAGTCATTGCCCATAGCTCTTAGAGGGACATTTTATTTATTTTTTTCAAATGACAATTTTTTTTTCAATTGCATTTTAGTGTAAATATGAGATCCGAGGTCTCTCTGACCCCAGATCTGATATTTAAGAGGACCTGTCATGCTTTTTCTATTACAAGGGATTTTTACATTCCTTGTAATAAGAATAAAAGTGACACAACATTTTTTTAAAAGAACAGTGGAAAAAAAAAAAGTTAAAATAAAGCAGAAAAAATAATAATTTTTAAACGCGCCCTGTCCTGCCCGCATATATCCACAGACACAGGATACCCCCAGCTGTGCTGCCCCAGGCGCGAGGTCGCTATTTCTAGTCGCCAATGCGACCTGGCGACCGGGTTTTGTCGAGCCCTGGTTTAAAGGACATTTCTGAACACATATGCTGTACGTGCATGTAATGATTTTTCAATAGTGCCATTCCCACTAAGCATTTGCCTGTGTAAGTAGTGTCAGTTTAGCTGTGTTTACAGAAAATAGAATTCTGTGTGTTCAGGATCCAATTAGACACTTTAAACTTGGCTAAACGCATGTATACATGACTAAATGCAGTTAAAGCAGGAACATCTAAATGCAGGAAACGGGGTTCTGGGAGACATAAAAGTTGTATATACTTCTCAAATTACCTTTCCTGTAGTTAGAGTAGCTAAATGCAGACATGTGAGTGTGAAAAAAAAATTGCAGTTCATTTTCATTAGAAATTAACCACAGCCTGAGTGGAAAAGTCTGTCCTCTGGCAGCAGCATGTTGCACAGAATGGCCCTTGCTCTCTGTGTGGAAACCATGATCTCTTGATCTCTTTGCAGAGTTCAAACATGTACAGGAATCCTGTGCTTTGCTGATTGCAGAGATATAGGTCACAGAGAGCAAGGGCCCTTCTCCACAGTATGCTGGCAGGGGGGCAGGCTTTTCTACTTGGGCTGTGGCTACATTCTAAAGTAATATGACTGCAAGACTGTGCACACTTCTGTCTTCATACACATAGCTTATATTTAGCTGATTTAAACTAAAGTTTAAATGGGGCTTTAAAGTAGTTGTAAGCCTAGTTACACCACTTGTTCCTACAGTTAAGCCTATAATAAGACTTAACTGTAGGTACTGAAAATATCTCCTAAACCTGCAAGGTTTAGGGGATATTTACCATATGCGCTTGCACCAACGTCATCGGCGCATGTGCATTAAACAAACGGCTCGCTCATGCTGTTTCTTCAGCAGCCGTGCCGTGACCGGCGGCTCCGGCCAATCACAGCGACGGAGCCGGAAATGACTCCAGGAGACATGTCGGTCGCCGGTCACAGCATTGTGCGGGCCCGCTGCAACAGTTTCGATCTAAGGTAAGTATTTCATAATGAGCTAGAATGCAATGCATACTAGCTCATTAAGCCTTTGTCTTACAGGGTTTGTTTTTTATTTTATATATTTTTTCGGGCTTACAACCACTTTAATACATTAGTCAACATCACAACATTTAACATGAGTTCAGCCAGTTGCATTGATCAGTCAATTAAACTTTGTAATATTATTGCAAATATACACTGCAGTTACTGTTAATGCAGATAATGGGCTTGTTCTGTAATCTTTTCTAACCATGAATAAAGCACAAAACACAGGACAGCAAAGGGGTTTCTGGCAGGATCAACAGATATTTTTGTTGCACCTAGTGAAGAGATCTAACACAATGCTTTCATCAGTGTATTTAAAAGAGAAGGTAAAGCTTTTTTCGGCCATACTTCACTTGTGGGTTCCAGATGTGCACTTACTTTTGCTCTCTTGTGACCCATACAGCGTATGGTGGGCTATTGCCCTCTATCTGCTGACATCACAGAGCTGCTCCAAGCTCTGGAAGGATCCTGACCATATTCTCTGGATCCATCCAGCTGCCTAATTGACAGGTGGCTCTGACTCTCAGCCAGCTGCAACCGTACCCTCTCCTGCCCAGCGCTCCAGACCAGAGAGCAGTGGCTGAAAGTCACTGCCCGCCACTCAGAAGAGACCAGAGAACACAGCAATCAGCAGTCATGTGGTCACTTATGCAGGCCATAGATTATGCAATTTTCTTTTCATTTTCTGCAAACATCACTCAATTCCTACAGCCGCTGGCAATAATCGTATGCTGAAAATCTGACATGCTGGTACAATATATCGACTTGAGTACAATGAACCTGCCCATAGATGGTTTGAATCTTGGCGTGTCCCTGCTGAACTGGCCGAGATTCAGACCATCTATGGTCAGCTTTAGTTCTTGGTCTTAGTGCCGGGTGGGACAGCTGCAGCATACAGGTGTGTATGTGTGTTTGTTTGTTTTTATTGTACCCCAAACTTCTCCTTTTAAAAGACCAAAAGGGAGCAAATAAGAGAAGTTAATTTCTAGGGTTTACATAAATTTTAGCCACTTCACCTTTCACACCTGTACACCCTCTATGGACCAGAGCAGTTTTTACATTTCTGTGTGGACTTGTTAATTTTGCAATAACTTTGTCCCCAAAAAATGATGTATTATTTTGTTAAGTAATGATAAAAACAAGGCTTTCTTTTCATGATATTGTCTTGTAAAAAATTATTTTCTTTTACAGTGCATCCAGAAAGTATTCACAGCGCTTAATGTTTTCCACATTTTGTTGTTACAGCCTTATTCCAAAATGGATTAAATTCATTATTTTCCTCGAAGTCCTACAAACAATACCCCATAATGACAATGTGAAATACGTTTGTTTGAAATCTTTGCAAATTTATTAAAATTGTGCGTCCTGTTTCCACTGATCATCCTTGAGATTTTTCTACAATCTGATTAGAATCCACCTGTGATAAATTCGGTTGATTGGACATGATTTGGAAAGGAACACACCTGTCTATATAAGGTCCCACAGTTAACTGTGCATGTCAGAGCACAAACCAAGCCATGAAGTGCAAGGAATTGTTTGTAGACCCCCAAGACAGGATTATATCAATGCACAGATCTGAGGAAGGGTACAGAAAAATTTCTGCAGCATTGAAAGTCCCAATGAGCACAGTGGCCTCCATCATCCGCAAATGGAAGAAGTTTGGAACCACCAGAACTCTTCCTAGAGTGGGCCGTCTGGCCAAACTGAGCAATTGAGGGAGAAGGGTCTCACTCAGGGAGGTGACCGAGAACCCGATGGTCACTGGCAGAGCTCCAGCATTTCTCTGTGGAGAGAGGAGAACCTTTATGAATTCACAATGGGTTCTTTTTGTCTTTTGTTTTGTCATGTCATGGTTTTAACTGATCATCACATGTGTGAGTGATCTAATTTTATATGTATAAATAAACACTTTTTTATTCTATACTAGCGGTTTTGCTGCCTCAAAAAATCCCACATAGGAGGCTTTTCCTTTTACTACCTTTCAGAAGAACAACCATCTCTGCAGCACTCCACCAATCAGGCCTTTTATGGTAGAGTGACCAGACGGAAGCCACTTCTCAGTAAAAGGCACATAACCGCCCACCTGGAGTTTGCCAAAAAGCACCCGAAGGACTCTCTGTTCTGAGAGAGAAAGATTGAACTCTTTGGCCTGAATAGCAAGCGTCATGTCTGGAGGAAACCAGGCACTGCTCATCACCTGGCCAATACCATCCCTACAGTGAAGCATGGTGGTGGCAGCACTATGCTGTGGGGATGTTTTTCAGCTGTAGGAACTGGGAGACTAGTCAGGATCAAGGGAAAGATGAATGCAGCTATGTACAGAGACATCCTTGATGAAAACCTGCTCCAGAGCGCTCTGGACCTCAGAGTGGGGCGAAGGTTCATCTTCAAACAGGACAACGACCCTAAGCACACAGCCAAGATAACAAAGGAGTGGCTACAGGACAACTCTGTGAATGTCCTTGAGTGGCCCAGCCAGAGCCCAGACTTGAACCCGAATGAACATCTCTGGAGAGATATGAAAATGGCTGTGCATCAAAACTTCCCATCGAATCTGATGGAGCTTGAAAGGTCCTGCAAAGAAGAATGGGGTAAACTGCCCAAAAATAGGTGTGCCAAGCTTGTAACATCCTACTCAAAAAGACTTAAGGCTGTAATTGGTGCCAAACAAAATATTGAGCAAAAGTTGCAAATGCTTATGTACATGTGGTGTGTTTTTTTGTTTTTGTTTTGTTTTAATAAACTTGCAAAGATTTCAAGCAAACCTCTTTCACATTGTCATTATGGGGTATTGTTGGTAGAATTTGAGGAAAATAATTAATTTAATGCACTTTGCAATAAGGCTGTAACATAACAACAAAATGTGGAAAAAGTGAAACGCTGGGAATACTTTTCAGATGCCCTGTAAATTATTTGGTTTATTTCTCTCATACTGGCTCAAGTTTTTCTGTTTGCACCGTTATTTCTATGCTTTTTTTTTTCCTCTTCTACTTGTGCCACAACAAGATCCACTACAAAAGATAGATTTATAAGGGGACTGAAAGAGCAGTGATCTCTAGCCATCTCATCTCATGTAATGTGTCCCCAGTCTCTATCTCTTGATTTTTCTAGAGAAATTTCTGTAGTAATACTTTCTCAGGATATTATGTGCAGCCCTTGGTGGTGGTGTCGGAGGCCATTGTTCAGGCCCTCTATATCAAGAAAGTTGACCACCACTGACCTTCAGTACATCTCTAGATTGGTTTATTGTTTTGAGATACAATTTTCACTAGGCCCCATTCACAGTTGTGTGACTTGTGAGGCCATGCTTCCCAATGAGTATCGTTCATATCTGTGCCACTTGAAGTCGCAGTGACTTTAAAGTAGTTCCTGCACTACTTTGGTCCGACTTTCATTTGACTTGAGGGCCATGGACTTCAATGTAAACTCTCAAAAGTTGCATGAGAGTCCCACCTGCATGATCTAAATGCGACTTGTGTGCAACCTTAGAGCGCACAATCACATTGGTCAAGGCCAAAGTCCCACTCATCCAAAATCGCAATGGAAATGACACGTTTTTGAAATCGCACAAGTGTGAATGGACTAAGGGTAACCTCTGAAATGCATTTTTACTACTTTGCTTTGAATTTCCTAAGACAGGTTTACTTTCAAAGGAAAATATTTTTTATGTTTGGCTGGAATGTTTTGTATAGATTACTTAGCAATTAATGTTTAATGTGTTTCCTCTGGCCTTTTTTTGTTTTCTTGCTTGACCCTCTCAGGATTCCTCACTGATGATTTGGTATGTAATGAAGAAAATGGAAACCAGAAGAAGTACATGGGAGTATGCCGCCTGCCAGGACCAGGGCAGAAACATCGGAGACTTGATATCATAGTTGTGCCATATTCAGAATTTGCATGCGCACTGATGTATTTTACCGGCTCAGCACATTTTAACCGTTCCATGCGCGCTCTGGCCAAAACAAAGGGGATGAGTCTGTCTGAGCACTCCCTAAACAAGGACGTGGTGCGCAATGGCAGTGTGAAGGTCAATGCTGGCTATCCTTTACCAACGCCAACTGAGAGGCATATATTTGAAATCCTTGGGCTTCCTTTTAGAGAAGCGCATGAAAGAGATTGGTAGACTGGAAAGATTTAAAAAAGTGGTTTGCATTCTTTTTTGCACATGTGTGAATATATAAATTGTCAGATCATAGGGGTTTAAAAAAAAAACATGAAAAATGAGGGTAGATGTAGATGACTGCTAAGAGGCCTTCTAAACTCTACATATATCCGGAGCATATCCTCCTGAGCACTGTGCTCCTTAAAGATCCTTTATACCATGCTCAGGAAAACAATATGACAACAGCAATACAATGCAACCTTTTAAGCGGCCATGTATACCAGGTCTTACAGTGATTTTATTTTAACCCTTTACACAAAATCCGTGCTGCTCAGAATTTGCCTCCGCTATTCATTTGATTTAGTAACTGTTTTAAATAGAACTGACACAGTTGATTACAGTCTGTGATACGTTTCTAATTAAATACACTTCATTTAAAATTTTAGGACAAGCTTTTGGAGTTTACCTCCTCCCTATACCTTCAAAGCGAGTCTTGAAAATGTACCTGTCAGTACAAATTAAATAAGTATCACCGTCAGTACTCAATGGTGTTGAAGCAAGTGCACTAATATGGCTACAATCATCTTCAGCAAAATGGAACTCAAAAAGAATGCTGTGCATTTTTTTTTTTTTTTTACAGAACTTCATCACACAACAAATACTGAATGGTAATTGAGCTGTTAGCTTTGATTTTAATTGATTCTACTTTAACATTTTAAATTATCTGCTGTATGTAAAATATGAATGTATGGTGTTAAGAGTAGAACATTTTATTTATTTGATGAGATTAATATCAGTGCAACACACATTTGCTGTCACTTTGCATTTGCTTCCTTTGAAAGTTCATTCTGCCTGTTTTTTTAAACACTAACATATCTCACAGAACCTTTAAGATCCTTTACAACCATGTTTAGTATTTGAAAAACGAAGTCCACCAAAATGTCATTTGATTAGTGGGTATGTTTTACCATGTTAGGGCCCATAGCAGCTGCTTATTTTACGGACCTGTCTTAGTAAACCAAAAATTTAAATAATATCATGACGCTCCTCCAGTGATTTTCTTCTCTGCTCATGTCAGTTAAAAATTTCCTCTACACTCCAGTAACTTTAAAGTGGTTGTAATCCTTATAGCAGATTAAACACACAGTGCTTTTGCTGTCTAATCTGCCCCTCACTAAGCTGTAAAAAACCCGGCTGATCCTGCCTGTTCCTATGTCTCCCTCTGTGTACTGACCACAATAATCATGGCTGCTGAGCCCTAATTACCGTGGTCAGTTTACGTGCCTCCGTCATCAGCACCTCCCCTCTGTCCTCCCCCCCGCTTGTTGGTTCCGCCCCACCCTCCTGCCGCAATGAGTAAACTGTTAAAAAAAAAAATCACTGCCAGTCCCTCTCTCTCTTGTATGCAGCCAATAACACACAGTGTAAATGTTTGTTAAAATGAAAGCATGTAAATACCCTTTTTCAGATCTGTTCAGGCCAGTCATGTGACTCCTGGCCCCTGGCACGTGACCTCCCCGGCTGACATCAGAGATCAGCTTGAAGAGATCTGAAAAAGGTATTTACAGGCTTTGTTTTCAACAAACACTTACACGGTATGTTATGGCTGCATAAAAGAGAGGGGCTGGCAGTGAATATTTTTTAAAGGTTAATACTAAATCCTCTAATACTGGTGGCAGCATGAGCAGTGAGGATGGGGATTTGTCCAAGTCCAACTTTACAGAACTGGGTTTCTTATATCAAAGCTACATACTTAATTTTCACATAATAGTGAATACATAATATTTAGGCTAGGTTCACACTGCTGCCATGCGATTTTAATCAGTCTTTCAGTGCGATTTATGTAGTGCTTTTTCGATGCATTTGTGAGAGGACATATATTCTATGGGGCCACAATTGCAATGGAATCGTACCAAAGTAGCACAAGAACCTTTTCTAAAATCTCTCAGTGCTGAGTCGCATTGATGTAAACTGAAACCATTGAAAACAATGTGAATTCCCTTGTCATGCAATTCTGTGCGACCATTACTATATGATTCCCCTTTCTAATGGATCTTTTCACTGCACACATAATAATAACATCCTGAGAGGTTAAGGCTTTTTGTGACCACTTAGTGTTTCTTAACCCTTTTTTTAATCACAGACCCCTTCCCAGAAATATTCACATAAACACAACTTTGCATGCAATGAAATATGTGCTTTATCTTATTGAAACGTGATTATCTCATACATATGATATACACAAAGTTTGAATAATGTAAACAATTGTAACAAAAAAAAAAAAAAAATCCTTTTCATGCAAAAATGGCAACTCGTTGCAAAAATGTAATGCAACCATATTAAACAAAACAATTTTAATTCTGTTCAAATCTGCTACTACTACTAGAAAATGAGAATTAGTAATTGCCATTATGGAGTGGCACAAGATGGCAGTTGTGTAGAAAACGATGTTACAAATTTAAATGGCAAACATAGTCCAACAATGAGTTAAGAGACGCTTAGTGGTTGGCGCTATAAGCAGTGGCAGGGTGCGTTTTCTTTAATTTCTCTCAATAGAAAACCTGTATAGTGAATGTAAATGACGGGGGGGGGGATGTAGAGTGAATGTAAATGTTATTTTATGAAGTCCATATCATGCTGAAATTGCTACATTGCTACATTGACTTTCCTCAGCAGATATGTAGAAAAGGGGAATACACACACAATGTAAAATAAGTCTTTGCAAACAATCGTGATCCTGTTTTTGCTACTTACAAGTCTTGTCATTCTGTCTTAATACATATTTATTGAAGGTTTACATGATGGCAATGTAAGAAATTGATATATATTGCCAGAAAACGAGACAAACAGCCATGAATTTACTTAAAGTCAGTACAACTCATTTGAAACACATTTGGCCCAATCATGCCATTTCAGTTTGATCATTCTAATAAACACGTTATTTAATAGAGCTTTGAATTTTTAAGTAAAATGGAAATAGGATGAGTGGTGGTTAAAGTTTGTTGCTCAGTTTTACTCTTTGCACATCTGAGCTGTGCAGCAAGTCTCCTAAAAATAGTTATTTTAGACTGTGATAATGCTGAAATGCTGCTTCATGTATAACAATAATGTCAATATCTTATTCTTTTATGTGTTTTCAATAAATTATTTTTTTTACATCCAGAACCTGCATATTGTCTTTCTAATGTGAACTTACAGTGATGCCTTAACCATTTACGGACCGCCCACCGCAGTTTTACAGCGGCTGTTTGAAGGACGATATCGTTGTTATGGCAGCAGCTAGCTGCTATAACTCCGGTATCCCCTTTTTCAGCAGGAGGTCCGCTACAAGATAAAAGTGGTTCTTGCGGCGGATTCACCACAAGATCACTTTTATCACAATCCGGTGCCTTCCACCGCTTACCGTAGCTGTCGGCAGCGGCAGAGGCGATTGCGTCCTCTTGATGGCTCAGTATGGAGACGAGTGAGGGGAAGATGGCCCCCACCCGTCTCCATACAATTGCTTGGCGGAAGTGACGTCAAAACATCACTTCCACCCACAGCTCTTAAAGGGCCAATTGTTTTAAATGATTTTTTTTTAACTACATTTTTTTTTTATTGTATTTTAGTCTAAATATGAGATCTGAGGATTTTTTAACCCCAGATCTCATATTTACGAGGACCTGTCACGCTTTTTTCTATTACAAGGGATGTTTACATTCCTTGTAGTAGGAATGAAAGTGACTTTTTTTTTTAAACAGTGTAAAAATAAAAAAATAAAAGGTAAAATAAATAATGATAATAAAAAATACATTTTTAAACACGCCCCCGTCCTGCCGAGCTCGTGCGCAGAAGCAAACGCATACATGAGTAGCGCCCGCATATGAAAACGGGGTTCAAACCACACATGGGAGATATCGCCACGGTCGGTAGAGCGAGAGTAATAATGCTAGCCCTAGACCTCCTCTGTAACGCAAAACATGCAACCTGTAGTATTTTTTTAAATGGTTCATATTGAGCTTTTTAAAGGTAAACGTTTGTCGTCATTCCACGAGCAGGCGCAATTTTAAAGCATGACATGTTGGGTACCAATTTACTCGGCGTAACATTATCTTAAACAATAAATTGGGCTAATTTTACTGCTGTCTTATTTTTTTTATTCAAAAAAGTAATTTTTTTCCCAAAAAAGTGTGCTTGTAAGACCGCTGCGCAAATACGGTATGAAAAAAAGTATTGCAACGACTGCCATTTTATTTTCTAGGGTGTTAGAAAAAAAAAACAATCTATAATGTTTGGGGGTTCTAAGTAATTTTCTAGCAAATAAAAACTGTTTTAAACATGTAAACACGAAAATCTCAAAACGAGGCTGGTCCTTAAGTGGTTAAAGAGGAAGTAAAGCCCGATACTTCATCTTTTGCTTCCCACAAGGCTTGCAAATTAAAAGCATAATGGGCTAGTATGCATTACATACTAGGCCATTATATAACACATACCTGCAAACCAAGCCCGCTCTGTCCCATGTGCAGGCCATGTCCATCTTCGCCCCTCTTCCTTCTGGGGCCGCAGACTCCGGCTCTGTGACTGGCCAGAGCCGTGTCATGTCATGCGCGCGGGAGCCATTAGTCACGGCACACAGTGGGGGAAGAAATGGCACGATGGTCCATTTCTTCACAGCACATGCGCCGATGATGACATTGGCGCACTGCAAGTGAAATATCTCCTAAACGGTGCATGTCCAATATTTTTATTGATAGTACCGGCATGCTATGACACTTTTACTTTATGGCACTGTTTTTTAGACCGATTCATGAAGCAATATCACCATGTCCATGATAAGGAAAGTGGAGGTAAACCACACCTTTTCCATACACAGTGATTTGGTGATTGTGTCACATCATTGATACAATTCTGTGGCAATTTTTTTTCAGTCCTCTGGATCGGATAATTGATATGTTTCCATTACTCACCCAACTTCTCCAAATTGCTTATCTGCCTGCAAAACTTGCGACAATTATGTCAGTGTTGCAACAGATTCATATACACCTTACTGACACATACAATCTAAACATTCTGCCATCTTTCATAGAAATACAAGATTCCTAAATAGAATTTGATACTTTATGAATTCCAGGAAATTCAATTGGGTTGGGTGGGTGATTGGGTGAGGATTTCCATAGAATGTGCCTTATGTGAACTATGCAACATGAATCATTTGTGCACCATGGGTGCATCTGAATCAATGTTTTGGTGTAGTTGGCTTTCCTGACTACAAGAATGTTTACGCCTTGTGGCACCTTCATTAAAATTACCAGAACCCATTCTATGTTTTGTGTCAGTTTCATCCAGCTTCAGTTTCAACCCGGAGGAAACCCACACAGGCACAGGGAGAACATGCAAACTCCAGGCAGATAGTGTCATGGTTGGGATTTGGACCAGCGACCCTTTTTACTGCTAGGCAAGAGTGCTACCCACTACACTACTGTGCCGCCCCTATCATGATGTGTTCTGTAATATACTGCTGTAGCATTAGCTAGATAAAATATGTGGCGCTGTGTTCCAGCAGCAGGACGGGTGGCTTGCTCTCTGCTTCCGGAACTAAATGGACTGCTGTGTTCTGTATAATACTGTTGTAGCATTAGCTACAGTACATTCAATATGCGGCGCTGTGTTCCAGCATTAGGAAACTTCCCGTCTGCTAACCATAACTAAATAGAAAGAGGTCTTGGATTTTTTTTATAATTTAGTTCAAGGCTTCCTCTGATCGAGGTAGGAATTATGATGTTATCTTCCTGCCTCTCCACTTAGCCAATCAGAGGAAGCCTTGTATTCAATCATACAAGACTTCTTCTTATTGGAGAGTTCCAGCAGCAGACAGGAAGTCGCCCATACAGCTGCCTGAAACACAGCAAGGTTGATTTACTAAAACTGAAGAGTGCAAAATCTGGTGCAGCTGTGCACGGTAGCCAATCGGCTTCTAACTTCAGCTTGTTCAATTAAGCTTTGACAAAAAGACATGGAAACTGATTGGTTTCTATGCAGAGCTGCAGCAGATTTTGAACTCTACAGTTTTAGTAAATCAACCATAGTGTCACTTACTGTATGTAGCTAATGCAGCAACAGTATCTTGCAGCACACACAGTAGTCACATTGTTATGTAAAGGAAATGGTTTGTTTGGAGAAAAGTAGAAATCCAGCTTTAGTATGGCAATAAATAGTTTGTTTGGGAAGCTGGCCCAGTTAGTTTCTTTTCTAATGCCGCGTACACACGATCGGAATTCCAGCCAGAAAAAGACCGATGAGAGTCTTTCCATCGGAAAATACGACTGTGTGTATGCTTCATCGGAATTTAGCTGTCCGAATTTCCGCCAGCAAAAAATTGATAGCATGTTCTTAATTTTCCCGACAGAAAAAAATTCAAAATTCTGATCGTGTGTATGCAATTCCGATGCGCAAAAACTCACGCATGCTCAGATTCAACTAGGAGATGGAAGCTATTGGCTACTGGGTATTGAACTTCCTTTTTTTAGTCCCCTTGTACGTGTTGTACGTCACCATGTTCTTGACGGTCGGAATTTGGTGTGACCGTGTATATGCAAGGCAGCTTGAGTGAAATTCTGTCAGGAAAACCATCAGATATTTTTCCGACCAAAATTCTGATCGTGTGTACGCGGCATTAGGGAGTTAAAGTTCAAAACAAATCTTAGAAAGTATTATTTTACTGAAAGGGTAGTTGATGCTTGACTGTCTCACTACCTCTTTTGGTAGGTTATTCCAACAGTAAATGGCTTCAAACATGCTTGGGATAAACAAAGATCTATAGCCAGACAACAAGGTTAATGAAAAAATAAAAAAAATTCAAATGCGCACTGGGTGGACTACTCGGTCTTTTTCTGCTGTCACTTTTCTATGGGAAAGTGACCGATCATACGTTTTTTTTTTTGTTTTGTTTTTACGTTGAGCTCTGTAAGCCATGTCACTACATATCTGATAATATTCCAGTAATCAGGATTACGCTCTTTCATACTAGGTGGAGTACAACATTAACTACTTGCTGCCCGCCGTATAGGAAAATGATGGCGGCAAAGTGGTTATGTTATCCTGACCGGATGTCATATGATGCGATCAGAATAACAGAGCCGGCGCGGGAGCAAGCAGTGCAGCAATTGGTGGTGCTGTGTGTCAGTCGCAACTCCGATCGTGGTATGAAGCCTCTGACGGAGGTTTCTTACCACGTGATCAGCTGTGACCAATCACAGTTGATCATTGCGTGAACCAGGAAGTGCCGGTAAACGGCGTCTCTCCCTGTCAGAGGGGGGGGGGTCTGTGCTGATAATCAGTACATTTATTATCAGCACAGCCCCCATCAAAAGGTGCCAATCAGTGCCTGTCCCCCTGTATAAACGCCAGTCAGTGCCCGCAACAGTGCCAATCCCAAAAAAGTGCCACTCAGTAATGCCTATCCAGCGCCGCCTATAGGTGGCCATCAGTTTTTTGTTTTTTTTCAAAATTGTCAGTCTTTTTTCGTTTATAGCATAAAAAATAATAAAATACAAATATTAAATATAAATATACAAATAAAAACAAATAAAAGCAAAAATTGCCATTCAAAGTGCAACAGCGCTGAAAGCTAAAAATTGTCCTGGGCAGGAAGGGGGGAAAGTGCCCAGTATTGAAGTGATTAAAGATAGATATAAAAATACATTTTGCTATATATAATGTATAATAAACTTTTGGCTGTTTTTCAAAATAAAATATTTTTTCATGTATTTCATTCTTTTTGCATCCCAGTTCTGCTAATCTCTCACAGCCTCTTTCTGTCCACATACACACACTAAGGCAATGGCTTACATGGCATTTCTCCTGTTGACAACAATAGCCCATGCCTGAGTCATGTGTGTTGAAAAAAAGCCACTTTGTATTTTCCACCAGTAGCTTATGTGACAGTAGTAGAGGCCAACTGAGAGGGTGTTGTGACCTTATAACCTTCATGGCAGGATCACCAGGTATTGCTTGAATGAAAGTGTCCGATTTACAGATATTGAAATTACATTAAAGTGGAACTTTACTTTAAAAAAAAAAAAAAAATGTGAACAGACAGAAGTTTTCATACAGAAAAGACATGCTACAGTGTCTTGAAAAAGTATTCATACCACTTGAAATTTTCCACATTTTGTCACGCTACAACCAAAAATGTAAATGTATTTTATTGGAATTTTATGTTATAGACCAACACAAAGTGGGACATAATTGTGAAGTGAAAGAAAATGATAAATGTTTTTCAAATAAATATCTGAAAAGTGTGGCGTGCATTTGTATTCAGCCCCCTTTACTCTGATACCCCTAACTAAAATCTAGAGGAACCAATTGCCTTCAGAAGTCACCTAATTAGTAAATAGAGTCCACCTGTGTGTAATTTAATCTCAGTTTAAATACAGCTGTTCTGTGAAGCCCTCCAAGGATTGTTCAGAGAACTTTAGTGAACAAACAACATCACGAAGGCCAAAGAACACACCAGAGCGGTCAGGGATAAAGTTTTGGAGAAGTTTTTAAAGCAGGGTTAGGTTATAAAAAAGTATCCCAAGCTTTAAACATCTCTTGGAGCACTGTTCAATCCATCATCCGAAAATGGAAAGAGTATGGCACAACTGCAAACCTACCAAGACATGGCCGCCCACCTAAACTGACAGGCCGGGCAAGGAGAGCACTAGCCAGAGAGGCAGCGAAGAGGCCCATGGTAACTCTGGAGGAGCTTCAGAGATCCACAGCTCAGGTGGGATAATCTGTAGACAGGACAACTATTAGTCGTGCACTCCACAAATCTGGCCTTTATGGAAGAGTGGCAAGAAGAAATTGTTGAAAAAAAGCCATAAGAAGTCCAGTTTGCGAGAAGCCATGTGGGGGACCTTGAAAACGTGGAAGAAGGTGCTCTGGTCAGATGAGGCCAAAATTGAACTGTGTAGCCTAAAAGCAAAAGGCTACATGTGGCGGAAAACTAATGCCCCATACACAGTGATGGTTTTTTTGACGGAATTCCGCTTAAGCTTGGCTCGCATACACACCGTCACACAAAAGTTCTCTGAACTTTCGAGCGTCAAGAACGCGGTGACGTACAAAACTACGACGAGCCGAGAAAATGAAGTTCAATGTTTCCTAGCATGCGCAAATTGTTTCCGAGCATGCGTAGGAATTTTGTGCATCGGAAATTGTACAGACGATCGGATTTTCCGATCGGAACTTTTTCCGACTGAAAAATAGAGAACGTGCTCTCAATCTTTTGCTGGCTGGAATTCTACCAGCAAAAGTCAGATGGAGTATACACACGCTTTTTGACCAAAAGCTCACATCCGATTTTTGCTGGCAGAATTTCTGATTGTGTGTATGGCGCTTAACACTGCACATCACCCTGACCACACCATCCCCACCATGAAACATGATGGTGGCAGCATCATGTTGTGGGGATGCTTTTCTTCAGCAGGGACAGGGAAGCTGGCCAGAGTTGATGGGACAATGGATGGAGCCAAATACAGGGCCATCATAGAAGAAAACATGTAAAGCCCCATACACACAATCAGAAATTCTGCCAGCAAAAGTCAGATGTGAGCTTTTGGTCAGAAATTACGACTGTGTGTAGGCTCCATTGGACTTTTGCTGGCAGAATTCCAGCCAGCAAAAGATTGAGAGCAGGTTCTCTAATTTTCGGTTGGAAAAAGTTCCGATCGGAAATTCCGATTATCTGTACAAAATTCTTACGCATGTTTGAAAACAATTTGACGCATGCTCAGAAGCACTGAACTTCATTATCTTGGCTCGTCATAGCGTTGTACGTCACCGCATTCTTGACGGTCAAAAGTTCAGAGAACTTTTGTGTGACGTGTATGCAAGCCAAGCTTGAACTGGGGTGGAGGTTCACCTTCCAAGCAGGACAACAACCCTAAACATACAGCAGGAGCTACAATGGAATGGTTTAGATCAAAGCATATTCATGTGTTAAAATGGCCCAGTCAAAGTCCAGACCTTAATCCAATTGAGAATCTGTGGCAAGACTTAAAAAATGCTGTTCACAGACGCTCTTCATCCAATCTGACAGCGCTTAAGCTATTTTGCAAAGAAGAATGGGCAAAAATGTCATTCTCTGGATGTGCAAAGCTAGTAGAGACATCCCCAAAAAGACTTGCACCTGTAATTGCAAGGAAAGGTGGTTCTACAAATGCACACCACACTTTGCACATATGGATTTGTAAACTTGTAAACTTTTTTTCAAAACCATTTATCATTTCTCTTCCACTTCACAATTATGTGCCACTTTGTATTGGTCTATCACATATAATTGCAATAAAATACATTTATGTTTTTGGTTGTAACATGACAAAATGTGGAAAATGTCAAGGGGTATGAATACTTTTTCAAGGCACTGTATGTCTCTCCTGCATTAAAATTACTTATCTGCCTGTCTGCAGTGTACACTGAGCTGTGCACACACATCCCAGTGTAAATTTTGGCAATGCCAAGGTGACTGAATTCCCACGCATGCAGGACGTGTGGCATCATCTTGGCCCGGCCAATGGAAATGGCTGGGGATTGATACTCAGATGCCGCCAGCCTGAAGATGGCATGGGGGAGCTCTAGGGGATCATAGGGCTGGAGAACAGGTGAGTAGAATTCCACTTTACCATGTTAAACATTATAGGATATTTATTGTTCTTATTGAAAAGATAGCATACGACTCATGCATGATGAGTCCTGTGAGCCTTTACTGTAAATGTTTTTGTTCTGCACACAAAGGAAAGAAAAAAAAAGAAAGAATACAATGCATTGGACAGATTCATATACAATAGAAAACTGCACAAGGTTAACCATTGGACCAAGCAATATGATGTATATTGGCACTTAAAAAATTATTTCAATCAAAGCAAGCTTTCCAGGGGACATTAGGAGAAGAAGTCTTAAATTGGGTTGCGGCATAGAGCACGACAAGTCACAAATTCCACGTGTCGGTTCGTAAGAGTTGGGGTGTAATTACCTCTAGTTTTTACAGTCTTCTATGGGGGGAATCCCTTTGTCTGGCTTAGTAGACATAAAGAAGGTAGTTCGAAGAAGAGGAAGGAAAGACAGGAAAAAGAAATCGGGGAGCAGGGAGATTACCCCCCTATGGGAGGAACGGTAGGCCCAGAAGCTTATAAGATAAGTAGCATATGATATGGCACCTAGGTTAAAGCTCCAAGAACCATGATGTTAACTGAGAAGGTGGGACGTGATCAAGCCAAGGTTGCCAGGTACGCAAGAACCTGTTGTGTGTGTCATTGAGGATAACCGTAAGTTTTTTGTTTATTATTATACCTTGTACATGATGCTTTTTTTTTTTTTTTTAAAGTTATCTTTATTGACATTTCAAGATGTGAACAAAACACTACAGAGCCTATTGGGCATACCCTGGCTCGATCACTACAACTTACCAACTAAGAGAGAACAAAAACAAAAACAAAAAACAAAACCAAACAAAAGGGTGAGGCATTACAGAAAAATATGCATACCTACCCAAACCACTGTACGCTCAACCACCTGTGTAGAATATTCATATCAACCTGCCGATGCTACATATCCCCTACAAGGCTTACTCGAAATACTTAGGAGATAAAGTGTACATTATAATTACATCGTTGCATGCACGCTCCCCCCTTCCCCCCTAACTATTGGTTGAGCAACCCAGAGGGTTTATGAGGCCATAGATGCCACTTGGACAATTGGGGTACTTAGTGGAACGATACTAATCGTCCATCGAGTCAGCATTAGTGGACAGTGAGTCCGTCCAGATATCCCATACTTTGTAGAATTTTTTGGCACAACCGCGGGACAGGTAGGTAGCCTTGTATAGTGGTAGAGCCGCATTCACTAACCTCTTCCAAAAATTTAAGGAGGGCGCAGATGATGCCTTCCACCTGAGTACTATCGACTTGCGGGCATAGTAAAGTAATAATCCTAGCAGGGTTCTGACTGCCCGGCCTGGGGCCAAGGGTTCCACAAGTCCCAGCAGGCATACCTCTACAGACAGTGGTACTGGTACCGTGGTGATGGTCGTAATAGAGTTGGTCACCGCAGACCAAAAATTGCGATCTGAGGACAGCTCCAAAATATGTGAATAAAATCTGCTGGGGACGAGTTGCATCTCCAGCAGGAGGCGGGAATAGATGGATAAATTTTGTGCAGACGCGCGGGCGTGTAATAAACCCTATGTACTATTTTAAATTGCACTAATTTATCTCTAGCTGATACTAGCTGTGAAAAAGGACACTCCCAGATTTCCTCCCAATCCTCAGCGTCCAGTGAGGGGAAGTCGACCACCCACTTTGCCTGGAGGTTTTCTAGTCCCGTGTGTATGTTAGGAAGTATCGCTTTATATATGGTGGATAAGGGCTTTGGTAGAGCTTCGTCCCTGAGTAGTGTCTCCAGGGTTGATGTATAAAAAGCAACCTGAGCATTATCAAACTGGGTGTTAAATGCGTGCCTAAGCTGCAGGAATCTAAAGAAGTGTGAGTTGGGTAAATCATATTGTTGTTTCAACCGGTCAAATGACAGCAGTCGGCCTTCCAAACAGAGTTGATTTATATATTTAATGCCCTTGCATGCCCAAACCCTAGGGTCAGGAATGGACCCAAATTCCGGCAATTGTGGGTTAAACCAGAGAGGGCTGTGTGGCGATATATGTCCAGCGGGCATGGGTCGCATTGATTTTGCCACCAACCACGCCCGTATGACCGCTCTCATTGACGTTGTAAGAGGGAAAGGAGCCCTGGCACCCCGGTAAAGTAGATTCCTCAGCGCCTCATAAGATCCCAGATGTGCTGCTTCCAGAGCCACCGCTGCATTGGACTCATCAGAGACCAACCAGTTGTGGGCGTGGGATAACAGAGCCGCCAAAAAATAGGAGTGGAGATCGGGACAAGCCAGGCCCCCCTCCCCCCAAGGTCTCTGCAGCACCGTCAGTCTGAACCTCGGCTGACCAGTTCCCCAGAGGAAAGATGATAAAATAGAGTTAATCAGGCAAAATACTTTTTTGGGGATCCAGACAGGGGCATGTCTGAGGACATAAAGAAAGGTAGGTAGGAGCTTCATCTTAAATAAATTTATCCTGCCGATTAGAGAGAGGGGCAAATTCGCCCACGCCTTTAATCTACTCCTCATCAACTGTATCAATGGCTCCATGTTAAGGGTATAATAGTCAGAGGTAGATGTGGAGATGTGAATGCCTAGATATTTAATTTTGTCTGCCCATATTAAGGGGAGGTTGGGGTCTGCTACGTCCTTTGCAGCCTTATCAATAGGTAAAATTTGGGATTTATCCCAGTTTACCTTGAGACCCGAGCATCCACGGAAGTTTGAAAGAATGGTCAGCGTCTCTCGAAGCGACTGGGCAGGGTCATTCAAGAAAAGGATGAGATCATCTGCATATAAAGCTACTTTTTCATGTATGGCTCCCACCCGTATGCCCCTAACCCCATCAGCCTGCCTAAGGGCTGAGGCAAGGGGTTCCATCACCAGGCAAAACAGAGCCGGCGATAGTGGACAACCCTGCCGTGTCCCTCTTTTAACCAAAAAAGGTGCGGACCAAGCACCATTGAGTTTTACTTGCGCTGTCGGGTCCTTATACAAAAGATCAATCCACCTACGGAATTCTGCACCAAAACCCATAACCTCTAGAACAGAAGACATAAAAGGCCATGCTACCGAATCAAATGCCTTTTCAATGTCCAGTGAAACCATCACCCTCGTGGAGGACTCACTGGAAGGCAGCTGAAGATGTGTGAATACTCTACGTAAATTTATATCTGTTGACTTCCCCGGCATGAATCCTGTCTGGTCTATATTGATCAGGGATGGAAGAATCGCCCTCAACCTGGTCGCTAATATTTTTGTCAAGATTTTGAGATCATAGTTTAGCAGGGAGATCGGCCTATATGAAGAACAGAGGGATTTGTCTTTGCCAGGCTTAGGAATGAGGACTATGTGTGCCTGGTACATAGAAGGGGGCAAGAACATCTGTTTTTTACTTTCAGAGAAGACCTTCAGCAGTTTCGGTGCAATTAATGAGGCATACATCCTGTACCACTCACCAGGAAGTCCATCCGGACCTGGTGTTTTGCCACTGGGAAACGAGCAAATTGCCGCCTCTATCTCCTCGGTGGTAAAATCTCTATCCAAGAATTCGAGATCCTCCTGCGAAAGAGTGGGCAGGCGCAGAGAGTGTAAAAACTCCCTACGCCGGTCCTCAGGCCAGCCAGGGGCTGCTTCATATAGTTTTTCATAGAAGGATCTAAATTCACCCAAAATCAGCTCAGGAGAAGAGAGCGTCTGACCATCAGACCCACAGATCTCCGACACCACAGTCTGTGATCTAGAGTCCGCAACTAAATTTGCTAGGAGTTTGCCGTTTTTATCCCCGGATTCAAAGATCCTCCCGGCCAGAGAGTTCAAATCCAGATGTGTGGCCGCGGCAAGATGCAGAGACAAAGCTCTCCTCGCCTCAGCTAGCTGACTGAAGTGATCTGGAGTCGGCAAGCCAGAAAAGGCCTCGGCCGCTCTAGCCTCCCCCTCCTCAAGTGCCTGAACCTGACAAGACATCTCAGAACGAACCGCTTTGATCGCAGAGATGTATTCTCCCCTGGTGGTAGCCTTAAATGCATCCCAGACTACCTGAGCTGATGTTGAGTCCTCATTAATCTCCCAGTATTGTTGTAGTTTAGGAGAAACTTCCTCCCCCACCCTCGAGTCCTGCAACCATTTAGGTGCCAAACGCCAGCAGTCTCTACTCCCGGCATCAGACAACCCCAAGGTGACCTCCAGAGGGGCATGGTCAGAGAGGCCCGCGGGTAAGTACGAGACCCCCCTCACCGCCGCCAGGGCACATGTGTTACCGAAGATCAGGTCAATCCTGGAGCCCGACCTATGGGTGGCAGAGTGAAAGGAGTACGCCCTAGTGGTTTGGTGCTTCCATCGCCAGATCTCAGTGTAATTAAATGTTTGTGCCCATTGAAGTAAGTCTGGTGAAAACACCCTATTTGGATTGGATGTGTCCAGGGATGGATCCAGAATGGAATTAAAGTCTCCAGCTATATATAGTCTGGAGAATTGTAGTGCAGCTAAACGCTCAAACAACTTATAGAGGACTTGTGGATTGAAGGGGGGAGGAACATATACATTTACTAAAGCATAGACCACCGCTCTAATCTCCAGCAAGAGGATTATGAATCTACCCTCCTGATCAGTTTGAAGATGTAGGACCTTATAGGGAAGGGATTTGCTCAACAGGATGGCCACTCCCCTGGCATAACTGGAGTATGTCGCATGAAATGATTGCCGTACCCAGGGTCTACGTAGTGCCAGAATCTTATTCCCCAGGAGATGGGTCTCCTGTAGAAACAAGATATGAGGTCTGTGACTGTTCAAGTATTTAAACATTAACGCCCTCTTTACCTTGTCGTTAAGACCCCGTACATTCCATGTTAGTAATTTTAACTCCATAAAGGCAATAACAATTTATGAGACAGGACAATGATACCTGCTTGGGAGAGATCCACCCTTGTGGGGTCGGGGGAGAATACAAGGAGGAGAACACCTTTTACACCGGGCCTTGTAAGCACGGACAACACACATGACACATAAATAGCAGACAGTGGATATAGAGCGTACAAAAAAGAAAAAGAAAAAACCAACCAGCAAACTATAAACTCCCTACTGACCATGAAATACCCCTAACAGAGAGAAAAAAAACAAAAAACAAAAACAGAACTATGGTCAGTTTGATACCCAAAACCTAAACTCAAAAAAAAAATCTTAGAACTTCAGACTTCTGTGAAAAAGTTCCAAAGTGCGGCAATGCAGTGCCGCGAGTGCCTCTCCACTTGGCGTGAAGAGAAACTGCGAAGGGGTTAGAACTGTAGTGAGTTGTGTCCAACGAGATAGCTCCAGGGGTAGAAGGATGTAGAGGAAATATGCATCTAGTCCCGAACTAGGATCCCCAGTGAGCAGCGACTCTAGCCAGAGAAAAACTGCAATCTGAGGTATAGTAAACAAACCCTGTGAATTTAACAAACAGATAACGGAACAATGACCCCTCCGAACCCAGATCCAAAAGAGAGACAGAATCATCTCAGACTGTCCAGCCAATCACTTGCATCCGCCGGAGAATCAAAGAACCTGACCGAGCCGTTATGGGGGACCCTGAGGCGGCTGGGGTACAGCATGCTGTACTTAATGTCCTTTTCGCGGAGGCGCTTACGGACATCATTGAAAGACTTCCTCTTGCGCTGCAGGTCGGCGGAGAAGTCCGGAAACAATAGGATCGATGAGTTGCCGTATGGTAGCGAGGGATGTTTCCGAGCTGCGGAAAGGATCCTGTCACGGTCCCTAAAGTTGAGGAAGCGAACCAAAAAAGGTCGGGGATTCGCACCAGAGAGAACGCGTCCCGTGGGGACACGGTGGGCACGCTCAACAACATAGGTCGGAGAGATATCCGCAAGGCCCAGCAGGTTTTTGAAGAATTCCTCTGCAAACTCCGCCGGTCGGTCACCCTCCTCCCCCTCCGGAAGACCCAGGACACGAACATTGTTGCGTCTTGCCCGGTTTTCCGCGTCGTCTGCTTTAGCAACAAGTGACTGTACTGTGCGTTGCAAGTCCGCTATAGTGTTGGAGTGGGTAGCTGTGAGATCCTCAGTGGCAGAAATTCTGGATTCTGATTCAGTCAGCCTACCTCTGATCTTGTCCAGGTCATTTCTAATGAGGTTACATTCTTCGGCCAGGCGGTCTATTCTCACCAGCATGGAGGTCTTGCTTTGTTCAATGGCAGCCAGGATCACTGCAGTGCTGTCCTGAGATGGCGGGGCAGAAGGGGCCGCACTTGGAGAGGCCTCAGACTCCATGGCCAAGTCAGTCAGCAGGACTTGCAGCCTCCCTATGAGAGACGGGTCAGATTGTGTAGAATGTGTAGAAAGTGCAGCCGGCGCAGGGGCCGGACGGCCTGGCGTTGATGTGCTTTTGGGACGGTGCTTAGGGCCCATGAATGTGGGGGGTCAGTGGTTGGCAGTGCAGAGCAGAGGAATAGTCAGCCACAGGATATTGGGCCCCCCACAACCACACAGACAGTTAGGCAATAGAAATATGTGTGCCACAGGAGCACGCACCAGGACACTGATGCAGCACTGGCCCCAGGGCTCCAGTTTAGACAGAGGGCAGCTTTCAGGCCCAGAGCAGTGGCCAGGAGAATACCTGAGGCAAGGCACACTTATCCAGTCCCGGAAGTGCACAGCCCAGCAGTGGGAGAATATAGATCCAGCTGTCCCTGGTGAATGTATAGATGATGGCCACTAGAAGTGTCAGCCGAGGGGACCATGCAGGAGAAGGCCAGGAAGCCAGAGTAAAGGCAGGGCAGGGGGGTGATTGAGATGCTGAGCACCAGGCCTTCCCTGCACCCGCAGTCTCCACAGGCAGCTCAAGCCCTTCTTTTCTTTTTTTTTTTTTTTTTTTTTCCCAGGATGGTGGAGGTAGGATGGGGGTGTGCAAGCCCAGCGGTGTCCCCACACCCAGTGACGAATCAGGCCGGCCGCGGCGCTCCCCCGCCGGCCGGTGATTTAGGAAAGTCCGGTGGTCTGGAGGCTTCACCAGGCCGCACTAGGCCGGACTAGGCCGCGGCCGCTGCGGACGAAATAAAAACGGCCCCGTGGATCAGCAGGCTCCGCTAAACACACCGCTGGGTAGACCGAGCGGTGATGGGACCCCCTACCTCTCTTCCAGGCCAGTAACAGCTCCCGCGCCGGCTGCAGCGAAGAAAGATGGCGACGGCCGCCCTCGCAGAGGATCCGCGGTTCCCCAGGCCCGATCCCAGCAATATATGCACGGGGGAGCAGCAGATGATGCAGCTACACACTGTAGGTAGGTGTTTGGGCAGTTTGTAGGTGTTTTTGGCACAGATGGCAAAGGATTGCAAAGGATTTCACATAAGGATGCCCGGAGCTCCTCTCCTACACGTCCACCACCACTCACATCCGGACACGCCCCCCTTGTACATGATGCTTAACATTGTCAAAGCTAAGTAATGGTTATTTCCACACCCTCCCTATTGTATGTTTGGTCACCATGAAAATATGAGTAATTAATGTATGCTCCCAACAGGTAACATTTTTGATCGGTTGTGCTTCCAAAGGATTTTTTACGCAAGTTGGTATGGAGTATCGTATAGACCATAGTGTATACCTGTATTATCCACGGCCTTTTGACCTTAGGGCATGTCCACCAGATATGTTTCATGTCTCCCAGCTCTAGACATCCTAAAAAACAAGAAGAGGGACAGGTGAGAAGGCAACATGAAATCCTTGCAAGGGTATAGAGTTAGGCCTTGTACACACGTTCGATTGTTGTACGACCGAGCGTCTGAATTTTGTCAAAAACACGTGTGCAGGATTTTGTTCAGCATACTAACTATCCGCAAATTGTCTTTTGACAAACACAAACGTAGTGACCTACTATGAGACAATAAAGAGGAAGTTCATTTCTCAAGTGCCACCCCTTCTGCTAATTTCGTGTTAGTAGAAGTTTGGTGAGTGTTGATTCACGATTTTCAGATCGTACAGAACAAATACCTTTTAAAATAAGTTTGGCATAACTACATTAGTAGAACCAGCAAAGCAGCTTCATTATTATCCTATTAAAGAAGATGAGAATGTGCGTTGCATTTCAATATTTCATCAACTGCCGCCTCATGAATGTTAATTCTAGATTACGAACAGTAGTTTACAAGACCATACTCTTCCTAGTCATTCCTTGATTCCGAGCATGCGTGTTTGTACTTTCGACTTTTTTGTGACGATTTCTGTACTGACCATCCGAAAATCAGACGTTGCGTTCACATCCGACAAAAATTTTATAGCCTGCACATCCAGCTTTTATCTAACGAAAAAGTCAAATTGGCCGTCGAAAGCACTGCACTAACGATCCGAAAATCTGCAGACAGCTTGTCTTATGAATTTTCCCACCTGATTTTCGGAATATGTGTATGAGACTTTAGAGAGTAAAAAGTTTCCCAGAGCCAGAACATTACTTAATGCTTTAACCACTTCAGCCCTGGAAGATTGGGCTGCTCAATGATCAGGCCATTTTTTGCAATACGGCACCGTGTCGCTTTAACTGACAATTGCGCAGTCGTACGATGCTGTACCTAAACAAAATTGAGCCCTTTTTTTCCCACAAATAGCACTTTCTTTTGGTGGTGTTCGATTGCCTCTGCGGTTTTTATTTTTTGCAATATAAACAAAAGAATAGCGACAATTTTGAAAAAAAACACACTATCGTTTACTTTTTGCTAACAAATTTTTCCTCAGTTTAGGCCGATATGTTATCTTCTACATATATTTGGTATATATTGATTGGTTTGAGCAAAAGTTATAGCATCTACAAAATAGGGGATAGATTTATGGCATTTTTATTATTATTTCTTATTTACTAGTAATGGCGGCGATCTGCGATATTGCGGCCGACAAATTGGACACTTTTGCCACCTTTTTGGGACCATTGACAATTATACAGCGATATAAAATGCACTGATTACTGCATAAATGTCACTGGCAGGGAAGGGGGTTAACACTAGGGGGCAATCAAGGGGTTAAATGTGTTCCCTAGGTGTCTTCTAACTGTGGTGATATGGAACTGTCTAGGAGGAGAGAGAGATCGGTGTTCATACTTAGTATGAACACACCATCTGTCTCTACTCCCCTGAAAGAACCGGGATCTGTGTGTTTACACACACAGATCCCAGTTCTCGCATCGGCTCCGGGCGCACATGCCTCTAGTGGCCAAAAGGCGAAGCGAAGTAAGGTAACGTTGATTTGCCCAGCCAAGCCAACCTGCTGCAGTAAAACTGCAGCGGAAGGTCCAGAAGTGGTTAAATAGTGCATCTCACAATTTGTTCCAGGTTTCTGGGGGTAGGGTAACACCAAAGTCTCTTTCCCAACGCAAGCAGTATGTTGGAGGTTGGGGAAGGACATTACTAGGGTTGCCACCTCATCCCTTTAGACCAGAGCACATATGAATTACACAGGTTCTGAAGCTAATGTAATGCAGATAAGGCTCCAAGTGAATTTAATTACCACCTTAATGAGCCACAGAACCTGTGTAATTAATATGAGTTTGGTTTTAAAGGGATGAGGTGGCAATCCTAGACATTACCCATAATGGAAAAATATAGTAAGGATATTAGACCTCACTAGGGTTGCCACCTCATCCCTTTAAACCCTGAACACATATGAAATACACAGGTTCTGAGGCTAATTTAATGCAGATAAGGCAACAATTCAGTTTAATTACCACCTTAATCAGCCACAAAACCTGTGCAATTAATATGCGTTCGGGTTTAAAGGGATGAGGTGGCAACTCTAGACCTTACTAACGTGTCGTCGGATTTGATCGGCATCTAGACTCAAGAAGTTATGGATGTGAACTGGTCGATATTCTGCTCGGCTAGATAGCAGACATCCTCAGTATCTGGCATATCATAAGACTTACAGAGTTGTTGAAAAGAGTAAACCCCTTACATTGTCAAGAGGGAGCACACTGTTGTAAATCCATGACATTATAATGATTGAATTTATATATACTTTAATATAAAGCAATATTATGATTAGATATATGTGATAATGGCACCGTAAACTCTTGAAAAATATGTAAAGCAAAACTTTCATTCTATAGTATATTCATTGATTTGAGCGTGTAAAGTGCTGCTTAAATTATCAGTGATATATTAATACGTGTAATAAATACATTTTATAAATATATTGTGTGTTGATGAAGTTCTAAAACACTCATCTGCTATAGATTGATAAAGATGATATTTGCACAAGTTTTTTCACTTTTAGCTGTGTGCAATCACATTTTCTATTCCACAGCACTGACTATGTCTCCTCTTGGACTTTACAGTGACCCCCTGACACCAACTCCTGTAAAGGTCAGTAAATTGCTGTAAAAATGGAATTCACAGGACAGTGTCAAGCCTCAAGACAATAGTTCATGAAAGATCAAGGCTCGGTCATTAAAGCTTTTATACGTAAGTAACACAAAGTGTGGGTCCAGGTGCATAAATTGACAAGTAGGTGGCATTCCCTTTGCAGTTGTTACAGCTTAGCCTAATATCAAGCAATTTTTTCACATGATTGACCAATAAAAGTGGAATATTTTACGGATCTGTGACCCTCCCGTAACAGAATGCTGCCCATTCCTTTCTTTTGTGATGGAATGTAAGAAAGGTGGGCTTGTCCCTTGTTAGCCTGGGGTGTCTAATTAGCATTAATAAAAACCCAATTGGAGTTATGTGAAGGCTCTGATCACACTTGCACAACAATAACACAGCCATGATGGGTGTTTTCACACCAAGGAGTCACACGTCGTTGACTGAACATCGCTAATTGTGAACTTTATGTGGGGATTAAACTCATAAATGTTTTTCAAAGGCATTTGGTAGTAATTGGCTCCCTGACTAGTTCAGAAGTGGAGCGATCTGATTAACACAAGACAAGCAGTAGCTATAAATGTGCATCATGTAACAAATATGCTGAACATTTTTTTTTTTGAGCAGCTTGTTTGGTTGCATTGATGCAACTATAGACCTGGCTAAAAAAAAATAGATGTAGTGTACTGCAGATTGCCCATATACAGTAATGCAGGGTTTCTCAACCAGGGTTCTGTGGAACGTTAGGGTTCCTCCAGAGGTTGCTAGGGGTTCCTTGAGCAATGAGGAATTTCTTCCTCTCAGATAAGTTCCCACTGACACCATCAATCTTTTTTAGCTATCTGTAAGGAGGTAATTCTTCCCAATGACCAGAAGTGTAAGGAGCATTCTTCCCACTGACTATCACACTAATGTATCAGGCGTTGTAGATATCATCATTTTTAGTAGGGGTTCCCTGATACTGGAAAGATAATTCAAGGGTTCCTTTGTGTTGAAAGGGTTGAGAAAGGCTGCAGTAAAGTGTCCACCCAAACATGATATTTCAGCTGTGACCTCTTATATTCCTTATATCCTCCTGATGCATTTTTCATGTTATGGAATGCAATAGAAAAAGATTGACCCTCTCATAATGATCACTGTAAGCTGATAGACCAAGGAACTCAAGGGTAGAGAGCTGGCAGCCAGGGGGTAATACGGAGCCAGTGATGATGTAGGCAGTGTAGCTTTGGCCCCTCTGGCATCATCTCAGTCTGGCATATGCGGGCAGATGCACCATTTGGGACCCACTCTGTGCCCTATATTCTGGGTGTGCACAGATGTGCGAAGACAAACACCCTATAAAGTAAAAAAAATAATAATAATAGTAACATCCAAACGTCAGCAAGGGGTAAGGCAAAATATATATATATATATATATATATATATATATATATATATATATATTTTTTTTTTTTATGGTTTAAGGTCAGTTTTAAATTTGTACATTTTCAATTTTCTTGTTTTTTTCTTATCTGTTAGGGTAAATGTCTGCTTTAAAATCTTAAGTTCCCATCAAAACCTGGGCATACACCAGTAACATTTTGTTTGAAAATTTGAATTTTCTGAACATTTCCTTTGATTTTCTAATGGTTAGAGGGGATCAAATGAAATGCCAACTTGAAAAAAATTATCCATCCTGCTCATTCAAATATTCCTGTGTTCGAAAACATTTCTCATGCCCTGTACACACGGTCGGACTTTCCAACAACAAAATCCGTCAGATTTTTTCTGACGGATTTTGGGCCAAACTTGTCTTGCATATACAAGGTCGCACAAAGTTATTGGAAAATCTGATCGTTCCGAATGCAGTGATGTACAGCACGTACAATTGGACTATAAACGGGCCAGTAGCCAATAGCTTTCGTCTCGTAATTTATTCTGAGCATGCGTGGCACTTTGTCCCTCGGAATTGTCTACACACGATCGGAATTTAAACGATTGGATTTTGTTGTCAGAAAATTTTAGATCCAGCTCTCAAACTTTGTGTGTCGGAAATTCAGACGGAAAAAGTCAGATGGAGCCCACACACGTTCGGATTTTCCGACAACACGATCCGATCACACATTTTCCATCTGAAAGTCTGACCGTGTGTACAGGGTATAACTATGAACTTTTTGTTTGGGGAAAAAAACATATACAGTCCTGTGAAAAAGTATTTGCCCCCTACCTGATTTTTTTTTTAAATCTTTTTTTGCATATTTGTCACACTTAAATAATTTAGATTATCAAACTAATTTTAATATTACACAAAGATAACTGATGTAAATATAAAATGCAGTTTTTAAATAGTTTTATTTATTAAAGTGATTGTTTTTTTTTTTTTTTTTTTAATAAAACAATAAACATGTCATACTTGCCTGCTCTGTATAGCTGTTTTGTACAGAGCAGCCCTGATCCTGCACTTCTTTGGTCCCCACCGGCGCTCTGGGCCCCTTCCCAATGCTGTGAATGCTGGCTGTGATTGACAGCAGCAGGAGCCAATGGCATCTCAGCCTATCAGGAAGGAGAGACCCGGGAGAGCCTCAGGTCTTGTGCACATCGCTGGATCAGGATTGGGCTTAGCTAAATATTAGGGGAGCTGAGGGGGGATCTGCACACTGAAGGTTTTTTACCTTCATGCATAGAATGCATGAAGGTAAAAAACCTTAATGCCCTGTATATGGAAATTCTGATGGAAAAGGTCACATCGGATTATATTGTCAGAAAATCGTGTGTGGGCTCTATTGGACTTTTTCCGTCTGAAAAAATTTGAGAGCAGGATCTAAAATTTTCCATCAAAAAAATCCGATCTGACTTTTTCCGGTCGTTTGTAGAGAATTCCGAAGGACAAAGTGCCACGCATGCTCAGATCAAATTACGAGACCAAAGCTATTGGCTACTAGCCTCTACATAGTCCCGTCGTATGCAATGAATGTCACCACATTCCGAACGATTGGATTTTCCGACAACTTTGTCCGACCGTGTGTATGCAACACAAGTTTCAGACAAAATCTGTCAGAAAAAATCCAACGGATTTTGTGGTCGGAATGTCCGACCGTGTGTACATGGCATTAACCTTTACAACCACTTTAAGGGAAAAAAGCTGTCACAACCTGCCTGGCACTATGTGAAAAAGTAATTGCCCCCCAAACCTAATAACTAGTTGTGCCACCCTTGGTGGCAACAACTGCATTCAAGCAATTGCGATAACTGACCCCTTTGATACAGTTTAAATTCATAGAACAGGTCTGGATGAAATTTGAAGGCCTTTTGAATGATATTAGTTGAGTCAATGATGGCAAGAATGTTCTGATGAACTATTGTTCTGTGACTGTTTGAAAGAACATCTAACCATTTATGTCCAGATTAAGTTTTGGGGGGCAAGATCTTTGACAGATACAGTAAAACCTCGGATTGCAAAAACATGGTTAACGAAACGTTTCGCAATACGAGCTGTTTTTTTTTTAAATCCTGAATCCTGGTTTGCGAGCATTGTCTTGTAAGACAAGCAGGATTCAAGCTTCTGGGGTGTGCAGTACCGCATGTGTTCGGAGGTGCAGGGGCACCGGTTACACTCTGAGCCGCTCAGAGACACTTGGAAATGCTTAGAGACACTTGGACACACTCCATTCCTGAGTGTCTGCCTAAGCATCTCAGAGTGGTCTCAGAGCGTTTTCGAGTGTCTCGGGGGAAACTTGCTTTGATATACAAGTTCTTTGGATTACATGCATGCTTCTGGAAAGAATTATGCTAGTAATCCAAGGTACTACTGTATACTCAAATACACGTGGCCAAATCTGTAGTATGTGGTTGTCCACAACATACACTGTCATGCACTGTCATCATTTGAACAGTACTATCCTGAATCTTTGTTAGCTATGCGGATTCAGGAGTTCTATATATAATTAGACATGTTTGATTTGTTTAGTTACGAATCGAAAGTCAGATACATTTTTTATTGGAGATTTAGATATATCCGAATCTCCAAATCACAATAATAATGAATTTTAACTAATGCAAAATAAATTCTAACCAAAACATTCATTTGTTTAATTTGTATGCGACTTTAGAGGGTTTTGTAAGTTCAATAATATTTGTCACACTCTGTATTGAAGTCACAAAACATCAAAGTCCCAAGCAAGCATCATCAAAGTTGCAATGGAAAGTCGCACTGGAAACATACCATAAACATTCCAAAATAACTTCCAAAAATACGAATTGATTCAGAATAACAAATATACCAAATGAATCCAAATATACAAAACTAAGTCTGAAAATAAATTATTCTAACATAACTAATATGATGAAACAAAACAATTGCATGGTGAAATTTTTTTTTTAATTCATTCATTATGTCACATCTCTATAGATAATAATCATTTCATTTAAAGTGGATGTAAAGCCACTCTCATCCTTTCTAAACTACTGCAATATTGGTTATCTAGAAGGATATAGATGCCTCCTGCATGTATACTTATCTGTCAAATGTCTCCCCTCTGTCTGCTATGACAGATTTTGTGGGTGTGTCCGTTTTCCAGGGCTCAGTGGGTGGAGTCGTGATGTCAGTAGACTCCCCGCCCACCTCTACACTCCCCTTATCAACATGCATTTTCTTCTGTTTATTTCTTACACTGAACTTCTGCTATGATCACTAACATCCAGTCAAAACCCAGAAAAGTCCCCAATTCATCAGTCTCCAGTTATGCTGAGGTGTGGAACAGCCAATCCTTGCAGAGCAGCAGAAGAAAGGAGTGGGAGGGAATTAAAAAATAATGCATGTCTCTTAGGCTAGTGCACGAGATATGTAAATCACCTGTCACTCACAGCAAGGGGGAGGATTTGACAACGTTTTTCTCTGTTTGTCAAGATTTATCTCACTGAACAATAAAAGAGGATTGCTCAGAGCTGGATTAACTCTTTGTGGCAAGACTGGGCTCAAATGATAGGATGTTTTATACTCTACATTATGACATCATCAGGTTCACATCCACTTTAAGGGCAGTAAATCATGCTCACAGCGCTGTGAAGCAGAGGTGCTCAGGTTTGGTCTGCTACAATACATACACACTACACACCATCATAAGTCACTAAAACAGGCCTCCTTTAGTGACTCATGACGGTGTCCATGATCTCTGGAGGGTAATAGGAGTATATAGCTTTTCTCTGTGATGCTTCTCACATCTGTTGGTGTTGATGTCTGTCCCTTAAAAGTTTGAATCTGGTGGTGAAAAAGTGGTGAATCTTTTTGAAAGTCTTTTTGAAAGTAATAAACGTGTCACAGAAGAAGAACTGACAGTGGACGTCCAAGAAGACTTGGAAGATGGAAATCTGAAGAATAGCCTTTATTAATCTGGACTTTTAGAAAATTCCTTGTATTTAAATTATTTTATGTGTTAATTGAATAATTTTTAGTGTGGAACACAGACAGTTTTTAAAGTGTTTTTCTTTTCTCCGTTTAAATTCAATAAAAATACATAAAGACAGAGAAATGGTAATCTGATTTGAAGTGCTTAAGCAAAGATTTATTTCATTTTCATCTTGTGATCTGGCCAGTAAGTCTGTTGTTTTTCAAAAGAACAAGTTGTCCTGAAAATGTATCAGTTAACAGTGTTGAGACAAATCATTTACCTCTGACAGGGGTGCTTACAATGATCAGCTTTTATTTATTTACTGTATATAAAACCTTTATGCCAAAAGGAAAACTGTTGCTGTAACTGCAGTGTGAGCTAGAATTTAGCTTGTTAGTGTATCTAAATCTGCTAGTAAATCTAACACTCCCCTCCCTCTAGACGGGCAATGCTGCTGTCTGCTGTGCCCTGTTCTCCTTCATCCAGAGTGGGTGCACTCTAATACAGGAGATGTGTTACTGGCCAGATCACCAGGTAAGAACAGAGGGGGAAAAAGCCTAAAGAAAGAAAACAAATGCAAACACCACATCTAAAGATTGGTAAGCAATAAATAGAATTTTTGGTTTTGGCTTTATTACCTCTTTGATAGTCATAACCAGAATTACTTAAAGTTGAGTTCCACCCTTTTTTTAGTTTATTAAATAGCATAGCTGCTGACTTTTAATAAACAGACATTCACCTGCCCCACAGTCCAGCAATGCGGCTGCCCGGAGCCTCGCTCCCCTCCCCCTCCTCTCCTCCTCCTTTCCTCAGCGCCTCCATTGATACTGTGGGCACCCGGCCATGGCAGCTTACGGCTTCATGGCCGGGCGCACACTGCGCTTGCCCGAGTCGCTCTGCTCTCTCCTATTGGCCAGCCAACCTTCTGGGACCTGTGATCGCTGGCAGGGAGGGGCCACCTATGGCGAGAGGAGGAGTCGCCTAGAGCAGGAAGGAGGAAGTGGGACAGGAAGTACCACTAAAAAGAGGGTACACACTCCCCAAAAAATGGCACGTCAGGGGGTGAGGAGCGCTTAAAGTGGAAGTTCCATTTTTGGGTGGAACTCTGCTTTAACCACTTGAGGACCGCCGTATTGCCATTGTACGTCAGCACAATGGCACAGGCAGGCATAATCACGTACATCCACGTGATTGCCTTCCAGCGGGTGGGGGGTCCGATCGGACCCCCTCCCGCTGGTTACGGCGGTCCGATTCGGTCCAGGAGCGCTCCGTGATGAGGGGATGGCCGTTGGTTTTCGGCCACCCCCTCTGGATCGCTCCTGGCCAATGAGAAGCTTCCTCCCCTGTGTATTGTTTACACAGGAAGGAGGAAGTGATGTCATTCTCCTCGGGGCGGTCTTTTTGACCGGACTACGAGGAGAACAGTAAAAGTAAGTGTGCACCAACACTACACTGACATGTAGGTACACACAGGCACACAAACCCCCCCCGATCCCCCCCCCCGATCGCCCCCCTCCCCCCCCCCCCGCCCCCCTCCCCCCCCAGTCACAGTGTCACTGATTGCATTGATCATTTCTTTACTGATCAATGCATTCAGTGTCAGTTGTGACAGTAAAAACTGTCAGGACAGTTAGTGTTAGGTCCAGGGTAGCCCCCTATCTCCCCCCAATAAAGATTTAACCCCCTGATTGCCCCTAGAGTTAACCCTTTCACCCCCTTTTGCCAGTGTCACTAAGCGATCATTTTTCTGATCGCTGCATGTGTCGCTAGTGTCGCTAGGTAGCTAGTTATTTTTTTAGGTTCACCGCCAGGTTTTTATAGCGCTAGGTACCCCGATATACTACCCAATAATGTTTTTAACCCCCTGATTGCCGCTAGTTAACCCTTTCACCCCCTTTTGCCAGTGTCACTAAGCGATCGTTTTTCTGATCGCTGCATTAGTGTCGCTACAGTCGCTAGGTAGCTAGTTATTTTTTTAGGTTCACCGCCAGGTTTTTATAGCGCTAGGTACCCCGATATACTACCCAATAATGTTTTTAACCCCCTGATTGCCGCTAGTTAACCCTTTCACCCCCTTTTGCCAGTGTCACTAAGCGATCATTTTTCTGATCGCTGCATGTGTCGCTAGGTAGCTAGTTATTTTTTTAGGTTCACCGCCAGGTTTTTATATCGCTAGGTACCCCGATATACTACCCAATAATGGTTTTAACCCCCTGATTGCCGCTAGTTAACCCTTTCACCCCCTTTTGCCAGTGTCACTAAGCGATCGTTTTTCTGATCGCTGCATTAGTGTCGCTACAGTCGCTAGGTAGCTAGTTATTTTTTTAGGTTCACCGCCAGGTTTTTATAGCGCTAGGTACCCCGATATACTACCCAATAATGGTTTTAACCCCCTGATTTCCGCTAGTTAACCCTTTCACCCCCTTTTGCCAGTGTCACTAAGCGATAATTTTTCTGAACGCTGCATCAGTGTCGCTAGTGTCGCTAGGTAGCTAGTTATTTTTTTAGGTTCACCGCCAGGTTTTTATAGCGCTAGGTACCCCGATATACTACCCAATAATGGTTTTAACCCCCTGATTGCTGCTAGTTAACCCTTTCACCCCCTTTCACCAGCGATCACAGTATAAGTGTCACTGGTGACGCTGGTTAGCCAGTTAGTTATTTAGGTTCCCCGTCAGGTTTTTATATAGCGCCAGGGACCCCCATATACTACCTAATAAAAATTTGAACCCCCTGATTGCCCCTAGTTAACCCTTTCACCACTGATCACCGTATAAGTGTTACGGGTGACTCTGGTTAGTTTGTTTTTTATAGCATTTTATATTCAAATCCGGAAGGCAGTGCTTGGTTTTCGGGGTCCCGTACGTGGCTAGGCTCCCAAAAAGTCCCCCACATGTGGTATCCCCGTACTCAGGAGAAGCAGCAGAATTTATTTTGGGGTGTAATTTGACTTCTGCACATAGCATGTGTGAGCAATATATCATTTAGTGACAACTTTGTGCAAAAAAAAAAAAAGTTTGTAATATTCCCGCAACTTTTGGCAAAATATAAAATATTCCATGGACTCAACATGCCTCTCAGTAAATAGCTTGGGGTGTCTACTTTCCAAAATGGGGTCATTTGGGGGGGGTTTTGTGCTATTTTGGCATTTTATGGCCTTCGAAACTGTGATAGGTAGTGAGGAGTTAAATCAAAAATTTGCACCCTTAGAAATCCTGAAGGTGGTGATTGGTTTTCGGGGTGCCGTGCGCGACTAGACTCCCAAAAAGTCCCACACATGTGGTATCCCCGTACTCGGGAGAAGCAGCAGAATGTATTTTGGGGTGTAATTTCACATATGCCCATAGCATGTGTGAGCAATATATCATTTAGTGACAACTTGGTGCAAAAAAAAAAAAGTTTGTAATATTCCCGCAACTTGTGGCAAAATATAAAATATTCCATGGACTCAACATGCCTCTCAGTAAATAGCTTGGGGTGTCTACTTTCCAAAATGGGGTCATTTTGGGGGGTTTTGTGCTATTTTGGCATTTTATGGCCTTCGAAACTGTGATAGGTAGTGAGGAGTTAAATCAAAAATTTGCACCCGTAGAAATCCTGAAGGTGGTGATTGGTTTTCGGGGTGCCGTGCGCGACTAGACTCCCAAAAAGTCCCACACACGTGGTATCGCCATACTCGGGAGAAGTAGCGGAATATATTTTGGGGTGCAATTCCACATATAACCATGGCATGTGTGAGCAATATATCATTTAGTGACAACTTTTTGTAAAAAAAATTTTTTTTTTTTTTTTTTGTCATTATTCAATCCCTTAGGACAAAAAAAATAAATATTCAATGGGCTCAACATACCCATCAGCAATTTCCTTGGGGTGTCTACTTTCCAAAATGGGGTCATTTGGGGGGGATTTGTACTGCCCTGCCATTTTAGCACCTCAAGAAATGAGATCGGCAGTCATAAATTAAAAGCTGTGTAAATTCCAGAAAATGTACTCTAGTTTGTAGACGCTATAACTTTTGCGCAAACCAAAAAATATACGCTTATTGACATTTTTTTTACTAAAGACATGTGGCTAAATAAATTTTGCCCTCAATGTATGACTAAAATTTAGTTTATTCGATTTTTCTTATAACAAAAAGAAGAAAATATCTTTTTTTTTCAAAATTTTCGCTCTTTTTCCATTTATATCGCAAAAAAAAAAAAATCGCAGAGGCAATCAAATACCATCAAAAGAAAGCTCTATTTGTGGGAAGAAAAGGACGCAAATTTCGTTTGGGTGCAATATTGCATGACCGCGCAATTACCAGTTAAAGCAGCGCAGTGCGAAATTGCAAAAAGACCTCTGGTCCTTAAGGTGTTTATTGGTCCGGAGCTGAAGTGGTTAAGCTTTGTAGTAAACATTAAAGCGGAGGTCCTCACAAAAATTGAACTTCTGCTTTTCGAAACCCTTCCTCCCTCCGGTGTCACATTTGGAATCTTTCAGGGGGGAGGGGGGTGCGGATACCTGTATAATACAGGTATTTGCACCCACTTCTGGGCATAGATCACCACGGTGATCGCGATGACCTAAGCCACTTCCCGCCATCCCCGCTGTCTGCTGGGAGACACACGGGTCCCAGAGACAGTAGTGACCATTTGGACTGCACAGTAGGGAACCAGGAAGTGAAGCCGCAACGCTTCACTTCCTGATTCCCTTACCAAAGATGGCGGCAGCATCCGAGGGACGGTTCGACCTCGGGTCCGGACATCGCGGGTGCCCTGGACAGGTAAGTGTCCTTATTTTAGAAGTCAGTAGCTGCAGTATTTGTAGCTGCTGACTTTAAAAAATAAAAATAAATGCAGACATAACGGTGTCAGTATGTTAATATATCTAATTAGGTATCTACTGCATGACCCTTTGCTTTTTTTTTTAGCTGCAGTTGTTTTCATTTTATAGATCTACATATTATAGTTATCAAGTTCATCACTAATATTCATAATGGTTAACAGTTTGGTTATATTTTTTCATGTGTGGTGTGCCTTGTTACATGTATTGTATAATAATACATAACTTAGAAACCCAAGAAACAGTGAACAATATGCCTGACATAAGAATGCATTGCATCCCATTTCATCCGATTTGTAAATTTTTTTTCTTTTATCTTTTTCTTACTGGTTACCGTATTTATATCCAAAAGCAAATACTGATGCACAGTACTTTATGTTCAAGATAACATATGTATCACCTTTAACAGGGGTAAATTGTCAAAGTGTTCTGATTTTTACACTGTTCTGTACATATGAATCCTGATATAGAGGCGTTGTGCATTTTGAACACCTTTACTTTTGTAATGCATTTCTCCTAAATTGGTGCTTAATAGAGCAATACAGATCTCTTAAAAAAATAATTTTATATATATATATATATATATATATATATATATATATATATATATATATATATATATATATATAGTCTTTCTTTTTCAGCTGGAACACAGTTCCGGCACCACCAGCACTGATTGTACAATTATGTAATGGCAAAAGGTGCTGCAGTATGCTGGAGGTTCTATTGATGCTGGCGGCTGGGGAATCCATTGTTGCTGGGGGGGGGGGGGGTCTATTGTTTAAGGAGGGATCTTCTGTTGAAGGAGGGGTCTATTTTTGCTGGAATTGTCTTATGGAGGTGTTTGGGGTCGTTATCATGTTGGAATACTGCCCTGCGGCCCAGTCTCCGAAGGGAGGGGACCCTGCTTTGCTTCACTATTTCACAGCACATGTTGGCATTCATGGTTCCCTTAATGAACTGTAGCTCCCCAGTGCCGGCAGCACTCATGCAGCCCCAGACCATGACACTCCCACCACCATGCTTGACTGTAGGCAACACACACTTGTCTTTGTACTCCTCACCTGGTTGCCATAATTTCTTCAGTGTTGTCACATGAAAAGATATAAAATATTTACAAAACGTGAGGGGTGTATGCATATGAATGATAACACAAAAACTTTTCTTTCACTCATGGTTAGTGTTTGGCTGAAGCCATTTATTATCAATCAACTGTGTTTACTCTTTTTAAGTCATAACCACAACAGAAACTACCCAAATTACCCTGATCAAAAGTTTACATACCCCAGTTCTTAATACCGTGTATTGCCCCCTTTAACATCAATGACAGCTTGAAGTCTTTTGTGATATTTGTGGATGAGACTCTTTTTCTTCTCAGATGGTAAAGCTGCCCATTCCTCTTGGCAAAAAGCCTCCAGTTCCTGTAAATTCTTGGGCGGTCTTGCATGAACTGCACATTTGAGATCTCCCCAGAGTGGCTCAATGATATTGAGGTCAGGACAGGAGACTGAGATGACCACTCCAGGACCTTCACTTTATTCTGCTGTAGCCAGTGACAGATCAATTTGGCCTTGTGTCTTGGATCATTGTCATGTTGGAATGTCCGAGTATGTCCCATACGCAGCTTCCTGGCTGATGAATGCAAATGTTCCTCCAATATGTTTTGGTAAAATACTGCATTCATCTTGCTATCAATTTTGACCAAATTTCCTGTGCCTTTGTAGCTCACACATCCCCAAAACCAGGGCTGTCATTAATATTGATTGGACCCTGGGCAAAAACATTTCCATCCCCACCATCAAACATGGAGGTGGAAACATTTAGACATGTGCGATTAGTTTCGTACGAAACTAAAATTCATACGAATTTCCAGAAGTTCGTACGAATCCGAAATACAATTTTTTATGCATACGAATTTCGTACAAAATACAAAATTTTGTTTACGAATTTCGGATCCAAATTCATAACGAAAAGTTAACGAACCTAAAAGTTAAAAACCCAGTAAGTCAGCACAGGGATGGTGGGGACCCCTCATAATGATAAATTCATCATAACGAATGTTCATTATTTTAACGAAAAGTTTACAAATATAACAAAAATTCGTATTTCGTACGAATCCGAAATGAATTTCGGACACGAATTACGACATATGAATTTTTTGACAGCGCCCATGTATAGAAATTATGCTTTGGGGGTGTTTACTGCTAAGAGGACAGGACAACTTCACTGCATCAAAGGTACGATGGACGTTAATTAATAAAGCAGTTTGCACTATGGAACCTCTTTTTTTGTTGTTTCCTATATGTGAACCTGCTGCTGTGAGTGAAGTATAAAAAATCCGAGATATCTGTTATCGTTGGGATATTAAGGAATCTGAGATTGAGAACCTTTTTGATCGTTGATGACACAAGAAGTTTCTACAGAGGAACACCAGTGAATTATTACTCATAACGAAGTGCCTGTTAACCCCCTGGGTCTGGTGAGTGTGTTACCATAAGGGGTGTCACCGGCTGTCAAACTTTTTATGCACTGGTTGGTTTATCTTGGCGATGGACTTTCCTTTCTGTTTTCTCATCGTTTGAATGTTTCAACTGAAATCCCATCCTTATATGCGTGGGACTTTTCAAGGACATTGCTGTGGTTCTACTTGTAACCATGGGATTATCACCCTCTTAAAAATTATTGTTTTGTTGTTTTAGCGCTGTCAATATGGTATATATGGGACAATAGGTTAACGAGAGCTATATACTATATAATTTTTATGATATCATATATATATATATATATATATATATATATATATATATATATATATCCCAGCATATAGGAATAGGACTCCTGCTAAAATAATTCTATATTTTATAATATAATTATATTAAAAAGACAAAAAACATTTCTATTGCTTTATCCAAGTAGTGTTATTATAGTGTTAATAAACAGGAGACACTGTAAATGATAGGCATTTCCCTGAGTAACCAGGATCAGTCGCTCAGTCACCTCACAGCTTGTCCCATGGACAGTTTTTGGTTGTAAAGTGCCCTCTGCTGGTCTGTCTAATTATTTCGGGTGTACAGATCAGCCTTGAAAAGTAAGTTATTTGCGTGTATGTTTCTAAACACCATGTTATTTGTTTCCACAGTACTACATCTTTTGTGTTTGAGTTGATATTGCTACATATAAGATGGAAATGCACTATGAGCATTGTTAAGTCAAGTATTTTGTCATTAAATAATAATAAAAAAAAAATCCTAATGCAGTGTTTGCAGTAGAAATACAGAAAGCAAACAGTCAAGATAATTAAACTTAGATTGGTACATCACTGTAGAGTAACTTTTTAGAAGCACCGGAGGGCGGTGAGGGGTGGGGGGCGTCTATGGCTGGGTATTGCAGGGTATCACCGAGTATGGCTGGGTATCTCCGAGTATGGCTGGGTATGGCAATTTATGGCAGGGTATTGCAGAGTATTGGCGGGGTATTGGCAGGTATTGGCGGGTATTGGGGGGTATTGCAGAGTATTGGGGGTACTGCAGAGTAATGGCAGGGTACTGCAGAGTATTGGGGGGTACTGCAGAGTAATGGCAGGGTACTGCAGAGTATTGAGGGGTACTGCAGAGTAATGGCAGGGTACTGCAGAGTAATGGGAGGGGGTACTGCAGAGTAATGGCAGGGTACTGCAGAGTATTGCAGGGTATTGGCAGGGAATTGAGGGGTTAAATTCGGTGAGCAGCGATGTGGGCACTGCAGATGCAGCCCACAGCGCTGCTAACACTGATCTCTTTCCCCTCCGCTGTACCGATCGGTACAGAGAGGGGAAGGGAGTCATTTGACGGAGCGATCACGTGGTAAACGGCCGCGACGAGCGGCTGTTTACCGTGATGTGCCGAGTCCACTGGACCCGGCAGTCACGGATGATCTCGTGTGCGCACCCCAGGGGGCACGCGAGAGCAGAATTCTGGGAGGCCGTTAATTAACGGCCTCTCAGAGTTAAACAACCGCCCTGACGCCATTAATCGGCAATAAATTAAATTCCAGAGCTTTTACTGCCCACTGAGGTTCTGGCATTTGACAGTTGAATGATGGGGGAGTGGCATTTAGGACTTATTCACACTTGTCTTCGTCCTCTGAAGAGTGATCCGTGGTACATGTACAGTGCCTTGCGAAAGTATTCGGCCCCCTTGAACTTTTCAACCTTTTGCCACATTTCAGGCTTCAAACATAAAGATATAACATTTTTATTTTTTTGTGAAGAATCACCAACAAGTGGGACACAATTGTGAAGTGGAACGAAATCTATTGGATATTTTAAACTTTTTTAGCAAATAAAAAACTGAAAAGTGGTGCGTGCAAAATTATTCGGCCCCTTCACTTTCAGTGCAGCAAACTCATTCCAGAAGTTCAGCGAGGATCTCTGAATGATCCAATGTTGTCCTAAATGACTGATGGGGATAAATAGAATCCACCTGTGTGTAATCAAGTCTCTGTATAAATGCACCTGCTCTGTGATAGTCTCAGGGTTCTGTTGAAAGCGCAGAGAGCATCATGAAGACCAAGGAACACACCAGGCAGGTCCGTAATACTGTTCTGGAGAAGTTTAAAGCCGGATTTGGATACAAAAAGATTTCCCAAGCTTTAAACATCCCAAGGAGCACTGTGCAAGCGATAATTTTGAAATGGAAGGAGCATCAGACCACTGCAAATCTACTAAGACCTGGCCGTCCCTCTAAACTTTCAGCTCAGACAAGGAGAAGACTGATCAGAGATGCAGCCAAGAGGCCCATGATCACTCTGCAGAGAACTACAGCTGAGGTGGGAGAGTCTGTCCATAGGACAACAATCAGTCGTACACTGCACAAATCTGGCCTTTATGGAAGAGTGGCAAGAAGAAAGCCATTTCTCAAAGATATCCATAAAAAGCCTTGTCTAAAGTTTGCCACAAGCCACCTGGGAGACACACCAAACACATGGAAGAAGGTGCTCTGGTCAGATGAAACCAAAATCAAGCTTTTTGCCCACAATGCAAAACGATATGTTTGGCGTAAAAGCAACACAGCTCATCACCCTCAACACACCATCCCCACTGTCAAACATGGTGGTGGCAGCATCATGGTTTGGGCCTGCTTTTCTTCAGCAGGGACAGGGAAGATGGTTAAAATTGAGGGGAAGATGGATGCAGCCAAATACAGGACCATTCTGGATGAAAACCTGTTGGAGTCTGCAAAAGACCTGAAACTGGGACGGAGATTTATCTTCCAACAAGACAATGATCCCAAACATACAGCAAAATCTACAAAGGAATGGTTCACAAATAAACGTATGCAGGTGTTAGAATGGCTAAGTCAAAGTCCAGACCTGAATCCAATCGAGAATCTGTGGAAAGAGCTGAAATCTGCTGTTCACAAACGCTCTCCATCCAACCTCACTGAGCTCGAGCTGTTTTGCAAGGAAGAATGGGCAAGAATTTCAGTCTCTCGATGTGCAAAACTGATAGAGACATACCCCAAGCGACTTGCAGCTGTAATCGCAGCAAAAGGTGGCTCTACAAAGTATTAACGCAAGAGGGCTGAATAATTTTGCACGCCCCACTTTTAATTTTTTTATTAGTTAAAAAAGTTTCAAAAATCCAATAGATTTTGTTTCATTTCACAATTGTGTCCCATTTGTTGGTGATTCTTCACAAAAAATAAAAATTTTATATCTTTATGTTTGAAGACTGAAATGTGGCAAAAGGTTGAAAAGTTCAAAGGGGGCCGAATACTTTCGCAAGGCACTGTAGGTACCTGTACCACAAGGTTACTGCACTTCTTTTGTATAATTCCAGGGGTTTTTTTTGTTTGTTTTTTAGATGAACCCCATCAAACTTTTTAGATTTTTGAATATTCTGTGATATTCCAAATTAAGTACCTACCGCAATGAATATTGCTACATATTGCATTGTATACAGCAGTACAGTAAACAAAGCAAAGATCAGTGTGCACTAACCTATAGCAACCAGTCGAAAAGAAATGTAATATTTTTCACTAAACTTGAATGAAATGTAACCTGTATTATATTGTTGCTTCATGGGTCATTTATTATAATATTGTATCCATATTATCACTCAAGTAATTTTCTCAGTCATTATTATTATGTCCTACTAATTCTGTTCACTTATTTGCTTAACCACTTTCAGACCGGACCATTTTGCTGGTAAATGACCAGAGGTCTTTTTACAATTTGGCACTGCGCTGCTTTAACTGGTAATTGCGCGGTCATGCAATGTTGTACCCAAACGAAATTTGCGTCCTTTTCTTCCCACAAATAGAGCTTTCTTTTAAAGGTATTTGACTGACTCTGCGATTTTTATTTTTTGCGATATAAACGTAAAAAGACCGCAAATTTTGAAAAAAAATGAAATTTTCTACTTTTTGTTATTAGAAAAATCCAATAAACTCAATTTTAATCATACATTTAGGCCAAAATGTATTCAGCCACATGTCTTTGGTAAAAAAAAAGTCAATAACTGTATATTTATTGGTTTGCGCAAAAGTTGTCACATCTACAAACTAAGGTACATTTTCTGGAATTTACGCAGCTTTTAGTTTATGACTGCCTATCTAATTTCTTGAGGTGCTAAAATGGCAGGGCAGTACAAAACCCCCCCAAATGACCCCATTTTGGAAAGTAGACACCCTAAGGAAATTGATAAGAGGCATGTTGAGCCCATTGAATATTTTTTTTTTTTTTTTACACAAAGTTGTCACTAAATGATATATTGCTCACACATGCCATGGTTATATGTGGAATTGTACCCCAAAATACATTCTGCTGCTTCTCCTGAGTACGGGGATACCACATGTGGTCGACTTTTTGGAAGCCTAGCCGCGTACGGGGCCCCGAAAGCCAAGCACCGCCTTCAGGATTTCTAAGGGCATACATATGTCATTTTACTCCTCACTACTTATCACAGTTTTGAAGGCCATAAAATGCCAAGATGGCACAAAACCCCCACAAATGACCCCATTTTAGAAAGTAGACACCCCAAGCTATTTGCTGAGAGGCATGTTGAGTCCATGGAATATTTTATATTTTGCCACAAGTTGCGGGAAAATTACAAACTTTTTTTTTTTTTTTCACAAAGTTGTCACTAAATGATATATTGCTCAAGCATGCCATGGGCATATGTGAAATGACACCCCAAAATAAATTCTACTGCTTCTCCTGAGTACAGGGATACCACATGTGTGGGATTTTTTGGGAGCCTAGCTGCGTACGGGGCCCCGAAAGCCAAGAACCGCCTTCAGGCTTTCTAAGGGTGTAAATTTTTGATTTCACGCCTCACTACCTATTACAGTTTTGAAGGCCATAAAATGCCAAGATGGCACAAAACCCCCACAAATGACCCCATTTTAGAAAGTAGACACCCCAAGCTATTTTCTGAGAGGCATGTTGAGTCCATGGAATATTTTATATTTTGCCACAAGTTGCGGGAAAATTACAAACTTTTATTTTTTTTTATTTTTTTTTCACAAAGTTGTCATTAAATGATATATTGCTCACACATGCCAGGGGCATATGTGAAATGACACCCCAAAATAAATTCTGCTGCTTCTCCTGAGTACGGGGATACCACGTGTGGGACTTTTTGGGAGCCTAATCGCGTACGGGGCCCCGAAAACCAAGAACCGCCTTCAGGATTTCTAAGGGTGTAAATTTTTGATTTCACACCTCACTACCTATCACAGTTTTGAAGGCCATAAAATGCCAAAATAGCACAAAACCCCCCAAAATTACCCCATTTTGGAAAGTAGACACCCCAAGCTATTTGCCGAGAGGCATGGTGAGTATTTTGCAGCTCTCATTTGTTTTTGAAAATGAAGAAAAAAAAAATAATGTATATTTTCTTTCTTTTTTTCAATTTTCAAAACTTTGTGACAAAAATGAAGGTCTGCAAAATACTCACCATACCTCTCGGCAAATAGCTTGGGGTGTCTCCTTTCCAAAATGGGGTCACTTGAGGGGATTTTGTGCTATCTGGGCATTCCATGGCCTCCGAAACTGTGATAGGCAGTGAGGAATGAAATCAAAAATTTACACCCTTAGAAATCCTGAAGGTGTTGCTTGGATTTTGGGGTACCGTACGCGGTTAGGCTCCCAAAAGGTCTCACACTTGTGGTATCCCCGTACTCAGGAGAAGCAACAGAATGTATTTTGGGGTGTAATTTTACATATAACCATGGCATGTTTGAGCAATATATCATTTAATGACAACTTTGTGCAAAAAAAAAAAAATAATAATAATAATAATAATGTCTTTTTTCCACAACTTTTGTCAAAATATAAAATATTCCATGGACTCGACATGCCTCTCAGCAAATAGCTTGGGGTGTCTACTTTCTAAAATGGGGTCATTTGGGGAGGTTTTGAACTGTCCTGGCATTTTATACACAACATTTAGAAGCTTATGTCACACATCACCCACTCTTCTAACCACTTGAAGAAAAAGCCCTTTCTGACACTTTTTGTTTACATGAAAAAATATTTTTTTTTGCAAGAAAATTACTTTGAACCCCCAAACATGAAGTGTTTTTTTAAAGCAAAAGCCCTACCGATTAAAATGGTGGGTGTTTCATTTTTTTTTTTACACGGGATTTGCGCAGCGATTTTTCAAACGCATTTTTTGGGGAAAAAACACACTTTTTTTATTTTAATGCACTAAAAATCACTATATTGCCCAAATGTTTGATGAAATAAAAAATATGATCTTAGGCCAAGTACATGGATACCAAACACGACATGCTTTAAAATTGCGCAGAAACGTGCAGCGGCGACAAACTACGTACATTTTTAAAAGCCTTTAAATGCCTTTACAGGTGACCACTTTAGATTTACGGAGGAGGTCTACTGCTAAAATTAGTACCCTCGATCTGACCTTCGTGGTGATACCTCACATGCATGGTGCAATTGCTGTTTACATATGACACCAGACCAATGCTTGCGTTCGACGTTGCGCCTTAGCAGGGGGGGACAGGGGTGTTTTTTTTTTGTTTTTTTTTATTATTTATTTTGCTTTTTTATTTTATTTTTAAACTGTTCCTTTCATTTATATATATTTTTTTATGATTTTTATTGTTATCTCAGGGAATGTAAATATCCCCTATGATTGCAATAGGTAGTGACAGGTACTCTTTTTTGAAAAAATTAGGGTCTATCAGACCCTAGATCTCTCCTCTGTCCTCAAAGCATCTGACCACACCAAGATCAGTGTGATAAAATGCTTTCCCAATTTCCCAATGGCGCTGTTTACATCCCGCAAAATCTAAGTCATGAAATGCTCGTAGCTTCCGGTGTTTTAGGCCATAGAGATGATTGGAGCCATTCTGGTCTCTGATCAGCTCTATGGTCAGCTGGCGGAACCACCGGCTGCATTTTCAGGTTCCCTGTTGGGACAGGAGAGCCTGAGAAAACCATGGAAGATGGTGCGGGGGGGGGGGCATTCCCTCCCACTGCTTGTAAAAGTAGTCTAGAGGCTAATTAGCCGCTAGGATTGCTTTTACATAAAAGCCGACCGCTGGCTGAAAAGAATGATACCAAGATGATACCTAAACCTGCAGGCATCATTCTGGTACAAGCACTCAAAGTCCAGCAACATACCAGTATGTTGCTGGAACTGGTTGGGCATATATTGTAATTTTTTTTTCATGCAGCCTGTGGGCTGAACGAAAAAAAAATATTGATCGGTGGGTATGCCCACCATTAGATACCTCCCTTCATCCACCCACTTCTAATGGTGGGCATACATGCACCATTTATATATGCCGAAGCATGGGGGCATCCTCCCGCAAAAGGTAGGAGCAGATCGCTCCTCCACCCCTTATGCCCCATGCTTCGGCATATATGCTCTTTTTTAACTGTGGTGGTGAAATCACCCCCGACAGTGCTGGAGTCGCGGCTTTATGTATCGTGGGAGCAAACGCTGTTGCTGTCAAGATAAATAAATCCGCGCTGCAACTGAATGGCGTACCTGCTAAACAAATGATGGTTAACAATAAAACAAAGTAACATTACAGTATAACAGTAAGACGTACCATACCTGCAAAGCAAATACAAAAAAAAAATAGCAAAAAATAACACATTTAACACAATCTGTGCCTAAAATATATATATGCCGAAGCATGGGGGCATCCTCCCGCAAAAGGTAGGAGCAGATCGCTCCTCCACCCCGTATGCCCCCATGCTTCGGCATATATGCTCTTTTTTAACTGTGGTGGTGAAATCACCTCCGACAGTGCTGGAGTCGCGGCTTTACGTATCGTGGGAGCAAACGCTGTTGCTGTCAAGATAAATAAATCCGCGCTGCAGCAGAATGGCGTACCTGAAAACAAAAAATGGTTAACAATAAAACATTGCAGAATAGAATACAGTACAAAGGAGCAGAACAATAGAGAAAGAATAGAGAGAGAGAGAACAATAAAACGACAACTATTTTTGTTTTTTTTATTTTATATATTTTTTGGTTTTTTGTTTTTTTTACTTTTTTTTTTTAAACACTTTTTTTATGTAACTTTAACACTTCCATTGTAACGGTTCCAGCGGTTTGGGTCTCTCAAAATGCGATGGCATCTTGGGAGACCCTGTGAACGTGTGCCTAGCCTGTGCAATGCTGTACCCTACGCTAATACTCAACTAGTGAATGGTAGCGTTCAAAACATTCACCAATGCAAAGACCAGGATTGTCAGGACAGCGGGGACAACAATAACGGGAGTCACGCCTATATCCGCGCTTTCTGCAGACACGACATTTTCTTTGGGGGGCTCGTTGGGTAGGGGTACTCGGGATGACATAAGGATAATGCCTCTCATGCAGCCGGCTTACTGCATCTGGTTGGGGAACGTGAGGTGGAGCACCGCCTGGATACAGAAGGGCTCTGACGATATCCTCCTGGAATTTAAGGAAGGATCCAGTCCGTCCTGAAGCTTTGTGTAGTACATAAGCATTCAGTATAGCCAATTGGAATAAATAAACAGACACTTTTTTGTACCAGCGTCTGGCCGTAAGGGCAACTAGATATGGCGCCAACAACTGGTCATTGAGGTCCACCCCTCCCATGTTAAGGTTATATTTGTGGACACAGAGGGGTTTCTCCACAATACCAGTCGCCGTAGGAATTTGGACCGTCGTGTCTGCATGAAGGGAGGTAAGAACGAAAACATTCTTATTATCCCTCCACTTCATAGCGAGCAAATTATTACTGCGCAAGCAGGCTCTCTCCCCCAGCCTAAGACGGGACTCTACAAGCCGCTGGGGAAAGCCCCGGCGATTAGGTCGCACGGTGCCACATGCTCCAATCTGCTGATCAAACAAGTGACTAAACAGTGGCACGCTTGTGTAATAATTGTCCACGTACAAGTGGTACCCCTTTCCGAATAAGGGTGACACCATGTCCCACACTATCTTGCCAGCGCTTCCTATGTAGTCAGGGCAGTTCTCTGGCTCTACGTGACTATCTTTACCCTCATAAACCATAAAACTACATGTATAGCCTGTGGCCCTGTCACAGAGCTTATACATCTTGACCCCGTATCTGGAACGCTTGTTGGGGACGTATTGTTTGAATGACAAGCGACCAGAAAACTTAATCAGGGACTCATCAACGCAGACAACTTGATCGGGAGTAAACAAGTCTGCAAAACGTTGGTTGAAGTGGTTTATGAGGGGCCGAATTTTGTAGAGCCGATCGTATTCAGGGTCTCCACGAGGACGACAGAGTTCATTGTCGCTGAAGTGCATGAACCGCAAAATCAGCTCGTATCGTGCCCTGGACATGGAAGCAGAGAACACGCGCATATGGTGAATTGGGTCAGTGGACCAATATGACCGCAACTCACTCTTTTTGGTTATGCCCATGTTGAGGGAGAGGCCCAGAAAGATTTTAAATTCGGAAACCGTAACTGGTTTCCATTGTCTGGCAAGGGCGGACTGGGGAATAGTGGCGATGTGTTGACCAGCGTACAAATTGGTTTGGTCCACAATAGATCTATAGAGATCTTCGGTAAAAAACAGTGAGTAAAAGTCAAGTGTCGTAAAATCTACTGTTTCCACGTTAATGCCAGGTTGGCCAGTGAATGGGGGAAGTACGGGTTCTGCAGAAGTGGTGGGCACCCAATTAGGATTGGCAAATTCTGCAGGAAGGGCACTATGGGTACGACGGGCCTGTCTTTGTCTTTGTCTTGGTGGCAGCGGGACACTACTTGTACTTGCCACCTCGCCAGCTTGAACTGCACTTATGGGACTCGCCACGTCACCACGTGTTACTGCAGTGCTGGATGTACGTCCAGGGTGTACTAGGCCGCTGGTGCTTGCCAGTTCACCAGAAGGATGAGCGGCTCTAGTACGTCTCTGTTCCATACGAGTGACCTGCGGTTCCTGCACCTGAACAACAGAATACATTCGGGATCGGGCACACCTGTCCTTAACAGGGACCTCATCTCCGTCGTCAGAGCTATCTGTCATGGAGCCACTGTCCTCTACAGGATCGTATTCTGAGCCTGAATCTGACAGATGAGTGACGTCCTCTTCACTATCTGTCATGCTCAATAACGTGTAGGCCTCTTCACTAGTGTACCTTCGCTTTGCCATTTTGGGCTCTAAATTTAGGGGTACACTAGTGAGACTCACAGGTAAAAAAGCACCTAGCCTGTCAGCGACTGTTTCAAAGCGCTACAAAAAAAACTGTTAGCGATCGCAGGGATCAAGCCTGACTCTGCGAACGCTGCAGTTATGTGTGTTGTGTTTTGTAAGTGACAGTGATCGATCGATCGATACTGCACTTGGGTGGGCTGGGCTGGGCTTGGCGGAGGGGCTAAACGCAGGTGCTAGCAGGTATCTGGGCTGATCCCGCTAACAATGCGTTTTGGGAAACCTAAAATGCTGGCAACGCTAATATAGATCTGATCAGATACTATATTACTAAGGGAGGTGTATGCTTTGCGCGTGGGTGTTAGCGGTACTGGCACTAACCTGACGCTGGGGCGACGCAGACCTTATCTGACCCTCAAACTTATATCACCCGCCGGGTGATCAGGGGGTTAAACCTTTATTAGGTAATAAATGGCGGGTGCCCTGAAACAAAAAAAAAATAACTAACCAACCAGCGTCACCTGTAACAGTTATATGGTGATCACTGGTGAAAGGGTTAACTGGGGGGCAATCAGGGGGCTTTATGCGGTAGTATATGGGGGTCCCTGACGCTATAAAAAGCTGCGGCGAACCTAAATACTTACCTGCCTAACTAGCGTCACCTGTGACACTAATACAGCGATCAGAAAAACGATTGCTTATTAGTGACACTGGCGACGGGGGGTGATCACGGGGTTAAACCTTTATTGGGGGGGGTTAGGGGGGTACCCTAGAGCTAAAGGGGGCTAACCCTAACTGCCCTAACAGTTATTACAGTCACAAATGACACCAATGCAAAAAAAAAAAAAAATGCAATTGGTGTCACTGTGACTGGGGGTGCAGGGGTGATTGGGGGGGTGAAAAGTGTGCCTGGCGTGTTCTACTGTTAGTGTAGTGTTAGGTGCAACTCACCGATCCTCTCTCCTCGGTGCCGGAACGAAAAAGACCGACACGAGGAGAGATTACATCACTTCCTCTGCCTGTGTTTACATTACAGGAGAGGAAGTGATGTCACGGGGCATTTCCATTCGTCAGGAGCGATTGCGAGGGGGTGGCCATGAATGAATGGCCGCCCCCTCATCCCGGATCGCTCCCGAACGAATACCGACCGCCGCAGGCACCGGGGGGGGCCCAATCGGGCCCCCCACCCACGGGAAGGCAGGGACGTACAGGTACGCCCATATGCCTGCCCATGCCATTCTGTCGACGTATATCGTCGTGCGGTGGTCGGCAAGTGGTTAAAGGGGTTATGAACCCTCATGGATTTTCACCTTAATGCATTCTATGTGTAGCACCCTGCTTCTGATGAGCAGACGCTATTGGATTTTTTTTCAAATTTAATTGTCTGAAGCTGTAGTTTGGCTCAGACTAATTTCTCTAAAAGTTCTGGTTTCTGTACCAGTCCAGCTGGGTCGCACTGATTCCCACCTGACCGTAGGTGTCGCTGTCACCGTCGGTGGGTGTGGAACAGCAGCAGGCTGGATGCATTGATTGCCACCTCTTGCTTGGATATGGTTCAGTGGGTGTGGTTTCCCTGCTGTGCATTTTGGGGAGGGTATTTAAGGTACCGACACCATTTTTTTTTTTGGTTAGTTTTCCAGGGTCCGTGCTCCCAAACCCAGGGCCCTCCTGGCCTGGGGTCTGTGTCATATGGTCTTGCACCTCGGGGCCAGCTGGACCGAGGCCTCGCAACTGAGAGTGTAGGCCCAGGAATGTCTTGGGGCCGACTGACCAGGGGCGGTCCTGCGCTGTCTCACCTGCGGGGAGAAGCCAAGAAAGCTGGAGGATCCAGGGGAGGACTTTTCCAGTGGAGGACCGAGCGCAAAGGCTGGTGTCTCTGGAGGAGCCTGGAGACTCAGTTTGAGGACACAACCCGGATCAATATCCTTACAGTATCGCCAGGCCGGCTGAAAGAATCTGGTACTGTATGGTAGTTCTTCCTAAAAACTCTCAAAACCTCTAAGTTCAGTTAACAAGTCTGTGGCAGAGACTTTGTTTAGCATCTCATCGGCTGCTAGGTCAAATGAGAGGGGCCTATCCGGTGACTGCTGGATCCAGTCTGTGGAGCTGTTTGTCTTCTGGATCTGACTAGTACTTCTAACCTGCAATTACCAGGTGCCTGAACTCCCCTTATCCTCTGGCCCTCTATTGAAGGACTGTGTCTTATGTCTTTCTTTCGTGTTACACCTAAATAAATCTTCAAAAAGGACCTTGTGTCTGATATATCTTCATTTGGGCTACTTTCCACGGGACCCAATAAATAAAACCAGCAGCCTTTGGGGTTAGTGCTACATATGCATTAAGGTAAAAAACTTCTCTCATGCTGCAGCCCCCCAGAACCCCAGTTTTACTTACCTGAACCCAATCTTTTTCTCCCCAGGGACAAGCACACCAGCTCCAGCTGGTGTCTCGTGTCCTGATTGGATAAATTGATAGCAGTGCAGCCATTGGCTCCCACTGCTGTCAATCAAATCCAATGACGCAGGCACCGGGTGGCAGGACCGAGTCCAGCATTCGTGTCTATGGACGCAAATGCTGGACTCGGGAGGGTTGGCCGCAAGGTAACCCCCTCAGGAGAACGCTTCTCCTAGGGGGTTATCTAATGCGGGGAGGAGCCGCAAGAGCCACCGGGGGACCCCAGAAGAGGATGATCCAGGCCACTGGATTTTTCTTTTATATATAACAATCACTTTAAGTTCCAATTTAGCATTTATGGATGTGGCATGTTTCAATAAAGTACAGTAAAAATGACCAAAACATAAGGTAATCTGAGCAAATAAATACAGAAACAAAGTTTGACCCTCGACTAATCTCAACCTCTCAAGCAGGAAAGTAGCAGCATGCTCATTTTCAAAGCTTTTTCTATGGGACCGTGTTTTCTCTGCAATAGTGCTAAGAATCCACCAGGTGGCAGTTGTTCACAGTTTTACAAACATGAAAAGTTATTCCAGGTTGTGTGTTTAGTATTAGGAGGAGGAAATATTGAACAGTTATTTTTACACATTAATACAAAGCCTCATGGACACTTACCAGCTCCTGTGTGATAAGGAGTAAAGTCCCAGCTCTTTCCTGTGCCCAGAAATCTGCCGGTGCCATGTACAACTGCCAATACAAATGAATGGCGGTACGTGGTCATGCTTGGATAAACTTCTAAAGATTCTGTGTTTACCCACACATGAGTGCAATACATCTCCCCAAACGCAAAAGTGGCACATCCAGAAAGAAATACCGTATGTACATGGGGGGGGGGGGGTTAAACACCAGTGCGCTAGCCATCGGTGTGTACCCGAGCACGGCTATGTACGGCTATCTACTTGTATTGGTGGCTATATGCACCACATGTAGCTCTCAAGTTGCCAGAAAGCACAAGGGCTTTTACACCTCAGCACAAACCTAAATCCCTATGTTCTCTTTCTTTTTTGTTAAAGCAGTAGTAAGGTAAAGCATAATGTGCTTGTATGCATCCCATACTAGCACATTATGTAAAACTTACCTTAGAACAAATCCATCCAGCAGCGTGCTGTCCATGCTGAAGGTGCTTCAATCTTCACCTGATCTTCTTTCTAGGTTCGCGGACTCCAGCTGTGTAAGTGGCAGAGAGCCGCTGTTTACGGCAGAGGACTCTGAAGGCCCGTTGACATCACCGGCTGCATCAAAAGTAAATATCTCCTAAACGGTGCACGTTTATAAGATATTTACTGTACCTATAGGTAACCCTTACTATAGACTTACCTATAGGCAAAGATCATGTATGGGAGTTTACTCCCACTTTAACCCCTTGCCGACAAACTCGCGCCGAAATACGTCAGCAGAATGGCACAGACAGGCATATTACCCTTTAAAACGCGACAGGGAGGCGCATGCACGTGCCCCGTGAGTGTGATTTTTAGGTCCCGCAGACTCGATGTCCACGGGGATACCCGCAATCGTCTCACGAAGAGGAAGAACTGATATAAACAAGCATTTCCCCATTCTTCCTAATGACAGTACACTGATCACAGCTCCCTGTGATCGGGAGCGGTGATCAGTGCCGTAACACACGTAGCCACCCCCACTACAGTTGGAACACATCCCTAGGACATACTTAACCCCTTCAGCGCCCCCTTCCGGTTAACCCCTTCACTGCCAGTCACATTTACACAGTAATCAGTGCATTTTTAATCACACTGATCGCTGAATAAATGTGAATGGTCCCAAAATAGCGACAAAAGTGTCCGATCTGTCCATTACTAGTAAAAAAAAAAAAAAATTATTAATAAAAATGTCATAAAACTATCCCCTATTTTGTAGATGCCATAACTTTTGCCCAAACCAATCAATAAACGCTGAATAAAAATATGTAGAAGAATACGTATTGGCCTAAACTGAGGAAAAAAAATGTTTTTTTTATATATATATTTTGGGGGTATTTAATATAGCAAAAAGTTAAAAATAAAGTGTTTTTTTCAAAATTGTCGCTCTTTGTTTATAGCGCAAAAAATAAAAACCGCAGAGGTGATCAAATACCACCAAAGGAAAGCTCAATTTGTGAGGAAAAAAGGACATCAATTTTGTTTGAGAGCCACGTCACATGACCGCGCAATTGTCAGTAAAGCGACGTGGTGCCGAATCGCAAAAGACGCTCTGATATTTGGCCAGCCCAATGGTCCAGGGCTGAAGTGGTTAATGACAAAAATCCAGCAGTTCAGCAACAGGAAGAAACTGAGATGGTGAAGAGAAGTGTTATACCGCATACACACGACCGGACTAGGTCTGACGGTCCTCCCAACGGACTTTCAGTGGAGGTCCGACTGACTTTCTGAACCAAACGGACTTGGCCACACACGACCGGACTAAGTTATTTTGAAAGCCCGTTCATTTTGAACGTGATGACGTAAACGGGACTAAACAAGGAAGTTCAATAGCCAGTAGCTGCCCTTGCGTTGTATTTGGTTCGTTGGGCGAGCACACAGACAAACTGTTTTCCCGATTTTCAGTCCGTCGGACAGATTTGAAACATGTTTTATCTCTAGGTCCGTCTGACTTTTGGGGAAAAAAGGTCCGCTGCAACCCACGCACGATCGAATTGTCCGACGGATTCCGGTCCGCCAGACCAAGTCTGCTGGAAAGTCTGATCGTGTGTACGCGTAATTAGCACATGCACGTGATCGCACATAGCCGGCAGTGATCGCGACTGCCGGCCACGTGCATCGGGTCCCCCACCCTCTGGCGGCTCTTAAAGCAAACCCTGTACGGGTACAGGGTTTCACGCAGGGGTGCCATTCTGCTCCAGTAAGTATACGTGAGCCGGTTGGGAACCAGTGAAAGCAGGGTTAGGTTATAAAAAAATATCCAAGCTTTGAACATCTCATGAGCACTGTTCAATCCATCACCCGAAAATGGCAAGAGTTATGGTACAACCTATCAACCTAAACTGACAGGCTGGGCAAGGAGCATTAATCAGAGAAGCAGCCAAGAGGCCCATGGTAATTCTGCAGGAACTTCAGAGATCCACAGATCAGGTGGGAGAATCTGTTCACAGGACAACTATTAGCCGTGCTCTCCACAAACCTGGCATTTATGGAAGAGTGGCAAGAAGAAAGCCATTGTTGAAAGAAAGCCATAAGAAGTCCTGCTTGCAGTTTACGAGAAGCCATTTGGGGGACACGGCAAACGTGGAAGAAGGTGCTCTGATCAGATGAGACCAAAATGTAACTTTTTGGCCTAAAAGCAAAGCGCTATGAACACACCATCCCCACCATGAAACATGGTGGTGGCAACATCACGTTGTGGGATGCTTTTCTTCAGCAGGGACATGGAAGCTGGTCAGAGTTGATGGTAGGATGGATGGAGTCAAATACAGGGCAATCTTAGAAGAAAACCTGTTAGAGTTTGCAAAAGACTGCAGTGGAATTTTACCTTCCAGCAGGACAATGCCACTAAACATACAGCCAGAGCTTGAATGGAATGGTTTAGATCAAAGCATATTCTTAGAATGGGCCAGTCAAAGTCCAGACCTAAATCCAATTGAGAATCTGTGGCAAGACATGAAAATTGCTCTTCACAGATGCTCTCCATCTAATCTGACAGAGCTTGAGCTATTTTGCAAAGAAGAATGGGCAAAAATGTCACTCTAGATGTACAAAGCTAGTAGAGACATCCCCAAAAAGATTTGCAGCTGTAATTGCAGCGAAAGGGGGTTCTACAAAATATTCACTCAGAGGGGCTGAATACAAATGCACGCCACACTATTCCCGTATTTATTTGTAAAAAAATGTTGAAAACCATTTATCATTTTTCTTCCACTTCACGATTATGTGCCACTTTGTGTTGGTCTATCATATAAAATCCCCAATAAAATACATTTATGTTTTTTGTTGTAACATGACAAAATGTGGACAATTTCAAGGGGTATGAATACATTTTCAAGGCACTGTATGAAGGGTTATAGAAGGCCATTTTGGATTAGTCCAATGTTTTGTTCATTGGTGCTCTTAGCTGTGTGTTTTGGGTCATTATCCTGTTAGAGGACCCATGACCTGCAACCGAGACAGCGCTTTCTGACAAGAGTAGAATCTTTTGCTCCAGAATTACTTGATTTTCCAAAAATGTCATTGGGCCCTACGCAGGTTCAAAGCACCCTGTGCCAGATGGAGCACAACAGCCCCAAAACATAACCAAGCCTCCGCCATTTTTCACAGCATGTATGTGTTATTTCTTTGAAAGCTACATTTTTAAATGCCGAACATAGAGCCGACTTACCATAACTACAATTTTGCCTCATCTGTCCACAGGGATTTTCCCAGAAGCATTGGGGGAGATTGACTAAAACTGAAGCATGTAAAATCTGGTGCATCTCTGCATGGAAACCAATCGGCTTCCAGGTTTTATTGTCAAAGCTTAATTGAACAAGCTAAAATTAGAAGCTGATTGGCTACCATGCACAGCTGCATCAGATTCTGAGTGCTTCAAATTTAGTAAATAATTATTGTCAATAAGGATGAGCTCAGCTGTGTTCGGACCCCCCCCCCCCCCCCCGTGCAGAACCTGCCAGGAAGTCGGCGCAGCGCTGCGCTAATCACAGGCAGTGAGACATTTCCCGATCTCTGAAGCTGCGCATCAGGGGGCAATGTCTCAGTGCCTGTGATTAGCGCAGTGCTGCGCCGACTTCCTGGCAGGCTCTGCACGTGGAGTGTGCGAACACGCCCGAGCCCATTCTTACTTGTCAATATGCATTTAGCTTTCTTTTAGTTCATTTTTATGTCTTAGTCATCCAATGGGGGATGGGAGCTTCTGCCATTTTGTTTTTCCTCACTGTCCTCCATTTTTGTTTACTCGTGGTATGTACATGTTTTTACTTTTATTTGAATTTGTTTTAACGTTTTTTATTTTCAGTTACATGTATTTTATAGTACATACTGTAAGGGTCGGTTCACACTGGGATGACTTGTCAGGCGACTTAGCTGCCTGACAAGTTGTGTCCCGTTCTGTACAATGGAAACGTTCTAATCGGAGCGTCACAAGTCGTTCCGACTTAGAAAAAGGTTCCTGTACGACTTTGGGGGCAACTTGCATTGACTTCTTATAGAGAAGTAGTTTTGCAAGTCGCCGCAGCGGTTGTGTCCTGGTCGCCTGAGGCAGTCACGCTGCAAGTCGTGCTGCCTCAGTGTGAACCAACACTAAGACATCATCACGGGGGGCGGGGGGGGTGTTCATTTAGGAGAGGCTTCCAGTCTGGCCTGGTTATTTTAATTAAAATGGAAGTAAACCCATGATTTTAAACAGTTAAAAAAAAGGCATGCCGGGAATGCTAACTGCACATTGGCTGTGCTCTCAGCCAAACTATCAAACCACCCAATGGCTGGTGTGAGAACGACTCACATGTGCAGCACCATAGCAGTTGAAGATTAAACAGAGGCAAAGATGGCAGCTGAAAATTATAGGGGAGTTTACTTCCACTTTAAGAATTTGTGGCACCAACTGGTCGTGGTGCGCTGCAAGACATGGGTTGGTGCCTTGTCTTAGTGCATTTGGATGCCATGGGGGTGCCATTAACCACTTGGGATCCGCGCTATTGCCAAATGACGGCATTAGCGCGGACCTACATTTCCGGGACTACGTCTATTGACGCCGTCCCGTGTACGAGCGGCCTGCGCGCCCCCTGAGGGGAGCGCGCGGCACGCTGTGATCGGCGAGTCCATGAGACTCGCCTGATCACCGATCCGTGCAAGGGGTCGATCCCAACCCCTTATCACGTGATCAGCTGTCAGCCAATGACAGCTGATCATGTGATAGAACGGAGCCGGTAATCGGCTATTATTCCTCCTCGCGCTGACAGCGCGAGGAGAAAAAAAAAAAGCCGATCACCGGCGGCCGTGATCGGGACATTAGTCCCGATCACGGCCAGCAATACAAACAACCACCTGCCACCTGCCAGTGCCCACCTGCCTCCCGCAGTGCCATCCTGAATAAAAGTAAGTGCCCCCCGTCAGTGCCCATAGTGCCCACAGTGCCACCCACAGTGCCACCCACAGTGCCCACAATCTGCCTCAAAGGTGCTGCACCCCAGTGCCGCCCATCAGTGCCCAGTAGTGCCGCCCAGCAGTGCCGCCCATCAGTGCCCAGCAGTGCCACCTATCAGAGCCACCTATCAGTGCCCATCAGTCCCATCTATCTGTGGTACCTATCAGTGCCCATCCGTGCCACCCATCCGTGCCATCTTATCTGTGCCCATCTTTGCCCATCAGTGCCGCCTTATCTGTGCCCATCGGTGCCGCCTTATCTGTGCCTATTAGTGCCGCCTTAACTATGCCTATCAGTGCCCACCAGTGCAGCCTATCAGTGCCCACCAATGCAGCCTATCAGTGCCCACCAATGCAGCCCATCAGTGCCCACCAATGCAGCCTATCAGTGCCGCCTAATCAGCGCACTTCAATGAAGGAGAAAAATGACCCGTTTGCAAAATTTTATAACAAACTATTAAAACCTGATTTTTTTTTTTTTGCATCTTTTTTTGTTTGTTTAGCAAAAAATAAAACTCCGAGCTGTAACTAAATACCACCAAAAGAAAGCTCTATTTGTGGGAAAAAAATGATAAAAATTTCATTTGGGTACAGTGTTGTATGCCCGCGCAATTGTCATTCAAAATGCATCAGCGCTGAAAGCTGAAAATTGGTCTGGGACTGAGGGGGGTTTAAGTGCCCAGTAAGCAAGTGGTTAAGCTTGCCTTGTCGTTAGGGATGTTGTCTTGAGAAAGGTGGACTGTGCCCCACCAAAACATCTGAATTGACTACATTTTGGAATGTTAGCTCTGTTACCAAGTCATATGGAGGTTACCTATTTACAGATTATTTTTATATTAAAAAGATCAACAACATTTGAAATAAAAATGACCCAAAACCATTATGTTACCTATAAAGTAATGCGGCCAAAGTAAGACCTTATTCTCATAGTAGGCAATATTTTGAGCTGTTCATCATTTTTTGTGACAGCTTCCTGCCAAAATACTTTTTTGGTTGGCCAATCTGCAAAAACGTGGCAGCCCTTCAGCTGTCACAAAAAGCTGAATGTACTGCAGACTCTTTGGCCTAAACCAGAAAATGTTCCCAGAAATTTACACTGCGAGAAATGCTGCAATCAGGTTGAATCCTCGTTTTTTGCATATTGCTTTGCTCATCGTAACTCATTGGCACCAGTTAGGTTAATGTTTGTGTTTTCCTGCACATCTGCACTGGTAAAAATAGATTTAGAAAAAGAAATATCTTACATAGCAGAAGATTAACAGTGATTAATGCTCTGTACTGGGGATATTGATTAATGAGTGCAGTATGCCGATAGCAAGGCTAAACAGCAGCTGATCTGGGTGGCAGGTGAGATTGTTTCATCCCTGAGTGATAAAACATGCAAGCTAATCAACCTGCACCTAGTCTCCCTCCATCCATCTCAGCTCCCTGTTGCAGCTGCTTAATCAACTCCGAGAGAAACTTTAGAAAAGAAGCCCTTGTACCTTGTATTCGGCCGGCCTAGAGGTATCACAGAACATGGAGCAGAATTCCAATTGTCAGGATTGGGGGGATTTACGATTTGCAAGAGTTGGCAGAACATTGTCAAAGGGTACACATACACAGGTGTACTCCAGTCCAAAAAGATTTTTTTTTTACATTTAAAGGGGAACTGTTTTCTGACAATATTTTTAGGCAAATCTGCTGATTGCAGCACCTAGATTTGCAATATAGTTAGTCTGTGTGAAAAAAGAGCCATCTAGTTCATCCAATAAAAGGGGGAAAAAAATACAAAATCACACATATGTAGATATGCGCATAACTCTTGCATATTCTATTCTAATTTAGTATTTATGGATATTATGCTAATGTATATTTTTTTGACTGCCCACTTTACTTGTGAGCATGCTACTCAAAAATTCTCTTTTTGTGGATCCCTGCCGCAGGTGTGACCTATCCCCTTCTGTGTATTGCCGTCTCACTGTGTGTTTGTGTGTGTGTGTGTGGGGGGGGGGGGGGGGCGCAATCTAAGTAAGCCATATCGTTGGATCACTGCTCCTCCCTGATTGTTGTGGCCGTGGAGTGTTTTGGGAAAACTTGGGGAGAGAAAAAAGTTTTTAAAGGATCTCCATGCAGGAAATATTCCTTTCTTTGGATATACGCTATTGGGTAACTATATCACAGGTCTGCACTTTATGGTACTATTGTTTTTCCTATATTGTGCGTGAATAATGTTTGACATGTGTACCTATGATGTGTTTTTCTCAGCAGACGATCCCTCTGAAGAAGACCCTTGGTTTATGGGTTGAAACGCGTCAGTGTTATTTTTCATACTGTTGCCATTACTTGTATAATGTTGTTATGAAATTTTTGTCTGCAAGTGTATATCTGTTTTATCTTCACTTTCCTACTGGAGCTCATTTTTTAATTATCATGTTATGCTCTTTGGTATTAATAAAATATTGATTTTTTTCCATACATCATTGCTTAATTTTTTCCACCTTGCTGCCTAAAAACACCATTTTGGGGAGTCCTTTTCCCATCCTCAGGGTGAGCCGTGCTTTTCTACCTCTCCTGGTATGTGTCTTCCCTTTGCTATACACAATCCTTTACCCACAGTTGATCCAGTGGAAGATGGAAAACCCCAGCAAAGCATAATGCAATTTGCTCCAGCAGGGGAAAATATTACTTCATGATCCCGCGAAGAGGCAATCGGATATTCCCTGGATCAACATTACCTATAAATGTTACCAGTTATATTATGTACATTTAGGAAATAATTCAGGCAATCTACTGAGCTGGACAGTACCAACTCTTGAGGGACATTGCAGGATCCTGGGGACAAGGTTCCTGAGATGCTATCCCGAGTTGCAATCCCGAGTGTGGCTCGGGGTTACCGCTAATGTTACTGAAATTTAACCCCGAGCCACACTCAAGATTACCACCAAGGAGGTTAAGGCGGCAAATCCTTCCAGTACTTAAAGCGGGGTTCCACCCTAAAGTGGAACTTCCGCTGATCGGAACCCTCCCCCCCTCCGGTGTCACAATTGGCACCTTTCAGGGGGGAGGGGGGTGGAGATACCTGTCAAAGACAGGTATTTTCACCCACTTCCGGGCATAGACTCCCGTGGGCGTCTATGTCATTTCCTGTCCTGTCGCGCTGTCTGCTGGGACACACACGGGTCCCAGAGACAGCGCGGACAATTCCTATTGCGCTGCGCGGCTCGCGCATGCGCAGTAGGGAACCGGGAAGTGAAGCCGATTCGCTTCACTTCCTGATTCCCTCACCTAGAATGGTGGCGGCAGCAGCCGAGAGCCGAGCGATCGATCGGCCTCGGCTGCCGGCATCGCTGGAACCCGGGACAGGTGAGTGTCCATTTATTAAAAGTCAGCAGCTGTAGTATTTATAGCTGCTGGCTTTTCATATTTTTTGTAGGTGGAATCCCTCTTTAAGTGGCTTTGACCACGGCATGGTTGTTGGTGCCAGACAGGCTGATCTGTGTGTTTCAAAAACTGCTGATCTACTGGGATTTTTACGCACAGCCATCCCATCTGTAGGGTTTACAGAGAATAGTCCGAAAATGAGAAAAGTCTAGTGAGAGGCAGTTATGTGGACGAAAATGCCTTGTTGATGTCAGAGGTCAGAGGAGAATGGGCAGACTGGTTCAAGATGATAGAAAGGCAACAGCAACTCAAATGATCACTCGTTACAACCAAGGTATGCAGAATACCACCTCTGAAGCACAGCACATCAAACCTTAAAGCAGATGGGCTACAGCAGCAGAAGGCCACTCCTGTCAGTTAAGAATAGGAAACTGAGGCTACAATTCCCACAGGCTTACCAAATTGGACAATAGAAGATTGGAAAAACATCGCCTGGTCTGATTAGTCTCAATTTTAGCTGTGACATTCAGATGGTAGGGTCAGAATTTGGCATAAACAAAATGAAAGCATGGATCCATCCTGTCTTGTATCAATGGTTCATGCTGGTGGTGTAATGGCGTGGAGGATATTTTCTTGGCATACTTTGGGCCAGTACCAATTTATACACCACACCCTACCTGAGTATTGTTGCTGACCATCACTTTATGACTACAGTGTACCCACCTTCTGATGGCTACTTCCAGCAGGATAATGCACCATGTCACAAAGCTCCAATCATCTCACCACTGGTTTCTTGAATATGACAATGAGGTCACTGTACTCCAATGGCCTCCACAGTCACCAGATCTCAATCCAATATAACATCCCTGACAGGGCAGTCTTTAGAATTGATTGGACCCTGGGAAAAACATTTCTTGCCCCCCCCCCCCCCCCATGCAGTTTTTGCTCTCCACCTGCTCTGAGACCTATAATAAAAAGCAGCTAGACTCAAAATCAGTATACTAAATCAGATCAGGCAGCTATTGCGATTGGTTGGCAGAGGTTACAGTGTATCATTACTGCTCACTGACTGGTTGCTAGAGGTTACAGCACACATTATGTCTCACTGATTAGTTGCTAGAGGTTACAGCACATGATTTCTGCTTGTTGATTGGTTGTTAGAGATTACTGTGGATATGACTTCAGGGGGTCATGAGATACATATCAATGCCGCCATCCGCTGCTATTTAAATATGAATGCTGGTAATTTACATGTAAACACAGGGTCTGCAGGTGAGTCACCTGTACACGACAATAGGGCAGAACTGGGCAGCATTAGTATCAGCACTTCACACTGAGATATCAGGACACGCCAAGGGACTAAAACTTCAAGGGACAAAGGAATTTAAACCAGAATAGTTGGCAAGTATGAGGCAACTGCTTTGGGCCCCACAACAATGACAGGCCCAGGGCAGCTGCCCCTTTTGCCCTGCCTTAAAAACGGCTCTGATCCCTGAGATGTGGTGGAACAGGAGATTTGCATCATGGATGTGCAGTGGACAAATCTGTAGAAACTGTGTGATGTTATCATGTCAATATGGACCAAAATCTCTGAGGAATGTTTCCAACACCTTGGTGAACCTATTCCATGAAGAATTAAGACAGTTCTGAAGGAAAAAGAAGGTCCGACCCAGTATAAGCAAGGTGTACCTAATAAAGTGGCTGGTGAGTGTAGGTAGGTTACATTACACTTATCTATTTCTAAATATAAAGGACCTTTTAATAAGGGTCTGCTCATCCTTTAAAGTCTTTGGTTCTCTTTAAATATAAAATGATTGGACGTTCTGACTTTTGTTGTTGCCCAGAGTGGTTCTTTTAAGTGAGAATTACTTCCAGCATCGGGATCGTTGTACATCTTTCACAGCCACGATTTTGGTCAGGAAGTGCTGACTTACTGCAAGCAAGTTACTTGTCTTGGGAACTAACTAATCAAAGTATTTGACACTTGTGTTGTGAGGGCAGCTGTACTTTTTAATGGACTAACAACGTCTTGTATTGATGATGTAACCTGTCCCTTTCATTCTGTCAGATATAATGCACTGCCAGGCATTTCTCGCATCTCTTGAAAGGACAGTCCTTCAGCTCTGCTAATCCAGCTGACAAATAATACTGTTAGACCAATAAACAGAAATCGCTGGGACCTGAATAGCTCCCCCTTATTTATTGATCATGTATGCCCTGATTCTTTGGAAATGATCCAGCTGCCATATAGTCTGACACATAAAAGAAATACTTTGTTGACAGTGGCACAGCAGCGATCATGGAAGGTTGTTCTATGTGAAAGGTTTAGCGTTTATTTCTTTATAGTAAAATGTAGCTTTTGGATTGGTACATTTGTTTTCCGTGCTGGGATACAAAATTGTTTTGGTGGCAAATGAAATAAACATTTAAATGCCAACGGGCTGCACCTGCACTGCAGGGGTTGACTGCTCATTCAGTCTAGGGGAGAGTAAAGGCACTTTGACTCATCCGATCCTCTGCTCCCCCATGCTCTGCCAGTAGACTTCCCCTCAATGTCATCATGTCCAATCTAGGGCTTTAAAATCTGTATCGATCTTGATGACGTCAGGACCAGAGACCACTGGATGGGGGAGAAGATGCTGTTGGGATTGGTCTAGCACAAGGATATGCAATTGGTGGACCTCCAGCTGCTACAAAACGAAGTCCCATAATGCCTCTGCCTCTGGGTGTCATGATTGTGGCTGTCAGATTCTTGCTATGCCTCATGGGACTTGTAGTTCTGCAACAGCTGGAGGTCCGCTAATTGCATATCCCTGGTCTAGCAGGTTCAGGTAAGTAGATCTTCTTTTCTGTGCCACCTAGACCTAAACAAACAAGTAACCCTTGCAGTGCAGCCCAACTGCCATAGATCATTTTTAAGTTTCCCAGACTTGGGCTTTAAAGCTGAACACCAGACAGACATAAAAGATACAAGTATTTTTTTTAAATGGAAGCAGTGTAAGTAACTACATTTATTTTGGTATTTGCCACTTGCAGCCAACTGTACAGTCTGAACAGCAGAGCTCAGGGAGGATAAAGAAGAAGCAGCACAAAGAGACAATCAGGTATGCTGCACTGCAAGGCACAAACTCAGGAAGAGAAAGCAGACAAACATAATTGTGCTTCTTGGCTCACAGAGGTTGATTTACTAACACTGGAGAGTGCAACATCTGGTGCAGCTGTCCATAGAAACCAATCAGCTTCCAGTTTTTTTTTTTGTTAAAGCTTAATTGAACAAGCTGAAGTTAGAATCTGACTGGCTACCATATACAGCGGCACCAGATTTTGCACTCTGCAATTTTAGTAAATCATCCCCACTGTCCACTCACAGGCTGGGAGTGGGAGGAGGACCTGTAAAGTGAAACTGCAGCAGTGAAAGATCAGGTTCCCTTCTACTGCTAGATAAAGCCTGTGCTGTGGAGCAGAACTGTGTAAATCTTGGGAAAGAATGGTCAGAAATAGAATATTCTTTGGCAAGTAAAACCTCTCCTAAATATGTATTTCAATTGTGTATTTAGTGGTTTGTCTGGAGTTCCTGACCTTTTCTCAAGCCTACCTCTCAAGTGGCTTGAGAAAGGGGCAGGAATATCCTGAAACATGTTGCCACGCCTTCTCTAATGTCAGAGCGGCATTCTGGTGCCTTGCTTCTGCCCAGACAATCTCTAAGCAGTCCACAGCACTCACACATGGCACCCCCCCTTTATACCTCCCCTAATTGATGGTAGTCTGATTCAAGAGAGTGCATTCATTTTGTCACAATGCTCTTCAATACAAGCAATCTTGCTCAGTGCTATACCCAACATGTCTGTGGACATAATTGGGGTTGATTTACTAAAGGCAAATAGACTGTGCACTTTGCAAGTACCGTATATACTCGAGTATAGGCCGACCCGAGTATAAGCCGAGGCCCCCAATTTACCCCCAAAAAACTGGGAAACCTATTGACTCGTGTATAAGCCGAGGGTGAGATATGCCTGTCCATCCCTGTGTGTGTGTCCATCCATCCATCCATCCCTGTGTGTGTGTCCATCCATCCATCCATCCATCCCTGTGTGTGTGTGTTTGTCCATCCATCCATCCATCCCTGTGTGTGTGTCCGTCCATCCATCCATCCATCCATCCCTGTGTGTGTGTCCGTCCATCCATCCATCCATCCATCCCTGTGTGTGTGTCCATCCATGTGTGTGTGTCCATCCATGTGTGTGTGTGTGTGTGTGTGTGTGTGTGTGTGTGTGTGTGTGTGTGTGTGTGTGTGTGTGTGTGTGTGAGGCCTTGTGTGTCCAGCCTACCTGTGTCCCCAGCCTCCGTCCGGTCCCGAGCCTCCGTCCGGTCCCGTCCCGTCCCGAGCCGAGCCTCCGTCCGGTCCGGTCCCGTCCCGTCCCGAGACTCCGTCTGGTCCCGTCCCGTCCCGAGCCGAGCCGAGCCGAGCCTCCGTCCGGTCCCGTCCCAGGATCACCGCTCTTCGTCGGCGCCCATTTTCCTGTTCAAATGCCGCGCCTCCCTGTCTGTGATAGGCGGAACACAATTTCCCAGCAGTCTGTGTTCCGCCTATCACGGCCATCCTTTCATCCTCGTCCGTAGTACGAGGATGAGCGGATGTCCGTGATAGGCGGAACACAGGCTGCTGGGAAATTCAGTGTTCCGCCTATCACAGGCGAAGGCGGAGCCGGAGGCGCGGCTTTTGAATTAGAATAGAATGGCCGCTGTCTGTCTGCTCGACACGCTGATCGAGCAGGCAGACAGCGATGACTCGAGTATAAGCCGAGGGGGGCACTTTCAGCCTCAAAAAAGAGGCTGAAAATCTCGGCTTATACTCGAGTATATACGGTACATTTTCTCCAGGGCTTAGTAAACGAGGGGAAGCTTCACTTTACAAAGAATACCCAATCACATGTAAGGAAAATAAAGAACAGCATTTATACTTGCACATAATTGGATGCTGGAAATCAGCATAGCTTTGCCTTATTTACTAAACTTTAGCGCAACGGGTTGTTTACTGGTTGGACTTGATGGACTTATGTCTTTTTTCAACCAAACTAACTATGTAACTTTGTAACCATTAAGGAGATTTTCTAAAACTGGTCCCACGAAGCATTTGGTGCAGCTGTACATAGTAACCAATCAGCTTCTAACTTCAGCTCGTTCAGTTAAGCTTTGGCAATAACACCTGGAAGCCGATTGTTTTCTATGCAGAGCTGCACCAGACTTTGCATTCTCCAGCTTAAGAAAATAACCCCCTATGTAGCCGCACTTGCAAAGTTCAAAGGCCTTTAGTAAATTAACCCCAGTGTGTAATTTACTCCATTCTCTCTTTATATCTGCCCCCCCCCCCCCACTCATGATTAAATAAGATCCCTGTGCTGTTGGACTGGTCCCCGCAGCCTCTTCTCCTCTATGCTTGGGAGGTTGCAGGTCCTCTCACATCATCAAATACAATTCAGAGCCCATAACTTTGCACTGGGCATGAAGATGCCGGGGAATAGTCCATCTCTGGAGAGTAGGGGAGAAGAGCAAAGCGCCTGCTTCCAGGATCAGGTAACTAAAACTGTGTTTTCCGGTGTCATGTCAAATAGTGTCCCCCGTCAGATAGTGTCCGCTGTGTACGGCGTATGCGCCGTACACATGACAAGCAGATTCCGAAAATATCCAAAGATGTACGGTGCCTGCGCCATGAGTCCAGGTTCAAGCCCCGCCATCCAAGTGGACATAGAGTTAGAATAAAAAGAGCCGAGGGAAGCGTGGCGAGTGAAGCGAGCCCACGAGGGGCCGTGCACTTGGATGGTGGGGCTTGCAGCTCGACTCACGGCGCAGGTGGTGTTCATCTTCAGAGATTTTCCGAATCCCCTTGTGCTCCGTACTGCGCAATCGCTGCGCCTGCACAGTACACAGCGGACACTATTCGATAGGTGGACATTTTTGGACAGAAATTCGGTACCCTAAACCTAAACAAGCAGCCTCAATACAAGGGAAAATTTTCCTTTCACCGGAGATGGGCTTTAAAGTCAAATTTTAAGGATGTAGCAGGAGATTTTAGGGTTTACTCACTGAAGTTCTTCATAAATAATTTGGTTGGGTTACAAAAATTGGAGAGGAGAAGCTGATTGGCTACCATGCAGAGCTGCACCAGATTTTGCACTCTTTTAGTTTTAGTAAATCAACCCCAAAAGTGTTGTATCCTTATTATCTATTATAAATCAGCTCCACAGATTCTCTGCACAATTCCTAGAGGTGGCCTGCGCCTGCTCTGTGAAAGTGACTTTCACTTTCATTTTTAGTCTACGTTTCTACTTTGACTTTGAGTAAGGAAGTGTGTCGTCCAGCTTCTAATCAATCAAAGTATTATTTGTAATGAGTTCTTCTGATTACGGTGGTCCTCATTAAAGAACAGAAGGCTGTCTATGCGTCTGGTGAACTTTATAGCAACTTTGCCTGAAGTTGTAAACCTGGACCTGCTTGTGGCTTTGAGCCTGAAGCTCCCTGCAGAACTGTCATGGACTACTCTGCATGTGGAAGGGCAGGCAATGGTGAGTGCGTACATTCCATAACTGCATTACTTAAACCTGTGCTGTAAGGCAGACTGAACAACATTTAGAAATGATTTTGTTTTTATATTCAGAATTCAGAATACTTTATTGATCCCAAAGGGAATCAGGATATTCAAGAAATTCAACTTGTAAAAGATCAAACTGTTCTTTGTAGCTAGTGCTTTCTGATTATGACAGTGTGCATTGAAGGACTGACGGTGGGGCTGGTGTGCTTGCGGAAATTTGTAGTAACATTTTAGTTTCAGTAACATTCCTTGAAGCTTTAAAGAAAACTTGTTTTAAAGTCTATGCCAAGCCAAAAACGTTTCACTCGTTTTGGATTGAGTGAACAAGGATTTACTCCTCCCTTTTAGATTGTAAGCTTTAAAGTGGCTGTAAACCCTTACAAACCACTTTGACCTACAGGTAAGCCAAGATTAAGGCTTACCTGTAGGTCCAAGAAATGCATGCACCGTAGACAGCGGTGCCTGCCTTTTTGTAAATATCTCCTAAACCGTATAGGTTTAGGAGATATTTACAAAAAGACAGGCACCGCTGTCTACGGCGCATGCGCCATAGACAGTGGCGTGCAGGCGCACTGAGCAGGCCGTAGATCACGGTGATATGCCGCTCGTGCCGGCTCCCGTGCGCATGTGCGGGAGTGACGTCATCATGGCTCCGGCGAATCACAGCGCCGGAGCAGCGAGACCCGGAAGTCTCTCCGGAATACATGGCAGTGGCGAAGATGAAGACAGAGGACCGCTTCGGGGGCTTTGTTCTCAGGTAAGTTATTCATAATGAGCTAGTATGCTATGCATACTAGCTCATTATGCCTTTGCCTTGCAGGTTGCATTTTTTTTTTTTAAATAGCCTTTACTTCCTCTTTAACATCTGCTCTCATATTGTAAATCACTGTGCAAACTGTTGGGACTACATAAATCCTGTATAATAATACCCCTTTTGGGCTCATTTACACCTGGGGTCGGGATGGGGCTGTAAAATCAGCACATTGAGGCACATTTTTCCCACCCCCCTCCTTAGGCCTCTTTCACACGACCGATCCATTCAAGTCCACCTGTCAGTTTTTTAGGCGGACCTGAACGGATGCTCCATAGACCTCTATGGAGCGTCAGATGTCATCAGTGACATGTCCGCTGACATCCTACCCGCTCCGAAAAAGTGTGATGAGGAAAAACCTACTTTTCCATCCGTCTGCGGACCGGATCGGGTGACGACGGACTCTGCGGTCCATCGTCATCCGATCTCCCATAGGGGAGAGCGGCACTCTGACAGGTCCGTCTGTGCACAGTGTGCAGAGACAGACTTGTCATCTTCCTGCTCAGCGGGGATCGACAGAGCGATCCTGGCTGAGCAAGAGGATGTTCGATCCCTGATGATCCGCCCCGTGTGAAATAGCCCTTAGGCTGAAAAGGCATGCAGACAGGGTTATACCTATGTCATGGCTGTAATGCTTTGCTTTGGGGCCACAGCAAAAATGATACCCTCTGAATCTGCCAATGTATGTGGTCATGCGATGTGGTTTCAGCATTTACAGGGTTAAAACAGGTGCCAAGGAAGCAAAATATAGCCTCCTCACATCTGTTGACTGTCTCTAAGGCTTGATTCACACTAACACATTTTTTGATGCATTTTGCAGAAATGCAGGGAAATTTTTCAACATGGGTTCCTATGGAACTTGTTCACATCAATGCATTTTTGTGCCTCTGAATTTTTGGAAAGGGTTGGGGACTTTTTTTTCATGCAAAATGCTGCATTTTGCATGTAATAGAAGTTACTGGAGCCGCAGTAAAAACGCAAGTACTGCATTTTTGCAGCGATATTGCCACGATTTGCGTATTTGTATATAGCTCTCTGCTAAGCAACCACAGTGTGAAAAAAAAAAGAAAAAATAATGCAAAACGTGGCAAAATCGCGGTAAAAACACGTGTCCAAAAAAGCGACAAGCACCGCAAAAAGCACTGCAAAAACGCTCAAAAGCAACATGCATAGATGTGAATCGAGCCTTAAAAACAATCCACTGCACATCTAACCTAAAGCCCCGTACACACTATAAGAAAATCGGGCAAACGTTTTCATCCGGGGAATGGTTTTCTGCGTACACAACTTTCAACAGCCAATTCAACCTTCTGACCAAACTCCAAATTTTTTCTCATACAGGAACCAAACCAATGATTTTAGTTAAATGTACCGTTTTCATACAATTTTTGTACAAGAAAGATCAGAAACAAATGAGTGTGCATAATCAGAAACAATTAACAAAAAAAAAAAGCCTTTGTGGTATGAGAATTTTCATGCATTATTTCCTTCCTCGGTTTAAACTTGCTGTGAAATATCGAAGAAAAAAAAAAAGACTATCGTTCGGCCGATTTTCTTATAGTTTGTACTCAACTTTAGCCTTCAGGTTTTAAGTGCTATCTAGAAATCTGATAGAGCCAATTACAATCACTTCCTGTTCTACTGATAACGAAGGACATGGACAGACATAAAAATACAACATTCTAACGCAGGGATATGCAATTAGCGGACCTCCAGCTGTTGCAAAACTACAAGTCCCATCATGCCTCTGCCTCTGGGTGTCATGCTTGTGGCTGTCAGAGTCTTGCTATGCCTCATGGGACTTGTTGTTCTGCAACAGCTGGAGGTCCGCTAATTGCATATCCCTGTTCTAACGCATTCTAACGCATTCATATGCTTTGAGCTAAACCATTCCATTGTACTTCTGGCTGTATGTTTAGGGTTATTGTCCTGCTGGAAGGGGAACCTCCACCCCAGTCTCATGTCTTTTGCAGACTCTAACAGGTTTTCTTCTAAGATTGCCCTGTATTTGACTATATTTATCTTCCCATCTACTCTGACCAGCTTCCCTGTCCCTGCTGAAGATAAGCATCCCCACAACATGATGCTGCCACCACCATGTTTCACGGTGGGGATGGTGTGTTCAGGGTAATGGGCAGTGTTAGTTTTGCTTTTAGGTCAAATAGTTTACATTTTGGTCTCATCTGAGTACCTTCTTTCACATGTTTTTTGTGTCCCCCCACATGGCTTCTTGCAAGCTGCAAATGGGACTTCTTATGGCTTTCTTTCAACAATGGCTTTCTTCTTGCTACTCTTCCATAAAGGCCAGATTTGTAGCATTCACGACTAATAAAGTCCCATTTGCCCTGTGGGCAGATTCTCCCACCTGAGATGTGGATCTCTGCAGCTCCTCCAGAGTTACCATGGGCCTCTTGGCTGCTTCTCTGATGAATGCTCTCTTTGCCCAGCCTGTCAGTTTAGGGCAGTGTTTCTCAAATCCAGTCCTCAGACCCCCCCAACTGGTCATGTTTTCAGGATTTCCCTCAGATGAAACGGCTGTGGTAATTGCTAAGGCAGTGAAACTGATCAAATCACCTGTGAAAAATAATGGAAAACCTGAAAACATGACCTGTTGGGGGGGCCTGAGGACTGGATTTGAGAAACACTGGTTTAGGGGGACAGCCATGTCTTGATAGGTTTGCAGTTGTGTCATACTCTTTCCGTTTTTGGATGATGGATTGGACAGTGCTCTGTGAGATGTTCAAAGCTTGGGATATTTTCTTAGCACCTAACCCTGCTTTAAACTTCTCCACAACTTTATCTCTGACCTGTCTAGTGTGTTCCTTGGCCTTCATGATGCTGTTTATTCACTAAGGTTCTCTAACAAACCCCTGGGGGCTTCACAGAACAGCTGTTTTTATAATGAGATTAAACTATGCACAGGTGGACTCTATTTACTAATTAGGTGACTTCTGAAGGCAATTGGTTCCACTAGATTTTAGTTAGGGGTATCAGAGTAAAGGGGGCTGAATACAAATGCACGCCACACTTTTTCAGATATTTATTTGTAAAAAATTTGGAAAACCATTTATCATTTTCCTTCCACTTCACGACTATGTGCCACTTTGTGTTGGGCTATAACATAAAATTTCAATAAAATACAATTACGTATTTGGTTGTAACATGGCAAAATGTGGAAAATGTCAAGGGGTATGAATACTTTTTCAAGGCACTGTATACTTTAAGTAAGGACTATGGAGGCGGCAATTCGCATCTGCTTTGGAAAATGCTTGTAGTTTGGCTTTCAGCCTGATTCAGTGGCTTCATTAATTTTTGAATCCCTGACATGAAGTGATGTGGATTATGGGTTCTTTTTTTTTTTTTTTTTAATTCTTTATTTATCTCAAAATTTTTTTTTTTTATCTTCCAGCAAAGTGTATATAAAACAATTTAGAACAAGAAAAAACCTTATTACACATATATACAAACATTTCTTAATTTCTTTGTGGTTTATGCCTACGCCATCATACCCCTCTCGTAGTGTAGTTTGTCTCTATCAACTTATTATCTACTACCCCAGAGTGAATTAGTCTAAATATCTTCTTGCGAATTTGTGTGCTACATTGTGACCCCAACTCTTTTTCCCACTTTTGGATGTATGGTGGGTCCTCCAGCTCATCTCCCTCTGAGAGAATCTTATATAATCGGGTTATATATATATATTTTTTTTCTCTCAGGCATAGCCGCTCCAGAGGTCTCAATTCCTCTTCACTACGGATTGGCTGAGGTAAATTTGAGATAAAGTGACTTAGCTGGAGGAACCGCCATACATCAATCTTCATAATTTCTGTGTCCGCACTCAGTGCTTGAAATGAGGCTATTTTACCGTTAACTAGTATATCTTTTAATTGTGCGTTTCCTTTTATTATCCAATTACCCCCCACCTCCTGTTTTCCCGGTGTGAAATAATCATTTTCTTTAAGAAAAATCAAGGGTGAATTGTACCCCCAGTTATTTTGTGAATGTGTTCGATCCCAAATCTTTAATGCTAAACGTGTTATCTTGTGTGCGTTTGGTCCTATTGACCTAAACTGTGGAGGATTCCATATTGTGCGTCCTAAAAGTGCTTGACTCATTGCGTTCTCTACACTCACCCATCTCTTTTCGTTTACCTCTTTCGCCCATTCCACTACTCGTGACAAAACCACTGCATTGTAGTATCTTTTTAGGTCCGGGACTGCCAATCCCCCTTGTCTTTTCCCCCTGCTTAACACCGCCAAGGCAATTCTCGGCTTTTTATGTTGCCATATGTACTTAGAAATTATATTTTTCAATAATCTAAAGTAGGCCTGAGAGAGCGGAATGGGCAACATTTGAAACTTATATATAATCTTCGGGACCAATATCATTTTAACTGCGTTGATCCGTCCTAGCCAGGAGAGGGGACATGTTGACATTTTTTTTATTTCTCTTTTAATTTCATCGAGTAAGGGGATATAATTATTCGTATATATTTTCCTAATGGTATCCGAAAGATAGACTCCCAAATATTTAATCTCCTTATGCCAGGGGAAGCGGAATTCTGCCCGGAGCTTCTCCTCTTCCTGGTTACTGATATTAACATTCATAATTTCGGACTTGCCGAGGTTTATTTTCAAATTCGATATTTTGCCAAATTTTTCCAACGCCCTCAGCAAGTTCGGAATCGTAATCCTAGGATTGGTGATGAAAAAGAGCACATCATCCGCATAAGCGGCGAGTTTGTGTTCGTCCCTTCCCAACCCGATCCCCTTTATATCCTGGTTGTTTCGGATAAAGGTCAGTAACGGCTCCAGAGATAAGGCAAAAAGGAGTGGGGACAATGGACACCCCTGTCTAGTGCCGTTTCCCATTTGAAATTGGGGAGAGGATTCTCCATTAATCTTTACCGAGGCCTGCGGATGGTTATAGAGTACCTGAATCCATTGGATCATTCTCGGACCTATACCCATAACTTTTAACGTTTCTATCATGAGTCCCCAGTCTACCCTGTCAAATGCTTTCTCAGCATCTATAGACAGGAATAGACCTGGGGACCCACTGTTTTTTAGGGCCTGGAGGAGGAGTAATGCCCTCACTCCATTATCCCTACCTTCTCTCTCGGGTATAAATCCGACCTGATCTGGGTGCACTAGTTCGCTCATCTTTTCCTTCAGTCTAGATGCCAGTATTTTGGCAAATAGTTTTGTATCCGCATTCAATAATGCTATCGGCCGGTAACTGGAGCAGAGTAAGTGATCCTTCCCCTCCTTCGGTATTACCGTGATCGAGGCCCGCAAGGCCTCTGCCTTCATTTCATATTTTGTACCTAATCCGTTCATATATTTGCATAATCTAGGGACTAAGATCTCCTTAAATTTTTTAAAGTAAATAGTCGTGTACCCGTCAGGTCCCGGACTTTTGCCCGATGCCGTATCCTTTAACGCTTTATAAATTTCCTCTTCTGTAATAGATCTATCTATATTATATCTATCACTCTCTTGTAAGTACGGTAAATTAGTATCATTCAAAAATTCTTTAATAATTTCCTCATCCCCTTTATCTCGCCCCCCTTTTTGGCCTACATTGTACAGGGCTTCGTAATATTGCCTGAATACCTCCGCAATTTCCTTAGTAGTATGGACCATCTTCCCATTCTTATCCTGAATTTTATCAATAAAGTTAGTCCCCCTCTTCCCTTTTAACTGTCTCGCTAGATATTTACCAGTTTTATTTTTCCCATAATGTCTCTCTCTGACTCTCCCCTCATGTGCCCTCCTTGCTTCCTGCTCCATGAGGTCCTTGAGTTCCTCTCTCTTGTTGATCAATAGGTGAAAGAGTTCCTGCTGTTGGCCCTTTTGTTTTTTATGCTCTTGTTCTAATCTGTGAACTTCTTTTATCAGATTCTCCCTTTTCTCTATTCTAACTTTTTTTTAATTTGTGCCTATGGAGATGAGGATACCCCTGATGTATGCTTTATGTCCTTCCCATAGGGAGGCACCCGAAATTTCACCTATATCATTCGTCAAGAAGTAGAATTCTAATTCTTTCCGAATTATCTCTACGGTTTCTTTGTCCTGTAAGAGATTTTCATTTAATCGCCATGTAAAAGGTTGTCTATGTATTCCAGGTATCCTCATCTTCATTATCACTGGAGAGTGATCTGACAGAGACACTATTCCTATCCTTGTTTCTGAGACTTCCTCTAACAGCCTGTGGTCCACCAATATGTAGTCCAGCCTGGAATGCGTCCCGTGCACGGGGGAATAAAAAGTATAGTCTTTCATTTTTTCATGTTGAATCCGCCATACGTCCATCATTTGATGTTGTTTCAGGCGATGTTTAATTATTTTCAGAGTCCTCTCATTCATCCCCCTTGCACGGGACGTACTATCCATGGCCGGATCCATACAGAAATTAAAATCCCCTGCTAAAATTACATCACCTGATTTAAAGTCTGCTAATCTCCGTAAGATCTGTTTCATATATCCTAAGGGATTTTTATTTGGACAATATACATTTGCAAGAGTAAACACCCTATTTCCTAGTTCTCCCTTAAGGAACAAGTATCGGCCCTCAGGGTCAGTCAGCCTATCGAGCAGAATGAATCTTGTGTGTTTCTCAAATCCAATCGCCACTCCCTTGGCCCTCCTTATTGGGGAGTCCCCATAAAACCAAGTCGGAAAGCTATCTGAATATAACTTAATATTCGTATCCTGGGTTAAGTGGGTCTCCTGCAAAAATACCACTTCTGCTCTGTATTGCTGCAGTTCCTTTAAGAGTTTGTACCTTTTGTTAAGAGAATTTAATCCTTTTACATTGTATGACATACATTTTACCTCGGTCATCCAAGACTGTCTGATGACATGCTTAATCTACACCTTTTTGCCCTACCCATAATTTTCACTTTTCTTTCGTTCCCCCCCTCTGCAAGGCATTTCTTTTTCCACCTCTCCCCCCTCCCCCCCATCCCTCCTCCCTCCACCCTCCCCATCCTCTGGCCCAATCCTGGCCTTTACTTGACATTGGGGGGCACAGCTCCCCTCTGCAAGCAATACCTACTAGGGTGTGACTCCAACTGCGGTCTTCCACTTCTGTACCCCTTATCCCCCTACCCCTAGGGAAAAGGAGTCACCCTCTCCAGACAAGGAGTGGTGGAGCCCGGGTCAGCCCATCCAATCCATCCTCCTGTCCGACCCACCCCCGCCCCCCTCCCCCCCAAGATCTCCCTCCCCCCTCCACCCCCATCTGCAAAAAAAAAACAACAAAAAAAAAAAAAAAACAGCACAAACTAGAACCAGAGCGAGAAAAACTATCATCCTCCTCCCCTCCTTATTGACCAGCGACCATTGACATTAAGTTTCACGTGAGTCTCGGGGGATCTTGGGAGGTGAAATTCCCAGTTTGTTACAAAAGTCCTCTAGTTCATCTAGGAACTTTAACTTGATAGTCCTTCCCTCTCTCTGAACTAACAGAGCTGTCGGAAACCCCCAGCTGTATCTTATGTTTGCTCTTCTCAATTGTTCCAATAGAGGTTTTAATTGTCTTCTCCGTGCCAGGGTCCCTGCAGAGAGGTCTGCAAAGACTTGTAGAGTTGTCCCCTCATATTGTAATGAAGGCAGTCCTCTTAGTTTGCTCCATATCTTGGCTTTATCCTCATAGAGGTGAAATTTTATAATCACATCTCTTGGTACCTCTTCCCTTAATCCTGGAGGTTTCCTCACTCTGTGTACATGATCTATCTTTAATTCTTCACCTTCCTCTCTTCCTAGTATAGAGTTAAATATCTTCCCCATTTTTGCTCCTAGGTCTTCTCCCTGTTGTTCAGGTAGGGCTCTAATCCTCAGGTTCTGACGTCGGCTCTGGTTCTCCTGTTCCTCCATTCTATATAAGATATCCCTGTGAGCCTCTTGCATCTTTCTAGACTGCGCTTTTAACTCCAGTATTTCCTGGGCCTGTTTACCCGTTAGTTCCTCTGTTTCTTCTATCCTCCTTAACAGGTGGCCCATATCCGCCCTTACGGTTGAAATCTCCGCCTTTATTATATTTTCCAATTTCATAAACATTTCTTGTAATTCGCCTTTTGTTGGTATTTGGGAGGTATCCCTCTGCTCCTTTCTTTTGCCTTCCATGTCTGACTCCATCTCCTCACCGGAGGTGCCACCCTGTGTCCCGGTTGATTTTCCTGCCTCCTTCCTCCTCTCTCGTATGCCCTGCTGTTTTTTTTCTATGCCAGGACTTTTTTGGCTTGTTTCCTTAAGGTACTTCTGGATCGTGCTTGTATTTAAACTCTCTTTAGGGGCTTTGGGGTCATTAGCTTTTGGGTTTCTTCCCCTCATGTTGTCCCTCTTTGTCTTTCTCCTCCCCAGGGTTCCCCTTTCGCTTAATTGTAACTGAGAAATAAAATACGGGAATAGAGGGAAAGTACCAGGAGGCAAAATAAAATAAAATAAGATACTCCTTTCCTTTATGCCCGCCGTTAACCTATATAGGTATCAGGGATCTCTTCACTAATGGTCAACCAATGGAGCGCTCTGATCACAGTAGCAGTGGGAGAGACCACCTGTTCTTCTCCGTGACCTAAAGTATCTCCCTTATATGTCCATGCCTTAAGCAGTAGGGGCCAAAAATATAAGAGAAAAAAAAAAAAAGGAGAGAAAACCCCCTTTTCCTTTGTCACATTAGTGTATTCCCCAAATGAAGATCTGTTCAAGGGACTAAAGGTGCAGTCTTCTTATACAGAGGAATTACTCAGCGCTATATTTGATACCTTCGGTCCCTCCTACAATAAGGGAACCCTGATGCAGCTCTCAGTCTTTATCATCCTCGGCTTCTCCTCTCATTCTATACTAGGGCATAAAGTCTGGACTGCGCCGACCTTAAACACAGTGGGTACCCTTAAACTGGGCTATCTTGTTTTAATTCAGGCCATACAGAGGAGAAAAAAGAAAGGGAAAAAGCACCATTACAAAAATGTTTCAAAGTTCAAGGCTGTACTTTTCAAGGCTTATTTAGCATGTAAATATTGACATATATTTTCAGGGGAATACTTATCAAGAGCTCAGCTTAGTTTTCAAGTCCGTCAGCTACCTCCAGCCAATTTGCTCCTGAACACGTGTTTTTATAAATGCACGTTTCCACTCCATGTAGCATAGGTCTGCAGGCTTCCTATTAATGCTTGCTCTCCTGTTTTACTCCTGTATTGCCACTGCTATGTATTTAACTGGTCATGATATAACAGTCCGGATGAATGAAATGCTTGTATCTGACCTGTTTGTAGTCTTCCTTGCTAGTAGGCTCCTCAGCTCACAGGGATATCACAGCATCACAGCATCCGGTGGATGAGTATGGGGGGGGGGGAGAACCGGGGGCTCCGTTCGCTCCAGCGAGATACTCCGCGCCGTCTGCCGGCGGTGTTCCTCCGAGTCTCGCTGGGGGAGTTCTCAGGCTCGTGCGTGCGGACGTTCGAGTGCGGGCGATGGGGTTAGAGCAGGCATCATTACGAAGCGCTGCGCTCTCTCACCGCGCTCAGCTCCGGTTGGTACGGCGGATCCTCCTCCATCCACTCGCGTGGAAGCCGCTGTCAGGCCCCTCCCCTCTCACGTACGCCGCATGACGTCGTCCAAGAATCACTGTTGACCCATGTGGATTATGGGTTCTGACTCCACTGATTCGCATGCATGTGCTGAACCTTAAACCAGACCAAGACTAGCATTTTTAGAAGTAAGTCCATTGTGACACCTTTAGTTTTCTCTCAGTACAGGTTTCCTTTCAAATCTTAGCTTTTTGGTGAATCTGGACTCAAAACTCCCAGCCAAACTGCCACAGACTACCTTCTATTAAAATCTCTGTGGCAGACATCTAAAATGAGCTGGGAGCTCTCAGCATAAAGGAACAGCCAATACACTGTAATGCGTTCTTTGCATGATTTTTTTTTTTTTTTTCTAATTTTCTACCATAACCTCAAAAGTCTTCACACACCTGGTTGACCCACATCTCCTATCAGCATGCCAGGTTGACCCTCATTTCCTTACAACTATGTGTTTCCTCCATTTTGTTCTTGCAGTGCTGGGATTGCAACTTTTTTTCAGTGCACCTTGAAGCCCCATTCACACCTGAGCGTTTTGTGGCTTGAAGCTCAAAGTTCCAAAAGAAACAAAATCCTATGTTTTTAAATGGTGGGCATTCACCATTGATGCCTGACACTCCAAAAGGTACATTAGCTTCTTTTCAAGTAGAATTGGGTACATCTGTAAACACGCAATTTGTATGTTTTTGCACCTTTTTTTGGGTGTTTTTGAATCTTTTTCTGAGCTTGTAAGAATTTGTCTCCTTCCCCCAAAACTTTCCATTGGCTAAAACAAAAACCCAAGAATAAACTACATTCTTCAATAACAAACTGCAACATTGGTGTCAGTGCAGGGGTGTGGCTAGGTCTACAAAAGATCTAGGGCTAGAGCCCATAGCAGCGAAGTAAAGAAAGATCCCCAGAGAGCCCCACCACTTACATCTGGGTCCCCAGAGAGCCCCTCTTTACATCAAGGTCCCCAGAGAGCCTCCCCCTTACATCAGGGTCCCCAGAGAGCCACCCACTTACATCAGGGTTGTTAGAGAGCCCCTCTTTACATCAGGGTCCTCAGAGAGCCCACCTTTATGTTAGAGTCCCCAAAGAGCCTCCCTCTTGCATCAGAGTCCCCAGAGAGCCTCCCCCTTACATCAAGGTTCCCAAGGAGCTCCCCCTTACATCAGGATCCCCAGAGAGCCGCCCCTTACACTGGGGTCCCCAGAGAGTCCCCAAAGAGCCTCCCTCTTGCATCAGGGTCCCCAGAGAGCCCCTCTTTACATCAAGGTCCCCAGAGAGCCTCCCCCTTACATTAGGGTCCCCAGAGAGCCTCTGCCTTGCCTCAGGGTCCCCAGAGAGCCACCCACTTACATCAGGGTCATTAGAGAGCCCCTCTTTACATCAGGGTCCTCAGAGAGCCCACCTTTTACGTTAGAGTCCCCAAAGAGCCTCCCCCTGGCGTCGTAAGATTGTCTGTATTTATTTTAATGTGTTAGTTTGTTATTGGGAGATTGTATATGCACTCTGTTTGGGTTGGATGGAAGTGGATCCATCAGAATCCCCAAATCATAACATAACAAATAGAACAAAATTCATTTCAGATTCATTCTTTATGTTCTGATACAGAGATTCTGTTGGACCCACCTTCATCCAACCCAAACCCAATAGGTAGGAATCATCATCACCTATAGGCTGGGTTCACATATATGTGGTGCGGGACACCGTATGTGATTCCGCACAACAAAGGTGCAGGACCCTTTTTTTTCTCCACCCTGGAATCAGATAGCATGTGTGTTTACACCTTTTTGGAGTTTAACTTGCGGTTCATATAAATGATAAATGGTCAGTGCAGCGCTAAAACAATAAATAAAATTAAAATTAAAAAACTTCATATATGGCAAGAGACAACCATACATGTAAATTCTCGATATATCTAATAGTCCAAGTTCATATAGATGATCCGTAACCAATCCAAAAAGGTGAAAACAAAAACGGAACACCAGAAAGAATTTTTTTAATTTTATTTCTCTCTTTATTTCGGGCCGCTCACGAGTCAAACGAGCCTTCCCGTAACGGGTAAAATGTATAATTGTTACATCTGTGTGGATCCGATTGATCCAATCATGCTGCTCCGAATCACCAGCTGTATGACACACTCAGTGCATGTCGGATGGGATGCACCATGCAAAATCAATGAATAGTACATAGTGCTCTCTGAATGACTTAAACCATAATTTATTTATATAAAAGTTCACTTACAAGCAAGGCATTAGTAACCTAGTGCCTGGTATCGAAGCGCTCAGTAAACGTCTCGGCGAGGCAATGAATAAAAAGTGGCTGCAGATGGCGTGGCAGAGTCTTCCCTCATGAATGCCATGCAATTTAAATGCAGTGTGGTAAACGCACAGGATTCACTATGTTTCCTGCACCGTATATATGTGAACTAAGCCTTACACCTTACTGTATTTATTGCAATATGTTTCCATTTCATATGACATGCATTTTATATAATAATGAAAAATGTTAATGCAACATAACAACATGAAAAATAAATGATCCAAATGATTCGGATCCATTTTGTTTTTATGTTATTTTGGATCTGAATGAAATTAATAAATTTGTTGTTTCCTTATAATTTATTTCGGATTAGTTAAAAAATAGTTACTATTGTGATTCGGATACCTCCGATTAATGAAAATTTTGTCCAAATTGTGATTTTTAATTAAACGAATTGCACATGTCTGGTCTGCATTAGTAACCCCAAGTATTGGTGCCAGTGCCTGCATTAATAACCACAAGTATTGGTGCCAGTGCCTGCATTAATAACCACAAGTATTGGTGCCAGTGCCTGCATTAATAACCCCAAGTATTGGTGCCAGTGCCTGCATTAATAACCCCAAGTATTGGTGGCAGTGACTACAATATTAACCCACAAAATTGTTGTCAGTCACTGTAATAATAACCCCCAAGTATTGGTGTCAGTGCCCGCTATAATAACCTCCAGAATTGGTGTCAGTGTCTGCAATAATATCCCCCAGCATTGCGCTAGTGTCTGCAATAATAACCTGTAACATTGACAGCCGTGTCTGCAATATTAACCCCCAGCATATATGCCAGTGACTGCAATAATAATCCCTGGCATTGGTGTCAGTAATCCCCATCATTGCTTTTAGTGTCTGCAATAACAATCTCCAACATCAATGTCTAAACCTGCAATAATAACCCCCAGCATAGATGGCAGTGTCTGCAATAATAATCCCCAGCAGTTTACTTCAGTGACAATGCTCACTCACTGTACAGTATTTGTAGAGAACCCCTAGGACAGTACTACATTACTTCACTCCTATTCCCCTTTTATATGACAAGGGGAGGAGGGGTTTTGTAGTCCACAAAGACAACTGGAAACAAACTAATGAATGACAGTTAGGGGAGGAAGACAATTATCATCTCACAAGAATTCTGGCTAGTTTAGCAGGTTTTGCTGGTGTTCACATCCACTTTAAGGCCTCTTGCATGCAAAACTCCTGTTTAAGCATCTACTTTTTCAGGCATCATTTCAGGCTTTTTTTTTCGTGTATTTTTGCACATTTTTGCTTATATGTGTTTGTGTATTTACGTGCGCAATTTGAGCATTTTTGGGCAAATGTATTTAAATATGAAAATTGACAATTGCGTGCATTTGTGCACGTATTTATGCTTATTTACGTGAAATTGTACCCATAAGGTGGAAATTACTGACCAAAAAAGCATATTTTTCAATTCGTTTTACTGAATAATGCACATCGCTTGCTTGCGTGCCTGTGTGCATAAGCAAATTACAATTAATGAGCTGTATTTTAGCTCAGTAAAAAAAACAAAAAAAAAAAACTGTACTGAGCTTTTTCAAGATGCAGTGTGCATGTGTAAGAGGCCTAAGGCCTAAGTGTTTCAATAAAGAAGCTTGGCAGCTGCTTCTCCCCCTCTCCCTCCTGAAGCTGTCAGCTGCTTTATTGAAAGGTTATACGGGGGGGCCAGTGCTTGTAACTGCCCCCGCCGCTGCACCGATCATCCCCGACTGTGCCCCTGTGTCCTCCTCCGGCTCTCCAGGTCCTCCGCTGGCTTCAGGTGTCCTCCTCTCTCCCTCTCACTGTTTTCTCCTCCTGTCCCCGGCTTCCTCCTTGTCCCCCTTTGTGCTCCACGGGTCCTCCTTGGGTCCCCACCCTTCACTGGATCCCCATCTGTGCTCCGCAGGTCCTCCTCGGGTCCCCACCCTTCTCCGGATCCCCATCTGTGCTTCGCGGCTCCTCCTTGGGGTCCCCCTCTGTGCTCTGCAGGTCCTTTTCCGGCCCCCCCAGATCTGTCAGAATGGAGAGCGGAGGAAGGAGCTGGTATATATGACATTTACCGGCTCCTTCCTTTTATATCACTGACTAAACACTGACTGTCCATTCATAACTGTGTTTTTACGATGTTTCAGCTTATGAATGGAGAAGAGCTGCTGTCTCCTGTCCATTCATTTTCAGTGCAGCTGAGGCTGCAGAGAAGGACTGGGGAATCCCTGTCCTTATTCCCTTTCCCTGTCTCAAAGGGGAGATGTCAGGGGTCTAACATAAAAAAAAGACAAAATAATAAATAATGAAAGGTTAAATTGTAAAAATAATAAAAAAAAAGTAAAAAAAAAAAAAAAGTTAAAAAAAGTAACGGTATCGGCGAGTACTTGTAAAAAAACATTGGCACTTTTACTCAGTCTTAAAAAAGTGGTATCAGTGCAACCCTAATAAATACAATATAGAAACACTGATAATATCCATAACATGTAATTTTTTTACACTCAAAAAGTTAATGCAGCATGACACATTATCAGCCCTGACATTTGCAGACAGTTGTTCAAATCATTGATTTTTACAAACTGAATTTAGCTCCCGTTCAATGCTGGCAAAGGCACTGTCTGACTTTCCAAAAGTAGTTCCTACACTACTTTTGGTGACTTCAGGGGCAATTTCAATAGACACCTATGCATGAACCCGCACAGATGTCTTTCAAATCACCCCCAAACTCACACTGAAATACGGGTTGAAATCGTGCAAGTTCAGCACAATTTCCACCTCACATTTAGTGTGAATGAAGCCTTACTGACAGTCAGCAACCCTGCCTGAGACAAATATATAATTTATCTAATTTGTTGTTTGTCAATTGATAACCCAGCTACAGTAGTACATTAGGCAATCCTAGAAGGGAATATAAATAGGAAAAAAGTCAGGAAGTTGTGAAATCTGTAGCTAGTCCTCTCCCGTGACTGCCCAAACATCATCATTGATTTTCAAAATCATGAGGCTCTTTTACACTGAAATAAAAAAAAGAAAAATGCAGAAGCGGAAGTGGCCAATCTTATACATTGAGTGTACGGTCACACTGAATGCGGCTTTGAAATTCAAGTGAAGTCACACTATTTCAAAGCCGCATGTCAGTGCGACTTCAAGTGCGAGTTGGAAGACATCTGTGCGACTGTCATACCTGAACTTGCACAAAAGTAGTGAACAAACTACTTTCAAAATTGGTGTGACTCTGATGGAGTAGGAGTCGCACTGTATTGGCTTTTTCCATTGCCGAAAATAGGGTGCTACTTTTCATCGGATCTAAAACTATCAAATTACATGACATGTTGCATAGGTGCCACTAGGGTTGGTGTCTCCTGGTGCAGTGAAACATGGTGTCACCCCCCTCCTGTCTAGGCTGCCCAGCACCCTGCAGGCAGCGCACTGTCACGGGGGGCGCCTCCCCAAACTGGCCCCTGTAAATGATAGTATAGGGTGGTATAGTGACAGCTTAGGGTAGGTTGGGGTGGTATAGTGGCAGGTTGGGGTGGTATAGGGCTGGTTAGGGCATTATAGAGTGGTATAGTGGCAGGTTGGGGTGGTACAGGGCAGGTTGGGGTGGCACAGGGCAGGTTGAGGTGGTACAGGGTAGGTTGAGGGTGGCACAGGGCAGGTTGGGAGTGGTACAAGGCAGGTTGGGAGTGGTACAAGGCAGGTTAGGGGTGGTACAAGGCAGGCTTGGACTCTATGTAGTGACAGTGTGCTGTGCAGTAACGTATAGCATACCTCATGCTTGCAGATGAAGACCCTGGCGGGTGGGAGGGGCTGCTGTGTCCTCGCCTCTATCTCCTTCAGCTGTGGGCTCGTGAACGGGTCTGTGGGAGGAGTGGATGAGGCGGCCACACCCCCAGCTCCACCCACCTACTCCGGTTGCCTTGGGAGATATTGAAGATCGGACCCTGAGTGACAGCTGGGGAGTGTTATAGGCAGCCTGAGCCTCCCCTGCATGGCTGAATGCCCTGCTTGCAGCGCTCCGCTGTAAGCTAAAGTGTTTAGCGCCGGCCCCGGTGTCACCGGGCGCGGGCCGCACCCCCCATAGCAACGCCACTGTCGGGGGCTAAAGTGACACTAAACTCATGTTTAAAAAAATATGAAAAAATAATTTGTTGCTCTTGCCCTCCCCCAAATCCCCTTTTCTTTTTGCTCTGATCAGATATGCTGTTAGAGGGTGGCAATATTCATTCCCTACAGTCATGCTGTGCACAAGTACATAGCCACCCTCTCTTGCTTGCTCCCAATATGAACTAAGGACTATTAAAGTGGCGTTCCACCCAAAAATTGAACTTCCACTTTTTTGGAATCCTCCCCCCCTCCGGTGTCACATTTGGCACCTTTTAGGGGGGATGAGGGAGAAGATACCTGTCTAATACAGGTATTTGCTCCCACTTTCTGGCATAGATCACCGCGGCTTTCGACCTACCGCTTCCGGCACCTTTTCTATCCTCCCGCGAACAGAGGGAGGATAGAACACAGCAGGGACCAGTGAGGACGTGCAGCGCGACTTGTACATGCACAGTAGGGAACCAGGAAGTGAAGTCGCACGGCTTCACTTCCTGATTCCCTTACCGAGGATGGCGGCGGCAGCAGCCTAGAGCCGGCGGACAGATCGGCTTCGGCTGCCGACATAGCGGGCATCCAGGACAGTGTCCATATATTGCATATATTGCATATACTGCATATACTGTTGGATTTTAATATTTTTTTGTGGCGGACCTCCACTTTAATTATTATGAAATGTGTAGTGCATAGAACAGTGCACATAACTGCAACTAGCACACACTGCTTATTCCAAACAAATGGAAGTGAGAAGGAAAAAGAGAGGTTTGTGTGCTCACAATGGACATTACAAGGAGGCAGTACAATACAGTAGGAAACAATTTCATGAAAAATATATCACAGAGTCAATAAATAGTCATATGCATGGGTTGTTTTTGGATACTAAGGGTCCTTTCACACGGGACAGATCCGTGATGATCCGCCCCGTGAACATCCGCTTGCTCAGCGGGGATCGCTCTGTCGATCTCCGCTGAGCAGGAAGATGACAAGTCTGTCTCTGCACACTGTGCAAGGACGGACCTGTCAGAGCGCCGCTCTCCCCTATGGGGGGATCAGATGAGGACGGATCGTAGAGTCCGTTGTCACCCGATTCGATCTGATGATGGATGGCAAAGTAGGTTTTTCCTCCTTCACACTTTTTCGGATCGTAACGGGTCGGATGTCAGCGAACGCGTCCCCGCTGACATCCGACGCTCCATAGAGGTCTATGGAGCATTCGTTCAGGTCCGCCTAAAAAACTGACAGGCGGACCTGAACAGATCGTTTGTGTGAAAGAGGCCTAAGGGTGTCCCCTTTAGTGTCACTTTAAAGTTTATCTACAGCTAAAACCTTTTTTCCTAATTTTTTGTAAATCGTGAATAGGTTGGAACCAGTGCTGGGAAAAGGTCCAAGGCCAGGATGCCAAAGTGTGCCATACACTGAGCTCCGAATTAATTTGGTGATCTGAAAACTAACACAAATTATAAACTGTAAACAAACAAAGGAGTTAAAAGTAATTAGGGTAGACTCCAATTTTTTTTCCTTTGATTTGCTAGTGGGCACTAAAATCATATTTCTGGTACAAAGTAGTTTTTTGTTTAAATTAGCACTACAACATACTAAATGTAAATTTAAAATGTACATAAAAAATGTGTAATACATACACACACACACACAAAACATACACACACAACATACACACACACACATATATATACAGTATATACGGGGAATAAGTGAATGAAGGAATGCAGAAGTAAAAAAAAAATATTTAGGATTCAAGAGGCTGAAATGTTTATCCAGAGGAAGGCAAAAAATACGGCTCTCCTCGTGTAATTATCCTACAGCTGGGCATTGTGCTTTCTTTACCAGGCATACACAGAGCTCCTGGCATAGAGCTGGTGACTGTCACACCAAGAGCAGAGCGGAGTGCCGCTGGTTACACAGGAAGAGCTGCTATCACCCATTGTATTCAGCAGGATTACGCACAGTCCATGACATGACTAGATGATGCAGAGGTAGGAGAGGCTCCTGTCCTAGTTGCTCCTCTTTGACAACATTTATCCTCTCTATTTCTCATGGTAACCAACCTTTGCCATGGGGGCAGACTGTGTTGGAAATTTTTTCTAACTGGGATAACTGTCTGAAGGATTAACCTTCATTTTGGAGAAATTTCTTTTAATTCCTATTATCCTTGTAACAAACCCGATTAGGCACATACAGCACTGATTAGGCTTCTAGTTTTTTTTTAGTAATGCCACGCAAAAGCTTAATTTGTGGAGTCCATTGTCATTTATATAAAAGTATTCACATGACCAATTAATTTTCCACTTGTAAGCATGCAATGGACCTGATGTATTTTATTATTTGTATTTTTTCACAGATTTTTTAAGTAAGTTTTTTTTGCACACAAATACACATTTTTATAATATAACACATTTTTATATTTTCTCATGCTGGTTTTACTTTGTGCACATCTTTCTTGCAAAGAAAATATTTTTGACTTGTTTTCAAGCACAACAAAATTATTTTTATTATTTTTTATTATTGAGAAAGACGAAAACTGATATGAGTGTGCTAGAATGGAGAAGTATGAGGAAGTGTTCTAAAAATAACACCATGTCAGATACCAGGCCCGTGTGTGTTTTATAGAGCTTGGAATTCTTGAAATAACATGGCTGCTTACCTGTATTTTGTCTGTAGTTAGAGATTGTTTCATGCTTCTTTTGATATATTGCTATTGTTATTTAAAGTGAGGGTGGATCATCTGTTACATTGTTCATGGCATTCACTGCCTACCAGGGCCAGCTTTTTGTCACAGGAGCCCGTAAGCACACAACATTGGTGTCCAAAGCAACACTCCTCTGCTAGGATTATCTCTTTTACACATATTGTTTTACTGCTCATAAATCAGGTTAAAATATAGTGAAAATATCTAAATAAGCGTATATGAGTTACCTATATTTCTGATAAAGATAGGAACAAGTCCTATCACCTTAGAGGAACTTCAATAGGCGATGGCCTCCTTTTCAAATTCTAAAGCTCCTGGTAGCGATAAATTACCGATAGAACTACATAAAACATTTGGTGATATACTACTACCTGAATTACTTACCGTAATACGCACAGAAAAAGACCAAGGTTATTTCCCAATGTCCATGTATGAAGCAGTAATAGTTGTTTTATTGAAGCTGCAGAAGCATCCTAATTAACCAGAATCCTACCGCCCTATTTCTCTCTTAACTACCGATCTGAAACTTATAACCAAAGTACTTGCAATGAGACTCTCGAAGGTGATAGCCAACCTTATTCAGGAATCAGGATTCATTCCCAATCCATCAATGGCAAACAACCTTTGTAGACTCTACTTAAATATGCAACTACCTACAGATAATACGGGCAACAGGGCTATACTATCACTCGATGCCACTAAGGCATTTGATAGCAGGGAGTGGCGATTCCTATGGAGGGTTCTAGACAAGTTCTAGGGGCAAACTTTTTTTTTTCTCCTGCATTAAGCTTTTATACAAAGCACCCTCCAACCACCTTGGAATTAACAATGCTTTATCCACATCCTTTGAGCTGAAAAGAGGAACGAGGCAGGGATGTCCCTTATCCCCACGGCTCTTTGCCCTTGCAATTGAACCTTTGACAGCGGCTATGAGGGGAGGCCACAGCATAATCGGATTTTGACTATTTCGACACAGAAGAAAAATTGGCCTTATATTCCGTCGATGCACACGTTTTTCTGGGTGACACCTCTGACTCCATTTCAAACCTTATGTCACAAATTTGTGAATTTGGATCCTTTGCAATCAACTAGGAAAAACAAACACCCGTGTTAAACTAGAAACGTTGCAGAAACCAAAAGACTCAGGGGGGTTGGTGATACCCAACTCGCTATACTACTATATGACTGCACAACTACAGCATCTCACGGCCTGGCATGACCCATCCGCCCATGATCCCGTAAAACGTATACTAGCCACGGTATTATCTAAGGATAATTTGGTGGAGTGTTTGGGAATTTAGATCTAAGTCTCAGTAGCCTACTTTATTGCTGATTGACAACATTTGCTGTAAAGCTAAACAACATTTCCGTTACTTGGGTTTCACCTCTTTTACTCGTATCTTTAACAATAATAACTATGTTGAACTTCAGAAACTGCAGGGGTTTAGTACTGGTCCATTTATGGTCTCGTTTACATCTCACAACTGTATCAAGGCCAAGTGCTGAAAGACTTTCAGACACTGAAGGAGGAATATGGTATGCCAAATAACATGTTTTACCAATACCTACAACTTCGGCATGCTATTTCTTCACAGGCCAAAATTTCTAACTGGACATTAACAGATCCCAAGACGCTCACACAACTAGCATCTTCAACATCTAGAAAGGGACATATCTTCTCTTTATATACAGTAGCTCATTTATGTCTGAAGTATCACATGCCATGTTCTCTACTGATAGAACCTGGTGGTCTGAAGACATAGGACATATTTCACATGAGGAATAGTCTACTATACTTAATAATATACACAAAGTCTCACTATCGCCAGTTCAGAAGCTCACCCAGATTTTCATCCTATATCGTACCTATCGTACTCCCTAAATGCTATATACCTGGCACAGGAGGGACTCTATGTCCCAGATGTGGAATAGATAATGGCACGCTCATTCACGTGTTGTGGAAGTGTCCAAAATTAACAAGTAATTCATTCTATTAATGGCATTTGGAAGTTCATTCTTCTTTTAGATCCAAAAACTTTGCGTACTGGGTTGGATGGATGAAGAGCTATATACTACCAATACATACATAGATATTATTAGATTACTTTATATTTCTCTGAAACTTATAGCACAAAATGGCTTTCTACAACACCACCCTCCCATAAAGAGTGGGTCAGCGCTGTTAACAACACTTTGATAAGAGAGAAACTGGTGTATCAACACAAAGGTGGACCAACGAAATTCACACAAATATGGAATGATTGACTGGTCACTCCTTATCTCGCTCCCTTTCAGCTAGTCAAAGATAGAATACTAAGTGGGGGAATGTCCTCTGGCTTGGTCTAAATCACCTGCAAGTAGAATGTTTCATAGAGTTCAGGATACTATGAATATGTACAATCTCCAATGCTGTAACAACTTTGATAACAGGATTATGTACTAACTGTACTTTGACATACAGAGGGCTGATAACAAGTTTTGTATTGCGCTGTAGTTCTAAGCAGTGCAAATGACATGGCCTATAACCATGTCACACTTGTCTTTTTAATGACGTGTCTTCACTCCTGCTTTAATATGTAATAAGTAATATGAATCATATTCATACAATAGGGGTTATGTATATTGCACATCATTCAAATTTCAATGCTGTTTGCTAGTTACAACCCTATTGTTGTGGCGTTATTTGTATCTATGTTACATTGCATGTATAACATTAAGCACAGGTATGAGCCATTTCAACTGTATTGTTTTTTTTTGTATCAGATTTTTTTTATAAAAGTTTTTCATCCAAAAAAGAAAAGGAATAATATGTTCTAGTCTGACTATATGCCTTACTTCTAACAAGCACAGGCCTACTGCGTTGGGCTGGATAAAAAAATTACGCATGCTGTGTTCTTTTTGCTCACTGTAAGGGTTAAATGCTTGCTTCAGCCAAGGGGATGGGAATAAGCACAACACTTACCTTATTCTTTGTCCCCCCCAGCAGCTGACACTTTCTCTGATGCTCCCAGGCTGTGGGTGGGCTTATTAAAAACAATACCCTTTTGGTAGCTCCCCTCCCCACACTCCCAAAAGTAAGGCTCATTTAGTCTAGGGGTATACAGCACACCTGGGATGGGTCCTGGATGGGAGATATATTTACCCACAATTTGGCTTGTGGTCCCTTTAAGGGAGAGTTGAAGGGATAGTTTTAGTACTCAGGGGTTTTCACCCTTGCATAGTGAGGGATTCCAGGTTAGTTCTGTTGGAGAGAAGAGGACTAATTTCAGTGATATCGGGATTGATAAATTCTTATTTGGAGCCCAGGATTCAGAGAGACCTGGGTTGGGAAAAGAGCCTCCAAAACTCGATTACAAGAACTTTGGGTTAACCCACCTGCAAGGGAGGCTAGCAACAGGAAGTTGTCAGTAGGTTTCTATGAGGTGGTGTGGAGCAGGCCGCAGCTTTGAGATTGTGTGGGCTGTCTGGCGATTTGAGACCTAGTTTTGCTGAGCCCCTATGGCTTTTCTTGCATCCTGAAACAGACATCAACCCTAATCATCATCTCGCTGCCCCCAGCCTGTGATTGGATAGTGAAGCAACAGCAGCACACTGATGTCATACAAAAAGTTTTAAAAACTGCCTTTTGGGATTTTTATGATTTTAATAATGCTTAAAGTGAAACAATAAAAATGAAATATTCCTTAAAATATTGTGCCTGGGGGGTGGTGGTGGGGGGGGGGATGGGGGGGTCTATAGTATGCCTGTAAAGTAGTGCATATTTCCTGTGTTTAAAACAGTACCACGGCAAAATGACATTTCTAAAGGAAAAAATGTAATTCAAAACTTCTCACAGCTGTAATGAATTGTTGGATCCCGGCAGAATAGATAAAAAATAATTGAAAAAGAATGGCATGGGCCCCCCCCCCCCCCAGTCAATTACCAGGACCTTTGGGTCTGGTATGAATATTAAGGGGAACCCTGCACCAAAATAAAAAAAAAATGCATGGGGTCCCCCCAAAATCCATGCCAGGCCTATCAGGTCTGGTATGAATTTTAAGGGGAACCCCGAGCCAAAATAAAAAAAATGGCATAAAGGTCCCCCAAAATCCAGGCCGCAGGAAGGGGGGGTGAGAGAGCCCCCCCCTCCTGAACTGAACAGGCCACATGCCCTCAACATAGGGAGGGTGTTTTGGGGTCCCCCCCAAAACAGCTTGTCCCCATGTTGATGGGGACAAGGGCCTCATCCCCACAACCCTTGCCCGGTGGTTGTGGTGGTCTACGGGCAGGGGGCTTATCAGAATCTGGAAGCCCCCTTCAACAAGGGGACCCCCAGATTCTGCTGATGCAGCAGTCTTCTAGTGTGGTTGCCCCTATCCTTAAGCGTGGTAATCTTGGAGAAAGCTGCTCCGGTGTCCTCTTCTGAAGCAGCTTCCACAGTGTGTCTCCTCTCTGTTCCTCACAATAGGCTTCCAATAGGATCACCTGATGTTTTGGCCAATCGGGAAGCGGGTATGAAACCCGTTTGGCCCCCCGATTGGCCAAAACATCAGGTGATCCTATTGGAAGCCTATTGGGAGGAACAGAGAGGAGACACACTGTGGAAGCTGCCGGGAATATTTAATCGCTGTTGCAACACACATGGGATCGGAGCCCACCCCTATTTGAAGCCTATTAGAGCCTCTGGTGGCTACTGCACAAATTGGACAAAGACATTTTTTTGGTGGTATCTTCAAGAAAGTAGCTCCAAACCTGTACTGTACTAGGCATGTAGCAGGTAATACACCTGTCACGTCTGCTCTCTGGGGCACAGCCATTTTCAGATCTCTCCAGAGATGTTCAATCAGATTCAAGTCTGGGCTCTGGCTGAGCCACTCAGACATTCACAAAGTTGTCCTGTAGCCACTCCTTTGTTATCTTGGCTGTGTGCTTAGGGTCATTGTCCTGTTGGAAGATGAACCTTCACCTCAGTCCGAGGTCTAGAGCGCTTAGGAGCAGGTTTTCATCAAGGATGTGTCTGCACATTGTTGCATTCATCTTTCCCTAGGTCCTGATTATTCTCCCAGTTCCTGCCACTGGAAAAACATCTCCACAGAATGATGCTGCCACCACCATGCTTCACTGTAAGGATGGTATTGGCCAGGTGATGAGCGGTGCCTGCTTTCCTCCAGACATTGCTGTTGCCATTCAGGCCAAAGAGTTCAATCTTTGTTTCTTCAGACCACAGAATTTTGTTTCTCAAGGTCTGAGAGTCCTTCAGGTGTCTTTTGGCAAACACCGGGCAGGCTGTCATGTGTCTTTTACTGAGGAGTGGCTTCCGTCTGGCCACTCTACCATACAGGCCTGATTGGTGGAGTACTGGAGAGATGATTATTCTTCTGGAAGGTTCTCCTCTCACCACAGAAAAATGCTGGTGCTCGGTTCTTGGTCACCCCCCTGACTAAGGCCCTTCTCCCCCGATCGCTCAGTTTGGCCAGACGGCTTGCTCTAAGAAGAGTTCTGGTGGTTCCAAACTTCTTCCATTTACGGCTGATGGAGGCCACTGTGCTCATTGGGACCCTCAATGCTGCAGAAAATTTTCTGTACACTTCCCCAGATCTGTGCCTTGATAAAATCCTGTCTTGGAGGTCTACAGACCATTCCTTGGACTTCATGGCTTGGTTTGTTCTCTGACATGAACTGTTAACTATGGGACCTTATATAGACATGTGTGTGCCTTTCCAAATCATGTCCAATCAACTGAATTTACCACAGGTGGACTCCAATCAAGTTGTAGAAACGTCTCAAGGATGAGTGGAAACAGGATGCACTTGAGCTCACTTTTGACATGGCAGAGGTTGTAAATACTTATGTACATGTGATTTTGTCAGTTTTTTATTTTTAATAATTTTGCAAAGATTTCAAACAAACTTCTTCAGGTTGTCATTATGGGGTATTGTTTGTAGAATTTTGAGGAAAATAATGAATGTAATCCATTTTGGAATAAGGCTGTAACATAACAAATGTGGCAAAAGTGAAGCGCTGGGAATACATTCCAGATGCACTGTATGTGGAACAACCAATGTCATATATTATAATGAGACTATTAGTCCTGCCACTAGGTGGTAGTGTGTTATGATGTCATTTCCTGTGTCTTCGTTCCTGTTGTTTTCCAGATGTTGTTGGACACATTGCTAAGTCATTTATCCAGCAACATCTGACTGGTATAAAAGAGTCATATCTGCAGCAGCTTTCCAACATTTTTAAGCCTGGGCAGGTTAAAGTGTTGGTGCAAGTTTGACTGCTACTATATCCTGCATATAGCTGAGTTGTGGGTAGGGTTTGCACTTTTTCTTCAAGTCAAACCCAAACACTTGGCGCACAGCATTTTTTTCTTTTTTTTTAGCATAAGCTATAAGATTGTAACAGAACTTGGACACCTTTGAGCACTCCAAAGAGAATAGTAATCCAGCGTGCATAGCAGTGTTAATTTCGGCAAAGTTTTCGTCAGCTGCATTTTTACAGTGATAAAAACAAAACTAAACAAAAAATACAGCACATTTTTGTCCACTGATGAAAACTATGAAGAAAATCAAATCTGTTTTCAAATCCGAACCAAAACTAGCCAAAAATCACAAGGAGGGTAAACCCTCAAGAACTAACTTCCGGTTTTCACAGAGATCCTCCTGCTTCCACTCCCAGCAAGCAAGCGAGCGACTGTGTGCACTGCAACTGCCAGATAACCAGAGCAGCATGGTGCATTACAGACAGCCAGACCTCCCAAGTCAGACAGTTCCACTTCTGAGTCCCGACTCACAACATGACCCCCCAGTCAGGTGCCCACGTCCAAAGCAGAGAGCAGAGCAGACTGTGAGTGTGTAATACATTACAATTACAGCAGCCTCCCCTCAGATCACCATCCAGCATGTTTTACATTACATAAGCCTCCTCTAACCACTGGCGGTGGCATCCAGGGTATTGTGCATTGCAGTCCATCCCTCAGACCTGAGACCACCATCCGGCATTGTGCAGCATTACAGGCCTCCTCAGACCACCATACAGAGCACTATGCAGCATTACAGGCCTCCTCAGACAACCGTCCAGAGCACTTTGCAGCATTACAGGCCTCCTCAGACCACCATCCAGAGCACTTTGCAGCATTACAGGTCTCCTCAAACCACCATCCAGGGTACTAATCCGCATTACAGGCCTCCTCAGACCACCACCCAGAGCACTGTGGAGCATTACAGTTTTCCTCAAACCACCGTCCTGAGCACTGTACAGCATTACAGGCCTCCTCAGAGCGTCCAGAGTGGCGAAATCTGTATCTGTGAGTCTGTTCAAACCTTAATACCATAAACAATAACATAATATATAGTTTTTACTCCAGGAGTATATAATGAGTTTGGAAATTCTAGAGAAATTATTAAATAATGCATTACAGTTTAACTAAACAACACTATAGATTTTACAACATTAGATTTTAGTTGACTAAAATGTACTGGAGATTTTAGTCGACTAAAATGGGACCAAAACTAAAATGGCATTTTATTCAAAGACTATGACTAAAACTAAAACACTTGCAGAAGACTAAAATGGGACTAAAACTAAAATGCTATTTTAGTCCTAAAAAAGACTAAAACTAAATCTAAATTGTTCCCAAAATTAACACTGGTGCTTAGTTCCCTCTCGCCATCCTGTCAGGCCCTGTTTTGAGCAACATTCCTGTCTGAATATTGTATATATTCAGGCGGACTGAAACCCAGACACGTGATTAAAAACCCGGACTGTCCGGGTGAATCCCTAGTCGTGGGGTTCTTTACAGAGACACTTGTAGTGCTCGGCAGTGGGAAGCCAACAGTGGAGTTGCCACTATCTACTTAAATGAGTTAGTTTAGTTCTAGATTATTTGCTGATCCGAAATAGCTATTTGCCTGCTTAACTTCAGACTTTTAAAGTTCACATCATTTGCAAGCTTTTCTCTGTTTTCCTTCCTTACATTTTTGGTTGATGGAGTTGAAAACAGACACTTCAGCACAGGCTGAGACCCAGGAGAGCTGACGATGGAATTCATCAGCTTGTTTTTGTCTGGTGCTCTCTGGATTTTAATGTCTGGCTGCTCAGCTAAAACCTTAGGAAACGAGTGTATCTGGAATGGATTTCCAGTGACCCTCCTCTCCCTTTCACTGTCAGAGACATCTGTCCTGCTCTTCCTGTTCATCCTGCAGGGATGGAGGCAAGTGTCAGCTACTGTGATAATTATACTAAACCTGACTCTAAAAAGAGAGAGTAATAGACCTTCCTATGCATGTGGTAAATAGTTTAAATTGCATTATTACACTCTCAGTTTACCTGACAAAGTACATTTGTTTGTTCATTAAGGTTTCCCTGCTGAGACTGCCGCAGATTCCGCACAAAACTGCAACAAGGATTCCTCTACTGAGTAAGTTATTATTACATATATGTTTACTATAGCAACCTATGAAGACAGAATTAAGGGACCTGCCACTGCTTACTGCAAGCATATAGGATGGGACTTCATGGGCTACTTGCTCATTCCAAGTCATGAACTCGTTATATTGTAAAAACAAGTTTAGGACGGCATCCCTGGAGTCTGCACCTTTACAAACAAGTCAGCAAAGAACATTCCCATATTTATGAGCTCACAGGTCTTCTTTGAATGCTTATTTATTTGAGAACTAATTTAAGTAAATGGCACATATTTTAGTACAGTTAACCTATACAGTGGTTAAACTCGCCTATACCCGATCCAGAAAGATATTGTTGACAACACAGCCGATTGTCAAAATCTTCTGAGCCCCGCTCATGCCCTGTTCTGTGCACTCTCCATTCAATCTTATGAAGGGTTCATACTCTGATCAGGGAGCACAAAAGGGGTTATTTAGGAAAGGCAAATCCACTTTGCGTTGCTTTAGATCTGAGGGGAAGATCTGAAATGAGTGGAATCTCTGCTGATTTTTTACTTTGCTACAATGTAAAGTAGTGAGTGTACAGTTTGGATAACACTGTCAATTTTTTTGACCTCTCAAAATAACTCAACGCACAGCCAATGTCTAAACCGCTGGCAACAAAAGTGAGTACACCCCTAAGTAAAATTTTTTAAATTGGGCCCAGTGTGTCAATATTTTGAGTGGACACCATTATTTTCCAGCACTGCCTTAACCCTCTTGGGCATGAGTTCACCAATCATCAGAGCTTCACTGGTTGCCACTGGAGTCCTCTTCCACTCCTTCATGATGACATCACAGAGCTGGTGGATGTTAGAGAGCTTGCACTCCTCCACCTTCCATTTGAGGATGCTCAATAGGGTTTAGGTCTGGATACATGCTTGGCCAGTCCATCACCTTTACCCTCAGCTTCTTTAGCAATGCAGTGGTCGTCTTGGAGGTATGTTTGGGGTCATTATCATGTTGGAATACTGCTCTGCGGCCCAGTCTTTGAAGAGAGGGGATCATGCTCTGCTTCAGTATGTCACAGTACACGTTGGCATTCATGGTTCCCTCAATGAACTGTAGCTCCCCAGTGGCGGCAGCACTCATGCAGCCCCAGTCCATGACACTCCCACCACCATGCTTGACTGTAGGCAAGGCACACGTGCCTTTGTACTTCTCACCTGGTTGCCACCGCACACACTTGACACCATCTGAACCAAATAAGTTTATCTTGGTCTCATCAGACCACAGGATGTGGCTCCAGTAATCAACGTCCTTAGTCTGCTTGTCTTCAGCAAGCTGTTTGCAGTCTTTCTTGTGTAGTACTTTAGAAGAGACTTCCTTCTGGGACAACAGCCATGCAGACCAATTTGATGCAGTGGGTGGCGTATGGTCTGAGCACTGATAGGCTGACTCCCCCCCCCCACAACCTCTGCAGCAATGCTGGCAGCACTCATATGTCTATTTCCCAAACCTCTGGATATGACGCTGAGCATGTTCACTTAACTTCTTTGATCAACCATGGTGAGGCCTGTTCTGAGTGGAACCTGTTAAACCGCTGTATGGTCTTGACCACCATGCTGCAGCTCAGTTTCAGGGTCTTGGCAATCTTATTATAGTCTAGGTCATCTTTAAGTAGAGCAGCATTTCTTTTTTTTATAGATCCTCAGAGTTCTTTGCCAAAAGGTGCCATGTTGATCTTCCAGTGACCAGTATGAGAGAGTGAGAGCGATAACACCAAATTTAACACATCTGCTCCCCATTCACACCTGAGACCTTGTAACATTAACGAGTCACTTGACATCGGGGAGGAAAAATGGTTAATTGGGCCCAATTTGGACATTTTCAATTAGGGGTGTAATCGCTTTTGTTGCCAGCGGTTTACAACATTAATGGCTGTGTGTTGAATTATTTTGAGGGGACAGCAACCTTAACACTGTTACACAAGCTGTACACACGCTACTTTACATTGTAGCAAAGTGTAATTTCTTCAGTGTTATCACATCAAAAGATAAAATAATTACAAAAATGTGAGGGGTGTACTCACTTTTGTGACATACTGTATGTGTGTATACACATACTGTATATAGTTATTTATTTTTAATTGTGCTGATATTAGGAGGAAAGAAGCCTTCTTCCTCACATCATAGCAGCTTCTCACCGCAATTCTCCATCTCTGGGCTGGAGAAGCTGAGATTTTACAGAGATGGCCAGTGAGATCTTCAGATCTCACCTTCATAAACCGGCCATCTGTGTAAAAGTGAATGACAGAAGGGTGTGTCCTGTGATGAGAAGTGAAGAAGATGTTCTCTGCTCCTCACCTCAACTTTATAAACAACAAATATCAAGATGAGAGGATCAAAACAGAATGATACCACATCCCATATATAATGTACACAAAATCCTAATAGAAAAAGGGAAGAGAAGGGGGCCAATGGGGCTGAGGGGTAACCAACCCCGGGACTTTTAATGGTATCAAATCAAATAAATCAAAACATTCATTTTAATTCAATTTAATCCAAAAGATTTTTCCACAACATCAATATTAAAACATCAATGCATAACCATGAGTGAAATTACCAATCCTGTACATAAAAACAAAATTAAGCTCCGATTCTCAACATGTTTCGCTCGGACAAGCTTCCTCAGGAGATATTGCAGCCCACAGTAAATGCACTTAACAAGGATTCCCCAAATTTTTGATGTGTATTACTTCATAGGTGATAAATTGATGAAGGCAAGTTTGAAAATACAATGGCCAAATAGAAAACGCTTCCCCAAGAAGGTCTGAAAAGCGGTACAACCAAACGGTAGAATCAATAACTAATAGCTTATCAGCTTGAGGGTATAAAGTGGAGTATAAAGATAGTAGCCACTAGTGTTGTCAGTCAGTATCAGATGAGTTGCACCCAGGCATTCTAAATGAGAGGTAGCCAAAGAGTATTGCAGAGTTAGAAGAAACTATCATGGAGGGATCCTCTCTCGTCAATTGCCAAGTTCTTTTGGATTAAATTTAATTAAAATGAATGTTTTGATTTATTTGATTTCATACTGTTAAAAGTCCCGGGGTTGGTTACCCCCCAGCTCCATTGGCCATCTTCTCTTACCTTTTTCTATTGGAATTTTCTGTACTCAACTTTATAAACTGGCACACATGACAGATCAGCCAAGATGATCAGGAGGATCTTGGCTTTTCTCATATTCATAAATGGACACCTCTGCATGTGCGATTTCTCCTGCAGGATCAGGGCCCTCTTCCTTTTTATAGCACACAGGACTTGAGAGTCAGACCCAAGAAACCCACCAAGGAAGACCCGGGAAATGCAGTTAACCCCTAACTTCCCGCTGGGGCAGAATTAACCACTACCTGCCTACACAATGATTATGTGAACAAGCCCTAAATATTCACCCTTACCAATTATAACTGAATTATAAATAGTTATTACTGCAACATACTGTATATTGACTATTACAAGCAATGTTGACTTTGTTGAAATTACTAAATAAAAAACAAATTGAAATCATTCACAAAATTGTTCTAATGATATTTTCTTTTAACAGCATCATGATAGGAAATGGGGATGAGTGCAGCAAGCTCTCAAGAGATGGTTTCAATCCACATATTCCTCACCCAACGTCCCAAGTTCAACAAGAAGGAAAACAAGAGACTACCATGGCTCAAGAGGGTATTGGTGCAGCTATGAAGCATCAAATCACAACTGAAACTGATATTGATATTACAGCACAGATGTTGCCTTCTGGGGGAACTCAAAGTCATATTCATGTGGCTAGAACAGCAGTTAGTGAAACCTCAGCTCAACAGCCCACAAATGTTGGCCAACAAACCAGCATAATTCATCATTTAATTGATCATCCGCCAATCTCTCTTGCACCATTTTTTTCCCCAGGAAAGCCTACAGAAGATGCTTTTGCAAGAAAAAAAATAATCAGCGAACGAATGTGTGATCCACAGGGAACAATTGAATCGTTGGCAATACACAGTGAATATAAAGGTGACAGTGGTATAGGGGACTCTGAACTTCGAATAGACAATACCACCGATCTTTATAGTGATTTGGAAACACTGCAGCTAAATACACTAGAGCAGAATAAAAATTATTTGAAAATCAGTCAAAATTGTATGAAAAATGAAGATTTAAATGATGTTTATGTGAGCACACTAGACAAATGTCAACTTAAAAAAAATGATCCTGCAGAAGAAATAAAATGTATGTGGGTAAAACACTCTGATCCACAACTTTTTAATGCACAAAATCCTTATATTCAACAATTTAATGTCAAAAATTGTGTCTCAGACAAATTATATGATGCATCTTCTCTGGCTAAAGTATGGCATGTGTCAAGATCTTGTCTGCCTGGGAATAGCTGCAAGGGTATGCCAACCTGTGGCACAGAATGTGTGGGGAAATGCTGTGGTGAGATCCTTAGTGAAAATCTTGTGACATCAAAGCCTTCAGGCCCTTTATGTGATCCAATTGGACAGCCAAAAAATGCATTTATGCAAACAATACCAGTTTTCACCTCACCTGAACAGAAAGCGAATAACCAATGCCCTACACCCACTAAAGATCATAATTCTTTTGATAGTGAACGTACAGAAGGATCTGAAGGTCAGAAGAATCTTGATTGCGATTTAGCAAAAGACTACTTCACAAAAATAAAGCACTGTGAAGAAGATCAACAGAACAAACCTCCCTTCATTAGTGTACAAAAGGGCATACACAATATGGGCTTTAAAATAATGGACACTACACATGTGGAAACATGTTCTAAGGAAACAGGTGTTACACTTAGAAGGCTAACACCACAGTTAGGCATATCCAGTGGTGCAGACATCACAAATATGTCCACTTCTGCTGTAGGTGACACTAATAACTTTAACAGCATGACTCTTGTAAAGCCAGCATTCCATAAAGACGGTGAGCTACAGGACCATATAACATCTATAATTACCATTCAAACCAAAGGCACTGAAAATAGCACATTTTCAGATAAGTGTTCTCAGCTGGAAGATATAAAGGAGACGTCAAACATAAAATCTGTGCTTTGTCATAGTTCATCCATTATGGGGAAAAACATACCACTGGGGGCTCAAACTTCTGTGTATACCAGAAACTTGACAGCAATGAATAATTCTATCAAGACATGTGTACAAAATGATGCTTCAAGTGGTGTAATGAATGCAGAACATCACAGAGATATTGAACTTTTTAAACAAAGGCAGAAACCTTGTTTTAGAGACTCCATGCACTCTTCTGAACCACCATTCCAAAGCCTAATTTCTGCTGATCCTCCGTACCATAGCACAGCCTTCTATGATTGTTCACCATACCAGAAAACAAGCTCCTCTGTTGATCAGAGCATAGTTTCCTTTCCTGATCCAGCCAACAATAACACAACATCCTCTACTGTTCCATCTTACCAGAGCACAGACTTCTCTCATGATGTATCCTACATGAACAAAACTTCTTCTGAACCAGTTTACCAAAACATAACCATCTCTGATGGTCTACCATACCAGAGTAAAGCCCCCTCTGATAATGCACCATACCAAAGCACCACTTCCTTTGGGGATCCACACTATCAGAGCACAACCTCATTTGACCATTTAACAAATCAGAACACAACATACTCTGCTAAACCACACTACCTGAGTGCAGCTTCCTCTCCTGATCTAGTCGTCAGTAACAACAAAGTTTTTTTTCCTGATGCATCTTACCATAGCACAGACTTCTCCACTTACCTATGCTATAAAAGCACAACTTCTTTGGATCCAACTTACCAAAACATGACGACCTCTTATGATCCACCACACCAGAGCACAACCTTCTCAGATAATCCTCCACATCAGAGCACAAACTCCTTCGAAGATCCCTTTAACCAGAGCACAACCTCCTTTGATGATCCACCACACCAGAGTATAACTTCCTCCAATGATCCTCCCCATCCTTGTACAACTTTTTTGGATCTAACTTACCAAAACATGACCTCCTCTAGTGATCTAGCTTACCAGAGCACAATATCCTCTGATGACCCGCTACACCAGAGCACAACCTCCTCTAATGATCCTTCACACCAGAGAGCAATTTTCCTTGACGATTTTCCACACCAGAGCACAACCTCCTTTGATGATCAACTGCAACAAGGCACAACCTCCTCTGATGATCCAGCATACCAGAGCATAACTTCTTCCAATTATCCTCCCCATCTGAGCACATCCCTCTCCGTTGACCCACCGCACCAGAGTACAACCTCCTCTGATAATCCACTACACCAGAGCACAACCAACTCTGATGATCCTCCACACCAGAGCACAACCTTTTCTGATGATCCTTCACACCATATCACAAGCTCCTTTTTTTATTTCCAATGCCAGAGCACAACTTCCTCTCTTAATGCAGCCAATGATAGGGCAAGACTCTCTACTGACCCATCCTACCACAGCACAACTTTTTTGGATCCAACTTACCTAAACATGACCTCCTCTTGTGATCTAGCATACCAAAGCACATTATACTCTGATGATCCCCTACACCAGAGCACAACCTCATCTATTCATTCTCCACACCAGAGAGCAACTTCTTCTGATGATTTTCCACACCAGAACACAAGCTCCTTTGATGATCAACTGCACCAGTGCACAACCTCCTCTGATGAACCACCACACCAGAGCACAGGCTCCTCTCTTGATTACTACTACCAGAGCTCAGCTTCCTCTCTTGATCCAGCCAATGATAGTACAAACTTCTCTACTAACCCATTCTACCAGATCAAAGCCTCCTCTGATGATCCAACTTACCAAAACATTATGTTGTCCAATTATCCACCACACCAGAGCACAGCCACCTCGGATAATCCACCACACCAGTACACAACTTCCTCTTATGATCCACTGCACCAGAACATAGGCTTCTCTCTAGATTCCTACTGCCAGAGCCCTGTGTCTTCTTCTGATCTGGGCAATTATAGGACAAACTTCTCTACTGACTTATTCTACCAGAACACAGTCTCCTCTGATGAACCACCACATCGGAGCGCAATCCCCTTTGATAGTTCTCCACACCAGAGTACAACCTCCTCTGATGATACACAACACCAGAAAACAACCTCCTCTCGTGATCCACTACATTGGATCACAGGCTCTATTCTTGATTCATGCTACCAGAACCCAGCTTCCTCTCCTGATCAAGCCAATGATAGGCCAAACTTCTCTACTGATCCATCCTACCAGAGCACAATTTCTTGTGATCCATTGTCAAAGAACAATACTTCCTCTGACGATTCACCATACCAGATCACAGGATTTTCCCTTGATTCTTATTACCAGAATTCAGCTTTCTCTCTTGAGTCAGCCAATTTTAGAACAAACGTTTCTACTGACCCACCCTGCCAGAGTACAATCTCCTGTCATATTATGCCACACCATAGCACCATCTCCTCTGATAAACCACCACACCAGAATACAACCTCCTATGATAATTCTCCACACCAGATCACAAGCTCTTCTTATTCGGACTACCAGAGCAAAGCTTCCTCTTCTGATCCAGCCAATGATATGAAAATCTTTTCCAATGACCCATCCTGCCAGAGCACAACATCCTTTAATCCAATTTATCAAAACATGACCTCTGATGACTCGCCATACCAATGCAAAACTTCCTCTGAAGATCTGCCACACCAAATTAATAGTGTCTCCGCTGATTCAATTTGCCAGACCACAATCTCCTGTCCTAAGCTACCCTACCAGAGCACAGCATCCTCTCCTGATCCAGTCAACAATACTGATCCATTCTACCATAGTACTGACTCTTCTTATCTACCATACCAAAGCACTACTTCTTCTAATCCACCATACCAGAGCATGTCCACCTTTGCAGATTCCCCCTGCCAAAGAGTAACCTCTTTTCCTGATCAACCCTACCAAGTCACAAGCTCTATACTAAAATCAACTTTTCAGTCCAATAATACCTCTCAAGATCAAGCTGGTCAAAGGGAAAACATCCACTTTGATCTAAGCAGCCAGGGCTTATGTAATAACGCTGTTACAGGTAATCTATGCACAAGTTCCTCTCCTGATGTATCTTATAATTGCACATCAGCCTCCTTTGTTCCATCAAATCTGTGCCATGCTCTGATAACACACTTTACAAATTCTTCAGATTTTAAGCTATTAACAAAACCAATACAAGATGAATATGGAGCTTTAGTCAAGAAGAATGACTATGCATTCCTAGAAGAAATAAGAAGAATATTTTTAGATTGTCAAGGTCAAGGCTTAACAATTTTAGACTCAGGGATTGTCTTAACAAAAAATGTGACTGTGGACAACAGCATTGCTCTTGCTGCTCTGGTGAGTTCACTTAATGAAATTCAGATGGTAATGCAAAGGAAGTTAACTGAGAATATTTTGGGGCAGCAAATGAAATCCAATACATTTTTAGTTAGTTATAATCTAAGCACCAACATTCTCACAACATTAAGCAACAAGATCAAGCCACATTTTATGGTGTTTCAACAGTGCACGAAGTAAAAATATAAGGCAAAATTATGTGATCCAAGACTGAAATGTAAACATAACAAATTGCTAAAATATCATACTTATTATAAAAGAATCCTATCAAGGAGAAACATTAACCATATGCATATTAAAGCACACTACAATAGTACAGTACATACGCAGGGGTTGATTTACTAAAGGCAAATAGACTGTGCACTTTGCAAAATGCAGTTGCAAGTCACTCTGCATGTGCAGTTGCCCCAGAGCTTTGGATGATGGAAGTCAGCAGAGCTTCACGTGCAAGCAAAAATGCTTTTTTTTTTTTCCTTGCACATGCTTGGGTATAGGGATGGGCGAACAGTTTGGTTAGAGCATAACTTTGGGCCGAACTTTGGTTGTTCGGATGTTCTGCAGCCTGGTTCGAATCCCAACTACAACACCACCCACCTGGAGTTTGCATGTTCTCCCTGTGCCTGTGTGGGTTTCCTCCAGGTACTCCGGTTTCCTCCCACAATCCAAAGACATGCAGGTAGGGTAATTGGCCTCTGTCCAAAATTGGCCCTAGTATATGGGGACCTTGGATTGTGGGCTCCTTGAGGGTAGGGACCAATGTGAGTGTGCAGTGTACAGGGATAGGGACAATTGTAGACACTCACTCAGGTTGAACTGGATGGACTGGTGTCTTTATTCAACCTAACTATGAAACTATGAAACTTTGGAGGAGGGGGACCTTATGGACTGGCTGCCACTGCTTTGAATAGTTCAAAACATCTGTACCTTGTGCATTCAGTTATTTATTTATTACGGGTACTTACTGTATACAGTGCTGTCAATTTAAGCAGTATCACTGCCCTTACAATCTAAGGTCCCTAACTCATATTCATACATACACATACTAGGACCAAATTAGACAGGAGCCAATTAACCTCCCAGCATGTCTTTAGAGTGTTAAAGGAGTATTGATTACTGAACACGTGTCATGTGTCTTTTTGTGTTTGTCGTCAGGTTAAAATTATTTATTTATTATAGGTACTTATATAGCGCTGTCAATTTATGTAGTGCTTTACATTTATATTGTACATTTACATCAGTTTGCCCTCAAGGAGCTTACAATCTAAGATTCCTCTCATTCATACGTACACATACTAGGGCCAACTTGTACAGGAGCCAATTAACCTAGCAGCATGTCTTTGGAGTGTGGGGGGAAATCATAGTACCTGGAGGAAGCCCGCACAGGCACAGGGAGAACATGCAAACTCAGGCAGGTAGTGTCATGGTTGGGATTTGAACCAATAATCCTAGTGCTGCTAGACAGAAGTGTTAGCCACTTAACCCCTGTGCTGCATTTTTATTTAATTTTTTTATTGTAAAACTGTGATGTCTCATGAGCACAAAAAGTACATGCTACCTGCAAGGACATGAATTTATTCAATATGGACATTCATCACATGCTTTATGATGACATGTTAGTAGAAACTGTTTTATGTGGGGGGTTGTTTTGTATTTAGATGCTATTTTACACCTTCAAAACTATTTTGGCTATATGCTAGATACATTGAACATTGCTGACATATTATTCTAAATATATGGCCAGTTTGCTCTTTGAGGTTGATTTACCAAAAGCAAATAGACTGTGCACTTTGACACCCCAGACAGCTCCGCCTCTCTTCCCCTCCTTCCTTCCAGAATCCTCTAGAAGCAGAAGGGAGGTAACCAAACGATGATGCTATCTGTGAGTCACCACCTACACTGAGCCACTCGCAGCCCATACAGATCAAAACAAAAAGGCCTAGCTCACAACTAGGCCTGATTACATTTACCTGCACTTACGAAAAATCCAACTCCTAGCACCTACCTAAAGTAGAGGGTGCTACACCATAAAATAAATACATTCCTTATTTGGTTATTGTTGTATTATTTGAATGTGGGGATCATTTCTCTTCTTTAAATGTATTTGTTGATGTGTTTACATTTCAACACTGGATTTTATGCTTTTTAATTGGGTTAGAACTTCCGTCATGGCAGTCATCAATTTGGAAGGTCTCCCCTGTGTTCTTATCCCAAAACACAAGGAAAAGAAATGAAAGGAAAGGGAGTCAACAGAAAAGCACTGACAGAAGGAAAAATCTCATGGGGGTATTTCTATGTAGCACATCCAACATTGTTACTTTTAAACTAAAAAAACAATAATATAATGATCACCTTTCATGTGTAAAAAAATAAAATAAAAAAATAAATAAAAATTGTATATATATATATATATATATATATATATATATATATACACACACACACACAGTGGTTATAAAAAGTCTACACACCTTTAATGTGACCTATAAACTGTACAGCCGAGTTGAAAAACAACCTGAAATCTTTTAGGGGGAAGTAAAAATAATAACTAAAATAATGTGGTTGCATAAGTGTGCACACCCTCTTATAACTGGGGATGTAGCTGTGTTCAGAATTAAGCAATCACATTTAAACTCAGTACGCATCTGCCAGTACATACCTGCCATCATTTAAGGTGCCTCTGCTTAATCCCATATAAAGTTCAACTGTTCTAGTAGGTCTTTCCTGACATTTTCTTGGTCGCATCCTACCGCAAAAGCCAAGCTTACAAAGCATCAGAGGTATCTCCTTGTTAAAAGGTATTAGTCAAGAGAAGGGTACAAAAGAGTTTCTAAGGCATTAGATATACCATGGAATACAGTGAAGACAGTCACCATCAAGTGGAGAAAATATGGCACACCAGTGACGTTACCAAGAACTGGACGTTCCTCGTAATTGATGAAGAAAACTGGTCAGGGAGGCTGCCAAGAGGCATACAACAATATTGGCTTACAAGTACTGGCTGTGTGGAACATGTGACAACAATCTCCCGTATTCTTCATACATCTGAGCTGTGGGGTAGAGTGGCAAGACGGGAAGCCTTTTCTTGCAAAAAAAAAACATTCAAACACGGCAAAATTTTGCAAAAACACATCTGACGTCTCCCAAAACCATGTGATAAAATGTGTTATGGTCTGATGAAACCAAGGTTGAACTTTTTGGCCATAATTCCAAAAGAAATGTTTGGTGCAAATCAACACTGCACATCACCAAAAAAAAAACACCATACCCACGTGAAGCATAGTGGTGGCAGCATCATGCTTTTGGGCTGTTTTAGCTAGACAAGGGTCCTTCATCAAGGTAGGCTTCTGCTAGTAAGCTGAACATGAAGAGGAACTTCACCGTTCAGCATGACAATGGCCCAAAGCATACATCTAAATCACCAAAGAAATGGCTTCACCAGAACAAGACTGAATGGGCCAGCCAGAGGCAAGACCTGAATCCCATTGAAAATCTGTGGGGTGGTCTGAAAAGGGCTGTGCACAGAAGATGCCACCGCAATCTGACAGATTTGGAGTGTTTTTTCAAAGAAGAGTGAAGTCAAGATATGTTATGCTGATAGACTCATATCCAAAAAGACTGAGTGCTGCAATAAAATCAAAAGGTGCTTCAACAAAGTATTAGTTTAAGGGTGTGCACACGTATGCAACCATATTATTTTTTTTATTATTATTTTTACTTCCCTCCACCTAAACGATTTTAGTTTGTTGTTCAACTGAGTTCTACAGTTTATAGGTCACATTAAAGGTGGAAAAAGTTCTGAAATGATTTATCTTTGTCTCATTTTTTTTACACCACAGAAACCTGATATTTTAACAGGGGTGTGTAGACTTTTTATATTCGCTGTTAATATATATAAGTGTATCTGACTATAATGCATAAAACAATATATGCATGACCATCAGATAAATAACACACAGCATATTATGTGAATAATGCATATAAATCATAAAGAATCATAGACATCAGTCCATGAAAAAAAAAAAAAAGTCCATAAAAATCCAATATAGTTGATCTTTCTGACTATGCAATCCCATCCACTAGAACGGATCTTTGCTTAACAGAAAACACACACCTCAGTGCCCTTCACCCCCCAGATGGGTGTCCTCTCTCTCCACTGCTTGAATAGACCTCACCAGTAAGAAGAGGTCAATAGCGCTTTGCAGTAGTATAGTGGCCTTGCTTCCACTGGCTAGATACTCAAGTCCACAGCTCCCAGTGAGATGTCAATCATATAAAACATAAGATTAAAGATCGATAGTGTATTTATTCTTACTCTGGGTATTGGTTTGCACAGTCACATTAAGACACGCTACACAGCTTTTACAGGATAATGGAAGTATGCTTATGAAAATGGAGGTTGTTAGCACAAAGTCTATATAGCTAGATATTAGACATGTGCGATTCGTTTCATACTAATCTCAAATTCGTACGAATTTCCCTAAATTCGTACATTCGGGAGGATCCGAAATACAAATTGCCATGCGTCTGAATTTTGTATGAAATACGAACTTTTGTTTACGAATCGCAAGGAGGAAGTCAGCACAGCACAGGGATGGTGGGAGCCCCTCATCTAATGAGAATTCGTATTTCGGATTGGAAATTCTTCAACGGAATTTCGTATTTTGGCTAAAAACCAAACTTCCATCAGCATCGACTGTCATATTGAGGTATATTTTTGCCTTTAAATTCATCATAAAGAACGTTCGTACAAGTTAACGAAGCTAAAGACAATTCGTATTTCGTACGAATTGAAATGGAATTTCAGACACGAAATACGAAGTACGAATTCATTTTAATACGAACCGTAACGGAACAGAACAAAACAAATTTATTGACAGCGCCCATGTCTACTAGATATCTATCTCTTATGTCTTGCTCTCCCTGGATTCCTCATTACCAGATGGCCAATCCCCCAAAGCCGCTGCACTTCACTGGCCGCCCCCTTTACTGACACCTTTATACACAATGCAGGACCACTGGGTCCTGCGGCGTACATAAGCACATTCACATTCCAGGTCTGAAGAGTAGGCAGAGTAGACTGCCAGCTGTTGAAGGAGTGAAGAGTTTACAAGTCCACATGTAATTTGGGTTTTGCTTGATTACAGTATATTTTGTAATTGCCACTTTTAATGTAAACATTTTGAAGTCGCTGTGATCTTCACATGCCGTACATGACTACTAACCTGATTTATTGATTTTCAGAGCGATGGATCTGAGCTGGGAATGCTGGCTCCACCTTCAAAGCTTTTCTTCTACTACCAGCTGGGAAAACACTTTTACATCACTAAGCAGCTGAGTGAGCAGTGGTATTGCGCTCAAGACCGAATAACAAAAGTTACCATGCTGATGAAAAAGGTAAATGATATATTGGGGCCTGTAGCAGGAACTTTTCTATGATATCACCTTCCTTCTAGTCATTTTCAATAACAAATTATACATAAAATACATCAATAATTAGGAATATACCCTCAGCCCCAATTATTTTATATTTTAGTCTGCAGTGCAGGATGTGAAAATTTTGAAAACTGCAAAGAACCTGTCATTATATTGGTCACTATGCCATCTTTATCCTGACTGCATAAGGAATCATGCACAAAGGGCATCTAAACGCCAGAATTCATAGTAGAAAAAAAAGCTGCTTAAAAAATGCATCTGAAGCCATGTAAAATGGCCAACAGAACGAAATCCATACAATCCATCCAGACAATTTGACCATGTGTGGGCTTTATTGGTCCTTTGCTGTCGAAAAAAATCAGGCGGACTTTAGATTTAGAACACTTCAAATCTTTCCGACAGACTCGAGTCCAGTTGAAAAATCAGTTCGTCTGTATGCTAGTCTGACGGACGAAAACTGACGCTAGGGCAGCTATTTGCTTATTCTAGTCCGGTTGTACGTCATCACAGTCAAATCCGTCGAGCTTTGGTGTGATTGTGTTTGGCCAAGTCCGTTCGTTTTTGGAAAGTCCGTCGGGAAGACCGTCGGACCTAGTCTGCCGGGAAGTCCGGTCGTGTGTACACGGCATTACACACGCGATTAGACGTGTCAAGCATTTAAATGTTAATGGATTCCATTGGCCAACATATTAATTTATTTCAGCCACTGGAATGCATTATTGTGCCTAAACTCATCTAGTATATAGGCATAGTTATGCAAATTGACACGCATTTAGGCATGTTCAGCGCATTTTCTGTTCTTCAGCTCCTCTCCTGAACATGCTTGCACTACACGTGGAGGTACCTTTTGCGTGGTGCGTGCTTAGCAATGCCCAGAATCAGGCTGCAGTAATGTAAAGAACTTAACATTAAGGCAGTTCTCCAACTTAGAAATAAGCCTTAGCTGTGTGCAGTAAAGAAATACAGAGTTCCTCTGAAAAGTGACTTGTCCCATGTCACTACACACTGTAACTTGTATGTTGCATTAGAGGGGACATGCTGAGCCTGCGCCCACTCCACCAGTCCAGCGTAACTCTCTTACCCCACTCCCAGTAACAGAATGGGGTCCTGCTGTGCACATAGTGCAGACCTTATGCATGCTCTCGCTTACCTCCTTCCTTCCCGTACCCCGTGACCAGGCCATGAATCTCTGTAATGCGAGTTTGGATCCAATTGCTACTGGAAACTGACTGTTAGTCCTTGTACACACGGTCGGACATTCCGACAACAAAATCCGTCGGATTTTGTCCAACGGATTTTGTCCGAAACTTGTGTTGCATACACACGGTCGGACAAAGTTGTTGGAAAATCCGATTGTACGTAACGTGACAACGTTATTTAGTTACGACGGGACTATGTTCAGGCTAGTAGCCAATAGCTTTGGTCTAGGAATTTGATCTGAGCATGCGTGGCACTTTCTCCGATCGGAATTCTCTACACACAATCGGACAAAGTCCGATCGGATCATGTTGTCAGAAAGTTTTATAGCCCAGCTCTAAAACTTTGTCCGTCAGATATTCCGCCGGAAACAGTCCGATGGAGCTCACACACAGTCGGATTATCCGACAACACGGTCCGATCAGACATTTTCCGTCGGAATGTCCGACGGTGTGTACAAGGGCTTAGGGAGGGAGCCAGACATCAACCCCCTCGCTACTGGAGCACCTGTCGCCTTACCAGGCACCACATGAAGAATGGTTGCTTTTAGCTTGTTCCTTCACTTGGTGACCCATAGCAACTATACTCCTCTTCTTGTCTTTGCTGAGTTAACCCTTTATAATGATATTACTTCATACCCCTATGTGCTTTAGAGACCCAGAACCAACATGCACCTCTTTGAATAACTTCAGACCAGGCTCATAATGGTTGAAGTAATTTTTACTGATCAGGTTGCAGCATACAGTTCAATATGAACAATGTTCTTCCCCTAACCCTAACTACTGTGGTGTGGCTGCCCAGGCATACCTCTGTGAGGTGAGAGTGCATTATGGCATTGTTCATGGCTTGGATGTCTCCAGAAGTCCTGGTGTCTTCATCAGCAGTCCTTATTCCACGTACAGAACCAACCAGTTCAGCTAGAAAGAGCCTATTCCTGGACCTCACCCTTCCCCCTTTTTATAGCACTAGTAGGCTGGTTAAGACCAAAAAGCCCGGGAACTGAACTTCCACAAGTTAACCCCTTTCCCCACCTGGGCCAGCCACTAACTTACTAGAACCAAACACAATTCAACCTGTCTACACACTTTTGATTTTTTTTTTTCAGCCTCTTCTAATACATCTGTAAACATCTATGTTTGCATGAACACTTAGGCTAACATAGATGTGCTTTTACAGGCAGAAACACCTGTTTTTAAGTCCACTGTGCACAAGGCCTCCTTCACTTCACAAGGCCTCTCCTTCACTTGCTAACCTTTAGTGAAGGTGATGTTTCAGACGCTGTCTCGGCCTTCTCAGGGAAGTCATATACACAGCAGTTGCAGAGAACAGCTTCTGCGCAGGCCAAACTTTTGCAGAACTTCCAGCATACGGTTTACCTCATAATTGGCATCATAAATTGTTTGAAGGAGAAAATTCAGCAAGTAGAATCGGAGAAGGAGAAACAATTCCATTTGGCTTCCTTTATTTAAAATTATTGCTCAAATTCATCTTTTTTACCCTCCTCCTCCATAACTACATCTCCCCACTGCATTTCCCTAATCATGATAAATTCCTGTTCATATTCTCTCCCGTCTCAAGTGCGATAGCTCAAAAAGGAAGTTCTTTCCCCCCCTTGCTCGTCTCAGCAGCCATTTGGCTGTTTGCCGTCATTATTTCTTTAAAATATTTACTCATGAATATTAAGCACTGCTATTAACAAGGGAACCTGCTGACAGATTCTAGGGTAATGGAGACTATCATTTCTAGATATTCTCAAGCCCAACGGGAGTGTGGCAGGCTGAGGGGGAGGGAGCATTTGTAATTAAAATTTGAGACTCTTCGATTAACTTGTGGTTAGTGTATTTTTGTTTTCGCAGACTTAGAACAGATAACAGTAGGTACTGCAGGTTGCTGTATGGAGAGTTTGGTTGCCACTATTTTTACAGTGATCGGCTGTAAAAAATTCATGGCCTCCATGTTGTTATTGTTTATTAGGCTTCCATGTTATGTTTGCCTGTGTTCCACCCACCAGAGTAACGCAGGCAACAAGTAAATGGCTAGTGCAGTTCAGCTTGGGCTCCATTTATAACAGAAAGCAGATATAGCTTTTCACTATCCTCAGTATTACTCAACATTGCGGGCTGCATTTTACGAGCCATTCATAAAATGCCACCCTTGGTGGGGATCCTGTGGTGAGTTCTCTCAGTCACATGACCGATTTTTTTTCCACAAACTTATTTTTAATCACACTGTGCTTGCTTCAAAATACCGGAGCAGGTGAAGAGCAATGCATTTTTTTAAACCGCACTACTGTAGGTTTTGTTTTTGAGCAGTTGTATAACCTTGGTAAGGAATACTACTGCTTTATAGACCCCCTACCCCCCTCTCTTAAGATTAGGAAGTTCATAGGCCTCTGGATAGTACTGCAACATATTCATTGTTTGGACTCTTGCATACAGCAAACGGGTGTATGCAAAAATTAGCCATTTTTCTCTTTTTGTGCGTATGCCCATATGTTGTACCCTGTTATATACACAAGTGTAGCAGTGCACAGCCATTCATGTCAATCACAAGCTGTGTGCTGCACCTGGGCTACCTGGGTGGAGGAAATACGCTGACAATTACGCTAAACAGGTTCAGCCAGCATATGAACCAAGAGGCCTTTAATGTGCTTCCTTCTCTCAAATAAGTATGTGTCTGTGCATAATCGTTTGTGTGAATTGACTTCAAAATTTGGTTTGCAAGGAATTATTTAACATTTAAACTGCAGATTTCACTAAAATTCCCTGAACCTGGAAATGTCCCTTACCATTTTCATCATCTTCACTCTTTTTAGTGTGGGTTAAACTAAAATACAATACTGCTCTAATGCTGCAGAAGGTGAGTCTTGTGGCTGGTGACACTGTGTGCTGGTTGAGATATAAGGTTCATCAGGTTTAGCTTAGACTACAGAAAATGGCACCTGGCCACACACAGGATTAGCGGACTGTAAGCTAGCAGGAAGACAGCAGGAATGTAATTGTGCGAGTTCAGCTGAAGTTGCCAAAAGTAGTACAGAAACTACTTTTCGGAATTGGTGTGGCACCAAAAAATTGCCATCGCACTGATTCGGACGGTGCCATTGCCGGCAATAGCCGCCAATTTGGCATGCGAATTGATCACTGCAATGTGAAGCAGGGCTAAAGCTAAGATAGTAAAAGATAATGAGAATTGGCTTCTGATTGGTTCTCCACCCATAGAAGACCCCACCCAATACCAATTGCCTGAAATTCATTGGGGGGGGGGGGTTCTTCTATGGGTGGAGAACCAAGCTGAAGCCAATTCTCATCATCTTTACTATCTAGCCTGCTGATCTTTTGTGTGGCAGGGTGCCATTTTCCTGTAATATTGTGTGGGTGCCATTTTCCCATAATCTCATGTGGCAGGGTGCAATTTTCTTGGAATCTTGTATGGCAGGGTGCCATTTTCCTGTAATCCTGTGTGGCAGGGTGCCATTTTCCTGTAATCCTGTGTGGCAGGGTGCCATTTTCCTGTCATCTTGTGTGGCAGGGTGCCATTTTCCTGTCATCTTGTGTGGCATGGTGCCATTTTCCTGTAATCTTCACTATTTTTAAAGTGGCTCATGTTATATCATTCTTACCTATCTCTAACAGATTTTTGATGGAGTGCCACCATTTAGATAAGCAATTGTTTTTTTGGGGAATAGTAGCACTAACAGCAGCTTTCAGTGAAAACACTGGCAACAGGGATAATGGCTTCTTAAATTACTGAGGTTAGAAAAATGAATAAACAAATATACAGTATAATGAAGTGCTGTATATGTGTATATCAAAAAAGGTTTTTTAAGGTAAACCAAGCCTAAGGGAGTGGGATGTTAACGGTGCAATAAGTCAAAAACTGTATTCTTATTAAAAAATTACAAAATTTATTTATACATAATTCATAAAAGCAGAACAATGATCCGTATAATCATACTGAGGTTATATACAACTTTGTGGTCCAATAGATGGTAAAGTTGAGGTAGTTGCGATTGATTTATCCCGACATGTTTCGCTTAATGCTTCATCAGAGGATAAGCCAACTACCAACATAATAAATTCAAAAAAGAGAAAACATAAATTAATTTCACAAAATACATTTCTTTGTACATAATTCATACAAGTAATCGACATATATAGTGTTTAAAGGACACTATATATGTTGATTACTTGTATGAATTATGTACAAAGAAATGTATTTTGTGAAATTAATTTATGTTTTCTCTTTTTTGAATTTATTATGTTGGTAGTTGGCTTATCCTCTGATGAAGCATTAAGCGAAACATGTCGGGATAAATCAATCGCAACTACCTCAACTTTACCATCTATTGGACCACAAAGTTGTATATAACCTCAGTATGATTATACGGATCATTGTTCTGCTTTTATGAATTATGTATAAATAAATTTTGTAATTTTTTAATAAGAATACAGTTTTTGACTTATTGCACCGTTAACATCCCACTCCCTTAGGCTTGGTTTACCTTAAAAAACCTTTTTTAATATTTCTAAAAAAAAAAAAGGGATGAGGTGTCAATTAATGGGGTACTGATGGAGGTTTGAATCATTTCCTTGTTTGTATATGTGTATAGTTTTTTGAGCTTAGGGACAATGTTGTGCAAACTTTTACTAGACGTCTAAAGCCAAAGTCATTCTAGCTAATGTCACTGCTAAAGAGATCCAAGAAGAAACAACGGGAACTGCAGCATGTGGATTATTGAGGGTTCTAGGCTCCCCCCTCAATTATGAACTATTTCTGCAAGGGGCCACAAAAACAATAAAATGCTATATACAGTACTTCCAATATATTGGAGATGCTTTTGCACAACAAATCCAAATTAAACTAGTGTTGTTCTTCCAGGTACTGATGGTGCCCAGTAAAATGTGGTTTGTTCTGCATTAAAGCAGAATTAAATTCTGATAGTTGGACTTACCTGTCTCTTCTGTCATACTGTAAGTAATTAATCCCTGTCTGTCAATATTAATGTACACTAAGCCACACATGCATCGCTCAGTGTACAGTTATGACAGAACTCGGTACTGATCTGACTCATGTGGCTGAGTCCAAACCTAGATGGAATACCGGGAGAAGATGGCAGCACCTGTGACAGACAAGAGTGCTGACATTGCAGTGCTGAAGGAGATCGTTTGACAGGTAAGTCTGTTATAATGTGCTAATTTGCTGTGCATAGTAGTACAGTAAAGTGTATGCACATACTAAAAATAAAAAAAAATGCAAAAAAAAACTCAAAACAGGTTAGCAAGGGTCCGTATATTCAGCATTGTACCTGGAGCTCCACTTTCATTTATTAATAAATCTCACTTTGATCATAGCAATCTATTCTTTTTTTTTTTTAATCTGCTAAAACTGATCTTCTCTGTTTCCTAGGTCCCTGTCATCTCCAACTGGATGAAGCAATTACATAACTTCTTACTTCTCCCTAAGCACCCCAGACTTCTGACTCCATATGCAGCTATCAGCAACAGGACTGGCTCTATCCTATTTTTGATGGAAGACAAACCTCTACTAGGCACTAGAAGTAAAATTCTTTTCAACCATTTATGTGTAGTCATAATTTCTTTTTGGCACAATGACATATTCATAGCCATACATAAATGACTATGATGCCTAGCATTTTGTGGCTGTATAATGATTCTTCTAGGCAGCAATATTGTTTGGCATATCGTTTTGGCCAGTCTTCATGAATATGTTGTTTCACACTAGGCATATGATGATATTTGCGTCCAGATCAGCATAAATAGTAGCAAGGCCATCTCAAGTACAGCAGTGAGCAGTAGTAAAGTTTAATCTCCCGAGTAGGGATGAGCCGAACACCCCCCGGTTTGGTTCGCACCAGAACCTTCGAACGGACCTAAAATTCGAACAAACTTTAGAACCCCATTAAAGTCTATGGGACTCGAACGTTCAAAATCAAAAGTGCTAATTTTAAAGGCTAATATGCAAGATATTGTCCTATAAAGGGTTTGGGGACCCGGCTCCTGCCCCAGGGGACATGGATCAATGCTAATTTTTTTTTTTAAATGACCGTTTTTTCGGGAGCACTGATTTTAATGACAATTAAAGTGAAAAAAAAGTGAAATATTCCTTTAAATATCGTGCCTGGGGGCTGTCTATAGTATGCCTGTATTACAGAAACAGAACAACACCAGCAATAAGGGGTAGCGTCAGGTGTATACTGTGCAGGAGGCACACAACACCCACTTTAACATCGCTAGGTTCCCAAGCAAAAATACACTGTCCCTGCCTATCTTGCTCTCCCTGCACGCCAACACACTACACAAGGCCCCCTCGCTGGCGGCCTTATATAGTGTGGGGAGTGTACTAAACCCCCCTGAGCTATAATTGGCTACAGGCATCCTGCCTGTGGCCAATTATGGCTCTCCTCACTGCCAGCGCTGTGATTGGCCAAGCATGCGAGGTCACAGTGCATGCTTGGCCAATCATGAGCCAGCAATGCACTGCGATAGCGTAGTGCATTGTGGGCCATTTGCGCCACATGAATATGGTGCGAACAGTCCACAAAGTTCTGAATTCGCCGAACAGGAGAACAGCCCGTGTTCGAGTTGAACATGCGTTCCAGTCGAACACTGAGCTCATCCCTACTCCTGAGTGCTGGGGTTCATTTATTCCAGCAATACTGGTCTTAGACCGACTGGGTATACACTGTCCAAAGGAAAAGGAGGATGGTAGCAGAGGGGCAAGGGAACAAAGGCAGCTTACAAACTAATTATTACAGAAGGGGTAGTTCATTGTGATGTGCTTCTGCTGGTTATTATTGGGCCTTTTAAGAGCATTGGTGCACTTAACGACAGTCCTAATAAAGCTGCATGCAGTATAGGTATGGTATAGTTTCTGGAAATGTGGTAAAGGTTTGGTATAATACGTCACAAGGTTGGTACAGGTGCAATCTAGGTTTGGAATAAATGCAGTATAGAGTGCAGTATGGATGCAGTATGGATTGAGTACACTTGGTGTCGAGCGCTCAGTGGCTCAGTCCCTGCTGGCAGTATCAGCAATGGGTGAATAGCCCTTTCACCAAGCCTCGGGATGCTGTGGTGACCTCTTGCAGTAGAAGGGGGAGCTCCCTTGGTCTCTCCCCGAAGGCCCTTTGGTGATTAGTGGTGAGAAGCAGAGGTTAGCTGGATGCTGCAGTCTCCCTGCGGCAGTGGTGCAGGTGCTGTAATGTGGGCAGTGTTGCACTGCCTTCCGGGTGTCCTCACTCCCAGTCTCAGGCTCACATGTCCTCTGGTATGGCCTCCTACTAGCATGTGATTATTCAGACATGCTCTCTCTCTAAATCCCTCATTGTAAAAAGGAAGAACTTTCCTGGGCAGTTTAATAAAAATCACCTCCCCACTCCTCCTACTGCACAGTGCCTATTGGGATCTGTAATGTAATGCAAGTCTATTCATCCCATTGTATGGCTGCTATCTCAAACTACCACTGCCAGGATTCTCTAGAAGTCTATGGGCTTGCTTGGCTTTAGCTCTCCCCCTCCTGGCTGGAGAAGAATGGTGCAGCATAACATCAGTATCTCAGAAGAGAAGAATAAAAGGCAATGTCTCCTTTTCCATATTGCTGTAGCCCAGTACCTGGTGCACACACATTTTTAACAAGTTATCAGGGGTGTCCAAACTACGGCCCTCCAGTTGTTCAGGAACTACAATCCCCATCATGCCTAGTCATGTCTTTGAATGTCAGAGTTTTACAATGCCTCATGGGATGTGTAGTTCTGCAACAGCTGGAGGCAGGGCCGGCGCTACCACTAGGCGGAGTAGGCAGCCGCCTAGGGCGCACTACTACCTAGGGCGCACTTACGGCCTCTGTCCAGGGTGAGGTCAGCTTTCCTCTCCTGATCGCTCGCTCCCGGTGGTGTGCCGCCGGCGCCACCAATCCCCCATGTTTCCCCTTGAGCGCCCGCTGTGCTCACATGGGTTTAACTCACAGCGCCGCTCAGGGACTCCTTTGCTCCAGCCTGTCCCTGTGGAGCGGCGCTGTGTGTCTCTGTGAGTGCAGCGGAGGGGCGGGGCTCAGCGGAGATGGGAGCGGAGAGGTCTGTCAGCTGACCTCCCTCCCGGCGGGGACATCGTGGAGCGGGTGGAAGGCGCTGGCCTGGCCCCGGCGGGGACATCGTGGAGCGGGTGGAAGGCGCTGGCCTGGCCCCGGCGGGGACATCGTGGAGCGGGTGGACGGCGCTGGCCCTGGAGGGACATCGTGGAGGTGGAGTGGGTGGACGGCGCTGGCGTGGACTCCTGAACAATTCTGCACACCCAGTGCTGAGGAGAGGCCCGGATTATGGTCGCTGAAGCATCAAAGAGCAGAGGTAAGGAGGAGGGTGGTTCTTCCCTGATCTACATTGAGCTGTATGGAGAGAGTTTGTGTGTGAGTAATGCAGGAACTAGGAGTCAGGTAGGTCAGTGTGATGGTCAGTGTGATGGTCAGTGTGATGGTCAGCGTATGTGTCAGCGTATGTGTCAGCGTATGTGTCAGCGTATGTGTCAGCGTGATGGTCAGCGTATGTGTCAGCGTGATGGTCAGCATATGTGTCAGCGTATGTGTCAGCGTATGTGTCAGCGTGATGGTCAGCGTATGTGTCAGCGTGATGGTCAGCATATGTGTCAGCGTATGTGTCAGCGTATGTGTCAGCGTGATGGTCAGCGTATGTGTCAGCGTGATGGTCAGCGTATGTGTTAGCGTATGTGTCAGTGTGATGGTCAGCGTATGTGTCAGTGTGATGGTCAGTGTATGTGTCAGCGTATGTGTCAGCGTGATGGTCAGCATATGTGTCAGCGTATGTGTCAGTGTGATGGTCAGCGTACGTGTCAGCGTGATGGTCAGCATATGTGTCAGCGTATGTGTCAGTGTGATGGTCAGCGTATGTGTCAGCGTGATGGTCAGCATATGTGTCAGCGTATGTGTCAGTGTGATGGTCAGCGTATGTGTCAGCGTATTTGTCAGTGTGATGGTCAGCATATGTGTCAGCGTATGTGTCAGTGTGATGGTCAGCGTATGTGTCAGCGTATGTGTCAGTGTGATGGTCAGCGTATGTGTCAGCGTATTTGTCAGTGTGATGGTCAGCATATGTGTCAGCGTATGTGTCAGTGTGATGGTCAGCGTATGTGTCAGCGTATGTGTCAGCGTATTTGTCAGTGTGATGGTCAGCATATGTGTCAGCGTATGTGTCAGTGTGATGGTCAGCGTATGTGTCAGCGTATTTGTCAGTGTGATGGTCAGCATATGTGTCAGCGTATGTGTCAGTGTGATGGTCAGCATATGTGTCAGCGTATGTGTCAGTGTGATGGTCAGCGTATGTGTCAGCGTATGTGTCAGCGTATGTGTCAGCGTATTTGTCAGTGTGATGGTCAGCATATGTGTCAGCGTATGTGTCAGTGTGATGGTCAGCATATGTGTCAGCGTATGTGTCAGTGTGATGGTCAGCGTATGTGTCAGCGTATGTGTCAGCGTATGTGTCAGCGTATTTGTCAGTGTGATGGTCAGCATATGTGTCAGCGTATGTGTCAGCGTGATGGTCAGCATATGTGTCAGCGTATGTGTCAGTGTGATGGTCAGTGTATGTTTCAGCGTATGTGTCAGCGTGATGGTCAGCATATGTGTCAGCGTATGTGTCAGTGTGATGGTCAGCGTATGTGTCAGCGTGATGGTCAGCATATGTGTCAGCGTATGTGTCAGTGTGATGGTCAGCGTATGTGTCAGCGTATGTGTCAGTGTGATGGTCAGTGTATGTGTCAGCGTATGTGTCAGCGTATGTGTCAGCGTATTTGTCAGTGTGATGGTCAGCATATGTGTCAGCGTATGTGTCAGCGTGATGGTCAGCATATGTGTCAGCGTATGTGTCAGTGTGATGGTCAGTGTATGTTTCAGCGTATGTGTCAGCGTGATGGTCAGCATATGTGTCAGCGTATGTGTCAGTGTGATGGTCAGCGTATGTGTCAGCGTGATGGTCAGCATATGTGTCAGCGTATGTGTCAGCATGATGGTCAGCATATGTGTCAGCGTATGTGTCAGTGTGATGGTCAGTGTATGTTTCAGCGTATGTGTCAGCGTGATGGTCAGCATATGTGTCAGCGTATGTGTCAGTGTGATGGTCAGCGTATGTGTCAGCGTGATGGTCAGCATATGTGTCAGCGTATGTGTCAGTGTGATGGTCAGCGTATGTGTCAGCGTATGTGTCAGCGTATTTGTCAGTGTGATGGTCAGCGTATGTGTCAGCGTATGTGTCAGCGTGATGGTCAGCATATGTGTCAGCGTATGTGTCAGTGTGATGGTCAGTGTATGTGTCAGCGTATGTGTCAGTGTGATGGTCAGCATATGTGTCAGCGTATGTGTCAGTGTGATGGTCAGCGTATGTGTCAGCGTGATGGTCAGCATATGTGTCAGCGTATGTGTCAGTGTGATGGTCAGCGTATGTGTCAGCGTATGTGTCAGTGTGATGGTCAGTGTATGTGTCAGCATATGTGTCAGCGTATGTGTCAGTGTGATGGTCAGCGTATGTGTCAGCGTGATGGTCAGCATATGTGTCAGCGTATGTGTCAGCGTGATGGTCAGCATATGTGTCAGCGTATGTGTCAGTGTGATGGTCAGCGTATGTGTCAGCGTGATGGTCAGCATATGTGTCAGCGTATGTGTCAGTGTGATGGTCAGCGTATGTGTCAGCGTATGTGTCAGTGTGATGGTCAGTGTATGTGTCAGCATATGTGTCAGCGTATGTGTCAGTGTGATGGTCAGCGTATGTGTCAGCGTGATGGTCAGCATATGTGTCAGCGTATGTGTCAGCGTGATGGTCAGCATATGTGTCAGCGTATGTGTCAGTGTGATGGTCAGCGTATGTGTCAGCGTATTTGTCAGTGTGATGGTCAGCGTATGTGTCAGTGTGATGGTCAGTGTATGTGTTAGCGTGATGGTCAGTGTATGTGTCAGCGTATGGGTCAGCGTATGTGTCAGTGTGATGGTCAGCGTATGTGTCAGCGTATTTGTCAGTGTGATGGTCAGCGTATGTGTCAGTGTGATGGTCAGCGTATGTGTCAGCGTGATGGTCAGTGTATGTGTTAGCGTGATGGTCAGCATATGTGTCAGCGTATGTGTCAGCGTATGTGTCAGCGTGATGGTCAGCGTATGTGTCAGCGTGATGGTCAGCGTATGTGTCAGCGTGATGGTCAGCGTATGTGTTAGCGTATGTGTCAGTGTGATGGTCAGCGTATGTGTCAGTGTGATGGTCAGTGTATGTGTCAGCGTATGTGTCAGCGTGATGGTCAGCATATGTGTCAGCGTATGTGTCAGTGTGATGGTCAGCGTATGTGTCAGCGTATGTGTCAGCGTGATGGTCAGCATATGTGTCAGCGTATGTGTCAGTGTGATGGTCAGCGTATGTGTCAGCGTATTTGTCAGTGTGATGGTCAGCGTATGTGTCAGTGTGATGGTCAGTGTATGTGTTAGCGTGATGGTCAGTGTATGTGTCAGCGTATGGGTCAGCGTATGTGTCAGTGTGATGGTCAGCGTATGTGTCAGCGTATGGGTCAGCGTATGTGTTAGCGTATGTGTCAGTGTGATGGTCAGCGTATGTGTCAGTGTGATGGTCAGTGTATGTGTCAGCGTGATGGTCAGCGTATGTGTCAGCGTATGTGTCAGTGTGATGGTCAGCGTATGTGTCAGCGTGATGGTCAGCGTATGTGTCAGTGTGATGGTCAGTGTATGTGTCAGCGTATGTGTCAGCGTGATGGTCAGCGTATGTGTCAGCGTGATGGTCAGCGTATGTGTCAGTGTGATGGTCAGCGTATGGGTCAGCGTATGTGTCAGTGTGATGGTCAGCGTATGTGTCAGTGTGATGGTCAGTGTGATGGTCAGCGTATGTGTCAGCGTATGTGTTAGCGTATGTGTCAGTGTGATGGTCAGCGTATGGGTCAGCGTATGTGTCAGTGTGATGGTCAGCGTATGTGTCAGTGTGATGGTCAGCGTATGTGTCAGCGTATGTGTTAGCGTATGTGTCAGTGTGATGGTCAGCGTATGTGTCAGTGTGATGGTCAGCGTATGTGTCAGTGTGATGGTCAGCGTATGTGTCAGCGTATGTGTTAGCGTATGTGTCAGTGTGATGGTTAGCGTATGGGTCAGCGTGATGGTCAGCATATGTGTCAGCGTGATGGTCAGCGTATGTGTCAGCGTATGTGTCAGCGTGATGGTCAGCGTATGTGTCAGCGTGATGGTCAGCGTATGTGTCAGCGTATGGGTCAGCGTATGGGTCAGCGTATGTGTCAGCGTATGTGTCAGCGTATGTGTCAGTGTGATGGTCAGCGTATGGGTCAGCGTATGTGTCAGCGTATGTGTCAGCGTGATGGTCAGCGTATGTGTCAGCGTATGGGTCAGCGTATGTGTTAGCGTATGTGTTAGCGTATGTGTCAGTGTGATGGTCAGCGTATGTGTCAGTGTGATGGTCAGCGTATGGGTCAGCGTATGTGTCAGTGTGATGGTCAGCGTATGTGTCAGTGTGATGGTCAGCGTATGTGTCAGCGTATGTGTTAGCGTATGTGTCAGTGTGATGGTCAGCGTATGGGTCAGCGTGATGGTCAGCGTATGTGTCAGCGTATGTGTTAGCGTATGTGTCAGTGTGATGGTCAGCGTATGGGTCAGCGTGATGGTCAGTGTATGTGTCAGCGTGATGGTCAGCGTATGTGTCAGCGTATGGGTCAGCGTATGTGTCAGCGTATGTGTTAGCGTATGTGTTAGCGTATGTGTCAGTGTGATGGTCAGCGTATGGGTCAGCGTATGGGTCAGCGTATGGGTCAGCGTATGTGTCAGCGTATGTGTCAGCGTATGTGTCAGCGTGATGGTCAGCGTATGTGTCAGCGTGATGGTCAGCGTGATGGTCAGCGTATGTGTCAGCGTATGTGTCAGCGTATGTGTCAGCGTATGTGTCAGCGTATGTGTCAGTGTATGTGTCAGTGTATGTGTCAGCGTGATGGTCAGTGTATGTGTCAGCGTGATGGTCAGCGTATGTGTCAGCGTGATGGTCAGCGTATGTGTCAGCGTATGGGTCAGCGTATGTGTCGGTGTGATGGTCAGTGTGATGTTCAGCACATGTGTCAGCGTATGTGTCAGTGTGATGGTCAGCATATATGTCAGCGTATGTGTCAGTGTGATGGTCAGCGTATGTGTCAGTGTGATGGTCAGCGTATGTGTCAGTGTGATGGTCAGCGTATGGGTCAGTGTGATGGTCAGCGTGATGGTCAGTGTGATGGTCAGTGTGATGGTCAGTGTGAGTGTCAGTGTAGGTGTCAGTGTGATGGTCAGTGTAGGTGTCAGTGTGATGGTCAGTGTAGGTGTCAGTGTGATGGTTAGTGTAGGTGCCAGGTGGGTCGGTGTAATTATCAGGTAGGTCAGTGTAGGGGTCAGTGTGATGTGAGTAGTGCAGGAAGTAGGAGTCAGGTGGATTAGTGTATCTGTCAGGGGGTCAGATAGGTCACATGTGTAGCAAGGGCAGGGTAAAGTGGAGTCAGGGGCGCAGCCGGGGGGGGGGGCGGCAAAATTAGGTTTTGCCTAGGGTGTCAAAGATCCTTGCACCAGCCCTGGCTGGAGGGCCATAGTTTGGACACCCCTGAGTTAGATAGATGCAGTTGAGACTGCTTGAACAATGCCGGCTCTGGGGGGCAGTGCTGGGGTGGATGGTGCCCCACCCAATATGTGTTGGAACAGCAGTGTAGCTGCAGCAGCCTACACACTGTGCAGGTTGAGACTCAGGCGGTCTGTAAAGGAAAGCACTTGCTCTCAGCTCAGTTATGTGCATTTGGAAGTCCAGTCGCTGTAGATCTGAGGGGGAATTGGAAGTAAAATAAAAAAACAGCATTTTTGCTTCCCCAGGATTAGATAATAGAAATCAGCAGAGCTTCCCCCTCATTTCTGATCCTCCCCTCAGATCTAGAGCAACTGCACTTGTCATGCACAGTATATTTGCCTTTAGTAAATCAACCTCAATGTTTGGTGAGAACCACTACCAGTAGACTTCAGGGGCGGACTGACAACTCATGGGGCCCCCGGGAAATAGGAGATTATGGGGCCCCTAGGTAATCAGAGATTATGGGGCCACACAGTATACATAGACATGTTTCTATTGGCTAAGGTACCTGGAGAGGTGGGGCAGCTATAATCTCTGGATTTTTAGACCAAAAGGATGTTGGTAAGGTACATTTCATAGACAAATGTAAAAAAAAAAAAAAAAAAAAAGATTTTTACATACTGTCCCTGCTTTTACTGAGGCTGGCAACCCTGATGGGGCCCCCTAGTGGCCTGGGGCCCTCGGGCATTGCCCGAGTTGGGGAATGGTCAGTCCGCCCCTGGTAGACTCTCAGACTTAGCTCAGTTATTTGCTATTTGTGAAGAGCATCTCGGGTCAGTGTTATGTGCCCAATCTGAGAGCAGATTTTTTCTCTTTTGATGAGTAGGCAGATGGAGGCTGTGTTTCTTGATCCTAGGAATGGTTCCTTGCAAAGTCCAAACTGGGCTTTCATGTGTTTTGACCTGAGCTCTGCAGGCAGTTTCTTTGACCTCATGGCTTTTGCTCTAATACAGTATGCATTGTCAGCTGTGAGGCTTTTTACAGAGTGTGTGCCTTTCCAAATCATGTCCAATCAATATAATTTACTGCAGGTGAACCCCAATCAGGGTTTGAAAACATCTCAGCAACGATCAAGAGAAACAGGAGGCACCTGAGCTAAAATTTCAAGTGCTGTTACAATGGCTCTGAATACTCATGTCAATGTGATGTTTCAGTGTTTTTCTTTTTCATACATTTGCAAACATTTCTAAAATTCTGGCTTCACTTTGTCATTATGGGGTACTGAGTGTAGATTAATGAGAAAAAAAAATGATTTAAATAACTGTAGTATCAGGCTGCAATATAGCAAAACTGAAACATTAAGGCTATTTTCACACTGGGGCGTTGCGGGCGCTGGCGGTAAATCGGCACTATATTTAGTGCTGCTTTACTGACATTTTTGCTGCGCTATGCGGGTTAAAACTGCCCCGCTAGTGGCCGAAAAAGGGTTAAAACCTCTGCATCGGTGCTTTGCAGGCGGGCTTGCAGCGCTGCCCCATTGTTTTCAATGAGAAGGGGCGCATCCAAAGATGCGACTTGCAGGACTTTTTTGACCACCCTGCAAGTGCACCGCTCCAGTGTGAAAGCCCTCGGGGCTTTCACACTGGAGACACAGCAGCGGCTGTTTCAGGGCGCTTTGCAGGCGATATTTTTAGCACTTTAGCGCCTGCAAAGCACCTCTGTGTGATAGCAGCCTTAAGGGACTCTGAAAACTTTATGAATGCACTGTATGTACAGTATATGTCAGCTATAAAAGTTTAAGAGATTCAGTCCAAAAATCAGCATTTTTCCAAGGTGGTGGCACAAAAATAGACATCATTTCGTAAAATAGGAATGGCTCAAACACATAAAACCACAAGGATAAAATAAGTTGTGTTAACAGTATGCCCCCCCTGACATTTTTCATTGCACCTCCATATCAGACAGGCTAGATCCGGCCCTGCGCTTGAACCATATAGGTAAATGTGGCTGCCATTAGCCTGAAGGCACCAGGTCAGCAAAGACATTTATCTAATATATTGGTGACCCAGTATGTAAATATGTGTGCCAGTCTTTCTAGTCACCAGATTTTAGATCTCAGTGGCAGTGGGAAGGGGTTAGAAAAACAACTGATGTATCAATATATGAAATGAATCAATGCTTTTCCTGACCTCCATAAGGCGCTAATACTATTGGAACTACACATCCCAGCATCCACAAAGCATGTAGCTTTCTCTTTCTCTATATCTGGTAGTTGCATGCTTTTTTATGGGTTGTAAAGGCAGAAGGTTTTTTTATCCTAATGCATTCTATGCACTAAGATAAAAAAAAACTTCTGAGTGCTGCAGCCCCCTTAATACTTGCCTGAGTCCACCTCGATCCAGTGATGTTGCAGGAGAGACTCGGCTGTCTGGGACTCTCCCTCCTCATTGGCTGGGACACATCAGAGGTGCCATTGGCTTTCACTGATGTTAATCTAAGTCAGCGAGCCAATGAGGAGAGAGAGGGGGCAGGGCCGGGCCACAGCTCCATGTCTGAATGGACACATGGAGCTGCGGCTCGGCGCGGGGGCCCCCATAGCAAGCTGCTTGTTGTGGGGGCACTCAGCAGGGAGGAGGGGCCAGGAGCACCCAAGAGGCACCCAAGAGGAGGAGGATCGGGACTTCTCTGGGCAAAACCACTACACAGAGCAGGTAAGTATAACATGTTTGTTATTTTTAACAAGAAAAAAACAAGACTTTAATATCACTTTAAGTAAAAAGATGGGATGGGCAGTCATAAGGAAGTTTTAGTTTTTGCCCTGAAAAGCATAGGGACCAGTAATAAGATTATTTTTGAAGCCATTGGGCCTTATAACAATTTTTAGGTGACCCTCCATGTACATGTATATTGAGCAAAGATACTTAGGGGCCAGTTTATATAAAAAAAAATTGCATAACTATTCATGCAGTGAAACTGCGTGACCATTCATTTTGAATTAACCATCATTCATGCATTTGTTTAGGTATTTTTTTTTTTAACATTTATAAAGCTGTAGCTATTGTGCGAATGAGGAAAAATCGAATGTCCTTTAGCTCCATGTGAAATTTGCTGTAGGGCAAAGGGTACCAATTTGAATGTTTTTTTTATTGTGCATATTGCCACATCCACAAATGGAAAACAAATTTTGGTGACCGATGGTTCTTAGAATGTTTTTCTATTAGAAAAAAATGTTCTTGAATATGTTGCATTGAGTAGGAGCTATATTACAGGGTCTTGAAAAAGTATTCATACCCCTTGAAATTTTCACATTTTGTCATGTTACAACCAAAAAAACGTAAATGTATTTTATTGGGAGTTTGTGTGATAGGCCAACACAAAGTGGCATATAATTGTGAAGTGGAAGGAAAATTATAACAGTTTTTTAACATTTTTTACAAATAAATATCTGAAAAGTGTGGCGTGCATTTGTATGTGTCCCCCACATGGCTTCTCACAAACTGCAACTGGGGCTTTCTTTCAACAATGGCTTTCTTCTTGCCAATCTTCCATAAAAGCCGGATTTGTGAAATGCACAACTAATAGTTGTCCTGAGGACAGATTCTTCCACCTTAGCTGCGGATCTCTGCAGCTCCTCCAGCGTTACCATGGGTAATGCTCTTTTTGCCTGTCGGTTTAGGAGGACAGCTAAGTCTTGGTAGCTTTGCAGTTGTGCCATACTCTTTTTATTTTCGAATGATGGACTGAACAGTGCTCTGTGAGATGTTCAAAGCTTGGGATATTTTCTTATAACCTAACCCTGCTTTAAGGCCGGGGTTCACACTATTGCGAATTGGATGCAGGTTCCCCGAGTGCCCGAGTGCCCGAATGGTCAGTCCGCCCCTGCAATCAGCTTCTAGGTTTTATTGTCAAAGCTTTATTGGTTACTATGCACAGCTTGAGAAAGTTCTGTGTGCTCCAGTTTTAGTAAATCTCCCCCACTGAGTGGGAAAAGGCAAGTCTTGAGTAAATATCTGTGATCTCGTTAGGTTCTCAGTGATGATTGCTACAGCATGCATGTCTCTTGCAATTCTTAGAATGGATTGCCTGCAAATGTGTAAATCTTACCTCTTTTTTTATATATATATAAATTTGCACAATTAACGACATTTCACCTTTATTTGGCAGCTTTGGGAATGCCACCACTGAGGTACGAAGTAAACATACCAGCAAGAATTTTGGAAATAATTAATTTTCTGGGCTATTGCAAAATAAATAAAGTGTTACCAAGAAACATAGAAGATTCCATCTTGTATACACCACAGGTAGGAAGCTCTGGAAATCATTTATTTTATTTTAATATGTTTCTGTTGAGTTTTATAATAAAAAAGTGACAAAAGGTCAAGCAAAAGTCAGAAAGTTCTGCCACGCAGGGCAATAACACATCAGTAGAGGATAGAAATCAATGGCTGTAATGAGGATTAAGGAACTAAGTGCTTCGACACATCAAGAGCTTATGTAGCATGACATACTGTATATCATCAGCAGATCATTTGGCGTACCAGAGTACCCATAGTTTCCAGGATTTCTCAAAAGCAGTTAGTCTGATCTACGAGCAAGCAATTTTTCATGCATATAATGTACTTGAATCAAAGCAATAACCTCTGATGGATCAGGTACCATCTATCTCTTCTAATGTCTCGTTATTGTGAGTTTTGTTGCAGTGTGGTACGTATTGGGGAAGTCCTCACTCTGTAAACAATTTTAACATTGTAATCTATTAGGCTTATATAAAGGGCAACTACACTCAGTTGAAGGGCTGGTGGAAATATCCATCAATATATGTAAAAGTAGTAGCATGTGCAGAGATATTGACATTTTAACTGCCATTTATGGGACTTGCATCATCATAAATATTTATTTCAAGGATATCTGAATTTTCGATAAACCATTGCTCTTCTACATTGCACGCATTATTATTTACTTTTTCCATTGTTCACTCTATTCTTTGAGAGCTGTCATCAAAGTAAAAGTCAAAGTCATTTTTATTTTTTTTGCTATTTAGAGTGGAGAAGGTTAAAACCTTCATCAGTTTTTAATTTGAGAGATTTCTCCTCACCTCCCGTCTTGGTAACAGGTAGTCACTAGGACGTGAGAGATATTAAGAAGTGAGAGGATATTTCTTTAATAAACAACAAAATAGTTACCAATAAAAAACAGAGAGGATGCAAGCCTTGCGTACCCAGGGCTGTCTTTAATATTGATTGGACCCTGGGCAAAACATTTCTTGGGCCCCCCCCCCCCCATGCAGTTTTTGCTCTCCATCTGCTCTGAGACCTATAATAAAAAGCAGCTAGACTCAAAATCAGTATACTGAATCAGATCAGGCAGCTATTGCGATTGGTTGGCAGAGGTTACAGTGTATCATTACCGCTCACTGACTGGTTGCTAGAGGTTACAGCACACATTATGTCTCACTGATTAGTTGCTAGAGGTTACAGCACATAATTTCTGTTTGTTGATTGGTTGTTAGAGATTACTGTGGATATCACTTCAGGGGGTCATGATATACATATCAATGCCGCCGCCCGCCTCTATTTACATATGAATGCTGGTAATTTACATGTAAATACAGGGTCTGCAGGTGAGTCATCTGTACACAACAATAGGGCAGAGCTGGGCAGCATTAGTAGCAGCACTTCACACTGAGATATCAGGACACGGCAAGGGACTAAAACTTCAAGGGACAAAGGAGTTTAAACCAGGATAGTTGGCAAGTATGAGGCAACTTCTTTCGGCCCCACAACAATGACAGGGCCCAGGGCAGCTGCCCCTTTTGCCCTGCCTTAAAAACTGCCCTGTGCGTACCATCAAAGGGTATATCCTTGCTATGCCATACTGTTTCAGAGTTCATTGATCTCTCATTCCTTAAACCCATCCATATAAAACAATGCCATCCCCTCTATTAGAGGCTGGCATAGCACACTATGGGGGGTTTGCACTACAAGTGCAAACTACAAGTGCACAGTGCACTTGAAATTGCACTGAAAGTGCACTTGGAATTGCAGTCGTTGCAAATCTAAGGGGTAGATCTGAAATGAGGGGAAGCTCTGCTGATTTTATTATCCGATCACGTGCAAGCTAAAATGCTGTTTTTTATTTTCTTTGCATGTTCCCCTCAGATCTACAGCGACTGCACTTCAAAGTGCACTTTCAGTGCAATTTCAAGTGCACTTTGCACTTGTAGTGCAAAGTGGATTTGCCGTTAGTAAATAATCCCCTATGTTAGTAGTTCTAAAAAATGAGCAGTGTAAATACCTAATTTGAGCTGTCTTCAGGCTGGTCACATCACTCACAGCCGCTTTACAGCTCTGCTGGTTTGCTTCTGCGGGAAGGGGTGTCATCTCCCTCTGACTTTAGCCGGGGGGATCACAGGGCCGCTCGTCTCCTCCGCTAAAGCTGTGCATTGTAGCTGTAAAGTGGCCTTGAGTCATGTGACTGGCCTAAAGACAGCTCAAATTAGATATTTACACTTCTCATTTTTGAAAACTAGTGACATAGGGGGTTATTTACTAAAAGTAAAGTGCACTTGGAAGTAAAGTGGCTGTAGATCCAAGGGAAAATAAAAAACAGTATTTTAGCTTGCACATGATTGGATGATAAAATCAGAGCTTCCACTCATTTTAGATCTACCCCTTAGATTTAGAGCGACTGCACTTTCAAGTGCACTTGCATTGTAAACTGGATTTGCCTTTCGTAAAAAACCCTCATAGTGTGCTATGCCATACACAGAGGGGGATAACAGGCATGAAGGAGGGGGAGAGAGGAGAGCAGAGCAGGACAGCCTAGGCACTTTGACCACGATTATCAGGGCGGAGCAGCCCTGATTTTTATGGTCTGTTTAGAGAGGCCATACAGGAAGTGGCAAGTTCAGGGTTTTTTGTTTTTTTTTACAGTTTAGAGGGGGAGAGATTACACAGTACAAGTGCTGTGCTGTGTAATCTGCTTTAAGGGACCAGAATCTGCATTTTTTTGGGGGATAACAAAAAATTTAAATAAGGCATTTGTGCAGGGTGTCGCAAATGTCACCCTCTGTACATGACCAGATGCAGTGTGTCACATGTCTTCGTCGCTTGCCACCAGATGCAGTGGGTCACATGCCACCATCAACTATCACCAAATGCAGCGTGTCACTTGTCACCATCGCCTGCTGCCAGAGAGAGGGGGGCAGAGAGAGGGGGAAGGGGGAGAGAGAAAGAGGGGGGAGAGAGGGGGGATAGAGAAGGGGGTTCAGGGAGAAAGAGGGGGAGAGGGGCAGAGAGAGGGGTCAAGGCCTGGTCAGTGACAGTGCTCAGCTCACTCACTTGAATGGTTGGGGGGGCTTTAATGTGGCTGTTAGCTACTTGTTTAATCTTCCTGCTCCATCTTGCTCGCCATAGATGCAATGCATGGGCAGGGAGAGAGGGGCGGGAGAAGCAGTGTGTGTCACAAGCTGTCATGCTGAACGGAGCAATGTGCTGATCCCCTCTTCTAGGGCAGCTGCACCGAGCCGGCATTCACCCGCTGCCCTCACACTGACAACAGGGGGGGATCTGGAGGAAGGAGCGGCAGCGGCTGTCAGAGGAATTCAGTCCCCGCCCACCAGCCTGACCTTTCAGACACCTATCACAGCGGCAGAGCCAAAGGAAGTGCTCCAAAAGCAAGTTGGATCGGTGCTACAGGCGGTGGGTGGGTTGGCAACAAAAGAAGTAGTGAAACACTGAAGCACCCAGCAAGCTCCCACCATCCCGACCCAGTCAACACCTGAATTGCCGTCTCGGTCCCATGGTAGGGCCGGCCCTGGGCAGTACAGCAGTGCTCAAAATAATGGCTGCATGGGCCATGCATGCATTATTTTGACAGGCTATCTGTCACTGAAACCAGCCCACTGAGCCATCTGCCCACCGGGAAACTCCCGGTAGTCCCGATGGCAGACATCGCAAGTCTCCCACGAGGTGCAGGAGCCTCCCGCACTTTGGGGGCTGCTCCTGGACACCCGCAAGTGCTGCCCGATATCCCGGCTGCAGGGCTGATCCTGGATGGTCCCCTGGTTCACAGCTGGAGATGATTGGTGCAGCAGGAGGGACAGCTGTGAACACTGATCTCCCTGTATAGCTGACATCTGCTTCTCCTTCTCTCCCTCCCGTGGCTGACAGCTAAAAATCTATACAGGGAGATCGGTGATCACAGATGTCCCTCCTGCTGCACCGATCATCCCCGACTGTATCCTCCTCCTCCAGCCCCCCTCTGTGTTGTTCTTCTCCCCCGTTCTTCTACGGCTGTCCTCCGTGTCCTTCACCCCTTCATTCTTCCCCAGCTCCCTGTCCTCCTGAACACCCATGTGATCCGATTCCAGTGCGGGAAAAAAAAGTCCCTGCACTTGTTTGTGTGAATCCAATGTGAGTTCAGCCATACATTGTATTCGCATTGCACAGACATTGCATGTGATCTGTACCAGCAATGCGGTGTGAATCACATGCAATGTTTGTATATATGTGTGAACCCAGGCTGAAACAATTAAAAAATAAATAAAAATAAAATAAGATCATTACATATGAAAATTGTATGATGGTTACTAAAATCTATTTTATATCGTGCGTACACAACAAGTGACAAACTCCAAAATTTTGAACAGAACTAACGATTTTCGTTTAATGTGTACTGTTTTCATACATGAAAAATCAGGTACGAAATACTGCGCATGATCAGAAACAATAAACAATAATCTATGCTACAACGTTTCTAAGTTGTTTGAGAATTTTTGTAAAATTAGTACCATCCTCGGGTTCGACTTGCTGTAAAACATTGAGGAAAACCAGACGATGGTTCACCTGATTTTCTTATAGTGTGTACCCAGCTTAAAAATCTAATTAGTACAATTTCTCATTTTAATGGGTTAGTTGGGTAGTTTGAAATCCAAACAATCTATTTTTATTTGACTTTTTTAGGGTATATGTTTTGACCCCAGCAGCCTTGATAACAATGATGACCTCCAAGAACTTCAAAAATGTCTAAAAGCTTCTCTATCGCTTTTTCTATGTAGGGGACAACAGGTATGTATACACCATTTCCAGAATAATGAAATTTGGAAAGCTTTTTTGAACTTTTACTCAGACAAGAGAAAATAATCAAACAACTATCATACTATATTTTTAAAAACCTTTTTTATACCGTCCTTAATTTTCTTATGTAAAAATAGAATTGCCATTTCGGTCCCTACAGCATACTAGTCATATTGGTTGATTTCTATATAAGAATTGGACTGGGAACAAGCAGGCCCCTCCTTGGGCAACTTTTCATTTAGTGGTATATAGTTGTAGGCACTAATAATTGGTTTATATATGTACTAGAAAAAGTGTGTCTCTTCATTGAATAAGCTAAGTCTTATCTAATCTCTGGATAATCTGTGAAAAATATGCATCGAATATTTGTTTAGCATCTAAACTTTTATTTTGCATTGTCAGGAATTTGATCCATGCTTAGAGGCCTTGCTCAGCATCACATGCCATCTTCTGGAGGAAGACCAGATACATCAAGCACATTTTTTAATCACATCTCTCCAAGGACCCTTCCCATTTTCCCTTCCTCCATTTACAAATATGAATTAGATGTTTGAAAATCTAGTTCAGAAAAACACTTGAAGAACAACTTGAAGAATACATCTACTGTTATGCTTTTTTATTTGGTAGAATATAGCTTGTAGTGGAACATCTAAGTACAACGTGTATAGATTCATAGAAAAACAGAGGCCAATGGGGTCCTTTGTTGTAACTTAACTATCATTTGGGATGTCCATGTAATATGACTACAACTGGATTGAATTTGTTTATATCACGTCTTCAGGATAAATGGTAAGGCTACAGTTGGGGAAGTCAGACTATTGCTTCTTTCATTTCATTTCTTTAATCTAAACCTTTAGGGAAAAATGGGAAATGAAAATATCACCTCACAATATTACTTATATTATTATACAGGATTTATATAGTGGCAGCAGTTTGCACAGCGCTTTACAACATTATCCAGAATGTATAGATCTGGGGTCATGAGCAGGGATGTAGATAAGAGGGGGGGGGGGGGTCAGGGGTGTTCAACCCCCCCAGAGCATCCTGGCAAAATGCCCAGACAGTGTCCCTGCTGTTTCACCTCAGCATCAGCACAGTAGAAGCACTCACAGTTTTGGAGTGCAGCAGCCAGCCCCCCTTCTATTGTGCCCCATCCCCTCAGTTTAATAAGGGGTCCCCCTGAAAAGCATGAAATTACTGCGAGGTCTCAGATGCCGGTAATTGACAGTGCACAGTTGAGGGAACTCCTAGACTCCTCCTCGAGGCATCATTTGATACAGCTGAAGGGAGACTGGGGATGCAGAAGTTTTCCTACTTCTGTGCCTTGCTGAATCTGAGGTCTGGTAAGTGGGCAGGCAACAATTTTCTGTTTTAGGAAGGAGAAAGTAAGAATTCCAGTCTGCGGGAGTTTCTTGTGGGTGGGGTTGCTTTTGGAGAAGGGGTGGAGTTTCTTGTAGAGACGTTTACAGGGGGTGGTTAATGGCAGGGATTTGCTTCTGGGAGGGAGTTTGATTGGATGAAGGGAGATTTTCTTCATAATTAGGAATATTTGCTGGGGAGAGGGTATTGACTGAGGGAGATATTTTTGCTTTGGCGAGTCAGTTTAGAGACGGGGGGTTTAATTTTTGGGAGGATATTTAAAGGAGGGAGATATTTTCCAGTGGAAATCTTTGCTTGGGGAGAGAGGGTTCTTAGGAGGGAGAGGGGGATTTTTTCCTTTTAAAAGAGATTTTTTTTTTTGTTATTATACTTACCTAGGTGGATGGAGTATAGATCAAATGTTGCATCTGTTCCCAGCTGCTTCTAAGCCCAACAATTACTCAGTTCTCAGCCTTCAGTGAGCAAAGTCACCATGACTGTCAGTCCCTGGCTCTGCCCCCCCTCCCCCAAGCTGGACTGCCAGGCTGTGGAGGGGGTGGGAGCAGCTGGCTCAGGGTCACTCTCTGCGGCTTACTGAGAGACTGAGCAAGCTGCTGGTCCAGGCATCTGGGTGAATCCTGATTTTGAAGTTAGGATCTTTCCATAGCCTGGACCTGCTGAGCGATGTCAGCGGACAGCGGGCTATAGCTGGCTGTCGGCTAAAAATGGGTCACAAAAGTGCAGAACAAACTGCGCTCCTCCTCAGGAGAAGTACAGCCAAGCAGTATGCCGTTCCTTCAGAGTGCATGCACCAGTGACATCACCGGCTGCTTTCTATGTAAAGATCTCCTAAACACCATAAGTTTAGGAGATATTCACCTACAGATAAGTGATATTATAGGGTTACTTGTAGGCTCAAAAGCTTGGTTTACTACAGTCTAAGACTGAATAAAAGCCAACCATATTGACCAGATGCAAAGGGCACCATCCTGTTGTAGGCAGTGCACAATATTTTTTATTTTTTCATCTCTTAAAACATTTCATAAAATTTCTTAGGACACAGTTTTTAAGGTTTAAATAATTCACTGAATTTAATGCCTACCACAATATGTTGCCCCTTGCACCTGCTCAATTTGCACAGTAAAGTTAGCTAAAATCCAGTCTTGGGTCTCATTCATATATACTGGTGCAGCAAGTATACTGCAAATACCTGCACCCAGGATCAGATGTTCTAATATCTGCTCAGCCTGTACACCTGAGTGATGAGCTGAGCCAAGGCTGTCTGCTGCTGTAAACATGTATCCACCTGTATCTGAACATCCATTGGTTACCTGCAGGTAGGGATACATTTCTGCCCTTGGATAAAATCTCTCTGCATCCATGGTCAGAAATGTGTCCCTGACAGCAAGTAACTATTGTGATCCACGGTTTGTTAGTGTGTCGCTCAGGCTTAATCAATGTGGGGAGTAATGTAGATGATACCGAATGTGCTGCAGGAGTGCCGAAAAGGAATGGAGCTAATTCCAGCACTTGTAGTCACTGAAGGAAAGTGAGAAAAAAAATCACTGGTGCCACACATCCACGGAGTCCTATGATAATGTAGTAGTGATGGGAGAGACCTCAGCCTGGGTTCCCAACAGGCCACACCCCAATGTGTTTAGCTTTGTCCCCTGGAGCTTAAACATGGGGACCACTGGATGTACAGATACTTGTTAACAGCAGTGGCTCTTTTCAGTCCATCACGCAGGTGAACAGGCTGAGCAGCTGACAAAAATTGGAACATCTGGGATCCTGGCTGTAGGTATTTTAATGGTATATTTGCCATTCCATAGCCATTTAGAACATATGAATGAGATCTAAAACCTGGTTCACATGGTAAGTTTTTTTTTTTTAGCTCAACCCAGTGGGCTGAAGGAAAAAAAAAAACTAGGGAGCTTAGGAGGGGCCCGCTGTACTAATGAGTACACTACCGCACCAAAACTGCGTGCATTGCGTTCTATTCAGTTAAATGGGGATTATTTTTGCTGCGCTTCATTGCAAAGCCTGATGGCCCCACTCTGCTGTCACATGTTTTTACCGTACCGCCCCCAACATAAAAGTGTAAATAATGGCTTTCAGTTTGAAAGACCTGAACCCCCCCAGGAAAAAAAAGATCTACAGCCCTGGTCACGAGGGTAACAATTCAATTATCCAAAATAGTCCAGCACTACAGCTCACAAATTACTTGTACAATTTTTTTTTTTCATGATATGACTAAGAAAAATCTAGTCTGAAATGTGTTATCATTGTTTGCTGTACCTGAACTTTTGTTGTGTGTGAAGGACGAAGCCAACACAAAACATAATCAGAGTAACACTGGATTATTCAGATGAAAAATGTGTTTTTCTATGTGGCTTTACGCACACTACCACTGTCCCTGTAGAATATAATTAAAATCTGGACCTCAGTATGGAATAGCTTTCATTGGGAAGCCTCCATGTAGTAAGGAGGATTCCCTCATCTAAATTATTAGCTTATAGTGTTGAAAGTATATATACAGTATGTCTTTCCTAGCAGTCTGAGTCCTATTTAGACTTGATACTCCAACCTGGACCTTTGTTGCTAGGCTTGTACAGAGTTTACCACAGGAAGGAAGAATGTGTCAGGCTCTACAAACAGAGCTCCTCTATCGGTATTTTGTACGCCTATGGTAAAGAAAACTTTGCCTGGAGCATTACAGATCGTTTTAACAAGGAGGCAAAGGAGCATTTCTCCTTTGGTGCACCTGAACTTACCAAGTCGAAATTGGCTACCTTAGATGATTTTTTCTGTTCAGGAGTTCATACTACATATCTTGCTTAGCTTGGCATGCCAACTTTTGGAGGAAGATCAGATATGTCAAACACATTTATTATTATTATTATTATGAAACCAAGGACCTGTCCCATTTGTGTTTCAAGGTCATGTTTTCATGCTTTCCATTATTTTACACAGGTGATTGGATCAATTTCACTGCCTTAGTAATTACCACAGCCGTTTCATCTGAGGGAAATCCTGAAAACATGACCTGTTGGGCGCCTTGAGGACTGGAGTTGAGAAACACTGCTCTAAGCAATAAAGAGAACTCTTTGATTTTTGAGGGGCAAATCCATTACATCAATGATAACCTAAATAATCTCTATTATTTGCACAAATGCATACAGTATGAGGTTTAAAGTAGATGTAAACCCTAAAGATAATGATATTTAATTTTCTGTGTACCTGACTGCCCTTTATATAATAAAATATTTGTTTTCATCATCTTTTTTTACATGGTTTCCCAGCTATGGCTGCATGGCATTTCTCAGGGCAGGTTTCCTGATGGTGACATAAGTGGGCCATACCTGCAAAATGTTAGTTTAAATGGGCACTTTAAAGTCACCATTGGATGCCCATGTGTCAGGGTGGCAAGCAAGGAGAACCAGTGGGAAACAGGGACAAGGCACTGTCACTCTATAACAGGAAGTGCCTGAATATGGGCCATGAGGCTAATATCACCAGTTTTAAAATATTGAAAATTACATGAACACCGTAAAAATTTATTTGAGATTTAAGTATTTGAGTTTACATATACTTTGACTATAACCCAACCAATTTTACTTTTGATTCTGAACATAACTGTAAGCCCTTGTACAAACGGTCGGACATTCTGACAACCATATCTGTTGGATTTTGTCAGACGGATTTTGTCTGACGGATTTTGTCCGAAACTGTTGCATACACACGGTTGGACAAAGTTGTCGGAAAATCCGATTGTACATAAGATGATGACATTATTTTGTTACGACGGGACTACGTTCAGGCTAGTAGCCAATAGCTTTGGCCTAGGAATTTGATCTGAGCATGCGTGGCACTTTGTCCTGTCGGAGTAGGCTACACATGATCGGAGTATGTCCGATCGGAGCATTTTGTCTGAAAATTTTACGGACAAGTTGGAAAACTTGGTCCGTCGGATACTCCGACGGAAACAGTCCGATGGAGACCACACACAGTCGGATTATGCGACAAAACGGTCCGATAGGACACATTCCGTCGGAATCTCCGACCGTGTGTACAAGGGCTTATAGTTCTTTCAAAAGCAAAACAAACCCTTAAAGTTACACTGGAGAGAAACAGTTAAATACATAGTTGAATACCATATATGTTTACCATTTTATCTGCCAAAGGGTTTGTAATTCTGTACATCTTGTAATTTACATATATTTTCTACACTGTACAGACGGGCATGTAACACCAGTAGTTCCTGATTAAACAATTTCACTTTCTTGGTTCAGTGATTCAGCTTCCTGTGTCACCTCCATCCTCCTCATTAGACAGTAAAATCAGCTTAATCCATTCTCTGCCCATGAATCAGTAATAATAATAGGAAAATAACAAAGTCATGTTACTGACTGACATATGTGTACCGGAAGCATGACTGTCCGAAATTATATATCTTTAGGCAGGTAAAAGATTAAACTGTTTATTTTATAGGTGCTAGGAGCCCACTAGAGCGATCTTTAACCTAGGCTCAATTATGTCTCAAATAAGGCCAGTAACATGTATGGTGCTCCAGTCCTAGCTAATGTTACCAGGCTGGTATCTATACACATTCATATTTTGTTTATTGCTGCAGCCCTTTATTGTGGGCACTTTGCAGCTCATAGCCACGAATGCACTAAGTGCTCAATTGGAAACTAGCACACCAAGGAGGACTACTAAGTACCTAATATGAAAGATTTCCTTCTTTTTATCCTATTAAAATAAGGGATAACTTTTTTGTATAGGGTTTTCCTTTTAACCAATGTATTTTTCCTCTTTGAGAGAGAATAATTACTAGAACATGAATCATTTTAATAAGTCCTTGAATGTGCGCTTATATAATACTAACATAGTAGCAAGTGATACCTAATTATCTCATTTTTTATTTCCTAGTATATAGCAGAATTTTCTATTAATTTCACAACAGGAAGGTAAATAGTTTTCTTTTTTCTCTTATTAAATTTAAGATTTAATTTACATTGCTTTTACAATGAATCTGCAGCCATTTGCTCTTTGTGCCCAGTGATGTCTCTTTTTGTTTAATGAGCTGCTGTTTCATTTGATTACTTTTTTCTGATTTATATAAATTGCGAAGGTAAGCTACATAGCCAGTGTTTCCTGTAAAATCATAGCATTTTTAATCTTTTCTTGAAAGTTTGTGACTAGAAGAATAAAAGTAGCTGATTCAAACATGTGGTGTTGATTATCATTTGAGACAAATCAAATGCAAACATTTATTGTTTTCATAGACAATTATATTATATTATATTATAAAATGACTGTTGGACGTTTTCGCTTTAGGTCCAGCTGATTATACTGTAAATTGAAAGCCCAATTCCAGGCTCATCTCTCCCTCTTGGAGCCCCAATGGTATAATGCTTGTGTTCTCTATTTTTCAGAGGCCCTCCTTTTCCATAGTTGGTCCTCAATGATAAAGAAAGCAGCACTGATGTCACTGCTCTCAGGATAATTACACAGTTAACGCAGGACACTGTGGTGATACCATCTTAAAGGAGTTGTAAAGGCAGAAGGTTTTTTATCTTAATGCATTAAGCTTATTCTAGTTTTTCTATGTCAAGCCCCATACACACGATCGGACTTTGTACAAACTTTTCCGTGGACTTTTGTACAAAGGGCGTTGGCCGTAAGTTTGTATTGCATACACACGATCAGACTTTTTAGGCAACAAACACGAACGTAGTGACGTTTCAACGTACTGACGACACTTCAAAAAAGGACGTTCATTTACTCCAGTGCCACTTTTGGTCAACTTCTGTATTGTTGTCTGATCTTTTGCATTGGTTCTGAGCATGCGTGTTTTTACTTTGTACCAAAGTCTGATGGTTTGGTGTGCACACGATCGGACTTTGCTCCATCTGACTTATGTTGTCAATTAGTTTGTCCATTCGCACAGCCAACAAAAATCAGATAAAAACCGAAAAAGTTTGTCCAATGGTGCATACACACGGTTGGATGTTGCCTGAAAACAGCTAATTTGCATGTTTGTTGTCAAAAAGTCCGATCGTGTGTACGGGCCTTAAGAGTGGTTTCAGTTTGAATTATTCCTATAGGAATAAGGCTACCTGAACAGCTTGTCATTACCCTCATACAGAGTGTTGATCTTAAATGCTCTGCTTGTTCTGTAACTTATTAAACTTTATGAGTACTAGCGTTTGAGTATAGTCCTGACTGGGTGGAGAATTAAAATCTCAGCCATTCAGATGCAATTAAGCAGAGTACAGTACATTGTCTTGGAATGGTATTCAAGAAAGAATGTTTTAGAGAACAGATGTCTAGTTGGAAGGCTTCATTGTTAAGAAACTTCTTAAGCCTCATACACACGGTCGGACTTTGTACAAACTTTTCCGTGGACTTTTGTACAAAGGGCGTGGTCCACAAGTTTGTATTGCATACACACGGTCTGACTTTTTGACAACAAACACGAACGTAATGACGTCACAACGTACTGACGCCGCTTCAAAATAGGACGTTCAATGACTCCAGCGTCACCTTTGGTGAACTTCTGTATTGTAGTCTGATCTTTTGCATTGGTTCTGAGCATGCGTGTTTGTACCTTGTACAAAAGTCCGATGCTTTTGCGTACACACGGTCGGACTTTGCTCCATCTGACTTTTGTTGCCAGAAAGTTTGTCCGTTCGCACAGCCAACAAAAGTCAGATGAAAACAGAAAAAGTTTGTCCGATGGAGCGTACACACAGTCAGATGTTGCTCCAAAACAGCTAATTTGCATGTTTGTTGTCAAAAAGTCCGACCGTGTGTACGGGCCTTTAGAAATAGAAACATCCAGGCTCAGAAATTTCTTCTATTAACTTTGTTTTATAGCTCCTGCAATCCAGATTATAGAAACTGAAACAGTTGGAGATGAGAGGGTTCTGAAAAGGCCACAAGGAGCTGACCTCAGGATTGGAACCTAGGTCTCTTGGAAAATCTCATAATGGTCGCAATGATAAATGCTGCATATCTTCAACCTAGTGTATAATGAATCACATATCACAGATAACGTGCATCAGTGTAAAATAAATACAATAAATTAATTCGATGGTGAAAACTGATCAAAAATGTATACTCCAAAACCACCACCCAAAACCATAAATAAAGTGCATCAGTGTTAAACACTGATGCAGTGGTGTAGTGGGCAGCACCCTTGCCTAGCAGTAAAAAGGGTTGCTGGTTCAAATCCCAACCATGACACTACCTGCCTGGAGTTTGCATGTTCTCCCTGTGCCTGTGTGGGTTTCCTCTGGGTACTCAGTTTTTTTCCCACACTCCAAAGACACGCTAGTAGGTTAATTGGCTTCTGTCCAAAATTGGCCCTAGTATATAAATGTGAGTTGGGGACCTTGGATTGTGGGCTCCTTGAGGGTAGGGATCGATGTGAGTGTGCAATGTATGTGTGGAGCGCTTCGTTAAAAATTTACGGCACTATATGGGTACCTTAAATAAATAATAATCGCACCTATTCCATGATCGACTATTTTCAAATCCAACATAGGGACCTCCCACTGGTCGCCTCCACCCGGATTGACCATATCTCCTTCGCGGACCATGCCCCAATCCATGTGACTCTGAATTGGGACTCAGACTCCCGTTCGCCCCCCACTTGTAGACTTAATGAATCCCTCCTGTAGATCCCTGAGGCCCGGGAGAATGCAGATCCGTCCCTAAGTCCAATGTGTATCTGGGAGGCACACAAATGTGTGGTGAGGGGTGTGCTGATCCGAATTGGATCGCAGAAAAAGTGAGAAAGGGCCAAGCAAATTGACTCTTTAATTAACGAGGTGCGCTCCCTCGAACTCCTACACGAGCGATCTCTCAATTTTCCAACAAACCCAGCGCAATGCTGGCAAGAACTTTAAGGGGTCCGAGACAGCACACCTTTATCCCATAGATCACCACTAGGCAGGGCTCCAGAGCTCATATGTCCAAGGACATAGTGAGTGAATTCTATGATTTCTACCAAAAACTCTACAACTTTCACACGGGGGAAACTGCGGAGATGATAGCATCTAAAAGGGAAGCGGCGGGTGAATACATCAGGGCCTCTGGTATGCTTACCTTATCTGCAGAGGTCCGCGACTCATTGGAAGCGGACATCACGGCAGAGGAATTCCAAGTGGCAATGGCTCAAACAAAACCACGGAAGGTGCCGGGGCCTGATGGCTTCACCTTGACTTATTACCGTACTTACGCAGAGTCCCTGACACAGCAATTCGTTAACGCATACAACAAGGTAAAGGGGGGCAGCGATATGCCTGCAGATTCACTCCGGGCGTACATATCACTGATACCTAAAGAGGGGAAGGACCTGTCACAATGTGGGAACTTTCGCCCTATCGCGCTTTTAAATGTGGACTTGAAACTCTTTGCAAAGATCCTCTCCAATAGAATAATACCACATATACCAAATCTAATACATTTAGATCAGGTTGGGTTTGTCCCTATTAGAGAGGCAAGGGACAATATGACCCGAGTCCTCAACCTGATCCACGCAGCCCGCACGCGGGGAAGGCCCTTCCTGCTACTCTCAACAGACGCAGAGAAGGCCTTCGACAGGGTGGCCTGGTACTTTCTGCAGGCCACCCTGGACCATATCGGACTAGGCCCTTGTATACAAAGGTTGGAGATCATCATTATACTCGAAACCGTCAGCCGCGCGTGCGAGTCAACGACTGGTGCTCAGACTTTTTCCCAATCACAAATGGGACAAGGCAGGGTGCCCCCTGTACCCCCTCATTTTTATTTTAACGTTTTAATGTGCCATGTGCGGAATGATCCAAACATCACGGGAATGCAGAAACCATTGGCTCACCATAAACTGGCGGCTTACTTCGACGACTTGGTCTTCTTTGTTTCTAATCCCTACATTTCCCTCCCGAACATTTTGGAAGCCCTGCGAGTATATGGAATCCTGTCAAACTACAAGGTCAATTGTGCCAAGTCTGCGCTTCTGGACATTTCTGTCCCGGAGGCTGAGGCCCGCGTCCTATGTTCAGCCTTTGCATTCCATTGGGCAGATGAATCAATACGATACCTGGGCGTTGACATCATCTCGGACCTGGCGCAACTATACCTACATAACTATGCCCCCCTGTTATGCAATCTGAAGGTAGACCTAGAGAGCTGGCACACTCTGACGCTGACCTGGTTTGGGCGATGTAACACCTTCAAAATGACAGCACTCCCAAGGATCCTATATATATTTCAAGCCCTGCCGATTGGCATCCCCTTGAGATTTTTCACTCAATTAAAGGCCCTTCTTAGAAACTTCATATGGGCACACAAACCACCCAGAACAAAACTGCAAACCCTATCCAGGCCGCAGGAACAGGGTGGCGTGGGTCTCCCCGACATTCACAGATACTATAGGGCGACTTTGCTGGCTAGAGTCGTGGACTGGCACTGCAACAAAGCACACAAACAATGGGTAGCGAAGGAGATAGAAGACACAAGCATCCCTCTGCTGACCTCCCCATGGCTCACGACAACTTTACCTAAAGATCTGAGGGACCACCCCCTGCTTAGGGCCACGCTGACAGTTGTGAGAAGACTATTCCGCAATACCTGTATCTCACCCCTACCCTCTCCCCTGACTCCGATAGTCGGGAACACGGACTTCCCTCCGGGCCTCACTAACAGAAAGCTGAGACAATTGTTAATAGTCGGAAGGCACCGTCTGGGGGAGGTGTGGCCATCCGGAGAGCTCCCGAATCTGCAGGCCATCATGGAGCTCACTGACCCACCACTTGACACGTTTAGCGCATACCAGCTCCGACACTTCTTGCAAACAGTACAAAAGACCCCCTATACACCACGAGACCTGACTGTCAGGACTGGCTTAGCCCTTCCTTCTCTGGGCTGGCCGCTCAGCTGTCGGCTAATTGCCAGCTCTCTTCTCTCTCCACCGTTACCAGCTGTTCCTGATGATGCTCGTCTGACCTGCCTACTTAAAGCCTTCCAGCTCACTTCACCTCTGCCTTTGCCTTGGCCACATCACTAGAAACCATCTCCTGTGGTTTGTTTAAAGACTGGCTTGCTGACATCCCTTCTGGCTCCTTATCCTGCTTGCTGTTGCTCTACTTGGATCCCTGACTTCTGGCCTGGCTGGTTACTGGACTCTGGCTATGCTTGACTATGCTTTTTCTATTTACCCTTTTATTTTTATTAATAAATAAGTGTGATTTGATTGTACTTCTGTCTCAATCTGATTCATGGTTTCTGACACTGACTTCTTTTGAGACTGTGTGTCACAGGACTGAACCTGTAAGACATACCCTTTCCCTACTGTACAAACTCCTGACTAGTCAAGATGCAGGGACACCCCTGACGTTTATCCATCAATGGGAAAATGACTTAGGAACCCACTTCACTTCACAGCAGATAGGTAAGATCCTGCTGCTTGCACACAAGGCCTCCATCGCAAATCAATTCCAGGAGTCAGGGTACAAAATAGTATCCCGGTGGTACAGGGTTCCGTACTTAACAAGAGTAAAACAATTCCAGATAAATGCTGGCGGTGCAACTCTGCGGTGGGAACCATGGGTCACATCTTCTGGGCATACCCAGCACTAGGGGCATTCTGGAGGGAGGTGACGGAGAGGATTAGGGAGTTAACCTCGGTGGACTTAAGGGGTAACCCGGCTGCGTGCCTTCTCCACCTGACGGAGAGGCCCATCTGGAAGTATAAAAAGACGCTGATGATGCAACTCCTGAACGCGGTAAGGGTATGCATCCCTGCGATGTGGAGGCAACCTCAGCCTCCGTCGAGGGTCCTGTGGTACTCTAAAGTTAACTACATCCTCCAGATGGAGGTACTGGCTGCCACTCTTAACAAGACGGAAGAGCAGACCCACGATAAGTGGAGACCCAGGAGGTATTTCATGGGCACCCAAGAATATTTGCATGAGATAGCCGGTGCGGCTACCCTGGAAACCGCCTGATTGCCGTAAACACAATTGGTGCTCAGGGAGCTGGGCACATGACTCTGGCTCGAGAATAGGTAACAAGCTTTTCGCCCTTAGCCTCTCCCCCCCTTTTTTTTTCCTTTCCCTCCCTTCCCTTTCCACGTCCATTCTGCCCCGTTTCCTTCTCCATTCCTTCTTTTCGTGTCTTTTAGACTTTTCACACTTCTACGCTCAGAGCTGCGGGTATGTCCTGCAGACCTAAGCAGACAACATAGGTATTGGGATACGGATTAGAATAGTTGTCTACGGGATGGGTATGTGTGGATTACATGGACCCCCTGGTTTAATGTTCCTTCGAAGCATTGAGATGACAGTTTCTCTCTGAAGTTATGTGTCAATATTTAATATGTCTAAATTGCATTGCTCACTGTTCTCAATTTCTGTTCATGAAGATGGTTTGTATAGCTAAAAAGTAACATGTGAAAGTACTGTATAGTTTGACTGTTTTGCACAGAAAAATAAATAAAGGAATAAAAAAAAAAATAATAATATAATAGATGAGCATCTTAATGAGACACAATGTACAGGGATAGGGATAATTGTAGACACACACCCACACTCACTCACGATGGACTGGTGTCTTTATTCAACCTTACTAACTATGTAACTTTGTAACCACCATCTTTGACATGGAATACCATTGTTATGGCTGCAGATAGCTGCCATAACCCGGTGGTCTCTTAACCTCCCTGGCAGTATGATTATGTCAGATTTTTGATGCTCAAAGGGGTACATTGTTTTGCATGGAAATTTGGTGTTTTATATTGTAGGCCTGTAATTCTTAGGCCGCGTACACACGCGGGGACTGTTCGCCCAACTTTGTCCGTCAAACAGTTTCAGCAAACAGTCCGCTCAAAATTAGCATGGACGGACTTGCCCACACACGACGAACGAACAGTTTGCTGAAACCGTGCGCGATGACGTGAACGGCACGTACGACGGGACGAAAAATACAACGTCCTATACACTGCATTATAACTTTCGGCGTGTAAATCCTTTCTGAGCATGCGCGGAACTTAGTTTGACGAACAAGCCTACACACGAGGGGACTGTTCGCTGAAACAAAGTTTCAGCGGACAGTTTTAACGGAATTTCCGAAAAACCTTGTTCAGCGGACTGTTCGCTGAAACTGTCCGCTGAAAGCCCACACACGAGCGGACTGTCCGCCGAAACACTGTTCAGCGGACAAAGTTGGGCGAACAGTCCCCGCGTGTGTACGCGGCCTTAGAAATAACTCTCTTAAATCTATACAAACAAGAGTCTAGTAGACATCCTGGGTATAATAAAGTTTGAAACACGAAATCATAAATTATAATATAATAATAACAATAACATTATTCAATAATGTAATCAAATCAAAAACACTGAAATGTGCTCAGTTGCTGAATTGTCTCCGTTGTCACTTAGTGTTTGATGACTAATATCCCCATAAATCACTATCACTCAATTCTGCAAGTGATTCTAATTTATTATCGCTGTTTTCTAGCTGGTAAAGGGACACTTTTTGGTTGCCATGGACAATCTCCAGTTTCCAGGCAGAAAGAACAGTACGGTATATATAATATAAAACTGCATGCAGGGCACCGGACAGAGCACTAGGGACAAAAGGGATGGGAAATGATTTGATACAGTATGCTGTAATCTTACCAATTACATTTCTGTATGTGTAATATGTTTTTCACTTTTTAAAATAACACAGGGAACAGAGCTTGGCACTGTGATAGATCAAGTGCAGACAAGCTCGCACACACAGCGGGGAGACATCGCAGGATCCTGGGGACAAGATAAGTAAGCTGTACATGGATCCTGCAATGCAATCCCGAGTGTGGCTCGTGGTTACCGCTTTTGGTAATGAAAATTCACGGTGGTCGTCTCCGCCGCTTATCAGAGCCGTCGGTATACGTGGAGATGATCCAATCCTACGATCCTATCCCCTCAGAGGCCTGGAGCCAAGTGAGGGAAAGGTGGCCCCCACTTGGCTCCATAACATTGGATGACGGAAGCGAATTCAAACGCCACTTCCACCCAATGGTCTTAAAGAGGAATTTTTTTCCCAGATCTCACATTAAAGAGGTCCTGTCATGCTTTTTTTCTATTACAAGGGATAGGAATAAAAGTGACCCAATTTTTATTTTTTAAAAGGAAAGTGTAAAAATAAAAAATACAAAGTAAAATAAATTAGAAAAAAAAGTGCCCCATCCCGCTGAGCTTGCAAGCAGAAGGGAACGCATACGTAAGTCATGCCCGCATATGAAAACGGTGTTCAGACCACACATGTGAGGTATTGCCACAATCATTAGAGCGAAAGCAATAATTCTAGCCCATGACCCCCTCCGTTACTCTAAACTGGTAATCTGTAGACATTTTTAAATGTCGGTAATAGAGATTTTTAGCGCCAAAGTTTGTCGCCATTCCATGAGCGGTGCAATTTTGAATCCTGACATGTTTGGTATCAATTTACTCAGTGTAACATTATCTTTCACAATATAGAAAAAATTGGGCTAACTTTACTGTTGTCATTTTTCTAGCAAAAAATGATTTTAACTTGTAAACAACAATTTTGAAAACTAGTGGTTAAATCAAGCAGATAAATAAATAAATAATATATATATATAATTAAATATTAAAAAATAACAGAAATCTTTGTATGCAGTATTCAGGAAATAAGAGTGCAGCTGTTCATGGCACACATAATAACAGAGTGTAGGATATTGGGTTCATTTACCTTCACAACGGAACCCACCAAACGTTTACTTGTTGCAAACTGGAATCTTTCTTTGTATGTTTCTTTACACTAATGTAAAGCCATTTAGCCTTCTTCCAATAATGTAACCATACCATTGACTAAAGCCTCGTAAGTTGTGTAAGGAACAATCTCACCCAGTCAGTAGCGAATAAGCAGAGGGTAATGTCTTGAATTGGTGTTCAGGATAAAAAGATTAGGGGCAGGAAAAATCTGTCTATATTAAACAGTGCCATCAGAAACACATTTTGTGTTACATTTTCTATAACAGGAAATTGAAGCTGGACTAGGTGGACATTAATCCTTAACATCCTGCGGCTCTACACCTCAGATCACTGCCCCACCACTGTACATCTGCCCCACCACTGTACCCCCTGCTCACCTGCTCCACCACTGTACCCCCTGCTCACCTGCCCCACCACTGTACCCCCTGCTCATCTGCCCCACCACTGTAACCCACCTGCTCACCTGCCCCACTACTTTACTACCCAGCACATCTTCTCCACTACTGTACCCCCCTGTTCATCTGCTCCACCACTGTAACCTCCCTGCTCATCTGTACCACCCTGATCATCTGCCCCACCAATGTACCCCTTTCTCATCTACCCCACCACTGTAACCCCCTGCACATCTGCCCCACCCCTGTACTACGCTGAACCTCTGCCCCACCACTGTACGTTCCCTGCTCATCTGCCCCACCACTGTAACCCCCTGTACTTCTGTCCCACCCATGTTTCTCCTTTCTCATGTGCCCCACCACTGTACCTCCATGCACATCTGCTCCACCACTGTACCATCTTCTCATCTGTCCTAACACTGAACTTATCTTCTCATCTGCCCCACCACTGTAACCCTCTTTGTCACCCCCCTTTTTGACTGTACATCCTGCACATCTGTCCCACCTCTGTTCCCCCTGCTCTTCCGCCCCACCATTGTAACACCCTGCTTATGTTTTCCACCAATGTACCTCCTTTCTCATCTGCACATCTGACCTACCTCTGTACCCCCTGCTCCTCTGCCACACTTACTGTAACCCCCTTCTCATCTGTTCCACCAATGTACAACCTTTCTCCTCTGCCCCAACACTGAACCCTCCTGCTCATCTTTCCCACCACTGTAACCCCCTTCTCATCTGGCCCAACACTGAACCCCCCTGCACATTTGCCCCACCACTGTACACCCTTGCCTTTCTGTCCACCCACTGTAACCCTCCTGATCATCTGTCCCATCAATATACCCCTTTTCTCAACTGCCCCACCACTGTACCTCCTTGCACATCTGCTCCAACGTTGTATCCCCATGCTCTTTTGTCTGACTACTGAATCACCTTCTCATCTGTTCTAACACTGAACCCATTTGCACATCTGTCTCACCTCTGTACCCCCCCTGCTCTCCTGCCCCACCACTGTAACCCCCTGCTCATCTGCCCCACCAATACACCTCCTTTCACATCTGCCGTACTGCTCTACCCTCCTGCTTTTCTGACCCAACACTGAACCCCCCCTGCTCATCTGGTCTAACACTGAACCCCCCTGCTCTTCTGTCCCACTGCTGAACCCCCCTGCTCTTCTTTCCCACTGCTGAACCCCCTTCTCATTTCATCCACCACTGTACCTCCCTGCACATCTGCCCCACCACTGTACCCTCCTGCTCTTCTGTTCCACCTCTGAACCCCTCCTGCTCATTTTCCCCACCACTGTACCCTCTTCTTATCTATGATATGCGTGATATGCAGAGTGGTGAAAGGAAGCAGAGATGAGACACATCTACCTGTCCTGGCACACTCATCCTGCGTAACCACCTCTCGCATCCAGCCCATGTGCTTGTATGTGATATATGTGAGGTATGTGATATCACATACAAGCATCTGGAAAGTAGGTGCAATGATGAGCTCAGGTCAGGGGCATTTCCTGAAAGCAGTGGGCCTGCGTGCTGGATCATAAGTTGGACCCCCCCGCATCTGAGAAAAAGTGGTTGGGTGTGATTTTCATTGCGCTGAATACTGACTCCAGCTTAAAGGGACACAGAGTGCTGGGGTTCTGTAGTAAGTGACGCAAAGGTTCAGGAATAATTTCAACAAAGTTCCCATAAGCTCAACAGTAATTCCACAAACTGTCACCTGATTGTGGTTTTCTCAATCACAGTGAAATCCCTTCTTTCTGAGATTGGTAGTGGCAACCAAGCGAGTCATCTTCCTCCAGATGGTGGATGTGGCTAGCAGGACTGTGATTGGCTTCAGCAGTGGCCAAGATCGCCCCCCCCCCCCCCAACCCCAGCAGAACTGCACCCAATCTCTTCCCCATCACAAAAGCTGACAATTGCAGCTACTGCAAAGGTAGAGAATCAATGTCTCCCATCTTTTACAATGTGTTGGGGCACAGTGCCTCCCCTTCAGTGCAGGTAAGACGTGAGGAATTCTGAAATTGGAATGCATTAGTGTCTCACTGACACTTACCTGCCCTGCTCTGCTGATGGGGAGGGAGTCGAGTGCCGGCAAAAGAAGCTTTGAGTGATGATTGTGGCACCAGTCTCACCATTTATTCTTTTATATTGACCTTTTCAAAATAACAAACATAATAATTTATTGGTTGGATGGAAGGTTTAGTCTAAGTGTAACACTTTTGATAGTTAAAAAGTACATTTCCTGTTAGGGCCAGAAAAAGAAGAAAAGTAGATCCATAAAATTGTCACCACTATCCAGGGCCGTCTTTAATATTGATTTGACCATGGGCAAAAAAATGTTTTGGACCCCCCCCCCCCCCCCCCCCATGCAGTTTCGCTCTCCACCTGCTTTGAGAGATATAATAAAAAGCAGCAAGACTCAAAATCAGTTTACTGAATCAGATCAGACAGCGATTGTGTTTGGTTGGCAGAGGTTACAGTGTATCATTACCGCGCACTGACTGGTTGCTAGAGGTTACAGCACATAATTTCTGCTTGTTGATTGGTTGCTAGAGATTACTGTACATACTGCTCATTGAACTCAAATTCTAACATTATAGCTGGACAGGAATGCACACATGTTGCAGCTGGGATTCTTTGCATCGTGGCTGCAGCAATTTTACTCAATCTGCAGATGTGACAGGCGGCACCACCTGTCAAACGTACCTATTGAGATCAATTGGACTGCGCTGCAACTATGAGCCAAAAACTCAACTTGTAGCGCAGTATTTCATTACAAACCCCCCTTGGGATTACAAAAAAAAGTAGAGTCAGCAGGTGGCAGGATAATCTCCTGAATGCTTGCCAGCTACTGCTATATTGCCTACTGTGGATCACTTTTCAGAAGGAAGTAAGCATGGCCGCCAATGTAAAAGAGCCCTTCAAACTCATTGGTATCCACTATTTTCAGGAATGTCTATGTGTCAGTATTTATTTCCGACTGGCAGTTTATTGGCTTTATTATAAATACAGTAAAATCTTGGTTTGAGAGCGTTTTGCAAGACAAGCAAAATGTTTTCATAAACTTGGACTTTATATACAAGCGATGTCTTGATATACAAGTAGCGTCATATCACAACTGAGTAAAAAAGAGAAGAGAGGCACCTGTAAGCCCTTTGTCTGACGGATTTTGTTCGAAAACTGTTGCTTACACATGGTCGGACAAAGTTGTCGGCAAATCCGATTGTACATAACGTGATGGCGTTATTTCGTTACGACGGGACTACGTTCAGGCTAGTAGCCAATAGCTTTGGTCTAGGAATTTGATCTGAGCATGCATGGCACTTTGTCCGTCGGAGTAGGCTACACATGATCGAAATATGTCCGATCGGAGAATTTTGTCGGAAAATTTTACCGGCAAGTTGGAAAAGTTGGTCCGAAGGATATTCCGACGGAAACAGTCCGATGGAGACCACACACAGTCGGAATATCCGACAAAACAGTCCGATAGGACACATTCCGTCGGAACCTCCGACCGTGTGTACAAGGGCTTAGTGTAACAATATGGTTACATTTAATGAAGGTACAACATTTAACAACTCACATCCTCCCAACTCATCATCCTCCGCACCGCCATTAACGTCATCCCTTCCACGCTGCGCTCCACAAACTCTTCAAGCCTCACTTTCAGATCGCTCTACTGCGGGGTAGTCTTCCCGGTCACGACTGCAGATTGACAGTGGTGAGAGCCGGCGGTGCGGAGGATGGTCTATGTGGACAGCTTTACCCCAGATGCCTTCATACTTAGATGTGCCTCTTTTAATCATCAACCATGTGAGTTGCTAAATGTTGTACCTTCATTAAATGTAATCATATTGCTTCACTTAGAGGCGCCTCTCTTCTCTTTTATACTCAGTTGTGATATGACGCTACTTGTATAGAAAGTCCAAATTTATGAAAAAATTTTGCTTGTCTTGAAAAATGTTCTCTTCTCTTTTATACTTAGCTCTTGCTGGAGTTTATGGTTACAGAACCTGGTCACATTGCTAGAATCTTTTTATATGAACTATAAACGGAGAGACCTATGAATAAATAGTTGTGGAACGAATCATCTGAGTTTCCATTATTTCTTATGGGGAAATTTGCTTTTATATACAAGTGCTTTTGTTTACAAGCATGTTTCCGGAACGAATTATGCTCGCAATCTAAGGTTTTACTGTACAGATTCACTTTATTTTGTTGCACTGATTTCTGTAGAATAGCCAGCAGAGGGAGCCAGGAGACCGATTAACCATCCCAGAGTAACAATGGTTTCAGCTGACACTTGATATATGTGAGGCCAAAACAACATGAAGCATTTCTTTGTATTTGTAGCTCAGAGGGCTTTTTGCTTTGCTGACATGGTGCTAATATGAATCAGAGGCTTTGAGCAACTGCTGCTATATTTTCAGACAATTCATTTAGTATTTGTAATAACCCGCGCTGTATTTACAGATTGATTGTTATGCAGAGCGAGGGGGATAAGGAACTCTGTTAACCCCTCCATAACTGGGACTCCTTAATGCCTTTCTAAGTTGGGGCACATAAAGTCTTTGATCTAATACACCTCAACAAAATGTGCTTGCACCCTATTAGATGGAGACGAGTTCATTCCATCTTTAGATCTTCAGTGCTGCTTGAGAACCAGCTAGAGATCTCCACCCATCCCTTTAAAGCCAAGGTCTCCAAACATTTCAGAATGAGGGCCAAAAAAATAAAAAATCTGATTTATAAATGAACAAATCAGATTTCAATTAATGAATATGTTCTACTTTGACCTTTTTTTAATCAGCATGATATGATTCAGAGCAACAGAAAAAGAACTTCAGTAAAACAAAGCAAAAAAAGTCCAAATAAACGTGAGCCCATCAGAACCCTCCTTATATCAGGGTCTCCATCGGAGTCCCCATTATAGGCTCTCCTTTTAACAGGGTCCCTATCAGAGCTCCCCCTTACATCAGAGTGCCCATCAGAGTTTCTATAAAGCCCCATACACATATACATGAGTTTTTCCTTCAGATTTACCAAAACCATATAATATGAGGTCAAACCTTAGGAGTTTCAATTTGTATGTAATCAGGCAGGCCCTTGCACTACATGGTTTTGGTAAATCTGCAGGAAAAACTCAGCAGAAAAACTGATAGTGTGTATGGGCTTTAAGATTCCCTCATTTCATGAGAGTCCCCATCAGAATCTTCCCTTACTCGAGAGTTCCCATCAGAGATGCCCCTTACACCAAAGCTCCCAACAGGGCTGCTGTTAGAAATCATCCTTTGACCCACCCTTGACCTCATTCCTGGCCCCTACATGGCCTCCTGGCTTTGAACATGTAATAGCATGAGCCTTGGAAGGTCCTCTTTGTGGAGCGATCTGGGGTCTATTGGACCACAGATCTCTACTCTAGCCCCCAAATCATCTGATTAAACTGAGATTGCTGCTCTTACAGGGCTTTAGAAAGCCCTTTTTTTTATTTTGCAGAAATGAACTGTAAAGCTGCCTGGGCCCCCCTGTTGAGCTTATAGGGCCGGGCCCGGTACGGTACAACAGGACTTGTCAGTTTTTCAGGAGGACCTGATTGGACTTTCCAGTTTCCTCTATGTAGTAGCGTATGTCAGCGGACACATGTCCACTGACACCCACAGCCAACCGATCTGATTCTGTCCACCACAAACAGAACAAATGGTGGTCTTATTTCCCATTTGTCCAATGGATCAGATGGAAACAGACAAATGGTCCGTTTCCATCTTATTTTCCCATAGAGGAGAGCTTGGCTATGTCCGTGTCTGCTCTGCACAGCAGAGCAGACACGGATCTGTCATCCACCTGCTCAGCGGGGATCAGCGGAGTGATCCCCTGCTGAGCAAGCGGATTCCTATAAGCGAAGACACTCATGTGAAAGGGCCCTAATTACTTTAGCTACAGCTCACTGTATATTAGTATGATTGTCAAGGAGAAGAATGTGTCTAACATTTGTGGTCCATTTGTGGTCAGTGGGAATAAGCCCCTCTGACAGTTATCTAAAGTTCATTGGTCTCAGTGGCACCTTATCTGAGTGACAGAAAATGCTAATTTCTCAAGGAACCCCTAGCAACCTCTGGAGGAACCTTAGCTGAGAAATGCTGCATTAGAGGCTCGCTCCCAGTACCTGTCAGGAAAGGCTTGCTGGGACTCGCAGTACCATACAAGCGGGTGTGCACTTGAGGGTGCCTGCGCATATGCACCAATGTGTATGCGCATGCTCAAGCATGAACGCTCGTGCCCGTGGCTGAGCGCGAGCATGGGATTGCTGACGCCAGGCGCACTATTTAAACCTTACTGTGACAAGAGGATCCTTGCGTCTGATCTACAGCGTTCCCTAAGAGATATCCGTGTTTTCTGATACGTTCCTGTGACATCTGGCTTACCTTGCGTCTACCCTCTGCCATCCACCTGCACCTGACCCCAGCCTGTCTACGACCTTGCTCTTGTCTGATCCCTTGGCTGATCCGTACCAGTCTGTTGTTGACCCGGCTTGCTCTGTGACTCTCCTTCAGCTTCCTGTATCTCCACCAGTTCTGCTCGCCTGTGTATGACCCAGCCTGTCTGACCCTCCTGAGTTCCAATCCCTGCAACCATCTTCCCGCATCCTGTGAGTTTCTTCCTGCCTTGCCTGCTTCAGCTTCCTGTCTGCTGCATCCCACCTGCTGTTCCAGTTGTCTCAGCATCATCCAGAACTCCAGACCGGCGATCCAGCTGTTGATCCTGCCAAGCACTTGTGCTGTCCTGTACTCCCTGTATATTCTATCAGGGGCCGCGAGTCAGGGACGTAAGAGAGGCCTCCCTCTGCATATTGGGCTCAACGACCAGGTACGTGACAGTTCCGCATTCAAATCTCTGCAGCAAAGTCACAGAAAAGAAAAAAAAACAGTGTCTGGGCTGGCTCCCCCCCCTGAGTAACAATAGTAGCCTGGCCGCAGCTTAGCAGCGGGGATTGGAATCTCCATCTTGCTTCTGTGATGCTGGAAGTGAGCTTCTGACAGCTGCAATGTCCCAGGGCTTGGCCAGTACACATCAACACTAACTGGATGTTTTTTGGCCTGTCTTCTGGAGGCGGGGGCAGAAATGGCTTACGGGTTTGCACTTGCATTAAACAACATTTTACAAAAATGCACATATTTTACCTACTGGGGGGCTTCCTATGTGCATAGGTTAATTTCTTAAAAAGATGAACATACTGTTTAAACATCTATACAAGGTCTATACTCAAAAATGCTAAAAAAAAAAAAAAAAAAAATAGAAAGAAACCCCAAATGTAAAAAGAAGAAGAAAAACAAAAACTCATCACTCTTGCATGTTTCTTCACACCATAGTGCTGAGGATCAAAATTGCAATACTGTTCATGTTCATTTTTAAGTCTAACCTTTGATCAAAATGTACTATACTGCCCTATTGAGCCCTTTCAAGCTCCAGAAATCTGGTGGCACTCCCCTTCTGAACAATATTATTGCCAGGGTCTTCTAGATAATTATATTAATGGGAGTTTGAGGAACATATTTGCTATCGCCGATCTCTGAATCCCCCTTCAGAGGCCCATCCCACTAATGAGTTATGTGTTCTCACAGTTAGCAATGTGCTCTGTTTTCATTAGCAGGCAGGCTCTGTACCTTAAAAATTTGATAAATAACAACTAATGTCTTCACGGTGACATGTTTAATTAATTATTTGTCCTGGGGCTCTAAGGATAGGACCAATGTCACCTGGCATCATATATATTGGTTTGTCTTTAACGCCTCTTTGGCATTGATGCTCCTTAGGTCTACTCTACACAAGAGACAACTGGGCTTTTTCGTTTATCCAAATTCTCATTAGAATGTTGAGATGGTTCTTAGCGGAACTGAGTCTTTACAGGGTGTTGATTGTGGCTCACGAAACAAAGGCAAGAAAAGGGCCGTAGACGGAGGCTGTCACCCACTTGAGATGTGTCAGCCTGGCAGTTCTATAACACATTCTGATCAGAACAAATGGAAATTTCTTTGCCCGGAAATAACCTGCCAGAATCTGTCAAGCTCAATTTCGGATCGTTTGAAGCGATTATCAGAGCTTTGCTCTTTGTCTTTTGTTTAAAAGAATATAAATGTACTAGCAGCTAACATCTTAACAATGCTAGTTTGGCCTTGTCTCTGTCACCTTTGCTATCCACCCCTCCTCTCAGTTGTGCACCAGTATTAGTTGATTTATAGTCAGGCCAGCTGCTGGTGACCTTGCACTCCAGCTCAGGCATTATAACTAATGGCAGGTCAATAAAGCTACAGTGAAAGTGAACTGGGTGGGGGTTTTCGGATATGGAGAATGAAGGTTACAGAGGAGGGGCTGAACTGCAGAAAATTAAACCTGCCAATATTGCTACACTTTACGAAGAATCAATCTGAAGGCTTAGTAAATTGTAATAGTGTAATAGTGAACGAAAGGAAAAAATTACAATGCTATTACTATAGTACGCCTAGTCAATAAATCAGGTTTAATAGAAAAGACTGCAAAGAGCAACCAGCCCGATTGCATCATCTCCATCTCCTTATATGACTTTGATAAAATGACATTTGGTTCTTACAGTTACTGCACTTTGCATACAATTATTGTACTTTGTAATACCTAAATAGGCTTGTTGCTGTATGGTTGCCCACTATCCTGTTTCAGCAGTTGTTCAGTTTAATAGGCACCACTCTAAATATTTCACATTGACTTGGTCAGACACCCCCCCCTTTACTTCTCTGAAATACAAGTCTGTGTAAGGACCAGCAGCGGCCGGTCCATAAGGGGCGCTGGGGTGCCACCCCCCTGATCTCCATGTAGGGCACCAGACGTATTGATTTCTATGAGGTTTTTTTTTAAGCACATGATTAGGACCTGAGGCTCTAATTGGCTTCAAAAAGGTTGGGTTTGTGGCGCAGAGCACTGCACCGTGATCCCACCCATTTGTGACATCAGTGAATCCACATTCGCTATTATCTTCCTGCTTCTCCTCCCGGTCAATCAGGACAGGAAGCGGGTCTTAAGACCGGATTGGCTGGGAGGAGAAGCTGGGAAGCCACCTGCAACCTAGATGAGGTAAGTGTGGATCTGGCGGGGGGGGGAACAGTTTTCTTGCCGCCCCCTCCAAAAAAATGGACCACCAGGTGCCACTGGTAAGGACCCTTGTGTTGAGAGGTGTGGCTGGTACTCAGCTCTGTCAGCACAAGCACTGAAGTGTAATGGCAGGAAGCAGTGTTTTTACTTTGAGAAAAAATATTTTTTTTGCTTGAAAATGCCTTAAAATAAGTCACAGATCATAACATGGGTGTTGGTGTAGGATTATACAGGGATAAAAATGTGGAAGACGTCAGTTGGGCTTTAAAGTTGAAATCTGACCAAAAACACCACCTGGCAGCGGAAGGAGTCCAGATCCCACTGGATGAAATCTACATTCGTCTGCAGGTGGTCAATTTTGTCCATTAGCGCCACTTGACCCATGGCAATAGTCTGCATGGCAGTTGCGAGGTCTGCCGCCGTAGCAGTAGGGGAGTCCACCGTCTCCGTCTGGGATGCCACGTGGGCAGTAATGGCAACCTGACTTCTAATTTTGGCCCTGTCCAGGGGAGCCACTGCTGACTTAGATCGCCGGGATTTGCCACTGGACATGGCCTGGAGCACCCAATATGCCATCAGAGCTTTCCCACCATGCATCTGCAACCTGGGCACTGGAAAAAGGCAGGATGACTGTCCGGACTCCAGGAGCTCTGTTACTGAGCATCCTTTCCCGTTGCCATGTTGTACATGCCCCAACCTATAGCAACTAATTATAATTCATTTGTAAAAGGTCTGGAAAATTTTCATCTATTTGGTTGCTATGTGTCTATGTGTCTATGTGTTTGGTAGACATAAGCGCAGGGCGCAGGGTTACTGCCCCCCTAATCCATGCATCTGACCCCCTAATCTACACGCGGGGTGCCGAAAGCATGGATTCCAATGTTTTTTTGTTTTTTTTTAAAGCACGTGATTAGAGCCAGAGGCTCAAATAGTCTTCAGAACAGGGTGGGCTTGGGATGTAGAGCACTGAGTCCCAAGCCCACCCAGTTTTGTGACAATAGCAAATTGATATTCCCTATTGTCTTCCTGATTCTCCTCCCAGCCAACCAGGAAGGGGGTCCTGACACCCGTCATCCGCTTGGCCGAGAAGAGAAGCAATCATATTGGCCACTGAGGAGGAGGAGGGAGGAGACACAGGGGAAGCTGCTGTGAAGCACCAGGAGTCGGAGACACTGCCCAGAGGAAGTGCTGCAAAAACTACTGGGTGGGAGGCGGAGTTGGGTGGCAGCACCCCCCAAAAAAAATATATACCGCCACTGCATAAATATATGTATATCGGTTGTTTTCTGTTTTTAGGCATTTTATTTATACTTTTGTCCACTTATGACAATTTTTTCAACAACTGCAAGGGAGCATGTGAAAAACAGATGTATACTGAAGGGAACTGAACTGAACTGAAGACGGTTGTATAGAGTAATGTAAACTGATGTAAAAGGATTACATTTTCATGTTTTTTTTTATCAGTTTTCATGCCGGAACTGACAACACTCATGTGAATTCTCACTTACTTTGCTTCATTGAATAGAGCAATGAGAGTGGGGTTCACATTATACATTTTGTATAGAATAAACTTTAAGTTCTCCTCTTCTCCCCTCTAGCTCTCAAATTTAAAACAACCAATAAGTAGGCACTTCCACCTTTTCAAATTTAAAGGTGACGTGCAAGGATAATGGTTATTGGACATGACAAAGTATTAGCCCTTGTACACACGGTCGGAGATTCCTACGGAATGTGTCCTATCGGACCGTTTTGTCGGATAATCCGCCTGAACGTAGTTCCGTTGTAACGAAATAACGTCATCACGTTATGTACAATCGGATTTTCCGACAACTTTGTCCGACTGTGTGTATGCAACAGTTTCGGACAAAATCCGTCTGACAAAATCCGTTGGACAAAATCCAATGGATTTGGTTGTCAGAATGTCCGACCGTGTGTACAAGGGCTTACAGTTGATAGAACACAAAACCGTTTAAAGGATACCTTCACCTTTACACTTTTAGCAATATGTTACCTGTTAGGCCGCGTACACACGCGGGGACTGTTCGCTCAACTTTGTTCGTCAAACAGTTTCAGCGGACAGTCCGCTCAAAATTAGCATGGACGGACTTGCCCACACACGACGAACGAACAGTCCGCTGAAACCGTGCGCGATGACGTGAACGGCACGTACGACGGGACTAGAAAACGACGTCCTATACACTGCAATGCAACCTTCGGCGTGTAAATTCTTTCTGAGCATGCGCGAGACTTAGTTTGACGAACAAGCCTACACACGGGCGGACTGTCCGCTCAAACCAAGTTTCAGCGGACAGTTTTTCGGAATTTCCGAAAAACTTTGTTCGTCAGACTGTCCGCTGAAACTGTCCGCTGAAGCCCACACACGAGCGGACTGTCCGCCGAAACACTGTTCAGCGGACAAAGTTGAGCGAACAGTCCCCGCGTGTGTACGCGGCCTTACAGTCTTATTCAGGGTGTAACATGTAACATATTACCAGTGTAGAAGCCCAGTAACCCCCCCATCCCCCTCTGACAGCAGGTGAGGGATCCTCTCCCACACCTGCTGTCACAATTTAAATACAGCCCACACAGTAACATCATTCATTCACACAGATCTGCAAATTAATGAGCTACAAGTCCCATCTACCATCGTTTAATGATAGCTTGTAGTTCTTAAGAAACTGTGAGGGTACTGATGAGCTCCCTTGTAGTGAATTACCTTTCCTGCACCTCTGCTGAGTGTTTGCAGGAACTTGACATTGCCCCCACGATCTGCTTTGCAGACTCCTAAAAAAAAGAATTAAAAGTAATTATTAACAATTACACATTTTTTTACCGGCAAAAAAACGTTATTTTTTTTACATTTATTTTTAAAATGAACTTAGTCTTTAAAAATAATCTCAAGCCTGATTGCTCTAACAAATGTTTGGCTTTAAGTACCTAATTAATTGAATACTGTCTGTGATACTTTTTTTTTAAGCATAGTGTTTGTATTATTTGAGATAATAACAATAATGTAGGTAGAGCATTGCATATTTGTAGCATAGAACTAGGGATGAGCCGAACACCCCCCTGTTCGGTTCGCACCAGAACCTGCGAACAGACCTAAACTTCGTGTGAACTTTAGAACCCTATTAAAGTCTATGGGACTCGAACGTTCACAATCTAAAGTGCTCATTTTAAAGGGTAATATGCAAGTTACTGTCCTAAAAAGTGTTTGGGGACCTGGGTCCTGCCCCAGGGGACATGGATCAATGCAAAAAAAAGTTTTAAAAACGTCAGTTTTTTCAGGAGCAGTGATTTTAATAATGATTAAAGTGAAACAATAAAAGTGTAATATTCCTTTAAATTTCGTAGCTGGGGGGGTATCTATAGTATGCCTGTGAAGGGGCGCATGTTTCTGGAGCTTAGAACTGTCCCTGCACAAAGTGTCATTTGTGCAGGAAAAAAAGTCTTTTAAAATCACTTGCGGCTAAATTGTCGGCTCCCCGTAATACAGAGAACACTCAATGAGTGTTCTCTGTATTAGCCGACAATTCATTCATTCATTGATAAAAAAAAAAAAAGCGTGGGGGTTCCCCTAAATTCAATTACCAGGCCCTTCAGGTCTGACATGGATATTAAGGGGAACTCCGTGTCAAATAAAAAAAAAATTGACGTGGGGGTCCCCCTAAATATCCATACCAGACCCTTCAGGTCTGATATGGATATTAAGGGGAACCCCGCATCAAATTAAAAAAAAAATTGACGTGGGGGTCCCCCTAAAAATCCATACCAGACCCTTTATCCGAGCATGCAACCTGGCAGGCCGCAGGAAAAGAGGGGGGACGAGAGAGCGGCCCCCCTCCCTCCTGAACCATACCAGGCCACATACCCTCAACATTGGGAGGATGCTTTAGGGGTCTGTGACCCCTCAAAGCACCTTGTCCCCATGTTGATGAGGACAAGGGCCTCATCCTCACAACCCTGGCCGGTGGTTGTGAGGGTCTGCGGGTGGGGGGCTTATCAGAATCTGGAAGCCCCCTTTAACAAGGGGACCCCCAGATCCAGGCCCCCCCCTGTTTGAAATGGTAAGGGGGTACAAAAGTACCCCTACCATTTCACAAAGAAAGTGTAAAAATGGTTAAATAAGACAAACACACTTTTGAAAAATTCCTTTATTAAAAAAAAAAAAAAAAAAAAAAGATTCCAGCGGTGCTAATCCACTCTTGCTATCCAGCGACGGATCTCTGGGGTCCAGCGATGGATGATCATATCCAGCGACGGGGGATCTCTCAGTCCAGCGCTGTCCATACCTGTCCATACAGGTTTCCGTTACATCAGAGGGGGCGGGGTCACCCATACGTCACTGGGGAACCCTTGGCTCCCTTCACCAGCGTCAGAGGGGGCGGGGTCAGGTGACAGGTGGCCCCGCCCTCCTAATATAAGAAACGTCAGCACTGGGATCTCCGCAGTGTCTCCGCACTGGAGACAGAAGACGGATGTATGGACAGCGCTGGACTGAGAGATCCCCCGTCGCTGGATATGATCATCCATCGCTGGACCCCGGAGATTCGTCGCTGGATAGCAAGAGTGGATTAGCACCGCTGGAATCTTTTTTTTTATTTTTTTTATTTTTAATAAAGGAATTTTTCAAAAGTGTGTTTGTCTTATTTAACCATTTTTACACTTTCTTTGTGAAATGGTAGGGGTACTTTTGTACCCCCTTACCATTTCAAACAGGGGGGGCGGGATCTGGGGGTCCCCTTGTTAAAGGGGGCTTCCAGATTCTGATAAGCCCCCCGCCCGCAGACCCTCACAACCACCGGCCAGGGTTGTGAGGATGAGGCCCTTGTCCTCATCAACATGGGAACAAGGTGCTTTGAGGGGGTCACAGACCCCTAAAGCATCCTCCCAATGTTGAGGGTATGTGGCCTGGTACGGTTCAGGAGGGAGGGGGGGCAGCTCTCTCGCCCCCCCTCTTTTCCTGCGGCCTGCCAGATTGCGTGCTCGGATAAAGGGTCTGGTGTGGATTTTTAGGGGGACCCCTACGTCAATTTTTTTTTAAATTTGATGCGGGGTTCCCCTTAATATCCATATCAGACCTGAAGGGTCTGGTATGGATATTTAGGGGGACCCCCACGTCAATTTTTTTTAAAATTTGATACGGAGTTCCCCTTAATATCCATGTCAGACCTGAAGGGCCTGGTAATTGAATTTAGGGGAACCCCCACGGTTTTTTTTTTTTTTTTTTATCAATGAATGAATGAATTGTTGGCTAATACAGAGAACACTCATCGAGTGCTCTCTGTATTACGGGGAGCCGACAATTTAGCCGCAAGTGATTTTAAAAGACTTTTTTTCCTGCACAAATGACACTTTGTGCAGGGACAGTTCTAAGCACCAGAAACATGCGCCCCTTCACAGGCATACTATAGATACCCCCCAGCTACGAAATTTAAAGGAATATTACACTTTTATTGTTTCACTTTAATCATTATTAAAATCACTGCTCCTTTAAAAACGGCCGTTTTTAAAACTTTTTTTTGCATTGATCCATGTCCCCTGAGGCAGGACCCAGGTCCCCAAACACTTTTTAGGACAGTAACTTGCATATTACCCTTTAAAATGAGCACTTTAGATTTCTCCCATAGACTTGTATAGGGTGTTCCGGCTTTTTGAATTTGCTGCGAACAGCCCAAATTATTCACTGTTCGCTGAACAGGCGAACAGGCAATGTTCGAGTAGAACATGAATTCGACTCGAACTTGAAGCTCATCCCTACATAGAACATAAAATAAAGCAGTGTTTCTAAACTCCAGTCCTAAAGGGGCACCAACAGGTCATGTTTTCAGAATTTCCCTCAGATGAAACAACTATGGTAATTACTAAGGCAGTGAAACTGATCAAATCACCTGTGCAAAATAATGGAAATCCTGAAATCATGACCCGTTGGGGCGCCTTGAGGACTGGATTTGAGAAACACTGCAATAAAGCAACAGATAGCGCTAAACCCACTAAGCAGGGAAAAAGGAACCATGTAACACCAACAGTGATATACAGTTCCTTGAAAATGTTTTCAAACCCTTGACATTTTCCATATTTTGTCATGTTACAACCAAAAACATAAATGTCATTTATTGGGATTTTATGTTATAGACCAACACAAAGTGGCACATAATTGTGAAGTGGAAGGAAAATGATAAATAGTTTTCAAATGCTTTTTAGAAATAAATATCTTAAAAGTGGCCATGCATTTGTATTCAGCCTCCTTTACTCTGATACCCCTAACTAAATTCTAATGGAACCAATTGCCTTTAGAAGTCACCTAATTAGTAAATAGAGTCCACCTGTTTGTAATTTAATCTCAGTATAAATATGGATGTTCTGTGAAGTCCTCAGGGGTTTGTTAGAGAACCTCAGTGAACAAACAACATCATGAAGACCAAGGAACACACCAGACAGGTCAGGGATAAAGTTGTGGAGAAGTTTAAAGCAGTGTTAGGTTATAAAAAAATATCCCAAGCTTTGAACATCTCACAGAGCACTGTTCAATGCATCATTCGAAAATGGAAAGAGTATGGCACAACTGTAAACCTACCAAGACATGGCCGTCCACTGAAACTGACAGGCCAGGCATGGAAAGCCTTAATCAGAGAAGCAGCCAAGAGGCTCATGGTAACTTTGGAGGAGCTGCAGAGATCCACAGCACAGGTGGGAGAATCTGTCCTCAGAACAGCTATTAGTCATGCACTCCACAAATCTGTCCTTTATTGAAGAGTAGCAAGAAGAAAACCGATGTTGAAAGAAAGGGATAAGAAAGCCATAAGAAGTCCCATTTGCAGTTTTTGAGAAGCCATGTGGGGGACATGTGGAAGAATGTGGTCAGATGAGACCAAAATGTAACTTTTTGGCCTAAAAGCAAAATGCTATGTGTGGTGGAAAACTAAGGCCACGTACACACGGGCGGACTGTCTGGCCAACTAAGTCCGTCAGACAATCCGACAGACAGTCCGTCCTACTTTTGAATGAACGGACTTGACCACACACGATGAACAGACAGTCCGCTGAAAGCTTGCGCGATGACGTGTACAGCACGTACGACGGGACTAGAAATACGACGTCAAATACACTGCAATGCAACCTTCGGCCGTGTAAATCCTTTCTGAGCATGCGCCATACTTAGTCCGTCCAACTTGCCTACTCACGAGCGGACTGTCCGCTGAAACCAAAGTTGGACGGACAATATTACGGAAATTCCGAAAGACTTAGTCCGCCAGACTGTCCGCTGAAAAAGTCCGCTGAAGCCCACACATCAGACAGTCCGCCCGTGTGTCCGCCTTACACTGCACATCACTCTGAATACACCATCCCCACCGTGAAACATGGTGGTGGCAGCATCATGTCGAGGGAATTATTTTCTTCAGCAGGGACAGGGAAGCTGGTCAGAGTTGATGGGAAGATGGATGGAGCCAAATACAGGGCAATCTTAGAAAAAAAAACTGTTATGCCGCGTACACGCGGTCGGAGAATCCGTCGGAATGTGTCTTATCGGACCGTGTCGTCAGATAATCCGACTGTGTGTGGTATGCATCGGACTGTTACCGTCCGAATCTCCGTCGGACCCAATTACAACTGGGCCGGTCGGACCTAATCCGATCATGTGTAGCGAATTTTGATCGGACTAAGTGACACGCATGCTCAGATCAAATTCCTATATCAAAGCTATTGGCTACTAGCCTGAATGTAGTCCCATCGTAACGAAATTACGTCATCACGTTCTTGGCAACCGCTAAATCAGACAACTTGGCCCGACCGTGTGTATGCAACAGTTTCGGACACAATCCGTCGTACTAAATCCGACAGACAAAATTCGACGGATTTGGTTGGCAAAATCTCCGACTGTGTGTACGTGGGCTTAGAGTATGCAAAAGACTTGAGACTGGGGTGCTTCACAGACACTCTCCATCCAATCTGACAGCTTGAGCTCATTTGCAAAGAAGAATGGACAAAAATGTCACTCTCTAGATGTGACAAGCTGGTAGAGACAGCCCCAAAAAGACTTGCAGCTGTAATTGCAGCAAAAGATGGTTCTACAAAGTATTGACTGAGGGGGCTGAATACAAATACATGCCACACTTTTCACATATTTACTTGTAAAAAATGTTGAAAACCATTTATCATTTTCCTTCCACAATACAATACATTTAAATTTTTGGTTGTAACATGACAAAATGTGGAAAATTGCAAAGGGTATGAATACTTTTCAAGGCACCATATCTTTTTATTCCTAATGAGTATATTATAGGAGCACCGTGGCCGCTTACCTTGCCATATGTAAGCACTAAGGATATGTTTCACAGCTATGAAGAAGGAAGGTAGGACATGTAAAGGCAATGCGTGGAACAGATACAGTAATTTGGGAAGCAGTAACATTTTGAAGGCTATAATACACAAGTAAATGTGCAAAAACAGGGTCAAAGATTTTTTCCCAATGTCCACCAGTCTCTCACCAATTGAAACCAAGAATACAATTGTATGAATGAGAGTCCATATTATGTTAAAATCCGTATGATTATAAATATAAAAGCTGCCATCCAGTAGAACAAAAGAAAGCAGGAGCTCCACATCCAGGGCTGACATCAGTGAAGGACAGAAACCATGTTCCAAAGTCTGTGAAAAAAAGCAAAGGAAGAGGCGCCTCTGGGTGTAGAGATAACATACACTTTAATTATAAAAACGTATTTAATACAGGCAAAAGTCTTTGTAGTTGTCCCACTTGCTTGATGAAGGAGTGCGCACCGATTGCGGTGCGAAATGCGTCCGTTTTTTCCTGTACCCTATTATTCCTTTTGCTGTGGATTTTTTGATTTTGTTTTGATGTGACCCACGTTGTTTCAATTAAAAATGGGATTTCAAGTCTTTTTCCAGTGTGCGGCTATCCAGAGTTTTGTCCTGCTTGTTTGCTCAGCGCGCCCACCTTATGACGTCATCTCTCTCCGCCTGCGCTCCAGACCTCATTCTGCTTTAAACTGCGCTCCACGGCTGGTGTCTGTGCCACTTCCTGGCCGTTAGCGGCTACATCGCCTCAGCTTGACGGACTATCAGATGACCACATCCATGCTCAGCTTTTAAAGTCATGGAATGCTCATACATCACATCCAAAATGTGAGTTGCCTGTATTAAAGCGGTTGTATAGCCATTTTTGTAAGTTTAACCTACAGGTAAGCCTATAATAAGGCTTACCTGTAGGTAAAAAAAAATATTCCCCTCGCAATGCACCGCTGACTGCAGCAGCGCATGTGCACAGGGGATTCTCGGCTGAAAGTCCGGCAGATGCCGGACCCTGCCAGAAAGAAATCTCCCACGCGTATGCGCGGGGGTGACAATATCGCGGCTTCGGCCACTCACAGCGCTGGAACCACGATATCCGGAAGACCCGCCGAGGGAACATGTTAGCTCCCTCGGCGTGGATAAGGCCAAATGTCAGGGCCTCGTTCTAAGGTAAGTATTTCATAATGAACTAGTATGCGATGCATACTAGCTCATTATGACTTTTCCCTTGCAGGTCAGAAAAAAAAACAAAAAACGTCAGCGGGTTTACTCCCGCTTTAAATGCCTTTTTCATAATTAAAGTGTATGTTATCTCTACACCCAGAGGCACCTCTTCCTTTGCTTTTTTAGCTACATTTTGAAGGCTGCAGTTCTGCCGGTCCACGTTAGATAGAACTTACTCAGTCTGTTCAACTCTTGCTTACAGGAAGCTAGTTATTTTGGGAGAGTTTGGAAAAAGGGGATGTGATACTTTTTAAATTTATTTACGCTAACATCCAAATTTTGAGGATAAGATGTAACCCCTTGTTCAAGGTTTAAGCCGGGCTTTCTCAACATTTTAACCCTAGAGCAGGGATATGCAATTAGTGGACCTCCAGCTGTTGCAGAACTACAAGTCCCATGAGGCATAGCAAGACAGACAGCCACAAGCATGACACCCAGAGGCAGAGGCATGATGGGACTTGTAGTTTTGCAACAGCTGGAGGTCCTTTAATTGCATATCTCTGCCCTAGACGGTCGGAGATTCCGTCGGAATGTGTCCGATTGGAGCGTTTTGTCGGATATTCCGACTGTGTGTGGTCTGCATCGGACTGTTTCCGTCTGAATATCCGTCGGACCAACTTTTCCAACTTGCCGGAAATATTTTCAGACAAAATGCTCCGATCAGACATACTCCGATCATGTGTAGAGAATTCCGATCAGACAAAGTGCCACACATGCTCAGATCAAATTCCTACACCAAAGCTATTGGCTACTAGCGTGAACATAGCCCCGTCGTAATGAAATAACGTCATCACGTCGGATTTTCCGACAACTTTGTCTGACCGTGTGTATACAACAGTTTCGGACAAAATCCACCGGACAAAATCCGACTGACAAAATCCGATGGATTTGGTTGTCGGAATCTCCAACCGTGTGTACAAGGGCTAAGAGTGCTGATCTGAAAATGTAATGATAATTCAAGTAGAATAATCGTGTTTTTTAAGGGTTTTGGAACCATATAATTACTATGATTGTTAAAACCTTCCCTGAAGAAGGAGCTTTAAGGACTCTGAAACGTGTTAGCGACTGGTTTATATAAAACAATTGTACTCTCATTTAGTGGGGTTTTTTTTTGCCTCGTGGCCACAGTCCATGTTTCATGTCTTTTGTATGTATGTTTTATACTGTCAATTTCTTTTAAATACTTTTTTTGATACCAATAAATACAATATATTTAATATTATTATGCCTGACCTTTGCACATTCCTTGAGCCTAAGGAGAGATTACTTTCTCGCTCGACAGATAGACTTAGGTCCAAAAGACAAAGGTTAATAATTATAGGCAACACCTCCATATTTTATTTCTTTAATCTTTACTTCTGTTATATACAGGGAACAATGTGATATTATTTCTAGAAGAGCTTTCCAGAACAGGAATTAAAGCCCAAACTGTGAAATATAATTCTGTAGAAAAGGAAGCAGCCACCAGAGACCGCGCTACTAATTCTGAATATGAAAGAGGAACACAAGCTTCTGTCTGGATGTGTCAATGGTTGTTACAGATTATTTGTGTCCATTAGGATTCAGAAACAGTTAAATATCCCATGGAAACTCAAACACCTGGACTAGTTAAATGATTTCAGATACGGAGATCTACATTAATAATTTCCCATGGAGAAATAGTGAAGGTTTCTTTTCCGATTTGAGCAATTCACATCTTAAATTAAAGTGCTTCATCTACAATGTAATAGCTATAGATCGTCTCCCCTGTGTGTCAGTGTTTCATATTGACCTGCAGTGAAGGCAAAGCTACAATCTTTCTTCCTAACACAACAGATGCCACTGTCAATTCACAGCCCACTGCAATTTTCATGACATCATTATTTCTGGGGGGAAATCAAAGAATTTTCTGTATTGGAAAATGTGTCATTTTTTTTTCTCTTCCTCTCATACCGCATTAGGAGTCTCCAGACCAACATACTGCTGGGTTGCGATGTAGATGGTAATTTTTTGTGTCCTTTTAAAAGCGAAGGGAAGAAAAGTACTTAGACTTAATTTATATTAAAGTGGTCTTGTGGAAAAAATAAAAATTGACCCTTTATAGTAATTTGAAGGCCAATGTATGCACCTTATTTTATTTGGTAAGGGTGATTTGGTTTAGGATTTGGGTTTCTGTTATGCTGAAGCAAGATCCCACCTCCTAAACCCAGGGCTAACAGATTTTTACTATGTTGCCACTGCAGGTAAACAGGATGTATTAACCTTGTTTTTTTTAAGGAAAATGGTAATCTATCCGACGAAATGAATACAAAAAATGAAATAGTCAGTGTTAAATTTGTCTTGTTAGAGCACCAATGCTTTGAGAATTCGGGAATCTTGCCAATTCAATTTCGTGAGTAAACATATTTAGGATCCACTTATATATATTTTCACCCAATACCCACATATATCCAGCTGAATCCAATTAAAAAATGTGTGAATCCTTGATAAAGTTGTGTCAATCTGGTGAGAAAACTTTATAACTAGACCTCAATACACTACATGGGCAAATGTTTGTGGAAAACTTACCATCCCATTGTTAAAGAATAAGTTCACTTTTATAGAAAAAATAATAAAATGCTATAAAATGGTTTTGGCACCCCCCCAAAAGATGAACTTATCCTTTAAGAGCTTTTTGTGCATGCCATTCCAAAAACATGAGTATCGATAAAGAGTTGGTCATCCTTTTCTGGCTTTTGAAGCTTCCACTCCTCTGGGCCAGCTGTCCACTAATTTTGGAATGAGTCTGTGGGAGTTTGTGCCCATTCAGCCAACATAAGGTTTGTGAGGTTAGGTGCTGTATGAGAAGACCTGGCTCTCGATAGGCCCAATTATCCTAAAGGTGTTGAATAGAGTTGAGATCAGGGCTCTATACTTGAATTTCTTCACACCAAACTTTTCGGTATGTCTTTTTGGAGCATAGGAATAGGTATGTTTTTATAAAATCATGCTGGAACAGAAGAGGGCCATCCCCAAATTGTTGCTACAAGGTTATAAGCACACAAATGTTAAGAATGTCTTTGCATTATGTAGCATTAACAGTACCCTTCACTGGAATCACCTGAACTCAATAATTTGTAGGGGTGTTCACATACATTTGAGTATATAGTAGGTGTGATGGTCAGGTGCTCACAAACCTTTCATCATATACTGTATGTACAGTATGTCTGTTCATATTTGGCATGTTCACTGTTACTTTGGGATTCTGTAATCAATTTGAAGAGTCATACTGTTTAGTGTGTTTATATCTCAGAGCTACACATAACGGTTTTTAGTTTGTTATTGCAAAAGCACAGTGACTGCCAAGTGCTGTAACCCATTGCAACCAAGTAGATTTAAGTTATTTTAGAATCATAGAGACCTAAATTCTTCTAAATTGAAATGAGGTCCAAAACCTCAAATAAAGTGCAGCACAACCACAACTGTGCTACAATAACATTAACAAATCAATTAATAATAATACTCTCCAAATAAAAATAAAAATGAAAAATGGATGCATATATATACCTGTACAAACTAAAAAAATAATTGTTTAATATATACCCATTATTTGAAAAAAAGTGAATACAGAATCACAATAAAAGTCCTCAAAGTGAGATATATAGGAAATAATCTTGCATGACAGCGGTGCTCCAATGTAACCTAAGTTAAGTAAGTCTTTCCCTATGATTAAGTCACAGTCATGTGACGAAGTGCGCCAGGGTGTGGGGCCGGGAGACGTCATTGCGCCCATTTGTGTGCTTTTTGGCCAACTCCAGCATCCATCTAGGGATTCTCATCCTTAAAGGGACCTTCATTTTACCATTGTTGCTATATGTGAATCATCTAGTGCATTGGATGTCATTAGTGCACTACACTTGTGAGTATTTTAACCCTTTTTAAAAAAAGTAATGTTATCTTTGATATACACCATACCAGTGGGGCTTAAGATACCTGTGGATATATACCCACTATTGTAGGAATAAATGTGAAGTAAGGGGCCAGAGTGGGAGGTGGTGGTATACTGTGGTGCAAGATTCTGTTTGGAGCCTTTTCTTCACGCAAGACTGATGAAGTTTATTGGAGCACAGTTGTATGAGATTATTTTCTATATATTTCACTTTGAGGACTTATGCACAAAAGGACATTTATTGTGGTTTTGTATTCACTTTTTTTTCAAATAATTTATATTTCTTGAAATATTTTTTTTTTTTTAGTTTGTACACATATATACAGTGGTGTGAAAAAGTGTTTGCCCCCTTCCTCATTTCCTGTTCCTTTACATGTTTGTCACACTTAAGTGTTTCGGAACATCAAACCAATTTAAACAATAGTCAAGGACAACACAAGTAAACACAAAATGCAATTTGTAAATGAAGGTGTTTATTATTAAAGGTGAAAAAAAATCCAAACCATCATGGCCCTGTGTGAAAAAGTGATTGCCCCCTAAACCTAATAACTGGTTGGGCCACCCTTAGCAGCAACAACTGCAACCAAGCGTTTGCGATAACGTGCAATGAGGCTTTTACAGCGTCCTGGAGGAATTTTGGCCCACTCATCTTTGCAGAATTGTCCTAATTCAGTTACATTAGAGGGTTTTCGAGCAGGAACGGCCTTTTTAAGGTCATACCACAACATCTCAATAGGATTCAGGTCAGGACTTTGGCTAGGCCACTCCAAAGTCTTCATTTTGTTTTTCTTCAGCCATTCGGTGGTGGACTTGCTGGTGTGTTTAGGATCATTGTCCTGCTGCAGAACCCAAGTTCGTTTCAGCTTGAGTACACGAACAGATGGTCGGACATTCTCCTTCAGGATCTCTTGGTAGACAGCAGAATTCATAGTTCCTTTTATCACGGCAAGTCTTCCAGGTCCTGAAGCAGCAAAACAGCCCCAGACCATCACACTACCACCACCATATTTTACTGTTGGTATAATGTTCTTTTTATGAAATGCAGTGTTCCTTCTACGCCAGATATACTTGGACACACACCTTCCAAAGAGTTCCACTTTTGTCTCATCGGTCCACAGAATGTTGTCCCAAAAGTCTTGGGGATCATCAAGATGTGTTGTGGAGAAATTGAGACGAGCTTTGATGTTCTTTTTTCTCAGCATTGGTTTTCTCCTTGGAACTCTGCCATGCAGGCCATTTTTGCCCATTCTTTTCCTGATGGTGGAGGCATGAACGCTGACCTTAACTGAGGCAAGTGAGGCCTGCAGTTCCTTGGACGTTGTTGTGGGGTCTTTTGTGACCTCTTGGATGAGTCGTCGCTGCGCTCTTGGGGTAATTTTGGGCGGCCGGCCACTCCTGGGGAGGTTCACCACTGTTCCATGTCTTCGCCATTTGTGGATAATGGCTCTCACTGTGGTTCGCTGGATTCCCAAAGCTTTGGAAATGGCTTTATAACCCTTTCCAGACTGATAGATCTCAATTACTTTCTTTCTCAATTGTTCCTGAATTTCTTTGGGTCTCGGCATGATGTGTAGCTTTTAAGGATCTTCTGGTGGACCTTACTGTGTCAAGCAGCTCCTATTTAAGTGATGCCTTGATTGTGAACAGGTGTGGCAATAATCAGGCCTGGGTGTGGCTAGAGAAATTGAACTCAGGTGTGGACAACCACAGTTATAGTATGTTTTAACAAGGGGGGCAATCACTTTTTCACACAGGGCCATGATGGTTTGGATTTTTTTTCACCTTTAATAATAAACACCTTCATTTACAAATTGCATTTTGTGTTTACTTGTGTTGTCCTTGACTATTGTTTAAATTGGTTTGATGTTCCGAAACACTTAAGTGTGACAAACATGCAAAGGAACAGGAAATGAGGAAGGGGGCAAACACTTTTTCACACCACTGTATGTATACATTTTTCACAATACTTTTTATGTGGAGAATATTATTATTGATTTCTTTATGTTATTGTAGCATGGTGGTGGTTGCACTGCACTTTATTCGAGGTTTCCTACTTTATTGGTGATTGAACACACCCTAGTGCTTGGCTGCACCACTTGTGATTTTATATATTTTGGTAAGCGCAGAGTAATTATTTTTCAGAAGAAGGGTCCAATTCATTTTTAGATATCCTGTAAGGCTGCTTTAAATTGAAACTATATATAAACTATACTATATACGGTATATGATTGCTAGGGTATTTGCTCAAATATATGGGTAGACCGAACATGTATATCAAGTCCAGGGAGAAGTCAGTGGTTGTTAGGTGGGGGAGTCCAGGGAAAAGTGTATGGTACATGGACTTGGGAAATTTTTTGGCAGTTTAATTGAGGCTCCCGAGCTTCTCTGACATACTGTAAGTCTCTAGTGGCTTGCTCTTAGTACCAGACTGGGCCTTAAGCCCCATACACACTATCAGTTTCTCTGCTGAGTTTTTCCTTCGGATTTACCAAAACCATATAATATGAGGTCAAACCTTAGGAGTTTCAATTTGTATGCAATCAGGCAGACCCTTGCACTACATGGTTTTGGTAAACCCGAAGGAAAAGCTTAGCAGAAAAACTGATAGTGTGTATGGGGTGTAGCACTGACCCCCGAAGGAGCTGCTGAATTTGTTTGGGCTTACCGTTACCTCACCTGCTCGCTTCTCCGTCTCAGAGGTTCCATTGGAAAGTGAACCCAAAGAATGTTAACTCCGACACTTAGTCCTTTTTCCAAGATTTATTTGTGATAGACAAAAAGTTTTGCAATAGAGGGATAGAGGGTTAAGGGGAGTTTAGGAACCTGGTAATTGTGGGTTAGAGGTATTTTCTTGATCCAGAGGATAAACAGCTTCCATAGACTGGATCTAGCAGTCTTGTCAATTTGAATGAACTTCTTGAGAAATATTAAAGAACTGTCACACAGTACCAGTTTCCTTCAGCCAACCCAGCGATACTGTGTGGTTAGTGACCCGGGTTGCGTCCTCCAACTGAGTCTCCAGGCTCCTCCAGGGATACCAGCCTTGGTCCTCTCCTGGAAAAGTCCTTCCGTGGATCCTCCAGTCGCTTGGCTTCTCCCCGCAGGCAAGACAGCACAGGACCACCCCTGGATCAGTAGGCCCCAAGACTTTTGGGCCTACCCTTTCAGTTGTAAAGGCTCGGGCCAGCCGGCCCGAGGCACAGGAACAAGCAGCACACACCCCAGGCCAGGAGGGCCATGAGGTTGGGATAGCGAATCCCGGAAAAGACCCTTCAAAATGGCGTCAGTACCTTAAATACCCTCACCCAGAATGCACAGCGGGTGAACCACTCCCACTGGGCTATTTCCGAGTAAAAAGGGCATTCAATACATCCAGCCTGTTGCATTTCCAACACCTACCAGTGGTGACAGAGACACCCACGGCCAAGTGGAAATTAGCACAACTCAGCTGAACTGGTACAGAAACCAGAACTTTGAAATAATTAGCCTGAGCCAAACTGCAGCTCAGACAACTTAAAGTGGAAGTAAACCCTTCTATCGTTTTCAGTCAAGGAAGCCACCATCTTGGCCTCTAATAATTCTTCAACTGCCATAATGCTGCACATGTGATCAGTTATGACACCAGTTATTGGATGGTTTGAAAGTTTGGTTGAGAGCACAGCCAATGCGAACGTTAGCATTTCCGGCATGCCGAGAATGTAAGCGTTTTTTGAAACTGGGTTTACTCCCGCTTTAAATTTGAAAAACAATAGCGTCTGCTCATTAGGAGCAGGGCGCTACAGGGGCTTTTCTCTTCCCCATCTTGCCTACTCCCCCTCTATTTCTTTTCTGTAATGCCTTCTTCCTTTCATTCCTTCCTTTCCTTCATACTTTCTCCCCTCAAAAAACCCTTCCCTCCACCCCCCCCCTTTTAAATTTTCTTTCTTCCCCAGAGATAGCAGGACTGGGGATTAGGTTTGCCAGAAAGATATTTCAGTCACTGCTTATGAGGCTTAGATTTAGTAAGTAAATGTTGTGGAGACTGTCCACAACAGGTTTGTTTCTCTACTTCGAGGATCCAGTCTATTCAAATGAAAAAATTAGACCTTATTCTATACCTGTCCTTAGTCCGAGTTACATTGTCTCTGACACTTTTTTTTTCTTCTTATTCTTATATTCTTACAGTTGTACTGCCCTTAGGGACGAATTTGTTTTTTCCTATTGAGATATGGAACTTGCCTTGTGTTGTTTTTGTTTTTATGTGTATCTTCTTTTGATCTTCACATCATCCTTTTTGGAGTTGCAATGCTGTAAACCTGAAAACCTCAATAAAAATACTATGGGAAAAAAAAAGAAGAAGATTGCTGGGGAGTTTTCTATTGTCAAGTTTATCGTCAGAATTTTAATTCACTTAGAATTGGAGTTTAGGGGAAGCAAGCCACATCATATTTGCAAAGCTAAAACACAAAGTACTTCCTGTGGGATTCCTTGGGCCCTGGCCTTTAGACCCCAAGGCTCCTACCAACAGCAAGTGTGACTGTTATACAACTCTGCCAAATTGTAGCAATGCCATGGCATTGACATTCATGAAATCACTGGCTGTTATGGTAGTGTATGTCAAGACAAAATAATAATAAAAATACTATAATAATAATAAAAACCTAAAATGGGTCAGGTTTTAGGCTGGAGGAAGAGTGACATTCATTCTGCTCTGATTCATGAATCCCCTGCTGCTGAAATGAATGCTGTCCATGAGAAGGGGCTCTAAATTGAATCTCAACAAGATGGCCACACTACACATTTCTTGATTCAAAGGTGTTTCCCAGATAAATGGAATTATATCTATGTAAGTGAAATAACAAAACACTCAGGTGCAAATATTTGTACCAAAAAGTGTGGGCATTCTAAGGGGTAAACTTCCACAACAATTAGCAATCTACAGGCTGCTTCTAATAACACACGTTAGCCATTTTTATGTTTCATATGCGACCACCAAGGGAGAGAAAATCACCATGACATTTAGCTAAAGTATTTCAAATCCTCTGTATGGACATAACCCACTCGTTACAGCATTGGAGGGAGGGAATTGGTTTATGTTAAATCAATATTAAATCAGTAAATAAAAATCTGTAATGTTTAAATTGAAGGCATGTTTCTTAGTCTAATCAAGTCGGATCTGTATGTATGTTGGTGCTCCTGCAGTGCTGTAAGTAATCCGTTGTGTACAGTTTAATTTCTGCTGTGTGTTTATTGAAAATTTGAATTTCCTTATTTTTAATAGAAAATTCTAACTGCTGTATTGTAAACATATCCAACAATTTAAAGATGCGATGACCCACAGAACTGAAAAATAGCATTAAAGTTTAACTAAACCCAAGGACAAAAAATATATTGGCGCCTTATCAGTTCTTAGATATAATAGTTGCATTTGTTTTAATTTTTTACCTTTTCTTTAACTATAAGGGGGCGGATCATCACGGGTGGATCATTACAGATCCGTCCCGTGTGAAAGGGGCCTAAATGTCTTCTCCTTGCAATGTGTGTGTATGTGTTTGCACAAACCATGGCACTAGTTATCATAAACAATGCTCATACTGATTGTATGACTTGCAGTGGGAGCTACTTAAAGTGTAAGTCCAAACTAAATGTTTTGTTTTGTTTTTTTATCTCTGTCTTCTCTGTCTGTGTTGGCTGTGTTGGCTGTTGGAAAAGTTCTCTATATTTCTGTCTGGTAAGTGAGAAGAAATTTCTCTCCCATGTAGCAGTTAATAGAACATAGGGTTTTCATCTCTTCACATTCTTTTTAAAACTAAGGGTTGCATCAATAAATCTATAGTATGGCCTTGCCACAGCAATTCTTAAAAAATGGATGTTTATAATATTATAATATATGTACAGTGATTTGCTCTATGAATGTGCTTAGCAATCTGCTGGCTTCAGGACATCACAGTCAGTGGAGCACTAATAAAATAAATGGAGCAAAAAATAAAAAGCCAGGAAACGATCCTGGTCACATGATATGTCAAAGTCATGTGACCAGCTCTTCTCCAAGTTTAGAGTGCTTTCTGCTGTATAAAGCAGAGAGAACTCTGTAGGGATCCGCATGTAGTGGTTGCCGCTGCGCCAGAAGACAGGGGTCAACTGTACCTCCTGGGTTTTTCTTAGGTCAGACCATCTGGTCCTGTGTGCTATAAAAGGGATGAGGGCATGGAGCCGGGGGAGTTCCTACACACACAGACAGTGAAATGTTCTGCCTGATGCTGTTACCAGAGTCTGGGTGGCCTGTGTCCTGCCAAAGCCGGAGCTAAACTCCAGACATGGACTCAACCAATAATGGACTTTTGCTTGAACAGGTATGGTGGGGCAACTACAATCCTGTATTTAGGGACTAGGGATGTCAAGAAATGTTTGCACTTTATCTTGGACTGTTGATTGTAATTGTCATTATATTCATTTATTCTTCAAATAAAATATTTGAAACTTTGCCTTTTCCCGGTCTGATTTTACTAAAGAGGTGCAATGTAAACAATCGGCACATATAGTCTACAGCTTGGGTCACTAAACACATTGGAGTATGAAGACAACAGTGTAACGTGTAATTCAGTATGAAGATACAGTGGTAACCAAGGATAACAAAGGGTTCTCTAGCAGCCTGTCGTTAAGTGTGTACATGTGATAGGTGAGATGACCTCTTGCAGCAAGAGAGAAGTTGTCGACACTCCTTCAGCCGTGATCCATTTTCCATAACAACAGGAGCAGATCTCCACCAACAGGGCTCTAATCCTGTAAACAGGTACAGAAGAAAAAGAGTTAAAGCGGAGCTCCACCTTAAAGTGGAACTTCTGCTCATTGAAACCCTCCCCCCCTCCAGTGCCACAATTGGCACCTTTCACCCACTTTCGGGCATAGATAGCCACAGAATCTGTGGGTATTTACGCCCCTTCTTGTCAGTTCCCCACCATCTGTTGGGAAACACACGGGTCCCAGAGACAGCAGGGACCGTCCATATTGCGCAGCGCGACTCGCGCATGCACAGTAGGGAACCGGGAAGTGAAGCTGCAAGGCTTCACTTCCTGATTCCCATACCGAAGGTGGCTCTGGCAGCACCCAAGAGCCGAGCGACAGATCGGCTTCGGGTGCCGACATCGCGGGCGCGCTGGACAGGTGAGTGTCCATATTTTAAAAGTAGCAGCTGCAGTATTTGTAGCTGCTGATTAAAAAAAAAAAATAATGACGGAACTCCCTCTTTAAGCGAAGTACACGCATGGAGTGCATGGTAGGACCCCATATCATTAATGGGAGTGAGGTATTGGTAATACGCTGGACAGGTGGAGAGGGCATTGGCTCTGCGTGTCCCTCATAAATGCACAAGTGACCATGCTTAACACATCAAGAGAGTTTACTAGAGATTGTCTATGTAAAGGGTAGGCAACCTGGGGCTCTCCAGTTGTTGTGGAACTACATTTCCCATCAGGCATTGCAAGTTCGGCAGTTACTATTACTCCCAGAGGCATGATGGGACTTGTAGTTCTGCAACAGCTGGAGGGCCCCATGTTGCCTACCCCTGGTCTATGTTAATCATCTGTCTGGGTTTTTAGCATAGCTTGGGTAAAGGTACCCTACGTGTAGGGCAGTGACCCTGTACAAAGTGCCTAGCATAGCCAGAGGAACCCACCCCGAGGTAGGCCTCTCATTTGACCCTTGCTTGGTGCCAAAGGAGGAGGAGACAACCACCTTGTCACATGCAGCCTGTGTGTAGGGCAGGGGCAGGTCATATGATGGTCTGCATTTGAGGAATTGGCTGTAAAATTCATGCTGTAGTGAGGACAAACATGCCGAGTATAGTGGAGAGTAGATTGCAGTGTCCACTTGTAAGCAACTTGGATTGGACAATGGTTTTCGCCTAGCTTGCCCAGGTCAGTCACTGCTGTCTGCATTTGCTCCTCCAGGGCTCACTGGAGCTCTGGGCTGCAAAGAAGGTGGGCACAGCTGACCCCTGCTTTCAGACAAGTTGAAACCAGCTGTCAATCAGGCAGCCAGGTGAATCCTGACAATATTGTTGACTGAGTCCGACTGAACACAAAAAGAAGCGGACTAATGTATAGCCAGCTTTACACTGATATGAGCAGCAGGTTGTAGGAGCTTTAAATTAAGATGTATGGATCTAACCACTGGAGCTTCTGAGAGATATAATCATCAGGTGGATGTTACCATCTTCCACCCTCAGTTTAATATGAACTGGCCCTTCAGATGAATCGTGATTGCAGTTGTGAGGAATTCTTAGTGTTGACACCATGTGCTGGCTGTGCTGATGCAAATCACCCCACATGCAGGACATATCATGAATGGGAAATAAAAACAATTTCTCAGCAGGAAATCATTATGTCATCTAGATAACCAAAAAAGCACAATATGCTAAAGCGTGTAATCAATAAAAAAAAACATGTTTCTTTGACATCCCAAAAGCTTGTTCAGATAACAGATGTAGCCAAAGGGGGCATCTTAGCATCACAAGCAATAATCTTACAAGGGGACCACTATGAAAGACCGTTCATGAATTTCACTCGACATCACACACTGTCACTTTGGGGCTGGATATTCCCACAGCAATTTATTCTTTGCAAAATCTGATCACCGCCACATTCTCTGACATTGTCTCTGCTCTGCACACCTCTCCCTGTCTGTCCACATCATGTAACAAATGGTTAATCTTCTAGGCCATAATCATTCTCTTAACACCATGTTTCCTGATCTGATCTTTGCTATTTTCCTGTAAAGGTGACCTTGGCATCTCACTTATATGATAAATTAAGTACCTACCTTCACCTGCTTCAAAATTACAGGCCATCCTTCTTAACCTTGATAGGAGCCATTAGACATACATTTGCTTTTGTTTTTTTAACATGAATGCATGTCTCAATAGAAAGCCATAAGACTTCAGCCAATATCCATTATATGTATGACATATTCCTGTACCTCAGATAATGGGGTGGTAGGAAAAGCAAACGTGGTGTGAATTTAGCTATATAAACAAATCTGATTACAGTTTTATCTATATATATATATATATATATATATATATATATATATATATATATATATATATATATACATACATACACACACACATACATACACAGTATCTCACAAAAGTGAGTACACCCCTCACGTTTTTGTAAATATATTTTATTATATATTTCCATGTGACCACACTGAAGAAAAGACACTTTGCTACAATGTAAAGTAGTGAGTGTACAGCTTGTATAACAGTGTAAATTTGCTGTTCCCTCAAAGTAACTCAATACACAGCCATTAATGTCAACCAAAGAAGTTGAGTGCACATGCTCAGCGTCATATCCAGAGGTTGTCTTTGGTAAATAGACGTATGAGTGCTGCCAGCATTGCTGCCAGGGGTTGAAGGGGGACAGCCTGTCAGTGCTCAGACCATACGCCGCACACTGCATAAAATTGGTCTGCATGGCTGTCATCCCAGGAGGAAGCCTCTTCTAAAGATTATGCACAAGAAATCTCGCAAACAGTTTACTGAAGGCAAGCAGACTAAGGACATGGATTACTGGAACCATGTCCTGTGGTCTGATGAGACCAAGATAAACTTATTTGGTTCAGATGGCATCAAGCGTGTGTGGCGGCAACCAGGTGAGGAGTACAAAGACAAGGGTGTCTTGCCTACAGTCAAGCATGGTGGTGGGAGTGTCATAGTCTGGGGCTGCAGGAGTTCTGCCGGCACTGGGGAGCTACAATTCATTAAGGGAACCATGAATGCCAACATGTATTGTGGCATACTGAAGCAGAGCATGATCCCCTCCCTTTGGAGACTGGGCCGCAGGGCAGTATTCCAACATGATAATGACCCCAAACACACCTCCAAGACGACCACTGCCTTGCTATAGAAGCTGAGGGTAAAGGTGATGGACTGGCATCTGTGGGGCATCCTCAAACGGAAGGTGAAGGAGTTCAAGGTCTCTAACATCCACCAGCTCTGTGATGTCGTCATGGAGGAGTGGAAGAGAACTCCAGTGGCAACCTTTGAAGCTCTGGTGAATTCCATGTCCAAGAGAGTTAAGGCAGTGCTGGAAAATAATGGGGGCCACACAAAATATTGACACATTGGGCCCAATTAGGATATTTTCACTTAGGGGTGTACTCACTTTTGTTGCCAGCGGTTTAAACATTAATAGCTATGTGTTGAGTTATTTTGAGGGGACAGCAAATTTACACTGTTATACAAGCTGTACACTCACTACTTTACATTGTAGCAAAGTGTAATTTCTTCAATGCTGTCACATGAAAATATATAATAAAATATAAAAATGTGAGGGGTGTACACACTTTTGTGAGACACTGTATATAGCAGACATGTGCGCTGTCAATAAATTCATTTTGTTTCGTTCCGTTTCGTATTAGCCGTTAATTCGTATTTCATAATTCGTGTCCAAAATTTCATTTGGATTCGTACGAAATACGAATTTTTGTTAGGGTTCATTAATCTTTCGTAACAATTATGAACATTCGTTATGAGGAATTTATCATTATGAGGGGCTCCCACCATCCCTGTGCTGTGCTGACTTCCTGGGTTTCATCATAACGAATAAGCGTAATTAACAAAAATTCTTATTTTGTACAATTCTGAATCTCCAATCGACTACAAGTCTCCCACTCCCATATTAAAAAATAATAAAGAACAATTTGGGACTTTAAATGAGGCACAGGTTAGTGTCTCCATCCCTGTATCAGGTACATTTAAAAGTAGATAGGGACTTTAAATGAAGTGGCAGATATATGGAGGTAGGAGTAGAAAAATATTTAATTTAATTCATGGCAATATATGATAAAAAGTAAATTCATATATAAACATCCATGTACATCTGTCTAGCACAAGGTATAAGCATGATAATATCAAGGTATATGTAATCACATTAATTGAAATTAATACATGGACAATCGATTGTATGCAGAGCAGTGATATGGCCTGCAAGTGCCAAGAGCACTAAGTCTATAATCACATAGTATAAGCATAATGTACTGAATTGATATTGATGACATCATCAGGGCGTAAGATATCACTGTAGCATCAAGTATATCTCGACGCGTTTCGTGGATGTTTCTCCACTCATCAGGAGCAGATGCACCAGATTCCTGTGAAATATACAAATATAGTAAACCACACTCTATATAGAGGGGAAAAAAAAATAATATATACTTAAAAAAGTTGGCCAAGCACACTTACCAACCCTGGCAGTGAGAGCAACAAATGGTACCCGACACATGGTGAGTGAATTTACTTTTTATCATATATTGCCATGAATTAAATTAAATATTCTTCTACTCCTACCTCCGCATTTCAGATGCTTCATTTAAAGTCCCAATCTCCTTTTAAATGTCCCATATTAAAAAAGGTAATTTTTCCAACCCTCACTCAGCAACAGAAGAACACCTCTGATTGGTCAACAAAACACCTGTCACGTTTCCATTGTAACGGAATTTGGATCCGAAATTCGTAAACGAACCTTCATATTTTGTACAAAATTCGGAAGCATAGCAATTCGTATTTCGGATCCTCCCGAATGTACCAATTTATGGAAATTCGTATGAATTTTCGAATCATACAAAACTAATCACACATGTCTAGTATATAGGTAGTTTGTCACAAAAGTGAATTAACCTGAATTAACACTGTCCTATAAAAAACTGAAACCAAGGATTTGGGAGGAGGAGCCACTAGGGTGATCCCTCTACTAAATGGACAAAGTATTAGTCCAGTACCACATCCTAATTATATCATGCACAAAAAGAACCCTAACCATTAATTAAAGGACTTTGACAGTACTATTGAAAAAAAAATCAAGAATAGTATTGTATAAAGGTAAAATCATCCCAATGACATAGAAAAACACGTAAATACATAACACAATTGTAGAAAAAAATGTCCCTATGATAATTTTGTACATTTATTATCACCCTGCTGCAGCTGGGTGGTGATTGGCTCGCGGAAACTTCACTTCCACGCAAGTGCTTTTCACGGGTATAAAAAGCCTGCTTCTTCAGGAAAATAGGGCTACACTGCGAGCTCTGAAAAATTATAAATAGAAATAACAATGGTCATTTTACAATCAGCTGTCATCAACTCCCCCAGTCTATGAAGTAGTCCACATGGGTTTACTCTGAATCTGCCATAACCACAGTAATGCCAGGTACACACCACTGGACTTGCCGGCAGAATAGGTCCGATGGCATCAGTCCTTTGGACAATCCGATCATGTGCGGGCTAGTCCGATAATTTTTCGGGAAGAAAAAATCAGACGGACCTAGAAACAGAACATGTTTCAAATCTATCCGACGGACTAAAAATCGTGAAAACCCTTTGTCTGTGTGCTAGTTTGATGGACCAAATACGAAGCAACGGCAGCTATTGGATACTGGCTATTGAACTTCCTTGTTTAGTCCCGTTTACGTCCCGTTCAAAATGAATGGACTTTCGAATGGACTTAGTCCATTCGTGTGTGGCCAAGTCCGTTAGTTTGGAAAGTCCGTTGGAACTCCGCCGAAAGTCTGCCGGGAAGACCGTTGGACCTAGTCTGCTCGAAAGTCCGGTCATGTGTACACGACTTAAGTGTTCAAATGAACAATAATCTCATGTCTCTTGAATGCGGGTATGGTAAATGTTGTTCACTGAGTAAATAGGGTGGTTGAGCAGTGAGGAGCGGTGAAAGGAAGAGAGCCTTGTGTCACTGCCTCCTATGTAGGAGGAGTTATCCTCTCTCCATCATCTCCATAATGAAGACATACAAAAATCATCTAAAATACAAGTCAGTAGTTGCATACAGTATGGAAATAATTTTAATGGGAGAGCCAAAAATGCTCACAGAGCAACATGCCCTAAGCATGGAAAAAATTATTTTGCAGGACCTGAATTAAAACTGTCCTATAAAAAGGCAAGAGAAAAACATTCCGATACTTGGTGCAACAACAAGACAGAAACTGAAGTTAGATCCAAGCTAACTGGAGCAGGGCCTATATTTTCAAAAAAGATGCCAAAAAGTCACAAATCTAAACTATTGTTCAAAATGCTAATGCATATGTAGAGTGACAGCTCCTACAGGTGGCTGATAGAGAAAGTATTGCAGTACTGGAGGGAAAAAAAAATATTTTGATGACATGGTTCTGAATATTGCATTGAATAAACTAACGAATTGTGTAAAAACATTTTTATCCAAGCATAAAATGTCCAGGGACATTCATTTTGCACCATTTCTTTAAAGACTATGTAGCACTGACCCCCAAAGGAGCAGCTGGTTTTGTTGGGCTTACCGTTATCTTCTTGACCTCGTATGCATCTAGGGGTTTCCCAAGGTATATAAAAACCAAAAATTAAATTTATCAAAGTATAATTATACTTTTCATGCGATTATAAAATCGCTAAGTGGAGACATGCAGCAAAATATATTAGAAGTCCAGCATCAAGATACCATGAGCAATTGTACTTTTCATGCGATTATAGAATCGCTAAGTGGAGACGTACAGAAAAAATTTAAAAGTCCAGCATCAGGGTGCCATAAGCAAAAGAGATACATTAAACCAGTGGATAAAAAATAATAATAATGGTAATAATAAAAGTCTTCTTAAATGAAAGTGACAGTGTGCTTCAGAATTCCTGGGTAACAACCGGTGCGTTTGTAGTGTAAAGGCAGTAATCCGCACTCACCAGCTCCCCATCCCCTTAAGGGGTTAATGTGCCTTCACAGTGTGAGCCCCTGTGTCGCTATGTATGGCTGGTCCGGTTTAAATATCCAGGGAATTCCTCACAAAAAATAAAGTGGAGCAGACATAGTGTGAACCAGTATAAACAATCCTTTATTATAATATTTAAAAACGCTACTCACAATGTGTGGGATAAGAACCGGCTTTTTCGATACATCAAATGTGGGTATCTGTTTGTATTCCCCGCCGCCGCCGCTATGCACGAGTGGATTCACCACGCCCTACGCGTTTCGTCATCGGACGTCGTCTGGAGCGGCCATCTTGGTGCTCCACTTACTTTATATAGGGTGTACTATTAGTACGGCGCATGTGCGAATACGCAAGCGCCATTTTACTTACTGGAACGAAACAATAGAACGAGCCAATACAGGGCTGTCGGAAGCTGCCCGATATATTAGAAAGCAAGAGGCTCTAAAGAACCAATGGATGCTGCGGGGCGGGAGCGGTATCTAATATATATTGTGTTGCGGCGGTGAATACAAACTTAGCAACAGTAATAGTAGATGGACAAAATAATTAAATAAAATACACACATAAAAAGGCAAGAAAAAAAAAATAAAAATATATATATATATATATATATATATATATATATATATATATATATATATATATATATATATATATATATAATCGCTTGACAATAAAATGTATAAAATGTGAAAATATGAATTAGATTAAATAAAATGAAAATGAAAATAAAATAAGATAAAAAATAATAATAAAGATAAAATAAAATAAATGAAACTATGCATATGTCAGTATGTTTGGAGTGGTGAAATCAGGGAATATATTAATATCACTTGGCAAGGAAAAAAAATATTTTTGATGGGGAAATTGTTTTTGATAGGAAAAAGGGAACGGAATAATAATACCATTATTAATTAAATTAAATAAATAATTAAACAAATACATTATACATTATTTTATAATCCTAAAACTATTTTTCTACCACTAAGATCTACCTGGGCCTCTATCCATTATATATGCCCTTTTGTGGTGACAAAAAATGAAAATATATAGAAATGTGAAAAATGAGAATGGGTAAAGAAGTATAGATAAATAGATAAAAATATATAAAAATAAATAAAAATAAAAATAAGAAGGAACAGTCTACTGAGAAATTAATTAGAAAGTTAATGTGTGTCTATTTATTAATAAATAATTATAGTATACTATGATTAAAATAAAAAAAATTTGGGATAAAAATTTTATACTACATTCGGTCCCAAGAAGATATATTATATTCCGCCTTATTAAAAATAATTAACATAGATAGACGAACGGGGGCGTAAAGTAAAATGGAGGGGAGGCAAAAATCCACTGTAATGTTAGTATATTATTATGCTACGGATGAGATAATTGATTATACTACATTCGACCTGGCTGAATGTATTACCTTCGATCTAATGAATATGAAAAATAGACCAAAGAAAGAAAGAAGGGGAGGTAACCGGCAAACTAGATCATAAAAAGCTAATAATTAGTTAAAAAACAATTAAGGTCCAGTTCTATGTTGAGGCCCACCGGTTGTAAAGTGTCCAGAAGGAATATCCATTTAGTTTCATTTCTTGAGATTTTGATTCTTTTATCTTCCCCTCTCCAGTGTCCATTAATTTTATCGATACCGTAAAAGGTCATAAGGTTAGGGTCTCTGTTGTGGTAATCTCTAAAATGTTTAGAAACACTATGGTTTTGAAATCCTTTTTTGATATTTTTAATATGTTCTCTGATTCTTATGTATAATTTTCGTGTGGTCCTACCGACGTACTGTTTGTGACACGGGCACTCGATCACATACGTGACATGAGTACTATTGCAAGTAATGAGCTCGTTGATTTTATATTCTCTTTTATTGGAGGAAGATAGGAACTTCGTTATTTTTTTCGGAATATTTTTTGAACTTGTTTTACACGGGAGGCATCTGCCACATTTAAAAAAACCTTTCAAATTCTCAAAGATTTTAATATTTTTTGGTGGATCAATAATGTTTTTGGCTAACGAATTTCTCAAAGTAGGGGCTCTTCTATATACGAACACCGGTTTGTTGGGCAGTAGGGACTTTAGTGTTTCATCAGTATGTAAAATTGACCAATGTTTTTTAAAAATTCCTTCAAGTTTCTTATACTGTCGACTATACCCAGTCAGGAAAGCAGTGTCCATCCTTTTTTGTTTTTATTGTTCCTTCGGATTGTCTTGGGCACTTCATCTATTAGCCTTTCCCTCTTCATTTGGCCTATTTTGGTTTTCAGATCACATAACTCTTTCTTTTTGTATCCTTTTGAGACAAATCTATCTATGATCTGGTTTGCCTGTTTGTCGTAATCCAACTGATTGCTGCAATTTCTATATATCCTCATTAACTGGCCTTTAGGGTTATTATGTAACCATTTCGGGTGGTGACAGCTAGTGATGGGAATGTACCCATTTCGGTCAGTGGTTTTAAAGAATGTCCTCGTGCCCAACTTGCCATTCTCCTTAAAAATCTGTAAGGCCGCGTACACACGCGCGGACTGTTTGCCCAACCTTGTTCGTCAAACAGTTTCGGCAAACAGTCCGCTCAAAATTTGCATGAGCGGACTTGCCCACACACGAGCGGACTGTTTCAGCGAACTGTTTGCCAAACAGTTCGCTCAACTTTTGAAATGAACGGACTCGCCCACGTAAGGAGGAGGCAAATCCGCCCATTTCGAGCGCGTGTACAGGTAGGCGGGGCCCGCGAGGGAGATGTCGCGGGCTCCGCCGCCTGGAATGGGCTTAAAGGGGAACCCCAACGCCGAAAAAAATCGGCGTGGGGGTTCCCCCAAAGTCCACACCAGACCCTTGTCCGAGCACGCTACCCGGCCGGCCAGGAAAGGGGGGCGAGCGAGCGCGCCCCCCCTCCTGAGCCATACCAGGCCGCGTGCCCTCAACATAGGGGGGTGCCTTGGGGAAGGGGGGGCGGCGCGGCCCCCCCACCCCAAAGCACCTTGTCCCCATGTTGATGAGGACAAGGGCCTCTTCCCGACAACCCTGGCCGTTGGTTGTCGGGGTCTGCGGGCGGGGGGCTTATCGGAATCCGGGAGCCCCCTTTAAGAAGGGGGCCCCCGGATACCGGCCCCCCACCCCATGTGAATGAGTATGGGGTACAATGTACCCCTACCCATTCACCTGTGAAATAAAGTACAAAAAAAAACACAACACAGGGAAAAAATATTTTATTGCACAGCTCCGGGGGTCTTCCGTCTTCGGGGGTCTTCTCGCCGGACTCCTCCGCTATCTGTGTGTAGCTCTTTTACTAGCGGAGGAGTCCGGCTTTCTTCCTCCCCGCCGCCGGCCTCTTCTCCCGACTTCGGGGGTCTTGTCCCCCTCTTCGGTTCTTCTGCCGGGCCACCGCGCCTTCTTGTAGCTCTTTTGCAGGCGGTGGCCCGGTCTTCTGTCGCCGCTGCCTTCCGTTCTTCTGTCGCCGCCTTCGGTTCTTCTGCCGGGCCACCGCGCCTTCTTGTAGCTCTTTTACAGGCGGTGGCCCGGTCTTCTGTCGCCGCTGTCGTCGCCGCCGCCTTCCGTTCTTCTTCTTCTTCTTGTTCTTCTTCTTCTTCTCCTGGAGATGTTGACTCGACGAGCTCTCCGGCCGGAAAGCCAGAGCCGCGCTGTGCGGTCACTTATATAGTGACAATGGGGCGGTGTCACATGGTATATGTCACATGGGTTGGTCACATGGGTTGATGTCACATGGGGACTATGACATCGTAAGGGGGCGGGGTCACCATGTGACCAACCCATGTGACATATACCATGTGACACCGCCCCATTGTCACTATATAAGTGACCGCACAGCGCGGCTCTGGCATTCCGGCCGGAGAGCTCGTCGAGTCAACATCTCCAGGAGAAGAAGAAGAAGAACAAGAAGAAGAACAAGAACGGAAGGCGGCGGCGACGACAGCGGCGACAGAAGACCGGGCCACCGCCTGTAAAAGAGCTACAAGAAGGCGCGGTGGCCCGGCAGAAGAACCGAAGGCGGCGACAGAAGAACGGAAGGCAGCGGCGACAGAAGACCGGGCCACCGCCTGCAAAAGAGCTACAAGAAGGCGCGGTGGCCCGGCAGAAGAACCGAAGAGGGGGACAAGACCCCCGAAGTCGGGAGAAGAGGCCGGCGGCGGGGAGGAAGAAAGCCGGACTCCTCCGCTAGTAAAAGAGCTACACACAGATAGCGGAGGAGTCCGGCGAGAAGACCCCCGAAGACGGAAGACCCCCGGAGCTGTGCAATAAAATATTTTTTCCCTGTGTTGTGTTTTTTTTTGTACTTTATTTCACAGGTGAATGGGTAGGGGTACATTGTACCCCATACTCATTCACATAGGGTGGGGGGCCGGTATCCGGGGGCCCCCTTCTTAAAGGGGGCTCCCGGATTCCGATAAGCCCCCCGCCCGCAGACCCCGACAACCAACGGCCAGGGTTGTCGGGAAGAGGCCCTTGTCCTCATCAACATGGGGACAAGGTGCTTTGGGGTGGGGGGGCCGCGCGGCCCCCCCTTCCCCAAGGCACCCCCCCATGTTGAGGGCACGCGGCCTGGTACGGCTCAGGAGGGGGGCGCGCTCGCTCGCCCCCCTTTCCTGGCCGGCCGGGTAGCGTGCTCGGACAAGGGTCTGGTGTGGACTTTGGGGGAACCCCCACGCCGATTTTTTTCGGCGTTGGGGTTCCCCTTTAAGCCCATTCCAGGCGGCGGAGCCCGCGACGTCTCCCTCGCGGGCCCCGCCTACCTGTACACGCGCTCGAAATGGGCGGACTTTCCGAGCGGGAACAGTTTGCTCATTTCGAAAGTAGCCTACACACGGGCGGACTGTTCGCTCAAACACAGTTTCAGCGGACAGTTTTTCGGAATTTCCGAAAGACTTTGTCCGTCCAACTGTCCGCTGAAACTGTCCGCTGAAAGCCCACACACGGGCGGACTGTCCGCCCAAACACTGTTCAGCGGACAAGGTTGGGCGAACAGTCCGCCCGTGTGTACGCGGCCTTAGTCCAAAAAGTCAATGCTTTTGGTATTCCAACTGCCCGTAAAGGAAATTCCATAAGCGTTCTGACTAATCTCATCAAAGAAGTTATTCAATTCTTCTACTGGACCACTCCATACTATGATTATGTGGTCTATATACCTGCGGTACATTTTCAGATGTTGCCTGGGTACGCTGTAAATCTGTTCCTCTTCCCATCTATTAAGGAAGAGGTTAGCTACGCTGGGAGCATATTTTGCTCCCATGGCTACTCCTTTTGTTTGCGTATAATATGTGCCCTGATACCAAAAAAAGTTATGTGACATTGCCAGTTGTAAACCTTCAACTATGAAGTCAATCTGCTCCTGTTTTAGGTCCGTCAGAGTTTGTAATGCCCAATCAGTACTGCTTAATGCATGTTCTTGTTTAATGTTGGTATATAACGTGCATAGCGGTGGTGGCGGGGAATACAAACAGATACCCACATTTGATGTATCGAAAAAGCCGGTTCTTATCCCACACATTGTGAGTAGCGTTTTTAAATATTATAATAATTGTAAGACTTTTATTATTACCATTATTATTATTATTATTAATATTATAATAATTGTAAGACTTTTATTATTACCATTATTATTATTTTTTATCCACTGGTTTAATGTAACTCTTTTGCTTATGGCACCCTGATGCTGGAATTTTTTCTGTACGTCTCCACTTAGCGATTCTATAATCGCATGAAAAGTACAATTGCTCATGGTATCTTGATGCTGGACTTCTAATATATTTTGCTGCATGTCTCCACTTAGCGATTTTATAATCGCATGAAAAGTATAATTATACTTTGATAAATTTAATTTTTGGTTTTTGTATTTTCGGTTTTAATAAATTTCAGAGCACTATGCACTTTTTATTAAGCATCTTATATTAATATTTTTGCACTATACACTTTTAAGAGTATCGAGCACTTTACTTAAAATATTGTATCAGGTATGGAATATCTTTACCCATATTGCTAAAGAATTGGTGGTTAGCACGTATATAGTTCTGGTATTTTTGATTTGTTACCACTACGCATGCGTTTTATTATCAGTTTTTATTATTTCCTATTTTTATTTTATTTTCACATTTTTCCTAGTTCATTTTTACACAATTAATTTGTTCCACATATTTGAAATTTGCACAAAATAGTAGTAGGTGTGCGCCGTGACTACCCCCTTTGATACACATCTATACCATTCACCCTTTCTAGGGCGATCACAAAGGTAGTTCTTACCACTAGGGTACTTATTTATTTATTTATTTATTTACTCAATTACTTATTTTGGTATTCTGTTGGTATAAATTTTCATAGTCTCAATTTTTACACTTCACTGAGTTTTGAAATTTGCGTTTTGTGTATTTTTAATACATCTAGGGTCCATAGCGCACCTTTACCCCTTTGATTTTTTCCCAAGGTATATGGCCCAAAGAACTGCAGAGACTGACACTGGATCCACTTTTGGGATTTTTATTTGCAGAAAAAGGTAGACAAAACACTTGATGAAGGATAGAGGGTTTAGGTAGAAAGTTCAGGTACTCTTGGAACTGCTCAAGGTAGGAAGTCTCTCACTATAGAAATCCAGAGAATAGCCACTTACAGCTGGATTCTCACAGCTACCATATAGACCTCCTCTCACTAGGCCTAGCAGCCGATACAGTGTTCAATAAAGCAAAGCCTCTGCCACAGACTTGCAGGTAGAACGCTTGAACAAAAGTCTCTGCCACAGACTTGTCGCAGAACACTGGTTGAATAAAGTCTCTGCCACAGACTTGTTGTAGAACACTTGTTGTAACTGAAGGATGTAGACAAACTTAGAGAGCCCTCACATGGTACCAGTATCTCGCAGCCGGTCCGGCGATACCGTATGGGTGTAGATTCACTTGGTGTCTTTCAACGAAGCCTCCAGGCTCTGAGAAGCTAGCCTTATGCGTAGTCTTCTACCGAAGAGTCCTCCCCTGGTTGCTTCCTCAGTTGCTGGGCCTCTCCACAGATGAGACGGCACCGGACCACCTTTGACTCCTCCTTCCAGTTACTTTGCCTTGGGCTAGCCAGCTCAGAGACTCCAAATTGGATGGATCCGCACCCCAGGCCATGAGGGCCATGGGGGCTGGTCAGGAGGATCAGGACCAAACAGACAGAAAGATCTTCTGGACCGGAACCCAGAAGCAAGTGATGTCAGTACCTTAAGTACCCTCTCCCAGAGTGCACAGCAGGATGACACTCCCACTGGGCGGGTTCTGAGAAAGAATGGCACTCAATGCGCCTAGCCAAACTGCATTCTCGCACTTTCCAAAAGTGACAGCGACACCTGTGGTCAAGCAGAACCCAGTGCAATCCAGCTAGACTGGTACTGAAACCATAATTTGGTATAATTGTTGTGATTAAAATGGAATTTCTATATACCTAACAAAGACCAGCTAGGTATAATTACGGCAATTACCACACTTTACGAAACCTGCTTAGCACTGCAGTACTAAGGATACAGCATTGTTCTGAACACAAGAAGAGATGAGTCAAAGTTGGTGTTCAGAGGTTGTTTGGTTTAATTCTGGGCGGGTCTACAATTTATATGCGCTATTATTATCCAATCATTGCATAGAACATGGGTGTGGTTAATACAGAGGTGTACATTACATATGATTACATATCATTAATTATGTCATCTGCTTTCATGAGTCACAGTCATGAGTTCTGTGGCCCAGACATATTGAGACACAATTTCTTTATTTAGACAATACAGAATAAAACTGCTTATGTAAGCTATATTTTCTTATATGTATGCTTTATAGGAAAACTACTACAGTCTGTAAATACAGAGTTTAAACTAACTAACAGGTTAATCCAAGTTAATCTTATATGAACTAATAAAGATGGAGTCACTCTGGTTCAGCCATATCACAACAATAATTAAGTCAAAAACCAAACTGTGGTTTTAGTAATTTTAAAAACATAGCGCATGCTCTTCAGGAGCCGGCACTACAACTAGAAAAAAAACAGACTAGTTAAGAGACATTGCTGCCATATGACATATCTGTACTTCCATGGCATAAACTAGCCATGGTTATTTTTGTGTTTATAGGACACGCATTTTTTACTTATTCCCAAAACTTCTCAAACCATCATTGTTGATCTTTACTTTTCAAGGCATGATTTTCTAAAAGTTACCATTTCATACAATATAGCATCTTCAGCAGAGAATAACATATTTTGTAGCACAATGGGAAACTAGTTCACTTTAATAAAGGGTACCCTCAAACTAAAAGACAAGCTGGCATGATGGCTCAAACTGTAATGCCGCATACACACGATCAGACTTTCTGCCAGGAAATGTTGGATGTGAGCTTGTTGGCTGAAAGTCCGACCATGTATACGCTCAATCGGACATTTGTTGTCGGATTTTCCGACCAACAAATGTTAATTAGCAGTTTCTCAAATTTTCCGGCAACAAAACTTTGTTGTCGGACTTTCCGATCGTGTGTACACAAGTCCGTCACACAAAAGTTCACGCATGCTCGGAATCAAGTACGAGCCGGAAGCGCTCGGTCTTCTAAAACTAGCGTTCATAATGGAGATATCACATGACTATAGAACTTCCTTTTTATAGGCTCGCCATACATCTTGTTGACCAACATTTGTGTGAACGTGTGTATGCAAGACAAGTTGGAGCCAACAACCTTCTAAAAAAATCCACGGTTTTGTTGTCGGAAAGTCCGATCGTGTGTACGGGGCATTAGGCTACTTTCACACTAAGGCACTTTACTTTTTTCAGACATTTACACAGCATTATAGCTTGATCACCATCCCTTCCCCAGCATGTGATTTGACATAGAATAAGAATCCGCAAACTTCTGAGCATATACAGTATCATTGGCTGTACGTCTATAAGGCCACTCCCTCTCTCCTGCCACCCCCATAAGGGCGCCACTCCCTCTCTCCTTGCACCAATAGATAGATTCATGCATTGCATGAATCGATGGCCACCGTTGCCACCCCCTATTCAGGCGCTTGGCCCCTTTTCGGGCGCTGAGTGGATGAATTACAGTGGGAGTTTTTTTTTTTGGTAGCAATTGATTAGAGCCATAGGATCTAATAGGCATCATAAAAGGTGACCTGCGACCATGTTGGGCACTTGCAGGTCACTCACCTGCATTAGAAAACTTAACACTTAACCGCCTCTCTGCCAATCAAGTGCTTGGATCTGTTACCCGTCAACTGATAGGCGTCCAATCACATCGCCTGTCGCTTCAGCCAATCAGGCATCCAATCATAGCAGAAGATGGGAAGAGAGGAGGGGAGAAGGCATTGAGGAGCTGTCCCACCACCACTGAGACAGGGTAAGTACAGACGGTGGGCGGGGGGCACACTGGCAGCATTTGATATGACACAGTGTCTGCATATGATGGGCACAGTGGCTGCATTCAATGCTGCACAGTGGCTGCATATGATGTCACAGTGGCTGCATATGATGTCACAGTGGCTGCATTCGATGCTGCACAGTGGTTGCATTTGATGCTGCAGAGTGGCTTCATTTGATGGGGCACAGTGGCTGCATAAGATGGGCACAGTGGCGGCATAATATGGGCACAGTGACTGAATAAGATGGGCACAGAAGCTGTATTTGATGGGCACAGTGGCAGCATTTGATGGCACAGTGGGAGCATTTGATATGGCACCGTGGCTGTTTGATAGGGCACAGTGGTTGCGTTTGATAGGGCACAATGGCTGCTTTTGATGGGGCACAGTGAGGCTGCATTTGATGGGCACGGTGGCTGCATACGAGGTCACAGTGGCTGCATATGATGGGCAAAGTGGCTGCATTTGATGCTGCATAGTGGCTGCATGTGATGGGCACAGTGGTTGCATTCGATGCTGCACAATGGCTGCATAAGATGGGCACAGTAGCTGTATTTAATGGGGCACAGTGGCTGCATTTGATGGGCACAGTGGTGGCAATTGATGGGCACAGAGGCGGCAATTGATGGGCACAGTGGCTGTGTTTGATGGTACAGTGGTGGCAATTGATGGGCACAGTGGCTGCGTTTGATGGCACAGAGGCTGTAATTGATGTGTTTTTTTTTCCTGAATTTTTCAGTTTGTTTGTGCCCCCCCCAAAAAAAATTGTGAGCACCAGCCGTCACTGTACAGTATAGTCATGTGAAAAAGTAATTAAACCCCATGAATATTTTTTACTTTTTCAACACATTTGAACAAGCAAATATTAGATCTTAATTCAAACATTACCTACAGTATATACTGTATAAGGGTGATATACTTGAATGAAAACATAAGGAAAATCTGCATTTTCAATCACTTATTCAACAAAAATATCAATAGATGTACATTGATACCCACTAATCTCTGTTACTGACTAAGGGACATTATTTTTATCACTGCAAAAAAAATTAATTTGCAAGATGTTTGTGGATTTCCATGTGTGAACTGCCGTTTTCAAATCCCACATGACGATTTCAATGGGATTCAAATTGGGACTTTGACTAGGCCAGTGCATAACCCTCCATTTCTTCTTTTTGAGTCATCTTTTGGTATATTTGCTAGTGTGCTTAGGATTATTATGCTGAAAGATCCATTTTAACTTCTGTACACTTGGCCTTACATTCTCATCAGCCACACAGATGCAGAATCCACAGTTGACTCAATGACTGGAAGCTTCCCAGGCCCTGACACAGCAAAGCAAATCCAAGCCATAACATTTTCACCAACATGCTTCACAGTTGGGACAAGGTTCTTCTCTTGAAAAACTATCTTCAGTTTGAGTCAAAGATATCTACTATTACTGTAGCCCAAAACTCTATCTTTGATTCATCAGTTCACAGCACATTGTTTCAGAAGGCCTGGATTTTACACGGGTCTTGGTTTGAATCCATTTGCAGAACTACAGCCTTTAGGTGTGTCACATACCTGATCCTTCATTGCGCTCTGTGGTTTCTACTGCTGCCTCATGTGATGTTGGTGTCATTGGAAGGAACCGCAACACACATCAGGGGAAACAGCCATGTGACACTCACAGAAATGTCAGATGTGTAGATTCTGCCAGAAGTTGCAGCTTATGAACAGAGCAAAGATTGGAGGAACTGGGGGGTGGGACAAGTGAGTATAATGTAAACTTGCAGGTGGTGCTTTTTCCCCCTTTTAATTTAAAGTATAACTAAAGACTTTTTTTTTTTTTAGTTTTGGACAGAGTGGAGAGGGATTAGAGCCCCTGTCAGTTTTTATTGCTGTCTGTGCCCCTGTTAATGAGATTCACCTGCTATATTTGTCCTGCTTACCATTATCATTGAAAGTGAAAGTAAAAAGAAAACCTACATTTTTGGGTTGTCCCCAGAAAAGTAATAAAATCTTCCAATGGGGTCACTAGTTCTGGTGAGCTTGGGGTCCCCCAAAAATTGCTATAATTTGCAGAGATAGCCTCTCACTTCCTGTTTGGCTATGGGACAGGAAGTGAAGGGAAATCTCCGGGACAGAGATGGGGAAAAAAATCGCACAGCAGTTGTAACCCTTCCTTATTCTATCCAAAATGAAAAAAAAAATATTTTGCCTATAGTTCTACTTTTACGGCAGAGTTGCTTTATGTATTTTTTTAAATTATTATTATACACAATTTATATAGCGCCAACAGTTTACGCAGCGCTTTACAATGTATAGGGGGAACAACACAATTACAGTACAGTTCAGTACAAAGGGTACAGGAGGGCCCTGCTCATAGAGCTTACATTCAAAAAGGTAGGGGGTGGTACAAAAGGTAATAGCTGCAGAGAATGATTTTATGGGGGTGGCTCGGGGATAGTTGTTAGGTGGGTGTGGGATAGGCTTTCCTGAATAAATGAGTTTTCAGGTATCTCCTAAAGGTGGACAGGGTAGGGGCTGATCGGACATACTGGGGCAGGGAGTTCCAGAGGATGGGAGAGGCTTTGGAGAAGTCCTGATGCCGAGCATAGGAGGAGATAACAAGGGAGCTAGAGAGCAAGAGGTCCTGGCAGGAGCGGAGGGGACGATTTGGACGATATCTGCAGATGAGGTTGGTGATGTAGATGGGGGCGATGTTGATGGCCTTGTATGTTATGGCTAGCATTTCGAATTTTACACGGTAAGGTAGGGGAAAACAGTGAAGGGATTGACAGAGAGGAGCAGCAGTCATGGATCAGTTAGTGAGATGTATTAGTCTAGCAACAGAATTCATAATAGACTGAAGGGGGGATAGTCTGCTTAAGGGTAGGCCATAAAGGAGAGTGTTGCCGTAGTCAAGGCGGGAAATAATCAAGGAGTGAATAAGTTGCTTTGTGGTGTCATTAAGGAAGGGTCAAATTCTGGAGATATTGCGGAGGTGAAGACGGCAGGATTTAGCCAGCGATTGGATATGGGGGCTGAAGGAGAGGTCAGAGACAAGGATTACACCCAGGACCCTGGCATGTGTGGAGGGACCAATGGTTGTGTTGTTGATATTAATGGTGAAGTCACAGGAGGGGGATCGTGAAGGAGGAAATATAACAAGCTCAGTTTTAGAAAGATTGAGTTTGAGGAAGTGGTGTGACATCCACATCGATATGTCATTCAGTAAGTTTGAGATCCGTGAGGAGATCAAGGGGGTGAGATGAGGAGTTGGAGAGATAGATCTGGGTGCCATCAGCATAGAGGTGGTATTGGAAGCCATGGGAAGATATCAACTGGCCCAGAGGTATAGAGTGAGAATAGGAGAGGCCCAAGGACGGAGCCTTGGGGTACTCCAACAGAAAGAGGAAGGGGAGTGGAGGAGATGGAGTTGTAAGAGACACTGAAAGTGCGCTGAGATAGGTAGGAGGAGAACCAGGATAAAGCAGAATCATGGAGGCCAAGGGAGTGTAATTTGCTGAGGAGGAGCAGGTGGTCAACTGTGTCAAAGACAGCAGAGAGGTCTAAAAGTATGAGTAAGGAGTAGTGCCCATTGGTTTTAGCAGTTCATAGGTCATTGGTGAGTATATATATATATATATATATATATATATATATATATATATATATATACACACAGTGCCTTGCGAAAGTATTGAACTTTTCAACCTTTTGCCACATTTCAGGCTTCAAACATAAAGATATACAATTTTTATTTTTTGTGAAGAATCACTAACAAGTGGGACACAATTGTGAAGTGGAACGAAATCTATTGGATTTTTGAAACTTTTTTAACTAATAAAAAAATGAAAAGTGGGGCGTGCAAAATTATTTGGCCCCCTTGCATTAATACTTTGTAGAGCCCTTTTGCTGCGATTACAGCTGCAAGTCGCTTGGGGTATGTCTCTATCAGTTTTGCACATCGAGAGACTGAAATTCTTGCCCATTCTTCCTTGCAAAACAGCTCGAGCTAAGTGAGGTTGGATGGAGAGCGTTTGTGAACAACAGTTTTCAGCTCTTTCCACAGATTCTCGATTGGATTCAGGTCTGGACTTTGACTTGGCCATTCTAACACCTGGAAACGTTTATTTGTGAACCATTCCTTTGTAGATTTTGCTGTATGTTTGGGATCATTGTCTTGTTGGAAGATAAATCTCCATCCCAGTTTCAGGTCTTTTGCAGACTCCAACGGGTTTTCAACCAGAATGGTCCTGTATTTGGCTGCATCCATCTTCCCCTCAATTTTAACCATCTTCCCTGTCCCTGCTGAAGAAAAGCAGGCCCAAACCATGATGCTGCCACCACCATGTTTGACAGTGGGGATGGTGTGTTGAGGGTGATGAGCTGTGTTGCTTTTACGCCAAACATATCGTTTTGCATTGTGGGCAAAAAGTTAGATTTTGGTTTCATCTGACCAGAGACCCTTCTTCCACATGTTTGGTGTGTCTCCCAGGTGGCTTGTGGCAAACTTTAGACGAGACTTTTTATTGATATCTTTGAGAAATGGCTTTCTTCTTGCCACTCTTCCATAAAGGCCAGATTTATGCAGTGTACGACTGATTGTTGTCCTATGGACAGACTCTCCCACCTCAGCTGTAGTTCTCTGCAGTTCATCCAGAGTGATCATGGGCCTCTTGGCTGCATCTCTGATTAGTCTTCTCCTTGTCTGAGCTGAAAGTTTAGAGGGACGGCCAGGTCTTGGTAGATTTGCAGTGGTCTGATACTCCTCCCATTTCAAAATGATCGCTTGCACAGTGCTCCTTGGGATGTTTAAAGCTTGGGAAATCTTTTTGTATCCAAATCCGGCTTTAAACTTCTCCACAACAGTATTACGGACTTGCCTGGTGTGTTCCTTGGTCTTCATGATGCTCTCTGCGCTTTCAACAGAACCCTGAGACTATCACAGAGCAGGTGCATTTATACAGAGACTTGATTACACACAGGTGGATTCTATTTATCACCATTAGTCATTTAGGACAACATTGGATTATTCATAGATCCTCGCTGAACTTCTGGAGTGAGTTTGGCGCACTCAAAGTAAAGGGGCCGAATAATTTTGCACGCACCACTTTTCAGTTTTTTATTTGCTAAAAAAGTTTAAATTATCCAATAGATTTCGTTCCACTTCACAATTGTGTCCCACTTTTGAAAATGTTATATCTTTATGTTTGAAGCCTGAAATGTGGAAAAAGGTTAAAAAGTTCAAGGGGGGCGAATACTTTCGCAAGGCACTGTATTTAGATATATGTATGCTATATAACAAATAAAAAAAATAGTCACTTTCTTCTGCTCAGACATTTATTGCATAGTTCACTGGGTTATGGAAGTATTTCTTTTTTATATGTAGCTTCTGTGTCTTATTGAAGAAATAAGCTACCTGTGGATGGTGCCAAATCATCAGGTGACCATATTGTCTGGACAGACTGGGTCTAAGATTGTATGCCAATGCATTAGGCAACATTTTAAGCAGAACAATTGAACTAAGTGGCGTTCACAGAATTGTAACAATATGGATATGCCCTTATATTTCTTTTCTATAGTATATTCGTACTACAATTCCCATATCTGCCACAGGAAATCAAGTTTCACATCTACTGAAATTCTGACCAGACTGTGATGACATCCTAAAAACAGTCTCTCTTGCAGTGTTGCATATCACAAGATGGTGACTATGCTATTAACCACTTCAACCCCGGAAGAATTTACCCCCTTCCTGCCCGGGCCATTTTTTGCGATACGACACTGTGTCGATTTAACTGACAATGGCGCGGTCATGCGACATTGTACCCAAACAAAATTGACGTCCTTTTTTTCCCCCACAAATATAGCTTTCTGATGGAGGTATTTGATCAGCTCTGCGGTTTTTATTTTTTGCGCTATAAACAAAAAAATGGCTGCAATTGTGAAAAAAAACACAATATTTTTTACTTTTTTCTATTAAATATCTTAATTTAAAAAAAAATTCCTTAGTTTAGGCTGATATGTATTCTTCAACATATTTTTGGTAAAAAAAAAGGCAATAAGTGATTGGTTTGCACAAAATTATAGCGCCTACAAAATAAGTTATTGCTTTATGGCATTTTTATTTATTTATTTTTTTACTAGTAATGACGGTGATCTGTGATTTTTATCAGGACTGCGACATTGCGGAGGACAGATCGGACACTTCTGACACTTTTTTGAAACCATTGACATTTATACAGCGATCAGCGCTATAAATAGCCATTGATTACTGTATAAATGTCACCGGCAGGGAAGGGATTAACACTAGGGGACGATCAAAGGGTTAATTTTGTTCCCTCGCTGTGTGTTCTAACTGTGGGGGCATGGGACTCACTAGAGGAGGAGACTGATCGGTGTTACTATATACTAGAAACACATGATCTGTCTCCTCTCCCCTGACAGGACGTGGATCTGCGTGTGATCCACGTTCCTGCTCTGTCACGAGAGATAGCGGGTGCCCTGCAGACATCGCGTCCGCTGGGCACGCGCATCGGCTCCTCAGTGATGCGGTGCGCATGCACGCCTCCCTATACCGGCGTGAAGCTAAGGACGTCATATGCCCGCCCAGCCATCTGCGGACGTCATTTGACTATAGCTGGTATGTGAAGTGGTTAAAGAGGATCCTGAAAGTCCAGATTCCAAATTCTCAGCATTATCATCTGGCATTTCTTTATAGATTTGCAGTACACCAGACAGGAACCACAAACATATAGAAGTGCATGTTGAAATACAAAAGAAAACATTCACATGAACTGCAAAATTGCATGTCTGTGCGGCTATCTATCTATCAATCTATCTATCCTTTCTAGTATATCTACTATCTGCCCTACATATTATGTAGAAACAAACACAGACGCATGACCGCTGGATGCAGTGGAACATGGGAATATGATGGCTTGCGGTGTAACTCGGCGACTTGACTGCAGCTTATAGGTGAGGGATTGCCTTTGGCTGTTCAGACTCAATTAGTGCAGCTTGCGTGGCTGAATTTCCCCCCCTTTCTAAGGCGCCTGTTCTTCTCTCTGTTTTCTTCCTTAATTGGAACCCAGAGAGACTAGCCAAAATCGCATTAACGCAGGGCCCCGCCAGAGAGAGCCATCCATCTTTTTTTATTACAGCGTAATGGGGCTGCTCGGGAGCCTCCATTCGATTTGTCACCGGCCTCGTTCGCTGATAACGGGCATTTGTCATCACTTTCTCTCCGTGTTAATGTCATCATCTCGAGCTGACAGCTGGCCCCGTTGAGGGAACGCTGGCGACAGAGCACATCCGTCAACATAATATTTCCATGACTGTGGGGACTGCTGCTGCAATGAACACACATTAAAGCACTTATGAAAAAAAAAAAGAATGTCTTGTCATTAATTAAAATGTTAGTGTGTGCCATATCAGTACTTGTGAATGTTTGTGCAGGTTTGGATGTCAGGCACAAGCATGGAGTCTGTTTGGCTCAGAGTGAGCAGGTGTTATATAAAATGTCAGTTTAACCGACAGCTCTATATTTCTTTCTAAATCCGCCGAGCATACACCATATCGAGACCAAATGCGAAAACAGTCTCAAAATGTACAAACCTTACCGAAAGGCTCCATACACACTGACAATGGAAAAGGGTGCCTAGCAAGCATCTCTTTCACCCTTTGGGTGTTTCATGACACCGGGAACAACTCATGTTCCATGAAATCTAACCATCATACCATACCAAAATGAATGTGCAGGCAGGAGCGGACTGACCATTGGGCCACTCGGGCACTGCCCGGTGGCCCCATCAGGGTTGCCAGCCTCAGTAAAACCAGGGACAGTATGTAAAAATCTGTGTTTTTTTTATTTTTTTACATCTGTCTCTGAAATGTCCCTTACCGACATCCTTTTGGTCTAAAAATCCCAAGATTATAGCTGCCCCACCTCTCCAGTACCTTCTCAGCCAATAGAAACATGTCTGTGTATACTGTGTGTACATGTATGTGTATACTGTGTGATTGTATACTGTGTGTGTGTATAATGTGTGGCCCCATAATCTCGGATTGCCTGGGGGCCCCATAATCGCCTATTGCCCGGGGGCCCCATGAGCTGTCAGTCCACCCCTGTGTGCAGGGTTTAGTCCTGTTCATTAACCGGTTCCCGACCAGCACACGCCGATCTACGCCGGCAGAATGGCACGGGCAGGCATTTTGGCGTACAGGTACGTCCAATCTTTAATGCCGCCCTGCCATCGCGAGCGTGCCGGCGCTCAGTCAAAACAGTCAAACATGGTGCTGGGAGTGTCGTGGTCATACCATGAATGCCAACATGTACTGTGACATACTGAAGCAGAGCATGATTCCCTCCCTTTGGAGACTGGGCCGCAGGGCAGTATTCCAACCTGATAACGACCCCAAACACACCTCCAAGACAACCACTGCCTTGCGGAAGAAGCTCATGGTAAAGGTGAGGGACTTGCCAAGCATGTCTCCAGACATAAACCCCATTGAGCATCTGTGGGGCATCCTCAAATGGAAGGTGGAGGAGCACAAGATCTCTAACATCCACCAGCTCTGTGATGTCATCATTGAGGAGTGGAAGAGGGCTCCAGTGGCAACCTGTGAAGCTCTGATGAACTCCATACCCAAGAGGGTTAAGGCAGTGCTGGAAACTAATGGTGACCACACAAAATATTGACCTTTTGGGGCCAATTTGGACATTTACACTTAGGGGTGTACTCACTTTTGTTGCCAGCGGTTTAGACATTAATGGCTGTGTGTTGAGTTATTTTGAGGGGACAGCAAATTTATACTAAATGAAGGAACCGAAAAAACTCTGGATAGCCGATATTAGCTATGCGTAAGGGCTAATTTCAGCGTGAAACGCGTCAACATTCCCTGTTCTACATTCCCTTTGCTGTTGTGACTCGTATGATGTGAAGGTTTTTTAGTAGAAATAATAAAGGCACAACTTATTTTACCTGATCCGGAGTGCAGCTATCTAGAGTTTTTTTTCGGTTCCTTCATTTGGCTAGTGCAATCAGCCTGCACCTGGGACCCCTATCTGTTTGGAGTGGCCAGTTTCTTGGTGGATCAGCCTGGAGCCGTGGATCCTTCTTTTTATAGCAAATTTATACTGTTATACAAGCTGTACACTCACTACTTTACATTATAGACAAGTGTCATTTCTTCAGTGTTGTCACATGAAAAGATAGAAGAAAATATTTACAGAAATGTGAGGGGTGTACTCACTTTTGTGAGATACTGCATATGTGCTAACCTGCTGCACAATTTGTATTTCTGTCCATCACTCCTGACACAGCTCTGCCACAGAGTAGTCTTGCCTGACAGGAAAGGAGTCCCAATTTTTTTCTGCTAAACTTAAAGTGTTTGTTACCCCAACATTTCATATCCCTGGTATGTGCCTGCTGTATCATGTATTTGTATGAAAAAAAGTATTTTGTTCTATTTGTTTTGCTTCCTTTGTGGGAAATCCCTGGTGTTCCTGCCAGTCCCTCTGCTTTCCTATTAATAATTGACCACACTAAGCAGGAGAGCAGAGCCTGGTCAGTTCTCTAGCTGTGCTGGGAACTTAGCCTACTATCCTCCATTTATCAGACTTGTCCTGACATGTCCCCCCCTTTCCACATCAGCCTTTCACTGGGAAGCTCAGTGTGCTGCTGCCTCTCCTCCCCTCAGCTCGTATGCAGCTGAGAGGGAATGTGATCACTTATTAAAAAAAAGGGAGAAAGGGTATTTATAATGTTTTTGATATCTATACACAAATGTTTTGCCTTTCATTTCTATTTTAAACTGAGGGAGTTGTTTTTCAAGGTAATCCTTTAATCATTTTAGGTTAGCCTTCAGAGTCTTGTCCCTTTGTCAGCTTGTGAATAGAAAGTAAAAGGAGAAGCTGCAGACGGATGGGCTCATCTCTCTGTCATTCTGTTCTCTCCTCTTATCAACATTCTCCTTGGTAGCACATGAGCATTTCAGTACCACTAATTGGTTCCTTGCGCTGTTTCTCCCTCTCCAAGTCTGAGCTCTGCTACACAGTGGACTGCAAAGCTGATACTAAGTCCAATTATGTAACAGGGAATACAAAGCTGAAATAATTAGTGTCTTTTTTTATGTTCATTAAAGGTTAAAGGGTAACTTCACTTTTGGGGGGGAAAAAATAGCAAATAAAGAAGAAATAATATAACGTATACAATTGTGACAAAAGTCCATCAAGTCCAACCTATGTGTGTGATTATAGGTCAGTATTACATTGTATATCCCTGTGTGTTGCGGTTGTTCAGGTGCTTATTCTTGAAACTATCAATGCTCTCTGCTGAGACCACCGCCTGTGGAAGGGAATTCCACATCCTTGCCGCTCTTACAGTAAAGAACCCTCTACGTAGTTTAAGGTTAAACTTCTTTTCTTCTAATTTTAATGAGTGGCCACGTGTCTTGTTAAACTCCCTTCTGCAAAAAAGTTTTCTCCCTATTGTGGGGTCACCAGTATGATATTTATAAATTGAAATCATATCCCCTCTCAAGCGTCTCTTCTCCAGAGAGAATAAGTTCAGTGCTCACAACCTTTCCTTACAACTATTATCCTCCAAACCCTTTATTAGCTTTGTTGCCCTTCTTTGTACTCACTGCATTTCCAGCAGACATGTGCGCCGTCAATAAATTTGTTTTGTTTCGTTCTGTTTCGTATTAGAATTAATTCATATTTCGTAATTCGTGTCCGAAATTTTGTAGGAAATACAAATTTTCGTTTCGGTTCCTTAACTTTTTGTAACAATTACGAATATTTGTTATGATGAATTTATCATTATGAGGGGCTCCCACCATCCCTGTTCTGTGCTGACTTCCTGGGTTTTTAACTTTTAGGTTTGTTAACTTTTCGTAACAATTACAAATGTTCGTTAGGAATTTGGATCCAAAATTCGTAAATTACATTTCGTGTTTCGTACAGAATTCAGAAGCATAGCAATTCGTATTTCGGATCCTCCCGAATGTACGCATTTACGGAAATTCGTACAAATTTTCTATTCGTACAAAAATAATTGCACATGTCTAATTTCCAGTACATCCTTCCTGAGGACTGGTGCCCAGATATGGACAGCATACTCCAGGTGCGGCAGGACCAGTGTCTTGTAGAGCGGGAGAATTATCATTTTATCTCTGGAGTTGATCCCCTTTTTAATGCATGCCAATATTCTATGTGCTTTGTTAGCAGCAGCTTGGCATTGCATGCCATTTATGAGCCTTTCATCTACTAGGACCACCAGGTCCTTTTCCACCCTAGATTCCCTCAGAGGTTCTCCCACCGGTGTATAGATTGCATTCATATTTTTGCCACACAAATGCATTATTTTACATTTTTCTACATTGAACCTCATTTGCCATGTAGTTGCCCACCCCAATAATTTATTCAGATCTTTTTGCAAAGTTTTCACATCCTGCAGAGAAGTTATTGTCCTGCTTAGCTTAGTATCATCCACAAATACAGAGATTGAACTGTTTACCCCATCTGCTAGGTCGTTTATGAACAAATTAAACAGGATTGGTCCCAGCACAGAACCCTAGGGGACCTCACTACCCACCGCTGACCATTCCGAGTACTCTCCATTTATCACCACCCTCTGAACTCGCTCTTGTAGCCAGTTTTCAATCCATGTACTCATCCTATGGTCCATGCCAACAGACTATATTTTGTACAGTAAACATTTATGGGGAACTGTGTCAAATGCTTTTGCAAAATCCAGATACACCATGTCTACGACCTTCCTTTATCTAGATGGCAACTCACCTCCTCATAGAAGGTTAATAGATTGGTTTGGCAAGAATGATTCTTCATGAATCCATGCTGATTACTGCTAATGATACCATTCTCATTACTAAAATCTTGTATATAGTCCCTTATCATCCCCTCCAACAGTTTACATACTATTGATGTTAGGCTAACTGGTCTGTAATTCTCAGGGATGTATTTTGGGCCCTTTTTAAGTATTGGTGCTATATTGGCTTTTCACCAATCAGCTGGTACCATTCCAGTCAGTAGACTGTCTGTAAAAATGAGGAACAATGGTCTGGCAATTACTTGACTGAGTTCCCTAAATACTCTCGGGTGCAAGCCATCTGGTTGCGGTGATTTATTAATGTTAAGCTTCCCAAGTCTAGTTTAATTCTGTCCTCTGTTAACCACAGAGGTGCTTCCTGTGAGGTGTCATGAGGATAAACAATGCAGTTTTGGTTACTGAAGCCCCTCAATTCCCTTGTGAAAACTGAGGAGAAGAATAAATTCAATACCTTTGCCATATCCCCATCCTTTGTAACCAGATTTCCTTCCTCATTCTTTATGGGGCCCAATATGGTCTGTCCTCCCTCTTTTACTGTTTACATACTCAAAGAATTTCTTGGGATTTTTTTGCTCTCCTCCGCTATGTGTCTTTTGTGTTCTATCTTAGCCGTCCTTGTTGCACCCTTACATTTCTTGTTGCATCCTTTATAAAGTCTGAATGCTGATGATGATCCCTCAACCAAGGCCTTCTCCTTTGCTTTTATATGCATTTTTACATTGGAGTTAAGCCATCCAGGACTTTTGTTCGCTCTTTTAAATGTTTAATCCAATGGGATGCATTGGCTAATGCCCTTATTTAATATGCTATTAAAACAAACCCATCTCTCCTCTGTGTTCTTTGTTCCTAAGATTTTATCCCAATTTATGCCTTCTAGCAAGGTTCGTAGTTTAGGGAAGTTGGCTCTTTTGAAACTCAGTGTCTTTGTATTCCGATTATGTTTTCTATTTGAGTGATTTATACTGAAGCCAATTGACCTGTGATCACTGTTATCTAAATTGCCCCGTATTTCCACATCCGTGATCAGGTCTGTATTGTTGGTAATCAGCAGATCCAGTAACACTTTATTTCTAGTTGGTGCATCTACCATCTGACCCATAAAATTGTCCTGCAAAACATTTAGGAAACGGCGAGCCTTGGATGAATGTGTGGTTCCCTCCGCCCAGTCTATGTCTGGATAATTAAAATCCCCCATTATGATAACACTTCCCATTCTTGCTGCTTATCCAAATTGCGATAGGAGATCTGTCTCCCCTTCCTCCCTCAGGTTAGGGGGCCCTCCCCCTTTTTTACCCTCTCTGTCCTTGCGATAAAGGGTGTAACATTGAATGGTTGCCAGTCAATCATGAGAGCTGTTAAACCAGGTCTCTGAAATTCCCACAAAATCCAAATCCTCCTCGTACAACAGTATCTCTGGTTCACCCATCTTGTCCGCCAGGCTCCTGGCATTGGTGAACATGCCACGTAGCTTAGACCGGTCGCATATTATTCTCTTATTGGGTGTTCCGAGATTGCAACTAGGACTTGCGACTATACTTACCTTGGGTTTATGTGCTTTGGTCAACCTATCACTAATGCCCCTAATACTACCCTCTGGAATATGTTCCGCGCTGACTATCTCTACCTCTGCACCCTCCCCCGTCTCCTAGTTTAAAAACCCCTCTAACTTTTTGGCCATCTTCATTCCCACCTGATTTGCACCCTCCTCATTTAGGTGCAGTCCATCCCTTCTATAGTTTTGGTTATTGACTGAGGAGTCAGCCCAGTCCTCCAGGAATCCAAACCTCTCCTTGCTACACGTAATTTTGTAGTTAAATGTTATTAAAATATAACGGTACCTTTCCTTTTTATTCTTCAGCCGCTTAAATTTTCTGAAAATGCAGTGCATAATGGCACCCTGAATGTGTACTAACCATCCCCAAGAACCATAATTTCCTGCTTGCGCAATTGGCTCACCAATTTTCCAAGAAGTCTGCACTAAAGCCCCATACACACTTTTTTTCTTCAGATTTACCAAAACTATATGAGGTCAAACCTTAGGAGTTTCAGTTTGTATGCAATCAGGCAGGCCCTTGCACTACATGGTTTTGGTAAATCTGAAAACAAAAATCTGCAGAAAATCTAATACTGTAGTGTGTATGGGGCCTAAAATGCAAGTCATATTTCAGGCATTCCCTGCCATTCCCTACAACAAACATAATATTTAGTGAGATATTCCCAATAAGAACACGTCTAAAGGGATGCAGGCCCAACAGCTTTCCTCATTAGTGTCCTGCCCATTAGATTCACTCTACACAGAAACATAGAGGAACATAGATTTGGAACACACAGGGATTTCTTCAGAATAACAAAAGGTAGGAATCTGCAACAAAGTTTATTAAAAATCATTGTACATAGATCACCCAGAGGAATGTTTTTTTTCTCAACAAATCTGGAGTTCTGCTTTAAGTCTGGATATAGTTATTTTTACATAGTCGCATTGGTCTGCCTTGGAGCGATGTACCTATTCATGTTCCATACCTGGTCGATCCCAGTGGAGGCTAGAAATCACTGTAGTAGGCACTTCTCCTATAGTGATTGTTGCTGGCTTCCAGGTTCTATGCCTACTGCTTGCTAGGCATGGGTGCATTCAGAGAACTTTGTATTTTCTCAGTGAATGCAAAGCATTCTCCATTTGTAGAAGGTGGTGAGTGTGATGGCACCACCCCACTTCTTGTCCAGAGAACACTTTGCATGGAGAAAATGCAAAGTGCCCTATAAGGCCTGGTTCACACCTATGCATTTTGTAGTACTTTTTTAGTTTTGCAGAAACACACTACAGTCCATTTAACATGGTTTTCTATGGGTCATGTTCACATCTGTGCATTTTATGGAAAGGGCCAGGGACTTTTTTCTAGTTTTTGGTTCCATAGACTTCAGTGGATCAAAAGCGTGTATTGAAATAAGAACCTGCAATATGTAAACTGCAACCTGCATAGGGGTAAATCAGGCCTAAATAGACCCCATGCTGAGCAAGTAAACCAACGTGTTCATTAAGCAGCAGGGTAGGCATGAATATCTGGAAGCTAGCAGCAACCACTGTAGTATCAATGGGTACTAGAGTGATTTTCGGCTTCCACAGGGATCAGCTGTCTATGACATATGCCAGGCATGTCCAAAGTCCAGTCCACGGGCCATTCGTGGCCCACATTCCGGTTGTGAATGACCCGTCTGGTTATTTGGACATTTATAACTTTTGTGGCTCCCAACGATCTCCCAGTGCCGGGGCTACAATAGATATATATGCTGGCTGCCTTGGAGGAGACAGGGAGAAGGTGGGATGAGTGCTGTACACACAGGAGTATTTCCTGTTCACACGGCAGCCTCTGTAATAGGATGTCCCATCTCCTGTGCTACCATTGAATGCCTGTTCTGTCCATCATCATTTCTATTAAAGAAGCCCCTGGGAAAACAGGAGTTTTTCCTGTATGTAATCTTTTGGCGCTCGTTCTGCCCCCCTCCCTGTCCCTTCCAACGCTGCAGATCTATGGGCATCAATCAGGCTGTGCTGATGGCAATGGTGAGTCTGCATTCATGGCAATGGGGTTGCTGCATTCCTGGCAATGGGGGGGGGGGGGGTGCTGCATTCCTGGCAATGGGAGGTGTTGCATTCCTGGCAATGGGGAGTGTTGCATTCCTGGCAATGGGGGGTGCTGCATTCCTGGCGATGGAGGGTGCTGCATTCCTGGCAATGGTGGGAAGAGCAGCCATCAGAAATTGTTGGGCCCCTTACACAGCTTTAGGCCTGCCCCCTCCGAGCCTGACCACCAACAGACCCACACACCTGTATATATGTCAGCACCCCCCCACACACACACCTGTATATATGAGCCCCCCACACTAACCTGTATATATGGCAGCCCCTCACATACACAGACCTGTACACACAAGGCTCTGGCCCCTCCCTGTACACAAACAGCCCCCTCCCTTTCCCCTCACAGCCCCCACTTGTAAAGAAGGTCTTCTTACCTAGTCCCAGCTCATTTTAACAAAGCTGACATGTTGCTGAGAAGCACAGTACAAATCACACGAGGGGTGCACATACACATAGTAGCCAGAGGTGGCAGTAAAGAGCTTGATGTCTGAGCTCAATGAGACGAGAACAGCAGAAGCTGTGAAATTGTTTCTGTAATGCACAGCATGGCTCCTCTTCACCCGTCCTGCCTTCTTCTGGTCCGGGCGGGCCCCTTGGCCCTGGGGCCCATTACAGTTGTGACAGCTGTACCCCCCTGATGGTGGATGCCGACTTCCTGGCAATGGTGGGTGCTACATTAATGGAAATAGGGGTGCTGCATTCCTGGCAATGGTGGGTGCTACACAAATGGAAATGGGGGCGCTGAATTCATGGCAATGGTGGGGATGCATTCATGGCAATGGTGGGGACGCATTCATGGCAATGGGGGAGCTGCATTCATGGCACTTGTGAGGCTGCAGATGGGCACTGACCCTTAATTTGGATTACAGTTCTTTATTTAAAATTTTAGTTTTTTTCCTGAAACTTCCTTCTTAAAAGTGAAGGTGCGTGTTATACAACAATAAATACGGTATATCCAAATAACACATCTCTTCACCACACACAGCCACAAAGAAAAGAGAATTCTTGCTGGGCAGTGTATTAGTGCTCGAACGAACACACTTAGACCAAATTTTAATGGTTCAAAGAATGTCAGGCAAAATGGTCGGCCCTCACACATGTTCACTTCATCAAATCTGGCCTTCTTTGAAAAAGTTTTTGACACACCTGGCATATGCATATTTATATTGGTTCAAGCTAGTTCAAGCATGCGTAAGCTTCGGCTTTAATATAGCACACCACCTCCAAAGATTGGTAAACTGTAATATATTAAATTTCCATTCTTGAGTTTAGCTATGCTTTAAATCCTAACTCCAGGTTTGATTTAACTTTAAGTAGTTCATTTGGACCAAGCTGGTCCAAACAAACTATTTCCTTTACTGACAAATGCGCTTGCTGGAAGCACTGCATACACTGTATGTCCTGACCTGTTCCAGGAACACAATTGATTCAGGTTGAACGCTGCTTTATTTTGACAAGATGTTTGCAACTACTTGCAGTCCTCTTATTTTAAAATAATGTATTCTGGCTCCTAATGGGGTGCCCGGACCATGGGAGATCACAGTCCTACCATTGCTAGTACAATGTATATAACCCTACCTCAATGACTTTCACTCAGGATATATATTTAAAAGGGCATTGAATGACTTGTAAATGTTATACCAGATAGCCCGTTGCTGGGTACCTGGTCTTTTTCTCTGTTCCTTTTTGTCTTCTTTTTTTTGTTTACACATGTTTTTGAAACAATAAAAACTTATTGAACCTAAAATAATGTATTCTGCATACAAGATTAATATGTGGTTGATGAAAGCTATCTCTGCATTGGATGCTGAATTAAGAAAATAGGTACAGCAATTGACAAACTCAAAGCTGTTTTAGCTGTGGAAATTTTTAGTTCTATGTGTCTGTCATTAGGGGAGGGTATGGGCATTTAAGGTGAAACAAATGCTGTGTATACACGAGAAAAATAACAGACAAAAAAAGTCAGACGGGAGCTTTTCATCATATATTCTGATCGTGTGTATGCCCCATCTGACTTATTACATCGAAAAATTATGATGGACCTAGAAAGAGAACATAAAGAGAAAATTGTGGAGTTTTTAGGCAACTAAAAATGTAATATACGAATATACAAAAGTAATATAATAACAATAATTTTTTTATTAATAATTGAACATGATTAAAATTAAAAGTGAAACAATGATTTAACTGAACACAGTCAGTTCGTATGACCATAGAAAAGAATTTATATGAAGAAACCCCCTTACACACTACGCTTTTTCGGGATAGCGTTTAGTCCTTCTTCAGGGGTGCAAAGGAAGGAGTTCATCTAAAGCATGAAATATACAATTAGTAACTTTAAGTGGAACAATCACCCACATGAAATACATAACTAAATGTTAGACTATGAGAGTGATACACTTACATAATGTTGAATGGAAAATGACCAGTTACACTTACCAGTAACGGCTTTTCTAGGAAATCTTCCAGGACGGCACACCTGAGAGATGACTGGTCCACCTGACAGGAAACACAATCAACAACAAGTTTAAAAGTTCCCACCCCTCCCTCAGACCCTCAGTTATGGTAAAGAAAAGCCCACACCGGTGTCAGAGGGAACATTCTGTGAGGAATGAATATACCACACCAATAAAACAAGGGTAGGGAAGTAGGCCTGCCGTCCTGGAAGATTTCCTAGAAAAGCCGTTACCGGTAAGTGTAACTGGTCATTTTCTCCAGTCTTCTTCCAGGACGGCACACCTGAGACGATAAGCAAGACGTTCAGGCCTACCTTTAGGGCGGGACAACCGCTTGTAGGACCTTCCTGCCAAATGCCAAATCCTGAGAGGACAACAGCTCCACTCTGTAGTGCCTCAGAAATGTTCTATGGCTCGTCCATGTTGTTGCTCTGCAGATCTGGTCGATTGAGGCGCCTGCCCTTTCTGCCCAGGAGGTCGGATCTGGTTGAATGCGCCTTAAGGCGGGTTGGCACTGGTTTACCTGCCTGCCTATAAGCGATAGATATGGTTTGTCTGACCCATCTAGCTATCATTGCCTTAGAGGCTTGTAGACCCTTCTCTTCCCTGAGAAGGTGATCAATAAGTGACTGGATCTCCTAAAGTCTCTCACCCTTTCCAAATAAACTAGGAGACAGCGCCTGACATCTAAGAAATTGAATCTTTCCTCTTCCTTATTCTTGGGATTCTGGCAAAAGGACGGGAGAATAATCTCATGTGTTCTGTGAAATAACTAAGCCACTTTTGGCAAATAAAGAGGATCCTGAGTGAGGATTACCCTATCCTCTAGGACAGGGCTCGACAAAACCCAGGCGCCAGGTCGCATTTGCGACTAGAATTAGCGACCTGGCGCCTGGGGCAGCACAGCTGGGGGTATCCTGTCTCCGTGGACCCCCCCGGCGTGATGGCGTTGGGCCGCGCCGCCGGCGGCCGGTAATTGAGCCCCTGGCTTTGAGGCCTTCTGCGGTCCTATGGTTCCTTCTGGAATCTGGCGCCCTCTTGTGGTGGCCGTTGGAATTACAAACCAGCAATACTAATGGAGCTTTGGCCCTGCCAGTCTAAACATTATATATATATTTTTTATTCTAACACCCTAGAGAATAAAATGGTGGTCGTTGCAATACTGTCTGTCACACCGTATTTGCACAGCGGACTTACAAGCGCACTTTTTTGGGGAAAAATTATTTACTAAAAAAAAAATAAGACAACAGTAAAGTTAGCCCATTTTTTTTTGATATTGTGAAAGATAATGTTACGCCGAGTAAATCGATACCCAACATGTCATGCTTCAAAATTGCGCCCGCTCATGGAATGGCGACAAACTTTTACCCTTTAAAATCTCCATAGGCGACATTTAAAAAATTCTACAGGTTGCACATTTTAAGTTACAGAGGAGGTCTAGGGCTAGAATTATTGCTCTCACTCTACCGATCACAGCGATACCTCACATGTGTGGTTTGAATAACGCTTTCATATATGTGTTCGCTTCTGCACGCAAGCTTGGCGGAACAGGGCGCGTTTAAAATTATTATTTTTTCTTCTTATTTTAACGTTTTAGTTTTATTTTTTACACTGTTCTTTAAAAAACAAATGTGTGTCACTTTTATTACTATTACAAGGAATGTAAAAATCCCTTGTAATGGAAAAACGCATGACGGGTCCTCGTATATATGAGATCTGGGGTCAGAGAGACCTCACATCTCATATTTACACTAAAATGCAATTTAAAAAAAAATTTGTCATTTGAAAAGAATAAAAGAAATAAAATGTCCCTCTAAGAGCTATGGGCAATGACTTGAAGACAGGTGAGGGGCTGGGGGCGCTATCTTCCCCTCACTCGTCTCCATGTCAGGCCAGGGACAGGTCCGGATCGCTGTCACGGACCTGGCTCCTAACTTTTTTTAGCTGGCTCCTAGATTCCAAGAAAATTTGTCAACCCCTGCTCTAGGATACGCAAAAATGGCTCTTTAATCGAAAGGGCCTGTATATCACCCACCCTTCTGGCCGTAGTGATAGCCAGAAGGAAGGCCAACTTAAATGATAAAAGTCTAACAGAAATTTGAGCCACCGGCTCTAAAGGCTCCTTTGTTAGGGCATCTAATACCAGGGACAGGTCCCATGGAGGGCAACTGACCGACCTGACTGGAACTACCCTTTCCCTGGCCAACAAAAATCTTTTTATCAGTGGCTCCTGTCCTAGCTTCCTGTCAAAAAACACGGACAGGGCTGCCACCTGGACTTTGAGGGTGCTGACTGCCAAACCCTGGTCCACCCCCTCTTGAAGAAAATCTAGGATGGTAGGTATCATCTGGAGAGCCCCCTCCTTCGACTGCAGCCAATGGGAGAAAACTTTCCAGACCTTTGCATAAATTTTTCTGGTGACGCCTTTCCTACTGAGGAGAAGAGTGTCTATCACTCTCTCTGAACAGCCCCTGTCACGGAGTATTTCCCTCTCAATAGCCATGCTGTCAGAGAGAGACGTCCCGGGTCGGGGTGAAAGACTGGACCCTGACTGAGCAGGTCTCGTTGCACCGGCAGATGCAGCGGGGGTGCTACCGAGAGACTCTGAATGGTGGGAAACCAAACCCTCTTGGGCCACCAGGGTGCTATCAACACCAGGTCTGTCCTTGAGTAGGTTAACTTCTGTAGAACTCTGGGAAGGAGTACCAGTGGGGGAAAGGCATAAGCCAGCCTGAAATCCCACACCTGTACAAGAGCGTCTATCCCTTCTGCTTCTTGATCCTTGTAAAGGGAGAAAAAACCTGAGGACCTTTGCATTCCTCCGGGAAGCGAACAAATCTATTTCTGGCTTGCCAAAATGTCTGCACACCAGGAAGAAGATCTCTTTGCTCAATCCCCATTCCCCCTGAAGGATGGGCTGTCTGCTTAGGAAATCTGCCTGCAGATTGAGTGAGCCTTTTTATATGAATCGCTGACAGTGAAAGGACCTTCCTTTCTGCTTCCCCAAGGATTTGCTGTGCTAACTCCCTCAGTTTGCCCGACCTTGTCCACCCTTGGTGGTTTAGGTATGCAAGCGTGACCAGGTTGTCTGAGAGGACCTGAACCTCTCTGTCCTGCAGCTGCTCTTGGAAATAGTCTAGGGCTTTGCCTACTGCCAGAAGCTCCCTGAAATTGGAAGATTCCCTGGCTTGGCTGCGGTTCCAGGACCCCTGGGTATATCGGTCTCCCAGATGAGCCCCCCAACCCCAAGCACTGGCGTCCGTGGTCAAGACCAATGGGTCTACCTGGGACCAGGGGCGACCCTTCAACAGATTGTGTGGGTCGAGCCACCACTGCAGAGAGAGAGAGACCTTCTCTGTGAGGGACACTTTCCTCTCCAATGTTTCTCTTTTTCCTCCCCATGAGGCAAGTAGGAAGGCCTGAAGCTGCCGAGAATGGAGTTGTGCCCAGGTTACTGTCGGTATGCAGGCGGTCATGAGACCCAGCAGTCTCATTATATATCTCAGAGAGGCTTCTCCTCTTTCGAGAAGGGTGACAACCGCATTCTGGACCTTCACTACCTTCTCTGTTGGTAAGAATACCCTCTGTGCCTGTGAGTCTAACAGGTAGCCTAGGTATAGTTTGGACTGAGATGGTGTCAGTGAGGACTTCTCCCGACTGACCATCCAGCCCAAGGTCTCCAGAGTCTCTAACACGATGTCTCTGTCTATCACCGCTTGCCTCTGATCCACACTGTAGATCAGCAAGTCGTCCAGGTAGGGTATTAACCCTATCCCCTGCAGGTGTAGGTATGCTACGACTTCGGCCCTCACCTTTGTGAATACCCTTGGGCTTGCCGCCAGCCCAAAGGGAAGAGCTCTGAACTGCCAGTGTTGTACCTTTTGCTGTATGCAAACTGCGAAGCGTAGGTACTTCTGATGTTCGGGAGCAATGGGTACATGTAGATATGCGTCTTTCAGGTCCAGAGTGACCATAAAAACTCCTGCCTGAAGATGTTTTCTTACTGAGTAAATACTCTCCATTCTGAACCTCTTGTGAAGTAAGTAACGGTTGAGTCCTCTCAAATTTATTATTAACCGAAATTTGCCTGAGGGTTTTGGAACCACGAACACGTGTGAGTAAAAACCCTGGGCTAACTGACTGGCTGGTACTGGAGCAATAATCCCTTGTTCTGCCAGCTCCTTTAAATTTCCCAGTAACCCCTCTGCCTTGGCTGGGTCCCTGGGAGGAAAAGTAATAAGAAAATTCTGTGGGGGAAGACTTTGAAATTCCAGTCTGTGCCCCTCCTTTAAGAGATTTAAAATATATGGACTCTGCGTAATCCTTTCCCACTGGGGAAGAAAGTCGCTGAGTCTTGCACCTACCTTTACGGTGGCGTCATTTGCCTTCTTTCTGAGAGGCTCCGGAACTGGAGAAAATAATTGCACTCTTTTCTTTCCCTTTTCCAAGGTTCCACTTCTTCCTCTGTTCCACTTTCCCCTTATGATGAGTTTTTGAGTGGGGGCCTCGAAAAAATCTCTTACCCCTTTCCCTCTTGGGCCTCACAGGGAACTTCTTTCCCTTCTCAGTAGATCGGGACAGGACCTGATCTAGCCCTGACCCAAACAACAAGGAACCCTCAAAGGGAATGTGCATAAGCGAGACTTGGAAGTGAAATCTCCATCCCAGGTCTTTACCCATAGGGCCCTCCTGGCGGAGTTTAGAAGTGCTGCTGACTTAGCTGTGGTCCTAACAGTCTCCACCGCTGCATCTGCCACATACGCTACTGCTCAACTGATTACCTCCAGCGAGTCTACAATTTCTTTAGTCTCCTTACTCCGGGAGATGTGATCCATCAATCTGCCAAGCCAGGCATCTGCATTTCTGGCTACACAGGCGGAGGCTAGGGCCGGCGCCATCGCTGCCGCATTTGCCTCCCAGGCCCTTTTGAGTAATGTCTCAGACTTTTTATCCATCTGATCCTGGATGTTTCCAGAATCTTCGAAAGATAAATCAGACCTCTTAAACACCTGTGCTAGGGCTGCATCCAAACGAGGAGTTTAAAAAAAAAAATTTCCTCCTCCTCATGCTTAAAGGGACACCTTCTCTTCCGAGCTTTCAGTTTGAGGAGCTTACGTTCAGGTTCCTTCCATTCTCTGAGGACTATATCCTTCAGAGACTGGTGGATGGGAAAGGTTCTGGCCCGTAACCTTCCTAGGCCCCTATACACCCTATCCTGTGCTGAAACCTGAGCAGAGGGGACCTGGATATCTTCCGAGGTGTAAATGGCCTTTAATAGGCCTTCCATGTCCTCAGTCGAGAACAAAAGTCCCCCAGGCTTAGCCTCCCCCTGGCTATCCTGGTCTGAATCTTCCTCCCCAGTACTAAAATCTGGGACCTGACCTTCCTCCACCTCAGACAACAGGGAGACCTGGCCCTGGGAACTTTCCGTATAAGATGTGGAAATTTTTTCTTGTGAATGAGGAGTCTCTCTCCCAGAAGGACCCTCATTCTGACTCTTCACTAGAGTAGTTTGGAAAGACTGGAGGGTGGCTAACATCTCTGACTGTAAAGCCCTACATTCTTTCACAACCTGGGCGGTCTCCTTGCCTGCGAGCTTAAAGATACATCTATCGCAGAAAGGCTTGTTGTGGTCTAGTGCTAATTTAGAATTACAATAACCACAATGCCTGGACTTTGAAGTAGCTTTTCCTTTAGGACCTACAGGCTGACCCCTGGGCAGAGCCTTCAGTCCCTAGAAATAGTAAAAAAAAAATAGACAATTAGCTACTCATGTCCTAAAGGGGCAAGGGGGGTCTGTCTCAGAGTACCCTGCCCCTACAAAACACAGCTGGATCACTCACCCCCTGTGGCGACCTCAATGGCTGTCTGCTCAGACGGACCTTCCACTTCCATAGCGATTTAGCTGCCCTGCAGGATCGCTGGATCAGGCGCTGTCTTGAGCGTTCCCCTTGTTTGTCTTGGAGATGCTGCAATGCATAAAGCGCTTCACCAAAAATGCAGCCTGGGTGCTTTTCACTGCACCCTCTGCCATTTAAATGACCGCTGATTGGCGCCATTTTTGGGGGGTCCGTCGCCCGGAAATGACGTTGGCCCCTCCCGCCGGACTTCCGGTCTTGCGCAGTGATGCTGGAACGCACGCCAGTGTCCAGACAACACTGCACCAACGAGATCTCAATGCGGAAACTCGATGCCCGGAAGTGACGCGTCCGAACTTACGGACATGCGCAGTAGTGCTGGAACGCACGCCATCCGCATTCAGCACTGCTTGGAAAGATGCAGCTCACCGCCCTCAACACAGTTCAAGGTAGGCACAAACATAAATGGGGAGCAGCACAATTAGGACAACTCCCCTGTCCCATGCAGCTTTCCTAAGAAAAGACCTTGAGTGAGGATTACCCTATCCCCCCCAGGTGCCCCTGGGGGTTACACGAGACTATCACAGACCCTGTCTGTCTGAGTCCCAGGGAAAATAATCCTGTTTAGAGAAAAAACGGGGTCCCAGACCCCTCAGTAAAAAACAAAAAAGAAGAAACTTGGTTTCGCTGCCATCCTGTGGGAAACACAATCAAGAACTGAGGGTCTGAGGGAGGAGTGGGAACTTTTAAACTTGTTGTTGATTGTGTTTCCTGTCAGGTGGACCAGTCATCTCTCAGGTGTGCCGTCCTGGAAGATGACTGGAGAAAAATAGTTTTCAATGTTTCATTAATTAGCATTAAAAAAATGTAGACAAACAACATGTGGTAGAAGTGTCGGCGGGGCTGCTATCTCAAGGCAAAGGCAAAACAATTATATACCAGAAGGTGACTCCAGATTAAAAAAAAAATTATTACCAAAAATTAATAGGATTAACTGCTCAAAACATGTTTTGAGCAGTTAATCCTGATTTTTGGTAAATTTTTTATTTTATTTTTTTTAATCTGGAGTCGCCTTCTGGTATATATTTGATTTTCACCTCCAGGGATTTCCAATATCTAGCCCCAGTATAATCTTCTGGCCAACTTGCTGCCTTGGAATGCAGGGAGATTACTACCCCTTCGAGGATAGAAACATTGAGTCTATTTTTTAAACTCTTCTGATGCTCCTTTGCCTTGAGATAGCAGCCCCACCGGCACTTCTACCACGTGTAATAATTTACATATTTCTGCCGAACTTCATGGGTGTTTTGGGGTGCCAAGCCAGGACGGCCAGTATCCAGGCCCGTGAGGGATTCTCAGGAAGTCCCGCCTCTGGCCCAACTGAGGCAATATAATTTTGGGCATTTTTCCTTAAATAATTGTGCAGTATGCAGTAGGATATTATGATGTGGTTGATTTTGTAGTCCGCCATATGAATTGCCATCAGAAACAGGCTGAACCGGCTGGCCATTATCCCAATGGTATTCTCAATGACTCTTCTCTCTCTGGCCAGCCAGTAGATAAAAACCCTCCTCTCCAGGGTGAGGGTCCTTTAGGGGAATGGCCTCATCCGGTGCTTGCCCAGACTAAACGCTTCATCAGCAATAAAGACGAACGGAAGTCCTTCCACATTGTCCGCATCAGGTGACAATGCCAGGCCACCAGTCTAGAGATGTTGGTAAAACTCCATCTGGGCAAAGACTCCTCCATTCAACATCCGGCCATTCTTCCCTACGTCCACATAAAGGAACCCATATTGTGCCAACACCACCGCCATTAACTATACTAATAAACCCCTTATAGTTATAATAGTAAGACCCCGAATTGGGTGGTGGCATGATGTGGACGTGCTTCCCCTTCATAGCCCCTCCACAGTTGGGAAAGTCCCAATGGTTGGCAACATGGGATGCCACAGTCTGCCATTCCTGTGGCTTTGAAGGAAACTGTGGAGTCAAAACAGAAAAAAAAAATATGTTAGTACTTTTACACATAACATTGCAAGCAGATTAGACACAAACATTCTTGGCTGACATCAGTATGACATTTTTTTTAAGGAGTATTTCAAGACAAAAATATAAGGTCCGCTTATCAGATTCCTCACCCCCTCTGATGAGCTGAGTTTGGAGCCAAAAAAAAAGCCTATGACACTCTGCCTGAATTTAAGGACACATATAACATTTCTACACAATTTAGGGGGTGTTTAGGGTAAAGCACTTCAATGGAGCTGACAAAATACATTAAGTAACTAGGCTAAAGGTGTATATGGGCCCAGGATAGCATTCTAGGGAGGTAAAGTGAAGGCAAATATGCATGTAGGCCAAAAACATAGCATTAAAAGCTTACAGCATGCATGAGGATAAAAATGGGACATTCACAGCATATTCCAATCATGGTAATTAGGGAATGACGAAATAAATACAATACATTAGCAAACATTAAATACATAGAATGTGATGTTAAAGGATAAAACTTATACCTTAATATAGTCCTTCTGCAGGACCTGAATGATGGCAGAACAGGTCTCTGGGATAATGATCCCCAGAGCCTGGGGGGAGATGCCTGTAGAGAACTTGAGGTCCTGTATACTTCTCCCAGTCGCCAAGTACTGCAAGGTGGCGACAAGGCCTCTGCTCTGGAGTGATGGCTTGCCGCATGCAGGTGTCCTGCTTCATAAGATAAGGGGTGTGCAAAGCCAACAAACGGTGAAAAACAGGGTCTGTCATCCAGTGAAAGTTTCTGAAATCATCAGGATTATTCTCCTGCATCTCACGAAGCAAGAGAAGCGAGAGAATTGAACAAAAATATTACAGCGCACACATGCAAAACTGACATTTACCTCCAGCAAGGCTTTTTTAAAAACACCTAGACATTTTCAAAAAACATTATCAAAAAATATGGGGATTTGGTCACACCATATTGTTATATGGTGCTAAAAATATCTTGTTTGTTTAAGCGAGAGAATTGGTCACGCTGGAGTAACAAATTCTTGGTCCCTGAACTCCTCCTTGCCCTGTTCATGGACTGGACTTGGGTCAAAGTATGAACCCCAACACCAAGCCCCCACACAGCATGAACTGTATGACGAGTACGTACCCGCAACATGGTTTCAAAATAGTCGACTGGTCAGACTGAACGTAACAGAACGCACTGAAGAACAGCAAGACCTGTGAAGAGCGAGCTGAAAATAAGCAACGAGCAGACAAGAACGAACTGAAAAACAGATCCGAACTGACTACATGCACTGGAAACCAGATACAAACCCACAAGCAGAAACTGAACAGCAGTTCAAATGATCTGAAAAGCAAGAGTCTGAAGAGCGCAAATCGCCCCTAACCGAACTTCTACTAACACGAGATTAGCCAAAGGAGCCCAAAGGGTGGCGCACTGGGTATTGAGCTTCCTTCTAGTCCCGTTGTACGTGCTGTACATCATCGCGTTCTTGACGGTCGGAATTTGGGGTGTTCTTGTGTACACAAGACAATTTCCGTTGGAAAAACCTTCAGAGTTTATTCAGACGAGAAAACTTTTAAAAGCGCATTTCAATTAGCGGGTGAGTCAGTATATAAATAACTAAATGCTCAATAATGTTGTTGTAGTCCATAGGAATCTATGTAATGAGGTGCGTGAACCTTGTTCAGGAAAGACTTAATTATCAGATGAAAGTGATCTTGGAGGGAGGTGAGAGTTTTGGTTAAAGACTCTTGGAAGAGGAAGTGTTGACTGGGCTTAGAGCAGGTGCTGATGAGAATCTGGGAGCAAGAGCTGGGGCATCAAATGATGGTACAGAAAATGATGGTACAGTAACAGTTGGCTTTTACTTGGTGTGGTTCTAGACCATCTATGGCACTAAGTTCCTTGTAATTATAGCCCTCTCTTTTGGGGGGGGGGGGGGGTATGAGAAATGCAATATGCAAGAGAAGCAGAACCTTCACTAAGTGGAAGAATGGATTCAGTAATAAAGTTGGCAGTGCCTCCACCCAGGACAGGCCCTCTGTGAATGCAGGGGATTACCTACCTGGGAACCTAACTAGTGATCTAAACAAAGTAATTGGGAGCAGAAGAACTACTGCAACCAGCATATAATATTAACCAGAAGCATATACTGTAGATGCACACCAGTATAGAAATAATGCAAGCTTTATAAAAGAAGAGATTAATAGCAGTACATACATTCAATGTAGGAAGAGGTATTATAAGCAAAGGGCCCAATGGGTATACTGTATGTGTACTATTCTACCAGGATTCCTAAGTATATATAGTTACTAAAAGAAATACCTCCAGACGAATATTGCAGCAGTCCCTGCAGATGATGTGGTGTCTGTCTTTGTGTCAGAGACCTGAAGACAAGACCAACAGTCCTGCCAGCTGCATATATTGCAATAATCAGGTTTACCTACCAATATACAGGAAGGTGACCACTACACAAACAATAGCGCAGACTTGGATATCTAGTACTGTGCATGTGAAATAAAAACTAGGACAGGGCAGAGATACTCTATCTGTCACAAGGATTTAGATATACACATAGCAGCTGCAGTTAAACTATTAGATCATTGGAATACTTGCATAACAGTCCCTTCTGACTTGGGGATTAGCAGTATGAACATGTGGCTGAAACTTTCTCTTTCCCCCTCTAATTCCTCCTTCCAAGATTTCAAAACCAATAACCAAGGTGAGGAAGTGCATACGTAATATATTTACAGGAGTTCAGATCCCTACATAACTAAGTGGCAGTGCCCTAAACTTTGCACTGGCCAAACAGCTTGAATTCTTTTAAGCAGAGATCTGTTTTTTCTCAAGTGCCAAGAACTTTATTTGCAATTTGGCTGCTGCACAGAGAAAGATTTTATACAAGCATAATTTTAGTCTACTCCTAACATAATTGTGCTTTTGCAAAGCTTTGCAGGACCTGTGCTGGCAATGGTTCCATTCATGCAGGCATGGCCAAAACTAGGAGGGTCAGGGAGGTTATGTGGCCAGATGCCACAATGAGATGGGCACCACTAGGGTTGTCACCTGTCTAGGTTTTTGCTGGACAGCTGAAAGATTTGAGTTAAATCCCAGCATCCCAGCAAATCTGTTCTGCACTCTGGAGCCCAGTACCGGAACGAGTTCCAGCACTGAGCTCCGGTAACTGGTCTGACAGGGGCACCCTAGCGTGGGTGCTCGGCAACCACACCTGCCCGCATCTCTTGCGGGGTGTCTGGGAAGTGGGAACTGCCCCTATCTGCAGCTCTGGCAGTCGACATCTCTTCCAGCTGACTGTAGAACATGCTGCAGAGAACTGAAGTCACTTCCTCCTTGGCTCTGACATTCTTCTGTACACAGACAGGAGGAGGAGGGGCACCACCTTGTATGAACCACGCTGATCTGAGGTCTGCAGTAAGTTTCTTGTTGGTAGAGGCTTACACAGGGTGGGGGCACAGTGACCAGAAAGGGGGTATAGAGGGGGGCAGGTAAAAATGTACACTTGGAGAAGTGATTTTGGGAGGGGGGGGCAGAGGTAATAGGATATGTTCTGGAGGGCATTTTGGGAGAGGAAAGGACTTGTGTTAGAAGAGGGGGTGTTGAATTTGAATCCCCCCACCTTCTAGCAGTCCTCTGCCCTCACAAAGCACCCCCAGCACACATCCATCTTTCCCACTCCACCTTCTAACACAAGCCCACTCCATTCCCAAAGTACCCCCTGACCACATATCTGCCACCTTCTCCACCCCACCTTCTAGCACAAGCAGAGCCAAAACTAAGCTGCATTGAAAAGCACTCTGCCGCTAGGGTTGCATCCTGTCCAGGTTTGAAATCATGTGTCCAGGTTCCAGTCAGCCTGAAACACACTATTTAGACTGGACTGTGGCTCCCATGCTCCAGGGGACCCATTTGACCTCCCTGTCACACCTGGACAGGAGGGGTGGCATTTAGTAGAAACAATAGGCTGTATTTTCCTTCTGCAGTTGCTGAAAGCCAGCTTCTCTGCTTCTTTCTCCCACTAGCATTCAGTGGCTGCAGGAGGAAAATACAGCCAATCATTTCTAGTAGATGGTAAATGGTCCCCTCCCCACCTCTCGTGTCCAGGTTACATGTTTTTCTGCTGCCTGCCCCCCCCCCCCCATCCCCACCACAACACTTCCGGCTTCCCTCCTCTCCCACCAGCTGCTGTGGGAGGTGTCAGAATGCAGAGCATGGGAAGCGGCCGGTAAATATGTAGTGTACCGTCCCCTTCCTCTTCTGAGTGTTCATATATAACTGAAGCATAGTAAACTGTGTTTGTATTTTAAAAAAGAATAAAAGATAAAATTGTAAAAAAAAAAAGAAAAAAAAAAAAAGAAGAAGAATAAAAATAAACTACTGACACTGTCCACTGCCCTACTGACGCTCACCAACCTCTGCCCTGCTGACAGTCCACTGCCCCACTGACACCAACCTCTGCTCGATTGACACATCCTCTGCCCTGCCGGCACCATCCTCTGACCTTCCTCTGCTCCCCTGCTGACACCATCCTCTGCCCTGCTGACACCGTCCTCTGCCCTGCTGACACCGTCCTCTGCCCTGCTGACACCTTCCTCTGCCCTGCTGACACCTTCCTCTGCCCTGCTGACACCTTCCTCTGCCCTGCTGACACCTTCTGTCACGTACCTAGTAGGCGAGCCCGGAATGCAGGAAGCGGCCCCTCGTAGCCCCTGGCTAAAGAACCCCTGGAGATGGTAACAGAAGCTCAACAGTTCAGGGGGCACAAGTGCCTGGCGGGTAGATGCTGGTCCGGATGGGCAGCAGGACACCAACAGCGAGCAGATGAAGCTGAAGACAAGAGACTGGTGTAGGCAGGCACAAGTGGTAGACTGGCTGGCAGACGGACGTCAGCGGGTACAGCAGTCACAGGATATCCAACCAGGTAGGTAGGAACAGCAGAGTCGGGTACAGGCCGGGTCAGCAGGTAGCGGTCAACGTGGTACAAGAGGGATGAGGCAGAGGCGTAGTCAGACAAGCAGGAGGTCGTAGGCAGGCAGCAACGGATCAGGGTCAAGGTCAAGCCGGGTAACAGGAACTAAGGTAGCAGATACAGGTATAGGGTAGTAGGATCTCCGAACGCGCTGTAGACTGGTCAGCACGAGTGGAAGGGAGCAAGTGCCTTAAGAAGACTGTAGGACGCCAAACGGTCGCACGACGAGTCAGCGTGCGCGAGTGGACGTGCGCCCCTTCGTGCCCCCACGTGCACGCGTGCGTTCGTTCAAGGCGACGTGAGTGCGTCCGATCGCTCTAGCGCGCGTTAACGGAGCACGACGGGTCCTTGACAACAAACTTCTGTGGGTAAGTCTCTCGTGCGCAAACGAGACGCCAGGACGATCGTGACACCTTCCTCTGCCCTACTGACACCTACCTCTGCCCTACTGAAACATCCACTGCTCTACTGACACTGTCCACTTATAAGGTAGGCAAAGTTCATATTTTTAGAGTTACATTTGTTTTCTTAATCTAAGCAAATGCCTAAAAAATGGGAAAAGGTGCCAAGAGCTCCATCTGAATATTAAAATGTTAATCATTTATATGCAATACCTCTTATTTCACTGCCTAAAAAAATAAATAGGTTTTACGATTGCATTTCATGACCATAGCAAATAAAATATAAATCAATATATTCCCTTGAGAGTAAATCTTCTATAAGAGGAATATGGGGGCTGCCATTGCAGACCTCCTTCTGACAATGTTACTTTACGTAGCCCTTTCCTCGACTAAAGGCAAAATTGGCTTTCCTTTCTTTGTAGCTGATGTACCCTTCATACTGTGCATACTGCAACCAATTCCTGATATGTGTGTTTAAGGTCGCTGATCCACCAGTTAGTGAAGAATGGGTAAGGATGAAAGTATTATAACTTGGAAATAACTGCTACTATATTTCTTTCTAAATTGGTTTGTTTTAATACTTATTGAGTAGGGATGAGCTTGATGGTCGGGTCTTTGCTCATTTGCCGAATATCAAACATTATGGAACGTTCACAGGAAATTCAAGGAACGCCCCATAATGCACTGCGGGATCGTAGTGCATTTCTGTATGATGATTGGCCAAAGCATGCACCTGACCTGCGTGATTTGCCCAATCCCAGCGCCCTTTGAGGACCAAGGGACGTATTTGTCCCACGTTTTTAATTGCCCGTATCATTTGATTAAGAACTTAAAATACTTTTTTTTTTTGGTTTGTGTCAAAATATTAGTTCTTAACAAATGGATCTAGCTTTTTGCCAGTTATTTCATGAAATGGCTTAGTTACAGCAACTGAAGTGTATGAACTTAAAAAAATAAATAAAAAAAAATTGCTTCTTTTGGCGTTCCATAAAAAGTGACCTAAATAGTCAGATGTTATTGGATCATCTGATATTTGTTGGTAGACTTGTGTTTGACAACAACAAATGTTTTTTTGAGATTTTATCATTTGAACCAATTTGACTGACATTTTTTGCTCTGGGACACATATGTCCATAGGACCATGGGGACACATTTGTCCCGTGTCATAAGTCCTCCCCCAAAAATGTGTGGAAATGGTTTTATTTATTGTTCAAATACATTCTTAAAAGGTAAAAAAATATAATTATTTTTATATTGATGACGGTAATCTTGTGGTCCTCAAAGGGCTAAGCCCCTGTACACATGGTTGGAGATTTCGACAACCAAATCCGTCGGATTTTGTCCGAAACTGTTGCATACACACGGTCGGAATAAGTTGTCGAAAAATCCGATGTTTCAGAACGTGATGACGTAATTTAGTTACGATGGGACTACATTCAGGCTAGTAGCCAATAGCTTTGATGTAGGAATTTGATCTGAGTATGCGTGGCACTTGGTCCAATCAAAATTCTCTACACATGATCGGAGTATGTCCGATCGAACCAGTTGGTCGGGAAATATTTCCAACAAGTTGGAAATTTGGGTCCGACGGACATTCCGACGGAAACATTCCGATGCATACCACACACAGTCGGATTATCCGACAACACGGTCCGATAAGACACATTTCGACGGATTCTCCGACCGTGTGCACAAGGGCTAAGAGAGCCATAATTGGCCAAAGGCAGGGTGCCTTTGGCCAATCATGGCTCAGGGGGACACCCCACACTTTCCTAACCAGACCAATTTTCAGCTTTTGGTGCTCTCACACTTTGAATGACAATTACTCAGTCATGCAACACTGTACCCATATGAAAGGTTTGTCCTTTTTTTTCACGCAAATAGAGTTTTCTTTTGGTGGTATTTAATCACTGCTGTTTCTTTTTATTTATTGCGCCATAAAATCTAAAAAGACAGAAAATTCGGTAAAAAATAAATAAATAAATCTTTGTTTCTGTTAAAATTTATTGCAGAGTATTGGCAAGTATTGGCAGAGAATTGGCGAGTATTGCACAGTATTGGTAGAGTATAGCACAGTGTTGCAGAGTATTAGCAGAGTATTGGCAGAGTATTGGCAGAGTATTGCACAGTGATGCAGAGTCTTGTCACTGAGCAGTGCTGTGGGCATTACACATCCAGCCCACAGCGCTGCTGCCATCTCTCCCCCTCTCTCCTCTCACTGTACCGATCGGTACAGAGAGGGGAGGTAGGAACCGGCGTCATGACGTGACGCAGGTTTACAAGTGATCATGTGGTAAATTGCCACTATCAGCGGCTGTTTATCATGATCCGTGATGCAGATCCAGAGGACCCAGCGTTCACAGATGTTCCCGGGTGCGCGCCCCAAGGGGTGCGCAGGAGCAAGATTATGTTAGGACGTCCCACCCAGAATAAGCCGACTGCGCTGTAGCCGTCTTTTGGCTATGGTCCGGTTGGCATGTGGTTAATATATACTGTATTTATCTACGTGGGTTATACGCCGATCCTCGCACATAGACTGTGTAAATAATATATATATATATATATATATATATATATATATATATATACACACACACATACATACACACACACACCTGTCCTGTTAAACCGCTGTATGGCCACTGTGCTGCAGCTCAGTTTCAGGGTTTTGGCACTTATGAGAGTGAGAGCGATAACACCAAATTTAATACACCTGCTCCCCATTCATACCTGACACCTTGTAACACTAACGAGTCACATGACAACGGGGAGGGAAAATGGCTAATTGGGCCCAATTTGGACATTTTCACTTAGAGGTGTACTCGCTTTTGTTGCCAGCGGTTTAGACATTTACGGCTGTGTGTTGAGTTATTTTAAGGGAACAGCAAATTTACACTGTTATACAAGCTGTACACTCACTACTTTACATTGTAGCAAAGTGTAATTTCTCCAGTGTTGTCACATGAAAAGATAGAATAAAATATTTACAAAAATTTGAGGGGTGTACTCACTTTTGTGAGATTGAGCTAGAGATTATATATATATATATATATATATATATATATATATATACACATATACATACACTCTGCAACATCCAGTGTAGCGTTTATATACAGTGCAACCGTAGTGTAGATGCTACTATTTTTCTGGTGGCGTACACATTACACAATATAGTGCAGCTGTAGTCCAGTTGCTACTACTTTTCTGGTGCTGTACACAGCACACAATACAGTCCAACCGTAGTGCAGTTGCTACTACTTTTCTGGTGGTGTACACATTACACAATACAGTGCAGTGTGGTTCAGTTGCTACTACTTTTCTGGTGGTGTGCACAGTAGACAATACAGTGCAACCGTAGTGCAGTTGCTACTACTTTTCTGGTGGTGTACACAGCACACAATACAGTCCAACCGTAGTGCAGTTGCTATTACTTTTCTGGTGGTGTACACATTACACAATACAGTGCAGTGTGGTGCAGTTGCTACTACTTTTCCTGGTGGTGTGCACAGCACACAATACAGTGCAACCGTATTGCAGTTGCTACTACTTTTCTGGTGGTGTAAACCGTACACAATACAGTACAGTGTGGTGTTGCCAAACAAAATATACATCATGTCCGGAAGGCCACCAAGGAGAGGCAGACACTCACAGGCCACTAAAAGAGGGCAAGCAGGCTCTGTGTCTACAGTCAACAGTGCTGGTTGTGGACATGGTGCATCCTCTGCTGGTGGCCATGGGGCACGCTTGTCCTTTTTTTCTGCTGCTGGCCATGTTATTGAGCCAGGTATTGTTTGCAACCTATGCCTTTTCTGGTGGTGTACACAGCACACAATACAGTGCAACTGTAGTGCAGTTGCTACTACTTTTCTGGTGGTGTACAAGTAGCGCTGTCTCCTGAAGAGCATGCACTATATGTTTTTGCAATTTAATGTTACCCTTAAAACCGCAGTTTGGTTTGGGTCTAATTGTTCAAAATTTTTGACCTCAGCACCAGTCTGACTGGACTGCAGGGTGTTCTGCCTAGCCACGGGGGACGCTGTCACTTTTGGTAGGCATTGAAACACAGTCTGGTTGGGTGCATTAAGGCTACTCTCTCTCGGAACCAGCCCAGTGGGAGTGTCGCTCTTGCTGTGCCTTCTGGGAGGGGGTACTTAAGGTGCAGATGTCACGTGTTTCGGGGTTCTGGTCCAGAAGTATGTTCTGTGTGTTCTATGGTCCTATTCCTCCTGACCAGCCCCCAGGACATCCATGGCCTGGGGTGCAGATCCACCCGACTTTACATCTCAGGGCTGGCTAGCCCAAGGCGAGGAAACTGAAAGGAGGATTCGGAGGTGGTCCGGTGCCGTCTTGGTTAGTGGAGAGGCCCAGCAACTGTGAGGTTATCCAGGGAAGGACTCTTCGGGAGAAGGCCACATGAGGGTTGGCTTCTCAACAAGAGCCTGGACAAGTTGAAGAACCTAAGTGAATCCAACCTCGTGCGGTATCGCCAGACTGGCTGCAAGATACTGGTACCACACGAGTGTCCTACAAGCTTTCAAGTTTCCCTCACGTATTCTATAGCAAAGTCTGGGGCAGATACTTGTTCTTGACTCAAGCACCCTGTTGGCTGCTAGGCCTGGTGAGAGAAGGACTATCCGATTAGGGTGAGGATCTGTGAATGGCTATTCTCTGGATTTATTCAAAGTGAGAGACTGTTTCATACTGAGTTTAACATTAAGAGTACCTGGACTTTTCACCTACACCCTCTGATTCTATGCTGAAAGACTGTGTTGATAACTACGTTTTGCAAATAAAAATCCCTTTAAGTGGATCTGTCGTCAGTCTCTGCAGTTCTTGGGTCATCTACCTCGGGAAACTCCTAGATGCATACGAGGTGAAGAAGGTAACGGTAAGCCTAATAAATTCAGGCGCTCCTTCGGGAGTAAGTGCTACATACACATTACACAATACAGTGCAGCCATAGTGCAGTAGTTACTACTTTTCTGGTGGTGTACACAGCAGACAATACAGTGCAACCGTAGTGCAGTTGCTACTGATTTTCTGGTGGTGTGCACATTACACAATACAGTGCAGTGTGGTGCAGTTGCTACTACTTTTTTGGTGGTGTACACAGCACACAATACAGTGCAACCATAGTGCAGTTGCTACTACTTTTGTGGTGGTGTAAACAGTACACAATACAGTGCAGTGCGGTGTTGCCAAACAAAATATACATCATGTCCGTAAGGCCACTAAGGAGAGGCAGACGCTCACAGGCCACTAAAAGAGGGCAAGCAGTCTGTGTCTACAATCAACAGTGCTGGTTGTGGACATGGTGCATCCTCTGCTGGTGGGCGTGGGCACGCTTGCCCTTTTTTTCTGTTGCTGGCCGTGTTATTGAGCCAGTCATTATTTGCAACCTATGCCTGAAGTGGATCAAGCATGGCCAGAACAGCAGCCGCTTGGGCACCACATGCTTGACCAGACATATGATGACCTCCCATGCAGTCCATTGGCAACAGCACTTGAAAGACCTACATCAAAGAAAAATACGGACTTCTCCTTGCTCCTCATCTGGGATCTCAAACCCCGCTATACCTCCAGTCCTCTCAAAAACCTGCACTGAGAGAAAGGACAGTATAGCAATAGGCGTCCCAAGTACTTTCGGACAATCTGCTATCGGTACACCTCCATCTGATTTTAGCAGGCAAATTTCCCTACCTCAGTTGCTAAACCGTAAAAAGAAGTTTGGTCCCAGCCATCCACATGCTCAGCGTCTGAATGCTAGCTTGGCCAAATTTCTAGCACTGCAACTGCTGCCTTTTCAGCTGGTAGACTCTGCCCCCTTTTGTGAATTTGTGGAATGTGCTGTACCTCAGTGGCAGGTTCCAAAATGCCATTTATTTTCATGGATGGCCATTCCATCTCTACCGCCATTTGGAAGGCAATGTTTTGGCCTCGTTGGACAGGGGCGGTCAGCAGTAGGGTGCATTTTACCGCTGACTCATGGTCTAGCAGGCATGACAGGGACGTTACCTTTCCTTCATGGCGTGCTGGCAGCTGGGAAGGATGCAGAACAGGGTTCAGTATTGTTGGAGTTTGTTCTGCCACCACGCCTCCAAAATGCTAGTGGTCATTCTGCCACAGCTCTCTCCTCCACTCCCTCCTCTTCTTCTTCCTCTATGGCCTCTTCTTCAGATTTTTCCTCTGAACCAGCGGTGCTCCGTAGGCGGTCAAGGGCCTATGCAAGCACTCAGGCAAAAAGATGTCATGCAGTGCTTGAGTTGATCTGCTTAGGGGACAGGAGCCACAGTGGGGCAGAGATTCTGTCAGCTCCGCAGGGGCAGGCTCAGAGGTGGTTGACGCCACACCAGCTTCAGCCAGGAATGGTGGTATGCGACAATGGCAACCTTCTTTCCACCCTCCGACAGGGACACTTGACCCATGTCCCATGTTTGCCACACGTCCTGAATTTGGTGGTGCAGCGGTTCTTGAGCAGGTACCCAGGCTTACAGGATCTGCTGAGGCAGGCCAGAAAAGTCTGTGGTCATTTCCACTGGTCATACAATGCCAGTGCTCGGCTGGCTGACATTCAAAAAGAATGTAACCTGCCCACCAACCGCCTCATTTGTGACATGCCGACCAGGTGGAACTCAATGTTGGCAATGCTGCAGCAGCTGCACTTGCAGCAGAGGGCCATCAATGAGTACCTGTGTGAGTATGGCACCAGGACAGGGTCAGGCGAGCTTGGTTGCTGATCAAGAATGCATGCACTGTCCTGTCACCATTTGAGGAGGCCACGAGGATGGTGAGCAGCGACAATGCATGCATCAGTGATAATGTCACTCTTGTCTTCCCATTGGAGCACACGCTTTGTGGAATAATGGACAGTGCACTTGAGGCAGAACAGCGGGAGGAAGAGGAGGACTTCCTTACCTCTCAAGGCCCTGTTTTTCCAGATAGCATTCCTGTGAATAAGAGAAGAAGAAGAGGAGGAGGAGGAGGAGGAGGAGGAGGAGGAGGAGGAGGAGGAGGAGGATTGTGTCAGCATGGATGTAGAGGATAACACTCAGTAGTACTCTTCAAGGGATGGTTTTCACTCTCCAGAAACCCAAGGAGTTGTACGTGGTTGGGAGGAGGTTTGTTCCTGACAACATCACAATCAAATGCGTCTGCAAACTTATGCTGCATAGCCTCCCCGATTCTGCATAGCCTGCGAAAGGACCCTAGGATTTGTGGTATCAAGGAGAGGGATCATTACTGGCTGGTAACCCTTCTTGATCCACGTTACAAGGGTAAGGTTGCAGAACTCATCCTGCCTTCACAGAAGGGGCAGAGGATGAACCATCTTCAGGAGGCCATGAAGAAAGGTTTGTGCAATGCATTTCCAGACCCTGAGAGGTTACAATTTCCTGGTACTGGACAACATGTTGCTGAGGCTTCGTTCAGTCAGAGCAAGAGCGAGCGGTGGAGAAGGTTGGCCGGCTGACCGATGCCTTTAGACAATTTTTCAGTCCTCAGCGCCAAGGTCTGATCGGTTCAAGCAACCATCGCCAGTGTCTGCAACACATGGTGCAGGAATATCTTGGGGCAAGTGCAGACTTGGAGACCATTCCAACAGAGCATCTACTGGGTTACTGGGTCTTGAGGATGGACCAATGGGCAGAACTTGCTCAATATGCAATTGAGCTACTGGCCTGTCCTGCATCCACGTTCTTTCTGAACGCACATTCAGTGCTACTGGAGGGTTTGTAACGGATCATAGAGTGTGCCTGTCCACAGACTCCTCTGATAGGCTCACATTCATGAAAATGAATCAGTCTTGAATCAGCAGCAGCTATCAAGCACCTGATGCTAATGTGACTGATTGATTTTTCTATGGATTTGGGATCCCTTGAAGACTGCCTATGCTGAGTGACTATCCTATTTCTCTTCAATCTTGATGATGCTAGCTTCCAACAATATTTTTGGTTTAGGGCGCCACTACCACTGCCTAAGGCCCAATTTTTCTGCCCCTGTTTAACAGGGGCATGCAATTACAATTTTTAATCTAATATTTCACAGCAGGGCCTGTTCCTGCGCCCAACAAGAGTAACTGAGAGGTTCACAGTGTTCTAACACCACCAACACCTAAGGTCCAATTTTATGCAGTGTATTTAGGGCAGACCATATAGTATATATACTTCTGTTCAGAGTATATAGTGCCTGGGGGCCCCCCACGCCATTTTTCTAAAAATCGGGGTGCAGGGTTCCCTTTAATATCCATACCAGACCCAAAGAGCCTTATAATGGGCTGGAGGGGGCCCATGCTGTTTTTGTTCAATGATTTTCATGTATATTGCCGAAACCTGCCAATACATTAGAGCCGCAAGCAGTTTTAGGTGACTTTTTCTACTTCAGAAATGTCATTTTGCTGTGGTATTGTTCTAAACACGGGAAAACTGCGCCACTTTACAGGCATACTATAGACACCCCCCAGGCACGATATTTAAAGGAATATTTATTGTTTTACCTTAAGCATTCTTAAAATCACTGCTCCCGAAAAAATTACAGTTTTTAAAACTTTTTTGCATTGATACATGTCCCCCTGGGGCAGGACCCGGGTCCCGAAACACTTTTTAGGCAAAAACCTGCATATTAAGCCTTTAAAATTAGAACTTTTTATTTTTCATGATCGTGTACCATAGACTTTAACAGTGTTCGCGTTTTCAAACAAACTTTTTTTCATGTTCAGATGTTCTGGTGTGAACCGAACCGGGGAGTGTTCGGCTCATCCCTATTATTGAGCATCATGTGAATGCCACAGCAAGTTTTATTGCTGATTTTACCCCTTTATGGCGACAAGATAAAAAATCCTAATAAACTAACTGACCATTGTGAGTATATATCATTTAAATTGGATCACCTTTTTGATAGCTTTTTTGCAAAATTCGAAGCCACACAATTGTAGCATTCTATTTTGAACGAGGCCTTGCATCTCTTTTGTTAAATCACTCATCTATAAGCCTCTCCATACCTCCGGTGTCCATCTCACAGTGTAGTCTCTCACATTCACAACATGGGCTCACAAGAACGAATCCAGAAATACTATACTTTATATGCTTTTTATGCATCCCAGGATTTTATTTGCTTTGGCATTTGCTGTTTGGCATTGAGTTCTGCTGAGTGGCATGCAGTTAATCAGTATTCCTAAATCCTTCTCTAGTTCTGTTTTCCCATTTTGTACTATACTTCATGTGTAGCAACAGTAATAATACCACGACTTTGATAAATAACCTTACATTTATTAACATTTCATTTTATCTGCCAAAGTTGCCATATTGATAGGTTTCTTTTGTAATATGTTACTATTCTGAGTTGTAATTATCCTACAATTTTGCCAAAATATCTGGGTCATTCCATAGTGCACTGTATGTATACAATGACATGCCTGGGTCATGTCAAAGGGAACTGTATGCATACAAATGGATGTATGGGAAATTAGAAAAGAGACTGTATGTCTACAATGGCACATCTGGATCATTCCACAGTGAAGTCTATGTATACAATGGTATGTCATTTGATTGTGAACTGTATGCATTGGCGGCCCGTCCATTAGGGGCACCCAGGCGCCACCCCCTCTATCACACCACCCCCTATATGCTTAATGGATAGATTCATGCATAGCGTGAATCTATCCATGGCCGCGGCGGCCACTCCCTATTCAGGCGTCCGGCCCCTATTATGACATCGGACACCTGAATTACAGTGGCGGGGGTGTTTTTTTGATGCACCTGATTAGAGGTATAGGCTCTAATAGGGAGAGCATTGCACTCAGGGCCCAGCCAGGTGTGTTAGAAAAGCAAATGAATATTCACTTTTCTAACACTGAACTGCCTCTCCACCAATCAGGAAGCGTGGGTCTGATACCCATCACCTGATTGGCTGAAAGGACAGGAGATCCTATTGGACAGCCAGCAGGAGGATAAGCATGGAGGACACAGGAGCCGCTGCCTAACCCGCTGCCCATCCCACAGCTCCCCGCCATCACCCGCTGCTTGACCTGCCACCCAGATGGGGTAAGGACCGGTCAGACAGCGAGCAGGCGGGGGGGGGTGCTGGTTAAATGCCGCTGGGGGGGTCACAGTGGCTGCATTTGATTTTTTTTTTTTCAGTATTTTTTTGTATTTTTCAGTTTGTTTGCCCCCCCAAAAAAAATTTTGAGCACCAGCCGCTACTGATGCATACAATGACATGTATGGGTCATTCAATAGAGGACTGTATGTATACAATATTTATGTATACAATGAGTCATCTGGGTCATTCAGTAGGGAACTGTATGTATACAATGACACATCTGCATAATTCTATAGGGAAATGCATCTAGTATCTTTTTTCAACCTATGTGTGTAACCAACCATGTGTTAAATGACAAATCTGTATTTTGCCATAGGGAACTGTATGTACACAACAGCACATCTGGGTCATTCCATTAAAGACTGTATGCATACAATGACACATTGGTCATTCCATAACAAACCATATGTATAATTACACATCTGGGTCATTCCAAAGGAGACTGCATGTATATAATGACATGCCTGGGTCATTCCATAAGGGACTTTATGTATACAATATGTCTGGGTGATTCCATTGGTAACTGAACATATATAATGACACACCCGGGTCATTTAAGTGGAAACTGTATTTGCACAATGACACATCCAGATCATTCTATAGCAGACTGTATGTAACTAATTACCTGTCTGGGTCATTTCATTGGGAACGTTATGTATGCCATTGCATGACTGAATCATTTGATTGGGATCAGTATAGGTTAGACATGTGTAGAATGGAAAAATGTATTTAACTAATTTTGTTTAATTGATTCCTTTCATAATTTGTTTTGTTCTGTTAAATTTCATTTTGTTTACTACTTTTCTAACAAATACCAAATTTTCGGACCGATTTATATGTGAATAGGTCAAAAAATGATCGAGCTATCCGCCGTGTCCTTAACAACCTATGACTAATCAGCTGTGAGCTGGCTTCCCCCCCGCTGAGAGCTGAAATGTAAGCAAAAGAATGCCGGCTATAAAAAAATTCAGAAAAGAAACAGCGTGCCCCCCCCCCCCCCAATCCATACCAGGCCCTTCCGGTCTGGTATGGATTTTGAGGGGAACCCATGCCAAAATGTAAAAAAAAAAAAAAAAAAACGGTGTGGGGTCCTACCCAAAATCTATATCAGACCCTTATCCGAGCATGCCACCCAGCAGGTCCATAAAGGAGAGCACAAGCGAGCGTCCTGAACCATACCAGGCCACAAGCCCTCAACATAAGGGGGTGCTTTGGGGCAGGGAATAGACTTCACTATGGAATGATTTTTTCTTCTTTTTTCAGGTCCAGTGGGCATTGTGATTGATGATGGATCTACATCAGGGGTCATTGTTTTTTATTTTTTATTTTTTTTAATAAAGCACTTGTCCAAAACTCGTATTGTATCTTAATTTGGTTTTTACACTTTTTGGTGAATGGATAGGGGTACTATGTACCCCAAACTCATTCACAGGGGGGGGCTTGGATCTGGGGGTTTCTGGTTTGGATTGGGGGGACCCCACATGTTTTTTTTCAGAATTTTCTATTGCCGGCATTCCTTTGTTTACATTAAAGTATTCAGCGGGGAAGCCTGCTGACAGTTGATGAGTCATTGGTTGTTAAGGACATGGCGGTCGGCTTCCCGGCCTGCTTCTTAACAACCAGCTAACGAATTGCACATGTCTAGTATAGGGTAAATACAATGGAACATCTGGGTCATTTCAAAGGGGACTGTAAATACTGTATACAATGACATGTCTGGGTCATTCTATAGGGGACTGTATGTTTGTTTATAATGCATTCCCAACAACATACTAGCCCCAGGCCATGGGACACTGTCACCCCCACCCACAGCCCTCACCTGACACTCCCACCTTCCCCTAAGTATGTGGGAACCACCCAGTCAAGGCCATGATCTCCTCAGTTATTAACCTTTTTGAGTTACTGCACATGAACTCAAATAAGGGTAATGCTGTGATTCCAGGACACAGCATCATCAGGACAATGGGCCAAGATAAGTGACTGTCCTGGGCAGGGCTGCTGATAGAAATCATGGGGCCCCGTACAGCCTACCTGATGGGGCCCCCTTTAACCACATCCCTGGCCCCGCCCCTATACCGAGAGGCTAGGGTATACAGACAGCACCCCCCACCAATTTAACACAACTAGAGGATGATCAAATGAAATGGAATCAGTATACAGAGGTTAACTTTTTCTGAGAGATATTAAAGGAACACTCTAACCACAATGACCACTTCAGTGATTTGAAGTGATCAAAGGTGGTAGGAGTCAGTATGTGGGATGGCATATGAATATACCAAGGTGGTATAATGATTGGCTTCTAACACGGAGGGCTACACATAGATCAAAATTTGTCCGATTACTGCTAAACTGAATTTTGATGTGTGTGTACCCAGCTTTACCCAATTTCTTGCTTTAGCTGGCTTCTTCCAGTGCTGAATGGTTCCCTACAGTGCTTGTGTATGTTTTACTGACTATGGTGTCCTTTTATGAAGCAGTGAAATCTATTCACTGCTTCATTCTCCGGCATTCACATAGGAGATCTTTCTCCTCTGTATGGCAGTTTATAAAGCGGAGTAGATCGCTTCACCCTTGGAGGAGTGAAGCGATCTACAAACGCTTCTAACACTGGAGAACGGCCCCTAATACTGAAATCTCGTGAGACTTTACAAGATTACAGTACTAGAAATTCACTGATACACAGAGATGTCAATTTATTAAGCAGTGATAAATTATCACAGCTCAATACACTGACACACGGTGTGATTAATGTTAGTAAAATAAAGAGTCCCCCTACATAATATATACATGTATACACACACAGACATAATATATACATGTATACACACACAGACATTATATATATACATGTATATACACAAACATTATATATATATACATATATATATATATATATATAATATATATATACACACAGTACACATAAATATGACAGGGGGACATGGTTACAGTGTTGGGGGGTCTGAACGAGGCATAAGGAAGTTAATTATCTTCCTCTCTCCTCCTCAGATCCCCCCACATTCTCTCTTCACTCCCCTATTCTCCACCTCTGAGCTGGTGAATCGGGGAGTGTGAATTCTGACACAGATCGCCAGTGAAGCGCTGAGATCACAGCTTCATAAACTGGCCGTTACTGTGTCATTCTATGAGGATTCTCAGTGTGCGGAGATAATCGGCGGGAGAACATATTCAAACACTTCTCCCCCCGATTATCTCTGGTTCATAAACTGTGATCAGCGGCGATCCTCTGGATCACTGCTGATCACTGCTTCACAAACAGACACCTAAGCCCAGTTGCTCACACTTCAGCCCCCCTGCGATGTGATGAGGTTTGGTGGAGGAAGAGGGCTCTGCAGCTGGCTTGAGCATGGAAACAGGTAAGTGAAAGAGTCTATCCCCCCCCCCCCCCACACACACACACACATGCTGCAAGATTGGACTTTATTTCATTTCCTGGAGATGGGCTGTATTATATATATATATACACTTTCTTTGCTGTTAATACTCAACTTTATGAATATGTTAGGAATATACTGGGACTTTTCAGGTGCTATATAAATATATTCAACATACACATATATTAAAAGAATAATTTTGTGAAATGCATCTGTGTGTAGTACCTGAAAAGTCCCATTATTTTCCTAACATATTCATGAATTTAGCTTTCACTTCCACCAGACCTGTCCTGCTGAGATGCAGGGCAAGTTTACAGCACAGATTTGTACAGAGGCAGAACGGGGATCACAGGAGAAGAATGCAATCTGTCACCTGTTATCTTGCCTTGAGGAGAGCTCCAGATGTTCTGTCCTTCCCGAGGAGTGGGAGGGAGGCTCGGGTGCTGATAGGAATACACGTCCCCTCTTCTCTTATCCATAGACCCCTGTGTTATCTGAGATTTGGGCTCCTGGAGTGATGCTCTCTTCCTCCCTCGATCAGCCCTGTGCAGTCAGACTTTTTTTTAATTTTTATTATTATTCTAAATGCTGTTAAGATTGCTCGGGCCCCCCCTGCTGGCTGGGCCCGGTATAACAGGGTCAGCTGTACTGGCTTATCAGCGGCCCTGGTCCTGGGCCCAGAAAATCTGAGACAATTGGCATTTATGACAGACAATGACATATCTGGATCATTCCCTAAGAAAATGTATTTATACAATGATTCAAATGACTTGTCTGGGTCATTCCAGGGGGGGCCCAATATGTATACATTGACATGTCTGGTTAATTTCCTAGGCAACTTATACAATTACATATCTGGGATATTCAACAGGAAAATATATCTAGAAATTACATGTCTGAATCATTCCATGGAGGACTATGTGTATATAATGACACAACTGGGTCATTCTAAACCAGGTTCAAAGTCCGACTGATGGGTCAATTGCAGACCGTGTTCAGGTTTAATGCAGCCCCCCTGGTAATTTGGATCTATTAATCTTTTGTGGCCCCCAGGGAGGGAGTGAGGGAGGGAGTGGGACAGAGAGGGGACAGGGAGGGGTGGGACGAATGATGCCAGATTACATACAGGAGAATCTCGTTTACTTGGCAGCTTTTGTAATAGGAAATCCTGTCTCATTTACTGGCATTGGCATTAAAGAGGCCACAGAGTTAACAAGAGTTTGTCCTGTAAGTCTCGTCCCGCCCCTTCCGAGGCAGCAGATGGGCAATGGTAAGGTTGCATTCATGACAATGGTAGGGCTGCATTCATGGCAATGGCGAGGCTGCATTCATGGCAATGGCGAGGCTGCATTCATGGCAATGGCGAGGCTGCAGTGGGCACTGATTAGGCTGCATTGGTGGGCACTGCCCCTTATTTTGCTTCTCAGTTCTTTATTTAAAATATAATTTTTCCTGAAACGTCTCTCTTAAAGTTAAGGTGCGTGCTATACACCCATAAATACGATATCTAAATAACAAGCCCAAGCTCATCCTTGGTCCTGTGCGGCACTCTGGGATTCGTTGGGGCCACAAAGGATATAATATTTATTTATATATATATATATATATATATATATATATATATATCCATCCAAATAACACGCCCAAGCTCATCTCTTCATCACACACATCCACAAAGGAGGATTCTTGTTGGGCAGTGATTTAGTGCTCGGGCAAACACACTTCGACCGAATTTTAATGATTCAAAGAATGTCAGGCAAAATGGTCAACCCTCACGCATATTCACTTCATCAAAACTGGCCTTCTTTGAAAAAAAGTTTGGACACCCCTGTTCTAAAGGTAAATGTCAAAAGGTAACTGGTCTAATTGGAGGCTACTTGGGTGCCAATATCCCAGAAATTGTCTATCCAATAAATTGTCTCATGGTATGTGGGACTTTCATGGTGATATCTTTATCAGGTGATATCCTTATTACTAACTATACATAACCAGGTATATGAGCACAATTCCACCAGCACTCCTGTTTAGTCCTTTGTTGATATTACCTCATTGGATGTATGTACTATTAATAATCTTTTAATATATAAAGCTTCTATACTGGTGTGCATCTGTATACCTATGGTTAATGTAAATATGTCAGCCCTCCCACACACCTGTATACATGTCATCCCCCTCACACACCTATATAAATGTCAGCCCCTCCCCCCACACACATGCACACACCTGTATACAGTGAAGGCTGGTGCTCAAATTTTTTTTGGGGGGGCGCATGTAAACCGAAAAATCCAGAAAAGAAAACATCAATTGCAACCTCACTATGCCCATCAAACACAGCCACTGTGCCCATCTATTGCAGCCACTGTGCCATCACAGTCACCTTTTTTGAAGCCTATTAAAGCCTATGGCTCTAATCAGCTTCAGAAAATACACACCCGCCGCTGTAATTCAGGCACCCCGCCTAAATAGGGTGTAGCTACAGCAGCCATGGATAGATTATTGCAATGCAATGCATGAATCTATCCATGATACATAGAGGTGGGTGGCTGGAGAGAGGGGGTGGCCGCAGTACTCCAGCCACTGCCTGTATATATGGCAGCCCCCACACACACCTGTGTATATATATCAGCCCCACACATACACAAATCTGTAAACACACAAGGCTCTGGCCCCTCCATGTACAAAAACGGCCCCCCTCCATTTCCTTCACAGCCCCTACTTGTAAATAATTTCTTACTACCTGGTCCCAGCTCATTTTCACAAAGCTGACATGTTGCCGACACAGAAAAGCCCAGTAAACGAGGGGTGCACATGCACATAGTAGCCAGAGGTGGCAGTAAAGAGCTTGATGTCTGAGCTCAATGCCGCAGAATGCACACGCTGTGAGATCGTTCCTGTAATGTACAGCACGGTTCCCCTTCACCTGTCCTGCCTATTACTGGCACGGGCGGGCCACTTGGGTCCCAGGGCCCCTTACAGTTGTAATGGCTGTACCCCCTGATGGCGGCCCTGATTGTAAGGCTATGTTCAAAGTTTAAGCTTAGGATTTAGGAAGTCTATTTTTTATGTTAAGTAGGGGTCTATATTTTAAGGTTAAGCTTAAGTGTCAGGATGACAGTTCAGCCAAAAAATAAGTTAATGTTTTACATTGTATAGAATTCCTACTTTTTTTTTTATCTTCAGGAGATGCAAGACAAAAACCCTTCAGAAACCCATACCATGTTTTTTAATTTATATTGTATTTGGATATTTCTTCCTCCCCTACCCTACCTTTGTGTAATTTAAGAACCAACTTTAGCCAAAACGTGTTTTCAGTTTTGGATATAGTGGAAGATTTAAAACTACTGGCAGGTCTTCACTTCTGTTTGTGCCCTCATTAGGGAGATTTTCCTTCACTTTTGTCTACGTGACAGCCCTACAAAAAACTAGGCTAGACACGATCTCTGGGGGTAGGAAAGCAACCTTAACATTTTTGAAAGTTCTAACCTTGCATGCTCTACCGAAAATATGTTTTTTGTTACACATTAGTAACTAAAAACAAAAAAACCTTTGGTGGTGGACTTTGAAGGTGCGTACAAGATAGAAAAAGTATTTAGAGTACAAAAATAGTTTATTGGTTGTATAATGTCATAAAAAACATCTAGCATAAGGACTGTGTTGACAGCATGATCACCAATATACATGCAATAGTTTCCAGTACTCTTGCACACATTTGGACTTTAAAATTACTACGGTCATGGTATGTAAAGAACTCCCACAAAAGGGAGGGAAGCACTGCCTTGGGGTTTGTGATAAACAAGAGAAGATCATCCGCATAATAATAGTAAAAGTTAAACAGAGCAAACATAGTCAAAACATAACATAACTTGAACAGATAGTCAGACAAGCCAGGAAATCAGGGAACCGGAGAATCAGAGTGGAACAGCAAGCAGGATCAGGAACCGGAAGGGAAACAAGTCTTTCACAGGACACAGGAGAGAATCTCTGATATGTTGACCAGGCAAAGGCAGAGAGGATCTGGACTGAAAAGCTTAAATAGCCAGCAGGACCGACAAGCAGGATATCATCACCAGGTGAGTCACTGTGGAAAGTTTTGCACAGCAATTAACAGACAACTGAGCAGTCTGCTCTGGGAAGGAAGGGCTGTGCCCATCCCCGACACTATTTTGTAGTGGAATCACATGCATTTCTGTGTGTGTTTATCGCCATAGCTCTTTTTTTAAGGCAAGTTTCCTCTGACCTAATTGTTGAGGGGGAGAGTTGCGTTGTGTCTATGCCCATTCCTGTGTGTTAAAATGCAATTATATTACATATTAATTCACATCTCTGGAATGCATATAAACTCAGCTTTCCAATGTGCTAAATTACACATAGAAAACTATTGTTTTTGTTGACCCTTTGGGGATGCAGAGGCCCCATCTATCAAGCTTGTTATTTTGTGCCGCCCCTGAAACGTTGTATGTATGCATTTTTGATGCCCCCATCATTGGCCACTCATCGACATTAACAATATGATATTCCAAAAATAGGAGCTTTGAGACTTTAAATGAAGCAAGAACCTTGAGGTCCCTGCCTCCACCCCTATCATTATTTTAAAAAAGCGAGATGTGGGACTGAAGCACGCAGTAGCAAATGAATAGGCATAATGACTGGACATATATATTGTATAGTCTCTTATGTAAAAAATGTTTGCATAAATTCTTTATAACAGTAAACTTTTATATCACATTCAAAATAAAATACATAAGGATTTACAATCCAATAAAAATTAATATATTATACAGACACATGTAGTAGTTTATACATATATACATAAACATAATGCAATTGATACCTATGTATCCTGTGGACCTTACTGAGTTCCTATTAACGTAAATGAGAAAAATTGGGTATGATGGCAAAAGTTCCATAGTACAATATGAGACATAGATTAAGTCATAAAAAAATCTTGTCCGCCCATGATTAATATTGAATATGAAAGTTGATAGCTCGTCGCATTTCACGGCCTTATAGCCACTCATCAGGAGCAAAAATCATGGGATGCATCTATAAATAGAAAGCATTCATGTCTATGAAGCACTAACCCCTGAAGTAGCTGCTGGTTATTTTTGGGCTTACCGTTACCTTTCGTTCTCCTTGTGACATGTCTAGGGGATGTCCCGTGGTAGATGGCCCAGTAACTTGAGACTTACAATAGATTCAGTTGAATGGATTTTATTTGCAAACGCCAACCATTGAACAGTCTTTTAACTTGGGATCAGAGGGTTGGAAAGGAAAGTTCAGGTACTCTCAATGTCAAAGTCTATAAACGTTAAAGGAACTTGCTTATTTTGCCTGCATCCAGAGAATAGACATTCGCAGCTGGATGAGCACTCAGGTTGGACTGTCTCTCTCTCACAAGGCCTAGCGGCCAACAAGGTGCTTGCTCAGGAACAAAGTCTTTATCACCGACATTGTTGCAGAACACGTAGGGAAACTAAGCGGTATAACACTTGTAGGATACCTGGATCTTTCAGCCCACTTGGCGATATCGCCAAGACAGTATTCTCTCGGTTACTTCAGCCCTTCCAGGCACTTGTTAAGAAAACCAACATCACGCGTGGTGTTCTTCTAAAGAGTCCTCCCCTGGAATGCTCGAAGTACACTGGGTCTCTCCCGGACCGTAGATAGCACCCATCCACCTTGGAATCCTTCCTTAGTTCCCTTGCCTTGGGCTAGCCAGCCCCGAGGCATCAAAGTCAGGTGGAACCGCACCCCAGGCCATAGCCTTCCCGGGGGCTGGTCAGGAAGACCAGGACCATATACTCGGCACAGCATACTGGACCAGAACCCAGAACCACATGACATCTGTGTCTTAAATACCCTCTCCCAGAGGGCACAGCGGGCGGGCCACTCCCACTGACCTGACTCCGAGAGGGAATATTTCAAGCGCCTAACCAGACCATAGTTCTACGCCTGCCACCAGAGACAGTGCCCCCCTGTGGCCAGGCTGAACATCTCACAGTCCAGTCAGACTGACACAGAAGCCAAATTTAGTCAAATAGGCCCAAACCAAACTGTAGTTTGGGTAAAGCTTTAACTTTGAAAAACATATTGCTACATCTAGATAATCTAAAAAATAAAAATATAAATATTGAAAAATAAAAATATATAGCAAAAATATTTTAAAGGAGAGAGACAGAGAGAGACAGAGAGACAGAATATAAAAAAATTAGAACAACAAGTCCACTATATAACCTTTTTTTCACATAGGTTCCATCAGTACGCAGATGCAACTGTAAGTTAAAAGTATATTTTATTTTTATAATTTTTCAGTGTTTTTTTTTACAATACTTTTTCTATATATTTTTATTTTCCATATTTCTATTTTTAGTTTTTTTATTTTGTTAGGTCATCTAGACATTTATAGATGCATCCCTTGGCTTTTTCTCCTGATGAGCGGCTATAAGGCCACGAAACGCATCGAGATATCAACTTTCATATTCAATATTAATCAAGGGTCAACAAGATTTTTTATGACTAAAGCTGGCCATACACCTATAGATTAACTGCAGTTTTTAGATGGAAAAAGTGGGAGATTCCTCCATCCACACAGTATAGCAAACACGGAGAAATCTGTTGCACTTTTTTCATCTAACCATAGAAAATCTGCAGATAATCTATAGGTGTATGGCCAGCTTTAATCTATGTCTATAATATTTTACTTTGGAACGTTTGCCATCATACCCAATTTTTCTCATTTACTTTAATAAGAACTCAGGTCAACAGGATACATAGGTATCGATTGCATTATGTTTATGTATCAACTGCTACCTATGTCTGTATAAAATATGAATTTTTATTGGATTTCAAATCATTATGTAATTTATTTTGAATGGGATTTAAAAGTTTACCGTTATAAAGAATTTATGCGAAAACAATGTTACATAAGAGACTACACAATACATATAAATATAACGTTCCAGTCATTATACCTATTCATTCATTAACAATGTGACTTTTGAGGTCTATGTGTGGCATGGTCACCTGTAGAATGTAATTCACTCCCCTCACTTAAAAGTCAACTTTTATTTCTGGAGGTGGTCAGATTTCCACATAAATGGAAAATGAAGACAATAGACCCCTATGCAATCCAAAAAAAAATTTTGCACTGCGGAATGAAGAGACACCAAGGAAGTCACTTTTGACTGCAGCTGTCTGCAGATTAATAGAAGATGTCTCGCAAACACCTACCTTTCTCATGCAAGCAGGTGTTTCATAATCTCTCCACTTTACATTTTAATGAAGTTAAAACAGTCAATATCGCATGCCTCGCAGAGTGGAACAATCTGATTGCCATTCATCTGCACAAAGAAACAACTGCACAGGAGATAACAGGTGGATGGAGTGATCTGATTAGTGATATGCTGCAGGGTCTTTTTAATGATGTAGAAAGCTAGTTTAGGAACGACAGCTAATGATTTATTGCACCTGTAAAATCCCCTCTGATGTCATAATTGGCTTTAAAATGCTCTAAAACACAAGACTGATTCAAAATAAAAAGAGAGAAAAGCAAACAGAGGTGCTGCTGTCACAATGTGTGTGAATCAAATAGAGGATTATGATTATGATAATAATATAAAGATGCTCAAAATTTGAGTGCCATAAATCTGTTCTCATCATTCTTGTTTCGATCTGTACAAAGTGAATATAAAGTGTTCTGTTAAATCTTAACAGGGTAATTGTTCTAAGGATTTAAGGGACACTATTATCCAAATGATAAAATACATAAAAGATCATTTAGAATAGTGGAATGGCTTTGTACCACATCTGGTTATATATTTATTAAATAGATCTAAATATGTGGTATCACCGAATCCCAGCTTAGCTATTGCCCTCAGGTTCATATTTGCTCTTCTGGGTTAAAACTTCACTCTCACTTAGGCGTTTTACAGGCGCTTTTTTTAAAGCTAAAGCGCCTGAAAAACGCCCCAGTGTGAATGGGATCTCAGTGTGAAAGCACTCAGGCTTTTACATTGGGATTGCAGTTGCGCCTTCTTTCAAGCGCTTTACAGACGCTTTTTTTTAATGCTAAAGCGCCTGAAAAACGCCCCAGTGTGAAAGGGGTCTTAGGCTGGATTCACACCTATGCAGTTTTAGTGCTTTTTGCATTTTGCAGATTTGCATTTCAGAACGTGTTCCATAGGAAACCATGTTAAATGGACTGTAGTGCACATCTGCAAAATGTAAAAAGCACTAAAAATGCATAGGTGTGAATCCAGCCTTAGGGCCGTTTCACACTGGTGTGCCTAAAAATGTAGCATGCATTTTGCAAAAAAAATTTTAATGTATTTTTGCTCCATTTTCTGGATTCTTGACTCCCAAGCATGCACCTGTGAAACATGGACATCTGAATAAAAAAAAAAAAAAAATCACCAAACACACTCAGCTGGTGTGTTGGTGATGCATTTTTGGTTTCCTGTAGAAATCAATGGGAAGGGTGTTTTTGATGCCTTATTGAAACATTTTAATGAAGTTAAAACAGTCAATATCACATGCCTCACAGAGTGTTTTTGATGCATTATTGAAACAGGGCACCAAAGATGCAGCATACAGGACAAAATGCACTGCACCAACAGTGCACTGGTGTGAAGAGTTTCCTAAAATTTAAAGGGAAATTTTGTTATTGCATTTTTTTATTTTTTTGTGCTTTTAATTTCAGCAGAGCAAAAGCACATTAGTGTAAAGGGGCCCTAAGGCTAAAGCTGCCCAAACATGGGTCAGTTTTTTTTTCCCATTCAACCAGTGGGTTATATGAAAAAAAACAGTCCTGATTTCCCCATCCACATATGCGATTTGGATGTGGGAATCCTCCCGACTGCATTATTATTATGCATTCTGACAGTGGGGAGACTTCACTCAAAGATCAGGGCTGCAGGGTTATTGAGTCAGTAGATCAATTTCTGTTCAACCAAAGTGGCCACATATGGATCAAAATTCATCCGGTCCCCACTGAGCCAGCTGAATCAGTGTGAGCGTACCCTTAGTTATACTTTGAGTATGCAAAATATATATGGATACCATAAGTATATTTTCTCTAACCCTTTCCATACATACTGTTAGGGCCAGTTCACACAAGATGCAGTCCAGTACCTTTATCTCTACATGAAAAATGCATGGACAGTAGCTTATACAGGTTCCAATTGTCTATTTTACAACAGTGCTGTCAGTTCCAGTTCATTCCAGTGCAGAAAAAAAAAAAAAAAGTAGAACATGCTCCATGTTTTCTGCACAGAACTGTACTGTACTGAAAAGTGCCAAAACGCCTCAAAAACACACCAGAATGCATCTAAACACATAACAGCAACAAAAAAAGAGGGAAAACACATTGAAAATGCATCTAAATGCACTGGAACGCAGCAGAAACGTGCATTTAGAAACTTACTTAGAACTCATCTGGACTGTGTTTCTGTGGTGTGAACTGGCCCTAAAAAGCTGGCAATTAAAATCAAACATTAGCCATTAAATTATTTGACTTAACTTTGAACCGTGTTTTGGGTGTGTCACATCCAGAAAGGCATGCATTTCCATACTGCATCACTATAGATCTTTGGGCTCTTCAAAAACCCCTAAATCTCAAAGGGGACAAGAGATTCTAGTAATTGTCTGCCACATAGGTGTGGAGGTGCCCATAGACATTGCCAGAGGTGTAGCTTGAAGCTTGTGGGCCATGATGCAAAAGTTGACCTGGGCCCCTCCACTACCACCCACCACTTCCACCATGTGTGCAGATACACCCACTTCACGTCAGATAGTCAAAGTGGCTAAAGTTTAGCATTCCCAGAGTTCCTCCTTACATTAGAGGACAGGGATCACTGCTGGAAAATTAGAGGACAGGGACCCCTGGCAGGTCATTTGGCAGAATACACAGGGCTCAAATCAAATTCCTTTATACACGGTCTATCAGCCTTCACAGGGTGTTCCTGGCTTTTATGTTGCCGTTCTGACCTGTGAAATCCCCTGGTCAGAACGGCAGTGTAGTTGTAGTAGGCAGATACACCGTTGCAGATCATGGCTGACTGGCTGTGTTGTAAAGGAATCTGATTTCAGCCCTGTGGAGGAGGAGCAGTATAGAGTGCTGTACTGGGAAAGAAGCTCAGCAGCAGGCATAGGATCGAGGGTGGAGGGGGTGGTCAGGGGGCTTTGGGGGGGGGACTTAGATCTGGGGGGGCAAAGCCATGTGACATGAGATCTGGAGCCTGCATGTGTTGGATTTGTTTTAGCAATTTCTGAAGGTTTTTCTGTTAGTGTTGGCAGGTGTGGGGGGGAAGGTTACCGCCTGGAGGTGCGTGTCTTTTCCCCAGTTGTCAGGGAAGTGGGGTAAGCGGACATCCCCGGGTGGGGGGGGGGTACAGAGAATCCCAGCTAGTGACTAGAAGACACTGAGAGGTGTCTTACCTCACCAGTGACATCGGTCCCATCATGGCTACAGGACGGCACTCTCTTCCTCTTAACTTGATGAGCTTGGTTACCATTCCATGTTTCCAGCACACAGCACAGACACTTCTCCATCCTGGGCTGTTCTCAAGCCATGCTCCTCTCCATTCAGGAAATGGCTCACAGATTCTCCCCAGCCAATGAGAACAGAGGGGTGTGGACTGTGGAAGGCAAAGTGGAAGCCCAGTACTGGAGTGTGACTGTGGGGCCCTAGGGCAGATCGGAGCTGGACTTTGTGGAGGATATGATAATATGACAGGGAGGCTGCAGGGGCCCCCTGGAACAAGGGCCAGGGTTGCGATTGTGACCCCTGCAACCCCTTATGCTATGCCCATGGACATTGCAATGCCAAAAACTACAGAGCTGAGTAACAAGTGCCTGATGTCTATAGAGATTTAAAGTACTTCAAAGACTGCATTTAGATTAAGGGATGATCTTGTACTACACTGTACCAAGGATGGTTTGTAGCACCTGATTCCAAGCTTGACAGGATGGTTGTAGATGTAGTTGTGAGTTGGGGTTTCCTCATTTATAGGGTTGAGCGAACCCGAACTGTAAAGTTCGGGTTCGTACCGGACTTTTGGGTTTTTGGGTCCCGGACCCGAACAATTTGCTGTATGTTCGGGTTTGGGTTCGGTAATGTAATGGTGCTTTTTTAACAGCTGCAGGGCAGCCAAATAACATTCATTTAACTTGTGTGCCCTTAGAAGCCATCACAGCCATGCCTACTAATGGCATGGCTGTTATTGGCCAGTGCAGCCAGCATGTGACCCAGCCTCTATATAAGCTAGAGGCACATAGCACAGCACGTCACTCTGCTTTAGATAGTGTAGGGAAAGGTTGCTGCTTTGAGGGAGAGAACAATCTACCTTGATTTAGTTGTGTGGGTGCAGTGCACATTCTTTTTACACTGCCCAGAGCCCAGTGCCAGAGAAAATATAACTTTTATCTGTCTGTTAGTTAGGTTGGCGTCGGCAGGCTTTTTATGAAAGCTCAGTGCACTAGCACTGCATATGTTACTGTGAGATACACCCTTTAGATACTGTTGCTCTATTCTGCTATTCTAAAAAAAAACATTTAGGGCAAAAATATATATATATTTTACAGTGTTTTCTGCATATCTGCACATGTGAGATACACACTTTAGATACTACATTTTGCTGCCATTTGCAGCCCTCTAGCCCTTTCCATTACTTTTTTTAGAGCCATTTTAGTCCTCAAAATTTCGGGTCCCCATTGACTTCAATGGGGTTCGGGGTCAAGTTCGGGTTCCGAACTCAAATTTTTTTGCAAAGTTCGGCCGAACCCGAACATCCAGGTGTCCGCTCAACCCTACTTATTTCCTTATTTTAAACAACCTGTGCCCACGAAGAAAAGGCTAGCAAACATCGAATAAGTCCTACCTTCCACAGTGGCAACTTTTATCATAGAGTTTAGGTCAGCCATGTAGTGCCAAGGTGGTAAATGCCTTATGGTGGAGAATTTGTTTGGATTGACCAGATGGTTGTTCTTAAATATGGACTACATGTATAGCCAAATGTTTGCAATCTAAAGTTGTAGTTTTTTCAGTACTAACCGATTTAGGATTCTTTTGTCAAACAACTTTTGACACATTGATTCATAAGTGAGGCCATGGGTGTGCATAGAACTTTTTTCAGAGGGGGGGGGGGGGCATAATTTTAAGGTCACCCAAGCTTCAATAATGTCATAAAAGGGAGGGGCTTCATAATCATATAAAGCGCAGGCATACAAAGGTTTGAGAAACCAGATGCAAAAGCTTAATAGAAGGATCAAGCTGCCATTGTATGATTAGCAATTTCTAATAATAATAATAAAAATGGTGCCCTAATTCAAGAAGTTATGCATCAAAAATAGACAAATACGCATGAATGGCTATCACCACGTAGGAGCCTCGATACAGGAAGCCGGAAGACAACCCACACCTTCGAATGTCTCGTAGTCACCAAGTCCGTTCTGGTCCTCTCAAAAGTCTCGGAGTATCATATCATCATAAAGACAAAAATAAAAGTGCGCCAAATTGTGACTCAATAAACAATTTGCTAGCAAAAAAAATAAAATATACGAATGCTGAAGCACAAAGGGTGAGCGTGGCTTCAGCATTCGTATATTTTATTTTTTTTGCTAGCAAATTGTTTATTTTTTAACGATACGTTCATTTTTGTACGGCTCGGTGGAGTCACTCTTTAGCGCTTAAAATTATTCGGTGGAATAAAAATTTACGTGTTTAAACTTTATCACACGATTTGGCGCACTTTTATTTTTGTCTTTATGATGATATGATACTCCGAGACTTTTGAGAGGACCAGAACGGACTTGGTGACTATGAGACATTCGAAGGTGTGGGTTGTCTTCCGGCTTCCTGTATCGAGGCTCCTACGTGTGCGCAGCCGCACAGACCGGCTTACGAGAGGACTCAAACTGATTCGGTGATTGTGGAACGTCTGAGGGACTGGGTCGGTTTCCAGCTTTCCGCATCGAACCGTCTGGATGTCCGTATTTGCGTATACCGACCGTTGATCTGGTAAGCCTCCATTCATTACTGACCTATAGCAGTCCACGTGGTCAAGCACTATATATTTTTTGTTTGAACAAACAATGATCAACCACACTTTTTGTTGTTCACTCACATAGGACATTATTTATACTGTGTAGCCCTATTATACACTTTTTGAATTTTTTTCACAACTTTTTTCAAACGTATTGGACTTTTGGGTTACTGATGAATGTTTTTTATTTGATAATTAATTTTTGAAAATACTTTTCACCATTGATTTTCACTATTGATTTTCACTGTATTTGGATTCACTTATATTTTGATTTTCATTATTTAGATTATTTAGGTTCTTCACCAAAGTTTATACATTTTTGTATTAAGTCACATTTTTATTTTCATAGGTTAAGCGCTGCACTTTTATCTTTTATGTTTTGTTGTGCCTAGTATCTTGGTTATAGTGTTCAGCTGCTGTTCTTTTAATTTTAAATTTTTTTAAATTTTGTTACTAAGCGCAGATTTTTTATATTTTTTTCTTAATCTGAAAGAATAGACAAGTCAGGCCCTCATTGAAAAAAGGTGGGCTTCAAGCAACTATATTGCCAGTGTGTGATACTGTACTGTGCTACATACTCTTGTGTACACCCCCCCATTCAGAGTTAAACCCCATAAACACTATTACATTTTCAGAAGATTTTTGTTTTCAGATTTACCAAAACCATGTAGTGCAAGGGCCTGCTTACAAATGCAAATTTAAACTCTTAAGGTTTGACCTCATATTATATGGTTTTGGTAAATCTGAAGACAGAAATCTGCAGAAGATCTAATCATGTGGGGTCTTAGACCGAATTAACCACTACCTGTCTACGGGCATACCAAAGTACTATCAGGTTCATGGTGGTGGGCCAGCCATATGCAAATTTCAGTCTATATTTGCATGGGACTGGTGAATGGAACAGTAAAGATAGTTTACAGATGCCTCCAATGCAATAGGGCAATGAAATTATTTTGTTAGTTTTTTCTTTTTTTTCTTTGAGCAGACACCCCACGATAAAATACTTATCAATAGTAGGGTGGGAAAGGAAGAGGAAAAGTGCCTTTGTTGCTGTTGACGAGAAGCCGACTGTGCATAAAGTTGCAGTTTAGATTTTTTTTTTCTATCCTTCCTGCAAAGTATTCTTGGCAACAGCAGCTTGATGACATTGTTTTTTTTTTTTTTTTATATTAATCAATGTGATGGTGAAGAAAAAGAAAATAGGATGGATTTGCTGTTGTTGTCTGCCTGTTTTGAACTTGCATGTTCTCTGAGACTTGAAATATCTAAATGTGTGCCTAAATATCCATGGTTTTGCCTTTGTCTACACAAATTGTTTATAATGGTGCTATACTGTCATGCAGGTGGAAGGCTGAAACTTGTCCTGACAAATAAGCAATAGGCCAAAGAAGCATCACTGATGCAAAAGCTATCCACTTTTGAATTAGCCCTGCCCCCTGACAATATTTTTTCATTATTTGTTGCAACAGCATCTAATCTATTTTACAACTACTCTCTTTTTTTTAAATATGTATTTTTTGTATTTTTTTGTATTTTTTGTCATGTTGAACACGAAAATAAGACCTACCCTGAAAATAAGACTTACTCTGATATTTGGGGAGGGTGGCAATATAAGCCCTACCCTGAAAATAAGCCCTAGATTAAAGTGGTTGTGAACTACTAGAATCCTCTCCATTACATTATTATATAATGTAAACTGTGTGTGTGTTTCTGTAATCAAATATGTAGTCAAATACCTTTGGCACAGTGCAGAGCGGCGCTCAGCTGATTTTGTCCTCTTCTCCTGCCTGTCAGTGGGGGATCTCGTCCCCCCTCACTCTGCAATGCTCAGATCGAGGCAGGTAATGTAAGCGCAGAGTGGCGCTCAGCTGGTCTCCTCTTCTCCTGCCTGTCAGCGGGGGATCTCGGCTCCCTCCCTTTGCAATGCTCTGATCATGGAAGAGAGCTCAGGTGGGCTATGGAAGCACCAAGTGGCACGATAAGAAGGAATTTGACACAATAAATTACAGAAACACATACCTTTTTTTATTATTCACTACTGTAATAGAGAAGATTCTAGCAGTTTACAACCACTTTTACTTCACTCTACATTGGGGATTCTTGCCAGGCAGGGAGGGAGAGGGGGGAAGAGAAGACAGCATATTAAATGGCAAGCCCTACCCCGAAAATAGGCCCTACCATGTTTTAGTTTGCCAAAATTAATATAAGACCCAGGCTTATTTTCAGGGGAAACACTGTAGTATTACTAAAGTGGAAAGTGCACCAATCGATTTTTTGGAAATTTTGAGGGCTGCGTGTGCAGACACCTGGCTTCGAGGTGGGGGGGGGGACTTGTCACCCCATACGGACACCCATGGGTGAGGCAGAGTATTACACAAAACAGTGACTGCAAGAAAATTTTTGAAATATAGACAATTTTTTATATCTTTTTTTATTTCGGGTCTCCCAGGCTGAATATTTTATTGGGCATTATTTATTTTTATACTCGCCAGCATGCATCCTTTATATAAATTTTTCCTAATATTTGCTGAGACCTCAGCAGGTTTGTCTATGCATTGTCTTTTATGTACAGTCTTGTCCTTGTAAATTTGTTTTTTTTTTTATAGATCACTATTTAGAAAACTAGTATAGAAAGCACTTTTTTATTTCTATACTGTGCTCCGAGATCTTTTTGTTCTATACCTCTATAAAGCTGTAGTTTTCCAATTACTAAAATCATTGCTGTGATTTCAAGGAAGAGTTATTTTACAGCAGTAAAGATGCACACGGCCAAAACTGGTGTGTGAGCCATTGCTTTGTAAAGTAGGTGCCAGTTAGAGCTACTAAGGTTGGCATTATGTACAAAGTCTGCCCAGCTGCTTGGGAACATGGCATTGCGTGAAATCTGGTTACGTTTTTCACACGTCTTTTTTAGATTTACCAACAACTATGCAGTACAAAACACCATTTACAATCCATTTAACCATTTCAGCTTTCATACTTTTAAACCCCTTATGAGAGCAATTTTTATTTTTCTGCTATAAACCTGTTTTTTCCCAGCAATTACTTTAAAATAACAAAGTAATATGTACTTTTTTTATAGGACAAACTAGGCTTTATTTTGGCAACAATGACTTGAAAACATTATTGTATTTTCTATGTAATCTCCAGATAAAAAAAAAACATAAAAAATTATTTTTTCGTTTGGCCAGTGTAAGTTTAATAAAAAATTTTTTTACTGAAAATAAAAAGTAAAAAAAGTAAAAAATACTAAACATATTATTTTAGTGTCATTTTAAACTGGACAAATTATAGAATAATTTTTCTGGAGGAAGAGGAATAAAAAAGCAGCAGAAAAGTATTAACTAAGAGGAAAAGGGGAGGAATAAGTTAATTAGGACTGATTATAGGATACTAAAAGAAAGGAATACGAAGGGTTTAAATATACGGTAAATACATTTTATAGAAAAACATATTTTTTTAACTTTAAGTAGGATTGTGGATCTCACGGTTTTGGAGTTTGGAAAAACTCTCAAACTGCAACTGAGTTCATAATGCACTGCATAACTCTTGTCCCTGGTCAGAGAGACAATAATCTGAAAGAATAGACAAGTCAGACCCTCATTGAAAAAAGGTGGGCTTCAAGCAACTATATTGCCAGTCTGTGATACTGTACTGTGCTAGTTAAACCCCATAAACACTATTACATTTTCTGAAGATTTTTGTCTTCAGATTTACCAAAACCATGTTGTGCAAGGGCCTGCTTACAAATGCAAATTTAGACTCTTAAGGTTTTGGTAAATCTGAAGACAGAAATCTGCAGAAGATCTAATCATGTGGGGTCTTAGACCGAATTATCCTTTTTAGGACTCTTTTGTTTATCTGCAGCAAATGTGCTCGATTGCTAGCTTCTGTGCCATCCCTTTTGAAGTCTTTTTTTTTCCTTTTGTGTTTTCTTAGGGTCTTTTTTCTTTTGTGTTTCTTATGATCTTTTTTCTTTCCTTTAACTTTTTCCTTTCTTCTGCTACAATAAAAAGTATTTTAGGTATTTATATGTATTGTATTTCTTTTTTGTGAAGTGGAGGATATGCTTTTTGATTTTGTTTTTTTAGGGCCTATTTAAGGTAGAGGATTACAAAGTGGAATTGTTGTTGAACAGTTGTTGGCGCTGCCCTTGTATGCAGCACTCATTGCCTTGCTTTGCGATCACTAATTTTCATCAAAATTGTTGGGTGGGAGTTTGTGCTGACATGGAGCTCGTCAGGAAAGGAAAATTGCGGTAAGTATTTGATATTCAATATTCCATTTCCCTGACAGCTCCATGTCAGCCTACCACTGGCAATTAATTAGCCACACCAGGGTAGGATAATGTGAAAACAAAATAGGGTTATTTATGACCTCCAGCTGAAGCGATAACAGTTTTGCTAAAACAGTTGTCAAAAATGAGAGATCTATGCGATAATGAGAAATAGAGGTGTGTATGGATGACCACATTCCCGCCTTGCATATTGACCCAAGTGAGACTCTACAAGCAGCTGCCCTGGAGATTGAGACACTTCTTGTGGAGTATAAGACAAAAACAACTCACCAACCAGTCTGCTGACCAACCAAATTTACCTGTCTAACCGTCTGTTAAAAACAGGGGTTTAGTTAGCACACATTTGCAAACGCATGTGAAAGCTGCAAGGCCTCGTCATGGCACCCTGTGTTGCTTGCTCCTGTTCCTTTAAGGGGGCTTGGGCAGCTTCCAGGCTCACCTGTCCCACATCTATCCATTCCATGCATGTGCTTCCACTGTGGAGACACTTATAAATTTGCTGCCAGAAAGAATAAGTGCATTTTTTTTTAAAGTGCATATATGCTTTTTACCTATATTATTGCGAGGGACTGCAAGCAACACAGCGTGCTGTGACGAGGCCTTGCAGCGTTCACATGCGTTTGCAAATGTGTGCACCTCACCACTCACATGACCAGGCAGAACTTCAAACATGGCCTGGCGAAACTGGTGTTAAGGTTTACCTACACAATTAACCCTCAGTACCGTAGGGTAGGGTAGAGGCAAAAACTAAATTTACAATGCGTGTGACATTTTATCCAAAATGTCATCCGCTACATGAGCAAGTCTAAAGAAGAACTCCACATCAAATAAAAATAATATAACATGTACAATGCTACTCAAGTTATCTGATAACTTAATAGATAATAAAAGTTAACCATCTACATTAAATTTCAGCCCAGCAGATAAATAAAGCAGTTAAAAAACAAATACAAATCAATAGGAATTTGTTTGTTTGGTAAGTTTCTAAGGGGTTAACTGATACTGCAGCTTCCCAGACGAGAGCCCTAAGATTCCACCAGGTGGTTAATGTATTAAACCCTGCCATGCTAGAAAGCAGGACATGATGAACGGGTTTGTTCAGGACAGAAACAAAAGGTAGGACTCTGTTACAGATTACAATAATATTCTGCAATGTACACACACCACCCAAGGGATTTCTAAATATTATTATTGCTCACTTTTTTTTTTTTTTTTTAAAGCCCGCATGAGTTCAGGCAGGTGCCTTGATTCCACCCCAAGCTGCTGTGGAACTCAAAATGCATCCCAGCTGCCATACAGGGATACATTCAATCTGCACAATCACTGAATAAAGTAAGATGCAGTATGCATCACAGAGAAATAAAAAGGCATTCAAATCAGAATTTACATACCAGAGAGCTACACAGCCATCGTGCCACCCTTGGGAACAGCTGTGTATTTTGCAGGGCATCAGTCCCAAAAGCCAACCCACACACCCATGCAAGAATCCTATTTAAAGGTCCGTACAGTTGGATCTGCACCTGGGGAGCAACAGGTGGTCAGGCACAAGTTTATTGCAGACAGGTAAGGGAAGCTACTTGGTCCTATGAGATGAGGAGGAAAAGAAAGGAATGCCTGTCTGGGCGACGGAATCAAATTTATGAGTTAGGTCCTGCAGGTAGGGCATACCCGGTGGTAGACTGACATGGAGCTATCAGGAAAAGGCCTTTTCCCTGCTGTATGTACATTTTCTTTACATTTTGCCATTTGTACAAGTCCCACATGGCAGTGCCATGATTTCTATGCCTCGTTTTGACAATAGTTTGTAGCTGCTGACTTTTCATAAACAGCCACTCTTCTGTCTCATGATCCAGCAGTGCCCTCACCCATGCTTCGTTCTCCCTGTGTCCTCCCTCAGCAGCGCTACCATCTCTACTATGGGCACCAGGCTGTGACAGCTTGCGGCTTCATAGCCGGATGCCCACAGTGCACCTGTCATGTTCCCCTGTCATGTGTCCCAGAAGACTTTAGGAGAGAGAACTTCCACTTCCAATTGCCTAAGGGTCCTTTCACACGGGGCGGATCAGAGCTGATCTGCCCCGTGGATATCCGCTTGCTCAGCGGGGATCGCCGGAGTGATCTCCGCTGAGCAGGAAGATGACAGGTATGTCTCTGCACACTGCGCAGGGACGGACCTGTCACAGCGCGGCTCTCCCCTATGGGAGATCGGGTGACGACGAACCGCAGTGTCCGGCGTCACCCGATCCGATCCGATGACTGATGGAAAAATAGCTTTTTCCTCCGTCACACTTTTTCAGATCAGAGCAGGTCAGATGTCAGTGGATATGTCCCCGCTGACATCCGACGCTCCATAGAGCTCTATGGAGCATCCGTTCAGGTCCGCCTGAAAAACTGACAGGCGGATCTGAACGGATCGGTAGTGTGAAAGGGGCCTAAGGCAACCAAAACAGAAGTGGAAGCTAGTACCTGTCAAAATCAGATACCTGCCCCCCCCCCCCCCTCATCCCCAGAAGCTCAGTTTCACAAACAGGAGGAGGGTAGAACTCCGCTTTAAGGATGTTTCACAAAGCTGACCGCAAATCAAACCTGGGCAGATTAGTTTATCCCTACCTGTAAGGTTTGAGCTCTTTCACATGGGCGGTCCACCTGAATTTGCTCAGCGAGGGATCGATCCGCTGATCCCCGCTGTGCAGGCAGATGACAAGTCCGTCTCTGCTCACTGTGCAGGGACAGACCTGTCAGAGCCCCGCTCTTCTCCATGGGGAGATCCGATGAAAATTGGCCGCCCAGATTTTCATCTGATCCCCCGCTTCCAAATGAATGGAAAATAAGGTCTCTATTTGTCAGATTGGATATTGGTCAATGCTGATACTCCATAGAGGTGAATGGAGTGTCCAATCAGGAGTAAATTCTCCAATTGCATTGCCCGATAAAGCAGGTACTAGAACAATGGTATCAAGAGAACCCCTTTTGAAAGAAATCTGAGCAAAATTAACAATTTTCTGTAATAAAAAAATGGTCACTTCCACTCTCTGTTCTTGTGTAGGATGACTGGTCTGGTATTCATCATTCTGGTATTTTCTGCAGGAAGTCTATAGAGGGTAACCCTGCTGGATCCCACCCACAGCTCTGTCCTCTGCACAGGCAAGGTGAAGCCTTGTGATGATATCACTGCTACTTTTACAAGGCAATATCTGTGATTTTGAAGGCATTTGGTGCACTTAAATGGGCTTTATAGCCTTCATGGCTGTTAATAAATATATTGGAATTCATTTTTTTTTTTTTTGTGTATGGAGTTCAGCTTTAACAGAAGACCAGAGATTAAACTCCATGCAGATTGCAGGAGATCAAATAGCAGACTAGAACTGTAACATTTGCAGGCTGTGTGGCCTATGGCTGCTTGAGTATTAAAGTGACAGTTCTATTTATTTTGTAATTGTTAAGTAACTTTATATAGTAGTTTACAACTAACTTTATTTAACATTTGAACTCTTGTATTCAGATTTGTTAGTTCCAAAGAAACAATCTATATCAACCCAACACCATGTCCGGGTTTGATATTTTTCCTATAAAACAGCAGAGGAATGCACTGAAAATAACTTTTGTTCTTTCTAAAACCAACTATCTAAGTCCTTTAAAAGAAAAATATTAAAGACCGCAAATCTGCTGTATTCTTTTACCGCTTTGGGAACTCAGGCGGATGCTTAACTTCAAAGAATGCGTAAGATTAGTCACCCAGGGCTGAAGCCATGAGTCTATTTAGGAGAAGAAGCGCCAAGGATAAGTTATGAAATGCCCCAAAGAAAATCTGTCGACTTGTAATTAAGAAAATAAATTGCACAGATCGTTACAGCCGAATTATCTGGAGATGTCTGAAAAGAATTACTGTCCTGTTTATTTCAGATTTTGTTAATTTTTTTTTTTTTATTTCCAGCAGTGCTGAGAGAAACAGTGTATATTGCCTGAATGAAATGCAACAATGAATTTAAAGCAATCCTGTCACCTTCTCCCTAAAAAGCAAATAATCCCCTTCTTCACAGCAGGCTCCTACATTGCCATAACTTAACTTTAGTGCTACTGTATGCCACCCAATCTGCTGCTGCAACTCCCAGAAAGACACCGTTTTTTCAGGTATGGGACAGACATTCAGACTTGTCCAAGCCCACATATTTCAGTACTTTCTGCCTGAAAGGGAAGGGCCTAGATGAGGTGCGGTTGGTCATCACGTCCTCCATGTTTCCCTTCTTTTTTGTGCAAGTAAAGGGTCACATGAGAGGCCTACCCTGGGGTGGGTTCTTCTGTCCTAAGCTAGGCACTTTGCTTGGGGTCACTGCCTTACACAGGGGGTACCTTTACTGAAACAACCGACTGATCTCTAATAAACGCTCTTGTAATTGCTGTACAACACCAGGGTCACTTGCGCAATTAGGAGGGACACACAGAGCCCTTGCCCTCTCCACCTGTTCAATGTATCATGGCTACCTCACTCCCAATAATGGTATGGAGATCTGCCATGCACCTCGCATGGACTCAATGCATGCACTTCACTTAATTCTTCTTCTTCTGTACCTGTGTACAGGATGAGGTCCCAAGCAGTGCAGATCTGCTCCACTTGCTATAGGAGATGGATTGCTGCTGAAGGAGCGCTGATAACATTTCCCTCACTGCAAGAGGCTATCTCACCTGCTACATGTACATGCTTACTACAGGCTGCTAGAGAGATATTTGTTATCCTTGGTAACCACTTGCGTCTTCACAATGTATTAACTCCTATACTGTTATCCTCATATCCCAATGTGTTTAGTGACCCGAGCTGTACACTATAAGTGCTGATAACTTGCATTATACCCCTTTAGTAACTTAAGATCAGGCAAAGTTTCAAATGTTTTAATGGAATAAATGAACATGATGACAAGTACAGATAACAGTCAGAAAAAAAATTCAGTAATTTCCCTATCATGCATAGTTCCTATCTTCAGGCTTGTGGCTGCCCCAGCATACCTGCATAGGAAGGAAGCCATTCTCGACAGAGTCCATTGATGGTATCTTTAGGAAGGACTGCAAGTTTCAGCAACCCTCCTAGGTAATGGGAACTCGTGGCATATTACTGGTAATCCAGACTCTGGCAACAGCAGCGAACAGGTACACACAAACTGGCCAGAATCAAACCGACAGAACAGAAACAAGAAAACCCTCTCTGCCCTTGTGTCTGGACCTCCAGCCCTTTTATAGCATATGGGACTGGGGGGGGGGGGGGGTCAGACTCAGAAAAAACCCTCCAAGAAAAACCCAGGAAACACGAAAGAAAAACCCAGGAAACACGATTATCTCTCAACTTCCCAGCTGGGGCAGCATTAACCACTACCTGTCTACGGGCAGACCAAAGTACTATCAGGTTCATGGTGGTGGACCAGCCATATGCAAATTTCAGTCTATATTTGCATGGGACCGGTGAATGGAACGGTAAAGATAGTTTACAGATGCCTCCAACGCAATAGGACAATGAGATTTTTTCATTTTTTTTTTTTTATCAATAACATTTTTATTAAAGTATATAAAAGATATACAGGTTTTTTCCATAGACAGAGTATAAACAGTGTTTCTTAACAAATAAACAACATTTGTTCACGCTCAAACGGTCTATACGGCCATGTTAGATCTATCTGATACAGTTCAAATCTTGGTGGAACTTCAATCAGGGTAAAATAATATAATAATAATATTACCCCCTCCATCAATGCTTGTATAATGGAAGAACTAGGCGTCTCCCGACCCCCCACCCCAACTGGGAACACACTGTGTAGGGCCAAGAGGACCTCCCACCTCCCCGATTGCTATTAGCGTTTTATTGGTTGTGGAAGACCTTGTCGTTGATAACCTTCAGTATCTTCAACTTTGTATTGAATGTGGGGGCAAATACAGTATAATTTGAACCAAATTCAATATAGATTTGCAAAAGCAAAAGATAAAAGAAAAACACAGAAAAAAAAAAAGAAATTAAAATAAAAGTACACAGTCTTTTGTGTCCGTTGTTGGTAATTAATTCACATCTACTACTCAAGTAGTCAAAAGCCCTTTTAGGGGTGTTGCTCTGGTCTGTACCAGTCAGTCCACAATTTCCCTTGTTCTTGTGCCCTCAAATATTTGCCTTGGGATGAGGCAAATAGAATTTCATACGTAGCATGAATATTAGTGGTAACTAATATTTCTCCCAGGTCAGGGGGATTATGATCCCTCCAATGTCTCATGATCACCAGCCTAGTGCTCAGTAAGATGTGGGTAGCTATTACTCTTGCTCTTTTGGGTAGTGTATCTAAGTCCAGTGAGAGAATGGCCATACCAGGGTGTTTTGGTATTTGTATCTGTAGTATGTTCTCAATCGTATAGAACACTTTATCCCAGAGTGTTTGAATGCTAGTGCATTCCCACAAAATGTGAAAGAGCGTGCCTACACATCCGCACTGCCTCCAACACAGCGGGGATGTTTGGTTATGGAACTTGGACACTCTGTACGGGGTTAAATACCACCTCAGGAGTATTTTTTGTGTTAGTTCCCATAAGTTGATACACATGGTGGCAGAGTACGTGAATTGAAGTGCCTGTTGCCATTTGTCTGATGAGTATTGGGATCCCCAATCTCGTTCCCAGGCCATAATATTAGAGCTTTTGGTGAACGATAATTTACCGATTAATGAGTTGTAGAACAGGGAAATTCCTTTAATGTCAGTGGTTGTATTATTTAAGTAGAGGAAGATCCTCCACGGTAGCTGAATCGAGATAGGGGAGTTATCTTTGAGAAAGTGTTGTATTTGGGTATACCTATAGAGGTCAGAGTCTTTAAGGTCAAATTCGATTTGTAGCGACCTAAACGTTTTCATAGAGGGTCCTATGATTAGTTCAGCAATATTCTTAATCCCCTTCCTGACCCAATGCGTCACCTGAAGATCAGGTATGATCTCCGATAGGCATGCAAGAGGTAACTGAATTGAGGACAAGGGAGTGTTAGTGTGAGGGGTATTAAGTAGGAGTTTCCAGGCCTGTAAGGACGCATGGATTGCTGGGGCTAGGGACACATCAGGCATCCGTTTAACAGTACTAGCCATTAAGTAGTTATAGGTGTTGGCGCCTGAAAGCTGAAATTCCTCCAGCTCCTGCCATTTCGTTCTGGGTGAATTTGGGAACCACGATCTCAGTTGCGCGAGGACCGAGGCCGTGTAGTAATCTTTAATCAGTACATTACCCACTCCTCCAGCTCTTCTTACCGCTATTGAGTTCTTAAAGGCCCACCTTGCTTTCTTTCCTTTCCATAAGAATTTATTAATTATAGATTGCATTTTGAGAAAGTATGAGTTGGGGATTGGGATGGGCAATGCTCTGAATAGATAGATAGATGATCTGTGGTAAGATCACCATTTTAAACGCTGCTAGACGCCCCGACCAAAGCAGCTCAGCCTTCGCTAGATCCTGAAGTTTCAACGGCAGAGAATTGAGAAAAGGCCTATAATTGGCCGGGAAGAGTTCTCTAGTTGAAGCAGTCAGGAAGATCCCTAGGTATTTGACTCTGTCTTTGTTCCAGGCATATGGAAACCGTGAACTGAGCTTTCTCTGCAAACCTGGTGATATGCCCATTCCCAGCACATAAGATTTGCTTTCATTCACCTTATAATAAGATATTGTATTAAACATTTGTAGGACTGCATGTACCGAAGCCAGGGAAGTTTCAGGGTTCGTAAGCATTAGAATAATATCGTCTGCAAAGAGGCTGATGACATGTTCAGATTTATGGGTATGGAAGCCAGTAATGTTAGGATGCCCTCTAATAAGGGTGGCCAAGGGCTCCAATATGAGATTAAAAATTAAAGGGGAAAGCGGGCACCTCTGACGGGTGCCATTAGTAATTTGGAACGGCTTGGAAAGAATGCCCAAAGTGTACACTCGGGCAGACGGTGTAGAGTATAGGGCCAATATTGCCTGCAGCATAAATCCCCAATGTACCCGGTCGAAGGCCTTCTCTGCGTCCCATGCCAGCAGCAGAGGCCTCCTCTCGGCCCCAGCCAGATGAACAATGTTCATCAGTCGCCTGGTGGCGTCCAAAGTTTGATGCCCCCTAGTGAAACCAGTCTGGTCTGGGTCTATTAGAAGTGGCAGAACGTCTATCAGGCGGTTTGCTATCAGTTTAGCGTATAATTTCAGATCGGCGTTCAACAGGGAGATAGGTCGAAAATTTGCAGGTGTAGTTGGGTCTTTCCCTGGCTTCGGCAATGTCACGATTAAGGCTTCGAGCGAAGGACGAAGAGGCGGCAGCATCGTTGAAAATTTTACCCAGATAAGGTGCTAAGATATCTTTAAAAATGCGGTAATATTCCCCCACAAAACCATCCAGGCCTGGGGATTTGTTAATTGGAAGTGTATCAATTGCTTCATTTATTTCTTCAGTAGTAAACGGTGCGTTCAGGGATGCTATTTGTTGTGGTGTTAGTGTTGGTAGCGAGATTTTCAGTAAAAAGTCATTGATCATGTCGGTGGTGGGTTGTGGCGTATCTCTGTCCTCTTTAAGGTTATAGAGGGTGCTGTAGTAGTGGCTAAATGCGTCTGCTATGCCTTGTGGATGTTGCATTTTCAGTTTAGTGGTGGGGTGCAAGAGGAATGGGATTTTGGTTTTGTGTCTATGTCCTTTAATTTGGTGTGCTAACAGTTTCCCTGCTCTATTTCCATGTGCGTAGTATTTCATTTTAAGTCGTTTGGTATGTTTCTCAAAATCCTCCAATAAGAGTGTTCTGAGATCACATCTTAGTTGGGTTAACATTTTAAAATTGGAGGGGGATGGTTGGTGTTTATTTTTTGATTCAAGGTCATTAATTTTAGATGTGATGTCATGGATCTTTTTCTGCCGCTGCCTTCTCGCCCTCACCCCCATTTGGATAAGAATTCCCCTCATATACGCCTTGTGGGAGTTCCACAAGGTGAATTGATTGCACACCGATGGTTCATTTAAGGCAAAAAATTATTTCAAAAGTTGCTCCATGTGCAGCCTACACTCTGGTTGTTGCATAAGAAAAGAATTAGCTCTCCAGACCGGGGTGGAGCCCACCATGGAGGTGTCAGTCATTGAAAATGTTATAGAAGCGTGGTCAGACCACGTGATATTGTTAATATCAGAAGAGATGTTCCTAGACAGAGTCCTTTGGTCTACCAAGAACAAGTCGATCCTGGAGTAAGTTCGATGTGACGCCGATAAAAACGTGTAGTCCCTTCCTTCAGGGTGTAGACAGCGCCACACATCGAACAACTCCTCCCCATGAAGTGTTTCAAGTAAGGATAAACTTGTGCGGGTCGTCCTTGCTGTGGAGTCAACCGTGGGGTCAGGCACCACATTAAAGTCACCACACATTATCAAGAGACCCCTTCTAATACTGTTGATCCTTTTCATGAGCTTAAGGAAGAAACAAAGCTGTCATGAATTAGGGGCGTACACGTTGACAATAGTATACGTTATTTGGTTAATGTCACAAATGAGTATGTGGAATCGACCATTGGGGTCCTTGTGTTCCTTTTGTAAAGTAAATGCAACAGTGTCCCGAATCGCAGTCAGCACCCCTCTAGTTTTGGATGTGGAGTTAGCTGTAAAGACATGCAGATATTGCCTATTACTGCATGGTGGAGCCGAAGCTTCGCAAAAGTGAGTTCCCTGGGCGCACAGGACGTCAGTCCTGTTCTGTAAGGCTTCAGCCCATAGAGATTTCCGTTTCACCGGGTGGTTGAGGCCATTAACATTAACCGATAAAAAGTTTATAGCCATAGGAGCAATAGTGTGCTATGAGGATGTTGGCGTAGTTGTCTCAGTGTGAGCGGCATATCACATACCCATTCCAAAAAAGGTAAATGCGCCCCTGCCACAAGAAAATCACATTTACTCACTGTGAGTGCAGGTCTAGTCCGAGAGGCAGGGTGATGATTCCATCCCATAACTTCATAGGATCTCGTGGGAGAGAGATCTCGCGGCAGATCGTGTTCGACTGTGACACCAGACTGTCTGAGGGCAAAGGAAATAAAAAACAAACGAAACAGATAAAAACATAAAAAGTTGAACAAAAGCAGAGGCGTACTTGCCGATGGGTAATACCGTGTTACTGTAGAACAAGGAGCCATCAGCAGAGCGACACCTAAGTGGTTCTAAGGGGTATATACCCGGGTGCAGCTATACGCTGCTCAAGTAGGCTGGGGGTAAGTTCAAGCCTATTATTTGGTCCGGGGACTCGTAAGTGGACAAGTTGAGGTTCCCATGACCCAAAGGGAGCTAAACTGATAGCTAATGGTGGGACCTGGCGTTCCTCTGCGTAACAGTTTTCCAGTCTTGGATATGTTCCAGTTTGCTGGAGGTGGCGACAGTGTTGTCGGCCGGTTCAGGAATGATTTGCCATTCTTTAAGCAGTAACAACCCTTTTTCCAAGGAATCTACCACAAAGAGTTTATCTTGCTTTGTAATAACGAGTTTGGTCGGATATCCCCATCTATAAAGGATACGGTTGTTCCTCAGTGCTTTCGTTATAGTGTTCAAGTTCCTACGCTTTTGCAGGGTATGTTGAGATAAGTCAGCGTAGAATTGTAGATCCTTGTATTGGGGTAGGAGTTGATCACGGTTGCGCATTATTGACATCAATTGCTCTTTTATGTGAAAAAAGTGCAAGCGTAAGATCATATCCCTGGGGATGTTTTCTGACAGATGAGAAGGTTTGGCAAACGGTGTATTCTGTCAATAGTAAACTCTATATCGGGTGCTTCAGGCAGGAGGGAGGTAAACAGGGTTTTGGCATAGGATCTCAGGTCTGAAGGTGTAACCGATTCGGGGATCCCCCGTATTTTGAGGTTGTTCCTCCTGGATCTGTCTTCAATGTCCGCTAATTTACTTTTCACCCATGCTGAGTCTCCTTCTCGCTCTTCATTAGCATCCACCAAGACATTAATGGTGGATGCATACTCCCCCATCTTCCTCTCAATATGATCCACCCTGTGCTCCACTGCTCTCACCTCCCCGCTTAGCTTATGCATACAGTTCATCATGTCTGATTGCAGAGTGCTTCTCAGAGAGACAAGCATATCTTTGAGGACCGTGTCCAGCACAGGCTGATTCATCGTGGGGAATTTAGTGATGGATTCCGGGAGTTCCCTAGTGTCCTCCCCTGAATCTGATACAGGGCTCATGGCTGGGCTAAATCCAGCGCCATCCATCCTCATCTTAGCCTTAACCGGGCTTCCGGAGGGAGAGTGTGGAGGTGGGGAGTGTGAGCTGTCTTGATGTTCATCTAGAGAGGGTGAGGTGTCAGCATTCAGTTGAGTAAACCGAGTAGTGTGAGAAGGGGTGGATGTGGCGTCAGCGCCATATTGCCTACCTCCATGCTGCGGCCTGGTAAAGTCATCCATCAGGCGTTGTGGCTTGGACGAGCCTTTTCGCTGAGGCATGATCCTCAGCGGTGCCCGAGGTAGAACGCCAGGTTTAGGGGCCAAAACGGGGTGTTTATCAGTAGGTTTAAGCCGTTGTTTCCACCGTGTCTCCGGAGCTCCGGACTTATGCTGCCATTCAGCTCCGGTGCAGGCCACGCCCCCCTTTTTTCCGTTTTTTTTTCTTTGAGCAGACACCCCACGATAAATACTTATCAATAGTAGGGTGGGAAAGGAAGAGGAAAAGTGCCTTTGTTGCCGTTGAAGAGAAGCTGACTGTGGATAAAGTTGCAGTTTAGATTTATTTTTTTCTATCCTTCCTGCAAAGTATTCTTGGCAACAGCAGCTTGATGACATTGGTTTGGCTTTTTTAATATTAATCAATGTGATGGTGAAGAAAAAGAAAAGAGGATGGATTTGCTGTTGTTGTCTGCCTGTTTTGAACTTGCATGTTCTCTGAGACTTGAAATATCTAAATGTGTGCCTAAATATCCATGGTTTTGCCTTTTATCTGCACAAATTGTTTATAATGGTGGTTATGCTATACTGTCATGCAGGTGGTAGGCTGAAACTTGTCCTGACAAATAAGCAATAGGCCAAAGAAGCATCACGATGCAAAAGCTATCCACTTTTGAATTAGCCCTGCCCCCTGACAATATTTTTTCATTATTTGTTGCAACAGCATCTAATCTATTTTACGACCACTCTCTTTTTTTAAATATGTATTTTTTGTCATGTTGAACACAAAAATAAGACCTACCCTGAAAATAAGACTTACTCTGATATTCGGAGAGGGCGGCAATATAAGCCCTACCCTGAAAATAAGCCCTAGATTAAAGTGGTTGTGAACTGTTAGAATCCTCTCCATTACAGTATTATATAATGTAAACTGTGGGTGTGTTTCTGTAATCAAATATGTAGTCAAATACCTTTGGTACAGTGCAGAGCGGCGCTCAGCTGATCTCGTCCTCTTCTCCTGCCTGTCAGCGGGGGATCTTGTCCCCCCTCCCTCTGCAATGCTCAGATCGAGGCAGGTAATGTAAGCGCAGAGCGGTGTTCATCTGATCTCCTCTTCTTCTGCCTGTCAGCAGGGGATCTTGGCCCCTCTCCCTCTGCAATGCTCTGATCGCGGTGGGCTATGCAAGTGCAGAGCGGCGCTCAGCTGATCTCCTCTTCTCCTGCCTGTCAGCAGGGGATCTCGGCTCCCTCCCTTTGCAATGCTCTGATCATGGAAGAGAGCTCAGGTGGGCTATGGAAGCACCAAGTGGCACGATAAGAAGGAATTTGACACAATAGATTACAGAAACACACACATTTTTTATTATTCACTACTGTAATAGAGAAGATTCTAGCAGTTTACAACCACTTTTACTTCACTTCACATTGGGGATTCTTGCCAGGCAGGGAGGGAGAGGGGGGAAGAGAAGACAGCACATTAAATGGCAAGCCCTACCCCGAAAATAGGCCCTACCATGTTTTAGTTTGCCAAAATTAATAAAAGACCCAAGCTTATTTTCGGGGGAAACACGGTAGTATTACTAACGTTGAAAGTGCACCAAATGATTTTTCTCTTTCTCAACCCATCCCTTATGTATTTCTAAATTTAGTAGAGCAATTCTTCTTACTCACTTAGACTGTGAAGAACCTTACTTCTTACTTACTTGAAAAGTGTTTAATTGGGATGATTCTCGAGCAATCCAAGTTGAATTTTCAACATTGTACTGCTATTCCAAAAATATCCACGAGAATCCAAAAATACTTTTTGCCAGGTTTTTAGCACAAAATCACGTTTTTTGTGATACTGCAGATACACTTGCTGCTTTGTTGTTGGTGCTATTGCTACTGTATGTTCCCAACTAATTTATCTACATTGATAGCAACTGCTGACATTTTTACTGAAGATAGGGGGTGGCAATAGATTGTGATTCCATTCCTTATTGTCATTTCCTTTTATTTAAGTTTGTTGATCTGTACCAATGTGCACTGAAACACTGCTGTCCTCCTGCAATGCATTATATAATATTTTCAATGGCGCTGTCAAAACATACCCACAAAAAAAGTTATACCAATCACTGAAATGTTCCCTGCCCCCCCCCCCCCCCCCCAATCTGATGCCATCTCATATGTCAGCTTACCCTTCTGTCCTGGGAGCAAATGATGTTTGAATCTATGTTCTGTCAAGATCACTTAGTGCTCCTGCACCTCATTCCAGCATCCGGGTGTTGGCTGTTTCATTCTCCCCGTCTGTGTTCACCTGCAAGGTGATTGGTGGTCAGTTACCTTTTATAAGCAAACTGAACACTCTATCCCGTGCTTGTGATAGAGACAGAGTTGCCTGCATCGTTCCAGATCAAGCCTCCCATTTGTCTGCCCTGCTTTGCTGTTGGATTTCCCTGTGTATGACCCAGATCGGATATTGAACTATTCCCTGAACTCAGCCTGCCTTTTACCTGGACTGTCATTGGATCAGATATTGGACTATTCCTGAATTCATCCTGCCTTTTATCTGGACTGTCATAGAACCACGCTATCTGTCTGCTAAACTGCAAGTAGTCTGTTGTTTGCTCTGTTCGCATCTGCCCTGGTGTGGTGGCCAGGCATTATAGCATTGTGTATAAGTCCTGGGGGCAACCAAGTACCCTTTCTCTTAAGGCCTGCATGCCTTAAGAGAAAGGGGGCTGCTATAGGTAAAGCACACAGTAGCTAGCTATAGTGTCTGACCACTTTCATTGGGGTAAATGTGACATTCGTGACACGTTCACATTGGAGGCAGGTTTGAAATTGTGCGAGTTCAGCTGAACTCACGCGATTTCAAACCTGTATTTCATTGTGAGTGCATGAACTACTTTTGGAAATCAGTGTGGCGCCGCAAAGTGGAAGTCCCACCTATTCGGACAGCTGAGAGGCTGAGATTTAGCATGAGATTTGACATGTAAAATAGTGCCGATGTAAACAGGGGCTAAAACTTGTTTTAAAACAAACAGGAGACCAGTAAACTTCTGTCCACAAATCTCTGTAAAGTATGATCCTGGAAGTGCTCAGCATTTCTGGGAACAGAACTGTCAGACTATTGTTGGGGAAACAGCAGATTGACCACAGTTGGGCACAGTTTGGGGGGGGGGGGGTGTCTAATCGCTTCATTAAGGAGAATCTGTCAGATGCACTATGCCATCAAACATATAAAAACTTACATGTACATCATCGAGCAGTGGGTTGTTGTGGTGGCAGGGAAACATAGCTAGAGAACTGACTGCTCGGTGTGCTCTGCAGCTTAGTGTGGTCCATTTTTAATAGAAAAGCAAGGGGACTAGCAGGAACGCCAGGAAGCAATACAGAGAAAACAGCATACTTTCTCATGCAAGTACATGGTGCAGCAGGTACATATCAGAAATATCAAGTGTTGAGCTAATAAATGCTTTAAGTCTGTTTTCTTGTAGTATGCGAATTCTAATATGTGTGCAGAAAATAAGAAAAATACCAATGGCCCTGGCAATGAAAGAGTAAATCATTGCAAGCACTTAACCCTGCAAACTAGAAGCCTCCTCTCAGCAAGCTTATAAGTAATTGTAACCACTCCTGTATTGAGTCTCCTGTAGCTCACAGAATAAGAGACAAAAAAGGAAGCTGCATATACCCTGATACATTTGTGTAACTATGACTCTTATCTACACTGTAGCTGTCTATTAATTTATGGTCAGAAACACAGGGACTAAGCAAAGCGTTTAGTTGTGAAGGTTGCTGGAATAAATTAAATATGCATATGGGGCTAATTAGGACATAAGAAATATCTATTTACTTAATCCTAGGAAAAGGACAGGCTATGTAAAACAGCGGTCCCAATGGATACCAAATGAACAAATATTTTTGAGGTATACTGAAAGGTAGCTATTAATGAAATATACCATATTTGCATAATGCAGTAACCTAAATAATCAAACATAATGGACCACACAGGATGAGGGTTGCTGGATATGGCTTATAGTACTGTGCAGATTTGCATGTATGTTTATAAAGAAGTCTTCAATATGTAAAAAAAGAATAACATGGTATGCATACCTCCCAACTTTCTGAGATGGGAAATAGGGACTTCTATTAGAAAAAGTATGTAGGCATAGGACACACCCCCTTTCATGGAGAATTGATACACAAGAAATGATTGGTTAAACCCACAGGTACATTTTAACAATTATGAACATAGTAGTGCAGCGCTAATATAACCTCTATTAACCACTTGACAACTGGGCACTTAAACACCCTTAATAACCAGACCAATTTTCAGCTTTCGGTGCTCTCACAATTTGAATGACAGTTACTCAGTCATGCAACACTGTACCCATATGAAATTTTCGTCCTTTTTTTCACACAAATAGAGCTTTCTTTTGGTGGTATTTGATCGCCTCTGGGTTTTTTATTTTTTGTGCTATAAATGAAAAAATACCGAAAATTTTGTAAAAAAATGCCTTTTTCTTAATTTCTATTAATTTTTTTTGTAAATAAGTAATTTTTCTTCATAAATTTGGCCAAAAATGTATACTGCTAAATATCTTTAGTAAAAATAACCCAAATTAGTGGAAATTTTTTATTCTCTGTGAAAGTTATAGGGTGTACAAGCTATGGTGCCAATCGCTGAAAATGTATCAATTGGATCACACCTGATGTACTGACAGCCTATCATTTCTTGAGACCCTAACAAGCCAGTAAAGTACAAAAGCCCCCCAAATGACCCCATTTTGGAAAGTAGACATTCAAAGGTATTTAGTATATGGCACAGTTAGCTTTTTGAACTTGTCCTTTTTCCCCACAATTCTTTGCAATATGAAGATTTTTTTAAATTTAATTTTTTTTCACACCAAATTGTCATTATAACAGGTTATTTCTCTCACACAGCATGTACATTCAACAAATGAAACCCCAAAATAAATTCTGCTGCTCCTCCTGAGTACGGCAATACCACATGTGTGAGACTTTTACACAGCCTGGCCACATACACACACCCAACATTGAAGTAGCAACTTCAGGCGTTCTAGGAGCATAAATTACCCATCTAATCTCTCAACCACCTATTACACTTTTGAAGGCCCTGGAGCACCAGGACAATGGAAACGCCCACAAAGTGACCCCATTTTGGAAAGCAAACACCCCAACGTATAATCTATGAGGCATAATGAGTCCTTTGAATGGTTCATTTTTTTCCCAAAGTTTTCTCTTTGAAGCCTCTGAGTCTCCAGTCCCTAATTCAGGAATAAGAAAACTAAAAAATTAGTTTTCTTCATCCAGAAAAACTATTCTGGAGCCCCTCACATATGTGAGACCCCTTTTGTTCCCACTAGCATAGCAGGGTAAAAGATCAATCCAAGAGGCAGGCAAAAAACGTGGTCAAACAGTCCATGGTCAGTTCCAGAGAAGGCAGAGGCAGGTACAGTTTAGCGTTAGGCAGAAGCGTGGTCGTATAACAGACCAGGGTCAGTTCCGGAGAAGGCAGAGGTATGTTTAGCGTTAGGCAAAAGCTTGGTCGTATAACAGGCCAGGGTCGGTTCCGGAGAAGGAAGAGGTATGTACAGTTCAGTGCAGTGGCATAAGGGGTGTGGAGGAAAATGACAGGAAATGAGAATTATGTTTACCATACTTCCCTAATAATGTAGAGAAGTATGGTAACGGCGGAAGCATTCACCTATACAGAGGCCTGGTTGGGAAGGACAATCGGGACAATAAAATGTGGTGTCTCTTCTAATTCCTCCTCTGGAGCACACCCGGCATTTTTTCTGATGTCTGCAGCCTGTTTCACGGGGCGGGGGGGGGGGGATTTTGTCAGGAAAGTGGCGCTCGTGGAGTCTGCTCACACAATCAGAGCGAATAGTTTCTGGTGGGCCTTCAGGGTACAAAAGGGCGGAAATAACTTCTTCTTGGTAGTACAAATAGGATACGGGGTTCTCTGTAGATTTTTGGTAAAGAACATAAGTGTTATACATGGCCAAACTGAAAAGATAAATGGACACTTTTTTATACCAGTGGCGGGATTTTCTTGTGGGAAGGTAGGGTTCAATCATCTGATCGTTAAAGTCCACTCCTCCCATAAACAAATTGTAATCATAGATGCAGGCTGGTTTCTGGATTGGGCCGTTTCTTCTGGAGACTTCTATGTAGGTGTCATTATGGATTGTCGTCAGCATGTGCACGTTTCGTTTGTCCCTCCACTTGACAGCCAATAGCTCTTGGTTTCGCAAAGATGCCGTCTCCCCTCGTTGTAGCCTTTCATTGATGAGTTTTTGCGGGAAGCCCTTTCTATTGGCTCTCACTGTACCACATGCTGGGGTGTCTCTCCGGTGAAGATTGTGGAAGAGGTGCAAGCTCGTATAAAAATTATCTACATAAAGATGGTATCCCTTTCCAAGGAGTGGATAGACAAGCTGCCAGACCACTCTTCCGCTGGCTCCAATGTACTCTGGGCATTCAGGGGGGTGCAGTTGGGAGTCCTTCCCTTCGTACACCAGGAAGGAGTAGATGTATCCCGTGGCTCGGTCACAAAGTTTGTACATTTTAACACCATATCAGGCCCTTTTGCTGGGGATAAACTGTTTGATGCCAAGCCTGCCTGAGAATTTTACAAGGGACTCATCCACGGAAATATTCTGTTCGAGGGTATATAATTGGGGACATTTTTCAGAGAAATAATTTAGGAGTGGCCGAATTTTAAATAGTTTGTCAAAAGCTGGGTCATTTCGGGGAAGGCACTGGGTGTTGTCATTGTAGTGGAGGAACCGCATAATCATTAGGTATCGTGATCTTGGCATAAGGGATGAGAAGAGTGGCATGTGGTGGATGTGGTGGACAGGTTTGGTAGACGGCACTGCTCTCGGGACTGCTCTCGGGTGGACGGCACTGCTCTCGGGGTGGACGGCACTACTCTCGGGGTGGATGGCATTGCTCTCGAGGTGGACGGCACTGCTCTCGAGGTGGACGGCACTGCTCTCGAGGTGGACGGCACTGCTCTCGAGGTGGACGGCTGTGCTCTAGAGGTGGACGGCTCTGCGCTGCTGGTAGTAGGCTGCTGCTCCACGCCAGAACGCATTCTTTTCACGGGCACATATTCCTCTTCTGATTCAGTATCAGACCCGCTGCTTGTAACGGGTTCATAGGCAGAATCAGAATCGGACAGAGAATCAGAGAGCTCCCCGCTGCTCTCATCGGTTATACTTAGAAGCTGGTAGGCCTCCTCCCTAGTAAAATATTTTTTTGCCATACTGGTGGCTGGTGAGGCTGCACTGTAGAGCACTGGTGGGCACAGGTGGCACTGGTGGGCACAGGGGGCACTGGTGGACACAGGCAGCACTGGGCACTATAGTGGCTTTGGTTGCACTGGTGTGGCTCTGGTGGCACTGATTAGCACACAGATGGCACTGGTGGGCACACAGATGGCACTGGTGGGCACACAGATGGCACTGGTGGGCACAGGCGGCACTGGTGGGCACAGGCAGCACTGATGTCACTATAGTGGCTTTGGTTGCACTGGTGTGGCTCTGGTGGCACTGACTAGCACACAGATGGCACTGGTGGGCACAGGCGGCACTGGTGGGGCACAGGCGGCACTGGTGGGGCACAGGTGGCACTGATGGGCACAGGCGGCACTGATGGGCACAGATGGCACTGATGGGCACAGGTGGCACTGGTGTGGCACTGGTGTGCACTGTAGTGGCACTGGTGTGGATCTGGTGTGGATCTGGTGGCACAGGGGTGGCACAGGGGTGGCACAGGTGGCACAAAGGTGACAGATGGCAAGGAGGTGACAGATGGCACTGTTGTGGCACTCCTGGGCACTGTTGTGGCACTGCTGGGCACTGCTGGGGCACTGCTGGGCACTGTTAGGCAATGTTTTAACACTCACTCGTCACTCGATAGCTCTCCTCTCCTCTCACGCTGCATCGGTGTGAGGAGAGGAGAGAGACTTTTCATGACCCCTATGACGTTTTTGTTTACATTTGTGATCGCTCCATCATTGGATGGAGCGATCACGTGGTAAAGGACCGCTGCTATTGGCCCTTTACCGCGATCCGTGTTGCGCCGGGTCCCGTGAACCCGGAGAGCACGGATGTTCCGGTGTGCGCGCCCGAGGGGGCGCGCAGGAACGATTTTCCGGGAGGACGTCATATGACGGCCTCCCAGAGATAACAAACCGACCTGTAGCCGTCATTTGGCTATAGGCCGGTTATTAAGTGGTTAAATGAAAGGTCTCTCAGAAATGAGAAGCATAGCAAAAAACCTTTTTAACCACTTGACCACTGGGCACTTAAACACCCTTAATAACCAGACCAATTTTCAGCTTTTGGTGCTCTCACATTTTGAATGACAATTAGTCATGCAACACTGGACCTATATGAAATTTTTGTCCTTTTTTTCACACAAATAGAGCTTTCTTTTGGTGGTATTTAATCACCTCTCAGTTTTTAATTTTTTGTGCTATAAAAGAAAAAAGACCGAAAATTCTGCGAAAAAATGAATTTTTCTTCGTTTCGGTTATAAAATTTAGCAGATTAGTAATTTTTTCTTCATAAATTTTGGCCAAAATTTATACTACTATATATCTTTGGTAAAAATAAGTACAAATTGGTGGATATTATTTGGTCTTTGTGAAAGTTATAGAGTCCACAAGCTATGGTGCCAATATCTGAAAATTGATCACACCTGAAGGACTGACGGCCTATTTCAATTCTTGGGACCCTAACATGCCAGAAAAGTACAAATACCCCCCAAATGACCCCTTTTTGGAAATAAGACATTCCAATGTATTTAGTAAGAGGCATGATGAGTTTTTTGAAGTTGTAATTTTTTCCCACAATTCTTTGCAAAATCAAGATTTTTTTTCCTTTTTTTTTTCCACAAAATTGTCATATTATCAGGTTATTTCTCACACACAGCATATGCATACCACAAATTACACCCCAAAACACATTCTGCTATTACTCCCGAGTACGGCGATACCACATGTGTGAGACTTTTACACAGCGCAGCCACATACAGAGGCCCAACATGCAGGGACAATTCTGACATTTCTCTCCTACATGTAAAAATCATCATTTATTTGCTAGAAAATTACAGAGAACCCCAAAACATTATATATTTTTTTTAGCAAAGACCCTGGAGAATACAATGGGGGTTGTTGCAAATTTTTATCTCACACGGTATTTGCGCAGCAATTTTTCGAACGCGTTTTTTTGGGGAAAAAACAGTTTTGTGCTTAAAAAAAACAAAAAAAAACGTAAAGTTAGCCCAATTTTTGCATAAAATGAAAGATGAAGTTATGCTGAGTAAATAGATATCAAACATGTCACTCTTCAAAATTGCACATGCCCGTGGAATGGCGCCAAACGTCGCTACTTAAAAAATCCCCATAGGCGACGCTTTAAATTTTTTTTACTGGTTACATGTTTTGAGTTGCAGAGGAGGTCTAGGGCTAGAATTATTGTTCTCGCTCTAACGTTCGCGCCGAGACCTCACATGTTGGGTTTGAACACTGTTTTCATATGTGGGTGGGGCTTACGTATGCGTTCGCTTCTGCATGAGAGCACATGGGGACAGGGGCGCTTTAAATTTTTTATTTTTTTTTATTGTTCATTTTACTTTATTTATTTTAGTTTGACATTTTTTTCCCCAAAAATAAGTTTTTGATCACTTTTATTCCTATTAAAAGGAATGTAAACATCCCTTGTAATAGGAATATGGGGTGACAGGTCCTCTTTACAGTGAAATCTGGGGGTCAATATGACCCCACATCTCACCTCTAGGCTGGGAAGCCTGAAATAAAAAATAAAAAAAAGATTCTGACTTTGATCATACTGGCGAGTTGGTAGAAGCACCGGAGGGTGGTGAGGGGTGGGGGGGCGTCTATGGCTGGGTATTGCAGGGTATCACCGAGTATGGCTGGGTATGGCAATTTATGACAGGGTATTGCGGGGTATTGGCGGGGTATTGCAGAGTATTGGGGGGTACTGCAGAGTATTGGGGGGTACTGCAGAGTAATGGCAGGGTACTGCAGAGTAATGGCGGGGTACTGCAGAGTAATGGCGGGGTACTGCAGAGTAATGGCGGGGTACTGAAGAGTAATGGCGGGTACTGAAGAGTAATGGGGGGTACTGCAGAGTAATGGCAGGGTACTGCAGAGTAATGGCAGGGTACTGCAGAGTATTGGGGGGTACTGCAGAGTAATGGCGGGGTACTGCAGAGTAATGGCGGGTACTGCAGAGTAATGGGGGGTACTGCAGAGTAATGGGGGTACTGCAGAGTAATGGCAGGGTACTGCAGAGTAATGGGGGGTACTGCAGAGTAATGGCAGGGTACTGCAGAGTATTGCAGAGTATTGGCAGAGAATTGGGGGTATTGCAGAGTATGAGCTGGTATTGCAGAGTATTGGCAGGGAATTGAGGGGTTAAATTCGGTGAGCAGCGATGTGGGCACTGCAGATGCAGCCCACATCGCTGCTGACACCGATCTCTTTCCCCTCCACTGTACCCATCGGTACAGAGAGGGGGAGGGAGGAACCGGCGTCATGTTATGACGCCGGTTTGTTTACAAGTGATCACTCCGTCATTTGACGGAGCGATCACGTGGTAAACGGCCGCGACGAGAGGCCGTTTACCGTGATCCGTGATGCGCCGGGTCCACTGGACCCGGCGGTCACGGATGATCTTGTGTGCGCACCCCAGTGGGCGCGCGAGAGCAGAATTCTGGGAGGCCGTTAATTAACGGCCTCTCAGAGTTAAACAACCGCCCTGAAGCCGTTAATCGGCAATGGGCGGTTGTTAAGTGGTTAAAGGAAACTTTGATAGCAGTAGTCAACAGTGATGTATTCCTCTGTAATGATAGAAATACATGCAGATATCCTTATGGTGTCAACAGATTCAGTGATTCCACCACCAGACAGCCAAACCACTCACCTTAAAGTACAGACCCCTGGCTGAACAGATAGGTCAAATAAACATTCGACACTTCCAGTGGTCACACACCAAGGTCCAGGTGGGCCAGATAGATGAGACACGGCTTCTTGATTATATGGTGCTGTCATCAATGATAACTCGCATTCCCAAAGTAAGAGATCATAAATTGGAAAAAATATATATAGTGCAGACCGTATGGATAGCAAACTAGATTTATTACAAATGGACTTTAGCTTTCAGATCTGAATTGTGTATATTGCACAACCAATATTAGTATTCTAAATTCTATGTATTGCAAGATTTTTTTTTAATTATATTTGCATATATATAGTCTTTATTTGATGAAAGGTAGGTTAAATTAGTACTAGGGAATGATGTGAAGATGCCAATGTATTAGCTGAATGTCATGTCTGGCTATATTCAAACTTGTGGCTTCCTACTTTTTTTGTGTTTTTTTCTTTTCTCTTGATTGTTCTAGCAATCTGTATTGTTCTGATTACCTATTTACTGCTCTGTTCAAGACAATTAGAAGTTTATTTTTCACCAACCAATGTTGGTGCATCATCTCAGCTTGGTCTAAGTATAGTCTTCACTTATTGAACATCCAGACCTGTCTTTTGCTATATGTAGTCTGCACTCTACTGCCATTTGTGTTTCCTGACCTAACCTTTATTGGATTTGGCTTCTGAGCATGCTGTGTATCTAGATTAATTACTATATATTCTGTTGCCCCTGGTTTCAACTTTTCTTGGTTCCATGATTACATTTGATTTAGTGCATGACCTCTTGTCTGAACCTCACTACAAATATTCGTTGTACTGTTATTTTTTTTTTTAAACCTGTCTGTAGTTTCAACTGTCCCGAGGGTCACGTCTTGGAAGGTGCATTGCACCCACCAAGGGCTCTGGTGAAGGCCGGGCACTTCTAGAACCTGAAACACAATGAGTGTCTTCCTTAACCTGCTGTCAACAGAAAACTCCTTTTCATTTACACAGATTATAAAATTTTCATTTACATTCATCCATTCTTGCTACGCCATGAAAATGTCCAATGCCTCAGTCAGCAGGTTCCTCTGCTGTGGGAGCCTCTTCAACTATGGCCAAGTTGTCCTCTGTTGTCTGTGACACTACCCAGGAGTTAATGTTAAAGCTACAGAATAACTCCTATTGCAAGATGAGTAAGTTTACTCAATACAATAATGTAAATTACAAGATACAAAAGTCTATAGCAACCGGTAAAAATACACTGCCGGACAGTATGACTTCAGTCAAGTGAATTGTGTTTATTTAATGATCTTCTAAAGTTTTAAAATTACATTCGTATTGAAAAATTCAAGGTTTGGGAGATTTGTTTTCTGCTTCTCTCATTATCTGCTCCATCAGAAGGTAAGGTCAGAAAAAGTAACATGCCAGTCTCCAATGACAACCTAGTCTGGGTTGGGTAATAGGTCTTATTTTGGGTACAACACAGAATGAAAACTCGGATCCCATAGATTTTGACACGTGCATATTTAGCCCAAGAATAGCCTACTACATTTGTAGAAAAAGATTTCTTCAACACTCCTAATACATATACATTTAATAAATTATGAGGTGCAACTCCTAAATTATAGCATGAAATTGTTCTTTGGACATAAGAATATTACATATCTCCCTTTAGTTAAGAAATCTGCTTATATAAGCAGCAGTTTTTTCCCTTATTTTGGGATCATATAACATAGCCACTACACCAGTTTTCATTTTCCAGTTGAATTCTTTCATTAATGAATACTTGTTAAATTAACATCATTGCTTATTCTGCTCCATTAGTTAAATGTTTTAAGCATTTTTGTAATTTGTACCTTGAAACCTTAGAAGTATTTTGCACACAATGGTGACATTCATATTATGTGTTAAGTATACAATTTAAAGCATGCAGAGTATGGATCGGGTGGTGCATTCACATTACTTGTGTCCATTTATGAGAATGGGGTATTTCCTTGGTAAATAGTAAAATGCACATCACACCATTTAAAGAGACACACTTAGAAAATCAATTAATTGGAAATGTGTATTGTACCCACATTATGCAAGCTAAAGTGTAGCATGCACATTCTCATGGGTAATATTAAAATTCATGTCTTCCCGGGAGACACTGCAACATTATGCTTGTCGTAGTTTCAGTCCTTACGATCATGTCCTCTCTGATGTGGTGGCTCATGGCAAGCGGTATCCCCAGCTCGAGTTCCAAGACACTGCAACTCTGTCTGTGGCTCAGTCTCTTGCTCAGATCCTCACAGTTCTGTCTCCTCGGTGTAGGCAAGCACAGCACATATAATCTCACCCTGGTTTTTCTGTGTCTGGTGTCCTGCACAGATCCCAGCAACAGGTCTGCACTGCCTCATTCCCTGCGCTGGTCTGTCTGAGCTCTGGTAATTTTGCCCAGGAAAATTCTGGATTGCTCTTCATCTGTATGCAGTTAATTGTGGGCCTGTAGTTCTGCAGCCCTTAGCATCCACTCACTTGTATTGAGCAGGACTACATATCCAATGATTCTTAGTGGCTGCTTCATGCTAGCCCCTGATTGGATCTGATACACTATTGTCAGAAAGAGAGAGGGAGTGGGTAATCCACACAGAGCTGCTCTGTCAGTGGCTGCCACACAGCCATGGGGGGGGGGGGGCTGGTCGCTCAGATTTCGACTGATTGCCAGCTCCTATCTCTCTCCACAGTTACTCAGCTGATGATATCCTGCTCGTCAGTCCTGCCTACTTAAGCCAGTCCAGAGGATCTCTGCCTTCACCTTGGTCACATCACAGAAATGATCTCCTGCGATCCTGTTCAAACTTGCTTTGCTTACATCCCTTCTGGCTCCAGATCCTGCTCGCTGTTCCACTACATTGATCCCTGACTTCTGTCTTGGCTGACTATCCATTCCGGTTACTAAACTTTCACTATGTTTTGACTACATTTGTTCTTTTTACTTTTATTATTAAACAAGTGTGATTTAACTGTACTTCTGTCTTGGCCTGATTTCACGGTTTCTGACAGGGGGTAATTTCTTACAAAGAGCTGCTCCAATCCCAGTGCAGTGGCCAGGGGGGGAGAAGAATTGCAGTCATGAAACTTAACAGCCTGCTCTCTTCTGTACACATCTGGCAGCTGAGCAGTACAGTAAAAGGGGTGGGGGGTATTGGGGCAAGCAGGCCATCACACAAGCTGGCGGGCACCCTGCTTTATCTATGAAAGGTTTGGGAGTAGTCTCCTAGAGATCTTTTGCCAAGTGATGCCAAGAGCGGAAGAAGAGGAAAGTTGTTCCTCTCAGCAGGATGATACCCTTGGGCCTGGGGGATACCTAGAGGGGAGAATTGTGGAGGCTTCTGGCCTATTTAAAACATGAGCAGGGTGCCCTGGAACAGTCAGTACACCATAGTACTCCCTGGACTGTATGTAAATTAGGCAACGTTAAAAGGGCAACTCACTTGAAAATGTGACACCAAGTTGTGCTCCTTGTTTAGCCCAAAGTTGGGACTGTTATTTTTTTTTTTTTTTACATCAAAGCTGTCAAAGATGTAGCTTATTTCTACACTCTATTAGGTAAAAGTTAAAACATGCAAGTCCTGTGTCAGTAAAGTGAAATGCTCTCCACAAAATATACAGTAATTAAAAAGAATCAGCACAATAGTTTAAATAGCATATGATAAGTGAAAACACACAATATTCTTTTCAGCCAGAATTGATATGTGCTCTTGAGGTGGCGCCATCTTTGTTACTGTATACCGTGATTCTCCTGTTCTCATGTGAGTGGAGTACAACAATACATTTTTTATATATTTTTAACATGCTGCACTATGAGTTTTGCCCTCTGTCTTATTTTTTCCTCATGTACCATTTGAAAGGAGTCATATCGGCTCAAGCTGCCATATGGTGTTTAAAGTGGAAGTAAACTCCCCTATCGTTTTCAGCCAAGGAAGCTGCCATCTTGGCCTCTGTTTAATGTTCAACTGCTATCGTGCTGCACATGTGATTCGTTATGACACCAGCCATTGGATGGTTTGATAGTTTGGCTGAGAGCACAGCCAATATGCAGTTAGCATTCCCGGCATGCCTTTTTTTTTAACTGTTTAAATCGATGGGTTTACTTCCACTTTAAAACTATGCTACAGCTAGGTGCGGTTGAACTCGTTTTATTGAGATCGTAATATCCGGCGGTAAGGAGTGTGTGAGCACTGGTGGCATTCACTTGGCGAGCACACATTATTTGGATTGATTCACAATTTACAGTAGCCAGTATTAGGACTACATGCACAGGTCTTTATCACTTTTTCACTTTGTTGACTTTTAGTGGACTATTTTGATAAATAAATTCTGTCTGATAAGTAATATCGTTTAATAATAAAGTGAATGTGACAGCGCTGCATATATATATATATATATATATATATATATATATATATATATATATATATATATATATATAGTAAGCTCAATAAATATAAAAATCAACATAGGAAAAATCATAATCAATGAACGTCCATATATGAATACAGGTGAATAGTGCTCAATGGAAAAATTCCAAATATGTGTGATAATTCTGCTAAAAAAAGAAAGTAAAATGAAATACAAAGAAAAAAAGTCTGCTTCCACATGCTTCACTGCTCTACCAATAACAGTGCTCCCACCACCGCGCGCAATGCTCACTCACCTCACTGCAAGACCCAGTAGGGAATCAAACACACTTTTGCACACAGTGCACCTCTCCTATGGGGAATGCTTCAAAGTGGTTCCGGGTAGTTCCTTATGGTCCCTCTAGATAGATAAAGCTCCACAGCAAATGGAATGACCTCCCAGTGAGCTGGTTCAACTTAGGCACCTCAGTTTTTGCCGGTAGTTCTACAGCAACATATAAAAACAGAAATGCTTACAATAGTGCAGTACCAAGGGGATTATAAACAGAACCACCCCAGGTAATATTCAACTCACATTAATTTAAGAATATAAAAACATTGATATAAAATGCATCAGGTGTATCTCACTTGTTGCGACAGCTTCCACCGCCAGGCTCCACCTCTACTAGATTCGCTGCCTCCCACGTGACTTCACCTGGAGGATATGACCCAAGTTTTTGGGCGCTTTCCTTTACAAACACATGAACTTTAATGGCATACCAGTCTTAGTCCGCAGGGTTAAATATTGAGTTGGACCACTGCTATAACAAAGATAAGAGAGAGAGGCGCCTCTGAGTGTAGACTGTAAAATTCTTATTTAATGCACAGGTGGTTAAAAACACTCACATTAAGTAGTACATTAACAGGCAATGTAAAGATTCCAAACCGGAGGGAGACCCCTCGATGTGTCATTTATTTATTTATTTATTTATTTATTTATTTCAGTTACTTATATAGCACCATCAATTTACGCAGTGCTTTACATAGACATTGTACATTCACATCAGTCCCTACCCTCAAGGAGCTTACAATCTAAGGTCCCTAACTCACATTCATACATACTAGGGACAATTTAGACAGGATCCAATTAACCTACCAGCATGTCTTTGGAGTGTGGGAGGACACCGGAGTACCCAGAGGAAACCCACGCAGGCACAGGGAGAACATGCAAACTCTAAGCAGGTAGTCACCTGTATCCCTTGCGCTAGGGGAGTCCTGTCGGCGTGTGTCCGCTCCTGGGGGCTGCGTTGGATGTGCAGAGCCGGCCGATGTAAAGCAGTGAGCGTTAGTCCGAGGCGTGGAACGCACGAGGAACTCCGGACAACGGGAGATGACGTCACAGGGGATGCAACGCGTTTCCTGAGCTGGCAAGACCGTGTATGACAGGACGGCTGCGCTCCTTTATCAAGCTCGATAGCGAATTATCAAATTATTTGGACCAGTGCACAAAGCAAGGTCCACAAAGACATGGATGAGCAAGTTTGGGGTGGAGGAACTTGACTGGCCTGCACGTAGTCCTGACCTCAACCCAATAGAACATCTTTGGAATGAATTAGAGCGGAGACTGTGAGCCAGGCCCTTCACAACAGAGAAAAGACAAGAGGACCAGAATGTTGATCCATTGGCAATTCAGCTTAAAGTAACTGTCACTGGTTTCAAAAACTAAAAAGAGCACCTCCCTGCAAACAAACAGTTAATTTTTTCTTTTCTTTCATTGAACATGTCTGTACTTTTTCTCATTTCCAATATTTTTATTTTTCAGAATCATGACAAAAGGTACAAAGAGTGTAACATTAGGTAAACAATAAGAGAGCTGAAGACAGAGCACTCAACCTCAATAAGCCATCCAGCCAAAACAATACAATTAGCTAGGCCTAGTGTTAGATGAGAGTAATCAAAAATTTCTGATCCATCTGTATTGCCTCCAGGCGGGACCTTCAGATCGTGGGTGTATGATCTATGCATCAGCAAATCAAGCTGTTCAGAAGAAAGATACAAAAGAGTAATGGTAGGGGTAGAGAGAGGAGAAGAAGGGGAAGTAAGAGAGATTCCAATAAGCAGAGAAAGAAACGTGTTTCCATTAGGTCTTAGGGTTTATACTTTTTAATAATTTCTAATCTTTTACAACTAAACATTTATTTAGAGGGTGCATCTATGACTCCCAGTTTGCAAAGAATGCTGCACTTTGTAATAAGGTAGCTCAGTTAATTTTGCATTTTACTGGCAAGCAACAAGATGTTCATTCTCTTATGCAATATGTCACATATAGCTTTTCAACAATGAAAATTCATAAACACATATTCATATTCATGAATATATTCATATTCATATTCATATATATATATATATATATATATATATATATATATATATATATATATATATATACACACTTTTTTTTTAAAAACTGAATAGTATGCACATGTAACATCCCATAGAGAACTGGAGTTTACAGTGGTACTGAACCCAAATATTTTTTATATTGTAGCTTACTAATTCTTAAATGTGATGGCAGCATTCATTTTCTTTTTTATATTTTCTTTCTGCAATTATCACCTTGTAATTTGGCCAGTAGTTTGTTGTTTTTCAAAAGAACAAGCTCTCTCTTACAGAGATGAGACAAACCATTCAACACTGGCAGGGCTACTTACACCGATCAGTTTTATTTATGTAAAAACATTATCCCAAAGGGGAGAAAACTGTTTGCTGTAACTGCTTAGAACATTTTTGCTGGAGTTTGGCTTCAATTTATTGTAGTGTATTTAAATCTTCTAGTACAGCTAACACTCCCCTCCCCCCAGACAGACAATGCTGCTATCCAAAGGTGTCCCATACTCCCTTATCCAGGGTGGGGGCACTCTAAGCCCTTGTACACACGGTCGGAGAATCTGTCAGAATGTGTCCTATCGGACCGTGTCGTCGGATAATCCGACTGTGTGTGGTATGTATCGGACTGATTCCGTCTGAATATCCGTCGGACCCAATTTTCCAACATGTTGGAAATATTTCCCGACCAACTGGGCCGGTCAGACATACTCCGATCATGTGTAGCGAATTTTGATCGGACCAAGTGCCACGCATGCTCAGATCAAATTCCTACATCAAAGCTATTGGCTACTAGCCTGAATGTTGTCCCAACGTAACGAAATTACGTCATCACGTTCTGAAAGATCAGATTTTTCGACAACTTAGTCCGAGCGTGTGTATGCAACAGTTTCGGACAAGATTGGTTGTCGAAATCTCCGACCGTGTGTACAGGGGCTAATACAGGAGGTGTATTACTGGCCAGATCACCAGGTTACAACAGAGAGAAAAAGCTTAAAAAAAAAAAACTGATGCAGCCACCATATCTAATGATAGGTAAGCTGCAATATATTACATTTCTGGTTCTGGGTTTATTAATACTGCTTTAACTTATAGATTCACAGAAGCATGGCCCTTTATAATCTAAAAGCAGACCTTTGCTCTCCTGAGCGACAAAGTCCCTGCACTCCTTCCCCCCTCTACAATATATAAACCTTAGGATTATTTGCAGGGGTCAAATCCTGGGAAAAAAAAAGTGTGGGAACAGAATTATATACATCCCTGCCCAGCATCATCCATCCCTCTCCACAATGTATCCCCATTCCTGCCCAGCACCATCCATCCCTCTCCACAATGTATCCCTATCCCCACTCAGCATTACCTGCATCCCACTCTGTAATGTATTCCCATCCAGCATCATCCATCCCTCTCCACATTGTATCCCCATCCTCCCCGAGCAAGAGGAGCTGGAGAGCATTGGAGGGGTCTGGAGAGCATCGGGGATCAGAAAGCGTGGGGGTGGAGAGCACCGGGGGGGGTGGAGAGCACTGAGGGAGCTGAAGATCACTGGGGGAGCCAGAGAGCACAGGGGTGGAACTGGAGAGCACTGGGGGGGGGGGGGGATGGAGAGCACTAATAGGGAACTGGAGAGTGCTGGGGGGGAACTTGAGAGCATGGAGGGGCATAAAAAGAAGCTGCATAGGAGGAGTGATGGGGAAGCGGCATATAAAGGAATTGATCTTTGCATATTCCTCCTGCAGCCTCTGAATGGCCACTTCTTCTCCTCTCCCTCTTACAGGCATTCAGAGGCTACAGGAGGAATATGCAAAGATCAATTCCTCTATATGCCACTGCCCTCGCCACTCCTATCCAGGCACACAGGAAGGCTGCATGGGCAGGGCACTCAGTTTTTTTCCGTTCCGGCAGGTGGCATCAGGCAATGGGCTTGGGATCCATTGCAGCTCCTTCCCCCTTAACGGTCATGGGGCAACTGGGTATTCTCCGGCCCCCGCCCGGACTGCTGGACCGAGCACAGGCTGAAGGAGTAGCCCACATGGAGATGCGGCCTGGCGGTGCCGGCCTGATACACCCTGCAATGTGTGACACCCCACGGATTGCATCTCTCCTGTAGGACACAGCTGCTAACGGGAACGGTGTTCCTGTTGTGGGAAAAATACAGGAACGCAGTTCCCATGTTCCTGCAGGATTCAAGCCCTGATTTTTTAGTTTCTTTACCTTTTAAAACACTTTTATCCATCACCACTCCCTCTGTTGCCATTCTTCTGCAGCCCCTGAATCATCCCCATCACATATCCCTGGCTGTTACATCTGAATAGCAGATTGCAGCAGGACAAGGCTGGATCTGCTGGGCAGGTGATTATATGAGTTGAAGACAAGGCAAGACCATAATAGGTAAAGGTGGTGGTAGTGGAAGGGGGAGGTTAAAAAAGGTGGGGTGTAGCTTGCATATGGAGAGTGAGAGAAACAATGACTACAGCTGCTGTTTGTAACAGCTTCCCTGTAATGTTAAACTGATTAACAGTTATATCAGCAAGAGGATGGAGCTTCTGAGCAGGAAGAGTTCAATAGGCTGAGTCAGGCAACACTGCACTGTGGGAACTGTAGTCCAGAGGAGAGAGACTCCACTGTAATCAATATATTTTGAATTGCATTTTCCACAGGCAGATTGCCGGGAGGAGGGAAAAGGGCTGCATTTTCTAAAGCTGTAGAGAACTCAGCTTCCACTTGTTTTGAGGAAGATCAGAGAGTGCATATCACTGTCCAGTCTGCACCATCACTGATGTAAATTGGTGGCCTTAGCGGGATCCAGAGTGCTGAGTACAGACAGTCACCTGGGTGCAGAGCAGAGAGTAGACTAATCACTGTGTGTGACCAGATGGTGAACTGCAATACCGTTAGGACTGGTGAGCTGCTTACTGTTTGCTGCTAGAGAGCATCAGCCCCTTATGAACTGACCAATTAGCCATCTAGTAGCTTTATTGATGCTTGCAGGCTTGACTAAAACTATTCTCATGTTTACCAATTGCGCAACTAGGCCCCAACGCTAGCTGCCTAAAGAGTTAGGACTAAAGACTATACATTTACGGCTGATAGACAGAAACAATGACCTATTGCTTATGCTAAGATAAACAAGGAGATCTCCTCGGGGGACTTTAGATGAGGTGAATATGGTTAGCCAACAAACATACCAAGAATAAATTCAATATCATTTTATTACAAATTGTCATGCGTTGTGAACAGTAATAGCCAAGCCGATGTGGTATTGTATACAACATGAGAAATGACATTCCACTTACAATTGTAAAATGATAAAAAAAAATGCAAATACAGGCATCAATAATACCCTACATGTTTCACAAGACAAGGCTTGCTTCTTCAGGGGTGGACGCAAGTATGATATATCTGCAATAAAAATGAAGAAAGAAAATATGCGCAGTGGGGGTATTGTGGCAAATGGTCAGGGGGGTCTCAAATATACAACCTCATACTCGCCAATAGACTTAGGCCAAGTCACCAAATGTTAGAATCCCAGACAGGGGCATGAGTGAATATGTGTGTTCCTAACTTCTTCACATTGTTTATTTTTCATCATCCCGTAGTCTCCAAATCCTTACCAGCTTTTATCTATGCTGGCGCATTTATATTTACATTTATACCGTATATACTGCACTAAGATTATTTTTGCTACTGCAATGTCTTTTTTTGACATACCGTATTTATCAGCGTATAACACACGCAGGCGTATAACACGCACCCCAAGTTTAGGAGGGAAGTTTAAGGAAAAAAACTTACATTTAAATGCCCATCAATGCAGCCTTGTCAGTGTCATTTGCAGCCTTGTCCATCATCTGCAGCCTTGTCAGTGTAATATGCAGCTTTGTCATGCAGCTTTTTCATGCAGCCTTGTCCATCATTGAATCCTTGTCAGTGTCATATGCAGCTTTGTCATGCAGCCTTGTCCATCATTGCAGCTTTGTCATGCAGCCTTGTCCATCGTTGTACCCTTGTCAGTGTCAATTGCAGCCTTGTCAATTTTATTTGCAGCTTTTTTTTTTTTAAATGGCGCTCTGTAGTTCTCGGCCACCTTCGGCCATTCTCGTCAGCTTTCGCCTGCTCGAAAAGCTGCCGAGAAGGGCCGAAAGTCGCCGTGAAGGGCCGAAAGCCGCCTAGAAGAGCCTAAGGTGGCTTAAAGCCGTCCAGAGGCTCAAAATGGTTGAGGATTGGCACATAACATGCACACCCATGATTTTTCTCTGATTTTAAGGGGGAAAAAGTGTGTGTTATACGCCGATAAATACGGTATGCATATACAATTATATTTTAGTTTACATCTTCCACTGACATGTCGAGACTCTTAGGGACGCACATCTTCACCCATGCCATGTCTGTCCTCCAGCTGTCCCCTGTTGGGGTTACCATTTGCTTCGCCTCCTCAACTCCTGAGCTGGATATTTGTTGCTGCCACTGTCTGGGAATCAGACATTTGGTGACTTGGCCTAAGCCTATTGGTAAGTATGAGGTCATATATTTGAGACCCCTCTGACCATTTACCACAATACCACCATTGTACATATTTTCTTTTTTCATTTTTATTGCAGATATATCATACATGCATCCACCCCCTGAAGAAGTGAGCCTTGTCTTGCGAAATGCATAGGCTATTATTGATGCCTGTATTTGCATTTTTTTAAATCATTTTTGCAATTATATGTCATTTCTCATATTGTATGCAATACCACATCGGCTTGCCTTTTACTGTTCACAATGCATGACAGTTTGTAATAAAATTAGATTGAATTTATTCTTGGTATGGTTATTGGCTAACCATACTCACCTCATCTAAAGTCCCTTGGGCAATCTCCTTGTTTTTCTGTACATTATTGAGATGGAGGTGATCTATGGGCGACATCTGACCTTTTTATTTTTATTTATGTTTATGCCAAGAGGTACTTTTCAGGGGACACTGCACCATATCTTAGCCATACTCCTAGACTGCATTCTAGACTAGTTATAGTATTATTATTCACATTGCAGTTGCTTATAGGCACTGTTTATTGCTGACTTTGCTGATTCATGAGTTATTCAGGAGCTATGCCTAGTCTAATAGTACAGAACTCTATTCTAAGTTACCTTGGCATACTGATTATTCTGTCTAGCAGACTGTGTCTGAACCTACCTTCTGTGTGTTAATTTATGTTCACCACTAAACGGTCTTGGGACTGTTTTCTTGTGCTAATTCAAAGCTGAGTCAAAGGCATATAACCTGTGTTCTTATAAGTGCTTGCAGATGTGTCAGAGAATGGTTAAAGGTGTTTACTGGAGTCAAGGCATGGAACAGAGAACCCAAACTACCCAGTGGCTCGTGCAGGGCTACTCTACAAGGGGGCTTCCCTAACTTTCTCTCAGGAGCACTGTCAGCCAATGAGAGTGATAAAGACTTTAGAAGAAGAAAGAATAAGGGAGGGGCAGGAGCTATGTTCTGGAGAAGCTGGTGTGATGTGCCTAAAGAGAACCAAGGTACTGATTATCTGTCTGTGAAAGGGTGAGTGTCCCTCTCATGCTGGGGAAGTGCTAGTATCTCTTTTATCTGCACTCTAGCTGGTCAGACCTGTAACAGTACAGAATTTGAGACTTCTCAAGGTACAGGAGCAGTGCGAGAAGTCAAAAGGGAGCTCTGAGCACCGTTTCTTGGAGTTGTACTGAAGAAAGGCAGAGTTAAGATCTTAACTAAGGTCCACCACCTATAAAGTTGCCTGCAAAAGAAGTGCTGCCTTCGAAACTGTTTCTCAGTACAATTTATTCTCATTCGCTACTTGCATAAGAAGAGAGTAGATTGATGTATTTCTTAATAGAAGCTCCAATGACCACTGCTTCTCAGAATCAGCATGGTATTTAAATTGTGATTATGCTAGAAAGCAATAACAGTGCTATTGATGTGAATATGTTGTGGATTTACATGTACCCTCAGTTCTTTAGTTCGTTTTAAAGTGTCTGATATTGCTGAAGCATATTTGCAAATACATGTGACTGTATAAATTGACTAACTACAACATGTAACTAAAGTCCTGGGAGGGCCATAGGGTGTAAACCATGACCACCAATAGATTGCCAAGTGCTTGTTCCTGATAGCTATGGAAGATCATTCTTTACTCTAGTGCCGCGTACACACGACCGGACTTTCTGGCAGACTAGGTCTGAATGGATTAGTCCATCAGACCTGTGTGGGTTAGTCTGATAGTTTTTCAAAAAATAAATCCGACGGACCTAGAAATAGAACATGTTTGAAATCTATCCGACTGACTCAATTCCGACTGACTAAAAAACATTTGTCTGTGTGCTGGCCCGACGGACCAAATATGACGCAAGGGAAGCTATTGGCTACTGGCTATTGAACTTCCTTGTTTAATCCCATTTACGCCATCACGTTTAAAACGAACGGACATAGTCCGTTAGTGTGTGGCCAAGTCCGTTCGTTTGGAAAGTCCGTCGGAACTCCGCCAAAATTCCGTCGGGAAGACCGTCGGATCTAGTCTGCCGGTCGTGTGTACGCAGCATTAGACATCTCCCCAGACACTTGTTCTGCACTTGTGACCCTTAATATGACCAGTTGATCTCCAATGATCCAGGGCCCATTTACAGCTTTGAGTTGTAAACTGTTTAATTCACCCTCACCCACACATCATCAACATGATAGATTAGATTATAACCCAGACACGGTTTTAGCTGATTTATTAGGGGGACTGTGTTCCAAAATCCTCTATGAACAGAGACAGAGAAAATCATGACTGGGTATCTGGCCTAAAATCATCTTAGGGTCCTTTCACGCAGGCTTTCTGATCAGATCTACCTGTCTGTTTTTTTGGTGGCCCTGATCACAAACTCTACGTGAGACTATGGGAAGGCTGATGTAAACGTTTACCTAGGTCCAGAAAAAAACAAAAGAAAAAAAAAAACAGAAGAGGACTGCATCTTTTCTACGCCTGACAATCATGGCAATACCACATATGTGTTCATGATTTGTTCTTTGTACCCGTAGTAGGGTAATGGGTACACATTGTTTTTGTACTGTACAGGGACTGCAAGAGACTTTGATCAAGAGAAATCCAAGTACTTACACAGCTTACATTTTAAAAAATATCCACAATGGAGTTCAGCTTTAATCATATTGTATATCCAATCACTTCTGACAAAAAAAGCACACCAGGGTAAATAACAGGAAAGATCCTACAAATTAGAGGGGTGCAATATAAAGAATTCTGGAGCCCTTAAACAAATATATTTGCAAGCAAATAGAATGAATAGTGAAATGCAGAGGGGGAATTCCCAAATGTTATCTGAATTGCTTATTCTTTGCAAATGAAGAACATAATTAACATTAAATTAAGGTAATACAAATGAACACAATGTAAAGCTTGACAACACGGGTGTTAGGGGATGTAGCAAAAATGTGATTCATATTTTTAATCTACTGCACAAATAGACTGGCAAGCTGGCAAATGGGCCTCCAATGTATGGGAAAGTTTTTTTTTTTCCCTTCTTCCTCTACATTGTTGTTTTGCTCTGCTTAAGTACACAATGACTATTAAGCTCAACTGTCCATATAATAGGACATCCACTACATGAGTGAATTCCGAGAGGCAGCTTGCTACAGCCATAAATTGTTTAAGGCTGTCTGCTGGTACACAACCTTGGGGAGGCATCAAAGGCAATCCTTTTATGTAAATACCCTTTCATCAGAGATTTAAGGGCAACTGCTGACATTGCTCCCTCCAGCATCTGACAAGTGCTTATCTTGTGTGAACCAAACCAATGATATTTGGGCATTAGAAGAACAGCCGGCTCTGAGGCTAAACAGCCTAATGTGTTGTATGCAATGACGTATTTCGTGCCAGGCTTGCTGAAGGGCCCAAGTGTTGTGCTGTCACTTTTTTTGTGATGAGTGGATGAGAGCCCTGAGGTCGACTTTATTATTTTACAAGTCTTTGCATGATCTTGGATATGTTTGGCTGACTCAGGCAAGACTGTTTAAATTGGATTTGGAAACAAATGTTAGGTTTGAGCATATAACACTGGTTTGACATTTGGAAAGGCAAGGGTGCGACTGCAGAAAATGCAGAGAGTGCAGCTGTATCAGTACCCCTGGGAGTCACAAGGCTCAAATATAAATGCATCAACACTTTACAAAATACAGAAGTGCAATTCAGGACTTCATACTAGACTTGGACTACCTGTGGGACACTTCTGCCGGTACAGACTTTCCATTTATGAACAGGCTAATAACTGGCAATGGATGCAGTCTAGTATGAGCAGCCCTATTTAAAACGTAGAAGACAGTTAAGCTCACTTAATATTATCAGAACTGAGCCTTGGGTATAGCAAATCAGCTGCTTCAGAACCATTGATGGAAAGGAAAGAGTCATGATCACTGCAGTTAGATACAGTATATATCTCCACTATGAAGCTTAAGCAATCCTTAGTTCAGTAGTGTTATTAAAACCACAGGACGCTATGTGACTCCTATAGGGATACATTCAGACAAATAGCAATAGTATTTGGCAAACATTTAGATAAAATGAATGTACAATTTGTCAACCTTTATAAAATTACTATGAAAGCAATTTATATCACTGGAGGAAATGCCTTTGAGGTAAAGATTAAAGAGACAGAGTGGCCCTCAGTGGTTTTCTATGGGGACCACAAATAATTACAGCCCTTCTTGAATGTCATCTGTTGGCTGGACATATACTTTATAAATGACGTTTCCAGTTCGACCTGCAGCCAGCTGTGATTTTCTTAAACTGCAAAGAATGTCAAAAATTGCTTACATGACTTGACTATGAAAACAGTGGGCGTTCTGTACAATGTACATAGAACACCCCCAGAAATCAAATTTCCTGCTTGTGAGATTGGCTAACTTGAAGTACTTGAAAATAGTTTTGCAGAATAAGGCACCAGCAATTGTAATCTCTAGTTACTAAGCAATTTACCAAATTGCTGGTGGTCACCTAAATAGACTGAGGCTACACAGGAAGTTATAGCGGAGTAAAACTGAAACTAAAAGGGCTAGCGATTTAATCTCTAGGCATACCAAATCATGGCAAAATAAATGGAACAAATGGTTCCCTATGGTGAAAACTACAGCCGTGGCTAAAAGTTTTGAGTGTTACACAAATATTCATTTTCACAAAGTATGCTGCCTCAGTCTTTATGATGGCAATTTGCATATACTCCAGAATGTAAGTCCCTCCTTGCCATGAAAATGAACTTAAAGGGGTTTGTGTTTTTTCATCTTAATGCATCCTATGCATTAAGGTGAAAAAACACCTTGCACTCTCAGGCCCCCCTGAGCCCCCGTTTTATTTACCTGAGCCCCGAATCTCAGCGGGCACAATCCCGCATTGCTTTCCCCCAGCTCTTGTGGGCTCTTCATTGGATGATTGATGGCAGCGCAGCCATTGGCTCCCGCTGCTGTCAATCAAAATCAATGAAGCGGGGCACCAGGGGCGGGCCGAGTGATACACTTGGTGGCTTTGGTCGCCGAGTGTATCATATGGGAGTGCTCCCACAAGCTAACCCCCTTGAGAAAGTGCTTCCCAGAAGGGGGTTAGATCTTGCAGGGAGGAGCCGAGACAGCCACCGAGGCACCCCAGAAGAGGACCAGGGCCACTCTGTGCAAAACAAACTGCACAGTGGAGGTAAGTATGATATGTTTGTTATTTACAAAAAAAATTAAACCTTTACAACCCCTTTAATCCCATAAAAAAACATTTCCACTGCATTTGTGAAGAAAGCTTCAGGGCGCCAAAGAAAGTCCAGCAAGCGCAAGAGTCATCTCCTACAGTTGATTCAGCTGTGGAATCAGGGCACCACCAGTGTAGAGCTTGATCAGGAATGGCAGCAGGCAGGTGTGAGTGTATCTGCACACACAGTGAGGGGAAGACTTTTGGAGGATGGCCTAGTGTCAAGAAGGGCAGCAAAGAAGCCACTTCTCTCCAGGAAACACATTTGGACTGCTGAGGACTGGGGTAAAGTAATTTTCTCTGATGGATCTCCATTCCCATTGTATGGGGCATCCGGAAAAGGTGAGCGCTACCATCAGTCCTGTGTCATCCCAACAGTAAAGCATCCTGAGACCATTTATGTGTGGGGTTGCTTCTCAGCCAAGTGAGTGAGCTCACTCACAATTTTGCCTAAGAACACAGCCATGAATAAAGAATGGTACAAAAACATCCTACGAGAGCAACTTCTCCCAACCATCCAAGAAAAGTTTGGTGAGGAACAATGCATTTTCCAGCATGATGAAGCACCTTGCCATAAGGCAAAAGTGATCACTAAGTGGCTTGAGGAACAAAACATCAAAATTCTGGGTCCATGGCTGGGAAACTCCCCAGACCTTAATCCCATTGAGAACTTGGGATCAATCCTCAGGAGGCGGGTGAATAAAAAAAACCCCACAAGTTCTGACAAACTCCAAGCATTGATTATGCAAGAATGGGCTGCCATCAGTCAGGATGTGGCCCAGAAGTTGATTGACAGCATGCCAGGGCGAATGGCAGAGGTTTTGAAAAAGAAGGGTGAACACTGCAAATATTGACACTTTGCATAAACTTAATGTGATTGACAATAAAGGCCTTTGACACTTTACTTTATGAGCATTTCATCTTTTAAATGCTTGTAATTATACTTAAAGTGGTTGTACACCCCGTGCAACCACTTTTACCTACAGGTACAGTAAGCCTATATTAAGGCTTACCTGTAGGTGCTTCAAATCTCTCCTAAACCTCCATGGTTTAGGAGAAATGTACGAGAAACCTGAGCGCCAATGACTACGGCGCCTGTGCCGATGTCATCGGTGCATGCGCACTTTAGAAAGGGCACGTGCCGTTTCTAATAGGGGGTCATGCCGTGACTGGCAGCTCCTGCGTGCATGCGCAGGAGTGACGTCACGCAACTCCGGCCAGTCACAGAGCCGGAGTTTGTGGCCCTCGAGAGGAAGAGGGGTGAAGATGGATGCTCCCTGCTAGTGAGGACAACAGTGACATCACGGTCTTCAGTTAAAGGTAAGTGAAACATAATGGGCTACCAGGGCAATAACGAGGAAGTAAAACCCACCAAGGTTTACTTCCTCTTTCAGTATACCATCGTAACACCTGACAAAAAGATCTAAAAACACTGAAGCTGCAGACTTTGTGAAAATTTATATTTTTGTGTCATTCTCAAAACTTTTGGCCATGGCTGTACACTAGTAGCATGAAGGAGCATGTTTTAAAATTTCGATTGCACATAAATGGTGCATTGTAAGATTGACTGCTACTATATACTACTTATGTAGTCTGCTCCAGAGGAATCATTTTTTTTCATTAGTTTAGCATTCATCCACTATACCTAATGATTAAAGTAGAAAGCCATGTTTTATTGCACTTTAAATAGTTAATTTGGGCCAAGTAGGGCCAGCTTGGCCCAGACTAACTATTTCAAGCTCAATTAACTTCAAACTCTACTTTAAATCTTTGGAAATTTTAGTAGCAGGTTTGAGCTGCGAAAAATCTCTTGGTAGCTCTAGCTTATTTAGGTGACTACCAGCAAAAGTTAAATCTTTTAGTAGCAAGGGATTATATTGCCAGTGTAGCACTAGCCTAAAGGGATGCTTTACTTATGAGAACAGTGAGCCTGTTCAGGTGGTAACAACAACATCAGTTTAATAAAAGTGCTGGCAGGACTTACATCTATATCTCTAGAACATAAATAAATTAGGAATCCCCAATAAATGTATTAATGGAATACTGTTCTATAACTTATTGATTACAAGTTTACAATATTCTCTTCTACCACCATTTACTAAATAAAAAGTTTGTATACATAAAAAAAAAAAAGAATCCCCAATAAAGTTAATTTAAATGATTGTAATGCAAATAATTTACCTGGAGGGGATATTTCTTAGTAAAGTTTGAACTTCCCGTTGATATGCTCACAATAATTTCTAAAAATATAAAGTCTAAATACATTCTATGGGTTCATTTCAGTTTTTTTGTATCTATAGTGTTCCATCTATTCTATTGTAGATCCCTTACCCTTTAGTAGATGTTTACTTCATTTTATCAGCTGGTAGCTTACATCATATTATGTTCAATCATATTTCTTCCCTTTGCTTCCAATATAATTTCTAGTTATTTAATATTTTTTTTAAGAAATATAGCATAGTATGGTATGGTATAGTATATTATAAAAATACTTTAAATGGTTTAAAAGGTAGTCCTCAAAAATGTTATCAAAATTAAGACACCTTTTTATTGTTTACAAAATGATTTATTTGGAAGACAAGAAATTGTACAATTTCCAATAGTATAGGGTATCTGCAAGTATAGGTTACAGTGCAAAAAAAATTACACCCAGAGATAGAACATAATAAACATTAAGACACCTTTTTAAACCAGGGTCTGTGGTTTCAAATGCTCATATTGTAATAGCAATCTGACACTTCCACATTACTGCAGGCAGCTCTGTCTGGAAGAGACTTAGCAAGCTGTGGGGACTAAACACCTATAGAGGCAATCATTTGTATGTGCCAATGCTGATATATATAGTCACATCTTCTTCCCTGCCTGTTCAGCATCTGATTGGAGGTACTGACTACTAACTTTCTAGTAAACCATGATACCTGATAAAATATGTACTGAGCATATCAATCATTTTCACAGATGCCAAGATCTGTCAATTCAGACCTTTGGTGCATAAGCAAAAACTGATCTGAGGGTCTAGTAATAGCTACTAGGACAAAATGGAATGGTTTATGGTTACTTCCTGCATCAGTGTTCTAGTAATACATCAACATAAGTCATATTTACAATTTACCATGAAAATTAAATTCTTACTTAAAGACCAACTCCAGGAAAGTGTAAAAACCCACCTTTACAGTGCCCCCCTCCCCTGTAAGAGTTGATTACTTGTTTAGACTAAGGGCAGAGGGTTAACACTTACTTTATTTCTTGCTCCAGCAAGCTCCCTCCATTCTGCAACCAGTCCCCGCATCTGCTCCGTAAGCTGCAGTTACCTCATGACGAACTGCAGCCTCCTAAAAGGTACAAAACATGATTAATGTCCCTGTACTGTATGTGATGACAAGGAGAAGGCTGGAGCCAGCCGGAATAAGGAATCAGGCTAGTTAAACAGCTTCCCTGCAATCCCCTAGACCAGGGTTTCTCGCCTGGGGCTCCTCCAGAGTTGGCTAGGGGTTCCTTTAGCAATGAAGAATTTCTAACTCCCAATGATCTTTTTAGCTGTGTGTAAGGAGGAGGAGCAGTTTACCTGTTGGTCAACAATTTAAGAGTGTCCTTCTCCCACTGACCATTATTATAAGCGGGCCTTTCCCATTGGTCACCAGTGTATAGGACCACTACATGGACTATCAATATAAGAAGGTACTTTTCCACTGACTATCAAAGGGAGACCACAATTTTTACTGTTAAGGCCCTTTCACACATACGGTCCAACCACACGTGTCCGTTGACACCCATCAATATCCGATCCAGTTCAATAAAAACAAATGTATGGCGATCTGTTCCCCATCCATCTAGAGGATCGGATAGAATGGCAGCCAGGTGTATATGACCAGGCAGTCTGTGTACATCCGCCTGCCCATAGAGGAGCGTGGGCTTTGTCTGTGTCTGCTCTGCATAAGCAGATTGGACATGGACCAGCCATCTACCTGCTCACCTGAGCAGGCGGACTCCAATGCTACCTCCATGTGTAAGGGGCTTAAGTGTTTATTTTCTTGCCATTATTAGCCTGTGTTCCAGTGCAAAGATTGTTACTGAAACTATTTTGTTTCTATAAGAAAATAAAGGAAGTATTAAAAAAAAACACAGTTTGCTCTAGGTGTGAGATATGCTAGATATAATAATACATAAAATAATATTGTGGTGTATTTACAGCTTACTGACCACACAAATATTTTGTGATCATAGAGATATAAAAAAATAGCAGGGGTTCCCCATGACAAGAAAATTATTTCAAGGGTTCCTCTGTTTTAAAAAAGAGAAAGGCTGCCCTAGACATAACAAGTAATTAACCCTTGCAGTGTTGGGAGTGGCACTGCAAGGGAGGAATTGTTTTAATTCCTGGAGTTGGGTTTAAACATCTAACCTGCTTTTTTTTGTGAGTGGACTAGTATATTCTATCATTATATTCATTTATTAGAAATATAAGAAAATCAGAACAAAAATCTCCACAGCACATCTTACTTTTTATTGAGTTTTTTTATAACTTTTGTTGTAAAAATTGTTGGCTACACTGTGTGCAGACATTTCATTCACTAACTAAATATAGCATTTATTTTAAGGGACTCGGCAAAAATGGAAATAGAGATGCTGCCACTGGTGACTGGCTGTTGAAGTTGCAGGATCCATGACTGGCATCTTTGTCAATGTAAAACAAACATTCATTTGCAAAAGTTTTGTCATACATCATATTTATTCCAGATCAGTGATTCACTGTGTAGAAAAGTAAAGTCAAGAATGCTAACCATGGAACTATCACCTTTACAGACCAGTCAGCTTAGCAGTGATGTCCTATTTATGATTGCTGCACTCTTCAGAATTCCTATTACTTAAAGCGGTAGTAAACCCACACATTAAAAAAAAAGGAAAAAAATAAAACCCTGCAAGGCAAAGGTATAATGAGTTAGTATGCAGCGCATACTAGCTCATTATCAAATACTTACCTCAGAACGAAGCCCCCGTATCTGTGCCCGGCCCACGCCGAGGGAGCTAACATCTTGCCCTCGTTGTGTCTTCCGGGTTTGCAGCTCCGGTGCTGTGAGTGACCTGAGCCGCAATGACGTCACTCCTGCGCACGCATGCAGGAGTTTTCTTCTTTGGCTGGGGCATTCAGAGAGCATGCGCCACTAACGTCAGCAGCTGCATGCATAGGGAATATCTCCTAAACCGTATAGGTTTAGGAGATATTAATTTTACCTACAGGTAAACCTTATTATAGGCTTACCCGTAGGTAAAAGTGTAAAATTTGCGTATACAACCGCTTTAAAGTTAAAAGGTCTGCAGTGAGGTTCTGCAAAACTGAAAATGCATGTGTGTGAACTTAGCCTTAAAACCCTTGTGCAAGCAGCAACCTGTTTTTCCAATGTCTATTTCAGGACCCTGGACAGCACACTTTAGAGTAGGCACAAGAATTAGCCACTGTGCTCTTGTGAAGTATTTTAGAAGATATTGTTAAAGGATAACTAAAGCCAAAGTGTTTCTAACTTTTGGCTCTGTATGTCACCAGAATAAAATTAAAATAAAACAATCCAAATTAATTTGAAGTACAGACTTTCAGCTTTAATTCAAGGGGTTGAACATAAATATCAAGTACACATTTTAGGAACTGCAACCATTTTTATACACAGTCCCACCATGTTCAGGGGCTCAAATGTAATTGGACAAATTCATATTATCATAAATAAAATAAAATTGCAGAACATTCCACTTTTCCTTCAAAAGCTCCTGGGTTGCTTTTGCAGTGTTTTTTTGCATCATTGTCCATCTGTAGTGTGAAGCACTGTCCAATCAACTTTGGTACATTTGGCTGAATCTGGGCTGACAGTATATCTCAAAACACTGCAGAATTCATTCAGTTGCTTCTGTCACATCATTAAGCTACACCAATGGCCCAGTGCCACTGGAAGCCATGCATACCCATGCCATCACACTGCCTCCACCATGTTTTACAGGTGACATTGTGAGCTGTTCCAAGCCTTCTCCACACTTTTTTCTTCCCAAAATTCTGGTACAAATTCCAGAACTGGTCTGGCTTTTTTAGATTTTTTTTGACAAAGTCTAATTTGGCTTTTCCATTCTTCAGGCTTTTGAATGATTTGCTCCTTCTGGTGAATTCTCTGTATTTGCTCTTGTGAAGTCTTCTCTTGATTGTCGACTTTGACAATGATACCTCCACCTCCTGCAGAGTGTCCTTCACTTGTGTGGATGTTGTAAATGGGTTTTTCTTTACCATAACAAGGATCCTGCAATCACCTACCACAGTTGTCTTCTGTGGACATTCAGGTCTTTTTATTTTGGTGACCTCACCAGTGAATGCTTCTTTCCTCAGAATGTTCCAAACTGTTGATTTGGCCACTCCTAATGTTGCTGCTATCGCTTTGATGGATTTGTTTTGTTTTGAATCCTTACAATGGCCTGTTTCACTTGCATTACAGCTCCTTTGAATGCATGATGTAGGTTCACAGCAATAGATTCCAAATGCAAATACCACACTTAGAAACATCTCCAGACCTTTTAACTGCTTAATTGATGAATAAATAATGAAGGAGTAGCCCAGACCTGGCCTTGAAACAGCTTTTGATTCAACTGTCCAATTACTTTTGGTACCTTGAAAAAAAGGGGGCTGGCTATTCATAAGAGCTGTAATTCATAAGCTCTCCCTCCTATTTGGATGTACATACCCTCAAATTAAACCTGGAAGTGTACATTTTCAGCCCATATTCATTGTATAAATATAGCTTGAATATGTTTTAGTAAATACCTGAGAGAACTAAATTTGTGCCCGTGTCCAAATATATAGGGACCCAACTATTTACAATATCTAACAAAAGCGAGTACACCCCTCACATTTTTGTAAATATTTGATGATATCTTTACATTGTAGCAAAGTGTTGTTACATGAAGAGTAGTGAGTGTACAGCTTGCATAGCAATGTAAATTTGCTGTCCCCTCAAAATAACTCAACACACAGACATTAAAGCGGAGGTCCACCCTAAAGTGGACCTCCGCTCATCGGAACCCTCCCCCCCTCCGGCGCCACAATTGGCACCTTTCAGGGGGGAGGGGGGTGCAGATACCTGTACAGTACAGGAATTCTGCACCCACTTCCGGGATAGCTCTCTGCGGAAAGGGGCCCCCTTCTGCAAGTGCCCCGCTGCCTGCTGGGAAACACACAGATCCCAGAGGCAGCGGGGACCGTCCTTATTGCGCAGCGCGATTCGCGCATGCGCAGTAGGGAACCGGGAAATGAAGCCGAAAGGCTCCATTTCCTGATTCCCATACCCAAGATGGCGGCGGCAGCACCCGACAGACGATCTAGAGATCGGCTTCGGGTGCCGACATCGCGGGCGCGCTGGACAGGTAAGTGTCACTATTTTAAAAGTCAGCAGCTGCAGTATTTGTAGCTGCTGGCTTTTAAAAAAAAAAAAAACGTGGAGTCCCAGCGGACTCCCGCTTTAATGTCTAAACGGCTGACAACAAAAGTGAGTACATCCCTAAGTGAAAATGTCCCAATTGGGCCTAAAGTGTCAACATTTTGTGTGGCCACCATAATTTTCCACCACTGCCTTAACCTTCTTGGGCATGGAGTCCAACAGAGTTTCACAGGTGCCACTGGAGTCCTCTTCCACTCCTCCATGATGAGCTGATGGATGTTAGAGACTTTGTGCTCCTCCACCTTCCATTTGAGGATGCCCCACAGATGCTCAATAGGGTTTAGGTCTGGAGATATGCTTGGTCAGTCCATCACCTTTACCCTCAGCTTCTTTAGCAAGGCAGTGGTCGTCTTGGAGGTGTGTTTGGGGTCCTCATCATGTTGGAGTACTGCCACGCGACCCAGTCTCTAAAGGGAAGGGATCATGCTCGGCTTCAGTATATCACAGTACATGTTGGCATTTATGGTTCCCTCAATGAACTGTAGCTCCCCAGTGCCGGCAGCACTCATGCAGCCCCAGACCATGACAGTCACACCACCATGCTTGTCTGTAGGCAAGACACGCTTGTCTTTGTACTCCTTACCTGGTTACTGTCACACTTATTTGCTTCAGATGGAGTCAAGCATGTGTATCTTGGTCTCATCAGACCACAGAACATGGTTCCAGTAATCCATGTCTGTAGTCTGCTTGTCTTCAGCAAACTGCGGCCTTTCTTGTGCATCATCTTTAGAAGAGGCTTCCTTCTGGGATGATAGCCATGCAGACCAATTTGATGCATTGTGTGGTGTATGGTATGAGCACTGACAGGCTGACCCCCCACTTCTTCAACCCCTGCAGCAATGCTGGCAGCACTTATACATCTATTTCCTATGGTGACAATGCTCAGTATGTTGTGTGAACATTGTCACCCTAAGACAGGAGATATGTTAAAAATAAAAATGAAAGAAATTTTTTGCAGCTATCACATCTAAGGACTAGTTACATAGTTACATAGTAACTAGTAAGTTGCAAAATATTACATTTTTGAGAGAATTAAAGCCTAAATCTAGCTGTCACTATAAAATAATTTGTTTGGACAGAGCTAGTCCAAAAAAACTGTTAGTGAATTTAACAGATGCGCCCCTCGTGAACACTGTATAAACTGTATGTAGCATCAACTACACACACTACAGTGAGGGTAAAAGTATTTGATCCCCTGCTGATTTTGCCCACTGACAAAGAATTAATCAGTCTATAATTTAAATGGTAGGTTTATTTTAACAGTGACAGGCAGAACAAAAATATCTAGAAAACTGCATTTCAAAAAAGTTATAAATTGATTTGTATTTTAATAAGTGAAATAAGTATTTGACCCCTTCACAAAACATAACTACACACACTGATGTCAGATGTTTCTTGTAATTGTCCACCAGGTTCTCACACATATCAGGAGGGATTTTGTCCCTCTCCTCTTTGCAGATCCTCTCCAGGTCATTAAGGTTTCAAGACTGACATTTGGTAACTTGAACCTTCAGCTCCCTCTACATTTTCTATGGGATTAAGGTCTGGAGACTGGCTAGGCCACTCCAGGACATTAATATGCTTCTTCTTGAGCCACTCCTTTGTTTCCTTGGCTGTGTCTTTTGGGTCATTGTCATGCTGGAATACCCATCCATGACCCATTTTCAATGCCCTGGCTGAGGGAAGGAGGTTCTCACCCAAGATTTGATGGTACAGGGCCCAGTCCATTGCCCCTTTGATGCAGTGAAGTTGTCCTGTCCCCTTAGCAGAAAAACACCCCCAAAGCTTAATGTTTCCACCTCCAAGTTTGATGGTGGGGATGGTGTTCTTGGGGTCATAGGCAGCATTCCTCCTCCCGAAAACATGGCATGTTGAGTTAATGCCAAAGAGCTTGATTTTGGTCTCATCTGACCACAACATTTTAATCCAGTTTGCCTCTGAATCATTCAGACAGGTGTCTTTTATACATGTAACAAACTGAGATGGAGAGTGCTCCTAATCTCAGCTCATTACCTATATAGAAGACACCTGGGAGCCATAAATCTTGCTGATTGATAGGGGATCAGATACATATTTAATTCATTAAAATGCAAATCAATTTGTAACTGTTTTGAAATGTGTTTTTCTGGATATTTTTGTTGTTATTCTGTCTTTTATTGTGAAAAAAAACTACCATTAAAATTATAGACTGAGCATTTCTTTGTCAGTGGGCAAACATACAAAACCAGCAGGGGATCAAATTATTTTTTCCCTCACTGTATATATAGTGCTGTATTCCTATTGTGGGATGCAGACTTCCTGTCCCACATTCAGAGCAAAATCAAGTCAGGCTGAGCCATTCACAGGAAGTTTTGTATTTTATGAATGAGTACAAAGCTTCCTATGACTCGCTGAGGTGCAGATTGTGAGGTCATCTGCACGTCTCTCCCCTGCAACCAAGAAAAAAATCAGCCTTGTATTCATACAGAAAATACAAATCTTCCTGTGAACGCCATATGAAGTGAAAGTATGATCAGTGTCAAAATTGATAAATAATTCACAGTAGCGAATACAAATCTTACAGATATAATACACTGTAGTAATGACACTTCCGTGGTCCACAGGAAGTGGGTATGTGGGTACATTCTAGACTGCCGGGGAGAAGCTCAGGAGATTACCTTGACAACATCAAGGTATATAATGGCTCGGGTAAGGCAGCCTGCCCATCTACTGAAGCCAATCAGAGGCCGATAGAGGAGAGGAGCCAAGCCTATGATGTGACGCAGCCACAGCGGTGAGCGAGCGGACACATTATAATTGTAACAAGCGAATTTTCCATTGAATATCCTGTACGTTTTTTTTTATCGGAGCATTTTAATAAATATTGCAAACGGTGAGCACTATGTATTATCTACGTGTAATTGCATGAATTTAGAGCCATATCCTAAGAGGAAATATTGAGCAGTAATTATGGAGTGGAGGAAGGAGTGAAATAGGTAGGATTTGCATTGATCATTATCACAATCTATGCGATTGTCCCGAGAGGCTGTTTATTGGAAAGTGGACACAGAGTAGCAGGTCGGAAGAGAAAAAAATGAGACCATAGCGGAGCGGGAGTAAAGACATGGTTTTTGAGTCTACCTGACTCATTGCTGAGGTTAGCAGGTATAACGGCTGGTAATGGTGTGCACATCTTGGCATTATCTGTAGAGAACCTGAGGAGCACAATGGTGGATTACACAAGAATTTGAACTCACAACATTCAAGGATTTATAGAATTTTATTCTCATATTTTATTTATATATATATATATATATATATATATATATATATATATATATATATATATATATATATATATATATATATATATATATATATATATATACACACAAACTATATTTAATAGAAAACACATTTCAAGAGTATTGCACTTAATTAAATAAATCAGAAATACAAAATATTTAAATAAGAGAGAGATTAGCAGCGCGGCACTTATATCTAATAATGATCACGCTGTATCATGAGGTGGATTCAACAGAAGTGTACAGCAGCTGCAGAGATTTGGTTGTATTTTTGCACAGTTTTTATAATTTGCACTTAGCACTTTAATAGGTAGGCACAAATTGCTTTCTACACATGATAAATATAATACAAAATGACAATAAAAATTGATCGTAAAAAAATAAATACATTTATATATAAATAAAAAATGAAAACATTTTGATGAAGTCCGTGCAAAAATAAACAAATTCAGCAAATATAAGTCTGCACAGTGAAAGCCCAAATAGTGATCACACCCCACCGTGAGATCTTGCAAAAAAGTTAAATATAAAGCACCTCGATTCCCCTACCAATACGGAATAACACTCCCTTAGAAATAACACTCCCCAAACAAAATTGCCCCTCCCCCCCACTCACATGAGAAGGCAATAGAGCTTTATCAGTTGTTCAGTCTCCAGTTGGGATGATTCCAAGACACTTTTTCACCTTCCTTATGCCCATAGATCTCATCTCATTGCATATTCTGCAAACAAAGATAAAACAGAGGGGCCTCCAATAGTGTATTACTTCCAACAATGAATCGTTTATTAAAAGTAAATCCCACTCACATTTAAAACTCTTGTGATAAGCATTAAAATGTGAAGGCAGTCCAGTAGCAATTCCACAGTAATTTCACCACCTCCACGCTGGTCTCTAATTGCCGTTGTAAACTTTTCACTCGTCCACCCAACATTACCACATTACATTTGGTTGCTGCGTAACCACGCCCCACCACGTTTTGGCATTTATGACTTCAGGGAGCGTTATTCCTAAGGGAGAAGGGCCCACTTTATCACTTTGGTGGTGCTTTATATATATTTTTTTCTTTGAAAGATATCAGAGGGGTATGAGCACTATTTGGACTTTCACTGTCCAGACTATTTGCTGAATTTGTTTGTTTTGCACAGGCTTCATTATCATTTTTTTCATATATATATTTATACAGTAAAACCTTGGACTGCAAGCATAATTCGTTCCGGAAACATGCTTTTTATCCAAAGCACTCATATCAAAGCAAATTTCTCCATAAGAAATAATGGAAACTCAGATGATTGGTTCCACACCCATTTATTCATAAGTCCTTCAGTTTATAGTCCATATAAAAAGATTATAGCAATGTGACCAGGTTGTGTAGCCATAAAATATCCATCCACAAATGGAAGCCTCCACAAGGGGATTAGAAGCAAATGACGTCAATGGCAGTGCAGAGTATGGTCTATGTGGACAGCTTTACCCCAGATGCCTGCATACTTAGATGTGCCTGTTTTAATGATCAGCCACGTGAGTTAGTAAATGTTGTACTTTCATTAAATGTAACCATATTGCTACACTTAGCCCTTGTACAAACGGTCGGACATTTTGACGGAAAATGTCCGATCGGACCGTGTTGTCGGATAATCCGACTGTGTGTGGGCTCCATCGGACTGTATCAGTCAGAATATCCGGCCGACAAAGTTTTAGAGCTGGACTATAAAATTTTCCGACAACTTGATCTGATCAGACTTTGTCCGATCGTTTGTAGAGAATTCCGATCGGACAAAGTGCCACCCATGCTCATATCAAATTCCTAGACCACAGCTATTGGCTACTAGCCTGAACGTAGTCCCATCGTAACGAAATAACGTCATTGTGTTACAAACAATCGGATTTTCCGACAACTTTGTCCGACCGTGTGTATGCAACACCAGTTTCGGACAAAAACCAACGGATTTTGTTGTCAGAATGTCCGACCGTGTGTACAAGGGCTTAGAGGCGCCTCTCTTCTCTTTTATACTCTGTGTTGATGGGACATGACGTTACTTGTATATCAAGACATCGCTTATCAAGTCAAAATTTATAAAACATTTTGCTTGTCTTGCAAAACACTCTCAAACCAAGTTACTCTCAAGCCAAGGTTTTACTGTATTTATTTTTACTATCACTTCTTATTATAATTTTGTAACATTTGTATGTGCTACTGTGAATTATTTATCGATTTGGCACTGATGATACTTTCACTTCATATGGTATAATTTATTAAGTAGCAGCACAAGTGTCACTGTCATTTAGTTTGTATCACGTTTATAGTGCGGTGGAATACATTCATTTTACTTCCTGTGAAGGGCTGACATGATTTAGGTCCGGGACCAGAATGGAAAGTCCCTGTCCCATTACCAGAACACAATGCTGTATACTGTATGTACTGTAGCTGTTGCTACATACAGTTTATAAATGCACCCTGTGGGCACATCTGTTACTGAAGGTAACAGTTTGCTTGGACCAGCTTGATCCAAACAAACTATTTTAAGGTGACAGAAAGCTAAACTTAGGTTCTAAAAGCTAAACACCAGAATAAGCAAATGCTATCTAAAGACAAGAGGCATGTTTGTTCTTATTGGACTCTTGTGTGTTGTGTAATTCCTCCAGATCTATGCAGTAATCGAGTGTGAAACATTGCTTCTGTATAGGAGCTTTAATAAAGACCAGTCACTGCTGTGCTCTCTCCTTGTGCGGGTGACTGGTCTTGTCTCCACCCCTTCCTGTATTTTTCTGCTGGCAGCCTCTAGTGGGTGCAATCAATGTGATGTTACAGCTACTTTTGCAGTGAAATTATCTTGCTTTGCAAAGACATTTGGTACACACACAGGTGATTTACTGTATAAATCCCATGGGCCTATTAAGGAATGCATTTAAATACATTTTTATGTCAAGAGTACAACTTTAAATAGCTGGAAAAAGAGAATGCAGTGCTTTAAAAATGATTGTAATACTTTTAATGGAAACAGCAAGACTTTAGTACCTGTAATTCTACCTAAAAGAAACATTATAAATCATTACACCAACAGGGAAATGCAGAGGCAGCCTCTGCTGATTTGCTTCTGGAAATGCTGGCTAACTGCCTGCCTCTGATTTCAAGTTAGCTATGGCAACCCAGATCATTCTCTTTAATTTAAAGGCAACAAGGCATTCCTGGCCCTTCTATCAATAGTTAAAAGGGAATTTCAGCTAAAAATGAAAAAAATAAAATACCCTATGTTTCAATGCATAACCATTTTATTTTCTGTTATGTGCTGAATGTCTGATTAGGAACAACAGTCTAATCCAAAGATTCAGGAATTCTCCTGTGCTTCACTGACAATGGTGTGCCTGTGCAGCTGAATGTGGCTGCTCACAAGCACTCTCTGGTAATGTTGTCGGTGGCTGTACAAGTAACACAGCACAGCCCACATGTATCCCATCCAATCTATTATGTCTAGATTCTAGCTGCCCTAGGTGTATAAATGAAGAGGCATCGCAGGCATGCGACTGCAATGCCTTATAATGAAAAATGGTAAAAAAAATTGTATAGGTAACAATGGACTTATATTGTTTAACTTGTAGTGGGGAGTTAATTGAACCTAAGCTTTTACTTCCACTTTAAAACACAACAATACTGATTCACTTAAGGCTTTGCAGGGAGCAATATGAGTTTTCAAATGCAGTAACCCAGTAAAAATATGCAAGGCAGCACATCTGGCTCCTAATACTGCATTTTTTTATTATACTGCTTTGCAAGAGTACTTGTGTATGCCACATGGAGAGGTGTATGTTATATGACCATTGGCAGATGGCCCATGTTAAAATAATGGCAAACTTTAATATTCAGATTTCAGTTTCATTGAAGGTATTGCTTTCCGATTTATTAAACACAAGCTACTGTATAAATTGCTTTGTTAAAAAAAATGTTGTTGCCAAGTTTACATTCTCCTTAAAACTGATTGGACATCACCTCTCTTAGAGCCCTTTTATTACAAGAACTGCTAAGCGAGATATTAGTCACAGACTCAGCAACTATGCTCAAACTTTCCTAGGAAGTTGCTTACATGTGATCTTATTTAAACGTTCTACATTGAATACTCAGATATAATGATAGATGTTTGTGAACAACTATTGTAAATATGAAGATATAACATAAAAAAAAAAAATACATATTAGACAGAGCAATCCAACATACAAAGATAAAAAAATACAAATGTAATTGTGTAATTACATTAACATTAAAGCATAAAATTAACATTAAAAGCATTATTTAGTGGTAATGGACAGGCTAGGTTTAAGTTTTCACTCTTTTATGGGGGAGAGAATCGGCTATATGACCACTTACCTATTATCAACATGGGTACAAAGAACCATCTCTACTGACCAAGCTGGTAAAATACTAGTTAGGTAGAGTGTTAGGGGAACTGCATTTTCTAGAAAAATTATTATTCTGATTTACTAAAATTGGAATTTATTAAAAGTACCAACATTTTGCAAAAAACAAAAACCTACTCACTTACTTTTCTGCAGTCAGATGCATCCATATATGCTGTAGGACACAAGATTCGTCCTGGTCCTGGAAAGGCCCAGAGTTTACAGAAATTGCCCCAGTTTCTCAGTTTGAAGCTTCAATCAGGCTTGCAAAAACATAAAAAAAAAAGAGAGGATGCAGGCTACAGAATATGTGGTGACATGTCTGCTTACCACAAACTATACATATCAAACTACATTGAGCTATGTAAACCATACATTTGGATCATTAACCCCCGATGGACATTGTGGAGCCCAGCTTTCACCTAGTTAAACTGATAAAAAAAAATCTTAGTATGTGTTTACACCAGATCTGTTGACCTGTGTTGATCTGCATTGGTGAATACCAGCACAAACGCAAGGGCGCATAGAAAACATTTCTAGATGCCCTGTTTACACCATAACTTTGCTTGGAGGTGCTGTCCATTGCATAAAAATAAAGCAAGATTGCATTTTTATGCATCACAACACCTAAGTGTATGTATTGCCCTTTTGTGATACTTCAGTAAAGTTAAAAAAGTAAACACTGCTTCTACGCAATGCACACTAGCGTGAAGGCCAGTGTTAATGAGGCCTTACTGGTTGCTAAAGGATGTTATGGCCACAGGGGTGCATTAGATCAGCCCTTATTTGTTATTCATAGATCGGCACCAGCTTATTAGCAAAAAACAACAAATTTAAAGTTATTTATTTACAAAGTACTTTTCTCTGGACAAACAAAAATTTCCATTGCAAAAATGATGCAGAAAGTAATTTACCGTCTGTTGAAATGAATACTCCACCTTCTATAGAACATAAATCCCACTAATACATTTGATATATAAATATATATAACACCCAACGGGAGAGCATTGCTTCCTGATAAACATCCCAATCATTTTGCTGAGAAATAACTATTATAATCTAATTTATTTCCTATACTCTGTATTATTCCGAGCATCTTTAAATAGGAGAGAGAGAGATAGGGAGATTTGTTTCATAAGTTTAAATAGAGCGAAGCTCTGCATATTATTCAGTTCCATGTGCTTTGCCAAAGCAACACAAGTGTAATTTAGATTTGGATATTATGGTAGTCTCTGTGCTGTAAAACAGCAGGGTACTCAGTGCCTCATTAATAAAGGATAAACTTGGAATCTATTTACAATACACTTTTTAGTTATTTACACTCTGTTGTATGTAGGCAATATACTATTACAATTGTCTGCAGAATGGAAAAAAAGCACAATCACCGCATAATAGAGATGAGGGTAAATTGTTGGGAGAGAAAACTTTGTAGTTTTATTATTTAAATGCAAAGTATGCTTTTTTTTTTACTACTCTGATTAAAGTCGTTTCTAAATTGCATTATGGGAAATCTCATAGCAATTAAGCTTATAGCAGACTCTGGGTAAAAAAAAAAAAAAAAAAAAAAAAAAGCAATCTTTCAGATGTTCCTGCCACTGTGGGACAGAGGTTGGCTGTAAACTTTTTGACATGGACACATTGGGGGTTATTTACGAAATACAAATCCACTTTGCACTGAAAGTGCAGTCGCTCTAAATCTAATGCCGCGTACACACGATCGAATTGTATGACGTACTTAGTCCGTCATACAATCCGGCGGACAATCCGGCGGACTTTCTACCGAACGGACTTGGCCACACACGGATACACAAACAGTCCGACGAAAGCTTGCGCGATGACGTACAGCACGTACGACGGGACTAGAAATAGGAAGTCCAAGACACAGCAAAGCACCCTTTGGGCTCCTTCTGCTGACTTTGCGTTAGTGGAAGTTTGGTTAGAGACGATTCACGCTTTTCAGACTTCAGCTTATTTTTTTTTTTTATTTATTCTCGAATTGGAATATTAATCATAAGATGAGGATGAATAAAGACATTTGTGATAACTCTGTGTGAATATAAGCAGCAAAGCAACTTCACTTTTCTCGCATTATGAAGAAGAAAAGAATGTGCTATATTAAAAGATCACAAAATTAGCAGCATGACGAATATGCTAGCTTCAATACGAACACTAGTTTTACAAGACAGAGCGCTTCCGCCCTGTAAATCCTTTCTGGGCATGCGCCATTCTTAGTCCGTCGGACTAGCATACTGACGAACGTATTGTCAGCTGAAACCAAAGTACGACGGGAAGATTGGTGTGCAAACCGACCTTCTTAGTACTCCGGACTTCACGCTGATAAAGTCTGCTGAAGCCCACACACGAGCAGATTGTCCGTTGAAATGCGTTTCAACGGACTAAGTACGTCGTACAATTCGATCATGTGTACGCGGCATTAGGGGTAGATCTGAAATGAGTGGAAGCTCTGCTGATTTTATCATCCAATCATGTGCAAGCTAAAATGCTGTTTTTTATTTTCCTTGCATGTCCCCCTTGGATCTACAGCGACTTTACTTCCAAGTGCACTTTCAGTGCAAAGTGGAATTTCCTTTAGTAAATAACCCCCATTGCTAACCTAATCTAACAACCAAAGTCCCAGAGTTAAAGTGTATGTCCAGGTCAAGAAAAACTCCAAGATTTGGTGTCGGCTCTACCCAGTTGTCCCTTGTTAAACTACTGAATTCCAGCCATTCTTATGCCACGAGCTTTTTCTGACGAGAATTCCGATCGTGTGTATGCAGCATTAATCTCCACAGCAAAGTGATGAATTGTTCCATAGCGCAAGATAAGAACCGAAAGGGCTCCATGAGATGAAACAGGAAGTGTGTAAAGGAAACCTTTACATTTCTCATGAAATCTATAGGTCTTGAACAGATAAAACAAAATGCTTTCCGTGGTATTTTTATCAGAGGAAAAGGGAACAAATAAAAGAAGTTCCATGTTATGGTTTACATATACTGTACTTTACTATTTCCTGTCTGTGCAATATTGCTTACATTTTTTTGACTCACAGGCTCAAATGGAGTCTGCAGAAAAGAAAGTCTGATTTTTCTCTGAGGCCGCGTACACACGGGCGGACTGTTCGCCCAACTTTGTCCGCTGAACAGTGTTTCAGCGGACAGTCCGCTCGTGTGTGGGCTTCAGCGGACAGTCTGACGAACAAAGTTTTTCGGAATTTCCGTAAGACTGTCCGCTGAAACTTGGTTTGAGCGGACAGTCCGCTCGTGTGTAGGCTTGTTCGAGAAACTAAGTCTCGCGCATGCTCAGAAAGAATTTACACGGCGAAGGTTGCATTGCAGTGTATTGGACTTCGAATCTCTCGTCCCGTCGTACGTGCCGTTCACGTCATCACGCAAGTTTTCAGCGGACTGTTCGTTCGTCGTGTGTGGTCAAGTCCATTCATGCTAATTTTGAACGGACTGTTTGTCAAACTGTTTGACGAACCTAGTTGGGCGGACAGTCCGCCCGTGTGTACGCGGCCTGACTTTCCTACACTGCCTGTTTGTCCTTGGTCAAGGGTCTAAGGAAAAGAAACTAGCTGGTCAATGTAATATTGAGATTACATTTTCAGAAGAAGGTTAGCAATGTCAACAGCAGTGTTGCTCCCATCAAAGATCTACCTTAAAGTAAACCTATCAGCAACCTCAAAGTCCAAAGAAAAACTGCTCCTATAAAGAGAAAAAAAAAAAAAAAAACACACACACATAGGTTGGACCTAATGGACTTGTGTCCTTTTTCAACCTCACCTATCATGTAACTAATCACCTTAATGATATTGCCAGCAAAAGGCCAGCCTCCTCTCTTTCCACCTTTCCCCACATGATTTCCTATGTACATTTGCTGCAACAACTGTAGCCTCAAGTGATAATGATGGAAGGCGGACAGAAGAGGGAGAGGTTTACCTTATGGCACATCATGTGATAATGGGCAGCACACGCAGTGATGTAGTGATGAGTAGGCATAAATCCTACCCTACCATTTCTAGCAGCATCCTTGACCAAGCAGTTTTCATCCCCAATTGCAGGTGTGGAAGAAAAAAGTTGTCATCCAATCACTCTCATACCCTGCGCCTCAATGTCAGCTAGGCAAAATTGCTGGCTTTACAGCTTGTAAGGGAATTCCGGTAAGACAACTGGCGCACAGGCATGCACATGGTATCACCCATGGAATTGTGACCAGGTGCGCAAGACCCCTATTGGTGCCAGACGGTCAATTAAAATGATCCTGTTGTCCACCATCAGTACTGACTGGTCTTCAGCTTTTCCTGTGTCCTGCGTGTATCATGTATCCAACCCAGCTTGTTTACTGACCTGGTCCTGCTTGTACCTCAGTCTGCCTGTTCCTGACCTTGGCTCTGCCATGACCATGCTTCTGTCTCCTCTTCTGTACCTTGTTACTTGCCCGCTACTAATCTCGGCTCCCTCTGTGACCTCGCTTTTGTTTCCAATTTGGCTTCATATGGCTCCCGAGTGCCTGCTCTGGCTGTCATCCTGGCTGGCTCCAGTCTCCATCAGTAAATTCCTGTCGCAAGTCTACTGGAAGCCCCTTCTCCTGAACCTGCGGCACAGGCGGAGTGCCTCTTTAAGCTCAGCTGGTCTGTCCTGCTCCACTTCAGTTCCTCACCTGATGTCCTGCTAGACCTTCCAAGCCTGAATCTCCTGCTACAAGTTCTTTCGTCAAAACCTATTGACACCATCTGTTCCATCCTCAGTAGGGCCTGGGCTGGAGATAAAAGATAGGCTAACCTCGTCATCTGTCTCAAACCAGGCACATGGCACAGCTGCTCCCATTCCATAACTTTTTGGCCTGTGCTTCACCACATTTGACAAGTGCCCAGAGGCCTTTTTTTACCCAGGAGGCCAACCCCCCCCCCCTGCATTTGGAAGCCAATATCTCCATGTTGCTGGAACTCGCTCATCAGCATAGTCCACATATCCACAGACAGGGTCCTACAAGCATGAGCAGATATTACATCTCCTTTATGGTGCACTGGGTATATTTATTAGTGATTGTTAAGGATGCAGAATAGGCTACACTGTTGGAGCTGGTTGTGACACTTCATGTCCTGCACCTTGGCGATAGTGCCATCACAGTCACCTCTACCCCCTTTTCCTCAATGACTCTTCAGAACCACCAATCCCCCTGCTAGGAGTCCAAGCGACCAAGTGTCTACAGCAAAGACAAAATGCCCTTGGGTGCCTTGTTAAAATGTCAACGGCTGATAAGGAGGACATTAGGGAACCTGCACAGAACCCTTGTTTGCCCCTCTCAGTGAGGACTGGGATCACATTAGCAGAATGAGGTAGAGAGACATTGCAAAAAAAAGTCAGTACCAGTGTGCAAAGGTGTATTTGCTTTGAAAGAATAGATCGCCCCTAATGTTGGATGGCTTGTGTATGTATGGATTGTAAAACTATTAGTTTAGTTTTTACATTGTACAATGGGGTGCCTTGACATTGTAAAAGGTGCTTTAACTGAAAGAGAAGGTTGAAAAACACTGGGTTAGAAGAATGGCCCGTGGACCAAGTGCAGACAGATTCATTCAGCCCTTATCTTGAATGGTTCTTTTTACTGCCTATGTTCTAGATGTAACAGCAGCAAACAAGGAAGAATGCTGTTTGTGGGCAGTGGTGTCCTTTGAAGATGACAGATCTAGTATCTGTTTATGATGGGTCAAGGGGCCTTCTCTACTCTAGGGAAGTTACTGGATTAAGGAACAACCGGAAGTGACGCATAGAGCCGTTTGTAGCACCGCACATTGTTTGATCTGCCTGTCGTTTTCAGCATTATTGTAAGTAGCCATTTTTTAAACATAAATAAACCTTTTTGAGACATATTACGCTATTGGATCTTCCTGTTTATTCCCCGCTTTCATTTGCCGTGGATGAACGGGCGAACTAACCAACTGGGAGCCATTATTGCAATACAGCACTCTTAAGGACATCATCCCTGGTTACCACACTCAGGAGGACTCATCATTAGAAATATCTGAGTGGCATTTCTTACCCATTTAGAGGTAAGCACATAGAGAGCACTGAGTGGAGCACATGAAGAGTACACAGTGGATGTCCCCTGAAGAGTTTTTTTTGTCACATCGCTGCACACCAGCACTTTTTGCATGTTTACGGTTTATGGATGGACTTTTATGGGTATCACTACTCAATATAAATAGGACTGTATTGGTACACCTACACACTTAAAGGTGTACACAAAGGATCATTTGATACTCAGAACTTTATGATAATCTTGCACCATTTTTCACCATTTAGTGTTCATTCAATTATTATTTAATGTTTAGCATCTGATGATGATTTGCACTATATTAACTGTTTGTTTTAATTATTTGCACAGTAGCAGCTATTGTATTCACTGTATGAATTTATGGTAATGGTTGTGCATTTTTTGAAAATAATTACATGCACAGAAAATAATTTGTTTGCATAGTTTGTACAGTAGCATTTTGCACAGCAGCTAAATAATCGCATGCACGGCGAATAATTTATGTAGTTTGCACAGTAGCAGTTTTGCACAGTAGCTAAATAATTGCATGCACAGCAACAATTTGCATTAGAATTCACCAATAGTATCGATATAATTATTGATTTATTGCACTTTATCTATGAAGTAGAATACATATCAAACAAGGTTTTTCCATCTTTGTAGTAATATTTGGTATATAGTTTGCGCTGATCACCTTTTTTATTTATTGTTGTTCAAGTGCATGGTATACACTTTAGGTCTAGCAGCAATCTAACTGACATACCACATTCAGATATTTTTCACTTTGATAGCACGAGGGAACCCCATTTTTCTGGGAGTGTCCTATATCCATCAAAAGAAGACATCTCAACTTTGGGTGGATGCTAAAGAGCCACGTAATCCAATGGAGCAAATACAGTCAACTCTTTATATCCCTGCAAATCCTTCTAATATTCAGGTTTTCCAGAATAAAACAATATTGTTTACTCTGGAGGTTTGCCTTTAGTGTACCAACACAATATAGCGATTTTTCCCAGCCACTCTTCATCGGTCATCATATGTACTAATAAGGCCTCATGGACATACACTATAGTGGCAAAAGTATTGTGACGCCCGCTTTTACACACACATGAACTTTAATGGCATCCCAATCTTAGTCCGTAGGGTTCAATATTGAGGACCACCCTTTAGAGCTTTAACAGCTTCAACTCTTCTGTGAAGGTTGTCCACAAGGTTTAGGAGTGTGTCTATGGGAATGTTTGACCATTCTTCCAGAAGTGCATTTGTGAAGTCAGGCACTGATGTGGACAAGGCGGCCTGGCTCACAGTCTCCGCTCGAATTCATTCCAAAGGTGTTCTATCGGGTTGAGGTTAGGCCAGTCAGGTTCCTCCACCCCAAACTCACTCACTCATGTCTTTTTGGACCTTGCTTTGTGCACCAGTGCGCAATCATGTTGAAACAGGAAGGGGCCATCCCCAAGCTGTTCCCACAAAGTTTTTGAGCATGAAATTGTCCAAAATGTTGTGGTATGCCGAAACCTTAAGAGTTCCCTTTACCAGAACTAAGGGGCCAAGCCCAACCTCTGAAAAACAACCCCACACCATAATCCCCTCTCCACCAAATGCTAAAGCAAGGTTTTGGAGTGTGTCTGAGAGATGTTGTTGATATGCTGGTACAGAGGTTGGATAAAAAGACCTGACTCACAGGCTGTGTTTAAAGTCATTTCAAAAGGTCTTTAGTAGAGCTGAGGTCAGGGCTATGTGCATGCTATTTAAAAGCCTCCACATCTAACACATCAAACAATATCTATATGAACCTGGCTTTGTTCACAGGATCATCATTATACTGATACAGAAAATGGCTTCCCCCCAAACTGTTGTCACAAGTTTTGAAGCACACAATGTCTTTGCATCCTGTTGTACAGAATCTTTCCCTGGAAACACCTCAACGCAATGATATGCAAGAGTGTCCATATACATTTCTACATAAGGGATTCCCTCTCATTTGAGTCCTTTTGATGAATCGGACACTGGTTCAAACCTAATTCTCCTTTACGCCTGTTAGAAATACTGTATAGTAGAGTCAAAGTCACAATTGTTATGTGACTGAACCATGGTGTCTTACTCCTCACCCATCATCTGCAAGAATTGTGGAGGGGCAGAGACTTAACATTTAGACAACAGTTAATTTCAACCATTTTTAAAGTCTGCTAAAGTTGCACCCAGAGGCTGGTAAAAGTATGGCTTCCCATTCATCATTATACAAACTGCATAACATGCTGTATTTAATCAATTCACGGATGGCAGTCAACTCAATGAAACTGCTGTTGTGCCATTAATCACCTATCTTTACCGCTTCACATGTGCCGTCTAATTCATCTCACCTCAATGACATTTTTTTGCTCACTTGAGAATTACATTATTCTGTAAAAAGAAAATTTACCAAACAATTCAGAGTAGTGATTTTTTTCTCTAATAATCTTGAGGCATGTTTTCCTTAAAATAACCTGTAACCAGTAGAATGAAATTGTTGCTTAAATATTATGTCCATTATTTTAACGGCACAGAAAACTAGTTTTTACATGCAGTAGTTTTGAATCAGGCAGTTCAATAAGAAAACTGAAAAAATACTCCACTTCTTAATTACTAAAACATTCTAGTGCTGGGAAATCAAATCTTGGTTCTTCTGTCTAGTTAGAGTTGAGTTTTGTTCCAAGGCTCCTTCTAAACAATGTGGGGAAAAAAGTGGAGAGAGCTCACTGAGATCTTGTTAGGGTCCCTTGTAAAATAGCACTGTTCCATCAATGGGGTTTCCGCCCTCTACACCTCACTGTTAAACTGTAACAAAGGAAGAGGGTAACTACCGGCTTTGGTTTTGCCTTCTTTACATTTGATAAATTATGCGCGGTCTAGGACCAAAGCCAGCTAGGCCATTTTTCTATTTCTGGTTGAGCTTTACTACTACCTAGATCACCTATCTCCTTCTAGGATGGAGGAGATGATGAGGATTTATTGCCCAGAGAGATGCAACTTGCATGTCAGTGAGGAAGTTGCACCGCTGAAGCAGGAAATAAACGAGTCGTCTGTCTGGCTGGGGAGTGTTGTGGGACTGTGTAAATCACAAGATTGGCTGTACAAATCATTTTGTAGGCAAGTAAACCTGTAATCAATCGGGGTAATCAAGCCTTAAGTTTGGATTTAGCCCTATGATGATATGTACTTATAAGCACATTGCACACCCCATAGTCTGACTACTACATGTCACAACCCACTCTACAAGCTGGGATCTGCCCTAGAATCATATTGCGGCCTTGCAAAACCCTGTGTATGAAGAGCGTGCCTCCCATGCTGGTCACTGTATGCCCTCTGGTGAGACAGTCACAGAAGTGCTTTGTATTAACTATAAGAGCTACAGGGTGCTCAACCCTGTACAGCGTGAAGAGCACTTTATTTTGCTTTTCAGCCCATATTAGTGAATGAAAACACATTGGCTGTCCAGACTTGCACGCAGAGCTGGATTTGACAGGTATGCAGGTAAGGGTGAATGGACCCCGTTGCAGAGCCTTTAAATCCAGGTCTATCGACCCATTGCCTGCTCACCTGTCAAACTCGGCAGCGCAGATGCTTTTGTAGTGCATGTCCATTCAGTAATATGGGCTGCCTGGACACAGCTCAGTGCTAGGACAAAAAGGCAAGTACAGGGCTCTTTATGTATGGGAATGAGCCCTTAGTCAGCTTTGTAAATAAACTGTAATATGGGAGCATTTTTCCCCACCAGTCATTTACCATTAAGTTGCATAACCAATTAGGAAAAAATGCCACTATTATTTTCTATTAGAAAGAATGTTGGCATTACATACACTTTCTTTTTTTTTTTTTTTTAAGGGAATACACACACCTATCAGTATTTTTTTCTGCCTGGGTTCTGTTGGGAAGATTTCCCTTTACTTCATGTTGTAAAAACACAACAGAAAATAAAATCAATTCCTATCTTAGATAAACCTATAGAAACCGGTGTCACCATTAGAAGACATCCTCACCTTTTGCTTTATTGACAATTCAAAAAAAGTTTGGGTTTTCCCCTCCCTTTGTCTCAGTGATAATGGTCACAAAGAGAAATAGAGGGGGTGAAATTATACTATTCCCCAGACGTTACCTTTACAGAGGACTTTATTTATTTATACCTATTCATATAATCTGGGATATTCTGACCACCCTTTCCCATTTCGCTCAATTTTGCTAGAATTGCTTCAGATATAACCTGTATTCCATCTCCCATAGATACACAAACTAGAAAATGAATGTCTTTTCACAAAGTCATGGTAATCAGCTACCTGCCCCTCGCAATTTAAAAATGGCCCTGTTCAAACATTGGACACACATTTGCTAATAGAAAGTGAAAAACAAAATGTTATAAATGTCATGGGCAACATGATTTATTTTTAGGAACATTTCAAGGTATTAGGTATTTATATACAAAATATTATGTTTAGGAGACCAAGATGGACATTTGTCAATTCATCATGAACAATACTGATATTTCCAACTTTTTCTCATCCTGTAGAGGCCACACTTGGTTTGTCGATGTCTTCCAATCAAGTCTATAGTTCAGTCTCTTTCAGGATAATGAAAATTCCAGAGAACTGCTTTCCAATGTTCCATACCCATTCATCTTCTTTAGTTTCAGGTTGTCTACGGCTACAACTGGTGTAGATAGGGATTTTGTAGAGGAGAACATTTCACCAATTTCCATAAAGGTTTTATTCTTGGTTTCTGGGATCACAAAATAAACATAAACTGCTACAAAGATACAGACCCCACAAAATACCAGGTAGCAGAAGGCTCCAGCTGACATCTAGAAGACAGAAAAAAGTAGTTTAGGACTTGCTTGTTGCATAAAATTTTGGAAAAATGTGATTGGAGTTTTGGAGGTGAAATCTATCGGCCAATTCACACATCTACACCCGGCAATGAATGTTGCACTGTGTTCAGCAGCATACAAAAAAATTAGCTCAACCACCTCCAAGAAGATAAACCACTGTATGCTTCAACTCACTGGGAGTAATGGAATAATCATTGTATTTCTTGTATCAAGAAGAGCGAGGAGGTGGACAGTAGAAGGCTGACCAGTTTTGCCGGACACAGGCCGGCTGCTTTTTTTTGCCTCTGAAGCAGCTGGCCTGTGTCCAGCGAAACTGGTCAGGCCTTCTACTGTCCATCTCCGCACTCCTCTTGCCTGGTGATCCATTATGGACTAGGATTTCCAACATAGAGAGACAGGTTTCCCTTTCAATTGGGGTTTGGATCCAAGAATTTACATGCACCAAGGACCAATAAGTGTACCATGCATCTTTCTTCTCCTCATACCATGAGCTAGGAGTTAATCTATAGAATATACAAAAAAACATTCGGTTATATGAACTAAATAGACTCTGTACTTTATGCAACTAAAGGCATTGAACAGCAGTTCTCAAGATGGTATGTTGAATGTGTTTACTATACGTGGATTGGAAATCACTGGTGCAATAGGGAGGTTCCTACAGTGTTCATATATATACTTTTGCCACTCAATATGGGTATGGATCCCTACCTATGAAGCCTAAAGACAGATATAGGCTTTAAACAAATACCCTCCTCTGGAACACAGTACCCATCGAGTGTTGTAGGGATGAGCCGAACACCCCCCTGTTAGGTTTCACACCAGAACTTGAGAACAGGCAAAACAGTTGTATGAACATGCAAACACCGTTAAAGTCTATGGGACACGAACATGAAAAATCAAAAGTGCTCATATTAAAGGCTTTATATGCATGTTATTGCCATAAAAAGTGTTTAAGGGCCCGGTTCCTGCCCCAGGGGACATGTATCATAGCAAAAACAAAAAAAAAGTTTTAAAAAACAGACTGGAGCAGAGATTTTAATCCTTAAAGTGAAACAATAAAAATGAAATATTCCTTTAAATATCATGCCTGTGGGTGTCCTTAGTATGCCTGTAAAGTTGCTAATTTTTCCCAGTGTTTATAACAGTACCAGAGAAAAATTATATTTCTAAAAAGGAAAAAAAAAAAAAAAAAAAAAAAGTAGGGCTGTGGAAATTAAAGATTAATTCCTCGAATAATCAATACTTTTTTTGATCGATCAAAATTATTTTGATCGGTACTCACCTCTCCGCCAGCTTCCGGGACTTCAGGGAGTTCCGTCGGAGAATGGCGTAGGGGTCCCCCCAAAATCCATACAAGACCCTTATCCGAGGCCACAGGAAAAGAGGGGGGACGGCAGAGCGCCCCCTCCTGAACCGTACCAGGCCACATGCCCTCAACATGGGGAGGATGCTTTGGCGTCACCCCCAAAGTACCTTATCCCCATGTTGATGGGGTCTGCAGGCAAGGGGCTTATCGGAATCTGGAAGCCCCTTTCACAAGGGGAACCCCAGATCCCTATGTGAATGGGTGTGGGTACACATTCACCAAAAAAAGTGTAAAAATTTAAAAAATGACTAGAGAATTTAGAAGTCCTTTATTTAAAAAATTGTTTTATTAAAAACTGCACTGCGATGTCCATTCATCTTCAATCACAGCATCAGGCGACCCGATAAAAAAATAAAATAAAAAAAATGGGAAAAACACACCATGGGAGGCGCCCGGTGACTGAAGCCTCTTTGCGCTGTTATAAAGTTGTGGGCGGGGCTTTTTGACGTAAACAGGTGACCCTGCCCCCCTCTGCCGTTATGCGACACCAGGTAACGTCAGAGGGGGCAGGGTCACCCATTTACGTCATTGTGCGGCCCCGCCCACAGATTTATAACAGCTGTCATCGCAAAGAGGTTTCAGTCACCGGGCGCCTCCCATGGTGTTTTTTTCCCTTTTTTTTTTATCTGGTCGCCGGACGCTGTGATTGAAGATGAATAACGTCAGAGGGGGCAGGGTCACCCGTTTATGTCACTGGGTGGCCCCGCCTTCAGCTATATAACAGCTGTCATCACAAAGAGGCTTCAGTCAGTGGGAGCCTCCCATGGAGGTGGGATTTTTTCTATTTTCTTTTTTACTGGGTCGCTGTGATCGAAGGTGAATTGACATTGTGGGACCGTTTTTTTTTTTATTTTGAAAAAATGTTTTAAATAAAAGGACTTCCAAATTGTCTTTTGTCATTTTTAACATTTTGACACTTTTTTGGGTGAATTAGTAGGGTTACAATGTACCCCATACCCATTCACATAGGGGGGCTGGGATCTGGTTGTTAAAGGGGGTTTCCAGATTGCGATAAGCATCCTGCCTGCAGACCCCCACAACCACTGGGCAAGGGTTGTGGGGATGAGGCGACCCCAAAAGCACCCCCTCATGTTGAGAGCACGTGGTCTGGTATGGTTTAGGAGGAGGGGGCGCTCTCTCATCCCCCCCTTTTCCTGCAGCCTGCCAGGTTGCATTCTCAGATAAGGGTCTGGATTTTGGGGGTCCCCCTATGCAATTAAAAAAAAAATCTTGGCTCTGGGTGCCCTTAAAATACATACCAGACTTGAAGGGCCTGGTATGGATTTTGGGGGGGGGGGGCGCCATGACATTTAAAAAAAAAAATAATTTGGCCCAAAGGGCCTGGTAATGGACTGGGGGGCGGGACCCATGCCATTTTTTTCAATGATTTTCATTTATATTGCCAGGTTCCGGCAATAGATTACAGCCTCAAGCAGTTTTAAATTACTTTTTTTCCTTTACAAATGTCATTTTGCAGCTCTCGTTCATAAAACCTATGTACGGCTGCCATCTAAGCAGCCTTACATAGCGTGGGGCATGGACTCAGTCCCCTAAACCATGATTGGCCAAAGGCACCCTGCCTTTGGCCAATCTTTGTTCTCACAGCAGTGCGCACTGATTGGCCAAAGCATGCACCTTGCAGTGCATTAGCGGTCTCACCGTTCATTATGGCGCCTTCCGCGGGTGCTTGAATTTCCCGTGAATGCCCCATAATGTTCAGTATTCAACACCCGATGTTCGACTCGAACCATGGGCTCATCTTTAGAGTGTTCTCTTGGGGGCAAAAACCAGTGCATCACAGTTATGGACTCTTCCTCATCCACTACTCCAATTTTTGGACTCTTCATCCACTTACACCTGATGGATATACGCTCATGCATGGTGTCACCTTCTGTGCTCACGCAGACTAGATCCCTGGTCCATTTTGTGTCCACTTATAGCATCACCAGTGTCTGTACCGCTCTCACTTGTTATATAAATGTCATGTGGAGACATATTTACTATGGGTACAATTTAGGGTAATAGTTATGTGAGGGAGGTGGCTGTATGTTTTTAGGTGTGTGTGTGCGCGCAAGTGTATTATGGTGCCATTTTAAAGTCATATTCACATGCTTGGTACAATAAATAAAATGATTATTCCATTTAGCCCAGTGAGTTGAAGCATACAGTGATTTATTCTCTTGGAGGTGGATGAGCTAAATAAAGTTTTTTCATAGTTGCTCTTACCGATGACTCCCACCACTTTGAATTATTATTAGTGTTTTGGTCTTGGCTATGAATGCATAGGATATTAATTAGGGGGAGGATCTGGAGGATCCAATTTTTTTTATATTATATATATAAAAATTGTTTTATTAATATATATATACATACACACATATATACACATACACACACACATACACATATATATACATACATACATATACACATACACACACACAATTTATTTATTTATTATGTGGGGCTTTAAAATTGCTCACAGCCGACATGTTAGTATCAGCAATGTGTAACTAGGGGTGTCCGCATTGCTGATTACCCACTTATGTTTTATTCTGTACATGCACTGCTGCCACGAGAGGCAGAATGATGGCCAACACGTAAACACCAATAGTGTGCAATTAGTAGTGCATGCACTGGTGCCGGTTACACATTGTTGATATTTGTGCAGAAGTATTTCCTTGTGGAGGCAACAAATATGCCTAAACATATAAAAGAGCTTTATTATATCCATCGTTTTGATGATGCACAGTCCACCTTTGTAAATCTTTGTCTAGGCATTGTTGAGATTTACATGTTGGCCAGTGGTAGCCATTAGGCGCCATTTATGTTGTAAGCATGTAAACATTATCCAAACAATACAGGCGTACAGTGGTAAATGCAGTTGCCACTGAGTAAATTTGACTTAGTATCAGCCTCCTGCAATCCCACCATAAAGCACAGCTCAGACTAAAAGAAGAATCCACCCAAAAAGATGGGCCTACATGGAGTATGCTGATTTAAAAAAAAAAAAACGTGGCAGAAATGAACTCATCAGTCTTCTTGTTTGACAATTTTTACTGTTCAGTCACAGGCTGGATGAGGAACTAGAACAAGTGTTACTTAAAGTGATTGTAAAGTCTCTTTATTTTGTTAAAAATAAACATGTTATACTTACTTGCTCTAATGCATGTGTAATGGATTTGCACAAAGCAGCCCAGATCCTCCTCTTCTCAGGTCCCTTTTCTTTGCCCCTGGCCCTTCCCTCCTGTTGAGTGCCCCCGAGCCGAGCCACAGCTCCCTGTGTCCATTCCGACATGGAGCTGCAGCCTAGCTCTTTTCTCTCGTCATTGGCTGGCTGACTTCTTTGATTGACAGCAGCGGGAGCCAATGGCGACGGACTACTGCTGCCTCTGCCAATGAGAAGGGGTGTCCCAGGCAGCGGATACAATCGTACATTGCTGGATCTAGATTGGGCCCAGGTAAGTATTAGGGGAGCTGCTGCACACAGAAGGCTTTTTATCTTAATGCATAGAATGCATTAAGATAAAAGACTTTCTGACTTTACAAATCACTAACTGTGGCAGAATAAAAAACAAAAAACAAAAAAAAAAAAAAAACAGGTTTCCTGTCTGCTAGACAGAGCTGTGCAGTGTGGCAGACCTCTGTAAATCTCAGGACTGGGTGGACAGGAATGCAAATGCTCTGGTGGGTAAATAGCTCCCATATATGCATTTTATTGGTTTATTTTGTATTTTACCTGAATTCCAGCTTTAATCATCTCACTCCGTCTTATGTAATGACCCATGAGCACCTGTATTATTGCAAGACTACCCAAAAATCACACATGCCAAGTTTGTGAGCAAAGTAAAATCAGGCAGTCAACTGCTGAGATTGTATAAAACAGCCAGAGAGAGATAGATATAGATATAATATAATGCCTATAGTCCAATTTAGAGTAGCAAACAAATTGTGGCATGAGAAGCACCTTTTCCTCTGAACTTGATTATAAGCCACCAGCAATAAATATGATTTTACCCAGCACCCTTGTAGGCAGGTGCAGTTTCTTTTTTCTTCACTGCATGTAGCGCTCGACTGCAGCGACATTGCAGTTGGAGGGGAAGTTAGAAGAACATGGCTCCTCTATGGTTTCCTTGGTTTCTGGGGAAGTAATCCGCTTGGATGCTGTCATCCCATATAACTCTGGGAGCCATCTTGGGTCCAGTAGAGCCTATTTAAGGCCCTGGCTCCAAGGCTGAGTGCGCATTTCATGTGTGGGTAATTTAGTAACAGGTCACCTGTGTGACAGGGACAGTGGTTAGCGTCAGGTAGAGGTTCTAGATGAGTAGGGAAAGGATACAGATATGCCATCCTTCCTTGAGACCCCATTTGGACACAGACCAGCCAGGCCGCATTCCGCCCCTCAAGACAGATGCTATCGGCACACTCCGAGACCTGCTCTTATACACATCATTGTTGCATTCTATGAGTGCTCCCAGTCAGATGCTTTCCCCCCGGGCTTGTTGTGAATTGCTGAACTTTAAATACAAATTCTGTTTCCTGCAACTGGTCTCTGAGTGTTTACTGTTGTGGCACCACCCCGCACCCTGTGTAGCTTCTCAGAGGACAATTAAAATACCTGAAGGAAGGGGAACACAAAACCAACTGTGAAGTTGGACAACCAGTTCAAAGTTCCTCCTACAATGTATGCTGCTGGACGATGTGATTGCTTGAAGAGCTCTCCTGTCATTATAAAAGGTAGTCCAGCTGCAAGAAAAAAAAAAATAGAAATTCATTTTTTAACTTTAAGATCTGTGTCAAATAGCATATACTTTCTAGAAGAACAAAAATGTAAAGTATTGAGGTAAAACACATTGACTAATCAAATGAAAGTTTCAAGTCAACGATACTCGATTAAACTCAATTAATATAATGTACATTAATGTACTGGAGTGTTAAAGGATAGCAAAAGCCAAGAACAGAAATGTAATATATTGCAACTTACTAGTCCTCAGATTTGGAGGCTGCAATAAAGCCAAAGTTTAGATACAGCTTCCCTGTGGAAGCTTCCCTTCACAGTGAAATTAGTGCAGTAGATACTCCTACTGCAGTGATTGCCTATGGTTTCTGGAGGTCATTCAGATAACACGTCTCTTTGTGAATGCAATACATTCTCCAATTGGAAGAGGTGGAGAGGCGGGCTGGTGATTTTACAATCTCTACCTCTTCCAATCTGAGAATGCTTTGCATCCATTGAGAAAGTCAGAGGCTGACAGGTATGGAAAATGCATAGTTACATTGGTGTAAGATGGATCAATGTAACTATGCAGGTACCTCAACTTGAACATTAATTTACTAATTTCAGGCTAAGATAATTTTCAGTAAGCACAGAAAGTACCCAATGATCTTTCCAGAAATGCTGTGTCAGTGTTCCTTCCTGTGAATGGAACTTCTATATGACGCAAACAATGCCACCTTTCTTCCAATCTGTCTTCTATAAACTACTAATTCCCTGCCCCCATGTAATAGTGATGAAGAGAAAAAGATATGTTTGTAGTTCCGTGATGGGGTGACAACCATGGCCTCTTTTTGCAGATACTGCAAGTTGAAGAACGATAACCCCCTAGGGAAAAGTGGGTTGTTTGCAGGATTATTAGATGAAAATAAAGGAAAAAGCATAATACAAAAAAAAAAAAAAAAAAAAAGATGTCTTACACCCTTGTTTTAGCTCTGCTCTCAATGTCTGAACCCCTGCCATGGCTGTTATGGGGAGCCCATACTCAAATTTACAGTAAATGCTAGACCATACTTAAACCCCAAGATAGACAAAAACTGTTTGAAACTATGGCAGGAATCTTTTACTTAAGTAACTTAAACATAATCCAGTCCACCGGGTTCTATTTATAGCTAAAATAACACTTTTGGAATCCTTATTTAATGTTAAAGGATAAGACAGGGGTTTCATAAAAATCTAAGGGTTACAAAGACCATTGAAGACTCTTAAAGTGGAAGTAAATCCATTGATTTAAACAGTTAGAAAAAAAAAAAGAAGGATGCTGGGAATGCTAACCTCACATTGGCTGTGCTCTCAGCCAAACTATCAAACCATCCAATGGCTGGTGTCATAACGAATCACATGTGCAGCACCATAGCAGTTGAAGATTAAACAGAGGCAAAGATGGCAGCTTCCTTGGCTGAAAACGATAGGGGAGTTTACTTCCACTTTAATGACAATATCCAGTATAAAGCAGGTTCTCATGTTTTTTTTTTTTTTGCCTCCTCCGCTGGGCAGGTTACAGGGATACCCTTTATTACGATTACCAAATGGACATATTAAAGTCAAACTATTTTTGGCTAGAGTTTATCGCCGTCTGTGCTCCCAGTGGGGAGAATCCTTTACTCTACATGCTATGTCCTAGTACAATGCCTTACTATTCACACGTTTTAGGAGAAAGTGTATTTGCCAGTTTCTAATTGTTATATTTCAGAAAAACTCCATCCAGAGGGTTAGAATTATATTTATTATCTATCGTTTCTATGGGTATTTAGAAAATGTTCTCTTCACTTGCTGTCCAGAAGGCACACATGGCATTGGTCTGAGGTCAGCACACTTTTGATCTCTCTTGCCATATACTGTGTTTCTTTAGAGAAACCAGGAACTTCTGGTGCAACCAGTGTGACATAAACAAAATAATAATAATACAGTAGCTCACAGAAGTGAGTACACCCCTCATATTTTTGTAAATATTTTATTATATCTTTTCATGTGACAACACTGAAGAAATGACACTTTGCTATAATGTAAAGAAGTGAGTGTACAGCTAGTAAAGTGCAAATTTGCTGACCCCTCAAAATAACTCAACACAACAATTAATGTCTAAACCACTGGCAACAAAAGTGAGTAAACCCCTAAGTGAAAATGTCAAAATTGGGCCCAATTAGCCATTTTCCCTCCCTGAGGTCATGTGACTCATTACTGTTACAAGGTCTCAGGTGTGATTAGGGAGCAGGTGTGTTAAATTTGGTGTTATCGTTCTCTCGCTCTCTCATACTGGTCACTGGAAGTTCAAGATGGCACCTCATGGCAATTTCCCTTCACAGTGAAATGGCTGCAGTAGATACTCCTACTGCAGTGATTGCCTATGGTTTCTGGAGGTCATTCAGATAACACGTCTCTTTGTGAATGCAATACATTCTCCAATTGGAAGAGGTGGAGAGGCAGGCTGGTGATTTTTTTTGGCAAAAAAACTATCTGAGGAGCTAAAAAAAAAAAAAAAAAAAAAAAGAATTGTTGCTATACATAAAGATGACCTAAGCTCGGTGGCCAAGCCCATACAGCGGTTTAACAGGACAGGTTCCACTCAGAACAGGCCTTGTCATGGTCGACCAAAGAAGTTGACTGCATGTGCTCAGCGTCCTATCCAGAGGTTGTCTTTGGGAAATAGCTGTACGAGTGCTACCGGCATTGCTGCAGAGGTTGAAGGGGTGGGGGTTTCAGCCTGTCAGTGCTCAGACCATACACTACATCAAATTGCTGTTGTCCCAGAAGGGAAGCGACTTCTAAAAGATGATGCACAAGAAAGCCTACAAACAGTTTGCAAAATCACCAGGGTATGTAAACTTTTGATCAGGGTCATTTGGGTCGTTTCTGTTCTCATTATGATTTAAAAAGAGTAAACACAGTTGATTGATACTAAATGGCTGTAGCCAAACACTAACCACAAGTGAAAAACGTTTGTGTTATTAATATTCTCTGAAAAATGGCCAAGAAATCAAATTCTGCCAGGGTATGTAAATTTATGTGAAAAACTGTATATACATACAGTTTAGGCAATTTGAAAACATGCAGTATATATAAAAACAACCAACTGATAAATGAGGAGTGCAGAATTGCACAACCAATCATTTGACGCTCAGTAAATATGCCCCAGTCTTCTAGGTTTAAAAGTTTATATTGAATTCCTATGGTAGGGTACTAATTAGTCTGCTGCATGCTTTTAAATACAGAGCAGAGTTTGTACTGGCCAGGAGATGGCAGACACCCTCAATTTATAGTTTATTATAGATGGAAACCCAGACAAGTTAAAACACTCTTCAAGTACAAATAGGTTTTACTTGAATAATACATACACACACACACACACACACACACACATACACACACACAGTCATGTGAAAAATGGAAATTTAAACAGGCAAACTTTATATCTTTATTCAGACATTGTATATTGCCCTTTTATTTATTTCCAAAATTATTACCAAAATTATTAATAGATGTAATGGTTTATTGTGGAAAAAGAAACATGCAATTGGCAGCAAAGGCTGTTATTGCCTTGTTGCAGAAACATAAATTACTGTATTTATCGGCATATGACACGCACTTTTTTGCCCTGAAAATAGAGGGCAAACGGTGCCTGCGTGTTATATGCCGATATTTCTTTTTACTAATGGGGGGGGAAGTGGATCAGGCGGTCTGCCCCAAGTGCCACACATTGGGGGGTGTCAGGCTGGCCGCCCTGCCTCTCCTGGCCCTGGGACAGCGCTGCCAGCATAAGTTACATTTAAGAAAACATCACTGCCAGCCCCTTCTCATACACTGCTTCTCCTGTGTCATTGTCATAGCCAACGGCGTAGCGTGGGTTGTCAGCGCGCCGGGGCAAGGCAAGTAATTTGCACCTCCTAACGTGTGGACTTTTAGCACTCAATGAGTCCCTTCCCTACTACACTACACTGTCCACCATACTACACTGACTGACCACTACACTCTCTCTCTCTATTCTGCCCACCCCCCCTCTCGTTCTTCTCTCCCGTTCTTCTCTCCCGTTCTTCATCGGTCCGGATATGATATGAGGAGGAGGTGGCGGAAATTAAAATTTTTGCTTCTCTCCAGTGTCTAGCGCAGTGCACTGTGATAGGGCGGGCAGCTTTGATTTGCTATGACACAGGAGGAGCAGTGTACGAGAAGGTGCTGGTAGTGATTTTTTTTCTCAACTTTGAAGTATACTGGCAGTGCTGTCCCAGGAGACTGGGAGTCTCCTGGGAGTGCAGGGATCTGTGTACTGTGCTAGGGGGGTCTGTGTACTGTGCTAGGGGATCTCCTGGGAGTGCAGGGGTCTGGGTACTGTGCTGTATACTGTGCTAGGGGGGCTGTGGAAAGTTTTTTTTCCTGAAACTTCTCTTAAAACTAGGGTGCGTGTTATACGCCAGTACTTCTTGTAGATATTTTGTATACTTGCCTACCAGTCTTTGACATTGACTCACGCCTTTCTCTAGCTAAAATTCCTTCAGTTGCAAGATCTTTGAGTGTTTCCATGCATAAACTGTCATCTCAAAGTCCCCTCCAAAATTTTTCAATGTGAAGCAAATCAGGGCTTTGACCAGGGCAGTCTATAATGCTCCAATTCTTCTCTTTGAGCTATTCATTGGTGGATTTGATAGTGTGCTTTGGATCATTATATTTAAAGACCCATTTCAGGTTTAACTTCACCTTTTGGACAAATGGCCTCACATTCTCTTCACACACACTTTTATACGATGCAAAAAAAATAATAATTACAATCGTTTTTTTGACGCATGTATTTTGACCCCAACTGCTGCAAGAGTTAACTGAACACCCCATGATGTAATTTCTCGGAAACTTATTTTAGCATAAAAAAGATCAGTTCCTGGGTTGAAATTGTTGGGCCAACTGTCCTGGACAAATTAGCAGTTTGAAATCTATGTCACTGGTACAATTTTCTTTACAGAAGAATGATCAATTTCTAATCATTTGAAAATTATTTGGTCAGCTCATAGACATTTACAAACTACGGTATCATTCTGGGTCTTTAGAGTTCTGTTGAACTTGACATGATGCAATCGCACACAAATACCAACGATATTACCAGAGCTTAAAAGTCTAAGGTTTAAGTGGACAGGTTCCTCCTACAAACTCCCTACGGGCTCTAATCATTGGAACTTAATCTTGGCTTGAGGTGATTGTAGTTGTATTAGTACACCTGCGACAACGGAGTACGGTCCATGATACTTTTATTTGCATCAACATACAACTCAATGATATCTATCTTCAGTGTATGGGTACCGCTATGCAATATACAAAATTTATTTATGGCTGACCTGAAGGAAAAATTCCTGAACAGCATACAACAAAAGCCATACATATCAAATATAAAATCGATAATATTTTCATCATATGGATAGAAGGTGAAGAAAATCTAAAAAAGTTTTACTCATTGTTTAACATTTTTCACCCATCGATCAAACTAAAAATGGATTATCCAAATGCACGTCAACTTCTTAGACACCACAGTATACTTCAGGGATGACAAGCATCACACTTTGATATACAAGAAACTTACTGATAGATGCAACAATCTCAACAGTTCTAGTTTTCACCTCAAAACACTAAACGGGCCATCATACACAGCCGGGCTGTCAGTAAAGGTTTCACCTGCTGGTGACATTGGTTCTTTGGATCGCAGCACCAGTGTCTGCCAGCGGGGGTCTCCTAGCAGTCTGGAGCTGTCACCTACTGGTTGCATTGTTAGATCTTTGGGCCACAGTACTGGTGTCCCAGCCTGTGGAGCCGGTGCCCGCTACCCAGCCTGTGGAGCCAGTGCCCGCTACCCAGCCTGTGGAGCCAGTGCCAGTCATCCGACTTGTTGAGCCAATGCTCGTTACCCAGCCTACTGATACGATGCTTGCTGCTCGGCTTGATGTTTCAGTGTCTGCTGCCCAGCCAGACGACCCAGAGCATGCTGCCCAGCCAGACGACCCAGAGCCTGCTGCCCAGCCAGACGACCCAGAGCCTGCTGCCCAGCCAGACGACCCAGAGCCTGCTGCCCAGCCAGACGACCCAGAGCCTGCTGCCCAGCCAGACGACCCAGAGCCTGCTGCCCATGCCTGCGTCCCAGCTTGATGTGCCCGCTGCCCAGCTTGATGTGCCAGCTGCCTGTTGTCGGGCATGATAACGTGGACTTTTTACATGCCCAGCTTGATTTGCCTCTGCCTGCTGCCCAGCTTGTTGCCATGGACTGTTTACAGCTGCAACTAATTGGTGCGTTCGGAGGTCGCTCCTTTGGAGGGGGGTGTCTACTAGCAATCTGGAGCCATCAAAGGTTTCACCTGCTGGTGGCACGGTTAGATCTTTGGGCCGTAGCACTGGTGTCCACCAGCGAGCGTGTCCTGGCAGTGTGGAGCTGACATCTCTTGCGATCAGGCATCACCTGAGGCCAATTGCAGGAGATGTGTACTTATACCCAGCAAGTACTCACACACTCGCCTTGGTATTGTTCTTGAGCCCTGACCTGAACCTGTGATCCTCTGTACCTGTCCCGCCCGTGATCCTGTTATCCTGTAACCTTAACCTGCAGCCTGATTCTCTCCACCTTCTCCCTGTCCTGTCTTGCTCCTTGCCCCCATCTGTTGGATCTCCCATGTATAACCCTGGCCTGACTACATCTACGTTTTTGGGTATTCCTTATCTACTGTAAATATATTTAGTTTAGACTGTTATTTATGGGTCACAGTTTGGTATTGGAGGTACATTTAATCTGTATTCACTTATCTTTAATAAACTACATTATTCACTTTACATGCGTTTGGTTCCCTATGTTGCAGTCCACACAGTTCTGGTTGCACCTGTTCATGACACAGGCCATCGAATATGTTCAGGCCCAGAAGACAAACATCGCAGAACACTAGCAGAAGAGAAAATCTAAGAGAAACCACTAGTAACCACATCAAATCCAACATTAGAAAGGATAAGAAAGAGAAACAAAGATTTGCAACCCATCATAACTGAGGATAAAACACTGAAAAGGAATATTCCAACAACCCCCAAAACTAGCTTGCAGACAACCACTCAACCTCAGAAAAATAAATACGTAGGAAACTTTCTTCTGATTATAAAGTCACAAATAATGGAAGCAAACCCTGCAAAAAAAAAAAAAAAACTGCAAACTGTGCAACCAAATCAATCCATCTAAAAGTGTCACACACATAAAAGGGAACTTCAGTATCACAGGATCATACAACTGCACTTCCAATAAATGTTGTGCATCTCATCCGATGCAAAAGACATAGTAACATAGGATCACAAAGTATACTGTAAGAGTTCTGCACACCCGTGGGGCATCATTTCTCACAGCCAAACCACACTATGAAAGACTTTGATGTCATAGTTCTTAAAAGGAATTTCAAAACTATTCAGGAAAAGAAAAACTTTTGAACCAAGAATGAGTTTTATTTGACACAAAATATAAAATTTAAATATGTGTTTTCTCAATTATCTACTAGTTTTAGAACCTCCTCTGTGACGGTCACCCTCCTCCCCCGGTCTATAGCTTTCCTTCGGTCTTATATCACTAACCATACTAGTTTTATTCCCATTGGCGAGTACATTTGTGTATGTGTTCATTTTTTTTCTTTCCCTAAGAGATTGTTAAAAAAAAAAAAAAAAAATAAAAAAAAAAAGACATTCTACTAAAACATTTGAGAATCAGTTGTTAGCGCAACAGACAATACTCAATTGTTTCTAAACAATCTGGAACACAAAATTCTAATTTCATGTATTAGAAGTGGTCGTAAATGTAGGGGAGGGGTTTAATTTTTTCTTTATGCCAAATATGCATCAACTCAAGATCTAAGATTTGCCTGTTCAAACATGTTAAAGTTAACAATTTACATAGGGCTTACTTTCCTTGTTAGATTACTGTAAAATACATAAATGGACACCACTTTGTTATAATGCAGAGGTGTGAATCAAACATCCACATAGACAATTTATATTAATTTTCTTTGTATTTTCCTAATGATGGTCAGGCTTAGAAAATACAATGTTTAAAGTACAACTAAAGGCAAAAACTTGGAGTGGAGTGGAGAGGGATTAGAGCACCCATCAGGTTTTTATTGCTCTTTGTGCCACCATTAAGTAAATTCCCCGTTTATATTTGTCCTGGTGACTGCTATCCTCGATAGTGAAAGCAAGTCCCAAATTTTGGTTTGTCACCAGAACAGGGCTAGATGGAAAATCGTCCAATATGGACACTGGTTCTAGTGACTATAAGAAAAGGTTGTGCCAGAGATTTATAGATTCGGAGTTGTTGCCCACAACCCTAAATAATGAAGTACAAAAAAAGATTCCTCTATGGGACTCTGAAAGGCATAAACTCCTTAGTAACTACACAATATTAAAAATATATTCATATTTAATTTGTAAAGTTAAAATTATGAAAAATAGCATGATAAAACCAAAACTGGATGCGGCAGTGATTGGGCATTGTCAACTGGGGAGGTTGTCCCTGTTGCCATGGTGCTTTTGCGGGGCCGCCAACAGGGACCTCCGTCGCCCTGACGTCATAACCGGCCCCCTTTCCATTGGGCAGCTGACGTCATGATGCCATCCACCGGTGGTGGTCGTTTGTCCCAGCCCATTTGGCCCAGACAATACTTGTGGGAGGCAGGTCTGCGTCCCAGGGACTTGGAGGGCACGCCCTCATGTTTTCATATATCTCCTCCCCAAATCACAGCTGAAGTGGGTCTAGCCAACAATACAAAGAAACAGACATCTCCCAGCTCAGTCTCATGCTGACCACATGAACCTCCACTAGACTGACTACAGGTAATTCTTATGTTTTCTTATGTTTTTTTTTTTATACAAAATTGAGGAGATCATACGAGCTGGCTATTATCCATACTTTATGGATTTTTATCCTTTGCACCTGTGTATATCTACATCGGTTAGCCATATATGGCTTGTATTCAGGGCCGTCTTTAATATTGATGAATATTTGACCCTGGGAAAAACATTTCTTGCCGCCGCCCCCCCCAATGCAATTTCGCTCTCTACCTGCTCTGAGACGTACAATAAATAGCAGCTAGACTCAAAATTTGTTTTTACTGTATCAGATCAGGCAGCGATTGCTATTGGTTGCCAGAGGTTACAGCATATGATTACCTCTTGCTAACTGGTTGCAAGAGGTTACAGCACACATTGCATCTCACTGATTAGTTGCTAGAGATTACATCACATGATTTCTGCTTGTTGATTGGTTTCTAGAGATTACTGTACAGCAATATTGCTCACTGATTGGTAGCTAGAGGTAACAGCACATCATCTCCTTACTGCCTGCACACCATGGACTGGGGAGGTGAGCGGACCCATAAATAGACAGAAAACTCCTAGGGATCCTAGGACTCCTGGGATCAGTGGCAGTGCTGGGGGCAGGGAAGGGTGTGATCATTGGAAATGCTGATTTTTTTTTTACTGACTACCAATACAAAAAGAGGAGCTTCAACACTGGCCACCAATGCAATATGGGGTTTACACTGACCACCAATGTAATAGAAGCATTCACAGTAACCAGCAATGAAAGGAGGGAGTTACACTTACCACTAATGTACGGGGAACATTCACACTGGCCACTAGTGTGAATAAATGCACTAGTTATCAAAAAGTGTTTGCCAGTGCTAAACCTTTCATCCAATTTCTAAATTGCTGCATTTTTAAATTTCAAATTCCAGTATAAAGGAATAGTAGTGGTAAAAAAATAAATAAAAAAAAAAAAACATTTGTGAGTTTAACTAATCTTTTTTTATGTATAATTCTTCTTTAAAGGGGTGTGACAGGGGGTGTGTCCTATGCCTACATACTTTTGCTAAAAGGTGTCCCTGGTTCCGATCTTAAAAAGTTGGGAGGTATGGATATGACCTCAGGGAGGCATGATATACATATGAATGCCGTCTGTATTTACATATCAATGTCACTGCCTGTCGCCACTATTTACATATGAATGTCAGTTACATGTAAAACACAGGGTCTGCAGGTGAGTCATCCATACACAGCAATAGGGCAGAGCTGGGCAGCATTAGTAGCAGCACTTCACACTGAAATATTGGGACACAGCACAGGACTAAAACTTCATGGGACAAGGGGATTTAAACCAGGATAGTTGGCAAGTATGAGACATCTGCTCTGGACCCCACAACAATGACCAGGCCCAGGGCATCTGCCCCCTTTGCCGTGCCTTAAAGATGGCCCTGCTTGTATTAACGATCATTTTTGGTAGTTCGCTCCCTCTCCTTTTCTGTGTGCCAGCTCAGACTGCATATTCATCAGACCATAAGCCTGGTGTGAGCATTCTTGGCTTATCCTTTTTTTAGATCTGGTGTGACTTGTCTAGTCTTTTGCATACCATCCTCCACCCCTTTCTCCCTTTCACTGCTATATCAGCTATCCACAAGCTTTGTGCAATTTTTTTGAGTGACTAGTACTAATTTTTAACATAAAGACAAATTATCATCTATCTATATATCTATATATATATATCTATATCTAAAATCATAGTTTTAAGTGTGGTAATTAGTTTTGCCTACCCTTTATGTTTTAGAAACCTAGGCCTCATCTTTGACTTCCCTGTGGTGCGTCCAGAATTGGGGTGGATGCAGAGTGGCCTCTGTGGCTGGTCCTGTCCTTGGGTCCGCCGTTTTCTTTCCTCCATGTGGCTGGATGTGGTTTACATTTGGCAGCAAAGTTTTCCCTGTGCTTTTAATTAGGATGTAATACAGGCGATTTATCATCTAAAACGTGGTCACTGTCCACATACAACACTGTTGTTGTACATTATTATTATTTTTTTAATTATGTACAATAATGGATGCTTACTATTCTTTTTTTTCCCCATCAATTATAGATAACTTATGTACATTACTAAAACCACTATCCCCTGAAGAGGTTCATCATTACAATCTTGAAACGCGTCGGGAATTCTCGGTCTTATCTACATATTGACAGAGTCCAGTGGTTGTTTGTATAATGTTTTGATATAGCACCACAGCTGCACATGCATCCGATTTTGATTTTATCATGCTATATTTCAGGATTTTAGCTTTACAAATAAAATATGAATATATTTTCAATACGGTTTAATTACTGAGGAATTTCTGCCTTTCAAAGTCCCATAGAGGAATCTTTTTTTGTACTGGTTCTAGTGACAACCAAGTATTCCCCTCACTTTGGAGTGATTTCCAAAGAAAAATAAACTAAATTTGGGATTATAACCCACCTATCCATAATTAAAGAAAAAAAAAAAAGTTTCTTTAGTTTTACTGTGCATGTTATGTTTGTCAGTAGATATAAAAGCTTGCGTATTATCATTTTGCATTCAACTTTAGAACCAGCACGTAGAGCTGTAGTACCTTTTCCATATATAGCATTGTATCTTCGGTGACACAAGGCTGAAAGAAACTGGCTATTTTATAGGTTTTAATGAGTCTGTGGAGCAGTGACTTTTTGTAAATGTTTATTTTTAAAATAAAGAATGTATTCTTATTTTAAAAAAAAGATACAAATTCAAATTAGTGTAAACCTCAAAAACAAAATCTAAATTGAAATAGGCCCAAAAGGAATGGTTGGGAAGTAGGCAAAATCTATGGTCTCTCAAACTGTAAAATTGTTTCCTTTTACTTGCGTTATATCACCAGAGCTTGATTTACATCAGTGGGGCCTACAGAAAGGAAACCTTTTGTGCCCTCCATACTGGTCGCACTTAAAAAGAAATAACATCTCTAGTGCACCCATTATGAGCTATTGTTGCAGTAAGCTTAAAAGCTACATTTAGTTGAAAAAAAACGAACAAGGGACATTACTTACCATCGGTGTGATGTGTCCCTTGTGCTGCTGTCTCCTCATAGGTGAAAACGTCCTCCTCCGATGCCCCCCACCTCCACTACCATAATGTTCTGGTGTAGCGGGGGTTGATAGAACTGACTAAGCAGTGAAAGGCACTCATCAAAAAATGCCCAAATCATGCCCGCCCTTTTCACCCAGCTATTCCATTCATAGACGCCATAACTATAGCCTCTATGGATTAAACGTATATACCGAAATAAGGACGGGCAAAGAATTAGCGACCCCCCCCAACAGATCTGAACTACAGTGGCTTGCGGAAAATAATTTTTTGGTGTAGCTTTCACTTCCATATTTTTGCATTTTTATAAAATATAGAGTATTGAACATTGTCACTAGAGGGAGTTTTGCATTTGAGGTGGTCTTTTTTCAAACATTCATGATAACTGACAAGATAGTCCACATAGGGAGTGCATCATCAGCCAAATCAGACTGCAAAGCCACCATAAGAATGCAAAGTAGGAAGCAGGGCCTGTCTATGTAAACAGTAGGCTGTCTAATGGGTGTGCCTGCTGGGTTACTACCATGGCTCTGCGTCTACACAACTTTGTGCACAACACTTATAATATCACTGCTGCTCTCATAGGTTAATGTCTGGGTTTGCAAAGATGTTTGGTGCACATAAAGTGGATTTCTATTTTCTATGGCTTTTGAGGAATATTTGCATTAAGGTTTGCAAGCTTAGCTTTAACAGTTTTGCATATTTCTTGAGTATTCAGATTTCTATACTTGAGTTACCAAACTCCATCTTCTATAGCATTCTTTACAAGGGATTCTCACTGTTGCCATTTAATCTATTATATTGCAAACTGAAAAAAAGTGTAGATTTTGAAGATGGCCAGGAGCAGAGCCAGCAACTGCAACTACGACAGACAATTTGACATGGACAACCTCAACAAGAGGTATACACAGACAGAGGGTAACTCAGGACATTAGCATTTATTAAAAATGGAAAATATGTATCTTGCTTGTATTGACCCTTTACTATACAAATCTCCTTTAAAATAATTCAAAGATTGATTTGACAATATTGCTCATGAGAAGCCAAACAATATAAATGCCCGTGTCCATTTTATGCTGTTAGTGCTTCAGCAGGAATGACAAGTCTTAGCATTTTAATCAAATCCTAGAGCACCAACTGATTATAGACCAACGCTAATAGAACATCTTCCACTGGCAGCCCATTGTTGCCGTAATTAGTTTAATGTGTTTCCAAAGCAAGTTTAGATACCAGTTCATTATTTCAACATCATGCCACATATAGGACTCTTAATGCAGAAAAATTCATGCAGAACATGGAGACTGTGGAATGGTGTTGATGTCGTTTTTTTCCTAATCCTGGATGCTTTAAAGTCATATTCATCATTGTTTATGAACAATGAGCCATAAAAATCCTAATTAAAGATGTAATTACACTGAATAAATTCTTAGCTGAAAATGAATTATAGATTTGTTGGAGGCACAGTTAATATATCAATGGGATAAACCACCCCAGTCTTCATCCATCATTTTAAGATAGACTCTGCAAAGCATCTAAATACAGCTTTAACTCTTTCCTAGTTAGGTTGCCCTGAAACATTAGGCTGTATGTAGGTTTGTGTAGACATGTATTTTTGTATTAATAGAATAATTAAAACATATATAGTAAATAAAATGAGACAACATAACCAGAAACATTACGAGGGGTTATGAAACCAAAAAGCCCTCCCTAAAATACTGAAGCATACCAATAACAATTTTAAAATAAAAACTGTCCTAGAAAAAAGTCTTAGAGGCTGCCATTGACATTTTCTGCTAATGCTAGCTGCTCAAGCGTTATGCTGACCCTCTGTCTTTAATACTTTTTGTCACTAATCCAGAAACAAGTATACAGGATATGGGCTTTAAACTTTAGCGGTATGTCCAGACATTAGCCTTATGCCCCCAAATCAACCTCTCCCACTTTAGAGCATGTCTCAGCGTTTTTTATTGCATTTCTCTTTTATGCTGGTACTGTAGAAAGAAACAACTTTATTATCCCCTGTGCATCACCAGCAAGTTTGTAAAATTCTTTCAGAGGAAGCTGGTGAGAGCTTTGTTTTTATTAATTCAGGCATGCCCCCAGAATTACATCTGCTGAGAGTCCTTTCCATAAATACACGTAGCAAGATCCCAAGCCTCCTTTGATCTAATGAGAACCTCCAGGGCCAGGAATAGCTGACATCTTTCTGCATGTAGTGGGTTGTGAGGCATGGTGGATGCAGAGTAGTTAAAGTTATTGGGCGCCAGACAATTGAATGCAAAAGAAAGTTTATTTTGGGCGAGGGAGGGTTAGGGCCAGGACACCCTTAGGGAGTTGCAAGATTAATTGGCAGACTCATACTTCAAAAGGATAGCCATGCATGGAAAGGCATCCAGCAAGACGCCACATCTGCATGTGCAGGAATGCTGTCTCCTATGGCAACAGTCTTTAACAGTTCCTAACACAAAGCAGAACAGTTCTCTCATTTTCACTGCAATTGCTCCTTGTAGTTCTTTAGCCCACTGAGCTCTGGTCTCTCACTAGACCTGCTGATCCACTGCCACTGAATCCCTTGAGCTCCTCCCATCTTCACGGTAGTATCTTCCTCAAGCGTCACCCCCGCTTCTCTGCTTGGTCCCTAGCTTGGCACTCAAGATACCTCTCAAGCTTCACCCCACTGGCCTACTCGGTCCCTGTCTTGACACACAAGGCTGCTCTGCAAGCGTCACCTCCGCTGGCTGGGTCCCTGTCTTGATGCCCACTGAAGTTTCCCGATTCTCTACCATCCCTGGTTGGTGAGAATGCTGCTCTAAATATGTGCTTCAGTTGCTCAATGTGGTCCCTGGTAATTAGGTGGATAGTCCCTTACTGGCAACAGCTTCCCCTCTACCTCCGTCCACGAAAGGTTCTCTGGCCGGCAGAACCAGCACTTTTGGTTGGGCTGCAAGCCGCAGTCCCAACCCTACGCTACTCTCGTTTCTAGATAGGGCCTCAGACAGCCTAGCAGCCAGATGTGTCTGGGATAGGCCCCCATCTCCAGCCTAGCAGCCCGGGCAGTACAACACATGTCCACCCAGACAGCCATCCAGGTGACACAGAACCTAGATCACCTGACTCCAATCGAAAATATAGGCTCTCCCAGCAGGCCAAGGGATTCAAGAAAACCCCTGCCCATTGGCTGAGATACCCCATATACCCATAACCTAACCTTGAGTTGCCCTTCTTATATCTAGTACCACCAAGTACCAGGCCACCTAGTGGTAGAAGAGAAAAGGGCAACAAAGCCAAACTTGGGGAGAAATCAATATATCTCTATCGACCAACCAGGATAATTATTCCTGGCAAGTAAATTTGTGAGGAACAACCCTGCCTAAACTCCAGGGTGCTACACGTACATGTGTGGGTTTCTCACCTGGGAGTCAAGGCAGCAACATTACTTTACTGTGAAAGAAATCAATGTATGCATTTGGAAGGGGACAGAGAGAAGTGGGGGATAGGTGGGCTACTGTTGCACAGAAAGCAGGGCTAGCTACGGTGCTTGAGAGTTTAGCCTAGCAAAAACATGGTCTTGTCAGCTCTTAACAGGACACTGGGGGCACATCGGATTTCTGGGAAATCTACATATTTTTTTACGATCATGTAAGCGATAGAAACTTAGGAAATATGCATTTTTAGAATTTTTTCCCAAACTTACACTTTTAGACTGACCTTCTTGAATCAGATACTAGGTCCAGGTTAATGGCTCAAAGTACTGAAGCCAGAGCAACAGCATAAAAGCCATACAACTAGCATTTCAGGTGGTTATCAACAATGGCAGCTTCCATATTTCTCTAAAGAAAGGTTTCTATTCAAATATAAATATTTAGCTGTTCTTATGTCAGATACAAAAGGTGGTTACCTCATAAGGAAAGCAAGCAGAGCCATGTGAATCAGTACTTTATGTCCACTGGCCAAACTATGCATCAGGAATACTAAAGAGTCAGCTTAATATTTTCTTACAGGATTACAAATGTATACTGAAAGCAGCAAATAAAGTCCATTAGTCTCTGTGGCTTAATATTACCCCCATGAAGCACAGGAAACTTAATCAGAATTCTGAATTTAAGTGCAGAGATAAAGTAAGAGCAAGATTTTTACACCATTTAGCATGGTCTGAACAAATTATGCCTGAACTGACTGGATGTCTACCCCAAGAGGATCTCTTCTTCCTGGAGCAGCAATTTTTATTTTTTATTTTGCACTGCATGCTGTATTTAACAATTGGGTACAACAGAGCAGGAGAGTGAAGTGTGCCCAGTAAAATAGTACAATCGACTCCAGTAATTCAGAGCAGCAGACACCATTTTTGCATTGCACATATCCTCTTCACACGGCATATTTTAAGCAGGTAAATGGTTTTCTAACAGAAATAACTATCAGTTATATGCAGCACTGCAGAATCCCCAACAGAAAGCCTACTCACTAAGGAGTTTAACCTGGGCTCCCCAACTCATCGATTACTTTCAGTAAATCAGATTTAACACAGATCCCATGTTTAAGGCTTGTGGGGTTTATAGGGTAACAATTCCCATGTGATGTCATCAATCTACTAACAAAATAGAATACTATTAGGCATGATCTTAAAAAGCCAACAAAGTTTGTGATTATGATGGGGAAGTCAGGCCATTGCATTGTCCTATAAGCTGCAGTGGCCGTCAAAGAAAGTTCCCCATTGGACACAGATGGCTGACCAGTGGTCCATTTAATAATGTTTCCTGCCTGAATTTATCTTATAAAAACAAAATATCTTTGCTAATATACCCAAAGAAACAAGCACTTACCGGGACCTATGCAGAAGCCCGCTATGATTCCAATGACACAAACCACACTAACATACCGCATCCAAGCGATTCTTGCCTGAAAGTGAATATGAACACGTCACCTATTATCATCCAAAGGATCATTGCCTTCAAGTATTGAAGAAGTATACAAAATACAGCTGCAGCCATAGTCAAACTGTCATTCCCCAATCAGTGCAGGTTACAACAAAATCAGTTCTTATAAAAAGCATAGAATCTAAACGTCTCTATAGGAACAGAGGTGCGTTAATAAGGATTTCTCAAACCTGCCCTTAGCCTTCACCAACAGATATTTTGAGCAGGTAAATAAATCAGTTACTTACCGTATCATAGTTCAAAGACCAAAAAAAAAAGCCAAACTTTAATAATGATTTGAAGTTACCATCTCAAAAAAGGAAAAAAAAAAAAAAAAAGTGTTTGGTGGAACATGGTTTCCATCTTCACGCTTGAGATTGTTACCTCAATCAAAATTTTTAAGGTTTGGCTTGGAGTGTTTCCCATTTTTTTGTGATTTGAGTTAAATAAAGCTGGTTCCTAATTGTTGCACAGTGAGTATTTTCACTGGTGCAACAGTGCAAGGTCTCAATTCCAGTCCACAAGTGCCCACAGCAGGTTATTTTGTCAGGTCTCCTATCAGATGAACCAGCTGGACTAACCCTTGAGCTAGTGCTATGTACTCAATCACTCTGGAAGATGAATGAAAATAAAAGATGTCCCATTGAGGGTCCTGCAGTGGAGGACCACACTGGAAGAGTGAACTGTGCATATACAGTCCCAACCATCCTTTGTCTATATATTGAATGAAAACTTCTGTTACCAGGGTAGGACAATTGACTTATCTTATTAGTTGCAGATGTACTGATGCAGAATGGGCATATATAGCAAGTAGTCATCAACTCCAACTGTGGTGGTGGAGGAAGGAAGGGGGTGGTCCAAAAATTGTAGGCCCCACTAGTATAGGGCTTCCTACATGCTTCTCCATAGCATACGATTGCAAGTCAGATGTTATCTATGCATGTATGTCATCTATGCATGTATGTTATCTATGCATGGTTCCACCACAATGCTGAAGCCTGAGAACTGTTGGTTCTTACCTGTATGAGAGTGCTTTTGCTGGAATTCACACTAGAAATGCAGGAAGGATGATTTTTAGAACTTAAACATTTTTTGTTACTTTTTGCTACCTACCTGAAATACTAGAGCCAACGTTATGCCAGCACAACAAAATCCCATGAAACTAAATCCACCAATTATAAGAGGTCGTCTGCCAAGCTTCTCCACTGTAAAACACTGCAAAAAGAAACAAACCATTAAAAAAAAAAAAAAAAAAAAAAAAAATTTCAATGTGACATTTTGCCAAAGAATTCCAAACAGGGACATTATTCATTCTTTGGCACAAGATAACGATAAGGGGAAATTAAACCAGGCTGGACCTGGTTTAATAGTAGATTAGAGTAGATTGTTAATGTAACCAGAATCTCAGCCCTGTAACATCTTTGCTTATGGGGTATCCGAAAGCTGGAAGTGATATAGAGATTATATATATTATATATATATATATATATATATATATATATATAAATAAATAAAAGAAGAAGATTCCTCTATTCACAGCATAGATGGACATATCTTCTGTTATGGCTATTGTATTTTGACTGCTGGCCTACCAGCTCTCAAAATACCCAAACAATTGCAACCGATTGGCTGTAGGCACTGTTCCCAATAAATTTTCCACCGGGCTCCTTTGATTTATAAAATCGAGGGATATCGGGCAAAAAGACAATCAAGTAGGGATGGCCACTGAATTGCGTTCCACTGAATGGAAATTACACCACCCAAGTCCCCGCCCATATGCATTTTGTCACTAATAGGGATGAGCCGAACACCCCCCGGTTCGGTTCGCACCAGAACTTGCGAACGACCCCCGCGTTCGGTACGAACGTTAGAACCCCATTGAAGTCTATGGGACTCGAACGTTCGAATTGGAAAGTGCTCATTTTAACGGCTAATATGCAAGATAGTGTCCTAAAAAGGGTTTGGCGACCTGCCTCCTGCCTCAGGGGACATGGGTCACTGCAAAAAAAAGTTTTAAAAACTACAGTTTTGGCGGGAGCACTGATTTTAATGACGATTAAAGTGAAAAAAAAAAAGTGAAATATTCCTTTAAATATGGTGCCTGCGGGGTGTCTGTAGTATGCCTGTGAAGTGCCACGTGTTTCCCGTGTTTAGAACAGTCCCTGCACAAAATGACATTAAACGGAAATAACACCATTTAAAACTGCTTGCGGTTTTAATGTTATATCTGGTTCCTGCAATATGGTTGAAAATCATTGAGAAACATGGCATGGGTAGCCCTCCCTGCCCATTACCAGCCTATTTGGGTCTTGTACGCATATTAAGGGGAACCCCGTACCCATATTAAAAAAAGGAAATGCGTGTGGCCCCCAGGCCCTATATACTCAGAACAGCAGTATACAGACGGTGCAAACAAGACAGGGACTGTGTAGGTTTGTTGTGTTAAGTTGAATCTGTTTGTCATTTTCAACCGGTACATTTTTAAAGTGTAGCTCCAGTCAAAAAAACTATCTTTAAGCTTTTTGGAAAACATAGGGAAGGGTTATCACCCCTGTATAATTTGTTTTGTCGTCCATCTTTTTTCATCTCACTTGCTGCTGTCTCCTTGCGTTTGCAAGTAGGAGATGTTTGTAAGTTGGATGTTTGAAAGTAGGGGCCTGCCCTATATTATAGCGGTATGTACTGGGTACAGAGCACGCAGACAGCACGCACTATCTCCTAACACTACTGACTGCAAGCTCTATTATTAACCACTTGTTAGCCCAATGTTTGCATAAAGTGAAAGATGAAGTTATGCTGAGTAAATAGATATCAAACATGTCACTCTTCAAAATTGCACATGCCCGTGGAATGGCGCCAAACGTCGCTACTTAAAAAATCCCCATAGGCGACGCTTTAAATATTTTTTTACTGGTTACATGTTTTGAGTTGCAGAGGAGGTCTAGGACTAGAATTATTGCTCTCGCTCTAACATTCTCGGCGATACCTCACATGTGTGGCACATGCGAGCACATGGGGACATGGGCGCTTTAATTTTTATTTTATTTTTTTATTGTTCATTTTACTTTATTTTAGTTTGACATTTTTTTTCCCAAAAATATATTTTTGATCACTTTTATTCCTATTACAAGAAATGTAAACATCCCTTGTAATAGGAATATGGGGTGACAGGTCCTCTTTACAGTGAAATCTGGGGGGTCAATATGACCCCACATCTCACCTCTAGGCTGGGAAGCCTGAAATAAAAAATAAAAAAAAGATTCTGGCTTTGATCGTACTGGCGAGTTGGTAGAAGCACCGGAGGGCGGTGAGGGGTGGGGGGCGTCTATGGCTGGGTATTTCAGGGTATCACCGAGTATGGCTGGGTATGGCAATTTATGGCAGGGTATTACAGAGTATTGGCGGGGTATTGGCGGGGTACTACAGAGTAATAGCAGGGTACTGCAGAGTATTGGGGGTACTGCAGAGTAATGGCGGGTACTGCAGAGTATTGGGGGGTACTGCAGAGTAATGGGGGTTACTGCAGAGTAATGGGGGGTACTGCAGAGTAATGGGGGGTACTGCAGAGTAATGGCAGGGTACTGCACTGCAGAGTAATGGCGGGGTACTGCACTGCAGAGTAATGGCGGGGTACTGCACTGCAGAGTAATGGCGGGGTACTGCACTGCAGAGTAATGGCGGGGTACTGCAGAGTAATGGCGGGGTACTGCAGAGTAATGGCGGGGTACTGCAGAGTAATGGCGGGGTACTGCAGAGTAATGGCGGGGTACTGCAGAGTAATGGCAGGGTACTGCAGAGTAATGGCAGGGTACTGCAGAGTAATGGCAGGGTACTGCACTGCAGAGTAATGGCAGGGTACTGCACTGCAGAGTAATGGCAGGGTACTGCACTGCAGAGTAATGGCAGGGTACTGCACTGCAGAGTAATGGCGGGGTACTGCACTGCAGAGTAATGGCGGGGTACTGCAGAGTAATGGCGGGGTACTGCAGAGTAATGGCAGGGTACTGCAGAGTATGCACTGGTATTGCAGAGTATTGGCAGGGAATTGAGGGGTTAAATTCAGTGAGCAGCGATGTGGGCACTGCAGATGCAGCCCACATCGCTGCTGACACCGATCTCTTTCCCCTCCGCTGTACCGATCGGTACAGAAAGGGGAGGGAGGAACAGGCGTCATAACATGACGCCGGTTTGTTTCCAAGTGATCACTCCGTCATTTGACGGAGCAATCACGTGGTAAACGGCCGCTATGAGCGGCCGTTTACCGTGATGCGCCGGGTCCTATGGACCCGGCGGTCACGGATGCTCTCGAGTGCGCACACCTCGGGGCACGCGAGAGCAGAATTCTGGGAGGCCGTTAATTAACGGCCTCTCTGAGTTAAACAACCGCCCTGAAGCCGTTAATCGGCAATGGGCAGTTGTTAAGTGGTTAAAGCTAGATCACTAGCTATATAGGTGAGGTGAATATAGTGGTGTATACTGCAGTCAGGGCACAGACAACAACCACTACACAGCAGCAAGATAGGAAATCAGCCAAAAACGATTGGTGTGTACTGTGTTGAAGGTACACAGAACACCCACTGCTTCAGATGCAAAGTAACACACTACAGGAGGCCGCCTTAAAGGCGGCCTTATATAGTGTGGGGCGTGCACTACACAGCCTGAGCTATGATTGGCCACAGGCAGGATGCCTGTGGCCAATCATGGCTCTCCTCGCTGCCGGCGCTGCGATTGGCCAAGCATGCGGGGTCACAGTGCATGCTTGGCCAATCATCGGGCAGCAATGCACTGCGCCAACGCAGTGCATTGTGGTCCGCGCGCGCGTCACTCGAATTTTGACGCGAACGGCCAAAACGTTCGGAATTCGCCGAACGGCCGAACAGCCAATGTTCGAGTCGAACGTACGTTCGACTCGAACACGAAGCTCATCCCTAGTCACTAACTGGGCATCTTTAAGAAACATGTGGGATTTCCAGTGATGTCATTACCGCTCTGTGGAATTTTTGTTTTTTTGGGCAATGTTAAATGAAAGATGTTTCACAAGGATATATTTTTATGGTTGTGTGTCACCTATGTACTACATGCATATATAATGTGAATATTGGTGGATGGCCAATCCCGTGTCCTTCTGAGGGTGTCCTGGCTTAGAGGAAGAAAACGATATTTTGAGAACTGGTAGATCCACTTATTAAACATAAGAGGGTCAATTATAACTGGTGAATGGGCACGCCTAAAGAGGCACTTCCCAGATAGCAAGGATAATTTGCCACAAATTTGTGGCAGTGTTGAATTGCAAGTCTTCTGCACTGCACATTTTGACTGGCTAGTTGTACACTTGCAGAGAACTTGAAGCACAAGTTCTAGTTGACACTTTTACAATTGGTAGCAAATTTGCATGGCAAGTCTCTAGAAAAAGCAAAGTTGCCGTGGTGGGTCTACAGCAAGAGCTCTGCAGGTCACAGTGACCCCTATGGTGGGATGACTATTGCACAACATACAGTGGTGTTCCTTTGCATGTTTGTCACACTTAAGTGTTTCGGAACATCAAACCAATTTAAACAATAGTCAAGGACAACACAAGTAAACACAAAATGCAATTTGTAAATGAAGGTGTTTATTATTAAAGGTGAAAAAAAATCCAAACTATCATGGCCCTGTGTGAAAAAGTGATTGCCCCCTAAACCTAATAACTGGTTGGGCCACCCTTAGCAGCAACAACTGCAACCAAGCGTTTGCGATAACGTGCAATGAGGCTTTTACAGCGTCCTGGAGGAATTTTGGCCCACTCATCTTTGCAGAATTGTGCCAATTCAGTTACATTAGAGGGTTTTCGAGCATGAATGGCCTTTTTAAGGTCATACCACAACATCTCAATAGGATTCAGGTCAGGACTTTGGCTAGGCCACTCCAAAGTCTTCATTTTGTTTTTCTTCAGCCATTTGGTGGTGGACTTGCTGGTGTGTTTAGGATCATTGTCCTGCTGCAGAACCCAAGTTCGTTTCAGCTTGAGTACACGAACAGATGGTCGGACATTCTCCTTCAGGATCTCTTGGTAGACAGCAGAATTCATAGTTCCTTTTATCAGGGCAAGTCTTCCAGGTCCTGAAGCAGCAAAACAGCCCCAGACCATCACACTACCACCACCATATTTTACTGTTGGTATAATGTTCTTTTTCTGAAATGCAGTGTTCCTTCTACGCCAGATATACTTGGACACACACCTTCCAAAGAGTTCCACTTTTGTCTCATCGGTCCACAGAATGTTGTCCCAAAAGTCTTGGGGATCATCAAGATGTGTTGTGGAGAAATTGAGACGAGCTTTGATGTTCTTTTTGCTCAGCAGTGGTTTTCTCCTTGGAACTCTGCCATGCAGGCCATTTTTGCCCAGTCTTTTCCTGATGGTGGAAGCATGAACGCTGACCTTAACTGAGGCAAGTGAAGCCTGCAGTTCCTTGGACGTTGTTGTGGGGTCTTTTGTGACCTCTTGGATGAGTCGTCGCTGCGCTCTTGGGGTAATTTTGGGCGGCCGGCCACTCCTGGGAAGGTTCACCACTGTTCCATGTCTTCGCCATTTGTGGATAATGGCTCTCACTGTGGTTCGCTGGATTCCCAAAGCTTTGAAAATGGCTTTATAACCCTTTCCAGACTGATAGATCTCAATTACTTTCTTTCTCAATTGTTCCTGAATTTCTTTGGGTCTCGGCATGATGTGTAGCTTTTAAGGATCTTCTGGTGGACCTTACTGTGTCAAGCAGCTCCTATTTAAGTGATGCCTTGATTGTGAACAGGTGTGGCAATAATCAGGCCTGGGTGTGGTTAGAGAAATTGAACTCAGGTGTGGACAACCACAGTTATAGTATGTTTTAACAAGGGGGGCAATCACTTTTTCACACAGGGCCATGATGGTTTGGATTTTTTTTCACCTTTAATAATAAACACCTTCATTTACAAATTGCATTTTGTGTTTACTTGTGTTGTCCTTGACTATTGTTTAAATTGGTTTGATGTTCCGAAACACTTAAGTGTGACAAACATGCAAAGGAACAGGAAATGAGGAAGGGGACAAACACTTTTTCACACCACTGTAACTGAACCAGAACTTGCAGCAGACCTGCAGAATGTTTCAAAAGAAAGTTGATCTGGAGTCATCCAACGTGGACTTGCTGCAATTGTGCAACAAACTTCTGAAGCCTGGAAAGTCTAACAATAAAATTCCAGCTCAATTGCTTGCTATCTGGGTTGGAGCACGAGTTGGCATTGAAGGTGGCGAATAATTATTTATGCTGACTGGTTTAATTTGTTGGAGGACTATATTGGGCTCACAGGTTTTGAAGAAATTGAGGCATGGGACTTTGTGTGCACATTATATAGTTTATATATTTTTTTCTATAGAGAATGTGTCACAGTCGGATTTTAAAGATAGTTTTGCATTTTTGTTTTTATTTCAGCACCTTGTATTGCACATTTTCACAGAACTGTACATTGTGAAAAGTATTTGCCCCCTTCCCGATTTATTTTTTACACTTAAATGATTACACAAAGAACCAGAGTAAATGCAAAATGCATTGTTTAAATGATGATTTTATTCATTAAGGGAAAAAAGATGCCCAAACCTGCCTGGCCCTATGTGAAAAAGGCAATTGCCCCCTAAACCTAATAACTGGTTGTGCCACCCTTGACAGCACCAACTGCAATCAAGCGTTTGCCAAAACTGGTAATGCATTTCTCATCGCTGTGGATGAATTTTACCTCACTCTTGTTTTCAGAATGGTTTTAATTCAGCTACACTGAAGGGTTTTTGAGCATAAACGGCCTGCTTAACCACTTACAGACTGGAAAATGTGGCTACTTAACCGCTTCCCGACCAGAGCACAACGATGCAGAATGGCACGAACAGGCAAATTGGTGTACAGGTACATCCGTTTAAAATTGCCGCCTGCCATCGCATGCGTGCATTCCGGTCGGGACCCCTGTGAGTCCGGTCGCGGGTCCCATGGACTAAATCGCCGCGGGGATATCCGCGATCGTCTCACAGGGAGGCTGAACGGGGAGATGCAGAAGTAAACAGCATCTCCCCATTCTGCCTAGCAAAAAGTGACACTGATCTCTGCTCCCTGTGATTGGAGCAGAGATCAGTGTTCACTAAAACACAGCCCATCCCCCCACAGTTAGTAACACGCCCCTAGGACACACTTAACCCCTACACTGCAAGTGTCATTTACACAGGAATCCATGCATTTGTATAGCACTGATTGCTGTATAAATGACAATGGTCCCAAAAATGTGTCCACCATAACCTTTTCATGACTAAGCCTATTTTTGGAATTTGGTGTTTACAAGTTAAAATCCATATTTTTTGCTAGAAAATTACTTGGAACCCCCAAACATTATATATATTTTTTTAGCAGAGACTCTAGAGAATAAAACGGCGATTGTTGCAATATTTTATGTCACGCGGTATTTGCGCAGTGGTGTTTTAAACGCAACTTTTTGGGAAAAGGGACACTTTCATGAATAAAAAAAAAAACAAAACAGTAAAATTAACCCAATTTTTTTGTGTAATGTGGAAGATAATGTTACGCCGAGTAAATAGATACCAAACATGTCACACTTTATAATTGCGCGCACTTGTAGATTGACGACAAAGTACGGTACCTAAAAATCTCAATAGGCGACGCTTTAAATTTTTTTTACGGTTACCAGGTTAGCGTTACAGAGGAGGTCTAGTGCTAGAATTATTGCTCTCACTCTGACAATCGCGGCGATACCTCACATGTGTGATTTGAACACCGTTTACATACGCGGGCGCGACTTACGTATGCGTTTTCTTTGCTTCGCGAGCTCGCGGGGACAGCAGGCGCTTTAAAAATTTTTTTTTTTTTATTTATTTATTTTGTTTATTTTAAAATGACTAAATTGTTTTAAAAAAATAAAATAAAATTGATCACTTTTATTGCTGTCACAAGGAATGTAAACATCCCTTGTGACAGTAATAGGTGGTGACAGGTCCTCTTTATGGAGGGATCGGGGGTCTAAAAGACCCCCCACCCCTCCTTTACACTTCAATGTATTCAGATCGCCGAAAACTGCGATTCTGAATACCGGATATTTTTTTTAAAACCGGCGCCATTGGCAGCCGAGTAAACGGGAAGTGACGTCATGACGTCGCTTCCGTGTTTACGACGAGGAGACTGGAACGAAGCCAATTATAACCCCCGGCAGCCGCGTACGCACATCTGCGTACGCTCGGCGGGAAAGGGATAATGTCGCAGTCACAATTATAATTGCTGCCATTACTAGTAAAAATAAATTATTAATAAAAATGAATGTATACAATGTCAGGCACCTTTAAAAGCACTATGAAAGTCTTTAAAAGGTTGATGAGACTGGGGCCTAATAGGGCTATAAAAAAATCCAAAAATAAATCCAAAAAAAGAATATGGTCACAAAATACTTTTTTCCTTCTTCCAAACATTTCCCATTTTTGAGAGGCCACAAGCTTATGAGATACTGGATAAATGCAAGAATATCATGGAAGATCCAGCTATTTTAACCACTTGCAGACCGGACCATTTTGCTGGTCAAAGACCAGACCACTTTTTGCGATTCGGCACTGCGTCGCTTTAACTGACAATTGCGCGGTCGTGCGACGTGGCTCCCAAACAAAATTGACGTCTTTTTTCCCACAAATAGAGCTTTCTTTTGGTGGTATTTGATCACCCCTGCGGTTTTTATTTTTTGCGCTATAAACAAAAATAGAGCGACAATTTTGAAAACAAACGCATTATTTTTTACTTTTTGTTATAATAAATATCCCCCAAAAATATATAAAAAAATATATTTTTCCCTCAGTTTAGGCCGATACGTATTCTTCTACATATTTTTGGTAAAAAAAAAAATCGCAATAAGTGATTATTGGTTTGCGCAAAAGTCATAGCGTTTACAAAATAGGGATAGTTTTATAGCATTTTTATTAATAATTTTTTATTATTTTTTTTTTTACTAGTAATGGCGGCGATCTGCGATTTTTATTTTGACTGCGACATTGTGGGGGACCCATCGGACATTTTTGACACATTTTTGGGACCATTGTCATTTATACAGTAATCACTGCTATATAACTGCAGTGATTCCTGTGTAAATGACACTGGCAGTGAAAGGGTTAACCAATGGGTGGCAGTGTAGGGGTTAAGTGTTCCTAGGGGTGTGTTACTAACTGTGGGGGGGTTGGGCTTTCATTTAGTGTACACTGATCTCTGCTCCAATCACATGGAGCAGAGATCAGCGTCACTAGTTGCTAGGCAGAATGGAGAAATGTTGTTTATACAGCATTTCCTCCATTCGGCCGCTCCGTGAGACGATCGCGGGGATGCCCGCGGCGATCGAGTCCGCGGGTCCCGCGGCCGGACTCACCTGTACGCCAATATGCCTGCCCGTGCCATTCTGTCGACGTACATCGTCGTGCGCTGGTCGGGAAGTGGTTAAAGCAGATGTAAATCCTTATCTGATGGGATTTAGTTTGCTTAAGCACTATGTATCAAACTATTGACATTTTTCTTTCAGAAAAATAGGATTTTTATAATAGCTTACCTGTAAAATCATTTTCTTGGAGTACATCACGGGACACAGAGCCATAGTTATTAACTATATGGTTATATAGGCACCTTCAGGTGATGGACACTGGCATACCCAATACAGGAAGTTCACTCCCTATATAAACCCTCCTCCTAGCAGGAGTACCTCAGTTTCTGTAGCAAAGCAATACCTAAACCCCAGAAAGAGTGGAGGGACCTCTCTGTCCCGTGATGTACTCCAAGAAAAAGGATTTTTACAGATAAGCTGTTCTAAAAAGCCTATTTTCTTTATCGTACATCACAGGACACAGAGCCAGAGTTTTTAACTATATGGGACGTCTCTTAGCAATGCTATTTAAAGGGGAGGGAGACACAACCCATAGGGAACCCCCAGACTTGAGGACCTATTCTGCTGCCTGCAGCACACTGAGCCCAAAGGCAATACCCTCAGGCCTTCTTACATCCACCTGATAAAACCTGGTGAATGTATGTACTGAAGACAAAGTTGCGGCCTTACAGATCTGAGTCATGGAGGCCTGGTGATGCACTGCCCAAGAAGCACTAACGGCTCTGGTCAAGTGCACTTTGACTTGAAAAAGGTGGAATTTTACCTTTTAAACCATAAGCCTGAATTATAACCTGCCAAATACACTTAGTGACAGTGGATTTCGACGCTGCCTGTCCTTTCCTAGGACCTTCTTGCAGCACAAATAAGATATCAGTCTTCTGGAACAGAGCAGTCGTCTTTAAATAGATGAAGACCACTCTCACCATATCAAGACAATGCAGCCTCTTCTCTTCCCTGGAACATGGTTTTGGAAAAAACGATGGCAGGATAATATCCTGGTTCAGGTGAAAACCTGAGACCACTTTAGGAAGAAAACATGGACGAAGGCACAAAACACGACCCTGTCCTTGTGAATAATCAAATATGGCTCTTTGCGAGAAAGACAATTCCAACACCCTCCTTGCTGAGGATATAGCAACCAGGAACACCAACTTCCTTGTTGGTGTTCCTGGTACAGCATATTCCCTTAGAAGGACTAAGGGAATATGCTGTATCAGTTCAAATGGCTGTTTTTGTAACACTGACAAAACTAAAGTTCGAGTCCCAAGGGTTCAAAGGTGATCTGACTGGCGGATTAAGCAGCATCAGCCCTTCCATAAAAACTCGGGACCAAAGAATGCAAAGCAAGCGGTCTTTGAAATAAAACCAATAAAGCTGAGACTTGGCCCTTAATAGTACTCAATGCCAGCTTCATCTCTACCTCTACTTGTAGAAAGGCAAGAATTCTACCTATGTTGTACTTCCGAGGGTGCCAACCCTTGAACTCACACCAGGAATCATAAGCCCTCCAGACACTATAATAAAATGGTTCTGGAAGCTGGCTTCCTTGCATTAATCAAGGTAGAGATAACCGACCCAGAAAGCCCACATTTCCTCAGAATGTGGGTTTCAATAGCCAAGGCGTTAAAGTTAGAGTTTGTGAGGTAGGATGGAATATCGGCCCCTGTGAAAGTAGGTCTGGCTGTAGTGGAAGGGACCATGGATCCTCCACCGCCATCTGTACGATTTCTGCATACCAGGACCTTCCGGGCCATGCTGGGGCTACCAGGATTACCGGCTTTCTTTCCAGCTTGATCCTGCAAAGAAGTTGTGGCAGAAACTGAATGGGGGGGATGCATAAATCAGTGCGAACTGATCCTACGGGTCAGAAATGCATCTGTTCTGCATGCAAGTGGATCCCTTGTCCTGGACACAAAGTTGGCCAACTTCATGTTGAACCTGGATGCCAGAAGATCTAGGTCCGGAGTCCCCCATTTCTGGCAAACAGCCTGAAAAATGTCAGGGTGAAGAGACCATTCCCCCGAGAGCAACTGCTGGCGGCTCAAGAAGTCTGCTTGCCAATTCTCTACTCCCGGAATGAAAACTGCTGATAGGCACAGAACATTCCTTTCTGCCCAAGATAGGATATGGTTCACCTCCCTCTGTGCTGCGAGACTCTTGGTGTCCCCTTGGTGATCGAAATAACCACAGCTATGGCATTGTGGGATTGGATCCTGACAGGACAACCCCTTAACCCGAATGTACAGGCCTTCAGAGCCAGACTCGCTGCCTGAATCTCTAGGATGTTGATGGGCAATGACCTTTTGGTTCTTAACCACTGTCCCTGGACAGTTGTCTTTTCTAGCACTGCTCCCCAACCTGAAAGGCTGGCATCTTTCGTTACTACCTTCCAGATAACTGGTCTGAAGGATTTTCCTTTCAGCAGATTCTGGGTTCCCAACCACCAACTGAGGCTTTGGGACAGCCGCATTGGCAAGTCTAAAGCTTGTTCTAAGCAGACAGGATACTGTTTTGCAACTGTCTCGATTGGAACTGGGCATAGGGAACCGATTCGAATAAAGCCACCATCTTTCCTAGCAAAGGCGAATGGAGGGATCTCTTTTCGACCTGATCATCTGCACCAGCTCTCTTATGGCGTTGATCTTTGCCTGAGGCAAGAACACCTTTTTCTGGGCTGTGTCCATGATCAGACCCAAGTATTCCAGGCTTTTTAGCGGTTTTAAGGAAGACTTTTCCAGGTTGAGAATCCAACCTAGACTTTCCAGGTAACTGGTTGTAATGCGCACACTTTGCTCCAAATGAGCCATCGACTGGTCTATTAGAAATAGATTGTCTAGGTACGCCAAGACTGTTATGCCCTGTGCCCTTAACCTGGCTAGAGGTGGGACCATAACTTTTGTAAACAAAACCAGGGTGCTGTAGCTAGCCCAAAGGGCAAGGCTAAAAACTGGAAATGATGCTGTTCTACCTCAAACCACAGAAACCTTTGGTGAATGGGAACTTTAGGGACATGCAGTTCTCCTCCTAGTAGCATAGAAACCACCGACCTGATTGACTCCATGCGAAAAGAGTGGATTTTCAGGAACGGATTTAAATTCTTTAGCTCTAGAATGAGTCTGACATCTCCATTCGGTTTTGGTACCATAAAGAGGTTTGAATAAAACCCCAAACAAGAGAATCTCCTGTTTACACAGCGGTCTCTTTAAAGAGAAAGTCCCGCCTCCTTTGATGGACAGAACAGTCGTCCAATGGCAGCGCCGGAGACAGGACTTCCTATTACAGAGGCTGCCATGTAAACAGGAAATCCTCCTCCTGTGTGCACGGCACTCATCCCGCCTCTTCCCTCCGAGGCAGCCAGCCAATATATCTTTTGTGGCCCCGATGCTGGGAGATCGTCGGGGGCCACAATAGATATACATGTTTAACCAGGCAGGCCATTTAAAACCGGACTGCAGGCCACGATTGGCCTGTGGGCTGGACTTTGGAATGCCTGCCTTAGACCCTGGCGAAAAAAACTGAGGTACTCCAGGTAGGAGGAGGGGTTATATAGGGAGTGAACTTCCTGTATTGGGTATGCCAGAGTCCATCACCTAAAGGTGCCTATATATCCATACAGTTAATAACTATGGCTCTGTGTCCCATGATGTACAATAAAGAAATGTTCACTTTTTTTGTCTTGCTCTGCATCTCAGTGCTGCTGATCTAATCCTCTTCAGCAGCTGCAGGTCATTGCTCAGGATGGGCTTCCTAATGGTGTCAACAGCAGACCTTGCCTACACAGTGAGCATCAGCATTGTCACCTATGGGTAAACTGGAAGCATATGTGGCAGGATGACAACACAGGAGAGCAATTGGTTGACAGGGACAGAACATTGTAACCGCATAACAAAGTGCCTAAACAAGCACATTTATGGCAGACTCACCAAGTATCATTTTAATAAAAAGGTGGCGACTTAAAATGACATGGGCATGTTAAAGATTTTATGAGATTTAAGTGATTGGGTTTACATTTACTTTAAGTGGATTTAAGTGTAATTGCATGGAAATGTTTTTTTGGCAGATGTGCCATTGATGGTCTGTTGTTCCTATGAAATGGTGGAATAATAACTGGGGCTGTGTCAAGAGTACATATTTTGGCTAAATTTTGGATTATAAAAAGGCCTACCTCTTTCCTGTCTCTGATAGTTATCAGGTGTACCCCTGATTAAGGGCATGAAACAGAACAAGAAAGATTGCAATCAAACAGAAAATAAAACTGCAACTTAAATACCATCTTCCGTTTTTTACAATTGATCAAATAAACTGAAGGCTTTATATAAACTACATAACAAAGAATCTTGGAAGAGCTGCATTCGCTTCAACTTTCTTTCTCCCCTCTGGAAAAGGAGATGCAGAAAAAAAAAAAGCTTTGAGCAAAACCAGCAGAAAATATTGACAGCAGAACAAATGCTTGTAATTTTATAACCAATCTCCCAGTGTCCATTGGGTGCCATTTCTGTCTCCACTCAGGACCAATCAGATGAACAGAGCTATGAGTCTGCCTGAGTGAATGTGAACCAGTTACTGCACAGCCCATTCCTTCTGCACCACTTCAAGCACTTTTATTACTGCTCAGTAGTGGATGGTGAGGGCGAGGGCCATTTAGCGGGTCAGAGTACAGTGGAATAAAGAGGGGGATTTGCAGTAAGACAGAAAAGGGGTAAATAAGCAGGATAGGGGTGGGTATAAGCTCTAGATTTCACATCTTTACTGGAATGTGTTTATTAAAGGAAGGCCGTACGGCGAGATTTTGCTCCTGGGAGCTGATGGCTCACATTAGTCTCTCTAATTGTCAAAAATCTAATTTAGTGTTATGTAGCACAGGCCAGCCCTGGGTTAAAAATATGGAAGGCGCGCACTGTTATAAAATTTGTTTTCCACCGAGGTAACTCTTGGATAAGGAGACTATAAATGGTTTAGAACAAGAGGCTGCTGGAAAGGGAAGGTCGGGGAAGAGATCAAGAGGGGACAAAACAGCGACATCAAAGTAATCAGCTTGTTAGGTGACAATTTTTCTTTGTGCTTATAAGGCCTAATGGCCAACACCCTTCTCTGTTCTCCATTCTGCCTCAAGTCACAATAAAGTACAGAGAGACTATCTGTGTCTTCCCACATCACTATTAAAATTCATCTTATTTTATAGGAATGATATGGTTATTACAACCAGCCTCGCTGAAAACAATATTCATTGTATATTATTGCTTCACAAAGGCAGCAGAGGGAGCAGTCCCTTTGCAAAGATTAGGCCATTTTTTGGTACACTATATTGTCAAAAGTATTGAGACATCTGCCTATACACGCACATGCACTTTAATGGCATCCCAGTCTTAGGCTGGATTCACACCTATGAATTTTTAGTGCTTTGTGCATTTTGCAGATTTGTACTGCAGTCCACTCACCATTGTTTCCTATGGAACACGTTCTGTTGTGCAAATCTGCAAAATGCAAAAAGCAGTAAAAGTGCATAGGTGTGAATCCAGCCTTAAGCTGGATGCAAACTATGCAATTTTCTTTAGCTTTTTTTCCCTTTAGAGTTACCAAAACCAGGGGCGGACTGACCATTCAGGCACTGCCCGAGGGCCCCATGCCCCCAATGGGCCCCATCAGGGTTGCCAGCCTCAATAAAACAAGGGACTGCCAGGGCTGGCTTAGCCCTTCCTCCTCTGGGCTGGCGGCTCAGCTGTCGGCTAATTGCCAGCTCTCTTCTCTTTCCACAGTTACCAGCTCGTCTGACCTGACTATTTAAAGCCTTCCATCTCACTCTTTCCTTTGCCTTCGCGTTGGTCACATCACTAGGAACCATCTCCTGCTGTTTGTTTCAAGACTGGCTTGCAGTTTCTCTCCTTGGATCCCTGACATCTGGACTGGCTGATTACCCGATCTGGCTACTGGACTCTGGCTATGCTTGACTACGCTTTTTTCTATTTACCTTTTCATTTTTATTAACAAACAAGTGTGATTTGATTGTACTTCTGTTTCTGTCTGTTTCATGGTTCCTGACAGGGACAGTATGTAAAAATCGGTGTTTTTTAAAAAAAATCCCAAGATTATAGCTGCCCCGCCTCTCCAGTACCTTTTCAGTGTGTGTATAGTGTGTGTGTGTGTGTGTGTGTGTGTGTGTGTGTGTGTGTGTGTGTGTGTGTGTGTGTGTGTGTGTGTGTGTGGCCCCATAATCTTCTCCTGTTGCTCGGGGGCCCCATAATCTCCTCCTCTTGCCCGGGGGCCCCATGAGTTGTCAGTCTGCCCCTGACCAAAACCATATAATATGGAGGTAAAACCTAAACACTTTCAATTTGTATACAATCAGGCAGGCCCTTGCACTACATAGTTGAAGGTAAATCTAAAAGAAATCAAACAAAAATTTGCATAGTGTATAACCAGCTTTAGTTCGTAGGATTCTGTTGAATATTGAGTTGGCCCACCTTTTGCAGCTATAACAGCTTCAACTCTTCTAGGAAGGCTGTCCAAAAGGTTTAGGAGTGTGTCTATGGGAATATTTGACCATTCTTCCAGAAGGCAATTTGTGAGGTCAGGCACTGATGTTGGACAAGAAGGTCTGGCTTGCAGTCTCTGCTCCAATTCATCCCAAAGGTATTTTATCTGGTTGAGGTCAGGACTCTGTGCAGGTCAGTCAAGTTCCTCCACCCCAAACTTGCTCATCCTTGTCTTTATGGATCTTGATTTGTGCACTGGTCCAGATCATTTGGTGGAGAGGGGATTGTGGTTTGCGGTTGGGCTTGGCCCCTTAGGCTGGATTCACACCTATGCATTTTTAGTGCTTTTCTCATTTTGCAGATTTGCACTACAGTCAATTTAACATGGTTTCCTATGGAACACGTTCTGTAGTGCAAATCTGCAAAATGCAGTAAAAATGCATAGGTGTGAATCCAGCCTTAGTTCCAGTGAAAAGAACTCTTAAAGCGGTAGTAAACCCGCCATTTGTTTTTTTTTATTTTTTTAACACCTGCAAAGCAAAAGGCATAATGAGCTAGTATGCACCGCATACTAGCTCATTATGAAATACTTACCTTAGAACGAGGCCCCGACATCTGGCACGATCCACGCCGAGGAAGCTGACATGCTCCCTCTGCGTTTCTTCCGGGTATCGCGGCTCCGGCGCTGTGAGTGGCCGGAGCCGCGATATCGTCACTCCCGTGCATGCGCGCGGGAGATTTCATTCCGGCCGGCCGGACACTGCCGGATTTTCAGGCCGAGAATCCCCTCGTGCGCATGCGCCGCTGCAGTCAGCGGCGCAAACCGAGGGGAATATCTCCTAAACCGTAAAGGTTTAGGAGATATTTTTTTACCTACAGGTAAGCCTTATTATAGGCTTTCCTGTAGGTAAAAGTAAAAAAAAAAAAAAAAGAGTATACAACCACTTTAAGGTATCAGCATACCAAGACATTCTGGACAATTTCATGCTCCCAACATTATGGGAACAGTTTAGGGATGGCCCCTTCCTTTTCCAGCATGACCGCGCACCAATGCACAAAGCAAGGTCCATAAAGACATGGATAAGCGAGTTTGAGGTGGATGAATTTGACTGGCCTGCAAAGAATCCTGACCTCAACCTGATAGAACAGCCAGGCAGGTAAAGGCAGGTGTCACAATATTTTTGACAATTTAATGTATGTTGACATTGACATAGGCCCTTTTAATAGTATGAATATGAAGTATGAATATAAAGAAATGAGACCATTTCCAAAGCTAAACATGTGCAATCTAGAAAAAGTGAAGGGAACACAAATCTAAAAAGCAGTGCATTGGGCTTTGGCATTGTTAGCATGGTGCTGTTCATTTTTCACATCACAATTCTAAACTCAACACTAAATTAACCCTTACTACAGCACCATATTCCTGAAATAGAAGCAACAATCTTCATAGCACTCCACCGAAAACAATGAGCGCTGAGATACTGCTGTGCTAAGAACTGGCCCTCCGTGATGAACACCACCTCTCTTTATGTTTCAAGGGAAATCAATATGGAGAGAAGTAAAGAAGCAGCCAGCGATCTTTGACCTCTTCTAAAAAAAAAAAAAAATTATTACACACACACACACACACACACACATTATATATATATATATATATATATATATATAAATATAAAAGTTGTCTGGCTGTTTTTGGAACCAACATTCTCTGACTCAATAACCTGGAAGTCAGAACTTTAGGATCTGTATAACAGTTTTGAATCAGTGGCTCAAAAAAGGCAATGGAGCCTTTGAACCAGCATAATAGCTAAACAGATAGCATTTTCCATGAATTTCTCCTAGCACAGATGTAAATAATCCCAGTGTGGTTTTCATGGCTACTACTACTACTACTACTAAATTTTCTAACTGTGCTACCAGGCCAGGAATCTTTAAGGGCAGCATAGAATCTCTCCAAGCATGGTCGTTGGGTATACATTTTCTGTCAATGTAATCAAAATCTTACATAAAAATGATCATCCCTTTCCTTTTGTTATATGTACTGTATTGTTGACAGATGGTACAGCTTGAAATCCAACTCCACTTTCTGTTGGCGATGTCTCCATTTTAACCGGATTGTTTTTTTTACACGTACAGTATTTCTAATACACGTTAGCTATTCTTTTACACATCACCAATAAAGCTGGACCCAAGGCACATACAAATGATACAAATTAATGCAGCTCTGTATTCATGAATAAACCATTAACTGTATCTAATGAAACCAGTGATCAGGTGTGCTGGATGCAAACATGATGACAAGAAACATAATAGAGCAAACAAAAGGTATGACCTCATCAACCCCCCCGCTCCTTCACTGCCCAGTCTGGGATTTGGGAAAGTACGTTCCTGTAACTGAAAGTGATGTCATCCACCACCTGAATGTACTGTGTGAAGGGACTGTGTTAAAGTGGTTATAAAGCCTAAATATTTTTACCTTGCATTAAAGTGGAGTTCCACCCATATAAAAGTTTTTGTTTTTTTATTAAATTGGACACTCACACGTCCCACGGTCCAACGACGTGGGCAAATGAAGCCCCGCTCCTCTACCCCTCCTCTCTGCGGTGCCGGCATGGTCATTGTGGGCGTCCAGCTGTGGCTTCACACTGACTGGCTGGGCAATCTGAGACCTGTGACATGTCCCAGATGATTGCCAAGAGCGAGGGGGGGGGGGGGGGGGGGAGGAACTTCCTTCCAGCACCGCATTGCCCTGGGAGGAAGCGAGAGCTGGATCCCTCTAAAAAGAGGGTATCCACGTGTCCCCCCCCAAAATTACATACCAAATGTGGCATGTCAGGGGGTCACCTTCACTTAAAGTGGAAGTTCAATTTTTTGGGTGGAACTCCACTTTAAGGTTAAAAATATTTAGGTAGTAGTATCCCCCTCACCCTCCCCCCTTCCTTATAATTACCTGGGCCCTCATTCGATCTAGCACTCTGTTCATTTGAGGTGGCTCTCTCTCCCCTCACCTCCTGGTCTCACAGGCTTTGCAGAGGCAGCAGGAGCCATTAGCTGCTATCAAATCAAGGCCAATGAGGAGGGAGAGGGGGCAGGACAGAGCCCCGCTGTCTGACTATAAACACAGTGAGGCTCGGGAGAGAGTCCATATGAGTGCCCCATAGGTCTGGGCTTCCTATGGAGGGAACTCACCAAAGCCAGGAGTGCCAGAGCTCGTAAGTAAAAGCCTGTTTTTTTATATATATAAAAAAAAAAATTATTATAATATATATATATATATATATATATATATATATAATGTACAATCACTATTCGTTTGAGAGATGGATGGACAGAAATATAAATACAGAAATACAAATCCTGTGGCAGGTTAAACAGTTTCCATATCAGTTTTTATTTGTGTATTCAGGCATTTGCTTGAACAAAGTTGTAAAAGGTATGCATACTAAATGTGGACTTGGAGGTCTGGAAGGTATACAATTCCTATATTGACTATTTTGTTAGAAGGTCAAAAATTGTAGCCTCCAAAATATTCTAGTAGGGTAGAGCAAGGACTACAGAATAGTTTGGGGCATGTCTTTTTATAGGCTGTACAATAAGGAAATATTTAGGCAATGCTTTGCCTTGAGCACTTACCCCAATCATCCCGGCAATTATCTCTATAGCCCCAGTCCCCACTGTTGTGTATGGGATCTCAGCTAAAGGAACGCCAGCATTCTCAAATATAGAGTTGGTGTAGAACCAGATCTGCAAATAAACATAGCTTCAGAAATCAGTCATCCAAACAAATTAATGGGCCAACATTTGTTTACATGGAAAAGACCTACTTTTATATGTACATGTGCAAAAATCTGAGTTACAGAATTATCAAACATGTCCTTCCTCTAGTTTCTGGATCGTGCTATGCATTGCATTTCTTTGTTTGTAAAATTGCTGCTTGTTAGTAGATAAAAGAAAAAAAAAAACAAAGAAAAATAATTTAAAAAAAAAACGTAAAACCCGACCACGAAAATTTGTAATTGTTACGAAAAGTTTATGAACCTTAAAGTTAAAACCCCAGGAAGTCAACACAGGGATGGTGGGAACCTTATGGGAATTTCTATGCTTACGAATTTCATACGAAATTTCCGATCCAAATTACCAGAAACAGGACTGATGTTTTGTTCACCAATCAGAGGAAGTCAGCACAGCACAGGGATGGTGGGAACCCCTCATAATGATAAATTCATCATAACAAACATTCGTAATTGTTACGAAAAGTTAACGAAACTAAAGGTTAAAAACCCAGGAAGTCAGCATATCACAAGGATGGTGGGAGCCCCTCATAATGATAAATTCTTCATAACGAACTTTTGTTATTTTAACGAAAAGTTTATGAATCTAACGAAAATTCGTATTTCATACGAATCCGAATTGAATTCCATACACGAATGACAAAAATACAATTTTTTCCGTATGGAACGAAACTAAACACATTTGACGGCGCTCATGTCTACTATCCACATAATGTGACCCAATTTTAGAAGAAAACCCTATGACACTTTCACAATTTACTTTTATAAGTGGAGATTTTAAATAGGTTTATCAGTAGTTTCACTAATCAGCTGCGTCTTCTCTTGTGCCTTGACTTACACTTTAAAAATCCCAGGACATTAGAAAATAGCTCCCTCTGGACCTTTTGGGTCTATAAAACACTATATTCTCATTATTGGTTGATGCAATATGATGCTAGTGATTGTGGACATATATTCTGTGCAACTATGTACCCATACCCCCTTTAAGTGAACCCTATTGGATATGATTATGTTCACAAGAAGAGGTTTTCTCTTTTCCAAAATGTTCTTTTTGTCTTTATTGTCCATATTTATATTTATCCTTGCTCTGTAAACTGTTGCAAAACTTTGTATTGTGGGCAATACTGTGTAAGAAGAGCAAAGTAGTAACATTTGAAAATAACTAGGAAACATTTTAAAGGGAAAATGTTTGGACAATACAGAAGTTCAAAGATATTTCTGGGTTTAAACATTTCCAGGGATGAAGCTGCAGCACCTGTATATGGGTATCAGAGACATGATGACATCATACTACACCTGGGATAAGGTCATCGGACATCTAGATCTGCATAGTACATCTACAATATTTTGCATTTTGTTTTTCTTTAAATCTTCAGCCATTTAAATTGCGGTGACTAGTTTTCAGTTCATTTTTTACACTAGTGTTGGCTGTGCATATATATATATATGTACGACTTACAGCATCTATTCCAGACAGCTGCATACCCATATTGAGCACGATGACGGACAGAGTCTGCCAGAACAAAGTCCGGTCCATCAGTAGCTGGACAACAGAGGCCACCTCCACAGAGGACAAAGATTGCTGCTCCTCCTGCATCTCCTCAATAACGTCTTGAACATCATATTCTCCTCGAAAACACCTAAGAGCTAAGTAGACAGACCTGATGAGTATTGGGCATTGCTTTAGATTACAATCTATTTAATTTTTTTGTCACAGACAAGCACCAAGTTCGTGAGTTTACAGCCAATGCAATGCAGCACTTAGATTTGTGTCATGAGCATTTGTTGCAACATTGATGGTCATTCCCATTTTTTTCTACCACTCCCTGTCTCGGGAAACAACTTTCCTGTTATCAAAAAATAGTGAATAGTTATACCTCCCAATTCCCAGCACAATCAATTTTTTTCTCTTTATGTAAAAGTGGCCTAATCTTAGTTCTCTCATTAAACAAGTTAGCATGAGTTAGAAGGCAAGGAAGAGGGTAACACTTTGTTTCACAAAGAAAATTTCAGGTGACTTTCTGTGGCCCACTACTGACCAATGGATGTTTCTGAAAGGAGATTTCTGCATGCTGTAGATTTCTCCAGGCCAGCCAGAAGCTTGCAGGGGCGGCACAGTGGTGTAGTGGGTAGCACTCTCACCTAGCAGCAAGAAGGGTCGCTGGTTCAAATCCCAACCACGAAACTACCTGCCTGGAGTTTGCATGTTCTTCCTGTGCCTGCTTGGGTTTCCTCCCACCAGCCAAAGACATGTAGGTAGGTTAATTGGCTTCTGTCCAAAATTGGCCCTAGTATATGAATGGGGACCTTGGATTGTGGGCTCCTTGAGGGTAGGGACCGATGTGAGTGTGCAATGTACAGGGATAGGGACAATTGTAGACACTCAGGATGGACTGGTGTCTTTATTCAACCTTAGCAACTATGAAACCATGAAACATTATATTCAATACTGGAACCTATTGTAGAAAAGCCCTCATGGTTTTCCTTGAAAATGCCTTTTTCTTTATGCATACACTAGAACAACAACAATTTGTCATGAAGCATAAGAGATAGTGATAATATTTGTTTGATGGACAGCCAGTGATTTTGGGCAGTAGCTTAATTATGGTTCTCAGATTTAGGGAATTACAGACTGATTAATTCCAGTTCTCTGCACTACTGAATTCAGACCTTTGATCATTTCCTTTTTTTTTTTTTCGGTGTGACAGAAAGGGGAAAAAAAAAAAAAAATGCAACTGGCCAAGTTTGTGGTAGTAATGAAGATTAAGAACTTTGTATGAAGGGTAGCATTGGGTTGTTAACAGATGATCAATTTTGTAATTTACATGCTATAGGAGCCAGCTTGGAGGTAGACTTAGTGAATTACAAATGTATTACTTGCAGTTCTCTACACTACTGAATTTAAGCCTTTGATCATTCCCTCCATTTATTTTGGTGTGACCAAAAGGAAAAAAATAAATAAAATAAAAAAATAAAAAAACCTGCAACTGGCCAAGTTGTAGGTAGGAACTGAGTTTTAGAACAATCCTATGCTACTCGCCATACAAAATGATCAGTTTTGTAAAACTGGCCCCGCAATAGTAGATTTTCGAACGAGCATTCATACAAACATTTGTATGAAAATTGTCATCAGTACATTTATTAAGAAAGAAGAAAAGGTGTGGGGGGAGGGGGGGGGGGCACTTAAGTGCAGCATAAAAACTACAATAGGTTTTATTGCCATAGGCTAAAAACACTGACGAGAATAAATCATAACATCATGGATCACAACTTATCCTTAAGGGATATGCAATGTAATACTGACATATAATCACATACATAGGTTGGACTTGATGGACTGGTGTCTTTTTTCGACCTCACCTACTATGTAACTTAACCTGTTGTATACCCCTTTGAACTGTTTGCACACATACTCCATGCGCCTGAATAATTTTATCTATAAGTAAATTTATTGAATGTTTGAATGAAATACATTTTTGGAATTTTGTGCAAATGTGCTTAAAGCGGAGTTCCAACATCAAAAAAAAAAAAAAGAAATAATTAAAGCTCAGCAGTTACAAATAATGTAGCTGCTGACTTTTAATATAAGGACACTTACCTGTCCAGGGATCCCATGATGTTGGCCCCCTGATGCCGATTTGGCTCGGGGGCAGGTGTCGGCATTGCAACTAAGGGAAACCGGCATTGAAACCTTCAGAATTCACAGCAGGTCTCCTACTGCCCATGTGCGAGTCGCGCTGTGCCTTTAATGGTCCCATCGTCTTCTGGGTCATACACAGGTCCCAGAAGGCATGGGGAGAAGGAGGGGCCAAAATGATGTACCTCGCCAAGATAGAACAGAAGTCTACCTGGAGAGAACAAAAAAAAAAAAAAGGGGGGGGGGGCTTGCTCCAATGTTCAAAACCTAGATTGTAGCCTGGAAATCTGCTTTATGAAATGTTTGCTACATCCAAAAACTGCTATTGATGTGACCCCACTATGGATTAGATAAATCAAATGAACATTCACAAAACATTTTCAAACAAAATTCAACTAGCTTTAGGAACCAGCTTGAAGTGGACGCCATCCACTCTTCTCTGCAGCTTGTGAGCGTGGTCCAACATTTCCCACTGGAACAGTAAGCAGGGTGGTATCAAAACTGCACACTGTCCTCCTGGTGCATATTTACACTTTAAGCATTGATTATACACTCACCAGTCACTTTATTATTAGATAAACCTTGCTAGTACCGGGTGGGACCCTGTTTGGCCTTCAGAACTGCCTTAACCACTTCGCACCCAGGCCAATTCTCACATTTCTCTCCTACATGTAAAATTCATATTTGTTTTGCTAGAAAATTACATAGAACCCCCAAACATTATATATGTTTTTTTAGCAAAGACCCTAGAGAATACAGTGGCAGTTGTTGCAACTTTTTACCTCCCACGGCATTTGCGCAGCAATTTTTCAAACATGTTTTTTTCTGAAAAAAAAAAAGTTTCATGCTTAAAAAAAAAACAAAAAAAAAAAAAAACAGTAAAGTTAGCCCAATTTTTTTGCATAATGTGAAAGAGGAAGATACGCAGAGTAAATAGATACCCAACATGTCACGCTTCAAAATTGCACGCGCTCGTGGAATGGCACCAAACTTTGGTATTTAAAAATCCCCATAGGCGACGCTTTACATTTTTTTACTAGTTACATGTTTTGGGTTTCAAAGGAGTTCTAGGGCTAGAATTATTGCTCTCGCTCTAACGTTCGCGGCGATACCTCACATGTGTGGTTTGAACACCGTTTTAATATGTGGGCGGGACTTACGTATGCGTTCGCTTCTGCGTACAAGCTCACGGGGACAGGGGCACTTAAATTATTATTTTTTTATTATTGTTAAAAAAAAAAAAAGAATTAAGTTTGACACTTTCAAAAAATATATTATATATATTTTGATTACTTTTATTCCTATCGGACCTATTTACAGTGAGATATGGGGTCAATAAGACCCCATATCTCGCCTCTAGGCTGGGAAGCCTAAAATCAAAAAATAAATAAATGATCCTGGCTTCCCAGCCAAAACGGCGCCGTTAGTTTGAATGCAGAGGCCGGGCGTGACGTCATAACATCGTCCCTGGCCTCCCAACGATCATAGAGACTCCGGGTATGATCTGGTCTGCTGGAAATCTCTATGGTATTATCCGGGGGCCGGCGGATCCTGTGACCGACTCACCGATGGAAGCGGTGAGTCGGTACAAGCACCGGAGGGCGGCGGGAGGGAGGGGGCGTCCTCTCCCACCGCCCGTAAGAACAATCAAGCTGTGGAACAGCCGCTATGATCATTCTTATGGTGCAGGGAATCGCCGGCTGAAAATGCCGATATCTGAATGATGTCTGTGGCCTCAGGCATCATTCAGATATACCGCCACAAAGCCCATGACGTCATATGACGTAGTGTGGGCGCCAAGTGCTTAAAGTGGTTGTAAACCCTTACAGACCACTTTGACCTAAAGGTAAGCCTAGATCAAGGCTTACCTGTAGGTCCATGAAGTATCTCCTAAACCTACACGGTTTAAGAGATATTTGCAAAAAGACAGGTGCAGCTTTCTATGGCGCATACGCGGGAGTGAAGTCATCACAGCTCCGGCCAATCCCAGCGCCGAAGCCACGATGCCCGGAAAGAAGATTGATGCTCCGTGGAAGAGGGGACAGCGGTGAAATCGCTGGCTCCTGTGTCAGGTAAGTGACACATAATGGGCTACTATGTGGTGCATAGTAGCCCATTATGCTTTATCTTTGCAGGGAAACTAAGAGGAAGTAAACCCATCAGGTTTGGCTGTGGATCCCTTGTGCAAACATTCACACCGAGATCAATAACAACATCTTTATTGTATAAAGTTGAGTGACGGCATAACAGTTCCAACTTCATTAATCCACAGTTGTTTTTCACAACAATAGAGGTAGTGTTTAACTGCCCGACTAGGAGATGCTTGCTCCTCTCTCAGCTTTGACTGGAGTGATTAGATTGCATTTTACCTCTACTGCCTTCCATATTTTCCTCCCCCCTTGAAGGGGGGAACCAAGGAGGAAACTGAGTCCTTTCTGCCTTTTCATCAGCTCTGAAGTAGTGTAGCTTTACCTCATCCCCCCAGGAGTTCAGGAATGGGAATCTCCGCGGAGCCCTGCTCTCCCCCTTCCGAGCACAGCAGCCTTGTTTTCTTTCCTTTGCTCTCTTTGGGTTTCCCCTAGCTCCGCCTCTTCCTCTAGACCAGGGATATGCAATTAGCGGACCTCTTAGCTGTTGCCGCACTGATGATGGGACTTGTAGTTTTGCAACAGCTGCAGGTCCGCTAATTGCATATCTCTGCTCTAGACTACATAGGGACTCCCAGACTTCTCTATGTAGAAGAGGGGACTTTGAAGGGGCCTATCCTGCCCTCTACCTGTTTACAGGCTTAAGTGGGCATTTGGCTTGCCTGCCAAACATTAAGAGCTGAAAGATAATCTGTGCTTGTGTAAACATCTGTTAAGAATGGAATATCCCAAATATGAGCCAGAAATGGGTCTGGTGGGCCTTGTTTTTCAATGTTTAATCAACCTAAAAGCATTCTTGAGAAAGTAACCAAAAACTTAGTTCAACATGTAACAGCATTGGGCTACCCTGCATACAGTAAATATACACTCACTGCCACCGCCACTTTATTAGGTACACCTGTCCACTACTTGGTAACACAAATTGCTAATCTGTCAGTCACATCGCAGCAAGTCAATGCATTTAAGCCTCTAGATGTGGTGAAGACAACTTGCTTAATTTCAAACTAAGCATCGGCATAGGGAAGAAAAGGGGATTTGAGTGAATTTGAATGAGGCATGGCTGTTGGTGCCAGACGGGCTGGTCTGCGCATTTCAAAAACTGCTGATCTAATAGGATTTTCACACACAACCATCTCTAAGGTTTACAGAGAATGGTTCAAAAGAGAATGAGTCATCCAGTGAGCGGCAGTTGTGTGGACGAGTATGCCCTGTTGCCTGATGTCAGAGAAGAATGGGTAGATGGTTCTGATAGAAAGGCATCAGTAAACCAAATAACCACTCGTTACAACCAAGGTATGCAGAATATCATCTCTGAACACACAACACATCGTTCCTTTTAGCAGCTGGGCAATGGGTGCCACTCCTGTAAGAAACCGAGGCTACAATTCACACAGGCTCACCAAAATTGGACAATGGAAGATTGGAAAAACATTGCCTGGTCTGATGAGTCCCACTTTCAGCTGCGACATTCAGATGGTTGGGGCAGAATTTAATGTAAACAACATGAAAACATGGATCCATCCTGCCTTGCATCAATGGTTCAGGCTGGTAGGATAATGGTGTGGGGCATAATTTCTTGGCAAGTTTTGGGCCCGTTGGTACCAATTGAGCATCATTTAAATGCCACAGCCTCCCTAAGTATTGTTGCTGACCATGCCCCTCCCTTTAGGACTACAGCGTACCCCTCTTCTGGTGGCTACTTTTAGCAGGATAATGTACCATATAAGAAAAAAAAAAAAAAAAAGAAGGAGGACAAGGCCTTCCAAAAGGGTCGCAGTAACTGAACCCAAACCACTGCTTAACTAGGAAGGAGGATGATAATATATGCAATATATACTGATCAACAATACTTCAATCAACTCCCATCCTTTGAGCTGTGTGTATGTCTGATTGTGTGGCTGTATGTGCAGCTGTGATCCCTCTTTTTTTAAAAGACAACTTTGTCTTTTTTAATATTTTGGAAGGTTATCCTCAGACTGCTATTTTTGGTATTTTGTCATATTTGATATTATGGTGCGTTTTCTTTTTTCTAAATAAAATTTAATTAAATTCAAACGTAGTGTTCAGTTATTATGACCCTTTTGGAAAGCCTTGTCTTTTTTTCTTGCATGCAGTTTTTCTGGTCGCATGGACTGCGCCATGAGTTTGATGCTACATGGTGAAAGGCTGAAGTAATATCTATATTTATTATCTAAAATAGTTGTATACTAATAGTGCAGTAGATTCTGGCACCACAATATTTTTTCAAGATAATGTACCAGGCCACAAAGCTCAAATCACCTCAAACTGATTTTGTGAACACGACAATGAGGTCACTGTACTCCATTGGCCTCCACATTCACCAGATCTCAATCCAATAGAGTACCTTTGGGGTGCAGTGGAACATGAGATTCTCATCAACTGTGTGATGCTATCATGTCAATATGGTTAAAAATCTTTGAGGAATGTTTCCAACACCTTGTTGAATCTATGCAATGAAGAATTAAAGAGGAAGTAAACCCTGGTGAGATGATAGTAGACATTGTCTGTGTAAATATGGCTGTCGAGCTCAGGAAAGAATCAGGGGGTTGATCAGGCACAGTCAGGAAGAGAGTGGAGGGGCCTGGTCTCCAGCCACCATCCTCACAAAGGGGAGTACAATTTGGCACAACAAAAATGTTTTCCCTGGAAGTTGGTACAATTTATAAGGTGATCCAGCTGAATTCTATGGCAACACGGGAGGCAACCCGGGCCCCGCTTACAAGCCTACAAAAAGTCATAACACTATCCCAAGTTGTCCATATACAAAAATGATTGTTTAAGACACTGTGAATATGCTCAAGTCAGTAAATAAGTTTAAAAGGACAAGTTCATCTTTGGGAGCATGTTCCACCCGTTTTTAGAGGGGCACATGTAACATGTTCCCGCTTCTGCAGCCCCTTCCTGATCTCCCTCCTAGATGTGACAGTTGGCCAGGAATCTTCTCCCAGCACCAGCTGTCACAATTTGAAAAGAATGCTGCCGTGCTGGGCTCCGCACACACAGCTGAGTCATTCATTCACAGAGTTCTGTGGCTTTGCGGCTGAGGGCTTGTAGCGCTCAATGAACTACCAGGGCGCTGATGATCATTGGTGCTTCCTGTCACGGGTGTAATGCTTTACAGGCTCCTAAAAAATGTATAATAATAAAATGCACTTTTTTTACCTGCAAAAAATTTTAATTTATTATATTTATTTATGATTTTAGAAAGGTGATCTTATCCTTTAAAATAATCTGCAAAACAATCAACGCATAAAAAGGAACTGCCAAATTACAGGGAGTCAAACGAGAACCTCAATCGTCCTCTGGCTTGGAGGAATGACATAATTCATGGAACGCAAATAAGAGATGGACTTGATTGATTCTTAAAGGAAATCTGCACCAACAGAAATGTACAGGATTTCTAAAAATTAACTAGTCGTCTCGCTGTCTGTAGTTTCACTACTTTGACATACTGAACAGGAAAAATATACTTCCATTAAAGTCTAAACTGCATACTTTCAGGACAGGAAGCTCAGCAAGATGGCCAGTCAACTAGCATTTTCCAAAGCACAGGTCAGCAATAACAGCCTAGATATAAATTACAAAAATGACTTTAACAGTATGCTACTTCATGCTCAGGCTATCCTAGAACACACATCAAGCATGATGTGGCATCAAGAAGAGATAAACCTTTATGCAAACATCACAGTTATTACAGTTTAAATGAAAATATACAGAAAAAACAGAGTTACTATAGCACTGTAATGCATGGATAGTGCCAACTGCCATTGGAAGGCCTCCTTAAAACTAAAATAGCTTGTTATGTGGAAACAGCATGCTGCATAGTAATATAGTCTCAAATTGCACATTTTTAGGTGTTCTCTTTTTCATACAATTTTGCAAATGGTTTTATAACTCTTTTACATTAAGTGCCTTGTTTGTTATGTTTGCCCATTTTACTTATACTCTGTTTAATACCAAATTAAGGGAAGGAATGCTAATTATTATAGCCCAGTGAACAATAGACACAATTTGTATTATAAAATCAGTATAGAAAAAGCATGCAATACTGTGCATTAGGTACATGAAAAAATAAAAGATAAAACTGATTTTGCGACAAGCATCAGCTATTACTGGCAGAATGAGAAGCGCATGTAACCCCTCCCATTCATTTTGTCTCATACTTCCAGCCGGGTGATTATGAGTCATTATAATAGCCAACAGTGTTGTCTCTGTATCAAATGATCATTGCTTTTGTGTGCGCTGGGCAATTCAACAAGCAGTCAGAAAGACGAGTGAGAGAAAAGAGATTCACAGGTATCTTTGGTAACCGGAGGGAAGCAATGAAAGTGACAGACAAGACTGTGAGGGACATCACCCATCCATCTTCCTAAGAGCATGAGTCGTTCTGTAGCACTAGAACACGTCCTGTCAGGAGGACAAGACAGTCAATGTCCAGGTTGTAAGGTGAAAGCTTCTTTATTGTCAAGCAGGAAATCTAATGGCTTTTCTCACAGATGAAATCGGAGGATTAGCTGAGTAGACTAAATACCTAAAGTGAACATGTTCTGCGACATCTGGAAAAGTTTGGTCATTGTAAAGGACAGTAGTTCTGTTGCTGAAAGCTTCCAAAAACTCGCTGTACATACTTCTGTTAGAATACCTGAAGCCTTGTGTGAAAAAGGCCTCGGTAAAGGTTTCCCTTAAAGTTTATGTAAACACCAACAACGAACATCCTATTTGTTCCCATTTGGTCTTCTAAATAAACCATAGAAAATGTTATCATTTCTGATCGCTAAATACAAAAAAATATAATACAGCAAACTAAATAAGTAGATATTCCACCATCTGAATGTAGCCCAACAAGGATTTATCCAAGCCTCATGAAAACTCATTTACTCAACTGGTTTCTTTCATAGGCAGCCAGAGGGTGGTAAGAAAAGGCAGTTTACCACCCTCTTGACCACCCACCTAAAAGTGGTCATACAGCCTGGGGGGTTTAAAATGTACTTCTCAATTTGACAGGCAGCACTACCTGTCAAAACTTGCCCATTCAAGTCCATGGAGCCAAATGCTCACAGGGTTGCAAGTGCATGCGTCTCATTTTTTAAGAGGTAGCTGGACTCCCGAAGGCTTGACAGCAGATTGCATTTTAAAAGCTTCCTGAATATGACGTTAGCCTTAAGGATGTAACTGGATGCTAAAGACTGCAAATTTGTGAGGGAAAAAAAAAAATTTAAAAAATTAGAAAGTTCCTTCAGCCAGCCAGACTACAATTGCATCCACATCAGTAAAATATCTCCTTAATTTTTAAAAGACAGTATTTTGCCAACTAGAAGTGGGTTATAGTTTCCCCAACTCTGGCCAAATCTAAAAAAGCTTTTGCTGGAGCTCAACTTTTTTTTTTTTTTTTTTTTCTTGCAAGCTCAACTTTAAAAGCTCAGAAATAAAACACCACCGTACCATTCAGCATATCAACTTCAAGGCTAGGTATGGTCTGCTTTTTCTGTACATACATTCCATAATGTAACTTCACACACATTTGAGCAATGCAAATCAATAGTGGCACATCCGATTATAGACCGGAGACATTTGCTTTTCTTGCCTTGTCCTTTTTCGCTAACCAGTGTACAAAAAGTTACATTTTAGAAAGATGAAATGGACATAAAGTTAATTCCAGAATCTAGATCTCCAAATTTCATCAGTTTTCCTCAGTTTCTCAATCTATGAACTATACACATTAAAGATTACATAGAGATGCCAAATACATTTTTTGTAAGTTTTATCTTTCAACAAATGAACACCAAGTGTCTTCAGAGAGTGTAACAAGGTCTGTTTCTCACCATCTATTGTAGCATGCACATTGCCCTTGTCAATGAGAAGGTAGCGAGGACTCTCCGGGAAAAAAGGCAACATCAAAATCTGCACGAAAGTGGGTATCGCCACCAAGGAAAGGAACAAGGGCCAGCTAGCATCCTGTTGAGACAAAATTATGTAAGAATAGAAAAAGGACTGCACAGAGTATTTTACATGCTAGCAAAAATACCTTCTAGATTACAAGCAGAAGGAGTCTGAAGTAGAGCACTATTACAAACAATAGCAAATTAACTACCTATAAGCTGTTCAGCCATATGCACTCATTGCTTCATAAGAGGGCTCCAGAGCAAGACTTTGTTGCCTGTATTTATCTTCCACTAATATTTGAGACTGCAAAACCTGGAAGCAGGCCAGGTTATATATTTCATAAGAAACTTTGAACTCTTTTCTCACAGGTCCACTTTCATCAGAACAATGTTTTTAGTTTGTCCTATACTACAGCAAGCAATCAGATTTACCTTTTCATTTTTTGCCACAGCAAAGGAAGAACAGAATTGGTTGCTACAGGACAATACAGGCTGCCTGAGACACCAATGGAATGCCTGACAAACACAATGGTTTGCACTGTGTCTAAGCCCTTGTACACATGGTCGGAGATTCCGACGGAATGTGTCCGATCGGACCGTTTTGTCGGATATTCCGACTGTGTGTGGTCTCCATCGGACTGTTTCCGTCGGAATATCCGACGGACCAAGTTTTCCAACATGTCGGTAAAATTTTCAGACAAAATGCTCCCATCAGACATACTCTGATCATTTGTAGAGAATTCCGATCGGACAAAGTGCACGCATGCTCAGATCAAATTCCTACACCAAAGCTATTGGCTACTAGCCTGAACGTAGTCCCGTCGTAACAAAATAACATCATCACGTCGGATTTTCCGAAAACTTTGTCCGACCGTGTGTATATAATACAGTTTTGGACAAATTCCGTCGGACAAAATCCAACGGACAAAATCCAACGGACAAAATCCAATGGATTTGGTTGTCGGAATCTCCGACCCGTGTGTACAAGGGCTAAGACACATCTAATGATGCAAGGGTACGGATGATGACCCCAGAGCATGCACCCTATTCAAAACAAATAGGCAATGGAAATGTCCATATTTCTGTCCCATTGCATTCATTTTCCCTTTCAGATTAGGAGACTCTGAAATGAGTTTGTTTTAATACAATTAGTAATAATCTTGCTATATTTAAATTACACACTACTTTAAAGTGGAAGTAAACCCACTTTTTTAACTTTTACCTACAGGAAAGCCTATAATAAGGCTTACCTGTAGGTAAAAAAAATATCTCCTAAACCTGTACGGTTTAGGAGATATTCCCCTCGGTATGCGCCGCTGACTGCAGCGGCGCATGCGCACAAGGGGGTTCTCTCCGCGAAAATCCGGCAGCGCTCGTCCGGCCGGATTTAAATCTCCCGCGCGCATGCGCGGGAGTGACGATATCGCGGCTCCGGCCACTCACAGCGCCGGAGCCGCGATACCCGGAAGAGACGCCGAGGGAGCATGTCGGCTTCCTCGGCGTGGATCGGGCGAGATGTCGGGGCCTCGTTCTAAGGTAAGTATTTCATAATGAGCTAGTATGCGGTGCATACTAGCTCATTATGCCTTTTGCTTTGCAGGTTTTAAAAAAAAAAAAAAAAAAAAATGCGGGTTTACTACCGCTTTAACTCCAAGTAGCAGCTCTTTTGACAGTTCTGTTTCACTGAAAGAGGACACATTCTCTCATGTTCAGCTTTATTAAGCCAAGCTTATGTTATTGAGCTTGTTTGAAGTTATTCTTCATCTTACTACACATGCAAGCTTAAAAGTTCCCAATGCCTCTCCGAGTATGATGTTCTAGACTTTCTATAATCTCTCAGTTACCACTGCAAGGTGGCCATTCTTCACAAGCTGTTCCTCTGCCAGTTCCACTTCTCTGGCTTTTCCTAACTAGGAAAGTTATAGCAGCTAGAAAGCATACACATTCCATCACCCAAAACTCACATGCAGGCCCAAGAAAGGAAGCTCTGCAGCATTCCACAAGCCTTCTCAAAAAATGGCAATGCAGACAGAAAAAAAAAGCCCAATTACTTCCTGATATTAAGAAGGGTGCAGTGATCTTGATTACTACAATTACTCTGGTCACTTGTAGTTATTGCAAAGTAATAATGGGTTGGAGTTTCTTCACCAACAACCTAAAGAAGCCTAGTAACTCTCCCCTATCTTGTTTTGCCACAATATTGGCATTGTGTCCACCGTAGCATTTGCAGTGGTAGAGCAGTGTAGGATTGGCCGTAAGATTTCTTTGATGCAGTTGGCCAGCTTAAACAAATATTGCAATGTGTGTGAATTAAAGATCCCTGTTTTTCAGTGCATAGTGTGCAGAGGGTTTATCTAGAACTCACCAACAACCTGTGACTAATTGTTCTTTACTAGGTGGATGCAGCATCAGACCGATGCTGCAGCTGTCCCCCTCAGAACCAAGCCACCAAACACCTCTGATGGCTCGGTTCTCACTCCTCCCCAAGCATTGCTCCTGCTCTGCTCCTCTACACTCATTGGAGCGATAAGCTGTGGAGGTGCGTGGAGCGGGTGTCTCAGCGGCTCGCTGAGACTGCCATCAGTCAAGGCAGATCCAGACTTGGGAAGTTGGGATGACGCGCTGCCTCAATGGACTTCAGAACGCTCTCTGCTGAAAACAGGTCACAGGAGAGCAAAACTAATTGCACTCCTGTGACCCAGAGGAGAAGCCCAGTCTAAAAAGCCAAGGCAGGACTTGTCCTTTAAATTAATTTACTATCATTTATTAGCTTTAACAAGTTATCATTTGAAAAAGAAAAAAGCCTAAAAGCAGAACTCCAGTCATTTATTTTTTTGCAAACTTATAGGCCCAGGTTGGCTTGATGTAAGCATCCGTATCTGATTGACTGTTGGGTGTGCTGAAAATTTGCCTGTGCTACATACAGTGATAGTCGCAATCTTCTAGGTGCTGCTCAAGCGACTTCCCTTCTGCACACAAACTGCACCACCATCATTCGAAAATTTGTCCTAGGCATTTTAATGGATATAAGTCAGTCATTCTCTGATTAGATGAGGTGGAAATTATACGATCATCATTATCTTCATCATCATCTCCTACTCACTTCTTCCAATTAGAGAATGCATTGTACTGAAAAAAACTACAAGGCATTCTCCTAATGGCACGATTGCCAAACAATCAATCGTTTGGGTTCAGTGTGCAGAGAGTAAGTACTTTGAGCAGTACCCAAAAGGTCATGGCTATCGCTGTACATAGAAAGGACTACTGCAGTGATTTTCAGCAACCCCAGAGGGTCCTCCAAATATCGGATATGGATATTTACATCTGCAAGTTTGAAGAAAAGTTCATTCCTGGAGTTATAATAATTTGAGTGAATGTATTAAACCAACTAAAAACAACATATTTTTAAAATGTCCATCATGAACTATAAAATTCAGTTTTTTCAGGAAAAATTACAGTACACATGACCAACAAACCTGACCCAGTAGCTCTGGTAGGCCAAGAACCTGTGCAGAAAACACTCCCAAACAGATAAAAATACTTGGCATCAGACCCAAAAATCCACGAAGATTCTTCGGGGCAATTTCTCCTAAGTACATAGGAACCACACTGAGAGAAATGCCTGCAAACAAGATCATTTATTGAGGGGTTAATACAAAAGCAAATCTGACATTTACACCCAACAAAGATACAAGTTTGTTACAATCGGCAAGGTCCAGTCATTTAAAGGTTTGCAATTAGCAGGTTTTTGTAGCATTCCATGCATACTTTTTACTGATTAAAGTATTAGTAACATGGGGAAGAAACACTATGGCACTTGCTATACTGAGTTTAGACAGCAGTAATTCACACAAATTGTAAGATGTAATGCAATACTGTTGTGCGGACAGAGCCCGCAAGAAAGTTCTCCATCTTGTGATCTTGTTTTGTGCATGTGTGAAGAGTTTAAAGAATACAGTCTTAGTGAAGACTGTAAGCATATTAAAACCAAAAGAACAAAAATGTGGTTCATTGACACCAATCCTTAGGCTGGCCATACATTATACAATTTTATTGTACAATTTTCTTTTAGATTCACCAAAACCATATACCGCAATATAAGGGCCGAACCTAAACACTTTCATTTTGTATGCAATCAGGCAGGCCCTTGCACTACATAGTTGAAGGTAAATCCTAAATAAATTGAAGAAAATTGTATAATATATGGCCAGCCTTTCTTTTGATGTGGTTGCTGCCTTAATTTTTTTTTTCAGGCCCCATCCCCCTTTTTATTTTCATCTGTAGATCCAACCCGTTTCACATTTCCTGTCTTAGGGTAAAAACATTCAATTACTGTACTGTATTTACAGAGGAGAAAAGTTGTCATCCTAGGCTACTCCGATTTGGACTCCAAACACCACTTCATCTCAAAATTGGGGTAGTGAGGTCAGTAGTTTATAGAAGATATCAGGGAAGGCTAATGTTCTTTGAGTTCAACTCACAGGAAGTGACAAAGCATTGCATTTCCAGCAGATATGCAGGTTTTTATTTCTGTAAAGACAGTGCTGAGCCTGAAAATTTTAAATTAACAAAGCATCTACAGACTGGTAAGCGGAAATTGATTAAAGGTTTGTTCTTGTATTTAGATAGCTTTTCAAAAGAGGTCAAACAAGTGATCTAATGTCAGTTGTCCTGGCTAACCAAAATCATGTCTCCAAATGTTCAGGCAAACCTAAATGAGATGCTACAAATAGTTTTTAATGCAGTAGAGCAGTGATGGTGAACCTTGGCACCCCAGATGCTTTGGAACTACATTTCCCATGATGCTCATGCACTCTGCAGTGAAGTGGAGAATCATGGGAAATGTAGTTCCAAAACATCTGGGGTGCCAAGGTTCGCCATCACTGCAGTAGAGTTTATGTTGTCAGAACATTATATGGTCAGAAGATAAGCATTAAGCCCACTGGGACATGGAAAACAAGTAAATCCTTGTCAGAAGCTCGAACGCGTACTCTACTCTACTGTTTGTGTCCCTGTTGGATAGATTATTATTTTTTTTTTTTTGGGGCAAGTTAAGGGAAAAGGAAATCTCCCAAAAACTAACACATGAGTAAAACGCCTGACAGAGGCTCAAACCTGTCCCTCTATCCAAAACCAACGTTTTAACTGGTTGTAGGAATATAACAACAGGTCCTACACAAGACTAACATACTGTATCCAAATGTTAACCTTAAGTGGCCTATGAAAGTCCAATATAAGCACCAATTTTGGGTAAATGGACTAGCTGTATGTGAGATTTTGTTTTCTCTTTAAAAGTACTAAAACAAAGTTAACTAAGGCTGGCCATACATGGCTTTGAACCGTTAATGGCCAGGCTGATTGTACCAAAATGATCGATTGATCAACTTGGCTACAACCAGCCTACCAGATGCTCTTGCGATTATTGCTAGTGGCCGCTATAACCGCTAGCAATAATCAGTGTCTTCTCCCGTTGAGGACTTCTTCCCCTGCCCCGCCGGGATTAGATAATGGCCCAGCAGGAGGGATTCCCGCATCACTGTATGTGTATGGCTGGCCTAAGAGTGAATGTTTACCTATTCACAAGGATTTCTTCTTTAATTCCATCACTTTAGGCTTAAATTACAAACAAGGGGAAAGAAGGGGGAGGCATGTGTAAACAAAATGAAGGAAGGGGGGAGGCATGTGTAAACAAAGTGAAGGAAGGGGGAGGCACAAATGCAGGGTAGAGAGGCCAAGGAAAAGGAAGCCTATGTGAGGAAAATGAGAAACGGGAATATTGTATAGACAAATGTTTGTGCTATTTCGTGTAAATATGCTTGTCCGTTAAAGTGAACACCTGTTTTTGCAACCTATGAGCTACATATTCACCATCCCTAAAATAAACGAAAATTTATTTGCAATGCGGTTTTCCTCTAAATAAAGAAAAAAAAAAATAAAGAAAAAAAATTCTCACTGAATGCAAGGCAGCGTTTCTCCTACTTTGGTGGTCATTAACCACTTCAGCCCCGGAAGAATTTACCCCCTTCCTGACCAGAGCACTTTTTGCGATTCGGCACTGCGTCGCTTTAACTGACAAATGCGCGGTCGTGCGAGGTTGTACCCAAATAAAATTGACATCCTTTTGTTCCCACAAATAGAGCTTTCTTTTGGTGGTATTTGATCGCCCCTGCGTTTATTTTTTACGCTATAAAACAAAAAAGCGTCAATTTTGAAAAAAAACACGCATTATTTTTTCCTATAAGAAATATCCCCCCCCCCCAAAAAAAAATCATAATAAACGTATATTGATTGGTTTGCGCAAAAGTTATAGAGTCTACAAAATGGGGGACAGCTTTATAGCATTTCTATTATTTTTTTTTTTTACTGTGATTTTTATCATGACTGTAACATTATGGCATATGCCTCAGACAATTTTGACACATTTTTGGGACCATTGGCATTAATACAGCGATCAATGCTATAAAATTGCATTGATTACAGTAAAAATTTCACTGTCAGTGAAGGGGTTAACACTAGGGGAAGCTCGAGGGGTTAACTATTTTCCCTGGGAGGCTATTCCAACTGAAGGGGGAGGGGACTGACCAGAGGATGCGACGGATCGTGGTTCCTAGCTAAAAAAGAACACACAATCTGTCACTCCTGTCAGAACAGAACAGGGAAGTGTGTGTTTACACACACTTGTCCCTGTTCTGTTTCTCCTGGTCACGATCGCTAATGGCCAGCGGTCATCGCGACCGTCAGCCATGAGCACCTGCACCCCTGGTGTACAGTGGGAGCGCGCCTGCTATCCCGACCCCACAAGCCGATGTATAGCTACGACGGCTCATGCAGGGGAGCCAACTTGCCGTAGTATAACTGTGGCGGTTGGTCGGGAAGAGGTTAAAAAGGAAAGAACACCAATAATAGGATTTTTATAACAGCAACAGCTTACCTGCAAAATCCTTTTCTTGGAGTACATCATGAGACAGAGAGCCCAAGTAATAACTTAATGGGTATATAGGCACCTTCAGGTGATGGACACTGGTATACCCAATACAGGAACGTTCACTCCCCTATATAATCCCTCCTCCTAACAGGAGTACCTCAGTTTTTGTAGCAAAGCAATATACTTAAACCCCAAAAAGAGGGGAGGGACCACTGTATCCCATGATGTACTCTAAGAAAAGGATTTTACAGGTAAGCGGTTATACAAATCCTATTTTCTTTATCGTACATCATGGGACACAGAGCCTAAGTAATAACTTAATGGGACGTCCCATAGCAATGCTGCACAACCCACACGGTACCCTCATACTGCTGCCTGAAACACACTGCGCCCAAAAGCGATATCCTCATACCTCCTTACATCCACTTGATAAAACTTGTTGAATGCATGTACTAAAGACTAGGGATGAGCTCTGGTGTGTTCGCACACTCCACGTGTAGAGCCCGCCAGGAAGTCGGCGCAGCACTAATCACAGGCGGTGAGACATTGCCCAATCTCTGCAGCCGCACATCAGGGCAATGTCTCACTGCCTCAGATTAGCGCAGCGCTGCGCCGACTTCCTGGTGGGCTCTGCACATGGAGTATGCGAACATGCCGGAGCTCATCCTTACTGAAGACCAAGTTGCGGCCTTACAGATCTGAGCCATGGAGTCCTGGTGATGCACTGCCCAAGAAGCACTAACCGACCTGGGAGAGTGCGCTTTGATTTGAAAAGGAGGAATCTTACCCCTTAAATTAGAAGTCTGAATTATAAGTTGCCGAATCCACTTAGCAACACTGGATTTCGACGCTGCTTGTCCTTTCTTAGGACCCTCTGGCAGAATAAAGAAGACGTCAGTCTTCCGAATCTGAGCAGTCGTCTTTAAATAGACTTTGACAGCTCTCACCACATCAAGACAATGTACTGACTTTTCTTCCCTGGAACATGGTCTTGGAAAAAACAAATGGCAGGATAAGGTCTTAGTTCAGGTGGAAATCTGAGACCACCTTTGGTAAAAAACCTGGATGGAGGGCACAACACCACTCAATCCTCATGAATAATCAAATATGGCTCTTTACAAGAAAGAGCAGCCAATTCCGAAACCCTCCTTGCTAAGGATATAGCAACCAAAAAATACCAACTTCCTTGTCAGAAGGACTAAGGTAATATGTTGTATCTGTTCAAATGGCTGTTTTTGTAACACTGACAAAACTAAAGTTCAAGTCCCATGGGTTCAAAGGAGGTTTGACTGGTGGATTAAGCATCACCCCTTGCATAAAACCCCAGACTAAAGAATGTGTAGCAAGCAGTCTTTGAAATAAGACTGATAAAAGCAGAGACTTGGCGAACTTCATCTCTATCCCTAATTGTAGAAAGTCAAGAATTCTGCCTATGATACACCTCAGAGGGTGTCAAGCCTTGGATTCACAACAGGAAACATAAGCCCTCCAGACTCGAATATATAGTCTTGGAAGCTAGCTTCCCTGCATTATTCAAGGTAGGGATCTGACCCGGAAAGCCCACGTTTCTTCAGAATGTGGGTTTCAATGGCCAAGCCATTAAATTTAGTGTTTGTAAGGTAGGATGGAATATCGGCCCCTGTGAGAGTAGGTCTGGCAGTAGTGTGAGGGACCATGGACCCTCCACTGCCATCTTTACGATTTCTGCATGCCATGACCTCCTGGGCCATGCTGGTGCTACCAGAATTACCGGCTTTCTTTCCAGATTGATCCTGCAAAGAAGTCAAGGCAGCAACTGAATAGAGGGAAATGCATAAATTAGTGAATACTAAGTACTGATCCCACGGGATCACCAACGCATCTGTTCCACATGCGAGTGGATCCCTTGTCCTGGACACAAAGTTGACTAACTTTATGTTGAATCTGGACGCTAGAAGATCTACGTCCGGAGTCCCCATTTTTGGCAAACAGCCCAAAAAATGTCGGAGAGAAGAAACCATCCACCCTGGAATAACTACTGGTGACTCAGGTAGTCCGCCTGCCCATTCTTTACTCCCAGAATGAAGACTGCCAACAGGCACAGAACATTCCTTTATGCTCAAGTCAGAATATGGTTCACCTCTCTCTGCACTGACAGACCAGGCCTTCAGAGCCAGGTGCACAGCCCGAATCACTAGGATATTGATGGGCAAGGTTCTTTCGGCTCTTGACCACTGTTCCTGGACAGTTGACTTTTCTAGTACTGCTCCTCAGCCTGAAAGGCTGGCATCTGTCACTTTCCAGATAAAAGGTCTGAAGGATTTGCCTTTCAGCAGATTCTGGATTAGTAATCACAAATTGAGGCTTTGGGACAGATTTATGGACAGCCGCATTGGCAAGTTTAAAGCTTGAATTGTCCTGTTCCAAGCAGACAGGATACTGTTTTGCAACAGTCTTGAATGTAACTGGGTATAAGGAACCGATTCGAATGAAGCCACCATCTTTCCTAGCAAACTCAAAGGCGAATGGAGGGATTGCCTTTTGACCTGACCATCTGCACCAGCTCTTATGGAGTTGATTTTTGCCTGAGGCAAGAACACCTTTTTCTTGGCTGTGTCTGTGATCAGACCCAAGTACTCCAGCCTTTTTATCTGTTTTAAAGGAAAATTTCTCTAGGTTGAGAATCCAACAACCCAAAAACTTTCCAGGTAACTTGGTTGTAATGCGTACGCATTGCTCTAAACAAGCCACTGACTGGTCTATTAGCAATTAGACATGTGCAGAGTGAAATATTTTGTTATGGAATTTCGTTTTCGTCCGAAAAATACATTTATTTGGTTACTCCCAAAAATTTGATTTTGTTTTTCATTCAAATATTGCATTCGTCAGAAAATCTGCATGAATTACTGTCGAATCTGTCTTTGAAGGCTTATGGTGGCTGTCGAATGTATAAAGAAGATTCAACGGAGCTGCTAAACTCTACATAGCCTATAGGTGGAGCATTTGACTCCAGAAATGTATGATTGCAGTGTCGTACAATTTCGATGCTCCGTCGAATATTATTATAAACGTGTGCGTTTTTCGTTGCTTTGTCGAATCTCCGTCGTTCATGTTGAATGAATGGTCCAAGTCACAGTGTCAGGTGTCAGATAGTGAGTGACTGATAATAACGAATATGGCGGCAACCCATTATGAGAGCGACATGGAGGATGTTCCTGGGCCATCTACAAGTGTTTCTGTATATATATATATATATATATATATATATATATATATATATATATATATATATATATATATATATATATATATATATATATATTATATACTCGTTCAAACAGAAACTGGTGGACTGCTGATAGCGATCACTGATCAGTTAACAAGATTCTATTATAATAATAATAATATTAATAAATCTCCCCCCCCCCCCCAACACAGGCAGCCTCTGAGGCTATCACAACAACACTAGTATCACTATAAGGTTCTCACACTAGCACATTAGCAGCAGATTATTAGGAAAAAGCTAAGTTGAACTGTAGCTTGCTTCACCATTGCTCTGCTGCTGTGCTTAATAAATAAAATTAATAATTTGGGTTCTCTGACAAGTGACAATTCAAACGGACCAGCTAAAATTGACCGTCTCTCTCTGCTAGCAATCGTAAGTGAAAGTAAGTTGGCTGTACGTGTGCACTTAGTTCTAGCTATTTTACTGCTCATCCTCTTTGGTTACAATCAGCCAATAACATTCATCATCATTTTTATTTTACTTCCCCCACCCAATTCCAGAATCTTTTCTCTGTCTAATCTTTTCTCTCTATTTCGAATATTTTCTCTCTGTCGAATCTCTTCTCTATATAATCTTGGACTAATAGAGGTAAGGTTAGGCATATTCTACCACAGGTTCAATAGACACAGATTGTTATTGTCAGAGTCACTTCGAATCTCCTATTCTATATTGAACTGTTGTAACAACGAAAATGAAAATAAAGCATTTATGTCGGATCTTTCATTTTTCGGATTTTCGGCTTTCGTTATCATTTGTCACAAGCTGCTGCGGCCATGCACAGACTGACACTGAGCTAAGTGAAGACAACAGATTAAGGTATGTGCACGTACTCCCTCTATTGGAGATTTAAGGCATGACATTTTTTCCCGTAATGAAGAAATCATAGGTGGACTTTTTAGTTCCAAAGTTTCCTCCCTTAACTGATCCCTGCCGCAGGATTTGCCAATTTGACAATCCAGCCTTCACCACCCATCATGGCAGGCTGCGTTTAACAAACCTTCAAGTACCGGGTCCCTTTTTAATCGGGGGTTTCACTCCCTTGGACCTGTAAAAGCATCCCGCCAGGAAAAGCTTTTAGGTAATGAAGCATGACCAAAGCCCTGGGTCCCGCGGTCCAGCTCTGCAAAGAGAGGCGTTACAGGCAAAGCCTTGTGCTTGGATACGAGGCCCAGGTACCATCCACTTTGGCCTCAGTGGCACTTTGGATGGATCTGGTCTATAGAGGCTATTTAAATTCAGCATGGATCCCTCCTGGAGCTCCTCAGAGCACATCTTCACTCGTGACCAACACCTTAGACACTGGCGAAAAACTGAGGTGGTACTGATAGGAGGAGGAGGTTATATAGGGGAGTGAACTTCCTGTATTTGGTATACCAGTGTCAAGCACCTAAAGGTGCTTATATACCCATTAAGTTATTACTTAGGCTCTGTGTCCCATGATGTATGATAAAGAAAGTATTATTTATTGTCCTAGTTTAATAGAGCCAAACTATTAACTTATTGGCTGATACTTTAAAGCCTACGCAAACACATTCAAGACCAGCCAACAAATTTTGTTTTTGGGTCGTGAATTCAAAAAAACATACAAACTCCATGACAAAAACAGTATGCATCCAGGGCTGAGAGCTCCAACAAGAGAGAGCTATTGCTACAGATATATTTCCACCCTTGCATATTATGCAATTTAAAGTACAGGATTTTACACTAGGTTCCTGCATAAAATTTGCATGAAAAAAAAAAAAATTGCATTTGGAGTGAACTAGAACACAGGATATTCCCATTCAGGCATGTTTTGTACTATAAATAAAATCCATAAATATTTGCATTGCCTTAGGCTTTACCTTTTTAAAAAAAAAAAAAAAAAAAGAAGAAGTTACTTTTAAAATGTAATCGGTTACAAAATTAAGGGGCTGTACAAGAGCAATAAATGTCAAATAGAGTAACCCATACTAACCAATTCAATTTTATTACTGATGGAAAAATTATTTCCATTGGCTACAGGCAGCTGCTTCTTACACATTTGCTCTTTGCCTTCTAAAATAAGTTGGACAAATCCAGGAAGCAGGCAAGTTTGAGTTATAACACTTGATTACAGTATCTGGTCTGAAAAGCAATTTTATTAGACATTCAGAATCGGCGTTTCAGTATCACTGCAGCAAAGGGACACAATAAATGGTTATGTTTTTTGCTTTATGAGTATGTGCTACAAGCAATTAGGAGGCCTTACCTGAGTGAATGCCGGTGATAAACCGTCCAATGATCACCATCTCTGGGGACCCTAAAATCCGGCTAAAACCCATCAAAGCACCGGCTATGAAGACCAATGGGGAGCTCTTTATCACTGTTCCTTTCCTGCAGGACATAATTAACAGTACTGACCATTAGCCAGTGAATGGACTTATACCAGGAGCTTCAGAAACAATTGAAGTTTTGTATGAGAGTATAGATCAGCAACTGCAAAGTCAAAATAAATTCTGAGAACTTTTCCTCTGTCTAAACTTGCTAAACTTACCCCCTCTCCTGGATACTAGGAACCATATGGTAACTTTAGTGCTCACCTCTGCAAGTCACTGCTAGATCCCATGTAAAATTCCTATACAAATCCCACTTTCTCAAAATCTGCATTTATACAAGCTTAGATGCCTCCACCATCCCCCAGATTGAATGTTCAGGTATAGTTGTAGGCAGTTAGGCCGCGTACACACGCGGGGACTGTTCGCTCAACTTTGTCCGCTGAACAGTGTTTCGGCGGACAGTCCGCTCGTGTGTGGGCTTTCAGCGGACAGTTTCAGCGGACAGTCTGCTGAACAAAGTTTTTCGGAAATTCCGAAAAACTGTCCGCTGAAACAAAGTTTCAGCGAACAGTCCCCTCGTGTGTAGGCTTGTTCGTCAAACTAAGTTCCGCGCATGCTCAGAAAGGATTTACATGCCGAAGTTTGCATTGCAGTGTATAGGACGTCGTTTTCTAGTCCCGTCGTACGTGCCGTTCACGTCATCGCGCACGGTTTCAGCGGACTGTTCGTTCGTCGTGTGTGGGCAAGTCCGTCCATGCTAATTTTGAGAGGACTGTCCGCTGAAACTGTTTGACGAACAAAGTTGAGCGAACAGTCCCCGCGTGTGTACGCGGCCTTACAGTTAGCGTGCTACTAGGTGGCTCTGTTCCCAATACAGTATAATAAAAGGGAAAGTGGTAATTGGGTGTTAGGCGCCTTTTCTAGGAAAACCTTCCTCTAGTGATGTAATGGAGTGGAGTTAGTACTTATATAAAATGGCAGGATGGGAGGAGTCAGGTGAGATTGAGCAAAAGAGCCAAACAACCCAGCGCTACTAGGATGTAATTGGCTACTGACCTAAAGGGTGCTCTAGAGGGCTGAAAGCCCAGGCAAAGTGGTTCAGAATACAGTAGGAACAGCTGTAGTCATCCTGACTCTTTATGGTCTTCTGCGAGTTGTAAATGGAGTGCAAAAGGCCTTTTAAGCCAGGCCAGAGCCTCTGATGCGAGTACTAGTACACCCTTGAATGACTGTGCCATTTAGGAACTTGCCTGGCTGGGCAGAGCTATACCAGCGGCATTGGAAGAGACTGGTAGATTAATGAGAGCACCTTGATTAAACTCAGTAACGGAAGCTGAATGCTGTGGATTTACTGTACATGGGGAAAGATGACTTACAAAACGTATGTGCTGGTATTCCGTGTTTAAATGACAACTACAGAATGTCTACTCCTGTGTATGGTAATCCACACCGAAGATTTCTGCTAGTATGTCAATGTGATGTTAGATGTCATAGAAAATTTAGAAAGTTACAATAAAGTGTGGAAAATGCATTGGTGTGTGGTCACCCCTTTATTCTCAACTAATCAGGCCTATGGCCAAGAAGGTCGTGAGCAGCCCTATGGCCAGGAGTATGACACAATTTGGCGGAGGGTTCCATCCACAGCAGGTGGGTAGCTGGCTTATTCAAGAAGCAGGGTGGTTACGTGTACAGTTTAGCAGCAACACCTGACCAATCACAAGCTTCCAGTGCCTATGCAGGAATCCAGAGAAAGTGCTCACTATTGCCCCCAAAGGTGGACTGAGGCTGCCGTTTAATGCAGGGTTGAAGTCAACGTAGCTCTCCAAGCAAATCTTCTCTATAAGAACACAGTTTCTATACTCTTTACATTGTTCACTCTAAATATTAGTTCTTCATTACACTCTATGCACAATGGATAACAGTTCTATACACTTCATAACTCTTCTCTCTCTGTATTGCGCAGCATTTCTGAGACAGTACTACCGAGCTTGTACCAGGACTTCGACAGCCTAGTAACCCATCCCCTCACACCTTCACTCCCAGTGTCATTAAAATGTATGTTTCACTTGAATACTAATAAGATGTACATCACTCGTGCTTGCTCTTCTCCTGAGGCCTCACTCCATTTTTCATGACTCCCAGGATGGGTTCCTAGGATGCTCTGTGCTGAGAGGTCAGACCCAGTATTCCAATTGGGAGAGAAGGAGCCTAAGCACAAAAGCTCCTTCACTACAAGGGCCTCCGTCACGTTTGCTATGTCACCGCTTCCCGGCTGGCTGCATGTACATGACACTAGTACGGTAGTCATTAGCAATGCCAATATAGCCTCCTCCATGTAGACATTGAAACTATCTCCTCTTGTCCATTTTTTAAGTCCTGTTTTTTGTAATATGCCATACATGCATTGCACCCCTTTAAGGGTGTCCTTAAAGTGGTTGTAAAGGCTGAAGGTTTTTTTACCTTCATGCACATATACAGTATGCAGCTTTCCCCACAGCCCCCTAAATACATACCAGACCTTGAGCCAACAACAATGCGCCCAAGAGCTGCTGCTGTCCCAGTTCTCTGCCTCCTCATTTGCTGAGACACAGAAGTGGGAGCCATTGGTCAATCATAGCCAGTGAAGAGGGACTGCTGGGCATGGCTGATCCCCACTCTGTGTGTCTTATGGACACACAGAACAGGGCTTGAAAGTGAGCACACACACGTACCCCTATAGCAAGTAGCTTCCTATGGTTGCACTTGGAGTACTGGTGAGGGACCCGAGAAGAGGAGGATTGGGGCTACTCTATGCAATACCATTGCACAGTGCAGGTAAGCATAACACGTTTGTTGGTTATTTAAAAAAATAAAATGGAACCTTTAGTATTACTTTAAGTAACTTCAGACCAGGCCAAGTTGAACAATAAATGCTCTTTACTGAAGCTGTTCAAGAAGTAACAAACAATTCACACGACATCTTCAACATGTACCCGTTTTGTTAAGTGCTGTTCACCTGGTGCCCCTGAATGCCAATGATGTAGTCATACTTTATAAAGGTGACAAAGTACTCAAATCCCAAAGTCCATATAGCAGTGGCATAAATTCCTATCCCCAGAAACCCCAGCTGGGTTCCCACAGGGGGTGGTTAATTGCAAGGATTAGTTCACATATTTAGTAGCATTCTGTTCCTTAACCACTTAAGGACCGCCTCACACCAATGTACGTCGGCAGAATGGCACGGCTGGGCACGTTGCTTTTTAAGTGCCCAGCCATGGGTCGGGAGCGCATGTTTAATAAAAATGCTATAAAACCATCTCCTATTTTGTAAACGCTATAACTTTTGCGAAAACCAATCAATAATTGCCAATTGTGATTTTTTTTTATTTTTTTATTTTTTTTACAAAAAATATGTAGAATACGTATCGGCTTAAACTGAGGGAAAAAAAAAAAAAAGTTTTTTTTTTTTTAAATATAATTTCTGGGGTAGCAAAAAGTAAAAAAAATAATACTTTTTTTTGTTTATAGCTCCATTTTTGTTTATAGCTCAAAAAAAATAAAAACCACAGATCAAATACCACCAAAAGAAAGCTCTATTTGTGGGGAGAAAAAAAAAAAAAAAAAAAAAGACGCCAATTTTGTTTGGGGAACGCGCAATTGTCAGTTAAAGGGACGCAGTGCCGAATCGCAAAAAGAGGCTTGGTCCTTTGGCTGCAAATTGGTCCGGGCTTAAGTGGTTAAGTGGTAAGGCCTGAAACTGTACCTCCGGCCCTCTTACTGCAGCGCCCTCGAGGGGTGGTCTCTCCCCCCCTAGATTCATAGAGCTACCAGAGGGCAGTACTTCTGAAAAAGACCAAGGAAACCTGGCCAGCAGTGTTAACCCTTTCCTCCCAGGGAGTACCACCCTAGCAGGGCAAGCACAACTACACATTGCAGTTAACTCATTCGGATTTACAGTTTTACAGAGGAAAACAAAGTAATTAAAACCACAATAGGAAAAAAAAACAAAAACAAAACCATGATGCAATCCATTGGATGCACCCGTTTACACCCTTACATGACAATTGGCACCTCAGGAACTATGTGCACTCATATGGGACGGGGGAGATGTCTAGTCATAACCCTATAACTTGGAATTGTTTTTTAAAAAAGAGATTAGCATGGTTCTACAGTGGAAAACACTAAAGCCAGCCATAGTTTGAATCTCAACCAATTCAGCGGGGAAACGGACGAAATTGGAACTATGTATGGACAGGTTGATTGTACCCAAATTGATCAATCAAAAATTATTTTGCACCCATTGGTGGCCAGTTGCTAATCTGTCTCTATCCAGCTTTAAGAAGCAGCCATCAGAGAACAGACTACATCCAAGTAGAGTATTTGCCAGATGTTAAATGTGTCAGCTGTATTTGGCCATCCTTGTATGAGTTTCATATTGCCTATGCTTGCTGGGACATTACTGCTGCTGGTAGAGTTTTAATTAATGGAGAACCCACCAATCCGTTCTCTCTCTGTCTGAAACACTTTGGAAAGATACCTCCTTACCTCTGTGGATTACAAATACCTTCACTTGAAGGTTAAGCACTCCAGCGTTAACTTTAAAAGGGGCCCCACAATTAGCAATGGGGCAATTGGGACAGTAGTATCCTTAGAGTATTACTTACAGTAAGTAGGCATCAGGGCTGGGCTCAGCCCTTCCGTCTCTGAGCTGGTCCCTCAGCTGTCGGCTAATTGCCAGCTCCTATCTCTCCACAGTTACTCAGCTGTTGATATCCTGCTAGTCATTCCTGCTACTTAAGCCGTCCAGCCCAGAAGATCTCTGCCTTTGCCAACATCACGGAGACTATCTCCTTCTGGCTCCAGATCCTGCTTGCCGTTTTACTACGCTGAACTCCGGCTCCCTGATGTTTGGCTTGTCTGACTATTTGTTTTGGTTCCTGAACTCTGGCTATGTTTTGACTATGTTTGTTCTATTTACTTTTATTATTAAACAAGTGCGATTTAACTGTACTTCTGTCTCGGTTTGATTTCATGGTTTCTGACAGTAGATGTTTCTTCTATTTTGCTGCAAAATATTTTGGAAAATGCATTAAATATTAAAAGAAGATACATTTAAAATGATTGCAAGGTTTCTTCCATTTCAGGTATCTAAATATTTTGGAAGACTGGGGTGGTAAATGAAGGAAGGAGGTGGCTTTTTGTTTACAAAGTTGCCCAGATGATAGCACAGACAGTTGCATATTTTGGGCCAGATTTACCTACTGGCCAGAGGAGAGAGTCCAGTAATTTCTGGGTAGGCCCTTAGTAGGTAGCTGCATCCTCCTTGCTCTTTATTGGGGATATTTGTTGCATGGTAATAGCATTGTTCTGCACTTGCCCAGTGCCTTTTGGGCAAGGTCTTTCAGTGACTATAAAGAAGACGAACACTTATACTCTTCAAATTGCTATAATATTGAATTCTGCTACTGTAATTAAACCACTACATTTACTATTGTGAAGCCTGTTAACCGCCTATTTTCTGTATTTAATAAAGCTCATTGATGTATTGGTCTGTTATTGGGTCCAGTTTCAGGATGGGTCATCATTGTAAACAGTAGGAAAACCCATCATCTATCAGAAGCTCCTATGGGGGTAGTGCTACAATTAGAATGTATGTGTGTTAGACAAACATAAGGCCTGATCTGATAAAGCAGTATAAAGTGTTATTATGTAGAAGTGCAAGCTCCTGCCATTAAGAGAAAACCATTATGTAAATGAAAAGGCCTGGGTTAATAGTGTGAGAAAGTGGTTAATCTGGAATGGAAGATAGCAGGCAGCCTTGGATGAGGTTTGAAGTAAACTATATTCTGCTCGGCTAGTCACAATATGTTCTCATCATATACACAGCCATGCTATTGATGTGAGCAACTTGGCTATCCCATGGATATTAATTGTCTGTGTGTGATCATTACTGTGAATGAGAATGGCACAGAACTAATAAATCCTACAGAGATGAAGGACTCTAACTTTTAAGTGGCATCCAATGAGGTCTTACCCTTCAATTAACCCTTGAATTATCAACATTTGAGGAGCATTATCATAAATTACTAGATTTATGCAAATACTCAACTTTACGCAAGTCAGATGTTGGAGGGCAGTAAGACTGGTTTAGCATCTTTTCTATTTCATGTTTGGAATAAAAAAAAAAAAAAGACTGCTAGCTTTTAGCGAAGATTAAGATTTCAGTTTAGAAGCAGAGTTCCACATTTCCCACGACAAAGTGATTTCAAAGTACACTGCAGTCAGAACTGAAAACAAAAAATTGAAAGAACTAGATTATAACTATAATATTCTTAAAAGTGTTCACTCCGCCCCTTCTACCTAACCTGTATAAAAAAAAAAAAAAAAAAAATAAAAGTTACGTGCCAGTAACGTTTTTTCCAAGAGTCTTTCAGGACAGCACACTTGAGACCTCGGCTCCTCCCTTCTCAGGAAACACCCCCTCCACCAGTGTTTTAAACCACGCCATCGCCATCCCTCCAGCCCGTCAGTTTTTCCATGAGAACCTCCAGCCAGTCTAGGGAGACACAAGAACACATCATACCAACCTTCATACTCCTGATGCTCTCGCGTCCTGGTGGCAAAAAATTATTTGGGTGGGTACCGGTGCTGTCCTGAAAAACTCTTGGAAAAAACGTTAGGTTACCGGTGCATAACTTAGATTTTGCCCCTTTCGTCTTTCAGGAAAGCACACTTGAGGGGATAAGCGAGCACTTTCCCTAGGATGGGACTACTGCTTGCAGGACTTCACGCCCAAAGGCCTGGTCCTGGGCAGACAACAAGTCCAGTCTGTAGTGCTTAACGGAAGTCTTAAAACTCGACCACGTTGCTGCTCTGCAGATCTGTTCGGGTATAGCACCAGCCCACTCTGCTTGCGATGTTGCCATGGCCCTAGTGGAACGAGCCCTAATACCTTCGGGGACCGCCACCCCTTTTGCTATATAGGCCTGACTGAGAGCCAACCTCAGCCACCTGGCTATAGTATATCTGGAAGCTCTTGACCCCCGATTCGTAACCTCCAAGTATTGTAATACACATCTCCTGACATCTAACCTGTGGAAGATGTGCTCCTGTTCCCTCACAGGATTTGAACAAAAAGTGGGTAAGCAGATTTCCTGGCTCCTATTAAATTTTGAAGCCACCTTTGGCAAAAAGCCTGGATCGGTTTTAAAAATAATCCGATCTGGAAATACATGAAAAAAAGGGTGCCCTCCTTGAGAGGACTTCTAACTCACTAACCCTCCTTGCGGTAATGATTGCCACCAAAAAACAAAAAAAACTGTCTTAAGAGGATCCCCTGTAAGAGCCTGCAATACTAGGGAGAGATCCCAGACCAGAAAAGGATGGACGCTGACTGATCTCTGCCTACTTAAAGCTTTAAAGAACCTGGAAATCCAAGGATTCACTGGTAGTTGTTTAAGAAATACACTTAAAAGCATAAACCTGACCCTTAAGAGTACTGAAGGCCAATCCCTTATCTGACCCACTCTGTAGGAACTCCAGCAATGCTACTGGACTGCGAACGCTAAAGGAGCTCTCCGCACACCAAGAATTAAATTTCTTCCAGACTTCCAAATAAATCTTGCGCGTCTCTTCTTTCCTAGAATTTAGAACCTTTTGGAGAACCCCTTACTTTTCAGCATCTCCTCTTCGGTAGCCAGGCCGTCAGATTCCACCTCTCCACCTGAGGGCAGCAGATTGGGCCTTGATAGAGGAGGTCTTCCCTGACCGGCAATATCCAAGGCGGTTCCACTGCCAGCTTCTTTAGGACCAGGAACCACAGCCTCATGGGCCAGTGTGGTGGGAATAAAACCCTCTGCCCCGAGGTGGGACTTGTGACACTACATCCTGCTGTTCCAGCTCCTCCAGAGACGCCGGTAAAGCTGCCGCTTTTTCTGCACACCTTGGCAAATCTGTTATTAGCAGCCTGTGTGGGGGGGGGGGAGAATTCCAGTCTGTACCCCCTCCTTGTAATCCCTAGAATGAACGGATTGGAGGTAACCGACTCCCACTGTGGGAGGAAAGCCCCCAGTTTTCCTCCCACCGGGGTTAACTTGTCAATGGGATTTTCAGGGCTGTTCAGGAGGGCGAAAAATCGTGCCCTTTGCCGTTGTTGGGCCAAACTTTTTTCGGAGACTCTGCCCTCAGAAAATTAAACAACTTCTGCGGGCGAGCCTTCTTTTTAGACTGTTACCCCAACTTTTTCTTTAAGGGAAAGGCCTTCTTTTTAATCGGCTGTTCGATCTAGGATAGCCTCCAAGTCCGGACCGAACAGTAAATCCCCCCGTGAAATGGACTCCGCAAAGCTTTATCTTTGAAGCATTGTCTCCTTGACAGGTTTTTAGCCAGAGAGCTCTCCTGGCTGAATTGGCCAAGGCAGAGGATCTAGCAGACTGATTCTGCTGAGGCATCCTCAATGTATGTGACCCCCTTTAAACGCATTGCGAAAGAGGAGAGTATCGTCTCTTTTGCGGTCCCAGCCTCAATATGTGCCTTTATGTGTGTTAGCCAGTGCTCCATGTTACACGCACCACTGTGACAGCCATGGCAGGCTTAAAATTCCCTAGGGTGGAATCCCAAGTCTTCTTGAATAGAGAATCCATCCTCTTATCAATGGGGTCTGATAGCACTCCCAATATCTTCAAAGGCCAAATCTGTCTTTCTGGATACCTGAGAAAAGGCAGCATCCAGTCTAGGAGATTTGTTCCATACAGCCGCTTCATCCTCTGCAAAAGGGAATCTGCATTTTAAGGCCCTTTCTGGGTCTCGCCATTCTTGATAGCATCAACCAGAACCTCATGGATCAAAAAGACCTTCCTCTTCTGCTCTCCAAGACCCTTGTACATCTGATCATGGAGAGACAGATTTTTTCTCCTCCTGGATACCAAAGGTGGTATGGATGGATGCCAAGAGCTCCTCCACCTCTTCCAGGGAGAGTTTGTAATGGGAGGTTTGAATGGACTCACTATCCATATTCTCTCCGTCTGACACCCTTGAGGAGTCTGAGGTTACACCGTCAGACTCATCCTCAAAAGTCTGTCTGGTGCCCCCAGATAACCCTTCACTGATAGAGGGACCTGCTGAAGGACCAGGTGCGGCATCTTTCTGTGCTGGCAGAGGATTAGATGGGGGTTGTGGGGGATGGAAACTCGCAAACAGCATCTTAAAAGATTGGAACGTGCTGGAAAGCTCCTTAAAGTGGTGTTGCAACCAAAAAATAAAAAAAGAGTTTAAAAATCTTTAAAAAAATAAAAAATAAATAATTGGAAAAAAATAAAAAAAATTATACTCACCTCTAAATACCTGTTGCTAGGGGGTTCCTCGTAGTCTGCCTTCATTGCCCGAGCTGGTGATATCACTTCCTCTCGCGCCGCACAGTCATCTGGGACCTGTCACGTGTCCCAGATGACTGTGCGGCGTATCACAGCGCCCTGCGCCGCTCGCGCATGTGCAGTGGGTGCCTGGCTGTGAAGCCACAGCCGGGTGCATACAGTACGAATGACGGCGCCGCAAGCGGAGCGGGGAATGAGGGGGAGGCTTCGTTCCCCGCATCGCTGGACCCTGGGACAGGTAAGTGTCCGATTATTAAAAGTCAGCAGCTGCAGTATTTGTAGCTGCTGACTTTTTTTTTTTTTTTTTTTTAGGGGCACCCCACTTTAATGGACGCTGCCAGGTCAGAACCCTGCTCCTCAGAATGTTCCTTAACCAGCCCCTCGATACAGTCCCTACACATAAATTTGGTCCAAGATTCCCTCAAAGTACTCCTACATGATGGACACTTCCTCTTGGTATTGTGAGGGGACCTAGACTTTTCAGTGGTCTTGACCTGAAACGACAAAACAAACCCCACAGCATGAGAAACTATCAGTACCACAATACACCAGACCACACCTGACACCAGGAGGGCACACCCCCCCCCCCCCCCAGGACCGACCACCACCAGGGTACCAGAAGTATGCAGAAACTCCCTCTGACCACCTAGAGGGGAATTCACCAGTGGAGCTAAAACGGGAATATGGTAAGGGAACACCACCCCAGGGTTCCACTTACCTTAGAGTGGCTGGCGATTGTGTCACCCTGAACCGATCGGGAAGCGTCTGCTTCAGACATCCCTTCAGACTAGAACGAACGAAGAGTGGTCGTGATCGTTGCTTCTAATGCTGACACTACAGCAAAAACCAAAGCTTCCACCAGCCGTCATACCGCTCGCTTTACATCCTGCGGCCGGAAACCGCGGGTCAAGCGGAAGTGCTTGCCCCTGCCGGAACTGACATCACCTGCTGTTCAGCCCAAAATCTAGCTCCATACTGGCCGCCACAAGACTAGGGGAATGCAGCACAAACCCCCCTACCTCTCCCCAAGGTACTGTAAAGCAAGCGCCTTCAAAAACTTCCCCAAGATGGGACAGGGTGCGCTTAGTACACTAGGCAGATGAAGGACTCCCCATCCTAGCTGCAATGCATTGAGAGACCTCTGTCTCTCCATTACAGGAAAATACCGGCCTCAGCCTCCCCAGCTGAAAAAAATGGCCTTGGTTCCTAGCAGTGTCTCCCTTCTGGAGAAAACACAGAAAACTAACGGCAGGAGGGATGGCGTGGCTTAAAACTCTGGTGTTTCCTGAGAAGGGAGTATTACAATTAGAAATAGTCAGGCTTTTCTTCCATTTTAAATCTTGAAATGCGTTCAAGTAACAGATCCTTCTTTGTCAGCAATGTACCTACAAGGGTCCAAGTATTGCAGTACTGAACCAGTGTACCATACTACCTTTTTGTCAATCTAGTGACCCGGGAAATCCATTTCTTTAATTGTGTGTAATGCAGGAGAGTTATTCCCAGTTGCAGCCTACTGCAGTCTCCTTGTATTTTCAACACATTGCACATGCATTTTTTCCTTGGGAAAGGTGGGTTTGGCTGGTAACAAGTGTGGCAGACTAAATTCTTAATACTGCACCAAAACAGAGGTATGAAACTGCCTTTAGAGGATGTTTGATGTCTCAAAAGGAGAATATGTATTCAAATGCAGTGTTTGGCATGCCAATCAATCACAGTCTGATCATTTGCTGTAGTTCTATACTGTAATACATTCACTGCCCCTACACAAAGGCTTTAACCACTTTGGTACCAGGGCCAATATTTGCACACGTTAAAATGCACATTTTAGGCCTGAAGCGTTAGTAAACCCCGTTCTCAAATATTATACATTCTCTGAAGAAAAAAAGACCATGAAGAATAAAATGATGGCAATTGCACTTTATGTCACACAATATCAGCGCACGTTTATCAAATGCAAATTATCAGTAAAAAATGCTCAAAAGTTGATCTTTTGCACACAAAACACAATATGTTAACCAATTTTTGGCAAAATATAAAAAGGTTTTGATGGGTAAAGAGATACCCAACAAGTCAAGTCACCCAGGAACCAGTGACAGGTTATCAGTTTAGAGAGTTAGCCATGGGTGGCTCTAGAAGCTAACGGAGCACAGATTGTGCTCCCTTAGCTTCATCCTCGGCCACAGCAGCCAGGAAAAGGGACAGCTGAACCTGGAAGTTATGTAGAACACGTCGCTTCCATGTTCATTCACCGGAGGGTGGAAAAAAAATAATAAAATCAGTGACTGGGCATTGATTGGTCTCCCTCCGTTCCACCCTCCATGCTGGTCCCAGGTCCGCAAGTGGAACAGCGGAGCCTAGAAAGTCTGGTGGGCGTGGAAGTGATCGATTTGTTTTACAGCCACCCAAATCACTTCTACCTAAAAGTCCTTTGACAGCTTAACACATTTAAACACACTCCATGCTGCTATAGCAACTGGGGGTGTGTTAAAGTTGGTAGACAGTAGATAAAGCTGAGCTCCAGCATGTAGGATCCCAGAGTGTGCAACAGAAGCTGAAGCAAGTCAGATAGATAATCTTGCCCATTCCTCCCCAGATCTACTGCCCCTTTTCATTCATTTCAGTTCTACCAATCATGGAGGCTCAGTATAACATGTGGGCATTACCCAGGGATGCTCTCCCTTCCAGAATGACATCCACTCCCTTTAGGGCATTTTTTTTTTTAGGAATGTCATATGCATGTTGATGAGGCGGGAAAGAATTAAGGCAAAATAAAGTTTAGGAGTCTAGGTTTAAATGCAATAGAAAGATCCTTTTGCTGGAATCCTTGTGAGTTATAAACAGCTGCCAAGGGCTTTGAAAAACAGAACTAAAATGAAAGACTATTATTATAGAGCTATTATTCAATTCAGAATATTACATAAGTTTGAAAACATGCTAATGCTCCTCTTTTCACAGGTTTGAAATTACGGTGGTTGATTACACTAACTTAAAAAGTGTATATCATGCCAAAAAAATTTTTTCTAGTTCTGGATAGAATGGGGAAGGATTAGAAGTCCAATTTTTTCATCACTATTTGGGGCTCAATTAGAAAGGTTTATGTTTTTGTTGCAGAATTTCCCCTGCATCCCTTCTGCTAAAGATTTGTCAGCGGGGCAGAGGGTGAGGGTTTGTCTTTCTAATGGAGTCCCAAATAGCAGTAAAAAGCGGGACGGGACTCTAGTCCTTCCCTACTTTATCCCCCCCCCCCCCCCCAAAAAAAAAAAACACGTTTTTGCAGGATATACTCTTTACATTTTAAAAATAAACCACCAAAGATAAGAGTTGCAAAATTTACATAAGTTTTTGTTCCCAGGAAATAATAACACATTGCGAATACTAAAAACAGACATACCTTCCAAATCTCGATACCAGAATTCCAACAAACAGAGAACCCAACATTCCACCAATTGCAAACACTGACACCGTCAAGGAATAGAAAATGGTTAATGGTCCTTGCTCGAGAAACTCTCCATATCGCTGGTGCCAGGTACGGTTGTAAAATGCTTTAATATGCTGCAAAAAAGGTTTTAAGATAATGTAATTGGATTGCAAATTACTTTAATGTAGAACCACGTTTTATTATATGGCTGCTCTTAAAACAAAGTAAAATATTAACCGATAACAGTCTAATGCCCCGTACACATGATAGGATTTTCTGACGGAAAATGTTTGACAGGAGCTTGTTGTCGGAAATTCCAACTGTGTGTAGGCTCCATCAGACATCTTCCATTGGAATTTCCGTCACACAAAATTTGAGAGTTGGATCTCAAATTTTCCAACAATATCCGTTCACATAAATTCCAATCGTGTGTACACAATTCCGATTGCACAAAGTGCCACACATGCTCGGAATCAAGCAGAAGACCAGCACTGGCTATTGAACTTCATTTTTCTCGGCTCATCGTGCGTGTTGTACGTCACCACGTTCTTGACGTTCAAAATTTCTGACCAACTTAGTGTGACCGTGTTTATGCAAGACAAGTTTGAGCCAACATCCATCGAAAAAACAAAACAAAAAAAACAAGGGTTTTGTTGTCGGAAAATCCTGTCGTGTGTACAGGGCATGAGAATCCCCATTACGTTACTGGGTACAAATGCAGAAAATCTAGAATGTAATTCGATATATGAATAAAAAAATAAGATAAAATAAATTGTATAAAAGTTCTATTAGACAATCAATGTTTAAATTCTACACAATACATAAGGGTAGTTAAGGATACTCCAGATAATAAACCTAATGAAAAGGTGTAAAAACAAACATTTTAGTACTTAAAAATGACAGGTAATATCCAATTGGTTACTGTAGGACACACTAATAATTATTCCATCATTTTTAAACACAAATACAGTAGATCAGATACATCAATTACAAGTGAAAACAGCTTTGAAATGTAATCAAAAAGAAAAATTGGACAGATGAAAATTCAAAACTTAAAAGGTCTACTAAACTGAAACAAAATATACATTAAATAAGAAAGACACACAAATAGCATTTGTAAGCACAAGTAAAAAATTCTGCACCCTCAAACAAAAATGCTGATGGTTATAAATAGTTTGTGTAGCTTTTGTTCTGTGCTTTTACTATTATAAGCTAAAGGAAATATATACAGTAGTTGACAGTTGTCATAAATCTTCATTAGGATTACATGAGAGACATTAACTGCACACTGGAAAATCTAATTGATTGCAATTATATTGAATTGCTTAGGTCCTGCAAGACTTTTTTTTTTTATTTTTTTTTTTTAAGATTGTTTGGAAAAGCCAGCATGTATGTTTAGAGGTCCTTCAACAAGCACGGCCATCACCTGACATTCCTTTCTAGTGTGCATGACCACACATATGACTCAGTGGTCCAAAGGTTACAGTTAGCCTCAAGCTTGAGAAGAGTAGATTAAAGGCTGGTTCTGCACGCAAAACGCACATCAGCAGAGATTAGAAAAACAATCCGTTACAGCCAGATCTGGAACCGACAATATTTTTATTCAGAATAATGATTTTGTTAAGGCATTCTGAAGTAAATTTCCATCTTTTTAACAATGTTCTGAATAAAAACCATGCAGGTTTCCAGAGCTGACTATAGCAACAGGTACTGTAGTTAATATTTGAAAATTTTGGTGACCATTGTCACCAGGATTTAAAGTGAGGGAAAAATCTAACCCCTTCATTTGTCAGCTGAACAGAAATATGGGAAGTGTTTTCAAAGAGGACATGTTCCAGTGACAATTTCAGAAAGAATTGCTCTCACTTTGGAAAGATCTCCTCTCTCTGCCTTTTGTGTCTGGAAAATCTCCCCACGGCTGAGACAAAGCATAGAATGAATGCTACCATGTCCAACACCAAAATGATGGCTATCGAACAAGACCAAATCCACAAATTTGAAAAGATATGGTTACCCATAGTTAAAATATTACCTACCGCCAACTTTTGATGAATCGGTCCTCCTACCATGGAAGTCATTTAATTAATTCCTTTACTCAATCAAACCATTTATTTCACTGGCACTTGGGTCGACCTTGTGGACTTCAACTTTCTACCCTCCTCCTCTTCTACTTTTTCTCCCCTCTTATTCTAAATTTTACAGCTCACTTTTTAAATGCATACGACCTGTACCCTCAAAATTCATTAGTAAGTAATTACTGTTGGTACTGTTAAATATAGGAGTGATTATATTGTCACATGACGTCTCATCAACTCCTCAGGTTGCATTTAGATACATTCCACTTGAAGGATACTTGTATTTAATTGTTAATATTTGCATGACATTGTATAGCAAAGGGTTTAATTTCTATAAGCGTAATTGGCATACCTGTTAATTGCTGTGTATTTAATAAAATCTTGACAAGGAAAATATCAAGACAGTGAAAAAAAAAAAAATGTATTTACAGGGGTCCAATCCCTGATTTATTCAAAACTAAAATAAAGAGCTTTGGCTTCAATTAAACTAACTCATGAGGTCCGTTCAGTGATGGCTTCCTTTCCTTTGGGGAAGTCACCGGGACCGGATGGCCTTCCCATTGAATTTTATAAGGCTCATGGAGCGATTTTAGCACCTCTATTGGCCTCTCTTTATTCTGAATGTTTGAAGGAAGGAGCTCTACCGGAATCAATGAGCCATGCCCATATAGTTTTAATTCACAAGCACCCAAAAGATCCATCTATCTGCGCTTCATACAGGCCTATTGCTTTATTGAATGTAGATTTTAAGATTTTGACCAAGCTCATGTCTAGGTGAATACAACCCTTGTTCTCTAATATTATTGATTCAGATCAGACAGGATTTATGTTTGGTAGGACTACCAATGTAAATCTAAGGAGATTGTTTACCAATATTTATGCCTCACATCTTAATATAGGCTCTAGGGTAATTGCCTCACTAGATATAGAGAAGGTCTTTGATATGCTGGAGTGGCCATTTTTGTGGGAAGTTATCCGTAGAATGGGCTTTCCAACTGTGTTTATAAACTGGTTGCAGGTCTTATATAGAAATCCAACAGCTATAGTAAAGATGGGGGGTGGATTGTCGACTGCTTTCTCATTGTTTAGGGGAACTTGGCAGGGTTGTGCTCTCTCTCCGACCCTCTTTGCCATGGAGCCTGTGGCGGAGGCTCCGCGCACCCAATATTAAGGGATTGCGGATTGGTTGGCTGGAGGAGAAGGTGGCCCTGTATGCTGATGACCTCTTACTATTCTTAAATGATGCTGGACCCCCTTTCCAAGGGGCTTTGAAGATATTGGACTCTTTTTCAATGGTCACAGGGCTGAAGGTAAACTGGAGAAAATCTTTGTTGTTTCCAATAGATGTAGAGGCCAAAAGTATGGCTTCTAATGATATCCCATTGCAGTGGGTGGAGAACTTTAAATATTTAGGAGTTATTTCCCGTCAAGTTTCTGAATTTATTCCCCTGAATCTGACTCCGATTCTGGGAGATATCGGATTGAAACTGAAGCCATGGAAGTCCTAATCCCTTGTACACACGGTCAGACATTCCAACAACCAAATCCGTCGGGTTTTGTCCGAAACTGTTGCATACACACAGTCGGACAAAGTTGTCAGAAATTCCGATCGTACTTAACGTGATGACGTTATTTCATTAGGACGTGAATACGTTCAGGCTAGTAGCCAATAGCTTTGGTCTAGGAATTTGAGCTGAGCATGCGTGGCACTTTGTCCGATCGGAATTCTCTACACATGATCGGACGAAGTCCAATCGGATCATGTTGTCGGAAAATTTCATAGCCCAGCTGGAAAACTTTGCCCATCGGATACTCCGACGGAAACAGTCCGATGGAGCCCACACACTGTCGGATTATCCGACAACACGGTCCTATCGGACATTGTCCATTGGAATGTCTGACCGTGTGTACAAGGGCTTACCGTTGTCTTTATTGGGGCGTATTAATCTTTTGAAAATGAAAATTATACTAAAATTTATTTATTTAGACAGTCCCCTCAGTGGCTCCCTATGTCCTTCTTTACAAAAATAAATCAACTTTTTTCATCCTTTTTATGGGGTTCGAAGAACCTCAGATATAAATTAACCACTTTAATGCACCCTTGTGACCAGGGAGGATTCGCTTTTCTGGACCTATATACATATTTTCTAGCCACTCAGCTGGTTACGGCCACATGGTGGCTGAATCCTGATATATATAATTCCTCAACCCAGCTGAAAGCGGCAATAGTAGGTTCTATAGATGCTCTTAAGGCCCTTTTATTTAGAGGCCCTAAGGCACCATATCAGCTGACTCCTTCAATGCTCACTACTATTCCTGTTTGGGAAGCCTGTCTTCGATGTGAGCACTATCCTAAGGATGCGTTCTCTCCAAGTGCTCAGCGTAATCCTACTCTTCCTCAATTTTTTAAAGCACCAGAGCCCATCGCATTGACAAAATAGAACATTAAAACTACTCTCCCAAGTGATTACAGATCAGAAATTATCCACTTTCTCTGCACTTACCTCGACTTTTAATATTCCAGGCTCCCATTTATTTAGATATTCTCAGTTTCTCCATACCTTTCATGCCCAATTCCCACAGAATAGTTTAGTGATTAGACAATCTATGTTAGAATCAGTGTTTAGATCTGAGTGCCTGGATAAGCCTACTTCAAGACTATACTCACATCTTACATTAATTTCTATCCTGCCACTAGAGGATCTTAGAGCTAAATGGGTGCAAGATATACCAGATTTAGATGTGGAGGATTGGGGGGCTGTGTGGGGTAATCCTTTCGGTTCTTTGATATCCTTGAGAGATTGTGTGATCCAATATAAACAGGTACATAGAGCGTATATTACGCCATACAGACATAAAAAGATAAATCCTCTACTCCTCAGAATGTTGGCATTGCTCCTCTGCCGGATTCAATGTCTGTCTGTCTTAAGGTCTGGTAGAAACTATTTTTCCAACAATGTCTGAGCAAACCTTTGCCAATATATCACTATTCTATGCAAGAAAAGCTATTGCATTGGAAGAAACCTCATCCCCACACGCTTTCATATTGGAAGCAATTGGTAAATAATAACCTTCCACTGTATAGAGATACCTGCATGAATAGGGGTAGCAAGTAAGACAAAGTGTGGGCAAAGTGGCTGGACAAGTCGTACACAGTATAGATCGTCAATGGGGTCTTGGATGTATGATATGCATGCTCCTATGTGAGAATTGTCTATTGCAATTTGTTTGGCTTCATATTTATTTTTATTTTTTGGATTAATAATTCAAATACCAGATTTCGGAAAATGTATCACTATATTCTCTTTTTAAAGTGTATGATGGTTGGTCGTGTCTTGTTATTTATGTTGTTTCTGTAATTAAGAAATTTAATAAAAAGAAACTTTAACTCATCATTGAAAAATGTTTATTTTTAAAATGTATCTTAACTTTAGCAGATTTTAACAAAAATGTAAATAAAAATTTGCTTCATGATTTACTTTAACTTGCAAATACATGTATTTGAATTTGGGTAGCGCTTAACAGGTTACCTCTCCTGGTAAACACAAGTAGTTAACAGTGGGAAAGGTTTAGAATCATTGTGAGGTTGTTGGCATCTGTAGAGAGAGGTCTCCCCAGTGATGATGTAGACCAGTGGTCATCAATCCTGTCCTCAGGACCCACTAACAGACCAGGTTTACAAGATAACTGAAATACATCATAGGTGATATAATTTGCTTCTCAGTGATTGCAGTTTTATGGTCTGCATCTCCCCAAGGTAATACATAAAACCTGGCCTGTTAGTGGGCTCCGAGGACAGGGTTGATGACCACTGATGTAGGCAACAAGAAAAATCCCCCAAACAATTCTAACCCTTTCGAATGCCACTAAAAAGGTCTACAAAAAAGTTTCTGCTGGAGGTCACACTTAAAGCAGTTGTAAACCTGGGTAACCAAAAAAAAAAAAAAAAACCCTGCAAGACAAAGGCATAATGAGCTAGTATTCATAGCATACTAGCTCATTATGAATTACTTAGCCAAGAGCGAAGAGGTTACTTCTGGGTATCGCGGCTCCAGCGTCATTATTGGCCAGAGCCATGATGCCATCACTCCTGCACATGCGCGTGGGAGCCGCCGGGAATGGCACAGTACAACTGGAGCAACGGCACATACATGCCATTGATTCAGTTGGCTTAAGTGCGCATGTGCCAGTGACGTCGGCACATGCAAATACAGGGATATCTCCTAAACCTGCAGGTTTAGGAGATATCCAGTGTAGCTACAGGTAAGCCTAATTATAGGCTTGCCTGTAGTTTAAAGGTTTTACAACCACTTTAAAGTAAAAATAAAAAGGCATTTTCCTTTCTGTTATATACATTTCTTTTTCTAGTGCATGTATTGTAAGGGTTGCTATTTTGTGCCTACATATCACAAGATCACTATTGCGTTGATCCCCATATTGCTATAATGTAGTCCCCTGTAAGCCTTGCAAGTGGCCGCTTGTGCTCAAAATTTTTTTTTGGGGGGGGGGGGGCAAAAACAAACTGAATTGCAGTCTCACTGTGCCATCAAATGCAGCCACTGTGCCCCTGCCCGATACTTACCCCGTCTCAGTGGGGAAGTGGGTGATGGTGGAGAGTGGTGTCCTCCATGCATCCTCTCCCATCCTTTCCTCTTGATAGCCATCCAATCACAGCGCCTGTCGTTTTAACCAATCAGGCAATGGGTAACAGACCCGAGCACCTGATTGGCAGAGAGGCAGCTCAGTGTTAGGAAAGTGATTATTCATTCACTGTTCTAACACACCTGGGTGAACTGCAAGCACCAAGCATGGCACTCAGTCACCTGTTTTGATGCCTATTAGAGCCTACGGCTCTAATCAGGTGCTTATAAAACACACACTCCCCTCCCCCGCACCTGTAGTTCAGTACCCAAAAAAGGGGTCGGTGCCTGAATAGGGGGTGTCAGCGACTGCCATGAATAGATTCATGCTATGCATGAGTCTATCCATTGGTCATAGAGGGGGTGGCTGGAGAGAGGGGGTGGCTGGAGAGAGGGGGTGGCTGGAGAGAGGGGGTGGCTGGAGAGAGGGGGTGGCTGGAGAGAGGGGGTGGCTGGAGAGAGGGGGTGGCTGGAGAGAGGGGGTGGCTGGAGAGAGGGGGTGGCTGGAGAGAGGGGGTGGCCTTATGGATGCACCGCCACTGGGCCTGCATGTGTACTGCATGCACTTTATTAAACCCTTGAACTTTATTTTATATAGCATGCTGTTACTGTCCAAGTATTGTCACAGCACTACCTGTGCCACCATTACACTCTTAAATTTTAATGACATGATTTTTTTGGATTCCACCCCCCCCCCCCCCCAACAAGGAAATCTTTAGCGACTCAGTTTTGTCATCTGCTTATTATTAGTATTTTTAGATTATTTTAAATGTATGTTTTCTGAAAATTGTTTTGCTATATAGGAGGAACTATGCTAAAATATAACCTACTCAAGTGGTGAATATGCTAGGTACATCATTGTTAAAATATTTTCAGGTTTTTTTGCTAAATTTCTTTTTAGTCAGTGTCTTAAAAGTACTGTAGCTAGAGGATCAACAAAACTGCTATGCAATGACAGGTTATCTTTAAGACTAAAGGGTGAACTGTAGTGGTTATTTAGAAGCAAACAAAATCCCCCACTTGAGCCATGTATTTCCTAAAGTCAAATGTGATGGTCATTCATAAACTTTAGAGCATCACCAAGTTTAGCAGACTTTGGTTAAACGTAAAAATCTGGTCTGTTATTCTATATTCCAGGGCTGTGATATATATCTAGTTTAGCAATGAGTGGATTGACCCTTTATTTTTCAAATTATTTGAAAAAGTAAGATATATCCATAGATAATAGTTTTTAAAGACCATGTTAAAAGGATTTACCATTATCTATGATGGGTGTCAGGACAACAAACAATACAGGGTTATCCAAGTAAAATTAAAACCTGTAGCTTCAGTTGCCCATAAATGTAGGTTGATGCTGGAGGGGACAAAACTCACTAAATTATCGGTACAACTAGTTTTTGGTTTAGAAAATATTCATTTTTAAAATCAAATTTATGTGCTTGACCAAAATTAGGTCAAATAATTTTAACTTGGTGTCCACAACAGTGAAATTCGTGCTTATCAAAAAAAACAAAAATAGATTTCAATCTGTAATAAAAAAAACTTGAATGTAACACAACATCTGTGTATAAATTATAACAAAAAGGATACATTTATCATATACATTGAGAATAGTGTTGCACTGTCCCTTTAGGCTGGGTTCACACCGCACTACAAAGCGGCTCACAGCCGGGGTCCGATGTGTCCCTGTTCACCGTTTCAGGTCCGATTTCAGCCCGAATATTTGGCTGAATTTGGATCCGAAACAGACCAGAAGACGCACAGGACTCCTGTGCAATTCACACCGAAGCCACTCCAGAGATGTGTGAGCCGGCTTCATAGAAAGCTGGTCACAATCTCTGGACATGCGAATTGGATGCTGGTTTCGCCATGTGAACCCAGCCTTAAATACATTTTCACAAAGCTAACGCAGTGCAAGAAAAAGATCAGTAAACATGTATATAGGTGAACACAAGGTGCTCAGACACATTGTGACTGAATCAAGTCTATTTAGAACCAACGTCATGGTAATACTTAGTGGTGAGTGCTTCAACCTTCGCCACATTAAAAAATAAAGCCACTTATCAGAAGCCAAGACCCCATAGGATAAGAGGTCTAATGCTCTTGATTGCAATAACAGAGCACAGACAGCAGGAATGTAGCATTTCTGTTATATGGACTCCAATCAAATCAGGCCTGGCATTAATACACCAGAGAGAAAAGAATGGAGAACTCCATAGTATAGACAAAATATAATTTGTTTATTAAAAAACAAAAGAGATACTCAAAGTCTGACACAAGCCATTTGTTGCTTGTGCTCCTTGGGGACGCTGGTTGTGAAGAAATGCGTAGGGTAGAGCCTCAGTGGTGATGCCTTCAGGCTCGCTGGCTGTCCAGAGCAAGCAGTGTTTTTTGAATGCGCTGTTAATGTGCAATACTTTGTGAGTATTTCTCTTTGCTTTTTTAATAAGCAAGTCAATATTTCACTATACTATGGAGATCTCCCTTCCTTTCTCTCTGGTGAATTTTTGTCTGGCTGATCCAATTGGACTCCAAGTAAAATAAAAGCTAAAATTTCTGCTGCTTATTCCATAGACCTTCATCCTATGGGGTCTTGGCTTCGGGTAAGCAGCTTTGATGTGGTGAAAGGTGGGAAGCACTTGCCACTAAGGATTGTCATCAGGTTGTTTATAAATGGACATGATCTAGTCACAATGTGGTTTGAGCACCTTTTTCACATATATATATATATATATATATATATATATATATATATATATATATATATATATATATATATATATATATATATATATATATATATATATTTATTGATGTTTGTATTTCTTGCACTGCAGATTTTGTAAATATGTATTTAAAAAGGGGCAGCCTGCTAAACTGGCATTTAAGGCATCAACATTAATTATCTGCCATTACCCATCATACTTACCTCAGAGGGAGAATTTACCACTGCTAGGTTGTAGCCATACAACATAGAAGACCCAAAAGAGGAGAGCAGGGAGACAGCCAGCAAAGGAAATGTTAAGTTCTATAGGAATGAAAAATATATGTGTTAGATAAATGAATACATAGATAAAACAAGAACTACGTATCTAGCATGAAACACATCACACATGAAGGGCAAAAGATAAAAAGCAGATACATTTTAGGAAAAATGTGGAGCTTTCCCAGATTATCTGCATGGGACACTAACCCTTAAATAAACCAAATATCTATATCTATTACAAAAGCAGGAGCAAGACTGGCTTTCTCCATAATACAATAAAACTGCTGAGAATAAGAGATGTAAAAGGCGATCTGAGGAAGAGCCCTCACACGGTAGTGATAGCGGTGAAAAAACAGGGTTACGGCAATTTAGAACTGTGTTCCTGTAGCCTTCACGCTTAAAAGCGTCAGTCCATTTGCAGAATTTGGGCAACTGTGGGTGGGCTGTGATATTATTTTGATGGGGGGGGGGGGGGGGGTGGTCTTAATGTTTTATTAGAGTTCCCTAAAGCATTGTTTGACCAACCAGGGACATGAGAGGATGATCATCTGAAACTGATGGCCACAGTCACATCTGCAAAACAATTGTACATCCACTATGCAACCCTATCCATTGTCAAACAACATTAAAAAGATCAGTTGTCCAAAATGGTTTGCCACTGCTCTGCCAGGATAAGGCAAGAACGAATGACATATTACATTTATGCATAACATTGTATAACAATATTTTTGCTGTCAGCAAATACAACCATTTTCAGCCAAACTGGACAGCATTTGTAGGTGTTTGTTGGCAAGCAGCAATTGCCAGCCAACAGTTCCCGGGAGGGACATCAGTTGGGTTACTTTCTAGCTCCCCTCCTATCTGCTTTGACAATAAAAATGCTCAATTTAGCTGAGCTGATCTCGCAAGTTTATTAAAGTCATGGGACGTATGCTGTCCTGAGTGGTCATATTGTGTACACATTTGGTTCCTCTCTAGTATTAATGGGGAACCATAGTTTGGAACAGCGACTTGAAAAACTTTGCAGAAAGAGGCAATTGACTTGGGCAGCAAAAACAGTTGACAACAAATATGATCATTTTTGGTATGTTTGATGTGACCAGGTTCCCTCTAAGAACGGCATTGTGGTGTCCAGGCACCTGGAGCACAGGCCAGCCAATAAAGCACTAAAGCCGTTATATCTTTTGCCTCCCATTGTGCTCTGGTAAATGCCCAAACAGCAACTACAGCCTCCTACTATACAGAGGGCAATCATCATTTCTGTCATGCAAGGAAGAAGTAACACTGGCCAAAATCTTTATGAGGCAGGAATGAGAATTTATTATAGTAACCACTTTCCACAGAGGTCAGTTCCCTGCTTCTAACCACTTAGCACCTGTAGAGACAGAACAGCAGACCTATCATTATTGACTCTGTTAAGGGGATAGGCTTTAGGGTCATTATCCTAATTGACCTAGAATAAAACATGAAGAAAGGGGAGTTATGGGGAGCTTCTTTCAAATCAGTGACCCACTAACTAGGTAGTGGAGCCAGCATCACCACTCTTTGAAAAAATACTTTCTAGCATGTCACAGGTGACCCTTGCTGCTATTTAGGAATGGTCAGTGACCCATCAAGTACTGGAATCAGCATCAGGGTCATAAACAGCCTCAGAGCCTGTACCTTTAAAAATAAAGTTGTTGATGGTAGCTCCCAGTTCTTTCCAGGGTTCACAATAAAACAAATATTTGTGCAAGCTTCAGCTTGAGCTACTAAGTCCTGTTAACATTAGGCTATTTTTCATTGGGAGGAAGCAACGTATGTAGATGCATAAAAATGATCCAAGATATAAGCCTACTGGCTGGATAGTAGAAAATAGAAAATGATATGCAATATTCAATATTTAGATTATAAAAGCCTGAAAAAAAATATATAATATAATATACAGGCCAGCAAAAAGTGTAACTGTTCCAGAATGGACAAGGTTTGGATATTGGAAACAATGCAAAAAAAGTGTTTTAGCATGCAGTATGCATAGCTCCCAACTGTCCCTGATTTTGAGGGACCATCCCTTCCTCCTCAATTGTCCCTCATTTTTGTTCCGATTTATATAGTTGTATATAAAATGCACTATTTATCTATGTATCAGTGTTTTACAATGCTAAACCTTTCATCCGATTTCTAAAGAGTTGTGTCTGTAAATTCCAAAAGCCAATAAAGGAAAAAAAAAAAAAAAAAAAGGGGGGAGGGGAGGGGGGTGTCCTACGCCTACATACTTTTGCTTTTTTACTTTTAGGTGTCCCTCATTCCCATCGCAGAAAGATGGGAGGTATGAGTATATGCAGGAGAGCAGTGCAGAGGGTAAGACAGTGGCCAGCAATGTTCAAGAAAATAGTACATAGGGAATGATGATGGCCAATATGTGCAGGAGAGGAGTACAGGATATGTATCAATAGGTAGTAAGTGCAGGAGAAGAGGATGACAGCAGGCAGTAACTTGAAAGTTATAGCTGTGGCCATTGGTCAGTGTGTGCTTACATTAAATGAGGAGGATTTAATGGTGGACAGTATGCACAGGAAAGGAGTTCAGAGAATATGATAGCAGCCAATGTGTGTGTAAACCCAAAAAACTAAACTCTACTCAAAAAAACTCAAATCACACACATATTGAGAAAATCAATACTCCCAAAGGAAAATAGTGACAAAAAAGGATGCAAAAATAGCTTAAGAAATTTAAATAAATTATATATCAGTGAGTAATATCTTAAGCGTATAAGTACGGCGTGCTGACATCACCGCGTTCTACGCCCAACCCGGAAGTGCAGGCGGCACATGAGAGCCGGCCGGCTCGTTTTCTATTTACACGATCATTTCCTTTTTGATACATGGGAGTGCAATATTATTTTTTTTATTATCCATTAAAGTAAGAGTTTTTACGCTATGCGAGTGCCTTTCTGCTTCTTCATATGACACATGACGCCTTCGTTCCGCGTCTGGAGGTTTACATCAAGGATAAAGGTAGTGTGGCTCATGTAACGGCTCATCCAGAACTCCTGTGCTTTTGCCTTGTTGATCTCACTGACACTGAGATCTAAAATTCTGGTAAGTGGCCCCCTTTCACTGGTGGAGGTGATTTCTTGGATCTCTTTTAACACAGAATATTGTGGGTGTCAACTCCATATCTTCACTTTGAAAGAATCATCACCATCTTTTGATTATTTTTCTGGGACTTTTATTGACTTTATTCCTATTCAATTTCTTTTTTAGTTTTTTTTGTATATTCATTATAATAAGTTGGTGCTGTGTGCTTTCAATAACAATTTATGCGATTTTTATATACAAGGGATATATAAATTTATGCCAATTATACCATTGGCACTGGTGATTATTAACTGTCACTTATACGCTTAAGATATTACTCACTGATATAATTTATTTAAATTTCTTAAGCTATTTTTGCATCCTTTTTTGTCACTATTTTCCTTTGGGAGTATTGATTTTCTCAATATGTGTGTGATTTGAGTTTTTTTTGAGTAGAGTTTCGTTTTTTGTTTTTTTTAGCGCAGCTCATTCTTTTCACTTATCTAGTCTACTATATCGGAGTATTACGATTGGGGTTGCTGCTTGTAGGGAATTTATTTACATTTTTTTTTTAATTTTCTGAATAGCGCGGTTTACTTTTTATATCTTGTGTGTAAACCCAGTCAAGGTGAAACGTGGACTACAGCTACACAGACCAGGCTGTCACTGACAGTGTCACACATTCTGCAGCCACTCACACACAGCCAGCGCTGCAGCTATTCTCTCCTGTCCTGCCAGTGAGGAGCGAGGGACAGAGAACAAGTCTTTGTAGGACTTTATGCAGCAACAGAGAGAGGTGGAGGAAAGACATGCCAACCACCCCGGATCACAAAAAAGAAGAAGAAATTGAGCTGCTGTGGATTGTTGGAAGGAAAGAACCTGCTGGGAGTAACTTGTGGGGGAAATGCCCCAGACACACTGAACCTGTATCACAGATTGCCTTTAGGGACTCCACATCCCAGCATTACTACAGCTCTGTGGGAGAAAAAGGAAGATCTATTCCAAGAACTGGGGATGTGGTGTAACAGTTACACAGTGTAGCAGGCTGCTGTCAGGTTGTTTTGTTGCAGCGTAGGGGATGCAGAGAGGCTGAGTGGTGGACATTTCCTGGTTTGAGAAGAGGACATCTGTGGGCGAGGTCTACTGTGCCCATTTGCGTTGGGTATCTAGCACCCTCTACTTTAGTGTTGCCAAGCAACTCTCCAGGAGGGATCCACCGGAGTGCAGCCAGGAGGGCTGGTGAGTGACAGGCACAATGCAGTCTGAGATGGAAGTAGAGCCAGCGGGACAGACTGATGTCATGGGCAGTGGAGTTGGGCAGCTGCAACCAGGAGGGCTGGCAGGGCCTGAAGAAGACTGACTGGGAGCAGTAGTCCACCAAGGTCAGCTAGCACTAAAGACTTTCCTATTTTTGTTGCTACACTAATGGGGTCTGCAGTCCCTGCCTGCAAATGGTAGTTGCTAAGGCCTGGCTGGAACCAGGGTCAGGCCTAACCATGTGCTAGCTGTACTAGTAACCAAGTATTATACAAAAGAGAGAGGAACAGTCTACACATAAAGTGTTGTGCTGGAGGAGACCAGAACTCTAAAAGTGTAAATAGAGGTTCCATCTGATAATTTTATGGATTCTATTATTGACTTTGTGCATCCCCATATATTCCCTTACCCTATCCAAGTTCAAAATCCCTCAATAAAATACAAAACAAGCATGCGGACTGTTCATTGTCTCAAGAGTGACTGGGAAGGGAATTCCGGGCTGGGCAGGGTGACAGGTGGACCACAATATCCAGAAGCCCCTACGGGGGTACCACTACCGGTAACCTTACCCGAAGGTGTGCTCACTACGAACATTAAGGCAGTCCCCAACTCAGAGGTGAGACACTTGTGTGCAACAATAATAAACAGAGTTCACGTGTAAAATGTTTTGTTCCATGACACCACACACTTGTAACTGATGTATGTCACATATGGAGGAATGTGCAGATCCTGCATCTACTCCACTAGTCCAGTGTAACTCTATTACCTCACTCCCAGTAACAAAATGAAGTCCTGCTGAGCACATAGTGGACCACATGCAAGCTCGTTAACTCATTCCTTCTTGTGCCTGAGGTCTTAACTCTGTAATGTTAGTATGCGCTCAGAGACCAGAAGAGACAGACAGCTACGGAGGAAGTCAGCACACCGGCTCCCTCGCTACCGAACGACCTTTCACCCAACCAGGTACCCATGGAAGCTACCTCCGCTTTGCCTTGAGGAGTTAACCTTTTGCAATGGTGTTACCAAATATGCACCACTTGTATAACTTCAGACCAGACTCATGGCAGTTGAAACAACTTTACTGAAAATTTAGCATAACATATGCAACAGAGTAAAACGTCCTTCCCCTAACAAACTCTAGTTGCAGCTAACCGTACAGGTAAACTACTTTAGGGTGTAGTCCGAAATTGGAAAATCCTAATTGGAGGTGTCCAAGTCACAGGGGTCCCAATGAGTCAGTGCTCCTGAGGTGAACCACAGGTCCCAGCAAGCCTCAGTTCCTGTTCTGACCCAAACTTATTCTCTTTTAAAGATCACTGGAAGAGAGACCGGACCCAACAAAGCCTGTGACCACGACCAGGGAAGGCGGCAAAAACATTAACCTCTTCCCCCTGACCTAGGCAGCCAAGCTAGCCAACTAAACACAGCGGGCAACCTGCCTGCGTGTTGCTGCAGCTGACATTGTTGAGCCCCAGACAGTAAGCTGGAGGAGACAGGTCATGACCCTAGAATACCCTACCATGCATTGCTTAAAAAAGGGACAGTATTTCTTATTCAGGCACCAGCACCCAGGTTTGGAGGAGCTTAATCTCAAGGTTTGGGGCCTAGTGCACTGGCCATTAGGGGAGGGTTTGCTAAAGACTGCCAGACCATTGTCCTAGCATTGCCCCTTAGACAGGGCTTCCCATAGTATAAACTTACCCGAAACCTCACAACTTTTTGAGATAGTAATGAGGGACAAATATTAGCAAAAGTATGTAGCCATAGGGCACACTCCTGCCACACCCCTTAAAGGAGAAGTACACCAGAAAAACATTTTTTTTTTTTGTTTTTTACCACTACTATTTCTTTATACTAAATAAAAGGTGGAATAAATATTTGTGCTATGATAAACAAAAATAAGATACAGCAGCTGAGCACTATAACCCAGATATTAGGCACATAAGCAAAAAAATGTAGCAAAAAGTGCAGTGCTTTTTGACACATTTCTTTATATCAGCTTCTGAAATTTACAAATGCAACAATTTAGAAATTGGATGACAGGTTTAGCACTGGGAAACACTTTTTGAAAGATAAATAGTGCATTTTATATAGAACTATATAGCTCAGACCAAAATGAAGGACAAATGAGGAAGAAAGAGGGACTTTGTTAGAAATTGGGGACTGTTGGGAGTTATGGTATAGGGATAAGGGTTTGGTCCCTAGTCCACCTGTTTATTAGCAATGGCACAAGTTATTTTGCAACCGTTTCACATATTTGTTTATGGTCATTCTCCATTCTTTGATTGTTTAACTATTGTGCAATAAATATCCACCCTTCAGCCCTGGTGTGTCAGAGCATGGTGCTGCTTAGAAAGTTGTGGGCATTGGGAACAGGGGTTCTAAGAAAGCAGTGTCCCCTTCAGGGGTAAGTGGTAAATGTAGAAGCAAGCAGTAAGGAGGGTATTACAGTATAGAGTATGTGCAAGAAATGATGAGCACTGTATATTGGCTGGCAGTATTTGCAGGTGAGGTGTGCCAAATATACTAGATTACCAAACATTTTGGGATGCCTGCCTTTACACGCATATGGACTTTAATGGCATCCCAGTCTATATGGTTCAATATGGAGTTGGCTCACCCTTTGCAGCTATAACAGCATCAACTCTTCTGGGAAGGCTGTCCACAAGGTTTAGAAGCGTGTCTATGGGAATGTTTGACCATTCTTGTGGATGAGAAGGCCTGGCTCTCAGTCTCTGCTCTAATTCACCCCAAAGGTGTTCCATCAGGTTGAGGTCAGTCACGTTCCTCCACTACAAAACGTGCTCACCCAGGTCTTCATGGACCTTACTTTGTGCATGTTGGAATAGGAATGAGCCTCCCCCAAACTGTTCTCACAAAGTTAGGAGCATGAAATTGTTCAAAATGTCTTGGTATACAGACTCCTTAAGAGTTCCTTTCACTGGAAAAGGGGCCAAGCCCAACCCCTGAAAAATAACCCCACACCATAATCCCCCCTCCACCAAATGATTTGGACCAGTGCACAAAGCAAGGTCCATAAAGACATGGATGAACCAGTTTGGGGTGGAACTTAACTGGCCTTCACAGAGTCCTGACCTCAACCTGATAGAACACTTTTGGAATGAATTAGAGCGACTGCGTACCAGGCCTTCTTGTCCATATCAGTGTCTAACCTCACAAAATGTGCTTCTAGAAAAAATGATTAAAAACATTCCAAAAGACACACTCCTAAACCTAGTGGACAGCCTTCCTAAGAGTTGAAGCTGTTATAGCTGGAAAGGGTGGGCCAACTCAATACTGAACCCTACGGACTAAGACTGGGATGCCATTAAAGTTCATGTGCCTGTAAAGACAGGTGTACCACTACTTTTGGTACTATAGTGTATATCAATGGGTAGTATGTGCAAGAGAGGAGTCTAGGATATATATCAGCAGGTAGTAATGTACAGGAGAGAAATGTAAAGGTTATGACAATGGTCAGAAGTATATGCAAGGAATGCAGAGGTTATGGCGGTGATCAGTATGTGCAGGACAAGAGTGCGGAGGATATAACAGCTAATGTACAAGCAAGAGGTGCAAAGGGTATGGCTGTGGCCAGTATGTGCACAACAGCAGTGTGAAGGATATAGTGGCTGACAGTAAAGGAATGAGAGGTCAGAGAATATGACAGCAGCCGGTATATGCAAGAAAGTAATGTGGTGGGTATGGCAGCGGGCAATATGTGCAGGATAGTGTGGAGAATATAATGGCAGGCAGTATGTGCAAGATAGAAGTATAATAGTAGAATGTATTGATGTGCCAGGAGAGAAATACAGAATATGAATACATATTAGTTGGCACTATGTACAAGAGAGGAGTTTGAAAAATATATTGACAAGTATTTGCAGGAGAGTAGTGTGTAGGGAACAACAGCAACCAGTATGTGCTGGTTAAATTCAGAGGGTGACAAAGGGCAGTCCAGTATGTGCAAGCAAGGGTTGCGGAGGATATTGCGGTGACCAGTATGTTCAGGACAAGAGAGTGTAGAGCATAACAGTGGACAGTATGTGCAAGATATGGATGTGGCCAGTTAATGAAGGACATACTGTAATGGTGGGCAGTATGTGCAGAATGGACAATTTTTAGACTAAGACGTTATACATTATAGCGAGGGGGAAAAAAAAAAGTATTTGATAAGCTGCTGATTTTGTACGTTTTTCCACGGACAAAGAAATTATAGGTCTATAAAATGTAATGGTAGGTTTATTTTGACAGTGAGTGACAGAACAAAAATATCCAGAAAACACATTTCAAAAAAGTTATAAATGGATTTGAATTTTATTGAGTGAAATAAGCAATTTATCTCCCATCAAATCAGAAAGATTTCTGGCTCACAGGTGTCTTCTATACAGGCAATGAGCTCTCTTAAAGGGAGTGCTCTTAATCTCAGCTTGTTACCTGTATAAAAAGACACCTGTCCACAGAAGTAATCAGATTCCAATCTCTCCACCTTTGCCAAGACCAAAGATCTGTCCAAGGATGTCAGGGACAAGATTGTAGACCTACACAGGGCTGGAATGGGCTACAAGACCATCGCAAAGCAGCTTGGTGAAAGGTGACAACAATTAGTGCGATTATTTGCAAATGGTGGAAACACAAAATAACTGTCAATCTCCCTAAGCCCTTGTACACACGGTCAGAGATTCCGACAACCAAATCCGTCTGATTTTGTCTGAAACTGTTGTATACACACGGTCGGACAAAGTTGTCGGAAAATCCGACTTGATGACGTTATTTCGTTATGATGGGACTATGTTCATGCTAGTAGCCAATAGCTTTGGTGTAGGAATTTGATCTGAGCATGCGTGGCACTTTGTCCGATCGGAATTCTGTACACATGATCGGAGTTTGTCCGATTGGAGAATTTTGTCAGAAAATATTTCCGGCAAGTTGGAAAATTTGGTCCGACGGATATTCCGACGGAAACAGTCCGATGCAGACCACACACAGTCGGAATATCCGACAAAACGCTCCGATCGGACACATTCTGACGGAATCTCCGACTGTGTGTACAAGGGCTTAGTCTGGGGCTTCATGCAAGATCTCACCTCGTGGAGTTTCAATGATCACGAGAATGGTGAGGAACCAGCCCAGAACTACACGGGAGAATCTTGTCAATGATCTCAAAACAGCTGGGACAAGAAAACATTTTGTAGCACACTACGCCTTGAAGGACTAAAATCTTGCAGCACTTGTAAGGCCCCCCTGCTCAGGAAAGCACAGGCCCATCAGAAATGTGCTAATGAACATCTGAATGATTCAGAGGAGAACTGGGTGAAAGCGTTGTGGTCAGATGAGACCAAAATCTAGCTTGTTGGCATCAACTCAACTCGCTGTGTAATCCCATGGAAAATATGTGGAGGAAGCTGAAGGTTCAAGTTACCAAACATCAGCCTCGAAACTTTAATGACTTGGAGAGGATCTGCAAAGAGAAGTAGGAAAAAATCCCTCCTGAGATGTGTGCAAACCTGGGGGCCAACTACAAGAAACATCTGACCTCTGATTGCCAACAAGGGTTTTGCCACCAAATATTAAGTCATGTTTTGGGAAGGGGTCAAATACTTATTTCACTCATTAAAATGCAAATAAATTCATAACTTTTTGAAATGTGTTTTGCTGGATATTTTTGTTATTCTGTCTCTCACTGTTAAAATAAACCTATATAAATTAAAATTATAGGCTGATCATTTGTCAGTGGGTGTACAAAATCAGCAGGGAATCAAATTCTTTTTTTCCCCTCACTGTAGACACACTCCTAAACCCTGTAGACAGTTTTCCCAGAAGAGTTGAAGCTGTTATAGCTGCAAAGGGTGGACCAACGTAATATTGAACCCTAAGCACTAAGACTGAGATGCCATTAAAGTTCATGTGTGTCCCAATACTTTTGACAATATAGTGTATGTGAACGTCCTTGATGGGAGTTTATTGGATAGGAAATAGTACAATAAATGGGAGCAAATACCAGCTTGGTTCTCATCAGCGACAGCACGTTTTCTATTCCGAGTACAGTAATTTCATTATACACTAACTCTGGTACATCCACTCCGCTCATCACATGTATTTTATAAGGAAGTACATTATAGTTCTAAATCCACCAGCTGTTTAAATTTTTTTCCAATAAAGGTTTGTTTAAAACAGAAATAGCATTAGGCAGCCTGAATGTATCTGCATTTAGGGCATGATGGGTCAATTCTCGCTGAGCCATAACAAAATACACAACAGCATATCTATTCACAAACACCCTAATACAACCTTAACGTATAAGTAAAGTTCATCTAAATTATGTGTATCAATGGCAGCTGGTGCTCAATATTTATTTATTTTTTTTTTTTTGGGGGGGGGGGGGGGGGGCGGAAAACCATCATTGAGGATGAGGGGTAGGGCTGCTGCTCCTCGCTCCAGCCGTGGGAAAAGACAGGGCTTCTTCACCCGGCCAAACAGGAAGTGGCTTTTGAGACCCGATTGGCTGGGAGTCCTAAGACTCCCTGGCCAATCGGGTCTCCGGACCTGCTTCCTGATTGGCCGGGGAGGAGAATCAGGAAGACAATAGTGAATATTAATTCGCTATTGCCACACAAAAAAAAAACTCCATTGAAATCAATGCGTCCAGCAACCCGCATGGATTGGGGGGGTGGCACCCCTGCGCTACGAGCCACCATTGTGTATTTTGCTAAAGCACTGTTGCCCTTTTACAGTTTTTTCCCATCCCTAACAGCTGATTTTCTGAAAACTCTTTGCAGTCACTTCCTGTCTACATGCACTTCAGTGATGGCTGCGTGGTATTTCTTAGTGTGGGTTCGATGATGGTGATAACAGTGATCTGTGCCAGTGTAATGTGTGTTGAAATGGCCACTTGTAACCATGAGAGGCCATGTAACCTTTATCAGATGAAGAAATGGTCGTACACCGAAACCAACAGAATGCTTACTGAAAAAAAGTCTTTATTGTCATATGCCAGACAATCGTGTAGGGTTAACCTTTATCAGATGCCATGTGCAAGAGCACAACTGGAAGATAGGGACAAAACATTGTCACATTGTAAGAGGGATTTTTTTGTCCTTAGGTTATGACCGTCCCCTACCGTGCATGTGTTGAGGGAGAAGTTTGGTTTAGAGCGGAGTTCCAACTGTTAATTTAAAAAAATTTTGATGAATATTGTTCGTTTAAAACTTCTTTTTTATATCACTCTCCTTTCTGGGATGTATCAAAGCTCGATTGCCGATTTCATAGAGGAAGATATCTTATATTCCTCTTTCCTGGCACTTTCTATATTGCTTGTGGGCACGAGAAGCCCACAAGCACCATCTTAGGTGCAGCTGAGCGATCAGCATGCACCGCCCGTTCTCGTGCATGAGGTACGGCTTGCAGCACCGTACACTTCTGAAGTTGCCACAATGGACGGCGGCATTGGAAGTGCCCACCCAGCTGTGAAGAGCAACCAAGCCCTCGCCGCTGCCCACGACTCCTGGGAAATGATGGCGCACATCTCCCAGAAGCACTAGCGAGCACGGGCGCGGAGGGAAATGGCGTCAGGTGCCAGATAGAGGAAAAGGCAGATTACAAGGCACCCCTTAGCAACAGCCAGGAAAGTGGGTGGGTGGAACTCTGCTTTAAGTCCATGGGCACAAGAACAAGCTAGACCTGGAGTGCACCTCCCTGGAGGAACATACATGACAGGCGCTTAAAACACAGCAGCAATCATGGTATTGTATGACTAAGAGCACGACAGCACCCCCCTTCCGATACCCATTCCTGGGATACAATTCCTGTCTCGGCAGCAGACGAGAAGTCGCCCATACTGCTTCCAGAGTACAGTGCCACTTACTCTGTGTAGTCACTGCTACCACAGTATGTTATGGCACACAGAACAGCCACATCACTTAGTAGCTTGACTATGTTAGCAATCACTATATATTGGTGGATGTTAGGTTGTGATGTTACTACAATGCCTCTCCACTTTGTTTAACACTTCTGCTCTGGAGCACATTTTTCTTTTTTTTTTTTATGCATTTTTGGCCAGAAAATGACCTAAAACATTATATATTTTCTGAAAGCAGAGGTCATGCATGATGAAAAGATAATAGTTGCAATTTATTTTGCACAGTGTTCGTGCAATGGTTTATCAAATGCGTAAAATTTTTCAAGGAAAAAAAAAAAAAAAGTATAATAAAATGAATTTTAGTGCAAACACAAAACAATACCATACCCAATTTTTGGTAAAATAAAAGATGGGGTTGCATCGCAGAAATAGACACCAAAGATGTCAGGCCTAAAATTGCCTGGCCCCAATATTGTCTCCCCCCTTCCTAAAATTGCCTGCCCCCAATATTGTCTCCCCCCTTCCTAAAATTGTCTGCCCCCAATATTGTCTCCCCCCTTCCTAAAATTGCCTGCCCCCAATATTGTCTCCCCCCTTCCTAAAATTGCCTGCCCCCAATATTGTCTCCCCCCTTCCTAAAATTGCCTGCCCCCAATATTGTCTCCCTCCTTCCTAAAACTGCCTGCCCCCAATATTGTCTCCCTCCTTCCTAAAATTGCCTGACCCCAATATTGCCCCCCCCCCCCCCCCAAATTGCGTGCTCTGGTTGTCAAAAAAATAATGTAACTTCTTTTTACTGCCACTTCAGTATAAAGTCCGTAGAGATTAATGCAACACCTCTCTCGTTTATTTAGTAAGGAAGTGTGGATAAAGATGTAAAAAGTTAACAACACATAGAAACTATTTTGCCATCAATCAATTTAGAGAAAACAAAGTTGCTGGCTGATTGCTTATCTTATGGGCAACTGTGCAGCTATTCCTTATTAAATGTTCCCAGATAAGAGAACATGTGCACCTGCCTGGAGACAAATGGCGGCAAGGTCACATACCTCATGATTTTTTATTTATTTTTTATGTTTTGGGTTGCATTTACATGCATTTGCAGTGCGTTTATGTTCTGGTACATTTACATGGAAAATATGCACCTTGCTGCTCTTCTTTTTCTTTTTTAATGCACATGAATGGTGTAAACTAGACTCATAGAAATGCATTCCTGCTGCATTTAAGGCTCATGCACACAGGACATTTGCTTTTTACCTCTGGAGCAGAACGCTGCTTAAAAACAACATTCCTAAACCGCGCATTTGAAAGAAGAAAAATGCATAAGAACCAAACTGAGGCTCAACCTCAATATGGAAATGTCTAATATGTGAATTGCACATGCGTTAAGGCTTTTCAAGGGTTTGAGCATTAATAGATTCAGTTGGCCAGAATATTAAGTATATTCTGACCATTGGAATGCATTAATGCTCAAAACGCATGTAGCATTCAGTGTTTTTTTTTTTTCTGCTATTCAGCCACTCTTTTGAAGCTCCTTTTAATGCTTTTCTTTCAGCCTGTAAATGCTCCTCTTTGAATAGTCTATATGTAAATGGACATATAGGCTAATATAGAGGTGATTTTACAGTAAAAAAAATAAAAAGCCTGTAAAAGTGGAAATTTTTTAAGCACAGTGTGCACGAGACCTAAAAACGAGTTCAATAGCATTGGATGTAAATTTGCACTCCAAGTAGGAACATCCAAAGTTATCTGAGAGGTGTAAAAGTTGTTTCTCAGATTATTTCTCCTACATTTAAATACCATAAATACAGGAGGGCCAGTGTGAAGGAGGCCTTAGGTTACATTGATACTAGCTCTCCTGCGTTTAGGTTATTTAGACCACATTCACACCTGTGTCTCTGGCCAACAGCAAGCAGATGAAGAAAATAAATAAGTGTGTGTGTGGGGGGTCCAACAATTAGCTGCAGGAGGCAGCCTCATTGAATGTAATAGGAGGCTGCTGGCATGTAATCACTAGGGATGGGCTCAGGTATTTTTGGATCCTAGTCCCAACGAAGCTGAGCAATCCCGCCAGGAAGCCGTCACTGCACACCATCAATCATAGGCAGTGGGCAATTTCCTGGCCCAGAGCTGCACATTCACATGCATGCCCTGACTGGGCTGCCTATGATTGGCTGTGTGCAGTAATGGCTTCTTGTCCCGATTGCTCAGATGGTTTGGGACTAGAATCCGAACAGGCCTGAGCCCATCCCTAGTACTCACTATGTGGCAAGTGATCGGTTTGCATCTAGGGCAGATAACTCACAGGTAATTGGTGCATAGTGATTACATGCTGCAATTAGCTGTGGGAACCAGCAGCCTCCCATTGCTTTCAATGGGGCTGCCTCCTGCAGCTAATCACCAGGATCACCCACTGATTTTCTCACATCTGCTCACCATTGGCAAGAAACACAGGTGTGAATGAACAGTGGGCACAATAAGGAGCCCACAACATGGGATTGTGGCCGCCGACAGATTAAAGTTTAAATAAAAATTATATATATATATATATATATATATATATATATTTATTTAATTTTAATAAAAAGATATATTTTGCTTAAACAAAAAAAAAAAAAAAATATGGGCTTGTTACGAGGCAACATTTTCTTCACAGGTGCAGGAGGTTATAAAAGCTGCCCGTGTGACTAACTGCTCACATTTTCCCTGAGGTGGCATAGGCTTGAGCTCCCCTTCCCTCCCACCCTTGTCAGTGGCACTGTTATGTGGTTATGTCACCCTTGGATCAAGGAGGGACTTTGTTTTTATAAATTGTTTCATTTATAGCTCGAGTCCTATGACTGAGCGAGTTTAGAATTTGTTTTTAAAATTTGAAATATAATTTATTCTTACACTGTTTCATTTTGAATAAAGTTATTTGATTTATTTTAATACCAATGCGACCTACAATCCCATGTACCCTTAAAATGCAAGAGAAATGATCTCAGAAGGGTAGACAACTTTTATGCCAGAACACTTTTTCCTCCATTTAGATGTGCTTGTCTTTACATCAATTCATGTGCATTCACTGTATCTAATCTGCCCCTGGATGCATGGAATTCTACATTTCTCTAAACGCAGCTAAACCAACCGCATCTAAAACGTGTGCAAATGCACAGTGTGAATTACACCATTTGAAAGCCTTACATGTGTTTAGAAATGTCAGGTTATCCATGCCAGACCAACAGTGAAGAATGAGCTTGGTCTTAGTAAAGAAAGTGTGTCTGTTTTTAGATGGCTTGCCATTGTGCTAGTTCACACCAGATGCAGTTCCGTGCGCTTTTTTTCCTGCACTAAGTGCTAATTCACACCAGATGCAGTGTTTTCCATGTATTCCAATGCCTCTATTTCACACCAGTGCAGTCAGTTTCCAGTGCAAAAAAAATAAAAAATAAATAAAATAAAGAAGAAGTAGAGCATTCTGCATTTTTTCTGCACAGAACTGTTCTAGAACCTAGCAAATTGTATCAAAAATGCACTGCAACTGCGTGTGGTGTGAACTGTAAGCAAAAACGGATTGGGAACCTATGAGTGCATTTTTGTGTTGTGAATTGGCTCTAAAAATGCATGCACAGCATTTTCCATGTATTCCAATGGCTCTAGTTCACACCAGTGCAGTCAGTTTCCGGTGCATCAATTGGAATACATGAACACTGTGCATGCATTTTTAGTGATGAAAAAAAGTGCACGCAACTGCATTTGGTGTGAACTGTCCCTAAGGGCCGGTTCACACTATTACGATGTGAGAATTGGTCAATTGGCCCTAGTATATGAATGGGGACCTTGGATTGTGGGCTCCTTGAGGGTAGGGACCGACGTTCACTAAGGTTGAACTGGATGGACTGGCATCTTTATTCAACCTTACTATGTAACCCAGCGAATCAACTGCGGGTTCCCGCATTGCACCCGACACGCACAGCAGTTCCCACTGCCATATGCAAACTGCTGGGGAGTGTCATTATATGTTAACGACACCCCCATTTCAGCTCGCATACCGCACTGCGAACTGACAGTTCAGACATGAATAGGATCACATATGTGTGAACACACATGCGATCCGATTCTGGTCCGAACTGAAAAAAAGGGTCCTGTACGTGTTTGCGCTGACATCGCACCCGCACAGACATCGCACGTAATGTGAACAGCAGTGCGCTGCGAATTACATGCGACGTCTTCCATCGCAATAGTGCGAACCGACCCTAAAACAACTAACTTGGTGCAGGTTGCACAAGTTTGCAGCAGCTACAACAACTTTGATAAAGCTTGATAAAGCTTTCAATAAATCGCTGACAATTTGTGACACTAAACAGAGAAATCTTTACATTCAGTTATTCATAAAATTATGTTCCCCAGCATTACAGAGACTTACCCCAGTTATATGCTTTGCCGGGAAGGCTGTCTTCTTATTATTATCCATCTATAATGCAGAACTTGTGAGGATTATTTGTAGATTTATAAGGGACAAAAATGAACAGTTCCAAAACTCTAAAAAAAAGAAACAAGTAAAATGGAAGTAGGTTCCTGTGAGTGCAGGCTACATGAGGTCTGTGTCCATTGGAAAATAAGTCCAGTTTAGTAAGCAGTCTTATCTGGTGGGAGAGCTGCAGAAAAAGGACAGTCTCACATGATCTGGCTTTTTAAGAAGGAAATTCTAATCAATTTGTCAAACAGGGATTGCCAAAAAAAATGTACCCGCGGTGTGTAAGGGGGGAGAAATCACATGTTCGGCTGAAGATGTTCTGATACTATGTCAGAGCACACAATTTTCTTTTTAGGTGATGCGCTTGTTTGCATAAGTTAAAAAATAAATGTTTCCAGGAGCATCTGCAGCCAAATGGAAATGTTTATGTGGCACGTAGGCCTACAGGTCATGTTTGTGGTTATGCCTGTTTTAGGAAAGCTCATTTTCACATAACTGTGTGAGTGCAGCACAAAGGATTCTGGGAAACAATGGTTTATGGGTAAGAAAAAAACATGTCCACCTATATTGTGTTTGAGGATATATAGAACAGGTGTGAATTTCTCATTGACTGATTTGAAGTAAACCTGTGTTGTATCCAATCATGGAGAAACACTATGGGGGTTATTTACGAAAGGCAAATCCACTTTGCACTACAAGTGCACTTGGAAGTGCAGTCGCTGTAAATCCGAGGGGTAGATCTCAAATGAGGGGAAGCTCTGCTGATTTTATTATCCAATCATGCGCAAGCTAAAATGCTGTTTTTTTATTTTCCTTGCATGTCCCCCTCGGATCTACCGCGACTGCACTTTCAGTGCAATTTCAAGTGCACTTTGCACTTGTAGTGGAAAGTGGATTTGCCTTTAGTAACTGACCCCCTTTGTTTCTGTAGCCTGGCTTCACACCTACAATATGTTTTGCAGTATTGCATGTTACTGTGCTTATATTGGAACTCCAACACACCTGCACTGTAGCCAAAAATGGTGCAGGTATGTTTTCTTTTCTGTGCTAAGGTGCACAGCAAGCTCGCATGAAATGAATGGCCTACATTAAAGGGATAGTTCACCTTTACAAAAAAACCTGCCTGCGCAGGTAAGGGACGTTTTTAGATTAAAAATGACTAAAGATGAATAATACTCTTGCTATCAGTGTAGGCAATTTACATGCCTGACTGGATTACTCCCAGGACATTGCTAAGTGAGGCCTAGTTATCACAGGAATGAGCTCTTTCTCTCATTCAAACCCCCTCACATGCCCTTACTCTCCACTGATACAGTAGCTTTGAGCTCAGCATTTGAGAGCTCACTGCTGTGATGGTGGAGGTGAGCAGTAATCACTAGGCCTCACTTAACAACGTCCTGGGAGAAATCCAGTCAGGCTTTATAAGGTATGTAAATGGCCTACACCTATAGCAAGGGCATTTTTCAACTTTAGTAAGAGCTGCATAGTTTGTTGTTTTATCTATAGATGCCCCTTATCTTCATAGGCAGTTTTGTGGTAAAGGTGACAATCCCTTTAAGCTGGGTTCACACATATGCGAATTGGATGCAGCTTATACCACATTCAATTCACAGAACATTTGAAAATATTTTCTTTTCAATGGGTCTGGCTCAGATATGTGCATTGCATCTGCAGTTGGCATTGCACAAAAACAGTGTGCATTTTCTAGACATTGCGTTGCAAATTGCAGGCACATAATCTTCAATGGGGACGCATCTGATTAGCAGATATGTTCCATTCCGAACACAAATTCTCTCCCCCAGAGCTGTTATTCGCACCGCACATGTGTGAAGCCAGACTTAAAGCAGCACACCTCAATGCATGAACCCTTATGGGTTCATATAAGTGTGATGGGGCCTTTGGATCACTTCTGTTCATAGCTGGAGGTTTAAAGTGGAATTCCGGATATGTATATTTTATACATGGATCCAGTTAGCACAAATGTATATGCCATACCTGGCTGATCCCCCTGGAAGCTGGAAATCACAAAAGTAGACACCAATATTCCAGTGATCTCCATATGCTTCCTGGTCCTGTACTGAGTGGCCAGCCTGGTGCATTGTGAACACAGGAAATCGGCTGCTCAGCATGGGCGCCATTTACAGAATGCTTTGATTGGATGAGGTGGTCAGTGTGGCAACACTACCCTGCCTCTCCACCTCATTCCTGGCCCCTTTCAGGACACTGGACGCATGGATTCCTATGGCGGGGTGGGAGGGGGTAACACTTTTTGAAGCACCTGATTAGAGCCAGAGGCTCTAATAGGCTTAAAAATAGGGTGGGCTCGGGGCGCAGAGAGTGTGCCTTGATCCCACCCAATTGTGTGACGATAGCAAATACATTTTTGCTATTTTCACACTAACCTTCCTCCCCACCAATCAGGAGGCAGAGCGGCAGACCTGTTTCCTGATTGCCACCCTATTGGATGCTGGGCGCTTAGGAAGAGGAGCGGAGAAGACACGCGGGAGAAGCTGCTGCGGTAAGTCCCCTCTGCCAGAGCCGCACACAGAGGGGCGGGGGGTTCGGTGCTGCCAGAGCGGTGCTCACAGGGGGTGGTTTCAGGGCTGCCAGAGACACACTCGCAGGGGGGTGCTGCCAGAGAAGCCGCAAGAAGGGGGAGCGGTGGGCACAGTGGCTGCATATGATGGGCTCAGTGGCTGCGTTTGATGGGCACAATTGGCTGCATATGATGGGCACAGGTGGCTACACATGATGGGCACAGGTGGCTGCATATGATGAGCACATCATATGCAGCCACTTGTGCCCAAGCGGCTGCATTTGATGGGCACAAGTGGCTGCATATGATGGGCACAAGTGGCTGCATATGATGGTATAGTGGCTGGGTTTGATGGGCACAATGGCTGCAATTTATGGGCACAGTGGCTGCATTTGATGGGCACAGTGAGACTGCAAATGAGCCACCACTGGTCTGCAGTAAGAGTTGTGCTGGAGGAAGAGGGTATATAAGTCGTCCCAAATTCGCTGGGCATCCCATACTTCCTATACCCCATCCAAGTTCAAATCCCTCAATAAAACATAAAAACAAGCACATGGACTGTTTTCTGTCTTGGAGTGTCTGGGAGGGAAAGCCGGGCTGGACAGGGTGACAGGTGGACCACAACACACAGCAGCCCCTACGGGGGTACCGCTACACATACCTAGAATTATTCTTTAATGCAAACACAGGTTCAGTTCACTTCTCTTAAAGGATAAGTTCACCTTTTGGAAAAAATAATCAATGCACTTTTTTACAGGTAAAAAAAATGCACTGATATAATTTGTTTCCCCTAGGAGGCTGCAGAGCATTGCAATCAGCAGATTGTGGATGCAATCTCAGACTCCTGCAGACGCTCAGGATAGCAGTCTGCCCATACATCATATGGGCAGGCAGTTACCTGAGAGTAGGAAAAATCAATGAACTGCAAGAGTGCACTAGCGCCCTCATAGTTCATTGAGAACTACAAGCCGTCAGCCACAATGGCTGGCGGTACTTGTAGGCCTTTATTCACTGGAAACTGAATGAATGATGCGACCATGTGGGCGGATTTACCCACACAGCCACACTATTTTCAAATTGTGTGGGGAGAGGATCCCCCAGCCGCTGTCACAGGGAGGGGGAATCGGGGGAAGGCTGCAGATGCTGGAACATGTTACATGTTCCACTCTATTCCAAAGGTGAACTTATGCTTTAAATAAATTGAGAATTATAGGTTGATGTTTTTTTAACATATGTAACATAAAATAGAATTATATGCAAAACATTTTATTTTTCATTTGGGTAGAGTAATGGGGGGGGGGGGGGGGGTTATAACCTGTAAGTTTTTTTTCATCTGTGTCACATTGGGGAGATTTCCCTTCACTTTCTGTCCTATAACCAAAACAGGAAGTGAGAGGAATTCCCTACAAAGTTAGGGAATCCCTGGTTCTCACCAGGGTCACTAGAACTAGTGTCCCCATGGGAAGATTTTCCCTCTATTCCTGTTCTGGTGACAACCCAAAATTTAGGATTGTCTATCACTTTCATTCTTGATACTGGTAAATAGGACAAATTGAGAGAGCGTATCTCCCTAATGAGGGCACAGACAGCAATAAAAACCTGACAGGTGTTCTAATCCCTTTCCACTCTATCCCCCAAAAAAAGTCTTGCCTTTAGTTATATCATACAGGTCTCATATTATCAGAGAAATATAGGGCTCTCAATGCCGATTCAGAAAACACTGCTTTCCTAGCTCTTTCTGGCCTCGATACTTTCTAAGTCCCACGATTCAGAACATGTGTGCAGAAAATGAAGTCAGAACCCGTAATCTATATGCTTGTTCACGGTCAGTGAGCCAGAAACAACCACGCTAATAGGATTTTAAGCAGGAGGTCAGCATTCGTTTTTTGTCCTGAAAGGTTTCCTTCAATTAGACATGTAGATTCACAAACTCACACTAATAAGTAACTACTGAAAACTTTTAATGGTGTGTTATTTCAATGGTCACATGTACCTCTGACATCAACTACAGAACTTGATACATGAAAACTGGAACAGATAACGTTTCCACTAATTATGATTTGAAGGCTATCAAAAGTGAGTCTTGTTTATTTTCAATTTTTGTTTTATTCCTTACATTTTTATTAAAGTTTTTATGCATAAATAATAAAACAGATAGATCTAAGGCCGGCCATACATGGATCGAATCTCAGCTGTTCATCAGGAACCGGCCAAGATTCAAACTATTAATGGGCAGGCTGAATGTGCCCGGCAGGTACAACCAGCCTGCCGGATTTTATTGCTAATATCACTAGCGATAATCACTGTCTTCTCCCCATTGGGAGACGACAATTGCTCAGCAGGAGGGATTCCCCTGTCAACACTGTGTGCAACCCATGGGCACAGAAAAGACATTTGCACCGTCTATGGCCTGCCTAACTTTCAGGTCAAAACTAAAATCATTTTGCTGGCAAAAGACCAGACCACTTTTTGCGATTCGGCACTGCATTGCTTTAACTGACAATTGTGTGGCCGTGCAACGTGGCTTCCAAACAAAATTGGCATAATTTTTCCCACAAATGGACCTTTCTTTTGGTGGTATTTGATCACCCCTGTGGTTTTTATTTTTTGATCTATAAACAAAAAAAGAGTGACAATTTTGAAAAAACTCATTATTTTTTACATTTTGCTATAATAAATATCCTACAAAAATATATAAAAAAAACTTTTTTTTCCTCAGTTTAGGCTGATACATAATCTTCTACATATTTTTGGTAAAAAAAAATCGCAATAAGCGTTTATTGATTGGTTTGCGCAAAAGTTATAGCGTTTAGAAAAAAGGGGATAGTTTTATGGCATTTTTACTAATTTTTTTTTTACTAGAAATGGCGGCGATCAGCGATTTTTTTTATCATGACTGCGACATTATGGCGGACACATCGGACATTTTTGACACATTTTTGTGACCATTGTCATTTATACAGCAATCGGTGCTATACAAATGCACTGATTCCTGTGTAAATGACACTGGCAGTGAAGGGGTTAACCACTAGGTGGCAGTGTAGGGGTTAAGTGTGTCCTGGTGTTTCTAACTGTGGGGGGGGCGTGGCTGCGTGTGACACGTTACTGATCTCTGCTCCTGATGACAGGGAGCAGAGATGCTTGTTTACATTAGCATCTCCCCGTTCTTCCTCCCTGTGAAACAATTGTGGGTATCCCTGTGGTGATCGAGTCCACGGGACCCTCGATCCGACTCATGGAGGTTCCGACACAGCGTAAAATTTAAAGGGATGTACAGATACATACATAAAAATTTGAGAGCATGTTCTCAATTTTCCAGATGGAAACATTTTCTACCGGAAATTACGATCTTGTGTATGCAATTCCGGCGTGCAAAAACTCACGCATGCTCAGATTCAACTATGAGATGGAAGCTATTGGCTGCTGGCATATGTAAATTACATATGGAGTCACATGGATCAAGTGGATGGTCGTTTTTTTACCACAGGTGTGGGTTTAATAGCGTTGAAGCCGAACACGAGAGTGGGAGGCATTACAAGTCGGTGAGTGTGCTCTTCAGAGGGAGACGTGTAACAAGCACGCGGTGTGGTGGAAGATTCAAGAATTTATAAAGATCGGTTTTTGGATCATGCTATCAATTTAGGACTGTTTTGATTTTTTGCATTTTGTCAGTTATCACTGGGTGTTTATGCTTTTTTATCACACTAAGTTTGTGATTTACTGCACTAGCACTACTAGTTTTACTTATTGATATTTATCTATAGGTTTAATTTCCATTTACACATTTTTATATTTTAAGTAGCAACTTCACTTTGACTATTAGTAGTTTTTCACTTGGAGCAGTGGGGGTAGTGGGGGGGGGCGGATTCATAGTTATAGTTTTATATTTATATATATATATATATATATATTACCAACGGCACAGTGGTCAGAGTTAATGGTTAGATGGATGGAGCCAAATACAGGACAATCTGATGCACGGGACACACACAATCGGACTTTCCGGCAGAAAAGGTCAGACGGAATGATTCCATCGGATATTCCGATCGTGTGTGGGCTTCATCTGACTTTTTTCTTCAAAAATTCAGACAGACCTAGAAATAGAACGTTTCAAATCTTTCAGACGGAATCAATTTCTATCTGGAAAACCGTTCATCTGTATGCTGGTCCGACGGACCAAATACGACGCAAGAGCAGCTATTGGCTACTGGCTATTGAACTTCCTTTTCTAGTCTCATCGTACGTCATCGCGTTAGAAACAAACGGACTTTGGTGTGATCATGTGTGGGCAAGTCCGTTTTCTGCTAGAAAGTCCGGTCGTGTGTACACAGCATTAGAAGAATACCTGTTAGAGAAAAAGACATGAGACTGGGGCGGAGGTTTATCTTCCAGCGGGACACCGACTCTAAACATACAGCCAGAGCTACAATAGAATGGTTTAGATCAAAGCATATTGATGTGTTAGAATGGCCCAGTCAAAGTCTAGACCTAAATTCAATTGAGAATCTGTGGCAATACTTGCCATGAATGGGCAAAAAATTCACTCTAGATGTGCACAGCTGGTAGAGACATCCCCAAAAAGACTTGCAGCTGTAATTGCAGTGAAAGGTGGTTCTACAAAGTATCAATGGGATAGGGATAGGGGTATAATGGGATGCTTATTTGTTTTAGCAAAACTCCTTAGGGACAACTTCTTCTGTACAGCCTATTTACACTCCTCAGCTCCTCCAGCACAACATTTGCTTGCAGCTCAAAAAAAAAACTCCCATGACCAGTTGACACTCATGACCAGTTGCCCATTACAGGCAGAGACCGCAGGCCCCTTGGTTGTTTAGCAATGTCCTAGTGCCCAATTCTTTTTCTGTGGCTACTGATCCCAGCACCGCTTCATCAGGCACTGCCAGCCCTAATCTTCCACAGTCCTCCCAGACTGATTCTGCATCCATCTCAGACTGCTTTCACCCAGTCCTCTCAGGCTATCCCTCAGTCTTCCCAGACTGTCTCACTCACCAGCCATCCTGCTGTCTTCTCCCTGGAGATCTCCTGGAAGCTGGTTCCCGCTGTTCTCACACCTGCTCCCGTGCCACTGGACATGATTTCTCCTGCACCCGAGCTCCCAGGCCTAAGGCCACCCACCCCCAGACCAGGGGGTTATCCTCAAGAGTCAACCGACAGACTCCTAGCACTCCATCTCCAACTTCTACCCAAACTCTCCTGCCCTGCTTGGCTGACCCTGAGTATTTGAGGGAGCCTGCCAACCCATCTGTTAAGAATTGGTCAGAGCCCTCATGAATACTTCAGGCAGCTCCTCCTAACCTCCCTCACATTCTTCTGGAAATTTCTCACAAGTTCCAGAAGTAAAGGGAAGGTACCAGAGATGCTGCCTGATGAGTAATACCAGCGTCCAGCTCCCCTTTATCACTCATCCGACCCAGGTTAAAACACAGGCTTGGCTGGCAACAAAGCCAAAACATTTTACCTACACTAATTAAAACCTAACATTTCCTACTGTAGCACACTAGAGGGTGCTACACTCAGAAAACCTACGTTCATAGATAGCCCATCATGTGCTCTTGAACACCTTGTTGACCACCCCATGTCCATGTACTGCAGGGTGGTGGCTCTCCTGCAGGAAATCACGTATCTGTATCACATATCCGTGATTTCGCTCTTCCGGGTCTGCAGCACACACGTGTGCCACTGGTGTCCAGCTCCCACTGTGATTTCACACAGGGGAAGCCAATCGGTGAGTCCGATGGACCCGATGAACGTCGGGACCTGTCAATCATTCCCGAGAGAGGAAGAACGGGGGTCTGCCTATGTAAACAGGGCAGATCGTTGTTCTGTTAGTAGGAAAAAGAGAGATCTCGTGTTTCTGCTAAGCACGGACATGGATCTCTATCTCTCCACAGTTAAAGCCCCCCCCCACACACAGTTAGAAAGCACTCACATTTAACCCTTTGATGGACCCTGTTGTTAACCCCTTCCCTGCAAGTGTCATTAGTACAGTAAGAGTGCATATTTTTTAGCACTGATCATTGTATTAGATTCACTGATCCCTAAAAAAGTGTCAAAAGTGTCACTTAGTATCCGATTTGTCCACTGCAATCTCAGAGTCCAGCTATAAGTCGCTGATCACCGCCCACTAGTAAATAAATAAAAATTCCATAAAAATATCCAATAGTTTGTAGACCCTATAACTTTTGCGCAAACTAATAAAAATACGCTTATTATGATTTTGTTTACCAAAAATATGTAGCAGAAAACATATTGGCCTAAATTGATGAAGAAATTAGATTTTTTACATTTTTTTTTATTGGATATGTTTTATAGCAGAAAGTAAAACATTTTGTTTTTCAACACAAAAAAGACCAGCTCCATTTCCCTGTTCTCTTTCTTCATTTCATTGATGTGCCCACCTGGGATTTCCACCGCTACTGACTTACACAAAGGAGATATACAATTCTAATGAGAACCTTCCACCAGGACACCAGGCTCCATAGATGATATTTATATTTATGATATTGCCATCCAAAATAAATTCTTAAGCCGCGTACACACGTAGCGGTATGTCCGACGTACTTAGTCTGGCGGACTTCCGCCAGACTGTCTGTCGGACTTTCCGAACGGGCTACTTGCCCACACACGGCACTTTTTCAGCGGACTAATACGGCGTACTAAGTCCGCCGTACTATCCGCCCTACTTTTGAAATGAACGGACTCACCCACACACGCGGAGGAAAGTCCGCTCATTTCGAGCGCGTCTCCAGGTAGGCGGGGCCCCGCGAAGGAGACATCGCTGGCCCCGCCGCCTGGTATGGACTTAAAGGGGAACCCCCAACACCGGAAAAAATCGGCGTGGGGGTCCCCCCTAAGTCCACAACAGACCCTTGTCCGAGCACGCTACCCGGCCGGCCAGGAAAGGGGGGCGAGCGAGCGCCCCCCCCTGAGCCGTACCAGGCCGCGTGCCCTCAACATGGGGGGTGTCTTGGGGAAGGGGGGCCGCGCGGCCCCCCACCCCAAAGCACCTTGTCCCCATGTTGATGAGGACAAGGGCCTCTTCCCGACAACCCTGGCCGTTGGTTGTCGGGGTCTGCGGGCGGGGGGCTTATCGGAATCCGGGAGCCCCCTTTAATAAGGGGGCCCCCAGATACCGGCCCCCCACCCTATGTGAATGAGTATGGGGTACAATGTACCCCTACCCATTCACCTGTAAAATAAAAGTACAAAAAAACACAACACACGAGATAAAATACTTTATTGCACAGCTCCGGGGGTCTTCCGTCTTCGGGGGTCTTCTTGCCGGACTCCTCCGCTATCTTCTTGTAGCTCTTTTGCTAGCGGAGGAGTCCGGCTTTCTTCCTCGCTGACGGCCTCTTCTTCCAACTTCGGGGGTCTTGTCCCCCTCTTCGGTTCTTCTGCCGGGCCACCACGCCTTCTTATAGCTCTTTTACAGGCGGTGGCCCGGTCCCTTATTAAAGGGCCGGTGACCCTTATTAAAGGGGGCTCCCGGATTTCGATAAGCCCCCCGCCCGCAGACCCCGACAACCAACGGCCAGGGTTGTCGGGAAGAGGCCCTTGTCCTCATCAACATGGGGACAAGGTGCTTTGGGGTGGGGGGGGCCGCACGGCCCCTCCTTCCCCAAGGCACCTCCCATGTTGAGGGCACGCGGCCTAGTACAGCTCAGGGTGGGGGGGGCGCTCGCTCCCCCCCCTTTCCTGGCCGGCTGGGTAGCGTGCCCGGACAAGGGTCTGTTGTGGACTTGGGGGGAACCCCCACGCTGACGTCTCCTTCGCGGGCCCCGCCTACCTGGAGACCCGCTCAAAATGGGCGGACTTTTCTCCGGGCGGGAAAAGTCCGCTCATTTCAAAAGTACGGCGGACTGGCATACACACGGCCGGATTGTCCGCCGAAATGCGAGTCCGGCGGGAGATTGGTGTGCAACACGGCATTCTAAAGTCCGCCGTACTTTCGGGTCAAAAAAGTATGCCGGAGGCTACACACGGGGGAATTGTTTGGCGGACTTGAGTTTGCCGGACTTTTCCACCGGATTGTTTGATCGTGTGTACGCGGCATTAGGGTGACCTACTGCAGGATCCCAGATTTATGGATTGCCATTGGCTACCCTTACGCGTTTACCTTACAGTGGTATAGTAAGGAGTCATTGCACACTGAGGTGTTACTGCAGTGAAGAGGAAAATCACTAATCTTCATCACTACACCTGCACTGAGTGTTATTTGGAGCCCAGCACTTATTTTTTGCACTGTATCCACCAGAATCTGTTTGAAGGCTTATGCTCACTTTGGACCTTATTCCTTTATTTTTTGGCACTAGCACTTTATGTTGTTGAGGATATCATCGGCCTAGATGCTATCCCCTTGTATTACCATTTGCACCTATATTGTACATTGGGAGTTTACCACCTATGCATTTTTGAGCAATTAGCACTTTACATTGTTTACTACTATTTGCACTTTTTTAGAATTAATCATTTATTATTTTGAACACTCAGCACTTTATAGTAGTTACTTTTACCTGCTTATCATCACTTAGAGCACAGCACCATCTATTGATTTTATTTACAGCTCCATTTCCTGCACCTACAGACCTCAGATTAGCCCCAGTGCAGTGGCGGAATTATAGGGGTCGCAAAGATCGCAATGGCGACCGGGCCCCTTGCTGCAGGGGGCCCGAGGGCCCCCTGTACTTCTGCGATAGGAGGGAAGGCTGAGAGGAGCTCACAATCATCAGCCGAACTGAAATCGGCACTGTGCGGCAGCTCCTCACATTAGGCTTAGTGAAAGCAGTGTGTGCTCTTTGTCTCCCCCTAGAGTGCAGTACCCGCCAGGAAGAGGTAAATGTCTGCTGTTTTTTTTTAATAAGCCTATCTACTGTATCTGCGATTGTATGTGTGTGTGTGAGCATGCTTGTATGAGTGAACATGCTTGTATGTGTGTGTGTGAGCATGCTTGTATGAGTGAACATGCTTGTATGTGTGTGTGTGTGTGTGAGCATGCTTGTATGAGTGAACATGCTTGTATGTGTGTGTGTGAGCATGCTTGTATGAGTGAACATGCTTGTATGTGTGTGTGTGTGTGTGTGAGCATGCTTGTATGAGTGAACATGCTTGTGTGTGTGTGTAAGCATGCTTGTATGAGTGAACATGCTTGTATGTGTGTGTGTGAGCATGCTTGTATGAGTGAACATGCTTGTATGTGTGTGTGTGAGCATGCTTGTATGAGTGAACATGCTTGTATGTGTGTGTGTGTGTGAGCATGCTTGTATGTGTGTGTGTGAGCATGCTTGTATGAGTGAACATGCTTTTATGTGTGTGTGTGTGAGCATACTTGTATGAGTGAACATGCTTGTGTGTGTGTGTGTGTGTGTGTGAACATGCTTTTATGTATGTGTGTGTGAGCATGCTCGTATGTGCGTGTGTGTGAGCATGCTTGTATGTGTGTGTGAGCATGCTTGTATGTGCATGTGTGTGAGCATGCTTGTGTGTGCGTGAGCATGCTTGTGTGTGAGCATGCTTGTATGTGTGTGTGAGCATGTATGTGTGTGTGTGCGAGCATGCATATGTGTGAGCATGTATGTGTGTGTGTGTGTGTGAGCATGCATGTATGTGTGTGTGTGAGCATGCAAGTATGTGTGTGTGTGCGAGCATGCTTGTATCTGTGTGCGTGCATGCTTATATCTGTGTGCTTGTGTGTGCGTGAGCATGCTTGTGTGTGAGCATGCTTGTATGTGTGTGTGTGAGCATGCTTGTATGTGTGTGTGAGCATGTATGTGTGTGTGTGTGTGTGTGAGCATGCATGTGTGTGAGCATGCATGTATGTGTGTGAGCATGCATGTATGTGTGTGTGTGTGAGCATGCATGTATGTGTGTGTGTGAGCATGCATGTATGTGTGTGTGAGCATGCTTGTATGTATGTGTGTGTGTGTGAGCATGTATGTGTGTGTGTGTGAGCATTAATGTATGTGTGTGTGAGCATGCTTGTGTGTGTGCGTGTGAGCATGCTTGTATGTGTGTGAGTGTGTGTGAGCATGCTTATATGTGTGTGTGTGTGAACATGCTTGTATGTGTGTGTGAGAGCATGCATGTATGTATGTGTGTGTGTGCTCATATATGTATGTGTATGTATGCATGTGTGTGTGCATGTGTTTATCAGTGGAGGTGCATCCAAAAGGGTGCACAGGTTCCACCCCCTCTATGACCAATGGATAGATTCATGCATAGCATAGCATGAATCTATCCATGGCCACCGCTGCCACCCCCATATTTAGGTGTCTGGTTACTTTTGGGGTGCCGGGTGCCTGAATTACAGCGGCGGGGGGTGTTTTTGTAGCGCCTGATTAGAGCCAAAATAGGTGAACTGCGAGCGCCATGCTTGATCCTCACAGTCTACCCAGCCAGGTGTGTTAGAAAAGTGAATTAATATTCACTTTCCTAACACTGAACCGCCTCTCCACCAATCAGGTGTGCGGATCTTTTACCCATCACTTGATTGGCTGAAACGATAGACACAGCTATTGGACGCCCATCAGGAGGAGAGGACGGGAGATGAGGATGGCAGTAGCTGCATGGAGGACCCCGCTCATGGCCGTTACCCGCTGCCCCACCAAGACAGGGTAAGTGGCGGGCAGACAGTGAGCGGGCAGTGGGGATTCACAGTGGCAGCATTTGATGGGCACAGTAGCAGCATTTGATGGGCACAGTGGCAGCATTTGATGGGCACAGTGGCGGCATTTGATGGGCACAGCGGTGGCATTTGATGGGCACAGCGGTGGCATTTGGGCACAGTGGCAGAGTTTGATGGGCACAGTAGTGACATTTGATGGTACAGTGGTGGCATTAGATGGTACAGTGGTGGCGTTTGATGGGCACAGTGGCTGTAATTGATGTTTTTTAAATCGGTTCCTTTATATGCAGCCACCCACCTGGGACTGGGCCCTGGTGTTCCACCATCGGGCTCGGAGAAAAGAGCCCTGTCCGGAGGTCGGGGGGGGGGGGGGGCCCGCCATGGTTTCCTGCATCGGGGCCCTAAAGGTTCTAGTTAAGCCACTGCCCCAGTGTATGTACCTTTCCACATCAGATAAGCCCTGATTCCTGCATCTTTTGACCTCAGACCAGCCCCAATTCTGGCACCTACGGACCTCAGATCAGGACCAGTGCATGGATCTTTACACCTCAGATCAGCTTCTATTCCTTCACCTACAGACCTCAGATCCACCTCAGTGTATGCACCTTTACACATCAGATAATCCCCAATTTCTGCCTCTTTTGACCTCAGACAAGCCCCAATTCTTGCACCTATGGACCTCAGATCGGGCCCAGTGCATGGATCTTTACACATCAGCTCCAATTCCTGCACCTACAGACCTCAGATCAGCCCCAGTATATGCACCTTTACATATCAGATAAGCCCCAATTCCTACACCTTTTGACCTCTGACCAGCTCCAATTCTGGCACAAGTGGACCTCAGATTAGCCCCAGTGTTTGCACCTTTACACATCAGATAAGCCCCAATTCCTGCACCTATTGACCTCAGACCAGCTCCAATTCCGGCACCTATGGACCTCAAGTCAGCCTTAATTACTGTACCTACATGCCTCAGATCAGCCCCAATTCCTGTACCTTCTGACCTCAGCCCAGCCCCGATTCCTGCTCCCACAGACCTAGGATCAGCTGCAATTCCTGCACCTACAGACCTCAGATCAGCCCCAATTCCTGTACCTTCAGACCTCAAATAAACCCCAATTCCTGCCCCTTCAGACTTCAGATCAGTCCCAATTCCTGTACCTTCTAACAACCAGATCCTGTAACTACTGACCTCAGATCAGCCCCAGATCCTGCATAGCCACACCTGAGATTAGCCCCAATTGTAGCTAAATCTACAATTGAAATGCATATATATTTCCTGCTTTACCTATATATTTACCTAAATAATTTGTAATTTTGTGAAACCAGTCTTATGATTTAAATACTGCCTAGACAGGTGGGTGCCACTCTTCAGGATTCAGCAATGCAGCTTTCTATGTCACCTCCGGACATCCACCCTCCTTAGTATTTAGTCATTTGTCTGCAGTTTTTCTTTAACCCTTTCATGACTAAGCCTATTTTTGGAATTTGGTGTTTACAAGTTAAAATCCATATTTTTGCTAGAAAATTACTTGGAACCCCCAAACATTATATATATTTTTTTAGCAGAGGCTCTAGAGAATAAAACGGCGATTGTTGCAATATTTTATGTCACACGGTATTTGCGCAGTGGTGTTTTAAACGCAACTTTTTGGGAAAAGGGACACTTTCATGAATAAAAAAAAAAAACAGTAAAATTAGCCCAATTTTTTTGCGTAATGTGAAAGATAATGTTACGCTGAGTAAATAGATACCAAACATGTCACACTTTATAATTGCGCGCACTTGTAGATTGACGACAAAGTACGGTACCTAAAAATCTCAATAGGCGACGCTTTAAAAATTTTTTACGGTTACCAGGTTAGCGTTACAGAGGAGGTCTACTGCTAGAATTATTGCTCTCGCTCTGACGATCGCGGCGATACCTCACATGTGTGATTTGAACACCGTTTACATACGCGGGCGCGACTTCCGTATGCGTTTTCTTTGCTTCGCGAGCTCGCGGGGACGGCGGGCGCTTTGAAAATTTTTTTTTATTTTATTTATTTTAAAACGACTAAATTGTTTTAAAAAAAAAATAAAAAATTTGATCACTTTTATTGCTGTCACAAGGAATGTAAACATCCCTTGTGACAGTAATAGGTGGTGACAGGTACTCTTTATGGAGGGATCGGGGGTCTAAAAGACCCCCCACCCCTCCTTTACACTTCAATGTATTCAGATCGCCGAAAACGGCGATTCTGAATACCGGATATTTTTTTTAAACCGGCGCCATTGGCAGCCGAGTAAACGGGAAGTGACGTCATGACGTCGCTTCCGTGTTTACGATGAGGAGACTGGAACGAAGCCGATTACGGCTTCGTTCCAGTTCCTCCGCAGCAGCCGGAGGCGTCGGACAGGGAATCGGTGCTCCCGATCGAGCGGGAGCACCGGTAACAGCGGCGAGAGGCGGCGGGAGGGGGGGACGTCCCCTCCCGCTCCTCCGGCATAACAGCCGAGCGGCTTTTAGCCGCATCGGTTGTTATGCCTGGATAGCCAATCGCCCGCTGCAAAAAACGGTACCGGGATGATGCCTGCAGGTGCGGGCATCATCCCGGTATACCCCCCGGAAGCCGAGTACGCAGATCTGCGTACGCTCGGCGGGAAGGGGTTAATATGCATGTCATCTAATTTTTTTGTGATTGAATTTACTAGGTTTCACTAGCTGCTTCTCTGCTGCGTTGCAGAATCTTGTCATATAAACTTTCTACTGTGTCTGGGAAAGGCTACAGTGGGTGATGACCAGAGCTAGAAAACACATGACCTGCATTTTTTCAGGCCCGGGTACAAGGCCAATCAGAATATAGGGAGTGGCCAATAGATGGATTTAGATCAAGATAGGGTCATTCTGCAGCAATGTACATGGATGTTATTTCCACTCTAGGCTTTAAGGCCAGAAGATATAGAGAATACGTTTCTACCCTAAGTCTGTACTTACATATGGAGACTGGCGTCTTGAGTTGGAATCTTCTGCACCAAAGGGCAGTGCTCCAATCCTATAACTGGGCCCTTTACCTGGAGTAAGACAAACCCTATAGCTGGGCCCTTTGTCATGTTTGATTGGAGTTTGCAATACAAGCATTTTCACGTATTGACTGGAGCAATATAGGGGAAAATTGCCCAAATCACTAGAACTGTTGGGCAAAATAACAGTTCTGTATCAAACCATCTGTTTAAAGGCCTTATACTCCACCCCAACCTACATTTACTCATATGAGAAAAGAAGCATTAATGGAAGAGTCTGACATCTGTGTGGGCTTGAAGTTGTCATATGTTTCCTACAGTGAATGAAACACAACGAGGGAAAAAAGCTGCATTCCAGCTGCATAAAGCAGACTTGTGAAGAGTTGGATGGGGAGCAGTATCAGGTAATTACACTACATACAAGCATGTCATGACTCTGACTGCTGCAATTACTGGATATGCTGCTTAAAAGCTGCTCATCGGGGATTCATTTAGGTCTCCAAGTTAAGTACATGTAGTTCGTTTGTTTTCATTTCAGGCAATGAAAGCAAATATACTGTATTAACACTTTTTCTGTGTTACATTACGCTACTTAAATGGAGCTGGTTAAGAATTCAGTAAATAGAAAGTGAAACAGCAGTTTGTTGAAAGCAAGCCTCTGGAATACATGAAATGTTTTGCAGTCATTACTGCAGATCCTTACCTGCTTGTGTTCTCTCAAACAGGTGCCATTAATACAGGTAATTATTGGAGGACAGAGGAGCCTCTTAACCACTACAATACAGGGCACTTTGGACCCCTTCATTCCCAGCCCAATTTTCAGCTTTCAGCGCTCTCGCACTTTCAATGACAATTGCATGGTCATGCTATACTGTACCCAAATTAAATTTTTATCATTTTGTATGCACAAATATAGTTTATTTTGGTGGTATTTATTCACGACTCCGTTTTTTTATTTTTTGTGATATAAGCGAAAAAATAGCAGAGATTTGGAAAATAAAACAATATTTTCTTCTTTCTATTTTAAAAGAAATCCAATAAAATCTAATTTTGTCATAAATTTAAGCCAAAATGCAATCTGCTACATGTTTTTGGTAAAAAAAAATTCTGTTAAGTGTATAATAGTTGGTTTGTGTGATCATGGACATATGCACGCAAATGATCATGTACAGATGTGTGCAGGTGACCACGGACATATATGTGCAGATAGTCATTGGGACATGTGATTTTAGTGGCACATATGTGGGGGACATGTGTGTTTAAGGCCTGAGAAAGAAAATAATTTCTTTACACAAGAAAGGTGAAGATCAACAAAAGTTCAATTCTCAGTCAAAATACTGTACCAAAGTGATACAAAAATGTAACAAAGATGGAACTGCAATCATCTCACAAAGACAATCAGGCCATCCACGGAAGTTAACACCTCAACAGGAGCTTCTTCTAATGAGAAGGGTTGAAAAAGATTGCCATGCAAGTTCACTGCAGTTCGTTAAAAATTTAGAAAGCCAAACTTGGTGATTGTTTCCCATGACACAATATGGTGTACACTGCAGATGAATGGCATGCATGGGTGTTGTATGTTAAGGAAGCCTCCCCTAAAGACTGATGGCTTCAAAACTGTATGGTGTCGCAAAGGTGAGGGGTACAAAGAAATATGCATGGTGCAGGGAAACATGGTGGTGGCAGTATCCTTCTGTGGGGTTACATGAGTGCTGCTGGAGTTGGGGAGCTGCATTTCATTGATGGTATCATAAATTCACAGATGTAATTATCATAAATTCACAGATGTAATGCTCTATATTGAAAGAGAAGATGCTATCGTCACTCCGTACCCTTGGTCGCCGTGCACTTTTCCAACATGACAATGATCCAAAACACACATCTAAGGCCACTGTTGCATTTCTGAAAAAAATATTCAGTGGCCAAGTATATCTCGTGATCTGAACCCAATTGAACACTTATGGGGAATTCTGAAGAGACAAGTCAAGCATCACTCTCCATCCAGCATCCAGGCTCTAAAAGAGGCAATTCTTGAAGAATGGAAAAAGATAGACGTTGCAATAAGTCACCAACTTGTTCTATCCATGCCTAGAAGACTTGGTGCTGTCCTTACAAATCATGGAGGTCATACAAAATATTAGATGTAATAGTTGTTGTTGTGGGGTGTATTCATTTTTGCATCAATTAATTTGAGTAAAACTGAATATTTTGTAATATAAGTTATATTATTAACCTTAATTTCTTGTAATGAGCTAAACAAATTTTCTATAAGACTCAGTTTTGTAAAAATTTTGGAAATTGTTCTAGCGTTCATTGAGATATTGATTAAAATCTTACGTTTTAAAAGGGGTGCACTCATTTATGCTGAGCACTGTATATATATATATATATATATATATATATATATATATATATATATATCTATATATCTCACAAAAGTGAGTACACCTCTTGCATTTTTGTAAATATTTTATTATATCTTTTCATCTGACAACACTGAAGAAATTACACTTTGCTACAATGTAAAGTAGTGAGTGTACAGCTTGTATAACAGTGTAAATTTGCTGCCCCCCCCCAATAACTCAACACACAGCCATTAACCACTTCCTGACCACCTCACATACATATATGGAGGCAGAATGGTACCGCTGCGCAAACAGCCGTATAGTTACGGTGGCCCCTTTAACCATTTCAATACAGGGCATTTTCACCCCCTTCCTGCCCAGGTCAATTTTCAGCTTTCAGCACTGTCACATTTTGAATGACAATTGCGCAGTCATGCAACGTTGAACCCAAATAAATTTTGATAGTTTTTTTCCCCATAAATAGAGCTTTCTTTTGGTGGTATTTGATCACCTGGGTTTTTTATTTTTTGCGCTATGAACAAAAAAATGGTGACAATTTTGAAAAAAACACATTTATGACTTTTTTGCTATAAAAAATATCCCATTTAAAAAAAAAAAAAACATTTTTTTCCTCAGATTAGGCCAATATGTATTGTTCTACAAATTTTTGGGAAAAAAAATCCCAATAAGCGTATATTGATTGATTTGCACAAAAGTTATAGCGCCTACAAAATAGAGGATAGATTTGTCATTTTTTTTTTTTTACTACTAACGGTGGCAATCTGCGATTTTTATCGTGACTGTGACATTACGGCAGACAGATCGGACACTTTTGACACTATTTTGGGACCATTCACATTTATACAGTAATCAGTGCATTTTTTATAGCAGCGATCGCTTTATAAATGTGAATGGTCCCAAAATAGTGTCAAAAGTGTCCAACCTGTCCACTGTAATGTCACAGTCATGATAAAAATCGCAGATCGCCGCCATTAGAAGTAAAAGAAAATAATAATAATAAAAACGACAAATCTATCCCCTATTTTGTAGATGCTATAACTTTTGAGCAAACCAATGAATATACACTTATTGGGATTTCGACTGGCAGGGAAGGGGTTAACACTAGGGGGCGCTACAGGGGTTAAATGTGTGTCCTAGGGAGTGATTCTAACTGTGGGGGGAGGGGACTGATGAGGGGAGGAGACCGATCGGTGTTCCTCTGTACAAGGAACATATGATCAGTTCTCCTCTCTCCTGACAGGACATGGATCTGTGTGTTTACACACACAGATCCTTGTCCCTGCTCTGTGATGAGCAATCGCGGGTACCTGGCGGACATCGCAGCTGCCGGGCACGCGCATCGGGTCCCCAGCGACTTGGAGGGCGCAGGCGTGCTCTCCACAATGCCGGGAAGCCGAGGACGTCATATGACGCCCACCCGGAGGGAGGAACGGTTCCTGCCGCCATCATTTTACAATGCGGCGGTAGGGAACTGGTTAAGAGCTATAGCAGGAGCTCGCACTGCACGGCGGGTGACCCGATCGCCTCCGGCCACCCGCGATTGCGGGCACGAGAGCCGGGATTTGTGTGTGTGAACACACAAATACCTGTTCTGTCAGGGGACAGGAGACAGATCGTGTGTTCCTACTAAGTAGGAACAATGATCTGTCTCCTCCCCTAGTCAGTCATATTCCCATAAAGTTAAGCCTCATACACGCGCTCGGATTTTCCCGCAGACAAAGCGCCAAACTTTTGCCCGAAGGGTGTGTGCCGTGAACTTGTCTTGCATACAAATGGAAGGCGCTCCCACTGCGCGGCGATTGCTGGTACGAGAGCGAGAGCCGGGATTTGTGTGTGTGAACACACAAATACCTCTTCTGTCAGGGGACAGGAGACACATCGTGTGTTCCTACCAAGTATGGAGCTCACAAGAGTTTCACAGGTTGCCACTGGAGCCCTCTTCCACTCCTCCATGACGGAGCTGGTGGATGTTAGAGACCTTTCGCTCCTCCCCCTTCTGTTTGAGGATGCCCCACAGATGCTCAATAGAGTTTAGGTCTGGAGACATGCTTGGCCAGTCCATCAGCTTTACCCTCAGCTTCTTTAACAAGGCAGTGGTCATCTTGGAGGTGTCTTTGGGGTTGTTATACTGCCCTTTTGGCCCAATCTCCGAAGGGAGGGATCATGCTCTGCTTCAGTATGCAACAGTACATGTTGGCATTCGTTCCCTCAATGAACTGCAGCTCTCCAGTGGCGGCATCATTCATGCAGCCCCAGACCATGACAATCCCACCACCATGCTTGACTGTAGGCAAGACACATTTGTCTGTGTACTCTTCACCTGGTTGACGCCACAAACGCTTGACACCATCTGAGCCAAATAAGTTTATCTTGGTCTCATCAGACCACAGGACATGGTTCCAGTAATTCATGTCCTTAGTCTGCTTGTCTTCAGAAAACTGTTTGCGGGCTTTCTTGTGATTCATCTTTAGAAGAGGCTTCCTTCTAGGACAACAGCTATGCAGACCAATTTGATGTTGTGTGCAGCGTATGGTCTGAGCACTGACAGGCTGACCCCCCAACCCCTTCAACCTCTGCAGCAATGCTGGCAGCACTCATACCTCTATCCCAAAGACAGAAGCCTGTTCTGAGTGGAACCTGTCCTGTTAAACTGCTGTATGGTCTTGGTATATATATATATATATATATATATATATATATATGCACACACACAAATGTTCTGCCTTTTATTTTAAATGCTCTTTATTGTTTTTTCCCTGCCTTTTATTTAAACGAAATGGGTTGTTTAGTACCTTTCCTCCAATCAGCTCACACACAGTGTATGCCCAGACTCCACACCCACTGCTGAATGAGGAAAAAAGTTTTCTAACATGATGTGCACTTTCCAAAGAGTGTAGAAAGGGATAGACGGTATACATGTAAAACTTATGTAGGAAGATTGGTTTCATATCTGTGCGTCTGAGGCTGTTCACTTCACTGGGTGTAGGAGAGGGTTTACATCCACTTTAAACCTAAAAAGCAAAAACCTAACTCTGCTCCCGTTAGGCAATGGGAGCTTAAAGTCTAACTCCAGCTTTGCTTTCACTTGCTATCCATCTGCTGCCGTAACAAAATCAAATTGGGCTGAGTGCTGGTCAGATGATATGACAATCTCATCTCAGACATTCAGAGGAAGTCTTGTTATTAATAATAAAATACAAGGCTTTCTGTGAATGGCTAGCATTGCTCAGCCCGACTCGATTTTGTTCCAGGAACAGGATGGAAAGTGGATTGTAGCGCTAATGGTTTATACAGTGCTGATAGTGGCCACATATGTTAGTAATGGAAAAAAGTTTGTTTGGGTCAGCCTTGAAGTGACAGCAAACCAGGAGTTTGTTTCTGCACGACACAGTATAAGATTGGCTCCCTACAGATCTGCTTTAACCGGTTTCTGCCAGCGCTATAGCCAAAAAATGGCTCTCCATTTCTGGGAGAAATTCCTCCTATGGGCATGCTCTGTGGCTGCTGTGTCCTTTGAACACAGCTAATCCCAGATCAGGGTAAATTCACAGCAGTCCTTTAACATGTGAGCAACTGTATCCAATCACAGGTGGTCACATGTAAACAGACTTGCTGCCTATAATCATTCCTTTCCTTACACGCTGTCTCTGTGTGAGGAAAGGAGAGCCCATAACTGGCAAGTCTGACAGGGCACAGTAAGTACATTGTTTACACTGATAATAACTGATTAACTATGTCAAACAGTGCAGCCTTATCACCACACATCAGTGAAGAAGAAAAATTGTTTGTTATAAAATTTTGCTTTATAAATAAAGAAAAACTTTTTTTCAAAATTGTTGGTCTATTTTGTTTGTTTAGTAAAAAAGAAAAAATCCAGTGGTGATTAAATACCAGCAAAAGAAAGCTCTGTCTAAAAAAAATTATAACAATTTCATATGGGTACAGTGTTGCATGACTGCGCAATTATCATTTAACCGCTTCCTGATCAGCCATTGCAGTTTTACTGTGGCAGAATGGCACGGATGGGCAAAGCGACATTACCTTACGCTGAACGTGCGTGCCCCCTAGGCGGCCGCGACGATCGGATTAGTTTCAGAACTGATCTGTCTCCAGGCGTAGGCCAATGATTTCTGGCCTGGACCTGCTGATCGTTTCTGATTAATTAAATCCTCCCCTGCCTGTGTAAGTGTAAACACAGGCAGGGGAAGTGATGTCATCTCCCCTCGTGAAACTCTTTTCCTTTCCAGAGAGAGGAGAGAGGACATCCAAATGTGATTTGCACCAACACTACACTGACACAGTAGTACACATAGGCACACATTTCACCCCCTGATCGCCCCCCCCCCCCCGTTAACCCCTTCACTCCCTGTCACTGTGTCACCCAGTTCAGTTTTCATATTTTTCTTTGATCACTGTACTGTCATTTGTGACACTAATCAGTGTTAGGGTACTTAGTAATAGCCCCAGATAGGTCTAGGGACCCCCCAATAAAGGTTTAACCCCTTGATCACCCCCTCTCACCAGTGATCATTGTATTAGTGTTACAGGAGATGCTGGTTAGTTCGTTTTTTTATAGCGTCAGGGCACCCCCCATATATTACCCAATAAAGGTTTAACCCCCCCGATCACACGGCGGGTGACATCAGTTAGGTTTTAGCATCAGTTAGGGTCTGCGTCGCTCCAGGCAGCGTCAGATTAGTGCTAGTAGCGCTAACATCCACACACGCACCATACACCTCCCTTAGTAGTATAGTGTCTGAACGGATTGATATCTTTGATCTGATCAGAACTATATTATCATCCCCAATAGTCTGGTGCTCCCAAAAATGCAGCGTTAGCAGGATCAGCCCAGATACCTGCTAGCACCTGCATTTAGCCTCTCCGCCCAGTCCACCCAAGTGCAGTATTAATACATCACTGTCACTTCCAAAACACTGAACACATAACTACAGCATTCACAGAGTCAGGCCTGATCTCTTTGAACGCTAACAATTTTTTGGTAGCATTTGAAGCAGTTGCCGACAGTCAGGTGCTCTTTTTTACCTGTGAGTCTCACTAGTGTGCCAGTAAAGAGGCCAAAATGTCCAATCAAAGTTACACTAGTGAAGAGGCCTACATGTTTCTGAGCATGACAGATGAGAGTGAAGAGGAACCCACCCATCTGTCAGATTCAGCCTCAGAATATGAACCTGTAGACAGCAGTGGCACCTTGATGGATAGCTCTGACTACGGAGTAGTGGTCCCTGACAAGGTCAGGCATAACCGACCCTGTTTTTCTGCTGTTGTTGAGGTGCAAGAATGGTAGGGCTCTCGTATGGAGTAGAGAGAGTACTAGTGAGAGTAGTAGTAGAGAATACTAGTGCCGCTCATCCTTCTGGTGAACTGGCAAGCACCAGCGGCCTAGTACATCCTGGTCGTACATCCAGCACTGCAGTATCACGTGGTGATGTAGCGAGTCCCAAAAGTGTAGTTCAAGCTGGTGAGGTGGCTAGCACAACTAGTGTCCCACATCCACTAAGAAGACAAAGACAGGCCCGTCAAGCCAATAGTGCCCTTCATGCTGCATTTACCAATCCGATTTGGGAGCCCACCACTTCTGCAGCACCCATACTTCCCCCCATTCACTGGCCAACCTGGAATTCAGGTGGAAATAGTTGATTTTACGTCACTTTATTTTTCGCGGATGATCTCTATAGATCTATTGTGGACCAAAGCAATTTGTATACTGGTCAATTCATCGCCACTAATCCCTAAGTTGACCCTTGTGCCAGAGACTGGAGACCTATTACGATCCCTGAATTTAAGACCTTGCTGGGCCTATCCCTCCATGGGCAAAACTAAAAAAAGTGAGTTGCGGTCATATTGGTCCACTGACCCAATTCACCATATGCCCTTGTTCTCTGCCACCATGACCAGGACACGATACGAGCAGATCTTGTGGTTTATGCATTTCAATGAAAATTAACTCTGTCGTCCTCGGGGTGACCATGAATACGATTGGCTCTACAAAATTTGGCCCCTTGTAAACCACTTCAACCAGCAGTTTGCAGCCTTGTTTACTCCTGATCAAGTTGTCTACATGGATGAGTCCCTGATTACATCTGGCCACTTGTCATTCAAACAGTATGGGGTGAAGATGTATAAGCTCTGTGATAGGGCACACAGGCTATACATATATTTTTATAGTTTACGAGGAAAGAGATAGTTACCTAGAGCTGGAGAACTTCCCAAACTACATAGGGAGCACTGTTAAGATTGTGTGGGAATTGGTGTCACCCTTATTCAGAAAGGGGAACCCCTTGCATGTGGACAATTATTACACAAGCGTGCCACTTTTTAGTCACTTGTTTGATCATGGAATTGGCGCATGTGGCACTGTGTGATCTAATCGCCAGAGCTTACCCCAGAGGATTGCAGATTCCCATCTTAGGTTGGGTGGGAGAGCCTGCTTGAGATGTAATAATTTGCTTGCCGTGAAGTGGAGGGATAATAAGAATGTTTTTTTTCTGTCCTCCCTTCACGCAGACACGAAGGTCCAAATTCAAACGGCGACTGGTGCTGTGGAGAACCCCCTCTGTGTCCATGAATATAACCTTAATATGGGAGGGGTGGACCAGTTGTATATAAGGCCAGACGCTGGTATAAAAAAGTGTCTGTATATTTATTCAAACCTGCTTTGCTGAATGCTTATGTGCTATACAAAGCTTCAGGACGAACTGGGTCCTTCCTTAAATTCCAGGAAGAGATCATCACACCCCTTCTGTTTCCAGACAGTGCTGTGGCCCAACTTCCCAATCCAAATGCAGTGAGCCGGCTGCATGAGAGACATTTTCCTTATGTCCTCGCTGGTACTCCCTGGTATTTCCTTTGGAAATCCCCAAAGAAGATGTCGCGTCTGTAGAAAGCACGGATATAGGTGTGACACCCTCTTTTCTTGTCTCTCCTGTCCTGACCAACCTGGTCTTTGCATTGGTGAATGTTTTTGAACGCTACCACACACTAGTGGAGTAGTAGCATAGGGTACAAAATTGTACAGTCATAGGGCACACTTACACAGGGTCTCGAAAGATGAGATGGCCATCACATTTTGAGAGACCCTAATCTGAAACATTTACAGTTTATATAAAAGTGCAAAAAAAATAAAAAATAAAAAAAAAAACACAAAAAAAAAAATTAAAAAGCCAAAAATATTTGTGGTTTATTTTTCTTCTCTCACTATTGTTGTCTCTTATGTTCACTCTCTATTGTCCTCTCTCTATTGTTACTGTATTTTAGAACTGTAATGTTTTATTTTTACTATGTTTTATTGTATTTGTTTTGCAGGTATGGTATGTCTTACTGTTATACTGTAATGTTACTTTGTTTTATTGTTAACCATCATTTGCTTAGCAGGTATGCCATTCAGCTGCAGCACAGGTTTATTTATTCTGCCAGCAACAGCGTTTGCTCCCACGATATGTAAAGCCGTGACTCCAGTGCTGTAGGAGGTGATTTCACCACCACAGTTTAAAAAAAAGAGTATATATGCCAAAGCATGAGGGCAGGGGTGGGGGAACAATTTGCCCCCATGCTTCGGAATATATTTTTTAGACACAGATTGTGTTAAAAAATCAAGTTGTTTTATTGAGTTAATGTTTTCAGGTACGCCATTCAGCTGCAGGACTCATTTAATTATCTTGACAGCAACAGCGTTTGCTCCCACAATACGAAAATCAGTGACTCCATCGCTGTAGGAGGTGATTTCACCATCGCAGTTAAAAAAAAAAATAAAAAAAAATGGTGCATGTATGCCCATCATTATAAGTGGGTGGATAAAGGGCGATATTCTAATGGCTAATGGTGGGCATACCCACCGATCAATCTTTTTTTCATGCAGCCCACAGGCTGCATGAAAAAAATAACATTACAATATATGACCAGCAATGTACTGGTATGTTGCTGGAATTTGGGTGGTTATACCAGAATGATATCTGCAGGTTTAGTTATTCTTTTCAGCCAGCGGTCGGCTTTCATGTAAGAGCAATCCTAGCGGCTAATTAGCCTCTAAACTGCTTTTACAAGCAGTTGGAAGGAACGCCGACCCCCCCCCCCCACACCCTTTCACTCTTTTCTCGGGCTCTCCTGTCCCAACAGGGAACCCGGGAATGCTGCCGGTGGTTCCGCCAGCTACCCATAGAGCTGATCGAAGGCCAGAACTGCTCCAATCATCTCTAGGACCTAAGAAACCGGAAGCTACGAGCATTTCATGACTCGCCAGATATAAACAGCACCATTTGGAAATTGGGAAAGCATTTTATCACACCGATCTTGGCGTCATCAGATGCTTTGAGGGCAGAGGAGAGATCTAGGGTCTAATAGACCCCAAATTTTTTTTCTTTTTAAAAGAGTAGCTTTCACTACCTATTGCTTTCATAGGGGATATTTACATTCCCTGAGATGACAATAAAATGAAAAGGAACAGTTTAAAAATAAAATACAAAATAAATAATAATAAAAAAAAAGCACCCCTGCTCCCCCGTGCTCACACGTAAAGGCGAATGCAAGCGTCGGTCTGGTGCCATATGTAAACAACAATTGCACCATGCATGGTATCACCACGAAGGTCAGATCGAGGGCAGTCATTTTAGCAGTAGACCTCCTCTGTAAATCTAAAGTGATAACCTGTAAAGGATTTTAAAGGCTTTTAAAATTATTAGTAATAATTAGTTTGTCGCCACTGCACGTTTGTGCGCAATTTTAAGAGCACGTTGCGTTTGGTATCCATGTACTTGGCATAAGATCATCTTTTTTATTTCATCAAACATTTGGGCAATATAGTATTATTGCATTCAAATAAAAAGGTTTTTTTTTTCAAACAAATTGCGTTTCAAAAATCTCTGCGCAAATACTGTGTGAAAAAAAAATTGCAACACCCATCATTTTAATCTGTATATATATTTATATTACACACACGCATTTATTTTTTTAATTTTTGTGGTATAGCCACAGATTGTAGCTTTACCTAATTTTTATTTCGCTGATAATTATTTCAACTGTGTTTTTAGTTTTAAGTGTATGTAAACCCGAAATATATTTTTCTGTATATTTATTTGTTTTCACATCTCACTGTACATGGTTTAAATTCCCTGTAGATTCTGCCAATAACAGAACCCCCTGTGGCAGGCTGACAAGGCTAAGCCATTGCGTTGTATTTGGCAGTAGCATTGTCAGCCTGCAATGCAGGCTCTTTCTTTTTGCCATTTTGCTACCCATCTGATAGGCAGCCAATGTTTAAATACAGGAGCAAACATGGCAGACTAATGATACTGCTACTAATTGCAAGTTGGCTTAATGTCCTTGGCCTACATCAGGAAGATGCGGTCACTGGCAGGGTCTCCACATAAGAAATTTGCAGTAGATTTACAAAAGAATTGCTTAAGAAATCCATATATAGTTTGGCATTAGGCTAAATACACTGACAAATAAATGTTGGGTTTACCTAGATTATAATTTAATTTTTTTTCAAACTTTCACCCCAAAAAATAAAAAAAATAATTATATATATATATATATATATATATATATATATATATATATTTTTTTTTTTTTTAGTTAATGAGGCATTTAAGTGCCCTTTAGTTTTGCTTCTCGCTGCCATCTTTATTATTCAGGTGTGTGCGCAGACGTGCCACATGGCTCTTCCTGGCCTTTGCGCCCTGCGGATCATCTACAGACATGTGTGGTAGTTTCTGCGTATTCATAAACAAGGCGAGGTTTGGGACTTCCTTACCTGCTCCCTGTGCATGTGTGGGAACCCTGTGCATAGGTTCCAAAGGTCTCTGCTGGGACCCAAAGCCCTGCATCACATGTGTGTATAAGCAGAATTGGGGGGGGGGGGGGGCGAACATCATTTCAAATGTGAAAAAAAGAAGAGGGGATAAAACAGGGGAAAACAAGTTTTAACTAAGTGTGAAGGTCCGCATTAGTGCTATTGTTCACAGATCAGGAAAGATAACAAAAGGAATATAAAAAAGAAACCAGCATTATATTAGTTTATTTTATTATCATATTTCAATTTCCAGTTGAACAGTGGAAAAAAAACATTATCCTATCACAAGTGTACAGAGGTACAACACATCACATCAACAATCACAGTTTTCCATCAGTTGTTTCAAATTCTGGGAATGGAGACTGATCAGCCCATCATCTTTTTGTTGTATCATTTTAAAATATGACCATAAAGGCTTTTATAAGTAAGGCAACGGCTCTTTAAGAGCGCAATGGGCAAATGTTTATTCTTGAAATAAAACAACATCACACAGTCCCAAAATGCAGATATGTTATTATTGTTAATAATGGTATGCAAAGAGGATACTTGGCGATTACATTTCATGAGAGAAATATATTGAATCCCAATATATCCAGTATAAAAAAAAAATCTGCAGTATTTATGAACTGATTTGGTTACATATTTTCTACCACAGACAGATAAAGCTGAAGTTAAAAAATAAAATGTAACAGGCATCTTCAATGACTATTAAGAATAAAAAAAGTATAGGTTTAATTTTATTTGTAGGGTATACGTTGTCTCTACTGCTTATTAAACATACATTTTTAAAATATATGTTAGATTCTTTTTGAAGCAATCCAGTTGCCACATTGAAAAAAAGTAGACCATGTCTAGGCTGTAAAAGATGATCAATGCATAGTACCTGTGCCCAGCATGCATTAAGACAAATCTTCATTTACTTCAAGAGCTTTGGGCATTGCTGCTAGCCAGCATATGTGGGTGTGTCAGATAGCTTGTCTGTCCCATGCTGCGGGACACTGTCCTTCTTGCTGGATGCTTTATAACTACAGAATACAGTGGTACCAAATCAGCTGGCCAGCAGGACAGAACCTTAGACATGTCATCAAATACACCTGGAAGTATAAAAAAGCAGCTTGAGGAAAATTAAGATTTAACTTGCCACCCAGCGGACAGGTATGTATTGCCTGCCCATTGTCTAGTTTTGTTAACATGGTGACAGAGGACCATAACTCAACTTGGATCTGAAATTTTACATTAACAAAACAAAAATTTCCACTTGGACCTACAAAAAAATAAAAATTACAGCATGGGACACAAATTTTCCTTTACTATGGTGCTCCGAGAATAGTCCCCCGTTTTACATAAGCGACCCACAGCAGCAGGCAGTATTTATTAACAAACTTCATTAACAGAAGGTCTACAGAAAACATTTTAAAGGGTTTCACCACCGAGCTTCATTCATATTTAGATTCCAACTAAATCATTCCTGGAAACTGGCGCACACTGTAAACTGACAATGTACCAGATTAACAGGCCTGCTCTATTACTGTTTTGTGCTTGAACGCCTAAACTTGTATGAATGAAGAAAGCACACACAGTATGGTTGTCAACAGGCCACCTGCACTTGTTTCAAGGAATGCCTTAGTATGATCAAAAGAGAACCACAGGTGGATGAAGTAACCTTTAAAGCAAAATTAAACTGTCAATATTAGATGCAAAATAACCCATGAACATTAGATTAATAATAAAAAAAAAAAAAAAAGTAGAAACGCTATGAAACATAAAGGATGCGATACACACCCTTATTAGTTAAATATATATATATATATATATATATATATATATATATCTTTGCATAAACCGTCATCCACAAATCTACAAAAAAAACTAGGCATATAGTGGAAAATGGAATTCAAGAAAACCAGTGCTTACTTCTTCGTCAAGAGAAGTTTGTGTAGAAACACATGACAATAATTCACATCCAATACTCAACATACACATTTGTGAATACAACTGTTCAGTATTACAGTGCTGTCTTAAGCATTTAAAATCATATTCAATGCTGTTGAACACACGTAGATTTACCCTATTACACCAAACTCATAAAATTTATCAAGTATATCTCCATGCATTGGTACAAGGCATACATCACAGCAACAAACAGATCTATTATGTTTTTTTTTTCGTGGTCCATTTGATTTTTTTTTTTATTATATCTTTTTTTTTTTAACTAATAAACTCATATCTCATACTTTGGGGAGGTACTCTTATGTGCCCAAGATGGTAAAATGTGATAATATACATCTAATTTTAAAACAAAAACAATGTTAAAATAAAGTATAATGTTAAATTGCCAATCAAATATTTCATAAAAACATAAATTGGAATTATTCTGCATTTTCAAAATGTAAACTTTTCTTTTTGCACTTTCTTGGTGTATTAAATAGATATCTTTTCCTCTAGTGATTTCCCCAGCTCTGAAATAAAGGTAAATTCTTATTTGTTATGTAAATGTACAAAACATTTACTAAGCACCATGTCACTGAGAATTTTGCAAAAAATTTGAATTTTACAATTTTTATTACACACATTAAGTTATCTGTATATTATTTGGTTTACCAAAAAAAAAAAAAAAAAATTATTTTATACTATAAACAGAAAAGAGCAACATGAGTTATGTGTGATTATTAATGAAGGTTTCAGTTCCACAATATACGTACACAGTCCCCCACAGTAAATCATTCATATCATGGCAAATGCTTTCAGCTAAATGAGTTTAGCAGACCATGAGAACAGTCCAGAGAACATGTATCAGACAGTGGGAAACCAATAAGATTCAGTCGCATGATTACTAAACAGTTAGTTTAAGGGGGACAATGGCACTACACTACACCATTGGCTCCTATGGTTATGCTTTTATATGTAACACTTAATGCTCACTTCTTTGGCAGAAAAATTTATCAGGCGATAAACAAAACTTTTAAAGAAAAAAAAAAAAAAGTTTGGCACAAGACTGCCCCCTTTGTTTTACATTTGTATACTGGTCATATGATATACTGTAATAATTTATGCCACAATAAACAAACGTAAACAAAATCTTGTCACCTTTTTATAACAAAAACTTAGTTGTACATGGAATATTATTTTAAAAAGGGTCTGTTGGCTGTTCTGAAAGGCTAGTTTTTTGTTATTTATGCTGTACAACACTAGTCTTTCTACCACTCAGAAGAAAGTCACCAGTGGGCCCTATTCTTGTAGCCAGCCACTTCAGCAAGATAGACAGATCAGCAATGCTGACCTTAGTTGCCTCAAGTTGCCTTGTCCATTTTAGAGCCAGCAGTGTAACTCATTTAGGCCTGGTTCACACCTATGCATTTTTTGGTGCTTCTTGCAGAAACACACTACAGTTTATTAAACAGGACTTCCTATGGGACACGTTCACATCTATGCTTTTTTTTTTTCAGATGCTGCATTTCTGGAAAGGGTCAGGGACTTTTCTAAAAGCAAAACGGTGCTTTTTTTTTTGGTTTCATAGACTTCAATGAAGAAGCTGCAGAAAAGCATGTAGTGCGTTTTTGCTGCAATTTGCATTTATTTAATCTGCCCAACAACAAATTGGGCTAAAAAAGCTGAAAAGATGCAATTTGTGTAAAAATGCACTGTGGAACGCACCAATCATAAACTGCACAAATGTGAATCAAGCCTAAAGGTCCCTCATCTCACTAGTTCCGCAATTACAATACTTGCAAACTGTCAGGGTTAAAAATAAGAAAAATCAGAGACTTTCTTCTGTGATCTACATAATACTTTTGAGATTTGTACTGTAGAGTACATATAGTGTGCATTAACAATTTTGTTTTTAATGTGTTAATAAAAGGACCAATTTAGTGCATTTTTATTGCGTCTTGAAGCTGCCAATTAATAAAAAATGAAAAAAAAAAAGGCTGAAAGTATTGTGGGGCTAATTAAGCACCATTAGGATCGTTAAAATGGACACGTGATGTTAAGACACTAAACGAAAAAAAAAAGATGTTGGGTCATCTTTCATTTTTATTACAAGGGTAAAAAGTGAGACCGAAGATTACAAAGGCTATCAATGCTTTTACCCAACACTGGTGATGTATGCTTCCACTGAATTCACTATAATTAAAGCATGCCTGGGGGTCAAATAACATCCTTACAAATGAAACTCTACTTTCCGCTGTTTAGTAGTAGAAAATGGCTTAAGAATCTGGGGAATAGAAAAAATGAACAGAGCATAAAAACAGTGAAGGAAATAAACTTTAACTTTCCCAATTCATCTTCCTTCTCGTCAGCACGCAGCCTCATCGAGATGGGTCGAAGAATAATTTGAAAGCTCTATTTTTCCTACTTTAGCCATGCAGTTGCCAGAAAATAATAGCAAAACTGATAAACTTCTTCAAGATTAAGAAAAGAAAAAAAAATGACTTTATGTACCTTATACTTAATTCATGTAAGCTTTATTACAGATGTCAAGGATGATTTTAGATTTCCTATTTATCTATTTTTCTTTTTGTAATTCTCGACTTTTTAACTGAGGAGTCTCACATGTATGAATCAAAAGTGCAGTGTGAGGCATAAAACTTAAATCAAAACCTAATGAAAAAGGGTTTAGACTTGGTTTGAATACAAAACATTTTGTGAATTTTATAGCTGAAGTAAAGGTAAGCAGACAACCATATCTATAGTGAGAGTGAAACAAACATGGTGTATGGAGGTATTTAAAAAAAAATTTAAATAAAAAAAAATAAAGTATTGCAGTGAACTGCTTGCAACACTTGAATTTTCAAATTGTATAAATATTCACTTCAATTATCCAATTATGCAAACAGAAAATTCTCATTTACTTATTTAATTTGTACAAGATTGGATAATGGAAGTGAATTGTGTTTAGATTTTTAACTCATTTAGTAAATCAGCTTAATTATCTTGCAAAGAAATGTTAATATGCAACTGTAGTATTTTTAAGTACGGTTTATGAAGGGATAATTCTTTTATAGAGAGATAAAACTAATGATACATTGGTTAGCTCAAATTTTCGTTATAGCAATTGTATTAGTTTCTTTTTAATGAATAATTGTTGGTTTTAAAATAAAGGTAAATCATTCTGCATAGAAATCACTGTAATTTAGCACATTACATTTTTTTTGCTAACAAATATCTTTGGAGTTATCTGAAATAATTAATGTGTCTGATTATGTGCTGGCTGTACAACTGACACATATAAATATGCTATAGTGACATTTTGAAATAAACTGTAATCTTGAGCTGAAAAAATTATCTTATTGAAGAGACTACAGAAACATGCTTTGGAAAACTTTCCTAAGTATTCCTACAATAAAAGTTTTTTTTCTTTTTTTTTTACGTCGCTGTATTTTAAAACATCTACATATTTATGAAGATTTGATGCTCAGTGATTAATTGGTGAATTTGGTCAACATTATTGCTGCATATCATGTGTTTAGATATTAAAGTGAATAATTATCTTGATAACTGTGTACGTATACTCCCCAATGCCCAAGCCCAGTGCAAAATGTCTAACCAAATTTGTGCCAACCAGCCGAAAAATGCAAATGCAAAATCTGTAGCTCGCTAGCATTGTCTATGTAGCAAATTACAAAAAAATAAAAATAAAAAATTAGGCAGCTGCAAAAATGCAGTACAGAACAAAGTTTAAATCATAGACATGATACCAAAAAGGTATGTACACTGCTTTTTAGCTAGCCTAAAAAGTCAGGGCTACAGATTTAAGACGTATGAGATTTTTTTTTTTAGTGATCGTTTTATATTAGTATTTTACACTGTATTATTTATTGAATCTGTGAAATCATAAAAATAGATGGGTCAAGGTTGTGTCAAGCTTGATGCTGCTTTTGTAGTGACTGACAACAGAACAATTACAAACAAATCATGATTCATAAATGGAGACCATGCAAACCACTCAAGCAAATAAGTTAAAAAAAAAAAAAAAGAAATCCTTCACTAATAGTACAAATGAACACACATACACCTAATGAAAGGTCATAAAAGTGTTTTCCCCCTATGCAATAATAAAATGTCTAATTCATTTATTTAATTTTGTTACGCTAAAGTTTTAATGACCCATACAGAACTATACAGGAATCTACAACACTTGATTTGCAAAAAATAAAATAAAAGTGAACAATACTAGCGAACATCAAAGAATAAAAAAAGGAAATAAAAATAATAATTTAAAAAAAAAAGGCAAAATATGTCTTCCATGCTATGGTAAAACGTTTTCATTCACTACGGGGGCTCGTAACTTATTTTTTTGAAAGGAAAATAAAAAATTCCTGTCCGTCGTTCTAAGTATTTGCAAAAGTTCATCAAATTTCCAAATATAACCACATCTGAAAGCAGCGTGAGCGTGGGACACAGTGGAAATTGTTCTTTTGCTTATAGCAAAGCAACTGACATTCTGGCAAGACAATTAAATATATTGAAAGAACCTGTGACCGGTACAGTCTTTGTTTCCGACACTGCAACAGTTTGTTAAAAGTAACCACTGTCACTGACACAGGAGTGTGCAAGCCCCTAGCTATGTAATATTCAGCAAACCCCTGTAGCAATGAAGGAGTTAAAAAAAAAAAAAATCTCTTCTGATAGCAGCACTCCAGCAGTCTGCTGCACATGTTGGCTAGGGCTGCTTCCAGTTGTCTGATTGCATCATCCAGGGTGTGTCAAGACAAAGGGGCTCTCCTTTTCATCAAATACTGGTCAAGTAAATAGTTTATATTCCCGGCAATCACAGGTGATACAGTTATCAGATTTTTCAAATAAAGTCCTGCATTAAATAAAAGGAAACAAAAATAATAATAGACAGTCAGGAAGCAAACCGCATAACCTTTTATTTTACAGTACAGATAGAAGCAAAGTCATAGTCATTAAGTCATAGTCATTCCCCTAATAGATTTACTTGTGTCTAAGAGAAGCAACAGGCCAATCTACACCCCCCTACATCCCCCCCCCCCCCCAAGAGCTCTTAGGAGAACTAGCAATTAGCTGTACCCAATTTGATCAATGGATCGACTTGGCTACAATCACTCCTGCCCATAGGTGGATTGAATCTTGGCTTGTTTAGCAGGGAGAGATTATATTAGCAGAGATTAGAACCATCTATGTCAGGCTTAAAGGACAAGTTTATTTTTAAGAATAAAATAATAAATGCACATTTTTTTTGCAGGTAAAAAAAAATGTGCATTTATTATTATTTTTTGGAGCTTGTAAAGCATTGCACCAGCTATCAGTAGCCCACTGGTGCCATGCAGGTCTTCTTCAGATCTCTCAGTGTATCTGTGTGCCCATACATCCCATACGGGAAAGCAAATACAATCTGACAAATAGAATCAAGCACCATGCACACAGCACCGTAGTAGTTTATTGACAAAGGATGTCGAGGCTTGTAGTTCATTCACACACACAGAGCTGTGCGAAGGTATGACGAGGCTGTGTGGGCGGAGCACCACTGAAAAAAGTGACAGCTAGTATGGAGAACTTCTCCCCGTACTGCTGCCACAGGAAGTGCGGGCACTGGGCATGTTACATGTTCCACCCTAAAAACTGGTGCAACATGTAACATGTTCCCAAAGGTGAGCTTATCCTTTATGACCGTATTGGGAATATTAATTTCCTTATTCTATTCTATCAACATAAACGTGCATGCTTGAATGATTCAAGCAGGCATGCTTAGGTCACAACTGTTTTAGAGTTAATAATAAAAAGAAACAAAAAAAAAAACACACAAAATTGCCTGAACAACCATTCACCCAACATCTATGGACAGTTTGAAACAATTCTTCATTAACACTGCAAAGTATAAATGTGCCCAGCCAATAACAAACATCTGTATAGACGTCAATAATCTTTAGGCTGGTTTCACGTGGGCATGTCCGTAGTCCACATCTGATGGCTCAGAAGGGGGATTTCCACCTTGTCCATTTCCATCTGATTGACATCCGATCTGAAGTTTTTAATGGACAGGATCGGATAATGGTGGGTGTCAGCAGATCCACCATTCCATAGAAGAGACTGGAAAGTCCAGCAGACCTGATCGGAAAGCCAAGTGAAACCAGCCTTACAGAGGAATCCATCTTTGTTCTTCAGTCTGGAAATGGAACATGGGAAAAAGACAAAACATGGCTTTGCAAAGATATTGTAAAATATGTGATAAGGTCAGCTATGGCTGCATAAGATACAGGGCTTACCTGTGCAATTTGTGAGGTACTAGTGTTATTTATCTGGAGATGTAGGTGTATGTTCTAGAGGGTGAACGGGTGGACTCCGAATGTGCCGCTGGGTCATTTAGAAAATCCCAGATGAGGATAGTGTCATCGTGAGAACTGCTGACTATCTGGAATTCATCAAACTGTAGTCGGAATACTCTTCCTGAATGTTCCTGATAACAAACATCAAAAACACAGTCAAACTCTAATATGACAAACATTAGAAAGGAAAACCCTGCAGACTATAGATTTCAGTTAACATCAAAGTTTAACAACCTAAAGCAACATCAACTTTCAGCAAGGTACTGTAGAAATGTTGGCCATAGACTTCAGAGGGGCATCAGACGTACAAGTTAAACCTGACAAATCTTCAGAGTGCTGCAGAATGTTCCATATACTTGTTATTGGACTGATGTTTATGTCAATGTAAACAGAAGGGAGGAGAGGTGAGAGGATGCTACCATCACTGGCTTTTGGAGGGGACAAAAGCAACTGGGATAGGGTTTCTACAATGAGAACTGCTTTGTTACACTTCAACATTGATATTTGAGGCCACTTACAGATATCAGTTTTTGGGCAGATTGATCAACTGCAATGTTTATGGCACCATAACAGTAATAAAAGTTCTGACCGGTTACTACACATACTTTCAGTCTTTAAAAAGCCCAGTAAACTCAGTGAACACTTTAATAAGTTTACAAAATAAAATTAAAAAAATCACACACACTTAGCAGATTTATTTTGGGGGAATGACTGGTCAGGTAAATTCAACAAATGCAATAGCCAACATCTACCAAGATCTGAAGATGCTCAAAGACAGAGACATCCTGTGCAGCGCATATATATGTAAACACCAAAAATTATATCATAAAGTGATGTAAATACATAACAAAAAATGTTCATACAGAAGTGTCAAAGACTAGTGATAGTCCTTCGGGATCTATAGGTCGCTCTGGACCACTCCAACAAAGTTCTTCAATGTGTCCTACCACTAATCCAATGCACTCAGCAGAAAGTGTTGATGCATAAGTCATAGGCAGCAAACAGGGCTCAAAGGTATCTCCAGATTCAATGATGTAACCCTGGGGACAGACTCCCAGGAGTGATAACCTTCTGGAGATAATTATCAGGTCAATAGCCTTTGAGAACAGCAGATGGATGGTTGCTGCTTTTCACATGCACCTGTCAAGCGAGCTTCAAGGATCCTTTGAATCTTGCGACTGGAATTTGCTGTATGTGGGTAAATGATTGTGTGAAGCTGGCCTAAGGTTGGACTCACGCTGGTACGACATACGCTCCGACTTTGGGAGCACATGTCGCAGGATGTGTATAAATCAATGATACCCTACGAGAGCCATCTTAAACTGGTCAGTCCGACTTTGAAAAAGGTTTCTGCACTACTTTGGTCCGACGTTGTTCCTACTTCAGCCCATTGAATATCACTGAAGTCGGATCAAAGTCGGATCCTTGTCCTAACCATCCGATTTGTGACATCTGACATGGAGATCACAGCAGCAGTAAAAGGAATTTATGTCACGCTATGATTGTTTTGATTGATCAAAGGACAAGTCAGACTATCTCAAAGTCGAAGCAAAATGTTATCTTGTTCATTCAAGTTGGATGTAGGAAGGACTGATGTAGGACTGATGCCGCAGGGCAAAGTAGGATGACAGTCGTACAACAGTCACATCGTACTAATGTGAACCCGGTCTAAATCTATTTTTCTGTATGAATGGCAACATGCCTCACTGAATACAGTTTTATGAATATTTTTTTTTGTGTTACAAAGTTTCTTACCTGGAGGTCTGCCAGTAACAGCACTTACTATTGCAGATGGACAACGCTAAGCAGCTGCCTTACAATTAGCAGTAGTGTTGGCAGCCTATGTGAGCTCCTTCGGTTGGTCCATAGGCTGCTTATCTGATATGATCTGAAGGAGCTGGCTGAACAGACTGACAACACTGTTCCTGATTGAGCGACAGTGCCATAGCGCTGTCAGTCTGTAACAGGGAGTGCGGTTACTGATAGGATCTCCAGGTAAGAAACTTTGCAACAAAAAATTATTTGGTCAGGAAAACTGTATACAGTAAGACAAGATACCAAACATAATAAAAAATAGATTTAGAGTTTATATACACTTCAGTTGTATATATGTACCATGATAGTTGCCATACATAAAAGATGACATTTTGTCAGAAATACATAAGAGGGCTGTGATGAGTATCAGATGACAGCCAGGTCTATCATTAGTTGCATCAATAGCTGACTGTTTTAAGTGTATTGTCCACTTATTGGGGATCCGTCAACTATATCGCTCACTGCGTTTATTAGTCAGAAAAGTAATCTCTCTGTAGGAAAATTTCTTTTATGTCAGTTAGCTTTAATTTTGCAACTTTTAAAGGTTATGCATTGCTCTAAAATAAAAACCAAGTGGTAATTTAGGTTTACTGGCCCTTTAAAACAGCGTGTGACAGTCATCACATTACCACACTAATTCAGCCAGACATTATAATGTCTTATAGAAAGCAAAGAGAAGACAAATGAGTCTGCAATCAACATCCATGAACTATGAACCTTCTCCCACTGCTTGCAATTTGAACAGAAGCTATAGGAGGCTATTCCGTTCCTGGTACTAAGCCAAGATTAATTTTGGATGGCCATAATGGTAGTGCTCTCAATTCTGATCTCCTGTGGTCACAACCATACACAAACCACAGCTCCGATTCTTTTAAGTGTGCTTCTATTTAACAGGCCGCAGTGAAATTTTGCCAAGAGGGAAAATAATGGTGCCTGGATGAGACCGCAATTACACAGATCTTGTTTCACATCAACTTCGCTAACAAATTGAAAGGCTTATTCTTGATGCTGGATACTAAACATCTGAAGTGCAGTATTTTTCATGTTGTGTGTATTCTTAATTTACTGGCTGGCACATCTTAAAGGTATACTGCCCTAAAATATTTTAAACACTGTTGCGGGCCCTCTGATTGATGAAATTCATTCACGTATTGACAGTTGGATCCTGGGCTAGGTGTCAGGAGCGCCAATAGCAGCTCCTGTAGAAAAAAAAAGCCTGCAAACATTGGCTAATTGTGCCCAATTTGGACATTTTAACTTAGGGGTGTACTCACTTTTGTTGCCAGCGGTTTAGACATTAATGGCTGTGTGTTGAGTTATTTTGAGGGGACAGCAAATTTACACTGTTATACAAGCTGTACACTCACTATTTTACATTGTAGAAAAGTATCATTTCTTTAGTGTTGTCACATGAAAAGGTATAATAAAATATTTACAAAAATGTGTGTGTGTGTGTGTGTGTGTGTGTGTGTGTGTGTGTGTGTGTGTGTGTGTGTGTGTGTGTGTATGTATGTATATGTATATGTGTATATATATATATATATATATATATATATATATATATTTATATACACATACATATATACATGCACACACACAAACACTAGCCATTTTATTAGGTACACCTGGCTAGTACCAGGTTGGACCCCCCTTTTGCCTTCAGAACTGCCTTAATTATTCGTGGCATAGATTCACCAAGGTGTTGGAAACATTCCTCCGAGATTTTGGTCCATAGTGACATGATAGCATCACGCGGTTGCTGCAGATTTGTAGGCTGCACATCCATGATATGAATCTCCTGCTCCACCACATCCCAAAAGAGCTCTATTGAATTGCGATCTGGTGACTGCAGAGGCCATCGGGGTACAGTGACCTCATTGTCATGTTCAAAAACCCAGCAGTGAGATTGTTTGAGCTTTGTGACATGGTGCATTATCCTGCTAGAAGTAGCCATCAGAAGATGGGTACACTGTAATCATAAAGGAATGGACATGGTCAGCAGCAATACTCAGGTAGGTCATGGCATTTAAACAATGCTTAATTGGTACTAAGGGTCCAAAAGTGTGCCAAGAAAACATCCCCCACACCATTGAACCCCCAACCACCAACCTGAACTGTTGATACAAAGAAGGATGGATCCATGCTTTCATGTTGTTTAAGCCAAATTCAGGCCCTACCATCTGAATGTTGCAGCTGAAATGGAGACTTATCAGACCAGACAATTTTCTAATCTTGTACTGTCCAATTTTGGTGAGCCTGTGTGAATTGTAGCCCCATTTTCATGTTCTTATCTGACAGGAGTGGCACATGGTGTGGGTGTCTGCTACTGTATCCCATCTGTGTCAAGGTTCGATGTGTTGTGCGTTCAGAGATGGTATTCTGTGCATAGCTTGGTTGTAATGAGTGGCTATTTGAGTTACTGTTGGCTTTCTATCATCTGAGAACAGTCTGCCCATTCTCCTCTGACTTCTGATATCAACAAGGCATTTTCCTCCAAACAACTGCCGCTCACTGGATATATTCTCTTTTTTGGACCATTCATTATAAACCCTGGAAATATTTGTTGCAGATTTTTTTTAAGAGTTTTTACCCTTCATTTTGGGTTGTGGATAGCAAGTGGAGTTAAAGTTATGACAGAGAACCACTCGGTGTTAGTTTCTTCACTGGAGAGAGTTTTGTAAAAGTCTGCTGGTGTCATCATAGGAGAGACAGTGTCTTTCCTCTCTTCTGAAGGGCCTCTGTGGATCCAATAGGGGCAAAAGTAAGGGACAGATCCTGCACACTCCGCTCTGATTCTCTGTTCTATGCAACATTCCTCACTCCACCCAGACACAAAATCCTAATATCAACAATAGGTTTGTGCATCAACATGTGCTTCTAAGCCCTTGTACACACGGTCGGAGATTTCGACTGAATGTGTCCGATCGGGACACTGTGTGTGGTCTACATCGGACTGTTTCCGTCGGAGTATCCGATGGACCAAGTCTTCCAACTTGTTGGTAAAATTTTCCGCCAAAATGCTTAGATCGGACATACTCCGATCATGTGTAGAGAATTCCGATCGGACAAAGTGCCACACATGCTCAGATCAAATTCCTACACCAAAGCTATTGGCTACTAGCGTGAACGTAGTCCTGACGTAACGAAATAACGTCATCACGTCGGATTTTCCGACAACTTTGTCCGACTGTGTGTATGCAACAATTTCGGACAAAGTCCGACGGATTTGGTTGTCGGAATCTCCGACCGTGTATACAAGGGCTTAGAGGTAGCAAGAATCCGATTTTCTTTCTCTGTTGGAGTAATGTCAGTTTAAATAATAAAACTGTGTATCGGGGTGGCAAGCGTTGGGCGTTTCATTATTTATTTTTGCTAATATTAGATTACTCATTTTATTTCTATTAGCCATATGTAAAAGCTGGTAGAATTTTCAAGAAGACTGCAAAGATTCCCCTTATAATCTGTAGAGGAGGGTCATTTTCATGTGTTAAATAACCAAGATACTCTTGTGCCATATAAAACAACTCAGTTTAAATACCTTGGTTCTGAGCAAAAGGCACAACAAATCTCTGTGTACTTACCACAAGTGTCCGCAGACAAAGTGTCCCTGCGGGAGCACGAGGATCTAAAGCAGCCACAAGGTCCCACACTTTAATTTTCCTGCAAGCCAAAGAGTAAGTTATAGATTGCTCACAACAATAAGAGACAATGCAATAAAACGAGCTTTGTTTTTCACAAATAAAATGTTAAAGTAATAAACAATATGTAAGTAATGCAGTCTAAGCTATTTAATAAGGCAGCGCAAAGTGCAATGGTTTCAACTTATTGCAGCCACCGGAAAATAAAATCAGACGGGATCTTGCATTAAAGTTAACCTGTCAGCAATTAAACTCTTTAAGAGTAAAAGCCATGTCTAAGAATCCGTATTTTGTTCATTTTCCTCTGTTTGTCCCTATGATCCCAATTTCAGCAATATCAATAAGAGGAGTATGAATATGCTTTCATAATTTCACACTATCTTATATTTTCCTGTGCTTTTCATCCCTTTTTTCTTTTTCCCCCCCACAGATCTTTTAGAATGCTCATAGAAAGATCAAATGCATCGCATAGTAGCCCATTATGTCTCACTTACCTGACACAGGAGCCAGCGAGGTCACCGCTGTCCCCTGTAGCACGAAACGTTCTTCCAGGTATCGCTGCACCGGCCACTCACAGTGCTGGAGCAGTGATGACATCACTCTCGCGAATGCGCTCGGGAGTCGCCACTAACGGCATATCGCTATTAGCAGCAGCATGCTCAGTGCGCCTGAGCGTCGCTGTCTATGGTGCATGTGCCGTAGACAGCGGTGCCTGTCTTTTTGCAAATATCTCCTAAACCGTGTAGGTTTAGGAGATATTTCATGCACGTACAGGTAAGCCTTCATCTAGGCTTACCTGTAGGTCAAAGTGGTCTGTAAGGGAGCACAAATTTGGAGCTATTGGTTTGTACACGGGCCGTAATAGCCATGATCCTTTGGAGTCTAATGTAACATGTCTCCCGTTACTGACCGCCATCCTAAAGCATGTTCTAGTCTTAAGCAGCTCCTATTTTATGTTCACAGTCTTCTGTAACATTACACTCTTTTAATATTATGAGCACCCCTTTGGGGATGTCACCTGAGCATCCCTATAGTAAGTTGACTGCAATTGCACTAGACAGTGAATCAACAGATCCATATATGACATCACCAGCTCTTCTGGCATTTGCCAGATTACCAATGCTATCTTAAAGGATACATTCACCTTTAAAAAAATAAAAGCAGCTGCAGCTGCTTGAGCATGTGTTACATGTTCCCCCCTATACACAGGTGGAACATGTAACATGTTCCAAAAGGTGAACTTCAGGTAAATCATTTAAAGAAGAACTACTGAATTTTTTTTATTTTCCAATTCAGTGGGGCTGTGCCCGCACTGCATGGGTTAACAGCTTGTTTTCGTCTAGGGCAGAAATCTCCAATCTACGGCCCTCCAGCTGTTGCGGAACTACACGTCACATGAGGCATGGTAGAACTCTGACATTCACAGACATGACTAGGCATGGTGGGATTTGTAGATCCTGAACAACTGGAGGGCCATAGTTTGGAGACCCTTGGTCTAGGGGACTGTGCGGCTGAGATATACTTACCTAATCCGGACAGCAAGATCCCACTGCTTCCGCGCCCCCCCCGGCAGTCTTGTGAATCGACTTTTTCTGACATCATCACGCCCATAGACCAGGTCTGGATGTGAGGATGGCAGAAACAGTCAACCTCTGGAAGTGGGGCAGTGCAGTTTTCCAGAGGATCGAAGCACCGGGTAAGTACAACTTTCCCTTGCGCCCTTAGACAAAATGAGCGATTAACCCATTCTCTCATGCAGAACCCAACTGCATGAGAGAATAAAAATTTTTCATGGAGTTCTGCTTTAAGGAATAAAAAAGGCATGATGCATCACAAGTCAACTTTAATCTATAAACTGGGTAAGGGATTTTGAAATCATGGTAAGATGACAGTTTCATTTTGTGTGTCTCTAAAGTTCTCTGTACATTACACACCCACTCATATGATACAGCACCTTGCAAAAGTATTCCTCCTCCTTGTCTTTTTACCTATTTTGTTACATTACAGCCATTAGTTACATTTTTTTGGTGAAGTAAAATTAGAAAAATATATACAAAAAACTATTTTTCAGAAATAAAAAAATTATAATTGGCATGTGCATATGTATTCACCCCCTTTGTTATGAAGCCCATAAAAAGCTCTGGTGCAACCAATTACCTTCAGAAGTCACATAATTAGTGAAAAGAGGTCTACCTGTGTGCAATCTAAGTGTCACATGATCTGTCATTACATATACACACCTTTTTGAAAGGCCCCAGAGGCTGCAACACCTAAGCAAGAGGCACTACTGACCAAAAAACACTGCCATTAAGACTAAGGAACTCTCCAAACAACTAAGGGACAATGTTGTTGAGAAGTACAAGTCAGGGTTAGGTTATAAAAAAAAATATCCAAATCTTTGATGAACCCTAGAAGCACCATCAAATCTATCATAACCAAAAGAAAAGAACATGGCACAACAGCAAACCTGCCAAGAGACGGCCGCACACCAAAACTCATGGACCGGGCAAGGAGGGCATTAATCAGAGAGGCAGCACAGAGACCTAAGGTAACCCTGGAGGAGCTGCAGAGTTCCACAGCAGAGATTGGAGTATCTGTACATAGGACAAACCCAACTGTTTTTCAGCAGTCGAGACTGGGAAGCTGGTCAGAGTTGAGGGAAAGATGGATGGTGCTAAATACAGGGATATTCTTGTAGCGCAGGTCTTACAGTCTGTACTTTCGGTGCCGATTCCGGTCACGGTCGCGACGTGTTTGCTCGGGCTGGTGGAGGAGTTGGCACCTCGAAAGGCGCAGAGGACTCTGATTTCTCTGGCGTTATTTTATGCACGTAAAGCTATCCTGTTATGCTGGAAGAAACCTGCACCTCCAACGATTTCCTACTGGAAGGGTTTAATTAATAAAGCTTTACCGTTATACAAAGCCACTTATCTCAGTAGAGGGTGTCCTACTAAGTTTGAGAGGGTGTGGAGATGCTGGCTTGATACTGCAGATACTGTGAATTAATTGCTAGGCCGGAGATGCACCCCCTGAGGGGTGGGGGTGGGGCGGGGAGGGTGCTGCTATATTTGGGTTGGTCTACATCTTCATTCTGGGTATTCAAATCATCAGTTACGGTATGTGGCATTTTTGTGGTATGGGAGATACGGTTGTGTTCATAGAATGAGCTAAGAAGTTGAGCGGAGGGCTGCACAAGGAGGAGTTTGTTGGGTGGGGGGTGGGGGTTTGGGGTTGTGTTTTGGGGTCACTTTTGTACGTTTGTATGTTATATGTATGTTAAAAATTTTCAATAAACATAAATTTTCAAAAAAAATACAGGGATATTCTTGAGCAAAACATGTACCATTCTGTATGGGATTTGAGGCTAGGATGGAGGTTCACCTTCCAGCAGGACAATGACCCCAAACACACTGCTAAAGCAACACTTGAGTGGTTTAAGGGGAAACATGTAAATGTGTTGGAATGGCCTAGTCAAAGCCCAGACCTCAATTAAATAGAAAATCGGTGGTCAAACTTAAAGATTGCTGTTCGCAAGCGCAAACCATCCAACTTGAAGGAGCTGGAGCAGTTTTGCAAGGAGAAAAGGGCAAAAATCCCACTGGTAAGATGTGGCAAACTCAGAGACATATCCAAAGCGACCTGGAGCTGTGATAGCTACAAAAGGTGGTTCTACAAAGTATTGACTTTAGAGGGGTGAATATTTATGCACATTGACCTTTTCTGTTATTTTGTCCTATTTGTTGTTTCCTTCACATGAAAAAAAAAAACATCTTCAAAGTTGTGGGCATGTTCTATAAATGAAATTATGCAAATCCTCAAACAATCCATGTTAATTCCAGATTGTGAGGCAACAAAGCACGAAAAATTCCAAGGGGGGGGGGGGGGTGAATACTGTTGCAGGGCACTGTAGGTTTGTGAAAAATGCCATTGAACCCAAATGCCTGATATCCTGGACTCTCTGCAGCATGTGTATCAACTGACCCAGAAAACTCAGTGTGTGCACAATAGCAGCAGTGTTTGTCATGTGCAAGGGTGTTACAAGCTGCAGTGTTCACAAAGAGTCATGTGATGAAACATGAGCGAGCACTGCTGTCAAATAACTGATGCTAATTAGAGCAGGGCCTTCAATAACGAAGCCCCGTGGTGAACAGATCAGGAGTATATTTTGATAAATGCTCTGGCTAATGAAACATGCCTCAGCTTCCTTACAACCGAATGAAAAATACGAATATTTTTGCCACGCAATTTTAAAATTAAGCAAGACAAATAGCTAGAGAACAGGTGATGTTAATTAATGGAGAATTTAATGGCACCTGCTATAGAAACAACATATCCTTTGAATTCTAATTCCTATGAAAGAAATCTTTCATATTAAACTTTTCCCAGCATTGCTTTGCTTACTTAGAAAAGCAGTTCATGTTCTTAAAGGACAACCTCACCCAAAGAGCCAAATATTCAGATGAGACTGGCATATAGAAATGTCAGTACCTGTTGCCCGTTGAGAATTGTACAAAGCAATCTTGCCATTCTTATGCTTTGCAAGGCATAAGGAGGGTGACAACATTTTTTAAAACCTGCCATTCTTCAGTCTTTCCTATTAGGTCCATATGAAAGCTTTGTTGAACCGGTGATGCCACACTGGATCTCTCTTTTGTAATTTTCTTAGCGGGGAGGTACTCATGAGTTTAAAATAAAAAAAATCCAGTAAGGAAAGGTGTATTTATAGCTTTGGAATAATGTTATAAAGCTGTCCACTTCATCAGATCAAGCAGCATAATTCAATAAAGTGAATAGGAGTTTTTATTGTACTGAAGAAAACTTTTATTTACTTTTCCATTTTAGTCTTTCTTGAGCTCCTTTGTACTAGGACCATTATAAAGGGCCCTGGACCCTCAACAGGGCAAGGTATATTCTAGATACTGATACATCACATTTAAGCTGGCAATACATCAGTAAAATTTGGTGGAAATTCTACATATACTGCAACAGGATGGTCCCTTTGTGCAAGATCACATAGCTGGGCGAGGCAGGCAAGCACCAGCAGGTCTCCGGATGTAGGCGAAACTATCCTGCCCGGTCAGTCTGTTCTGTCTGATCCTGTTCCCTGTTGTAGTCACCCGTGCCCTGGGGAAGACTAATGTTCCCCCCGCCGGGCCTTGTTAGTCTTGCCTAGGGTGTGAAATAGTCAAGCACTGGCCCTGTTTTCACCACCAACATGAAGGCCCAAAAACACCCACAGAAACCCTAGGACCCACCCACATCAACTGCCAGAACTGGTACAAGTGACTCCTATAGCCTGCCCTGAAGCTACAGAGGCTCAAAGGATCATGGGAGATTTAGTATCAGGACTGGCAAAGGAAGCAGAAAGTCAGATTACTTAGAAATTCTGCCAGGGGGAGGAGTGACATCACAGAAACCAGGAGGTACCAGGATAAAGAAAAGGAAGGGTGCTTCTGGATAGCTGTGTCTGACCAGAGAGACTGTGCCCAAGAGGATGGGTGTCTTATTGGCTGATGGGTGTCTGTATAGAGCACTGAGGCAGCACTTCAAGGGGAAAGCAACAACTCTAAAAGAAACAGGATACAAAAGAAAGTGCCTCTTAAGCCTCATACACACGATAGGACTTTGTACAAACTTTCCCTTGGATTTTTGTACAAAGGGCGTCGGCCCTGAACTTGTATTGCATACACACAGCAGGACTTTTTCAGCCAACTTTCACCAAATCATGTGGTTTTTCTGCTCTTTACCGCCACCTTTGGTCAACTTCTATATTGTTGTCTGATCTTTTGCATTGATTCTGAGCATGCCTGTTTGTACTTTGTACAAAAGTCCTATGGTTTTCTGTACACACGATCAGACTTTGCTCCATCGGACTTTTGTTGCCAGAAAGTTTGTCTGTTCGCACAGCCAACAAAAGTCCGATGAAAACCAAAAAAGTTTGTCCGATGGAGCGTACACACAGTCGGATGTTGCTCCAAAACAGCTAATTTGCATGTTTGTTGTCAAAAAGTCTGATCGTGTGTATGGGCCTTAAGTGAAACAAAATTAAGACTTTCTTAGCAAAAAGGTAGAAAAACACTTACTAGAGGTAGATGTTAAAAAGCTCATTGTATGTGTAAAGGAGTCCGGCAGTGGGGGTAGTCCTGTGATGGTCAGATCTGCAGCAGGGTGTTGTTAATCCCAGCTGCCCAGAAGAGGGAAACCACATAACAGTAGACCAGTGGAAGGACAGCGGTGTTGCAGTAAACCAGCATGGAATGCTGGACTTGTGGATGATGTCACTGGAAGTGCCTGCCCGGGACCAAGTGCATTTGGCATGAAGGAGGAGCCTTTCAGATGCTCTGAAACGCGTCCCGCCTAATAAATGTAATTTCCGGTCCGTGCGTTCCACGCTGGTCCCCGGCACACTTCTGGTGAGGTCATCTATGAGTTCAGCATTCCATGCTGGTTTAGTACAACACAGCTGTCCTTCCACTAATCTCCTGTGACGTGGTTTGCCTCTGCTGCACAGCCAGGATTAACAACATCCTGACCATCATAGAACTACCCTCACTGCTGGACTCCTTTACACATATGATGAGCTTTTTAACGTCTACCTCTAGTAAGTGTTTTTCTACCCTTTGGCTAATAAAGTCTTAATGCTGCTGCACTTAGAGGCGCCTTATTTTTTATCCAGATAAAGGAGGTAAGTTACACATAAATCAACAGTGGGGTTGTGATTTGTTTACATGCACAATGCATCTGCTTTTTTTTGGGAGGAGAAGCTCCAATTCTTCTATTAATGGAAACCCAAACTGAACAAAAACCACATTCACAGTTAAAAAAAAAATTTAAGGCGCAGGGAAAAAGTTACTAACATTACAGTCACAGTCTAAAATGATCGTGCAGTAATAGACCATCAGCTCTACATACTGGCACCTCACCCTTGGAAGAGAATACTACTAATCTCTCTCCCTTGTACAGCCCCCCCTTAGATTACATATCATATAATTTGTTGCACGGCCACTTAGTATAAAAACAGTCATGTAACTATGACAGCTGAAAAGAAATATGCTCTCTTGGAAAATACTGGAAAGTTGATAAATATTTCCCTAGCTCTTTGTTAAAGAACCTAAAAAAAAAAGGCAGATAAAGATTTGCAGCACTTATTCCAAAGACTGTTACAAGGCAACACTTAAAAGGTTGCATGGCCTGTAAATATTGTGCAATGTATGGAACCCTTAGAGCTACGCTAGACCCTAGTGAACTCTTTGCTTATGCAATATGTAATTTAATAGCGTTGGAGCAATTGTGCACTACTGATCCTGCCGTGGTGGCACGCCCTAGCATCCAGATTGGTAGGAGTAGAGAGAACACTCACAAAGCTCCTATATGCCCCTCAGTCACTGTCACTGTTCTGTCGAAAATAGCCAACTCCTCTAAATCTCCAATTATGTCACTTTTGGTGGCTCTCCAGAAGCAGCTTCGATGAGTTGGCGCTACTGGCCATGAGTGCGCGTGCACCTGACAGAACGGAAACCTTGTCGGATCTTCCAATCCCTGCAGTGTGCATAAGCAAGGTACATCACTAACCTTTTTTGAAAACTCGTAGCATTTGATGAGTTTAAAAAAATTAGTCGATTGGAAAATCCAACGGGGTTTCTGTTCTTCTGTTGGGTGCAAAAGTCCTTTTATCAAAATGTCCCTTCAATACAAGTTCAATACCTTAAAGTGGTTGTAAATCATTGCATATACCCAGTGAAGGAAACAACCGCAGATGATACACAGAGATGAAACAAATCCTCCTACATACGTTTTTCTTGTTTATCTGCAGTATTCTCTTGTCTACATCCCTTCAAAAGAGCACAATTGTGATAAAATCCTTCTGCATTTGTGATGAACAGAGGAGGGGGTGGAGAGCTGCAGTTAGAGCTTGTATACACTGTGTGAAATCCCCCTCCCTCTCCCGCCCCACATAGGTAGTGGAATGAAGGAACATGCAGAGCTGTATTTTGAATAGACAAGCGATGTGCTGAGCTCCCTCCCATGTTGGGAAAACTTGTCAGAATGGCTCATGCTGATAACAGAGAAACAAAGCACCAGAGAGAAACGACACTTAGAGCTTTGGAAAGAGACAAGTAAACACTAAAGATATTCAGTAAATGCTTTGTTCAAATTTTATAACTGGGGTTTACAACCACTTTAACTGATCCAAATATGTTTGCCCCAATGTATATCTACAACTGGTTACATAAGCACAATGGGGTTTATTTACTAAAAGTGTAGAATCTGGTGCAGCTTCCAATTTCAGCTTGTTCAATGAAGCTTTGACAAAAAACTGGAAGTTGATTGGTTTCTATGCAGAGCCGCACCAGATTTTACACTATAGTTTTATTAAATCAACCCCAATGAAGGATGTGATAAACTTCACTACTGTGTTTTTTACTTAATTCTCCATAGCTTAGAGCATTAGTTGTTTGTGAAGGTTATCTGATGAGCACATTCTGTTTTAAGATTTCTATTGGTGATTTTACAGTTAGCTGTAATAAAAGGAGCACATTACCCTTGGTCTTTAACTCCTAACCTACGATTATTCTCCTCTTAACTCCTAATAAAGACACATTTAGGAAATAACTTGAGAACAAAAGGTACTCGTCTAATGAGGATAAATGTAGGTAAAATTTTTTAGAACATACGTACCCGTCGTATGCTCCACTGACTATTCTCTTGTTGTCAAAACGGATGCATCGTACTAGTTCTTCATGCCCTTCCAGAACTCGTAAACATGCTCCACACTCAATATCCCATAGCCTGAAAGAGAAGAAAGCCTCCACATGAAATATAAAAAGGTCATCCTAAAGTCTTCACTTAAATGTTGCACACAGAAGGTTTTTTTTTCACTTTCATGCATAGACTGCGTGAAGGTAAATAAAACCTTGAGACATTACAACCACTTTAATTACCCCACCTGATGAACTCCAACTTCATCTTGACAGATATTACTTGCACAAATAGGATTGTTTATTGTAATGCTACATCAATGGCCTCAATCCTAAACCAAAGAGTTTACAAGCATCCTTTGTTGGGGTCTGTTCGCACCGGAAAGTACCCTAGATGATTAACTTTGAAAAGATGGCACTCCTCTCTCTTTGACATTTACCTATAAAAATTACCATGCACAAACCAATCCCTCACTCAGCATGACTAAAGAGATCCATCTTACCTTGCTTGAATTTACACACTACTTGGACCCACAGCAAAGTATTTCCCAGCTTGGTCAATTAAAGTTTTGCAGGGCCAAGAAAGGTTTTATACCTTTTTGCCAATCAAAAACCATGAATGAGTGGGCAGCGTTTCCAAAGCGCGTAAAAAGCAACTTCAGAAGAGCCGCAACGTGTGCGTTTTTAACCCCATTTTTTGAGGTTCAATGCGCCCTGCTAGTGGGCGAAAAGCATTGCTTAAACAGCGGAAAAGCGTTGCTAAAACAAGTGGCGCTTTACTGACAAGGCAACTTGGCCCCAGTGTGAAAGGGGTCTAAACCATGGAAAGTACATTTTTTATGAAAGTCGTAATTCAACAAGAACCCTTGCTGTAGGGCACCTGTTTTTTAGGACCCCTGCAATGTCTACATTTATTAGTAGTACCCATCAACTATGTATGTTTCCAGAGAATAGATCACGTTTTTAAAAGACTTGGTCAGTTTTGTTTCATACAGTGCATCCGGAAAGTATTCCCAGTGCTTCACTTTTTCCACATTTTGTTGTGTTAGCGCCTTTTTCCAAAGTGGATTCAATTCATTATTTTCCTCACAATTCTACAAACAATACCCCATAATGACAACATGAAAGAAGTTTGTTTAACATCTTTGTAAATTTATATATATATAAAAAAAATCATATGTACATAAGTATTCACAGCCTTTGTCTCAAATCTGAGCTCAAGTGCATCCTGTTTCCACTGATCATCCTTCCACAACTTGATTGGAGTGCACCTGTGGTAAATTCAGTTGACTGGACATAATTTGGAAAGGCACACACCTGTCTATATAAGATTCCAAAGGTAACAGTGCATGTCAGAGCACACACCAAGCCATGAAGTCCAAGGAATTGTTTGTGGACCTTTGAGACAGGTTTGTATTAATCACTTGCTTACAGGGCACTTAAACACCTTCCTGCCCAGACCAATTTTCAGCTTTCGGTGCTCTCACAATTTGAATGACAATTACTCAGTCATGCAACACTGTACCCAAATGAATTTTTTGTCCTTTTTTTCCCACAAATAGAGCTTTCTTTTGGTGGTATTTGATCACCTCTGGGGTTTTTATTTTTTGCGCTATAAATGAAAAAAGACCGAAAATTTTGAAAAAAAACGCATATTTCTTTGTTTCTGTGACAGAATTATGCAAATTATTAATTTTTCTTCATAAATTTTGGTCACAATTTATACTGCTACATGTCTTTGGTAAAAATAACCCAAATTAGTGGATATTATTTGGTCTTTGTGAAAGTTAGAGAGTCTACAAGCTGTGGTGCGAATCGCACAAAATTGATCACATCTGATGTACTGGTGGCCTATCTCGCTTCTTGTGACCCGAACAAGCCAGGAAAGTACAAATACCCCCCAAATGACCCCTTTTTGGAAAGTAGACATTCCAAGGTATTTAGTAAGAGGTATAGTGAGCTTTTTGATGTTGTCATTTTTTTCCCACAATTCTTTGCAAAATTAAGATTTTTCATTTTTTTTTTTTCTCCACAAAATTGTCATTGTAATAGGTTATTTCTCTCACGTGGCATGTGTATACCACAAATGACACCCCCCAAAAAATTCTGCTACTCCTCCTGAGTATTACAATACCACATGTGTGGGACTTTTTCACAGCCTGGCCACATAGAGAGGCCCAACATGCAGGTAGCGCCATCATGTGTTCTAGGAACATAAGTTACACATCTAACTTGTTGACTATTTATTACACTTTTGAAGCACCAGGACAATGACACGTGACACTGATGACAGATGGCACTGATACGTGGCAATGATGACAGGTGGCACTGATGACAGATGGCACTAATATGTGGCACTGATGACAGATGGCACTAATATGTGGCACTGATGACGCGTGGCACTTATACGTGGCACTGATGACACGTGGCACTAATACGTGGCACTGATGACACGTGGCACTGAAACGTGGCACCGATGACAGATGGCACTAATACGTGGCACTAATATGTGCCACCGATGACAGATGGCACTAATACATGGCACCGATGACGCGTGACACTGATGACAGATGGCACTGATAAGTGGCATTGATGACACGTGACACTGACAACAGATGGCACGTGACACTGACAGGTGGCACTGATGACAAATGGCACTGATACGTGGCACTGATGACAGATGGCACTATGTGGCACTGATGACACGTGGCACTGACGGCAGGTGGCACTGACGGCAGGTGGCACTGGGGGCAGGTGGCACTGGGGGCAGGTGGCACTGACGGCAGGTGGCACTGGGGTGGATGGCACTGGGGGCAGGTAGCACTGGGGTGGATGGCACTGGGGTGGATGGCACTGGGGGCAGGTAGCACTGGGGTGGATGGCACTGGGGGCAGGTAGCACTGGGGTGGATGGCACTGGGGGCAGGTAGCACTGGGGTGGATGGCACTGGGGGCAGGTAGCACTGGGGTGGATGGCACTGGGGCAGATGGCACTGCTGGGGGCGGATGGCACTGCTGGGGGCGGATGGCACTGCTGGGGGCGGATGGCACTGCTGGGGGCGGATGGCACTTTTTATTTCATTTTTTTAATTTATTTTTTTTCCACAATCAGAACGGCTGCCGCTGCAGCCGTTCATCTCTCCCCTCTCGCACTGTCTGTGCGAGGAAGGAGAGCGGCGCTGCGAGCCTGGCCACATAGAGAGGCCCAACATGCAGGTAGCGCCATCATGTGTTCTAGGAACATAAGTTACACATCTAACTTGTTGACTATTTATTACACTTTTGAAGCACCAGGACAATGACACGTGACACTGATGACAGATGGCACTGATACGTGGCAATGATGACAGGTGGCACTGATGACAGATGGCACTAATATGTGGCACTGATGACAGATGGCACTAATATGTGGCACTGATGACGCGTGGCACTTATACGTGGCACTGATGACACGTGGCACTAATACGTGGCACTGATGACACGTGGCACTGAAACGTGGCACCGATGACAGATGGCACTAATACGTGGCACTAATATGTGCCACCGATGACAGATGGCACTAATACATGGCACCGATGACGCGTGACACTGATGACAGATGGCACTGATAAGTGGCATTGATGACACGTGACACTGACAACAGATGGCACGTGACACTGACAGGTGGCACTGATGACAAATGGCACTGATACGTGGCACTGATGACAGATGGCACTATGTGGCACTGATGACACGTGGCACTGACGGCAGGTGGCACTGACGGCAGGTGGCACTGGGGGCAGGTGGCACTGGGGGCAGGTGGCACTGACGGCAGGTGGCACTGGGGTGGATGGCACTGGGGGCAGGTAGCACTGGGGTGGATGGCACTGGGGTGGATGGCACTGGGGGCAGGTAGCACTGGGGTGGATGGCACTGGGGGCAGGTAGCACTGGGGTGGATGGCACTGGGGGCAGGTAGCACTGGGGTGGATGGCACTGGGGGCAGGTAGCACTGGGGTGGATGGCACTGGGGCAGATGGCACTGCTGGGGGCGGATGGCACTGCTGGGGGCGGATGGCACTGCTGGGGGCGGATGGCACTGCTGGGGGCGGATGGCACTTTTTATTTCATTTTTTTAATTTATTTTTTTTCCACAATCAGAACGGCTGCCGCTGCAGCCGTTCATCTCTCCCCTCTCGCACTGTCTGTGCGAGGAAGGAGAGCGGCGCTGCGAGATGATCTCATATGTTTACATATGAGATCATCTCCCATTGGACACGCCGATCACGCTGTAAACGGCCGCTGTGATTGGCCGTTTACAGCGATCTGTGTTTGCCTGTCCCCGGGGGACACGGCGAACACAGAACTTCCGCGATGCGCGCCCGCGGCGGCGCACATTGCGGAAGTAAACATCAGGCCGTCCAGGGACGACCGCCCGAACGAACGCGCCTGCTCTACGGCCGTCATTCGGCTATAGGGCGGGCGCGAGGAGGTTAAGGCACAGATCTGGGGAAGGGTATAGAAAAATGTCTGCAGCATTGAAGGCCCGATGAGAACAGGGGCCTCCATCATCTGTAAATGGAAGACATTTGACACCACCAGGACTCTTCCTATAATGGGCCGCCTGGCAAAACAGAACGATCAGGGGGAGAAGGGCCTTAGTCAGGGAGGCTACCAAGAACCAGATGGTCACTCTGACAGAACTACAGCATTTCTTCGTGAAGAGAGGAGAACCTTCCATTAGAACAACCATCTCTGCAGCATTTCACCAACCAGGCCTGTATGGTAGAGTGGCCAGACAGAAGCCGCTCCTCAGTTAAAAGGAACATGACCACCCACTTAGAGTTTGACAAAAGGCACCTGAAGGACTCTGACCATGAGAAACAAAATTCTTTGGTCTGATGAAACAAAGATTTTAACTTTTTGACCTGAATGGCAAGTGTCATGTCTGGAGGAAACCAGGCACCGCTCATCACCTGACCAATACCATCTCTACAGTGAAGCATGGTGTTGGCAGCATCATGCTGTGGGGATCATTTTCAGCTGTAGGAACTGGGAAAGGAGTAAGGATTGAGGGAAAGAAGAATGCAGCAATCCTTGATGAAAACCTGCCCCGGACCGCTCTGGACTTCAGACTGGGGTGAAGTTTCATCTTCCAACAGGACAACAAGCCTAAGCACACAGAAAAAATGTTAACAACAGAGTGGACCTTAACCTGACTGAACATCTCTGGAGAGATCTGAAAATGGTTGTGCACTGAAATTCCTCATCCAACCTGATGGGGCTTGAGAGGTCTTGCAAAAAAGAATGGGAGAAACTGCCCAAAAATTGGTGCGCCAATCTTGTAGCATCCTACTCAAAAAGACTTGAGGCTGTAATTGGTGCCAAAGGTGCTTCAACAAAGCATTGAGCAAAGGCTGTGAATACTTACGTACATGGAATTTTTATTTTTAATAAATTTGCAAAGATTATGAAGAAATATCTTTCACATTATGGAGTAATATTTGTAGAATTTTGAGGAAAAGAATGAATTTAATCTATTTTGGAATAAGGCTGGTATGTAACAAAATGTGTAAAAAGTGAAGTGCTGTGAATACTTTCCGGAATCACTATATACAGTCAGTATATGTTAATCAATGCCAGTTTAAACATTCACTTTTATCAAGCATAACCCTTGGGTATGAGCCATCTGTACTAGTGCACTAGAAAATATCTGAGCAATAACTATCCCTTCGGATATTCAGAAGAACTTGCTACCCAACCATTGTTAGCCCTACACAATCCAACAAGTGAAACTAGAATTTGTCAGATCACTTTGCCCTCTTTGGGCCACACATGGTCACCCTATGACAAGGTCAGAACCAAATACCCAATTTGTATTTAAAAAACAAAACAAAAAAACCCTGTTATATCATCCTGTGTGTCTGAAGACAAATATACAGTAACAGAAAGCTCACTGCTTATCCAATGCTATTATAAAGTTGTTTTATTCTCTCTTTTGTTCTGTGGCGCTGTTTATCTCTGGATATCCATGCAGATTTTCTCATTCATCATCCAGCACAATCAACTGCCTCAGTGTTCATTATTGACTGTGTAGTTTCTCTTCGCTTAGATATTGAGTATGAAATAACAGCTCCCTCAAGAAATGTATTGGCTGCTTCCCAGTAAAGATTCAAACTTTTTTCCTGCTGTGTTATTAATAATTGGACATAACTCCCACTGTTGACAAAAGTAGGATATAAAATCTTTATTCTTCAGCAACATGGGATTAAAAGGCCCAGAAAGAAAGCTGGTAGATGGAACTGTGACAGCTATAAAAAACGGTGTCTAGAGCAAAGAAGATAACGTATCGAGTGTACAGATAAATAAGCCTAATACTAAATAATCTTATTATCAAAGCATTTTAGAGGGTTATCAATCAGGTAACTCTGTACAGCTATATTGTTGAATTTTCAAGATGTGGGTATCTAAGAAAGTCTGAAAAGGTTTCCGTTTCAGCAAAAAAACTTGAAGGCTCCGTCTTATAACTAAAGTTTATGTCTGAACAAAATAAAAACATTTTATGTAGTACATCTCTGAAATATAATACTGTACTAAGCAAAAGTTTTAGGCAACTGAGAAAATTCTGTAAATTAAGAATGCTTTCAGAAACAGAAGTGTTACTATTATTTATGAATTTCTTTCTATCAATTAACAAAATTAAAAGTAAATGAACAGATGAGAAATGAAAACCAAATCAATATTTGGTGTGACCACCCTTTGCCTTCAAACCAGCATCAATTCTTCTAGGTACACTTGCACACAGTTTTTGAAGGAACTCAGCAATGTCATTAAGAACTATCTGCAGCGTAAAGAAGAAGAAGGAGTCCTGGAAGTGTTTGTCCCTCACAGAGTCCTGATGTCAACAGCATCAATTTGGTCTGAGATTACATGAAGAGACAAAAGGATCTGAGGCAGACTACATGCACAGAAGATCTGTGGTTAATTCTCCAAGATGTTTGGAACAACCTACCTGCCGAGTTCCTTCAAAAACTGTGTGCAAGTGTACATAGAATAACTGATGCTGGTTTGAAGGACTATAGAACACCCATCTCTCCATAACATAAGGTAAAGATTTTCTGTAGGCCAGCAGGGGAGAAAGTAGGCAGGAATGGCAACACTTCAGAGACAGATCACTAGAGGAAGTTAGGAGTCTACTGGATTTTCTTTTTTTTTTTAATCAATATTTTTTATTAAAGTTTAAATTTTTATCAAGACAAATGACAGAAATTATGACTAAATAACAGATCAGTTACAGTATTTAGATACATAGATACTAGTATCCAAAAATAATAAAAAATATAATATAAAGAAAACCATATTAATTATTTCAATTATAATATTGATAATAAAGATAACGATCGGGAGGTTATTAATACATCCATTGTGGAGACAATACACAGAAGTAATATAAATATTATCGTCATATTTATATACTGCCAATTCAAGTAATTCAAAGATGATGAACCTAAATATATTCCTGAACGCCCCTATGGGTGCTAAACTGTGTTCGGGACAGTAAAAGGAACCTGTCATTTAATAGATACAAAACAAAGATTAAAATATTAGAGCGGGGTAAGTAATTTTTTAATTCAAGTTATCTAGGAACAAAGAACTCGTGCAATGTTTTGGGGACTTTTTTTGGGGGGGGATTTTCTTAATGTTCTTACAGCATTTAAAAAAATAAAAAAAAGGCAAAACACGGGGAACGTGCTTGTATTACTGAGATGTACTACATATGTTTTTTTTGTTACATTTATTACAGGCATATATTAATTCTTTGCCTGTACATCTGTACTGGCTTTCAGTTTGATAGTTGGAAGACTATGAATGCGCTGATTAACCATTGCGTAACAGCATGTTACACACTAAATACGGTTTAACACATACCATGCTGCTAAAGCTGGAGTTAGCCTTTAAGTGATGTAGACAGCAAGAATCACACTGATTTCCAAGTTTAAATATATATATTTATAAATAAAAAAAAATAAAAACAAAAAAGGAAGCATGGTGATATTGTGATCTTCAGCTACATTACTCTAAAGCTGTCCAAACAGTACATGGCTCACTTAGTCTGGTCCCTGCTGAATTTTGATCCATGTATGGGCACTGTGGTTGTACAGAAGTCGATCTACTGATCGACTTCTGTACAGCCACATTATTGGGTTTTCCCCATGAGATTACAACAAATTTCTAGAACCTGCAACATTGATTAGTGTATTCTGAAATTGGGGGAATTTTCCCCGTCAGACTAAAATAGCTCAGAGGGGAGGATTCCCTCATCCACAGAGTGTGTTTTTTCGTTCAACAAGGTGGCTGATAAGAAAAAATAATAAAAAATAAAAAATCATCATCTATGCTCAAACTGCTTGTATGTATTTTAGTCTGTATACAGATAGATTTCCACACTCCGCTTTTGCCTGCATTGATTGCTCACTGTCATGAGGGATACTGTCTGGAAATTTTAAAAGGAAAACTATAATGCGAACAAAGGAAATAAAATAAGTATATTTATACAGCCATGGGCAAATGTTTTGAAAATAACACAAATATTTTCACAAAGTCTACTTCCTCAGTCTTTATAATGGCAATTTGCATATACCGTATATACTCGAGTATAAGCCGAGATTTTCAGCCTCTTTTTTGAGGCTGAAAGTGCCCCCCTCGGCTTATACTCGAGTCATCGCCGTCTGACTGCTCGATCAGCGTATCGAGCAGACAGACGGCGGACATACTACAATTCGAAAGCCGCGCCTCCGCCTGTGATAGGCGGAACACTGAATTTCCCAGCAGCCTGTGTTCCGCCTATCACGGACATCGTCTCATCCTCGTCCGTAGTACGAGGATGAGACGATGTCCGTGATAGGCGGAACACAGGCTGCTGGGAAATTCAGTGTTCCGCCTATCACAGGCGAAGGCGGAGGCGCGGCTTTTGAATTTTAGAATGGCTGCCGAGGCGCCGACGAAGAGCGGCGATCCTGGCAAGGCACGGGACGGAGGCAAGGCAAGGCACGGCACGGGACGGGACGGAGGCAAGGCACGACACGGGACGGAGGCAAGGCACGGCACGGGACGGAGGCAAGGCACGGCACGGGATGGAGGCAAGGAGGCAAGGCACGGGACGGAGGCTCGGGACACAGGCTCGGGACACAGGTAGGCTGGACACACACACACACACACACACACACACACACACACACAGGGATGGATGGATGGAGACACACACACACAGGGATGGATGGATGGATGGAGACACACACACACAGGGATGGATGGATGGATGGAGACACACACACACAGGGATGGATGGATGGATGGATGGACACACACAGGGATGGATGGATGGATGGACACACACACACACAGGGATGGATGGATGGATGGACACACACACACACAGGGATGGACGGACACACAGGGATGGACGGACACACAGGGACGGACACACACACAGGGATGGACAGGCATGTCTCACCCTCGGCTTATACACGAGTCAATAAGTTTGCCAGTTTTTTTGGGGGTAAATTGGGGGCCTCGGCTTATATTCGGGTCGGCCTATACTCGAGTATATACGGTACTCCAGAATGCTATGAAGAGTGATCAGAAGAATTGCAATTAATTGCAAAGTCTTGCTTTGCCATGAAAATGAACTTAATCACATACGAAAAACCTTTCCACTGCATTTGTGAAGAAGGCTTCAGGGCGTCCAAGTCCAGCAAGCGTAAGGACCGTCTCCTACAGTTGATTCACCTGCGGGATCGGGGCACCACCAGTGCAGAGCTTTCTCAGGAATGGCAGCGGTGTGGTGTGAGTACATCTGCACACACAGTGAGGCGAAGATTTTGGAGGGTGGCCTGGTGTTAAGAAAGGCAGCATGGGACATACTAATATTCTGCAAAAGGATTATGGATTGGACTGCTGAGGACTGGGATAAAGTCATTTTCTCAGACGAATCTAGTTTCCGATTGGGGCATCCGGAAAAAGCCTGGTCAGGAGAAGAAAAGGTGAGCATTACCGTCAGTCCTGTGTCATGCCAACAGTAAAGCATCCTGAGACAATTCGTGTGCGGGGTTACTCCTCAGCCAAGGGAGTGGGCTCACTCACAATTTTGCCTAAGAACACAGCCATGAATAAAGCTACTTCTCCCAACCAGCTAAGAACAGTTTGGTGAGGAACAATGCCTTTTCCAGCATGATGGAGCACCTTGCCATAAGGCAAAAGTGATCTACGTGGCTTGGGGAACAAAACATCAACGTTTTGGGTCCATGGCCAGGAAACGCCTGAGACCTTAATTCCATTCAGAACTTGTGGTTAATTCTCAAGAGGCGGGTGAAAAACAAAACAAAAACAAAAAAACACAAATTCTGGCAAACGCCAAACATTGTTTATGCAAGAATGGGCTGCCATCAGTCAGGATGTGGCCCAGAAGTTGACTGACAGCATGCCACGATGAATTGCAGAGGTCTTGAAAAAGAAGGATCAACACTGCAAATATTGACTCTTTTCATAAACCTAATGCAATTGTCAATAAAAGCCTTTGACACGTTTGAAATGCGTGTAATTATACTTCAGTATACCATAGCAATATCTGAAAAAAAGATATAAAAACACTGAAGCAGCAGACTTCGTGAAAATTAATAATTGTGTCATTCGCAAAACTTTTGGGCACGGCTGTATTTACTACTGTTGTTCACCATTTTAAAACATTACCATGCTTTGCCAGGGTTAGTTCTTATGTTTGCCCAACTATGTGTTTTCTGTGTGTTCTCTGTGCATAATGTATATACCAGAGCTGCTTTATGGGTGACCCTCATCTCCCCAACATCTACGATTTTAGAGAACTACATCCAAAATAAAACCTCCTTCCTAGCTAAAACACAAAAATCGATCTGCCCACACATCACAAACAATAATTGGTTAAATAACACGTACCTTATGGTATTATCCGAAGAGCCACTGACCACCAGTCTGTCCCGATACTGTAGACAGGCAATGCCACGCTTGTGACCATTTAATGTACGCACAAATTCACATGTACTCGTGTTCCATACCTGGAGACAAAGAAACAGGGATAAAAAACAAATTTTATATACACAAAAATAAAGTTACAAATGCTAGTATTTTTAAGTCTAAACCTACTCAAAAAAGCATCAGTAGACACCGGTGGGTTGAATAACCTGTCAGTCTCTCATACATTCTCATATACCGTAAGTCTAGCAGGGATGTCACTGCATCACCACCAGAGTTCTTGGCTGTGTGTATCTACCACTCTTCCTTGCTGTGGCTTTTCATGTTTGTGGAGTCACTCTTTACTGTCAAAGGAATAAAAGGAGATTTTTCTGCTAGAGCAGGGTGCTCAACCTGTGACCTAAAAACAGGGAATTCCATGCCCATGCTCTAGGAAGGTGGGTTGGCAAGCCCAGATTGTGATCAACGGGTTGCCAAACTTGCCATCCCAGAGCATCAGAGTGCATGGAGCCGGAGCTGGCACTGAAGGAAGCAGGCGGCCAAGGAGGGAGCAGGAGCCGCATAAGCCGATGCTTTCTCTGTAGCGCCAACTTCTGTCCCAGGTGGAGTGAGACCAAATGCACTTCACTAGGGACCTTTTTAGCAGCCTGTGTAGTATTAAACATCATATACACTGCATAAGGAAATTATACCGGAATGCTGCACTTCTAAAAATCTTTTTATTCAAGCTTCATATGACAAGTGGTTGACAGATGGAGCAGGGGACAAAGAGGTAGACACGTTTCATGCAAACGTTATCGCTTACTCATTATCATATACACTGCACTTTTGCAGTGGGTATATAAACACTTATAAAAGGGTCATTATGCTGTTCTCACACTGATCCGCAGGTGCAGCTTTCCTGCAAGTTAGCTGCACTGAGCCATGGACTGCTATTATATCCTGTGGGTTTGGTGCTCTTTTTGAAAGTGCACTCCAACTCCTGAATGGCTCAGTGCAGCTAACCAAAGGGAGAGTAAACCACAGCGCATCTGTGTGAAAATAGTCATATAGGAGGTTCAGGACAGTAAGGGCTCATTTACATTTGAGGTTGTATGGGGCGCGGGTGGGCATAAAACCCCATAGTTCATTGTGGCCCGTGACAAGTTACCAAATCACTTAAGTGCCTCTGGCCCTTCAAAAGGTTGAGCACCCCTTTGCTAGTCTCTAAGAGACTAGGCTTTAACACAGATTAACTCTCCTTTGAAACATCTACTGGGTGCTGCTAATACTGAATCATGCACTCAAAGGAAACCCTCATGGAGGAAACATGCAAAATGGCATTGCTTCTCCCATATATGTTAGCTACCTAGTTGGCATGATTATCCCCTCATTTCATCTTTTTTCGAAGAGAGGTCCAAAACAAGCATACGGCCCCGTGAAGAGAAGATACACTTGATCAACTTACATTTTCTTTGTCAAGGTCTTTGAAAGTATCAGCAACAGAGTCAAATAACCCATTTCAGAAAGAAAAGAGCAAAGACAGTCTATGCATTTCTCTCATATTTATTAAGGGCCCCCTAAACTGAAATAAATAAATGGCTGTGGTTGCAAAATTGAAGATCCCATACTTACCTTTCCTCTAACTTCCATTACCGCAGGGGGTGATGGTACCATCATTCTAACAAGCTCAGGGAGAATGCGGAGTACCCTAAATCTCAAGAGATGGTGCTCTTGCATAGTGTACCTTCTTGTAGGATGTGGGCTATTCAACTTTCCCCAGAAGATTGACAGAAAGATGGAGACATCACCCTTGCACTGGATCTCGTCAGAGATCATGTAAAAGGCAAGTATATTAACTTTTTCGTCCACCATGTTTTTTTTAGTGCAGAATTTTAGAAAGGGGAGAAATACCTAATTGGACCTTGTTATTTAATCAAGGCGAGTCTCCCAAGCAGTGACAAAGCCAAAAAAAAAAAAAAAAAAAAACACCAGACTTTCAACATTACCACAGCATTTTGGTTTATATTTCATGCTTAAATTAAATAATCAACTCATATTTATGTCCCCATAGGTATTCTGTGTGGGGACTTATAAATAGAACTAGTCATAGCAGTTCCTGTCACAAAGACCTTTATAATTCTGTCTACACCCCACTAACAAGTGCACACATTTTTTACGCAAACTGTTAAACAGGGTCAATTTGGTTGTTTTGCAGGCTGGCTGGCAAGTGTGCTGGGACATCTTTTGTTTGTTTGCAATGTACATTCCCTCTCCATGTGCACCTTGCTGCAAAGGCTAGTTATAGGTTGGGGTGGTTACCATTTTTTTTTGGACAGTTGGATGAATTGGGTGCAAGGGCGTATTGGATACCTTCACTGCGATTGTGCAATTGCTGGGCGTCATGTGCGCCCTTGTGCCTTTAAGGAGGGGTGGGCTTCCTCCAGGCACACCTGCCCTTAACTTATCCATTGACATACAGTATGTGCTTCTACTATGGAGGCTCTGGAAATTTTTACTTTAGGACCACAGTATATACACAGAGGTCCCTTGACATGGGCACCTTGGCTTACGTGTGTGTGCAAACAAAACCCTCTATTTTTAACACAAACTGTTAGACAGCACCTTCCTGAAAAGGCTAGTTATAGGTTAGGGTGGTTGCCATTTTTTATACACATACATGAAGGGCCAAAAAAAAACAAAAAAACAAAAAAACAAAAAAACAAACAAAAAAAAAACCTTCTAGCATTTTTGGTTTCTAAAGGAATGAGAAGACAGGGAGGAAAACACAAAGATGAGGAAACATACAACCTGCTTGCAAAACAAAACATTTGTAAAGGAAAAACTTTCAGGAAATATCACCCACCTTAATAGTTCTGTCACCGGAGGCAGAAACAATGTACTTGTCATCAAAGTCCACCACATTCACTGCGGCTCTATGGCCCACAAGAACCCTTCTTAAAGTGATATCTGTTGCAGAGGCCATGTCCCATACTGCAATGGAGCGATCTTTGGAGCAGGTGACCATCATACCGTTATTAAACCGCAAATGCAGCACAGCCTCGCAGTGGTGAATTAATGTATTCAGCATCTCTCCTGTGTTTACATCCCAAACCCTGCAATGGAAAGAAACATGAAGGGTCAGAGATGCAATGCAAAAATCAGACAGACATACTCCTACTGCACACTTGAAATAAAACCTTCCATTTTCTGCCAGCTGTTATCTGATTCTATTCATTTTATATCATAGCATAATTAAAACCCCTGTTAGATTTTATTTATTTGGTGTCTGTTGGGGATATTTTCCTTCACTTCCTGTTACAAGAGCTGAGAAGAAAACACTTCAAAGTGAAGGGAAGTCTGTTCTTTACTCCAGGACAAGTGTTCTTAATGAAAGATTTTCTTGTACCTCAATTTTCACCTAGACAAATAATGAGGACAAATTTCACCAACAGGAACACTAAGGGCAGTAAAAACATGGCAGACTATCTCGTCCCCACTCCCAAACTAGAAAAAAAAATATGGCTATAAATACACTTTATACTACTGCTCATCATTTCATGAAATTAGTGATTCATAGCACTACTACAGTGAAATATAAGAATTCAGGTGCTACAGTCCCACATAAGGAAACCTACCTATAAATGCCAAAATATAAATCAGTAAACATGGGACTAGCAAACAATATATAAAAATGTACGTTTAATGCAACCCAGCATAAAAACAAAATTGTACAAGACTTGTCATAAATCAATAAAATCAAGGAAACAAAGTAAATAGGGCCAAAGTGGTTATGCATACATTTGAGTGAATAGGTTACCCTCAATACCAAACAGGGTGGTACAATATCTCAAATAAATGTTTCAGAACGAAACCCCTTCTTCAGCAGAGACCTCTTTCCTGAGGAAAGGCCTTTTCCCCCCAAAACATTTACCAAAACTCCTCTACCTAGAATTAAATTGCCATATTGAGGGAAATCTGTTCACTTATTTTACAACATAGATATTTGATATACCCCACTGGCACTATTTACTGAATGTTTCCCTGATTTATGGCATATTTTGTACAACTTTGCTCCATTGCTGGGTTGCATGAAATGCACATTTTCATATTTTGCGTGCTAGTCCTGTGCTTCTCGATCTTTACATTCTTCTCAGATACACAATATCGTTAAAGGTTTGTGGACACCTGATCATCACACCTGCACTAAACTGGCATGTGAACAACCCTCTAAATGTTTGAGTTTAGGTGTTTCCAGTAAAGGGTACTAATAATGCTACAGTATACAAAGTCATTTTAGACAACTGCAGAATTTCAACCTTGTGGAAACCTTGTAGTCTGAGGAGGGCTCTTTTTTTGTTCATAATGAGGACTGTTCCCCTGTGCATAAAGTCAGGTCCTTAAGGATATGATTTGAGTTTGGTGTGGAGAAACGCAAGTGGCCGTAAGCAGCCCTGGCCTCAACTCTACTGAACACCTTTGGGATGAATGGAATGAAGATTGTGAGTCAGATTTTCTCAATTAACATCAGTACCTGACCTTTCAAATAGCTGAATGGAATTCCCACAGGCACACTCCAAAAGTCTTTCCAGAAGAGTGAAGGCTGTTTGGGCCACAAAGAAGAGCTCCACATTAGGCCTGGTGCACATTAGTGCAACTGCAATTTCTTCTGATTTCCAATATCATTATGTAGTGCAAGTGCAGTACGACTTGGCACATTTTTTTGACACAATTTTCATACTGTGATTTCTGGAGGAGGAAGCAGGGAATAGTTGGGGGGAGGTGGACGCACTGCAAACGCATCAAAAACACATGTAGCAGCCTTTCCGTTGAAGTCTATGGGGCACAAAATCACATTGCATTTAACCAAATTAGCACAGGGCTCGTCCCCAAAATAACAAAGTTGTGATTCTGTGTGATTTAAGTCACAAAAGGCCATAAAGTGACTGTACACCCTGTACAACTACTTTTACCTACAGGTAAGCCTATATTAATAATAGTTGACTTCCTCTTTAATGCCCCTAGTATTAGAATGGCATGTCCAACAAGCCCATATAAGTGTGATGGTGAGGTGTCCACAAACTTTTTGCTATATCGTTTCTACTAAACCAGGAGACAGCAGCACAAAGGACACATCATGCTGATAGCAAGGAACATCCCTTGTGCTGTTTTTTTTTTTTTAAATGTACATTTAAAATGAAACATAGGCATTAAACAGCACAGTCCTAATAGCAATGCAGTATATGGATAGCTAAATACAATAATAAGCACATTTAGCTCTAACTATTACAATAGAGGAGGGCAACAAAGCAAGCCAATTTCAAAAACAGCCTGAAAAACGTGTCTACCTCTGTCCCTACAGCCGTGGCCAAAAGTTTTGAGAATGACTCAAATTTTAGTTTCCACAAAGTCCGCTGCTTCAGTGTTTTTAGATCTTTTTGTCAGATGTTAATATGGTATACTGAAGTAGAATCACAAGCATTTCATGAGTGCCAAAAAGGCTTTTACTGACAATTACATTAAGTTTATGCAAAGAGTCAATATTTGCAGTGTTGACCCTTCCTTTTCAAGACCTCTGCAATTTGCCCTGGCATGCTGTCAATCAACTTCTGGGCCACATCCTGACAGATTGCAGCCCATTCTTGCATAATCGATGCTTGGAGTTTGCAAGAATTTGTGGGGTTTTTTTTGTTCACCCGCCTTTTGAAGATTGACCACAAGTTCTCAATGGGATTAAAGTCTGGGGAATTTCCTGGCAATGAACCCAAAATTTTGATGTTTTGTATCCCAAGCCACTTAGTTATCACTTTTGCCTTATGGCAAAAGGTGCTCCATCATGCTGGAAAAGGCATTGTTTGTCACCAAACTGTTCTTGGTTGGTTGGGAGAAGTCGTTCTCGGAGGATGCTTTTGTACCATTCATGGCTGTGTTCTTAGGCAAAACTGGGAGTCAGCCCACTCCCTTGGCTGAGAAGCAACCCCACACACAAATGGTCTCAGGATGCTTTACTGTTGGCATGATACAGAACTGATGGTAGCACTCACCTTTTCTTCTCCGGACAATGTTTTTTTCAGATGCCCCAAACAATGGGAAAGGGGCAGTCCAATCCTTGTACCTTTTGCAGAATATCAATCTTTCCCTGATTTTCCTGGAGAGAAGTGACTTCTTTGCTGCCGTTCTTGACACCAGGCCATCCTCAAAGTCTTTTCCTCACTTTGCCTGCCTGCTGCCATTCCTGATCAAGCTCTGTACTGGTGGTGCCGCGATTCCACAGCTGAATCAAGTGTAGGAGATGGTCCAGCGCTTGCTGGACTTTCTTGGGTGCCCTGAAGCCTTCTTCACAAATGCATTTGAAATGTTTTTTTTTTATGGCATTAAGTTTGTTTTCATGGCAAAGAGGGACTTTATAATGAATTGCGATTCATCTGATCACTCTTCATAAGATTCTGGACCGAGGCAGCAGAGACTTTGTGAAAATTAATATTTCTGTCATTCTCAAAACTTTTGGCCATGGCTGTACACCAATTAATGCTGACAGCACAGCCTACACAGAGCACAACAAGGCAGCTTCTATTGCTTTATGGGAGTCTGGTTCAGACCTCCAAAACAATGCTAAAGAGGAATAGTCCTATTTTCCTTTTTTTTTTGTCTAAAACTTGCCTGATTGTTGGTTACATAAAGAGTGAAGGCTTTATGACTGAAACAGCTGTTGGGTTTCTACATTTGCTCTAAGGTTTGTTATATGGCTAGTTTAAATGCACAAATAGCGCTTAGTGGATTTATTCTTTAAATATTTTATGCCATGAAGTGTAGCAGAAGACAGCCCAAATGTATAGTTAATCCATTTATCTAAGGCCTGGAATAATCCACTCTTACTCTGACACACAAGTCTATATGAAAATTGGCTTTGTATCCTTCTGAAATGCGGCAGACATAATGTATTATGAGACAAGTGTATGGGTTTGTGGACGGTTTTTAAAATATGAAGAAAAACAGATTACTCACTGTAACTTATTGCTTTTGTGTCACTTATTTGAAATTTACTAGAAATCCACATTTTAAATTCAAAGAGCAGGCGGATTATTACAGGGAAATGTCTAAAGCTTAGTCTGCTGACTAGTCATTTTTTCAGCAATCACACATCAGAAAAGCATTTCATCAAGAATAATGCCAATGTATTACATTACAGCTTTCCCAGAATAAAGCACGCTGCATAATAACAACCAATTAGTTTCAAATCCCATTTAAAGGTAAACTCTAGACAAATGTGAACACTTTGCCTGTTTATCTGCTGTCTCCAGTTTCATACAAGCTTTCATCTAATGTACCTGGTTGCCATATTTGCCTGGGTCCTTATTTTCCAAATGGCCATATCTAATATCTGGCCATCCCAACGAAACTGTACTGTTAGACCCCTTTCGCTCGGATGATCTCCGCTGAGCCGGCGACTGACAGGTCTGTCTCTACTTAGGGAGGGACCTATCAGAGCCCCGCTGATTTCTATGGGGAGATCGGCCAGATGGATGGCGAACATATTGCCATGTGTGTTTTGAGCGGATATGATCTGATCAGATGGCAAACGGGTGTCAGCGGACACATCTCCGCTGACATCCGCCTGCCCATAGGAGTCAATGGGTGGCCCACTCAGATCTGCCTGAAAAATGGACAGGCGAATCCGAGCGGGCTTATCGCGTGAAAGGGGCCTTCCTTGTGTAGATTGGGACACAGACACACCTTTCGTGGTTCTCCTTTCTCCCTAACATTTGGCTTGCGACAGGGATCACTTACTCCCATTCTACTCATTCCCTTACATTTCATATTGCACAGCATACTCTGGAAAATGAATTATTAGATTTGGTTCTAAAGCTCAATTGAAGCCTTTTTATCACGGGTATAGTCCTGTACCTTGGCATATTATTGCTTGTGACTGACTTTTGCCTGTAAGTGCCTTGGAACATGGAGGTAAGACCAGGCATTTTGTTAGTACAGCATCTATTTGACTTCATATATATACAGATGGGCTTTAAATTACATTTTTGAACAATAGTAAACTGACCATTTCTGCATGACAATTTCCATATTCTAATGACAATCTACTATACAAACCACCTGGCCTTCATGTTCTAGTTAATGGCCTTTCTTTACCTTATTCTCAGTACATCCAAGACTGGACCTATAAGGCCCCTTTCACATTGAGCCGCTTCTGAACTGCCAGTAAAACACTTGAGCACTTTTGAAGAGCTTTCCATTAATTTCAATGGAGAGGGGCATTTTTTCACCGCCCTGCCAGCCCACTGCTCCAGTGTGAAGCATTCATTGATTTTAATGGAAATAGTTTTTCGTGAGCTTTTCAGGCGCTTTTTTTAGCGTGAAAGCGCCTGAAAAGCATCTCAGTGTGAAAGAGGTCTTAGTAACTCTACCCTTCATTAACACCTGTACATTCAAGCACTCTGTTACAATGATCAGTTATTCCCTCAATTTTACGACACCAAAAATCACACGTGTTATTTTTAGCATACTTTACAATAAGGTTATTTTTTTATCTATTGGCACATGTGAACACTTCAAAGACTTTCCAAAGTTATATTTAAAGAATACTTTAAAGACAGTAATAAAGTCTGATACGCAGTGTTCTAGAAACAACAAATATATATGTATACCAACATTTGACAGTAGAATAAAGGTCAAAGAAAGAAATAAAACCAATTCATCTTTTCAGCGTGGTCTTTTTTGAACTATAAAATGAGTTGGACAATTTGTACACATTTGGCCTTCTGCAGTTTAAAAACATCTCCAAGACACAAATAAGCAATGTGACAAAAAAGGATGTGTTTACAGAAATAAAAGCTCTATAGCTGGGATTAAAAGCTTTTAGTAAAAAAGAATATGAGTCTTACATCTGGGGGGTGATGCCCAATATCCAGGCACCTACATTTTCTGATTGGTACCCATTTTTGTGACTCAAGAGAATTAGGTTCTTGTGACCTTATGTCAAGGAACTTAGCTTAAACAGATCTTATTGGGTCAAAATATATCACATTCATTGGCCATTAGAGCATAATCATTACCCAACATCACTGCTGAGGTACCATTTGTACCATTGCTGACAGCTGAAGTGAAAACAAAACTGTTGCTGTAGGTATCAGCGAGTACTGAAAAAGTATCGGTACTTGCAGTAAAAGAAATGGTATTGGTGAATTCCTACTATATATGCCAAACCTACTTTTTGCCCCAGACCAGGCATTACTCTAGCAGTGTACAAGGGCAGTTTGATTGCATCTGCACTCCGTTTTAGTGAGAGTGCTGCATGGGAGGTGGTTGACACTTCTTTATGGCCTTTGGTTTAGTAGGCTTTCAGTGCACTCTGACTGGCATATTCCTTCTTACAGGAATTAACTAACCTTCATAATGTACAGTGTGATTTTCCTTCAACCTGCTGTGAATGGAAATCAACTCAAATGGAACTACCTACAGATTACCAATAAAAGTGATAAAATGAAGACTTGGAAGGTTTTAGAGACAGTTAGGCAAGTAGACAAGCCATATGGTCCAAAATACATAATAGTCATCTACTGAAAATTATTTCTAGTCATGTGGCTCTTGTTGCTGAAATGTACCAAAGTGTTAAGGGAGGCTTACATGGTCCAGTTTAGGCAGCTCACCACCAATATAAAGGATTAATATAGCTCTTCATAGAGCTGCAGCAGACACAAACATTAGCACACTGCACATATATTAGCACAAAGAAAACATTAAAAGTCCATACCCACTACAATAATATACATTTTAAACGCACTTTACTGTAATGCATGTGAAAGCAAGGCACATGCGCTGAATGGCATCCTAACACACTGTACAGTGCCTGCAAATGAAAAGTAGCATATACACCATGTGTTGTGTTCCAGTGTGTAAAGGGAAAAAAAAGTGCATATATATTGGTTGGTCTGTTAAAGGGTATTTGCATGATAATGATAAATGTTTTTATAAGTGCTGAGAATCAAATAAATGTTAACAGTCCAAAAGTGTGATATAAATTGCAAATAAAAACTTTTAAAGTAACTATCAAAATATTAGCAAAAAGTCCATCCACCAAGGTTAATGAAATCTGCAGGCCCCCTGGAGTCACCCACAGCAGTGTGAATAATGGTGTGCAAAAACACACCAAGCAATCTCCTGCCCTGCACCACAAATGAGACTCTTACCACATACTATGGATCTCCAGTAACAGAGATCATTATACCATGCGACAGGACAAACGCCTCTAGGTACTCTGTGATGGTCCTCATCCGACAACCAAACTGACCAGATCCAAGGTAAAAGACCCTGGCAGGCCATTTACATTAACCACACTGGATTAAGAAAACAGAGGCCGCACATAGTGTGAAAACTGCCAAGCATATAAAAGCAAAACGCAGGCACAAAGCCATAGTTGCCATCGCCGGCAAGCCTCCTCAGTGGGTGTGATGACATCACAAGTTCATGTCCCTCTCAGCGCATTTTGTGTCAGAGGGCATCATCAGAGGAACAGGAGCATTCCACCTGACGTGACAGGCGTCTGTTACCGTGGAGCTGCCCAGTTTGATTGTTGGATGAAGACCATCGCAGGGTAACTAGAGGCATTTGTCATGTCACATGCTAAGGCTATTGCCGAAACGCATCAGCATTACTGTTTTATTGTCACTCTGATGTACCAATAAACGACAAAGGATTACAGTTTTGCCGGCTCTTCTTACTACTGTCACATGCTACAATGATCTCCGTTACTAGAGATCCATAGTATCTGGTAAGAGGCTCATTTGTGGTGGAGGGCACAAGATTTCTTGGAGTGTTTTCTCACACACACCATTATTCACGCTGCTGTGGGTGACTCCCACATCTGTTTGATAAGTGCAAAATGTATCTGTTGATTTTGCCAGAAATCTTGTGAACTTACCTTGTGCGCTTATAACTTCCTGCCCTTTATGTTTTGGTAAATGTCTTCTACTATCCATATGTACACCCTGCTCTGCCTGATTATCTGATACTGCTCTTTATGTTTTGGCAATGTCTTCTGCTGCCATATCTTTAAACTTATATATTTAATGCTAGCTCTATAACAAATGCACTGCATTAGCAACATAACTGATGATTGAGTCTCAACTTCATTTGGCTTGAGTGATCAAGAGACTCAATTACCTTTTACGACCCTAGCCCTGTGTCTGTGACTGATAAAAGAAACAGGAAGGAGGCGCCTCTAAGTGTAGTATTAAAACAATATTTATATCACAAGATTAAAAACACTTACAAGATATAAGTGGGAGTAATGCTCGTCATAAGTATATAGTCCTGGACCACCAGCAGGAGGTGGGAGAAAGGGGTCAGGACCGTCTCCGTGGAATGAAAGGCTACACTCTCAGAGCTCAAAGCTCCAATTTACCTCCATGTGTCTGTGGCTGGTCTGGTACAGTATTGTCCATCTCTCCTGCCATATTAATGTGTCTCAAATCAGACCCTATTTTGATCAATTGAGAAATGCTTGCCTACTCAATCTCCCTATAAATTTAAAGCGGCTTATGAGGAGGGGCAGACAAGGGCAAGGCACAGAAGTCTGTCACGATTGTTGCACAGTTTCATCACCGCAGTTTACCTAAAGAAGGATAACCAACGCTGTATGAAGATTACCACTCTGTAAAGACAGCAAGCAAACCAGCATTTGACATTTAATTTGAAGTCAGATTCCCACTCTCTATCCACTAACATGCTCCTTCTTCTCTTTCTTCTCACATCTGTGTCTTCTATCCTCAAATTATTCTTACTCTACTCCTCCTCTCCATCAAACAGCATAGACATATTGCTCTCACTCCTACCCTCTCTCTCCTACTGCACCCATCACCTTCCGCAATTGCTGAACCCACCTGCTGATCTAAACACCAGGGCAGTTAGACATGCACTCATACACATCTCACTCCCATCTTACCTTCTTCACCCTCCTTCTCCTAGTCTCAGGGGACATTTCTCCAAATCCTGGTCCTCCAACTGCAAACCACATATGCGGCATTCCTCCTCCTCAAGCAAACAAAACCCGGCTTCAAGATTTTGACAAACCGTCCTCTCTGCTCCTCTCAAGACCTCCTACTCTCAAGCTCCCTGGTTACCTCCTCCCATGCTCATCTCCTGGATTTCTCCAGAGCCTCTCCTATCCTCTGGAACTCTCTACTTCAACCTGTCTGGCTATCTCCTACTCTAGCTTCCTTCAGGAATTCCCTGAAAATGCATCTCTTCAAGGAAGCCCATCATACCTCCAGCTAATCTTTTACCACTTCCATCAGCTCAATCCCCACAGTTACTACCTTTTGTACCACCTACCTCACCCTATTACATTGTAAACTCTTCTGAGCAGGGTCCTCTTAATCCTCTTGTATTGTAACATATGGTCTCCCTTTTATATTGTAAAGTAAACTTTTGGTGCTATAAAAATCCTGTATAATAATAATGAGGAGGGGGTGTGGTCTGAGCATGGTCGGGTGAGAACACACAAGCTCCCAGCCCTCCTCCAGCCCTAGATTGAATGTAGCTCCAAGGGAGACAGTGGCATGCACTCGAGCAAACAGCAAGAGTCCAGAACCTCCTGCAAAGCAGCTAACATCAGCGGAAATCAACAAGAGATACAGCAGTATTTCCCAGTTACACGGGACGAGGACGGCGAACGTATGGGATCAGGATGTCAGGACCTTACCTGTGCAGGCGGCACAGGTCCCAGTAGCCGCTGTGGTGAACAAAGATATTTTCCAGGATACCCCGCGGACCCCAGTGCTGGAGGGCTAGGCACTTTGGTGGGGTGGCAGGACAGATGAGGAAGATTTGAAATCATTAATACAAGTGCTTCCAATGAGGGCTAACATAAAACACTGATCAATAGAGTGGAAGACTCTCACCGTAAGGAACTGCAGCTTGTGCAGACATCGACGGAGCTTCTTACAGTTAATGAGACTGCAACGAATAGGCTGCAGCAACGGGTATCGGAATTGGAGAGAGTTGGGGTCTCACAGACAGACACTGCAGCGGCAATACAAGTGCAGATGGAGGGGCTGAAAGATCGGAGTCGCCGGAACCACTTTTCCCAGAAGCTACAGATTGGGAGAGCCTCTGGAATACGGTAATGTTGATTTTTCAAAAAATATTAATTCAAAATGTACCCACTAATATGGAGCTGTACAGATCCCTGGATCCAAGCCACCACCCGTGATGTGATTTTCCGCCTGCATTACTATTCTCATAGAGAGGCTATACTTCAAAATGCTTGGGAAGCAGGCACAATAGATTTTGAAGATGCACAATTAATTACCTGATCTGTCAAGAGCCACATTGCAACACAGAGTAATGTTCCGTCAAGTTTTGGATCGGGTGCAACAGCTGGGCTATACCTATCGCTGGAGGTTTCCAGTCTCTGTCCTAGTGTGTAAGGACTCTTCTGTATTTTTTCTACAAACACACAGGCTGACTTTACCAGACTTATTTTCTTTTCTTGATATTGAGCCTCTTAAGGTCCCGAATTGGCTTCAGCTACTTTCACAGCCACCAAGTCACATAAGTGCAACAACTCAACAGACAGTCCTAATTACACAGCAATCAGAGGCCCGCTAAAAGACTGGAGCGTTTACAGAAGATAGATTATAAGAGTTATAGCGGGTCTATGAGTATTAATTGGATGAAGTCTTTTGATTCTATATATGAGATTTAAACTGATAAGAGAATTAAAATGTATAAAAAAAAGACTAGCTTGGGAACTTTGGAAAATAAAAAGGTAGGGGATATAGTCCCCTGGTCTGTATAAATAGATATTTGGGTCCTATGGGGCTTTTCTTAATTTAGGTAGAGATGGATGAATTGTTTACTCGCCATACTTTGAGAAATTTTGAACTATTGTTTTGTTTTCTTTACTAAGCCTAAGCTTAACTGTTTATTTAGTTTGCATCCTAAAATAAGAAGAGGCAATTTGGGTTGGGTCCTTTTTTTTTGTTTGTCCTGTCATTGTCTTGTTTTATGTTAGTTGGTTGGGTTGGTCGAAATGGAAGGGAAGAGTAGATAGCTTACCACTATAAGAGGTGTTCCCCAGGCGATGGGATATTTGAGTTTTTTGGATAAGGTTGGGTTTTTAAGTTCATGACCAAGGGGAGATTAATATTTTGAGAGATAGGTGGTTTATTATGCGTATGAACTAAATGAACTTTTGAAATGTATTTATTAACCTGTTGTTGGGGCATGGTTACTATGTTATTTTGATGATGTTTGGAAGATGTCTTGAGATTCTATTTCTGAAATAAAATAAAAATTAAAAAAAAAAAAATAATGAGGAGATTAGAATGGGTGTAGGAGATGAGGAGAGGTCTGTGCTCTTTGTAAATCGATCAGAAATTAAGTAGGCAGGGCTGATTAAAATTCAGAGCTGTGCTGTCAAAGAGGAAAGTAGGGGTACACTATATTTCTAGCACATCAGCAGTTTTTTTCCTGTCTTGAAATACACTCTAAAAATAGAGCTATTCTCCATTTAATCAGTGACCATTAAAATTCGTGTTGCTGTCCCTTTAAAATATCTGTAAAAGAACTGGAAGACAAAATGCCGTCTCCATACGTTTATTGCTGCCATTACCATTAAAAGTCTCATGCTGCATCTTCAGTAAACCAACAGCTAGAAACTACAGGGAAACTCACAATGCCTCTTCCACCTTACTGCTTTTTATTACATAGGCTCTTATCTCCTTAAACTCATTGAAAAAGGGTAAGGAGAGAATGTAAAAAGACTAATTAATGAAAAAAGACCCCACGCTGCACAGGGTAAGGACACATGACATACACAATTATTCCACCCAAATGGTCATATACAGCAAGGTAATGACCTGTAATTTAATAAGTCATCTGCTAATAACAACTATTACTTTGTGTAAACATAGAACCTTTAAAATAAAAAAAGCTGCATTATTGTTTTTTCCAACAAGAAAAGCTATTATTAAAAAAAAAAGAAAAAATTCAGAACTTTTTTTTTTTTTTTAGAAGAATAAATGTATGAAAGTGTGAATTTCTTATACATAAAGATAATCTATACAGATTATTGGCAATCTACAAATTATTTTAGTAAGCTTCAGAATTTTTTTTTTAATTACCTAAACCCACTTCTTATAGTATAATGCATTTTTTTTTCTTTTAAAAACAGATTGTACTACAGCCTAGCACTGGCAATTTACTTGGAGACACCATGGCCAGATCAAACCACTCAACAAACATGAATGCTGGTAACAGTATAAAAAGAAAGGGTGAGGAGAAGGGGTGTGAACATCAGATATTATGAAATTAGATGCTGTGGCACACCCTACCTAGATTCCAGTTGATAAATATGAAGTATTAAAAATATTTTTTCATATTTTAGAGCAAATAGGAAAATAAATGCTTAAAATTTAAAATTAGAAATTCTGAACCATTTCATTTCGCTGTGGCGCGTGACTGGTTACCAAATCACTTTATTGGTACCCGCTCTTCAAAAGGTTCAGCACCCCTGGTGTATGACATACAATGTTGAATTTTTGCTTAAACACTTTTACTGCTGTGAGTATAAAACAAAAGGTCAGTTGTAATGCCATACCATTGTTTTTCCACTTTTTGTGTACATTCCAAACACACTTTATCACAAAAAGCACCATCTTCCCACCATTCTGAACCTAGCACCACAATTGGGCTATTGATGGTTGACCCTATATTATCAGACATACCTTACTCTTCTAGGAATACATACCTGACTGTGGAGTCAGAAGAGCCAGTAATGATAACTCGCTCGTCATATTGCAGGCACAGAACAGACCCTGTATGTCCCGTCAGCACTCGTTTACACTCCAAAGTATTTTTATCCCATATCTAGGTAAAGAAAAAGACCATATGCAGGTCAGTAAAAAGACCATCAAGCTAGGCAACATTTATAAACCAAACAACAACAAAAAAGGTATCACCAGAAAACAGCTGTGGGGGATATATGACTAATAGCCGAGCCGTTTTGTTCCGAATTCTGAAATATCCAAAATAATGAAAACCCCTTAAATCTTTCCGAATATTCGTAAATTCGAAAATCCGAAAATTAGAAAATCATAAATAATAACTAATAACTTAACTATTACAAACTATTAAATTATAGGTATTGGAATTGCCTTTCAAATTTGGCTGTTAGTGAACGTAATGAATTTATCCGAAGTTATGAATTATCCAAAATAACGAATGCCGTATCTAAATGAATGGAACGTAACAAATTAATAATAATAAACAATAATGATAATAAAAACTTATTATTATTGTTAATTTGTTCTGTTCCATTTGATTACACGTGGCATTTGTTATTTCGGATAATTTGTAACTTCAGATGAATTCATATTCGTTACGTTTACTAAAAAGACAAATTTGAAAGGAAATTCGAATACCTACAATTTATAATAGTTATTAGCTATTCTTTCAAATTTTCGATTTTTCTTTCTTAATTTCGGATTTTCAAATTGCGATCATAACGAATGACTCAAAAATGAAAAAAACCCTAAAAAAAACGAATGAAATGAAAACTAAAACAAATTTTTCGGCAGTGCACGTGTCTACTGAGCAACACTGCATTGTGATTAAAGGGAAGCTACATAGGTTTTTGGTTTTACATTGTTTTTCACTAGATATAGAAAATCCTTATTTTACAAATAAATATTTACTGTAGGATGTTCATGTGACCTGGGATTCACAGATCGTAATAGGCCTTCTAAAGAATAAGCTGTTTCCTTTCAGACTCTCTGAAAGGGAAGGGGTGGTTCATCAACTGTCTGACTAATTGAGCTTTATGCATAAGCTTGAGCTAATAAAACCTATTAACAAGATTTTTTCAAATCTGCAAAAGCAATTTTTAAACAAAGCAGCAAAGAATAGACAGGTTAACGTGAAAAGGAGACTAGCGTTCCAGCTCGTGGCTGGATGTGTAAACATGAAATAGTTTTACATAATGCAAACATATTTGAAACATTTCTAATAATAAAGAATAATAAATATAAATGCAAAAATGATATACATTCTAAGTAACACACTGTCTCAGAATGGAGCTTCATTTCTTTCACAAGTACATTCTACTACAAAAAATCCTTTTAAGTAATACTTGCGTTATATAGCAGCCAAAAGTTAAACAATTCTTAAAGGACAAATAACATTCATACAAACACGTGCACACTGTAAATTCTCTTAAACTAGGATTTGTACTAAAGCAGGATTACTTTAGGATCCCAAGAGACACCTTACAATACAAAAGTCATGCCAAAGCACTGAACCTCTTACATTTTCAAAGCTACAGAAGCATTCTGTGAATTAGTTAAATGATAGTAATGTGAAATTTTAGAGCACCTGAATTACAGTAAAAAAGTATTTCTAAGCACCAATTAAATCCACACTGGTAATAGAATATAACCCAATTTAATTTCAGAAACACTCTATGAGAAAACTTTATGTGGACATCATGCCTCCAACAGTCATATACAACAAAAGTTTTAGGCAGGTGTAAAAAAAATGCTGTAAATTAAGAATGCTTTCAGAAATAAAAGTTTTAATAGTTTATTTTGATCAATTAATAAATGAGTAAAAAAATAAAAATAAAATAAAAATAAAATAAAAAAAAGCTAAATCAACAGAGAAATCCAAATCAAATTGATGTTTGTCGCGACCACCCTTTGCCTTTACAACATCATTAATTCTTCTAGGTATACTTACACACAGCTTTTGAAAATACTCAGCGGGTAAGTTGTTTTAAAAATTTTGGAGCACTAACCAAAAATCTTCTGTGGATGTAGGGTGCCTCAAATTCTTCAGTCCTTTCATGTAATCCCAGATAGACTCAATGATGTTGAGATCAGGGGTATGTGGGGGCTAAACCATCACTTCCAGGAATCATTGTTATTCTTTACACTGAAGATAGTTCTCAATGACATTGGCTGCATGTCTGAGGTCATTGTCCTTCTGCAGAATAAGTTTGGGGCCAATGACAAGCCTTTCTGATTGTATGGTAAGATGGATAAGTATCTGCTTGTATTTCTCAGCATTGACAACACCAATGATCCTGACCAAATATCCAACTTCATTTGCAGAAATGCAGCCCAAACCTGCAAGGAAAACCTCCACCATGCTTCACTGTTGCCTGCAGACACTCATTGTGCCGCTCTCCAGCCCTTCGTGAACAAACTGTCTCCTGCTACAGCCAAATATTTTAAATTTTAACTCATCAGTCCAGAGCACCCGCTGCCATTTTTCTGCACTCCACTTCCTATGTTTTTGTGCATAGTTGAGTCACCTTGTTTCCACGTTGGAGTCCCACTGGTTTCTGCCAGTTCTGTGCTGAGGACTAAGGATGAGCTCCGGCGTGTTGGCACACCCCACACGCAGAGTCCGCCAGGAAGTGGGCACTGAGCTAATCACAGGCAGTGAGACATTGTCCCGATGCACGGCTGCAGAGATCGGGATATGTCTCACTGCCTATGATTAGAGCAGCGCAGTGCCGACTTCCTGACGGGCTCTGCACGTGGGCTGTGCGAACACACTGGAGCTCATGCTTACTGAGGACTCTGTTGGACATCTTCTAATGTCGAAAGGGAAGTATGATGTGTCTTCCATCTGCTGCATTGTTTCCTTGGCCGACCACTGAGTCCATGGGCCTCAACATTGCCCATTTATTAGTGCTTCTTCAAAAGAGCTTGAAGAGCACATCTTCAAGCCCCAGTCTGCTGTAAAATCTTTCCCGCAGGGAGATCTTGCTGATGCAGTAGAACTACCTACCAGTTTTAAGCCTCCTTTCTGTATCAGTTAATGACTGTGTTTTACTCTACATAATAAATTAATGATAATTAACACCTACTTAGTATAATTGGTTATTTATATACCTTGTGTAAGTGTGCAAGTGTAAGAATTGATGCTGTATTGAAGCCAAAGGGTAGTCAAACCAAATATTGATTGATTCACATCAGGATGGATTTAAGTCAAGTCGATTTAAATCATGATTTTAATCACTAGTAAAAAGACTTGATTTAAATTAACTCGATTCAAATCATAATTTTTAAAGAGCAACGGTCATCTCTGTCCCACAGTGGGGCTCCTCTGATTTGCTGTTGACTCACTGACAGTCCCATTCATTTTAATGGGATGGCTGGTAATGTGGCAGTGACACAACAAGGTGAGGGACGTGGCGGCAGCAGGTGAGTGGATGCCCGCTAACAGGCACTGTCATGATGGATCTGAAATGACAGGTGCTCTTTAAAAGTAAGGACTTTTTCATGCTGGTAGTTAGAATCTTTAATATTTGCAAACAAAATGAAGGTTTCCTATTTAGAATAACAAGCTGTCAGGTTAGTAAAACAGTGTTATCAAAACCGAATCAATCATACATTTTCCAAACTATGGATAAAGCAATATTCCTTAACTTTGGTTTATCTCATGGTTACTGTGAAATTGTGTGAATGCATCAATGCAGTGCATGTTATCTCAGCTTGTAGATCTTGGATTCATTGAATGAGTTTACCAAAAATGTAAATATGCAGAATATACAGCCTCATGCTAGGAATATACAACTTCATGCTACATAACTAAGCTCCATTTCATGTTGAATAAACTAAATTATTAATTTATCTTAAAAGGAAAACTATCTTTAGATAGATTTTTACTCCAAAAGCTGTTTATTAAAATAAATGTAATAAAAAAAAAAAATGATTTAAATAAAATAAAAAACTATCTTATTTATATAAAAAAAACTGTTTTTAATGTTGTCAAAAAAAATCATTGATTTTTATCCACCCTGATTTACATTTGCCTTCTGTTTGAGCACTTTGCATTTTATAGACTGAAAAAAATAAACAATTAAAATATATATTTTTGAAGGCATTCTTACTTTACAGCATTTCTTCACATCTGCCTAAAACTTTTGTACAGTACTGTACATGTGGATATTTAAAAAAATTTAAAAATCACATTGGTGTGTGTGGCTTTTCCTCCTGCACATCAACAGGCCACAAGCATAGCTGTAAAAGCTGTGGTTATGTACATACACAGCATGCCTTCAACTATATTAAACTCTTGCCGCTGATGTATATGCATATATGGATCCATGGATGGCAGAGGTTTGTGCGCTGAGAATGGGTTCGCTGCTCTCAAAGACAGCAATAAGTCTGTAGTAATGATAGGGATCTGGCCAGCCAATCACAGTAGTCACATGATTAGGCAGACCTTCCTGCTCCCTTGGGGTGCAGACCTTCTTGCTCCCTTGGGGTACAGCACCAGGTAAAGGAATGACAGGGCAGGTGGGAAAGGGTTATTGAAACTAAAGCAGGGCAGGCACAGATAACTAAACATACAGTGCAGGGAATTTATTAAAACCTGTGCATGGCAACCAATATGGTTGCTTCTATTTTTTTTTATATCAAAGGTTTTTTATCGCAAAGAAGCATATCCGTAAAAAGTATCACACTTGCCTTCTTAAAAATCAAGTACATAAAAAAAATAACATAACATTAAGAGAACATGTATAGGTGGGTAGTTATATCATGGCATAAACATTATTCATATGCAATACGGCCTCTAGTCAGTGCCCCTTCATCCATGTTTTGCTAGCATTTTCCCTCACATTGTTCAGCATCTCTCACCCATCCAATTCCCTAGGTAACCATTTGCTATTTGAGACTAATTCCAGATGTATCCAGCCACGGGGCCCATAATTTTTCGAATTTTCTCGGACTCGCCCTGTGTTGGTATAGGTATCTTTCTTGTATGAGGATATTCCCCATCTGTTGAATCCATGACCTAACCGTTATGGGATGGAAGTCTGCCACTCCACCAAGTATTGTTTTCCTAGCTTCAAACAAGGCTCTATTCAATGCTGTCCTTATCATTTGCTCTGGAATTCCCCCCTCCAGTACACCTAAAAGGCAACAGAAAGGTTCAAGAGGAACATTGGTTTGGAATACCTGGTTAAGTGTGGCCAGGACCTCCCTCCAGTATCTATGGAGCTTGGGGCAATGCCAGAGGAGATTTATCAAGTCGCCTGGCACTATTCTGTATTTGCCACATAATACGTCAGTTAGCTTACCCATTTTATATAATTTTATGGAGTATAGGGTGCTCTCAGCAATATATACAGTTGGGATACCTTCTGCGATACATTCGGTGAGCATGTGTTAACAGATTGAAGGGCCTTCTCGCACTGATCCCCCGTTATAGGGCCCAAGTCCTACCCCCACTGCGCTGCCACTTTCATGGGGCATCCCTCTAGAAATGTGAAAAGGAGCATAAGATAACATTGGGAGATTATGCCCCCGTGGCGTTTTGGAGTATGTGGAAAATAGAGGTGGGCGATTGTACCCATTCTACTGAGGTGCCTTGAGCTTTAACTGCATGTTGTAGCTGTAGGTAGAACGGCATGCTAGATGGTAGTGCAAACTTAGTTTGCAGATCTGGAAAAGAGAGCAGTCTTCCGTTATGAAAAACATGCATGAAGTGAGTTATGCCTAGGGTATGCCACCTGGGTCCCTGTTGGAGTTTGGCCAGTTCCCCATATGATTTATTCTACCACAGCGGGCTGTAAATCGTGTATCCCTTTACTTGCTGCAATTGCTTGACCTTGTTCCAGACCTTTTGGAGAAGTGTGTATTTGGACATTTGCGTGTTGGGCCGTTAAAACAGCTGTGCTTCCAAGCCCTCTGGTATGGATGCTGCCCCCATGCCCATCATGAGTTTAGCAGACGAACCAGCTGGGTTGGGAGACATGGCTCTTATCAAGTGCTGCAGCTGTGCAGCCAGATAGTATAACCAAGGGTTGGGGAGTACTAAACCGCCCCCATCTCCTGTGGATATTGCAGCTGCTCCAATTTGATCCTGGGGGGACTGGTATGCCAGAGCTGTAGTCTGAACAGAGAGCTTACCACACGGAATATCTTAAGTGGAATAACCACAGGGGTGTTGTGGAGTAAGTACAAAAATTGGGGCAAAAGAATCATCTTGATAAGGTTTTTTTTTTCCCCTGCTAAAGACATTTTGAGTCTGTTCCATATGTTTGTTTTATCCCTGAAATGGGTATTTAGGCTATAGAAGTCAGTAAGTTTGGGGGATATTTGAATGCCCAATTATTTAAATGTAGTCACTATAGGGCTAGGACAGGGATGTACTGTTCCCAGCCCAGGTGCCTTGTCCAGAAGCATCAATGCGGATTTAGACCACTTGATGGTAAGGCCAGAATAGTGGCCAAAATCAGCAATGATGGACATTGTCTTAGATAGTGAGTTGTCCATGTCCTCCAAAAGATGAGCATGTCGTCTGCATAAAGCATGATTTTCTCATGCTTTTCACCAAATTGAAATCCCTTGATTTGTGGGAAATCACGCACCTGGGCAGCAAGAGGTTCAATAGCAAGTGCAAAGAGCAGGGGGCATCCCTGCCTGGTCCCCCTGCCCAGTCCAAAGACAGGGAACATCCTGTCAGACATGCATATGGTGGCCTGTGGAGAACTATACTGCAGCCGTGTCCAAGCTATAAACCTAGGACTAAATCCAAATTTGGACAATACAGCCCATAGATAGCACCACCTGACACTGTCAAATGCCTTATTGGTGTCTAGAGACAACAGTGCCCTGTGGCCAGCATTATCTGCTGGGGTTTGCATGTTCACAAAATCTTCTGAGGTTGGTCGCAATTGATTTGCGTGGCATGAAGCCCATCTGATCCGGGTGAACAATACAGGACAACCCTGTTAAATCATATTGCTAGTACTTTGGCCAGTATTTTTATGTCACTTTGCAACAGGTAGATGGACCTATATAAGCTTGGATCTGCCGACTCTTTTCCTGGTTTAAGCAATAGTATGATATTTGCCCTGGACATGGTTGTGGGCAGCTGTTCCGTTTTAAACAAGAAGCTGAATACTGCCAGTAATTTAGGTAGGATTACTTCCCCATACTGGGTGTAGACTTCCATGGTGATCCCATCATCCCCTGGTGCCTTACAGTTAGGGAAAGAGGCAGCAGCCTCTTTCAACTCGTCCAGAGAGAGTGGTGCTTCCAGTTCCTGGCGAGCCTGATGGGTCAGAACCGGTAGGGAAATATTTTCTAAATAGCTCTGTAGTGCCTCATCACAGTAACCATCACATGAACTGCACAAGTTTTTGTAAAAAGATGCTAATTCAATGATAAGGAGCTCAGGGTCATTCACCAGCCACCCACTGGAGCACCAAATGGCCCCTATAGCTGGGGAGGACTGTTGAGACCTAGCAATCCTAGCTAACAACCGACCTAATTTCTCCCTCTCCTCATAGAATGCCTGCTTAGTAAAATATAGTTACCATTCTGCGGTGGAGGATCTCAACTGATCCAGGGAATCCTTGCCAGATATCCATGCTTCCTTCGCAGAGTCTGATGGGTCTGTGACATAGGAGAACTCCAACTGTCGTACTTGATCTTCCACCCGTTCCAGAAGAGCAGAGGAATTATAATTTATGGCTGCAATTTCCGCTATGAAAGTGCCTCTAGGGCAAGCCTTAAAGGAATCCCACCTCAATGAAGCCTCTGGATAGATTTAATTTCTGTGAAAAAAAACCTCAGTTTCCCCGCCCTCTCAGGGGAAGAAAAAAGTTGCAGCCAAAAGGTGTTTGGTTTCCATGGGGCTTTCGCCAGGGAGATAGCTGGATGTGTAGTTAAATGTGGAGTGATCTGATATCCCCCCGGGAAAGTACTCTACTTTAGTGACTAGGTTAAGGGTATATAAAGAGCTGACACAGGTCAATATGAGAAAGAGAACCATGGGTTTTGGACAAGCAGGAAAATTGTTTGGTTGTAGGGTGTTTCATTCACCATACATCTCTCCATCCCACCTCCACCAGCAGACGGCTAAGAATAGTGCCTCTTCCACCTGACGGAGGCTGGACCGGAGGAAGCTTGTCCAACCTAGGGTCCTGGTAGCCATTACAGTCTCCCAGAATCCTGGTAGGGACTTCAGGCTTGTCAACCAAATAAGACAGAAGGTGTTGTAAAATATCTCTAGAAAATGGAGGGGGGATATACACAAATGCAATAATCACAGTTAATGTAAACAGTCTGCAATACAGAAACTCATATCGTCCCAGTGGGTCAATCATCGCGTCTAATTCCTGGTAAGTCAAGGATTTGTGGATCAACATACTCACTCCACAGGAATATGCAGAGTGAGTGGAGTGAAACATCTTGTCCACCCAGAGATCTTGCATAAAGTTCACCGTATCCTTTGTGAGGCGAGTCTCCTGCAGGCCCATTATGGCCGGATAAAATTTCTTCAGACATGAGCTAATCATAGCGCATTTTAATGGGTCATGCACTCCCAGAACGTTCCAAGACACTAATAGAGTAGTAGCCATAGTACACTTTGTAAATCAATCCCACGGTCTTGTAGGTAGCCATTCGCTGACTGTGTGACACAAGGTTGAAGGCTGAAAAAAAAAGTCAAGTTAAGCTCAATAAGTTATTCAAGTGTATGTTGCAAAACAGAGCGCAACAATGGTAGATGCATAAATGAACATATATCTGGTCTGCTGAGTGACTGTAGCCACTTTGAACGGGGTGGGAATGATCTGCCTCCTCTCTCCCACAGCCCGGTATCTGATGAACAAACAGATGCCAACAAGAATGCCCCCGCAACTGGGACACAGTGGAGCATAGTAGAAGCGTGAAGGCATGACTTACACACTTTCGCATGGTGCTGAACATATCGCTTAGCATTGTGGCAGAAGCTATTCATAGCGCTGAGTTGGAAAAACTGTAAGATGTCCCGCTGTAAAAGGGATAAACTTGAATAGAAACATCAGAGATCATACTGGTCCTACCAGAATTGGTTTCCGGGTATCAGTCCCCCTTGTCGGCTTCTCTGTGCTGTCAGATGGTCTTGTTCATTGTGGTCCAGCCAGGCAGCTGCGTCAGAGACAGATTAAAAAAATTTAAATTGCCCTCTGGCTGTAACTCACAATTTGCCTGGAAACAGCATGGTGTAGGTCATTTGGAGTTTTTGTAGATGTTTCTTCACATTAGAAAATGTAGATCTCTTCCTCTGTACGTCGGCCGAGAAGTCAGGATAGAATGAAACTTCAGTCCCGTTGAAGTGAACAGAGCCTTTCTCCCGCGCCAGCCTAAGTATTATCTCACAATCTTTGTAGTTCAGGAGCATTGCCAGCCTAGATCTTGGTGGATGACCAGGTGGGAGTGGCCAAGGTGGTGTGCGATGAGCCCGCTCAACCGCAAACAGTGATGTGAAGGCCTCTTTGCCAAAGACATTGCGCAGTCATTGTTCTGTAAATGCTGTGGGGTCCTGGCCCTCAATCTTTTTGGGGAGCCCCACGATGCACACATTATTCTGCCGCAGGTGGTTCTCTATGTCATAAGTTTTAGCATTGGCCTGTGCGGCTTGTTGCATTGCTGTACTAGTGTCTCTGGTGATGTGGGGGGGGGGGGGGGTAATTGATCTTCCATGTCACTAATCCTGCTCTCCACAGCTGTGGTTCTGTCCCTTATTTTCTGGAGATCTTACCGCATCAGGGATACTGTTTCTGTGAGTTCCCCAAACCTCTCTTTCAGGCCATCCACCGAGGCGGTACACCTCTGGACTGCACAAAGGATTTCAGCGAGTGTGGGTTGAGGGGTTTCATCCTGCAGCATGTCAAATATGTCAGGGGTAGGAACAGGGAAGATATCCAGAGGCAGCATGTCATCCAAGGCAGACAGGTTGTGCAGTCTTTCCAGCTCAGGAGCAAGGGCCTGTGTGTGTGTGTGTGTGTGTGTGTGTGTGTGTGTGTGTGTGTGTGTGTGTGTGTGTGTGTGTGTAGCAGCGTGTCCCCTGCAGCTTTTGAGTATAGTAAAGCATGTATCCAGTGTCATGTTAGATTTGGAGGATTTACCGGCGACCTCCTGTTTGTCAGCGCGTGGCTCTTCTTCATTTTCTGAGGCTGTGGAGAGCCGATGCCATTTTGGGACTCCATGGCTGAGGCATCTTTCTCTTCTTTATGGGTCATCATGGGCTCTGTGAATTGGTTTGTTTACTCCTGCGTCACCTCGGATGTGGTGGCAAGTGGTTTGGGTCATGCCGGTTCAGATCTATGGCGGGAACAGGATCAAACAAGGAGATGCAGCGGGAGCTCGGGGGGGAGGGGTTCACATGCCTGTGCAGGCCACGCCCCCAGTTGCTTCCATTTTTATCTTGTTCAGTTAAAGCAGAATGAAACTATCCTATCCTTTAAAGCCAGGAAAGCTGCCATCTTAGCCCCTGTTCAGCATTTCCATAGTGTTGCTTGCATAATGAGTTATGCCACAAGCCATTTCTTGACTTGCCAGTTTAGTTGAAAGTACAAGCAACTGTGACAGTAACTCTATTAAGAGACTTAAATCGATGGGATTAGTTCCACTTTAAAGTGATTGTAAAGTCTTGTTTTAAACCACAATACCACAGCAAGAAAGCTCTATTTGTGTGAAAAAAAAGGATAAAACTTTCATATGGGTACAGTGTTGCATAATCGCGCAATTGTCATTTAAAGTATGACAGCGCTGAAAGCTGAAAATTGCCCTGAGCAAAAAGGGGGTGAAAGTGTCTGGTATTGAAGTGGATAAACAACAAATATGTTATACTCACCTGATCTGTGCAGTGGTTTTGCATAAAGCAGCTCGGATCTCCTCTTCTCGGGTCCCAAGCTGGTGCTTCTGGCCCTTCCGTCCTGCTGAGTGCCCCCAGAGCAAGCAGCTTGCTATGGGGGCTCCGGAGTCACTGCTCTGCGTGTCCATTCACACACAGGGCCGCAGCTTGGACCTGCCCCCTCTCTCTGCTCAGTGGGTCACTGGCTGTGACTGACAGCAGTGGGAGCTGCTGCCTCAGCCAATGAGTAGTGAGAGTCTCTGGAGAGCCAAGACTCTTGTGCACATCAATTGATGGCGATGGTGTTCAGGTAAGTGTTGGGGGAGGGGGTTAGGGAACTGCTCAGTTTTTTGGTGGTCAGCGCAGAAAGGTACCCTTAGATTGATGGTCTGCGAAGGGTCATATTACCCTATAGATTGGTGGTCACTGTGAAGAATACTCTTTTACTGGTGGTTAATGGGAAGAATGCCCCTTACATTGGTGGCCATTAAGAACTTTGAACCCATTAAAAACAGCTGAAAAGATCATAGTGTCTATGGTAGCTTATTGGAAAGGCAGAAATTGCGCAAGGACCTTTAGCAATCTATAAAAGGACCCAAAAGGTTCCACAAAACCCTGGTGAGAAAGGCTAGTTTACAGCACCCTCTGTATGTTTACATTAGAAGGTTGGTAGGCTGCTAATTTTCTGGTGCAAAAGAAAGGAATAAATAAAAACTAGGTTTTCAGGGTCTCATTTGACAACTTTGAAGATTAATTTCTCCACAATGCATATAGCTACAGAGGGTAATGCGTGCACTTGTTATGAAGAGCTTTTACTGCTTCCTCAGAATATGTAAACATTTTATTGTTCACGGTCTGGGCACAATTAGAACACACAGATTTTGAGGACACTTCACTAATCCATAATAGTTGGTCTGGTGCATGAACTTCTGTTTCCAGTTTTTTTGCAGTCTGCCACATAGACCATTTTCACTAAAACAACTGTAGAATTATCAATCTGACACACAGTGGACTGTAGGAAGACTGGAAGAGGAAGTGCCTGGTTCAGGACATACGGTAACAACAACAGGGACATTGAAGCAATAATTGCCCATTAGTCAACACTGCATTTTCCAGAAGCTAAACAGTCAGTTTCCTGGAAGGCCTTCATTGTGGGGTAGCAATATGAACACGTAAAGTGCCTGAAAGGCGCCTCTCATGCCTCCCCAGTGTGAAAGCCAGACTAGAAAGGCCAGGCCAGAGTAGAAAACTACTGCTAACGCCCCCCACGCCCAAGTGTGAAAAGTAGCCTTATTCAGAATAAAATTTTCCTGGAAGTCACACGTAGAAACAAGCAAATCAGTTTGTGCTTTGATACAATTAGAGCATATCATCCTTTCTGGGGTCATAAAAGTCACATCCCTGAGTATGTCCTTCACCATTTCAAAAATGAATCATGTGGCTTGCACATTTTATCAGGAGGGATTCACTTTGTAAATGGAACAGCTCATCTCTAGCTGCTTTGTTTGCGAAGTTCTGACATAAATCTAAAGTCTACAGTCAGCCTTGTAGTCACAGCTTGCTGGTTTTATAACGGCAGTCCATAAAATCAAACCAATGAACACAATTTAAGATAAGGTCACTGTTGCAGATCATTTAAGCTATGTATATTAGCAAATTTAAGACCCTTTCCTCCTAAAGCATTTTACAGAATTCACCTTGATGGTATTATCTCTGAGGCCGCTCACTATCTTCTGGTCATCATACTGTAAACAGTAGACACCTTTGCTTGTTTCACTCCGACAGTGAATTCTCTGTAAACTGTGTCGTCCACATCGCCAATTCGATTCTATCGTCTTGTATGAGTAAAGGAAAAAATAAACAGTATGAGCCATATGTGAAGACAACAATATTCAATAGCAACCTGTGCAAGTTCAAGAAAATCTCACCTCTATATCTTGGATGATTTTAGGATAAAGTGCCCTGTAGAATGAATTAGGTGGCATCTTTCCATCTGGTGGCTTGTTTTTAAATAGATACTGTCCCCTAAAAGACAAAAGAAATAAGGTCTTAAATATGTACTCTGATGAAAATGAAAAGATATGGCATAAACAGAAATGGCAACTGCTCTAATTTTACAGTGTTACTAAACCCACAACAGTAAAATCAGTGTGTATATGCAGTAAAGCATGCAGGTTATGCTCACTGTGGAACCTAAGCACTGTGTAAAAATGCTGTTTTATCCTGTCTTCTCTGATCCTCCCCTTCTTCCACAGTCCCCAATTCCTCTCCTGCTAGAACAGAGCCTTGGGAGCTCTCTGTACATGTTCAGTTTGGCGTGTATTTCAAGAGAGGTTTTTTCTTTTCTTGGGAAAGTGCATGTGGCCGGAACAGGGCCAATCAGCACTGTCCAGACAGAGGATCAGGGGTCATGCAGAGGAGAATGAAAACTCCTCCTACAAGGTTTAACCAGACACTGAGAGAAGTCACAAGACTGATAATTATATTTTCTCATCAGCAGTATATAACAGGTTAATATTTACTAAAATAATGCATTTCCGTGTTCTGTGTACTGGGGTAGACCAGATATAGTGAATGCAGGGTCCTGGGTTTAGTAACATTTTAAACTGGCTTTTATAGTAAAGGCACAAATGTGTTTCTCAGCAACTTTACCAGCCAGCCATCAAAAAAAAAAAAAGACATAACGTACCTGCTTAGGCCTTTTGTTTTTTTTGCTCACTGGCAGTACTTAAGTTTACGAAACTATTCCTTAAAATTTTCTGGGTTTTGGAGCACCTAATCAGCCTAAGACTCTGCCGGCTTTTCCTTCATACTGTGCTAAACGAATGTCGCACACTAAATCAAGTTTTCCTACAAGACCTCAAAGCATGTTGAGGCTCATAGGTAGATACTTCTAATGCTTTTGGATGGAACACTGAGAAGCTCAATGTAATCAAGGCACATACATCCAAACTATTTCAAGCAAAAAAAAAATTTCTAAAAAAACTCAGTGGTTGAAAATGAATGACTCATTCCCACTGGAATGCAGTGCAGGAAACTCGCTTTGCGTGAGAGATTCCTGCACAGTGTCAAAATCCTAACATCCCAAATTCTACTCTACTAACATGCAATTTGCTGCAGTAAGTGTTTGAAAATAGTGCATACCCTACTTATGGTGCATTCCAGTGTGATTTCAGCCCATTTAAATGAAGGAGCAGAAAATTGCACCGAGTCGCATAGGAATCGCACAACAAAGTGGACCATGTCCCTGTATGATTCAGGTGTGAACTAGCCATAAAATAAACCCAGAAAAAAAAAAAAGGTAGAAAAGTAATTCAGGAGGTTATAAAAAAAAAATTACAATTCAAGAATCATTTAGGGCCAATTCACACCAGATGCAGTTCCGTGCAGTTCCGTTTTTTCTGCACCAATACAGTCAGTTCTGGTCGGTTTCTGCACCAGAAACTGACTGCATGGTGTGAACTAGAGCCATTGGAATACATGGAAAACACTGTGCATGCATTTTTAGTGCAGAAAAAAGCGCAGGGAACTAAACCTGGTGTGAACTGGCCCTTAGTCCAGATTCCATTCAAGGCAGAGATATCTTAAAATGGTTGAAAAGCCTAAACATTCCATGCATTAAGGTAAAAAATTTTTAGGCATCAGCATTCCCCCCTCCCCCTTTTACTTACCTGAGCTCTCATTTGACTTTACTGGAACACTGGGAGTCATTGGCTCCCAGTGCTGTCAATCAAAGTCAGTGACCGGGGGGAGGGTGTTCAGGGCAGAGTCCTGCTGTCTGTGTCAATGGACGCAGAAGTGGGGCTCAGGAGTGAGAATGCATGAGCGCTCCCATAGGAAGCGGCTTCCCATGGGGCACTGGATTGAGGGGAGGAGCCAGGAGGGCCGGTGGGGGACCTGAGAAGAGGAAGTTTGTGGCCGCTCTGTGCAATTCCACTGTACAGAGCAGGTAAATATAGACATGTTTGTTATTTCTCTAAAAAAAAAAAAAAATTACCTTCACAATTGCTTTAACAACTACATTACAACTTTTAAAAAAAAGTTACAAAGCAACAAACTTTTAGGCATGTGTCATGCTAGTTTCTGGGATCAGTCTTGGTATAAATCGATCAGAGAGCAAAGAAAACACTTAAATCGTATGTATGGCCAAAAAAGTTTACTTTTGTTCTGGAGAGAGTAAAGAAAGCATATTTATTATTTGCTGTCTGTGTCCCATTTTGAAACTTTCATTTCACTTCCTGGAGTTGGAGGGGAATTCCCCCCTTGGGCAGTTGCCCCCATTGGAGGATTACCCCCAACGCTTCCTGTGACAACTATAACATTTTGGATCACTTTCTCTAACAGGGTAATGATGACCAGGGCTCTATTGAGTGGATGAATCTACCCAAGAGGAAAACAAACAGCAAAAAAAGCTTTACAGGTGTTCTAATATAGCTAATGGTTAATGGATCATGTTATCTCCATTTTTAGAAATGGTATACTTCTCCCCACACGCGTTGTCACTTTTCAAAAATAGTATGGCTATGCGGGTTTCCACACACAGCTGCATCATTCGCTTGCAGCAATCTGCAAATGAACTACAAGAACTGTCTTCTACTGCGGCAGACAGCTTGTAGTTGTCCGTGAACTGCAAAAGCACTGATGAGGACTCTTGTAGTTCATTGACACTTCCTCCAGATTTGAAATTATCTGCTCGTATGTAGGTACTGTATAAGCAGACAAGCTGGAGGAAGTGTCTGCAGGAGCCTGAAATTTCACCCGTGAGCTACTGACCAAGGGTGCAAAATTCTGCAGGCGTTTTAGAAAAAAGCAAATACTGTATTTATCGGCGTATAACACGCACCCTTTTCCCCTTAAAATCAATGGAAAATCGTGGGTGTGTGTTATACGCTGATCCCCCGCTGATTGTGAGAGGAGGAGTGAGCGCCTCTGATATCTATACATAGCTGAGTGTACTCTGCTAGTTCCGCTCACAGTCACGCCCAGTCCCTCCTATGAAGGACATAATACAGGGACTGGGCGTGACTGTGAGCCAAGTACACTCGGCTATGTATGTATATGTGTCGGCGCTCGGCTCCACTCACAGTCACGCCCAGGCTGCAGTTAAACTGCAGTGACATGTCAGTGTTACTGCAGTTTGAAAATAGCGCCGCCGAGATGCACAGAGCCGGTCCTGTGTATCTCGGCTCTTCTCGTAGTCCCATCCAGTCCCACCCTATGATGGACATAACACAGGTCCAATGGCGGGATTGGGTGGTACCAGGAGAAGAGCCGAGATACACACGACCAGCTCTGTGTATCTCAGCGGCGCCATTTTTTAAACTGCAGTGACACTGACATGTCACTGCAGTTTAACTGCAGCCTGGGCAAGGCTGCAAATGACACTGAGAAGGCTGCAGATGGACAGTGACAAGGCTGCAAATGACACTGACAAGCATGCAGATGGACGCTGTGCAAGGCTGCAGATGGACACTGATAAGGCTGCATTAATGGGCATTTAAATTTAATTTTTTTCCTTAAAATTCCCTCCTAAACTTGGGGTGCGTGTTATACGCCGATAAATACGGTACACTTTTTTTTTTTACCTGCAAAAAATACCTGCATTTATAATGTGGTGAAGGTGAACTTCACCCTAAAAGGGGACCTGTACTTCTAGAACATGAAGGCTGTCATTGCTGACCTCTGCTTCTGAAATGTTAGAAATCTGTTCGTAATGGGGATCCAATGACATTAAAACCCTTTAACGTTCTGCTCCACCGTTTGGTAGCGCACATTTTGAGTCACGCTAACTCACTGAAAAATGTGGAAAACCTTCTGAGACACTGACCTAAAACAGGTAAGTAGACTTGGAGTTCTAACTTACCAATCTGAATTTGTTTTGGTCACAGAAAATGTTAAAGCCAGAAAACTTAATACAGTTATCCTAAGTAGAAAACACATCGTTATTTTTTAGTAGACCTCTTGCATCTCATACATAATATCCTAAAACAAATCAGGACTTCCGATGTGATATACTGTACTTAATAGACGATTATAAGAGCAGGAAGACTTACAAAGCAGAACAAATTGAAATATTCATATGTAAGAAAGCAGCCATATAACATGCTTGTCACAATCCCCCAATACAAACTCAATACTAATATTATCAATGCGCTCTCACTGCACGCAAGTTTTTCATTTCGTTTAGTAAAAGTATTAGAAGTATCACTTAAGATGCACACATATCTGGCTGAAACACACATTGAAAAAATGCCTCTGTTGATATAGTAAACTCATTTTACATAATCTCTTTACCCATATTAAAACAACTAAATCTGCGTCCTGCCAGCAGAACCTGGCGAGACCCAACGCCCTGACGATTAATTGGGTACACACACATCAAGCATCTTCCATATAAAGGAAAATATAACTTTCATTAGAAAGTGAAAGATTGTATGGATTACTGCTCTTTGCTGTGTTACTCCATATAACTAGACAGGCTCGGATCAGGTTTAGTAAAATGTTTTTTTTTTTTTTTATTTCAAATTCTCGGATACTCTGTAGTGAAGAAAATGTTTTGACTGGTTGTTTAAACTATTTTGTGGTATGTTCACAGCCAGAACTGTAGCACAGAAATCAGTAGTTTAGTGGTCAATCCATGGCTGTAAAGTATGTCTATATGTATGTATGTGCTAGAGCAGGGGTGTCCAACCTTCAGCCCAATGTTTATCCTCACGACACATCACAGGATGCACCCTCATGGCTAACAGAGGATAGAATTAGAAATAGACTTGAAAAACGTAACATTAACCAGTCACCGGGGCCACATGTCTTGCACCCGAGGGTCATTAAGGAACTCATTCAAATAATTGCCAGACCATTGTTCCTAATATTTACAAACGGATAAATTAGGAAAATTTCCTCTAAATGGGACTTTTAAAGGGCAGTGAACAACCATGAAGTCACAAGGAAGTACAAAAATATATACATTTTAATTGATCAAGCTTAAAAATAGGTAATGTGCAATACATAAAATATATTTTCTGGATGCAGGTAAAAATATGCAATTTGGCAACAGTTGAACCACCATTTATTTACCTGCTGAAAATTAGATGAAAACAGAGATACCAGGGTAAACCAGTCATTTAAAAAAAACTGATGATAGGCACCTGAACGACCACAACATACAGGGATATACAATGTAATACTGACATAAATGCACACGCACAGGTTGGACTTAATGGACTTGTGTCTTTTTTAAACCTCACCTACTATATAATTATGTAAGATGGCTATGAATGCAGCCCAACAAAAAAATCATAAAACGTAATAATCAATAATGTTGCATTTTTACCAAAAATTACCCCAAAAAAAAATCCTTTATACTTAGCAAACACATGTGACTGAAATGTCTCTTTACTGGACCTTTACAAGTTCTATCTTCCCCCCAAATAAATCTCCCACTCTTCACAATCACGCCCTATTCAGGTCATCAGTTTTCAACAGCACCTATATTGCTAAGCAACTATTTTTAAGGTTGAAGTACACAAAAGACAAAATTACAACCAAAATATCTGATGAGCTTCTTGAGAATTCATTGGGAATTGCTACTACATCTATAGAATCAGATATTGATTCATTAGTTTAATTCTATAATATTTGTAAACAAAAGTGATGGTTTCCTTTATTTATCCAAGAATAAAGCAACCAATAGGTATTTAAAGCCCAAGTCTGGGCTAACAAAAAAAAGGTTTCACATGCAGTGGGGCACTGCACGGTTCAACTGCCCCGACTGTAAAGCTTTCCTAGGTGTTTCGCTATCATAGCAGTTTCTTCATGAGTTCAGCCTCTCATCATCTGACTTAATACCTGCTGATGGACCCATCATATCCCTTCAGACTATGGGGAGACATATACATTGGAACCCAAAGACAGCAACCTACGGAAATGGAACAGACTGGGCAAAAACCGTCGACATATGAAGGATGTCTAGAAAGTTACTCCAGAATTCCCATTGATGAAAAGGAGAGGAGGGGTCTCCATTCAAAGCACAAAATGCAAGGATAGTAGTAACACACAAAAGGAAGCTCAAGGATAGTATATTTCTGTCATAAGAAAAGCCCTCTATGAGTGTTCCAACAGGTGGATAAAAACCAAAAGGGTGTCTTAGTCTCCCGAGGTCCCGATTTCCCCAGCTGGGGTTGCTGTCTTTGGGTTCCAATGTATATCCATGCACTTTGTGCTTTGACTGGAGATACCAGGGCCCCCACCTCTCCTTTTCATGGGAATGGGAATTCTAGAGTAGCCTTTTAGATATCCTTCATATGTGAAGTATAGTCTATGTTTTCCCTGGTACATTGGTTTCCAATGCATATGTCTTCCCATCAGCAGGTATTGAGTGAGATGATGAGACTAAAATCCTGAAGAAGCGCTTGTGACTGTGAAACGCGTAGGAGAGCTTTACAAACATGACTATCTTGTTGATTTTATCTATGGGGGCGGGGGAGGGGAATCTATATTGCCCAGCTGATTAAAAACACATTTTGTGGGGGGGGGGGAGGGGAGGAGAGGAGAGGAGGGGAAAGAGGAAAGAAAAGGGGAAGGAAGAATATCTGAGCAGTGAGAGAAAAGGGGGGTTAGATAGAAGAATTAATGACATCTTATAGATAAGAATGCTTCCTAAAGGTTTACCTTGTTTCATAGAAATATTGTACTTGTTAAGGTGAAATAAGTGTTATATTTGTCATAGAGAATGTTTCTCTTTTTTTATTATGTAAAATATTGATGAAAATAAATAAAGACTATGAAATAAAAATAAAAAAAACACATTTTGTATATTTTGTAATAAAGCCATAAATGTTTAGAATATTTTGTGTATTTGATCATATTAGATATACCAAGAGGCCGTCTTTAACACCCATCTTTCTTAAAAAAATTTCATTTTGGTTATATTGTCGGGTTAATGACTTCTTGGTATAGAGCTGTATTAGCCTTTTGCAGATACCCCTTTATATTTATGTGACACTACATCTCTACATTCCTCTTCCCTATAAAAAAAACGAGCAGTTAACCTGTGCAGTGCATTTTTTTTTACCCGGAGTTGGGCTTTAAACAAAAGGCATCAATGTATTAAAATGTAACAAGGAAAATCTTTAAAGTGATTACAAGGGTTTCGTACTTAAACCTCACAACGAAGGTCATAAGGTAAGAACAAAGAAACAGACAGAAGTGATTGAAAGGAGGTTTGTTTGCCTGACTGCTGGACTTGCTTTATAATAGCACGAGTCCACTGGCAGTTCAGCTGCATTACAGAGCAAAGCCAAAGCTCCTTTTAGGGGTCGTTCACACCACAAAAACGCACTCTAGATCCGTTCCGGATGTGTTTACGTATGCATGTTTTTAACACGTTCCGGTGCGTTTTTGATGTGTTTTCAGATTCATTCCATGTGTTTTGTTTCTTGTTTTTTTTCCCCACTATACTAGGGTCCAATACATTTTTTATGCGTTCCAGTGCATTTTAGTGTGTTTTTGATGTGTTTTACTGCGTTCCAGTACAGGAAAAATGCAGCATGTTCTACTTTTTTTCCCTGGAACTGGAAAGCCCTGGAACTGACCGCACTGGTGTGAACTATGTCATTGGGAACCATAGAAATATAATCCCTTGGGAATAGCTGGAATCCCCAGTGGAGCCAAAGCGCTCACTTTGTTTCCCAGCCTCTTAATCCTGAAAGTGAGAACCAATTAGTTTATATAATAATGAGAGAACGGAAATACAGCAATTAAACACTGCAAGAATATGTAAACTACACACTAGTGAAATGTGCTTCAATTTATGGGGTGTGTTAGAGACTGTATGAGCTGTGTATGGGAGTCAGGAGCTGTCCAGCTATCCAATGATTTATGCAGGCAACAATAACACTCAGCAAATCATTTTGAGCAAGATGAATGTATATATTGTAAGAGAACCACAATTTCTATGGAAGCAATTAATACTCTGTATAACTAGAAGAACTGCCTTGGAGATGGAAATTACAGCGGCAGGGCCCCTTTATAGTTTTACAAGACGGCCGCATGACATATAGTTACAGCCCTGGTTTATGGGTAGATAAAAACGAATACTACAGCAGAATCACTGTGCAATGTATATAGGAACTTAGTCAATTGATAATTGATGTGTAGTATATATGATATATATTTCATTCAAAATGTTTAACTCCAGCTTTACTTTCCTTATTGCACAGTTATGCAAGCTCTTCCTGTACTAAAATTGCTTATCCTAATGTCATTGCATGCTGCAAGCTTCTCACAGTGTGCATTAGAAGCTACAGCAAGTCACATACAGCTCAACTTACTTCCTGGCTGGAGGACATCTAGCATTATCTTGCTCTCTTTTCTCCCCAACATTACTGTCCCTGGTAAGCACCTTTCATTTATTGGATTTCAGTTCCTTCATTCATAGAGGCTCAGCATCACATGTGGGCATTACATAGGGCAGCCTGCATGCTAATACAGCCTGCCTAGAAGGCCAGTTACTCCAGACTTCCCATCCATTATCTCCCTGCATTGGATAGAAAAGTGATGTCACTGGGTCTAAAATTAAGTTTTTTTTTCTAAATATATATATATATATATATATATATATATATATATATATATATATATATAATTATTTTTTATTTGAAGTGTTACCAGACCCACAACAGTAAAATCATTCTGTATATGCAGTAAAGCAGGCTTTTTATACTCGCTGTGGAACCTAAGGGGTCAATCCTTTGCATTGCGTAAAAAGGTTGTTTGATCCTGTCTTCTCTGATCCTCCCCTTACTACACTTGGGAGCACACTGCACATGCTCAGTTTGGTGTGCACGTCTTGAGAGGTTTTTTTTTTCCTTGGAAAGGTGCATGTGATCAGCACAGGGCCAATCAGCACTGTCCAGACAGAGGGTCAAGATTCCTACATTCTCATAGGCCAGTCAGGGGAGAATGAAAACTCCTCCTACAAGTTTCAACCAGACACTGATAGAAGTCACAAGACTGCTATATATTGCTGAGGAGAAAAGGTTTTTAGCAGTTTCCTGGGTTTAGTAACACTAAGTCCATTGAGGGACACATGTATGAAGTAATTCACAGACACAGGTTACGTTGTTGCCTTCAGGAGGTAGCCATTAACCAACAAAAACAGTTGAAAGCCTACCCACCATATCCCCTTCTCTAACCAACATACCTCAATGTTTTGAACAAATAGTACACAGGGCCAATAGACAGAGCTGCAGGATCAATTACTCTCCAAGGAAGAGGAAGATTTTTCTGTCAGAACAAGTTTTCTTTTTTGGGCACATAGGGATTAAGTCGTTCATAGATGTATGGGACATCCAAAAGCAATCCGGCTGAGGGGTGGACCACAAAGATCCAACTGATTTAAAATAAAAGGCTAAGTTCACCTTTTTTTCTAAAATCCAGCTCCCCAATGTACAAATATACCATTAATGTACCTCGGTTGCAGAAAAAGAAAAGTTTTCTTTGATTTTGAGAACAAGGGCTTACCTTAACCCTTGCTTTATTTCTTAGAAAGCTTCAACACTTGCTGGCATGGCAATTTGGGATGGAGAAACCAGTAAGACATGGGAAGGAGTTTACCAGCCGACCTCTTTAGCACACACCCTCAACAACGTTTTGCACAGCATCCCCAGCATTTCTCCATGCGTGCATTTGCCTGGCTTCCCCAGGGTCCCTCCAGAGGGGCTCAGGCCACATGCTAAATTCTCTGGGGCTACATTCAGCCCATGGGACACCCCTGATGTAGTGCAAGAGCCTGCCTGTTTGGATACAGTGATTGAATAGAAGGTGTGTCCTCCTATTATATAGCTTTTGGTAAATCTAGAGGAGATTGTACAATAAGATTGCATAGTTTATTGCCACATTTATACACCTAAAATGACCTAGTTGCGCTTTCAGGGTCATTAATTGTTAACCACTTCAATACAGGGCATTTATACAGCTTCCTTACCAGACCAATTTTTAGCTTTCAGCGCTCTAACACTTTGAATGCCAGTTACTCAGTCATACAACACTGTACCCAAACAAAATTTTTAGCATTTTTTTCATACAAATAGAGCTTTCTTTTGGTGGTATTTAATCACCACTGGGTTTTTTATTTTTTGCAGTATAAGTGAAAAAAGAACGAAAATTTGGAAAAAAAACCCACTTTTTTTTAGTTTCCATGATAACATTTTGCAAATATGTCATTTTTGTTCATAAATTTCGGCGAAAATGTATACGGCTACATCTCTTTGGTAAAAATAAACCAAATTGGTGGATATTATTTAGTCTCTTTGAAAGTTAGAGTCTACAAGCTATGGTGCAAATCATTGAAAATTGATCACACCTGATGCACTGACAGCCTATCTCATTTCTTGAGGCTCTGAAATGTCAGGAAAGTACAAATAACCCCCAAATGACCCCTTTTTGAAAAGTAGACAGTCCAAGGTATTTAGTAAGAGGCATGGTGAGTTTTTTGAAGTTGTAATTTTTCCCACAATTTCTGGGAAAAAGTAGAATGTTTTTTTTTTTTTACAAAATTGTCATAACAAGTTATTTCTCATACACAGCATATGCATACTTCCAATTACACCCCAAAATACATTCTGCAACTCTTCCAGAGTATGGCGATACCACATGTGTGGGACTTTTACACAGGCTGGCCACACAGAGAAGTCCAAAATGCAGGGAGCACCATAAAGGGTTCTAGGAGCATAAATGACGCCTCTAATTTCCTAACGACCTATTACAATTGTGAAGGCCCAAATGAAATGACCCAATTTTGGAAAACAAACACCCCAAAGTATATTCTATGAAGCATTATGAGTCTTTTGAGCAGTTCATTTTTTTACACAAGTCTTCAGAAAACGTGGAAAGAAAATTAAAATCTTTTTTTTTTTACACAAAGTTGTCAATTTATAAGATATTTCTAACACATAGCATGTATATAGCAAAAATGACACCCCAAAACACATTCTGCTACTCCTTCTGAGTATTGTGATACCACATATGTGAGACTTTTACACAGCCTGGCCATATACAGAGATCTAACATGGAAGTGGTACCTTCAGGCGTTCTAGGAGCATAAATTACACATCTCATTTCGTTCATTTCCTACCTATCACACTTTTGAAGGTCCTGGAGCACCAGGACAATAGAATTACCTACAAAATTACCCCATTTTGGAAAGCAAACACCCCAATGTGTATTCTATGAGGCATGGGCTGCAAATAGGTACTCAGGTACTCTTGACGGGCTGGTGACAGGTACTCTGTTACTCCAACGGGCTGGTGACAGGTACTTGGGTACTCCGACGGGCTGGTGACAGGTACTCGGGTACTCAGATGGGCTGGGACAGGTACTCGGGTACTCAGATGGGCTGGGACAGGTACTCGGGTACTCAGATGGGCTGGGACAGGTACTCGGGTACTCAGATGGGCTGGGACAGGTACTCGGGTACTCAGATGGGCTGGGACAGGTACTCGGGTACTCAGATGGGCTGGGACAGGTACTCGGGTACTCAGATGGGCTGGGACAGGTACTCGAGTACTCAGATGGGCTGGGACAGGTACTCGAGTACTCAGATGGGCTGGGACAGGTACTCGGGTACTCAGATGGGCTGGGACAGGTACTCGGGTACTCAGATGGGCTGGGACAGGTACTCGGGTACTCAGATGGGCTGGGACAGGTACTCGGGTACTCAGATGGGCTGGGACAGGTACTCGGGTACTCAGATGGGCTGTGATGGGTGATGACAGGTACTTTGATGGGTGGTGACAGGTCCTCTTTATTGGGGGGGGGGGGGGGGTAATCAGTGTGGTTGGTGTGTACACTGAGCGGTAACGAGATGTTACCGGGTTCTCCTCCTCACACACGATCAGTGCGTGAGGAGGAGAACCCGGTAACATCTCGTTACCGTGGTTTGTTTACATTCTGTGACCGGTTGTGATTGGACACAGCCGGTCACGTGGTAAAGAGCCAATTTCATTGGCTCTTTACTGCGATCGGGGTTGGGCTGTGTCAGGGTGACAAGCCGCATCCCCGATCGGCGCTCATCACGCGCCCTAGGCGCGTGCACGAGCCCTATAACGGCACAGTACATGTGACCAGCTGTGATTGGACACGGCCGGTCACATGTATCGGGGGGGGGGGGGGGGGGGGGGGTCGATGGGGAGGAAAATCCCACAGATCGGGGATGGGCTGTGTCCGAGGGACACAGCTCATCCACAATCGCCGCGCTGCGGGCCCCCGGGGGCCCGCAGGAGCGGCGATATACCGAGGCCGTCATATGACGTCCACCCAAGATGGGAGATCCCATCTGTGGCCGTCATATGACTATGGCCGGGTATTGAAGTGGTTAATGGCACACCAAACACAGAAGCAAACACACATTTTGCCACATAAAAAAAAACCACAGATGAGAAACGCAGCAAAACACTCAGTAAAAAACGTGCAACTTACACCATACCAAATTGTCCCATGAGCTACTTTGCCACATGTAGCGCAGCTCACTGAAATCAATGGGCTGCTTTATGTGTGTCACTGGGCAAATGAGCCAAAAACATGCACTCCCACTACTCTGGGTGTCAATGGGACCTGAAAGTGAAATTTGTGCATTTACACAATAACAATGAGGCTCCATTCACATCTGTGTGTCTTTTTAAATGCATGGCAAACCACACAAAAAATGCAGAAATTCACCATTTGTGTTTTAGAATCACTGCAAATGTTCCTTGTGTTTGTATTACATGTTAAAGGCTCCTCAAGTGCAGCAAACGCACTAAAAAAGTTCTGGAGCTTCTCTAGGGTGACTGTCGAACGAGGACAACTTAGTGTCTCCATCCACTTTTCTATGTACTTCTAGAAAGATGGCCATACACTATGCATTCTGATTGAACAATCTCTGTACAATGTCCTTTGGCTTTACCAGAACTATGAAATAGGCCATGGGTCTTCAAACTATGGCCCTCCAGTTGTTCAGGAACTACAATTCCCATCATGCCTAGTTATGTTTGTGAAAGAGTTTTACAATGCCTCATGGGATGTGTAGTTTCGTAACAGCTGGAGGGCCGTAGTTTGAGGATCCCTGGAATAGACGGACACACCTAAAAAATCCATTCAATTTGTATTAAATCAGGTAGGCGCTTGTACTGCATAGCTGATAGGAGATCTAAAGGAGATTGTACAATCGGATTGTATAGAAAGTGGGCAGAAGGTGGTATTGTAAGGAGGGAGGTGTGGTCCAGAGTGGTGAACACACCCCATCACGACGTTTTCTGTGATGGCTTCTGGGAAATTAATGCTGAGAGACAATCTACAGGAAGTGATGGAATCTGAAAATCATTTTAAAAATTCAAATAAACTGACAAGATTGTAAACCACCTGTGGACAAGGTAAGTGAGAGAAAAGCACATTGGGATGACTAGGCCAGAAATTGGAAATGCTTCTATTTATCATGAAAAGTGACATTTTGCCTGAAAAGGTGAATTTATCCTTTACTGAAGGAAAATTTCAGAAGCAATAGGGAGGTAATTCTGCATGAAGGGTATGGCTCTCAATTGCAAGTGGAGGACAATTTAAAAAAACACCTAAAGGAAAAAATAGGTAAGGCAATGAGGGCCAACAGCAAGGCAGTCAATGTAAACATGTAGGAAAAACATTCCCTAGAATCTCAAGAGCAGGTAAGTACAATGGAAATGACAGGATTTCAGAAGGAAGATAGGAGAAGAGATCTTCCAACGAACAACAATGGTTGACATTAACCACTTCAATACAGGGCACTTATATTGCCTGCCTGCCCAGGCCAATTTTCAGCTTTCAGCGCTGTCGCACTTTGAATGATGATTGCGCAGTCATGCTACACTGTACCCAAACTAGATTTTTATTTCCTGCTTAACAAACAAAAAAAGCGAAAACTTTGAAAAAAAAATATTTTTTTTGTTTGTTACAAAACTTTGTAAATAAGTAAGTTTTCTCCTTCACTGATAAGGCGGCACTGATAGGAAATGATGAGGTAGCACTGATGAGGGGAACTAATGGGGCACTGATAGATGGCACTGATATGTAGCACTGATGGGTACACATAGGTGGCACTGATGGGCAGTGAAAGGTGGCGTGGATGGGCACTGATAGGGGGCACAGATGGGCACTGATGTACATTAATGGATGGTACTGATGGATGCCAATCAGTGATGCCCATTGTGGGCACTGATTGGCATCCCTGGTGGCCATGTGTGGGATACCTGGTGGTGACTAGTGTTGGGCATCCTCAGGGGGGCTGCACTGATAATCAATCAGCACAGAGCCCCCTGTCAGAAGTCTGACAGACGCGAGTGAGGAAAAGCCAATCAATGCTTGATATCCTGGTGACATCATATGACGTCCGGTCAGGATATCGCAACCACTTTGCCGAAGTCATATTGCTATGTGGTGGGCAGCAAGTGGTTAAAATGGTTGTAAAGGCAGAAGATTATTTTTTATCTTAATGCATTAGATGCATAAAGATAAAATGTCTTCTGTGTGCAGCAGCTGTTCTCAGCCACCCTAATACTTACCTGAGCCCCATCTCTATCCAGCGTTGTGCACGAGAGACTTGTCTTTCCGGGACTCTCCCTCCTCATTGACTGAGACAGCAGCGAAGTGCCATTGGCTCCTGCTGCTGTCAAAGTCAGTGAGCCAATGAGGGAGGGGGCTTCCTGTCTGAATGGACACACATAGCAGTGGCTCGGCTCAGGTGCACCCATAGCAATCTGAAACGTGTGTTTTGTCAGCTGCAAACAGCAACCAACGACAGTAAACTTTCCACGTGTTAATAAAAACATATGAAAAATCTAAAAAAGAATCTAACTGGCCATTATGGGCAACAAGGAAAATTCTTCCTTCAGGCACTTTCAATCAGGAGACAGTGGAAAGTTATGCTGCAACTTTAATCTAATAAGCACAAAACATTGAGTCAGAAGGTTTGTAGTATTATCTGCTTCCCGACCGCCTCACGCCGACATAGAAGGGCACATACAGGCAGAATCACGTACCTGTACGTTGCCCTTTTACCTTTTAGAGGGGGGGGGGGGAGCTCCGTGAGTCGGGTCCCGCGGACTCGATCGCTGCGGGGATACCCGCGATCGTCGCACGGAGAGGAAGAACGGGGAGATGCTATAGTAAACAAGCATCTACACGTTCTGCCTAGCAACAAGTGACACTGATCTCTGCTCCCTGTGATTGGAGCAGAGGTCAGTGATGTGTGCAACACAGCCACGCCCCCACAGTTAGCAACACGCCCCTAGGACACACTTAACCCATACACTGCCACCTCCTGGTTAACCCCTTCACTGCCAGTGTCATTTACACAGGAATCACTGCATTTAAATAGCACTGATTGCTGTATAAATGACAATGGTCCCAAAAATGTGTCAAAAATGTAGCAGTCACAATAAAAATCGCTGTTCGCCGCCATTAAAAAATAAACAAAAAAAACGATCCCCTATTTTTGTAAATGCTATAACTTTTGTGCACACCAATCAATAATCGCTTATTGCGATTTTTTTACCAAAAATATGTAAAAGAATACGTATTGGCCTAAACTGAGGAAAAAAAATTTTTTAAATATATTTTTGGGGGATATTTATTATAGCAAAAACAAAAAAAATACTGCGTTTTTTTCAAAATTGTCACAATTTTTTTGTTTATAGCGCAAAAAATAAAAACCGCAGGGGTGATCAAATACCACCAAAAGAAAGCTCCATTTGTGGCAAAAAAAAGAATGTCAATTTTGTTTGGGAGCAACGTCGCATGACCGCGCAATTGTCAGTTAAAGCGACGCAGTGCCGAATCCCAAAAAGTACTCTGATCAGGAAGGGGGTAGATTCTTCCGGGGCTGAAGTGGTTAAAGATGCAACAACTTCATAGCAACCTATGATGTTTTCAGTATTGTGAAAAGGTTTTAGACAGGTGTGAAGAAATGCTGTATAGTAAGAATGCGTTCAAAAATATATATTTTAATTGTTTATTTTTTATCAATTTACAAAGTGCAAAGCAAGCAAACAGAAGAAAAATCAAAATCAATTCAATATTTGGTCTTACTATCCTTTGGCTTCAAACCAGCATCAATTCTTACATTTGCACAAAGTCAGGAATTTTGTAGAATTACAGTCAGGTGTATAACCAATTATACCAAGCAGGTGCTTATCATCAATGTAACATGGAGGTTGATAGACAGCTGTGTATGTAGGAGGCTTAAAGTGATTGTAAGGGTTTTTTTTTTACTTTTTTAAATATCATACATATCATACTTACCTCAACTGTGCAGCTTGTTTTGCACAGAGTGGCCTGAACCTCATCTTCTGGGGACCCCCGGCGGCTCTCGCGGGTCCTCCCCACATCAGATAACTCCCTAGGGGAAGCTCTCTCCTGAAGGGTTACCTTGCTGGCACGCTCCCGAGTACAGCATTCGGCGTCCATAACTGACAGCAGTGGGAGCCAATGGCTGCACTGCTATCAATCTATCTAATCAAGAGCCAAGAACACAAAGGTTTAAAACTCCTTTAAAACTGGGTGAAGAACAGCCAAACTCTGCTACTGTAACTGGATACACACTATACAACTTTTGTTGTTCAATTTCCTTAAAAATCTTAAATCTAAAGAAAAAAATCGAAAGAAAGCTTGTCATCCTCTTCTGGGGTCCCTCAGTCCCTTCAAAATTAGAAGATGTCCAGCAGTGCCATTAGCACAGAATTGGCGGAAACCAGTGGGACCCAGGTACACCCATCTACTGCCTGGAGAAGTCTGACCAGAAGTGGTCTTCAAGGAAGAAGAATGGAGGACTTGGAGCAAAAAAAACATACCTTCAACGTGGAAAAAAGGCTGTCGTTGAGTTGAGACAAGTGTCTCAACTATGCATGGAAAAGTAGGAAGTGGAGTGCAGAAAAAAGGCAGCGGGTGATCAGTAGGTCATCTGGTCTGAGGAGTCAAAATTTTAAATATTTGGCTGTAGCAGGGGGCAGTTTGTTTGCCGAAGGGCTGGACAATAATGAGTGTCTGCAGGCAACAGTGAAGCATGGTGGAGGTCCTTTGCAAGTTTAGGGCTGCATTTCTAGAGTTGGAGATTTTGCCAGGATCAATGAATCCTCAATGCTGTGAAATACAGGCAGATACTTATCCATACATACCATCAGGGAGACATATGATTGGCCCCAAGTTTATTCTGCAGCAGAACAAAGATCCCAAACATACAGCCAATGTCACTAAGAACTATCTTCAGCATAAAAAAAGAACAAGGAGCCCTGGAAGTGATGGTTTGGTCCCCCACAGAGTCCTGATCTCAACATCAAGTATGTGTGATTACATGAAGAAACAGAAACATTTGAGGCAGCCTACATCCAAAGATGATCTGTGGATAGTTCTCCAAGATGTTTGGAACAATATACCTACCGAGTTCCTTCAAATCTGCGTGCAAGTGTACCTAGAAGGACCAATGCTGTTTTGAAGGCAAAGGGTGATCATACCAAATATTGATTTGTTATAGTTTTTCTTATGTCCATTTACTTTTCATTTTGTTAATTGGTCAATATAAACTATTAACACTTCTATTTCTGAAAGCATTCTTCATTTACAGCATTTTTTCACACCTGCCTAAAACTTTTGCACAGTAGTGTACTCAATGTGTATTTCCCTTTGGAAGCTACAGATCATCCCATAACATTGCAAAATTACAGAGTTAAGAAAATATGTATTGTGACCGAGTAATTTTTCCAAGTTTCTTTTTTCCAAAGTGGCTTTAACTTGAAAAATAAGGATTATTATTGAGTTAGAAGATCACAAAAGATGGTCCGATGCAAATTTTCTCATTCATATTTACACAGGCTATTCTAAAGAGCTGACTGCTTTGTGGTTCCAGGAGACAGGTAATAGGGCTCTATGGGCTCATAAGACAGAGAAGAAGCAGTTTAACGTTGGCAGATTCAGGAGTGCTTATTCTCCTTTTCTAGAAGTACAGCTTAATACTCCACTAGGACTGTATGATTTGTATCCGACAAATGCATACATGAAGTTAACATTCCGTAGAACAGAAATTCAAACACAGTTATAAAGAAACATTGCTCACTGATTTATGGTACAGTGCTGCTTTATGGTGACTACTTAGCCAGGTTCTCAGTCACTGAGAAGTCTGTACGAGTGTGCAAAGTGTTGCAACAAGGTTAGCTTCTCCATCAGCTCATTGGTGTAGGTGCAAAAAAAATTTTAACGTGATGATATTTTATTTGTAATCTTTATACCAAGATAATTAGTAAAATAAGGTTTATGCTTACAGGGGTAACACCCAGGGGTGTATGTTATGAACCGATTTAGGGTTGAGTTTAGCTTTAGCCATAGGTTTAAACACTGGGTTATATTCATGTTAAGGTAAACTGTATGTTTGATGGCTTTTGGCATGACTCAAAGTAGAGTTGAAAGCATATCCCCGTGTTCCATAACATGGGGTGCAGTCTTGTTCTAATACCAATCCTGGGGGTTCGTAAATGTAAAGAGGAAAGGATCGCCGCTACTCCCAACCAGCCCAGGTGAACAAAGAGCAGCCTCAGCCTACATGTCTTTACCAAACCGCACGATCTGATGCATTTCACCCCGCCCACCGGGGCTTAGTCAAGTCGAAATGCACCAGGGTGTGTGGGTTGGTTTGGTTTATTCACCTAGATTGGTTGGGAGTAGTGGCAATGCTTTCCTCTTTTCAAGGTAAACCAGTGATTTTGTATACAAATTTAAACCTGGAACATTTTCTTCAGTGTAACATTCCAGTTATTTTGAGTGCGTTTTATGTGTTGAAAGTTCCTCTCCCTAAAATACCACACCTAATTGATCACTAAATAATTATTGGGATGAGAATATACTTGCCTCCCGAGCTAGTTAATCTTCATAGCATCCTCAGTAGATACAAATAATGCTTGGCCATAAAATATCAGATGCACTTAGCATCTCCCTGACCAGTGGTTACGCTTCCCTTCTACCTCTGCTCTATAGGTTCTTCGTCTCTTTCCAATGACAACCTGCCTTTCACCGACACTATGACCTTTTTAATATCTAGTTTGCTACAGTCAGCCCCATTGTAGGTGTTTTGGCTTCCAATTTCCTGCTTTCTTTATCCAGATTGCAAACGTAAACGACTTCACAGATATTGGTGCTGCAGAGCAAAAAATGGGGTACACCACTAAAATGTGATTTACTCTAAACATGTTGCTTACAAGGGCAGGTGTGTGGGAACAAAAAGAGAATTGGGGTACAGTTTAATATAAACTAGCAATTGTGACTGTTCATGAAAGTGTTCATTTAGGCCTAATGGTTTTGGGTCTCCTGACACACTAGTATGTATTACTGACCAATCTACCCATACTTTGGATGGGCAAGTATTATTTGGTTATGGGTACCATATCTGAATTTAAAGTGGTTGTAAAGGCAGAAGTTTTTTTTTACCTTCATGCATTCGAAACATAAAAGGTAAAAAAAAACGTTTGTGTGCTGCTTCTCCCACAGCCCCCCTAATACCCATGCCCCCTCTCGATCCAGTGATGTGCATGGAATCCTCGGCTGTGCCAGGTGTCTCTTTCCTCCTTGGCTGAGACACACCAGTAGGAGCCATTGGCTGCCACTGCGGTCAGTCACAGCCAGTGAGCCAATGAGAAGAGAGTGGGGGGATGGGCCGAGCTGCAGCTCTATATGTCTTATGGATGCATAGAGCGGGGGCTTGGAAGTGAGCATGCACCAATGCCACATAGCAAGTAGCTTACTACTGGGGGCACTGGTCAAGGGGCAGGAGTGCCGGCAGGGGACCCAAGAAAAAGAAGATCCGGGCTGCTCTGTTCAAAACCATTACACAGAGCAGGTAGGTATGACATGCTTGTTATTTAAAAAAAAAAAAAAAAAGCAAACAAACCTTTAATATCACTTTTAAAAAAAAGTCCCATACAAGTGAATAAATTGGGGGAATAAAGCCAGGAAGAGGAAAGCCCCATGACCTGTCAAAGTCATGTGATGAACCTCTCCTTAGCAGTGTGTTCTTGCATTATTTTGCAGAGAAAACTCCATAGGACATGACAGGCTCCACACCGCAGCCTTCATTTTATAGATACTGTATGCAGCAGAAAGTAAACCATGCTTTTCACTAATAAACAAAGGCAAAAGTAACGGGAAGGGAACTGCAGAGAATGCAGTGAAGACACTTGTAGGAGAGCTGCCAGAGAAGCTACAGCATACAATGTAGACAGAGTTGCAAGAAATTGGGAAAACGTGTACAAAAATGTACAACAAAAGGGTACTGGGAGTTCTTACTGTTGTGTGGACATTGTTGAGAAAAAAAAATAAAAAATGTGCGTGGAGGGGATGTAGACCCTGAAAAGAGAAGAGTGCCTCTACCAGCCTGTGGGTGAACAATGTGTATGCTGCGGATAGTGCTGCAGTGCAACCTCAGAAAGGGAACTAAGCAGATGAACATTTGCTTTTGTACAACATTCATTACTTGTGTCAGAATCCTCCTGCAGAGAAAAGTAACGTTATAGTCTCTCTATATACTAAACAGGACAGCTTCCATGAATGAAAATCGGCCTACGAATGGAGGAGGATGACCTTTTTAATCCGGTCATCTTCCATTCATAGAAAGCTTTAATTCAAGGAAGCTACAGTATAGCTTCTATAAATGGAGGAAATAGGCAGAAAGGGGGCATAACCTTCTTCTCTTGGCGACAGAGGATTTCAACTATGACAGCTGGCACCAGCACAAGGAACCGTCCCTTGAGCTGTTTTTTTTTTTTTGGTTTTACCTAAACGTAGGCTTTAAAGTAGAACTATAAGCAAAACTTATTTTTTTCACTTTGGATAGAGTAAGAGAGTTATAACCCCTGTGATATTATTTTAATTCCTCTGTCTCCCATTGCGAAGATTTCCCTTCACTTCCTGTCCCATAGCTAAACAGGAAGTAAGATGAAAACCCTGCAAATTAAGGGAATTCATTGGAGACCCCCAGGTCAGCAGAACTAGCATCCTCATTGGAAGATTTCCCCTCTATGACTTTTCTGGGGACAACCCAAAATTTGGGATTTTCTTTTAATTTCACTTTCAATGATAATGGTAAATAGGACAAATAAAGAGGGTGAATCTGCTTAATGGGGGTCACAGACAGCAATAAAAACTGAATGCTGTTCTAATCACTCTCCACTCTATCCAAAACAAACAAAAAAGTTTTGTCTTTAGTTATACTTTAATGTTTATTTAACAATCTTTACAGCTCCTTCCAGTACAACACCTTTTTCTTCAGTAAGATCCAAGTTTTTATTAACAAGCAAATTAAAGAAGTTCAGCTGCAGAGTATCTTTTCAGATGGGTCATGTTAAAGAGTCTGCACTTACCATCCTCTTCTCTCCGCCAGCCCTCTCCACAATGAGTCTGTCCTGACCATCCTCTCTATGAGCTTCTTCCACAACATGCCATCTGAGGTCACTCGGTACCACTCCTTGCAAACCAGCTCTGCTGAACACAGTGATTTTGCATCCAGGTAGGACAGAATATTTTCCGCTATGTGATCCAGTCCGCGCGCTGGAAAGGCAGCATTAATAAAATGAGTCATAGATAAGACATAGACGACTATAGCTTTCTTAAATTGCTTTCTCACTCTTGTTCCTTCAGACATTAATAATTCACAGGGAAGCATTCAAAGTTTACTCCTATAAAATTCCTGCAATGGTTTTTCCTGTAACAAATGGACCAAATGTTTGCACTAAATCAAAAACAATCCAAATGTCTCAAGCTTGTCATGTTATGGAAACATTTACGCACATCTGTAAGTGCTGTCAAAGAACCCTTACATATAATCACATATATGGTTCATGGTTCTTTAACTGCATTAGCTGTGGAACTATTAGTCAGGTCAGTTGATTTCTGAGGAAGTAAGGGGTGAAAACAATCTGCATGGCTTTCCAAAAATTACGTAACAAGGAGATACTGTGCATGCAAAGTATTAATCAGACAGCAGCCAAAGAGTCCTTGGTTTCAAGTCAAGCCATGTGGGACCCAAGAGATGTTACGAAGACTATGCTTACAGGTCGCAAAAAGCGCCTTTAGAAAGAAGATACACTATATGGTCAAATATATTGGACACCTGCCTTTACACGCACATGAACTTTGATGGCATCCCAGTCTTAGTCCGTAGGATTCAATATTGAGTTGGCCCACCCTTTGCAGCTATAACAGCTTCAACTCTTCTAGGAAGACTGTCCACAAGGTTTAAGAGTGTGTCTATGGGAATGTTTGGCCACTCCTCTAAAACCGCATTTGTGAGATCAGGCCTGGCTCGCAATCTCCGCTCTAATTTATTCCAAAGGTGTTCTATCGTGTTGAGGTCAGGACACATTGCAGGCTATTTAAGTTCCTGCACCCCAAACTGGCTCATCCAGGTCTTTATGGACCTTGCTTTGTGTGCTAGTGAGCAGTAATGTTTTAACAGGAAGGGGCCATCCCCAAACTGTTCCCACAAAGTTGGAAGCATGAAATTATCCAAAATGTCTTGGTATGCTGATGCAATAAGAGTTCCCTTCACTGGAACTAAGGGGCCAAGCCCAACCCCTGAAAAACAGCCCCAGACCATTTTGGATAATTGGATAATTTCAAATAATTTGGACCAGTGCACAAAGCAAGGTCCATAAAGACATGGATGAGCGAGTGTGGGGTGGAGGAACTTGACTGGCCTGCACAGAATTCTGACCTCAACCCAAAAGAACACCCTTAGGATGAATTAGAGTGGAGACTGCAAGCCAGACCTTCTTGCCCAACATCAGTGCCTGATCTCACATAGTTACATAGTAGGTGAGGTTGAAAAAAAAAAGACACAAGTCCAACCTATGCGTGTGATTATATGTCAGTATTACATTGTATATCCCTGTACGTTGCGGTTGTTCGGGTGCTTATCTAATAGTTTTTTGAAACTATTGATGCCCCCCGCTGAGACCACCGCCTCTGGAAGGGAATTCCACATTCTTGCCGCTCTGACAGTAAAGAACCCTCTACGTAGTTTAAGGTTAAACCTCTTTTCTTCTAATTTTAATGCGTGGCCACGTGTCTTGTTAAACTCCCTTCCGCGAAAAGGTTTTATCCCTATTTTGGGGTCACCAGTATGGTATTTGTAAACTGAAATCAACCCCTCTGAAGCGTCTCTTCTCCAGAGAGAATAAGTTCAGTGCTCGCAACCTTTCTTTAAAACTAATGTCCTCCACGCCCTTTAATTAGCTTTGTTGCCCTTCTTTGTACTCGCTCCATTTCCAGTACATCCTTCCTGAGGACTGGTGCCCAGAACTGGACAGCATACTCAATGTGCGGCCAGACCAAAGAGTCTTGTAGTGTAGCAGAATTATCACTTCACCCCTGGAGTTAATCCCTATTTTGACTCATGTCAATATTCTGTTTGCTTTGTTAGCAGCAGCTTGGCATTACATGCCATTGCTGAGCCTATCATCTACTAACACCCCCAAGTCCTTTTCCATCCTAGATTCCCACAGAAGTTCTCCCCCTAGTGTATAGATTGCATTCATATTTTTGCCACCCAAATGCATTTTACATTTTTCTACATTAAACCTCATTTGCTGTGTAGTTGCCCACCCCAATTAAATAGGATTGGTCCCAGCACTGAACCCTGTGGGACCCCACTACCCACCCCTGACCATTCCGAGTATTGCCCATTTATCACCACCCTCTGAACTCACCCTTGTAGCCAGGTTTCAATCCATGTACTCACCCCATGGTGCATGCCAAGGGACCTAATTTTGTACAGTAAACACTTATGGGGAACTGTGTCAAATGCTTTTGCAAAATCCAGATACACCACGTCTATGGGCCTTCCTTTATCTAGATGGCAACTCACCTCCTTATAGGTTAAAAGATTGGTTTGGCAAAACGATTCTTCATGAATCCAAGCTACTTACTGTTACTGTTTTCATTACTAAAATCTTGTATACAGTCCCTTATCATCCGCTCCAAAAGCTTGTATACTATTGATGTTAGGCTAACTGGTCTGTAATTCTCACAAATGTGCTTCTGGAAGAATGGTCAAACATTCCCAAAGGCATACTCCTAAACCTTGTGGACAGCCTAACCAAAAGAGCTGTAACTGTTATAGCTGCAAAGGGTGGGCCAAGTCAATATTTAACCCTACAGACCAAGACTGGGATGCCTTTATAGTTTATATGCGTGTAAAGGCCAATACTAAAAAAAAACAAGGAGGAGGAAAATAATAGTTAAAGGGAGAAGGGGGATTTAAAGCCCTCTCCTTTACCTTAAACACCTCCTATTCAATGGCCATTGTTGGGGTCCTCTCAAGTTTGAGGAAAAGGCTAAAGTCACTGGAGGGGACGGAAGGGACTGGGTTAGCAGTCCCCCCCCCCCCCAGAAAAAACAGCGGTGTGAAATCCTGATGGAGGAATTAGAGGAGTAGCTGGCTTCACAAGGTCAGCAAACCACTAAGACTGGCAGGATGGGAGGTAAGGAGCTTGTATATTTCAATTAAATATGTTTGGGTGTACGTAGCAGCTTGCCAAATGCAAATGTCCACAACTAGTTATGTCAACATGCCTCCAACAGTCAGACGTGAACAATTCTGAAAAAAAATTACCCATGTGGCCATTCTTCCTTAACATGGCAAAATTGAGCAGATCCAAACCAAAAAAAGTTTCTGCTCCCATGATGCTACACTGGCTTCCTCTGTGAAAACACGCTAAGATGATGTAGTATAGGTGTAGGCAAACACACAGTGGTTTTTAGGTATTAGAATATATATCAGATGCACTTGCATGGGACAAAGCAATCCCACATTCTAAAAGAGTGTCCTGCTTTTGCACCAGACTGTATCTCTACTAAAGCAATACAATGATGGAGTACAAACTACAGTATCCATGTGCATCATATATAATCTAATGTGAGCTCAGAGCAGGCAGCGTACACTCAAACACAACTATGGATTGTTATGACTGCAATTTTTTTACGCTGCCTTTTAAAGATATCTGTTTATCAACTATACGAGGGGAAAGAGTTTAAATCCTTTTCAAAACTTGGAGAAGATTTTCAACTACCAGATACTTATCTGTTTTATTACTACCAACTATGTTATGCCATCCGGAAGCAATTTGGCTCCCTAGCTAGTCCTGTTAGTGTGTCTCCCCTAGAGAAACTTTTGCGCACCTTGGGCCCGGACAGATTAATCTCAGATTATCATCTATCCCTCTGTGCCTAAATATTCCCAAGATCAATTGAAATGGATCTCCCATTTGATGAGCAGGATTGCTCAGAATTAGAGCACAATTAAAGTGGGAGTCCACCTAAAAAAAAAATATATATATATTAAAAGCCAGCAGCTACAAATACTGCAGCACGCTGACTTAATAAATGGACACTTACCTTTCCTGGAGTCCAGCGATGTCGGCAGCCAAAGCCAAGCAATCGCTCGGCTCTCGGCTGCTGCCGGTGCCATCCTCTGTGAGGGTATCAGGAAGTGATGCGCTGCGGCTTCACTTCCTGGTTCCCTACTGCACATGCACGAGCTGCGCAGTGCAATGAGAATGGTCCGCACTGTCTCTGGGACCCGTGTGTACCCCAGCAGACAGCGTGGCAGGACAGGAAGAGGCATAGACTCCCAGGTATCTGCACCCCCCCCCCCCCGAAAGGTGTCAAATGTGACACCGGGGGGGGGGGGGGGAAGCAGAGCTTCAATTTTTGTGTGAACCTCTGCAATAAAGTCAATTGTTTATCTCCTCTAAGGATAAAATTATCCAACTGACGCTATTTCACTATAGCTATTTTACCCTGGCCAGATTGCACCGAATGGGCCTTAGCCAAACAGCAACTTGCTTTAGGGGCTGTGGAATGAATGCTGATTTTATACACTGTATATGAAATTGCCCAGTTGTCTCTACGTTCTAGTCAGAGGTAAATTTATTCCTTTCTACTGCTCTTGGATTGCCCAATGTCTTACAGCCTAAAAATTGTTTGCTGGGGATTTTGGCGACTTACAACTTTCTAAATATGACAAGTGCTTGCTGCGCATTCTAAAGTGTGAATTTTAAACACACTCCTGGCTGCTATAGCAGCCAAGAGCGTGAGTAAATTTGTTAAGCCAACTGTCTAATTTCCAGAGGTAGGGATATGGGTGGATGTTACACTTTACATATCGCCGTGCATGCCAGAGTAAGAGAAAGAATTTTAGATCCATTATTCACTGTTAAAGCGGAGGTCGGCCCACCGCTGAAAAAAATTAATAGCCAGCAGCACATTAAGGTCCTGGAGTGACCTAGCCAGTCTCCAGACCTTAAAAGGGGTTGTACGCAATAACTACAACATTTTGTAAGCAACTGGATATCCCGAGGGAGGAGAAATTCAGATTTCACCAAAATACAACACTTTCTTCACAAAATATGGAAAGGGAAACCAGTGCTACCTAGGTTCACTCCCTACGAGTTATGGGCAGGACAAGCCTTGGATCAGAGGGGTGGAACCTCTGTCATATACCAAGCTCTAGCCCAGCAGGCAGACAAAACTCCTTACATGTCAGCATGGGAAACTGATCTTCAAATTCAATGGGATCTTATAAATGGCAGACATATTTCTCCAGAGCCTATAAGGGGATAAAGAATATTTCCCTAATAGAATCCAATCTCAAGGTGTTGACCCGATGGTATCTCACACCTTCTAAATTTGCCCTCATGTATCCTTCCGCAAACCCTCAGTGCTTCAGGGGATGCAAATTGATTGGTTCCATGGCACATATATGGTGGGAATGCCCCAAAATCAGGCCCTACTAGAGGAGGATGTTTAACCTAATCCACAAAGTGATGAACCTCCAGATTTCATGAACCCCCGCAGTAGCCCTTCTGAACGACAACATCCCAGGGGCTCCTAGGTGGAATCGCAAACTAATCCACTTTATTCTACTGGGTGCTAAGCTAACAATTGCCAAGGCCTGGAAACAGCCGGTCTCTTTCTCAGCTGCCAAGTATAAAAAATCATGGCTGATGTCACAAGAGAAATTGACCAGTATTCTACTAGATTCCAAAGCAGTTTGAGTCCACCTGGGAGCCTTGGGCCAAACACGAGGGTATCTCCCTCATCCTCGGGATACAAGCATAACAAGTAAGCCTCATCAATACCCATCTAACCGACTATCTGCTGGGTGGCTCCTAACTCTCTCCCCCTCCCCCCCTTTCTTCTTCCTCTCTTTCCCACTTATTTTTGCTTCCTAAGTTTTAACTTTTTATATACCTTCTCATGTTTTGTCAGACCTCCCTTACTTAGGCATTATGGGGTCCTCTACTATATATTACTTATCTGAAAAATACACATGCCTCCAGGCTTTTCATTAGAGGAGCCTCCCATAGAAGACCTGTGGATGGGTGCTCATACCACCTCATCAGAAGCGATGCTCGCTGCCCTCCACTATAGGCAGCTACAACCCGGAGGTTCCGGGGGTGTTACCCCGGCACAGTCAGATCCCTTTAGGGGTGCCGGGGGAGCTCCCTGAGTCATCTGGAACCAGACATATGACATTGTCTAACCCGTTAGCTCCCACTGCTGTCAACCAAATCCAGCGACATGGGAGACGGGGGGGGGGGCAGGGCCAAGCCTTGCTGTCTGTGTCAATGAACGCAGCAGCAGGACTCGGGAGCACGTCTGCACGAGTGCCCCCTTGGAAAGCAGATTTTGAAGGTGCACTCGATGCGGGGAGGAGCCAGGAGCGTTGCTGGGGGACCCCAGAAGAGGAGGACCGGGCCCACTCTGTGCAAAACCCTTGCACAGAGGAGGTAAGCCTAACATGTTTGTTATTTAAAAAAAAAAAACCTTTACAACCCCTTTAATCCCATAGAAAATATGTGAAGAGAGCTATCAAACATCAGCCTTGAAATCCTAATGACTTGGAGAGGATCTGCAAAGAGGAGTGGGACAAAATCCCTCCTGAGATGTGTGCAAACCTGGTGGCCAACTACAAGAAACGTCTGACCTCTGATTACCATAAAAGGTTTTGCCACCAAGTACCAAGTCATGTTCTGAAAAAAGGGGTCCAATATCTATTTCACTCATTAAAATGCAAATCAATTTATAACTTTTTTGAAATGCGTTTTTCTGGATTTTTTTTTGTTATTCCATCTCTCACTGTTTAAATAAACCTACCATTAAAATTATAGAATGATCATTTCTTTGTCAGTGGGCAAACATACAAAATCAGCAGGGGATCAAATACTTTTTTCCCGTCACTGTATATTGCATTTATGTGCCTTAAATTTAAAGTGGTTGTAAGCCGATTACAACCACCTTAACCTACAGGTAAGCCTAGATTAAGGCTTACCTGTAGGTGCAAGAAATATTTCTCAAACCTAAAAGGTTAAGGAGATATCTGCAGAAATAGCAGCAGTAATGTCTACGGCTCATGTGTCGTAGACCCCGGGTGCAGGCGCACTGTGCGTGCAGTTTCTAACGGCGATCATGCCTTTAATTGCGACACCAGCACGCATGCATGGGAGCGACGTCATTGCTGCACCAGCCAGTCACAGCGCCAGAGCAGCGATACCTGGAAGACACGCAGAGTCAACATGTCAGTGATGGAGGAGGTAAACGAGGGTCGCTTCGGGGGCTTCGATCACAGGTAAGTAATTCACAATGAGCTATTATGCTATGCATACTAGCTCATTATGCCTTAGTCCTGCAGGGTGTTTTTTTTTTTTTTTTTTTTTTAAGAGAGTTTTTACTTCCTCTTTAACTTTAGTCAATTTTTATTCATGTAATTTTGCAGTTCATAAATTGTTTCTCTAATACTGTGTGACATAAAAAATTGGAACTACCACTATTTTATTCTCCAGGGGGGTCTGCATCCAGAAAAATTATAATGTTTGGGGTTTCTTAATTAATCTTCAGGCCTAAAATTATTAAAAAAAAAAAAAAAAAAAAAATCATAAATGGACTGAAGTGGTTAAGACCGTGGAACAGTTACGACGACACAGATGCTTTCCCTATAAGCCACAAAAGATGATTGATAAAATTCTATAAAGAATACATTTAAAAGATCAGCTTTATTTGTGATCAGAAATTGTACGGACTTCTTTGTTTAATATTGAAGCTAAACTTCATCTTTAATTTCTTGTAATATGACTTGTGTGGGGAAAAATGTGTAATTAGTCATTTTTATGAACTAGCTCCACTTTCCTGATCTATCTATCTATATAATATATGGGGTAGGACACATCCATTGAGATGTTAGCATACAGACATATGACAACGTGACAATGGACAACACTAATAAATGGCAATTTAAATTAGGACAACAGAGAACGCGGTCTTAAAAAGGGACCTGCATGTAATGACTTGCTTCATTAACAGCACTAAATCAGAATACCTTCCTGCAATGTCCACTTGCTGGATGACTGGATGAACAAAAATGATCTTCAGTACAAATGGAGCAGTTTAAAAGCAGATTAATGTCCTGTAGTTTGTATTAGTGGCTTCACATTTGCATACAGTAAAGGGGGGTTTTATACACTCTTTAGTAAAAATTGGGCTTGGCTATTAAAATTCTCAACCACCCACTCAAGTCTAATCTCAAGCCAAGTCTCGAAGGAGCAGAAGTCAATAAAACAAGATAGTTGCACTGATAACCTCGGCCTGCGTCTGTTTAGAGGTAAGGGAGTACGAAAATAAAATAAATAAAAGCTCGCAGGAGGTTATTTCTGTACATGGCACATTTTAGTAGCATGATCAGTATATTATGAGTTTCCTCTGATGGGAGGAAGAGAAAAAAAAAAAGCTGCTATTATAAAACTTCCTTTCTTCTGTGCTGATCTTAACTATTTCCCCGCACTACGAGTGAACAGGGATCACATGCACAAGGGGGCAGACTCCATCAGCTGATTCTCATAATAGCATGTAAAATACCATGTATGTCTTATTTTGAATCAATTTAATGTCTGAAAATTAGGAACTCGCTCATACAAATTATTTCTCCACAGCCAAGCTTCACTGTTAACGTATTTTGTAATGTGTAAATCACATGAGACAAATGAAACAAACTAATCTAAATTGTGAAAATTGGAAGTAGTAGTATGGTGGACACTGGTGACTGTATGGGTAGATTATTGTGACACTTAGCTGTGTACGAGAACGATCACTTGGTCACAGTTGCGTATATGGATTAGGCTGGGTACACATGACCCAAGAAGTAAAAAAGAAGGCAACCAGCATTGTGCATTATCCTTAGATAGATTTATAAAAAAAAACAAAAAAAAAACAACTCACAAGCATGTGAAATTAAACCGCAATAAAGAAGCCTTTAAAAGGATGGCAATCGGTCTAGTAGCCACAGTCTTCAGATAACTAAAGAGGTCTTTAAAGGCTTCTATATTGAGGTTTACTTTCACATGCTTGTGAGTAGTTTTTATTTGTTTTTTAATAAATCCATCTAAGGATAATGCACATGGCTGGTGCGCGTTCTTTTTTATTTCTTGTCTGACTGTTAGGATACCCCCATCCTGGAGGACAGCAAGGCCTGAGTCATTATCCATCTTTAACTATAGATCGCCTGATCAACATATTTATGCGCAAGCGTATTTGTTTTCTACACATGACTAGGGATGAGCTCAGGCGCGTTCGAATGGTCCACGGGCAGAGCCCGCCAGGAAGTTGGCGCAGCGCTGCGCTAATCACAGGCAGTGAGACATTGCCCAATCTCTGCAGCCGTGCATCGGGGCAATGCCTCACTGCCTGTGATTAGCGCAGCGCCGACTTCCTGGCGGACCATGCAAACATGCCTGAGCTCATCCTTACACATGACCCAACTCTGGTTCGAAGCTGACCAGCTCAACTTTAAAGTGGTATTAAACTCAAAAAAACTAAAATGTAATCTATTGTAGCCTGCCAATCCTTAAAAGGTGGAAACTGCATTCCATTTCTGTTGAGGATTTTTTCCCTTTATTTTCACCTGGCGATGCAGCCAGTAACACACTTCCTGTCTTAGGGTATCTCAACGCTAAATGGAGTAGCAACGGGAACACCTCTGGACAGCTGTATGGTATTTTCTATATATAAAGGGCAAGGGGGTACCACATCCATATGAAATTGCTAATGAAAAAAGGGTAACGTTGGAGTGGACTTTATAGGTACCAGAAAAGGAATACAAAATATTATTAGAAAAATAATTAATTTATTAAACATAGATATAAAAAATTGACAATATAACATTAAAAGCAGATAGTGTTGGCTTCCAATAGAATAAGCCACACATAATATGTGTATTGCTCCCTGTTGCTGCTTGAATATGGCAGGTCGATGTTTCGCTTTCACTTCCTCAGGACCTATATGCAGAGCACCAAGCAGAGGGATTCTGCATAAGAAAGGGGAAATAATCATACTTCAAATATGGACAATGGGTACAGATATACATATCAAAAGGTGAGATGTCCCATGAAGACATATAAGTGAAGCATAGAGAAAACCACTCACTTAGAACAGCATAACTCTCATACACATAACATACCCCACGCCATCCCCAGATGCCTGGATGGTACCAAAAAATCACAAGGATACCCAGAGGGATGAATTAAAAATCTACATAATATAAAAATATGCATTCTATAAATAATCCAAAAACCTTGGGATGGAATTAGAAAAAAATAATAATAGGAGGTAGCCCTAAATTCAGCAAATACTCACTAGGCTATGGAGATGTAAGAGTTTCAATATCAAGCCTAGCGGATGTAAGTGTACCAGACTGGACTCAAGGAAGACAGAGACAGGACACCAAAAAAAAGAAAAAAAATTCTTCCCCCTGCTGGTGATCATTTTTCATTGCAGGTGATACCAGCATTAGCGTGGCCTGGCTGTGTACCTGAGATAACCAGTGGAGCAGTTTATTATTTGTTCCTAAAGGGAATCTGACACTTCAATAATTGCTGGAGAGCGTTTTGGCCTGCTTTTAAGGTACTAAGTAAAGCTTATTGCTACTGTTGCCTACTACAGCAGTGTAACGCTGCTGGACTCCTTGTGACAGGTTTGTGAAATTAATCTTGCATTGTTGCTTAGGATCCTCTTCTGCTCATTACTTATGTTTCAGTAATAGGCTGTCATTATGCAATTGACACTAGATATTTGGTCTTTTAGATTCTCTATCTGGAGCTACAGGCTATTTTCTTAATGTGTGTTTGTGCCTTATCAGCATAGGGCCCTGAAATATACTAACCAGGAGACCTCTGATGAGTCTGTATTTAGGGCTATTCCTACTAATATATTATACTTAAGTCCAGTTGGAGATCTTATATTGTGTCATATTTCTCTATAGATGGCCACATACTATGTCCTATGGAGATGCTTTTCCTGCATATGTTCTGAGGCTTCATCATTTTCTTTTGAGGTAACCTCTGTTCATTTCTTAATGACCTTACTGGGGTTCTTTAGCTGTCTACACTTCTGACGGACTTTTTTTTCCACTTTAGCCCACAGCCACGGTCCTTGCATCTAGAGTCCAGTCTGGTACACTTACACCGCTAGGCTTGATATTGAAACTCTAACATCTCCATAGCCAAGTAAGTATTTTCTGAATTTAGGGCTACTTATTATTATAAATTTTTTCGAATTCCATCCCAAGGTTTTTGGATTATTTATAGTATGCATATTTTTATATTATGTCGATTTTTGATTGATCCCTCTGGGTATTCTTGTGATTCTTGGTACCATCCAAGCACCCTGGCATGTAATGCGTACAAGAGTTATGACGTTCTAAGTGAGTAGGTTCCTCCATGCATCACTTATATGTCTTTATGGGACATCTCACCTTTTGATATGTATATCTGCATCCATTGTCCATATTTGAAATATGATTATTTCCCCTTTCTTATGCAGAATCTCTCTGCTTGGTGCCCGGCGTATAGGTCCTGAGGAAGCAAAAGCGAGAAAAAGTCGAGCAATACTCATACTATGTGTGGCTTATTCTATTGGACGCCAACACTATCTGCTTTCAATGTTATATTGTCAATTTTTTATGTGTTTAATAAATGTATTATTTTTCAAATAATATTTTGTATTCCTTTTCTGGTACCTATAAAGTCCGCTCCAACGTACTGTAGTTTTTATCTAAACCCAGGAACTAAAAAATGTATATATTGCAGCTTACCAGTCCTTAGATGTGATGACTGCATTAGTTTCCTTTTTAGTTTCACTTGGTGACCTGGACAGTCAAACCCCCTCTCGGTGGCTACACTCACTCCTCCACTCTATAGTAATGCAGCATAGCCCCCTCTCTTGGTGGCTACACTCACTACTCCACTCTATGGTAATGCAGCATAGCCCCCTCTCTTGGTGGCTACACTCACTACTCCACTCTATGGTAATGCAGCATAACCCCCTCTCTTGGTGGCTACACTCACTACTCCACTCTATGGTAATGCAGCATAGCCCCCTCTCTTGGTGGCTACACTCACTACTCCACTCTATGGTAATGCAGCATAGCCCCCTCTCTTGGTGGCTACACTCACTACTCCACTCTATGGTAATGCAGCATAGCCCCCTCTCTTGGTGGCTACACTCACTACTCCACTCTATGGTAATGCAGCATAACCGCCCTTGGAGAGCAGCATTATCTATCTAGAGAGATCTGTGAGGTTTTGTTCAACCCAATGGTTCTTCAGGAAAAAAAAAAAACCCCCAAAAAAAAATTTAAGTGCATATGAAGCTTAAAGAGGCAGTAAACTTTTCTTAAAAAAAATAAAAATTCTCCCTGCAAGGTAATATCATAATGTGTTAGTATAAACTGCACCGCATACTAGCACATTATAAAAACTTTACCTCGAAACAAAGCCCTCCAGTGTGAGCTGTCACAGCTGACAAGGCTTCAATCTTCACCTGGTCTTCCTTCCAGGTTCGCGGGCTCTAACAGCTTGAATGGTTGAGCCACGATGATATCACTCCAGTGGGAGTCTCAGCTACAGCACAGCGCTCTGAAGGAAAGGCACAGGTACGCCGTTCCTTCAGAGCACATACGCCGGGGATGTCTCTGCAGAGACATAAAAAATCTCCTGTAGGTACAAGTGTCCTGTTGGAGTTTACAACCACTTTAAGATGCACTAGCAGATTTGGATGGACTTGACTAACAAACTGAAGCTATACTCCAGCTAACGCCTTTTAAGAAGTTACAGCATCGGTATTTTCATCCTTTTGAGATAAACGTTTTACATAAATGAATAAAAGTAGACCATTGTAAGCACCCCTGACAGTGTTAAATGGTTTGTCTCAGTACTCTGTGCTGAATAGCTTGTTCTGTTAAAAAGGAACTGAAATCCCACTTTCAAAAATAGGAGAAATCTACCTGTCGGCTCTCAGTCTTTAGAATGTAAACGGAGCTGTCGTGCGGCTCAGTTTACATTGCAGCTCAGCTTCTATGTGCTGGGATGACTGCACCCCTGTGCATGCGCACGAGTAACGTCATCCGATGCCTGCCAATGAAGATGGCCACAGCCTGGCACTTGGAGGAGATCAAGTAGAAAATGCCGATTCAGTTAGTTGGATCGCTGAAGGAGAAGTATTTGCAGTGTAGCTCTGCTTTAACCACTTGCTGACCGGCCACAGTACATATATAGTGTGGCTGGGTGGCATGTACATGATGTAGACCATTTTGCCTGCTTGGATCCCCCCCTACTCGGGGCTGATCACAGTATCAACACAGCAGTTATATATAAATTCAATCATAACAGCTGTTTACTAAGCTGTAACTGGCCCATAGCTATCACTTGGGACCTGGGCCAGTCACAGCACCCTGAACCACTAGTGATCACAACTGTCATGTATGGTTAACCCATTTATGACAGCTGAGACCATTGCTGTTACAATGATCTTCTAACAGCAAAGTGTAAACAAAAAAAAACCCTGATTTTTTTTCAAAATCCCCTTATTTTTTTTTGATTACACTGCAAAAAAATTATAAAAAAAAAAAAAACAGTGACCAATTGCCACCTATTGAAAAGATAAAAAATGTCATGTGTGTAGAGTGTTGCATGACCGTGCAATTGCCAGTTAAAGTAGTGCAGTGCTGAAAAGCAGGTCATGAAGGGGGTAAAACCTTCCGCAGCTAAAGTGGTTAAAGGAAGTTGAAAAATAACAGACTTACTGAACAGATCACCAGGTGAAAATCAAGGAAACAAAGTTTTAAAAAAGAAAATGAATGCAGTCACAACATCTAAGAATTTGTAAGCTGCAATACTGTTTTATTGTGTAGAAGGAAATTAATGAATGAAATTGATGATTAGGATCTTTGATTGCAAAGCTTCCAAACAGTTCTTCCCATTGTGAAGGAAGAACAATCTTCTGTTTAAAGCAGTATAAATGAATGTACTCATCAGCTATTGACTATTCATGCTGCTCCATTATGAAAAGCATAATACTTACTTTTGGTAACGTGGCATTGGCAGAAATTCATTAACAGACATAGGATTTTTAGATGAGATAACAAACTTCACTTTCTAGATGGTCAATATTTTTATAAGGAAGGACAGCCATTCATACTCCATTCAGAGCATGATTATTGGAAATATAAGTAATTATAATGACCTATAACCCCATGCTACACAATTCTTTCCTGTATAGGTAACTGTAGAAAAATAGTGGGCGGTAGAGATTTTTAAGAAGAATCTATTGACATTAGGAGGACAGCAGAAACACCGGCACACAGCCCAATGTCTTATCTCAGCAGAGCAATTTTCTGAGACCACCCGACATTACCAACTGAGCCGGGGTGTGTATGCTGCAGCCTAAAAGGTAACGGACACACTCACCAGATCTTTAAAAAAAAAAAAAAAACATTTTGGTTGACTACCTATAGTTCACAGGTCAATGAGAAAAGTCAGCTACAGGTGGTCCCCGAGTTACACACAAGAAAAGGTCAGTAGGATTGTTCTTAAGTTGAATTTGTATGCAAGTCGCAACAGGTACATTTTTTTAATTGTAGCTCCAGCCCAAAAAAATATTTTTTATTTTTTTTGGATAGCAGAGGGAAGGGTTAACAACCCCTCCAACATTTGTTTTGCTGTCTATGCCCCTGTTCAGAAAATTTCACCTCACTTTCTGTCCCAATGACTATTGTTGTGAAAACAAGGATTGGTGATAGACCTTTTCCCCCATGATATCTCTTATGCCGCATACGCACGATCAGAATTTTGGTCGGAAAAAGCTCAGATGGTTTTCCCAACGGATGCATACACACGGTCACACCAAACTCCGACCATCAAGAACGCGGTGACATACAACACGTACAACGGGACTAGAAAGGGGAAGTTCAATAGCCAGTAGCCAATAGCTTCTGTCTCGTAGTTGAATCTGAGCATCTGTGAGTTTTTGCATGTTGGAATTGCATAAACACTAACGCATTTTCGGAAAGGAACTTTTTCTGACCGAAAAATCGAGAACATGCTCTCAATCTTTTGCTGGCTGAAAATCGGCCAGCAAAAGTCCAATGGAGCATACAGACGATCGCATTTTCCGACCAAAAAGCTCTCATCTGTCTTTTGCTGGCCGAATTTCCGATCACGTGTACGTGGCATTACAGGAGTCAATTTCCCTTCCTAGGGGTAGATTTCCTCTCACTTCCTGTTGTCTCCCTCTGTTTGTAAGCAGGAGTCATTTGTAAGTCGGATGTTTGTAACCCAGGGACCGCCTGTATAGGTCTTATTCTTATGTTTTATTGCAATGGGTTTTATAATCTGGGGCGTAACCAACATAATATATGTGCATGTAATAAAATAGCTCTGAACAGCGAGTCTGATTTAATTTGAATGATGTAAAACCCATTGAGAATATACTAAAATTAGGTCAACAATTGTAGACTCTTTCTCTAAACATATTTTAGGCACTGTGATTAACTGATGAATGGAGACCAGAAGAATACAGGTCCCTAGCCTTCTGCCTGACACTCTCCATACTTGCCTATTCCTCTCTTGTCTAATGAAATTGTAAATCTGAAATGTTATTTGTGTTTTAAGCTGTTAACTGCAGCGGAACATCTTGAGCCAAGCTGATCTATGTAATAAACTTCATCGTAAAACATATGATTGACACAGGGTGTATCCCAAGAGATTCCAGAGCAGCTGAAAGCTTAATTGCATCTGCTTTTGTGGTGGACAAGTGGTGCACCCCAGGGGCTTAAACCATTAAAATCTCACCAGCCCAGAGGGACAACTGGCCCCCAGCCACCCAACCCAGCTGACAACTGACTGTGCGTAAACGCCATTAAAACTTAATACTTTGGTGCGTGTCTTTGCTTCTGTAGAGGCAGGCTAGCTTTGGTTTAACTATCTGCTGGTCACTAACAAAGCAGGCACTTTCAGTGCTTTGGTACATTTGGCTTAAAAAAAAAAAGAAAAAAAAAAGAATAGACTGCCTATTCTTCAGCTGTGCGTTTAACTTTCAAGCACATATTACTGAAGTCGATTTTGCCCAAGTTCTAAATGCCCAACAGCCTCTGTGTGTGAATGTAAAAAAGTGTTCACTTCTAAACTGGCTCTACTGATGCTGCTTATGGTGCAATTTAATACATATAGCGAACGCAGAACTTTATTGAGTCAAGCAACTTTTATGCCCCCCCCTCCAAATTTATTATATATATATATATATATATATATATATATATATATATATATATACACATACATATACACATACACATACATATACACACACACGTACACACCCACACGTGCGCGCACACCCACACGCGCACACACCCACATGCGTGGATTTCCTCTGGGTACTCCGGTTTCCTCCCACACCCCAAAGACATGCTGGAAGGTCAACTGGCTCTTGTCTAAATTGGCCCTAATATGTGTATGTATGAATGTGAGTTAGGGACCTAAGCCATTGTACACACTGTCGGACATTCCGACAACAAAATCCGTCGGATTTTGTCTGAAACTGGTGTTGCATACACACGGTCTGACAAAGTTGTCGGAAAATCTGATCGTACGTAACGTGATGATGTTATTTCGTTACGACGGGACTACGTTCAGGCTAGTAGCCAATAGGTTTGGTCTAGGAATTTGATCTGAGCATGCGTGGCACTTTGTCCGATCGTAATTCTCTACACACAATCGGACAAAGTCCAATTGGATCTTGTTGTCGGAAAGTTTTATAGCCCAGCTCTAAAACTTTGTTCGTCAGAAACAGTCCGATGGAGCCCACACACAGTCGGATTACCCGACAACACGGTCCGATCGGACATTTTCCGACGGAATGTCTGACCGTGTGTACAAGGGCTTAGACTGTAAGTTAGGGACTGATGTGACTTACAATATACACATACACACACACACACAGTGGGGGTTATTTACTAAAGGAAAATCCACATTTCACTGCAAGTGCACTTGAAGTAAAGTCGCTGTAGATCCGAGGGGGATATGCAAGGAAAAAAAACCCAGCATTTTAGCTTGCATGTGACTGGATGATAAAATCAGCAGAGCTTCCACTCATTTCAACCTGATGGAGCTTGAGAGGTCCTGCAGAGAAGCATGTGAGAAACTGCCCAAAAATAGGTGTGCCAAGCTTGTAGCACCATCCTCAAAAAGACTCGAGGCTCTAACTGGTGCCAACAAGTATTGAGCAAAGATCTGAATGTGATCACACAAAAAATCAAAATCAATCGGTAATCACATGGGAATATCGATAATCACATGGGAAAGTCCACATATAATCACAAATAAAGTCCTCTGTAATGTGACTGGTGCACAAAGGATGTGATGAGAATTCTTCAGAAAAGATAGGCGTTTCGCTAGTCAGGTACAACCCAGTATGTCAGCTTGTCTGGAGATAACAGGAGTAGATAAAATACTCTTACCAAATATGATGGACTCACACGGTCTTACGACAGTTGAGTCGGAAACGCTTGGGGTCCAGACCTAGGACCAGGTGGTAGATTGTTGGGGGTCCGGTCATTGATTTTGATTTTTTGTGTGATCACATTCGGATCTTCCTTATGGGACCACACATTCACCTAATAGAAGCGCTACACTATTATTTGTTTTAATTGTTTAACTTTGTTTGTTTGAAGTGTTGGCAGCTGTTTTTTCACTTGTTCACTTGTTTTTTGGTTAATTCGATATAGCGCAGTGTTTTCCCCTATTTTTGCCAAGTATTGAGCAAAGGCTGTGAATACATATGTACATAGGATTTTTTTTTTTGTATAAATTTGCAAAGATTTCAAACAAACTTCTTTTATGTTGTCATTATGGGGTATTAATTGTAGAATTGTGAAGAAAATAATGAATTTAATCTATTTTGGAATAAGACTGTAGGCATAATAACATGTGGAAAAAGTGAAGCGCTGTGAATACTTTCCGGATGCACTGTAAATGTGTGTTGGTGCCATTTAGGCTAAATGGCAAGACATTACCACAAAAGGTGCACAAATGTAAAGTTGTATAAAAAAAAAAAAAAAAAAAAAAAAATTTTAACCACTTTCATACAAGACCATTTTGCTGGCTTAAGACCAGACCACTTTTTGCAATTCGGCACTGCGTCGCTTTAACTGACAATTGCGCAGTCGTGGGACGTGGCTCCCAAACAAAATTGATGTCCTTTTCCCCCCCCCACAAATAAAGCTTTCTTTTGGTGATATTTGATCACCCCTGCGGTTTTTATTCTTTGTGGTATAAACAAAAATAGAGCGACAATTTTGAAAAAAGGCATTATTTTTTACTTTTTGTTATAATAAATATCCCCCAAAAATATATAAATAAATGTTTTTTCCTCAGTTTAAGCCGATAAAAAAAAAATCACAATAAGCGATTATTGATTGGTTTGTGCAAAATTTATAGCGTTTACAAAATAGGGGATAGTTTTATGGCATTTTTATAATTTTTTTTTTACTAGTAATGGCGGCGATCAGCGTTTTTATTGTGACTGCGACATTAGTGTCATTTATACAGCAATCAGTGCTATACAAATGCACTGATTCCTGTGTAAATGACACTGGCGGTGAAGGGGTTAACCAGGGGGTGGTAGTGTAGGGGTTAAGTGTGTCCTAGGTGGGTGTTATAAACTGTGGGGGGCTGGGCTGTGTGTTAGTGAACACTGATCTCTGCTCCAATCACAGGGAGCAGAGATTAGTGTCACTTGTTGCTAGGCAGAACAGGGAGATGCTGTTTACAACGGCATCTCCCCATTCAGCCTCCCCGTGAGACGATTGCGGGTATCCCCACGGCGATGGAGTCCGCGGGGCCCGCGACCGGACTCACGGGGGTCCCGAGCCTCGTGCGCGCATGCAGCCGGCGGCGCTCACGCGATGGCAGGGCGGCAAATACAAATGGACGTACCTGTACGCCAATATGCCTGCCCGTGCCATTCTGCCGATGTACATCGTCGTGTGCCGCTCGGGAAGTGGTTAATTACATTTTAATAAACCTTTTCTTGAAGATTCAGTTCCACTTTAATATAATGAGGTTATTTACTCGTCATTTCTTTGTTTTAATACTGGTTTCACAAATGTGAAACCAGTATTAAAAAAAAGAAACGACAAGAGTAAATAACCTGATCATATTAAAGTGGAACTGAATCTTCAAGAAAAGGTTTATTAAAATTTCATTAAAACTTTTTTATTGCAGAGGAGTCATTCTCTGTCTTTTCTGCAACAAAACAAATGTATCTATCTGTTTAGTGTCTTTTTTTAAACGTCCTCTGAGCTGCACATGCTCACTCAGTGTGGCATGAATGATTGCCATGGTCATGTGCGAGAGTCAGATCATCCCAGCCAGAAAAGCAAAGAATCTGAAAACCTGGCACCTGGAGGAAGCTTGGGGTAAAGATGTCAGTGGCCGGCAAGTGATCCAGCATTTGGATTGCTGAAAAGGAGGCAAGTAATCGGCAGACTGTAGTTCCACTTTAATCTCGGCTAACGTTCTTCCTAAAATGCAACTTTACTAATTTAATAAGTAGTCCCTTTTTTTTTTTTTAAGGAATGCTAGTCAATGTAGTCTTTAATAATGGAAAACAAAACAAATTTCTTATGTCCACTTTTCACACGACCACGTTTCATATATCTTAGTTATCTTCTAACATCCATATGTTTTTGTGGGTGACGCTACATGACTACTGCTTCAGTGGAGTCAATGAAAGCCATTCTTTGAGCATATGTTCACATGGAAGTGCTTCCCTGTGCTTTTTCCTGCATGGACTAGTACATTCCAAATATAGTACTACATAATACAGCATGGACCCAAGGTGTGGTTAAAAAAAAATGAAGGTCGTGCCATTTGGGGTGCTGTAGATACATCCACTCTTGGCTTTAATAAAAACTGTTCAACCGGAGCCAACATGGAAAATTGTGGGTCAAGTTTGTCCTGCAGTTCGTAACCAAAAAGGTGAAAACTAGCCTGTTCTTTATGAAATGTAATGTATGCATAAGATATCAAAGAAAAATATAACAGAAACAAAAGTATAACTATAGGCAAACATTTTTAAAAATTTGCGAAGTATCCAAATACATCAGTGAAAGTAAACAAAATCACACATTTTGGGTTGTCCCCAGAAAAGTAAAAGAGGGGAAATTTTCCAGTGGGAGCACTAGTTCTGCTGACCTGGGGCTCCCTTCAAATTAAGGGAGTGCTCCCACTGGAAGATTTCCCATCTTTTACTTTTCTGAGGACAACCCAAAATTTGTGATTTTGTTTACTTTCACAGATAATGGTAAACAGGACATATAGAGAGGAGGTATCTCATAAAAGGGGGCAGTTAGCAATAAAACCCAACAGGTGTTCTAATACCATTCAACTCTATTCAAAACAAAAAAAAAAAAAATGCCTTTAGTTATACTTTAAAAAGGAAAAAAATATATTCCTGCTAAAGGAAAGGGAAGAATCCCAGCAGGGAGCTCTGGTCCTTACTCCTAGATACTAGGCAAAAAGCAGAGCTGCCTTCAACAGATGGGGGGTTTGGCGGCCATCGCTCAACAGTACTTTTGTTCTTTTTGTCCTACTACTCCTGGAGGTGGTGCAATAACCAGTCAAGATTCAAGTACTTGTATCCTTCAACGAGCGGAAGAAAAATAAGTTCTAATGTTAACATGAAACATTTTTCAGTACATACATTTTATATATAAAGGCATATATAGAACACATTTTACCTGGCAGTGCAGTGATAAAGTCCCTTTGCAACATTGGTTTAAGGTAAGTATTTATGTGTCCATGTTGATAGTGGCACATCCGGGAGATGAGATGCTCAACAAACTCTACCTGGTCACATTCAGACCACTGCTCAAAGTACTTTACACAAAGCTCCTTCTCCTTCTCGTAGTTTGCGGATAGCTTCCTTTGCTTGGGCACGATCATGCTGGAAGTGCCATTGGCAAGTTTAGTCTGCGGGATAAAAAAAAAATTGATGTCATAATAAATAAATAAAAAGAAGGAACAATAGTACACACCACACAGTTCAAGCATACATAAATTCACAAAATGCATCTGTTACACAACAGGAGAAAAAAAGATTCAGACATATAAACTGTCTGACAGGGAGCATCTATTTACTACTGTCAGCCAGCAAACAGCTCCGTATCCTTGCAAGGAACTCAGAAAGGACATTACCACCCATGCTGGAAGTGCACATAAAATAACAGAGATTGTTAAATGGAAATCCGGAGTGACACTTTAATGCACTTAAATGAATTTCATGATCTTCCACCGTCAGCCTTACAAACAATTTAGTGCGATCCTATGAATATGTTTCAGTGGGAGGCAGGGACATACAGATGCAAAAAGGTCAGGACGGACGTAGGAATGGCAATTAGGTCCAAAAACAGCGCTGTTTTATAACCATACCTATAAAAGCATGCAATCTTTGAGATACATAAATACATGAAGGAATAGAATGGTGGAAAATGCAGAAATTCAGATGAATAAGTAAACATGTCAGATACTTAGCAGAACTGAAGGAGCTTGCAGATGAAAATGGTATGATGGGGAATATACTAATACATTCTCCTGTCCATACAGGTACTATCATTTACAGCTATTTATGAATGTGGGCTTGGTGCTTTACATAAAAGGACTTGCACTTTAGGTTTATAGATGTAGAGGTTTTTTTTTTATTTTAATTATTTTTTTTTTTTTTTTGGAAGGGCTGTCTATGACACAAAGTCTGATCATTCAGCACCACTTAGGTATGGGTTGCATTCTGGGAATCTGATAATGTCACTGTAAAACTCTCAGGAGTAGAAGTTTCCACGGGTGAATGAATATAATATATATATATATATATCGTATTTATTGGTGTATAACATGCACTTTTCCCCCCTGAAAATAGGGGGCAAATCAGGGGTGCGTTATACGCCGAGAACGTACCTCGGTTGGGAAGAGTGCCGCCGGAGTTCACGAGCCGTAATTTCCTCTCCACTCACGTTACACACACACACACACACACACAGTCCTGCCTCTGCCACCGGCACTGGACCAGTGTTCTGTCCATCACAGGAGCTGGTCCAATGCCAATGGCGGAGGAGGGACTGTGTGTGTGTGCGAGGTAAGAGCCGAGTGGAGAGAAGATGACAGCTTGGTGATTTCCTGATGTTCAGGCTGCTTTGATGAGAGATGGTGAGGCTGCAAATTATGCTAAAAAAACAGCATTAATCAGGCTGCATTGATGGGCTGCAGATGGACATTGATCAGGCTGCATTGAGGACATTGATCAGGCTGCATTGAGGGTATCAATCAGGCTGCATTGAGGGTATCAATCAGGCTGCATTGAGGGTATCAATCAGGCTGCATTGAGGGCATTAATCAGGCTGCATTGAGGGCATTAATCAGGCTGCATTGAGGGCATTAATCAGGCTGCATTGAGGGCATTAATCAGGCTGCATTGAGGGCATTAATCAGGATGCATTGAGGGCATTAATCAGGATGCATTGAGGGCATTAATCAGGATGCATTGAGGGCATTAATCAGAATGCAGATGGGTACGGACCCTTAAAGGGGTTGTAAAGGAATTTTTTAAATAACAAACATGTTATACTTACCTCCAATGTGCAGCACGTTTTGCACAGAGTGACCCCAAACCTGGTCTTCTGGGGTCCCTCGGCGGCTGTCTCGGCTCCCTCCCGCAAGGACTCCACAACTTCATGCGAACTCCCTCACATGATGTGGAGTGCTTGCGGGCATGCTCCCATGATACAGCCGCTCGCTGTATCACTTGGCCCCGACGCCCGGCACGCCACGTCATTCGATGCGATTGACAGCAGCGTGAGCCAATGGCTGCGCTGCTTTCAATCCATTCACTGTAACCAATCAGCGGCTAGGCTGATCAGCGAAGAGGATGTCGGGGACGAGCGCGGGAGTTTCAAGTGGTCAGGTAAGTATAACGGGGGGGCTGGGGCCAGTATTTCAGATGTTTTTTCACCTAATGCATAGAATGCATTAAGGTGAAAAAACTTTTACCTTTACAACCCCTTTAATTTGCTTCAAAGTTGTTTATTTAAAAAATCTTTTACCTAAAAACGTCCCTCTTAAAATTAGGGCGCGTGTTATACGCCGATAAATGTGATATATATATATATATATATATATATATATATATATATATATATATAAAACTTCAGCCCCAGAGGGATTTACCCCCTTAATGACCAAGCCTTTTTTTGCGCTACGGCACTGCATCGATTTAACTGATAATTGCGCGGTCATGTGACCCAAACAAAATTTTTCTCCCACAAATAGAGCTCTCTTTTGGTGGTATTTGATCACCCCTGTGATTTTTATTATTTGCGCTATAAACAAAAAAAAAGACCGACAATTTTGAAAAAAAAATATTTTTTACTTTCTGCAATAATACATATCCAAAAGAAAATAATATATATATATATATATATATATATATATATATATATATATATATATATAAAAAAAGTGTATTCATCCGTTTAGGCCAATATGTATTCTGCTACATATTTTTGTTTAAAAAAATAAAATAAATTGTAAGAAGCGTATATTGATTGGTTTACACAAAAGCCATTGCGTCTACAAACTATGGGAAAGATTTATAGACTTATTTATTTTTTATGTTTTAACTGGTAATGGCGGCGATTTTTTGCGAGACTGGCACATATAAATCTGACCCTGAGGGACATTATTACAGTGATGGTGCTAAAAAAAAAATGCACTGATTAATGTATAAATGACACTGGCAGGGAAGAGGATAACACTAGGGGGCAAATAAGGGTTAACCGTGTTCCCTGGGTGTGTTCTAACTGTGTGGGGGCTGGGCTCACTGGAACACCACAGAGATCAGTTTCCGATCGCTGGGAACAGCAGGTCTACATGACGTTTCCTCTCAGAACGGGATCCGCCTTATTTACATAGGCAGATCCCTGCGGCGTCCAGCAGGCTTGTGCAATCAAGCCGACCTGCTGCCGTATATATACAGCGGCTGGTAGTCAAGTGGTTAAAGTTTGCTGGATAACACTTAGACAAGCCCTGTGAAATACTGGGAGAATAGTCTGGTCAGATGAGACCAAAAATTGAAATTTGGATGCCATAATAAACGCCAAGTTTGGAGGTCAAATGGCACTGCACATCACCCCAAAAAAAAAAAAACCCATACCCACAGTGAAGTTTGGCGGTGGAGACATCATGGTGTAGGGCTGTTTTTCAGCATACAGTACTGGCAAACTTCATATCATTGAAGGAAGGATGAATGGAAAATGTACCAAGACATTCTTGATAAAAATCTGCTGCCATCTACCAGGATGAAGAATTTGAAACGAGGGTGGACATTTCAGCAAGACAATGATCCCAAACACAAATCCAAGGAAAATCTTTTGGTTTCAAAGAAATAAAATAAAGCTGCTAGAATGGCCCAGCCAATCACCTGACTTGAATCCAATAGAAAATCTACGAAAAGAACTAAAGATCAAAGTTCATAGAAGAGGCCCACGGAACCTTCAAGATTTGAAAACTGTGTGGAAGAACTGGCCAAAATCACACGACTGCGACTACTTTCTCCATTCAGGAGGCATCTTGAAGTTGTCATTACCAACAAAGGATTTTGTATTAAATAAAATGTATTTTACTTTAAGTTAGTGTGTTCAATACTTTTACCTGTGTCATTCCATTTTATTACACAACTTAATTTCTGAATTTATTTATTTTGATTTCTTTCTATGTATGGATTGCATGGGTTGTTACCGACATGTGATGAAAATGTCACGTCAATAGCACCTTTAGAAATATATTTACCTAGAAAAATGGTGACGTGTTCAATACGTATTTTACCCGCTGTATGTACTGCATATGAGCAGAATTTAAATGGTTAATTTAAGGACAGAGTTGAGCAGGGGTGTTGCATTTTGCTAGCAGTGTACAGTATGACAGATACGCAAAGCTATAATTTATCATTTTTTCATTGAAAGGGAAAGGCTCCATTTAACTGGTAAAGCAGGTCAGTTAGTTCGATGGTTGTGGGAAATGCTTCAGAGAGTTTTAGTGATGATACCAATCTAGGATGTTAATGACAGTAGTGTTAGAGAATAGATTTTACGATCTAACTTTCAATTACAGATACAGTAGCTGGTGCAGCAAATTAAAGTTTACAGTATACACAGGCTCTGTGCAGACACTAATCACAATATGAATAATAGGTTTGCAGCGAGTGCCGGTTTAATACCTAACAAAGGTGTATGTAGCGCTCAGCATCTTTCATATGTGCACAGAACTGTGCTATATGAACTGCTGTGTGTATAAATAACACGATGGAGGACATCATCAGCATTATCTAGGGCACTTTTACGCATGGCCGCTCTACTCCAAGAGTAGAGGATCGTACAGTAGAGCTCTCTACTTCCACAAACATTCTTCCTTTGGGAGGCCTAGAAATCAGCTGGCTCGGGAATATGCCTAAGTGAATCATTTGGTCAATAAAGCAAGTTTTCCCGATGCTGCTGATCACAGGAAAGCCTCTATCCTATTATATTAGCTGACCTGACTAATCCCTGGCATCAAGTGAATACTCATAGTAGCCTTTGAACCTGCTTAATAAACTACAGAAATCCTAAGTGCCAAGTACTGTACACAAAATTAGGTCAAGGTAAATTCCTACATGCATTGTCTAAACGAGGCACAAGAACTTACAATGAAGTATAAAGCCTGCAATCGCTAAGCTCCATGGAAGAAAATACAAGCTCCCTAAATGTTAAGTTGGTCATATGGCTTCAGCAGTTACAAAGTCAGTTAACTTATAGAATTGTGCAAAAGAGATCAGACTTCATCATGACTTCTCCAATCTGTAGGTCTTATTTAAAAGACAGAGCCCTGGGATCCAGAAGTAGTCAAGCAGCTAGCATTTTCACTAGACAGCTCAATTACAAGTATAGTATATGTCATAGGGCTGATCCACCATACTACCTGCTTATGTTTCTCTGGGACTCAAAGGAAAAGATCTCCCCACTACTGACTACCCAGCACAGCCATAAATGGGTCTCAGTCAGCCATTTTTCTTTTAATTGCATGCCTAAAAAGGCATTAGGCAGAGGGAGAATCAGTGACTGCACCACAAGGAGTAGGCCTCCACAGGAGGAGTGGAGTGGAAAGACCTTTCCATTTGAGTCCCAGAGGGATATTACCCAAGATAATTCAGGCATCCTGTATCCACGCATTATTATTATACATGATTTATATAGTGCCATTAGTTTGTGCTTTACAACATGAGCGCAGACAGTACAGTTCCAAAACAATTCAATACAGGTGGAATCAAAAGGCCCTGCTTATTAGAGCTTACAATCTAAAAGAGAGGGGGATGAGCTGATGGAGGAAGTGGAAGTACAGTTGTTAGGTGGAGATGGGATAGGCTTCTCTGAAGGGAAGGGTTTTCAGGAATCGCCCCAAAAGTGGACAGAGTAAGAAATAGTTGGACAAATTGAGGTAGGGAGATCCACGGAATGGGAGAGGCTCGAGAAAAGTCCAGGACGCAAGCATGGGGGGAGGTGACAAGGGAGCTAGAGAGCAGGAGGTCTTGGAAGGAACGAAGAGAACGATTTGGTTTTGAGACTAAGTTAGTGATGTAGCTGGGAGATGAGTTGAGGATGGTTTTACAAGTTGTTGTTATCGGACGAAAAATACCGCTTTTGAAGCAATTGCACGATAATTTGATGGTTAGTACACAGCTTCTGAGCACAAATCATGACAGCTCATCTGATATTATAGGAAGGGACAAACACAAAAAAATTTCCTGTATGATACCAGATTGTAAAATTTTCATTTAATTAGTCTTTGTCCGAAAATACAATATAAATACACTACAGTACGCAACATCAATTCTTATTGTCGCATGGGAATTTCCGTAACATAAGTAACCGTTTCATTTCAATTTGAAGACTAGCATGCAACCCCCCCCCCACCCCCCTCAAAAAAAAATATTCGTCTGATAATTTCATTGTGTGTATGAGGCATTAGTCCTGAGCTTTAAAAAAAGTTTTCCCTACATGCCTAACTGCTGTAATTGCACTTAGGTGTTTATTGGCCATTTGAAAAATTGAGTACAACTCATCCTGGATGTTCTGGACCGATTTACTGATATTCTTCAAAACGTTCCTGTCTTCTTTTGTGTTTTTGGTGTCGGACAAATCTGGTGATGTGGTGACTGCCTAGGAAACTTCCTGCTTTGAATAACAGACCCAAGATTCAATCACCATATTTCCCCCTGTATTTTTAGGAACCTTGAGGACAGCATCTAAAAGGGTGGATATGGCTTTTAAATTTCCCTCAGAGCAAATTTTCTTTCTTATTTACTAAAGGTGCCTTTCCTTTCCACACACTGGCAGAATGACGGGGGTCGAGGGGTTTTTCTCCTCAACTTGGCCATTGCTTGTAAAGAACATGTGCACTATTGGTTTTACTCTTATTTCTTCACAGAAAATAGAATGACTGGTGCTCATCTAGAAGAGATTTTTCAATGTTGGACACGTCTCTGTGTGCCATAACATGCAAATACGAGTGCCAAAAGCTTATGCTGTGTGTATCCTGCACCCTAACATAACCCAACTGTGTACAGATTGTCATGAGTAGTGCTTTAGTTTTCTGCATCAAATGATCTCATCATTCCCCAGAGATACTACAGACATATACCTGACCTGTGACACCCACCAAACAGTTTTATCACTCGTTTTTAAATTCTCCAATGAACAATTATCAAGTGATGAATAGTGAGAGTTTAGGGCAGCCTTTCTCAACCTTTTCAACACAGAGGAACCCTTGAAATAGTTCTCCGGTCTCGGTGGGAAGCCCTGCCAAAAATGTGAAATCTACAACACACGATACATTAGTGTGATGGTCATTGGGAAGAATTACCTTCTTACAGATAGCTAAAAAGATTAATGGTGTCAGTAGGAACTTATAAGAGATAGAAATTGCTCAATACTGAAGGAACCCCTAGCAACCTCTGGAGGAACCCTGGTTGAGAATCACTGGCTTAGGGCAAAGTATGGCCAACCTTATTTAAATAAAATTACTAAATGAAGTTGCAATATTTTATAGTAGCTTTTTCAGTGTACAGTGTACAGTTGTATGACATCATTAGGACAAGGCTGCCCCTTTTCTTAAGTAAAGCGTGGTATCTATAGCACCCAGCATAATGGTATAAAACCGATCAACATAGGTAAACATGAGCAGAACATTAAATATTTACGTAGCAGTTCCCAAGGTAAAAATGAATCTGTTAAAGGTTACTGGCTCTAGGGCACAGCTCATTTATTTATTTGGATAATGTACTATGGTAAGAACTAAGCTGTGGGTAATAACCACACTGCCTCTAAGATCTGTGCTATATCACGGAGAGATATCTATGCAGGAAACATACAGATTAGTCATCAGTGTATAGAAATACTGTATGTCTTCGACAGAAACCTGGAGTGTTAAACATACAATTGTCTGACTACAACAGTAACGGCCTTTAGTGACATAATACTGGAAACAAAACAGTGATGCTGGGCATTTTTAAAGAGTTATCAAACCCTAAAATGTAATACATTGCAGCTTACCAATCAGACATGGTGGCTGCATTCCATTATTTTTATATATTTTTTTTTTGGCTCTTTCCCCCTCTGTTTTCACGTGGTGATCTGGCCAGTAACACGTCTCCTGTATTAGCCCTTGTACACATGGTCGGACATTCCAACGGAAAACGTCCGATCAGACCATGTTGTCAAATAATCCGACCGTGTGTGGGCTCCATCTGACTTTTTCCGTCGGAATGTCCAAACCAACAAAGTTTGAGAGCTGGATATAAAATTTTCGGACAACATGATCCGATCGGACTTTGTCCGATCGTTTGTAGAGAATTCCGATTGGACAAAGTGCCACGCATGCTCAGATCAAATTATGAGACCAAAGCTATTGGCTACTAGCCTGAATGTAGTCCCGTCGCAGCGACCGAACGTCATCACGTTCCAAACAATCGGATTTTCCGACAACTTTGTCCGACCATGTGTATGGAACACAAGTTTTGGACAAAATCCGTCGGAAAAAAATCGGACGGATTTTGCTGTTGGAATGTCTGACTGTGTGTACAAGGGCTTAGAGTGCCCCCACTCTGGATGAAGCAGCACAGGGGGCATTTGGACAGCAGCACTGTCCCTCTGGGGGGAGGGGAGTGTTAGATGCTTAAGCAGATTTTAATACACTAACAAAATGAAGCCAAACTCCAGCTAATACTTTATAAGCAGTTACAGCAAACTGTTTTTTTCCTTTAGGGATATAGGTTTTATATTGAGAGATAAAAGCGGATCGTTGTCAGCACCTTTGTCAGTGGTAAATGGTTTGTTTCATCTCTGTAACTGACACATTTGGCAAGAGAGGTTGTTCTTTTGAAAAATAGACTTACTGGCTGGATCACCCGATGAAAATAGAAGAAAGCCTAAAAAAGAAAAATAATCCAGCCATTCCAACCCCAAAAAATGTGAGCTGCAATATAGCAAATGTTTTCTTTTGGATTGGATACAAATAAAGTTAGGCATACAGGTGTTTTTTTTTCTTTTTTTTTTTAACTGATGTAAATGAAGACCATTATTTTCAAAGTGCCTATACAAACATCAGGCAGCACAGTGGCTAAGTGGTTAGCACTTCCACCTGGCAGGACAGTGGCCAAGTGGTTAGCACTTCCAATTGGCCCTAGCATGTGTATGTATAAACGTGAGTTGGGACCCTAGATTGCAAGCTCCATGAGGGCAGGGACTGAAAATGTATAATATATATGTAAAGTGCTTCGCAAATTGAAAGTACCTGTAATAAATAAATAAAATAAATAATAAACAGCCACATAAACATACGCTGCATACAGATTAGTAACAGAAAAAAAGTCAGTATTTTACACACATACAAGCACAAATACACGCATGCCTGAACAAGCTGGCCATTGAGGAGGAGCTCAGGCGTGTTCGCATGGACCACGTGCAGAGCCCGCCAGGAAGTCGGCGCAGCGCTGCACTAATCACAGGCAGTGAATGAGACATTGCCCCGATGTGCGGGTGCAGAGATCGGGAAATGTCTCACTGCCTGTGATTAGCGCATCGCTGCGCCGACTTCCTGGTGGGCTCTGCATGTGGTCCATGCGAGCAGGCCTGAGCTCATCCCTACTGGCCATACATTACACAATTTTCTTAATCAATTTACTTTTAGACCCCTTTCACACTGCACTGCCCATAGCGTCGGCGGTAAAATTCCGCTATTTTTAATGCTGATAGAGTTAGGGAAGTGCGTCCTTGGTCTTTGCACACGGGTTATGTAAACCGTGACAACCTCATACCTTATTTCAGAGTGCTACTCGCCGTTTACAGGACTGTCAGCCGCTCTCCTCTCGGCCCCTCTCACTGTAGTTCTCAGATCAGGGAGGAGAGCGGCAGGTGATCATGTGAGCGGGGCTCTGAAATAAGGTGTAAACCTACATACACTGGGGTACATAACATAATGGAACATAATGGAACACAGGGGATTCTACTAAGATAACAAAGTGGCTTTACAACCACTTTAATTTGAAGACTTTACTATTTAATTCAGTTGTGCTCCTAAGCAATGTAGCAAACAAAAAGGCACAGTTAACCTCTTCTTACCTGCGCTATAGCCAAAAGATGGCGCCTAAATTGCCAGGAGGGCATCCATGTACGTCCTCCTGAGCATGCGCTGCCTGCATGGTCTGTGATCAGCGAGCCCATGAGATATGGCTGATCATAGATTGGAGCATAGGGCCGATCCTGACCCCTTACCACATGATCAGCCAATGAGAGCTGATCACGTGATGTAAACAGAGCCGGTAATTGGTCCTGAACATGGAGAGCGACTGCCGCCTACCAGTGCAACCCAGTGCCACCTATTAGTGTGGTCAATCCAGTCAGTCCAACCAGTGAGGCCAATCAGTGCCACCTCATCATTGCCCATCAGTGCCGCCTATCTGTGCCCATTAGTGCAGCCTCATTAGTGCACATCAATGAAGGAAATGACCTGTTTTCTAAATTTTATAACCAACTATGAAAACTGTTCCCCCCCCCTCCCCCAAATTTTTGGTTTGTTTAGGAAAAAATAAAAACCCTATTAGTGATTAAATACCACCAAAAGAAAGCTTTATTTGTGTGATAAAAATTTTTAAAATGTCATTTGGGTACAGTTTAACATGACTGCGCAATCAAAATGCAACAGCGCTGAACAATGGAAATTGGCCTGGGAATGAAGGGGGTTTAAGTGCTTAGTAGGCAAGTGGTTAACGGACCTCAAGGACATGAGATCAGTAAAATGTTATTGTTGCTGCATTTTGACTACCTATTAGAGGGTGGCTACCTTCATCCTCCATGGTCCCGCTGTATGTTGGAATGTAGCCATGTAGCGATGGGTCTATGGTTTTTGTACTGTGCACAGAGCACTGCATATGACCGCAATTAGCATGTACCATTTGTTTCAATCAAAACAGAAATGTAGTGGAAAAGGAGAGGTTTGGGATCTCAAGGAGGCAGAAATACAAAGTAAGAAATCATTTCAGGAAAGAGATTACAAGGCCACTAAGTAGCGGATATGTATAGATTTTTGGAGACTAAGGATTGTGCTTTGTGTCACTTTAAGGCAGAATAAACCATAATTTACCTTCAAATATTTGCTCATTCACAGTGCTCAGTCAAGAGCAAGGACGAGTTTGATTTATAAAGCGGTGTATAATTAAACTTTGATTGATTGACAATGTCTATCTTTTGGAAATGCTGCTGCCCAAGGTTCAAGGCTGGTTATGTGATCAAACGCATATACATCTGGATACATCTCTGCTGAAGGGGAGGTCAGAGTTCTAATGGACTGATCCAACGTTTAAATGCTAACTCCACTTTTGTTGAGAAAAAAAATATTCTATGTACATTGCAGGGATTTTAACAAACTTTATTGCAAATTCCTATCTTTTTTGTATTCTGAAGAAATCCTGGTTTGTTCCTCTGTGCCCCTGTGCTGAGTCTAATGGGAGGGGTTTCATAATTATCAGCTGCTGCACCTGCAGGGCACCAATGAGGAAAGCTGCTGGGCCCACATCCCTTTAGATGGGATTTCCTATTGGGAGTATCTCACCAAAAATTTCATTTTTGTTGCTGGGGTTGCCTGAAATCTGACTTGCATCTCAGTGCAGTATATTTTTTAATAATATTTAATTACAATATGACTTGTGTCACAATTGTATACTCTTAATTATTTTTTCTTTATTTTTTTCCCCACAAAAGTGGAGTTATCGTATGATCCAAGGCCTACATTTTTGGGTGACATAATCATGCACAGGTGGGAACTTATTTCAGTCATGTATGTTTCACCGATCACGTGAAAGGGGCCTAAAGTATACAATAGCTCTGTTTTTTGTTTTTTTATGCTCTATATCCTACACTGATGCACCTCACACTAGAGTAGAGCAAGCAATACGGTTATCTCTGGTCACATGCTCTGCTCTAGGTGCAGGTAGATGTGTAGTCCTATTGGGGCAAACACAAAGGGGGCATGGAGAACGAAAGTAGTCACCATAGAACAGGAAGTCTGAGAAAAGCAGGAAAAAAAAAACCTTTCATTTGAGAGATGAAATAAAAAGAAAAAAAAGAGAGAAGGAAGGTACATTGTACTCTTATTTTAGAAAAAACATTTTAACGAACGAGTTTAGCGTCACTTTAAGGCAGCCTTTCTCAACCTTTTCAACACAAAGGAACCCTAGAAATAATTCTCTGGTCTCGGGGAACCCCTGCTAAAAATTAGAAATCTACAACTCATGATACATTAGTGTGATAGTCAGTGGGAAGAATGGTCCTTGGGAAGAATTATCTCCTTACAGATAGTTAAAAAGATCAATGGTGTCAGTGGGAACTTGATTGAGAGGCAGAAATTGCCCAGTGCTGAAGGAACCCCTAGCAACCTCTGGAGGAACCCTAGTTGAGAATCACTGCTTTAAGGGCTCATTCACACCATACGTGCATGAAAACTGATGGGAACTGATGGGAAAACCATGACTTCACTTGCAGAGACAAAAGTTTCACATAAACCCAGACAAATGGTTAGTAGAATCTTAAAGCAGAACTAAACCCTCCTATCGATTTCAACCAAGGAAGCTCCCATCTTGGCCTTTGTTTGATTTTCAACTGTCATGATGCTGCACATGTAATCAGTTATGACACCAGCCATTTAATAGTTTGGTTGAGAGCACAACCAATGTGACACTTACATTCCCATTGTGCCAGGAACGCAACTGTTTTTTAAACTGTTGAATTAATGGGTTTAGTTCCACTTTAAGATAGTTAACCTTGCTCCAAAATGTTCACTACTCTTCCATCCTAAGGTGGATTTGGTGCCCACCTAGGAGTGTGTCCCTGCTCAATAAACCACACAATAGAAGAAGAAAGGGGCGCACTCCGATGACATCACCATGAATAAATTATTTTTTTCCAATCCATATTATTGCATCCCACCTGTCATACCCCCCTGCTCCGCTCCAATGCATTTCACCCTTGTGGGTTTAAACATGGAGAAGAAAAAAAAACAACCAGTGCAACCTTCTTGATGTGCGTGTAAAGGCAGGCATCCCAATACTTTTGACATTATGGTGTATATGTCCATTATGGAAAATTATAAATATATTCAGTGCCCATTTATATTAGCCAATAAAAAAAAATGTTAAAGTAGGTTTACGTCTCTTGTCAGTTGCTGAATTTGTAAAGCCAATGTGAGATCCAAGACACTGCTGGACCTTCTGGTGAGAAGATGGTTGTGAAAGACAAGATGTCCATCATTAGCAGGCTGGTGAAGAGGGGAAACATCATAATGTTTAATTATAAGAAATTATCAACAGCAGCACAAGCATCAGCCGGGTACCTCTGCACTGCAGTGAGCTCTAAACTTGTTACCGTTAATGGTTTAAATTTCACTGTGCTAATCATTTCAGGACATAAGCCTTTCTTGATAACCTAATGAATTATTCTAACATCCTTCAGCAGAAAAAAAAAAAAAAACCTCCATGACAGCACTAATTACAAGACGTTTTCCCAGTGGTTATGTAAAATATGACAGTGCAGCAGTACTGGGAATTGCAGGAAACGGCTTCTAATTTCCACAGAGAAACTGACAAACACCTCTCTTTCATCTCTCGGAGCTCTCAAGTAAGATTTAACTTTCTCATTTAGTTAATTACCGTATGAGGCTCATCATTCCCAGGATCAGAGCGGCACGGAGCCTTTATCGTGTTAACTTGTGAACTTGATAGATGGCTGCTGCTAAAACTTAATAACTTCACCCCCTGGCAAATTGTAAGATAAATATAATAGAAGAAACTGACAGTAAAAACCTGCCAGAAATCAGCACTGTGTTTATGTTTCTTTGTAGGCAGCAGAAAAACAATGGAGGGCTGATTACTGACTGTGTGTCACCTAGATTTAAACGACTCTGGGCACTCAACTTCCACAGACGCCAACAACTTACTTTTCTTGACTTAGGTTTTTAAAGTGGACCTTCACCTTCTTTGGATGCTTTACAAATTTTTGTTTCCACTTCCCACTATGTGTTGAACAAGGAGGGTCCTGACCATGCACTTCCTGGTTTGTGGTCTAGAATAACGTGCTCTCTCCTCCCTTTCCTAAGCCACCTGAGATATTCAAATAACCCATACTAGGGGGCTTTGAGTAATGTGCAGCACATTTCATCAAGCGCATTTCATCAAGGGGTTGGATGCAAGGACCCAGAAGCAACACCTGGCCCCTGATAACATCAGCCTAGAAGATCCAGAGGATCCAGTAAACCGCGGCGGAGTGGTAGGTTTCATAAGACAACACTGGCTATGCTTGGTATGAGAGTATTTTTTTGGGGGACAACCAAAACCTGGTAAAAAGGACAAAAAAAAAACATAAAAAGGGGGGAGTAACGTTCCTCTTCAAGCAATACTACACATACATATAATGTATTGACCTTGTCCAGAGGAAACTAGGTTATAGTGTCCAAGGATGAGCCTCAAGAGGCACCACACACATGCAAGTTATAAGACATCACTGGGATTTGTGCCAAATTTCAAATAAAACCACGAGCTTACACTACAGACCACATCCAATTTAGTGTGATGAACTGTAGCTTGAGCGTGTGTAGGAAGCCATTCAGCTCAATATATTTCTAAAACACCTAAAACCTAGGAGCACTCGAGGTATATCAAATGCTTTATTTGGGGCACCTGTATATAAGAGCAAGCCTACCAATTTTCTAAGAGCGGGTGCTATAAGGTGGCACCTGAGCAAAAATTCACTCCCTGTGCACCCTTCTGAAACTAGTTTTACTTTATTAATAGCATAACCATAATTTTAAGGCTATGCCGGACTCATTTGTAATATCTCTGCCCAGTTAGGGCACTGGCTACTCAGGCATGGTCAATGCACGTAGTGATAGCCAGTGGGCGGGGCTTCATCCCAAAGCCAGAAATTCCAGAAAGTTGTTTCTATAGCCACAAAAGTAAAAAAGGTTGCAGTAGGGCCAACAGATGAAGCTCTCCTGGCTAGCAATTGTTAAAAGCAGAAATCTTGCAGGATCTGCTTTTCAGTAGGACATTTAACAGGTTTTTTTTTTTAGTTTTGTCCAAGACAGAGATGCCTTATGCGTCTACGCTATGTTATGCAGAACTCTTTACTGCAATCCCTTTATCACCAGTCACTCCCTCCACAGTCCCTTTAACACCTCTCATCTTGCCCTTTATTGTCTCTTGCTTAGTCTCACAAGCTTTTACCTGTTCTTGTGCCTCTTTATCACCTGTACCCTTTCCCTACAATCCCTTTATCACCTGTGCCTACAGACAGGAAACTGAACATATCAGGCCACAATCGTCTCACATTCATGGCTTGTGTCTAAAGTGCACCTGAAAAAGCAGACAAACACTTGCAGCACACAGACTTTGCGAGGTGCATTATCTAAAGCAATTCCCCAAATTCCCAAAATGCATACAGTGAGGGAAAAAATTATTTGACCCCCTGCTGATTTTATACGTTTGCCCACTGACAAAGAAATGATCAGTCTATAATTTTAATGGTAGGTTTATTTAAACAGTGGGAGATAGAACAAAAAAAAAACAACGCATTTCAAATAAGTTATAAATTGATTTGCATTTTAATGAGTGAAATAAGTATTTGACACCTTCGCAAAACTGGACTTAGTGGCAAAATCCTTGTTGGCAATCACAGATGTTAGACATTTCTTGTAGTTAGCTACCAGGTTTGTCCATTTTCTATGGGATTAAGGTCTGGAGACTGGCTAGGCCACTCCAGGACCTTAATGTGCTTCTTCTTGAGCCACTCCTTTGTTTCCTTGGTCGTGTGTTTTGGGTCATTGTCCTGCTGGAATACCCATCCACGACCCATTTTCAATGCTCTGGCTGAGGGAAGGAGGTTCTCACCCAAGATTTGATGGTACATGGCCCTGTCCATCGTCCCTCTGATGCAGTGAAGTTTTCCTGTCCCCTTAGCAGAAAAAACACCCCCAAAGCATGTTTCCACCTCCATGTTTGGTGGGAATGGTATTCTTGGGGTCATAGACAGCATTCCTCCTCCTCCTCCTCCAAACACGGCAAGTTGAGTTGATGACAAAGAGCTTGATTTTGGTCTCATCTGACCATGACACTATATTTAACCCAGTTCTCCTCTGAATCATTCAGATGTTCATTAGCAAACTTCAGCTGGGCCTGTACATGTGCTCTCTTGAGCAAAGGGGACTTTGTGGGTGCTGCAGGATTTCAGTCCTTCATAGCGTAGCGCGTTACCAATTGTTTTCTTTGTGACTGTGCCAGTTGACGAGTTTCTTCCATTTGCAAATAATTGCAGCAAATGTTGTCACCCTCTAACCAGCTGCTTGGCGATGGTCTTGTAGCCTGTTCTAGCCTTGTGTAGGTCTACAATCTTGTCCTGGGCATCTTTGGACAGCTCTTTGGTCTTGGCCACGGTAGAGAAATTGGAGTTTGATTGACTGCTTCTGTGGACAGGTGTCTTTTATACAAGTAACAAGCAGAGATTGGGAGCACTACCTTTAAGATAGTGCTCCTAATCGCAGGTCATTACCTGTATAGAAGACTCCTGAGAGCCAGAAATCTTGCCGATTGATAGTGGATCAAATACTTATTTCACTCATTAAAATGCAAATCAATTTATAACTTTTTTTAAATGCATTTTCTGGATTTTTTTTGTTGTTACTCTGTCTCTTAATGTTAAAATAAACCTACCATTAAAATTACAGACTGATCATTTTTGTCAGTGGGCAAACATACAAAATTAGCAGTGGATCAAATACTTTTTTCCTTCACTGTATATCAAACCAGCTTCCTAGTGTTTGAGCTGAACAATGTTCCCCAAGTCTTATGATTGACTGGAGAGTCTGCCCTTGCAATGATGGGCAAATATTGGTGCTTTGAAAGTGAGAGGGGATGGGACCAGGCTCTTTATCCCCCAGGAAATGCACAAATAAGTGCATATTGGGGTTCCTAGGGATTTGGAAAATGGATTTCGATAATGGATCTGAAATATGGATGGTATGGACTTGGATACTGTATAAGTACAGATAAGGTATTGCTTTTACACATCGGGAAAAGAGCAGGGAGGAAAAGCACACAAGAAAGGTTTCCCATGAAATAGACAGGAATACAATAAATTGAGGGACTAATAATTACTCTCTTATAGCCAACACAGTTAACCAATTCGATTTTCCTGGTTTGTTTTCATTTAAGCCCGAAATAAAAATATCTTAAATTAAAGCAAATCTAAGCACAAGAACAACACTGTTATATACTATCAATCCTTAAATGTGGTGGGTGTTTTCATTTTCTGTTTTTACTCTGTTGGGTATATATGCGAATACAAAGCTAAAGTGAAATCTACAGTCTGTGACATTCAGTATTTTTAGGGTGCCTAAAATACAAATCCACATAAGATAATGCCACAGTTCAGTTCATCCTAAAAGGGATTGCATATGCAAAAAGAAGTAGACCCATGTTGAAAAAAATATGTACAGTATATCTCACCAAAATAAATATTTTTAACATAGCAGACTTCTTGAAAAGCTGTCTATGAACTTCTGTGTCTGAGAAAGCTGAGCACAATGCCTCTTGTTACTTGCAAAGGCTTGTGGGAGATTATGTTATGAAGCAACGGGTGATTGGCAACTCTATCTCTTGTGGGGCCTGGCAGCTGTTTTCTATTCTATGCAATCCCCGCAGGGCCAGGCATGATCAGGTTTTCTATGCCATGTTCAATGGGTTGAAAGCTATGTAGGTTTATTGTGAGCCATCGAAGAAAAAAGACACAACTTAAGATGAACTCAAGGAAAAGAAAAAAAAAATCTCCTCACACTGCAAGGGTTAAATGCTCATTTACCAGTAAAAAATAATAATTTACCCCGACATTCACCAATCCACTCTTCCCTCTGATGCTCCGAGCTGTAGGCAGTCCTTTGGTGCTTCCACAGGCTATTGGTTCTGCACTGTACTTGATGACAGAGTACCTGTGACCACCAGAGCACCTTAGAGAAGAGGCTGCAGAGGCCAGTCTTATAGTGTCGAGAAAGCCCACGTGAGGAAAGATTTTTTTTTTTTACTGGTACCCAAGGCATAAACCCTTGCAGAGGATTTTTTGTTTTCCCCAGAGTTTAGCTTTAAACTATAACAAAAATTTCTACAAGAAATGCAGGGCCATGATTTGTGACCTTGAAGTTCTCCATCTTCCACATAACTTAGTTTATGGACGTCCAACAAATTATTATTTCAGATCTCGCTACACTTTAGTAAGAAGTTCAAGTGAAGTGTTACCAAGAAAAGCTTGGATTGTTATAAACAGCTGAAATAAAAAGTGCAGAGTCATGGGTGAGACTTTAAGGGCTCTCTCAGACAAGAGGTAATGCTTAGCACCCTCTGGATCTGCAGTGGATTGCTTCTCAGAGATCAGTATAGCAGCAGCTGGTATGCATCCAGGAGGCACTTCTGCCTTCTCCTGACATTATTTTGTTTAGTTTTTTTGTCTTTAACTGTTGAATGCCAATTTTAAATTGCAGGACCATGCAGACACCGCAAGACAAGCATTTGGCTTGCAGTGCGCCCCACTGATCTTTAGAGAGCATCAGGTGGTGAGGAGGTGTTGTCCTCAATCGTCCACCGAAAGTGACAGGGGGTATAATTCCTTCCGCGGGCTCAAAGTAAAGCCTCACAGCCATGGAATATTACATTTCTGGCCACTGTCTCAGCAGCTAAAGGGACAGTCAGCACTCCCATTAGGATCTTTGGTCAACATTCCCAAGCTAAAGCTAAACAGTACCTAAAAAGGCTTCAACAAAGCTTGCCAGAGCTCTTCAAAAGCTTGCTGTACACACTCCTCCAATATAACCTGACCTCCATGTGCACCAGGCTTTAGGCTCATGATCAAAAACAGGTAGAAAAGCCAAATAAAAAGCAACACTGCTCGCATGCTCCTATCAGAAGAACCAGCCATTTAAAACACTGCTGCTAGGTCACTGATAAGAGCATGTAAAGCCCGATCGTATAACTACAAATGTTTCCCAGGGCCATAACTAATAAAGCGAATCACAAAATGGATTCAAGCTAGATGTTCGCCAACAGCAAAGCTTAAGTATGGCTTAATCATCGAGGCCACTATGTTAGAGGGGCTTTCCTGATGGGTAGTGAACCAGTTGAATCCATTTTGTGACCATTTGTTTTTGTAATTCATTATAAAGATGTGCAGTCATGGGAAGCATGTTATAGCAGGGTGGTATTTTGGAACACTATGGGAAATGGATGTAAGACTTAGCAGGAAGCTATGGAACTTCAAAAGACATGTTTTGTCACATGTGAAAGGTCTCCCATAACTTTAAAAGCAGCCTTTGGTTGTCATAGAAAAGCAGCACATGGAACTTGACATGCATGAAACATCACACACTTCATACAATCTAAAAATGGGCCCCTTGCTGTGACACAACATGCCAAACTAGACACTTTCATTTAACTGTCCCAGTGTCGGAAATAACCATCTTTGCATCCAAATGGATTTTTATTTTGTGTTCTAACAAAAATGAAAAGGAAGAATCTGAACATTATGAGAAAGACAGAAAATTTTACTTTTAGACACATTCATCCAAAACTTTATTTTTATGGAAAAAGTTTGCTGAGGTGCTTCAATAGATGCTGTAGGAAGTAAAAAGTCTAAAATAATAGGATTTTTAAAACAGCTTACCTGTAAAATCCTTTTCTTTGAAGTACATCATGGGACAGAAAGCCATAGTAGTTACTATGTGGGTTATAGGCCACCTTCAGGTGATGGACACTGGCACGTCCCAAGACAAAAAGTCCACTCCCTATAATGCCCCTCCCACAACTGGGAGTACCTCAGTTTTGTAGCAAAGCAATACACGTGTATACCAAAAGAAGGGAGGGACCTCTGTGTCCCGTGATGTACTTCAAGGAAAAGGATTGATAAGAAAACCCTAAGTGTTAATAATAAATGCGGCGCTGCCAGCAAGTTAAACAAAAATATTCCAAAAACCCTAGGCAAATAACCCAGTGAAAAAAGTGAATCCACCTCATAAAGTGTTCCAATGTGCAATATAAGGCAATACACTAGGAAAAATGAAAATTGTGCATATATAAAACAATCATGTGAAAATAAATATATAAATAGCACAATCAAAAAATATTAAAAGTGAATGAAATAAAATGTTTTTTTTGTTGACACTTTTTGAGTGAGGTGAAGCGCATTAGCACTTCTTTACTATAAGAAAACCCTATTTTCTTATCATATATCACAGGACACAGAGCCATAGTAGTTACTATGTGGGATGTCCCATAGCATTAAAAGCCCTAGTGGGGTGCACTTTAATATGAAAAGGTGAAATTTTCCTCTTTAAACCATAAGTTTGAACAACCACTTAACGAATCATTTTAGAATTAGTAGACTTCGATGCTGTCTGTCCTCTCTTAGGACCTTCTGGCAACACAAACAAAACATCTGTTTTACGAATCTGAGCGGTCACCTTCAAATAGATCTTGACTGCTCTCACCACATCAAGAGAATGTAGTGGCCTTTCTTCCACAGAACAAGGTTCTGGAAAAAATGAAGGCAGAATAATATCCTGGTTTAAATGAAAATCTGACACTACCTTCGGAAGGAAATTAGGAGGAGGACGCAATACAACCTTATCCTTATGAATAATCAAATATAGCTCATTACAAGAAAGAGCAGCCAACTCTGATACTCTTCTTGCAGAATTTCCTTGTCAAAAGGACCAAGCGAATATTTCGTATCAGCTCAAGAGGCTGTTTCTGTAATGCCAACAAGACTAAATTCAAGTCCCAAGGGTTCATGGGGAGACCTAACCGGAGGATTAATCCGCATTACCCCCTGAATAAAGCCACGAACCAGAAAGTGTGAAGCAAGTGGTTGTTGAAAAAAAACATTGATAAGGCTGACACCTGCCCCTTGATAGTACTCTAGGCCAGCTTAATTTCTAATCCCATCTGTAGAAATGACACATTTCTTGGGGTGCCAACCCCTGGATTCACACCAGGAGACCTATGCCTTCCAGACTCTATAATATATGACTTTGGAAGCCGGCTTCCTAGCATGAACCAAAATAGAAACTACTGAACCTGACAGCCCACAGTCTTTCAGAATGTGGGTCTCAATAGCCAAACCATTAAATTTAGCGTTTGTAAGGTAGGATGTAATACCGGACCTTGCGTGAGAAGGTCTGGCCGCGGTGGTAGGGTCCATGGGTCCCCTTCCACCATCTTTATGATGTCTACACACCAAGATCTCCTGGACCACAAGAATCACCTCCTTTCCTTCCCGCTTGATCCTGCGAAGAAGGTGCAGAAGCAGCAGAACAGGAGGGAAAACATAGATCAGTGAAAACAAAATCCCACAGAAAAACAAAGGCATCTGTTCCGCATGCCAGTAGATCCTTTGTCCTTGACACAAAGTTGTCAATCTTTCTGTTGAACCTGGACGCAAACAGATCCACGCCCGGAATTCCCCATCTTTGACATATTGACAGAAAGATGTAGGGGTGAAGAGACCATTCTCCCGGGAACAACTGTTGGCGACTCAAATGGTCCACCTGCCAATTCTCTATTCCCAGAATGAAGACTGCCGATAGGTAAGGAATGTTGTCTTCTGCCCAGGATAGGATATTATTCACCTCTCTCTGAGCCGAACGACTCTGCGTGTGGCTCAGAAAGAGGTGATTGGTATAGGCCACTGATGTGGCATTGTCGTATTGGACCCTGACCAGACAATTCCTTAATCTAAGTGTCCAGGCCTCCAGGGGCCGGCGCGTTGCCCGAATCTCTAGAATGTTGATGGGCAAGGTAATTTCTGTTTTGGACCATTTTCCTTGGACAGATGCTTCTTCCAGGACTGCTCCCCAGCTCAGAAGGCCTGCATCTGTTGTCACCACCTTCCAGGTAACTGGTAGGAAGGACTTTCCTTTCTGAAGATTCTTGGATATCAACCACCAACTGAGGCTTTGATGCACTTTGGGGGATAAACGCATCGGGAGTCTAGAGCGTGGATCTTTTTGTTCCAAGTTGACAGGATACTATTTTGCAGCAGTCTCGAATGAAACTGTGCATAAGGAACGGCCTCGAATGAAGCTACCACCATCTTTCCCAACAATCTCATGCAAAGTCGAATAGAGGAATTCTTCTTCACTTTGACCACCTGAATCAGTTCCCTTATGGAAATGATCTTTGCCTGGGGTAAGAACATCCTCTTCTGAGCTGTATCTATGATTAGGCCCAAGTACTGCAATCTCCTTGATGGTTTTAAGGAGAATTTCTCTAGGTTGAGAATCCAACCTAGTTATTCCAGGTAGCTGACCGTGGTGACCAAGCTCTGGTTTAGGCGGGCTACTGACTGATCTATCAAGAGTAGATTGTTTAAATAAGGGGGGAATCGTTATCCCCTGAGCCCTTAATCTGGCTAAAGGGGAGCCAGAACCTTTGTAAACACATGAGGTGCAGTAGCTAGACTGAAAGCCAGAGCTACAAACTGAAAATTAAGATTTTCTATCTCGAAGCATAGATATTTCTGGTGAACGGGGAAAATAGGTACATGCAGGTAAGCATCCTTGATGTTGATTGACACTAGCAGTTCTCCACCTTGTAGAATGGAGACCACTGATCAAATTGACTTAATGCGAAAAGAGTGGATATTCAAAAATCAAATTAGATCTTTGAGATCTAAAATGGGTCTGACATCCCCATTTGGTTTGGGTACCGTGAAAAGGTTTCAATAAAACCCTAACCCTCGCTCTTCCATGGGGACCACTGATATCACTTTTTGAGACAAGAGATGCTCCAAAGCCAGAAGAGACTTCTTTTTTCCTGGATCTCTGGGAACATTTGATCTGAGAAAACTAGGAGATGGGAACTCTAGTCTGTAACCTAGAGATATTGAGGAAACCATCCATTTGTCTCGAAACTGTTCCTGCCAGACCCTTGGGAACTGCAGAAGTCTCCCCCCCCCACTCGAGCGAGCGGGGGCGCCCCTTCATAAGGAGGTATTAGTATTTCGTTTATCAGGCTTTCTCCCCCAGGGCCTCTTTTGACCCTGGGGTTGACCCTGAGGTCTACCTCTTGAACTTGACGGTGGAGGCCATCGAGACTGCATGGAGGCAGATGCTCCTGGCACTGGAGAAGAAGCTTGTTTAAAAGAAAAACGCTTAAACTTCTTAACTGGTAAAAGGGAACTTTTTCCATTAGAAATTCTTTGAATATATTTATCCAGATCATCCCCAAACAACCGTTCACCATGAAACGGAAAACTAGCATGGTGCTTCGGCTGACCAATTTTTAAACCACAGAATTCTACACACATGTACCAGACCGAGCATAAGCCGTGAGAAAATCTTTCATAGCATCTACTCTACTGTAAAACATAACGCCTCTGATATCCCAGACAAATCTTGGGCCTGTTTATCAGGAATAATCTTGAGCACCTCTTTAAACTGGTCCTTTAAGGACTGACATACTCCGATCATTGCTAGTGCAGGCTGAACCACTGTACCTGCCAGAGAAATATTGTTTTTAATTAAGAATTCCAACTTCTTATCTGTTGGATCCTTTAGCATTTGAGCACTGTCTACAGGACAAGTTAAGCTCTTGCTCACAGAGGATATAGCAGTGTCAATTGCTGGAATCCCCCATTTCTTAATAAACTCTTCCTCCATAGGATAAAGTGTTGAAAACTTTTTTGGAGGAAAAAACTGTTTATCTGGGTGCTCCCACTCAGAATACATAAGCTTTTTCAGTAATGAATGGATAGGAAAAGTATGAACAGCTTGGGGAGGCTTTAGCAAACCCAAACAAGAAGTGGGCTCATCGACTGACTCCGCTACGGGCAGCAAAAATGTGGAGCGTACCAATTCAGTGAGAGATTGTACTAACAACCTTTCCTGTGAACCCAATCCATCTGTATTAGACTCTTCAGAAGAGGAGGAGTCAGCCTCTTCCTGGTCCCCTGAGAGAAAAGCGTCATCTCTTTCCCCGTTCCTTAGTTTGAGGGTCCTGGGTAATGGACGGGGACCTATTACGCTTAGTCCCACTCTGAGATGCGATTAAGCCATCAATTTGTTGTTCCAAGCCTCCAATGGTTGAGGACAAAACCTCTTCAGTAATATATACAGGGATTGCAGTGCTAAAAGCAGCTGCAACACCCGACATCCCTGATGGCTCACTCTGACTGGCCAAAACACTCTCAGGGGAGGATGCCATTTTCTTAGAGATGTTTTTAGGCTTCCTAGTGGCTGTAGAAGTCTTTTGAGAGCCCTTTTTTGAGGTGCCCTTACCCCCCCTTCTGACCATAGCCCGATGCACAAAGCAGAGGTACTACCAGAAGGAACACATTCACTGCTTGAGCAATAGTCGAGCCCTGCCGCTGCAATAGTAAATGTGTAAAAAAAAAATGCCTGTGTCACCAAACCTTTTTCACGCCCCTCTTGCTCGTGTCCCTCTACAGCTTGCAGCAGCATCAATAGTGCTTTTAAAAACACACTTTCCCATGCTGGTTGTTGGAGGACGCCAACGCTGTGCTAAGCCCCGCCCCCTCTGTCTCCTCTTCTCTTTAAAAAAAAAAAGAGCTTTCCCGCGCGAGTGCGGGCCTCTGATCCTATGGGATCGCTTTTGTGAGGGGGGAAATGGCGAGGAGGGAGCCTGGAAGCTGCCGCGTAGGGCGGCGTGCTGTTCATTTTTTTTTCTCCTGGCGCTTCTTCCTTGGGAAGAGGGGGAGAAAATAGCACAGTGTGGGTTGTCTGGTGGGGAGGAAACCCCCCCAGACTTAACGAAGGTCTGCTGCTGGCTGGAGGAAAGGAAGCTGCTGTTCCGGACAACAACGTGAGCTCTCTGAGGAAGCGTGAGACGGTATGTGCTCAATAAAGAACCCAGTGGTGACACATAGGCATGACAACATTCACTAATTAAAGGAGACAGAAAATTCTAAAATTTTGTAGAAAAACTCCACTTACCTTAGGGCTTTCTGAGTTAAAACCAACAGACCCAATCTTCACCCTTCACGGTGGGTTCCGTTAACAAACCTTTGGGAGCAGGGGACCCTTGGGGAAACCCACAATCCAGGACATGTAATAGCGCCACCGCCAGTAAAACTTTATGGCCTTAATACCAAAAGTACTGAGTAAGAGAAGCGGTTTACAGGCAAAAACCTCCTTTCTTCAGATACGAGGCCTGGTTACCATTCAGTTCGGCCAAAAAGACACTTTGAATGGATCCGGCTGCATGGCTAGCCCCAGCAAGGATTGCTCCAGAGGAGCTCAGCACAGCACATCTTTACTCGTGACCAACACCTTAGACGCTGGCGAAAAAACTGAGGTACTCCCAGTAGTAGGAGGGGTTATATAGGGAGTGGACATTTGCCTTAGGGCGTGCCAGTGTCCATCACCTGAAGGTGGTCTATAACCCACATAGTAACTACTACTATGGCTCTGTGTTCCATTATGTATGAAAAGAAAATGTGTTTTATGTTAAAAGTATCTTTTATATTAAAAGAATAAAACGCCTTCAACATGTAGCTCATGCGGCTATATGGTGTGTCAAGACCCATTCATTACTTTTGGGAACATGGAAAAAAGTGTTGAAAATAAGAGGAGACATTTAAAAAAAATGCAATCAAAAATGACCTTGACTTTTACTAATCAACATGTTATTGGAACTGTCCCTGAAATGATTAAGGTCCATGAAGTGCTTTTCGTACATGGTCCCAATGAACATGACTTGGACTCCAAGTATACCATATAAAAACGTGCATACCCACAAAAAATTAATTGCCAATTCTTGAGATTGTGTTTTACTCACCGATGCCAATTTGTAACACATCTTGTTAGTTTCAAGACAGGATTTTCACTGCCCAAAACCAGGTAGAATGTTCCAAGACCAGAATACATGCAATCTACACATTCTGAATTTACCTTATACTCAATACACTTCAGAAAAATTTTGCACATGCTGTGGAAAAAAAGAAATGTAAAAAAAAATGTTTTTTTTAAAGACTTCCTATTCATTCTTGGTCTGGCACAATCAGAATTATTTTATTTTTTTTGGATAGAGTAAGGGAGGGTTATAAGCCCTGTTAGACTTTTTTTCTCCATCTGTTTTCCATTGCGGAGATTTCCCTTCACTTCCTGTCCCATAGCCATACAGGAAGCAAAACAAAATCCCTGCAAATTAAGAAAAGTCTTTGGAGACTGCCAGGTCACCAGAACTAGTGTCCCCATTAGAAGATTTCTCCTCTATCACTTTTCTGGGGACAACTCAAAAATGTGGGATTTTGTTTCACTTTCAAAGATAATGGTAAACAGGACAAATAGAGAGATTGGCACAGACAGCAATAAAAACTGAACGGCATTCTAATCCCTCTCCCCTCTATCCAAAACTAAAAAAAGTTTTGCCTTTGGTTATACTTTAAGATTGTGTATTTCACTTTTCACAGTTCTCCTGGGGCTCTTTCCTAATACACAGACATAAAATAATACACAGTTTTGAGTGGACTTTTTGTAACATATGTGCTGTATTGCAATGCATATATAGGATATAGTCTGGCATGTAAAATAAAACAAAAATTCTTTGCTTACATTTAGCTACAATGGCAATTGCAGTAATTTATTTCCTCCACAAGATGGGTCTGGTTTTGGTAGTGCATTTGTCATTTTTATATTGACCAGTAAGTGGTACATTCCTTTTAAGCCATCTTTAGGCACTTTAATGTGCCTAGGCATGTGCTAATCTGTATGCCTATATTGTTTCTTAGCAGCGGGCAGTGTCCATCCAGTCCCTAGACGGCCTTATTTAAGACGAAATGTGTAGGGCGTGGATACGACGTGACATCTTCAAGCACGCCTGCCAACTGGAGCCAGGAGCCCTGCTGATTCATCCTGCTACACTGGACATTTTATTAGCGGTATAGCTCATTTATATGCATGATTGCCTCAGTTTAACTTATGAGGACCAGCAGTTTTGCTAAACTGCATGTTTTATGAATTGCTTTGCACAAGTTTTTAATAAACGCAAATTTTGCATACTTCACCATGGGATTATACAAACTTTATTTCCTTATGGTGCACATCTAATGGCGGTAGACTCATCCGGATAGAGAGCGGATTTTGAACCAGAGTGCCCCTCTCATGTGAAGTGAGTGTGAGCACCATATGACCATTTATAACTTAAAGGGGTTTTAAATCCTCGTGTTTATTCCCCTTAATGCATCCTTAATGAGCCTCTTCATCTCTTCCAAGGGGACGCGCTGTCCCTCTCTCCACGGGGTCCCAGCTCTTGATTGGATAGACTAATAGCAGTGTAGCCATTGGGTCCCGCTGCTGTCAATCAGATGCAATGATGTGGGCACCGGCGCTTCTCCTAGGGGGTTATCTGATGTGGGGAGGAGCCGCCAGGGGACCCCAGAAGAGGATGTTCAGGGCCACTCTGTGCAAAACGAGCTGCACAGTGGAGGCAAGTATGACTTGTTATTTAAAAAAAAAAATTTCATTGACTTGCACTGGACTTTTGTTTGAATGAGTTCGCACTTATAAGTACTGTTTCAAACACAGATTATTGGTGAAAAAATGTTTACTATTTTTTTGCACTATAATTGTTCAATATTATTGCACTTTTTTGTGTTTTTTTTTTTGCCTGTTTATATATCTGTTTATACAGTATCTCACAATGGTGAGTACACCTCTCATATTTTTGTAAATATTTTATTATATCTTTTCATGTGACAACACTGAAGAAATTACACTTTGCTATAAAGTAGGGAGTGTATAGCTTGTATAACAGTGTAAATTTGCTGTCCCCTCAAAGTAACTCAACACACAGCCATTAATGTCTAAACTGCTGGCAACAAAAGTGAGTATACCCCTTGTTGAAAACGTCCAAATTGGGCTCAAGGTGTCAATATTTTGTGTGATCACCATTATTTTTCAGCATTGCCTTAACTCTCTTGGGCATGCAGTTCACCAGAGCCTCACAGGTTGCCACTGGAGTCCTCTTCCACTTCTTCATGATGACATCATGGAGCTGTTGGATGTTAGAGTCCTTGCATTCCTCCACCTTCCGTTTGACGATGCCCCACAGATGCTCAATAGGGTTTAGATCTGGAGACATGCTTGGCCAGTCCATCACCTAAACCCTAAGCTTCTTTAGCAAGGCAGTGGTCATCTTGGAGGTGTGCTTGGGGTCATTATGTTGGAATACTGCCCTGCGGCCCAGTTTCAGAAAGGAGGAGGGTCATGCTCTGCTTCAGTATGTCACAGTACATGTTGGCATTCAGGGTTCGGTCAATGAACTGTAGCTCCCCTGTGACTGGGAGCTACAGACCATTTGACCATGACACACCCACCACCATGCTTGACTGTAGGCAAGACACATTTGTCTTTGTACACCTCACCTGGTTGCTGCCACACACGCTTGACACCATCTGAACCAAACAAGTTTATCTTGGTCTCCTTAACCACCTCGCGCCCGCCCTATAGCCGAATGACGGCCGTAGTGCAGGCGCGTTCATCCGGGAAGCCGTCCCTGGACGTCCTAATGTTTACTTCCGCAATGCGCGCCGCCGCGGGCGCGCATCGCGGAAGTTCTGTGTTCGCCGTGTCCCCCGGGGACAGGCAAACACAGATCGCTGTAAACAGCCAATCACAGCGGCCGTTTACAGCACGATCAGCGTGTCCAATGGGAGATGATCTCATATGTAAACATATGAGATCATCTCCCAGCGCCGCTCTCCCTCCTCACACAGACAGAGTGTGAGAGGGGAGAGATGAACGGCTGCAGCGGCAGCCGTTCTGCTTTGCTTTGTTTTGATAAAAAAAAAAAAGTAAAAAAAAAAGTGCCATCCTTCCCCAGCAGTGCCATCCATCCTCCCCCAGCAGTGCCATCCGCCCCAGTGCCATCCACCCCAGTGCTACCTGCCCCCAGTGCCATCCACCCCAATGCTACCTGCCCCCAGTGCCACCTGCCCCCAGCGCCACCTGTTGTCAGTGCCATTTGTCCCCAGTGCCATCTGTCATCAGTGCCACGTGTCATCAGTGCCACATAGTGCCATCTGTCATCAGTGCCACGTATCAGTGCCATTTGTCATCAGTGGCACCTGTTAGTGTCACGTGCCATCTGTTGTCAGTGTCACGTGTCATCAATGCCACTTATCAGTGCCATCTGCCATCAGTGTCACGCGTCATCGGTGCCATGTATTAGTGCCATCTGTCATCGGTGGCACGTATTAGTGCCACGTGTCTTCAGTGCCACGTATTAGTGCCACGTGTCTTCAGTGCCACGTATTAGTGCCACGTGTCATCAGTGCCACATATTAGTGCCATCTGTCATCAGTGCCACATATTAGTGCCATCTGTCATCAGTGCCATGTATAAGTGTCATCATTGCCACGTATCAGTGTCACGTGTCATTGTCCTGGTGCTTCAAAAGTGTAATAAATAGTCAACAAGTTAGATGTGTAATTTATGTTCCTAGAACACATGATGGCGCTACCTGCATGTTGGGCCTCTCTATGTGGCCAGGCTGTGAAAAAGTCCCACACATGTGGTATTGTAATACTCAGGAGGAGTAGCAGAATTTTTTGGGGGGTGTCATTTGTGGTATACACATGCCATGTGAGAGAAATAACCTATTACAATGACAATTTTGTGGAGAAAAATAAAAAAAATGAAAAATCTTAATTTTGCAAAGAATTGTGGGAAAAAAATTACAACATCAAAAAGCTCACCATGCCCCTTACTAAATACCTTGGAATGTCTACTTTCCAAAAAGGGGTCATTTGGGGGGTATTTGTACTTTCCTGACTTGTTCGGGTCACAAGAAGCGAAATAGTCCACCAGTACATCAGATGTGATCAATTTTGTGCGATTCGCACCACAGCTTGTAGACTCTCTAACTTTCACAAAGACCAAATAATATCCACTAATTTGGGTTATTTTTACCAAAGATATGTAGCAGTATAAATTGTGGCCAAAATTTATGAAGAAAAATTAATAATTTGCATAATTCTGTCACAGAAACAAAGAAATATGTGTTTTTTTTTTCAAAATTTTCGGTCTTTTTTCATTTATAGCGCAAAAAATAAAAACCCCAGAGGTGATCAAATAACACCAAAAGAAAGCTCTATTTGTGGGAAAAAAAGGACAAAAAATTCATTTGGGTACAGTGTTGCATGACTGAGTAATTGTCATTCAAAGTGTGAGAGCGCCGAAAGCTGAAAATTGGTCTGGGCAGGAAGGGTGTTTAAGTGCCCAGTAAGCAAGTGGTTAAACCACAAGACATGGTTCAAGTAATCCATGCCCTTAGTCTGCTTGTCTTCAGCAAACTCTTGTGCATCATCTTTAGAAGAGGCTTCCTTCTGGGACGACAGCCATGCAGACCAAATTTAATGCAGTGTGCGGCATATGGTCCGAGCACCGACAGGCTGCCCCCCCCCCCCCACTCCTTCAATCTCTGCAGCAATGCTGGCAGTACTCATACGTCTATTTCCCAAAGACAACCTCTGCATATGATGCTGACCATGTGCACTTAACGTCTTTGGCAAGGCCTGTTCTAAATGGAACCTGCTCTGTTAAACTGCTGTATGGTCTTGGTCACCGTACTGCAGCTCAGTTTCAGGGTCTTTGCAATCTTCTTATAGCCTAGGCCATCTTAATGTAGAGCAACAATTATTTTTTTCAGATCCTCAGAGAGTTCTTTGTCATGAGGTGCCATGTTGAACTTCCATTAACCAGTATGAGAAAGTGAGAGCGATAACACCAAATTTCACACACCTGCTCCCTATTCACACCTGAGACCTTGTAACACTAACGAGTCACATGACACCGAGGAGGGAAAAATGGCTAATTGGACCCAATTTGGAAATTTTCACTTAGGGGTGTAATAACTTTTGTTGCCAGTAGTTTATACCTTAATGGCTGTGTGTTCAGTTATTTTGATGGGACAGCAAATTTACACTTTTATACAAGCTGTATACTCACTACTACATAATTTCTTCAATATTGTCACATGAAAAGATATAATAAAATATTTACAAAAATGTGAGGGGTGTATTCACTTTTGTGAGATGCTGTATATCTTTGGGATGTATTTAAATGTGGATATGTATTTGGGAATTAAGCACTACCTCTTAGGTCAAAAATGGAGCATGGCGGACTATATAAACTCTGTCAGTACCAATTCAGCTAACTATATGACTTTAAAAAATAAAGCAATAAGTCTAAAATAATGTGTTAATGCATGAATTTAAGTGCATCCGATGAGAACAAGCCCTTAGAAAGTCATAAACAAATTAGGACCCCCCATCCTACAAATGAGTTGGACCACTCCATTTACAGTGCATCTGTCAAGTATTCACAGCGCTTCATTATTTTCACATTTTATTATGTTACAGCCTTATTCCAAAATGTATTAAATGTATTATTTTCCTCAAAATTCTCGAAAAAATGCCCCATAATGACAACATGAAAGAAGTTTATTTGAAATCTTTGCAAATTTGTAAACAAAAAAAAAATCCACATGTACATACTGTAAGTATTCACAGCCTTTGCTCAATACTTGTTGATCCTTTGGCACCAATTACAGTGTCAAGTCTTTTTGAGTATGATGCCAAAAGCTTGGCACACCTATTTTTGGGCAGTTTCCCCCATTTGTCTTTGCGGGACCTCTCAAAGCTCCATCAGGTTCGATGGGGAGTGTCGGTGCACAGCCATTTTCAGATATCTCCAGAGATTGGTTTCAAGTCTGGGCTCTGGCTGGGCCACTTAAGGACATTGACAGAATTGTCCCGTAGCCACTCCTTTGTTATCTTGGCTGTGTGCTTAAGCCCCGTACACACGAGAGGACTTATGTCCGACAGACTTCCAAAGGAGTTCCGCCGGAGTTCCGCCGGAGTTCTGACAGACTTTTCGGCCGAACGGACTTGGCCACACACGATCACACTAAACTCCGACGGATTCGAACGTGATGACGTACGACCCGACTCGAATAAGGAAGTTCATAGCCAGTAGCCAATAGCTGCCCTAGCGTCGGTTTTAGTCCGTCGGAGTAGCATACACACGAGCGGATTTTTCGAAGGGGACCGGGTCCGGCGGAGTTCCGTCGGGAAAATTTGAAGCATGCTTCATTTCTAAAGTCCGTCAGACTTTTGCGAAGCTAAAGTCCGTTGCAGCCCACACACGATCGGATAGTCTGACGGACTCGGTCTGACGGACTTTGGATGTTGAAAAGTCCGCTCGTGTGTACGGGGCTTTAGGGTGCCTGTCCTGTTAGAAGATAAACCTTTGCCCCAGTCTGAGCTCGAGAGCGTTCTGAAGTAGGTTTTCGTCAAGGATGTCTCTGTACATTGCTGCATTCTGCTTTCCCTCGATACTGACTAGTCTCCCAGTTCCTGACGCTGAAAAACATCCCCATAGCATGCAGCCACCACCATGCTTTACTATAGGGATGGAATTGGCCAGGTGATGAGCGGTACCTGGTTTCCTCCAGACATGACGCTTGCCATTCAGGCCAAAGTGTTGAATCTTTGCTTCATCAGACCAGAGAATCTTTTTTATTCATGGTTAGAGTCCTTCAAGTGCCTTTTGGCAAACTCCAGGTGGGCTGTCATATGCCTTTTACAAAGGAGTGACTTCCATCTGGCCACTCCACCATACAGGCCTGATTGGTGGAGTGCTGCAGAGATGGTTGTTCTTCTAGAAGGTTTTCCTCTCTCCACAGAGAAACGCTGGAGCTCTGTCAGAGTGACTATTGGGTTCTTGATCACCTCCCTGACTAAGGCCCTTTTCCCCCGATCACTCAGTTTGGCTGGGTGGCCTGCTCTAAAAAGAGTCCTGGTGGTTCCAAACTTCTATTTACAGATGATGGAGGCCACTGTGTTATAGGGACCTTCAATGTTTCTGTACCCTTCCCTAGATCTGTACCTCGATACAATCCTGTCTTGGAGGTCTACAGTCAATTCCTTGGACTTCATGGCTTCATGGTTTGTGTTCTGTCATGCACTGTTAACCGTGGGACCTTATATAGACAGGTGTGCCTTTCCAAATCATGTCCAGTCAACAGAGTTTACCACAGGTGGACTCCAATCAAGTTGTAGAAACATCTTAAGGATGATCAGTGGAAACAAGATGCACCTGAGCTTAATTTTGAGTGTTATGGTAAAAGCTGTGAATACTTACGTACATGCGTTTTTTTTGTTTAATAAAATTGCAAGAAAGGAGGATCCCCAACCTCGCCAACATCCAAATATTAGGAAAAAAGAAAAAAAAAAGCGTATTTCATGGTCACAACATGAGGTAGTACATTTAAAACAAAAATAAACTTTATTACAATCATTGTTAAAAACTAAACACTAATAAAATCGCTACAACACCCGCTACTCAGCAGCAGTGTTGGTCATCTTACTTTAAAAAAGTAATTAGTTAAGTTACAAATTACTTCTCCCAAAAAATAATTGCATTAGAAACTCGGTTACTACATTGGAAAAGTGATTAGTTACTAAGCAAAGTAACTGACTTTTTTTAAAAATATTCTATAGACGGGACTAGCGAAGGAAGTGAATGTTGCCACCTCCATCGGCGAGATTGACACCTTGCTAGCCCGTTGCCTGGTATGGATTTAAAGGGGAACCCCTATGCCAAAAAACGGCATGGGGGTCCCCCCAAAGTCCATAGCAGACCCTTATCCGAGCATGCAGCGCCCCCCCCCCAAAGTACCTTGTCCCCATGTTGATAAGTACAAGGGCCTCTTCCCGACAGCCCTGGCCATTGTTTGTCGGGTTCTGCAGGCGGGGGGCTTATCAGAATCCGGGAGCGGAGGAGGAGGAGGGAGGAGGGACGAGGACAAGCGACAAGACCAACGCTAGTAAAAGAGCTGTAAGAAGATAGCGAAGGCCCGGCAGAAGAAGCGAAGAGCGGGACAAGACCCCCAAAGTCGGAGGAAGACCCCCGGATGGCGACGAAGGAGAAAGCGGGGCTCCCCGGCTAGTAAAAGAGCTAGCGGTAAAAGTGCATAAGATAGCGGAGGAGCCCGGAGTGAAGACCCCAAAGTCGGAAGAAGACCCCGCAGCTTCTAACTTCTGTCTAATAAAGTGCTTTAAAAACATGTGTTGTGTTTTTTTTTTTATTAACACTTTTTCCCCCGGTGAATGGGTAGAGGTACATCGTACCCCACACTCATTCACATAGGGTAGCTGGAATCTGGGGGCCCCCGTATTAAAGGTGGCTCCTGGATTCTGATAAAACCCTCGCCCGCAGACCCCGACAACCAACAGCCAGGGTTGACGGGAAGAGGCCTTGTCCTCATCAACATGCGGCCCCCCCTTCCCCAAAGCACCCCCACCCCCTTACCTGACCTGCATGCTCAGATAAGGGTCTGCTATGGACTTTGGGGGGACCCCAACGCTGTTTTTTCGGAGTAGGGGTTGCCCTTTAAATCCATACCAGGCTATGGGGTCTGCGAGGTGTCAATCTCGCCGATGGAGGCGGCGACATTCACTTCCTTCGCTAGTCCCGTCTACCTGGTCCCGGGCGGTAGATGTAATTGCAGTAACGCCGCCCAAGTAATGAGAATGGCGTTACCATGAGGGGAAGAGTAATCAGTTAGATTACTTGTTACCCTCTAAAGTAACTGCGTTAAGTAACTCTGTTTATTTTAACTGAGCTACTTACATCACTGCTCAGCAGTAGTTCAACAGATACCCAATTACAAACATGGAGGCATGGATTAATCATATAAATGTAGAAGGTCCATTGCTATACCAGAAAATGAGCGTAGATATCAGAAAAGTCACGTCCATAACTTCTACATGTGTGCTTGTCAAATTTGAGCAGATTTAAAACAAACTTCTTTCACATATCATGTTATTATGGGGTATTGTTTGTAGAATTTTGAGGAAAATAATGAATTTAACACATTTGGAATAAGGCTGCAACATAACAAAATGTGGAAAAAGTGAAGCGCTGGGAATACTTTCCAGATACACTGTAGCTTACAATGTTCAACAGACCTAATTCCATCTGAACAGGGATAATGGCCAACACAAGACTCATAACAGTTTGGACTGTGGTCTCAACGCAAGTGGCAGGAGAAGTGACTTCAGAGAGACTATGGTTTCTAATTTCTTGGGGAATCAGCCGATTCAAATGAAGGCACCTCTTTATTAATTCACTATCTGGCTCTGCGCTGTCTGTGCCAACATTGGGGCAGTAGACAGTTATTTTGGACAATGATAAGGACCACTTCTTAAGGTTACAATAGGTAAGATGTTTTGAACATACCTGCTAAATTAGTTCTGATTTATCCACCTTTCAACAAAACTGTTGGCAGTATCTAATTTTTGGGGTGATGCCATGGCTGCTAAAATCTCTGTATGAAATACATAGAAAAATATTGTGAACAAGAAGGTAATTATTTGATACTTTGGTGAATGCTGACTACACATAACATACTTCCAGAAGCACCTAAAAGACTCAATTGGTGTATGAGTTTTCAATCATTTCACTGGAGAAAATAACTCTAGATACAGCTTTATGATTCTTAACCATGACTTATCATGATTAATACATATCCCAGATGTTTATTATATACAAAGCTCTGCCATTAAAAAACTTAAATATAAACCCTAATGCATGGTATGTCTCTTTTCTCTCCTTTTAGTCTAGTAAATATACCATTGAAAGCATTTTGTTATATCTGCTTGATAAATGCAAACAACATTTAGAAACGACCCTTTGCTTTCTGCCTTTGTGACCTCAAAGACCGCCTAGAGGCAATTCAGTTCACACTGTGCGCTATACAAGTATTTCATTCATTCATTCATTCAAAGAGGCTGTTTAGCACTCCTAATCCTCTTTTAGGTTTATAAAATAATTAGTCTTTATGTTGTGGAGATCTGGGAGTGGAAGTGGTTGAGTAGCTAAAGTGGAACTTCAGTGGCATCTTAAAATTACAACAAAGTCAACTTTAGAAATATTAAGTGATGACAATCTACAAACCGATACCTATAAATATTTGCATGCTTTCTATTCTTTGCATACCTAATATTTATTTTCCTCCCCATTCTTCTGATGTTTTTGGCAATGTTATATATGTTAACAGTAGTGTAAGTATTTTGAAATTGTGTCTGTTTAACTATTTTTTTGTACCCGTGTGTCACCACCTGTTTAGATACTATATAACTTTGCTACCCTGTTCCTCGCCATTTATTAGATTCTACAGAAACATTGTATCCACACACCCCTGAGGAAGGACATGCTTTTCCGGGCTCCGAAACGCGTGGGGTATTTCTGTTCAAATGAATGATACGACATAGCATCAATACTGGTTGTATATATACCTGTTGGTGTACTTTCTAATGTATACTGTATATTCAATTACCTTTTGTTGGTTTTATGTAATAAAATAATTTGTATACTATTATAATTTGTACGTGCCTTAAAAGTCCACCCTCAGGGGACCCCCTCTTCCTTGTTATTCTTCTGATGTTGGCCATTTTCACTAAGGCTCGATTCACACTACTGCGATGAGACATACAGTGCGATTACCTGGTAAGACTTTGATGCAGCTTTAAATAGTCTATGGGGCAAAGTGGCACTGTAAATAGAAACTAAAATAGTACAGGCGTCTTTTCCAAAATCGCACCATTCTAAGTCCCATTGATCAGAACTGGTACCATTGAAAATAATGAGATTTCTCTGGTCATGCATTGAATGTCATGTAGGGTGGAATTTACTAAAACTGGTGCACACAGGTTCTGGTGCAACTGTGCATAATAACCAATTAGCCTCTAACTTCAGTCTGTTCAATTAGGCTTTGACAATAAGGTCCGGTTCACAATGAGGCAGCGCGACAGCCTCAGGCGATCTGGACGCAACCACTGTGGCGACTTGCAAAACGACTTCTGTATAGATGTCAATGCAAGTCGCCTCAAGTCGCCCCAAAAGTCGTACAGGAACCTTTTTGAGTCGCTCCGATTAGAACGGTTCCATTGCACAGAGCGGGACGCGACTTGTCAGTCGGCTGAGTCGCCTGACGAGTCTCCCCTGTGTGAACTGGCTCTAAGACCCGGAAGCTGACTGGTTACTATACACAGTTGCATCAGATTCTGTGTGCACCAGTTTTAGTAAATTCCCCCCTCTGCGTCATATATTAAATGTTATATGTGACTCAAGTTGCATGATTAGTCGCACTCGTTTTAGGGCAGTTCCATCTCCCTTTATGTCCTGGAAATCTGTCTGCACATCATCTAAAAGGGTGAAAATGCCTTTTTCCCCAATGATCTTGCAATTTACTGACAAGATTTCCCAGGGAGGGCTTGGTGATGTAGCCTTACCAGCATGGAGTGGAGTCCAGAGCTCCATTACCAGTGCCTCACTCAACCAAGATGTAGAAAAAATAAAAAAAACTAACTGCAAGTAAAAAAGATTTTTTAACCAATAAATGTAAAATTATTTCATATGAGCATGCAGAGCTGCATTGATATGGAAAAAGGCTGAAAAGGTCCCCTTTAAAAAAAAAAAAAAAAAGATTTTGTTTTGTAGGTGGGGTTGAAAACACTCAAAACGTTGTGTGTTCTCAGCCCATAAAAAGGCTTAAAGGGGTTGTAAACCCTCAAGGTTTTTCACCTTAATGCATTCTATGTAGTCTATGTATTAAGGTGAAAACCGGTAGTGCAGAAGCCCCCAGAACCCCCCTTTTACTTACCTGAGCCCGATCGTTCCAGCGACAGGTAGGAGCACAGCAGCCGCTGTCTCAGGTCCTCATTGGAAAGACTGATAGCAGCAGGAGCCATTAGCTTCTGTTGCTGTCAATCAAATCCAGTGACACGGGAGCCAGGGCCGAGTCCTGCTGTCTGCGTCAATGAACACAGCAGCAGGACTCAGGACAGCGCTCACACGAGTGCCCCCATGGAAAGCGGCTTTCTGTGTGGGCACTCGAGAAGAGAAGGAGCCAGGAGTGCCGCTGGGGGACCCTAGAAGCGGAGGATCGGGGCTGCTCTGTGCAAAACCCTTGCATAGAGGAGGGAAGTATAACATGTTTGTTATTTTAAATAAATAAAAAAATAAATAAATAAATAAAAACTTCACAACCCCTTTAAAGCGACTGTAAAGTCTCGTTTGTTATTTAAAGGAAAAAAAACATGTTATACTTACTTGCACTGTGCAGTGGATTTGCACAGGGCAGTCTGGATCCTCCTCTTCTCGGGTCCCTCTTCGCTGCTCCTGGCCCCCCTCTCTCCTGTTGAGTGCCCCCACAGCAGGCAGCTTGCTATGGGGGCACCCGAGTCAAGTCACAGCTCCCAGTGTCCACTCAGACACAGAGCTGCCATTCAGCTCCACCCCTCTCTCACGATTGGCTAACTGACTTTGATTGACAACCGCAGGAGCCAATGGCGTCGCTACTGTGTCTCCGCCAATCAGGAGGAGAGTCCCGCATGGTCGAGGGACTCATGGACATCGCTGGACAGAGATGGGGCTCAGGTAAGTACCAGGAGGTGCTGGGGAGGCTGCTACACACAGAAGGCTTTTTATCTTAATGCAAGGAATGCATTAAGATAAACAAACCTTCTGTCTTTACAACTCCTTTAACAGCCGAGTACATTTCTAGCCAGTTAACCTTTAAAAGGCTAAAACACAGGAAAATTATTATGTATTTTAGAGATGCACTGCATGGTTTACTTTTTATTTTGCCTCGACATAAGCGTTAAGCTCCCGTTCACATCTGGCACATCGCGATTTTGCCTGTGATCCTAAATCGCACTCGAATAGTGGCAAAACACACCACACGTTTGGGTGCCATTCATTTTCAATGTTACCTAAATGCAGTGCCGTTTTTCAGCAATTGTTGTGCAATAAATCATGGCAAACCGCATCGCGCAAAGTTTGTTGTTCAAAAAGGAGCAGGAGCTTCTTTTGTGTGACAAGCTTTGCACGATTCCATTTGCTGTGATTTATTGCAGCAAAACCGTTTAGGTGCCATTGAAAAAAAAAAAGAAAAAGGCACCTGAACATGAGTGGTGTGTGTTTTGACACTACTGGATTGCGATTTGGGATTGCGGGCAGAATCGATCCCAAGATGCCAGATGTGAACTGGGCTAAAATGTGATTGTTTGCCGTGTCTGACTATATGTTGTACTCTTTTGTTTGAAAAGCCAACCTCCGCAAAATACAGATTCAGCAACCCAAAAAAATATAAAACCATAATATATGCACACTAAACGTGTCTGTGTGTGATAAAATAGCTTGTTGGTGGGGGGGACCCTACAGACACCAAAGGCTCACCCAGATGTAAAAGAAAAGTGTATATATGAAATCTGTGGCATTAATTAGCCAGTGCTTTTATTGCTCGTTTTCACTGCTTACTAGAAGACATTAGCAAACAGGTCTTGTAAAAAAGTTGCTGACTCTTATCATTAACAAATAGAATTTTGTTAAGTAATCATTAAATGCGTTTCCCGAAATGTGATGTCCTTGAAACAGATGTACTGTAAAGAAAATAAGCAGTTTCTGTACAACTGTTAGTGTGCTGCTTGGAAGATATTAAATTGGTGGATCAAATGATTCCAATAGGAGCAATACTTCATACGCTGCATGGTATTAACCAGAATAGGACTACGGCACGAAAAACTCCACCGGGGAACATTGATAAAAGTGTAGCTCAAAATCAGTGATGGATCAGATATCCCATCACCCCCTCTGTCTGACACTTTTTTTTCCATTTGGTCAAATTTAAGTGAGTATATGTCCTATTAAAAGGGTAGATTAAGATCCAAAGTATGGGACTAAAATAAATATTTTGTCAATTACTGATTGATGTTTGCAAATACAAAGTGGCCAAGATGTCAGCTCATCATATGATGGCAATGCTTCTCCGTCTACGCACAAAAACACAGTGGTGTGGCAATTCATACTTATGGAGTTCTCACCATACATGGTACAGCTCGCCTGTTTATTAAAGCGGAGGTCCACCCTAAAGTGGACCTTCCGCTCATCGGAACCCTCCCCCCCTCCGGCGCCACAATTGGCACCTTTCAGGGGGGAGGGGGGGTGCAGGTACCTGTACAGTACAGGTATCTGCACCCACTTCCGGGATAGCTCTCTGCGGAAAGGGGCGTAGATTACGCCCCTTTCCGAAAGTCCCCCGCTGCCTGCTGGGAAATACACAGCTCCCAGAGGCAGCGGGTCCATCCTTATTGCGCAGCGCGACTCGCGCATGCGCAGTAGGGAACCGGGAAATGAAGCCGAAAGGCTCCACTTCCTGATTCCCATACCCAAGATGGCGGCGGCAGCACCCGAGAGACGATCGAGAGATCGGCTTCGGGTGCCGACATTGCGGGCGCGCTGGACAGGTAAGTGTCACTATTTTAAAAGTCAGCAGCTGCAGTATTTGTAATTGCAAAAAAAACACGGATTCCCGGCGGACTCCCGCTTTAAGGATGAGCTCAGGCGTGTTCTCATGGTCCATGTGCAGAGCCCGCCAGAAGTTAGCGCAGGGCTGGGTTAATCACAGGCAGTGAGACATTGCCCTGATGCGCGGCTGCAAGGTAATGTCTCACTGCCTGTGATTAGACCAGCCCTGCGCCAACTTCCTTTTGGGCTCTGCACGTGGACCATGCAAACACGCCTGAGCTCACCCCTACTGTTTATAGACATCCTCTGTTGGGTGCATAACCTGCCATCAGCACCCACAAAACCAAAACCACAATGTCAATAAATGGAACACCTAGGATGTACATCCATTCTTAAAGAGGAACTCTGGTCTAAACAAAAGCATTTCCTGTGCCTTCTCATGGCAGAGTTACACAAGGCTCAAAATATAAATATTAAGTCAGAATGGGGTTCATTTACTAAAGGCAAATAGACTGTGCACTCTGCATTCTGAAAGTTCAATCGCTTCAGAGCTTAGTAAACAAGGTAATGCTTTACAAAGAATATTCTATCACATGTAAGGAAAAGAGAAAAAAAGAAAAGAAAAAAAAACGCACTTTTTTGCGTGCACATGATTGGATGATGGAAATCAACAGAGCTTTACCACGTTTACTAAGCTATGGGGAATAGGAGCGCAACTGCATTTGCAAAGTGCACAGTATATTTGCTATTAGTAAATTCATCCCACTGGGCTCCATTCACAAAAGGAACTCGCATGCCATATTTAAGTGTCCGGACATATTTTGCCTAAATATCACATGCAGTCCTGTAACTGTTAATTCACTATACCGTTTTTTGGTATTTACAGCAAAACGCTGAAAACGCTAGGCAAATACCACATGAAAAAGCCTTAAACTCCATCCACAGAAGGAAATAAATACTGTTATTAAACTCACAACAGTAAAATCAGTCTGTATATGCAGTAAAGCATGCTTGTTATACTCACTGTGGAACCTAAGGGGTTAATCCTCTGCATTGTGTAAAAAAGGCAATTTGATCCTGTCTTCCCTCTCTCTCTTTCCCCTCCTCTTCTTTAACTGACTCCAACCCATCTTTGGATAGAACAGAGCCTATGGAGTCACTCTGCACATGCTCAGTTTGGTGTGTATGGCTAGAGTTGTTTTTTTTTCCTTCTTGGGAGAGTGCATGTGATCAGCACTGTCCAGACAGAGGATCAGGGGAGAATGAAAACTCCTCCTACAAGCTTAAGTAGACAGTAATACAAGTCACAAGACTTCTATATGCTCCTGATGAAAAAAGGTATTTAGCAGTTTATATTTACTAAAATAATTGCATTTCCATGTTCTGTGTACTGAGAGACCAGATATAGTGAATGCAGGTTCTGGGTTTAGCAACACTTTAAATGCATGCAGTAGTTAACCTCTTCACGACCTCGCTATAGCTGAATGACAGCTACTGCACGGTTGCACATTTCCGGGAGGGCGTCAGATGATATCCTCCCATGATCACGCTTCCCACGTGCCCCATGCGGCACGCATTGGCAGTGATCTGTAATCACTGTGTCCTTGGGAGACAGTGATCAAATATCAGGGTAAAGACCAAACAGTGGCTCTTTACCATGTGACCAGCTGTGTCCAATCACAGCTGATCACAGTTTAAACAGGATTTTCCGGTTATCAGCAATTCTCTCCTCACACTGACAGCACGTGAGGAGAAGAGAGGAGAATCGATAAGCGGCAATCCATACAGGGGACATCTACACTGATAATCAGGGCACTGATCATCAGTATCCTGATGACCAATGCACCAACAGTTCCCACCAGTGCTGCCAATCAGTGCCCATCATTCCCACCTTATCAGTGCAGCCTATCAGTGCAGCATAAATCGGTGAAAGAGAAAACTTATTTATGTACCAAATGTTATAACAGAAACAAACAAAAAAAAGTGCTTTTTTTTCAACATTTTTGGTCTTTTTTTGCTAAACAAACAGCGGTGATTAAATACCACCAAAAGAAAGCTCTATTTGTCTCAAAAAAAAGATAAAAATGTTTGGATGCAGTGTTTCAAATTGCCACAGCACTGAAAGCTGAAAATTGGCCTGGGCAGGAAGGGGGTGAAAGTGCCCAGGAGGCAAGTGGTTAAGTAGTGATCGAGGTATGCCGTAATGATGGAATGTGTGCTGGTTGTTAAGGAGAGGGCAGCCTGCTGGGTCGGTGATGTCACATGAGACAGGGTGCCACTGTAATACCCTGGCCACTCAGACAGAGCTGACTGAGGAGACGTAAACAATGGCCGAGTCTCTTCCAGCACTGGAGCCCTCTGTGTCCTCCTCGGAGTTTGCTGACTTAATGCACTGCTTGCCGTACCACACTGATGGACAAAATAGATCATGTCTACACAGAGTAATCCGCCGAGATCTGGATACATTTCCGAGCTCGCACGGCGGAGGTGGAGAAGTGGGCTTTGGCTGAGGATGTGCAAAGGGACCATTCGGCAGACCTTTATATGCTGAAAGTCAAGGTCAAGCACCTGGAGGCTAGAGTGGAGGATGTCGAGAATTGGAACTGTGGCAACAACTTGCAGATTCTGGGACTGCCGGAGGGAGGGGAAAGTAATGACCCCCATTTCATTTACAGAAGGATTATTGCATATCCTTCTCCCCCAACTCAGCTCAGTTTGTGGTGGAGCGAGCCCACTGTATTCTCCCTGTTAGGGGCCCTCAGGTGTTGCACCCCCCCCCCCACACACCTTTATATTTAAACTTCAGAACTTCTGGGACAGGGATCTGGTGTTTTTTTCTTTATTATTTTCTTTTTCTCTATCAATGTATGTATGTATCTATCTGGGCTGGCACCGATCCCTGAGTTTCCTTCTATGATGTTGGTCCTAGTGATCTGATGGCGTCCTTTACTGCGATCTCCTGGAACAACTGGCCTTAACGCTCCTATAAAGAGGTCCCTGGTATTCCAGTTTCTAAAGACCTATAATCCTCATATCTGTGTGTTCCAGGAGATTCATCTAGTGGGAAGGAAGATTCTCAGTCTTAAAAAACCCTGGGTGGGCCACCACTATAACTCGAGCTATTCTAATTTTGCCAGGGGTGTTGAGTATTCTGATACGTAAATCATTACCCTTTAGACTACTGGATCTGATGCTTGACCCAGATGGACGATATTTGGTGATTCATGCTACGGTGGAGTCTTCAGAAGTTGCGCTGGTAGGACTCAATAGAGGCGGGGGGATATAAAGTGGCTTCACAAGCTTACTTCTCTCATTGCCAAGTACAGTACAGACAATGTAATTTTCATGGGGCCTTTTAATATGCCACCTAACCCTGAGCCTGACTGATTCACCTCCATAGGCAGCTCATCGGACCTCACCGGAAGGGCGGACGTTTATGGCCCGATGGATCTGTGGAGGTGGAGACATCCCCTTCAAATGCAGGTCCTTCATGTGACACTCTGCCACCTATAAGTGTTACTCCTACACAGATCTGATGTATGTGCGAAGCCCCATCCTTCCTATAGTCCAACAGATATCTATCCTACCGAGGGCAATCTCTGACCACGCACCAGTGCTGCTTCGGCTGTGCCTGGAGGGGCATCCCTCAGATAAATTGTGGAGATTATCCAAATTCTGGATCTCTAACCCTGAGGTGGAATCTGGGCTTAGTGAGCAGATGCATACATACTGGTCCCATAATCCTGGGTCTGCCTCAGAGGCTGTGGTGTAGGATGCCTTCAAGGCTTTCTTTAGGGGTCACTATTAGACGCTCATAGGAGGGATTTGCAGGCAGATGAAAGCTGAATTAAAGCTAAGGATACAGCTAACTACTTGGAGAAACAGTATGTCCAGACCAAGGATCTGCTGATCCATGAACAGCTTCACAAAAGTACCAGAGCTGTCCTGCTCTGTACTTCCATGACTAAAAAACAAAAACGTCAGCAGTCTCAAAGAATCTTTGAGGAGGACGAATGTAATAATCGATTGCTAGCCTGGCTGGCCCATGAGCAGTCACCCTCTATGAGTATTCTCTGCATAGTTGATACAGATGGGACCCGACAGGCTGTGTCTATGACAATTACTGACTGTTTCGCTTCACATTACACTGCAATTTACTCATCCCGGGTAAACTACTTTATGGAAGACCTTCACATATCTTTCTGCCATTAATTTCCCTGTCCTCGCCTCAACTTACAGAGACCAGCACGACTCTCCTATTACCCTTAAGGATGGGTTTGGTGGGTGATCCTCTCTCCAGGCAGGTAAGACGCCAGGGCCCGACGGATTCCCCACTGAATTCTATAGGAAGTATATAGAGGACTTGGCACCTAGAATCCACTCTATGTTACTGTCTTCCTTGGGGGAGGGATCCCTTTTAAACACAGTAATTACATCCTTGGTGCATCCAGAGCAATCCGGGTTCATGCCGGGTAGGGGGACAGACATTAACATTCGTAGATTGTTCACCCATATAGATCTGGCCGAGGAAGGCAGTTCAAGGGTGGTTGCATCGTCAGACGCTGAGAAAGCATTTGAATCTGTTGAGTGGCTTTTTCTCTGGCAGGTGCTAGAATGCTTTGGCTTTGGACCTAGGTTCATCTCCTGGCTCCAACTTTTGTATAGGAACCCAACTGCCATAGTCAGCGTTAATGGCCTATTGTCTGCTCCCTTCCATCTGAGCAGGGGAAACAAACAAGGCTGCCTCCTCCCCACAGGGGCTCTTTGCTTTGGCAACAGAGCTACTGGCAATCCTCGTGTGCCAGGACCCCAGGTTGAAGGCAATTCCAATTGGATTACTCCAAGAAAAGATGTCTCTTTATGCCAACGACACCTTGTTATATCTGGCTGATGCGGCTGTCCCCTTGAAGTCTGCTCTAGAGATAATTGACCAATTTGGTCGGTACTCTGGGACCGTGTCAATTGGGACAAGTCAGTCCTGTTTTCCCTTCACCGCTCGGGCTCTGGAGTGGAAAATCAGCCCCCCTCCAGTGGGTAGAGGAGTTTACATACTTGGGGGTAAAAGTCAGAGGATCCCTACTTTCTTATTTGGAAGACAACCTTATTAGCCAAAATGTATCCCGAGACAAGCCCCCTCTGCTCTAGGTGTCGTTCCTTCCCGGGTACATTCTTCCACATGGTATGGGAATACCCCCTTATCCGTCAGTTTTGGGAGAAGTTAATTGGGGCTTTGAATGATTTTGGAGACTGGACCCTTAGACAGGATCCAGCCTTAGCGCTACTTGGCACCATGGAGCATATTATAACCTCCAGGCACGTGAAATTAGTTCTCTTCTGTACTCTATACTACCGCAGAAGAGAGATTATCCTTAGATGGAAACAACCAACGCTCAATAACTGGATAGCAACGATTAACTCTGCATTGACACTGTATAAACTAACCTATGAGAGTAGGAACTGCCCAAAAAAACTTGATAAGGTCTGGTCACAATGGATCGATGCACATGGCTCAATCTCTTAATAAGCATTGTATTACCCTATGAGCTGTTCCTATTCTGACATTCTGTGACTATATTGTTCTGTGAGATGCTCCTATGTTGGTAACCTTCCTCCCCCCGACCCTTCCATTCCCCCTCTCCAATTCTTAGTAGCTTCAGAATGTTGATTGGGAGATGAGATTCCTCTGTCGAACAATTCCCCTAAACTAATAAAATATCTATGACTCCTCCCCATTCCTACATGCTGGCACCCATTGTAGTAATCTTCCAAGGCAGGTTTGAAGATTTAGAAGCCCAAGATTTGTGGTTGTACTGGGCCCCTCCCTAAGACTTCGCTTTGGAGAGAAAAGTCATGGGTATGGCATTTACTCTTTTTCGCCTCAGAAGCAAGAAAAATCTGCAAGTTTGAGGCTTCTTTTGCTGGGGTGAATCTTTAACCACCATGATGTGCTTAATGAAAGTGTCCAGCAAACCATTAAAAGACATCATCAAAAAGCATTCGCACCAAGTGTTTTTTATATTGCTGTCCCGCAGACATTTTAGCCACAGAGATCTCCTTATGCTCACAGTCAGGAGACTCATTCTAGAGACCAGATGGATAATAGCAACTAGACCAGGGTTCTCCAAACTACGGCCCTCCAGCTGTTGCAGAACTACACATCCCATGAGGCAATGTAAAACTCTGACATTAACAGACTAGGCATGATGGGAATTTTAGTTACTGAACAAATAGATGCCATAGTTTGGAGACCCCTGAACTAGACCATTTCCATCAACACAGTAAGTGTAGGGCTAAAGGCTGAATCTCCAAAGGCTCTACATCTAAAGGGTTTGTAAGGACTGTAGCTGGATCAAACTTCTCTAAAAGGTCAGACAGACTTATATTATGGCTAAGTAGGTTGTATAACAGGGCCTGCTATCAAAAATAAATCTCTGGAAAGGGCTTCCAAATATTTGTTAGTAGGATCCTTTAACGCTGCAGCATCAATAGGTACAGTCAGTGTTTATCGCCACATTGGGAAACACACACTTTTTATTAAAAAAAATCCTCATTCAATGGATATTGGGCTGCAAAGCATTTGGGAGGCGCACATTTGTCAGGATTGTCTTTAGTCTCTGTACATAACAGGTTAAAAGAAGTGTACCAGGATTTTTGATACTCTTGGGCCCTTACAGAAATTGTAGACTGATAACAGCACTAGCTAAAGCTAGCTGCTCCATTTTAAAAGTGACTTGCACAGAATCAATAAGAGTGATATGGCATCTTTTAGACTGCACTATTGCAGCTGACTGAGGCTCCTCAAAAACAAAATCATCAATAAAGGATTTGTGAGATTCCCTGTCAAACCATAAAGTAAGCAGTAGAAGGTTTGAAATCCATCATGGCTGCAGAAATTTCAGAGAAAGATTTTGGAGGAGAAGGTGTTGAACTATGCTTACAGCCTCTACATTCAGAGTTAGCAATCATATTTGCAAGATGACCCATGAAATCTAGCATAACCGCAGAGAACTCTTTCCTGGAGGCAGAAGAGAGGGCCAAATCTAAAGGAGCTATGGTAGACTCAAAGACGGAGTTGACTTAAGAAGGGGACAATGATTGAAGCTATGTCATGTCCATTGGAAGGAACAGCGTAGAGTGACCTGGAACTGTGACTGGATCTTTAGCTAGAGTGACCTGGGACTAGGACTGCCCCCTCTGTGTTTGAGATCCAATGTGTTGTACTGTGTTAACAGGAACAACATAACAGAAAACACCCCGTAAAAACCTTGGTTAAATCACAACCAACTGCTTAAAGCAGACAAGGTTAATGGCAGGAGGTGACGGAGGTCTCTGGAAACACCAACAATGACTGAGGGGAAGACAGAAGGTGGTGATAAGCAGCTACTCCATGATGAAGGAAAAAAATGGAAGGGACACAGCTGGGAGTGAACCCATCTGACACTCAAATTATTGAGACAGCATGCATTTCCTCAGCACGGTAACCTTTTCTGCAGAAACAGAAGAAGGACTAAAGCCGCGTACACACGTAGCCATCTGTCCGACGTACTTAGTCTGGCGGACTTCCCGCCAGACTGTCCGTCGGACTTTCCAAACGGGCTACTTGCCCACACACGGCACTTTTTGAGCGGACTAATATGGCGTACTAAGTCCGCCGTACTATCCGCCCTACTTTTGAAATGAACGGACTCGCCCACACACGCGGAGAAAAGTCCGCTCATTTCGAGCGCGTCTCCAGGTAGGCGGGGCCCGCGAAGGAGACGTCCCCAAAGCACACCCCAAAGCACCTTGTCCCCATGTTGATGAGGACAAGGGCCTCTTCCCGACAACCCTGGCTGTTGGTTGTCGGGGTCTGCGGGCGGGGGGCTTATCGGAATCCGGGAGCCCCCTTTAATAAGGGGGCCCCCGGATACCGGCCCCCCACCCTATGTGAATGAGTATGGGGTACAATGTACCCCTACCCATTCACCTGTAAAATAAAAGTACAAAAAAACACAAAACACGAGATAAAATACTTTATTGCACAGCTCCGGGGGTCTTCCGTCTTCGGGGGTCTTCTTGTAGCTCTTTTGCTAGCGGAGGAGTGCGGCTTTCTTCCTCGCCGCCGGCCTCTTCTTCCGACTTCGGGGGTCTTGTTCCCCTCTTCGGTTCTTCTGCCGGGTCTTCTGTCGCCGCCGCCTTCCGTTCTTCTTCTTCTCCTGGAGATGTTGACTCGACGATCTCTCCGGCCGCAATGCCAGGGACGCGCTGCGCTGCCACTTATATAGGGACAAGGGGCGGTGTCACATGGGTTTATGTCACATGGGTTGGTCACATGGGTTGATGTCACATGGCGACAGTCCCAGCATCCTCCGGGACTGTGACATCGTAAGGGGGCGGGGTCACCATGTGACACCAACCCATGTGACAAACCCATGTGACACCGCCCCTTGTCCCTATGCAAGTGGCAGCGCAGCGCGTCCCTGGCATTGCGGCCGGAGAGATCGTCGAGTCAACATCTCCTGGAGAAGAAGAAGAACGGAAGGCGGCGGCGGCGACAGAAGACCGGGCCACCGCCTGTAAAAGAGCTAGAAGGCGCGGTGGCCCGGCAGAAGAACCGAAGAGGGGGACAAGACCCCCGAAGTCGGAAGAAGAGGCCGGCGGCGAGGAAGAAAGCCGGACTCCTCCGCTAGCAAAAGAGCTACAAGAAGATAGCGGACCCCCGGAGCTGTGCAATAAAGTATTTTATCTCGTGTTTTGTGTTTTTTTTGTACTTTTATTTTACAGTTGAATGGGTAGGGGTACATTGTACCCCATACTCATTCACATAGGGTGGGGGGCCGGTATCCGGGGGCCCCCTTATTAAAGGGGGCTCCCAGATTCCGATAAGCCCCCCGCCCGCAGATCCCGACAACCAACGGCCAGGGTTGTCGGGAAGAGGCCCTTGTCCTCATCAACATGGGGACAAGGTGCTTTGGGGTGGGGGGGCCGCGCGGCCCCCCTTTCCCCAAGGCACCCCCCATGTTGAGGGCACGTGGCCTGGTACGGCTCAGGAGGGGGGGGCGCTAGCTCGCCCCTCCTTTCCTGGCCGGCCGGGTAGCGTGCTCAGACAAGGGTCTGTTGTGGACTTGGGGAGGACCCCCACGGCGATTTTTTTCGGCGTTGGGGTTCCCCTTTAAGTCCATACCAGGCGGCGGAGCTAGCGACGTCTCCTTCGCGGGCCCCGCCTACCTGGAGACCCACTCGAAATGAGCGGACTTTTCTCCGGGCGGGAAAAGTCCGCTCATTTCAAAAGTACGGCGGACTGGCATACACACGGCCGGATTGTCCGCCGAAATGCGAGTCCGGCGGGAAGATTGGAGTGCAACACGGCATTCTAAGTCCGCCGTACTTTCGGGTCAAAAAAGTATGCCGGAGGCTACACACGGGGGGATTGTCCGGCGGACTTGAGTTTGCCGGACTTTTCCACCCGCTTGTTTGATCGTGTGTACGCGGCATAAGGGGTTTATAGTGTGGCCTAACAATACCAGGAAGAGTAGTAATTCCCGCTGCTCAGCTCAAATGGCATACTCATTCAAGAGTCTTCAGAGATAGAGGCTGAGCCATGGCTCTGGACCTCAAAAGTGCTCTTCGGCTAACACAGTGCCTCAAGGTTTGGAAAGTGGGATTGGCAGAGCCTGATGGGTGAAGGATATTCTAGGCTAATAGTATAGTTACAATGTGTCTGGTAAACCAAACAGGGCCTCTGCAACATGCTTTAACTAAATTGTAAAAGTTGCAGCTGCCATGTATGAGGAAGTGCTAACTCTTGCTGCAACACAAGGAAAGTCTATAACATTTTTACAAGCAGCGTTTTTTACCCTCTATTGGGCTTGTTGCACACTTTTAGACAAAGCTTTTGTAGGCTGCATGGAACAGGTCAGATCTACCCGTCAAAGCCTGAAATCCATGAAAGGACAGTATAAATGGGACTTAGTAAAGTAAGGTTTTTCTCGAAATTTTGGGGAAAAATTAGCCTAAATAGGGGAATGTCCATTTTCTCTACCAAAACAAACAATTTAAAATCTGTAAAAGTGTTTAATTATGTACAAAGACAGCTGTATAATACATGCAAATAGAAAAATGCAGATCAGACGCATTTTCTAAAAAGTACATACACACCACATGCTCACTACTAATGAAAACTTCTTGTCACTCCTTATTACCAGCTGTAGGTCTTTGAGATAAAATATTCAGTGTATTATTACTGCATATTTGCCATATGTGGCCTCTTGTTGGTTAACAATGTGGCACTGTGTCTTCCTTGACGATTACCTTCTAGAGTGCTTGGATGTTGTGCAAATTCCTTCACATTAAAAGGTACACTGCATTCAAAACTAGGAATGAAGCCTTGAATTACATGCAGGAAGCACAGTCCATCGATAAGGATTTCAGTTTTAAACAAGGTATTGCTGCAGTGCACAGATCCAAGCTATCTGACCATACTGGGAAACATTTGCAAGAGATAACCTATACCTTTTCTCCAACCTCTAACATACAGAAAGCCTGCATTAAAGTATAACTAAAGGCAAAACTTTTTTATTCATTTTGGATAGATGGGAGAGGGATTAGAACATCTGTCAGTGCCCCCGTTAGGGAGATTCACTCTCCCTATTTGTCCTGCTTACCTTAATTATTAAAAGTGGAAATAAAAGAAAATCCCAAACTTTGGGTTGACCCAAAAAATAGAGGGGAATCTTCCAATGGGGACACTAGTTCTGGTGACCAAGAGATTCCTTTAATTTGAATGGATTTCCCTCCACTTACTGTTTTGGCTATGGGACAGGAACTCAAGGTAAATCTTCCCATTGGGACAAAATAATCCTTACAGGGGTTATAATCCTCCATTACTCCATCCAAAATGGAAAAAAAAAAAGTTTTGCCTATAGTTCTACTTTAAGAAGTTGTTTACAGCTAATAAGGATAAAACCTGCCACGGAAGTCTGAATGCAATTGGTGATAGAGGGAGATGCACAACCCAGACTTTAGGAAGTACGCACCTATGGTCCACCTATAACCCCATTCAGATGGTCGGTATAAAGGTTTGCCTAGAGTGGATTTTAGGGAATTCAGATTGGAGTTCAGAACGGAGTTATCAATCTTATTTTTTTGCAAAGGTATTAAAAATCCAAATTATAGACATTTTCAAGAAACTTATGAGCAGTTTGGTGTTTGAAGTAGAAACCCTCTCTTTGTCAATCCAGGAAGACATAAAATAATTTCTATTCTCCCTTTCATGTTTCATAACTTGGCTCAGACACTAGTCATTTGAGTCTTATAGGACACGGATTGTTCTTTGTTGTCTAAAGATAGGTAGTAATCAGACCTTCAAAATTGACCTAGTGCATGTAGTAAAAGGTCATGAACAAAAACGTTAATACAGTTAGCCCCCTACATACGAACCTTCAAAGATATGAACATGCATTTACATGTCCTATCATGCGATTTAGTTCACATTTCTGATGGTTGTAGTTCGGAGTACTTTACTGTATACAGTACTGTATCTATATTTTACTTATTTTTTTACATATTTGTGTAAAATGTGTTTTAAACCTATTCCAGTAATTTATTGGGCCGATTGTGTTGGTTGGGTACATAGGCTAACTTTATTGGACTTAGGAATGTTCTCGGAATGGAACTTGTTTGTATGTAGGGGTCTTACTGTAATGTGAACAGGACAGGGACCAAGGTCAGATGATCAGCTTTTATTATTTTCATAGTAGGTGCACATACAAAAAGATTAAAACTGCTTCACTATTAGAAAGAGTTTGCCATTAAAGACTATGTAATACAAGAAGGCAAATGCAGACAATGAATACAGACCACCATGGTCTCAATAGCAGTAAGTGTCTGTTTTTAGCACCCATTGTCCAACACTGGTGTTTTTCAGTGCAAGGTTGCTGTTCTGAAGAAACATGCGGCTGTCTTAAAACTTTACAAGCTGCTTCAATCGAAGGCACCTAAGGAATTGTGACATTCGGGGCATTCTAGAGAGATCGTGGAGGATCCCAAATATCATGAGAAGATGCACCTGCACTCTGATGCAAGATATGCTTTAATCTAATGCCGCGTACACGCGGTCGAACTGTTTGACGTACTGAGTCCGTCATACAATCCGACGGACAATCCGTCGTACTTTCCACTGAACGGACTTGACCACACACGGATACACAAACAGTCCGTCGAAAGCTTGCGCAATGACGTGTACAGCACGTACGACGGGACTAGAAATAGGAAGTCCAAGACACAGCAAAGCACCCTTACGCCGTGTAAATCCTTTCTGGGCATGCGCCATTCTTAGTCCGTCGAACTAGCATACTGTCGACCGTATTGTCCGCTGAAACCAAAGTACGACGGACAGATTTTTGGAAAAACTGAAAATCTTACTACTCCGGACTGCACGCTGAAAAAGTCCGCTGAAGCCCACACACGAGCGGATTGTCCGCTGAAATGTGTTTCAACGGACTAAGTACGTCAAACAGTTCGACCGTGTGTACGCGGCATTACATGTAATGCAAGTCATTAATGCATTCTGTTTAGTCTAACCCATTAAGAAAGCCCTTAAAGCGTACCACTCAACATTCAACTACTATTTTTCTGCATACTTACCATATCCCAAACCAGGTGCCTCTGCACCAAGAACATGTTAGTTCCATAATAAATTTCACAGATTACATCAGTTTTTCTCAATACATTTTTCAGTCTAGGCACCCTTTAAAATCCACACAATCTTGAGACACCCCAAGCTAAAATGTAGAAAATTAAACTAAAAGCTTTACATAATTCAGCAACATCCACACACAGAGGACACCGAACATTAGAGTTAATTTTTTTTCCAAAGAAATTACACCTTTGCACACTGGTCCTGACTAGTATTGCAATGTTTCTCTTCTCCCTCAATCAGCTAATGTGACCTCAGTGCTGATGGAGAGGGGCAAAACAAGCACCCAATGTCCTCCTTATCAACTGATGGATAGGATGTTGGCTTGGTTGATAGGACACTGGCAGCTATAAAGTTGTACTCATGCACAATGAAAACCTGTGGCTTTGTGCAACTAAGAGGCCAGCTTGATCCACCTTCTGGCTTGTATACATATTTTGAGCATTTGTTTAGGCATTTTGCCAAGGCACCCCTTAAAAAACCTGAAGGCACCCCAGGGTGTCTAAGTGTCCAGGCTAAAAAAAGGCAGACTTAGATCCATTGCCAGTCAGAAAATACTTCTCACTTGGCAGTGTTGACCAAGAGACAGAACTGAGAGGAAATTTCTTCAAAGTGTGGGGAAATTTCCTCACAGACAGTTGTCACCAGAGCAAGTGATTACCGTTACCTTAAAAAAAAAAAAAAGCACTCTAAAATTGTTGTATTTCCTATTACTTCACAATCAACATCAGAGAGTAAAATTCCTCAGTGAGGGACACAAACTAAGAAAATATAACATACTGTAGGGTTCCCACTCTACAACCAAAAAAAAGTCAGCATTTTAGATATACTTTAAAGTGATTGTAAAGTCTTGTTTTTTTTGTCTTGTTAAAAATAACAAACATGTTTTACTTACCTGTACAGTGGTTTTGCACAGAGCAACTCAGATCCTCCTCTTCTCTGGTCCCTCTTCTGTGATCTTGGCCCCTCCCTGCTGTTGAGCACCCCCAGTAAGCTGCTTATTGTGGGGACACACAAGCTGAGCCATTCAGACACGGACGCCCCGGCCTGGCGCCCTTTCTCTCTTCATTGGCTGACTGACAGCAGCGGCAGCCAATGGTGCCATGCTGCTGTCTCAGCCAATGAGGGGAGTCCTGGGCAAAACAAGACACTCCTGCAACATCGCTGGATAGAGATGGGCTCAGGTAAGTATTAGTGGGGCTGATTGGAGCTGCTTTAAGCCCTGCCCTCACTTGGCGCTAAGCCCTGACCATTGCCAACGTTGAAATACCAAAGCATCAAATTATCCAATGGAGGACATTTTAGGACTCAGTGGGGGACCCCATTATAGGAAGGATGCCTTTGTGAAGATTTCTTCTCACTGGGTTATACCAAAGGTCTTTGTTGGTACAAGTGGCTGTAAAATTATTGGAGGATGATGTAGCCATTATCTTCCTTTTTTTCCCATTTGCACCACACTATTGTGTGTGGTCATTTACTGATACGGGTGAGGCTCAAAAGATGCTTAACATTTTCAGGCAGAATCAGAACGCATGTGTTTACTATATGGGCTACATCTTTAATTATATCTAGACTCACTACATATATTCAATTGGCAACTGACCTTCCATGAAAAACAACTGATGTTATTGTAGCAATTCTATGCTAGCACCCTTTTCTCCTGAAGAAGCAGAATACATGAAACATGTTGAGCCTTATGTGAAGGAGTGGTGGAGCTCTATAGGTTTGAACTTTGAGCTAAACAGTATAACATACATTACAATTAGATTTAGACCATCATCCTCAATAAAATGCAGTCCAGAATGCTACTATGTTTTTAGCCTGTATGGTTGTAATTTTCTATTTAGCTGTGCATCAATAAAGTTTTGTATTTTATTTTATCTGTTGGAAGTTGAACCTATAGAGTCCATGAACTGTGGTTAAAATATTTATTGCCTTACATATAGAACATTTTGGGACGCGAGTACTTTGGGTTGACGAGTGTCCATTGTGCCCCTCAATGGTCTCTCACCTGTTTTGTCTCTGTTTTCAACTATCCAATGAAGTTCTGGCATTCGACAGTTAAATGACAGCAGACAACGCTTAGTAAAGGCTGAAGCCAGAGCTCCCTGTTAATTTAGATGGACATCAAATCCTTCATATACAGCCTGGGCCTAGCAACTTGCAGGTACTCCAAAGGTGCCTGTGCTTCAGCGAGGTTGGTATTTTAGACACGTTGTAGGTCAGGTAGGGTTCACTTTAATTGGCTGAAAATGTATGCAGCACAAACCTATTATAAAAGCACTGAATCTGCTAGTATAGCATGACTGTCACCTAATATAATCGGCCACTTTGCATAGCAGCCAATAGTGGTTAAAAATGGCCACAAATTACACAAGGAAAAGTAAAACAAAATAAATAGAAAAAAGTGCCACCGTAAAAACACTCCACTAAATCTGCAGTACTTTTTCCCAACATTCCGTCTGAAGCAACCTTTTTAATAAGCCAATTTTTATTCATCTATTAAAATGCTAATGCACTAAAACACTCTGCCAGCATTTTTGAAGTGCAGGGAGCATTTTTGCACAAAAGGCGACCAGCTGGGCGAAAGCTGTTTATTTAGTAGGAACCTTTGCTAACTTGATCATTTGTTTTATTAATACTGGGAGGGAAAAAAATATATAGCTGTAGCTATATAAATATCTCAGGGTTGAAGATATCAGTGATGGGTGGAAGGAAGCTGGCTCATTAGCATGAACAATGCTGCAATATTCCGTAGACATATGTAGCATTTGCTAAATCAGAAACAGATTTAGGCTGTGCTACTAGACAAAGCATGTCATTTTAAACCAATGGATTTTCCTCTCCCCTCTTCCTGCCGAAATAACATGAATGACAGTCGGCAGCTGTGGGTTGGGATTATTCCCTCCATCTCCTGTCTTGCTAATTAAAAGGTTGATCACAGAACAATACTGCCATCATTAATTTCAGCCTTCTGATTGGACAGGATCCTGCTGCCCCGCCTGATCCTTTCACACTGCTGAAGTTAATGTGACAGGAGTCACAAGATGGATTGCCTGTTGCCATATTGCTCCTCGTCTCCAATCAAGAGCTATCTGTGTAAACTGATTGTTCTAATTTGCTCTCATTATTATTACAATATCAGGAGAAAATAATGCACACAGCTCACTGTCAAAACAGAGAGAAACAGCCATTAGTTACAAGAACACAAAGGCTGCTTTTAATAGGGGCACGACCGCTTACTAATGTATTCGTGGTAAACTGCAGAAATATCTCCTCTTCCTTGCGCCTGCGTGCGTGCGTGTATACAGTAAAATAGAATTTATTACAATTCTAATGCTAGTGACAGCAGGAGAGCTCAGCAACAGTATTTAACTTAAAATAAATATTATGTAACACAAAAGGAGGAGGAAACCAATGCAGATGAAACACGCAGAATCCAGAAAAGATTGCACAGCCCACGTCTAAAGAAATGTGCGTGTGCCTATACATGTCCATGTTTTTTGTACACACGAATTAAAATGCCATTAGCAGTCTTCAGCTAACATGAATTACATAAAATAAATGCGGTACATTTCTTTGAATAAGCACCCACTACAAAGCAGCTCTATTGTGTGATGCAATATAAATTTGTTAGCAAATAGTAAAAAAATAAAAAAATAAAATAAAAAATAGCCCATTTATTAGCCAACTGCTGCTTTTTATTTATTTTTATTTTATTATTATTTTTTTTCATAGAATTCCAATTACCATTAACAATGTTGCCGAACTGAAGCTAACAGTGCAGCCCAATAAGGGCAAATACTTAAAATGCAAAAATTGATTCATTTTACAGGAACTGCATTTCAGATAATTTACTGGTAAGGCAAAAGACTAGTTGAAAGTAAATATATGTAAGATGGAGGAAAGGGGGCACAATTATGTGTGTGTGTGTGTGTATATATATATATATATATATATATATATATATATGTATATGTATGTGTGTGTGTATAATAAATATATATATACATATATATATATATATATATATACATATATACATATATACATACACACATATTTTTATATATATATATATATATATATATATATATATATTATATATATGTGTGCGTGTAATATTATATATATATATATATATATATATATATATATATATATATATATATATATATATATATATATATATACACACACACACAGACACAAATTGTGTGTGAATAATATATTATAATAAAAATAAATATGAATTAAAAATAATAAAATCTATATATTTATTTACCTCTGCAGCTGGGCTCTGTAGGGGGTTAAAAGCTCATTTTATCTAGTTAGAAAAGAAAAAGCAACTATACTTCACTTTAAAAAAGGTAATCACAGAGGGCAAGGGGGCATTCTTTACATCTGGAGGAAAAGAGATTTAGCCCGGGTTCATATTGCTGCGGGTCTGAAATTGTGCGAGTTGAGCTGAACTCGCACGATTTGAACCCGGCAATGCAGTCCAACTTCAGGTGTGTTTTGACAGACATCTGCGCGGGTTCCCGCAATGAACGTCTATACAAATCGCTCCCCAAAGTCGACAAAAGTAGTACAGGAACTGCTTTTGGAAATCAATGTGGCGCCATAAAGTCGGCACCGCACCAATGATGGTGTCATTGCTGGCAATAGCTGCCGATTTGGCATGCGATTGGACATGTCCAATCGCATGCCGAATTGTACCAATGTGAACCTAGGCGTTATCTCCAAAAAAAGGGCAAAGGTTTTTTTCAGAGTAAGAGCTGTGAAAATGTGAAATAGACTCCCTCCAGAGGTGGTTCTGGCCAGCTCAGTAGATTACTTTAAAAAAGGCCCGAATTATTTCCAAAATGTACATAATATAACTGGATACTAACATTTATAGGTAAAGTTGATTCAGGGAATAGCTGATTGCCTCTCAGGGGATCAGGAGGGAATTTTTTCCTCTGCTGGAAAAAATTGGTTTATGCTTTGCTGGTTTTTTTTTTTGCCTTTCCTTTTATTGGTTGAACTAGATAGATCTGTGTCTTTTTTCAACCGGACCATGTAACTTAATTTCTTTCTTCCTCCTACCACCAGTCGGCGCTCTTCTCTCCAACATTCTGCTTTGTAGGCAGGCCCTGAGTTTCTCCAATTATAATGCAGGACCTGCTGATGCACATGTTGTCATTGGGAGTGCCTGCATCAGCAAGTAGCAGGGTTTGTGGGATCAGTCATGCAGCTAGGAGGAAGTCAGCAGGTGTCAGGAATGAGTCAACTATAGTTTATGTTCACCCTAAACAAAAAAAGAGCATTTAAAGTGGTTGAAAACCCTTACAAACCACTTTGTCCTACAGCTAAGTCTAGATTAAGGCTTACCTGTAGGTCCAAGAAATATCTCCTAAACCTACATGGTTTAGGAGATATTTACAAAAAGACAGGCACCTCTGTCTACGGTGCATGCGCCGTACACAGTGGCGCGTGGGCGCACTGAGCATGCCGCTGCTAACAGCGATATGCCGTTAGTGGCGGCTTCCATGTGCGGGAGTGACGTCATCGCTGTTCAGGCGCTGTGAGTGGCCGGAGCAGCGATAACCGGAAGATGATGGACGATCCGTGCTACAGGGGACAGCGGTGACATTGCTGGTTCTTGTGTCAGGTAAGTGACACATAATGGGCTACTATGCGATGCATAGTCGTCCATTATGCTTTACCTTTGCAGGGAGACAAGGGTGGGTTTACTTTCTATTTAACCCATGCAATGTAGGGGGAGATCCACTTGAGGGGACATTTTTTAAATTTTCCTCCAAGTTCAACTTCAAAATAGTTAAACGCAATGATGTGCAATGTACAGTAACACATGCCAACCGATGTGAATACACCTATGGTTGTTGGAGAAGCCTAGTCATCGAGAGATGGCTTTTTGCTGGATGCCATGCGTTACCAGGCTTTGCTCCTCACCTTATCAATGACACAAATTTAAAAAAAAATGTATTTATTTATAAAATAAACCTGTGAACTGGGAACGACAGCCCACTCCACCCTGGGGTGGAGGTATGGTTTGGGGTACACTTTGACAGGCGCTTTAAATTCCCTGCACTAAAAGACAGCACTACAAAATGTGCTGATGATGCCAATTACAAGCCCCCAGCCGAATCCTCCAGCCCCCACCATTCGGGCAGATTTATGTGGGCTCTTGCCGACGTTATTACAAGTCAGAGTTTATTGGGAAATTGTTACATTATGCGGAGTGTCTAACAAATTGCTTATGCTGCTATAATTGGATTACAACAGCCGCTTGCTCCCACCGGTAAGATTAGGCAAGTAGGGCTCCTGCCGATCTCTGAGCGTTAGCAGTAATTTTATTTGCCTTGCCTCTCTCTTTCCTAACAACATGCCTCTCTCCCTGCCAGCTGTCTGCTGAAAAGGCAAAGGCTTGTTCCTTGGCCTTAACAATGCAATTACAGCCCCGCAGATCGCACTGTTTGTGCATTAAGTACAGTGCCAAAACGAGGCAAATTGATCGTTTGACTTTTGAAGAAGCCATGTGATCTCCTCTGTGCGGGTGATCGGACATGCATCAGCGCGTACCCCTGCCGTTCATTCTGCTTGGAGGACTTTGTTCCTGATCATTTTTCTAATGAACGCACAGGGAGAAAAATACCATAAAATAAAGTTGTGGAAGGAAAAAAAAAAAAAACGCACACATATACCTAAATTTTACCTATATTGCACCTCGCTGCCAAGCCATAAACCAGAGAATTCATTCTGAATTTTGTTGCAGAACTATTTCCAAGGAGTAACCCAAATAGGCGTTCCTACTATGTGCCAAAATGTGGAAATATACTTTTTTCTTTCTTTTTTTTCGAAAATGCAATAGTGACATGAGAAGAAGATTTATAGTAAAAAGAAAAACATGGCAGCTGTTGGAAGGTTTTAAACTTTGTCAGGTATAAAATATAAAATGAAATATAATTCATTTTTGGCATCGTTATCTAATTGAATGTGTTTTATTTGACAAATGATCTAAACTCCATTAGATAGGATACGAAATCCTGTGCTGCAAAAGATAAAACCACTGGTCTATGCGCCTGAAAATACTATTGAAATGGCTGTAATACTGATCCTCTGGTTTCAGAACGGTCTCTGGCCTAAAGCAAGGACACAACAGTTTGGACTTCTCTGGTTTTACCGGCTGCATCTTGTTCCCAAGGTCAGCGATTTGGGAAGAACTGGGGTCAAAGGTTCAGCATTACAACTGCCATTTTTAGCAATGGCAGACAGTATATTTCGTTAGGCATAGGTCAACTATAAAATTTTGCCAATATACAAAGACAAGTTTCAACAGGATCCAAATAGTTCTAACATACACTATATTACTAGAAGTTTTGGGATGCCTGCCTTTACACACACATGAACTTTAATGGCATCCCAGTCTTAGTCCGTAGGGTTCAATATTGAGTTGGCCCACCCTTTGCAGCTATAACAGCCTCAACTCCTCTGGGAAGGCTGTCCACAAGATTTAGGAGTGTGTCTATAGGAATGTTGAACATTCTTCCAGAAGCACATTTGTGAGGTCAGGCACTGATGTGGACGAGAAGGCCTGCAATTCCTCCCAAAGGTGTTCTATCGGGTTGAGGTTAGGACTCTGTTAATGCCAGTCAAGTCCCTCCACCCCAAACTTGCTCATCCTTGTCTTTATGCACTGGTCCAAATGATTTGGTGTCAGGGGGATTGTGGTGTGGGGCTTGGGCCCTTAGTTCCAGTGAAGGGAACTCTTAAGCAACAGACGAAAAACAAGCTCTGGACTGCCACACTCTTCAGAAGACCACTTTCTTTTATTGGAAAATCACAGCTCAACAAACACAGCGAACATATGGCTATGAATAAGCACTACAGCTACTGCGAAACGTCAGCAATTTTTCCTTGTTCGCTGTGTTTGTTGAGCTGTGATGTGATTTTCCAATAAAAGAAAGTGGTCTTCTGAAGAGTGTGGCAGTCCAGAGCTTGTTTTTCAACTATTGCTAGTGGTAATAGCCAGCACATGTGGCTTCCCAGGCGAAGAGACAGTTTACAGCCTGCAAGTGTGCTCCTGGAGCGATGAGATCCCTTCTCCTTCATATTATGAAGGGAACTCTTAAGGCGTCAGCATACCAAGACATTTTGGACAATTTCACACTCCCAACTTTGTGGGAACAGTTTGGGTATAGCCCCTTCCTGTTCCACCAGTGCACAAAGCCCATAAAGACACGGGGTTGAGGATTTTGACTGGCCTGCACAGAGTCCTGATCTCAACCCAATAGAATACCTTTGAGATGAATTAGAGCGGAGACTGCGAGCCAGGCCTTCTCATCCAACATCAGTGCCAGACTTCACAAATGTTCTTCTGGAAAGGGTGGGTCAACTCAATATTGAACCCTACTGACTAAGATGCCACTAATCAGTGACAAAATCAATGGCGGCCAAAGCTCAATGATGCACATGGAGCGTGAAAACTGGCCCATGCAGTCCGATCCAACAGAAGAGCTACTGCAGATAAAAATTTCTAAAAAAGTAAAGCTGGTCCCAATAGAAAGGTACCAGAACACAGTACATCGCAGTTTATGGTGTATGGGGCCGTTTAGCTGCAGACTGGTCAGGGTGCCCATGCTGTCCACAGCCAAAAGCACATTTAATGGGCATATGAGCATCAGAACTGAAACATAGAGCAATGGAAGAAGATGGCCCAGTCTGATAAATCATGTTTTCCTTTACATTTGGATGGCTGGGTGCATGTGGAACGCTTACCTGGGAAATAGATGGCACCAGGATGCACTATGGGAAGAAGGCAAACTGGCAAAGGCTAAAAGGATCTGCTACTGACAGCTTGGTGCCAGATACCGCAGCATACCTTCACAGGTCTAGTGGAGTCCATGCCTTGAAGAGTCAGGGCTGTTTTGCAGGCAAAGGGGGACCTACTCAAAATTAGGTTGGTGGTCATAATCCTATGGCTGATCGGTGTATATACACTCACTGGCCACTTTATTAGGTACACCGGTTCAATTGCTTGATAACACAAATTGCTAATCAGCCAATCACATTGCAGCAACTCAAAGCATTTAGACATCTAGATGTGGTGAAGATGACTTGCTGAAGTTCAAACCGAGCATCAGAATGGGGAAGAAAGGAGATTTAAGCGACTTTGAACATGGCATGGTTGTTGGTGCCAGAGGGGCTGATCTGAGTATTTCAAAAATTATTGATCTATTGGGATTTTCACGCACAACTATCTGCAGGGTTTACAGAGAATGGTCCGAAAAAGAGGAAATATCCAGTAAGAGGCAGTTGTGTAGATGAAAATTGCTTGTTGATGTCAGAGGACTATGGGAAGACTGGTTCTGATAGAAAGGCAAACGGTAACTCAAAATTACGACTTGTTACAACCAAGTTATGCAGAATATCATCTCTGAACACACAACACATCGAACCTTGAAGCAAATGGGCTACAGCAGCAGAAGACCACACCAGGTGCCACTCCTGTCACTTAAGAACAGCAAACTGAAGCTACAATTTGCACAGGCTCACCAAAATTGGACAATAGAAGATTGGAAAAACGTTGCCTTGTCTGATGAGTGTCGATTTCAGCTGCGACATTCAGACAGTAGGGTCAGAATTTGGCATAAAACAACATGAAAGCATGGATCCATCCTGCCTTGTATCAGCAGTTCAGGCTGATGATGGTGTAAATGGTGTGGGGGATATTTTCTTGGCTCACTTTGGGCCCCTTGGTACCAATTGAGCATCTTTTAACCACTTCAATACAGGGCACTTAAACACCTTCCTGCCCAGACCAATTTTGAGCATTCAGCGCTGTTGCACTTTGAATGACAATTGCGCAGTCATGCTACACTGTACCCAAATGAAATTTTTATCATTTTTTTCCCACAAATAGAGCTTTCTTTTGGTGGTATTTGATCACCTCTACGGTTTTTATTTTTTGCGCTACAAATAAAAAAATACTGAAAATTTTGAAAAAAAAATATTTTTTTTTGTTTCAGTTTCAAAACTTTGTAAATAAGTACGTTTTCTCCTTCACTGATGGGCACTGATGGGGCTACACTGATGGGCACTGATAAGGTGGCACTGATGGGCACCAATGTGGCACCAATGAAGTGGCAGTGATGAGGTGGCATTGATGGGCACGGATGGGCGGCATGGATGGGCGACACGGATGGGCAACACGGACGGACACTGATAGGTGGCACAAATTGGCACTGATAGCTGGCACGGATTGGCATGGATGGGCGGCACAGATGGGCGGCACAGATGGGCATGGATGGGCGGCACAGATGGGCGGCACAGATGGGCATGGATAGGCGGCACAGATGGGCATAGGTGGGCATGGATAGGCGGCACAGGTGGGCATAGGTGGGCATGGATAGGCGGCACAGGTGGGCACTCATAGGCGGCACAGGTGGGCACTCATAGGCGGCATTGGTGTTATACTGTAGTAGTGGATGCCAATCAGTGCCAAATAATGCATGCCAATCAGTGATGCCCATTGTGGGCACTGATTGGCATCCATTGTGCTGACTGGCATCCCTGGTGGTCTAGGGAGGATTACCTTTTCCCTGGTGGTCTGGTGGCATCCCTGGTGGTCCAGTGTGGGCATCCTCGGGGGGGCTGTGCTGATAATCGATCAGCACAGAACCCCCCTGTCAGAGGAGCAGCCGATCGGCTTTCCTCTACTCGCGTCTGACAGACGCGAGTGAGGGAAAGCCGATCCCCGGCTCTTCCCATTTACACTGTGATCAGCCGTGATTGGACACGGCTGATCACGTGGTAAAGAGTCTCCGTCGGAGACTCTTTACCGAGATCGTAGTTCCCGGGTGTCAGACTGACACCCTGCAACAACGATCGCCGCGATGCGCGCCCCCGGGGGTGCGCAGCGGCTCATAATCCTGATCACGTCATATGACGTCCGGTCAGGATTATGCAACCACTTTGCAGCCGTCAATTGCCTATAGGGCGGGCGGCAAGTGGTTAAACACCACGGCCTACCTGAGTATTGTTGCTGATCATGTGCATCCTTTCATGACTACAGTGTACCCATCTTCTGATGGCTCCTTGCAGCAGGATAATGCACCATGTCACAAAGCTCAAATCATCTCACCACTGGTTTCTTGAAGATAACAATGAGGTCCCTGTACTCCAATGGCCTCCACAGTAACCAGATCTCAATCCAATAGAACATCTTTGGGATTTGGTGGAACAGGAAATTCACATTATGGATGTGCAACTGACAAATCTGGAGCAACTGTGTGATGTTATGTCAATATGGACCAAAAATTCTGAGGAATGTTTCCAACACCTTGTTGAGTTTATGCCATGAAGAATTAAGGCAGTTCTGAAGGCAAAAGTGGGTCAAACCCGGTACTAGCAACGTGTACCTATTAAAGTGACCAGTGAGTGGATATATACTGTATATTACATACATGTGCACACATACACACAATGCAACTGTTGCTTGTTGCCCTATGATCTGTTTTTTTTTTTTTTTACGTACATCAACTCTATCAAGATCTATTAAATAGAGCATATTTGTCTGAAGTTCTGTCCCCAACACAACCATAATGCCTTGTACACACGGACATACCGACAACAAAATCCGTCGGATTTTTTCAGACGGATTTTGTCCTAAACTGGTGTTGCATACACACGGTCGGACAAAGTTGTCGGAAAAAACGATAGTTCAGGACGTGATGACGTTCGGTCGTTATGACGGAACTACGTTGAGGCTACTAGCCAATAGCTTTGGTCTCGTAATTTGATCTGAGCATGCGTGACACTTTGTCCGATCAGAACTCTCTGCAAACGATTGTATTTTTTGTCCGAAAATTTGAGATCCTGCTCTCAATTTTTTTCCGTCTGAATTTCCGAGGGAAAAAGTCAGATAGAGCCCACACACGATTGGATTTTCCGACAATATAATCTAATCGGACATTTTCCGGCAGAATTTCCGACCGTGTGTACAAGGCATTAGACTCCTTTGAGACTTTTATATTTTTGCTGCATTAACAACCACAAGCAAAGACATGATATGCACCCATATATGCATTTTGGCATGTAGTTTCTCATGTTTTTAACTACACCAAAAATGCACACGTGTGAACAGGGTTCTACTCAACCGGGATAAAGGGGCAAGGCTGTGAACAGCAAACAATAAGATTCCAGATGTCATTTTCAAGAGCAGGTTGGAGGAAAAAAGAAAAAAAAAAAAGTAAAAAAACATCTCATTGGCGAAGAGATTCTCACAAATAAGTCTTATCTTTCGTGTTTTTGTATCAGCACTGTGTTTATTAATTGATGTTATAGCAAAATGGTACATAGAAATGGTTACTCGTGTTCGCTCATAACTCAAGGAAAAGGTTTACTATTCCTGAAGAGACAAGGACGTGGCAGCTCATTAAACAGCATGCGCTCTTCATACCGTAATCAGAGTTGCCGCATCACCTCAAATGAAATATTTTCTGTCCCGTAGTTATAATTCTCACAACTAAATAAGTACACTATTAAAATTAATTCAATAAAAAAAAAAAAAACTGAATCCGGATCAAAAGATTTGCATCCATGTTGGTTTTCTTTTATTCCACACAATAAAAAAAATCAATTAAAATATCATATCAAGTAGTAGTAGAAAAAAAAAATTAGATGGACAGTAGTAACTGTGTACCCGTCAACACAGCTCTATAGTCTGTCTGGTTTTTGTTTCAAAGGATTCACAAGCAGCCGGTGACATAATTTTGGCTTGGGGAACCAACTATCTCCTGACACGATGATGTCACCAGATCCTGGCAAAAGTGACGAACTGAATACCAGCTTAGCGCTGCCTTACGTTCAAAAATTACATCTGTGACAGTTTTACTAATCCCGCTCTACTATAAATACGGTTCTGTGATCCCTCCAGTTGCACATCATGTGACCAGTGCCATAGAACTAGTCATGTGATCTCTGCTGAAGGGGCCTAAAGGACTGATCTTCAGTTAACAAACAACAAAAATATTTAGGAGAAGTAACAATGTAGCGCTAGCAATTAGAACAGTACTAATTTACTGTAAGAAATACAAAACTGTGCTCATGACAAACACAGCGATAAAGTAGCTAACACCCAAAAGAGTGAAACACAAAAGTCTGTGAGGACCAAATAAAAATAAATCAGTCCCAAAGATCGATGAATCAATCACAGATACAGTGGTTCATAATATGGAAAGACAGAGGATGATTCGATGGGTGTCTGAAGACAGGGACGTCACACAGATATATAGAAGATGGGTACTCTTACCAGAGCCAATGGACCTGCGTGTGGGCAACACCAGGTCTACCGAGCATGAACAGATAAATCATCGATCTTTCAGGAACGATGCGACAGGTCACAGATGGTCCTTTAACCAATAGGGAACAGTCTGCGATGTCCTCAGGAGCTCCAGTCCTCTCTCGATAGAATCCGAGGGTGAAGAAATAGCCACCAAACAATGAGTCAACAATTGGTGTAAAAAAGGCTCACAGAGTGGGTCATATGTAAAACAAAAAGGAACAACAGCTTCCCATGGTGCAGGTCAAAAAATAAGTCAGCTGTTTATTGGCATAAAACCAGCATACAAAATAAAAATAGAAAAATAAATAAAAATAGTGATCACAATGTTAAAAGCAATATGGGGAACCGGGACGAAACGCATAAGGCCTGCTTTCTATGTTCCCCATATTGCTTTTAACATTGTGATCACTATTTTTATTCCTCTTCCTATTTTTAATTTGTATGCTGGTTTTATGCCAATAAACAGACAACTTGTTTTTTGACATACACCATGGGAAGCTGTTGTCCCTTTTTGTTTTACATATGACCCGCTCTGTGAGCCTTTTTTACACCAATTGTTGACTCAATGTTTGGTGGCTACTCCCTCACCCTCGGATTCTATCGAGAGAGGACTGGAGCTCCTGAGGACATCGCAGACTGTTCCCTATTGGTTAAAGGACCATCTGTGACCTGCCGCATCGTTCCTGAAAGATCGAGGATTTATCTGTTCATGCTCGGTAGACCTGGTGTTGCCCACACACAAGTCCATTGGCTCTGGTAAGAGTACCCATCTTCTATATATCGGTTTGATGTCACTGTCTTCAGACGCCCATCGGATCATCCTCTGTCTTTCCATATTATGAACCACTGTATCTATGACTGATTCATCGATCTTTGGGACTGATTTATTTTTATTTGGTCTTCACGGAATTCTTTGTGTTTCACTTGTTTGGGTGTTAGCTACTTTATCACTGTGTTTATCATGAGCACATTTTTTGTATTTCTTACAGTATATTAGTACTGTTATAATTGCTAGCGCTACATATAGCCCAGAGTTTGGTTTCAGGGCAGTGTTCCATTTGCCTGAATACCATACTGCCAGACATCTTTGTCTTCCCCCAAGGGTAAATATCATTGTTCTGTTGTTCATTGGTTTTAGTTTCACATGGCCGCCTTGTTTGGCTGGTCAATTGCTATTGGCGTTGGTTTGTTTTGGCATTTGGTCTTCTTTGGATTTGGTCTTCATGGGGTTTGGTGGTATCCCATTCCCAGGATTACACGTCAGTTTTGCATAGGGTATTCCTTTTTTTTATATCAGTCACTATATATTGTTGTTTTTACTGGTATTGCTAATTTTAAACACTACTCACACATATTTTGTGTAGTGCTAGGGTACACGATTATCTTTCACATCCAGGATTCACCAATCATTATTCACATATCATTTATTTTTTCACATTTATATATACACTTAACATATTAATCAGTTATGCTTTTTACACACCATGACCACTTACAGTAGGTGACCGCGATATTGTGTCAATCTCGCTGCTTCTAGCGGCGAGATTGACACACTACGAGCTCCGTCGCGGGAGCCAGCGCCGAGCTGGCTCGCATCGGGAAAGGAAAAATGTTTCTTTTCCTTTCCCGATAAGCGACAAGCATCGCTGGCTGGGTTGACACTGGTGCGGGGATCCGAATTGGAGTGTTTGGTATGAATCCTAAGGGAAAACTCCACGCCGAAAAAAAAAGGGCATGGGTTCCCCCTTGGGAGGCATACCAGGCCCTTAGGTCCGGCAGGGATTTTAAGGGGAATCCCCTTCGCCGAAAAAAATGGCGTGGGGTCCCCCCAAAATCCATACCAAACCCATATCCGAGCACGCAGCCCGGCCGGTCAGGAAAGGGGTGGGGACGAGCGAGCGCTCCCCCCTCCTGAGCCGTACCAGGCCACGTGCCCTCAACATGGGGGGCACCTTGTCCCCATGTTGATGAGGACAAGGGCCTCTTCCCGACAACCCTGGCCGTTGGTTGTCGGGGTCTGCGGGCGGGGGGCTTATCGGAATCAACCGATGACCCCACCCCTTGTCCCTATATAAGTCGCTGCGCACCCCGTCCCTGGCATTGCGGCTGGAGAGAGCGTTGAGTCAACATCTCCAGAAGAAGAAGAAGAAGAAGAAGAAGAACGGAAGGTGGCGGCGACAGAAGACCACCGCTAGTAAAAGAGCTGGAAGAAGAAGCGGTGGCCCAGCAAGAAGAACCGAAGAGGGGGACAAGACCCCCGAAGTCAGAAGAAGAGGGCGGCGGCAGTGAAGAATAATGCCGGGCTCCTCCGCTAGCAAAAGAGCTAGCAGAAGATAGGAGTCCAGCGAGAAGACCCCCGGAGCTGTGCAATAAACTAAACTATTTTAACCCTTGTGTGTGTGTTTTTTTGTACATTTTTTTCACAGGTGAATGGGTAGGGGTACATTGTACCCCATACTTATTCACATAGGGTGGGGGGCCGGGATCCGGGGGCCCCCTTATTAAAGGGGGCTCCCAGATTCCGATAAGCCCCCCGCCCGCAGACCCGGACAACCAACGGCCAGGGTTGTCGGGAAGAGGCCCTTGTCCTCAGCAACATGGGGACAAAGTGCTTTGGGGTGGGGGGGCTGCGCGGCCCCCTCTTCCCTAAGGCACCCCCCATGTTGAGGGCACGCGGCCTGGTACGGCTAAGGAGGGGGGGCCCCTCACTCGTCCCCACCCTTTCCTGACCGGCCGGGCTGCGTGCTCGGATAGGGGTCTGATATGGATTTTGGGGGGACCCGACGCTGTTTTTTTCGGCGAAGGGGATTCCCCTTAAAATCCCTGCCGGACCTAAGGGCCTGGTATGCCCCGAGAAGGCATGCAGGCTTCATGAGTGAGGCGACATTATCGCCTCTCTCTGACTGCTATAGGAAAATAACATTTTCCTATTGCAGCCAGCGCAACGGTATCGCGCTGGTTAGAGAAGCCTGTCGCCGGGAACCAGCGCGACACTGTCCCGCTTGAAACACAATATCGGTGGTACCTACTGTATGTGCAGTTGTCCCGCCATCCCGGCACTGACATCTTTCCTCTAGGTTTGTCCTTGACAGCTTTCTATAGTTCAGACCAAAGCCATTCTCATCCCTAGGCCTGACCTGAACAGGATCTCATTCACACATCAATATAATATAACAGTGATGTTTAACTGCATGTATTTTGATTATGTCAGCTTCTAAGAGTCATAGAATGTAATTAACTTTTTTTTGTTTTTTTATCTTTTAGCTCAGACCAAGCCAAGGACAGAAACATCCGTCTTATCGAAAATATTTTTGTCGGCACTCTGCAGACACAAGGTACGTTTGTGCAGTACTATATCTCATTTCTTTATTAAGGAAATCCTTGAGTATGAAGATACTCTAGGAATCTTCATTTCATTTTTGTCTAATTGTATGAAGGGAGATAACTAAAAATGTTCTTCTGTTTCTTTTGCAGTGGTTTGCCAGAGTTGTCATTATACATCGGAAAGATCTGAGGAATTCCTGGACATTCCTCTGGAGAATAATGTAAATATCAGGCATACATTATATATTATTTTATATTAGATTACATTATAATTTAACATTTTTAGTTTTCCCTGTACATTGGCAGTCAAGTTACCTTTTTGTGACTTCATTGGTCCATGGCACCCCTATGCGTTTGGAGTGTCATTAATGTTGCACTGACACCTGCTGCACATTGTAAGCCTATTGCGTTCTGAATGAGGTGCAGGAAATGTGCACTTTTTTGGGGGTTTTCCACACTGTGTTCTAGTGTGACCCGGGGCAGGGGATCTTCTCCCCGCACTCGCTGACACAATTTAAAAACAGCACGGCCATGCAGAGCTCCACCCACACAACCACATCATTCCTTCCCAGAGTTCCATAAATGAATGAACTACAAGTACCACTGGACATCTCCGTCGATGGCTTGTAGTTCTCAATGGACTGTGAGGGGGCTGGTGAGCGCTCCCATGGGTCATTAATTCTTCCTGCAATTCAGTAACTGCCTGCCCATATCAGAGGTACAGGAAGACAGTGTACTGACAGTCTGCAGGATCCTGACATTGCACCGGCTATCTGCTTATCACGGGTGCAATACTTTACAGGCTCCAGTGTAAAAAAATAGATACACATCTTTTTCCAATGTGCATTTATTTATTTTATCTTAAAGATGAACTTTTCCAAAAGTTGCCAGATGTCAGGGATTGTCATATTCATTGACTAGATACCCTCTTTTTATTGAAAACAATGTGTTTTCATCACATGTTATAAATATGAATACTGATTTTTCTTTTCTTTATTGTTTAGACCTCAACAACGATTCTAGAATCTCTGAAAAATGTCACCAAAACAGAGAGACTGGAAGGAAAAAACTCATACCGATGCAATGGGTTAGACTCTTTCCTTCGATTATTCAGACTTATACATTACATATATAACTGTAGAAGATACCGGCCTATAGCAGTAGAGGGCGGAGTTCCGTGTACACCATCCTGTGACTGGCTCGGTGAACGTGGGTAAACCATTTCATTATATGTCCAGAGGCTACTCCAGTCCTGCTAAAGACAGGCAGTATCTGAGCAGAACTTCTAACGAAAGACTAAACCCGAGAATTAGGCTTACATTTCAATTTCTTGTTTCCTTAGGTGTTACCAGTTAGTACCAGCTGAAATGAGGAGTACGATCTACAATCCTCTGAACGTCCTGATCATGACCCTGAAGAGGTTCAATATGTTCACTGGACAAAAGCTGAGAAAAGTAAGTCTTCGTTAAAATATGGAATTCATGTTGTAAGATCCCTTCTTGTGTTATATTTGGATGCATTTGAAAAAAGAAAGAAAAAAAAAAAATACATTGTCTAATGTGTCTTTTTTGTCTTATAGAATATCAAATACCCTGGGACCTTTGACATCGGTCCATATACCTCGAGGCCTACTGACCACATCAACTATAACCTGTATGCTGTCATCGTGCACAGAGGATACTCTGCCACAGAAGGACATTATTATGCCTATGTAAAGGTAAGTTACCCCAAATCCCTTCCCCCAATATAGTAAAAAAAAAGATGATTCATTTGTGGTGTGCAGCGTTTTTTCCTGGCTGTGTTTTCTAATCTAATTATCTATTTTTCATGTTGGAGATGAACGACGAGGAGGTAACCCCATGTAGCATCAGGAAGGTCCTACAACAAGAGGCCTATCTGCTTTTCTACAAAAAGTAAGTTCTTTCACCAATTTTGTCATGCAAATCAATTTTTCTATTTCCATATTTATTGAAATTTTCCAATATAATTATCACAGAACATAAGATTTGGCTTGGCTTCACACAGAGGAATTAGTACACAATACATAGATACAAGCATAGTCCCTTCATATCCCATTTTTGTTTTCTGCTGGGACCTTGAAGAAGGGGACACACCCAGAAAGCTTGTCTTGAATTGTTTTTATGTTAGTGCAAATAAAATCCCCCATGCACACACAGGCTTTTAGAGGACTTTAGGAACAGCAGCGTTTGGAGGCAGTCAAAGCTCCATCTCCTGAACATAGAAGAATCCTGTTCAGAAGAGGAGCTTTGGGCAAAAACACTAAGTGCCAAAACACGCCAAAACATTTTGCACCTTTAGCACTTGAGAGTTTATTCCTTTCAGTGGCCAGAATACATAAAAATTCTTGCCAATGAAATAAATCAACGGCCAATCGTGCCTGAACACGTTGAAAGGCTCCTAAACGCATTTTGAAAAACCAGCTTAGGTGCATTTTTAACTTCAATTTCCTCCTCTTGGGAGAAACAGCGTTTGTAATAAATTATTGTGCATGAGACCTAAGGGTCTATTTGCAGAAAAACATATTCGCACAGCCGTCACCAATAATCCCTTTAATTTGTCTAATATGGGGCTCGATATGGAGGGGGTATGTGGGCAGTGCATCCGCAGCAACTGCCATAGTCCTGACAGGGGATAGAGCCCCGTCCAGGCTCCTGCAAAGGTTCAAGGAAGGAAGGAAGGATGACCCCTGGAAGTCACACATCTATGGCGTCCTACTGCAATGAATGGAATGGCAACCTCAGTCTGGACTCCGACCAGGCCACGCCCCAACATGTTTCACTCCGCCCCCCAGAGTCATGGGGAATTTGTCTAATGTTTGTGATCAGCTCCATCTAGTGGTCGCTATGCGGTGTTCTCCCGATTGAGGTATTTTAGAATTGTGTCATTTTGTCCATTAGGTAGAGCCGACGATAATAGGAAATAGACATATTAGATAAATTGGCATTGATTTACTAAAACTGCAGAGCGCAAAATCGGGTGCAGCGCTGCATATTAACCAATCAACTTTGTCAAAGATTTATTGAACGAATTGAAGCCGATTGGCTACCATGCACAGCTGCACCAGATTTTACACTCTCCAATCTTAGTAAATCAACCCCATTATGTGGATTACTCAAACAAATGCCGAGAAATTCATACATGGAGTGAATTATTTTTTAAATAAACAGACCTCTGTTTATAAAAACGGTTTGCCCCCGTTACCAAAACTTACAGCTAAACCTCCATTAGCTAAAAAATACCATCATCAGGACCCTTACTACTGACGGATGCTGAACTCTTCTTTTCGAGGTCTCTTCCTTCACCCGCAAAGACCAACACCTGCCCCTGCCACAACGTCTGAAAAGAAACAAAACAACACAAGCAGAGAAAACTAAAGACACACAACCAGGGGAGGGTGGGCGGGCACTTTCCCTCATGCTGTGGTGCCAGAGGGAGGGGCCAGTTCCTTTTTCTTCACTTGTCCCCCTCTTCCACGTTATTCTCCCAATCACAGCCTCTGTCTTATCCACGTACTCAGTTTGCCCTGTCATGCCAGCCCTATGCTTATTTACTTTATTTTGCTCTGGGCTTTTCTTTAACGTTAACATAACAATTTCTCTTTCTTTTTATCTATTTCAGAGCACCAACTGAGCCTTTCATACCAAAACCAGATGAAAGCTCCTCCGAAGCACCTAAAGCTTCGGAAGTGGAAAAAAGATCGAAGGAAACAGAAGCTAACAGTCTCCCAAACATAGAGACTGTACAGGAGGAGGAGAAGAACGTGAAGAAGAAGAACCGTCTATCTAAATTGTTCTGCACAAAGTCCCCCACAAATGATAAGGGGGATGAGAGGAAGAAGAAGAAGAAGAGCTGGCTTCTTAGATTGGTGAGCCCAAAGTCATCCACCAATGATAAGAGCAAAGAAAAGAACAAGGAAGAGAAGACGTCCTGGCTTCGTAAGCTAGTCAGACGAAAGTGAACAACAAATAACAAGGAGGAGGAGAAAAAGAACAACTGGCTTCTCTGCCCTTTCTTCATCACAGGTCCCAGCAGACCGTGGGACCACTCACAATGCGCAGCGCGGCACAAACATGCGCAGCGGCTAGCTGGCATAGAAACAGACATTTGCCAGTCTCAGGATCTCACTCAAAACATCTTTTTTCACTGGTCTTCAGGACCGGGGACCGAAGACCAGTGAAAAACACGGCTCGAGTGAGCGCAGCTCAATATCCCGAGACTGATGAGTGTCTGCTTATTACAAGTCAGCAGCTACAAAAACTTTCACCGTTTTTTTCATTGGTCTTCAGGACCGGGGACCGAAGACCAGTGAAAAAAACGGTTTTCACACCAAAACCAGCCGAAAAGCACTTCCAAAAGCTTTGGAAGTGGAAGAAAAATCAAAGGAAACAGAAGCTAACAGTCTCCTAAACATATAGACTGTACAGGAGAGGAGAAGAAAGTATGCAGAACATTTTGTATAGACGGTTCTGTAAAGTCCCCCACAAATGATAAGGGGGATGAGAAGAAGAAGAAGAAGAAAAAGTGCTGGCTTCTTAGATTGGTGAGCCCAAAGTCATCCACCAATGATAACAGCAAAGAAAAGAAAAAGGCTGGCTTCTCTGCCCTTTCTTCATCACAGGTCCCAACAGACTGTGGGACCACTCACAATGCCCAGCACGGCACACACATGCGCAGCGGGTAGCTGGCTGTGAAACAGACACTTGCCAGTCTCAGGATCTCACTCAAACCGTTTTTGTTCACTAGTCTTCAGGACCGGGGACCGAAGACCAGTGAAAAAAATGGCTCAAGTGAGCACAGCTCTATATCCCGAGACTGACGAGTGTCTGCTTATTACAAGTCAGCAGCTACAAAAACTTTCATTTTTTAACTAGGTACCTAGTTTTGCCTAAGTTACCCCAAAGCAGGTTCTCTGCCCCCTCCATCGCAGGTCCCAGAAGACCGCGGGACCACTCACAATGCGCAGCATGGCACGGCACGCACATGCGCAGCGCGTTGTGAAACAGATCTAGTGCTGTGCTCACTTGACCTGTTTTTTTCACTGGTCTTCAGGACCGGGGACTGAAGACCAGTGGAAAAAATGGCTCAAGTGAGTACAGCTCTAGATCCTGAGACTGGCGAGTGTCTATTACAAGTCAGCAGCTACAAAAACTCTCATTGTTAGAAATATGAGTAGAACTCTTCTTTAAATGCTTATCCGAGTTCTTTCTCAATCCCGTGCAAATTTTTGTCTTTTAACATTCCTTTGGGGGGAATGGAGGGGGGGGGGCATAGCCTAGTCATGGAGCGCATCATGTGCCAATGCACATTTTTGTCTTTTAGCTACTTTTTAGGGGGAGGTCTTTAAAGTGGTTTCCTCTTTCACAAATGAAATTTTTTTGGTGAGAGGAGCGGGTACCTAGTTTTGCCTAGGTGATCCGAGTGTAAAGTCCTCTTCCCCCTCCATCACAGGTCCCAGAAGACCACAGGACCACTCATAATGTGCAGCATGGCACGGCACGCACATGCGCAGTGGGCTGAGAAACAGTCACTCGCCAGTCTCAGGATCTAGAGCTGTGCTCACTCGAGCTGCTTATTTAACCGATCTTCGGAACCGGGGGGACCGAAGACCAGTGAAAAAAATGGCTTGAGTGAGCACAGCTCTATATTCTGAGACTGACGAGTGTCTGTTTATTACAAGTCAGCAGCTAAAAAAGCTTTCATTATTTAACTAGGTACCTAGTTTTGCCTAGGTGATCCGAGCGCAAGTTCTCTGCCTCCTCCATCACAGGTCCCAGAACACCGCGGGACCACTTACAGTGCACAGCGTGGCACAGCATGCACATGCGCAGCGGGCTGAGAAACAGACACTCGCCAGTCTCAGGATCTAGAGCTGTGCTCACTCGAGCCATTTATTTCACTAGTCTTTGGAACCGGGGGGGCCGAAGACCAGTATGGCTCAAGTGAGCACAGCTCTAGATCCCGAGACTGGCGAGTGTCTGTTTATTACAAGTAAACAGCTAAAAAAAAACTCATTTTTAGAAAAATCACTGGAGCTCTTCTTTAAACACTTATCTGAGTTCTTTCTCAATCCAGTACCGTCCCGTGTGCAGCACTGCTGTTGGGGGGGGTGGGGGGGTGGTGGAGGGGGGCGCACATAGCCCAGCCACCATGTACCAGTGCAAAATTCTTGATCTCTTTGCTATAAGTGCGCTCTCATAACAGAAACATTAGCTACTCAGCATTGCATAGGTGCTGCCTGTGCAAGTTAAAACCCACCCTTTTGCCGTTGCACATATGTTTTAGGTGTCCTCCATGGCAATGTCTAGCCGTCCATGCCCCCTTTGAACAAAAGTTTGCAAAAAAACAAAAACAAAAACCAAGACTTGGCTTCCATAGACTTTACTAAAGTTCAGCGCTGTGTTCGAGGGATGGGCAGATATTGATTCTGCCAATTTGATTTCACTTCGCCATGAAGGGACCATGCAGCAACACTCACTTCTCTCTAGACAGTGAGATTTGGTTACTTAAACTGTGAGATGGATTCTCTTTCTATCAGTTTTGAGGCAGTACAGTGGCTTAGTGATTAACCTGTATGTCTTGCAGCACTGGAGGAGTCCTTGGTTTGACTACCAACAAGGATGCTATCTGCATGGAGTTTGCATGTTCTCCCTGTCTGGGCATGGCTTTTCTTCACATTCTTCAGTTTTCTCCCACAGATGGATTCTCTTCCTATCAACTTTCAGGCAGCACAGAGGCTTAGTGGTTAACACTTATGCCTTGCAGCATTTGGGTCCTTGGTTTGAATAACAAGGACTACCTGCATGGAGTTTGCACATTCTCTTTGTGCTTGTGTGGGTTTTCTCCGGGGGCTCCGGTTTCCTCCCACAGATGGATTCTCTTGCTATCAGCTTTCGGGCAGCACAGTCGCTTAGTGGCTAACACTTATGCCTTGGAGCTCTGGGGTCCTTAGTTTAAATATCAACACGGACTCTACCTGCATGGAGTTTGCATGTTCTCCCTGTGCTTGCGTGGGTTTTCTCCGGGTGCTCCAGTTTCCTCCCACATTCCAAAGACATGCTGGCCAATTGGCCCTACTATATGTGAAGTCACTTAGCTCAGTGATTTTCAGCTTATGATACGCATGTTTCTCATAAAGCCAATGTTTTCCATAAACCTCCTGCTCTCTTTAGCTGACAAACTTGTGGCAGTTCAGAATAACAGTAATTTGCTCATGTAATCACCCCAATGCTCACCCAAGGGTGCTGACAGACAATGGTGCTCATAGACTCACCCATCGCCATGTCCTTTTTATAGAAACATGCGACCATTAAAAAATGTCTCACTGCCATACAGATAGAAATATAACAGAGTTTAAAATGCATTGGCATTCTTCAATAAGGCAGGAATTATTCAGTTTCTGAATAAAACATTTAGAGTCCTGGTGCCCAATTTGCGGAGGTTTGATTCCAATTTTTTGGTATTCACGTGGTCAAACCCCTTTAGCACCTGATAATTTAGATACATAAGTGTAAAAGATTTAGATTTTAACACACTGTCTTATTTGCCCCATGTGGGCATTATATCCACTGAAGAATGCTTTAAGTAAATTTGCATTTTGTAGAGTAGAGTAGGGACTGGCCAGAGAGGGATTACTTTGACGCAGTTGGCCAGCTTAAGCATGCATTGCAATGTATGTGAACCAAAAATCCCTGTCTTTATGCAAAGTTATATGTGTATAGTAATGTGCAGAAGGTTAATTCAGGTCTTTTGGTATTCATGTGGTCACATCCATTTAACACCTGATGGGTTAAGCTGGCCATACTTGGATCGAAATGTGACTGGTTCAGAAGGTACAGGGCGAATGTTGATCCATATGTGGTCACTGCAGTTGAATAGAGGTCAATCTACTTATCAACTTCTGTTCAACCACCCTGTTGGATAATAGCTGCTCGATCAGCGCCGTAGACAATAGGCTGCAGCACTGATCTTTTTATTGTGACAGCCGGGCAGTGTCCCCACTGTCAGAATACAATAGCACAGTGGGGAGGATTCCCCCATCCATCTTGAATGTGAGGATGGGGGAATTTGTTCAGTTTAATCATTCAGCCCACTGGCTGAACAAAAATACTGAACCATGTGTGGTCACCCTATTGGTTAAAAGCTGCTTGATCAGCACTACAGGCAATAAGTTCACTGGCTGAATGAAAAAAAAAAAAAAAAAACAACCGTGTGTTGCAAGTTTCATGTAAATGTATAAAGCTATAAACGATTTGAATAGAGGTATATCTAACTTGGTATCATCAGTGTCAGATAGATAAAATAAATTACATTGTTGGTATCAGTGGGATAAAAGAATAACTATAAGGCCTCGTACACACGATCGGATTGTTGGCCAACAAAACCGTGGACTTTTGTCCGAAGGGTGTTGGCCCAAACTTGTATTGCATACAAACAGCATGGAATTGTCGGACAACAAATACGAATGTAGTGATGTACTATGTTGTTTTTCAGCTCTTTAGCGCCACCCTTTGGGCTCCTTCTGCTAATTTCGTGTAGAAGTTTGGTGAGTGTTGATTCACGCTTTTCATTTCACGTTATTCAGTCCGTTTCTGAACGGTCGATTGTTAACCAGCCATGTTGCGGAATCGGAGGAGATAACGTGTTTTTTATTGGTTGAATAATGATTTGATTTGGTATATTTTCAGATGCATAGAATGCAATTTTTGGTTAAGTTCTATTGGCAGATAGCATGTCTAATTTAATATTTCTTTGAATGCACAATAAAAAAATTGTGGAGAATAATACTTGGCTACAGTATGTGTTTTACTTCAAATGACAGTTTGGGAGTAGACAGTTACATTTAAAAAAAATACAATGTAAAGTGAACAATATTTGTATCTTGGATCTTAAAAACTACAGAAAAATGGTGTTGTGGTAACTTGCCCCCCCCCCAAAAAAAAAAAAAACATAATATTATTCTTGATAGCACTAGAAAAAAAAGCCTTTGAAAATTCATTTTTTTGATAAGCAAAGCAGCTTCATTATTATCCCATTAAAGAAGAAGAGAATGTGCGCTGCATTTGTCTTATGTGGCACCAAGTTGTCAGTAGCAGACCCTTTAAGTCTTGTAAGTTGTGAGGTAAGGTCGTCATGGGACTTGTTTTTCCAGCACATCCCCAAAATGCTTGATTGGTATGAGATCTGGAGAAATTGGTGGCCAAGTCAACACCACACACTTGTTGTTGTATTCCTTATCAAACCATTCTTGAACCATTTTTTCAGTGTGGCAGGACGCATTATCGTTACTGCTGTCAGGGAATACGGTTTCCATGAAGGGGTGTACTTGATCAGCAACAATGTTTAGGTAGGTGATATGTGCCGGGTAACATCCACATGAATGGCAGGACCCAAGATTTTCCAGCAGAATATTGCCCAAAGCATCACCCTCTGCTTCCTCGTCTTCTTCCCATATAGTTTACCCTGGTGCCATCTCTTCCCCAGGTGAGTGACGCACACGCACCCGGCCATCCACACGATGTAAGGGAAAACGTGATTCATCAGACCAAGTCCCCTTCAGTCCACCAAAGTCCAATCGTTTGTAGAGAATTACGATTGGACAAAGTGCCACGCATGCTCAGATCAAATTTCTAGACCAAAGCTATTGGCTACTAGCCTGAACGTAGTCCCCTCATAACGAAATAACGTCATCATGTTACGAACTATAGGATTTTCCGATAACTTTGTCCGACCGTGTGTATGCAACACCAGTTTCGGACAAAATCCGTCGGACAAAATCTGACGGATTTTGTTGTCGGAATGTCCGACTGTGTGTACAAGGGCTAAGACAATGCACATTGCTACCCATAGAGGAGATACCATTTGAAGAAAGAGCTATTCCCATCATCACTCTGTCAACCTAAATTAGAATTCATCTATAGCCTATGGGTGGAGCATTTGACCATTAATGTCCGCTCGCGGCAACTGCTTCGTCAAATCTTCCCGCCTAATCTTTTCTCTCTCTGTCGAATAATCTTGGGCTAATAGATTTAGGTTAGGCACATTCGATCTTTTTTGCTATTGTCTCGATAATTAATCTTTTCTCTCTATGTCGAATCTGTTCTCTCTATGTAGAATAATCTCTGACTAATAGAGCTAAGGTTAGGCACATTCGACCACAGGTTTAATGGACACAGATCACTATTGTCAGCACTGACCTGCCCTCCATAATAACAGAAGGAAAACACCGGCACAGCATTCCACTCCAACCACTCTTGGGTGCTGGAAGAGAGGTTAATGGAAGAGCGGGTGGAGTGGAATGCTGTGCCAGTGTTTTCCTTCTGTTATAATGGAGGGCAGGTCAGTGCTAAGTGAGTATATTATTCATGTACAAAGCTGATGGCCATTCATAGTCGCTCCATAATGGATGTTTGAGGTACAGTGGAAGTCAAGTGTTGCCGAGAGAGAAGAGAAGGTGGGAGCTGGGTACATGTCAAAACTAGGTACCCGCTCCCCCCCAAAATGACATGCCAAATGTGGCATGTCAGGGGATCACAAGTACTTAAAGCAGAAGTTCCACTTTTGGGTGGAACTCTGCTTTAACCACTTAAAGACCAGCCTTCATAGTTGTACTGCAGCAGGTTGGCTCTATTACCTAAATTGCCATCATTGTACTTCGCTTCGTGTAATAGATATAGCAGGCGCAAACCCGGAGATCGATCCACACAGAGGCAGAACCCCGTTCTGACTGGGGAGCTGAGAGTGATCGTCTGTTCCTAGTGATTAGGAACAGCGATCTCTCTCCTCCTCCAGTCAGCCCAGCCCCAATACAGTTAGAAACACCTCCCAGGGAACACCTTTAACCCTAGTTGCCCCTGGTGTTAACCCCTTACCTGCCATTGACATGTATACAGTAATCAGTGCATTTTTATAGCAGTGATCGCTGAATAGACTTCACTGGTCTCAAAAAAAGTGTCAAAAGTGTCTGATGTGTCCACCACATTGTCACAGACCTGCTAAAAGTCGCAGATCACAGCCATTACTAGTTAGAGAGATCTATCCCGTCTTTTGTAGACACTATAACTTGCACAAACCAATCAATATACACTTATTGCGATTTTTTTTTTACCAAACATTTGTAGAAGAATACATATTGGCCTAAACTGAACAATAAATTAGTTTTTATATATTTTCGGGGGATAATTATTATAGCAAAAAGTAAAAAAAAAGTATTTTTTCAAAATTGTCGATCATTTTTTGTTTATAGCGCAAAAAAAATTAAAACCGCAGAGGAGATCAAATACCACCAATAGAAAGGTCTATTTGTGGAAAAAAAGGACGTCAATTTTTGTTTGAGTACAGTGTCGAATGACCTTGTCAGTTAAAGCGACGCAGTGTTGTATTGTATAAAATGGCCTGCTCATTAAGAGGGCAAATCCTCCCAGTCCTTAAGTGGTTAAAAAACATAGATTAAAAAAAAATAATAATCCACCACAAACGCTGTGTAAATGCACTGCAAACACACTGAGAAGCACACAAACATGCCTGCAAAAATGCACAGTAAATGCAGATTCACAACTCAGCGCTTTATAGCTTGAAGTTCTAAAATGCTGGAGGAGAAAATATTAATTATTCTCTATGAAGATGGTCCACATCTCCACTCCAAGTTACCTGAAGCCAAACACCTGAAGCTCAAAAAAGTTCTGGATCTTTTTTTGTAGCTAAAATTGGGTAGATTTGCGTGTTTTTGGCGTATTTTTATTTCCATAGAAATGAATGGAAATGTGCCATTTGCACATTTTTATGCACGTGTTTGCATGATTTTTAACTAAAAAAATACTTTTTTAATATATGAATAAATTCATGTAAAATAAATGCACAAAGAACTAAAAATCTTTGCAAATAAAAAAAATAAATTATTAATATGTAAAAATGCATAAATAAATATTTCCCCCTTAAAAATTTGAATTAAATAAATTATTATTAATAATATTACATGCATGCTCAACAAAAAAGAATAAAATAATAATATTTTGTGTTTAGAGTGTTAAAAGAAAAAAAAAATAATAATAAATAATTAAAGGGTTAGGGGTTAATTATTTATTTACTATTACATAGTATTAATTTATCGTGCTTATTTATGATTATTTTTATTTAGTTGTATATTTATTTTACATTCAATTTATTTATTATCATTATTATTAACACCCTAACAAAAATAAATAAATAATAAATAGCCCTGACCCCTTATCCTAACCCCAACCTTAACTCTAAACCCCTTACCCTAACAAAAACAAATAATAAATGAATATTAATACCAAAAAAAGCTGATAAAAAAAGCTAAGAAACCTATCAAATGATACGACAGATGATCATTTCGTCTATTGGCAAACAAAAAAAATGTCTAAGCTCAAAGGATATAAACTCTAAAAAAAAAAAAACACAAATAAAAACATTGTTGGAAAAATGCACAAAGACGCTACTCTCAGGAGTGAATGCAGCCTAAAAGCTAAGCGCACCTTAACTGTTTTTCAACCCCTCAAAACCGACATGTTTCCTCATTGACAAATAATTGGGTAATAAAGGATATCACTTTGGGATGTCCAGATTTAAAAAAAAAAAAGGGGGGGGGGGGTTATTTCAGTACTGTCTGTGTAATTAAATGTTACATTTTATTTTAATTAATTCAATTAATTAAAATATGTGTATGTGAACTGATCCCATATCATCATTCCATCATCATCTCACCAAATCTACATCCTGTATCTAAATAACCTCTTTTTTTTTTTAACTGACAAATTGATATGTATAGATTTAAATTGCCATTTCTCTGCTAATAAGGCGCTATTTACAATGAATATTATTACCAGGTGGCAGTGGCAGTGAATGGTGGAAGATATCAGATTTTTTTTTTATTAAGATTTCCAAAACTCTTAACACAAAATATAAGATTTTCATTTTAAAAAAAAAGACATTCATGTGTCTCAAATAAAGCCGCCTCCATAGGAAAGTATTAAAGTGGAACTAAACCCTTCTCTCCCTCCAGCCAAGGAAGCTGTGATCTTAGTCTCTGTTTGATCTGCAGTTGCCATGGTGATGTGCATGTGATCAGTTATGAGACCAGCCATTTGATGGTTTGTTACATTGGCTGAGAGCACAATCAAATATGGTAGTCAGAATTCCCAGCTTGCCAGATACAATAACAACAGCCAATCAGCATGCCTCTCTCATAAAACAACAGCCAATCAGCATGCCTCTCTCATAAAACAACAGCCAATCAGCATGCATCTCTTATAAAACAACAGCCAATCAGCATGCCTCTCTCATAAAACAACAGCCAATCAGATTGCCTCTCTTGGAATGTCATGGAAACAGCGTCAGTTAGTGATGTAATAGCGGTGCCCAGGGGGTATATAAAGCAGTGGTGCAGTTCAGATGATCAGTAGATAAGTGGCTCTCAGAGCAAGCAGTACTCAGTACTGTGCTGTCTACATTTCTTAATAATTTGTGAAAAATTGCATTCATTGTAATTTTTGACAACTATTAACTAGTGCTACACCGCTCTGCTCATACAGGTAATATTTTTATCCACTTTTGCATACATTTTTTACACATTTTGCCTTTTGTAGTATGGATGTTAAAAGGGAGCCCATGTTCAGATTATCCACATTCAGGCATTTCCATATTCTGAACACACAATAATGGCAATCTCCCATTCACCTCTGTAGTTATAAGTGTTATAGATGAATTATTCACAAAAATCTTCACAATTCACACCCCCGGCAGTGAAATATCAGCTCCTACCCCCCTTTACAGTGCTGGAACCACCAAAAAGACCAGGGAAGGTGACAGGAGATGTTAATGGAGGTGGTTATCAATATTATTTAGGGGGGAGGGGGGACAGGTGACACCTAAAATGCCATTCTGTAGCCTCAGCAGGGTTTAACCATCATTGGTAATCTAGGACAGGATGGCTTTAGGCTGGTACTCACAACGTTTTAATAGGAATAAATGTATCTTTATTGCAGTCATCTGACAGTTATTTTCAAATGTCATCTGGCTGAGCTAAAAATAGCCGTTATGTTTTTCAAAAAGGGGAGGGGGAGGGGGAGGGGGAGGGGGAAGACCAGGTTGAGATTTAGAAATCCAGTCTGTAAATGACCGTTGACCACCATAATGTTGTGAGAATATTTTGGAAGTACCACCAATAATGTGGGGTGGAGATTTAAATGCCACTGAACACCAATGTTGTCAGATTGCATTGGGCAGGTTTTAAGGAGGTGCTGACCACCAAGCATGGCAAATGGGGTGATGGGGGGCAGTTTAAAATGCCACAATCACCATTAATTATGGAATTATTAAGGAGGGGGTGAAGAACAGATGACAACCATTATAGGATTGTTTTGGGGTGGAAACAAATATTTTGGTTTTATCCATAACATCTAGCCATGCACAATGCAATGTAATCCTCCAGGGGACTCACTTCCACTAATAATGAACTTATACTTTGGCTTCAGTTGGGTGATTTTAGAAGCCTCAGCACAGCTTCATTTATCCTAACCCCTCAACACTGGCAGCTTTCTTCATTTCCAATAAATCGTGCGCTAGATGAGATCACCTCGGGGGGTCCACTTTCCAAAAAGAGCACCATGTTGGGGGTGTTGGCACTGCCAATGTCATTACCACTGACAAACTGAACATGCCAGGGTAAAAAATTGCCACTCCATGATGCCAAGCATCACAATCGCAGAAATGTGAACCACCCCCCCAATCCACTGACATGTAAATTAGGAGGTGTGCATTTGGTGATAAAAATCTACCACTTGTTTTTACTGCTCCCTTTGCCACCAGTGTAAACAAAGCCTAAGCCCTTGTACACACAAAATGTCCGATCGGACCGTGTTGTTGGATAATCCGACCGTGTGTTGGCTCCATCGGACTTTTTCCCCTCGGAATGTCCGACCAACAAAGTTTGAGAGCTGAATATAAAATTTTCCGACAACATGATCTGATCGGACTTTGCCCAATCGTTTGTGGAGAATTCCGATCGAACAAAGTGCCACGCATGCTCAGATCAAATTACGAGACCAAAGCTATTGGCTACTAGCCTGAACGTAGTCCCGCCGTAACGAACGAATGTCATCACGTTCTGAACGATCGGATTTTCCGACAACTTTGTCCGACCGTGTGTATGCAACACCAGTTTCGGACAAAATCCGTCGGAAAAAATCTGACAGATTTTGTTGTCGGAATGTCCGACCGTGTGTACAAGGGCTAAGGGCAGTGATGGCGAACCTTGGCACCCCTGATGTTTTGGAACTACATTTCCCATGCTGCTCATGCACTCTGCAGTGTAGTTGAGCATCATGGGAAATGTAGTTCCAAAACATCTGGGGTGCCAAGGTTCACCATCACTGCTTTAGGTATTAAAAAAAAAAAGGGTTGATTGCCAACATATAGTATATATTACTGCATATTAATTGTCAAATTGTTAATAATTAGGAACGTTAATACTAATATTATATTATCCTTTTTACAGAGTGAAAAACTCATTGAAGAAAGACTTTGTTGGATCAGAAGATAATGACCACCATGCAGAATATCTCCAAGGTTGGAGCTGGTCTGCAAAATCTCGCCAACAACTGCTTTGTCAGTTCCGTCTTGCAGTGTCTCACCCACACTGCCCCACTTGCGGATTACCTGCTCACTGGGGAGCATTCATATAAATGTAAGCATTGCTCAGAGCAACTTTATATCTCTCATAGGTGTTGGGTATTTGTAGCTCCTTACAGACAACCTGCTGCTGTTCAGTTGTTACTATTCATGGTCACTCTGAACTGCTATAGGAGTCCATGATTCCTAATAGTATGATGAGGATCAATGACTGATCAGCAGAAGGCTGTCACTTCTATCATGGATGGTGTAATCAGAATTAGAAAATGAGGGGAATATTCATAACAGGAAGTGGATAAGGCTCTCTGCTTTTTCAGCTACGCTCGCTGTGGACTGTATTTTACAGCAGAGGGACTTGTAGATCCCAATGAAGCACACATTGCCACCGTTGTAGTTCATTAACTACTTAATGTCACCGCTCTTCCACATTTGGATTCATTTTTTGGGGGGGAGGGGGGGATCTAGTTTTGACTAGGCAATTGAAGCACTAGTTCTCCTGTCCCCCCCCCCCCCCCCCCCCCACCAAAAACCTTCTGGGACACGTCACAGGACCTAGAAGGCTAAGGGATCATTCACAAAGTGCAGCTTGCACATGTACAGTGGCCAGTCAGCTGTGAAGCCACAAGGAGTCACAACCAGCTGCCCGCAGTTAAGATGCCAGCACCAGAGATCCAAAGACCAGTAAGGAACTGGTCTAGGTGAGAGCGGCGCTGGATCCTTGGACGGGTGAATAATGGTTTATTAAAAGTCAGCAGCTATAGTTTTTGTAGCTGCTGACTTTTAATTTTGGAACATCTGAGTGAAGCTCCTCAATAAGCAGTGGTAGGTAGTAGTGTGACCATACTGCTCCTTTATAAATGTACACCTAATCATTTGCTTAAAGGGATAAACATTTCTATACTTACCTCCTCTGTCCAAGGGTTTTACACAGAGTGGCTCCGATCATCCTCTTCTGGGGTCCCCCTGTGGCAATCCTTGCTCTTCCTTTTCGAGTGCCCTCATGGAGAGCAGCTTTCCCTGGGGGCAATCGCGCGGGCACACTCCCAAGTCCTACTGCTGCTTCAATTGACACAAACAGCAGGACTCGGACACCCACCCCCGTGTCACTAGATTTGATTGACAGCAGGGGGAGCCATATAGGACCCGAGACAGCTGCTGGAGCTGCTGTGCTCGTCCCAATCACTGAAATGATCATGCTCAGGAAAGGAAAAGGGGGGTTTTGAGGGGGTGCTGCAGCAATACATTAAGGTGAAAAACCCTGAGGACTTGGTGATCTGAAGCACTCAAGAATGCTGGCCATGCAGGTTACAATCTAACTGCATGATCCCCCTTAGATGACAAAGGAGCACAAATAACCTGATTCTAATTTTCAAACTCATGTGTGTATGTTTGTTACTTGTGCCTAATTTTCTTTTTTCATTTTTAAACTTAGGTCACACGGAAGGATTATGCATGATGTGTGTGCTGGAGACACACACAAACATTGCTTTCGCCGAGTCGGGCTCTGTCATCAGCCCTGAATTAGTGACAAACAATCTAAAATGTAAGTACTTTGTCTAAAAAACTGTATACCATGAATGCATAAGCATTAGGTTTTAATACTATGATCTATTATCACTGATGATTAGGGGAAATGTCTAGCTTAGTTACTTGCTGTTTACTTTTAAAGTAGTGGTCTCCAAACTGCCGCCTGTGGGCTGATGCGGCTTTCTGTTTGCCTTTTTCCAGCCCTCCCACAGACACCAATGATGATGAACCATTCCTCCCAAAGACACCAATAATGATGCACCATTCCTCCCAAAGACACCAATGATGGAGCACCATTCCTCCCAAAGACACCAATGATGGAGCACCATTCCTCCCAAACACACCAATGATGGAGCACCATTCCTCCCAAACACACCAATGATGATGCACCATTCCTCCCAAAGACACCAATGATGGAGCACCATTCCTCCCAAAGACACCAATGATGGGGTGCCATTACTCACACAGATACCAATGATGAGGTCCCATTCTTCCTACAGACATCAATGATGAGGCACAGTTCCTCCCATAGACACCAACGATGGGGCATAATTCCTACCTTGAAGACCAACAATAGGGCACTATTCCTTCCACTAAAAGCAATGATGGTATACTGTTTGCTTTCACCAACAGCGCAGCATTTTCTAATCCCACTGGCCACATTCTGGTCCCTTCATAGCCTAAATGACAGTTAGCAGGCCCTTTCTTCAGAAAGTTTGGGGACCCCTCTCTAAAGCACTGGCAGGTTATTAGAGTTCCTTATTGCAATGCATGTTAACACATTACAAAATGCATATTAATGCGATGCAAATTTTTTTTTAATGGTTCATTAAAGTATCCCTAAGTTTGCATACTTGGGGGGGGGGGGGGTGACATCCCTTTGCCAGGCTCCTCAACACTCGTTTCTTCCGTTGGACCTGTGGGCCTAATTCTTATGTAAGCTTTACACTAGACAGTGTTGGAGCTTATACATTATTAAGGGCCCACTCCCTGCCCATACATGATGGCTTTCTGGCCTTATAATCGGCTGATCAGGCCTGGGCCCAGCTTCTTGGAAAAAAAAGGAATGAGGTCAAATGCTTCCCCATATTCAGAAGCACCGGGTATTTCCAATGGAAAAACAGAGTGGTGGGGGAGGATAGTGACATTGGACAACTGAACTATTCTCTTTCAGTGCATGTAGTAATATATCAGTATATTATGATGTGATCGATTTATAAATATCTTTTTGTCTTCTTTTTCCTTTTAGCGATTGCACAACATTTTGAGCTTGGAAGGCAAGAAGATGCACAAGAGTTTCTGGTGTTTCTAATTGCTCAGCTGCGGAATACATCCATCTATGATACTATATTTCGCTTAAGGTAAGGATCATTGTTCTACACAACATTTGGGCTTAGTTTTATTGCTAGCTAGAGGGTGCTTGGGCACATCAGGATATCAACCAAAAATGACAACGAGCAGGGCCCTAGATTCCTCCTGTATTGAATTGTATTGTATCTGTACTGTCTGCCACAAACTGTTGGCACTATATAAATCCTGTATAATAATAATAACCTGGCATCTAGAGCAGTGTTTCTCAGCCAAGGTTCCATGGAACTTTAGGGTTTCCCCTGAAGTTACTGGGAGCATTCTTTGTGTATGTGCAGTTGCCCCGCCATCCCGGCACTGACATCTTTCCTCTAGGTTCGTCCTTGACATCTTTCTACAGAGTTCAGACCAAAGCCATTCTCATCCCTAGGCCTGACCTGAACAGGATCTCATTCACACATCAATATAATATAACAGTGATGTTTAACTGCATGTATTTTGATTATGTCAGCTTCTAAGAGTCATAGAATGTAATTAACTTTTTTTTTGTTTTTTATCTTTTAGCTCAGACCAAGCCAAGGACAGTAACATCAGTCTGATCGAAAATATTTTTGTTGGCACTCTGCAGACACAAGGTACGTTTGTGCAGTACTATATCTCATTTCTTTATTAAGGAAATCCTTGAGTATGAAGATACTCTAGGAATCTTCTTTAAATTTTTGTCTAATTGTATGAAGGGAGATAACTAAAAATGGTCTTCTGTTTCTTTTGCAGTGGTTTGCCAGAGTTGCCATTATACATCGGAAAGATCTGAGGAATTCCTGGACATCCCTCTGGAGATGAATGTAAATATCAGGCATACATTATACATTATTTTATATTAGATTACATTTTATTATATTATAATTTAGCATTTTTAGTTTTCCCTGTACATTGGCAGTCAAGTTACCTTTTTGTGACTTCATTGGTCCATGGCACCCCTATGTGTTTGGAGTGTCATTAATGTTGCACTGACACCTGCTGCACATTGTAAGCCTATTGCGTTCTGAATGAGGTGCAGGAAATGTGCACTTTTTTGGGGTTTTCCACACTGTTTTCTAGTGTGACCCGGGGCTTAAATGCCAAGTTCACCTTTGGAACATGCTATATGTCCCACCCCTATTTTGGGTGGAACAGGGAACATGAAACATGTTCCGGCATCTGCATCCCCTCCCCCAATCCCACCTTCCCTGTGACAATGGGCAGGGGATCTTCTCCCCGCACTCGCTGACACAATTTAAAAACAGCACGGCCATGCAGAGCTCCACCCACACAACCGCGTCATTCCTTCCCAGAGTTCCATAAATGAATGAACTACAAGTACCACTGGCCACCTCCGTCGATGGCTTGTAGTTCTCAATGGACTGTGAGGGGGCTGGTGAGCGCTCCCATGGGTCATTAATTCTTCCTGCAATTCAGTAACTACCTGCCCATATCAGAGGTACAGGCAGACAGTGTACTGACAGTCTGCAGGATCCTGACATTGCACCCGCTATCTGCTTATCACGGGTGAAATACTTTACAGGCTCCAGTGTAAAAAATAAATACACATCTTTTTCCAATGTGCATTTATTTATTTATTTATTTTATCTTAAAGATGAACTTTTCCAAAAGTTGCCAGATGTCAGGGATTGTCATATTCATTGACTAGATACCCTCTTTTTATTGAAAACAATGTGTTTTCATCACGTGTTATAAATATGAATACTGATTTTTCTTTTCTTTATTGTTTAGACCTCAACAACGATTCTAGAATCTCTGAAAAATTTCACCAGAACAGAGAGACTGGAAGGAACCAATGCATACCGATGCAATGGGTAAGACTCTTTCCTTAGATTATTCAGACTTATACATTACATATATAACTGTAGAAGATACCGGCCTATAACAGTAGAGGGCGGAGTTCCGTGTACACCATCCTGTGACTGGCTCGGTGAACGTGGGTAAACCATTTCATTATATGTCCAGAGGCTACTTCAGTCCTGCTAAAGACAGGCAGTATCTGAACAGAACTTCTAACGAAAGACTAAACCCGAGAATTAGGCTTACATTTCAATTTCTTGTTTCCTTAGGTGTTACCAGTTAGTACCAGCTGAAATGAGGAGTACGATCTACAATCCTCCGAACGTCCTGATCATGACCCTGAAGAGGTTCAATATGTTCACTGGACAAAAGCTGAGAAAAGTAAGTCTTCGTTAAATTATGGAATTCATGTTGTAAGAAAAAAAAAAATACATTGTCTAATATGTCTTTTTTGTCTTACAGAATATCAAATACCCTGAGACCTTTGACATCGGTCCATATACCTCGAGGCCTACTGACCACATCAACTATAACCTGTATGCTGTCATCGTGCACAGAGGATACTCTGCCACAGAAGGGCATTATTATGCCTATGTAAAGGTAAGTTATCCCAAATCCCCTCCCCCAATATAGTAAAAAAAAAAAGATGATTCATTTGTGGTGTGCAGCGTTTTTTCCTGGCTGTGTTTTCTAATCTAATTATCTATTTTTTAGGCTGGTGATGGTCAGTGGTACAAGATGAACGACGAGGAGGTAACCCCATGTAGCATCAGTAAGGTCCTACAACAACAGGCCTATCTGCTTTTCTACAAAAAGTAAGTTCTTTCACCAATTTTGTCGTGCAAATCAATTTTTCTATTTCCATATTTATTGACATTTTCCAATATAATTATCACAGAACATAAGATTTGGCTTGGCTTCACACAGAGGAATTAATACACAATACATAGATACAAGCATAGTCCCTTCATATCCCATTTTTGTTTTCTGCTGGGACCTTGAAGAAGGGGACACACCCCGAAAGCTTGTCTTGAATTGTTTTTATGTTAGTGCAAATAAAATCCCCCATGCACACACAGGCTTTTAGAGGACTTTAGGAACAGCAGCGTTTGGAGGCAGTCAAAGCTCCTTCTCCTGAACATAGAAGAATCCTGTTCAGAAGAGGAGCTTTGGGCAAAAACACTAAGTGCCAAAACACGCCAAAACATTTTGTGCCTTTAGCACTTGAGAGTTTATTCCTTTCAGTGGCCAGAATACATAAAAATTCTTGCCAATGAAATAAATCAACGGCCAATCATGCCTGAACACGTTGAAAGGCTCCTAAACGCATTTTGCAAAAACCAGCTTAGGTGCATTTTTAACTTCAATTTCCTCCTGTTGGGAGAAACAGCGTTTGTAATAAATTATTGTGCATGAGACCTAAGGGTCTATTTGCAGAAAAACATATTCGCACAGCTGTCACCAATAATCCCTTTAATTTGTCTAATATGGGGCACGATATGGAGTCGGTATGTGGGCAGTGCATCCGCAGCAACTGCCATAGTCCTGACAGGGGATAGAGCCCCGTCCTGGCTCCTGCAAAGGTTCAAGGAAGGAAGGATGACCCCTGGAAGTCACACATCTATGGTGTCCTACTGCAATGAATGGAATGGCAACCTCAGTCTGGACTCAGACCAGGCCACGCCCCAACGTGTTACACTCCGGAGTCACCCCCCGGAGTCATGGGGAATTTGTCTAATGTTTGTGATCAGCTCCATCTAGTGGTCATTATGCGGTGTTCTCCCGATTGAGGTATTTTAGAATTAGAATTTAGAATTGCATCATTTTGTTCATCAGGTGGAGCCGACGATAATAGGAAATAGACATATTAGATAAATTGGCATTGATTTACTAAAACTGCAGAGCACAAAATCGGGTGCAGCGCTGCATATTAACCAATCAACTTTGTCAAAGATTTATTGAACGAATTGAAGCCGAATGGCTACCATGCACAGCTGTACCAGATTTTACACTCTCCAATCTTAGTAAATCAACCCCATTATGTGGATTATTCAAACAAATGCCGAGAAATTCATACATGGAGTGAATTATTTTTTTTTATAAACAGACCTCTGTTTATAAAAACCGTTACCAAAACTTCCAGCTAAACCTCCATTAGCTGAAATACCACCATCAGGACCCTTACTACTGACGGATCCTGAACTCTTCTTTTCGAGGTCTCTTCCTTCACCCGCAAAGACCAACACCTGCCCCTGCCACAACGTCTGAAAAGAAACAAAACAACACAAGCAGAGAAAACTAAAGACACACAACCAGGGGAGGGTGGGCGGGCACTTTCCCTCACGCTGTGGTGCCAGAGGGAGGGGCCAGTTCCTTTTTCTTCACTTGTCCCCCTCTTCCACCTTATTCTCCCAATCACAGCCTCTGTCTTATCCACGTACTCCGTTTGCCCTGTCATGCCAGCCCTATGCTTATTTACTTTATTTATTTTGCTCTGGGCTTTTCTTTAACGTTAACATAACAATTTCTCTTTCTTTTTATCTATTTCAGAGCACCAACTGAGCCTTTCATACCAAAACCAGATGAAAGCTCCTCCGAAGCACCTAAAGCTTCGGAAGTGGAAAAAAAATCGAAGGAAACAGAAGCCAACAGTCTCCCAAACATAGAGACTGTACAGGAGGAGAAGAACGTGAAGAAGAAGAACCGTCTAGCTAAATTGTTCTGCACAAAGTCCTCCACAAATGATGAGGGGGATAAGAAGAAGAAGAAGAAGAAGAAGAAGAGCTGGCTTCTTAGATTGGTGAGCCCAAAGTCATCCACCAATGATAAGAGCAAAGAAAAGAACAAGGAAGAGAAGACGTCCTGGCTTCGTAAGCTAGTCAGACGAAAGTGAACAACAAATAACAAGGAGGAGGAGAAAAAGAAGAACAACTGGCTTCTCTGCCCTTTCTTCATCACAGGTCCCAGCAGACCGTGGGACCACTCACAATGCGCAGCACGGCACACACATGCGCAGCGCGTAGCTGGCATTGAAACAGACAGGATCTCACTCAAACCGATTTTTTTCACTGGTCTTCAGGACCGGGGACCGAAGACCAGTGAAAAACACGGCTCAAGTGAGCGCAGCTCTATATCCTGAGACTGACGAGTGTCTGCTTATTACAAGTCAGCAGCTACAAAAACTTTCACCGTTTTTTTTTACTGGTCTTTAGGACCGGGGACCGAAGACCAGTGGAAAAAACGGTTTTCACACCAAAACCAGCCGAAAAGCACTTCCTAAAACTTTGGAAGTGGAAGAAAAATCAAAGGAAACAGAAGCTAACAGTCTCCTAAACATATAGACTGTACAGGAGAGGAGAAGAAAGTATGCAGAACAATTTGTATAGACGGGTCTTCAAAGTCCCCCACAAATGATAAGGGGGAGGAGAAGAAGAAGAAGAAGAAGAAGAAGAAGAAGAAGAAGAAGAAGAAAAAGTGCTGGCTTCTTAGATTGGTGAGCCCAAAGTCATCCACCAATGATAACAGCAAAGAAAAGAACAAGGCTGGCTTCTCTGGCTTCTTCAGTCACAATGCGCAGCATGGCACGGCACGCACATGCGCAGCGGGTTGTGAAACAGATCTAGTGCTGTGCTCACTTGAGCTGTTTTTTTCACTGGTCTTCAGGACCGGGGACTGAAGACCAGTGAAAAAAAATTGCTTGCGTGAGTACAGCTCTAGATCCTGAGACTGACGAGTGTCTATTACAAGTCAGCAGCTACAAAAACTCTCATTGTTAGAAATATGAGTAGAACTCTTCTTTAAATGCTTATCTGAGTTCTTTCTCAATCCCGTGCAAATTTTTGTCTTTTAACATTCCTTTGGGGCGAATGGGGGGTGGGGGGGGGGGGACATAGCCTAGTCATGGAGCGCATCATGTACCAATGCACATTTTTGTCTTTTAGATACTTTTTAGGTGGAGAGGATCTTTAAAAGTGGTTTCCTCTTTCACAAATTACATTTTTTTGGTGAGAGGAGCGGGTACCTAGTTTTGCCTAGGTGATCCGAGTGTAAAGTCCTCTGCCCTCTCCATCACAGGTCCCAGAAGACCACAGAACCACTCATAATGTGCAGCATGGCACGGCAAGCACATGCGCAGCGGGCTGAGAAACAGACACTCGCCAGTCTCAGGATCTAGAGCTGTGCTCACTCGAGCCATTTATTTCACCGATCTTCGGAACCGGGGGGACCGAAGACCAGTGAAAAAAATGGCTTGAGTGAGCACAGCTCTATATTCTGAGACTGACGAGTGTCTGTTTATTACAAGTCAGCAGCTAAAAAAGCTTTCATTATTTAACTAGGTACCTAGTTTTGCCTAGGTGATCCGAGCGCAAGTTCTCTGCCCCCTCCATCACAGGTCCCAGAACACCGCAGGACCACTTACAGTGCACAGCGTGGCACGGCATGCACATGCACAGCGGGCTGAGAAACCGACACTCGCCAGTCTCAGGATCTAGAGCTGTGCTCACTCGAGCCATTGATTTCACTGGTCTTTGGAACAGGGGGGGCCGAAGACCAGTGAAAAAACGGCTCGAGTGAGCACAGCTCTAGATCCCGAGACTGGCGAGTGTCTGTTTATTACAAGTAAACAGCTAAAAAAAAACTAATTTTTAGAAAAATCACTGGAGCTCTTCTTTAAACACTTATCTGAGTTCTTTCTCAATCCAGTACCGCCCCATGTGCAGCACTGCGGTTGGGGGAGGGGGGGTGGGGGGGTGGGGGAGGGGGGCGCACATAGCCCAGCCACCATGTACTAGTGCAAATTCTTGATCTCTTTGCTATAAGTGCGCTCTCATAACAGAAACATTAGCTACTCAGCATTGCATAGGTGCTGCCTGTGCACGTTGAAACCCACCCTTTTGCCGTTGCACATATGTGTTAGGTGTCCTCCATGGCAATGTCTAGCCGTCCATGCCCCCTTTGAACAAAAGTTTGCAAAAAAACAAAAACAAAAACCAAGACTTGGCTTCCATAGACTTTACTAAAGTTCAGCGCTGTGTTCGAGGGATGGGCAGATATTGATTCTGCCAATTTGATTTCACTTCGCCATGAAGGGACCATGCAGCAACACTCACTTCTCTCTAGACAGTGAGACTTGGTTACTTAAACTGTGAGATGGATTCTCTTTCTATCAGTTTTGAGGCAGTACAGTGGCTTAGTGGTTAACCTGTATGCCTTGCAGCACTGGAGGAGTCCTTGGTTTGACTACCAACAAGGATGCTATCTGCATGGAATTTGCATGTTCTCCCTGTCTGGGCATGGCTTTTCTTCACATTCTTCAGTTTTCTCCCACAGATGGATTCTCTTCCTATCAACTTTCAGGCAGCACAGAGGCTTAGTGGTTAACACTTATGCCTTGCAGCATTTGGGTCCTTGGTTTGAACAACAAGGACTCTACCTGCATGGAGTTTGCACGTTCTCCCTGTGCTTGTGTGGGTTTTCTCCGGGGGCTCCGGTTTCCTCCCACAGATGGATTCTCTTGCTATCAGCTTTCGGGCAGCACAGTCGCTTAGTGGCTAACACTTATGCCTTGCAGCACTGGGGTCCTTAGTTTAAATATCAACACGGACTCTACCTGCATGGAGTTTGCATGTTCTCCCTGTGCTTGCGTGGGTTTTCTCCGGGTGCTCCGGTTTCCTCCCACATTCCAAAAACATGCTGGCCAATTGGCCCTACTATATAGGAAGTCACTTAGCTCAGTGATTTTCAGCTTATGATACGCATGTTTCTCATAAAGCCAATGTTTTCCATAAACCTCCTGCTCTCTTTAGCTGACAAACTTGTGGCAGTTCTGAATAACAGTAATTTGCTCATGTAATCACCCCAGTGCTCACCCAAGGGTGCTGACAGACAATGGCGCTCATAGACTCACCCATTGCCATGTCTTTTTTTTATAGAAACATGCGACCATTAAAAAATGTCTCACTGCCATACAGATAGAAATATAACAGAGTTTAAAATGCATTGGCATTCTTCAGTAAGGCAGGAATTATTCAGTTTCTCCCTGTGCCTGTGTGGGTTTTCTCCGGGGGCTCCGGTTTCCTCCCACAGATGGATTCTCTTGCTATCAGCTTTCGGGCAGCACAGTCGCTTAGTGGCTAACACTTATGTCTTGCAGCTCTGGGGTCCTTAGTTTAAATATCAATAAGGATGCTACCTGCCTGGAGTTTGCATGTTCTCCCTGTGCTTGCGTGGGTTTTCTCCGGGTGCTCCGGTTTCCTCCCACATTCCAAAGACATGCTGGCCAATTGGCCCTACTATATATGAAGTCACTTAGTTCAGTGATTTTCAGCTTATGTTACGCATGTTTCTTATAAAGCCAATGTTTTCCATAAACCTCCTGCTCTCTTTAGCTGACAAACTTGTGGCAGTTCAGAATAACAGTAATTTGCTCATGTAATCACCCCAGTGCTCACCCAACGGTGCTGACAGACAATGGCGCTCATAGACTCACCCATTGCCATGTCTTTTTTATAGAAACATGCGACCATTAAAAAATGTCTCACTGCCATACAGATAGAAATATAACAGAGTTTAAAATGCATTGGCGTTCTTCAATAAGGCAGGAATTATTCAGTTTCTGAATAAAACATTTAGAGCCCTGGTGCCCAATTTTTTGGTATTCACGTGGTCAAACCCCTTTAGCACCTGATAAGTTAGATATATATGTGTAAAAGACTTAGATTTTAACACTCTGTCTTATTTGCCCCATGTGGGCATTATATCCACTGAAGAATGCTTTAAGTAAATTTGCATTTTGTAGAGTAGAGTAGGGACTGGCCAGAGAGGGATTACTTTGACGTAGTTGGCCAGCTTAAGCATGCATTGCAATGTATGTGAACCAAAAATCCCTGTCTTTATGCAAAGTTATATGTGTATAGTAATGTGCAGAGGGTTAATTCAGGTCTTTTGGTATTCATGTGGTCACATCCATTTAACACCTGATGGGTTAAGCTGGCCATACTTGGATCGAAATGTGACTGGTTCAGAAGGTACAGGGCGAATGTTGATCCATATGTGGTCACTGCAGTTGAATAGAGGTCAATCTACTTATCAACTTCTGTTCAACCACCCTGTTGGATAATAGCTGCTCGATCAGCGCCGTACACAATAGGCTGCAGCACTGATCTTTTTATTGTGACAGCCGGGCAGTGTCCCCACTGTCAGAATACAATAGCACAGTGGGGAGGATTCCCCCATCCATCTTGAATGTGAGGATGGGGGAATTTGTTCAGTTTAATCATTCAGCCCACTGGCTGAACAAAAATACTGAACCATGTGTGGTCACCCTATTGGTTAAAAGCTGCTTGATCAGCACTACAGGCAATAAGTTCACTGGCTGAATGAAAAAAAAAAAAAAACAACCGTGTGTTGCAAGTTTCATGTAAATGTATAAAGCTATAAACGATTTGAATACAGGTATATCTAACTTGGTATCATCAGTGTCAGATAGATAAAATAAATTACATTGTTGGTATCAGTGGGATAAACGAATAACTATAAAGCCTCGTACACACGATCGGATTGTTGGCCAACAAAACCGTGGACTTTTGTCCGAAGGGTGTTGGCCCAAACTTGTATTGCATACAAACAGCATGGAATTGTCGGACAACAAATACAAATGTAGTGACTTACTATGCTGTTTTTCAGCTCTTTAGCGCCACCCTTTGGGCTCCTTCTGCTAATTTCATGTAGAAGTTTGGTGAGTGTTGATTCGCGCTTTTCATTTCACGTTATTCAGTCCGTTTCTGAACGGCCGTTTGTTAACCAGCCATGTTGCGGAATCGGAGGAGATAACGTGTTTTTTTTTGGTTGAATAATGATTTGATTTGGTATATTTTCGGATGCATAGAATGCAACTTTTGGTTAAGTTCTATTGGCAGATAGCATGTCTAATTTAATATTTTTTTGAATGCACAATAAAAAAATTGTGGAGAATAATACTTGGCTACAGTATGTGTTTTACTTCAAATGACAGTTTGGGAGTAGTGATGGCCGAACGGTTCGCCCGGCGGTCGTTTTGCGGCGAATTTCGGCTGTTCGCGGTCCGCCTGATCGGCGGACTATTGCCGACGTTCGCCCGGCGGACTTCCGTGTTTACTGTGTAAAAGAACTTTGATCTATGATGATACATCCATCATGGGGTACAGGACAGCCAATTGAGACATTACAGCACATGGACACTTGGACATTCCCCCTAACTTATAAATAGACCCGATCCGGCGGCCATTTTACATTCTTTCTTCTGTCACTATAGGGAGAGGTTGCTGTGTGGAGCAGGGAGAGATTGCAGTGACCCAAATCGCTAGCTATTTGGTACACAAAAGTTATTTTCAGGACTGGTATAGGTGTTAGGTGTAGTTGCTGATATAGGTTTGAGGCACTGCTGTGCTACTGATTGTTGCAGCAGCCTGAGTGTCTTTTGTCAGTTTAGAGAAAGGGAAAGGACGGTGTGTGCTGCAGGGACAGTCAGTTTAATCATTAGCTGTTACTATCAGGTTCACAAAAGTGCTATTCAAGTTATTGTTCCAGCAGCCTCTGTTTTGTCAGTTTATATATGGACAGGCAGGAAGCTGTGTGTGAGGCAGTGAGGGTCAGTTTAATCAGTAGCTGTTACTATATTAGGTCCACAAAGGTTCTTTTCAGGACTGGTATGGTAATAGGCTTGTACACGTATAATATTCTTTCTTCCAAATATAGAAAGAATATTATACTTGACTGCTGCCCTTCTGCTGCAGTCTGCTAATCAGTCACAACCTACTTGTTCCACAAAGGTCCTTATAAGGACTGGTAAGGTCTAGGGTGCTACAGTACATAGGGTTGAGTGAGGTACAGTCTGCTATTCCATAAGGACTGGTATAGGTCCACAATACATAGGGTTGAGGTGCACTACTGCTGACCGCTGCCCTATACTGCAGCAGTCCATCAGTATAGGGACTGAGAGTTTTGTCACAGGGTCATTTAAAAAATGACAGGCAGAGGAAGAGGCAGGCCCTTTCGCAGGGGTGGTAGGGGTAGGGGAGGAGCAACAGGCTTGAGCCAAAGTGGGAAGTTGCAGAAGGTGCGTTCAATTACTTTAAAGGACGCACCAGACTTGGTTGAGTGGCTCACTCAGCCTTACTCTTCTGCACCCTCCTCATCCTCTCCATCTGCACCCTCTTCTTCACTCTCTGCTATGTGCACCCCCAAAGACACTACCACCAACAACACCACCACCACCACATACCTTGCGCTTGAGTCACAGGAATTATTTTCCGATCCATATCAAGACATTTCTGATGCGCAGCCACTCTTGGTATTGGATCAGGAAGAGGAGGTAGCAACAACCGCTACTCAGCAGTCTGACGACAGTACCCAGATCAGCCCAAGGAGGAGGTTGGTCCCCGGTGTTGCTGCCTACTCGGAGATCTCTACTTATAGCGGTGGGGAAGGTGACGTTGATGATGACGTGTCTAGTGATGTCACGTGGGTGCCCAGAGAGGAAGAGGAGGGGAGTTCAGAGGGAGATATGGACCAGCAGATAGGGAGGAGAAGCGGGAATAACTTACATTGCACAGGAGGGACAAAGCAGACTGCAAATGTATCAGGAGCGAGTCATCGACCATGTATGGTCACATCTGGCGCTCCCAGGACACCGGCACATGGCTCCGCAGTGTGGACTTTTTTTAACCTGTCCGCTGCTGACAATAGCGTTGCCATCTGCAATCTTTGCAGTCAACGCATTAGTCGCGGTAAGCCCAACACTCACCTAGGGACGACCGCCTTAAGAAGGCACATGACCAGCCATCACCGAGCCCAGTGGGAGCAACGGAACACACAAAGCCACACTCCAGGCTCTCACCGTCCAGCCTCGTCTTCTACTTCTCCTCTCTCCTCACAATTGTCCTCCACTCCACCTTCCATCACGCCAAGCTCACGTTTTTCTGCAAAAAGGCAGGCTTCCGTGGGCCTAATGTTCGAGCGTAAAAAAATGATGACGCCGGATAACCCTCTTGCCCAACGGTTGACGGCTGGCTTGTCAGAACTCATAGCCCGCCAACTACTGCCATATAAACTGGTGGACTCGGAGGCCTTTCGCAAATTGGAACACCACAATGGAAGGTCCCAGGAAGGAAGTATTTCTCAGAGAAGGGCATCCCAGAGCTATATGGCCATGTTCAGCGGCAAGTGAATGTATCTCTGGCACACAGTGTCGGTGCCAAGATACATCTGACCACAGACACGTGGTCTAGCAAACACGGGCAGGAAAGGTATATCACTTACTGCCCACTGGGTGAACCTTCTGATGGCCGTCAAGCATGTAACCCGTGGCACCCGTGTAGATTTGGTTTTACCGCCACGGATTGCATGCAGGCCTGGCCCTTCTCCTCCTCCTCCTACTCCATCCTCCTCCCACTCCTCCTCGGCTGACTCCTCCTTTTCTGCTGCTAGAGTCTCTTCCGCTGCGCCGCCCAAGCTCCCCAGAACCTATTCGACATGCCAGGCGAGACGTTGCCATGTCGTGCTGCGTCTGTTGTGCCTGGAAGCCAAGAGCCACACTGGCCCGGCACTCCTTTCAGCTTTGCGTTCACAGGCAGATCAGTGGCTAACACCGCTCAATTTGACAGTTGGTAAAGTGGTGTGTGCCAATCTGCTTAGCACATTGAAACAGGGCAAAATCACGCACGTGCCATGCATGGCACACGTCTTAAACTTGGTCGTGCAGCGATTCGTTGTCAAATACCCTGGGGTCCAGGACATCTTGCGGCAGGCAAGGAAAATCTCGGCCCATTTCAGAAGATCTTACACGGCCATGGCTCGCCTTGCTGACATTCAGCGGCGACACAATCTGCCGGTCAGACGTCTTATTTGCGATTGCCCGACGCGATGGAACTCAACCTTCTATATGCTTGATAGGCTGCTCCAGCAGAAATGTGCAGTTAACATCTACCTGTATGAACTCTGCGGCAGAACAGGTTCTGGGGAGCTGGGGGTTTTTTCACGCGCCAGTGGCTGCTCATGCGCGACGCATGCAGACTTCTGCGCCCATTTGAGGAGATCACCAAACTGGTCAGTCGCAGCCATGGCGCCATCAGTGACATGGTACCTTATGCCTTCTTTATGGAGCGTGCATTGCGTCGTGTCATTGATCAAGCTGTGGAGGAGCAGGAGCGGGAAGATGAGGAAGTCGCAATGCTGGATGAATTCCCAGGGGGGGCTACTCTGAGACAAGTGAACAACAGGAGTCTGAAGAGGAGTCAGAGGAGGATGGTGCCGGGGTGGATGAGGAGGAGCAAGAAGAGCATGCTTTAAACCTTTCTGGGATCCCTGTTGTGCGTGGATGGGGAGAGGAGAATGAAGAGGACATTATCCTGGATGATGAGCAAGAGCCATGCCACCACACCGCTTCCAGTTTCGTGCAAATGGGGGCCTTCATGCTCCAGTGTTTTATAGGGACATCTTTATAGGGACCCCCGTATAAAAAGCATAAGGGTCAAGGACCAGTACTGGGTGGCAACGTACTTGGCCCCCGATACAAACACAAAATAGCGGAAATGTTACCGCCGTCACAGAGGGCTGGCAGAATGGAGCACTTCCAGGCCTTGCTTCGAGAAATGCTGCATTCTGCTTTTGCGTGCGCTGGCAGAGGAGCAATTCCCACTTCCAGAGAAGGAGTTGCGAGTACCAATCCAACAGCGCCTGCAAGAAGTGGCCGGTTTGAAGATGTGTTGGTGACTTCGGATAGGAGGTCATTCTTTCAGCCGACCCATCGACAGGTGTCATCCGGATCCAGCATCAGGGAACGCCTAGACCGTCAGGTGTCCGACTACATCGGGTTAACGGCCGATGTGGACGCTCTGAGGAGTGATGAACCCCTGGACTACTAGGTGGGCAGGCTTGACCTCTGGTCAAAGCTTGCCCAATTTGCAATCGAACTGTTGGCTTGCCCCTCATCCAGTGTCCTGTCCGAAAGGACGTTCAGCGCAGCAGGGGGGATCGTGACGGAAAAGCGTACTCGCCTAGCTCACGACAGTGTTAACTACCTCACATTTCTAAAAATGAATGAGGCATGGATCTCGGAGGAATTCAACACATGTGACCAGTAGACCATGTAAATGTATATAAACAATTTATTTAATCGAGCACACAGACCTTCTTTCTTCATTTGGCTCACTTCCTTGTCCAAAAAAAGCACACCGTACTATATGCCCGTACCCTCCTCTTTGAAGAGGTTGAGCGGTGTCATATTTCTACTGGGGCTGCTTATTATGAGGGGCTCCCACCATCCCTGTGCTGTGCTGACTTCCTCCTGGGGCTGCTTATTATGAGGGGCTCCCACCATCCCTGTGCTGTGCTGACTTCCTCCTGGAGCTGCTTATTATGAGGGGCTCCCACCATCCCTGTGCTATGCTGACATCCTCCTGGGGCTGCTTATTATGAGGGGCTCCCACCATCCCTGTGCTATGCTTATTATGAGGGGCTCCCACCATCCCTGTGCTGTGCTGACTTCCTCCTGGGGCTGCTTATTATGAGGGGCTCCCACCATCCCTGTGCTATGCTGACATCCTCCTGGGGCTGCTTATTATGAGGGGCTCCCACCATCCCTGTGCTATGCCGACATCCTCCTGGGGCTGCTTATTATGAGGGGCTCCCACCATCCCTGTGCTGTGCTGACTTCCTCCTAGGGCTGTACCTCTGCTGTGCATATTATGAGGGGCTCCCACCATCCCTGTGCTATGCTCATTATGAGGGGCTCCCACCATCCCTGTGCTATGCTCATTATGAGGGGCTCCCACCATCCCTGTGATATGCTCATTATGAGGGGCTCCCTCCATCCCTGTGCTATGCTCATTATGAGGGGCTCCCACCATCCCTGTGCTATGCTTATTATGAGGGGCTCCCACCATCCCTGTGCTGTGCTGACTTCCTCCTGGGGCTGCTTATTATGAGGGGCTCCCACCATCCCTGTGCTATGCTGACTTCCTCCTGAGGCTGCTTACGGTGCAGGTGTCAGTGCTGTATATCACGGTGCTGATGTCAGTGCTCTCTATCACGGTGCTGCTGTCAGTGCTGTATATCACGGTGCTGCTGTCAGTGCTGTATATCACGGTGCTGCTGTCAGTGCTGTATATCACGGTGCTGCTGTCAGTGCTGTATATCACGGTGCTGCTGTCAGTGCTGTATATCACGGTGCTGCTGTCAGTGCTGTATATCACGGTGCTGCTGTCAGTGCTGTATATCACGGTGCTGCTGTCAGTGCTGTATATCACGGTGCTGCTGTCAGTGCTCTCTATCACAGTGCTGTTGTCAGTGCTCTCTATCACGGTGCTGTTGTCAGATCACTCTATCACAGTGCAGGTGTCATTGCTGTATGTCACGCTGCTGATGTCAGTGCTCTCTATCACGGTGCTGTTGTCAGATGACTCTATCACGGTGCAGGTGTCATTGCTGTATGTCACGCTGCTGGTGATCATCTCCTGCACCCTCTTCTTTGCCTACCCTGACCTTCCCTCTCCTCCATTGCCTTCATGCGCTCCACAGTCCTGAATTGTCACAACAATTTCCCATATAAAAAAAAAAGAATGCTTGTAGTTGTCGATCCCAGATTCACCTCATACATGTGTTATGTCATTGGCAATGTGGTGGGACTATGTTTGCACAGCTATTATTTTGTGGCTGCAAATTTGACCTGTAGGTTTGCAAAGTTCGCCTCCCATTGAAGTCAATGGGGCCCGCCACGAATGTCCCATCAGAAGTTCGTCAATCACTATTTGGGAGTAGACAGTTTAATTTAAAAAAATACAATGTAAAATGAACAAGGGACACCAACATATTTGTATCTTGGATCTTAAAAACGACAGAATAATGGTGTTGTGGTAACTTGCCCCAAAAAAAAAAAAAAAAAAAAAAAAAAAACCATCCCCAAAATGCTTGATTGGTATGAGATCTGGAGAAATTGGTGGCTAAGTCAACACCACACACTTGTTGTTGTATTCCTTATCAAACCATTATTGAACCATTTTTGCAGTGTGGCAGGACGCATTATCGTTACTGCTGTCAGGGAATACGGTTTCCATGAAGGGGTGTACTTGATCAGCAACAATGTTTAGGTAGGTGATATGTGCCGAGTAACATCCACATGAATGGCAGGACCCAAGACTTTCCAGCAGAATATTGCCCAAAGCATCACCCTCTGCTTCCTCGTCTTCTTCCCATATAGTTTACCCTGGTGCCATCTCTTCCCCAGGTGAGTGACGCACACGCACCCGGCCATCCACATGATGTAAGGAAAAACGTGATTCATCAGACCAAGTCCCCTTCTTCCATTGCATGGTCCAGTTCTGATAATCACATGTTCATTGTAGGCACTTTTGGATGTGGACACGGGTCAGCATGGACACCCAGACTAGTCTGCGGCTACACATCCCCAAACACAACAAATTGCGATGCCCTTTTTTTATGCCTTCAACACATCAATTTCAAGCACAAGTTTACTTGCTGCCTAAAATATCCCATCGATTTTAAGATGGCACTGTAATGAGATAATCAATATTATTCACTTTACTTGTCACTCTTGAAATGCACACATGCTCTGGGTAGACTTCACACATTCAAGAAAAGTACACTTACACACACACATTCACACATCTGTGCACCCAATGAGACACAAGTAACCAGAGCTGGCCATACAATGATCAAAATTTGGCTGGTTAACAGAGTAGAGGTTTCTGCTCGACAAAAGTTGATCAGAAGTTACCACCAATCATCTGCTGCCGTGAAAAAAAACAATTGAACCTCAACTGTGTAAATTCCGCGACATGTGAAAAAAACAGCCCCAGTGCCGGGTCAGGCACACAACCATGTAAGGAGCCATTTGGCTGTTTGTTTTTTTTAATTTGTTTTATTAAAGTCATTATCACGCAATGGATTTTTCTGTATCTTTTCTTATATAACGCCTGAGTCTGTGAAAGGGGGACCTACAGTGCCGTGCGAAAGTATTCAGCCCCCTTGAACTTTTCAACCTTTTGCCACATTTCAGGCTTCAAACATAAAGATATAACATTTTTATTTTTTGTGAAGAATCACCAACAAGTGGGACACCATTGTGAAGTGGAACGAAATCTATTGGATATTTTAAACTTTTTTAGCAAATAAAAAACTGAAAAGTGGTGCGTGCAAAATTATTCGGCCCCCTTACTTTCAGTGCAGCAAACTCACTCCAGAATACTGTTATGGAGAAGTTTAAAGCCGGATTTGGATACAAAAAGATTTCCCAAGCTTTAAACGATCATTTTGAAATGGAAGGAGTATCAGACCACTGCAAATCTACCAAGACCTGGCCGTCCCTCTAAACTTTCAGCTCAGACAAGGAGAAGACTGATCAGAGATGCAGCCAAGAGGCCCATGATCACTCTGAATGAACTGCAGAGAACTACAGCTGAGGTGGGAGAGTCTGTCCATAGGACAACAATCAGTCGTACACTGCACAAATCTGGCCTTTATGGAAGAGTGGCAAGAAGAAAGCCATTTCTCAAAGATATCCATAAAAAGTCTCGTCTAATGTTTGCCACAAGCCACCTGGGAGACACACCAAACACATGGAAGAAGGTGCTCTGGTCAGATGAAAGCAAAATCAAACTTTTTGCCCACAATGCAAAACGATATGTTTGGCGTAAAAGCAACACAGCTCATCACCCTCAACACACCATCCCCACTGTCAAACATGGTGGTGGCAGCATCATGGTTTGGGCCTGCTTTTCTTCAGCAGGGACAGGGAAGATGGTTAAAATTGAGGGGGAAGATGGATGCAGCCAAATACAGGACCATTCTGGATGAAAACCTGTTGGAGTCTGCAAAAGACCTGAAACTGGGACGGAGATTTATCTTCCAACAAGACAATGATCCCAAACATACAGCAAAATCTACAAAGGAATGGTTCACAAATAAACTTATCCAAGTGTTAGAATGGCCAAGTCAAAGTCCAGACCTGAATCCAATCGAGAATCTGTGGAAAGAGCTGAAAACTGCTGTTCACAAACGCTCTCCATCCAACCTCACTGAGCTCGAGCTGTTTTGCAAGGAAGAATGGGCAAGAATTTCAGTCTCTCGATGTGCAAAACTGATAGAGACATACCCCAAGCGACTTGCAGCTGTAATCGCAGCAAAAGGGCTCTACAAAGTATTAACGCAAGGGGGCCGAATAATTTTGCAGCCCCACTTCATTTTTTTTTATTAGTTAAAAAAAGTTTCAAAAATCCAATAGATTTCGTTCCACTTCACAATTGTTTCCCACTTGTTGGTGATTCTTCACAAAAAATAAAATTTTTATATCTTTATGTTTGAAGCCTGAAATGTGGCAAAAGGTTGAAAAGTTCAAGGGGGCCGAATACTTTCGCAAGGCACTGTATCATCCATTGTCATTTCCATCAGTACTCTTATGAACAGGCATGACCTGTGCAGGCGCTGTTTGACTTACTTTTAAACTAAAGTGGTCAAATGAATCTGGTAACCAGTTTGAACTTGCATCTTCACAAGTGGTGTGTCGCTGTTTGCTTGGTGGAGGGAGTCGCAAACCTTTTTGGATCTGCCACTATTCCTCAATTTTATCATTTGTTTTTACACTTGGACTTTTTCTGAATCTCTTAATATAGAGACACATTGTTGGGACGTTATTTCATGATTGGTGGTTCACCATTCTGTTGTTTATTTTTTATTGATACTTTTGTGCTTAGTGATTTATTATTGGCTTAATGTTTTCTTATTTTTATTTTTCATTATTTTCCAGCGCCCCTTAATTACTGTCAATCATCTGCTGCCGCTGTCCTGGCATGTGGATTTCACATAAACAAGGTGGATGGAGGAATCTGTTACCTTGAGCAAAACAAAAACAAATAAATAAATAGCAGTGTATATACAGCCTAAGCCCTTGTACACACGGTTGGACATTCCGATGGAAAATGTCCGATCGAACCGTGTTGTCGGATAATCCGACCATGTGTGGGCTCCATTGGACTGTTTCCGTCTGAATATCCGACCGACAAAGTTTTAGAGCTGGGCTATAAAATGTTCTGACAACATGATCCGATCAGACTTTGTCCGATCCTTTGTGGAGAATTCCGATCGGACAAAGTGCCACGCATGCTCAGATCAAATTCCTAGACCAAAGCTATCGGCTACTAGCCTGAACGTAGTCCCGTCTTAACGAAATAACATCATCACGTTACGAACGATCGGATTTTCCGACAACTTTGTCCGACCGTGTGTATGCAACACCAGTTTCGGACAAAATCCGACAGATTTTGTTGTCGGAATGTCCGACCGTGTGTACAAGGGCTAAGGGCAGTGATGGCAAATCTTGGCACCCCAGATGTTTTGGAACTACAATTCCCATGCTGCTCATGCACTCTGCAGTGTAGTTGAGCATCATGGGAAATGTAGTTCCAAAACATCTGAGGTGCCAAGGTTCGCCATCACTGCTTTAGGGTATTAAAAAAAAGGGTTGATAGCCAACATATAGTATATATTACTGCATATCAATTGTCAAATTGTTAATAATTAGGAACGTTAATACTAATATTATATTATCCTTTTTACAGAGTGAAAAACTCATTGAAGAAAGACTTTGTTGGATCAGAAGATAATGACCACCATGCAGAATATCTCCAAGGTTGGAGCTGGTTTGAAAAATCTGCCCAACTGCTTTGTCAGTTCCGTCTTGCAGTGTCTCACCCACACTGCCCCACTTGCGGATTACCTGCTCACTGGGGAGCATTCATATAAATGTAAGCATTGCTCAGAGCAACTTTATATCTCTCATAGGTGTTGGGTATTTGTAGCTCCTTACAGACAACCTGCTGCTGTTCAGTTGTTACTATTCATGGTCACTCTGAACTGCTATAGGAGTCCATGATTCCTAATAGTATGATGAGGATCAATGACTGATCAGCAGAAGGCTGTCACTTCTATCATGGATGGTGTAATCAGAATTAGAAAATGAGGGGAATATTCATAACAGGAAGTGGATAAGGCTCTCTGCTTTTTCAGCTACGCACGCTGTGGACTGTATTTTACAGCAGAGGGACTTGTAGATCCCAATGAAGCACACATTGCCACAGTTGTAGTTCATTAACTACTTAATGCCCCCGCTCTTCCACATTTGGATTATTTATTTTTTTTAGGAGGGGGGAGGGGGGGATCTAGTTTTGACTAGGCAATTGAAGCACTACTTTCGCATGGCCCCCCCACCCCAAAGCACCTTGTCCCCATGTTGATGAGCACAAGGGCCTCTTCCCGACAACCCTGGCCGTTGGTTGTCGGGGTCTGCGGGCGGGGGGCTTATTGGAATCCAGGAGCCAGGGGGCCCCCGGATCCCAGCCCCCCACCCTATGTGAATGAGTATGGGGTACCCCTACCCATTCACCTGTGAAAAAATGTACAAAAAAACACACACACAAGGGTTAAAATAGTTTATTGCACAGCCTGGGGGTCTTCCGTCTTCGGGGGTCTTCTCACCGAACTTCTCCGCTATCTTCTGCTAGCTATTTTGTCTGGATTCTGGATGAATGTATTTGGAACATTCCTCCTTACAAAACATCTCCAGTTCAGTTAGGTTTGATGGTTGCTGAGCATGGACAGCCCGTTTCAAATCACCCAATCAATCCTCTGCATAAATACCTAAGTAGATTTTGAGACCGATTCCTCAACATTATTCTAAAGAATCTGTTGATATCGAGTGGAATTCATGCGACCCTCAACTTTAACCAGATTCCCAATACCGACACTGGGCGCTCAGCCCCACAGCATGATGGAACCTCCACCAAATTTTACTGCGAGTAGCAAGTGTTTTTCTCTGAATGGTGTGTTCTTTTGCCGCCATGCATTACGCCCCTTGTTATGACCAAATAACTCAATCTTTGTTTCATCAGTCCACAGCACCTTATTCCAAATGAATCTGGCTTGTCAAAATGTGCGTTTGCATACCTCAAGCAACTCCATTTGTGGCGTGTTTGCAGAAAAGGCTTCTTTCGCATCACTCTCCCATACAGCTTCTCCCTTTGCAAAGTGCGCTGAATTGTTGAAGGATGCACAGCGACACCATCTGCAGCAAGTTGATATTGGTGGTCTTTGAAGGTGGTCCGTGGGCTATTTTTGACCGTTCTCACCATCCTTCGTCTTTGCCTCTCCAATATTTTATGTGGCCTGCCACTTCTGGGCTTAACAAGAACTGTGCCGCCTGTGGTCTTCCATTTCCTCACTAGGTTTCTCACAGTGGACACTGACAGCTTATATCTCAGCAATAACTTTTTGTAGCCTTCCCCTAAACCATGATGTAGAACAGTTTTTGCTTTCAGGTCATTTGAGAGTTGTTTTGAGGCCCCCATGTGGCCACTCTTCAGAAGAGAACAACTTGCAATTTGCCACCTTAAATACCTTTTCTCATGATTGGATGCACCTGTCTATGAAGTTCAAGGCTTAATGAGCTCACCAAACCAATTGTGTGTTCCAATTAATCAGTGCTAAGTAGTTACAGGTATTCAAATCAACAAAATGACAAGGGTACCCAAATTTATGCACATGTCTAATTTCGTTTTGATGCATATTGCGCATTTTCTGTTAATCCAGTAAACCTAATTTCACTACTGAATATTACTGTGCCCTTCAGTATTTCATAGATCAAAATTAAATTGCTGATCCAAAACACCCAAATATTTATAAATAACAATTATGGAAATTGTCAGGGGTTCCTAAACTTTTGCATACAACTGTAGTTAGGTTTTGCCCTTACTTCCACTTTAAAGTAAAGTTATCCTTTTGTGACTAACAGTTAACATACACCTAAAATAAGACCAGTCTTGAAGTGGAACTAAACCCTCCTTTTCTTTACAGCCAAGTAAGCAACCATCTTCTATCATAAACAACTGTGCCTTGAATGTAACTGTTCTGGCAAACCATCAAATCAATTAGTTTAGTTCCACTTTAATGGTGACTGGACTAGCCTTAACTCCTTACCATCATTTATGACTAATTTAGAGCTTGTTCAAACCAGTCCGAAAACTAAAAATGGGAACATTTAGCAGCGGGCTGGTATCCAATATGTAGCGGCAGCGAGGGGCAGATTACCATCACTAGATTCCTTTGACCTGGATTACTGAAATCCTTCACAGATACACTAAAGGTCTTTTTCTTACTGGTCACCAACCCAATAAATTGCAGGTAAAAGAACAGAAATGTTTTAATTGCTTGTTAAAAGGTGTTTTTCTTTCAATATTTGTTTTATGTATTTATTTATTTGCAATGTGTTGATTTGCCAGTACAGCTACAGTTTTCCCCCTCTCTCCTGCCATGACATATCCTGTTCTCCTCTCCTCTGCTGCGGGTGTGTATGTATTCCCTGTGCTGGCCTAGTTACTCCACCCCTCCCTTCACCTCCTTAACCACATCAATACTGTGCACTTTCACCCCCTTCCTGCCCAGGCCAATTTTCAGCTTTCAGCACTGGCACATTTTGAATGACAATTGCACGGTCATGCAACACTGTACCCAAATTACATTTTTATTATTTTTTCTCCTTCACTGATGAGGCTGCATTGATGGGCACTGATAGGCAGCACTGACCAGGAGGCACTGGCAGGCATCACTGATGGGCATAGTGCCATCCCTAATAGGCACTAATTGGCATCCCTGATTGTCTGCAGTGGACATCCTCGAAGGGTCTGCACTGATAATCGATGCGCCGATTATCAGCGCAGACCCCTCCTTTCAGGAGAGCATCCTCTACTCACCACTGTCATTGTGAATAGAGAAAAAGCCGATAAACAGCAATTCTTGGTTACCATGTGATCAGCTGTGATTGGACACAGCTGATCACTTGGTAAAGAGCCTATGTCATAGGTTCTTTACCTAGATTGAAGATGTGGTGAGTCAGACTGACTGCCCTGCGGGCACGCGCTAGCAGCTTATCCTGCTGGACGTCATATGGTGTCTTCAGGATAATACAACCGCTTTGCGCCCGTCATTTTGCTATATGGCGGGCAGCAAGTAGTTAAACTTTTTTTTATGTAGCTGCCAGAGGAAGGTACGAAAGTGACACTTGAGTGACAACTCTGAGATTGGTGAGGCTGCTGATTTCTCATCCAAGATGGTGGCACCATCAGCGGCCTCAGGGCTTTTGGATGTCTGTCTACACAAGGGAGACTTTTACATGTAAATAACATGCATAACAACCTTTTAAATGCACAATTTAATAATAATATTGGAAGATGGTTGTGGAAATTGTCTGGTGACAGCTGAAGCAGGGTCTTTCAATTAAAGTAGAAAATAACTTTAAACATGCTCCGGTTTGTGCACAAGGATATAATGGGAAATGAACATAGAAAGTCTGCAATTGTGCACAGAACTAAAGAACACCGCTGAACATTTCTAGGATGAAGCCTTCACTTACTTTAACCACACAACTTTCCGTCTTCATGGCAGAACCGGATAAACACACGTTTTCTTGGTTCAAGCACAGTCTGGCACAGCTGTTGTAGGTCTGAAAAGAGAACATGTGGGGTTATTAGACATATATTGAAATTTTAGGTCATGTGTTGTGCAATGAACCTCTTACATAAAATTAACAGCACTGTTAAAGAGCTAAGATTTTGTCCACAGCAGCCACTCAGATTGAAAAGATAAAACGGATTTTATTTTGTTACTCACTGTAAAATCCCTGTCTCTGAGTTCATTCACAGACACAGTGTCTCCTATTCTTGACCCTAGGGTTATATTGCCACCTACATGAGTAGGAAACTAGGCAAAAAAAAAAAAAAAACAGACCCCACCTACGGGCAGTCCTGGCTGATATAAACCCTCTCTTGGCATAGGCAATTCAGTTAGTCAAAAGAAAAGTTGGCCATATATGGAAATCCACAAAGGGGTGGGTGCTGTGTCCATCAATGAACTCAAAGAAAGGGATTTACCAGTAACAAAAAGATCCTGTTTTCTCTTACATTCATTGATGGACTCAGCAACCCCTATTCTGGACCATAGGGATGTCCCAAAGCAGTCCCAACATTTGAGGGGTGGGAAACCAAAAAATAAAATAAACAAAAAAAACAAAGGCCAACAGCAGTGGTGGTATAACCCTATAGTGGAGAATAGGAGACGCTGTGTCCCTCAATGAAAGCAAGAGAACAACTAAATATGATGTGGTTGCATAAGTGTGCACACCCTCTTATAACTGGGGATGTAGCTGTGTTCAGAATTAAGCAATCACATTCAAACTCCTGTTAAATCGGAGTCAGTACACACCTGCCATCATTTAAAGTGCCTCTGATTAACCACAAATAAAAGTTCAGCTTTTCTAGTAGGTCTTTCCTGACATTTTCTTAGTCACATCCTACAGCAAAAGCCATGGTCCACAGTGAGCTTCCAAAGCATCAAAGTGATCTCATTGTTAAAAGGTATCAGTTATCAGTCAAGAGAAGGGTACAAAAGGATTCCCAAGGCCTTAGATAAATACCATGGAACACCGTGAAGACAGTCATCATTAAGTGGAGAAAATATGGCACAACAGTGTCATTACGAAGACCTGGATGTCCTTCCAATATTGATGAAAAGACAAGAAGAAAACTGATCAGGGAGGCTGCCAAGAGGCCTACAAAAAGGAACTGCAGGAATATCTGTCAAGTACTGGCTGTGTGGTACATGTGACAAGAATCTCCTGTATTCTACTTATGTCTGGGCTATGGGGTAGAGTGGCAAGACGGAAGCCTTTTCTTATGAAAAAAAAACATCCAAGCACAGATAAATTTTGCAAAAATACATCTGAAGTCTCCCAAAAGCATGTGGGGAAAATGTGTTATGGTCTGATGAAACCAACTTTTTGCCCATAATTCCAAAAGATATGTTTGGCACAAAAACAACACTGCACGTCACCAAAAGTACACCATACCCATAGTGAAGCATGGTGGTGGAAGCATCATGCTTTGGGACTGTTTTTATTCAGCTGGAACAGGGGCCTTAGTCAAGGTAGAGAGAATTATGAACAGTTCCAAATACCAGTCAATGGTGGCACAAAACCTTCAGGCTTCTTCTAGAAAGCTGAACATGAAGAGGAAATTAATCATTCAGCATGACAACGACCCAAAGCATACATCCAAATCAACAACGGAATGGCTTCACCAGAAGAAGGTTAAAGTTTTAGAAAGGCCCAGCCAGAGACCAGACTTGAATCCAATTGAAAATCTGTGGTGTGATCTAAATAGGGCTGTGCACAGGTGATGCCCTCACAATCTGTCAGATTTGAAGTGCTTCTGCAAAGAATAGTGGGCAAATTTTGCCAAGTCGAGATGCGCAATGCTGATAGACCCATATCTAAAAGACTGAGTGCTATAATAAAATAAAAGGGTGCTTCAACAAAGTATTAGTTTAAGGGTGTACACACTTAAGCAACCATATTATTTGAGTTTTTTAATTTTACTTCCCTCCACCTAAAAGATTTCAGTTTGTTGTTCAACTGATATGTACAGTTTATAGGTCACATTAAAAGGTGGAAAAAGTTCTGAAATGATTTATCATTGTCTCATTTTTTTACATCACAGAAACCTGACATTTTAATAGGGGTGTGTAGACGTTTTATATCCACTATACTTATCTGCTCTGTGCAGTGGTTTTACACAGAGCAGTCCGGATCCTCCTCTTCTTGGGTCCCACAACTGCACTCCTGGCCCATCCCTCCCTGCCATGTGCCCCCACAGCAAGCAGCTTGCTATTGGGGGACCCAAGCAGGTGCACTTCCGACTGTCAATTCACACATGGAGCCGCAACTCAGCCCCACTCCTCTGTCACCTTCACACATGGAGCCAATGGCTCCCGCTGCTGCCAAAAGCCAATCAGGGGTGCGTGTCCCCAGAGAGTCAAGGTTCCCGTGGACGTTGCTGGATCGAGAGGGGGCTCAAGTATTGGGGGGGGATGCTGCACACACAAGTTTTTTTTAACCTTCATAAATAAAATGTATGAAGGTAAAAAACCTTGTGCCTTTACAACCACTTTAAACACATCTAAATCTGCGTAGACTGGCAACAAAATTTGGTCCACAGTCTTACAAACACTATTAATTACTTTTTTAGAACTGGCTTTCAAAGTTGTCACTTGTTGGTGCATGGTACCTTCTAGGCTTGCACATCTCTTCCACGAAAAATCTTATAAATGCTTTTGATGATGCAATTCAACTGGAGATGTCATGTACATCTGTTTCACTTGCCCGATGCTAAGCCAGTTCTGGACCAAAATATTGCAATGTTTACGTGGCTTATGTTATACTCTCATTCCACACTTCTCACAGCCCCTTTAAATTATCCTAGCTGGTAATTTTCTTCTTCATTCCCCCTCCTTAACCAAACCCCAGCACAAAATGGTTAACTACAAGTAAAAATAAGGATTCACACCAATTGTTCCACAATCTCTGCAGACAGCCTAACCCTTGTCTGGCTGTCAATAATATTAAGAGGGGAAAAAAAGGAGGGTGCTACAGTACAACGACCCTATCCCTTTCCCCCAATTTTTCAGGGTAATGCTTAGGCACAATTAACATTTTTAGAGGTTTCCTAAAATAAAGCAAACCTTAAATTTTTGATTTCAGGACCACTACAAGCAAAAACTTATTTTTGTTTTAGGACAGGTAATTCATTTTCTATTTGTCTTGGTGACCATAGCCAAAACAAAGTGCAAACTAGAATTGAACTGATCTATCCCTGGCTGTACATGGAACCTTAAAGTGGTTGTAAACCCTTACAAACCGCTTTGACCTACAGGTAAGCCTAGATTAAGGCTTACCTGTAGGTCCAAGAAATATCTCCCAAACCTATAGGGTTTAGGAGATATTTGCCCGAAGACAGGCACCGCTATCTACGGCACATGCGCCGTAGACAGCGGCGCGCAGGCGCACTGAGCGGGGCATCGTCGATGACGACAATGCCGCGAGTCTCGGCTCCCATGCGCATGCGCAGGAGTGACGTCATCGCTGCTCTGGCAAATCACAGCGCCGGAGCAGCGAGACCCACGGAGACCCACCAAGAAGATGGACGCTCGGAACTACAGGGGACAGCGGTGACTTCGCTGGCTCCTGTGTCAGGTAAGTGACACATAATGGACTACTATGCGATGCATAGTAGTCCATTATGCTTTGCCTTTACAGGGAATGAAAGAGGAAGTAAACTCATCAGGATTTACTTCCTCTTTAACTTTTGCCATATTTGGGAGACAAGGGGGTTGATTTACCAAAACTGAAGAATCTGATAAGGTGCAAAATCTGGTCCCGCTGTGCATGGTAGCCAATCCGTTTTTAACTTCGGCTTGTTCAATTAAGCTTTACCAAAAAAAAAAAAACCTGGATGCTGATTGGTTTCTAGGTAGAGCTGCACCAGATTTTGCACTCTCCAGGTTTAGTAAATCCCCCAAAGGTCATGTACTTAAATTAGGGGTATAAGTATAGAAAAATCAAGTATTTTGTATCAATAGTATCAACTGCTGATTGCCAGAGCCAATACAGGCGACTGAAATGCTGGCATTTAACAAGATAAGGTAGGGCATACTGTCAACCCAGACAACAGTTGAGGTGCTAGGTACAGTCTGGGCAAAGGATTTCAGGGGCTCCAAAAGGGGCATCCGAATAACTCTGAAGACACCTGAAGGCACAAAAAGGCATTAAGAACTTCAGTTTTTTTGTTATCTTAGAGACGTTTTAGGCTATACCAGGTTTACTTTACTATAATCTTTCCTACAAAAATGAATTAAAAATGTTCATAATAAAAATGGCAAACTCAAACTGGCCATACACTTATCTTTTTTTTGTTTTTTGATCAGCCAGTGGGCTGATCAGAAAAAGAACTGGATCTATTCCCACATCCACACAACCAAGGTGGACAATCTCCCCATAGAGAGATTGTATTTTGTAGCCGGGACTCACCGGCTGCCAGAATACACTGACTACAGCGCTAATCTAACTAGATTTCTTTCGAGTAAGCCCGTTCGAGAGCAACCACTCTAATGATCTCATATGGGAACAGCCATAGATGGCTCTAAAAATGAGTCTGGTCCCTGCTGAACTCACCCAATTTTGAATATAAGTCTTAAAATAACCAATTTTTGGCCCAATAAATTTTCATTGGTATCCACAAGAAATATACAAAAGTTGGAATAGTCCAAATGTTAACAAGAAATAGATATCTGAAACACACAATGAAAGACATGCTCAATGGGAGAGATGCTGCATACCAGTACAATAAACCTGACTATACGATAAGCCATAAATAACATGTATTGATTTGAAGACACTGCGACATGTCAGGGTTTATTAGCTCAATGGCAGTGCCAAAACGGTGAGTTTACTCCACGCCAGATATAGCTTTCAGGGCTTTCCTGCCCACTTTTATTAAACAATCAAATCTTCAAACAGGTATGTCTTCCCACACAGCGGGTTTTCACCATCACTGCAAAAACATAACATTCAGTCTCCTGGTTCTCTTGCGGCAGCTTTACTGCTCCAAGTACCTCTTTAGGGTCCCTGTTGAAATTCAGTACCTTTTTGGTCCTTTTGACCATGAAACACATTCCAATGTTTCTGCACAGATGCTGCTGCACTTCAGCTCTGTGTCTTCCTTACAGCTTCCTAGCTATTCTTTCCCTCATGGACACTCACTCAGGCTCAGGCCTTGCTCTGTCCTGACCTGGACACCATGATGCACAGCAGCACCTCACACAGGTCCCATCACACACTGACCTCCCCTCGAGGGGGTGAGGCTCTGAGCTCTATCTCTGGCTCTCATATGAATGCAGCACACACCTGAGCCATTAGTGTGCTTGATACCCAAAAAGCACGGCATAAACCACCATTTTAAACAGTAGCACAAGGTCGCCCTCCTGCTACAAGACATAAAGCATGAATACGCGCAAACGCTAAAAAATATATCAATTCAGGTTGTCACCAAAAAGGGAAGTATTAAAAAAGAAAAACAGGAAACTAAAGAGTAAGTTATGCAGAGGGAAACTTCTAATTACAATGCTCAAATCTGTCAATCTGCTTGCAGATATCAGTCACATATGATTTCCCCCACGATCAGTTCAGTAAATCTCTTGAAATAAAGTAACTTAATGTTCCAGAAAAAGACGGTTCTCTGGCAAACTTGCATCATCAGCAGCACATTAGATAACTGGCACCATGGCTGTAAAGCCTGCCTACAAGACAGGAGGTAACTGGAATGAAATCGGTCCCTCCACAACAGTAAGTTATTCTTAGCATTGAGTTAGTATGTCGTGGAATGCTGGCCAGTGTCCTATGAGCCTTCAACTCCTGACTGCCACTATGAAAATCCCTGTTATAATTATACAGAGCACAGTCAGGGCATCAGGGTTCTGATATATGGCTTTAACCCTGATAAGTCAAGGCAAAGTCACATAGTACGTAAACTACTGAGAGTTGCTATCCTATTACTAATGAAGGTTAAACTCCTAATGTCAAAGGCCTGCTCTGGAAGTGTCATAGGCTTACATACATATTTGTAGAGGGAAGTAAGTCACATAGGGCCAAGTTACTTTAACTTAGGGGCCCGACTGCTTTTGCACAGCCAAGATTCCTTGGATATTTCATAAGCTACCACAGACAACAGACTGCTGGCAGATAAATAGTGATGCCCTTCCTATTTGATAAGCAAATTGGTAAATATAAATGATATTATTCATTTAGATGGCACCAACAATCTCTGTACATAAACTATTTACAACAGTTCTTGACTTCGAAGGCATTCACTAACCTAAAGTGTATGTAGGCCCTACCAAATTCTCTTGTTTGGTTTCTTTTGGTCGGTTAAATATGTAATTGAAAGTATTTTGTTATATTTGTGTGATAAGTAAAAAAAAAAAAAAAAATTCAGGTTAAAGAGAAATTACACTCACATCCACATAAGTGGTCCCTCGTCGGCTGCCAACATGTTCGGCCAGTCTTCTTCCGGGTTCTGATCTTCAGCTACTTTTGCTGGGTGGGCTTTGATGATGTCACTCCCATGCATGTGTAGGAGTTCATTCATCTTGGCAGATAGGGATGAGCTCAGGCGTGTTCGCACGGAACACGTGCAGAGCCCGTCAGGAAGTCGGCGCAGCGCTGCGCTAATCACAGGCAGTGAAACATTGCCCGATCTCTGCAGTCGCACATCGGGGCAATGTCTCACTGCCTGTGATTAGCTCTGCGCTGACTTCCTGGTGGGCTCTGCACGCGTTCCATGCAAACACGCCTAAGCTCATCCCTATTGGCAGATGCTGAAATTATACAATGAACTGTGTGTGTGTGTGTGTGTGTACAGTGTGAACTAGCAGGTAAGAATACTTTAACACAGAGGAAACATAGTACATCTCTCCTGTGTTTAAAAAAAAAATAGAATAAAAAAACATGGCTGTTCACAAACTTAAATTTAGTGAGTAAAGTTCAACCTAAAAAAATAAGTACACCCCATTCAAATTGTTGACTTGTTCAACACATTTTAAACCTGACAAACATTAGATCATCATTCAGACAGTGCCTACAAATAAAAATGATAAACTTGAACAACTGAGACAAAAAATAAAAATAAACTGACATAGTGTATTCATTCTCATCAGTTGAATGCATAAAAATGCTATATTTACAATCTGGAAAAATAAAGTACACCTCTACATTTTAAATCCATGAAACTAGACTTGGGTGTTCCAAACTGACTGGCAGTGAATATAACCTCATTAAAGTGGAAGTAAACTCCCCTATCGTTTTCAGCCAAGCAAGCTGCCATCTTTGCCTCTGTTTAATCTTCAACTGCTATGGTGCTGCACATGTGATTCGTTATGACACCAGCAATTGGATGGTTTGATAGTTTGGCTGAGAACACAGCCAATGAGCAGTTAGCATTCCCAGCATGCCTTTTTTTTTTTTTAACTATGCAGGTGGAACTTGTCTTATTTAAAATTATTATTAAACCCTCAATTTAAAAAAAAAAGTAAAAAAAAAAACCACAGCATACAACTACACTATGTTTGCAGGTTTCCATAGGTTCTTTGCCAGTCATCTCCATGCAATTTTGAGTTGAAATCTCCCTATTCTCTTCTTCGTCTGGCATTGTAGCCCAACGTTCTGTGTCCCCACACACAAGCAGCTCATAGTACAATAAACGGCTCAAACCCAAGCTCCTTCTCCAGGGACTGATTGGCAACTGTGGGTGGAAAGACAAGCTGAAATCCTAAGATGGTCACACATGCACCTTATGTTAATGGCACAAAGGATGGTGGGTAGTCCCCGTCATAGACCATAATGTCAGCTTTAGGCTATTTTCACACTGAGGTGGGTGGGCACCGGTGGTAAAGTGGCACAATTTTTTTTAGCGATGCTTTACTGTAGTTTTAGCAGTGCTATACGACCACTAGCGGGGCCGTTTTAACCCTTCGCTAGCGGCCAAAAAAGGCTTTAAACCACCCGCATAGTGACGCTATGCCAGCGGTTTAGTGGCGCTGCCCCATTGTTTTCAATGGGAAGGGGCGCTTTAGGAGCTGTGAATACACCGTTTCTACAGCACTCCAAAGATGCGGCTTGCAAGACTTTGACTGTCCTGCAAGCGCACCACTCCAGTGTGAAAGCCCTCAGGCTTTCACACTGGAGACACAGGAGAGGCTCTTTACAGGCGCTATTTTAGCGCTCTAGTACCTGTAAAGCGCCTCAGTGTGAAAATTGAGAAAGTGTCAATAGAGGATCAGGCGTGAGCATTTTTTATGCAATTAAAAAGTGACTGGGGATTTTTGGGAAACACATGGCACTATACATTGGCTATAAAGACATGAATATACTGGAGCTAAATAAGGAGGAGAGTTTAAAGGCCAAGTTCCAAGTTCCTAAATTCCAGCTCCCCTATGTACCAATATAGCATTCATGTACTTTTTTTGCAAAAATATCAAAGCTTTCCATAAAATCTACAGACACGTACCATACTGTCCTCCATCCATGATTCCAAACATATCCATTGCTTTTGTCTTACGTCCTTACAGACTGTAGGTCATGACACAGGAATGAGTTGACCAGCTGACATCATTAGCACAAACCCTGCATCATCTACCCTCCCATTCCCAGATGCATGTTTTTTTTTAATTAAATACAATCAATCAGTGATCACCCTTTTACCATATTTGTTTTGTTAAGCAGGGGGGGGGGGGGCATTTTGGAACATTTTCACTCATAAATCACACATAGGGCAGCCCTCCCACCTGAATGGACTGCCCTTTATGCAACAATTGCCCCAAAGAAGCATCAGAACTTTTTTTTTTAAGAGCAGAGCTTGGTGCAGGGCATTTCTGAAATGCAAGGAAATGCACAGATGTAAATAGAGCCTCATTGTTTTTGTGTTACTGCACCAATTTCACTTTCAGGACCCATTCATTCACATCTAGCATAGTGGGAGCAAATGTTCTGTGGCTTGGTTTTCCTGTGACATGCATAGGGTAGTCTGTTGATTTCAATGGGCTGTGCTATTTGTGGCTAATGGGACATGTTGGCCTTTTGTGGGTTGCATGTTATTTTTACTGTGCATTTTGCAGCATTTGCCATTCATTTTTTCACATGCCAAAATGTGTGTTTGCTTCTGTGTTTGGTGTGTTGTTAACAATTAAGGTGGCCTTATGTAGTGCAAGGGCCTGCCTGATTGGATATAGAGTGATTGGCTAGATAGATGTTTCCTCCTATTATATAAATTTGGTAAATCTAAAAGAGATTGTACAATGAGATTGTATAGTGTATGGCTACCTTTATACACCTAAAATTACTAATTGCGCTTTCAGTTTCATTGGTTGCTAACGGCACACCAAACACAGAAGCAAACACACAGTTTGCCATGTGAAAAAAACGAGTGGCAAATGCTGCAAAGTAAAAAAAAAAAAAAAAAAACACGCAACCCACAAAACACCAACATGTCCCATATATACATGCTACATATATAGCACAGACCATGTAAATCAACAGGCTGCCCTATATGTGTCACAAAACATTTGCTCCCACTATGCTAGATGTGAATGGGGCCTGAAAGTGAAATTGGAGAAATAATACAACAATGAGGCTCCTTTCACATCTGTGCGTTTCCTTGCATTTCAGAAATGCGTTGCACCAAAAATCGCAGCAAAAAATGCACCAAACTCTGCTCTAAAAAAAAAATAAAAAAAAAAAGAGAGAAGGTCTGAATGAAAAGAAAAGAAAAGGTCTGTGTAGGGCGGCAAATTCAGGTGGATGGGCTGCCCTATGTGTGATGAGTGAAAATGCTCCAAATCTCAACCCCCCTCGCTAAAAAAAAAAAAAAAACGCATGTGGGAATGCGAGTTCCCACTATGCAGAGTTGTGAACGGGGCTTGACAGCTAAGTTTGTCCACTCCCTTCTATGTACTTGTATAAAGATGGCCATACACTATGCAATCTGTTTGTATATTATGTATTTAGTGAGAAGAGTGATTACTGATTGATTGTATTTCATTTAAAAAACATTCAGCTGGGAGCGTGTGGGTAGGTAGATGGGTGGATGATGCAGGGTGTGTGCTAATGAGGTCAGTTGGTCAACTCCTTCCTGTGTCATGACCTACAGTCTGTAAGGTTATAAGACAGAAGCAATAGATACGTTTGGAATCATTGATGTAGGACAGTAAGGTATGTGTCTATAGATTTTATGGAAAGCTTTGATATTTTTGCAAAAAAAGTACATGAATACTATTATTGGTACATAGGGAAGCTGGAATTTAGGAGAGAAAAAATGTGAACTTAGCCTTTAATACTACTCTAAACCTCATATAACTACAGTCTTTTGTTCTCTTTGTTTTTGATATGTGTGGTGTCATGATGTCACAGTCACAAGAGCTCTCCAAGGACCTCTAAAAGACAATTGTGGATGCCTAGGAGTCAGGCAATCTTCTTGAATCTCTTACCAAATTATTTTGATTTAAGCGTTGATTTCAAACAACTGCTAATCTGTCCAGGACTAGGAGGCCTGGGAATTTCGCCCAAGAAATTAAACATTTCATCATGGAATCTGCAGAGAGCACTTGCAACAGTTGGTGTCAAAAGCGCAAGCGTCTACAATTCTGCACCAGCTTAAAGTAGAATTGCAGGCAAAAAAAATTTTTTTTTTTTTTTTGGATTGAGTGAGACCCCTGTAAAAAAAAATTCCCCATTTGTGTTCCATTACAGATATTTTTCTTCACTTCCTGCCCTGCCTTTCAGTGATGATCGTAAACATGACAAATAGAGAGGAGGGTATAGTCATTTTTATGACTTTTACCTACAATATAATAAGGCTTACCTGTAGGTAAAAAAAATATCTCCTTAACCTATACAGTTTAGGAGATATTCCCCTCGCAATGTGCCGCTGACTGCAGCAGCGCATGCGCACAGGGGATTCTCGGCTGAAAGTCCGGTAGACGCCGGCCCCTGCCACAAAGAAATCTCCCGCGCGCATGTGCGGGAGTGACGATATCGCAGCTCCAGCCACTCACAGCGCCAGAGCCGCGATACCCGGAAGAAACGCAGAGGGAACATGTCAGCTCCCTCGGCGTGGATCGGGCCAGATGTTGGGGCCTTGTTCTAAGGTATGTATTTCATAATGAGCTAGCATGCGGTGCATACTAGCTCATTATGCCTTTTCCTTTGCAGGTGAGGGGAAAAAAAAAAACTTCAGCGGGTATACAACCGCTTTAATGGGGGGCACAGACAGTAAATAAAAACTGACAAGCATTCTAATCCCTCTCTGCTCTATCCAAAACTAAAAATAAAGTTTTGCCTTTCGATATATTTTAACTTGTATTGTGTCAGGAAAAACCCTTTGCTGTCTACACTACAGCAAGACTACAGTTTGAACCCTTAGGCAAAACCAGGACTTCTGGAACAATGTGCTGTGGACCAATGCAAAGAGTTGTTGGTGGCCACAGTAACAGTAGACATATTGGGCACAAAAGCAAAACAGCATTTTAGGTAAAGACGCTCATACCAACTGTGAAGTATGGTGGTAGAAATATTATGGTTTGGGATGGGTTTGTCGCTTCAGGGCCTGGGCATCTGCAGTTAGGTTGATTTACATAATGAGTAGAGCATGTTAACTTAGCGAATGTAGGGTGCCGACTTCAATCATCCAATCATGTGCAAGCAAAATCCCTGCATTTTTACTTTACCTGCATGCAAAGTGAATTCTTAGCATATTAAGTAAGCCAAGTAGAAGTCCTTTGCAAAGTGAACATGCTTTACCCATTTTTGCAAATCAACCCACTGGGTCAACTATAAATTCTATACATTTTAAAGTGAGGCTATTTGTCCGAAAGGTAAACCAGAAATAAAGCTTTTAACACAATAGTGATCCAAGGCACAGTAGCACACCCACCCAAAGCAAGTTCAAAAAGAAGAAAAGGAGGGAATGGACTAGAGATCGACTGATTATCAGTGAGTCCAATTATTGGCGGCCGATATTCACTTTTTCTGAAGTATCGGTATCGTGCAAAAACGTAACAGATATTGCTTCAAGGTTCTTTAACGGGGTGATGCCTGTACCGTTCTATAGAGTGAACCCCCGATCCCTTCATGAAGAGTACCTGTCACTGCCTATTGCTGTCACAGGGGATGTTTACATTCCTTGTGACAGCAATAACTGATTTAAAAAAAAAGGCGAGGGGGTAAAAAAAAAAAGTTTCTTGAATGTGCACAATATCAACACACAATATCGGCTATCGGCCTGAGAGGTGGTCGAAATATCGCTATCGTATCGGCACTTTATTGAATCTATACAGGGAGATTGGTGCTTGTAACTCCCCCCATTGTCGCACACATCACCCTGACTGTCCCCTGTGTGCTGCTCTCCGTGCCCCCCGCCATGTCCTCCCTGCTCCTCCAGACCCCCGCCATGTCCTCCGTGTTCCCCCAGACCCTCTCTGTCCTCCTCCAGTCGTCCCCTCCTGTCCCAGATCTATCAGGATGGAGAGCAGAGGAAGGAGCCGGTAAATCTGTCATGTACAATTTATATTTAAAATATTCTGCCATATTGATATAACCAGAGTACTCAGAGTCAATGCCAGACTGCTGGAAAGTTATGCAAAACATCTAAATGTAGTCATTTCTACACCATTTTTACCAAAAGTATTGGGATGCCTGCCTTTAAACCTACATGAACTTTAATGGCATCCCAGTCTTAGTCCATAGGGTTCAATATTGAGTTGGCCCACCCTTTGCAGCTATAACAGCTTCAACTCTTCTGGGAAGGCCGTCCACAAGGTTTAGGGGTGCATTTGGGGTAGAGGAACTGACTGGCCTATACAGAGTCCTGACCTCAACCCGATAGAACACCTAACGCCGGCTTCTATATAGAGGAACAGCCGACAACCGATGCCCTATAGGAGGCCTATGGGTGAAGACTTTGTTCTGCAACAATTGTCAGAGATCTCCCCTCTTCACTGAAGCCGGCGCTGGAACCCAATCGTGTGAACACATCAGAGCACCCTTGCCATAGACAAATATCTTTCCTTTACATGGTAGCTAGAATAGGCTTACAATGAGGGTGGGAGTAGATTTAAGCATAGTTAGTGTTTGACTGAACTTCCACTTTAAAGGGGTTGTAAAGGTAAATGTTTTTTCACCTTAATGCATTCTATGCATTAAGGTGAAAAAACATCTGACGCCCCCTCACCCCTCGAAAATCCAGTGCTCGCCCGCGTCGTCCTTTCCACCATTTAGCCTGGTCGCTGATTGGCTGGAGTGGATGGATGGAAAGCAGCACAGCTATTGGCTCACGCTGCTGTCAATCACATCCACTGACGCGGAGCGCCGCAGGGTCGTGTGATACAGCGAGCGGCTATAGCTGCCGGCTGTATCACGGGAGTGCGCCCGCAGGTGCTTCTCACCATGCGAGGGAGCTCGAATGAACGTGAGAAGCATCTGCGGGAAGAAGCCGAGACAGCCGCAGAGGGACCCCAGAAGAGCAGGTTCGGGGCCACTCTGTGCAAAACAAGCTGCACAGTGGAGGTAAGTATGACATGTTTGTTATTTAAAAAAAAAAAATTCACTTTACAATCCCTTTAATGCATCAAGAACTACTAAAGAGTTAATGGTAGAATTCTTCAAAGAAATAGAGAAACTCATTACGGTTACAGCAGCCTGTCAGCCATCACTTCGCATAAGATGGCTTCTGTCTGCCGTGTTTCGGGAGACCAGGTATGCTAACAAACACAAATACCGATTTCTTGTAATGACTCTGACCAAGCTGCCTATAATTCTGACTGCGTTCTCAATTTTCGTACTGCTGCTGGGGTAAAAACATTGCTAGTTTTTCTTTTCTTTTTTTTTTTTTTTACAATATGTTCAATGACACGAGATTATCTAACACAGTAATGGCTAATCAATAGAGGGTTTACTTGTCAAGAGAAACATATAACACACTAAAAGCAATTGATCACTTAAGTTCAAATCATTTATTAGTGGGAAGAGAAGCAGATAAACACGCTGTCCTGGTCAAAACACAGGATGATGTTGCACAGACATACAATAATTGGCACAATAGTGCAAGGACAAATATATCATTTTAGCTTTAAGAATTTCCATATACATGTGTAAAAAGTTGTTTTACCGTAATCTTATCTAAAGATCTTATAGAAAGTTTACCAGAGACCAACTTTTTAAAACAACAGACATTATGCAGTCTGTTACAATGTCTACAAGTCAACATTCTTTTTTGGTAAAAGGCTTCATGTACACTGCGGCTGGAAAAATGGACGTTTAGGATCAGTTGGGTGTTTTTGTTTTTAGCTGCCTCTGAATCCTCCTCTGCGTACATGTACTGATCAGTACATATACACAGCGTCATTTATAGTAGTTTGTAGGCATTTGAGTTTAGAAGCTTTTTTTTTTTTTTTTTTGTGGAAAGCAAAAAAAAAAAAACATTTAGAACATTTAGAATGGATGTTCAGAGGCAATTGAATTGAAACAAATGCCTGTAAATGATTGTAAACCGGGTAACTCGCTTTAATCTGCATTTTAGTTACAGGCGTTTTTAATGGAGATACATTTTGACTATTTTATATACAGCTCATATATATATATATATATATATATATATATATATATATATATATATATATATATATATATATATATATATATATATATATATATATTAGAGCTGCAAGATTCTGGCCAAAATGAGAATCACAATTTTTTTTGCATAGAATAAAAAGATCACGATTCTCACGACGTAAAATCTTTCACTTTATACAAAAAAAATGGGCTAACTTTACTGGTTAGTTTTTTTTTTTTTTTTAATTCATTAAAAGTAATTAAAAACAAAATTGCATTTGAAAGATCGCTGCACAAATACGGTGTGACATAAAATATTGCAACAACCACCATTTTATTCTCTAGGGTGTCTACAAAAAAAATAAAAAATAAATTATATATATATATATATATATATATATATATATATATATATATATATATATATGAGAGGGAGAGGGAGAGGGAGAGGGAGAGAATGTTTGGGGGTTCTAAATAATTTTCTAGTAAAAAAACGATATTAAAGCGGAGGTCCACCCTAAAGTGGAACTTCCGCTCATCGGAACCCTCCCCCCCTCCGGTGCCACAATCGGCACCTTTCAGGGGGGAGGGGGGTGCAGTTACCTGGATAATCCAGGTAACTGCACCCACTTCCGGGATAGCTCTCTGCGGAAAGGGGCGTAACTTACCCCCTTCCCGCAAGTGCCCCGCTGCCTGCTGGGAAACACACAGATCCCAGAGGCAGCGGGGAGCATCCTTATTGCGCAGCACGATTCGCGCATGCGCAGTAGGGAACCGGGAAATGAAGCCGAAAGGCTCCATTTCCTGATTCCCATACCCAAGATGGCGGCGGCAGGACCCGACAGACGACCTAGAGATCGGCTTCGGGTGCCGACATCGCGGGCGCGCTGGACAGGTAAGTGTCACTATTTTAAAAGTCAGCAGCTGCAGTATTTGTAGCTGCTGGCTTTAAAAAAAAAAAAAAAAAACGTGGAGTCCCGGTGGACTCCCGCTTTAACTTGAAACCAACAAATGCCAGAAAAAGGTTTAGTGTTTAAGCTTTTTCCACTTACACACAAAGTCTATTCCATTGACAGATTGTTACAATGTTTATACTCAAGTTCAACTGCTAATTAATGTTTCAATTCTTGGCAGACTGACCCCAGTTTTTCTCTTCCTTTCTTTTGAGGGCTGTGGCTTCAGAAGAGCGGAGAGAATTCATTACATAGAAAGAATTGTGAAACACTTTAGTCAAGAAGATTGTGATAATGATTCTTGACGATTAATTGTGCAGCTCTAATATATTTTATATATATATATATATCCTGTTTCCCCTAAAATAAGACCTAGCGTGATTGTCGGTGATGGCTGCAATATAAGCCCTACCCCCCAAATAAGCCCTAGTTAAAGTCCTTGTAGGTCTTATTTTCAGGGTAAGGCTTATTTTCGGGGAAACAGGGTAGGGCTTATTTGGGGGGTACAGCTTATATTGCAGCCAACACCGACAATCACGCTAGGTCTTATTTTAGGGGAAACAGGGTATATATATATATATATATATATATATATATATATATATATATATATATATATATATACACAAAATAGTGAAAAAAAGTGAAGTAAAAATATCAAGTAGGTTAGAAGTGCAAAAAGTACGAAAGGAAATATAAAGTGGATATGTCACATATATGCATGAATGTGAACACATAAAAAACTAGTTAAAGTGCAAAGAAAAAATGTCCACTAAATCTGAAGTAACAAAAGTGCAAAGGAGAAAACGTCTGATAGATAAATAACTGAAAAGCCAAAGACAAAAACAATGTTCCTGTGAATGGCCCAAGGAAGGGAAATTGAGTCTCAATGCCAGCAATAATGGTCGCATACGTGAAAAAGATCCACCACCATTATGGAAGAGACTTATCAGAACAAGTGGACACAATAAGGCTTATGCCTTATTGATCAGTCAATCAGGCAGGAGGTGTAACCACCACCAAGAAGGGGAGCTTCAACACCACTCTTTCCTGACCAAAATAGAGGGTGATCCCTTGGTCTTTGTTGAGGATCAATCTTGTAAGAACTTGATTCAACAATGATAAACCAGAGAGGCAAGCTGTGTTTCTCAGTGAGAAGCAATGCATCCAAAAGTGACAGAGAAGCTCCACATAGTGTAAATCTGTAAGATGCAAAATGTATTCAAAAGGTCAAGAACACTCACATGTCCAAGGATAAAAAAGTGCTTGTTTCAAATAACACACAGCATAACGCAATGGCACAGGCAGAGCTCAAACTGACGCGTTTCGTCTAAGGAGACCTCATCTGGGGTGTCAGCCTGTACAATTCATTGTGTTTATATAGAATATATAGCTAATCAAATTGGGTACCAACCTGTGACAGAGTTCGTATCAATTGTTTGTAATTAGGCAATTACTTCCTGGAAAGGAAGATGGTGGACATGTGCAGGCCAAGCCTCGTTCTGAAAGTTGCATCCATTGTATCATCAGCACATTGATCGCTGGATAGAAAGAGGGTATAGACGTGTGTGACAAGCCTCGTTCTCAATACAAAGCAGACAACTACATCCTCCACGCTAACAACCAGCTTCCTCAAAGGAACCAGGAAGTAAACAAAACCAAGCCTCGATTTCAGAGGAGACCAAAAAGTATTTTAAGCTTCTAAAGGTTAAATAACATTATGCTTGCGATAATATGAAACACCCTATATCAAATTTTATATTGGTTATACTTGGAAAACTGAAACAGAGTTGGTAACCCATAATCTCTTGCAGAGAGGCCAATGCAGAGACCTTAACCCTGCATTGGATGTGAGAGGAACTGTGAAGAGTGTTGTCTTCTGGGGAAGTGTAGGATCAAGCCAGTAAAAATGCTCTTTTCTTCCTCTACACAGAAATGAGCAGTTAATCTCAAAGTTCAGACATAGTCCCATTGCAATATAGGACTTTTAGTTTTCCTTATGTCAGGCTTAGAGAGTAAATTATACGTTGGCTTAAATATATATATATATTAATATATTGTAAAGTCTTTTTTTCTAAAAATAATCCTGTTATGTTATACTTACCTGCTCTGTGCAGTGAACTCACACAGAGCCTCCTGGATCCTCCTCTCCTCAGGCCCCTCTTCGGCTCTCCTGGCCCCTCCTTCCTGTCGAGTGCCCCCACACAGCAAGCAGCTTGCCATGGGGGCACCCGAGCCGAGTCACAGCTCCCTGTGTCCGTTCAGACACAAAAGTCCTGATTTGGCCTCGCCCCCCTCTCTCTCCTGGTTGGCTAACTGACTTTGACAGCAGCGGGAGCCAATGGCACTGCTGCTGTGTCTCAGCCAATCAGGAGGAAAGTCCCATACGGCCGAGGAACTCCTGGGAATCGCTGGAGAGAGCTGGGGCTCAGGTAAGTATTAGGGGGTGCTGGGGTGGCTGCTGCACGCAGAAGGCTGTTCATCGTATTGCATAGAATGCTTTAAGATAGAAAAAAAACCTTCAGACTTCACAATCACTTTAAAGCGTTTGTTTACCCAACACTTTACATTTCTGATGTGTGCCTGTTTTACCATGTACTTCTATGAGAAAGTATCATGTTCTCTTTGTATTGATTCCTTTATGTGAAGTCCCTGGTGATCCTACCAGTCCCTCTGCTTTCCTATTAAAAACTGACCACACTAAGCTACTGACCACACCGTGGTCAGTTCTCTTGATATGATGGGCATTCAGCCTGCGCTCCTAAAATGGTCAGACTTGCCCTGACATGCCCCCGTTGCACAGCCATGCACTGGGAAGCTCAGTGTACTGCTGATTCTCCTCCCTCCAGCTCTTATGCAGCTGAGAACAGAAGGAATGTGATCATTTATTAAAAAAAAAAAAAAAAAAAAAAAAAGGTATTTAGAACGTTTTCTTATAGCTATACAAAAAATGTTTTGCCTTTCACTTCTAGAATAGTTTATTTTACAAGGTGATAGTTTACAATCACTTTAAAGCGAAGTTCCACCCAAAAATGGAACCTCTGCTTATCTGCTTCCTCACCCCCTCCACTGCCACACTGTCCACTGCCTGTGGCGCTGCCCCTCCAATGCAGCCGTGCCAGTCAGAAAGAGCAGCGCACTATGTGCATGTGCAGTAGGGAACTGGGTTCCCCTCACGACGAATGGCGGCGGCAGCACCCCAGAGAGACGATAGAAAAACTGTCTGGGGTGCAAACATCGCGGGAACCCTGGACAGATAAGTGACTTTGGGGCCAGTCACAGACCGCAGCGCGGTTTACGCATTGGGCACCCCAACTGTGGAGCCGCAAGCAAAGTGCCCATAGTAGAGATGCCAGTGCCGCCAGAGGAGGACAAGGAGAACATGACTGCAGTGAGTACACCGCTGGACCGTGGAAAAGGTGGGTGACTGTTTATTAAAAGACAGCATCCTACAGTATTTGTAGCTGCTGATCTTTTTTTTGTGGGGGTGGGGGGGCGGAATTCCTCTTTAAGTGCAACTATTTATATTATATTCAACAGTTGCACAAAACCAGAGCTGTTAATAATGCAGACGGCCACTAGAGGGGGAGCTGTCAACACAATACATTTGCCAGTAAACAGATGCATTGAAAATGCCATTTCCAATGAGAAGACTGAAGCTCTAAAAACATAATTAGACAGCCTAATAAAAATAGGGAAGCATAAATTAGCTGAATTCTGCGTGATAAGTTTTAAGTATAAATATGTAATTAAATTCAATAAAAAAAAAAAAAACTCAGTAAATAACGAGAGGGTGTTCCTGTATTCATGGTATGCATAATATGAAAGCAAGGCCCTTCGGTGAGTTTTACATAACGTAAAGTGCTGTGAATAGGGGACAACACAAGCAGCTTTAGTGCCAAAGTCAAAAGGTCAGCAGTAAAAGATACGAAGGAAGACCATCTACAAAGTAATTCTCTATTTAACAACCCATGACATTACTCCAGCCGTTCACAAGGTGGTGAAAACGTGGCAGCTGCTAGCTTTTTGCCTTGTCTGACAGTTTTACTCAACAATGCTCCAGCACCCTTAAAATTAACTGCAAAGTATCAATGAAGACTTGAATTACAGCTTCTAAAACAAACCGGGGTGCCCCCTCCCTCACCGCAGGTGAACACAACGACAATAGAGGTGCAAGGCAAGACAATATGGCTGTCCCAAACCAGATGGTTTTCATTAGGATTGAATGAATAGAAGGAAAAGCCAACAAGGGGAAAAGGACTTTGTTAGGGGTTTTTTTTTTTTTGGCCTCTCTCATGCCTTCAGATGCCACCCCAGGGTTCCAGCCACGCAGCAATGATAGCTAAAGAATCCTAACTACTCCAAGAAATATATGTCGGGGGTTGGGGGCCAAGCTGCTTTCACAGTCTACTCAATGCTTTTATTATACCAAGCCACATTGTTAGGATGGTAAGTGGACACACAAACTGCCAAGTGCACAGAAAGGTTGCCATTTATACCGTTACAAATGAGGCCCATCTAAAAAGCTGACAGAGCCTATTAGCAAAGAGCAGAGGAAAAGCAAAAACACACTCTTCTCCAAGAAATATACGCACGTTGTTTAAGGTCATGGAACGCAATCCTGCCTCTCGAGTTGTGTTTACCTTTTATTAATTACTTTGCTTAGAAGGAGCTCTGGCTGGGTATTGTAAGGTCACTTGGTAAAAAAGAACTATTAAATGCTTGCTTAAAGCTGAACTACAGGCAGATAGAAATACACCAATAAAAACAAGTAAAAAAAAAAAAGATATTGTATTGGGACTATTGCCTTTACACGCACGCTTCACTCGCGGCGGTCCAACCAGAAGGGGGGGTTGGTACCTGTCAAAACCAGATACAAGGGGGAGGAGGCAACCAGGCAGAACTTCCCCTTTTGGGAGAAATTCCACTTTAAGAGTAGGAGGATCAGATACGGTAAGTCTCGCTATGGAGTGAAGATAATGTCAAAAGTATTTTTGATGCCTGCCTTTACACGCACATTAAACTTTAATGGCATTCCAGTCTTAGTTCGTAGGGTTCAATATTGAGTTGGCTCACCCAGCTATGACAACTTCAACTCTTCTGGGAAGGCCGTTCACAAGGTTTAGGAGTGTGTCTATGGGAATTCTTGCCCATTCTTTCAAAAATACATGTGAGTTTAGGCACCGATGTTGGACAAGAAGGTCTGGCTCGCAGTCTCTGCTCTAATTAACCCTGAAGGAGTTCTATCGGGTTGAAGTCAGGACTCTGTGTAGGCCAGTCAAGTTCCTCCACCCCAAACTTGCTTATCCATGTCTTTATGGGCCTTGCATTGTGCACTGGTCCAAATCATTTGGTATAGGGGGATTATGTTGTGGGGTTGTTTTTCAGGGGTTTGGTTTGGCCCCTTAGTTCCAGTGAAGGGAACTCAGACAGACATTTTGGACAATTTCATGCTCCCAACTTTGTGGAAATAGTTTGGGGATGGCCCCTTCCTGTTCCAGCATGACTGCGCACCAGCAAGCAAGGTCCATAAAGACATGGATGACGAGTTTCGGGTGGAGGAACTTGACTAGCCCACAGAGTTCTGACCTCATCCCTATAGAACACCTTTGGGATAAATTAGAGCTCATCCATGTTTTTATTGCTCGTTTGTGCACTAGTGCGCAGTCATGTTGGAACAGGAAGGAGCCATCCCCAAACTGTTCCCACAAAACTGGGACCATTTATTGTGGGGATGGGGGGCTCAGGAGGATTGAAGATTTTCTTTAAGTAGTGAAAGTGAATGATTATTTATAGAAAGTAAGGCTATTGTTTAGTGTCACTTTAGCTGCAGTAGAGAAAAGTCTGGTCATTAGGTTGGATGTGAGGTGTGGTAGGACTATGTAAGGGCCCATGTTAACAGACCTTTGTTTGCATCAAGTTTTGTAAACCTGTGTCAATCTATAGGAATTCAAAACCCACATTGAAACAGGTCAAATACAAGCCAGAAGAAGTCAACTGCAGGTCAAATAGACCTGGTATGAAATTGTGAATTCTCTCAGAAGCATCTAAAATGGATGAGATCGACATAAGCACCAAAGCCTGTTGACACAGGCCTTAAATCTCACAACTTGGTGAACAGAGATAAAAGTCCTTTGACAGGTAATATACATTTTTACATTTAATGGAAGTGGCTTTCCGTTTTGCTTGGAGTTCACCTTTAACTTGGGTACAACAGCATGAATACAGATAAATAAAATCAGATATTTTAAGTCCCAAGACTATGTTCACATGGGCGTTGAATATCGGAGTGCATCAAACCCCAGTGTTTTACCCTCTGTTCAGCCAGAGCTACGATCGCTCTCTAGTGGGTCAGCTCATTGCTAAAAGACATTGAAGCCAAAGCGATGGAAGCCAAAATTCATGGATGAGGGTTAGTAGTCATTCAGTAGTTCACAATTTTTCCAACCTGGAGGCCAAGTGGAATTTGGCAGGTATGAACAGAATATGGCAAAAGCCCCCTGTGAAGACTATCTAAAAGTATCCATCCATCCATCTATCCAGGATTAAACAGCAAACCAGTGCACAAAGTCTGTCACATGTTGATTTTTAGTAGACTGTAAGCTTCAGAGACTAATATGAGAGGTTCTCTGTAACATGTAAAAACATGATGCCTCTATATGACTATGGGAAATAAATAAATCGTTCCATTCAGTTCCACAGCTATTGAGGGATGTTAACTTGCATCTACAGCTAGCGCTGACATTCATGGTGAACACCAGCAGAAATGCACAAAGTGTGAAGGTCTGAAGACGGCACGAATGACAAAAATAAGTAGAGTCTTGCTGCCTTGAGACTGATGAGATGCTTGTTCCACTGGCCCAGGTTCTTTCTGGGTTTCAGTCTGAATTTAAAGAGGAAGTAAACCCTAATGGGTTTACTTCCTCTTTGATTCCCTGCAAAGGTAAAGCATAATGGACTACTATGCATCGCATAGTAGTCTATTATGTGTCACTTACCTGACACAGGAGCCAGCGAAGTCACTGCTGTCCCCTTGTGTCCGGAGCCTCCATCTTCTTGGTGGGTCTCGCTGCTCTGGCGCTGTCATTTGAGGAAGCCACGATGACGTCACTCCCGCGCACGTGCACGGGAGCCGCCACTCGCGGCATATTGCCGTTGACAGCGGCGCGCTCGGTGCGCCTACGCACCGCTGCCTACGGTGCATGTGCCGTAGACAGCGGTGCCTGTGTTTTGGCAAATATCTCCTAAACCGTGCAGGTTTAGGAGATATTTCTTGAACCTACAGGTAAGCCTTAATCTAGGCTTACCTGTAGGTCAAAGTGGTTTGTAAGGGTTTACAACCACTTTAACATATAGACAAACCTGGAACACAGGCACAAGCAAACACACATCTCCCTGCAGAAGTACAATTTCATCTTTTGCCCATGTGTATGTAGTCTTATACTGCAGGGTGGGAGAATGGAGACATGCTATCAAACATCGTCCATGATCAATTGTTAGGTCTTTGACTTTGTCTCCATATTGGGTCGGCACACATCAGCAAATTGTGGGTGCACAATTGTTCAATAATAAACTAATGGGTGATGAATATGTGTATCAGTTACTGTGTAGCAGATATGAAAGACAAATTGATTGATCACAGGCAGCCATGACATCCCCAATAGCAAGATCATGCCCCACCTTTTTTATTCATGTCCTGGCCAAAGACTCTGTACATCATCGTTTCCAAAGAAATACTTGTAAAAATTTACTTAAAGCCCAACTCGAGCCAAAAATCAAAACTGAACTATGTTCATTATGTACTCTCAGATGAACTTTATTCAAGCACATCTCGTCATGGCATATGGCGATCTGTGCTTACAGTTTCCTTCCCCTGTAAAGCTAATTTCCTGCTATGAGGACTGGAGAATTTTGGCCATGCCTTACCTTCATAGGCACCAGTCCCTTCATCGTCCCCCAATGTAAATCTCATGCCTTTGCAAGGACTCGGCCACTGGAAGCGTTGCTGTCACTATAAATTTATTTCAGGTACTTGTATAGCACCATTAAATGAAGCAGTGCTTTACATATATCATTAAAAGAAAGTTTGATGTGGATACCTGAGGAAGGATCCTGATGGATGTACAAAAGTATTGCAAAGTTATTTACAAAGAAATGTTTTTTTATTTTTTCCATTTTTTTTTTAAAATGGGAAATGTGTAAATATATGTTAAATATGTAAAAATATTAACAACCAAAACAAGCTGGAGAGAAAGAGACTAAGGAGTTAATTAGGGCTGAATAAAGTATACTGGGTTAATAAGGGGTTAAACAAAGGAACATTTTATCTAACCACCTGCCTTAGTAAGTGATCTGACACTTCCGAGTCTGGGGTACACACCAATGTGATCACAACGGGCTCCCAGCGGCCGGTACCGCAGACTTGATGTCAGCCGGCACCGGCTGATTTCACAGGACACAGGCAGAATAGCAATCTGCCTATGTAAGCAAGACAGATGGTCATTCTCTCAGATGGGAAGGTATTGATCGTGTGTTTCTGCAAAGCAGGAAAATGGATCTTTGCCTTCCCCTACAGTAAGGAAGCACAGGCTAGGCACATAAAGTTAACGCTTTGATTGCCTCTGATCCAGCCTCCAAATCCCCTTCCCAGCCAGTGTCATTAGTACAGTGACAGTGCATATTTTTTGCACTGATTGCGTTAGTGTCTCTGTCTGCCGCAATATCGAAGTTCCGCTAAAAGTCGCTGATCGCCACCGTTACTAGTAAAACAAAATAAAAATAAAATAAATAAAAATATCCCATAGTTTGTAGACGCTGTAACTTTTGCCCAAACCAATCCATATAAGCTTATTGGGATATTTTTTTACAAAAATATGTAGCAGGATACATATTGGCCTAAAGTGATGAAAAAAATATATTTTTTACTGCATCTGCAGATCTAAGTTCATCCTTTAGATCTGCAGATGAATGAACAGAAAGATACAAATGTAACAATAGGTTACTTTGTGGGTCAGACTGCCCACTAATGCCGGCTATAAATAATCCCAGGTGATAAATTACAGTATATTTGGGAGAAGGGCAGAGAGATTGAATGTGCTACACACATCCTGTGTTCGATTCAATTTTTTTGGGCTTGTGTAGAATGCCCAAAGTCTGCAACTCGTTAAATACAATTTTTTTTCTTCTGTCACAGATCACCTAGTAGGGATGGCAGAGGGTACTTCTTTTGCCCTGAGTTGGGCTTTAATACTCATATCCCCACTGTCCCAAACACCCCCTAAACTATAAAAAATTGTAAAGCTAACCATACACTAATAGAGTTTGAAATTTTTAATTTTAAGAACATTCATTCACTTTTCTAATTGCTCGGGGGATCAAATCGACATTCGTTTTTGACTACGACGACGAGATCATTTGAAGGAGCAGGGAAATTTTTCTTGGATGAATTTCTAACAGTATGTGGTTTTCATTCAGGAAAGGACATTCATTCCAAAATGGATACGTCAAAAGCACCCAAAAGTTTTTAAGTACTTTAAAACATTCAAATGTAGTGAATTTTTTTTTGTACAAATGTTAGTTTTAAAATGTAGTAGTGTATGGCCAACTTAAAGCAGAGTTCCAGTCATTTGTTTATTAAAAGTCAGCAGCTACAGAAAGTGTAGCTGCTGACTTTTAACAAACAGCCACTCACCTGTCCCACGGTCCAGTGACATACTCACTGCAGTCGTGTCCTCCTTCAGGGGCACCGGCATCTCCACTATGGGCAGTTTGTGGCTTCACAGCAGCCAGGTGCACACTGTGTGTGCACGCGCAAGAGGCACTGCGGTCTGCGACTGGCCCAAAAGTCTTCTAGGACCTCTTATGTGTCCCAGAAGATTTTGGGAGGGAGAACTTTTGCTTCTGGTCACCTAGGAACCAGAAGTGGGAGCAGATACCTGTCAAAGTCAGGTACCCGCTTCCCTGCCTACTATTTGTGAGCTTTTGGATAGGAGGGAGGGAAGCAGGTACCCGACTTTGACAGGTACCTGCTCCACTTGCGGTTCCTAGGTGACCAGAAGCAGAAGTTCTCCCTCCCAAAGGGACTTAAAGCGGAAGTTCCACTTTTGGGTGGAAGTCTGCTTTAAGATACGACCCTGGCAAAGGCCAAGCAATACCATCCAGTATGTTTGAAACATTTCAGCTGAGGATTTTGCTCCGAGTGCATCCACAATTAGAGATTAACTGGAAAACATGGTTACTGGTAACTAATGAAAACTGCACACTTTAGGAATGTCGCTCTTTTATATTTTGCTTTCTCTTTCTTATTGCTTATGTTTGTAGCCTTTGTTTCATGTATATATTCATCAAGAACAAAAGATGATGAACAAACAAACACAGAGTTAAAAGTTGCACAAAACACTTAATGAATTGCACAGCCCATAAAAGAAAGTAAGAGCTGTGACTGCACTTGCACTGAAGGGAAGAGTAGAAGCAAATGGGACTTCATTATTCTCTCTCAATGGTAGCAGGGGGCGTTTAAACATCCTACTCTGCCATTGCCTTTTCTTAAATCATTAGGGTAATCATGAGGGGGGCAACATAAACAGCCACCCTCTGACCTGCTCATAATGGCCAATGGTATTCAGTGTTTCCACAAAGACAGAAGAAGGTCAGACACTGGGGGAGTGACCACCACAAAAGCTTTACAAAAGCCTCTGATAAGTCCTATTAGAAGGCAGGGAAAACAGATGGCATAGCAATAAATTTACAGACCTGCATTCATGGCTTCCCTAAACATTTACCACTTAAAGGCCCTGGGACCCCTGGAGACTTCTAACTTTCGATTCCTAAAAGGTCAGCCGGGATTCATGTATTTCCACAGAGCTGAGAATACTCGAAAAAAAAAGAAAACTACCAGATAGGCAAGAAAAAAAAATGTAAAACTAGAATATTCTACAGACAAAGATATCATGGGAAGTTTGTAACTTTCTTTTACACTTTTACAGAATTTAAAATTGATCCAAATCTAACAATTTTGCCATTTTATAAAAGCTGGCAAAGCAGATGAATAGAAATCTAAAGTTGTATTGTTTTACTGACATTTACATTTGTCCTTATGTCTTTTAAAATAGGCTTTCAATAAAAATCATTCAAACTGAATATGAATCACAAGAGAAAAAAAAAATAATAAGATCTATGTAGCGAAAAATCTTTTGAAGTCAACACAGATTGAAAAAAGAATTTCCACTGGGATGTCCAAAAGCAGTCCAGCAAAAGACACCAAAGACTCCAAAAACAGATCCAGCAAAGCTGAGATCATTCTCCAAGAGTATCTAAAGGAATTACCACCTTAAAGCCCGAGCTCCAGGAGCCTTCAGAAAAAAAATTAAAAGTCATGAATACAAAATACTGTAGCTGCTGACTTTTAATATTAGGACACTTACCTGTCCACCAATCCAGCAGTGTCCTCACCCATGCCAACTTTTTAATGGGCTCTCGGGTGCTGCCGCCAATATCTCGGCTAAGGGCCACCGGCAGTGAAGCCTTGCAGCTTCGCAGCCGGTTCCCTACTGTGCATGCGCAAAAGCGGTCTGCACTTCGTGAATGGCCCAGCGGCAAAAGTTCCATCTGAGTTCACCGCGGCAAACGCACTTGGATTTGACAGGTAAACGCTCCCACTTGCAGGTACCCACTCCCCCCAAAAGGTGCCAAATGTGGCAGCGGAGGGGGTGAGAGGAGGCAGACAAGTGGAGCTTCCCACTTTGGGTGGAGCAACACTTTAAGGCTTTTTATTTTCATGCATTCTATGCATGAGTATGGAAAACCTTGTGCGCTGCCGCCCCCCCCCCCCCATTTTTCTTACCTGAGCCCGATCCGATCCACCGATGTGCATGAGCGCAGCAACTCTCACTGCCGTCTCCCTCCTCATTGGTTAGATTAGAGTAGATTGATAACAGTGGAAGCCATTGGCTTCCGCTGCTGCTGTCAATCAAATCCTGTGACATGGGAGTGGGGGGGGCGGAGTAGGTAAGTATAACATGTTTGTTATTTTAAATTTTTTAAAAAGCAAAGGTTTAAGAAAACTATAAAGAAGGCAAATTTGGAAATCACCATGACCAAGGGAAAGACACCTTGGATCAACTGCATGCTCCAGACCAAGACAGATGACACCACTAAATGAAGAAACTGCTATTAGAACAACCACTGTGTCAAAACAGTGAATGGGGGATCAACCAAATACCCAAGAGAGAAAAAACAGGTGGAAGAACACATCTAGCATACCCAGCTCTTGACCTCAGGGAAAGGAAATTTGGACAAATAAAATATTCTAGGTAAAAGACCAACAGGTCAATATCCGCAGGTTAAGGTGACTATTCCTGACCCTTGTCTTCAGGGAGTTAGCCACGGATGTGAAAGCCTTTACATCATAAAATGTTAATGGAAACAAGGGAAGAAACTCTTAGCTGACCAAAACTGAAGGATGCCAAGCCTAAATCTTTCTTACAAGGGTGAGGTGATCACCAAAACCTGTGTAGGAGAGATGAGGATATATCATTTCTATGGTTTCACAAATCAAAGTCACTGCCAATAAAAGGAAAGAGTTAAGATGTTCAGCAGTAACTGGACAACTTTCGACCTGTGTACTCCTCTCTGACCAACAGTCTAACGACTGGATTATGTCAAACAGTCATGCTGGAAAACCAGCATTCGATCAGCACTAAAAGCTAGTAGCTGCAATACTGATCTGTGTTTTCTGACAGGGGAGTAAGAATATAATAGCATGACAGGAAGATTCCTGCATCCACGTTGTTTGTGTGACTGCGGGGATCTGTCATTTTTTTCATTCAACTCTGGTTTGGGGGGAAAAAAAAAAAACTGTGCATGTATATCCTGCTTTACTCCAGTTAATTCATACTAAGGTCTAAGTAGGGAGTCCAACTGTCTGTTAGTGAAGCCCCTAAAGCGAAGAACACTATCAACCTGTTTATTGGCACTGCAGTCATTCATCTTAGTAGGCTTATCAGTAGAGGCTACATAAGAATAAAATTATCAAAAGCTAAAAAAATGCCCTCATATTGTCAGCAGGGCCCCATGGCTCCATTATTTGTAGTCCTTATAGAGAAGCGTTTAAGTACAGAGGTCTTTACAATCAAAAGAGCTCTAAAAGACTCTGCCTGGAACATCAGATGAATCCTCCAACTGCATGGTAGACCAAAGTGCATCAGGTAGGTTAGAAACAAGCCCTTGTAAGTCCATGTGGAATTTTCTTTAATGCAGTCTCCTCAGGCATAGATTAAAAATGCTCTTTATCTAAATCAGAGATGGTAAAAGGGGCATCGGGTCACATTCACAAATTAGTGGTGGTTTTATGTGTTTTCATTCATTTTGAGGACCATAAAAATCCATAAAAACACATGAACACATCTTTTCAGCTATCTGTAAGGAGGTAATTCTTCCCAATGACCACAAGTATAAGGACCATTCTTCCCACTGACCATCACACTAATGTATCATGAGTTATAGATTTCTAATTTTTAGCAGGGGTTCCTCGAGACTGGAGAACTTTTTCAAGGGTTCCTCTGTGTTGAAAAGGTTGAGAAAGGCTGGTCTACACTCTATATAGTCTCCTGATGGTGGCGATTACAGGTTTGGCTACTGGGGGATGAAATGCAGATTAGTGGCTAGGTATTGGCTAAAAATCGTTTCCAGTAACTGGGTCATCGTGGTATAATTCCCAGCTCAGAGGACCTGGAATGGTTTTTCAGCACAACATAGTCTCTTGGTACAACGGTTAGGAATCGTGTGATGGGAGTCAAAAATGCTCACCAACTGCCCCCTCTCCATGCTCAGCTAAAACTAACAGCCCTGTAATCTACAAACCAATTCTGCTTCCATATTCATCTACAAGGTGACACCCCTGAGACACCCAGGAGCATAAAGGTGGAATCTGACAGGTTATAGGCATGGCATTACATGTGATTTCCACATTCTGGATCAGAAGAAAGTTGGGACACAGAAATGACTTACTATGGCCATCTCAATCTATGCCTCCCACCTTCACCAAATTAATTTTAGAGATATTTGCAGTTAAATAATGAGCAATGAGAAGTACTTTGGATGTGTGCTGAAGCATATAAATACATTGTTGCCAAATTCCACCCCTTTCGAAAAAAAAAATACTGTGGATTTATGAGATTTAGTGCTGTGTATGCATGCCTAACAAAAACAACAATCAACAGACTACAAATCAGTTCTCATTCTCAAAGGTAACATACAAAAAAAAAAATCCCAGAAATAACCACTTGAAAGTAACTTGTTTTCAATACGAGCAGTAATTCAAAAAGCCAATCACTTATTTTCCAAATTAATCCAATTAGTCCCGCGTGTGACCTGCTAGCCCATCTGTATGTGCAGAACTTAATGTGAGGCGCTCATACGCGCTTCACTTTGAAGTATGATGCAGATAAATTTAGTTTAATTTCCAGCAGATCTGACTATCCATTTTCCAAATGAACCATCTGGATCAGCCCATTAAAATTAATTTATAACCTTACACACAAAAAAAAAAACATGTTTGTTACTCTCAAACTTGCCAAAACTTATAATTGTTTTCAAATGTTGTGATCAAATGGGATGCAGTAAAAGATGAGCACATGAGGATATGTAGTAAAGCAATGTGTGTGCACAGGTGTAGAGGATAGGTGCTCAACTTGACGCTCAAGCGGCTTCAACACGCTGCGAATGTGGGATCTGTTGTTTCTGAAAGCAGCTCAGAAGGCAAGCCGAGAGTGTAATGCCATTAGTTCTTTATTTTTTTTAATTTTTTTTAACCCTTGTATGTGTTCCATGCCTTGCACTGGTTAGAGCCAAAAAGCTCCAAAAGGCTTATATGAAAGCAGAAATAGCATTTTTTTAAATTTGTGCTGGAGTGTATGGAAATTCCATCTGTTTTAGGAAGACATTTTTTCCCTAGGATGGTACATTCCATTGTAAAAATTTGGATATAGCGAGCATGTGATTTTGCAACAAGCTGCTTAAAGCAATAGGACACTTTGCCCATTCAGAGCAAAGTAACAGGCTTGCTTTACCCCCCTCCACCCCCAAGTAAATACTTAACTTATCTCCGCTCCCCAGCTACTCTGTTTAGTGGCGTGAACCAAAATTTTGAAAAATACAGGATTTCTGTGTAAGAAGCATGCAACTCAGCTCTGTTACATGGATATGAGAATTGGTTTTACATTTGTAGAGAAAAAAAAAAAAATCTACAGATGGTCAATCATGTTTGCAAGTCCGATTGTTTCCTGGTATCTATAGGCAGCTTAAAAGACACCCAATGAATTTGATACAGAGACAGCATGCAGGAAGAATGCAAACACACGATAAAGAGAGAAGTGCGCACAGGATCTGGTGTAATACCCTTTATATTATGATAAAAACTAGATAAAAATGCACTCACAAGAAAACACAAATCAGAACTTATCAATCACATATCCCCACCACAGTACTGTGCACTAGGGATGAGCTCAGGGGTGTTCACATGGTCCACGTGCAGAACCCACCAGGAAGTCGGCGCAGCTCTGCGCTAATCACAGGCAGTGAGACATTGCCCAATCTCTGCAGCCGCACATCGGGGCAATGTCTCACTGTGTGTGATTAGTGCAGCGATAGGCCGATTCCTGGTGGGTTCTGCACGTGGACCATGTGAACGTGCCTGAGCTCATCCCTACTGTGCACCAAAATCCTTTCACAGCCCTTAATAGGATCTCTAGCTGACAGTGTGGATATGACAGCAGTCCTGAGTCGAATGCAGTGGCTGCTGTGCTTGATCTCATGCTCGTGCAGGAAGAATGCATGATAATCTATGGAAACAATGGCCGACCCTGTTCGCAACTCCAAATCACGCTAAAATTGCAACAAAACGCATGTCATCCTTAATGGCAGCCCAAATTTAGGGCAATTTTGCTGCGATTGTTGCACTACAAAATGTGCATATAAAAAAAATGTACCTGATCAGGGCAAGAATTCAAAAACTGCTGATCTACTGGGATTTTCACACACAACCATCCCTAGGGTTTACAGAGAATGGTCTAAAAAAGAGAAAATGTCCAGTGAATGGCAGTTGTGTGGATGAAAATGTTTTGTCGATGTCAGAGGAGAATGGGCAGACTGGTTTGAGATGATAGAAAGGCAACAGTAACTAAAAAACACTTGCTACAACCAAGGTATGCAGAATACCATTACTAAACACACAACACATCGAACCTTCGGGCTGGGTTTACACTAGAACACGGAGCGGCTCACAGCAGGGGGTCTGGTGCATCTCCATTCACCAGTTCAGGTCCGATTTCAGCCCAGATTTTTGGCTGAATTTGGGCCTAAAATGGACCAGAAGACACACAGGACTCCTGTGCAATTAGCAACGGACCCACTCCAGAGATGTGTGAACCAGCTCCATAGAGAGCCAGCCACAATCTCCCGATATGCAAATTGGATGCTGGTTTTTTCGCATCCAATTTGCAATAGTGTGAACCCAGCCTGAAGCAGATGGGCTACAGCAGCAGAAAACCACACGAGGTGTCACTGCTGTCAGCTAAGAACAGGAAACGGAGGCTACAATTCGCACTGGCTCACCAAAACTGGACAATAGAAGATTGGAAAAACATTGCCTGGTCTGATGAGTATCGATTTCAGCTGCGACATTCAGATGGCAGGGTCAGAATTAGGCATAAACAACATGGAAGCATGGACCAACGGTTCAGACTGGTTGTGGTTAATGGTGTGGAGGAAATTTTCTTGGCACACTTTGGAGCTCTTAGTTCCAATTGAGCACTGTTTAAATGCCACGGCCTAATCTATGCCACGAAGAATTAAGGCAGTCCTAATGGCAAAAGTGGGTCCAACCCAGTACAAGCAAGTGTACTTAATAAGTGTATAACAAAATGATGGCTGTCTGCACACAGAGATGCCTGTTGCATGAATGTGAATGAGATGGGTAAAAGAAGGCTTCGGCTCCTATTCTCCCACCTGTAGAGAACTCACCAGATGAGTTTTGCCTTTTTTCAGGGCTTAGTTGTACCACAACTTAAAACAGAGGGCCAAGTGCCTGTAGCACTTTGTCCCATTCTGTTCCGTGACGTGGTTATTGAGCCAACATGGTTGACAGAATGCAGGGGGAGAGGACCAATCGCTGCACTATTTACTTGTTGAAGGCACTTCAGAAAAAAACAGAGAATCGGAGGAGATGGCTAGAGTGCCATGTCCCCCTCATAGGAATGCCCATAAGTTGGGCTTCAGCCTGGGGTTGAGCGGACAGACAGCAAAATTCACTGCACAACCACTGTAAGGATCAGAACAGAACCAAGTACTACAGTAGTGATGATACTTCTTTCAACCTGTCTGCTGCACCAGTTCAAAGCCAAACCATATGTGTATGTCAATACAGCAAGGGAAAGCATGGTAGGCTGTTGACCTAATGCCGCGTACACACAATCGAATTGTCCAGCGTACTTAGTCCGCCGAAACGCATTTCACTGGACAATTCGATCGTGTGTGGGCTTCAGCTGACTTTTCCAGCGTAAAGTCTGGTGGACTTAGAAAGTATTTTTGCAGTCCAATCTTTCCGCCGGACTTGGGTTTCAGTGGACAATACGTTTGTCGGTATGCTAGTCCAGCAGACTAAGAATGACGCATGCTCAGAAGCAAGTACGAAAAGGAAGCTACTGGCTATTGAACTTCCTTTTTCTAGTCCCGTCGTACGTGCTGTACGTCATCGCGTTAGCAAACACCGAACTTTCTGTGTGTCCGTGTGTCGCCAAGTCCGTTCGGTAGAAAGTCCACCGGACTATCCGCCGGATTGTTTGCCGGACTAAGTACGCCGGACAATTCGCTTGTGTGTACGCGGCATTACTCTCCTACAACCTATCCTCTTAGCATTACCATTGTAACAGATAAAAGAGAAGAGGCGCGTAGGGATTCAATATTTTATATGGAGAACTCTGGGCCTTTATGAGGTTGAGCTACTATAAAAAGCGGGGAGGTAGAGTATTGAACCTATGCCAATACTAAAATGTAAAACACCTGGAAGAACCAAGTGCAGTATCTGCATCGAATGCCAATCTCCTTTACTGCTAAATTACAGGTGTGCTTTAACCAAGACCTGGTGATGATACAATACTAATCCGCCTTACCAAGATCCAGTTAAAACATACCTGTCTGAGAGTATTCTTCTCTGGAATTATCTTCCTAGGGGGTTCATCCCGATTACAATCTTCTCTCTCTGATGCAGTCTGTGGGGGGTAAAAAAAAAAAAGTATACCAATCATTCTAGAGCAACCATATTATGAATTGAGGCTTCACAAACCGCTATCTTTCCAAAGTAATTCTTGGAGCAGAAGTACTAGACCAGTGATGGAGAACCTTGGCACCCCAGATGTTTTGGCACTACATTTCCCATGATACTCAACTACACTGCAGAGTGCATGAGCAGCATGGAAAATGTAGTCCCAAAACATCTGGAGTGCCGAGGTTCGCCATCACTGTACTAGACACACCTAACTCCCCCTTGTCATCTCTAGCACTCCTCTGGCCTGGACAATGGCTGGTCATTGGAAAAATGAATGTGCCGGCCATACCTATAAGAATCTGTTTTTTTCCAGAGCTTCAGAAGCAGTATGGTGAAGCTACAGCAGACACCTTATGTCTCCATATGTTCAGTATATGTATTGGTTTTCATTGTGTACAGATTGCAGGTTTACTTTAAAATAGCTCCAATAAACAAAGTAATTCATACATAGAGATTCAAAATGCCACAGGTAAGATGCAGACAAACAACAAGACAGTTTTGCTTACTTTCAGGTCATCACTGGATGTCTGTTTTATGTACTAACAAAGAAAGCCGGCGCTCTAGTAGGGGTAGTTATTTTCTTGCTCAGCTTGAAAAAAGCAAATAAAATGTACCAACAACAGAGACAATGGTTCTGCTATTACACATTCTCAGGATCGTGTCCCACTGTTAGCAATTGTTTTAAGCTGGCTAAGGATGGGACAGCAGCAAGACACAAGTGCTATTAACATGGACCCTTTGTTTCTCTAAGAAGAAAAAAAATGAAAAGTGAAAGAAATCTAAAAAGTCTTAATTACATGCAACGCAAATGGGTCCATATTTCAAGGAAGAAACATTTTCCAAGTCTCTGAAGACTGCGCCCCCCTGCATCCCTGAAGCAATAATGCCCTTAAATTTATAACCAGAGTTTTGTCTCTAACTATTTAATGACTTTAGTGTTTTGTAACGTAACAATTACATTTCGTTCACATATGCCAAAAGGGGGTACACGGTTTCAAACCTGCCAAGCGCCCTCCAATTTCTAGATCTAAACAAGATGCACTGAGATGGACAGTTGGGTACGTACTTCTGTGTCTGCAGATTTGAACATTGCTGGGACCTGGCCAGCCAATAAGAGATACATTTAAAAAGAAACCTTTACTGCAATAACCCTCAATCTGGAGCTGTCCACTGATGTATCTTTCCTCCAGTAGATGTCTAGTACATGCCTTTCAATCTTCTGGGACTGAATGAAGGCCATTCAACTTACTTTTCTGAGCCCAGGCTATCATGGCCTCGCCCCCTGGGTGAACATAATTGTGTAGCCTGGCCTAAGAGCATTACTACCCTGGATGGCACTTACAGGTCATTATATGAGTGCTATCAAGTGCAACAATAAAGACCTCTCACCAATGCCCCAGAGGAAAAGAGGAGGGACCCATGATATCAACAGAACACCCTTGGAAAAAAGGTTATGTACTTTTTTTTTTTCTTGTGGGGGTTGCAAGTTTAAAAAGACACGAAGGGGTTGGTTTATTAAAGGCAATTCACTAGTAGTTTACTAAAGGCAATTCACTAGTAGTTTACTAAAGGCAATTTGCTTTGCAATGGAATTTTCCCTTAGCTTAATGAATACGGTAAAGCTCTGCGGTCAATTATATAACCATTTGCAGGCAAAAACGCTATTTTTTATTTAATTCTCTTTGCAGGTGTATTTTTTGCTAAGTAATCATTGTAACAAATTCACTAAGCTCTTGCAAAGTGTACAGCCTTTTTGGCACAGGGATCTTTAGAATGGTGTCAGACAGCAGTGCGAAAATCAACACAGGAGAGGAGATGACATACTACCGATGTGGAAGAAAAAAATGGGCTTAGTTTCAAAGCTCAGCTATATATGCCTTGACTTTAACTTTTTGAAAAGTGAGAATACTTTTAAAGATACCAATATAAACTTTATACATCTACTCCTATGTGTGCTGGGAAATGGAATGTACCAGAGGATGGATGCAGATAAGCCTACAGGTATAACTTTTATGCAACTTTTGAGGGTTAACATGAAAGTTAGACCAAAAGTAGTGCAGGTACTACTTTGAAGTCTTTAAGCCTTTAAGTCACACTTACAGTATATGAATGGTTATCAATGGAAAACATAGGGGATGTCCAAAGTCACAGGACAAGTCTTAAAAGTGCGAATAAGGGGGGAAACACATGGTTAGGTTTTGAAACCCCACTCGAGGCATTATAAAAAAAATAAAAAAAATACCCTTGCAATGGGGCCTCTCTGCACCATCAGGGTTAAATACTGGTTAACTCTAGGGGTTGAGGAACAAGGTGTATACTTACCTTACTCCTCAATCCTGCACTCTCCTTCATTCTGTTTTTTGAGTGGTCCCTCCTTGTCCTCACATTCAGAGCAGGACTATTGGCCTTGCATTGTACTTGATCACTTCATCATGTGACTGCCACCTGAAAAGTCTTAGAAGAGGCTTTAGGGGACTGGTGGCACAGATGGAGGAAGCATGCTGCGGCGAAGTAGAAGTTAAGCATTACACCTTATTCCCCCATCCCCTAGAGTTAACAAGCAATTAGCACCTGCAGTGCCGGGGGGCCTCCACTGCAAGTGAGCCTATTTTTGTATTTTGAAAAATGTTACTGTTTCTGTATATTATTAAATGTCAGAAATCTATTCACGCAGACCTGTAAAGTTACGAAAGCTCTCTTTAATGAGAATTAAAAAGCCTGAATGCTTGTTCAGTTTTTTTGGGGGGCAAACATGATAAAATATTGATGTGTAGTTCCATTTAATTGAGGAAAAAATAAAACCAACGTGTCTGAGGCATACGAGTCTTGTGATTACATATGTGGCCCAGATTGCATTTGATAACACATGCCTGAATGTTTTACATGCAACGTTGCCATATTTGGATCCCAGGCTCACTGGCACTTACTGTGCAGAGCCGGAGGTCACATGTGTATCACCCCTACGAGAAGGCAGTAACCCTTACACAAAAACCATTTTGTTGAATAGCCTGCCTCTCCCCTGTGCAATAGGATTTCTTTATTTCTGCAGGGACTTGGTACCCATCATCTGTTAGGGTGTCTGCAGGCAGCAGCCTCCATTCCTAGAGGGACCTCCGTGGAGTGCCATTGGGGATTCTGCCCTCAGTGTGCTTGCTTCCTCCGGTCCACCTGGGCTTTCTTTTACTACATGCTCTGCAACAGTAGTACATTGCTTTTTCTAACCATACATCCTAAGGTCAAATAAGCAAATATCTCCTTCATTATACACCCCTGAAGAAAGGTTACTTACCTGAAACATGTCAAGTTGAAGAGAGAAATCTACTGCTCGATACTCTGATGTTTATGTAAAGCAGCCATGTTTTCTTTTATATATTATATTTGCTTTGTCTATGTTCTATGTCCATGATTTTAACTTTTTTCCAACAATTTTTTATAACTTTTATACACATTGGTGTGCCGCTTGCCATTAAAATCCTAAATTCCATGGGGGTTAAACCTGCTTTGTTCTACAAATTTGGGGATGCCAGCAGGCAAACACCAGACTCCATGATAGTGGACCATCCTTTTTGGTTTACATGCAACAGTGGGTCCAACTTTGCAGAGGGACAACAATTATTATCCAAGTTGCACTCCAAAGCTGTGCAACTTTTGAGTCCTACAAGTGTGAATGGAGCCTTAGTCAAGTTTTTTTTTTTTTTTTTAAGTGAGATGATGTCATAATTCTGCTGCAAGTTAGTAGGAAGATTTCCGAGGGGGGGGAGAAAAAAATAAAATAAATAAAAATGGACTATGTATTACTGAAAATCTTATCAGACTGTGTTGTGTACACTTGAAGCTATGAAAGAGTCTAACCACAAAAGGTCTTCTTGTAAGACAACAAAAATAATCTTCTACAACCCTCAGGTATTTATAAAAAAAAAAAAAAACTAAAGAAAAAGAAAAAAAAAATCTTTTCACCTAACGAAACAAACAAAATATGTTATTCATTCATTAAAAACTAGACTGGTTTGGGAAAATACTGCATTAGGGTCACTATATGGCGCTGAGGATCAATAGAAATAAATACGAATCCCTAAGCTCCTCTGGTGACCATAATGTTGAATTTTTCCAAGCCACTATTTTTTCTAAATTAATAACTTTCGACCTATAGGAGGAAGAACATTTGATTTTGTCCCATTCCCATAGAATAAACGTACCAGCAGGTTTTCTGTACAAAAAGCTATGCAATATATTTTTTTCCTATTAATACACTTCTTGGTGTCTATATTAAGTTCACCATTCACATTACAGTGATTCTACATTTTCCCAACAATTATGTAATGCCTGCCTGGATACAAGTTAATTGGATAGTTGGATAATTGGATAGTTTTGGTTGACTCCCATGACATAATTTTGGTAAATATAAAAGACACTGCGCAGTCAGGTAACATGTATGGTGAGAAGTAGACGGGTGCCATTATGAATAGCAATACAACGTGACTGGTTCATGTTGTGCAACCATCCACTCTAAGTCAAAATTTCTGATATGCAAAGGAATGTGGGAAGATAATAAAAAAAATATATAAAATTTACACAGCATTTCATTGTATGTATGGACACAAAACTGGGCTTATTTTATATTTCCCTGGTATTCTGCTTTCATTTACAGAACAGGCGTATAAAACTCTCTTTATCTAATCCAGATTTTTCCCCTCTACACAAACATTTAAAAAGCCAAGGAGCTAGGTTTTATGGCAGAGAGTTTATTTGCATGTATCAGGATTCTTAATCCTGTTTGGAGTTGTCAGAGAAGCAGAATGTGAGCCTTGGATAGGAAAATCCCAATCTGGCTAGCAGATGGATAGGTTGGTTATAGCTACAAAACTATATTTTGCCCGAAGGTACAATTCAGTACACTGTTAAAATGATATTAAGCCTCTGTCAAGCTGAATCATTTGGATCTCCTGCATAGGCAGGATGGATAAGGCAAGATTACATACACTATGTTAAAGAAATCAAAAATGCAGTGCATCGTTAAAGAGAGTGTATACATGGGTTAATGGATGCAAGAGTACACAGAGCCCTCAAGGGTTGTGTCCTTTAATATACTTAAGCATATTTACGGTAATTTACAATATTCTAAGAGAAATTTATTTTCAGCAGTTTAGAAATGCCACACGAAGGCCCCTTTCACATGGGGCGGATCAGTAATGATCCGCCCCGTGATGATCTGTTCGCTCAGCGGGGATCACTCCGTTGTCCCCGCTGAGCCTGCGGTGGACAGGGCGGTCTCCGCACACTGTGTAGGGACCGCCCTGTCAGCTCTCTGCTCTCCTCTATGGGGATCGGATGAGCACGGACCGTCTGTCCGTGTTCATCCGATCTGCTCTGCAGACGGATAGAAAAATAGGATTTTCCTCCGTCTGCAGAATCGGACAGTAGCGGAGGCGGACGATATCGGGTGCCTGCGGATGTTCATCCGCAGACACCCGCTATCCCATAGGAATGAACGTATGCCCGTATTTCATCCGCAAACGGATGGATGAAATACGGACATATCGTCCTCATGTGTGAAAGGGGCCTAAAAGAAAACTGATTGTTAATTGGCTGCAACTACTGTTCACCTACGTTCTTTGGTTTGTTATTAAAGTGGGCCTTCCAACAACATTCTTTAGACACCTCCAATGTCTTCATGTTAAAAAGTGCAATATTTCAGATAAAAAGAGAAAAAACAAAAACACACCCAGTAAAAGAAAAAAATAAGATAATAAAAAAAAAAAAAAAGTATAGAAGTATATATATATATATATATATATATATATATATACACACACATACACACACACATATATATATATATATATATATATATACACATATACATATATACACACACCTTACAGCGGACATTCAACGGCAGCTTCTAGGCAAGGGTGATCTCAGAGGCTTTGAAAGAAAGAGGAGAATCCCAAACCTTCCGAGAAGATGCTCCTGCACCATGTTGGAGTGTCTTGAGGGATTTGGCATTCTCAATTGTCCCATAATTTCGCTGAAAGGACCAGGATGTCACAATCCCTAGTATATTGAAACCCAATCACTAATCTCAGTCTCTGTATACATAATTAATGACCACATCCTATGCAAAATATTTATTTACCAGAGTAAACCTAAAATTTAAAACCTCCTGTCAACACAATTGGCCTTTGGCTATTCGATAACTGATGCATCACCCTAAAGGCCCATACACACGATCAGACTTTTTGACAACAAACATGCAAATTAGCTGTTTTGGAGCAACATCCGACTATGTGTACGCTCCATCGGACAAACTTTTTTGGTTTTTATCAGACTTTTGTTGGCTGTGCGAACGGACAAACTTTCTGGCAACAAAAGTCAGACGGAGCAAAGTCTGATCGTGTGTACAGAAAACCATAGGACTTTTGTACTAAGTACAAACAGGCATTGACAGAACCAATGCAAAAGATCAGACAACAATACAGAAGTTGACCAAAGGTGGCGGTAAAGAGCAGAAAAACCACATGATTTGGTGAAAGTTGGCTGAAAAAGTCCTGCTGTGTGTATGCAATACAAATTCAGGGCCGACGCCCTTTGTACAAAAATCCAAGGGAAAGTTTGTACAAAGTCCTATCATGTGTATGAGGCTTAAGTTAGAACACTATACCTTAAAGTGGAAGTTAACCTCAAAACTAAAATCTCTAAATCTACTAACATCCACAATCTAATGCCACGTACACATGACCGGACTTTGACAGCAAAGGTCCGACAGAGCTTATCCGTCAGACAATTCGATCGTGTGTGGGCTCCAGCGGACCTTCGCTGTCCAAAAATTTGACGCAATTTAGAAATAGAAAAGGTTTCAAATTTTTTCGCCAGAACTCCGCCGGACCCAGTTCCTTCCCATCGAGAAATCCGCTCGTGTGTATGCTAGTCTGACAGATGAAAACCGATGCTAGGGCAGGTATTAGCTACCTTGCTATGAACTTCCTTTTTCTAGGCCGGTCGTACGTCATCACGTTCGAATCGGTCGGACATTGGTGTGATTGTGTGTGGCCAAGTCCATTCAATCGGAATGTCCGTCGGAACTCCGCCAAAAGTCAGTCGGAAAGACCGTCGGACCTAGTCGGGAAGTCTGCTCGTGTGTACGCAGCATTAGAATAACCCATCTAACCCTGTAAAGCAAAAGTTGCTATACATACCTTTTCTGAAGCCAATCCAGTTCAGTCTCCAACGACGGAAGCTCTGTGCAAGAGACAGCCGACAACGGCTGGGAAACGCCTGGGGAGTGACGTCGCCCATAGAGTTACTATGTGGCTTCTGTTGTCGGCTGGCTCTCCTGCACACGCCTACCCAGAGAAGCGTGTGACCAGACCGGCTTGGCTTCAGAAAAGGTATGTATAGTGATTTCCACTTTACAAGGCAAGATAGGTTAGTCTAATGCTACGTACACACGACCGGACTTTTTGACAGCAAAGGAACGAGTCCGTCGGACAATTCGATCTTGTGTGGGCTCCATCGGACCTTTGCTTGCCAAAAATCTGGCGGACTTTAGAAATAGAACGTTTTAAATTTTTCCACCGGACCCAGTTCCTACCGAGAAATCCGCTCGTGTGTATGCTAGTCCAACGGACAAAAACCAACGCAAGGGCAGCTATTGGCTACTGGCTATGAACTTCCTTATTCTAGTCCAGTCGTACGTCATCACGTTCAAATCCGTCGGACTTTGGTGTGATTGTGTGTGGCCAAGTCTGTTCATTCGGAAAGTCCGTCAGAACTGCGCCGAAAGTCCGTCGGACCTAGTCCCTCGAAAAGACTGGTCGTGTGTACGCTGCATTAGATTGTGGATGCAAGTAGATTTACAGATTTTAGGTTTTTTTTGTTTTTGTTTTTACAGATTTTAGTAAGCTAGACTTACTGTACCTGATCCTCCTTTCTACTCTTAAAGCAGAACTTCACCCAAAAGGGGACATTCTACTAGCCTGCCTCCTCCCCCTTCGCACCTGATTTTGACAAGTACCAGCTCCCACTTCTGGTCAGATCGCTACAAAGATCCGAGCAGTGGTGGTCCACTGACTGACATCTGCCGATATCTGATTCGAATCTGTTCATGAAAATCCAGACGGATGAAGACCCTATTTTCCATCCATCTGGCGGATCGGATGAAAGCAGACAGGCGGTCTGTTTTCATCTGTTCTCCCCATAGAGGAGAGAGTGGCTCTGACAGGTCCGTCTCAGCCCAGTGAGCGGAGATGAACCGGTCATCTGCCTGCTCAGCGATCGACCCCCCCCCCCCCCCCCCCCTGAGCAAAACGGATTCCGCCGGGTGGACCGCCCATGTGAAAGAGCACTAAGACCCCTTTCACACTGAGGCATTTTTCAGGCGCTTTAGCGTTAAAAAAAAAGCACCTGTAAAGTGCTTGAAAGAAGTCTCATCTGCAATCCCAATGTGAAAGCCCAAGTGCTTTAAGAGCCATTTCACACTGCCAGTGCCTGAAAAACGCTCGTAAAGCACCGCTTAAACTAGCAACTCTTTACCAGCGTTTTTCGAGCGCTATTGGGGCACTTTTAAACCCTGCTAGTGGCCAAATAAAGGGTTAAAGTGCCTGAAAAATGCCCCAGTGTGAAAGGGGTCTAAGGGACCAATTTTTCTGCTGGCTCTACTTTTCTTACCAGTAGACCAGGTTAAAGAGTTTTTACCATTGGCTTGATATTTTGACATACCAAAATCTGTATTAGGACTACATCATGTGACATCTTGTTTATTCTATTACATGATACACCCCGCCCCCTAAGTGTTTTTATTCATGTACTTATTTCTAGAACTAATAAAGTTTACAAAAAATGACACTAAATGATATCCTTATTCTCCAAAAATATACCATACACATTCACTGAGCAATGGTCTTGTAATCTTTTTTTTTTTTATTAAATAGTTTCAGCAATTGTATGCCTCCATATAACGCCTCTGTGACCTTCTGAACCTCTTCTTTCCCCCTTGCTTCCATTGGTTTGGAACAAACAGTGCACGTTAGTTGCGGTCATGTGTACTGCTTTATGCACACTACTCCGAAGTCCTTGAAGTAGAACTATAGGCAAAACTTTTTTTTTTCTTTTGGATAAAGCAAGGGAGGGTTATAACCCCTGTCAATAATATTTTTTTTTTTTTTTACTATCTGTGCCTTATTTTGCAGAGATTTCCCTTCACTTCCTGTCCCATAGCCCAAACAGGAAGAGAGGGGACATCCCTGTAAACTATGGTAATTCCTTGGGGACCCCAAGCTCACCAGAACCAATATCCCCTTTGGAAGACTTCCCCTCTATTACTTTTCTGGAGACAACCTAAATTTGTATTTATTTTTTACTTTTGCTTTTAATGATAATGTTAAACAGGACAAAAATAGAATGAATCTCCTTGATGGGGTCACAAACAGCAATAAGAACTAACAGGGGATATATTCCCTCTCCATCCAAAACCAAAATAAAATAAATAAAATAAAAAAGTTTTGCAATAGCAAAAAATAAAAGAGTCGGAGAAGGCTGAGAATAGAAGGTATTTTCTGAAGAATACATTTTTGTAACCACCAAGTTGGCAGCCAAACGATGACCTCGCCCTATCAGGCAGCTGCGGGTGTTGAGGCGGAGAAGACTCCTCCGTTCACGCTGCAAGAAGGAATCTTCATTTTCTCTCAACCAGTTTCTGGGTTGAATGCGAGAAATCTATTCTTGTATGGGAGGTCATACAATGCAAACCAGATCTGCTGGGCGTTGCAATGCCAATCAATATGAATGCAACCCAATACAGAACCAGAGCGCACCCAATGTACCTGCATCGCAATTCCCTACAATACACGGATGGACAACTGCAATATTTATGTACACACAAAAACCTATACAGTCATATGCACACAGCTCATACACAAACACACAAAGCAATACATAAAAAATACACGCGCTAAGCATGTAAAGCCCTCTATTTTGTCAGAGGGTCTTTACACAAACAGACAAAACCACACTAAGCAATACATAAACAGATGCTGAACTCATACACGCACACATATTAAGTAATGCATAAGGATACACAAAAGCTCATATACACACTAAGCAATACATAAATATACACACAGCTCATACACATTGCTCAAACACACACACTAAGCAATACATACATACATATATACATAGCTCATACAAACACATAGCAATACATAAATATACACATAGCGCAATACATAAATATACACATAGCTCATACACATTGCTCAAAACACACACACACACAGCAATACATAAATATACACATTGCTCATACACACACACAGCAATACATAAATATACACATTGCTCATACACACACACAGCGATACATAAATATACACATTGCTCATGCACACACACACACACACACACACAGCGATACATAAATATACACATTGCTCATACACACACACACACACACACTAAGCAATACATAAATATACACATTGCTCATACACACACACACACACACACACACACACTAAGCAATACATAAATATACACATTGCTCATATACACACACACACACTAAGCAATACATAAATATACACACTGCTCAAACACACACACACAGCAACACGTAAATATACACATAGCTCATACACACTGCTTAAACACACACACACTAAGCAATGCATAAGCATACACATAGATAGCGCACACACACAATAATACATAAACATGCACACATTGTGGAATATATAAACATAGCTCATACACACAATAAATATATAAACAACCACATAGCACATCCACACACTAAGCATGTAAAGCCCTGTATTTTGTCAGAGGGTCTTTTATACCTTAGATCCGTGCTGCTGGAGAGAATTGTGAATGCTAATATAATCATTCTCTCTCCCGAGACATTAGCAAATAATCAAATGAAAAACAGGATCATAATTTACTGAGATTCAGGCAACTCTCTATGCAAATTCGACTTGTTATTGCCGCTGCCTCGTTAATCTATCTGAATGCCTTTGACAAACTCCTTTGATTTATTAAGTCATGACAAGTCCAATGTGTGTATATTATGTTAGATTGACATTATCATTAAGAGTGGGTGGACTGAAAGCACATGAATGGCGGATATTATGCGCTGGTGTCTGCTGCACAACAGCTGAGCTTCTCCCTCTCACAAAGGCCCTGAGCGGCAGGCTCTTCCTATCTCGCCAGCCATTCATCATCTCGATGTTAATTGGCCCAGGCTTTAAGCAAATTTTCAACACGATTTAAAGGCCTGATGACACTGATTACTGACCCTCTGCCATACGGTGCCTATTGATTAACCTGACAGAGAGGAGAGGCTCCGGGGGAAGCTAGGGATGCAGCCTCCAAATAATCAGGAAAACATGTGGGTGGAGACCATGTGTATAAATTCATGGAAACTTTATGGGGGGACATTAATCACCATTTCTCATCATATAGATAACAAAGCTGCTATTTAATACATGGCAAATGTTTACATATGTCTTTTGTAAGCTGTATTTAAATGTTGACTGTACGACACATAAATCTAGAAATAACTTTCTAGGCCCGAGTATGTCAAACATTCTTTGGGGGGTAATATTTACTGTTAACAAGGCCGTACTAGGCCAAAATGCAGTCTTGGTATTTAAAGTGGGCCTTCATTTTTATATATTAAAGTGGGCCTTCATTTTTATATACAGGTTTACTTATCCCCACCCCCCAATCAAAAAAATTTTTTTGCAGGGAAATACATTTGCTAGTGAAGTGCACACTCCGCTTTTTCCTCACCCAGGCAAAAATGACGTCCCCCTGTGCCAAGCCTCCTGGGATATCCATGCCATGCATTCCAGGAGGCTTCTGGGCTATGTAGAGTACACTGCTCAATCAAGGGGCCATAAATATGTGAAACCTTGTGAGCTGCTAATATTAATCTAATTAAAGCTGCCAGCACTAAACACACTTCCTTAACATGTGAATAAGGATGAGCTCAGGCGTGTTCACATACTCCACGTGCAGAGCCCGCCAGGAAGTCGGCGCAGCTCTGCGCTAATCACAGGCAGTGAGTGACGTTTCCCGATGCGCGGCTGCAGAGATCGGACAATGTCTCACTTCCTGTGATTAGTGCAGCGCTGCGCCGATTTCCTGGCGGACTCTGCACGTGGAGAATGCAAACACACCTGAGCTCATCCTTACATGTGAATAATCAAACGAAAGTCAAAATAAGTGCAGCGCTAAATACAAAGTATCTCCTGAGGGAGTATCTCACAAAAGTGAGTAACACCCCCCACATCTTTGTAAATATTTTATTATATCCTTTTATGTAACAACACTGAAGAAATGACATTTTGCTACAATGTAAAGTAGTGAGTGTACAGCTTGTATAAATGTAAATTTATATAATAATAATACATGTATAATGTAAATTTGCTGTCCCCTCAAAATAACTCAACACACAACCATTAATGTCTAAACTGCTGGCAACAAAAGTGTGTACACCCCTAAGTGAAAATGTTCAAATTGGGCCCAATTAGCCATTTTCTCTCCCCTGTGTCATGTGACTTGTTAGTGTTACAAGGTCTTAGATGAGCTCAGTGCGTTCCTGTGCGATTCGCACTGGGAAGTGACTGTTGGTGAGGATTATGTTCTATTTTTGCCCCGTTATTTATAAGAAAATGGTTCTAAAAACCAATATTTCCACTGACCATCATCAGTGGCTTTCTCTGCAGATTTTTCCAAGATAACAAAGCCTAGTGAATATGAAATCCCAATCACGAAAGCCTGCAATATAGCGTTTAAATAAACTCAGAAAATAATAGTCAAAGTGCATTATTTATTTATCTGGCTACAAAGACTAATAATGGAGGTCTCATAAAAGTTGTTACAAGTGCCCAAGAAATGCAATTAATGAGACAATTTATAAATTACTCCTGAAATACTGATCCTGTATAACAAAACTATTTTAATCTTCACTATTTAATAATTAAAACATGTTTTTCTTGGGTTATCGTTATTTATCGACTGTGCTAGTTAGAGATATTTACATTTACAGTGCCTTGCAAAAGTATTCACCCCCTTGGCATTTTTCATGTTTTGTTGCCTCACAACTTGGAATTAACATGGATTGTTAGGGGATTTGCATCATTTAATTTACAGAACATGCCCACAACTTTGAAGATTTTTTTTTTTTTTTATTGTGAAGCAAACAACAAATAGGACAAAATAACAGAAAAAAGTCAATGTTCATAACTATTCACCCCCCCTAAAGTCAATACTTTGTAGAGCCACCTTTTGCGGCTATCACAGCTCCAAATGGCTTTGGATAGGTCTCTATGAGCTTTCCACATCTTACCACTGGGATTTTTGCCCATTCCTCCTTGCAAAACTGCTCCAGCTCCTTCAAGTTGGATGGTTTGCGCTTGTGAACAGCAATCTAAATCTGACCACGGATTTTCTATTGGATTGAGGTCTGGGCTTTGACTAGGCCATTCCAACCCATTTACATGTTTCCCCTTAAACCACTCAAGTGTTGGTTTAGCAGTGTGTTTGGGGTCATTGCCCTGCTGGAAGGTGAACCTCCATCCTAGCCTCAAATCACACACAGAGTGGTGCAGGTTTTGCTCAGAAATATCCCTGTATTTAGCACCATCCATCTTTCCCTCAACTCTGACCAGTTTCCCAGTCCCGACTGCTGAAAAACATCCACACAGCATGATGCTGCCACCACCATGTTTCACATGTTAGTGTTGTTTGGGTGATGTGATGCGTTGGGTTTGCGCCAGACATCTCATTTTCTTTGATGGCCAAACAATTCAATTTTAGTCTCATCAGACCAGAGCACCTTCCTCCATACATTTTGGGAGTCTCCCACATGCCTTTTTTCGACAAACGCAAAACATGCCATTTTGTTTTTTGCTAAAAGTAATGGCTTTCTTCTGGCCACTCTGCCATAAAGCCCAACTCTATGGAGCATACAGCTTATTGTCGTCCTATGTACAGATACTCCAGTCTCTGCTGCGGAACTCTGCAGCTCCTCCAGGGTTACCTTAGGTCTCTGTGCTGCCTCTCTGATTAATGCCCTCCTTGGCTGGTCCGTGAGTTTTGGTGGGCGGCCATCTCTTGGCAGGTTTGCGGTTGTGCCGTGCTCTTTCCATTTGGTTATGATAGATTTGAGGGTCCTCCTAGGGATCATCAAAGATTTGGATATTTTTTTTTATAACCTAACCCTGACTTGTACTTCTCAACAACATTGTCCCTTACTTGTTTGGAGAGTTCCTTGGTCTTCATGGCAGTGTCTGGCTAGTGGTTTGTCTTGCTTAGGTTTTAAAGCCTCTGGGGCCTTTCAAAAAAGGTGTGTATATGTAATGACAGATCATGTGACACTGAGATCGCACACATGTGGACATCATTTCACTAATTATGTGACTTCTGATGGTAATTGGTTGTACCAGAGCTTTTTATGGGCTTCATAACAAAGAGGGTGAATACATACACACATGCCAATTGTCAGTTTTTAATTTCTGAAAAATCGTTTTTTGTATACAGCTTTCTAATTTAACTTCACCAACTTAGGCTATTGTGTTCTGATCCATCATATATAATTCAGATTTAAAAAAAAAACAAAAAAACAACAACATTGAACTAAAGGCTGTAATGTAACAAAATGGGTAAAAAGCCAAAGGGGAGTGAATACTTTTGCAAGGCACTGTATAACATGATAAAAAGGAACCATTATAAAGTTTACAGTTGTAACAGAAAAAAAAAAAAAAACAATTCGCTGAGCTACTATAAAATTTCTCAATTTGCCATAATCGCTGCTGTTTTTTTCCCACTAATATAAGCCAAGGCTGTCATGTTTATCACTCAGTCACTAATGGCCTGTGAGGACAGCTAATATCAGAATGCTTATCCTAGCAGTGACTGCTAAGTAGTCAAGGAAGGAGAATGGTGACCTGAAGCATGTGTATCAAACCAGCAATAGAAGCTCCACTATTTCAATCTTGACAGGTTCCCTTTAAAGAGATCCCAAACAACAATGGAAGCCAATTCGTAATTGTCAGTACTTGCTAATGCTATCCAGGACACAACTATATAACAAACAAAACATTTACTCCGTTTAACACAACCTGTGCTTTAAAAAAAAATTATCTAGATGCAATTATACCACATGGCAAAAAAAAAAAAAAAAGCAAGGACAATCCTCATGGTTTAAGGAGTTTGGTGTGGACAAACTCGGGTGGCCTGCAGAGCTCTGAGCTCAACCCTACTAAACATCTTTGGGACAAACTGGAATGCCAACTGTGAGCCAGGTCCTTCTCATCCTTTACTTGACCTCATAAATGCCATTTAGGAAGAATTGGCACAAGTTTCAACAGACACCCTGCTACACGCTACAGAAACATGGAGGCTATTATAGCCATATTAAGCAATCAGTTTCCATGTTTTTGGAATGAGATATCCAACAAGCTCAATACAGGTTTGATAGCAAGGTGTCATCAAAAACTTTTTTCACACAATGTAGATTTAGCAATCTGCCTGCAGGGCTTTTGGGCGACCTCCTTGACTTAATAATGCAGGCCAGGTATTCCGGTGTGTAGTTTAACCACTTTCAGACCGGACCATTTTGCTGGTAAATGACCAGAGGTCTTTTTACACTTTGGCACTGCGCTGCTTTAACTGGTAATTGCGCGGTCATGCAATGTTGTACCCAAACAAAATTTGCGTCCTTTTCTTCCCACAAATAGAGCTTTCTTTTGATGGTATTTGATTGCCTCTGCGATTTTTATTTTTTGCGATATAAACGTAAAAAGACCGCAAATTTTGAAAAAAAATGATATTTTCTACTTTTTGTTATTAGAAAAATCCAATAAACTCAATTTTAGTCATACATTTAGGCCAAAATGTATTCAGCCACATGTCTTTGGTAAAAAAAAAGTCAATAATTGTATATTTATTGGTTTGCGCAAAAGTTGTCACATCTACAAACTAAGGTACGTTTTCTGGAATTTACGCAGCTTTTAGTTTACGACTGCCTATCTCATTTCTTGAGGTGCTAAAATGGCAGGGCAGTACAAAACCCCCCCAAATGACCCCATTTTGGAAAGTAGACCCCCTAAGGAAATTGATAAGAGGCATGTTGAGCCCATTGAATATTTTATTTTTTTGCCTCAAGCGATTGAATAATGACAAAAAAAAAATTTTTTTTTTTTTTTTTACACAAAGTTGTCACTAAATGATATATTGCTCACACATGCTATGGGCATATGTAAAATGACACCCCAAAATAAATTCTGCTGCTTCTCCTGAGTACGGGGATACCACATATGTGGGACTTTTTGGGAGCCTAGCCGCGTACGGGGCCCCGAAAACCAAGCACCGCCTTCAGGCTTTCTAAGGGCGTAAATTTTTGAGTTCACTTCTCACTACCTATTACAGTTTTGAAGGCCATAAAATGCCAAGATGGCACAAAACCCCCACAAATGACCCCATTTTAGAAAGTAGACACCCCAAGCTATTTGCTGAGAGGCATGTTGAGTCCATGGAATATTTTATATTTTGCCACAAGTTGCGGGAAAATTACAAACTTTTATTTTTTTATTTTTTTTTTCACAAAGTTGTCACTAAATGATATATTGCTCACGCATGCCATGGGCATATGTGAAATGACACCCCAAAATAAATTCTGCTGCTTCTCCTGAGTACGGGGATACCACATATGTGGGACTTTTTGGGAGCCTAGCCGCGTACGGGGCCCCGAAAACCAAGCACCGCCTTCAGGCTTTCTAAGGGCGTTACAGTTTTGAAGGCCATAAAATGCCAAGATGGCACAACCCCCCCCCAAATGACCCCATTTTGGAAAGTAGACACCCCTAAATTTAGGGGTACACTAGTGAGACTAGGTAATAAATGGCGGGTGCCCTGAAACTATAAAAAAATAACTAACCAACCAGCGTCACCTGTAACAGTTATATGGTGATCACTGGTGAAAGGGTTAACTAGGGGGCAATCAGGGGGCTTTATGCGGTAGTATATGGGGGTCCCTGGCGCTATAAAAAGCTGCGGCGAACCTAAATACCTACCTACCTAACTAGCGTCACCTGTGACACTAATACAGCGATCAGAAAAACGATCGCTTATTAGGCTGGGTTCACACTGGAGCGATGCGGGAACGCCACGAATGCGCGGCGGGTTCCCGCATCGCATGCCTCCCGGCGGCAGTTCACACTGCCCTATGCGAACTGCTGGGAGTGTCAGTGAAATGTTACTGACACCCCCAGATCAGTTCGCATATCGCAGTGCGATCTGCAAACTCGAATCGCATGGTGTGAACACCCATGCGATCCGATTCTGCTGCGGGCCAAAAAAAGGGTCCCGTGCGAATTTGCGGCGGGTGCGGCGGGTGTGGCGGGTGCGGCGGGTGCGGCGAATGGCTGAATTTGAATCGCACAGAGATCGGATGTGATTTGCACTGCAGTGCGGTGCGAATCACATCCGTTCTCAAACCGCTGCAATCTGAACCCAGCCTTAGTGACACTGGCGACGGGGGGTGATCACGGGGTTAAACCTTTATTGGGGGGGTTAGGGGGGTACCTTAGAACTAAAGGGGGCTAACCCTAACTGCCCTAACAGTTATTAGTCACAAATGACACCCGCCGGGTGATCAGGGGGTTAAACCTTTATTAGGTAATAAATGGCGGGTGCCCTGAAACTATAAAAAAATAACTAACCAACCAGCGTCACCTGTAACAGTTATATGGTGATCACTGGTGAAAGGGTTAACTAGGGGGCAATCAGGGGGCTTTATGCGGTAGTATATGGGGGTCCCTGGCGCTATAAAAAGCTGCGGCGAACCTAAATACCTACCTGCCTAACTAGCGTCACCTGTGACACTAATACGACGATCAGAAAAATGATCGCTTATTAGGCTGGGTTCACACTGGAGCGATGCGGAAACGCCGCGAATCCGCGGCGGGTTCCCGCATCGCATGCCTCCCGGCGGCAGTTCACACTGCCCTATGCGAACTGCTGGGAGTGTCAGTGAAATGTTACTGACACCCCCAGATCAGTTCGCATATCGCAGTGCGATCTGCAAACTCGGATCGCATGGTGTGAACACCCATGCGATCCGATTCTGCTGCGGGCCAAAAAAAGGGTCCCGTGCGAATTTGCGGCGGGTGCGGCGGGTGCGGCGGGTGTGGCGGGTGCGGCGAATGGCTGAACTCGAATCGCACAGAGATCGGATGTGATTTGCACTGCAGTGCGGTGCGAATCACATTCGTTCTCATAAACCGCTGCAATGTGAACCCAGCCTTAGTGACACTGGCGACGGGGGGTGATCACGGGGTTAAACCTTTATTGGGGGGGTTAGGGGGGTACATTAGAACTAAAGGGGGCTAACTCTAACTGCCCTAACAGTTATTACAGTCACAAATGACACCAATGCAAAAAAAAAAAAAATGACATTGGTGTCACTGTGACTGGGGGGCAGGGGTAATTGGGGGGGTGATCGGGGGGTAAAGGGGGGGTGTGAGTGTGCCTGGCATGTTCTACTGTGTGTGTAGAGTGTTGGTGCAACTCACCGATCCGCTCTCCTCCGTGTCGGAACGGAAAATACCGACACGGAGGAGAGAATACATCACTTCCTCTCCTGTGTTTACATTACAGGAGAGGAAGTGATGTCACGGGGGATTTCCATTCGTCGAGAGCGATCGCGAGGGGGTGGCCATGAATGAATGGCCGCCCCCTCATCCCGGATCGCTCTCGAAGGAATGCCGACCGCCGCAGGCACCGGGGGGGGGCCCGATCGGGCCCCCCACCCGCGGGCAGGCAGGGACTTATATATACGCCCATATGCCTGCCCGTGCCATTCTGCCGACGTATATCGTCGTGCGGCGGTCGGCAAGTGGTTAAGAGGGCTCAAGTAGTGGAATTCCTAGAAAACCTGGGAACAGCGATTACATTCTGGCAGTTCTGTGAAGATATGCAGTGTTACCAAGCCCGAATACGAATGTTGACTTCGATGTACCTTTTTGATGGCAAAGCACATATTACTGCCTATGGAAAGGTCAACGAACATGAACTGAATAGTGGGTGTACATTGTGGGAGGAGACTGAAGAGGAACTTTGACTCCCCCCCCCCCCCCCCCCCATCTTTTTTTTTAATCCACTCTTAACCTTCATGGTGTGTTGTCCACAATTGGCATACTCACCAAGCATTATCCTACTGTAAACCCACGACCACACACCAGGTCCCGGGACATTATTTTCTTCTCTGAGGTCTTTAGGGAGCTGGTTGTCTTCTATGGGTTCTTGGAGCCAGCCTCTAATGATGCCAGATCTGCCCTTTTGTTGTTCTATGGACTACAGTTGTGGTCCTAATTCCTGCAATGGAGGTAGGGGGCCGGCCGGGACTTAATTTTATTAAAATAAATATTTGAAAAATGTCTGCTTTAAACAGGCAGATCAGACAAACCAAAGTTCACCCAAACCTGAACTGAAAATCTTTATTCCATACAGCCTGCTTGGTGCGGTACAGCCTCGTCTTGAGAATCCTTAGGCCCCAATTACACCCAAGTCTTTCGTAGCTCTCATGACTGGTGTTGCTTGTAGTGCAAAAAAGTAAACTGTCTTTGAGCTATAAGATTCAAGTGACTTTAGCCCTAATAAAATTTAATGGGAGCCCCTGAAAAACGTGCATAAATTCTCAAATTATACGTAGTGCACATTTTTCTCCCCTAGTAACTAGCTTTCCATTGGCTACAATAGTTGACAATAAAAAGTTTACAACCTCTAAGGGAAAAAAAAAAGCCTGTAAAAAAACAACCTAAGAGGCTCACAGCTCAAGTGTGAATGCAGCATTTAGGTTAGGGTCCTCCTCCACCTAAGCTTGTGTGCCACAACCTCTATTCAAACCAGTGGAAAGTAGGCAAAGAAAAAATGTCAACACAGTGGGACAGGTAAGTATATGATTTGTCAGGGTAGTAAGGAGTGGACATTAGGGCCCACTATTTATTTACTTATTACAGGGTTAATGTAATGCTGACAATTTGCGCAGTACTTTACATTTGCACTTTACATGTGTACCGTATTTTCCGGCGTACAAGACGACTTTTTAACCCATTAAAATCTTCTCAAAAGTCGGGGGTCGTCTTATACGCCGGGGGTCGTCTTATAGGAAACTTCTGCGATCGCCGTGGAGGGAGCTCCAAAATACCGCAGCCGCCGTGACATCCGCCCTGTATGCAAGCTACAAGCTGCAGGCGTCTGGGATGCCGAAAAAAAAAAAAAAGACATACAGCGGCAAAACACGCCTCTTTCACCCGTCTGGCCCGCCCTTCTATCCTATTACCATACCTCTTCTCTGACGAGCTTTCGCTCCTGAGGACTGGAGCGAAGAGGAGCAGGCGCGCATGTGCTAGTTCTGAGAGGCAGATGTACGGTAATAGGATACAAGGGCGGGCCAGACAAGTGAAAGGGGCGTGTTTTGCATTTGTCTTGGAGACAGGGAGGGCTGGGCAGGCAGGGAGAGCTTACCGGACTATGATTTGTTTAAAGCAACCAGCAAATCACTGGTAAGGTGGCTGTTATACCACATACAGTACCAGTAAAATATCTACCGGTATACCAGTACAGCAGTATCTATAGTACAGTACCAGAGGGGTAGTCTTATACGGAGAGTATATCCCAAACACTACATTTTAACTGGAAATGTTGGGGGTCGTCTTATACGCCCAGTCGTCTTATACGCCGGCAAATACGGTATATTCACATGAATCCCTGCTCTTGGAATGCCTACAATTCAAGGTCCCTACCTCCTCACATGCATTCATGCACATACTGGGACCAGTCTAGATGAAAGCCAATTAACCTACCTGCATGTTTCTGATGGCTAAGTGTACTTACTCTTTAAAACATTGATTCTCAACCAGGGCTCCTTCAGAGGTTGCTAGGGGTTCCTTCAGCATGGGGCAATTTTTGCCTCTGAGATAGCTAAAAAGATCAATGTTGTGAGTGGGAAGTTATCTGTAAAGAGGTCATTCTTCCTAATGGCCACAAGTGTAAGGACCATTCTTCCCACTGACCATCACACTAACGTATCATGAGTTTTAGATTTCACATTTTTAGTAGGGGTTCCCTGAGACCAGAAAACTATTTCAAGGGTTCCTCTGTGTTGAAAAGGTTGAGAAAGGCTGCTTTAAAATATAAAAAGCAATATTATTAACAACCATAGTCATATCAAAAAATCAACACAAAGAAAAAATAAAAACTACGATGAGCCATAAAAGCCCAAGTAGAACCACCATGAATTCATATGAAAAAAAAGCATTCTGTGAAGATCATCTACCTTTCATTATCCAAGATTGGCAAAAGAAAAGAAAAAAAACACACAGAGACAAATAGCATGTGTCGTGAGGCCCAGAGATTCCATTTATTGCAGTGCTGCTAAGTGGCACCCTATCTTTAAGCTAAAGCTCCTTGTTTGCTGTCATCGCAGCTGCAGTTGCCAAGAACAGTTAAAGTCATGGCATCAAGTTGCAGCAGACAATACTTCCTGGACATTGGCAGGGACTGCACTTTCACAGTCATTTCATTAAAATGTCAGGAATGGAGCAGGGCATTTACTACCAGGGCAATCCTTTTCTGTAATTGGAAAGTATTGAGCGCTGAAAAATAAAACCCCAATGATAGATCCACATAGTTTCCAAGATTTAAGAGCAATATCCAGAGACACTTTCCTGGGGGACAGCTGAATATAAACACATTTAAATAAATATACAAGGCTAGTGTACTTGTGCATCTGAGATGTTCTTAACATGCATTTGCCCGCATTCATGACGACTTTTAAGAAGGTATAAAAGCAATGCACAAACTAATCTCAAAAGCCTATGTATGCAAGCCTATGAACAGAACATGTGAGGACAAGAAAATGAGAGCTACCATTTGCCAACTTGGCTTTTAAAGTGATGAGCTTGGGCATGTTTGGACTGCCTGCCAGGAAGCCATCACCTGTAAGGGTCAATCATCTGTGGCAGGAGCATTCTCTGCCCTGAAGCTACACGTGAACATGTGACTTGCACATGTGTGGCTGCGGGTCAGGGAATGCCCAGGCTGCAAATGATTGGCCAATACAGGTGATGGCTTCCTGGCAGGCTCAAGATAGGCGAGTTTGCAGCCTAATCCTAATAAACCTGAGCTCCTCAATACTTGTCACTTTGGGGCTGAAATAAAATGAAAGGCAGCCAGTAAACCCAGAACCTGTATACTTGCCTTTCCAGCAGCCTTTGTGTCAAAACGTTGGCAAGCTGCCGATTCCCATCTGCTGCAAGTATCCAACACTTCAGGGTATGCTGAATGCCTGCTCTCCCCCTTATAGTCATCAAAAGCCAGTGTGACCGCAGAGGAAAACAGAGATAGGACCAGAGCGTTGTCACACCATAAAAGGATTTTTGGAATAAAAAGATTTTATTGAACATATACACTATATTGTCAAAAGTATTGTGACGCCTGCCTTTACACGCATATGAACTTTAATGGCATCCCAGTCTTTGTCCGTAGGGTTCAATATTGAGTTGGCCTACCCTTTGCAGCTAGAAGAGCTTCAACTCTTCTGGGAAGGCTGTCCATTGCAAAAAGCAAAGTCGATAAAAACATGGATGAATGAGTTTGGGGTGGAGGAACTTGACTTGCCTGCACAAAGTCCTGACCTCAACCCGATAGAACACCTTTGAGATGAATTGGCGTGGAGACTGCTAGTCCTTGTCCAACATCAGTGCCTGACCTTACAAATGCGCTTCTGGTGGAATGGTCAAACTTTCCTATAGACACACTCCTAAACCTTGTGGACAGCCTTCCCAGAAGAGTTGAAGCTGTTATAGCTGCAAAGGGTGGGCCAACTTAATATTGAACCCTACGGACGAAGACTGGGATGCCATTAAAGTTCAAAGATTTGGGGGGCACACCATAAAAGATACATTACTGATGGTGCAGCCATAAGACAGAATAAAATATTACAGAGCACCCATGCAAAAAATTACATTTAATTCCTGCAAGGCTATTTAAAACAACGGAACGTATTAAAAAAATATGGGGATTTGGTCACACTATATGGCTCGTGTGTGCTGTAATATTTTGCGCTGTTTTATGGTCTTATATCTGCACCATCTCTAATGCATCTTTTAGGGTGTGCCGCCAAAATATTTTTTTTTTCTATTGTATGGATTCTGATCAAATCCTTTTGGGCTGGAGCACCCCACTCCCTCATCATTACCTCTCATTAGTGTCCACCTGCGTTATAGGAGGAGTCCTTTAGTTCTCCCATATAGAGGAGTATTTCTCCCATGGTTCAGAGAAGTATGATCTTCCATTCTATGGATATCGTAGGACCCAGTAATAATGGGGTACTTTGTCGCAGTAAGTGGGCTTAACCACCATATAACCATATGGTGTGAACAAATCCCCATATTTTTTGAAAATGTTCAGGCGTTTTAAATAGCCTTGCGGAACTTAAATGTCATTTTTTCCATGTGTGCACTGTAAGATTTTGTTCTGCCATTAAAGTTCAGGTGCCCCAATACTTTTGACAATATAGTGTATATAGAGTTGCCAATTTTTTGTTTAAAGATGGTGGCCTTACAGCCTAGATTTGCCATTTAGAGCTTGCTCACACCAGCAACAGTAGGCTGTGTTGCCCAACACAGTCCCAACAAAGGAATACAGGCAGTCCCCAGGTTATGATCAAGTTAGGTTTTGTAGCTCTTAAGTTGAATTTTTATGCGAGTTAGAACAGGTACACTTTTTTAATAAAGTGGATGTAAACCCACTCTCATCAATTATAATGTACTGCTATTGTGCTGAACTGCCTCCTGCATGTATCCTTACCTTTCAAATATGTCCCTTTTCTCTACTTGGAGCCCCCAAAAACTCCAGACTCAGTGGGCAGGTCTATTATCTAGTGCTCAGTGGGCGAAGTTGTGATGTCAGCAGACTCCACACCCACCTCTACACTCCCCTTGGCCAGAACGCGTACAGGAGAGGCAAATAAAAAAAAAAAAATAGAGAACTACTGACACTGTCCACTGTCACCATCCTGCACATATTACCCACCACTGTATACTCCGCATTCCTCATCTGCACATACTACCCACCTCCATACACTCTGCACTGCTCTCCTGCACATAATACCCACCTCCATACTCCTCACCTCCATATACTCTGCACTCCTCCCCTGCACATACTACTCATTATCATACACTTTATACTCCTGTTCTGCACATACTACCCACCTCCATACACTCCACACCCCTCTCCTGCATATAATACCCACCGGCGTCCACTCTGCACTGTAAATTCCCTATTTAACATTACCACATTCTGCACTATGCAAGTCATCTAAGACTGTATTAAACCACACCCCTTTAAGTCAACACCCAATATTTTACGAAAATTGTAGCACCCTCTAGTAGTGTAGGTGCTAGAGTGAGAGTTGTTGGTGTAGGTAAATTTAAGCTGGCCTGGCTGGGTGACTCACAGGCAGCATCACCAAGACCTCCCTCTTTCTAGAGCTCTCTAGAAGGTTCTAGAGAGAGGAGGAGAGGGGATGTGGAGCTGCCTGGGGTATTCGAGGAGCCCTGACCAATCCCCAACTTGGAATTGGCAGGGGCAGGCCTCCTCAAATACCCAGGGTCAGCCCCCTTTGGGAGAAGTTGTTGGGTGGAGGAGTTGGAGATGGAGTACTGAGGCTGTCGGGGCCTTGGATGGGGGGGGGGGGGTGACCTTGGCCTGGGCTTGAGTGCGGACAGAGCTCTCCAAGAAAACGTGGAGGTGTCCTGGACAGGAGGCACTGGGGGAGTAAGAGAAGACAGTGGAAGAGCGTACTGTGTCATCTCCAGGGAAAGCAACCATTGGTTGCAGCCGGGAGGACTGGGAGGCACACCTGAAAGGACTAGGAGTGTGGTGTCGTGGGCAGTGGAGTCAGGCAGCTGCAGCCAGAAGGGCTGGCAGGGCCTGAAGAGGGCTGACTGGGATCAGTAGCCACATGTGGGACAGCTAATACCAGAACTTACTATTTTCTTTTTGCTACACCATAAGGGCCCATGGTCCCTGCCTGTGAAGGCCATTTGCTTTAGGCCTGGCTGAGTCAGTGTCAAGCCTACAGTGCTAGCTAGTCTGTAGAATGAAAGAGGAAGTGATGTGCAGGAGGAGTATGGAGCGATAGTCAGAAAAAAGGAAATTACGTGCAGGAGGAGAAATGGAGTGATGTCTATACAGGATGTATATAGAGTCCAAAGTTCCATTGTTTGACTACCTGGGCATCTCATCCCTGTAGGGACTCAGTGGAAGCAGTCAGGTGACACGGGTAGGGACTTGGTGGAAGCAGTCAGGTGACACGGGTAGGGACTTGGTGGAAGCAGTCAGGTGACACGGGTAGGGACTTGGTGGAAGCAGTCAGGTGACACGGGTAGGGACTTGGTGGAAGCAGTCAGGTGACACGGGTAGGGACTTGGTGGAAGCAGTCAGGTGACACGGGTAGGGACTTGGTGGAAGCAGTCAGGTGACACGGGTAGGGACTTGGTGGAAGCAGTCAGGTGACACGGGTAGGGACTTGGTGGAAGCAGTCAGGTGACACGGGTAGGGACTTGGTGGAAGCAGTCAGGTGACACGTGTAGGGACTTGGTAGGAGCAGTCAGGTGACACATGTAGGGACTTGGTAGGAGCAGTCAGGTGACACATGTAGGGACTTGGTAGGAGTAATCAGGTGACACATGTAGGGACTTAGTAGGAGCATGTGATTTGTGGGGGGAGGGTGTGAATTGTAAAGTATAGAGAATGTCTGTCTCACGCTCATGCATGAAATATGTAAATTACCTGTCACTCACAGCACGGGGGAAGAACTGGCTGCTATTTCTTTCTGTCTGTTTTTATCTCACTGAAAAAAAGATGAAAGCACTGCTCAGAGCTGGAATAACTCTTCATAGCAAGACTGGGCACAGATGACATGAAATCCTATACTGTACACGTTACAAACCTTAATTTAAAAAAAAAATATTTGGGTTTACATCCATTTTAAATGTATTAACTCACATTTTGGATAGCATAGGGAAGAATTAACTGGCCATGCAGTTATGTGGGATTGCCAAGAGGTCCACTACACAGTAAGTGGCAGCATGCAGTGAGCAGCAAGATGGCCGCCCGGCAGTTTCTGGGACCAGCATTATTTCACGCTGCCTCCATTCTTAAGTACAAGTCATAGGTTTGGAACTCGGGGACTGCATGAACAGTATTTTGCGCTAGAAGAAGAAAAAGAAGAAGAAGCTTCCATTGTACAACGGGAGGCTCAGCTGTGAGGGTAACAGCTGTTCATAGCCTCCTATAGACAAATGTCAGGGAGCTCAGACATACAAAATCGAACATAATGAAACCCAGTCAGGACAGAACAAATCGCAAGGGGTACAAAATATCCAAAGGAATTATTCTGACCATCAAAAAATTAGTTACCGCCAACAATTGATTAGTCCTTGAGTGGTATAGATTATGACAAAATCAATCTGCTTTTAATGCAGCAAGATAATAAGCTCTGTTACCAGGGGGCTGATCTCCTCCAAGGCTTATTAAAACACACATGCATGGAAATTTATAGCGCCAAGATCCTGTATAATTTAGTTAACTCTCAAAACAGAAATGGTAGTATTTATTTAAATGCTGATTCCACCCCCCCTCCAAGTAAATGAATTTTCCTCACTAAGACGGTGAGGGCAGTGACCCAGCAAACGCATCGAGAAAGTAATCTTCCGTCTCAGTGCCACATCGCAATTCCTGCTTGCTATTCTTGGGGAGATATTTCAATCAGCTCGATGTGTGTGTAAGTGACAGCGCAGCCCATTGCTGGGTTAATTAAACACTTGACTTTAACACCCTCCCCATCATTAAGCAAATAAAAACAGATCATTCAGGCTTCTCCTCATCTGCAGGGTACACTACACACATGTCAAAATTAAGTGAGTCCAGGCCTCCCGGGAGGTTGGCTAGGAGTTAATCAGTTTAAATCTTATCTGGTTTATCAATTATTCTATTGATTAAAGCAAGATGATTACACAGAAGTCAGTTTGCCACATGGGATGGATGTCAGCAATCAGTGGACAGCGAATCAGAGACGGCCTCGAGTGATTGAAACATGTAATAAGGTAATAACCTCTGATAAGAGCATGCTGCTGGCATATTTAACACTTGTGATTAGTAAAAATTAACTTGGTAATTGTTTGGATTCCATGCTGCAATTTCTTGATGATTAAAAAGGGAAATAAATGTTAAGATAATTATAGGTGGAAGATATTTACATTGATGCCAGAATCTGTGGTTTTGCTCGGGTGTAAATGTAATTATTAGAAGGCATACTGTGCTGTATATGTAATGCCCACGTGGATATTACTAACTAATCTCCATCACCTAAAATTCAGCCACTAGATGCCAAGAAGCAAACAGAAAAAACAGCACAGCCTAGTTCTTAAATGAAAATTACAGGCAAAACACATATTTAATGTCATGTGCATATTTTCTATTTATTATGGCAAGGACTAAAATAAACAAAAATATATCATTTATCATCAGATCTATACAAAATATTGCATACTGATAATTTCATAACTATATATATATATATATATATATATATATATATATATATATATATATATACACACATATATAAAATTATTATTTTTTTATATATATATATATATACACACACACACACACACACACACACACACACACACATATATATATATATATATATATATATATATATATATATATATATATATACACATATATAAAATTATTATTTTTTTCAGCCATCAGATGGAGCTCTGTGGTCCTTTTCAGGTTTTTCCAGGGACTCCTTTGCCCCTCTGTTGGGGGAAAAAAAAAAAAAAAGCTTCTTTTCAGAGCTCAATAGCTCAAAGTGAATTTTACGTACACAAGGGATAAAACCACAGAAGCTCCTTGCTGCTCTCCAAGGTTTTAACCACCAGACCAATTTTCAGCTCATGGTGCTCTCACACTTTGAATGACAATTACTCAGTCATGTAACACTGCACCCATATGAAAGGTTTGTCCTTTTTTTCACACAAATAGAGCTTTCTTTTGGTGATATATAATCACCGCTTTTTTTTTTTTTTTTTATAAATCAAGAAAAAAAAAAAAATCTGTATAAAAAAAAATATATATAATTATTTGTTTCTGTTAAAATGTATTGCAGAGTATTGGCAGAGTATTGCACAGTGTTGCAGAGTATTGGCAGAGTACTGCAGAGTATTGTCACAGAGCAGCGCTGTGGGCACTACACATCCAGCCCACAGCGCTGCTGCAATCTCTCCCCCTCTCCCTTCGCACTGTACCGATCGGTAAAGAGAAGGGAGGGAGGAACCGTCATGACAGGACGCCGGTTTGTTTACAAGTGATCGCTCCGTCATTTGAAAAAATAAAATTTGCTTCAAGAAAATTCTATTTTTCACTTTAAAGCCCAAACTCCAGTTCAATAAGAAAACAAAATCTATAAAATAAGCCCTCCAGCAGTGTAAAAAAAACCCTCAGGTTGCAATACTCACCTTCTTTCTGGTGAAGTACTGCGATTCAGCCACCAGAGGTCCTCCCTTTTTTGGCTAAATGGCGCCCAATGTCACACAACTCAGAAGCCAGACGAGAGTAAATGTGAATAAAGGGCAGTGATGGCGAACCTTGGCACTCCTGATGTTTTGAAACTACATTTCCCATGATGCTCCACTACACTGCAGAGTGCATGAGCATCATGGGAAGTGTAGTTCCAAAACATCTGGGGTGCCATGGTTCGCCATCACTGATATAGGGCGTCTCTGTGTAATCATGCACAGAGCGCTCTCAGAATCTCAGAGGATCTCCCACTGATAGAAATGATCAACCCAGTGCCTCACCACTGGTCAGAAGACAATGGAGGCAAGCATATTGAAAAAATACACACTGAGGGTCCTCCAGGAGGAAGAAAGTCACAGAGGTCAGAGGAGATCTTTAAGCAAGTCTACACTGTTATGTAACTTAAAAGGACTTCTGACCTCCAACTCTCAAGGACAAGTAAACCTGCAAAGTTAGAAGTCAAATAAAAATGTTCTATAAAGATTCAGACCTTCAATGAAGGCCATCCCAGACAAGATCCAAAATCTATGGGTGACGTTATCAGAATGCACCTCGTGATACTAAGGCTGGCTATGCATTATGCAAATTCTCTGAGATTTATTGAAAACCATATGAGGTCAAACCTAAACACTTTCAATTGGAATGTAATCAAGCAGGCCCTTGTACTACATAGTTGAAGGTAACTCTAAAGGAAATTGAACAGAGGGCACCCATATGAAAGGATCCCAAACTTTCACTGGGCAGGAGGAACACGAGCTAGTGTAGGCACCTAACTGCCTACACATACCTTCAACTGCCTCCCAAACCTCCCCATCATGGTTGAATGCAAGTTATTCGCTGTTGCAACTCTGTCCCATCCACTTGAATAAGTTGCATAAGCCAGTGGTACTACCCACCGAACACCAACCATGGTATAAATTTTGCGCTGCCACCCCGCCAGCATGGCAATATGAAGATTTAATATAGCCAGTGACCATGTTACTCGTGGATGGTTGGTCAGGGGGCGGAAGAATTGCAAGAGGTGCCCTAATGCCCCTGAGCCGCCAGTAAAATGCCTCTGAAAAGCAATACACTGCAGACCGATTTTCAGAGGGGCAGCAATGACGGCCACAAGTCTAAACAAGCCCTAAGGCCATGTTTACATGGGTACTGATCCCTGTACACAGTGAACGGGCCGTTTTATCCATCCCTAGCCAGAAGGTGCTGTGTGCAGACAGCTCATTCATGTCTATGAGGAAGCAGCAGCTACAAGGGACACAGCGTGCGGGTGCAGATGAGCGCCCCTGAACCCACACCGGCTATGAACGAGGCCTTAAACTCCAAACTTTCTGCATTAATCAATGGCTAACATGATACAATACTCTACTACTGCTAACAACCAACACAGTTAGGTGAGTTCAAGCAAGTACAAAGGGCAACGGCATTCTTCGAAAGTCTAGCAGCCTTTCATTAGCATGCCGTTGTGTACTTTTAGCACTGCAAACAATGAGGGTGCTCTCCCTAATTGTATTCATTTCAAGAGGTTTGTTCTCTGCAGCTGTTTTCTGCTTGCAGTGTATTTTGTGTAATCAGCACATCATCATAAATACTTTGGCTGCATCCCTCGGGGTAGCTGTCAGTGTTTAATTTACAGAACAACCTGGCCAATGTGAATTTCAACACTACAGCAGAGTTACCACGCTGTCACAAATAGGCAGAGGGTTATAAGGAAAACAAGAGGATATCCATTATAAAGCAGACACATCACCTCTGTACGGTAGACACCATTGTGATGGGGATGAAATGCTATGAGAATACTGGCTATAGAGCCGCTAGGAACTAAACATTTGGGGTTATTTACTAAAGGAAAATCCACTTTGCATTACAAGTGCAAAGTGCACTTGAAATTGCACTTGGAAGTGCAGTCGCTGTAGATCTGAGGGGGGACATGCAAGGAAAATAAAAAACAGCATTTTAGCTTGCACATGATTGGATAATAAAATCAGCAGAGCTTCCACTTATTTCAGATCTCCAGCGACTGCAATTCCAAGTGCACTTAGCACTTGTAGTTTGCACTTGTAGTGCAAAGTGGATTTGCCTTTCGTAAATAACCCCCATTGTCATCTCATAGAATGGCAGTAGCTACTATGCAGATTATATATTTTTTTATAGGGGAACTCCATTTTGGACGATGGTTTGGACGATGGTCCCAAATTAAATAAAAAAAATTAAAATAAAAAAAAAAAACAGCAGCAGACGCTTTAGGTTTGCAACATTTGAAAATCCAAGGTTCTCATTCTGCATGCTTTGCCCTCCTGATGCAATTTCAGAAAATCAAGATAATAGGAGAACATTAAGCTATACTTCCTTCTGCCTTGTATTTTGTGTAGGTCAGCAAACTGCCCCATCAAGGCAGAAACAGGACAGGATGCAGAAGAAGTGAACAAGCACTAATCAAAACAGGACTACAGCATTGCTTGAAAATCATCAAAAAGGCAGAACCTAGGAGATTCAAATCACATTACCAACATCTATCTTCAGGAAGCTCCATCCACATTTAAAAATACAGCTCCAAATGGAATACTTTGCATTTTCGCCACTAGAGGGCACCAGGAACTAGACCACCTTTTTATGAACGAGTTTTAGACCCCAGTTTAAAAAAATATATATGGGGTCCCCTTGCCTTCTAATAGGCTTGGTTGGGAGAATTACATATTTGTTTAGAGAGGAATGTGACCATTGCTCAGCATTTCATAGCTGAGCATGTCTGAGCCATGGGAAAAAAAAAAATCTGTTCCCATGACGCAACAGGTACCTACTCTGTTTAGTTCCAAGCAAGTGGTGCTGTGGTCAAGGAGTGGAGGATGCGGGCATAGATCTAATTTGTTAGGGTGTCAGATTCAGGTACTGGGGCATTGTTTTTAAACATCATAAAATACCTTAAAGAGGGATTCCACCAAAAAAAAAAAAATATTAAAAGCCAGCAGCTATAAATACCGCAGCTGCTGACTTTTAATAAATGGACACTCACCTGTCCCGGGTTCCAGCGATGCCGGCAACCGAGGTCGATCGATCGCTCGGCTCTCGGCTGCTGCTGCCACCATTCTAGGTGAGGGAATCAGGAAGTGAAGCGAATCGGCTTCACTTCCCGGTTCCCTACTGCGCATGTGCGAGTCGCGCAGCGCAATAGGAAATCTCCGCGCTGTCACTGGGACCCGTGTGTGTCCAGCAGACAGCGCGGCAGGGCAGGAAATGGAGTAGACTCCCATGGGAGTCTATGCCCGGAAGTGGGTGTAAATACCTGTCTTTGACAGGTATCTCCACCCCCCTCCCCCTCTGAAAGGTGTCAATTGTGACACCGGAGGGGGGGAGGGATCCGATCAGCGGAGGTTCCACTTTAGGGTGGAATGCCGCTTTAAAGTGGAGCCCCACCAAAAGGGGGAAGTTCTCCTTTCCAGCTCCTGTTTGTGAAATGAAGCATTTGGGGAGGAGGGGGGGAGCAGGTATCCAATTTTGACAGGTACCCACTCCCACTTCCGCAGCAATCACTTTAGCAGGAGTGCCTCCTCCCCCTCTCCCCCCTCCTGAAGTCTCCAGGACCAGTCACAGAGCACAGCACCGCTCATGCTTGCTCAGTGGGCACCCGGCTGTGAAGCTGCAATCTGTCACAGCAGAGTGCCCATAGTAAAGATGCCGGCGAGGGAGGACACAGGGATAATATGACTGGGGCGAGTGCACCGCTGGATCATGGGACAGGAGAATGGCTGTTCATTAAAGTCAGCAGCTACAGTTTTTGTAGCTACTGGCTTAATTTTCATTTAAGAGACTGGAGCTTTGCTTTAAGGAGATCCAATCATAATGGGGCTAATACAAAAATCTAAATGTAAAATATGGCCAAAAGGTGACAAAGGGTACAGAACATTTCACCAATCTTATCAAAAACAAGTTGTCCGCAGCTCCAGTATGAATTACTATATTTATGCAATGCTAATATTTAGCCCTCATTTACCTTTATAACTCCGAAGAAGACTTTCAGGAGCGGTAGGGATGAGCTGCTGGCCATGAACTCTAAGCCCTATACACTATTAGATTTTCTGCAGATTTTTGTCTTCAGATTTACCAAAACCATGTAGCTTTCTTTTGGTGGTATTTGATCACCTCTGCAGTTTTTAGTTTTTATTGCACTATAAAACAAAAAGAGACTGACGATTAAAAAAAATATATATATAAAATAAATAAATAAATAACTAAATAAAAAAAATCACAATAAGCGTATAATTTTTGTTTTGCGCAAAAGTTATAGCGTCTACAAAATAGGAGATAGATTTCTGTAATTTTTATTACAATTTTTTTACTAATAATGGCGGCAAGCTGCGATTTTTATCCGGGTTGCAACATTGCAGCGGACAAATCGGACACTTTTGACACTATTTTGTGACTATTGACATTTGTACAGCGATCAGAGCTAAAAATAGCCACTGATTACTGTATAAAAGTCACTGGCAGGAAAGTGGTTGACACTAAGGGGTGATCAAGGGGTTAACTGTGTTCCCTTAGTGTGTTTATAACTGTGGGGGGGTGGGACTGATTGGGGAAGGAGACCGCAGTACCTAAGTACTAGTAGCAGACAATCTGTCTCTACTGCCCTGACAGAACAGAGATCTGTCTGTTCATATTGACAGATCTCTGTTCTGTCCTTCCCAGTGGCCATGCGCATTAGCTCCTACATCACGCGGTGGGCGCCTCCGTCAGCGAGCGTGCCCCCCTATACTTCTTAAAGTGCCCACCGTACAGCTACGGCAATTTGCACAGGAGTACCATACTACCGCTGTCAAACGACAGCTCGCGGTCAACAAGTGGTTAAAAGTAACAAACAAGTTATACTTACCTGCTATGTGCAGTGGATTTGCACAGAGCAGCCCAAATCCTCTTCCCGGGTTCCTTATCAACGCTCCTGGCCCCTCCCTCCCATCGAGTGCCCCCAGAGCAAGCAGATTGCTATGGGAGCACCTGAGCTGAGCCGCGGCTCCCTGTGTCCATTCAGAAATGGAGCCGAGACTCAGCCCCACCTCCTCTACCTCCTCATTAGCTCACTGACTTTGACAGCAGCAGGGGCCAATGGCGCCCCTCTGTGGTCTCAGTCAATGAGAGAGAGTTCAGGCCAGCCGAGGCTCTTGTACAACATCACTGGATCGAGATGGGGCTCAGGTAAGTATTAGGGGGGCTGAGGGGGGTGCTGCACACAGACGGTGAACACCTTCTGCTTTTAGAACCACTTTAAAGTGGTAGTAAACTCTGCACAGTTTAAAAGATATTCAGACAGCATTGCACCCGATTAAATTGTCGGCGCATGCGCCCTGGACGTCCAGCTAGCAGTGCCGAGCCTTCAGAGCCCATGCCACTCACAGTGCCAGAGCCCACGAACCCGGAAGAAACAACCGGGGAAGATGTCAGCCATCTCAACGGTGAGCGGTCACCACTGGAGAGCTTCGTTCTAAGGCAAGTATTTCATAATGTGCTAGTATGCCATGCATACCATTCTTCACCGGTTTACAACTGCTTTTAGTCATCATCATGCCTGCAATGGCAAGCTCTCATTGGTCAGCGTGACCACGACCACCCAGGAGAAGTTCTTCATTACCGGAAGAAGGAGCCTCATTAGTCAGTACAGTCATTGTCTGCATTGACCAATGAGCATTTGCCATTGTTACGGATACCCACTCCGGGGATGTGTATTGCAGTGACTAGTGTACTGACATTTACACCAGCTGCATGGGGCATTATGGTCACTAGGGCGGGCAAGGGTATTTGGAGTTTGTTCACTTTTTCTTTTTTAAGCGGTATTAAACATTATATTGCAGCTTACCAATTCTTGCATGGGGTGGCTGCATTCGTTTTCTTATTTAGGCTCTCTTTCCTTTATTTTCACCTTGTGATGCAGTCAGTAAATCTGTTTTTCAACAGAACAAACTCTCCTGCCAATCAGTTTAGAGCAGGGGTAGGCAACCTGGGGCCCTCCAGGTGTTGTGGAACTACATTTCCCATGAGACATTGCAAGGCTGGCAGTTACAATTACTCAGAGACGCATGATGGGACTTGTAGTTCTGCAACATCTGGAGGGCCTCAGGTTGCCTACCACTGGTTTAGAGTGTGGAGACAAATGATTAAACACTGACTGGGGCACTTACAAAGATCAGTTTTGTTTTTTTATACACAAAACCTTTAGGCTCCATGCACACTGAAGCTCATAAACGGACGTTTCTGGAAGTTTGAGTGTCTTTTTTTATAACAGCCCATGAACTCCCCTCTATGTTATCCTATGTGCACACATGGACGTTTTTGGACGTTTATCAGCAGTGGAGTTTATAGGCTGTTTTCTGAAAGCCATAAAATCACGTTCAGGAGTCATTTTTCTGACCAAAAAAAAATAAAAATAAACGCCAACTGCTCATAAATGCCGAAAAGCGCTCAAAAATGTGGCTCACCAATGTTTAACGTTTTTGATCCATTGAAAAAAATAAGTAAATAAAAAAAGCTAAAAAACGCTAATGAAAAAATAAAGAAAAGAAAAAACAAATGTTGATGCAGTGTGAGCCACTTCAATACACCTTCCAGAGCTGTCACACTTTGAATGACAATTGCGTGGTCATGCGACACTGTACTCAAAACTTTTATTTATTTATTTTCCCACAAATAGAGCTTTCTTTTGGTGGTATTTGATCACTACTGGGGTTTTTATTTTTTGCGCTACAAATAAAAAAATTTTTTTTTTTTGAAAAAACTAAGTTTCTGTTACAAATCTTTGTAAATAAGCACAATTTCTCCTTCACTGATTGGCACTGATGAGGTGGCACTTATGTGCAGCACTGATTGGCACTCATAGGGGGGCACTGTTAAATGGCACCGATAGGCAGCACTGATCAGAGGTGCTGGCAGGTACCACCCTTAATGGGCAATGATTGCCATTCCTGGTGGGCTCTATTGGGCTTACCTGGTGGTCATGGGTGGGCTCTTTACCTAGATCAGAGATGTAGTGTGTCAGACTGACACTCCACACCACTGATGGGCGTACGATCGTTGCTTATCCTGCTGGACATCATAAAAGACGCCCAGTCAGGATAACTGAAACACTTCCCGGCCATCATTCTGCTATAGGCAGGGCAGGAAGTGATGAAATGTATTAGTGTATTTAGATCTGCTAGTGTATTTAAATCTGCTAGTACATATAACACACCCCTGTCCCCCCAAACTAACAATCTAAAAACATCCAGAGTGGGGGCACTCCAATACAGAAGGTATGTTACTGGCCAGATCACCAGGTGAAAAAAAGGAAGGAAAACCACATTTTTATTATTACCGCTTTAAAACTATTAAGGACCTATATCTGTAGGGGCCAAGTTCTCTAAAGGTGAACTTCGCTTAACCACTTCCCGACCAGCGCACGACGATGTACGTCGACAGAATGGCACGAGCAGGCATATTGGCGTACAGGTACGTCCAATATTCAATGCCGCCCTGCCATCGGGGAGCGCGCCGCCGGCGGCGCGCTCCCGCGCTGGTCGGGACCCCCGTGAGTCCGGTCGCGGGACCCGCGGACTCGATCGCCGCGGGCATCCCCGCGATCGTCTCACGGAGCGGCCGAATGGAGGAAATGCAGTGTAAACAACATTTCTCCATTCTGCCTAGCAACTAGTGACGCTGATCTCTGCTCCATGTGATTGGAGCAGAGATCAGTGTTCACTAAATGAAAGCCCAACCCCCCCCACAGTTAGTAACACACCCCTAGGAACACTTAACCCCTACACTGCCACCCACTGGTTAACCCCTTCACTGCCAGTGTCATTTACACAGGAATCACTGCATTTATATAGCAGTAATTACTGTATAAATGACAATGGTCCCAAAAATGTGTCAAAAATGTCCGATGGGTCCCCCACAATGTCGCAGTCACAATAAAAATTGCTGATCGCCGCCACTACTAGTAAAAAAAAAATAATAATAAAAAATTATTAATAAAAATGCTATAAAACTATCCCTATTTTGTAAACGCTATAACTTTTGCGCAAACCAATCAATAATCGCTTATTGCGTTTTTTTTACCAAAAATATGTAGAAGAATACGTATCGGCCTAAACTGAGGGAAAAAAATGTTTTTTTATATATTTTTGGGGGATATTTATTATAACAAAAAGTTAAAAATAATGCGTTTTTTTCAAAATTGTCGCTCTATTTTTGTTTATAGCGCAAAAAATAAAAACCGCAGGGGTGATCAAATACCACCAAAAGAAAGCTCTATTTGTGGGAAAAAAAGGACGTCAATTTTGTTTGGGAGCCACGTCACACGACCGCGCAATTGTCAGTTAAAGCGACACAGTGCCGAATCGCAAAAAGTGGTCTGGTCTTTGACCAGCAAAATGGTCCGGTCTGCAAGTGGTTAAAGGAGTTGTAAAGGCAGAAGGCTTTTTATTTTAATGCATTCTATGCATTAAGATAAAAAACCTGTGTGTAGCAGCCCCCCCAGCACCCCCTATTACTTACCTGAGCCCCATCTCTGTCCAGTGATGTCCAGGAATCCGCCGGCCGTCTGGGACTCTCCCTCCAGATTGGCTTAGACACAGCAGCGGCATCATTGGCTCCTTCGGCTGTCAATCAAAGTCAGTTAGCCAATCAGGAGAGAGGGGGCAGGGCCGAACGCCACCTCCATCTCTGAATAGGTACACGGAAGTGCTGCAGCTCAGCTTGGGTGGCCCAATAGCAAGCTGCTTGCTGTGGGTGCACTCGACAGGAGGGTGGGGCCAGGAGCAGCGAAGGGGGACCCGAGAAGAGAAGGATCTGGGCTGCTCTGAGCAAAACCAACTGCACAGAGGACGCAAGTATAACATGTTTGTTATTTTTTATTTTATTTTTAAACAAAACTTTACAATCACTTTAAAGTAATATTAAACTATATCTAAAAGGCAAAACTTTTTTTTTTAGTGTTGAATAGAGTGGAGATGGATTAGAGCACTTGTGGGTTTTTATTGCTGTGCCCCCATTAGAGAGGGTGAATCTCTCGATTTGTCCTGTTTACCATTATCATTGAAATGAAAGTAAAAGAAAATTCCAAATTTTGGGTTGTCTCAAGAAAAGTAATAGTGGGGAAATCTTCCTATGGGGGACACTAGTTCTGGTGACCTGGGGGTACCCAAAGAATTCCTTTAATTTTCAGGGATTTCCTCTCACTTCCCGTTTGGCTATAGGACAGGAAAGGACGGTAAATCTCAGCAATGGGACACAGATGGCGAAACAAAGTCTGACAGGGGTTATAACCCTCCATTACTCTATCCAAAAGCAAAAAAAAAAAAAAAATTCCTATAGTTCTACATTAAACCCCCAGTTTAAGCACTTTTAGCTACCGATTTAATCATTTACTGAGCATGCAACATTATCTTTTGATCCTTGCCCAACTTCCTTTAAGCTGGTGCCATCAATGTGGCCCCTGAGTTTCTAGTTTAAGGGTGGCTCCTTTCTCTCGCAGCATCCTATGAAGCCACCCTCACATACAGGACTAGAGCTGGGTCTCCCTACACTATGTGCACCAATAGAAACACACAGTCCCATAGCCTAGGTTGATAAGATACTCCCCTGCTGCTCCCTCGTCCTCCCACGTGATGGAAGACTGCACTGTCCACCGTAATTTTTTTCCTGTGAAGCATATACTCAGGGAAGCAGCACTAGGAGAGCAGGAGTCAGCAGCATGAAAGGATGTGAACTACAAGTGCATTACATGTTACTTTATAGTACTCAAAACTAAAAAAACAAAAAAAAAATAATAATAATAATACTAAAAGGGTTTAATGCTACTTGCTGATCCTGCCCATATTTGTATCCTCCTACTCCCCCTGTTGCATAATATAACATAAACTAACAATCCAACAGTGGGAATAGGTACCCACAACTCCCTTCTACATAGTAACTGTGGCAGGTGTGCGGATCTGGAAACTTAGCCACAGAGATAACATTATACAAAAAAAAATGGGCTAACTTTACTGGTTAGGTTTTTTTTTTTTTTTTCCCCCAGTAAAGTAATTAAAAAAAGAAATGCATTTGAAAGACTGCTGTGCAAATATAGTGTGACATAAAATATTGTAACAAACCATCATTTTATTCTCTAGGGTTTCTACAAAAAAAATAAAATATATATAGAATGTTTGGGGGTTCTAAGTAATTTTCTAGCAAAAAAAAAAAAAGAAAAAAAAGATTTTAACTTGAAACCAACAAATGTCAGAAAAAGGTTTAGTGTTTAAGTGGTTAAACTTTTTTTCACTTACACACAAAGTCTATTCCATTGACAAATTGTTACAAAGTTTATACTAAAGTTCAACTGATGAATGTTTTGATTTTTGACAGACTGCCCCCAGTTTTTTTCTTCCTCACTTTTGATGGCAAAGAGAATCCTTTGCATAGAAAGGATTGTGAAACACTTTAGTTAGGATCGCGATGAGGATTCTTGACGATTAATAATTGTGCATCTCTAATATATATATATATATATATATATAATAAACATAACATATGCAATATATATATATATATATATATATATATATATATATATATATATATATATATATACACACACACACATACACACACACACACACACAATGCGATGACAGAACACAGTCAATTTACCAGATATAAACAGTGTGCGCCAACAAAAGGATAAGACGGCATTACTGTACGTGGAAGAAATAAAGACGACGTCTGTTTCTATTTCCCCGGAGACCTGGCAATACTGCTCAGGACCATTAGAGAGCAGCACAGTACACTTGAATGGCCATGTCTGCAAGCCAGTCTGCTCCCTAAGGTTTAAGCTTTTCTCATTTCAAATATACACAAATAAACACACGGCTGATTCAGATTCAATTAGTGTAGCCTGCAACCTCCGAAAAAAAAAAAAAAAAGCCTAATTCAATTAGTGCATTGTCAAACTCTTCAGCATCTTCAAGCAGATGTTCCCAGCTCCCAGGATCTGGCTGTAAATGTAATAATACCTGTGATGGACTCTTGTGTGCCTGACCAGACTTCCACGAGGCCCAGACACAAACGTTACTTCTCCAGCCTCATACTAGGGAAAGCGATCTAATCAATAAATACGTCCCAGAAGCCACCTCTCTCTTCTTCTCAATAAACACTAGTGGTACAGACTGTCTTACTAACTTATCTGTTTTGATATAAAAAAAATTATTTTCGTGAAATATCCATGTAAAAGTTGGGGAAACCATATAGTGCAAAGGCCAAGAACATAAGAACTCAAAATGTGCAATTAAAGCAATACTAAACTGTGGTTTAAAAAAGAAAAAAATAGATTCAAGTATATATTCTTAACCACCTTAAGACTATTGCGCAAAACAACATACCTGTACATCGTTTCATGCAATAGATACTGTTGGCGTGCGCAACCACAATGTAAACAAGGAGGATCCCCATTTTGACAGGGGATAACAGGGAGATCTGCTGTTCCTAGTGATTAGGAACAGCGATCTGTGTGTTGTCCCAGTGAGCCCAGCCCCCCCCCCCCCCCACATAATCAGAACACAACCAGGGAACACAGTTAACCCCGTAATCACCCCATAGTGTTAACCCCTTCCCTGACGGTGTAATTTATACATTGATCGGTGCATTTATTTTTTATTTTTAGCACTGATTGCTGTAATAAAGTCACTAGTCCCCAAAAAGTGTCACTTGGGGTCCAATCTGTCCGTTGCAATGAAGCAGTCCCGCTAAAAATTTCAGATCACCACCATTATCAGTAAAAACAAAAAATAAAAGTCCCTAAATCTATCCCCTATTTTGTATTTTGGCAGTATAACTTTTTTTTACCAAAAATATGAAGCAGAATACATATTGGCCTAATCTGATATAAATTAGTTTTTTATATATTTTTTGGGATATGTATTATAGCAGAAAGTAAAAAAAATTTTTTTTCAACATTGTCCCTGTTTTGTTTTTTTATAGCGCAAATAATAAAAACCACAGGAGGTGACCAAATACCACCAAAAGAAAGCTCTATTTGGGGAAAAAAAAAGGACATGAATTTTGTTTGGGTACAACCTACGACCGCACAATTGTCGGTTAAAGAGACACAGTGCTGTTTCGCAAAAAATGGCCTGGTAATTAAGGAGTTTGGTTGTTTCAGGGCTGAAGTGGTTAAAGGAAGTGGTTCAAAGCTCATTTGGCCCTACGTCTCCTGTGGGTCACAGTATTGCACTTAGTTCTGCACTACTGTAACCCACAATCAGCCGACAACAGTCCAAAGTCAACTGTTGCCTGGTATGCACTGGGGGAGGACCGCACACAGTTTTTTTTTTTACATTCAGCCGGCGAGTAATCCGTTGTTAAGGATGCAGCGGCCGGCTTCCCAGCCAGCTCCTTAGCAACCAGCTCAATGCTGTAAACTACCGCTCAATCAAACAAATACTGCATTAGTAATTTAACGCTAAATTCTTAGTGAATTGCACTTTCAAAACGGATTTACCACAAGCGCTATTTTACTGCATTTTATTGGTCGTTATTGAACTCTTGAATTGACCCCCAAGTACCTTCTTTTGCTCCTAGCCTACCCAAATCTTTTTTTTTGTTTTTGCTGCTGTGATCTGACTTCCTGTTATAGAGTGGTTATATTTGTCCTCCATGGTCCTACTGTATATGTAGGCATGTAGCCACCCTTTGGTGCCCTCTCCCAAGAAGGAAAACGAGGGGCTTGGTGCTCACAGAGGACAATAAAAGTAGGCAGAAAAACACAGTAAGTAACAATGCCATGACAAATAGATTAATGGTGTATGGATCATTTTTGAAAAATTCAGTGAGGATATCATTTAGTATCACTTTAAAACTTGCAGGTAATGATTAAAATCCATCTCAGGGGAAAAAAAAAAAAAAAAAAGAAAGTTTCCCCATACAATGGGGCTGTGCCTGCACTGCATGGAGCATGGAGATATACTTATCTTATCCT